>NC_134105.1:7005000-9505000 GCF_040939455.1 Microcebus murinus
TAAAAAATGTAAACCGACATATGTGATTCACATCATATTTCGTCGAACAGCACTGCTCGAGAAGTGCTCCAGCTTCGGCTGCCAAACCCTAGTTAATTTCTTGAGTCCCGTGTGGACTCTGCCACGGGGCGACTCTCAGGGCTTCAGCTTTTCCAGTTGTAAAATGGAAAGTGGTTTCTGCCTTCCATTCAGCTCGTAGCCGAGTGCCGTGCTAAGAGCTTTCACAGGTTTCTCTCTTGAAATTCTATCTGCGTAAGGTGCACTGTATTAGTCCCATTTTCCACGTGGGGAAATCAAGGTCCAGAGAGAGATGGCAGGTAAATGGCCCGAGAACACAGAGCGGGGGGCGAACGTCTAAGCACAGGTCTTGTCACTCCACCACGCTGCAGAGACACAAGAGAGGCAGCACTGCTCGTACCGCCGCCCTGGGGACCTCCAGAGAGTAATCCTTTCTAAGGGCGGGACAGGAGTCCCGATGGGGAAAAGGGCACAGCCTTTACTGTATGTCACGCAGTGCGGCGGGCAGCTCACTTGCACCCCCTTGTGGAGAGCGTATTGTTACCATTTGACTTCCTGGCGCGGGAGAACGTGGCAGGCCAACTCAAGGGCACTTGGTGGAAAGTGCGTGTTTCCCTCTCCACCCTGCTTCCATTCAGTGTTCTTCAGGACTCTCTGGATTACAACTAACACAATCCCAAACTTTTCAGCACATGTAACTAAAAGGTCTGAGGATAGCTGTGTGTAGTTTCAGGCATGGCTGGATCCAGGAGCTCTCATACCTGCTTCCTTCTGCGCTGGTCTGTCTGTAAGACGCTTCCCAGCAGCTCTAGGCTTGCTTCCTGCCCAACCCCAGTGGACAGACAGCTGCTCCTTCCTACATTTTCAATATCCAAAACCGAAACCTTGCCATTGCGTCTGGGCGTGGGTTGGGGCACGTGCCAGTCCATCATGGCCAGAGGGACGAATGGACCGATTGGCCCAGTCTGGTCACACGGCTATTCCTGGAAGGGTGTTGAGTCAGTCCTGGCCCCCGACCACAGAGCCCGAGGTCAGGGGAGAGTGATTCCTCAGGGCGGATCGGGCTGCTTTACTCCAAAGGGGAGTGGGTGCCGGGCAGGCGCAAACTCCAGGTGACCACCGGGTTTCCCATCCCCGACTCTGGCTCGTGGCAGTGAAAATTGTGTTCCTGGGGGTCTGTCTGAAAGCATTGGCACATCCCGCAGGCACAGCGGAGAAGGACACCGTCTGTGAGCTGCCTTCCCCAGGGACCAGCCCTGCCTGCTCCAGCCCGGAGGACTGCAAGGAGCCCACCAGGTGACTCCCCGGCCCTGTGACCTCCCTCCCAGGGCACAGCTGGGCTGCGGGTGCAGGTGGGGTTCAGCCCATGGTGTCAGGACTCCAGGGTCCTCTCTGCCACGCCCTACGTCCTTTGCCACCCAGCTGTGTGTCCAGCCCTTACTCCTGGGAGCTTATGGTGGGCCTGCCGGAGGCTGTGGGCAGAGGGTCCGGGACCCTGTCGCTATAGAAACTGTCGTCCCCTGAGCACAGGCCTCCCTTGCCCCACTGGGCGAGTGTCAGTCCCACCTCTGGCTTCTTCCCCAGCAGCAGCATCCTGCAGGCCGAGCCCACCCCGACGACCCCGGCAGCCTCCAACGTCAGGACCACACTTCTTAGAGGGGGCACCTCCCTTGCCCCAGAAGACGCTTCCAAACTGGCAGGGGCTCCCAGCTCCCCCTCCTCTGCGGGGAAGCCTAGTTCCCGTCCAGGTAATTTCCTCGCGAAGCTGTGGGTCGTCTCCCGGGGCAGCGGGGGCCGACTGGTGGACAGCCCGTACGTGGCGGTGGTCGGGGCAGGTGGACACTGGGCTGTGCTCCTTTCCCAGCGGGGAGACAAGAGGGTCTCGGGGGCTGATCTCCTGGGGCTGAAGGCGCCGAGGGCCAGAGGTCGGCACCGTAAGGGCTCGTCCGTTTGCCAGAAGCGCTAGGGCCTCCCGTGAGCCAGGTGCTGGGCGCTGTCCCCCTGCTGTCGTGGCCCCTGTGCCGGAGCAGGCCAGCCTCTGCACGCGTGCACCGGGTGCAATTCCAGTTCCCATGGCAACGGGTCGGGCTCTCAGTTCGTTCCTTTTTATGATTGAATAGCTTTCCACTGCGTAGCTATACCATGCTCTGTTTACCCAAACAGCTTTTGGATATTTGGGCTGTTTCCACTTTCTGGCTACAATGAATAACGAAAAACAAGTCTTTGTGTGAATGTATGTTTTCATTTCTCTTGAGTTGGTTTTTAAAAAATAATTGATTTATAGAACTTCTTATAATTCTGGGTTCAAGCCTTCTAGGTTCAAGCCTATCTTCTCCTGTCCTGTGGCTTGACTTCTCAGTATCTTTTTCTTTTTTTTTTTGGAGACAGAGTCTCGCTCTGTTGCCCTGGGTATAGTATAGTGACGTCATCATCGCTCACTGTAGCCTCAACCTCCTGGGCTCAAGTGATCCTCCTGCCTCAGCTTCCCGAGTAGCTGGGACTACAGGCATGCGCCACCACGTCCAGCTAATTTTTCTATTTTTTGTAGAGATGGGGTCTCGCTGTGTTGCTCAGGCTGGTCTTTCGGGTATCTTTTGATGAAGAGATGTTCTTAGGTTTAATGTAGTCAGATTGATCAATCTTTTCCTTTATGGCTAGTGCTGTCTGTGTCCTGCCTGGGAAGTCTTTTTCAACCGGAAGCCTCAAAGACACCCTACATTTGTTTTTTAGGGTCACTGTTGCTTTCCCTTTCACATTTAGGTCTGCTGTGCCTCTTGACTTTTCTGTGTGGTGTGCGGCAGTGGTCCACGCGGACATGTGGTTGAACCACGCCGTTTCTCGCGCCCTGCCCCACTGTTTCATGGGCCATCTCTGCTGTAAACCAGGCGTCCACAAATTTGTGGCGGTGATTGTGGACTCTGTATTCTACCCCATCGGTCTTTTTATTTATTCTGTGTGAACACCACACTGTCTCCGTTACTGTCTTTTTTTTTTTTTTTTAACAAATCTTGATAGACGGTTGAGCAACTGCTCCAACTCTGTGCTTCAGTACAGAGAATACTGAAGTTGTGTTCCTGTGTATTCAGTATTCTTAGTAGTTTGCATTTCCATGTACTTTTTAGCATCAGCTTTTCAAATTCCACAAAATGTCCTGTTGGGATTTTGATGGGGGTTGCACTGAATCTATAGGTCGGCTTAGAAGGAATGTTTCTCATGATGATGTGAACCAGGCGTCCTCAAACTACGGCCTACGGGCCACATGCGGGTGTTTTTGCCCATTTGTTTTTTGATGTCAAAATAAGATATGTGCAGTGTGCATAGGAATTTGTTCATAGTTTTTTTAAAGCTATAGTCCGGCCGTCCAACGGTCTGAGGGACAGTGAACTGGCCCCCTGTTTAAAAAGCTTGAGGACCCCTTATGTAAACCATCTTTTTCAACATTCCATGTTATCTTTCTTGTTGGTTGATATTATTTTGAACCATGCGAACAACAGAAATTTCACAGGGTCCAACCTAGCATAGAGAAATCCAACTGATGTCGAGGCAGTGACATGATGTCCAGCTTCCTCGCCAAGCGCTCACTCATTGCAGCAGTGCGCCCGCGGATTATTCGGGGGCGTCTGCCCTCAGGTGGCCGTCTGTGGGTGCGGCGGCTTGGCATCCTCCTTTGTGAGCCTTGTCACTCGTGTTTCTTTCTCTTGCCTTGCCGCCTCGGCGGGCACCCCTGCACCATCCTGAATGGAAGTGACGATGGTGGATGTCCTTGCCTTGTGGCTGGGCACACGGGAAAGCTGCCTCCCAAGTTTGGAGTGCACAAGCGACAGCTCCCATGGGACCAGGGGAGGGCTCTGGCACGGCAGCGGAGGGAGGGGGCGGGAGGCAGGGCTGTTGGGGCAGCTAGCGCCCTGCTCCTGCCTGCAGCGCGGCTGACGTCCTTCCCTCTCGGAGCCTCCGAACCCCGAGGGGCAGGACTGATCTGGCCGTGGGGGGTTGGGAGCTGGCCGTGGGGGTCGGGGGCTGCAGGGATGGGGGTGGGGGAGGCCTGTGCCAAGGCAGCCTGGCCCGGAGCTTCGCTGCTTCTTTTCCCAGGACCGTCCCCGCCGCAGCCGTGCCCGCAGGGCTCCGCCGACTGCAGGAAGCTGTGCGAGCCCGACTACTACCTGGACGGGGCCGGCCGCTGCACGGCCTGCGTGACCTGCTCCCGGGGTAAGGGCCTCGTCCTCCCTCCCAGGGCTCCTTCTGGGGAGCTCGGGGTCCCGGAGGAGAGGCGGCGACTCTGCGGTGGGGAAACCCGTCTCTGCTTCTGCCTGCTCAGCCCTGGGAGCCCCGCTTGACCTCTCCGTCAACTTCCAGTGACTCCTCTCACATTCCCGGGGCTTTACTGGCGGCCCCCCCTTTTCAGAGAGCTTTCGTTTGCTTGTCCCCTCCTTCCTGGAAACATTTATGAATCACCTGCCTGTTCCAGACTCGTCTCAGAACTTTTGTAACTACCCCGCACGGCAGGGATTGAGGTTCTCTCCATCTTACAGAAGAGGAAACTGAGGCTTTGGGAAGTGAGGGGACTAACAGAGGCCATGGGCTGGAGCTGGAAGCCAGGCGACCCTGCCACCAGGTGCTGGGCTCTTGTCACCCTGGTGAGCTGCCTCTCCAAGCCCACCTGTGACCAGCACTTGCTGGTGGCGACAGGACGGGGACACGGGGCTTTCCCTGCAGCCGTCCCTGTGATGTCCGTGAGTCCACACAGGACAGGGCAGCCGCCCAGGTCCCGGGCCATGATGGCTGGAGACGCCCCGGCCGCTCGGGGAGGCCACTGGGAACGTGTGATTCTGCCTCGTGTCAGGGTTTCTTCACCCGGCCGTGCAGCCCAGAGCCGGGGGAGGCCGCGCGGAGGGGCGAACGCTCAGACTGTTGGCGTCGCAGGCCTCTGTCCCCGTTGCTAAGGCTACGTGGCATATTTCCTCAAAACCTAGCGGGGGGAAAACAAACCATTCTTTGTGTTCGTGGACTCTGTGGGTCAGAATTCAGACGGGGCACCGTGAGGGCAGCTCGTCTCCGCTCTACAGCATCTGCGGCCTCCGCTGGAGGCCCAAAGGCCAGAGGCTGCGATCAGGTCAGGGCTCATTCCTCCGCGCGTCGTGGGGCCGGTGTCGACTCCTGGCCTGGGCCCCGGGCCCTCCGTGCGGCTCTCCTTGGGCTCCGCGTGGTCTGGGGGCTGGGCTCTAAAGGCCAATGTCCTGAGAGAGACAGAGGCAGACGGAGAACGGCGGTGGCCATATCTCCTTTCACCCAGTCTCAGAGGTCACGCGGCGTGACTGCCACGCCCCCTGCCCGCCAGGCAGCCCCGAGTCTCACTGGAGACCAAGCGAAGGAAGGCAGCGCACTTCTTGACGGGAAGCAGCAGGCTCTGGAAGAGCAGACAGGGCCAGAAGCACCACTCTGGCCATTGTGGGGAAAGCACAATCTGCCACAGCCACCGTGTCAGATGGAGAAACAAGAGATGGGCCCAAGCATTCCTTCAGCTCTCCCCACTGAAGCCCTGCAAGGCAGTGGAGGGGAGTGTGGTGGCTGAGGGCACGGGCTCTAGAGCCTGAGGGCCCGGGTGCAGATCTTGGCTCTCCCACTGGATCGCTTAGAAACTCAGGCAAGTGGCTTAACCTCTCTGTGCCTCAGTTTTCTCACCTGCAAAATGGGCACAATAGTAGTGTCTATCTTAGAGAGTTGTGGGAATTAAATAGGTTACTGTAGGTCAATCTGGTTAGAGTACCAAGAATACGTCTCACACGCACTCGGTTATCTTAAAAGCTGTAATAATGATAATAGCTGCCATCGTCTCAAATCTTCTCATTCACTGCCCACTCATGCCCTTTGCACAAATTCCCTAAATCCTGCTCAGTTTCCTCTCTCTGGAGGTTGCAAGAAGAGACCGTGTGGACCTTACTGTTAATTGTGCCGGGTCCCTAAGCATCTGCTGACTCAGAAATGTTCCTGTGGAGCAAGTCACCCTTGCCTCGTCTACTGTTGCAGTAATTCTGTCTTTACCCACACGTGGGAGATAGCCCCAAACATATACACAGGCATTATCACACTTTTTCTTTTATAATACCTGTAACGTTTTAATTTTTGTTTTTGGAAAAGTGACTTATAGAAATTTCGGACGTGGAGAGTCAGAAAAGGCTGTGCACCCTCCTTTGCACCCTTCCTTTGTCTCTGGCTTAGCTGCGACAGTGGGCCCGGTTGTCCTGTGTGGCGTATGTCCCATGCTCTGTAAACCTACATCTTGCTCTTGCGCTGGAATCCTATCTTCCCTTCCTCAGTAAATCTCATTTTCATGCTTGCCAAAAAAAGAAACGGCTGTATACTGTCACCCAGCTAGAAACAATGACCGCGTCCTGGCCGGTCTTGGCTCGTCTGCCCCCACTCACCCCGTGCCCTGGCGATTTCCTTTCGACAGCTTACGGAGGTGTAGCTGATATACAGTAAAGCGCACGTGTGTGCAATTGGTAAGTTTTGACGTGCGCACGTGGCTGTGTGTCCGGCCACCCCCGTCAAAGTTTCCTGGAGCTCCTGTCATCCCTCCCACCATGCCCGCCCCACCCCCATTCCCAGGCAATCATTCTGCTCAGCTTGCATTTGCTAGAATTTTATTAACATATAAACGGAACACAAGAATGTCCTCTTTTTTTTTCCCTCCTGAGACGGAGTCTCGCTCCGTTGCCCAGTCTGGAGTGCGGTGCTGTCATCATGGCTCACTGTGGCCTCCAGCTCCTGGGCTCAAGTGAACCCCCTGCCTGAGCCTCCCAAGTAGCTGGGAGGTGTGTTCCACTATGCTCGGCTAATTTTCTTTTCTTCATTATTTTTTGTAGAGACAGGGACTCACTATGTTGCCCAGGCTGGTCTGGAACTCCTGGTCTCAAGCGATTCTCCCGCCTGGGCCTCCCAAAATGCCAGGATTACAGGCGTGAGCCGCCGCCACACCCGGCCTGTCCTCCTTTTCTGTCTGACTCTTACTCAGCGTGACTATTTCGAGCATGCCAGGAGATCTGCTCGATGGAAAAGTCAAATGAGCATTTATTCTCTTGTTGGACGAGCCCTGGGCAACGGCTTCCCTGTCCTCCTGGGGACCCCCTCTTGCACCCCCCGCCCTTGCCCTTCCCCGTGACTCTCTCTGTGCTCCTCAGATGACCTTGTGGAGAAGACGCCGTGCTCCTGGAACTCCTCCCGCGTCTGCGAGTGTCGGCCCGGCATGCTCTGCGCCACGTCAGCCACCAACTCCTGTGCCCGCTGCGTCGCCCGCCCCGCCTGCCCGCCCGGGATGGCCGCGGAGCCCCGGGGTAAGCAGTCCCCAGCCGGGGGGGCCGAGGCCTGGGCCCCGCCTGCTGTGCCTCTCCCCACCCCCAACCCGGCCAGCCACCCCCCACCCCGGCCGATAGCCAGGTCAGCTGTGGGCTCTGCTTGCCGTCTGAGGAGTCAGACCCAGCGAATGGGATAATAAGATCCAGATCTGGCATGTCGGTGAGAGGTTCTGACGATATTTTTCAAAAAGTCTTCTTCCTGACCTTATTGGGCTGGTAAAATGGTGACTCGTTTGCACGGCTGTTCCGATGGCTCCTCGAGGGGAATATAAAGTTTCCGAAGAGATTTCCAAGACGGTGGGCTTGGCCAGCGTGCAGGACGATGGCAGCCCCTGACAGTTCCTTAAAAAACGGGCTCTGGCCGGGCGTGGTGGCTCACGCCTGCAATCCTAGCACTCTGGGAGGCCGAGGAGGGCGGATCGCTCAAGGTCAGGAGTTTGAGACCAGCCTGAGCAAGAGCGAGACCCCCGTCTCTACTAAAAATAGAAAGAAATTAATTGGCCAACTAAAAATATATAGAAAACATTAGCCGGGCATGGTGGCGCATGCCTGTAGTCCCAGCTACTCGGGAGGCTGAGGCAGGAGTTTGAGGTTGCTGTGAGCTGGGCTGACGCCACGGCACTCTAGCTGGGACAGCAGAGTGAGACTCTGTCTCAATAAATAAATAAATAAAAAGAAAAAAAGAAAAAGTAAAAAATGGGCTCATCAGCAGATGAGAAATTTCACCAAGTTTCTAGAAAGTGGAAAACAAATGGAAGGTTGGTGACACAACTGAGTGGGGGAAGCCCACCGCGGGTCACTGCTGCAGGGAGTGAGGCCACCTGCTTGACAGACCTCAGGAGGCTCTGGGCTCCCAACAGGCAAGGAGCACGTAGGTGGGTGGGAAGCGGGGGCTGAGAAGTGCAGGGGGCTGTGACCACATCTCGAAAATAAAATTTAAAAATTTATGACAATGGCTTGGGCTTTGACCAGTCTACATAGATGATGCCTGAGGTTTTGTTTTGTTTTTTGTTTTTTTTCCCATAAGGCAACTTGTTTATTCTCTATTTTTAAATTATTATTATTTATTTTGTAGAGATGGGGTCTTGCTTTTGTTCAGTCTGGTCTTGAACTCCTGAGCTCAAGCGATCCTCCTGCCTCAGCCTCCCAGAGTGCTAGGATTAACAGGCAGTGAGCCACTGCGCCCGGCCTGCTGATTTTTTTAAAAATGTTAGACTGCATCACAAGCTAGTAAAGTCTAAGGGAACCTAAATACATTTACATTTAAAAAGGCCGTCTATATTTTGGCAACATCAGCTGACCCAACCTGCAGGAACCTGTGAGTATTAAGAGCGGTTCTGCTGATCCGGAGGTTAAGTTCTGCAAGTGCTTCGGTTCTGCAGCTTCTTGCAGAGGAAGAGCTGTGGGTGCTTCCATGAGGGCCACATGCAGGTCCTTTGAGGTCTTGCACCTCCCCCCAATCGCCTGCTGAGGTCTATGGGGCACCTCAAGGGGGACCTCAAGGGGTGCCTTATGTAGCTCACTCCGCAAGGCACAGTCTCACTTATGAACAGCCAGTAAACGCAGCAGGAGTTTCCGGCCGGAAGCGCCTGCTCGAGTCTGGTTTGCCAGGCAGCAAGCCCCTGCAGCTGTCAGTCAAGGAAGATATTTCAAGAATGGCCAGCTTCAAGCAGACTCAGTCCTGCTGCGCACTTGCCAGGTTCTCGCCCCGACGCACACTCCCTGCTGCCTCGAGTGCCGGAGGAGACCCTGGTTGGTGGTTGGCATGGTCAGATCGCAATCTAGGGCTTTCAGGAGCAGGCGTTCCCTTCTTAACCAAGTTGTCGCTTGGCGTACGTGTCATCGGTTACGTAGACGAGCTCGACAGATCTCTTCATATTTCGAAGCCAAAAGAACGGCTGCTGTGTCTACCAGCTGCGGTTTCCCTCTCAGAACAGACGTGCACGAGAGGACTCTGTCCGAGAAGTTGACAGGCAGGTGCAGAGGCCCAAAGCTTACATTCTTCACCGCCCTCCACCCGAGTCGTGCCGGGCCTCCTGTGACGTCGGGCTGTCTTCTCAGGTCGTGAGCCTCGGGCCTGTACCTCATCTCAGCTTCTCTAAGGTACGGATGAACTTCTCCAGCGTATTCGGTCGCATTTTCCGCAGCTGTGCCCGAGCCTGGTGCGTGTTCAGACTGGGAATGGAGAGATGACTCTACCCGCACAGGGGAAACTGAGCCGCGGCCCAGCAGGGAGGCAGGTGGGACTCGAGAGTGCGGCGTCTACTTCGCATACATCCCCAGACGACGTCGTCGCTGCCTGAGCAGCTGTCTCTGTCCCCCGCTCGGGTTCACCCATGCAGATGTCAAACCCTCGCTGGGGGGTTCGTGGACCCCGAAGTCAGCGCTTTCTTTCCGGCTGGAGGGAAGGCACTTTCAGATCCAGAAAAACACCCGATGGTAGCGATGCCCCGGCCACGGGTCTTCCTGACCTGCCCACGTTCAGTTAGCGCCCCTGGCGCTGTCCTTTGCGGGCCCGGCTGGGCTCTGGAGAGCATCTGACAAGCGTGGGGACCTCTGGCCACTGGAGCCACGAGGACTGTGCTCTTGGAGCCGCTGCAGCGCTTGGCCGCGGACTTCCCCTGCCACTGCCTGGAGCCCACAGCCGGCCCCGCGGTCCCCAGGGTTATGTCTTTGCATGTGTCGATGCCTGAGTTTTTATCCCCTGGTAAAAACAATCAACTTTTGGGCTGATGACACTGACAGGATATCCAGGGAAAGATCAGGCCACCAGTGGGGTGCTGGCACTCTGCTTGTAAAGCCCTCTTTATCCGGGCATTTGGAAGTGCACCTGTCAATTGGTCAGCCTCGCCCAGTCACCCCGATATGAATACTGCCAGCTCACAGCCCCGCCCGTGGGCCCGGGTCCCCCAGCAGACCTCCTGCTCAGGGAAGAGACCCACTGTGAGCGAGACATACTGACACCACGGCGGGAGAACCCCACCCTGCCCCAACTACAGGAATGTTCAGCACAGTCCTTTTTTAAAATTAATATGAATGAGCAGCAAAGATCTTCAGACTTATAAGGAAAACCAGCCCTATGAAGGAGAAAAACAAGAAATAAAAGCACGCAAACAGAAAATCTTACTGCTAACAAAGCAATGATGAATCCAGGAATAGAAGAGAACTCGGCAACATTAAATTCATGTCCACAGAAAAAGTCATCAAGTCATGACATCCGTGAAGTGAGCACAGAAGGCTCTGAAAAAGGAACAGGAGATCAGAGGACGAGAAATAGCTTTATTAATATATTAATAATAAAAAGTGTGACGCCCCGTGCATGGCCTGGGCTCCCGAGTCCCCAGTAGAGGGCGCTAGAGGGCAGGTGCAGGAGGACGTGGCCATCACGTGGCTGCATTTGCTTTTTCTTGTCCCGTCTGCAATCTGTCTGCGGGGCGTGTCGCGGGGGATGGCAGGGCCCGTCTGGTGGTGCTCCCAGAGCCGGCAGTCCCTCAGCGGCCTCACCAGCCTAGGCCGGTGACCACTTGGCGTGGCCCTCCCAGTGCAGACACTGGCGTGCTCCAGGCCTCATGTCTGCAGAAGTGTCCCCACTCGCTCCGTGCACCCCCCACCAGCCCCAGTCTTCAGCACCCCGTTTCTCGAGGCCCTCCTGACACAGCCACTGCGTGCACAAGGCCTCACACCCACAGCGGAAGACTAGCTTTCTCTGCAGGCCTGACCTGTGAATTAGGCTGTGGATCAAACGCCCCTACCAGGAGCAAGGCAAGGAAGAAGGAGAATTGCCCACGTCTGCAGGCAGTGAGGCACCGCTGTTTGTTTACCTGTTTATCAAGTGGTGGCATTCGGGTTGTTTCCAGTTTAGGGCTGTCCTGAACGAAAGCAGCTGTGGATATTCTTGTCGGAGTCATTGGGTGGATATATATCTTCGTTTCCCATGGGTAAATACCTAGGAGGGGTGGCTGGTCATTGTGCTGTGGCCACACAGAATGTCTCAGAGGGCCAGGCCAAGCTGGTCACCTGTGACCTGATGCAGCCGCCGCCTTCTGCGGGGAGACGCACAGGGCTGATGCTGGAGCCGGAATGCAGGATCCTAGTGGTCAGCCCAGAACTCTCTCCACCGGACTACACCTCCCCCTTCCTCGTTCCGGACCTAGAATTTACCCAGCCAAGTTGCAATCAAGTTTGAAGGCAGTATGAAAACAGCTCAGACATCAATGGTCCAGAAAACTCTTCTTGTATGTCTCTTAGAAAGTTACTTGAAGGTGTAATCTAGCTAAATAAGGGGTCAAAAACCAAAGAGGAAAAAACCCACAGAATCTAGAAACCAGTGACTCTGTCCTGGGAGAGCCAGGAAGAGCAGTCCCAGAATGACAGCTGGGCTGCAGGCCGGTTGAGCCGGATCAGAGCAGGAAAGTGGAGGCCTCCAAGGGAGTGGCTCAGTAATAAAAGGGAAAATCTCGATAAATTGCGTGATTAGTAGAGTTGAAAAACCTGAGGATATAGTCAAGGCACACTGTTCCTTTGTCAATAAGGACAATACAGGCGATTGAAAACTCCAGGGAAAAGAAAAGGCTGGCAAGGAATTTATAGTCCAATTATGAAGATGGAAATTTCACGTGATTTTAGGCAATTGCCGGATGTACAAGAAGAAAATCCATTTGACCTTATGCTAAAATCATTGTTCACATGGCTCAAGGGTCAAGTGTTTGGATTTGAAGAGATGTCTATTAGTCTGTTAAACAGTATCTAATTTTAATTCCTAAACTGAGACGGAGAGCAGGCGGGTTCCTTTCCTCTCTTCCAGCAGGCCCTCACCAGGGATCACAGGCCGGGCAACCAGGGGCAGACAAAGCCTCTGCTCACCTGCAGATCGAAAGGAGGAGGAAAGGGGGAGGATCACCAACTCAGGGAGAAGGGGGGAAGGTTCCAGGTGACGCGTGGCAGTGCCGGGCCCACCTTCTGTGCTTGCAGGAGAGACAGCAGGTTTGTTGCCGATTCCAGCAGGTGTTCCAGCGGCCGCTCAGACCTCGGCCTGTCTGGTTCCGCCAGGCTGCTGTGGAGAGCGCTCAGAGGGCTCTCTCCTCATGGTGCTGAGTGGAGCTACAGTTAGTTGGCTTGTAACCGTGGGACCAGCCCAAACTGGGCCTCCTGTGTTGATAACAAGATGTCGAGTTCCCTTGTAGGTATGACAGAGCCAAAACCTGCAGGCCATGTGTCCAGGCATGTACAGTAGAAAAGGCTTTGACCTCTAACGACTCTTGGAACCGATAGCTCAGAACCAAGAAGACGAGAATATGACTGGGACCTAAATGCTGGGACTCTGAGAAGCGAGGGGTCCATTGGGCCCGGGAGATCCAGGGGTAAAATCGGCCTCAGTGTACCTTACTGCTGTAAATGGCCACATTTAATGCCCTCCAATCCGACCCTGTGAAGCCAACACTCCTAGGTCCTTTCCCTCGCCCTCTGAGCCCATAAACTTGCCCCAGACCCCAAATGGGGGAGAAAGATTAAAGCCCGCTGGCCGCAAGCCCCTCTGCTCACTGACGGGTTCAGGCACAAGAGCTCCTCCAAACCTTGCAGCGTAAACTGTCACTGAAACCCCATGACATTTCAAATGCTGATTCAGACACCGATTTGCAAATATATCACAGCAAATTGCCTCCTCTTCCCCTTAGCTGACAGCCTCTAGACTTCGACTAATTCAGGTAACGGTCTGGTGAGTGCATGGGAAGATACAGCATCTGTTTGGAGACCCCCCAAAAAAGGAGGGTTCCTCAGGACCCACCAATCTAAGAAGGAAACTAGCTGTAGCCTCACTTTCTCTTGTAAATGTTTTAGCAGACATCTGAGAGGCGTCATGAGAACTCTTTAGAAGGGAGGTGCGTGTTGGGGGGTTGCTTCGTACCACATCAAAGTAGGGGTGCTGCCGCCATGGCTGTGGGGGAGGAGGGGTGTAGTGGCTGGGCATGATCTGCTTCAAATGTGGGCCACATTGTTCTGCCCCAGAAAAGCAGTTGATCCTCAGCTGGGAAGAAAGTGCCCAGGCCGCAGGCAGGAGGCGCCGTGGCCCCGGCGGCGAGCGCTCTGGGCGGGGACTCACCGTCCTCCAGCCCTGCGGTTCTCCCTGTCTGTGCAGCAAGGTGGCCCGCACAGCGACCCAGCCACCCCGCGTAGGCGCTCGAGAGAAGTGAAGTCAAATGTCCACATGGGCGTGTACAAAAGTGCTCAGAGCTGCCTTATTCATGGTAGCTTCAAACTGGAAACACCCCAAATGTCCATCCACCGGTGAATGAACACGTAAGCCGTGGGAGGTCTATGCAACGGGGTGCTGTTAAGCAATAAAAGGAATGGACTTTTGGTAATTGCAACATGGGTAACTCTCAGAAACATCGCGCCGAGTGAGGGAAGCCAGACACCAGCCAGAGAGTACGTCCGGAATGATGCCGTCTGTATGAAATTCTGGAACAGACAAATGAATCACTGGTGATGGACAGTAGATCAGTTGTTGCCTGGGTCTGGAGGTAGGGGGAGGACTAATTGAGCAGGGGCACTAGGGAACTTTCTGGGGTGACGAGAATATTCTCTCGTTTTTTTTTTTTTTTGGTTTTTTTTTTTTTTTTTGAGACAAGGTCTTGCTCTGTCTCCTGGGCTAGAGTGCAGTGGCGTCATCATAGCTCACTGCAGCCCAGAATTCCTGGGCTCAAGCGATCCTCCTGCCTCAGCCTCCCAAGTAGCTGGGACTACAGGTGTGCACCACCATGCCCGTCTAATTTCTCTATTTTTGTAGAGTTAGGTCTCCCTATGTCTCCCAGGCTAGTCTTGAAATCCTGGCCTCAAGCCTCCCACCTGGCCTCCCACCTCAGCCTCCCAAAGTGCTGAGATTATAGGAGTGAGCCACCATGCCCAGCCTATTTTGATCAGACTCTATAACAGTTACATGTGCCAGAACTCATCCAACTGTACATTTAGGGGATACTTTCTTGTATGTAAATTATGCCTCAATAAAGATGATTTTAAAAGAAAAAATAATTTAAAAAATTGAGGATATATTTAAACATCAGGAAATCTCAGTTTCTCTTGACTAAAATCAGAAGGTCTAGAGTCCCTGGGCCGCCTTCCTGGGGGATCACAGAGGTTGGAGATGAGCAGCAGCCTCTCCACTTTGATCTTGAGGCACAAATCTGACTGCCTTGGCGACTGTGGCAGCGGGAATCCTGTGTCACAGACGTCTGCACTGCGCTGCCTCCCGGAAGTCACCAGTCTGCTGGTCAAGTCTTTGCTGGAGACGCCAGGCTCAATGGCACTGATTCTCAGATGTTGCACCCCCCCACCCCGCAGGTATGGCCGTGAGGGACGCCACCTTGGAGCCGCCTCCACCAGGGACCCACCCTGACTGCAGCACCACCCCGGGGAGCAGCGAGACGCCTGCCAGGTGACTCCGGCCCCTTCCCTCCTTTTGGCTGCTGCAGGACAGGGCTGCCCCCGCCGTGCCCAGGGGATGCCTAGGGGCAGCCAGGCTGGGTGGTGTGGGCGTGGGCTGCATCCTCTGCGCCAAGCCTGCAAGTCATGTTGGGGAATACGTGTCCCCTCCACTGGAAAGCCCGAAGGCCTAGACACCCAGTCCTTGCCCTCCTCGCCTGGCGGGGGCGTTGGGCAGAGGATCCGGGGACCCAGGCCTTGTGACACAGTCTGTAGAGAAGGAAAATCACTCCTGAGCACACGCTTCCCTTTTTCCATCCCGATCGTCACTCCTGCCTTGGGCTTCTCTCCCCGCAGCTCCCCCGCCACCCTGAGCTCCCAGAGCTCCCTGCTGGACTCCCAGACCAGCAAGACGCTGCCCATCCCGACCGGCTCCCTCTCCTCCACGGGGAAGCCCATTCTGGACCCAGGTAATGGCTGCCTGCCCCCCTGCCGGGCCGAGAGGGCAGCTTCTCCTTCGTGGGTGTGGCCTGGGAGGGGGGTGGTGTCTGGCTTCTGTATTGTGCTTTCATTCTTGTGACAAGACCTTTGTCACAGCATCATCCTCGTGGCCCATAATTACTACTCAGAAAATAGGTGGTACTGGGAAATTTCTAGACTTGCAGTTCTAGATACTGACACTAGGTGGCGGTAGCTCCTAGGTCAGCAGTTCTCAAAGTGGACCGGGCTGGCTGCCTGGGCACGGCTTGACAACCTGCTAGAAAAGCCCGTTACGGGCCCTCCCCAGGCCGACAGAATCAGAAGCTGCATTTTAACAAGCTCTCGAGGGGGTTCATGTGCACGTTAATGTTTGAGGCGCACTTAACTGGCATATACTACCTTTTTAACATCTAAAAGTGGATGTGAAAAGTGATAACCAGATATACTATGTCTGTAAGTGACAAAAGGGAAAAAGGAAGCAAGTTAGCGCTGAGATGTAGAGAAATAGATCCAGATAGCGGTTAAGAGCGTGGGTTGTGGAGTCTGCCTGGCCTGAGCTGGGACTCTGCCATTTACCCTGGGGGTGACCTCAGACACATTACTGAACCTTCACGAGCCTCAGTTTCCCTTGTTTATAAAATGGAGATAGTGAGGGTGCCTGCAGCATAGGGTTGTTGATTCATTCATTCCTGAGCGTGCTCCTGTGCAGAGCAGACCCCGTGCCTGCCCTCATGGAGCTCACGGTCTAGGGGCTGGCTGGGAGTTGTACCTTATTCAAGCACCCCCTTCCCCATCCTCACTGCTCGACTCTCCCCTGTGCCCCCCAACTCTAGCCACACCAGACGTGCTACCAGGTGCCCATCACATCATGCCCTCCCCCATAGCCCCCAGACTTTGGTCTTTTATTATTCTTATTATTTGTATCAATGGGGGTCTCACTATATTGGCCAGGCTGGTCTCAAACCCCTGGCCTCAAGTCATCATCCAGCCTCAGCTTCCCAAAGTGCTGGGATTACAGGGGTGAGCCACCATGTCTGGCACAGACTTTGGTCTTTTGGATCTCAATTCCTTTTTCATTATGGCTCCTCAACTCCTCAGTTTCTCACCTTCTAGAAACTGCCCTTCTTCTCTCAACTGTAAATAGTTGATTGGTGGCTTCCTGGAGCCAGGCGAGGGGGGTTAGGGCTGTGTCAGACACAGTCCCGGCTTGGGAAAGGACCAGATATTGTTAGGCATGGTGGAATCTGTGTCCCAGGGGAAGGAGGAAGTAGTCTGGGGCTAGGGCTGTCCTGTGTGGTTGCAGCGGGGCAAAGAGTGAAGGGCACCTGTGTGTTTCAGGACCAGTACTTTGGGTGACCGTGGTGCTGGCGGTGGTGGTTGGCTCTAGCATCTTCCTCCTGTGCCGATGGAGGGCCTGCAGGAAGCAGATTCGGCAGAGTGAGTGCATGTGTCCTTGGGGCCTTGGGTGGGAGATGGGTTGCTCTCTGAGGGGCTGGCCTGGGTCCCTCCCCTACCTGCCCCTGCTCTCTGAGGCTGGCATCTCCAGCCCTGGTCCTGGTGTCATTTCAGAGCTCCACCTGTGCTACCCAGTCCAGACCTTCCGGCCCAAGCTGGAGTCCGTGGGTGAGTGTCCAGCAGTCCGAAGGGGAAAGCCAGGTGGGCACACACGGCTCCGGGCCCAGGCTTGGGCTCAGCAGACTTGACTTCTCCTAGCCCAGCCTCGGGGCTCCCTCCGTTGGGCTTCCTACAAGCGGCTCCTCCTCCCCAGCCTCCTCTGGAGTGGGGACATAATGCAGTGAGAACTGTGACTTGCCCTGACAGTGCCTGGCTAGAGCGCTGGCGCGAAAGTTTAGAAACCCTTCTTGTCTTGCATGCTTTCCCCGTAGCACCCCCCGGGGGGCATCCTGAGCACCCTCCTTTCCTCTCTTCTCCCTCCCTCCCTTCCCTTTCTCCTTCTCCTCCCTCTTCCCCCCTCCCCTGTTCTATCTCCTGGCAAGTCAGGCCAGCGGTATGAAGGGCACATGGTCAGGAGAGCAGGGTCACAGGGCTGGAGTCCTGGTTCTGCCACTTAACAAGCCACATGACCCTGGGCAAGTCACCTAATCCCCTGTGCCTCAGTTTCTTCATCTGGAAAATGAGGACGGTGGAACGTACTTCAGAGGCTTGGCCCGTGGATTCATCAAGGTCAGGCCGCTAAGCCCCACGTGGCGTGGCTGCCCGAGGTCAGTGCCTGCTGTTTGACGGGCCACCCTGTGTCTGGGGCCTTTGTCTTCACCAGGACTCCTGGGTCCTTGCTGTGATCCTTGTGCGGCCTCCAGGCCAGCTCTCCCAGGCAGCCCTCCAGAGTCCTTGTGACCACCCTGCCTGTCTCAGCAGGGGGCTCTTCTAGTGCTCCCCTGGCGGGGGTGGGGGGGAAGGGGGGTGATGTGCACAGCCATCCTGTGCTAAGTGCCTTCTCTCGCCCTTCGAGGCAGGCCAAGGTCTTCCTCCGCGCTCCACAGCGTCAACTGGGCACCCACTGCCTGCTGGGTCCCGGCAGGGTGGGTGTCTGAGCCTCCCTTTCTGGTTTGCAAGGCGCCTCCCTCAGAGGGTCTCGCGCCCCCTACAGTGCTGATTTTCATTCCACAGGGAGGAGACAAGGCTCAGAAGGGCAGGTGACTGGCCCAGGGCCACACAGCCTGTGAGCAGCACAGCCAGGCTGCAGTGCTGGTGCTCGGGCATTTGCCCCACTGCGGGTTCTCTCTGTAGAGGGCTCAGCCCTGCCCTCTTCCTTCCTGCCCAGCTCTGTCCACCACCCCAGTGCCTGCCCGAGAGCCCGGTGGCCAGCCTGAGGCCGGGCTTGTTGTCCCCGTCCCCCGATCCCCCCAGGACCCTTGCAGAGCCCCGCAGTGGGCTGACTGTTGGCTTGGGCACAAAAACACTGAGGCATGTTTTGAATTTGATGAGTTTCACAAGCAAGCACTTGTGTTCCCTTTGCAAGGGGGGTTTTTGTGTTTTGATAGTTTCAAGCCTGTTTCCATGAGCTGTCAGGCTCAGTGCCTCATTGAAACCGGCATTTGCTTTCTTGACATTTTTCTAGTATTAGAATTTCCGTTGCTGTCAGTTTATTTTTTTTCTTCAAACCTTTGTGAAAACAGTTTTGTTACAAGAAAGAAAGAAAGAAAGAAAGAAAGAAAGAAAGAAAGAAAGAAAGAAAGAAAGAAAGAAAGAAAGAAAAAGAAAAGAAAAGAAGCACCTTTCCTTAAGAAGCCAAATCTACGAGGACCAAGCCCTGAGACTCAGTGGTGGACTTCCTGTCTCCGGCCACTCTGGCCCGCTGGCCTCTGGCACCAGGGTCTGGGTTTCCAGGCCCAGCAGGAAGGCAGGTGAAGCCAGGACAAGCAGGCTCGCAGGGCACAGGGTGGGAACGGACTGAGCAGGGTGGAGGCCCTGCTTCCCTCTGGAGCAGTGGGTGGTGAAGGAGTGAAGGAGCATTCATTCATTCACTCACTCACTCATCGATTCAAATCACCTTTATAGAGCACCTGCCTGGTGCAGGCTCTGTGCTAGGCACAGAAACTGCCCTAACTCCCCCGAGCTTTCCGACTAGCGCGGATGCTCAGAGGGGCTACAGGAGAGCGGGGCGGGAACGTGCGCCCCTGCATCCGGGATCTGGGGCGGGGGAGTGCTTGGTTCGCTGAGCAGCGAGTGCACCAGCGGCCTGTGACCTTCTGTGCAGAGCGGTCAGACGCTCACCAGCCGGCTCTGCAAACGATCTGACTTTTCCTGCATGTGTCCCTGGAGAGAGGCACCTGCGAAGCGCATACGTCATCTCATTTTACTCTTCCTGCAGCCTGTGAGGTGCCTGCTGCTATGTATGGCCCCATCTCACAGATGGGCAGCCTGAGGCTCAGGAAGGTGAAGTAACTTGCTTAAGACCACGTGCTCAGTCGGACTAGAACCTTGTTCTTGCTGAGATTTTCGGCCTCGGCACTGCTGACGTTTGGGCACGGACCATTCCTCGCCGCGGGGGGCTGTCCCGGGCTTCGTGGGTGTGCAGCAGCCTCCCAGGTGCCTGTCATGCCCCCAGCTGTGACCAGCAAATGTGTCTCCAGACATTGTCACATGGCCCCTGGGGGAAACTACTCCTGGTTGAGAACCACTGGTCTGAAATTCTTTTAGTCCTTCATTTTAATGGGCACCTGAGTCATTATCTGTCATTTCAGGCAGATTGAGGTTGGAAGAAATTCTTTTTTTGTTTTGAAACACTTTCAAATTTACAGAAAAGTTGCAAGTGTAGTACAAAGAACTCATTTTGTGCTGAACGATTTGAGGGTTAACTTACTGACCCGACGCCTCATCACCCCCGAATATTTTAGTGTGTGTTTCGTACAAACAAGGGCGTACATAGTAAAATCATCAGAATGAGGAAATTCACATCGATACGTCACCACCGATGAATCCTGGTCAAGTTACTTGTCCCAGCAGCGTGCTTTGGAGCAGAAGAGTCCAGTTCAGAGGTGCGAGTTGCATTTGGCTGTCCGGTTCCTTGAGGCTCCCTCAGTCTGGGTCCGTTCCCCGGTCCTTGCCTTGACCGGCACTGGGGAGAGTGCGGGCGGTGACCCCGTGGATGCCCTTCACCTGCGGTTTGACTGGTGTTTCCTCCCGAGTGGACTCTGGGCGTGCATCTTTGGCTGGAAGATCCCAGAAGTGACGCTAGGCCCTTTCCAGGGTGTCCTGCCGCGTTTCGGCTCGTCCCCTTGCTGGTGCTGTGCACTTTGAGCCCTTGCATGATAGGGGACGCCTGCCAGGCCCCTGCGCCGCGAGGTCCTTCGTTTCTCCTTGGGAATTACTAAGCCTTCTGAAGGCAGGTACTTTGAGGCTATCAACAACCCGTTCTTCATCAGACTTTCGTTTCCTTCACTTAGACCTTTATGGGCTCATGGATTCGTATTTTGTTCCATGGGTTGTAATCTGTTAGCATCGTTATCTATTTCGATGCTCGGATGGGCCCAGATTAGGCCGGGGAGAGCCCCTTCAAGCTGGCTCCTGTCTCCTTGTGACATGTCCTCATCCTTCTGTGCTCTGAGCACTTCCTTGTTCTAAGATGTTCCCGGCTTATCTTGCCTCTTCTGCCCCAGCCCCGGAATCTCATCTCTGCAGGGAGCCCGGGGTTTGAATCTGGGGCTGCCTGTTGCCAAAGCCTGGCTGAACCTCTGTGCCAAACTCCTTCCTTGGGCCTGCTCTGCTGCTCACAGCCTCGGGGGATCAGGGGCCAGAGAGGAGGGGACGGGACTGAAAGGGGAGAACAGCGAGGATGGAAGAGACCAAGAGCTTTAAATCCTGCGGCAGAACTCTCGCACTCCTCGAGTGCCGCTTCCGAGCATCCTGGGGTACCATGCGCTTGTCCCTGGGGAACCGCCGCTGCCCGGCGCGTTCCTGGACTCCTGTCCTGGGTGCCAGATGGGTTTACGAGAAGATGGTAGTTATCTCCAAAAGCAAGAACACCAATAAATCAGGACAGCAGACTGAAGCAACATTTTTAAGGGAAAAGCACTTACGAAATCTGATCTTTGCCCTTTGCAAGATTTGTTTTGGGTCTTAATCAAAGCACTCATGAGTTGTGACATGGCTGTAGGCAGATGTCAGAGCCTCTTGGTTTCCGCCTTTTTACCTTCACGTTACGTTGCACTTGCTTCCGACAGTCATGCTGGTTTTTTCCGTGTGATGAGAGCACCGAGCCGTGTTCACATTCCAGGCTCTCCGGGGCCTGCTGTGTGCTAGACAAGCGTCCCGGCACCTCCTCTCTTGTAATATTTAGACTTTTAGAAATTCTAAGTAGATTTCATTTTTTAGAGCAGTTTTAGATTTACAGAAGATTTGAGGTGATGGTACAGAAGTTCCCATATATCCCACGCCTAGTTTCTTTTCTTATAAACATCTCACGTTAGCATGGCACATTTGCCGAGATAAATGGACTAGTCCGGACACGCTGTTGTTAGCTAAAGCCCGCATGTTATTCTCATTTACTCGGTTTACCTAAGGTTGCAGGGGCCACCCGGAGCCCCACGTTGCCTGCACTCAGCACGGCTCTTGTGGCTCCTCTGGCCCCGGCCGGTTTCTCAGACCTTGTTCTTGATGGCCTGGACTAAGGAGTTTTTTTTTTTTTTTTTAATTTTTTTTGAGACAGAGTCTCACTCTCTTGCCCCGGCTAGAGTGAGTGCCGTGGCGTCAGCCTCGCTCACAGCAACCTCAAACTCCTGGGCTCAAGCAATCCTCCTGCCTCAGCCTCCCGAGTAGCTGGGACTACAGGCATGCACCACCATGCCCCAGCTAATTTTTTCTATATATATTTTTAGTTGGCCAATTAATTTCTTTCTATTTATAGTAGAGACGGGGTCTCGCTCTTGCTCAGGCTTGTTTGGAACTCCTGACCTTGAGCGATCCTCCCTCCTCGGCCTCCCAGAGTGCTAGGATTACAGGTGTGAGCCACCGCACCCGGCCTGGACTAAGGGGTATTGATCAGGTATTTTGCAGGGTGTCCCCCCTTCTGGGACCTGTCTGATGTCCTCCTCACGATCAGGCTGGGGTTGTGGTTTTGGGGACCACAGAGGTGAGGTGCCATTCTCATCACGTCGGATGAAAGGCACCTGCTCTCAACATGATCTGTCACTGGGCACCTCGCTTTCGAGGTCTCACTTAATCCTCACAGCCCCCCGGGAGTGGGATCCCTCCCACGTTCGGGACGAGAGGACTCGGGCTGGGAGAAGGGAAGGAATGTGCCAGTTCCCGCTGTTCCGGAAGCCCCGCGCCAGAACGGCTAATGCCTCATTGTTTGGCATCTGGCTTGTTTTCAAGTTTTAGGTTATTATAAACACCCCTGCGGTGCACAGCTGTTTTGCTTTCTTTGGGGTTATTTCCTGAGGGTGTGTTCCCCAGAGAAGGGTGTGAGGTTTTCATCACCAGACAGCTCTTTAGAAAAATGGAGACCACTCACAGGACGGGCGCAGCTCCGTGGTCCTGTTCCCCCACGTCCTCTCAAGACCGAGTTTTATCATTTTTATCTACTTTGTCTTGTTTCTTTGTCAACCCCCCCCCTTTTTTTTTCTTGGCCACCCCAATGACTTGGCACCCAATAACAGCCGACTGTTTGCAGAACTCAAAGTCACTCTGGAAGGGCCACACGATTTGACTTCACTGACATTGTTTAAAAGAATGTGGCTCAGGTCAAAGGGCATTTCTCAAGGTGGTGGCTTAGGCAGTGGACGGTGGCTGGCTCACAGGAACGAGCTGTGACCTCCCGGGGACAGCAGTTACAGGATAAGTAAGCTCGGCACATATGTCAGCTTGGGTCCCAGTCGTGTCATCGCGCACACGAGCTTCTTTCGGGCATCGTTCTGGTCCTTTCCCCTCAGACACTTTCTATCTGCTGCTGGTCTTTTAAAAGATACCCGAGGGTGTTTCTCAAACCAGCCTAGTGTCCACGCAGCACGTTCGAACTGCCATGCCAGTCTTCCTTGCATTTATCTTATTTGTCGATCGCCTGCCCGTGAGTGTATCGGCCAGGACTCAGGCGTGACGGCCCCCAGAGCTGCCTAGAGCAGGGGTGTGTTCGGGGGGTGGCGTGGCTGGCATACTGGCATTCTGGCTGCGGATTTGCCTAGCCAGGTAGGCAACTAACGACAACATATCCCAGGCCTCGGTGTCCTTGGGAGTCGTCAGAGGCTGGGCATCCCCAGAGCACGGTCTTCGAGGGAGCTGACTTGCCCTAGGGCAGACTAGGTGCCCGAGTGCCCTTGTCCCTTTCTCAGATGGCCAACGAGCCATGGGTAGATGTCAATATGCGTTTGGCCATGGCCTGGCCCCTGTTTAATATGAGAGAACAATGCAGTGGAGGGTAGGGGTTTTCGAAGAGAAGATAAAGGTTGTGCCTTAAAAATCATTGCATCAGCACCTCCCGAGTCCACAAAAGGATGGGGTTAAAGGAAGTGAGGTGACTCGAGAGCAGTTGTCTTCCTCAGAGGCTGCTGCCTGGGCACTTTCAGGCACGTGGAAGAGAAAACCAAGCTCAGACAGGCTGGAGCCAAAAGGGCTCCACGGTAGACTGGCTTCCGGCATGTCCAAGTCAGCATTCGGATACCATCCTCAGGATCCCTCCTCTTCTCTCTGTCACCTGCCTTGAGCTCCTCCATGTGGGTTTTGCGTGGTGCTCCGGGGAGTCCTGGGCTCTCCACCATCTGGAGGTTGCAAGGTGGTGGCCCCAGACTGACCTCTGACCCGAGGAAGCCTCCTGGGCTCAGGGCGGGGCATGTTCTTCTCCTGAACCAATCCTTGGGGGTGGGGGTGGGTGGGTTGCAGGGTACTCATTGGCTTAGTCTCTCAGAATGAGAGTGGCCAGGGGAGACAGGTGGTCCCAGCTTCTCCAACGGCCCCTGGAGAAGTGAGCATCCGGAAGTGAGCCCCTGTGCCCCGGCCTGGGGGTGGGTGCTGACTCTGAAACCCGTCCACGGTCCTCCAGGCTGAGGGAGGACCTGAGCCCTGGGCGGGAGCTCAGCGCCACCTGAGATCCAGGGGAGCCACCTCCCCGAAGGTGGGGTGGGGCTGGGCAGGGAGCTGCTGGACTCTCCCTTGGTAAAGTAACCGCTCTGTTGCTTTTTGCAGATTCCAGACCCAGGAGGAGCCCAGCGGTAAGTCCCCCCTCCCTTGCCTGCACGTCAGCCTCGTGCCCCTAAATCCGACCCTTCCCCGGCAGATCTGTGGCTCTGAGAGCTTCCCGGGGAAGGGGAAGGACCGCTCCCTTCCCACGGTGCCCAGGGGCAGGCCGCCCTCGCGGGTTCAGGCTGTGTGTGCCCCACTGCAGGGCGCTCTGAGCTCTGAGCGCTGGCGCCTCACCCCGGGCCTGAGCCAGCTCTCGGCCAGGAATGGGGAGCCCCACCCCCACCGCAGCCTGCGGCTCCTGGCTCAGCCCGCTGGGGCTTTCCAGAAGGCCTGGGGGGGTGGATTTGGTTTTGGCCACTCTGGGGCACCAGGTCTGGTCTGGAGCAGAGGCTGGTTCCTTTCCCTCTCTCCTCCTTTGCTTCTCCAAGAGTTGTGTCCTCGGAGCCGGGTGACAGACATCAGAAGGCTGCACCCTGAGCACTTCAACACGGGTTTCCTAGGAACAAGAACGTGTTTCTGTACAGTCACAATGTGCCCGTCATGTCCAAGAAACGTAATAGACACGACCATAAAAAGTCCACGTTAAAATTACTTCTGTTATTGTCCCAATAATGACCTCTACAGGGTTGGTTTTTTTTTTTTTTTTGAGACAGAGTCTCACTTTGTTGCCCAGGCTAGAGTGAGTGCCGTGGCGTCAGCCTGGCTCACAGCAACCTCAAACTCCTGGGCTCAAGCGATCCTCCTGCCTCAGCCTCCCGAGTAGCTGGGACTACAGGCATGCGCCACCATGCCCGGCTAATTTTATATATATATATATCAGTTGGCCAATTAATTTCTTTCTATTTATAGTAGAGACGGGGTCTCACTCTTGCTCAGGCTGGTTTTGAACTCCTGACCTCGAGCAATCCGCCCGCCTCGGCCTCCCAAGAGGTAGGATTACAGGCGTGAGCCACCGCGCCCGGCCCAGGGTTTTGTTTTTTTAAACAAATTTAACTCCAGGATTCAACCAAGGAACACACCTTGCATTTAGTTGTCAAGTCTCTTTTAATCTAGAACAGTCGTCCTGTCTCCCTCCCCCTATTCCTTCTGCCAAATTTTGGTCTTTTTAGGAATCTAGGCGAGTTGTCTCAAAAAACGTCCCACAGTCTGGACACGGTTGTTTCCTCAGGATAAGATTCAGGTTGACTATTTTGGCAAGAACTCAGTACAGGTGGTGCTGTGGTTACATAAAGATTTTAATCTTTCCCCTGTTATCTTTATCCTTGTCTTTAATCTTTTATTTGAATCTGGGGAGGTGAAGGTGGGAGCGCTTAGAGGCAGTGGGCCTGGGGCTGTCACTTTCAGACGTAGGTGCTTAGGAGCATGGATTATAGAGGGAGATACCAGAGTTCAAATCCTGGCTCAGGTGCTTACAAACTGTGTAGCCCTGGGTGAGTGAAGCTCCTCTGTGCCTTGGCTTCCTCATCTGTAAAATGGGAGGCTGCAGTCTTTCCACGTCATAGGGTGTTGTGCGGATTAACAGCATGCCCATAGGTTAGGATCGGGGCCATGCACTGTGAGTGGCTGACCATGTGTTAGGATCGGGGCCACGCGCTGTGAGTGGCTGACCATGTGTTAGGATCGGGGCCACGCACTGTGAGTGGCTGACCATGTGTTAGGATCGGGGCCACGCACTGTGAGTGGCTGACCATGTGTTAGGATCGGGGCCACGCACTGTGAGTGGCTGACCATGTGTTAGGATCGGGGCCACGCACTGTGAGTGGCTGACCATGTGTTAGGATTGGGGCCACGCGCTGTGAGTGGCTGACCATGTGTTAGGATCGGGGCCATGTGCTGTGAGTCGCTGACCATGTGTTAGGATCGGGGCCACGCGCTGTGAGTGGCTGACCATGTGTTAGGATCGGGGTCACGCGCTGTGAGTCGCTGACCATGTGTTAGGATCGGGGCCACGTGCTGTGAGTGGCTGACCATGTGTTAGGATCGGGGTCACGCGCTGTGAGTCGCTGACCATGTGTTAGGATCGGGGCCACGTGCTGTGAGTGGCTGACCATGTGTTAGGATCGGGGCCACGTGCTGTAAGTGGCTGACCATGTGTTAGGATCGGGGTCATGCGCTGTGAGTCACTGACCATGTGTTAGGATCGGGGCCACGCACTGTGAGTGGCTGACTGTTACCTTTATCACAGGTGTCCCAGCTGTCAAGGCCCCAAGCCCAGAGGCAGCTCGAGGCCGTTTTAAAGCAGGAGGGAGACTCAGTGGGGTGTGTAGCGATGAAGATGAGGGCGCCTCCCGGTTGGTTTCGTGGCTGTGGGCAGGTTGGGGCCCCGCATCAGCTCCCGTTCCCTTTCCGCAGCAGCCGAGGAGGGACGTGTTGGTGACACGGCCGGAGTTAACAAGCCCCCCGCCCGTGGAGACCTGCCGAGGCGTGGGGACAGCCTGCTGCCTAGACAGCCTGCCGCTGCTGGATGCCAGCCCGCCCGGGGGCTCCTCGTCCCCCAGGGACCTGCCTGAACCCCGGGTGTCCACGGAGCACACCAACAACAGGATCGGTGAGTCGGCCTGTCTGGGGGGTCCTGGTGTGGCCAGGAGAGGGGGGACTCCGGGGCTGGGCGGCCCAGCAAGGGGGCGGCGTGGATGCTCCCCCGCACCTTGCTGTGCCTACACGGACCTGTCCGTGCGACAGGGGCAGCCGGCTGTTTGCTTCATGGGGCCACGAGAGAGCTCAGGAAACAGCGCCCGAGAGATGCCCAGCGCAGTGCCTGCCGTCATTAAAGTAAAATGTGCACCCCACCCCACCCCCAACACAGGCAGGTGGAAGACGTGCAGTGACACTAGGACCTGCCCCCTGGCTGGGGCATTCCAGGCACCGTGCAGATGTCATCTCTCATTGTCATACCACTTTTATTTTTTTTAAGAGACAAGGTCTCACTCTGTCAGGCTGGAGTGCAGTGGTGCAATCACAGCTCACTGCAGCCTTGAGCTTCTGGGCTCGAGGGATCCTCCCGCCTCAGCCTCCCCAGTAGCTGGGACCACAGGCGTGAGCCACCACGCCCAGCTAATTTTTTAATATTTTGCAGAGATAAGGTCTTGCTATGTTGCCCAGGCTGGTCTTGAACTCCTGGCCTCAAACAATCCTCCCACCTAAGCCTCCCAAAGTGCTGGGGTTTCAAGCATGAGCCCTGTGCCTGGCTGTCACTCCTGAGGATGGTGTATTTCTCCCCGTTTTACCACTGGGGAAGCTGCGGCTCGGAGGGGTGAGATGACTTTCCCTGTCACCTGGCTAAGTGGCACGGCTGGGACTCGCCCCCATGTCTGCTGGGCACTGAAGCCCTTGGTTTGCCGGCACCACCACCTGGCCCCTGCGGAAGCACAGAGGCCACATGGGGCCAGGTGCCCGGCACTTCCCAGCTGCAGCTGCCCTCCAGAGTGGACAGACATTCTGCTTTGGCCTCCCAGGGTCTCCCTGCCTCCTCTCTTGCTTCTCTCCACTGTGGCACAACCGGAGTTTCCCCCCAAATATATACCTGCCCACACCCCTGCATAAAACCCTCCAGTAGTTCCCATTACCTTCGGGATGAATTCCAGCATTCTCATCCCGGCATTCAAGGCTGCTCACATGCTGGCTCCCCCCACCAGACTCACCTGCCTCCCAACCCCACAGTCTGCCCCTCCCTCTTCATGGCAGTCTCCCGAGTGGACGAGTGGACGGGTCCCTCTTACTCCTCAGTCTCAGCAGGAGCTGCTTCCTCACCTAGAACAGCCAACTCCACCTCTTTGAATCCAGTTAATGCCTAATGTCTTGGGGGATGCTGCTTATTTGCCGACTCCTCCTCCAGGAAGCCTTCCATGCTCTCTCCAATCTCCTGATTAGGCCAGATGCCCCTCTGCTGTGCTCCCCGAGACCCCGGCCTGCCCCTCTCAGTGCCCTGGGCACCAGCAGTGTGACTGTGGTCACAGCCTCCCCCCCACATCCACCTGGCTGTGAGCTCCCTGGGTGCAGGGTCTCGGTGGGCCCCGTCTCTGTCCTCTCTGGAAGGGTGACTGGCACTCGGGTAATACCAAAGAGGCAAATGTAATAGTCGAATTTCTATGGCAGACGCTGGTGGTTAGAACTCTTTAGGGCAGAGTCTTCTGTGACAAATTGAAACTTGGAATTGTAGCATTCAGTACGTTTTATCTGAAAAGTATGTAGTTTGGGAAATACTGCCAAAGCCTTCTTGAAATTTCCTAAGAAGTCCTAATCGGACCATTTGCGTCCATGCTGAGTGCAGTGCCTGGAATTCCGGGGTGGGGCTTGGGGGGTGGGGGGGAGGGTGGAGGAGGTCCTGGGCTCCAGGGCCACTGCGCTGGGGCGGGCAGCCTTCCCCGCTTGGCCTCCAAGCCTGGCTGGTGAGTGGGATGGGGAGGGGACGCTGTGGAGATTCTCTAGGACACCCAAGACACGGGTGACCCCCTTGTCTGCCTAATACCGCCCCAGACCAGCATCCTCCCTGCCGTCCAGTTCCCAAGAGGGACCAGACTCAGGCCTGAGCTTCATCCCTCCCCACTGAGCACCAGGCAGGGGAGCCCCTTTCCCCACCCCAGCCCCCAACAAGACAAATTCTCTGGATTCTGGAGCTCTGGGGCGGGGTGAGGCTTGGGCTGCTTCTGCTTAGACAAGCCCACCCCGATTCCCTCCCACCCTACTCCACCCGCCTCTCATCGCTCCTGTCTGTCCCCCTTGGAGCCTTCTCTCCCCTCCAGAGGTCCCCTGTCTCACCACCCGTGGTCCCCATCTTTTGCCCGGCTCCTCTGGTCGAGGTTGCTGCAGGCCTTGATGGAGGCGTGGGGTGAGGCCCGAGGCCCTGCTCTCTGTTTTAGGGTCTGGGGGGCACCCAGCCCACAATGCCCACTGCTTTGGCCTTCCCTCTAGTTCTTGCTGCTATTTTGAACACTTCTCTGTTTCCTGGGAGTCTTCAAAACCAAAAGAGAAGAACTGGCATTATGCATTGGGGTTGAGGGTACAGGAGCCCTCAAGAATCTTTTTAGGGTTCCTGAATCTGAGGAGTATAACCAGGTTACCCAGAGAGGCAAGGGTCCCTGAGCCCCGGCCCCACCCCAGGTCTCAAGTTCACTCTTGAGATTGGCCACTCACCCTCAGATCCCCGGGCGGGGCAGCGGGGGGCTGGCCCTGCTCTGAGTCCGGGCCGGCTGGGGGACGGAGTCAGCTGTCGGGCCGAGCCCGGGCTTCCCCTCTCCCAGCTTCTCAACCACGTCACTCCCCTGGGCCACCAGGTCCCCCTCGGTCAGAAGGCCACACCAGAAACCCCCACATCGGACTGTGGTGAGGACCACAAGGGATTGTGCCTCTAGTGGGCTGGGCTCGGCCATCTGTCCCAGTGAGATCTACCCGGCACCTACTACGTGCTCTCGGGCACAGCCGTGCAGGCCACAGGCGGAGGCCGGCTCTGAGCCATGCACCCTGAAGTACACAGCCCCACGCAAGGCTGTTTGAATTGGCAGCTGCTGTCGCTTATGGACGGGGCTGAGGTTTCTGTAGGATGTGACCAGCTGGCTGGGTTTGCCTGGGCTGACGGGGTCTCGCAGGACTTGGGACTTCCAGCACCAAACCCAGGAACGTCCCGGCCAGACTGGGACAAGTTGGTCACCCCAGGTTTCTGCTTTAGGCACATGGATGGGAGCAGGAAGGCAGCTAGGCTGGGTGTTCCTGTTGGGATTTCTCCTGTGTTGACCTTGGGCAGATCATTTGACCTCTCCTCTGAGCTGCAGGTTCTTGTCTGTCAAATGGGGGCGCTGAATGCCGAGGATTGGGGAGCCATGAGTTGGAAGTGCCTGGCACGCGCTCAGCTCCACCTGTGTCCACAGGTGATCTCGTTGGCGACACCCCTGCCTGTCTCCTCTCACGGATTGCTCTCTCCCCAGCCATGTCCTCTTCTTCCTTACCCTCCTGGAAGAAGGCCCGAGAGAGTCCTGGGCAGCCGCCTCCAGTACCGAGCGGCTGTTTTTAACCCTTCAAGGCGCGGCTCCTGGCTGTCGTATGTCCTCTGGGCCACAGGACACCCGTGAGGTCGGCGAGGCTTGCCGTGCATCAGAGGGGCCGTGTCATCTGCCTGAAGTCACCCAGCAGGAGTGGCGGAACCGGGCCTGGGCCCCTCATCTGGCTTCTTGCTCCCCGCTGGCCGGGGCTGTGATCCGCTCACCTCACAACCCTTTTGCCTTGCAGAGAAAATCTACATCATGAAGGCCGACACCGTGATCGTGGGGACCGTGAAGGCTGAGCTGCCCGAGGGCCAGGCCCTGGCGGGGCCGGCGGGGCCCGAGCTTGAGGAAGAACTGGAAGTGGACCACGTTCCCCACTACCCGGAGCAGGAGACAGAGCCGCCTCTGGGCAGCTGCGGGGACGTCATGTTCTCAGTGGAGGAGGAAGGGAAGGAGGACCCCCCGCCCGTGGCTGCCTCTGGGAAGTGAGGCCTGGCCTGGCTGGGGCGGGGAGGCAGTGGGGCGTCCTTCGGAAGGCCAGGGTGGCGGCACCGGTGTCGCCGAGCTTGAGGGCAGACACCTGCCTGAACCGACGCAGGGGTTCTGTGGTCTCTGCCTGCCTCCCCCGCTTAGCTGCCCCTGACCCAGACCCAGGGCATCCAGCGCTCGTACAGAAGAGACAGTCCACAGGGACCGCAGCCAAGTGGCGATGTTGGCTGGGGCAGCAGGCAGACAGCAGGGACGGGGCACTGCTAAGAACAGCACTGGCCCCAGAGCCCTGGGCATCAGCCACTGGCCACCATGCCCAGGGCCCACTGAGGGGGAGAGGCTGCCAGGCTGGCTCCAGGCCCCCGACTGTACCCCTACTCCCTTCTCTCCCTGAGCCCCACAGGTGATGCCCAGCAGGCCCTGTTGGCATGCCACCAGCCCCTAGTTACTGTCAATGTGGCCCCAGTGGGCACGGAGCCATGGACTGGTGGTTTCTTCTGAGTCAGAAGGGAACTTGAGGGGGCAGCATCGGCTGGCACAATCCCAGCCGTGGCTGCCACGTGGCACCCTGTGCAGGGGGAGGCCCGGCCTGGCCCAAGCCTTGCCTGGGCTGAGCAAGACCCTCCTGGCGCTGCCCCCTTCCCTGTTCCATAGCCCCCACAGGGCCCAGGACCAATGCGCTCGTCTCAGAATGTCCCCACGAGGCCTCTTGGGGCCCAGATGTGTGCAGCCCCCCAGCAGCTGCAGTGCTCCCGCCCGGCCAGGGACTCCCTCCCCACACGGAGACGGGCCCTGGGGCCCTGCCTGGGGTCTTTGACTGCCCCGTGGCACCACCTGCTCTGTCTCCTAAATGGAAGAAGCACCTACCCTGGATCCGGCCTGGGTCCTGCGGCTCTGTGCCCACCGGGAGTGGCTGTCAGGAAGCCCCAGGTCCCCCCTAGACCCCTCCCTTATTCTGGACTGCGGTAGACAAAAGAGTGCTGGGGTTCAGTCTGGATTTCAGGAGCTTTGCGTTTCACACTAAGGAGTGAAGCTGCGCTGACATCCAGTCCGCTGGCCCCTCCCCGGGGGCCTTCAGCTGCATAAACAAACAAGTGGGGATGACACATCCGCCGCAGCCTGGAGACTCCTGGACTTACCGTCTGGAGCCGGCGGGAAAGCTGCTGTTTACTCCAGAGCCGAGAGCTCTAGAGGAAGTTGGGGCCGGTCAGGAATCACGAGGGCAGTTTCTGAAAGTGCGAAGGTGTTTTGGGGAAAGTTCGAGAGGCCGGGGCATTACGAGAGGCGGTTACAGCAGAGCCTGGACGTTGGCCAGAGGAAGTTTAAGTGCGACGGGTGCCATTTGCCGAGAGCCTCGTGCCCCCCAGAGCCTTGGCCATGTGGTGTGCGGGACGCCACACGCCTGCCCGGCCGGCCGGCCAGCACCCTGGACTCTGGATATTGACACCTTTTAACAAAATACTGCACTCCCTCGCCCAGTGGCCCTCACACAACTTTTGACCCTCTAAAAATCCTTAATAGCCCATAAAAATGAAAAATCGTAAGGCCGAGGGAGCTGTCACTGAAGCAGAGTATGTTAGAACATCTGAGCAGGGGGTGGGGGGAGCCTCTCCCCGGGTAGGCAGAGGGGAGAGGGGTCTGCCGCTGCCGCCGCACCCCGGACACCCGGGCCGCCAGTCTGGACGGATCGGCCGCTTCTGGGGACCGGAGCCTGCTACCCGCAGCCCCTCCCGCTGCTGCAAAGGGGAATTCTCCCTCCTTGTCACTGCGCTCCCGGTCCAAGGCCTGCCCCTGGGGGTGCTCAGAATAAAGCCACTGTTGTCACAACGCTCCCTTCGGGTGTTTGAGGAAAGGCGTCTGGGCCTCTCCGCGCCCTTCTGCCCTTTGGGCTGGGCAGAGCAGCCCCGTAGCTGCGGAAGGGAGTCTCCGAGATGGGTGTGAGGGCCGAGCCTTGGGAGGCGGGAAGAGGACGGAGGGTATAAGTGGGCCTTCTGTGCCTGCCACCCTGGGCACAGCTCAGGGGCACTTAGGGGCCAGCTTCTACCATAGGCAGACAGTCTGGCTCCCCCCTCCACTGTGGCCCCCCTGTGGGGTGGGGGAGACCAAGGGCCGTGGACAGACCCTGCCCACCCCATCCGCAGGGCTCCAGCTCACACCCAGACCTCACCACCAGCCCAGCTATTGAACCAGCCACCGGCTGCTGTGTGGTCAGCCCTGGCCCCGGGGGTGGGGGTCTCACCCTGCCCTGCCCAGTGCTGGTGGCTGTTCTCCCACCCAGGCGGGCAGATGGCCCCTGCTACTCGGTGTGTGACTCCCCGGCTGTAAAGAAGCCTCTCACACACACCTGTTCCTGGACATTTGTCATCAGGGAGTGACAGCAAGTGAGGAGTGTCAAACAGAAACTATGGTCTTCAAAGAAAAGCCGTTGTTTCCCAAGGCAGGCTTGTAGGTTGTAAACTCTTCTATGGTTCTTAGACTCTCCAATGCCTGGCGCCAGTCCCCAACATGGGACAAGAGGACTGAGTCCCCTGAGCGTCTGCCTCTCTCTGTCTGGACTCCAGCCCCCAACAGTAAGGTCCTAAAGACCAGGGCCTGGGTCCTGGGCATCTTTGTCCCATGGTCACCCGGCACTGATTTGTTGGGCTAAGTAGAACTGAAACCTGTGTGGGGGTGAGAGGTGGCCCTTCGCTGCAGTTCCCTGGGTGCCTTCTCTCCTCCCTTCCTGGATCCTCTGACAGTAGGGGGGGGAGTGTGGGGTGGGAGGGGCTTGGACCAGAATGGGTGGGGGTTGGGGCCAGTTGTGGTGGCTCACATCTGTAATCCTAGCACTCTGGGAAGCCGAGGTGGGTGGATTGCTCGAGGTCAGGAGTTCGAAACCAGAATGGTGGGGGGAGCAGGGTCACAGCCAGGGCCCAAGAGCAAAGCTCAAACCTGTGAGTGCCTCTTGACAAGGAGCCAAGGTGAGAATAGTAAAGCTTCAAGGGCGGCTCCTTGGGCCTAAGGAGAAGCCGGCCGAGCACATCTTACGCCCCTGCACCTTCCTTCAGGGCTCTCCTCCTGAGCTGGCACCCCACACTGGGTGTACCCCCTGGCACCCGTGCCCAGGCCAAACCAGGGGAGCAATGGTGGGGCAATGGGTGTGAGCGAGGCACAGGGCAGAGAAGCCTGGCCACCACCCTCCACGGCCAGGATGCAGACGACAGCAGCATGCAGATGGTGGTGGCACTCTGGGGTCAGACCCAGGTTCAAATCCCAGCTCTGCCAGTTTCCAGCTGGGTGATCTTGGCCATGGTTCCTTGAACTCTCTGAGGCTCAGTTTCGTCATCTGTGAGGTAGGGACAGCAACCCTACCTGACGGGGCCGTGGGGCTTCCCTAAGATGCCACCTGGCATGTAGCTTGTGCCGAGTGGCAGCTTCTGTCCTCATTCCAGCCTGGCAGCCACTTGCCAAGAGTGGGCACTTTCTTGACCTCCTGGCCTCAAGAAAGCCTCCCGCCTCAGCCTCCCAAAGAACTAGGATTATAGGCGTGAGCCCCTGTGCCCAGCCTAAGAGTCGGCCCTTTCTGTGCCTGCAGAATTCAACCCCTTCGACTTACAAGCAAGTCACCTTCAAGAGGGTACTGGGCTCAGAACACTTTTCTCCAAGGAAAGTATTATCACTGGTGGTTGGTTCTCAGGCCGGCCCACCAAAGCCTGCTTTACTCAGCACCTTAAGGTTAACCAGGGCTTTCAGGCTAGACTGACGACCTGGCCTCCCCTGGGGCCAAGTGGCCGTGGAAAAAACGTGCACAGTGGGCAGGCCTCTTCTTGCTCCGTGGGGGGCCCCAAGAACCCTTCAAATCAGTCACAGGCTGGCTACTGGTTGTGTGTCTGTAACCCTGTGCATGTGTGGAGAGTGCTTTGGGTCCCTCTGGACCTCCCACTTGTGGTTCTAGTACCTTCCAGACTGCACTGCACTGCATCGCTGCTCAGGATCTTTCCTCAAAGAGTGGACTCCCTTCCTCCCTTCTTTCCAAAACGCTGCAGTGAGCTGGGCGCGGGTCCAGCTGCAGAGGGTGGCGGTGCACTGACTTGCTCGCACGGGTCCTGCGTGCAGGAGCCCGGACAGAGGATGGCGCCTAATCAAGTAAGTGTACCAGGTCATTCCAGAATCGGATTGTGCTGCGTGCTGCAAGAAGCCCCAGGTGGGCACTGAGGCAGAGTGTCCGGAGGGAAGGGTCACCTCTGGCCAGGTGGCAAGGAAGGCTTCTCTGGGAAGGTGCCGTTGGAGCCCAGCCAGAGTGATGTGACAAGGCGGAGAGGTGGGGAAGGCGGGAACCGCCAGTGCAAAGGCCCCGAGGTGGGAATGCCCTTGGCCTTGAGTGTCCCGGCCCGCGGGACCTTCTGTTACTCGCGGGGGCGAGGGGGACCGTGCCTGAAAGAGATGGGCGAGAGAAAGAAACGAGACCAAGCAGATGGTTGTCAAGGTCTACTTGACTTGGATGTTTAGTAGGTTTTATATACAGAAAACAAGGAAGTAGAAACAGAAAAATTGAGTGGGGGGATGATGAGGCTTGCCTGTGGGCCAATCAGCCCCAATCAGCATCCCAATGGCACCGGAAGCTGTTTGTGATGGATCACTCAACCCCAACCTGGCAGGGGGTCGGGAACAATTGCAGGTAGCATGCCCTGGAGCAAGCACGTCATGGAATGCATTCTTCTCGGAACTATAGCTGGAGGGCTGGGTGCTATTTTCGTCATAGGCTATTTTCTGGGGCAAGGCCCATGCGTAGGACAAATCCTTGGAATGTGGAGGGTCTTAGTCTCCAACATCTCCCCCTATCTTTATTAATATGAGGGAGATTTACACAGGTTGGTGGAGAGCCTGTCTTAGGCTACTCGATGGGCTTCCGCGACCAGCACCCCAAATATAAGATCTGGCGATCGAAATGTCGGTGAGGCCTCTGTCTTAGGCTATATAGGTGGCATCCAGCTCCGGCACTTCTGATTATGAAGTGTGCCCCCGGGCATGGACCTACAATATTCCCGTCATGGAGTTACCTCACAGCTGGCGGGGTGTGCACCTGGTACACGGCATCGCGATAATCCCGTCATGGGCGTCTCCACAGCCTTTGGAACCAACTGCGTTCCATGTCTGCGGCAAGGTCTGAGAAATTTAGACCTTCAGTGGGTGTGTTGGGAGACTCTTCATGGAGGTCTTCTCTGGAGCCTCTTAGTTCTAGCCGTTGGTAAAACACGGAGACCGATTTTTGTGTGGCTGCGTCTACCTGCGACTTGACAAAGTTGGTTAGTTTTTTGAATGCCCAAGGCCCAATAGTGAGAAGCAACAAGAAACCTACAAATGGCCCCAAGACACTGGGAAGCAATGTGGATAGCCAGGGGGATGTGGAAAACCAATTTTGATACCATGCCTCACTTTGTTCCCTCTGTTTCTTTCTATTTTCAAGGCTTTGTCTAACTCTCTCAATGCTATCTTCTACCAGGCCTGTTTTGTCTGCGTAAAAGCAACATTCTTCTTTGAGTGTTGCGCACAAGCCTCCCTCTTGGAGGAACACTAAGTCTAGGCCTCTTCTATTTTGCAACACTACCTCAGAAAGTGAAGCGAGGGATTCTTTGAGATATTTTAGGCCCTGCTGTAGCTCTCGGAGATTATTATCGATGGCAGCAGAGAGCTGCAGGTACTGCTGGTTGGAGGTGACTAGAGAGGCTATGCCTGTTCCAGCCCCTGTGGCACCAAGGCCTAGAACAACTGCGAGTGTTATGGCCGTGATGGGCTCTCTCTTTTCTCGGGGCATTGTGGTGCCATGCTCCCAAAATTTAAGCAATTTGTCAGCAGGATGTACAGTGAGTCTGGGGAAAAGCATGACTAACACACAATATTCTCTATACTCCAGAAACGTTGTAGTGACTACATACGGGGTAAGGCCAGAAGAACAAGCAAAATAAGAGGTGTTAGATGCCTGAATATACTGAAAGGTGGAGTTGACAGTAATTGACTGATTACATATTTTCTCTAAGGGTGCGGGAGGGAGCATTCTTGGGCTAAGAAGGCAAAGGCCTAGGCCTGTGACCTGGCTGAGCGTCAGGCCACCATGGGTCTCAGGACCCCATCTGAGTCTGCTGGTGTCATTAGTAAATAATGGCTCACCAAATGTAGCGACGCCCTCATAGAAGGGAGGCCGGGGGGAGTAGCATACCCAACACTCTTGATATTCTGAATTATTGGCCTCTCGGATGGTCCTGACAGAGGCATTGACTAAGGAGAGAATTAGTTCTGCCGAGGAAGGGGCCCCTCGGGTAGGGTAGGTCGGTATAGGGAGGTGCTGAATAGAGAAGGGGACACAGTTGGGGAGGAGGGTAGGCCCCTGGAGGGATCGCGAGGCCGTGGTAGGTGTAGGTTGTTATTAGGGCCTATTGCGACTGTAGGACCTCTGGGGAGGCTTTTAATTAACTTGATTTTAAATGTGAGACCAATATCTCTTCCTGATATGTAAAGTCTGAGCCCCCATTCGAATCCCCTGGACTGGTCCCAAGGGACCTTTTTTCCAAGCTTCGGTGAACGAAATCAACAGGGGGTTGCACCACTGGTTGCTACACTCCTTCTTAAAGGGGACCGGACCGCTGTTGAGGTGGTATGGGGAAGGGGATTTTCTTTTGACTGTTATATAGTCCCAGGAGGAGGAGGGGCTCCAGTAGGTATCGCCAGTAGTCTCACAGCCCCAGGAGGCACAAAAGAAGTCAGGGGCATAGCCACATGCTTCAGCAAGAGAGCGGTCTCGATGAGCCCCAGGGCAAACATATATAGGGGCCATGGTTAGATAAGTCCTTCGAACCCCAGAGCTACAGCCTGGCCGAGAACTGGTGTCTCGTTCTCCTGTGTTTTTTTTTTTTTTTTTTTTTTTTTTTTTTTTTTTTTTTTTTGAGACAGAGTCTCGCTTTCTTGCCTAGGCTAGAGTGAGTGCCGTGGCGTCAGCCTAGCTCACAGCAACCTCAAACTCCTGGGCTCAAGCGATCCTCCTGCCTCAGCCTCCCGAGTAGCTGGGACTACAGGCACGAGCCACCATGCCCGGCTGATTTTTATATTATATATATTAGTTAGCCAATTAATTTCTTTCTATTTTTTATCGTAGAGGCGGGGTCTCGCTCAGGCTGGTTTTGAACTCCTGACCTCGAGCAATCCGCCCGCCTCGGCCTCCCAGAGTGCTAGGATTACAGGCGTGAGCCACCGCGCCTGGCCTCGTTCTCCTGTGTTAATGGGTTTTACCTGTGGTGCAAAATGTGAGGGCGTGCCCCAATAGTCATGGGCTCCAAGGGCCAACACACATAGGTCGACTTCTAGTGGACCCCATGGTGTGGTGGCGGAGAGGTATGAGGAGGAATTGGCAACGTCTCCTGCCTCATTAATTATTTGCCATGTATAGTTGTAGACCTGGTGGATGTTGGCTGCGGCGGTGTTCTTGACCGTGGCCAGAACTAGGCATAGGAGAGTCAACGTCTTCTCTCGGGGAGTCATTTTTCTGGAAGAGAACAGAATTAAGAATTCTTCTCAGGGGGTTCCCTGGGTGGATTATATAACTTAATCATTCTCTCAGGTAGCCATCTGGCGTTTCTTGCCTGGGTATCATAGATACAGGCATGTCCTTTTCCCCATATGAGGACGGGGTCAGGTCCCAGCCATTTGCCAGTAAGCGGATCTTTCCATAAGGCCTGTGCATAAGTATCCGTGGTGGATGGGTGCCAAAGGCGGTCGGAGGCCGTTTTACCGGCAGTGTCAAAGGTGAGAAAATTTAGAATGAACAGGGCATGATTAAGCAGGGTTTTGGAATTACCTGTCAAGGGATATAAAATTCCTCCTCCCGATTGTAGTTTGGAGAGCGTATTTTTTAACGTCTGATGAGCTCTCTCTACAATACCTTGGCCCTGAGGGTTGTAAGGAATGCCTGTAACATGTTTAATGCCTAACTGAGCACAAAAACTTTTGAAATTGGAGCTGATAGATCCCGGGCCATTGTCAGTCTTAATAACTTTAGGCTGAGGGAGGGAGGTGAGAAAAAGCAGTCTTTCAGGTCAATGACTATCTTATAGTAGCCTCTGGGGATAGCTACAGGCGAAGGCAAACCAGGCTGGAGTGCCCCCATGGGAACCATTGTTTGATTAACAGCCCGTAAGTCTTGTAGCAGCCGCCACTTGCCAGTCCTTTTTTGGATGACGAAAATAGGGGGTGTTCCATGGTGAAGTAGAGGGCTCTATGTGTCCGGCAGCTAATTGTTCCTGCACCAACAGCTGTAGCTGCGGCTAGCTTGTTAGATGGGAGGGGCCACTGATTGATCTAGACAGGGGAGTCACTTTTCCAAGTGATTTTATCTGCCTGAAGTGCAGGGGGATCAATGGCCCTTACAAAAAATGTTCTTTGAACCCTAGTCCTGATCTGTCTGACTTAGGGAGGGTGGTCAGGGGTGCTCTTAGTCCCTGACCCTCCTTGCCTAAGCCCTGCCCTGGGAGGAATCCCTGCTTAAGCATTTGGCTGGCTACAACTTCATTCGGGCTGCACATAATGACATTCATTTGTGCAAGGATATCACGCCCACATAAGTTAACAGGCAGGTTTGGGACTACAAAGGGTTGAGTGGTGCCTTTGTTTCCCTCAGGGTCTTCCCATGTTAAAATTTTTGAGCTCTGGAGAGTATTATTAGACTGTCCTATACCTTGTAAGTGCGTAAGGGAAGGCTGCAGTGGCCATGATTGGGGCCAGGCGTCCTGGGCAATAACTGTGGAATCGGCGCCAGAATCAAGAAGGCCTTCAAAAAGTTTACCATCTAACTTTAACCGCAGGGTGGGTCATTTTTTGGTGCTAGCTTGGACCCAATAAAGATCAGAAGAGCCAGGGCAGGAAGCACCTCGGTTAGAGGCGATGGCTGGGAAGGATGTATTAAGGGGCAAGGGCAACGCCTGAGCTAAGCGCTGTCCCTTAGAGACACACACAGGGCCAGTAAGCGCGCTGGCTAAGATGTTAATCTCCCCGGTAAAGTCACTATCTACTATGGAAGGGTGGACTATGAGCCCTGCAAGAGTAGAGGAGGCTCGGCCCAGAATAAAAAAGAACATGTTAGCCGGTGGGGGTCCAAATGAGCCAGTAGGCAAAATTTGAACACCATCCTCAGGTCTCAATATTGTGTCGGAGGAGGCACACAAGTCTACTCCTGCGCTCCCTGTGGTCGCTCGGAGGAGTCTAGGGGCTGGGGATCCTCTTGTCAGCTGTTCCCCGAGGCCGACTGAAATTGAATAGGGCGAGGGGCCCGGGGCTGGCCCCTCAGGCCGTTTCCCGAAAGGGGGGGCAAGGGATTTCCAAGGGCATCGGTCTTAGAACGGCACTCATTAGCCCAATGGTATCCCCTCTTGCAGCGAGGACAGAGGGAGGGGGGCCGAGTTGGCCTGCCTGGTGGTCCACTGAGGTTAGGGGCAGCAGAGGAGGTGGCTAAGGGGCATTGCCTCGCAAAGTGCCCTGGCTGACCGCACTTAAAACAGCCTCTCTGTGCCGCAGTGCCTTGAATGGCAGCCCTGACCGCAAGCACAGCCTGCGACACCTTATGGGCAAAGGGGTCAGCATAATTACACATCCTAATCATGTCATTAAGGTCTTTGTTTTTAAGTTTGCCCCTGAGGATGGCCCTGCAAGCGCTGTTGACATTTTCATAGGCCAATTGTTTAATGAGTTTATTATCGCCATCCTCCTGTCCGAGGGTCCTCTCAGCAGATTCTAAAAGCCTACCTACAAATTCACTAAAGCCCTCCTGAGCTCCCTGGGTGATTTTTGTCAGGGGAGTGAGAACAGATCCCGTAGAGGGAAGTGTTCGCCAGGCGCCGAAGGCGGCTGCGGCGGTCTGAGACAAAAGACAAAAGCCCGATCGGGAGTCCCCTTTGGCGCTGTTCAGTGGCAAACTTCCCTTGTCCGCTAAGTTTTTCAAGGGTCCAAGAGGCAGAATTGGGGTTTTTTAAATTATTAGCACTCTTTTTGAAGTTGTAAAACATCTCTTAATTGCGTAACCCTTTGACTTAAGTCTTTTTTGGTACGCAAAAGTAAGGGCATTGTAAGGGGAGGCATTAACGAAGGTGCGTAAATCTGGGGCGCGTAAGGAGGCGGCCATTTGGGATCGTGATATCGGGCCGCTTCCTCTCTGAGGGTTGCCTCTTCTGCGGGGTCGAGGGACTCTCGGAGGGGTTGTTTCTTGAACACCGGGTAATTAAATGCATGAGGGGCTGTACCCTCGGGTAAGTGAGGGTAGAGGGTCTTGGTGTCTGGCCTACTAATCGGGGGCTCGTCTCTAGATGTCTGGAGCTCAGCTGAGGGGTCCTGAGGGGGCATATTAATACAAACTGAGGGGCAAGGGGAAGGACATGTTGGTCTCTTGAAATTATTAGAAGCTGGCCCTTCGGCCGTCTTTAAAGACGGTCTCGAAGCGGACCGCGACACGGGTCAGAGGCAGAATTCTGCTACTGAGAGCAGCTGCTTTTTATTGGGGTCTGAATCTGCCCCTTCAACAATATCTCTGATTAGTCCCCAGTACGAAAAAACAGATCCAGGGATGGCATCTGGGCCCTGATTCAGAAGTAAATCGTTTAAATCTCTACCTACTTTTTGCCATTTGTGTGGGTGAATCTCAGGTCCACCAATAATAAACCAAGGACAAGCACGATCAATGAACATAAAAAACTTTACTAAGTCTTTTTTCTTAACTCTAATTCCTCTCTCTCTGAGTGAGGCCTTAAGATCCTTGATAAAAACGGCCTCTTTAGACAATGAATGGCCCATCTCGATGGGATGACAATGTAAAAAATCTACTCACCAGACCGTCGATTCTGTGAGCGGCAGAACGGAGGTCTCTCTAGGGGTTTCTCGGCCGAGGAGCTTGCTGCGGCGTCACCCGACAAAGGTCCGTACCTCGGGCCCCACGTTGGGCGCCACTTGTCCCGGCCCGCGGGACCTTCTGTTACTCGCGGGGGCGAGGGGGACCATGCCTGAAAGAGATGGGCGAGAGAAAGAAACGAGACCAAGCAGATGGTTGTCAAGGTCTACTTTACTTGGATTTTTAGTAGGTTTTTATATACAGAAAACAAGGAAGTAGAAACAGAAAAATAGAGTGGGGGGATGATGAGGCTTGCGTGTGGGCCAATCAGCCCCAATCAGCATCCCAATGGCACCGGAAGCTCTTTGTGATGGATCACTCAACCCCAACCTGGCAGGGGGTCGGGAACAATTGCAGGTAGCATGCCCTGGAGCAAGCACGTCATGGAATGCATTCTTCTCGGAACTATAGCTGGAGGGCTGGGTGCTATTTTCGTCATAGGCTATTTTCTGGGGCGAGGCCCATGCGTAGGACAAGTCCTTGGAATGTGGAGGGTCTTAGTCTCCAACACTTGAGATTCACAAAAAGCACCATAGAAGTCGCATAGTGAGTGAGGCAGAGAGAAAAAGGAGGTTGGCCGTGGAGGGCCTGGTGGGTCCTCGTGAGGCACTTAGATTTTAATCGTAAGAACATTGGTTTACGTTTATTCCCATTTGCCTGCTGTCAGAACAACAGCCATCCTGGCATTATCTCAGCGGCCAGCGAGGAGGGCCGAGGCAGGGCTGGGGAAGGCTGCTTGGGTCTCCTGCAGAGGGAAGCTGGGAAATGGGCTTCGGCTGCTCGTAGCCAGGAAGCAGTTGGATGTGTTTTCTCAGAAGGGCAGAGGGCTAAGACAACATTCCTGGTTACTGTGGCAGCTGGAGGTCTGCGGCTGATGTCACCGCAGGAGGTTAGGAGTCAGGCAGTCTAGCTTCCCCTTTCTGTGGGTGTCTTCCAGGAGAGTAAAAACCAAACCAAAAAATCCTGGGGAGGCTGGAGGGAGGCCTCTGTGTTTTGATGTGGCGTTTGTTTTGTGAGGCCCGCCGGGCCAGGGGTTGTCTCAGCATCCCAGTGTCAGCGGTGGCCTGTGCTGTCTCCCTCACCCTCGGCCCTCGTGGAGGCAGCACCATCTCAGCACGGTGGCCTGGGAGCTGTGGCCATGGGCAGGGGGCCGACCGGGGGTCGGCGGCCTCCAGCTCGACCAGGCCCCAGCTGCACGGCCTCAAGCAAAGTCCTTACGCGCTTTCAGCTTGGGTTTCCCAATGTTGGCCCCGCAAGGTGGCCGCGAGGCCGAGGGGCAGCGTGGGTAAAGAGCCTCGCCCACTGCCGGGCACCTTCCGTGTTCAGCAGGTGACAGTCACCCCGAGATGCGTTTTAAGAGCTCGAGAGTTTGCCCGAGGCTTTCCGCATCCTGTGCGCATCCAGGCTTCTTACCGTAACCCTGGACGGCAGATAGGCGGGGGAGCAGCGCTCCTTTTCACAAACTGGGACGCAGAGAGGTGAAGCAAGCTGCCCACTGTCACACAGCGAGGAAGCGCCGGAGCTGGGATTTAACCCCGCACCTCTGTGATTCTAAATCCTTCCCTGCGCCCAGGGGCCCCGCTGCCTGGGTGGTGGGGGCTGTGTTCATGCTGCGGGTATTGCCTGCGCTGAGCCTCCTGGACAAGGCTCCTTTGGCCTCCAGCTCACCACAGCTGGAAGGTAGGAAGGAGGTCGATTTCATTCTCCTTTTATGGAGAGGCAGGGACAGTTGCAAGAGGCTGGCTAAGCTGCCCAGGGTCAAATGGCAGGCCAGGTGTGCCTTTCTGAGTCCTCTGACCGGACAGAAGGGACACGGAACTAACCTAGCCAGAACGTAGCCGGAGCCTCGTGCCCTGAAGCAGCTTTCCTTGAAGGCGTGGGTGATTCAGGTCCAGGAGGCTCGGGGCTGGGGAGGACAGGCGGTCCAGAGGACCTGCAGGAGAACAGCCTGACAATCGAATTGCCAGTTACGTTCCCAATAGCACCGTACGTTCCATTCTCTGCCCCATGCATTCCATGCATCGCCATGTGACCTCACAGTGGCCCTATAGACGAGCACGTCTATCCCCATTCTTCCAAAGTGTTAAATGACTAAAACTGACTTAACCATCCTGGCCATCTCTTGCTACTTAGTGGCTTAGGCCAGGCACGGTGGCTCACACCTGTAATCCTAGCACTCTGGGAGGCCAAGGCAGGAGGATCACTTGAGCTCAAGAGTTTGAGACCAGCCTGAGCAAGAGCAAAATTCTGTCTCTACTAAAAATAGAAAAAATGAGCCGGGCATGGTGGCTCATGCCTGTAGTCCCAGCTACCCAGGAGGCTGAGGCAGGAGGATGGCTTGAGCCCAGGAGTTTGAGGTTACAGTGAGCTAGGCTGATGCCACGGCACTCTAGCCCAGGCTAGAGAGCAAGACTCTATCTCAAAAAAAACAAACCCCAAAAAAATCTTAGTGGCTTAGAACAACTGTCATTAATTTTGCTCACAAGTCTGCAGTTTGGCCTGGGCTCGGCAGGGAAAGCACCTCTCTGCTCGCCCAGCACCAGCAGGGGTGGTGGGACGGGAGCTGGAGAATCCACTGCCAAGAGGGCTGGCAAGTTGGTGCTGGCTTTGGTTTCTGTTCCTGGAGCTGCTTGGGCTTCCTCACAGCATGGCGGCTGGCTTCCTGGAGCCAACAACTCCAGAGGTCGGAAGTGGAAACTGCCAGGGTCTCACAACACGGGCCTGGAAACTGGCACAGCCTTCTCTTTTGGCATGTCCTATGGGTCGAGCAGTGACATTCTACTGGTCAAGCCCAGACTCAAGGAGGAAGACTATAGACCCCACCCCTCGCTAGGATGGGCATCAAAGAATTCTGAGATCTTATGTGACAGTCACTGTGCTGAACACTTCACATATTGCCTCATTTTATCCTGTCTATAATTTTACCATTGTCGTCCCTAGAGTTGTCTCAAGGGAGCTAAATAAACTGGTGAAATCCCAAGTTCACCTGGCTGGAATCTGAATCCAAACCTGTTTGTCTCCGGAGTGTGAGCTCTGGACCGTGGGACTGCGGTCAGAATGCGGCGGGGCCAGAATTCAAGCCCGCATCTGTCCAACCGGAGAACACTTGAATCTAGTTCCCAAACAGACTAGTTCCCATCTAGCTTTTCGACAGGGAGACCAAGGCTCCCCGAGGCCTTGCAAGGCCTCCCCTGAGGAGGGGGACAGAGTCTGGCACCTCCCAGGGCAGGATGGGGGCTCCCCTTTGGGCTGCACAGAGCCTGGTCAGGAAGTTGCAGAGAGCTGTGGGCAGATTATGCAAGAACAGGCTGTCGAGAGGGAGGCTGTTTTTCGCTGCAATTACACTTTATTCAGGAAATACCCATCGTTTCTGCCCATAGCAAGGGAGGGTCCCTCACCCAGGGCGGAAGACGTGCTGTGAGTGCTGGGGCACTGACGAGGTGGACCAAGGTTCCTGGGCCAGGTTCATTCTTCAAAGTTCCCTGAGAGCCACTGTATGCCCACCCGGGCTGGGCTCTGGAAAAAGAGAGGAGGAGGCTCCATGGCTGCCCCCCAGGAGGTCATAGGTTAGTAAGAAAGACAGTCAGAACTACTACTGATTGAGGCTTGTAATCTCTCATGTAAATCTCGCAGTGCCCTAGGAAGTGGTTACTATCATTACCCCTGTGTTATAGGTGAGGAAACCAAGGCACAGAGTAGTTAAGTCACTTGCTCAAGGTCACACAGCTGCTAAGTGGTACAGCCAGGCCAGCTGGCTGGAGTCTGAGTTTCCAACCACTTGTCCATGCTGCTCCACTTCGGCTCAGGCCAGGGTCACCACTGTGCTGAGGTGCCAGCCCTGAGTCCCAGCACCTGCAGGACACCGTGCAGGCATCCACAGGGCTCACGAAGTGCACAGGTAATGCAATTTGCCTCCTGGATTCCGTCTCACCTTTCCTTTTCAAAGCCCAGCTCTGGCTAGGCTCATAGAACCTTCGATGGCTCCCCAGTGCCAACAGGCCAAAGTCTGCCAATCTGACCCTCCCTGCTACCTCCCACCGCTCCTGTATCCAGACGTCCTCTGAGACCCAACTGTGTCCCCTCAGTCGCCCAGTACAGAGGGCACAGCTCACCGGGAAACCTCTGCTTACCACCCCAACCTCACCCTTCTCCTCCTTCATAAAGCCTTCCAGGACACGCAGGCCCAGGCCCTCTGTGAGGGTCGAGTTCCAGAAACCTCGTCAAAAATATCCTGTCTGAAAGATGAATTCATTCATTCATTCAGCTGCTCAGTTGCTCAAGTGACAGATCTGCAAGAAGCACCTACTATGTGCCCGGCACTGTGCTGGGTGCCGGGGAACACAGTGAGGCTGGAAGGTGGGGGTTGAGAGTCTACTCTCAGGGGGTCGAACCCCGACTGGGAGGGGGCCTCAGGCGATGGCCGGAAGTGTGACACGAGCTCTGACCAGGTGAGCAGAGCCCCAGCACCCAGGGGATGGCGTCGCGCCTAGGTGGCGGGCCTCAGCTTCCGCCTCTGTAGAATGGGTTTGATAAGAGTACCTTCCCCAAAGAGATGTTGTAAGGACTAAGCCCATTCATTAATTTGTTTAAAAAATGTTTATCAAGCTCAAACTCCGTGCCCTGCTGAGTGCTGGGGACACACAGCCCTGACCTCTGGGGACTGGTGACGAAGGGTATTTGAGCTGACACTGGTGGGTGGTGCGCAGGGCCCCCTCGGCATGGGCCAGGGCTCGGGATTTGAGTCTGGGGTGGACACTGCCCCCCCCCCCCCCCCCCGCGCTTGCATCTCTCGGTTTCTCAGAAAGGGGCGAGTGGTGGCGGCAGCTTCACGGGTGGAGACAGTTCTACAGGCACCTGGAGGGAGGCTGGAAGGGCCAGGCGGCTGTGGGTGGGAAGTTGCGACAGCCTCAGGAAGGGAGAGGAGCTGCAGGGGAATCGGCCCGAGGGGGGTTTCCTTCCAGCGTGAAGGGGAAGAGCAAAGCTGAGCCTTCGGGAACTTCACAGGGGAGCCCTCCCCTGCACCTGGGGGACCCAGGGCTCCATCCTGGGAAGGCAGACTTCATGGCCCCCATCGAGTTCTGAGTCTGAATTTATCGAGCGCTTGCTAGGTGCCCGACACTGTGGGCGCAATCTCTGATCCTCACAGCATCTCCGTAAAACACAGGTTGTTTATCCCCATTCTACAGATGAGGAAACAGAGGCTCAGGGGGGTGAAGTGATTTATCCAAGGTCAAGGCAGTACTCTAGTAAATGGCCTGGCCGGGACTTGAACCCAGGTCTAGGTGATGGCAAAGTTGATGCCTTTTCCCCTTCTGATAGAGCCCAGCAGCCGTCCCAAGCAGGCCTTTTTCATTAGGCTTCTTGGTGCTTGAAATTCCACCGCTCATGCCCAGGGGCTGCAGGTCCCTGGGGTCCTCCTTTGGGGCCCACGGCCAGGAGCAGGGTCTCCATAGACCGTGGACACGGGCAGCAGCTACTCTGCCTGGCATACAGTCGGTGCTCAATAAGTCTGCAGGGCAGGCAGGACAGCCCTGGGGTGGGGGGAGATCCGGCTTCCTGGGAGTGAGCTCCTGAAGACAGACTGCGCCTGGGGACACACTAGAAGTGGCCGAGTCACTGCCACCTCCTTCAAGAAGCCCCCAGGGCTAGGGTGGCTCCGTCCCTGTCCGCAGGGAGCGTGCCCCTCTGAGTCACCCACGTCCAGCCCTGCCCAGGGCAGGAGGACACGCACACACGCACAGACCTCTGAATAAGTGAAGGCTGGGAAATCATACCGGGGAAACTACTTATTTCTTCCTCCTTTTGAACCGGGGAGGGGAAGAGTGGCTGGGGAAAGGAGGTCAGTGACGCCGGCATTGCGCTCTCGTCGTCGCTGGCGAGTGTGTCAGGGAAACGGGCCCTGGGCCACCCATGTCCAGCCTGGCAGGGAACTGCCCCCTCCCGCTGTCACTGCCTGTCTGCCCTCACTCTGAGCCCAGGTCTCGCTAAGGAGGAAAACGTGTGCTGGTTCGTGTCTCCGTGGGCCATGGGCCGGCAGTGGGGTGGGGTGGGGTGGGGTGGGGGTGGAGTGGGGTGAGGTAGGGGTGGGGGTGCTGACGCAGCCTGGAGGAAACCGTGGGAGCCGGGCGGGGCTGACGTGCACGAGGGATTCGTGACTCCAAGCCTCAGAGCCCTGTGCGACTCCGCCCTCCCACAGTACAGATGGGAAACTGAGGCCCGGGGAGGAGAGACACGTGCCTGGGGTCATGCAGAGAATCAGCGGCGTGGGCACCAGAGTCCAGGCTGCGGGTGCCTTCAAAAATAAAAATAAAGAAACTTTGTAAATAGATAGGTAATGTAATTTGGGGGGAAAAATTAATAAAAACAGAAAAAAGTGTAAGGAAAACAATAAAAATTGTGTGCAATCTCATTACCCATGATAACCAGTTAAACTTTTCAGTTTCTTCCCTTCCTTCTAAGGAGCTCTTAAAAATTACCCCCGATGATTTATTAACAAAATAATCTCCTGATTTATGGTCCTGATTGTTACAGTTATTCACTCACAGTTCTTCTCACACTGTTAACGTCCTCGCTGTTGCAAATGCTGTTAGAAACCCGTGCCTGGGGCCATGGACCCGAATCACTCTGACGTCCTGCAGCCCCCAAATCCCTGCAGCCCCCCAAATCCTGGGATTTGCTCCTGGCAGTTCTTAGTTCTTGTTCTTTCATGTTAGACGCAAGATCTGCTCCCTCCCAATGCCTATGCCGCATTAGGGAATCACCTTTGCCTACTCCAGCTTTTAAATTGTGCACATTATTCTGCGGAGTGGGTCAGACATGGGGCTTAAGGGTTCTGGGGGTGCAACTCAGGGGGAGGCGAGTTGACAAGTTAGTGGGGAGCATACCCTCCCCAGCACCCTTCCTCTGGAGTGGCTCCCATCAGATTTGTTTACAACCTAAGTTTTCACCCTAACAGCCATTATTCATTCTTTTTTTTTTTTTTCACTTTTTCTTTCTTTTTCCCTGAATACATTCCACACAGATGAGCCATTATTTACTGAGTGCTCACTGCATGCCAGGTGCTTTTCACATATCATCTCATTAACTCCTCACAACCAGCCCTGGGGGCAGCACAGTTGCGTTGCCCTCCTGCAGATCAAGAAACTGAGGGCAAGAGCTCTGAAGCAAGAGACCTCTGTTGGCATGGAAAAATCTCAGAGGGCTTCCTGGAGGAGGTGAGCTTGGAGCTGAGCCATAAAGGATGGCTCAGCATCAGGAGTGGAAGGCTGTCTTATTGCAGTTGTGGGGGATTGTTTGTGTCTCAACTGCCTGGGGGGGTCTCAGTGGGAGGAAGCCTTTGGGGAAGGTGAGGCGAGGACAGGCTTGGGGGGTAAACTGCTTGCCCCAGGAGGGGCCATGAGGAAGATGTGACTGGTGAGCTCTTTGCCTCCTGGCCAGGCTGTCTGAAGAGCTGGGGCTGGCCGGGTCAGCGCGCACAAGGACGGCTGGCGATGGGAAGAGATGGGCCTGCCCTGGAGAAAGCCTTGTGTTCAGGGCACAGGAAGACGCTGGGGTTCTCCACCTGTGACGTGGACCCTCTGTGTGACTGGACAAGCAGCCCTTGCCTTGGGCCTGGCAAATCCTCCACGACACAGACTTTTCAGATGATAATGAGATTTGCCGCAGGGAGACTTGTCCTTTGCCTGTTTGCGTGCACGCTGCTGCTGGCGGTGTGGGCGCAGGCAGTGCCGCGATCTACGAGATTGAGCCTTCAGGCCCTGCCATTCGGCTCACCTGGAGTCAGTGCAAATCCCAAATGGGAGCCCAGGTAGAGGGGCGGCAGGTTAGGGAGGGGCCCTGACTCCTTTCGCCTCCGTCACACCCAAAAGCTCAGAGAAAACAGAAAACTATTAAAAGACATAGAAGCAGCTCTGAATAAATGGAGGGTATGCCATGCAGGGATGGCACTTTTCCTCCCAATTCACCTGTCAACTCGGTGAAATCTCAATTAAAATCACACCTGGAGGCTGGGCATGGTGGCTCACACCTGTAATCCTAGCACTCTGGGAGACTGAGGCGGGCGGATCGCTTAAGGTCAGGAGTTTGAGACCAGCCTGAGCAAGAGCGAGACCCCCTTCCCCCTGTCTCTACTAAAAATAGAAAGAAATTAATTGGCCAACTAAAAATATATATAGAAAAAATTAGCCGGGCATGGTGGCACATGCCTGTAGTCCCAGCTACTCGGGAGGCTGAGGCAGGAGGATCGCTTGAGCCCAGGAGTTTGAGGTTGCTGTGAGCTAGGCTGACGCCACGGCACTCACTCTAGCCTGGGCAACAAAGTGAGACTCTGTCTCAAAAAAAAAAAAAATGTATGTGGAAGGATTAAAAAAAAGTATATAATTAAGTCCATTTTGAAGAAAAGAAGAGCTGCTTTGAGAAAAACACTCCTCAAACTGTGCTTTCCTCTAAACTCAACAACAGCCATCGCAGGAGAAAACCTGTGACGAAATGGGAGGGGGAGGGATTTTCCCCACACACCGAGCCGACACCAGCTGGGTGTCCTCCCATTCAAGTCTGGCACTCGTCCTCCAGGATGCTCAGGGCGCGAACGACTGGTGTGAGGAGAGGGACAGAGGAGTTTGTTACTTTTCCGGCAAAGGGGGAGGCTGAGACTCCTGGCTGAAACGCCATCGTCCTAACAATAAGCAGAAATACAGAGCTTTCAAAGGCTGGGTGCGCAGCTTCCGGCAGTTATCTGATACACGATCTACCTGGAGATAGCATCAAGCTCCCACAGGGTGAGGGCTCAGTCCCCAAAACTGCCCCACCCAGACACCAGCCACAAGTCCCGGCCTCGGAGCTTCTGACCAACTGGCTCCAAGTTGGGGTTCCCACGACCCCGTCCCTCTTCGGGTTCAGGCTAATTCCATGTGGTTTTCACGAGTGGAGCTCTGTGGCATGTTCAGTGTCGGGTAAAGTGCGTTTCCCTGGTTGGCTCGTGCGCTGTCAGGATTGGTTTTCATCCACAGTTCCTGGCTCATCACTCCCATCGCCCTGGTCCCAGTCTTTTGTTGTCATAATGCTGGGAGCGCCAGGTCTCAGGAAACAGGATCTCTCTGGCTTCCCCCACCTTTCTCATTGTGGACCATAAAACCCTCCTTCCAGAGAGGGTCCGCCCTGTACCCTGAAGGCTAATCGCATTTGGCACAGTTTCCATAAAAACCCACGAGGACTGTGTTCAGAGAGCTTCCCGACAGCAGACCAGGAGGGGGTTCCTGCAGGGGGTCCAGGGAAGCTGCGCCCCTTCCCCCAGACCTCGCCCCACGCACCTCTTCGTCTGTACCCTCTGTAATATCCTTTACACTAAACCTGCAAGCATAGGTGTTTCCCTGAGTTCTGTGAGCCGCTCCAGCGAATTAATTGAACAGCATAGATCATTCAGAGCTAGAAAGCGGAGCTTAGGACAAAGGAGGAAAGGCGGGTGTAGGAAAGGGGCTCACTCTGTGGGGAGGAGAGAACGTGGGTGTCTAGGCGCACACGACATACACAGCCCAGATGTATTAAAGACCCAGATGTGAGATGCAAAGTTACAAAGCTAATGAAAGAAAATGCAGAAAACTATCGTTATGACCTATGGGCAGGGAAGGACCTTTTAACTATGATCCAAATGCCAAAACATTGATGGGCTTGATTACATTAAAATTAGGATTTTTTTTTTAATGATAAAGAACGTCATAAACAAGGATACCAAACAGGGTGGTAGAGTGGAGGAAGTATTTGTGACATCTCAAAATGACAAGGGCTTAATATCTAGACTATGCAAGGAATTATTGCAAAGCTACAAGAAAAAGACAGGAAATAATAGAAATATGGTCAAAGGATGTGAACAGGCAGTTCGCAGAAGGGGAAACCCGAATGACTAACAGGCAATGAAAGAGGTGCTCAAACCCACGAATATTCAGAGAAATGCAAATGAAATAACAGTAGGTTCCACTTCCCACTCACCAAATTGGCCAAAATCAGAACATTGGCTAGTGGTGAGTTTGGGGGAGAGTGTGATGGGGACCCTCTAGTCGGGGCACAACTAGTGTGTCCTGGAGAAACTTCTGGCGGTGTCAGTGAAGTAGGTGCACAAACACTTGGGATCCCGAGGTCCTACTCCAGAGAGATTGAAGTGCCATGTTTCACGAGGACACAGGGATTGCTGGGGGAAGGGGGGGGGAGCAGGGACTGGGGAGAAATAAATGGAGAGGGGAGCCCTGGGACAGCAAGATCTGAGCAGTGTGATTCACTCACCCCTCAGCACCTGCGGTCCAGAACATGAGAATGAGACAGAAGTTGTGCAAAAAAGAAAAAAAATAATTCCACTCAGACCAGCCACAAAATAATGAAATACCCAGGAATTATTATAGTTACGAAAAAGGGGAGGTGGGTGGGGGAGGAGGGGCTCGCCAAGGGGAGTCCTGTTCCTGCCCAGGGTGGCCCCGTTTTGTAAGGAGATGGAGAACTTGGAGTGGCCCAGGGGAGGCAGGGAAACTGAGGCCAGAGTGCACAGTATACACAGCGGGAAGGCAGCCGGGATTGCTCTCGTGGTCTAGAAAGTTATGATCCAGAGTCCAGTGAGATGGGAAGGGCTGGTGGGGCGGGGGTGGGGGTGGGGTGAGGATGGAGAATGGGGGTGCTGGGTGGCAGTTGCAGGGAGAGTGAGGATGAGGGAAAGGGGGAGGGGAGCGGGGTCGAAGGGCTTCAGGGTTAGGAATTGGGTGCAGAGAGATGAGAATCCTAGAAAGGCGGTGGGAGAATTGAAAGCCCTTTGAAAACATAAAGTGCTGTAAAAGGAGACCCACAGGAAGATCAAACGCCCCGGCAGAGGCAGACAGGGGCAGAGGGAGTCCCACACGCCCAGCCGCTGGCCTGCTGCCCGGGAAGTGTAACCGGGTACAGCCCCTTGGGAGAGGAATTTGGCAGGACCTAGTGAAAATGAAAATGTGCAAACCCACCCCCCGCCTGGCAGTTCTACTTTCTAGGTTTGCGATCTAGAGAAACTCTCAGCCAGTGCCCAGGGAGACAGGTGCATGCTTGGCGGCAGTGCAGGGGGAATGGAAGGGCGCCCGAGTGCAACCCCCCAGGGGCCCCTCCAGGCCCTGGGCGCTGCAGCACGTGCAGGCGGGGAGAGTGAGCGGATCTGAACTTGCCAGGAAGGTGCCAGGAGCAAGGGCAGAGGGCATCCCGCTGTTTGTGTAGGCGTGGATGTGCGCAGGTAACCACTCCACATCGTTCGTTTGTGCGTGGAGGCAGAAAATGGACTGGAGGGAGGGAGACATTCAAACCAGACTCACAGTTGTCTCTGGAGCAGAAGCCAGGGGACCACAACGGGGACTGGGAGTCAAGGACTTCCCTTTTAATTATAAAATAAAAGGGTTTGAAGCAAAAAACAATTCAAAAAATGTTTACTGAGGATCTACTATCTTTTTTTTTTTTTCCGTGCTGCTTTCTGGGTGCTGGGGACCCTGCAGAGAGCGAAACAGACAAGGTCCCTGCGTCGTGGGAGAAAGAGACCATAAACAGACCAGCAGGGAAACCGTGACAGCTGCTATGAGAAGTCAAGCAGCTACGGGAGTGGGAGTGAGGGGTCAGGGAAGCCTCTCCCAGGAGATGGGGCTGAAGTGCAGCAGTGAGCCATGCAGGTATCCGGAGGGAGGGTGATCCAAGCACGGGAACCGCAGGGCAGGAGTGTGCTTCCCAGGTTCCAGGCACAGCTGGTAGGTCAGAGGTCAGTGAGGAGTGACGGGACAGCCCCGGTCAGTTGTAGGTAGTGGGAATATGTCTTCCTTATATGATGCTTTAATTTTTGCTTTTAATTTCAAGAACAAAAAAAAGGAAGAAAAATCCAAACAAAGATAGTGCAGTTAAAAGCATTCTTGTTGGGTGTAAAACATAGCAGCACGGTTTGCAGTAGGATGAGAAGGAGAATTTCCCATCAGGTGAAGGCCTGCACGGGACAAGGGCTAACTGTGAACCCCTCTGTCTGGGCAGTCGTTCCTGCAGGAAGGGTGTGACCCCCTTGTCCCGTCAAAGGCAAGGGTTTGGAATCCAGCCCAGCCCTGCTGCCTCCCTCCTCCCCACATCTCACGGAAGCCACAAAATCCTAAACTTCAGGACAGCAGGGGCACTTGGTCCTAGTCCAGAGATGGCAAGGCCGGCGATCATGCTGTGGCTGACCACCTTCCACCAGGGCACGCCCGGCTACTGGTGCGTGCATCCTTTCTTGCAGGGCCCACGCTCAGCCTCAGAATCCTTCTCAACACAGAGACCTAGGCAGCCACCACCAGGCAGAGCTGGCATTTAGGCTGAAACTGGCCTGCCTCCCCTGATCCAGTCTAGCCCTCTCATGTTACAGGTGACGATGCTGAAGCCCAGAGAGGGGTAGACGCTGGCCCAAGGTCACACAGGGAGGCAGCTAGAATGGGGATTCCCAAGTCTTAGCAGGTCCCACTTGCTTGGTTTAGAAACCCAGGGTCCTCTCCAGAAGGTTTGGGACTGATTTGGGGGTTCGGTCCTGGGAAGTGACAACCCAGAACAGGGAGGTTTTGTGGAGTGAGGGGGGAGGAGGAGGTCTGGGCTCCTTTTTGAGGATGGCGGGGAAGGGAGAACTGCACCCCCAGGTCCTCCCCTTCTTTGTAAGGAGACAGGAATGGAAGCTGGTGAGCATTTTGGGGTCCAGAGCCCCAGCCCCCAACTTGATATGGCCATCGAGGCCCAAGACGTGGCCCTGGGGCAGGTGGGAGGGCAGGACGGAGGGACAGATGAAGGAGGCAGTTGCATGGCTGTGGCCAACACGAAAAACTGCTTCCTGTTTGAGATTTTAGAGCATGAGTCATCGAGGGCCTGGCCCGCACATGCAGGACGCTGAGCTAACTGGGGCAAGAAACGGTTGCTTGCCCTGGCTGTGCACCAGCCTCGGTGGGGAAGGGGCGGGGGTCCTGCCGGCCAAGCCGCCCTGCAAGACAGGATCCCACTGGGGGCCCCGGAGGCCAGGTGAGAAGGAGCTGGCTTTGTGGCTGGTTGGGGGAACTCACTCAGACAAGAGTATTGCACGGAGACCGCTCTGTAGTGGAGACTGCTCCTCCCGGCACAGCCTTCCAGACGGCCCTCGGCCACCATATACCCTCTGTGCCATCTCTCAACAGGGGGCCCTCGGTCGCCTGGGGGTTCATTCAAAAGGCAGCTCATCGGGCCCTCAGCAGATGTGGGAATGGGACCCAGGAATATGCATGTTTAATGAGCCTTCTAGATGATTCTTACGTGGGTCGAAGCTGAAGAGCCAATCCTCCAAAAGGTCCACTGGAACGGTGGGCACATAGTAGGTGTTCAATCACTACTGGTGGACAGGCTGGCTGCTCTTGCACATGTTGCTGCGGCCGAGCCTTCCACACCTGCTTGCAAAAGTGCAGCCACCGGCTTTCTGGGGCCTGAGGGGGCCGGGGTCTCCCTGAGGGCTGTGGACTGGGCTGGGACGTGAGGAAAGGCTCCAGGGAACCTCAGGCCACAGCTTTGGGTACTGTGCATACAGCCCCTGAGCTGGGGATGAGAGGGCCATAGTCCTGTCTCTGCTGGAAATCTGCATGCTACCCGGAGCAAATGAGGCTTTTTCTGAGCTGTGGGGCTGGGAGTCCGAGAGACGCCTGGCTTGGGGGTCTGGGTGCGGTGGGCAGGGCTGGGGAGTGACTGGGCTGGACTGGGCTCCTGAGCCTGGACCCTGACATCCACATACTCATTCATTCATTCACTCACTTAGGTCTTCAGCCTTTAGTTGCCTCCTGCACACACTAGTCCTGTATTCAGTCCACTTCAACTTTCCTGAGCCCTCCTTGTGCATCTCCTAAACAGAAGGGACCGTGACCAAGTTCATCTGCCCTGGAGGACCACACAGCCCAGTGGTGTGAGGGGAAGCCCAGCTGAGAAGGGCTCTGGCTATGGAGGCAGCCAAACTGGGTTTGTCTCCATTGTATGCCTCACAAGCTGTGTGCATAACCCTGCCGTAAAGCCAGCCCCCGTGCGACAGGGAGTCTGTAAACCATCTGGCCCAGAGCAGACTCGCCACAACCGCCAGTATCACAATTACTAAGAGAGGAGGGGATGGGGAAGCAACGAGTAACAACACCGAGGTGAGCGTTATGCTCACTGTCCAGTCCCCCGGGGGTGCTGGGGCGCGGTCAGTTTCACAGAGGAGGCAGAGTGGGGCTGACACTGGAAGGACCAGGAGAGGCTCACCAAGCAAACAAAGAGGGAAAGACATCCAGGCAGAGCAAGCCGCGTGGACAAAGGCATGGAGGTGAGAACTCAGACTTACGCTGGGTGCCCAGGGGTTAGAGCGCGGAGTTGGGGTCATGGTGCAGATCTGCCCGGCGGGCAGTCCAGGCCCGGACTCGAAGGCTGAACTCAGTTCTGAAGGCTGCGGGAGGCCACGGGCTAGGTCCAATGTCTCAACCTTGGCATTATCGACACTTAGGGCTGGATAATTCCCCATCGTGGAGCATCCTGTGCCTTGTTCAGCAGACTCCTTGGCCTTACCCATTAGGTCCCAGTGGCACCTATGCCTGCCGCCTGCCATTGTGACCACCCAAAATGTCTCCAGACACTGCCAAATCCCCTCCTGCTGCACTAGGGGAGCGGCATGAGTGTATGATGCTTAAAAAAAAATAGATGAGCAATCAATCTGGAGCATTATGCTTTTGAGGGCTGGCCCTGACCACAGCGTGGAGAGCAGATGAGAGGGACAGCCCCTGATGGCCAGGGCCCCGTCGGGAGGCCACTGGAGCATCTCAGGTGAGAGATAGAGCCGGGGTGGGGCTGCAGGGCAAGAGAAGAGGGACCAGGTGATCCAGGCTGTGGCAGGTGTTAAAAGGGCTGCCCCTGCTGTCTCTGAGTTCTACCAAAATTCCCCAGTGGCAGGTACAATGTGGTGGGTGTCAAGATCAAGCCCCCATCCTGAAGAGAAAGTCCTGGGCCACCTGTGCTGGTCACGCCAAGAGACAAACTGGTTCAGCTAGAATTTGCCATTCCCCCCAGTCCCCAAAGAGAAAGGATTTGGGGGAAGGAGTCCTACTGAGTGTCCCCTGCTGCCCTTTGTTGGGGAGGAGCGAGCACGCCCCCTTACCTTGAGCCAAGCTGAGTTTAGGAACCATAACGCTGATGGGAGGTTCTTGTCTGTTTTGTCCAGTGCTGAGTCCCCAGCACCCCAAGGCTGGCACACAGTAGGTGCTTGATAAAGACACCTGCTACTAGGTAGGCATGAGCCAGGCTGCTACAGGTGCAGAGCAAAGGGCAGGGCAACGGTGAATCCCAGGGGAGAGCCAGCCTTGAGCCATTGCTACCCCAAAGTGCTTCCTGGTGGGGGAGGTGGCCTCAGCAGAAGTGTGGGAGACCACCATTCACGTAGGAGCCAGAGAGGGTGTCACCTGTGCTGGCACGAGGTTCAGGCTTTCCTGGTGCTGGGGAGCTGTGGGCAGAGGAATCAGCAAGAAGGTCTCCAAGGAACCTGCAAAAGTGCCCCCAGAGAGAATGAGCCAGAAACTGCCTCCCAAAGGCCCCAATGCCAGGAGGGTGACACCTTTGGCTGCCATGATACATCGTACACTTTTCTTCTAAAATCCTCACCCCTGGGATTGACCCTTGAGGGGTCAAGAACTGCACTTGGCAGAGTTAAGACAGAAGGTGCCTGCCCCCACAAGCCTGGCTCGTCCCCAAGAAGGGGAGAAGCTCCACATTGCGCAGGAGACTGAAGCTCTAATTTGTCCCCAGAACAGGAACTACTCCCAGGAGGAGGCTCGTGTTTGGGGGGGGGGGTGATGGAGCCATTCACTGGAGTGCGGAAGCTGGCAGGGAGCCTGCTGGAGAGCATGAGTCACTTGGACCCCACTGGGTTTGAGGTGTGTGGGGGACATCCAGGGAGAACTCTTGTCCCCTGCTTTCACCCGGTGACATCCGCTCCTGGCCTTTGGCTCTCTCCTATGGATCTGGGAGGCCTCAAAACTGCTCCCAGGTGAGGCTTATATGGGCCAGAGGAAATCTTCATGCTTGTTCTGGAAGCTGACTCTCTCTGCAGAAGTAAGGTAGTAAGTGGTGTTGGCCACGCCCTGAGCATGGCGCACGGCACAGAATCGTGTGGGAACCAGGTGATTTCCCAGTCTCCTGGTCAGGAGGCGGGATTTTCCATCCCCTGAGAGTCACTTCCCAGTTTCTCACTCAGCACCTAGTAGCACCGTCCTTGTGGTCTCCATCATGGGGTTGGTGGCCCAGAGCAGGGGCCTCTGTACCTCTTTAGGCAGCCTGCAGTGAGGGAACCGGGAACAGAAGAGCCTCATGCCTCCCTGCCCACCCCAGCTCTCTGAAATGCCCTGTGTGCTGGGGGCAAAGACTCCCCTATAAGGATGTTTAAGGATAAAGGAACAAATGAATAGTAGTAGTAACAGCTAGTACTTATACAGTGCTTAAGCTATATATATATACTTAAGCATATATATTAATATGATATGAAGTATATAATGTATATTATAAATTATTTTTTGAGACAGGGTCTCACTCTGTCACCTGGGCCAGAGTGCAGTGGTGTCATCATAGCTCACAGCAACCTCAAGCTCTTGGGCTAAAGTGATTCTCCTGCCTCAGCCTCCCACGTAGCTGGGACTACAGGCATGCGCCACCATGCCCAGCTAATTTTTTTTATATTTTGTAAAGCCTGGGTCTCGCTCTTGCTCAGGCTGTGCATATTATAAATCTTTGAATCATCGGAATGGCCCTCTGAGGTCAGTGCAGAGATTCAGACCCAGGTGGTCTGTCTCTAGAGTCTCAATGAGTGAATGATCTAGAGCCCCTTGTTTCCCCCGAGAGTGGGTGTCAGCTTTGGGGAAGGTTTTCAAAAGAGTGTCGCTCTCCCAGGGGAGTGGGAAGCCTGTTGGAGCTGGGAGGGGTAGGTAGAGAGGTACAGCGGGGGTGGGGGGCAGCCACAAAGCTAGTGGGAGCCTGTCCCCAGGGCGGGTCTCCTGCACCCCCACCCCCACTGGGAATGGTGGGAGGGGGCGACAGGGGGAGGTAGAAGGAGTCACCCAAGTGCTGGGAGAGATGCTGGAGGTGTCGGGCCAGCACGGCTGGCACGAGTCCCGGTGTCCAGCAGCCGGCTGGGGAGGGGGCGTGGAGGAGGCCGGGGGCGTGAGGGAGGCGTGTCCACGATGGAGGGGGGGCGGCCGGCCCCGCCCTCGCCCCGCCCCGCCCCGCCCCGCCCCGCCCCGCCGCCAGCCCTGCAGCCTGGGGCCGCTCGGGCTTTCGCTTTCAGTCGAGGCTCGCGGAGCCGGGAGAGAGGGTGCGAGCTAGCGCGGCGCGGGACCAGCGACCGCCAGACCATGCCCGCGCTCATGGCGCTCGCCACCCTCTGGGCCGCGCTGGCCGTCGGACTGCAGCTCTGGGCCGCGGGGCACGCCGTGCCCGCCCAGGTAGGTGACTCGCGTGGCCCCCCAGGGGACAGCCGCCCCACGCGCCCACCCCGGCCGGCGCGCAGCCCCGGGGAAGCCGTCATGGACCAGGGGCCCCGAGTCGCTGCCCCCTCATCCCCATCAGACACGCGCCACGTGCCTCGGGGGACCCGCTGGCGACCCCGGGCCCGGCACACTTGCGCCCGGGGCAGAAGTCTGGCCCCGTAGACCCACGTCCCCGGGAAGCACCCTGGCTTTGCCGCTAGCCGGAGCGCAGACCAGGGGGTTTGGGGCTGATCAGCGGGCCCTGGGCGCGCACCCTGGACCCTCCTCCTTCACCCCTGCGACTGCCGCGACAGTCCTTCCCTCCCACGCGGTAGGAGGGGGCTGTACTGGGGCGCTGCCCCCCTGCCCACGGGCACCCTCTTCAGAGATTTCCTTTCTCTTCAGAAGGTTTCCTCTCCTCTGGGCTATGGTTTTCCTCTTTCTTAGAAATACTGGGGCTGAGTCTGAAGCACAGGGCCAGGTGTGTGGCTCGGCCTAATAAGGGCACATTTGCACCGCACTTCCCCTCGCTGGGCTCCTTCCCCGGCCCCCGCCCATGTGTCCAGGGGCCATTGGCATTCTCTGTGGGCTTTGGGGACAGGAGAGGTGACGGAAGTCTTCTGGGCTGGTATCAAGTAAGGTAGACAGTTGTCTAAGGGGCCAGGAAAGTGGGGAGAGCGGAGACCCTAAGCTGTTACTCGATACTGACGTCACCTGCCCGCAGTAGCCAGGTCCAGTCTCTGTGGGTCCTTTGCCTGTTTTTGACCGTCTCCACCGTCTGGTAACCGCATTTTACAGAGAGGGAAAGTGAGGCTCTGAGAACTTGATTTCGTGGAAGGGCATGGGGAGAGGACTTCCTCCAAAGGGGGCATCTTCCTCCTTGGCCCCCCCCATGGCTGGGGAGTCCTCCTCGTGAGCTACCCGGATGGACACACGGTGTGCGGATCGGCCTGGACAGCTTGACCGGGCAGGAAGGTGGGAGGTGGCGATAGCTCTCGTGGTGACATGGGGTGACTCAGGAATCCAAGGCCAAAGAATCTAATTCTCAAGGGTGGGAGATGGGGGCTGTCACACTAGAACTGACTCACCCACAGTGGGTTCCAGGAGTGGGTCCTAGGGGGCTGCCCCAGTAAAAGTCCTGGGTGGCTTTTGGGTCAGCTCTGAGGACCGAGTGTGACTGGGGACACCTGTGGTCCCAGCCTGGCTATGGGGTGCTGCCACAGACCCTGGCCTTGGAGGGGGTCTTCCTGCCACAGAGCTTGGGACTGCCTGGGTGAACCCTGGGGCTTTGAGAGCCACTGGCAGGATGTGCAGGGCAGGCCGAGCCGTGCAGGACGCAGGCTAAAGTCCTGGAGCTGCGTGAGGGGTTTCCTCCCCACTTCCTTCCCCTTCTGCCCAGCTCCTGCGTCAGCTCAGACTCCCTCGCCCCTGGACTGCTGCCTCAGCCACTTAGCTGGCCTCCCCGCCCGGCCCCCCTCCCACTGCTCCTCCGTGGCAGGGACCCTTCCCCAGTGTGCAGCACATCTGCCTGCCTGGGGAGCCTCCTGTGGCTCCCGGTGGCCAAGGCAGAGACTCCCCCAGGTGTCCCAGGCCAGAGGGAGCCATCTGGGCTTTCCATCCCCCTCCCCCGCCCCCTCCTCACCCCTGTGAAGCCGATGATGATGGTGGTCGCTGTGCATCATTGTGCAAAGAGCCTTTGCCCATGGTGTCACCTCTCCGTGATATGCCCCTTAGCCCTGTCCTTTAAGGTCTTTTGCAAATGCCTTCCTCCCCAGGAAAGCCTTTCCTCATTCTTGAAGTTGGATCTGATCTCTTGGAACTCTCAGGACCTTTCGTTCCTTTTGAGGACTGATTACATTCTGCTTTTTAATCTAGTTGTGTCTTATCTACTTCAGTGGATGGAAGGTTCCTTGAGAGCCGGCACTGTGGGTTCCTCCTCCTCATCATCATTAGCACCCGATAGCTCCTTTTTCCTGAACACCTGCTAAGTGTCAGGCCCTGTGTTAGGTGCTTTGCCACAGAATTGCACTGAAACCTCTCCTGCAGCAACTCCTAAAAGGCGGGAGTTCTGTTCCCTTTGAGAGATGTGGAACTTCAGGTCCAGAGAGGTGATGGCATGTCCCAGGATTGCAGAGCTGGGCTGAGGGGTGGGATTGGAATACAGGTCTGCCTAATTCCAGAGCCCTTGTCGCTCTGCACTCTTGTGCGTGTATCGCCTCTCCTGCCCCGAGCCAGTCCCCCCCCTCCAACACACACAAACACATTGGGTCCTCAGGAATGTTGGATGGAGTTTGATTGATTGTAGAAAGAGCCCTAGGGAGACCTGCGCTGGCCACATGCACACTTGGCCATCAGGGCTTTTGCCCCTGTAGCAGCCTATTTCCCAGTTGGTGTGTAATGCATCATTCAGTCACTTAGTCGTTTATTCATTTGACAGATGCCAGCAAAGCTGGCAGGGCAGGTGAGTGCCGGGTGCTCTCTGATGGGGGTGGGCAGGGCCCCGGCTGTCTGGGGAGGAGGTGAGGGGTCTGTGCCTGCTGGGTCTGGCCTGCTGATCCCTGAAAGTCTTGGGGCTGAGGGGCTGCTGTTTGTCTCCTCATCACCAGGGGCCTGGGGCCAGCTGGGGTTAGGGGAGAGATCGGGGCCCCCAGGCTGGGCATTGGAGAGGAGTTGGGTGATCTGGGTGCTTGCCGGTCCCCGGGCTCTTCCCTCCTTCCACTACATCTCTGTCCCTTTGTCCCTTGCTTGTCATCCCAGCAGGGAACCTGTGTGCTCACTGAGGATGTGGCCCTGTGGTTGGGCACCTCTTCAGAGGGCAGTGGGCAGGTGGCCAGGCACCCTGCTGCGGAGCCATTCATTCATTCATTCATTCATTCCCCAAACGTTCATGAACAGCTGCCCCAGGCCCAGCCCAGTGCCAGCGGTGCTGAGACCGAGAGCTCTGGGGACCCCGAGATGACCACTACCCGGCTCCTGCCCTCCAGGAGCCACACTGCCAGTAGGTCACCTGGGCTCTGCCTTCCTCCAGGGAAAGCCCTTTCTCATTCTCGAATTGGATCTGATCTCTTAGAACTCTCAGGACCTTTTGTCCCTTTTGAGGATAGATTGCATTCTGCATTTTAATCTAGTTGTGTTTTATCCACTTCAGTGGATGGAAGGTTCCTTGAGAGGCGGGACTGTGGGTTCCTCCTCCTCCTCATTATTAGCACCCGGCAGCTCTTTGTTTCTGAACACCTGCCCTTGTGACCTGCCCCAGTGAGTGAGCCTCTGCTTTCTCATCTGCTGGCCTGGGGAGCGTTCCCGGCACTGGCCTGCTGACCTCCACGGGGCCCTGTAGGGGTGGAAGGTTGAGAACTTGCCTGGCATTCTCGTGTTGGATAGTGTTCCTAACTATTGTCCTGGGCCCTAGCCTAGCGGCTCCCTGTAGCACTGTCCCTCCCAGGGCTGCGTGACATTTTTACCATCCCTTACCATCCCGTGCTTCCTGGAGGAGCAGCCAGGAAGGTGAATGTGAATGAGGGGATGGAGGAGCACTGCTGCTAGCCACGGTGTGTGTGTTACAGTCGTCAACTCACTTTTATGCCACACTGGCTGCTTTTCTGGTTCTCAAGTATGCTATGCACACACCTGCCGCAGGGCCTTTGCACATGCTTTCCCCTTTGCCTTGAATGCTCTTCCCACTGATATCCCCTTGTCTCACTCCCTCACTTCCTTTTGCTCAAATGGATCCTGCCTATAAAAGCTCCCTGCCAGGTACTCTCACTCTCCGACCTGCTTTGTTTTTCTAGATAACACTCTTGACCAGTTATATTTCCTTCATCGTTGCTGTGTCTTCCCACAAGAATGTAAGCACAGTGAGGGCAGAGACTCGCTCACCGCTACAGCCCCATAGCCTAGGTGAGGGTTTCTCGGTCTCAGCACCGCTGGCATTTGGGCCATGTAAGTCTTTGTTGTCGGGTGTTTAACAGCATCCCCCTCAGTTGTGATAGTCAAAAATGTTCCAGAAATATTCACCTGACATTTATAATGACCTCGTTGTGCACGCGAGGAGCCAGGAGAGTTTGAAAAGTCAGTGGTGGCGGAGCTGGGCTCTGGTTTGCCTCCCTCTCTGGGCCCGTCTCCCTGCCTCGTGGGGTCTGCCGAGGCTGGAGATCCTCTCCCCAAAATGCTCACACTCCCCCTGTCCCCAGCCTGGCTCCTGATGGGGCCACCACTGGCAGTGAGTGACTCAAAGCCCCAGTAACATGTGATTTGCCCGGAAGCAGGCAGAGAGGGAAGTTGGGGTTGGGGAGAGGGGTGCCGTGGGGTGAACAGGAACAGAGTGGAGGTTCTGGGGCTCCCAGTTCTGGACACCATCCGCCGGGCGCAGGAGGGCAGCCCTGATGACTCCGGGGAAAGGCCCAGGCCTCCGTCTGCTGTGTACTGGCCATGTGACCTTGGCAAGTCTTTCCATCCCCAGGAGCCTCTGTGTTCTCATCTCGAAAATGGGACTAGACCCTACCCTACCAGCTGGTTGTCAGGATTAACAGTGCTTTCTGGTCCTACCTGTGGCCTTGCAGGCCTGACCTGACTCTCTGGGTCATGGGGTGGTGCTCAGGCCGAGATGGGGACCCCCATGGAGTCAGACTCCCAGGCTCAGCCAGAGGGCTCCAAAGCTTGGGTGCCAGTTGACCAGAGTTCCTGTCCAGGTGGCTTCACTGCTCAACATCCCTGAGAGCAACTTCCCTCCTATGGGCCTCCCTCTCGTACCATCTGTGCGACTGAGGGGCCTTATGTACTGCCCTCCATACTGGGGCAAAGGCTTCAGGGTCAGGAAATCACCTCGCCCCCTTTCAGTGAGTGACAGGTGCTGTGTGTCATTTGGGGGTGAGCCAGGGATACATTTGGTGTCATATAGAAGGATGCAGAAGGTTTCAGCTTGCAAGATGCGCCCAGGGAGGTTCCACGTGGTCTCTAAAACCTCTTCCATTTCCAGCCTCTGCGATGATGAAGGTTGTTTACTTGGGACCCCAAGGAGGGCATGTCCCGTGGGGGCTCTCCTGAGGTCATGCTGTTCATTCCCTGTCTCCAAGTGACTTCTAAGATAGCATGGCTCCAAGGAAGGAGCACTGGCCTGAGAGTTAGGAGATCGGAGTTCCCATCTGAGCACACTGTCACCAGCTCACTGTGTGACCTTGCTCCAGTTACCTACCCTCTCTGGGCCTAATAGCAAATTCCTATCTATAAAAAATAGTAGCACTGGCCCTAACATTCTCCCAGAATATTAGGGAAATGTCACCTTGTGTGCACTTGACAAAGGCCACAGATTTGGGGAGAGGGGATCTAAAAGTGTCTCCAGGAAGCAGAGCCTGGCGCCCTCCACTGTTAATATCACGGTTCCCCCGCTTCTCCTCTTGCTGACCTTGATCCCACTTGCTGTGATCGAAGTTATTTCCTTGACTCGGGCCCCAGGGGTATGGAGAATTCGTGGCTTCCGTCAGCTTGTGAGGACAGGATGCGGATCCTTGGGCAGAACTGGGTTCCTGTGTTCCCGCCTCTCCGCCCCGTGGTGCCTGGTTAGCACCGTTTCAAGTTCACAAGCCCGACCGTGGGGAAGTCCTCGCTGAGCATCCACTGCAGGGCCGGCTGTCTGGGAACCCACAGGTTCAAGGAAGCCGTGAGCAGGGAGGGTGTTTTCCTCGAAGAAGCCCTGTGGGTCCGGTAATGGGCACACGCCGCTCCGCCCGGCTCTGGGCCCTGCCCCCTCTGCAGCCCAGAGCTCTGGGCGTCTGTCTGTCTCCCTCCGCCGAGCGTCTGTCTGCAGGGCTGGGGCTCTGAAGCTCCAGGACCACCCCCCTGTGGGGACCACAGTCTTTTTCCACTGTGGTGCGTTGTGATGTCACAGGTGGTGGCGTCATTGTGGTTTGGGGCACTCGACGGTGAGCCCAGAGGAAGTGTCTGTTCCCTGACTGGGGTTCGGAGGAGTGAATTTCCTTCTGCCCCGAGTGTGAGCCCCGAGTATGCTGGAAAAGTCCAGTGAGGGTGCAGTCGGCCGTGAGTCCCGGGACTCCAGCTCTGGCCCTGCCTCCTGCGGACGGTGACAAACCACCCTGCCTCTCGGAGCCCCCGTTTCTTCTCTGCAGAGGAGGGCGGGTTGGCGGTTTCGGGATGACAGATTCCCTTGCTAGAATCACGAGGCCTGTCAGCTCCTAGCACACCCCTGGGGAGGGCCGCTGCAGAGCCACCTCTCAGGCCCCAGGAGGGCCGGCCCCTCCCCCGCTTTGGTGGCAGACACTAGTGGCAGAGGAAAAGCGACAACGTGTGTGACTTGGAGGGCAGCAGGGTGAGTCCCTTGCGGGGGCACCAGCTCCCCGAGAGGCTAGCAGACCTCCGCTCTGTCTGGCCCTTTCCGCGCCGGGGCCCGGGGTTGACCCGGCCACTCTGACCGGAGACAGGGCAGAAATCCCCAGGGGGTTTCGTTCGTTTCTGTCCAGACAGTGGCCCACCTCTGTCTCTGTCTCAGCTTCACCCTGTGGCCACGGGTTCAGGGAATCAAGTGGGCCTGAGGGTGACAGCCGAGCGGGCAGGGAGTGGTGGCCAGGCCGGCTGGGAACGGGGGCTGTGGGTTGCAGCCCTTCTCTGCCACCTTTCAGGAGAGAGGCAGAAGAGGACAGAGCCCGGGGCTGGGCGTCGGGGGTCCGGGCTCGGCCTCCGCCTCGGGGAGGACTCGGGCAGTGCCCTTCTCCCTTGGAACCTCAGCTGCCCCTGCTGTGGCTTGAGATGAGCAGGGACCTCCCCGCCCCCAGCCTTGGGATCCTGGGCCACCGTGTTAGACTGCGTGGTGGTGAGGGGAGTCCAGGGCCGGTGGCTTCGAGCAGGGAGTGGAGTGCAGACCGGGTCTCCACGGGCCCCTCTCAGAAGGCTGCGGGGACTTGTCCTTGGGGACGGCTCCAGCGCTCTGCCTTGAGGGCAGGAGTCCCGCCAGCGTCCTGCCCTGCCTGCTCTGCCTCCTGCCTTCCCGAGCCCCCACTCACAGGCCCTGGCTGGCTGCTGGCGACCCTGTCACCAGATGCACTGCTCGGGTCTCCTGCTTCTCTGGATCCACAGCCCCAAATCCTGCCCCTTTCCCGTCCTGTGCTCCCTCGAGCCCCTCCGCACCTCCCGGTGGGCCCCTTTCTCCCCAGTCATCACCCCACCCACCCCCTTGGCTCATTTCCTCCTGTCCTGGTCCTTTGTTCACTGCCCTCATCTATTCTTGTCACTGCCCCATCCTGCCCCTCTGCAGGTCCCCGTGGGGGATGGCTTCCCAAACACTGAGCCTCGAGGGGTGGGTGGGTTTGGGACGGGTGGCTCCAGGTGGCTCCAGGTGGTGGAATGTTGTGGGGAGTGGTATGGCCAAAGGCCTGGAGGCAGAACATCGGGGGTCAATGCTAGACCTAGTCGGAGCTTGAGGTTTGCCCAGGGCAGTGATAGCACATGAGGCTGTAAAGTTTGGAGCCAGTTTATGGTGGTAGGGATGCCAATTACATTAAAAAATTGTACCAGCTATAATTTGGGGGGAGTTTTACTAGATACATGTTTTATCTCACTGAATCCTCTCATTAGCCCCAGGAGGTACGTGCTGTCATCAGTGCCATTCTACAGATGGAAAGACTGAGGTTTATTAACCTCCTTTATTTATTTAAAAACAAAAGAGCAACTCCTTAAAGGCTGCCCTCTAATAAGGCGGGGACTCTGGATTCAAAGCCAGGTATCCTCATTCCACAGTCCATGCTTTCAGCCACCACACAAACCTGTCGGGAGGTGAGGCAGTGGGGAGCCACTGATAGTTTTTGAGCAGGAGAGTGACCGGGGCAGAGAATGTATTAGGAAAGTCGCTCAGGCCTCAGTGTGGGGACAGATGGGATGGAGAGACTAGAGGCTGTCACCGTGGTTCAGAGCTCTGGGCTGGGAGAAGCCGCAGAACAGGAAGGAAGGGACGAGAGCTGGAGGGAGGAGGTGGAGGCGGCCTTTGGACTGGACCGTGGGCGTAGGGTGGGGACAGAGATGCAGAGGAGGAGGAAGAGGAGCTCCCTCCACCCCCATCTTGCCATGTGAGGCCTCTCTGGCCTTAGCTCCACTATGGCCAGAGCCCAGTGGCCTGATTCTCGTCAGTGTCAACTCCATGTGTCTCACGGTCAGTCGCAGGGCCCGCCTGGCCTCGGTCAGCCCTGGCTGGTCAACCCGGCGGGGGGCATGAGACCGCGCGGGGCTGCTGCACAGGGGGGGTGAGATATGACATCCCCCCACCACTGGCACTGTGGGGCAGGGATCCGGGGGCCTTCCTAGCTCAGCTGCCAATGCACCTGGGGACCCCCAAGCTGTTCCCTGGGCTTTGGCTTCCTTGGCGGTCAGGTAGGAGTAAAAGGGCTACTCTCTGTCACTTCCCATCGGGGCCGGGAGCTGCTGGGAGGTGCCATGAACCGAGAGCTAAGAACTCACATCCAGGGGGCACTTCTTGGATGCCAAGGGTCCAAGGCGCTAAAGGCAAGGGTCCTCTTCCATCCTCATAGCCACCTGGGGGTCGGGGGGAGCATTATTATCCCCATTTTACAGAAGAGGCAACTGAGGCACAGAAGTTAAGCTGCAAACTCCGGTCTCTCAGCTCGGTGGAGGCAGAGCCAAGATTCCACCCCAGGCGGCCAGGCCCACGAGGGGTGGTGGTCGAGGCAGTTGTGAGCGGCTGTTATCTGAAAACTGCCCCTCAGTTCACCCGCCTCGGGACACCCCGTCTCTTTTAAGTCTTGCCCAGTTCTCATGCTAGCCCCAGCTCATTTCAGCTGATTGCAAATGAAAATGTTTGCTTCTGTTGAACAGTTGAGCATCTATTAGGCACCAGCTGTAGGCCATGCACCGGCTGGGTGTGGAGCAATGAGTAATAAAAACACGGGTGACACGGAGCTCTTGCTGCCAGCGGGCATGGCACCGAGCACGTCACACATACTGACTTGGTGAATCACAAAGCCCTGCGGAGTGGGCACTGTTTTGTCCCCATTTTGCAGACGACAGAGGCGGGGGAATGGCAGAACTGGAATTAAAAGCTGGGTGTCTGGCTCAGAGCTCTCATGCTGGGTGTGGGAGGAGGCACGAGAGGAACAAATAATTCACCCAAAACTGGTCTGGTCTGGGCGGTACAGAGCTACACTCGAGCCGCTAGGAGGGACCGACCTCTGACCCCATCTGAGATGATAGCGGAGGGGACTCCCGAGAGAAGCCAGGGCGTCAGCCCTGCAGGGTGGGTGGGGACGCAGGGCACAGGCAGCAGCGGGAGTGCAGGACGCAGGGTCGGGGGCCAGGTGCTGCTCTGTGTTGTGGACAGTGACAGGTGAGCCGCCCACACGGAGACGCTGGCGGGGGCTGGGCTTGCTGTGCCAGGGCTCCTGGCTGGGGGATTGTGCGCTGCCTGAGCGTGGCAGGGCCAGTGAAGCTTTTAGGCAGGGCCAGATTTGATGTAGGACGGCCGCTCGGCTCCATCTGCAAGGGGACGTCGGGCTGGGGACCAAGAGCGAGGAGCCTACAGCTGGCAAGAGCTCCCGAGGGTGGAGAGTGGGAGGGTGTGGGAGATGGAGGAGGTGGTGCCAGCAGGCCCACGGATGGTGACGAAGGGGAGGTTAGGGTGCTGTCACTAGACGGAGCATTCCTTGGGGGCAAGACCGTGCCCAGGCATCTTTGTGCCCCAGTACTTAGCGCAAAGCCTGGCCGCGAGAACCGGATACCAGTCTGGGCTTCCTGTCTGCCCCCAGCTCACTTCTAAAGCAACATCACAGGCGCAGGCCGGGGGTGGGATGTGTCACCCCCGGGCCGCCTGCCTGTGATGTGGTCGGTCCTTCCTGACGCAGGTGCTGTTCCTCTCCGTGACGGCTCACGGGCCTCTGCTGCCTGGCCCGGCATCACTGTGACAGCCTGGCCTGATGTGGCTGTACCCCATAGTCCACGGGCTCCTGTGAACCCCCAAAATCGAGACCTAAATGCCTCTGCTGCCTCCCACCTACCCCACCCCAGGGGCCCAGGACCTGCCATGCAAATGATGCGGTTTCTCTATTGCTTGAAGATGGTTTCCGCTGTTTGGGGGGTCCTTAAGTCCTTGGGTCCTTGGGCAGACACCTCTGCCCCTCCCCACAGCTGCAGCGTCTGCCCCTGGAGACCCTTTGCCTAGGAGAATCACTGAACCACCACCCCTGCTTGCTGTGTGTTCTTAGAAGAGTCACCCCCCTCTGCGGGCCCCTTGTCTATAAAATGAGGTAGCCGGACAAGATCACAGGGTATAAAATTGTCAGAGGGCATGGAGGCTATGGGTCTGCCACTTGCTGGCTACATGGCCTTGGACAATGTGCATTGAATCTCCCAAAGCCTCCATTTCTGCATCTGTGAAATGGGATCATACTGACCTCATTGCAGTGGTGCAAGGATGAAACGAGAGAATGTATGTGAACATGCCAGCACCGTGTGTGTACACAGTAGGTGCTTTTCCTGGATCCGAGCAGTCTCTGTCCTTCCAGCTCTGTGTAAAGGGTAGGCTTGAGGAGGACTCTCCACCCCCAAATCCTGAGGCTTCTCCCTGTGGCCACCTTCCCACTGTGCCACCTTCCTGCTCTCAACTGGCAGATCCCTGCCCAGGGGTGCTCCCTGGGGACGGCTGGGGTGTGACCCAAGGGTACTGGCATCTAAGAGGGATCTCTGGGAAATTAAAAAGCCATGAAGACCCCTAAAGGGTGCTGTGCCCATGGTGGCAGGGAGAGCAGAGGGCTCCACAGATGGCCTTTCAGAAGACACTGTCTGGGTGGTGGCCACTTCTTCCTCCTCCCCCAGGCCTGCCCCCTTTGCTTCCTCTCTCGCTGTCTATTTATAAATAGGAGAAGGCTCCCAGGGCCCCCACCTTTGGGTACTCACAGGGCCTTGGTGTGGGAACAGAACAGGTGGCGGATGCCGGGCGCGGTGGCTCACGCCTGTAATCCTAGCACTCTGGGAGGCCGAGGCGGGCGGATTGCTCAAGGTCAGGAGTTCAAAACCAGCCTGAGCAAGAGCGAGACCCCATCTCTACTATAAATAGAAAGAAATTAATTGGCCAACTAATATATATAGAAAAAATTAGCTGGGCATGGTGGCGCATGCCTGTAGTCCCAGCTACTCAGGAGGCTGAGGCAGGAGGATCGCTTGAGCCCAGGAGTTTGAGGTTGCTGTGAGCTAGGCTGACGCCACGGCACTCACTCTAGCCTGGGCAACAAAGTGAGACTCTGTCTCAAAAAAAAAACAAAAAAAAACGAGTGGCGGATAAGCTGGCCCAGGGTTGCCCGGTCCCCGGAGAGCTGACAGGCTGCAGAGTCAGAGAGCCCTGCGTGGCCCCCACCCTACAGCAGGGGCCCCATCCCGAGCTCATCTCCCTCCCCCAGTGCTGTCCGCTGGCTGTGCTCGAGCCCTCCAGGGTGAGAGAGGGGCCAGGGACAGGAAGAGAGGGCGCAGGGGGCAGGAAAGGTGGTGCCTGACTTACGAGGTCAGCCTTCCTGTTCCAGGTAGGTCGTGTCCTGCCAGAGCTTTGTCCTGGGCAGGCCTCTGGGGCTCACTTTCTTGCAAGAACTCACAGCCGTGTTGTCCTCTGGCTGGCTGCTTTGGCTACCCACCCACTCAGACTTTTTATTTTGGGGTCACATCACCCCTCTACTGTTCCTCTGAGCAAGGTCCCTTTGAGCCACCCCAGGGTCACTCTCGAGGAGGTTCCTATGTTGCCCGCAGGAGTCTCCCCCTTGCTCTGCCCACCCAGGCCTCTGCCCTGCCATCCCGGCAGCTGGCCTGCCGTCACCTCGGACTTTAGACTTCCTGGGGAAGGAATGGGCCTGGTGCCAGCCTGTGGGTGACACCACAGCTCCAAGAGGCACAGGCCAGCTTCCCTGCACTTGCTCTTGAGGCAGGAGGGAGGCTCTCCGCTTTGCAAGGCCCACACGGGCCACCTAGCGCCCCACGGACACCGGCAGCTCAGTGCCAGGGTCTTGTTCTCAACTTGCCAGCTCTCAGCCAACGCCAAGGCAGAAAGAGCCGAGTTCTCACTCTGTGACTTGTGCCTACGACTCAGGGTCTCTGTGCACCCTTGCAGCTGCCCCTCGGGCCCCTGGCAGTCTGGGAGAACATGATGTCCCCACATCAAGACCCTCCTGCCTTTGCTCCTCGAGACAAGTCCTGGAGGAGGCAGGGCAAGGTGTGTCACTCCCAGTTTACAGGTGACAGTGCTGTGGCTCAGAGAAAGTAAGTGACATCCCCCAGTCTCTCAGGACCAGCATGTGCACCTGGCCCTTTAAGCTAAGCCATGGCCCTCCCACAGTGCCAGGTGTGCAGTGTACCTGGGAGGGTGGACGTCTCTGGCCCCTTTCCTTGCAGAGGTCACCTGCTCAGTGTCCCCTCTCAGGGGAGAGGGGATGGGGGCAGAGACTGGAGTGTGGAGGCTGCTCCACACACCCTCACCCCTGCTGTCTTCAGATGCCCGGGACCAGCCAGCTCTGCCCCTCGCCCACCCCCACCCCAGCTCCATCCACCTCCCCACCCTCACGTGGCTGGGGCACACACCCAGCCAGCACCCTGAGGTCTCTAAGGCGGCCGAGCCTTTTGACACGTATGTTTAAGAACCCAGAGCTGGCCCTTTGGCTTGGAGCATCAACCAGGCCCACATTTTATAGGCAGAGACACTGAGGCACAGAGAAGCCAGTTACCGCCCGCAGCAGAAGGGGCGCCCGAGCGGGTGGGGAAGGGGGACCTTCTGAGCGGGCCCAGGTGTTGCAACCCAGTCTTCCTGGGCGCGGAGAGACACACAGGTGTCAGCTTGGTGCCAGGGGGGAGACACAGGGCTGGGGGTGAGGAGACCTCTTCGAGGCTGTTCCTCATCTGTGACGCGGGACTAACAGTGGCCGGTGCGGATTCGCAGGGGCTGTGCCGTGTGAACAGCTCTTCCCGGCGCCTGCGTGGAGCAGACTGTGTGAGCAGCGCCGCTGCTGGTTCCATCTGATTTGCTCAGAGCTGCTGTGTACCCAGCGCCTAGCAAGATGGGTGCTTGGTTTGTTAAAGAATGCTGGATGACTGTCTTTGCTGGCCTCTCTCCGCTGTTATAATGGGAGGTGGTCTGAGATCATGTCTGAGGGTCCGGAGCCTCTCTGCTGTGCCTCCTCCCCTTTCCGGGCTCCCGTGTACCCTTCTAGCACTCGCCAGAGCTGCCAATGAGCTCCTTGTGCACACACCTCCGGGCCTGTGCTGCCTGCGCCGGCCTGCGGCAAAGCTGCCGGGATGGTGGGAGCCTGCTGTGTAGACGTGGGCGGCGCTGGACAGAGCCGGGTCTCTGGCGCTGCATGTCCCTGCCTGCTGCAGAAGGCACTTGTTCTGGGGCTCCTGCGTGGTTACCTGGGAAGCCTCTTGGTGGAGTCAGGCTGGAGGCCTGGGTCCCCTGCATTGGGGTGAGAGAGAGAGAGAGAGGAGAATGCCCCCCAGTCCCAGCCCAGTGCTGGAGGTGGACGAATGGCGCTGGGGCACGGTGGTGACGTGGGGACAAAGGCAGAAGGCAGAGCCAAGGAGCTGCCTCTTTAGCTCTCATGACGAGGAGCCCAAGGTCTTCTCCAGGGTCACCAGGGCAAGGGTCACATCCCAACACCACCCCCTCCTTCTTGCATGACTGTGGACAAGTGACTTGATCTCCCTGAGCTGTGAAATGGGCCCTCGCACACCTGCTTTTTGGGGTGGAAGTGGGGACTCCATAAAGCGCTGCACTATGGCCTGGCACATAGTAGGTGCTTCACAGATACCCTGGTTTTTTTCCTGCCTCCCCAAAGGGCCGAAGCTGAGACCCTGGAGGAGCAACAGGGTGGGGTCTAAACCCTGGGTGACAGGGACAGCTCCTCTCTGGGACAGGACGGAGGCTGCTGAGGTTGGGCCGTGCAGCTCTAGGGCCCTTGGGGTCTCGGGTCTGTGTTGAGGGGGAGGGAAGCTTGGGCCCCGAGAGAAGGGCGGCAGGATTGGGGGCAGCAGGATGGGGGGTGGCAAGGATCGCAGCTCTCCTCGTGGAGCCTGGGGCAGCCACCTCACCTCTGTGAGCATCTGTGAATGTCAGTGAGAACTGACACAGCGGGTCAGACTGTGGCCCTAACGGGTACGGTTGTCCCTGGGAGACAGGTGCTCCTGTCTCCTAGCTGCAGGTGCCTCGGGTCCTAGGAGGGAGCACAGTGCTGCGGAGAGGAAATGGGGGGCAGTGGGCCCTGGCGTGCTGCAGCTCTGGGGCCTGTGGGTGGGCCCCGATGGACTCCTTGTGCACAGTCCTCCCTCTGCCTGCCACCATCCAGGCCCTGGAATGACCCAAAGCCTGTGGGAGGCTGGGGGAGGTAGCTTTGCCCCTTTCTGTCTCCATTATCTCATCTGTGAAATGGGCACGATCAGACCTGCCTCACCAAATGGGATGTTAGATTCAGGGCCACTCCATGTACCTCTCTCTTTCTCTCTCTCTCTCTCTCTCTCTCTCTCTCTGCATCTGTCTCTCTGTCTTCTTTAGTGCCCTCACCACCAGCTCACAGATTCCCCACCTGGTCAACGGGCAGTTGGCCCTTAGCAGTGATTTCCAAAATTTCACCCCCCATACTTTGCAAGACCAGATCTGCTGAACAGGCTGGTTGAATCAAGTACTATCCAGTTCATTTCCTCATTTTAAAATGGGAAAGAGCCCCTGTGGGGGTGGAGTGTGAGTCGGAGCCTCCCCGACTCAGAGCAGAGGGGCTGCAGACTTCCAGAGCGCTGCGTTTCCCGGGGGGCTGCTGGCCTCGTTCTGGGGACCCACCGCGGCTCCCAGGGCTGTGGTTTGGGCCCGACCCCTGCTCTGGGGAGCCCTGCAGGGGAGGGAGTAACCTTTTGTCCTGCCCTGCTGAGGGGCTTTCTGTTCCTCATTGTTTAGCCGTGACAGGGCTGCGGTTTCTTGTTTTTCTTTCTCTGTCCAAGAGGATAAGCAGGCCTGGAGGTTGCTTGAGGGAGCCGTGACCCTCCGGCAGCCGCGGGGGGCTGGAGTCACACTTTGCGCAGGAGGAGGCGCAGAGAAGGCTATTCACAGCGAAGAGGCAGAAGGCCGCTGGTCAGCCGCCTGGGGCCGTGGGGGTCCCGCCGCCCGTCCAGGGGCCGCAAGGGAGCCCGACTTGGCCAAGGCAGGGCCCTTTCCCATCAGGCCCTCGGGGCCCTGACAGGAAGCCCTTCCCCAGCCAGGCCAGGATTTGTCTTCCTGCCCTGGAGCCGCCCTGGCCCTGCAGTTCTCAGGCCCTGCAGGGGTGAGGCTGGAGGGCAGGGGGTGGGCAGGGGGTGGCAAGGGGAGAGGTGCAGCCCTGCCAGCCCTGGGGAGTGCTGTCTGAGGCCACCTGGGTGGCCGCTCAGTCAGAGGGGACAGGCACAGCCCCTCCCCGTGGGGAAGCGACCCAGCAGCAGCCTTCGGGGAAGGCCAGTTTGGGGGTGTGGGGGGCCGCGGGAATGCTGTGTGCAGAGGGAGCTGTAGAAAGTACGATTTCTCCAGTCTGGGGCTTCCCCAGCCTTTGGACCCCCCCACCCCTCTCCGCCGTGTGCCCTTTCCCCACACCCCACCTCAGTCACCCTGCTCCGTCCAGGGAGCCCGATAGTCCGGTCGTGGTCAGCAGGGGAACGTCGGAATCCCTGGGGAGATTTCCTTTTGCTTTTGCCTTTTTTTGGTAGCAGTACAGCTTCCGGCGCGCACCCCGAGAGCCTGCCCCCGTTTGGGGAGTGGGAGCTGGCATTTGTGACAGGCCCCCCGGTGCTTTGGACGCAGGCAGGGAGCTCCCCCACACTGAGAACCCAGCGAAGGCTGCTCCTCTTACCCCGGGTGCCTGGACGTCTACGCCAGCACCCAGCTGGGAGGGAAGAGGTGCTGGGACTGCGAGCCGTGTGCGCGCGCGTCTGTGCGTGTGCACGCGCCCCTGCGCATGTGAACTGAGGGTCCAGAAGAGAGCTGAAGTTACTTCTCCGGGCTCTGCGGTGCAGAGTGGGCCCCAGCTCCCTTACTGGGCCACTTGTGATATCCCAGTCTCACCAGAGCTGACTGTCCTGGCTTTGGCCCTGGGCCTGGGGTGGGGCTGGGGTGGGGTAGGGGCCTCAGGGGTAGGCCAGGCTGGTGGGTGCTCCCACATTTGAGTTTCCTGGCTCTGGTGCTGGGGCCGGACCCCTGCCGGAGATGACACTGTGACAAAGCTGACTGCTTAGCTTAGCCGCCACCGGGCACCCACTCCACGCCAGGCTCGGGGCAGCAGCACAGAGTAACCCCAGCCCGCAGTCTCGGGGGCTCCCCATCTAGCAGGGGCCCAGGTGAGTGACCCAACGGCAGCCCTGTCTGCCAGGAGCCCCGAGGGAGGAAGGGGGGATTCTGGCTTCTAGTGACTCACTCGGGGTGGGGTGCAGGCCTTGCTGCTGCCAGAGACGGGCTCTTAAGGATGAAATGGAACTTGTCAGAGGAAGCAGGAGGCTGTTCCAGGCAGGACACAGCTCGGGCCGAGGCACTGGGGCAGGAAGAGCTGGAGATTGCCCTGCAGCAGGGCCCCCGGCCCCCATGGGTCCTTCTCGCTGATGGCTCCCAGCCGTTGGCACCAGGCTGTGTGCAGCCAAGGCGGGTCAGCACTGCCTGCCAGGCCTACTGGTCACTTCCTGTGGGGGCCAGCCAAGGGCCTGGGCCGTCACGACTCCCAGGCAGTGCTGTGGCGGGGGAGGGGCGGCACACTGATGATGGAGATTTGGCCAGGTCTGCGCAGGCCCAGCAGTGCCATAGCGTGGCTGGAGTCCGTTCTGATTGGCTTGTTACAGCTGATGGCCAGGGTGACTGGTCAGTGCCCATCATGTGTTGGTTGTTAAATGTTTCGAATATCTCCCCTGCTCCTGCGTGTTAGGTGCTGGAGTCCAGAGAGGGTAAGGCCCTAGCCTAAGGCCACACAGCTGGTAGGTGAGGGTTGAAACCAGGTCTTTCAGACTCTCTGTCCTTATCACTCGTTCAGTAAGGTCTGTGGAGCTCACACTGACCGTGTGATTGCGGCTGGCGAGGCAATGGGGCCTGAGGTCAGAGCCCTCGACTCTGACCTCCTGGTCATTTCAAGGTGACATGTCTAAAGGGCCCCGAAGGGACTTTGGGGGTGTGCGTGTACACCTCTGTGCTTGTACAGACGTGCGCACGCCCAGGTTTGCCTACATATGAATGCATCAACTTGGAGCTTGCTGGCAGCCACTGCAAGTGTGGCAATGACTGCTTGTCCCCAAAGGCCAGGACAGCCAACGCAAGTCTTTCTGGAGGAAGAGCAGGTCTCGGGCATGCGCCAGGGCACAGGCAGCGTGGGGACTGTTGCCACTGCCCTGCACTCCCCAGGGGCCACTCAGAGACTGGGGGAGGCGAGCTCGGTGTTTGGGGTCTGTTCAGGGCTGCACCTTCTCTGCACCCCTTTTCCTTTCTCTTTTCTCCTCTTTCTTCTCTTTTCACTCACCGCTTGGCTCGTCTCTGCGCGGAGCCAGGTGGCACAGTGGCTGAGATCACCAGCTGCGAACTGAGACAGGACCCGGGTTCAAATCCTCCTGTGTCACTTACTGGCTCTGGGACCTCGGGCAAGTGACCCTCTTAAAGCCTTGGTTTCCTGTTCTGTAAAATGGCCACAGTGAGGATACCTTCTTCATTGGGCTGCGGGGAGGCCTCATGGAGATCACACGGCCTGTCTTAGGTAGGGTCTTCTAGAAGCAGAGCCTGAGGCAGGGACGCTTGTGAAGTGACTTACTGGGAGGTCTCCAGGAGAAAGGGAGGACGGCGGCAGGACAGGGCAGGGGCGTGGTCGCAGCTGGGCCCTGCTTCAGCCTGACGCTGCAGCGGGCTCTGGACCGTGAATTGTACCAGAGTCGGTCCCACCTTGAGACCGGGGCATGGCCCTTGAGCTGTGGGGCCACTGTCAGCCAGCACCTGCAGAGCGGGGCATGCCTGCTGGCGAGGGGGGTCTGAGCGGGGTGCAGCAGCACCCACACACTTCAGCAACCGAAGCACTTACGACAGTGCCTGGCACGCAGGAGGTGCTCCCAAAAATATGTTTACAGTCATCACTGTCATCGACCAACATTCATGCACTGAGCCCCAGCCCCACTATGGGTCCCATGTCAGAGCCCAAGGGCCTAAAGATGACGAGGCCACCGTCTGCCCTGTACGTTGCAGGCGTGTGTGTGTGTACCTGCGTGCGTGCCCACATGTGCGCGTGCATGTGCCCACATAGGGCACAAGGACAAGCAAGTAGCTGTTTCAGAACAATGGGATGATCCTTAGAAGGGGCCATATCCAGCATTCAGTGAGAGAGCCAGGAGGAGGAAGAGGAGCCTACATTAGCCTGGAGGAGTCAGGAGTCAGGGAGGGCTTCTCGGAGGAAGCAGCACTCAGCTTGAAGGACAAAGGGACATTTCCCAGGCGCAGGAGGGAACAAGAGGCATCCTAGGCAGAGGGCAGCTTTGTGCTGAAGACCTTGGCTCTCTGTGACCAAGGCCACGGCCTTCTGGGCAGCTTCGTGGCCCCACATCTGCCCTGTGTAGTGGCAGGAGCCACGAGGCGCTGGGGAAGGTCTAAAGCCCGCCCAGCCCTGCCAGCGGCCTCGGTCCTTCACCTGCAGACACGAGAGTGCTGCACGGAGGGGGAGGCGGAGGAGGCGAAAGACGGCCAGGACTCTCCCTTCCACTCCCCCTCCAAAGGGAGAGACCCCCACATCAGTAGACCCTGCAGGGAGAGGGCCAGACGGTTGCAGGACAAGGACTGGGGCGTCAGCCATGGCAGAACCCAGGGTGACACTGCTCGTGGCTGTCTTCCCTTCCCCCTTCCAGGTGGCATTTTCACCCGATGCCTCGGACCCCAGGAACATGTGTCAGCCGAAGGAATTCTACGACCAGACAACCCAGAAGTACTGCAGCAAGTGCCCACCTGGTGAGGGGCGGTGCTGGGGCCCCGACCCTTGGGCTGGCTGGGCCTTGAGGGGTTGGTGCCCCAGAGGGGCGAGTGTGCACAGGGCCAGGGAGGGGCAGGGTCATGTCCCTCAATCCCCACCGAATTCCGAGTTCCGGGCAGCAGCCAGCACTCCCTCTTATTTCTGGGCCTTTGCACATTCTGTTCCCCCTGCCGGCACGCTTCCTACCCCCGTCCCCTGGTTAACTCCTACTTATCCTTTAGACCTCAGCTTAGACGTCCCCTCCTCCAGGAAGCCTGCCCCACACTGCCCAGCCAGGCCCAGTGCCTCCTTTGGGTGCGCCTGGTCTTCCTACGGCACCTCTTCCATGCTGTAGAATCGTGGCCTGGTCTTCCGTGGTGCCCCCACTGTGTGCTCCTCATGGCAGGAACTGCGGCTTGTTCTCCACTGAATCCCCATCCCATGGCACAATGCCCGGCACGTAGTAGGTGCTCAGTGCATGTCTGACTGAGTCAGTGCACGCTCACCCAGTGCACAGATGGCAGACCCGAGGCCCAGCCCCCGTTGGCAGGGCCAGGTAGCCCGACTCCTGGAGCCGTCCGTCCTTTCCTCTGTTTATATACTCACTCCCGTCACACCCCTAAAGCACCTACTGTGTGTTCTAAGTGCTGGGAATACAGCAGAGGGCAGGGCAGGCAAAACCCTTGCTCTCGTGGAGTCTGAGTCCAGTGGGGGACAAGGACAGATACACTAGCAGCAGGTGTGTGGCCCCCCTGTCAGCCAGTGCTGCGCAGAAAACAAGGCCAGCTGAGGCAGAGGGGGACGGAGAGAGCGAAGTGTCCCGTTGTGCAGGGGGTGATTTGGGAAGGTCGCTCTGAGGAGGTACCATGTGGGCAGAGCCCTGCAGCAGGTGAGGGAGCGAGTCCTGCAAATAAGCACGGAACGGCGTGCCAGGCAGGAGCAACAGCAAGTGCAAAGGCCCCGAGGTGGAAGCCTGTTTGGTGAACTTGAGGAGTGGCAGGGCCAGCGTGTGTGGCCCAGCGTGAGTGAGGGGGAGCGTGGTAGGAGATGACATGAAGAGGAAGCAGGGGCCACGGCAAGGAGTTTAAATTTTATTCCGCGACAGCCTGGAAACCAGTGGAGGGCTTTGAGCCATTAGCTTGAGATGTGGGCAGGCATGTGTGCGCCTGTCACCTCCCATGGCCATTTGAGAGGCCCCCAGGGAACGAGACTCTTCTTTCTTCTATGAACAGGCAGCATCTCCAGGAAGGTCCTCGCTAAGCATGGCAGCGAGCACGGCAGGATGGGAATGGGGACGGGGCGAGGAAGAGTGAACTCCTTAAAGGTTTTCCCTTGGTGTCCCGTCCCCTGGCATGCAGGAGTCCATTGCCCTGTCCTTGATGGGACAGCAGGGACGACGTGACCCTGCTACTCCCTTCCTGCCCTGTGGCTCACACCCCCAGGTGTGGAGAGTTTTAGCCAACGATCGAGAAGAAAGGAACTGGCAAACCAGTTCTCACGGACTTGACTTTTCATCGGTGGTGGGATTTTAGGCATGTGGGACGAGCAGAGGAAGATGCTTTTGAGCAGAAGGGGTGCACAAACATACTGACAGCTGGTACGTGCCAGGTGTGAGATAAGTCAGAGGAGTTAGAGCTCCATCAAAAGGCCTTCCCAGCTAAGGTTCCAGAACCCTGGGGCTCTGGGGAGCAGCCGATACGTCCGGGGCCCTGGCAGACGCCCCAGCCTGCTGAGGCCGCATCCCTCGCTTGCGCAGGCTGCCGTGTGAAAGACTTCTGCACCGAGACCTCAGACACCGTGTGTGTGCCCTGCGAGGACAGCACGTACACCCAGCTCTGGAACTGGGTCCCCAGCTGTTTCAGCTGTGACTCCCGCTGCAGCTCTGGTGAGTGTCCCCGGGGCAGAGGCGGGCCCAGCACCCTGCCTGGCTGGCAGGCGCTGCAGCCCCTCTGGTTGTGAGCCGGCTGGGATTGCTCCTGGCCAGGCGTTTTCATGCCCCGGGGGCTGAGGTGGCCTGCGACAGCTCTTTACTGCTTGCAGGTGGCATTTCCGCCTCTCCCACCAAACGCTCTCCACGGCCCCCGGGGCAGGCGGTGGGAGAACGGTGCCCCCTTAGCCTCCGGGAAGTGCCGGCTGGGAGGGCAGCGTGGCGTGGTGGAGGCGGAAATGACCCTGGGCTCTCGCTCCTCCAGACCAGGTGGAAACGCAAGCCTGCGCCCCGAAGCAGAACCGCATCTGCGCCTGCAGGCCGGGCTGGTACTGCATGCTGAGCAAGCAGCAGGGCTGCCGGCTGTGCGCGCAGCTGCGCAAGTGCCGCCCCGGCTTCGGCGTCGCCAAACCAGGTATGGGCCAGGGCCAGCCGTCCTTGGGGACCGCCCTGGGTCTCTTCTTCGTGGACATCTCTGCGATGGCACGGGCATCGCCCCATCAGTCCAGCTTGGGAGCATTGTCAGTGGTGGCCAGGGGCTCGCTATGCGTCCATCGTCTACTCGGTCACCATTCATTCCTCCCTCCGCACCCTGACCACACGCCTACCGCGCAAATCCGCTGACGCTGCAGGGAGATGAAGCCACATAACCTGGAGACCACGCGCCTGCATGTGCGTGTGTGTGCACGTGTGTGTGCCTGCGTGTGCATGTGTGTGCCTGTGTGTGCGTGTGTGTGCATGTGTGTGCGTGTGTGTGCATGTGTGTGCGTGTGTGTGCATGTGTATTTTAAGGGGTGGAGGCACAGAGAGAGCTCCTTGGGCCCCTCAGGCCTCACCTAAGGCTCCAGGGCCAGGGCCCACCTGTTCCGCAGAGTGTTTGAGTCGTTGACAGGTTCCACTTTTTTCCTGGAAGGAACTGCAACGTCAGACGTGGTGTGCAGGCCCTGCGCCCCGGGGACATTCTCCAGCACGACTTCATCCACGGAGACGTGCAGACCCCACCGGACGTGAGTGGCTGAGTGCTTTGGTTCTGGGGGAGCAGGGAAGGGCTGTCCCTGGGTGACCGTGGTGTCTAGGACACAGAGCAGCTCACCCGCCACCATCGCCCAGACTGGCTCACCTGAGGGTGGGTCCCAGGTTAGGTGGCCCAGCGAGTAGGAGCTTGTCCTGGAAGTCGGGGTGGGTGCATGGGGAGGCAGGGCAGGGACAGGAGGGGGTGGTCCTGAGAGAGGGGTGGCACACCCTCTCACTCTCGCATCCTGGCTGTTGGGACCCGTGTCCACTGCCCTGGCCTCGTGAATGAGCCCAGCCACCCCAAGCCACTGTCCTCTGCTGCCTCCGGACCAAGCCTCCTCCTCCCCCAGCTGCAGCTCGGTGGCCATCCCTGGCAATGCGAGCACGGATGCAGTCTGCTCGCCTGCGTCCCCCACCTTGGGAGCGGCCCCGGGGCCAGCCCTCGTCCCCCGGCCGGCGTCCACGACACCCCAGCACAGGGAGCCAACTCCAGGGCCCAGCACGGCTCCAAGCACCTCCTTCCTGCTCCCAGTGGGCCCCAGCGCCCCGGCTGAAGGGGTCAGCAGTGGCGACATCTCTCTTCCAGTCAGTAAGCAAGCGGCTCATTCATTCACTCATTCATTCATTCCTCCTTTCTTTCTATTTTTTTTTTTTTTTTAGTCCAATGAAAGATTTTACCTCCTTTCTTTCTATTCCCCTCCCTGCTTCTTCCCTCCCTTCCTCCCTCCCTCCCTCCCCAGCATCTTGCCGAGAGCCCACTGTGGGCTGGACCCTGTGCTCTGTCCTGGCATACAGGTGACAGGCTAGTCTCTTCCTGAGACCTGGGCTGGCACTGAGGATCCCTGGGTGGGAAGCACTTTACCGAACGTGGAGGTGGTCTCCTGGTTTCTGTTTCTGATGGGGCCACCAGGCTGAGAACACAGGGGGCTGGTCTAGGTCACCTTGCAGGCTCTCTGCAGGGCTTAGGCCTGCGTCAGGCCAGAGGTCTCAGACTGGTGGCTCTCAGGTTGAAGGTGGCCCTCAGACGCGTCTGATTTGTAATGGAGTTTGAGAACCTCCAGCCTGGACTTGCCCCTCCCGTGCCACCGCTCCAGCCACCGTGGGTCACGGCCGGGCCTGCCTGGCCCCTGGGGTGCTGGAGTTTGTTTTGGGCAGCTGTTTGAGCTTCTCTTTCCTTCCCAGGTCTCATCGTGGGTGTGACAGCGTTGGGTCTGCTAATAATAGGACTGGTGTACTGTGTCATCGTGAATCAGAAGAAAAGTAAGATTCCATCCTTCCTTCCCTCTTCCACTTGTTGAGAAAGCTTTTCTGGGGTGCTTCTTTTGAGTCCAGCATGGGGCACAGTCTCAAGGGTCAGACAGGGGCAATACGCAGTCCCTGTTGTGTGGAAGCTTAGAGCCGGGGCAGAGGACACTTCCACTAACTTAACTACTGAAAGGCAAGATGGGAGCGGGGTCATCCAAGGGAGTCAGAGTTCAGGATTCTTATCCAGGGAGCCTGGGGGATTCAGGCCTCCTGGGGCAGGCAGCTGTGAGTTGGGCAAGGTCTCCATGGGTGGAGAATGTGCAGGAAAGAAAGGGTGCCCAGCATGGAGGGCGTGGCGTGGGCACAGGAGGGGCTGGAGAATGGTAGGGGTGGGGGAAGGCAGGGCTGGATGGGGGCCTCTGTGGACCTGGTAGGCAGTTTCTGCCCCCAGGGCGGGGCCTCCTGCCGCCCTGCTAGTTGGAACAGACATTTCCCCGAGGAAGTCACACTCCCTGACTTGTCCCCTCTTTCCTCTTTATAGAGAAGCCCTCCTGCCTGCAAAGAGAAGGCAAGGTGGTGAGTGTCCCTCTGCCCTCTCCCTCCTCTTCTCCTGGTCTCCTTCCAGGCGGGCTGGGTTGTCACACAGGAAAACAGTGAATTCTTTATTTTAGACAGTCTCACTCTGTTGCCCAGGTTGAAGTGCAGTGGCGTCATCATAGCTCACTGCAGCCTCCGACTCCTGGGCCCAAGCGATCCTCCTGCCTCAGCCTCCCGAGTAGCTGGTTCTACACGCATGCACCACCATGCCTGGCCGATTTTTCAATATTTAGTAGAGACAGGATCTTGCTATTGCCCAGACTGCTCTCAAACTCCTGGCCTCAAGTGATCCTTCCTCCTCAGCCTCCCGAAGTGCTAGGATTACAGGCATGAGCCACCACACTCGGCCAGGGAACAGTGAGTTCTCTGGGTTGATCTGTCCAGTGTCAGGAGGTACGCAGAGCCCTGGAGGTGGAGGAGAGGCCTGGGGGCACAGCCTGGGCAAAGGCAAAGGCCCTCCATGGGCTAAAGGAGATTGAGAGTATGAAATGCCCGGTCAGGGAGCAGGGGACTTAGTGGTGTTGGTGGCAGGCATGTGCTTGTGGACCCACAGTGTAGCCTTGGGTGGACACGAAATTGCTCTACGGCCGTTTCCTCATCACTAAACGAGGGTAGTGTCTACTCTGTCCAGCTTGCAGGGCTGTGCCCTTCCTCAGCTGGCACGATCCTCGTCCTCTCTGCGTGTTTGCAGGGCGCTTGCGCAGGGAGCGGTGAGACAGTTCCAGGGCACCCCAGCGTCCGACTGAGAGCCCTGGGGGCGCCATCTCTCTGGTTTGAGATGGGTGCTGCAGGGCTGGGCTCTGGGTCGTCCCCCGACTTCAACGCAGCTCACCTTTGTTTTTTGGTTTTTGAGGCAGAGTCTCACTCTGTTGCCCGGGCTAGAGTGAGTGCCGTGGCGTCAGCCTAGCTCACAGCAACTTCAGACTCCTGGGCTCAAGCGGTCCTCCTGCCTCAGCCTCCCGAGTAGCTGGGACTACAGGCATGCACCACCATGCCTGGTTAATTTTTTCTATTTTTAGTTGTTTGGCTAATTTCTTTCTACTTATAGTAGAGATGAGGTCTCACTCTTGCTCAGGCTGGTCTCAAACTCCTGAGCTCAAGCAATCCTCCCGCCTCGGCCTCCCAGAGTGCTAGGGAGGGCAGGTTTTTTACCCAATTTTACAGATGAGGAAACAGAGTCCATGGAGCCACCTCATGCTCCCCGTCCTGCTAGGGCAGAGTCCCTAACCTTGCCGATATGGGGACAAGATAGGTCTTAGTTGTGGGGGACTGTCCCGTGCATGGTGGGCTGTTCAGCAACATCTCTGTCCTGTATTCACTTAGATGTCAGTAGCCCCCCAACCCAGCAGTGACAGCCAAAAATCTCTTGACATTGCCAAGTATCCCCTGGGGGCCAAATCCCCCCCAGTTGAGAACCACTGTGCCCCGGATAAGCTCAGTCCTGGGTGTCCCAGTACCTGAGGCTTACACAGGACTTTTGAAATCAGGGTGACTGGTTTTTATCTCCTGATTTTGCTGACAAGAAAAGAGGCACAGAGAGGGAAAGTGACTTGCCCAGGGTTACCCAGCAATGTCTCCCAGCCCAGTGCTCTGCAGTGTTTAAGTGGGGACCAGCCTGTTTCTTATCCTCCCAGGGTGTGAATTCCACTTCTGCCTTTCTGTGGCTTTGATTCGGTGATGCCGACAGTTGCTGCCTGGTGGCACGTAGATCCAGCGTCCCCTCCAGGCCCTGCCCCAGCAGCCCAGCTGGGTCTTCTCTTTCCCAACCAAGTGTTTCCCAACCTCCATGCAGGGAAGACGTCCCGGGTGTGGCCCGCAGCTTCCGCTTCCCCTTTCCCTCCGCCGAGGTTCCGTTTGCGCAGTGAGCAGTGTACACAGAGCCCAGTGATATGCTGGGAAACCGGCTCTCCAGTGGGGGAGAAACCCCCAAACCCTGATTTGTGGTGTTTGCTAATTTCTGTGGTGTAAATACGCCCAGTGTGGTCAAGCCACCAAGACCCTCCCGAATATGGAGTTGGGAAGAAGCATGCACGGTCTGAGCTGGGGCCAGCTCGCCAGGCTCTCTGCCCGAGCTGCTCTCCCTGAACCCCCACACCCCTGCCAGCCAGAGTGTCATCACCCCCGTTTTACAGAGGAGGCTCGGTTTCCCGTGTGAGGTTAGATAGTGAGGGAAGTGGCATAGCCCAGGCTTGAAAATCAGCCTAAATCTGCAGGTTTTGCCAGGGGAGACATTCAGAGCTGTTCCTAGCCCTCAGAGGTTGGCCACCTTCCCAGGAACCCCTCAAGCCTGGGGCTCCCACTTAGGAGTCCGGCCCCTGCTTAGCCTGCACCCCACGGGCTCCCCAGCTGCCAGCTAGTCGGGCCGCTGGGCTTGGGTGAGTGTTGTCGACTCAGCACAGCCTGTTCCTCCTGCTGCAGAAATAACTCCCAGGGCACAGGGACAGTGGCTGCCCGTTGTTTAGAGAAGATCAGCGTATGCACACGTGTGAGCTCACCCACGGTCACCCCCACGGCCACGCTCGTGCACGGGCTCACGTTTAATAACAAGTATGAACAGGTAGCAGGTGTTGAATTTATTTTCACAGCCATGCTGCCACACACAGGCAGTATAATTAGCGCCCCCATTTTATAGCCCCGGAAACTTGCGCCCAGAGAAGTTAAGTGACTTTCCCAAGGTGGCACAGCTGATGAGAGTGGCCTGGGACACAACCTAGGAGTGCCTCTCCTCCCCACCCCCAGCACACACACTAACCGTGCCACTCATAGACATGTGTGTGCACACTTCACACACCCTCATGGCTCTAGATAGGGGTGTGCGAGCCTTGTGAACACACGCTCACACACACAGACACGGACCCAGCAGGAACCTAGAGGATCCAGCCAGCGGCTCTGCCAGGGTCTCTGCTCCTGCCCGGCGGGAGAGGCTGGGAGGAGAGGCTGGGAGCCGAGGGCACTGGCGGCTGGCTGGGAGTCTGTGTTTTGAATGCACCTCCTCAGTGCTCCGCCCCTGTGGGGTCCCCGCCCAAGGAACAGGACTCAGGCTGTATCTGTGCCACCCGCAGCCTGTCTGAACTTTGCAGCTTGTGGCTTTGGAGGAGGGAGGCGGGCTGTGACCTTTGAGGGTTTCTGTTCTGCCTGGCTCGAGCCACCAGCAGCAGAGAGGGTGAGGCACAGACCAGAAAGCCCCTTCCGTGGGGGTTGTGAGGAATAACATTTGGAGGCTCCTCCTCCCCTTCCAAGCCCAGAGCAGGGCTGGGGGGCGGGGAGTGGCCCAGGTCAGACCCCCTGAGTGAAGGTTCAGCATGAACCTGAAATGCCCTCTAGAACGGGGTAAGGCAGCCCGGTGGGTGGCCTTCTGGGGAAGCGAGAGGGCTCGGTGGCAGCACGCAGCCCTGGCACACTGCTCTGGGCTTGTCCTGTCCCTGCAGCGGACCACCTGTGTGGTTCTGAGCCTGGAACTCACCCTCTCTGGGCCCCCGTGGCCTCATGGGACGGCTTGCACAGGATTCTTCCAGTCCCAAGGCAGAGGGAGTTAAGGGTGGGTCTCAGCCTTTCCCTGGGGCCAGGGTACCTGTGCCCTCTGGTCCCCCCCTCCCCCTGCGGTGCTGGCGAGTCCCGCCAGCCATACACCTGCCTCCATCCTCACTCTGCCTGAACCCTCTCTCTGGCCCTGCGCAGGCCAGAGGTCAGCTGGTGAGGACATGGCCCTGCCATCGCCCTTTTCCTGGGATCTAGCGATCACCAAGAAGCCCAGGGCAAGGCCTTGAATTCCTGCTCAGTCAGTGTGGACAGACAGCAGCCTTGGAGTGGAATTTCCAGATGCTTCCCGGCCCGGGTGTCTGGAAGTGGGGACCTTGACTTGAGTCTCCAGAGCTGAAACCCCAGACACCCAGGAAAGGCATTGTGGCTGCCCAGCTGGGCTGTGTCCTAACTGTGACCTCGGCCTCTGTGGTTCACCGTGTCCGTGCCTCGGTTTCCACATTTGCAAAGCGAGGGTAACACAGGGGTGTCGGAAGGCTCCACAGAGAGAGTTTCTGGGGGAACTTTGGCACAGTGCTGGGCACTAGGTGGCACTCAAACGGCAGCTAATATTTTATGATTATTATAATATTCTATGGGGAAAAGATATCAGGAGACGTCACAGGGCATCGTGGGGGTGGACTCCGGAAAGGGGAGCTGGGACAGCACGGCCGACGGTCCCCAGTGAGAGGGCTCCCTGCCCTGGATGGGTCACCACACTTTTTCTGCAAAGGGACAGGCAGTAAAAATTTTGGGCTTTGTGGACCGTATGGTCTCGGTGACAACTGCTCAGACCTGCCTTTGTAGCAGGAAAGCAGCCATAGACAGTGCGTAAAAAAACCAAGTGGCGTGTTCCAATAAAACTTTACTTATGGACCTTAAAACTTGAACTTCACATAATTCCATGTGTCACAAAATATCATTCTTTTTTAAAAAAAATATTTTTTTTAGCCATTTAAAAATGTGAAAACCCTTGGCCGGGCGCGGTGGCTCACGCCTGTAATCCTAGCACTCTGGGAGGCCGAGGCAGGCGGATTGCTCAAGGTCAGGAGTTCGAAACCAGCCTGTGCAAGAGCGAGACCCCCGTCTCTACTATAAATAGAAAGAAATTAATTGGCCAACTAATATATATAGAAAAAATTAGCCGGGCATGGTGGTGCATGCCTGTAGTCCCAGCTACTCGGGAGGCTGAGGCAGGAGGATCGCTTGAGCCCAGGAGTTTGAGGTAGCTGTGAGCTAGGCTGACGCCAGGACACTCTAACCTGGGCAACAGAGTGAGACTCTATCTCAAAAAAAAAAAAAAGTGAAAACCATTTTTAGCTTGCAGCCTGTACGAAAATAGAAGGCAGGCTGGATTTGACCCATGGGCAGTACTTTACCTACTTCTGATTTAATAAAATCTTTGTATAAGCTTACTATGTAACAGGTATTGTTTTAAGCACTTTAAAAATATTCAGCTTTTAATCTTCACAACAACGTTATGAGATAGGTTATTATCCTCCTTTTATAGATGAAAAATGGAGGCACAGAGAGGTTAAGCAACTTGTCCAGGGCCACACAGCTAGTGAGTGGTAGAGTCATGATTTGCCCTCCTGTGGGCTGGATTCAGAGTCCGTGCTCTTGGCTGCTAGGCTGGGCCACGTCTCTCTGTGCGGATGGGGTGACCTTAGGAGGAAAGTCACTTTCCTTCTGTTTCCTTATGCAAAATGAGGATGGGAATCCTGCCCCAGCACTAAGACACTTGGTGGGCAGGCTCGCACTGCACTCCAGCAGTGCAGCTGGGGCTCGTAACACAAACAAAAGCCGGGGAGAGTCACACCTCCCCACAAGCGCCCGTGGGGAAGGGCGTGCGGGTGTGGGCACAGGTGTGAGCTGCCAGGTGCTGGTGGCAGGAGGCGCAGGAGGCGGTGAGGAGGAGGAGGGCAGAGACTGGCCTGCGGGCTGACCGCTGCCCCTCCCCCTGCCCGTGCAGCCTCACCTGCCCGCCGATAAGGCCCGGGGCGCGCCAGGCCTGGAGCAGCAGCACCTGCTGACCGCGGCGCCCAGCTCTAGCAGCAGCTCCCTGGAGAGCTCGGCCAGCGCCGCGCCCGGGACGGCGCCCGCCGCCAGCCAGCCGCAGGTGCCAGGCGCGGAGACGGCCGGAGGGTCTGCGGAGGCCCGGGCCAGCGCCGGGAGCTCAGGTGAGCGCGTGTCTGTCTGTCCTGCCTGGTCGTCATGGCTTCTCCTCTGGGAGCCTCCCTGCAGGATGAGACCTTCTTCCAGTTCCTGCACCACCGAGTTCCCTCCCCCCTCGCCCCCCCTCCCCCCGCCCGCTGGACTGGCTGCTCCTCCGGGCTCACAGGCCCTTGCGTTGTCCCCTTCTCAGGACTGTCAGACTGCATGCATAGCCACTGCCTGTGTCCTCCTGTCCCCTCGCCAGCCTGGGGACTCCTGGGAAGCCTGGATCATCTCATTCATCCCGTGCCACAGGCCCAGCACTGCACGTAGCTAATAACAGCAATAATAACAGTAGCTTATGCTCACTGAAGGCGTACGGCGCATCGGGGGCTGTCCCGGGCACTTTACGTGCATAAAATCATCCTTCACATCCATGCTGAGAGAGAGAGTTACTACTGTTATCCCCATTTCACAGATGAGGAAACTGAGGCCCAGGGAGGTTAAACAGCTTGTTCAAGGGCACACAGCTGGCAAACGGAAGAGCCAGGATCTTCCCTGGGCTGGCAGGCTCCAGAGCCCTTGGGTTGGTTGGGAGAGGGATGAAGAAATGATGCCTGCAGGGCTCCACTCCTGCGGTTGTTGCTGGGTCCCTTTGGGCTTGAGGAGCCAGGATCGTGGGGACTGTGTCCTGCTTACACAGTCTGCATTTCGTCCTGGACCTGGTCTATGACAGAAGTCACCGCTGGTTGGCATCTCTAGGGCCCACACTGGAGGGGCCCCCAGAAATCCTGGGGCTTCCTGGGGTTTGTTTGCAGTGGGGAGGTCAAGTCTGCTGGCCTGTGTCTCTCAGTCTCACCTGGCAGCTCCAGCCAGTGGAACTTCAGCAATGACCGTGACCTTGGGTCATTCCCAGATCCCTGCCCAGCCACTCTGGTGCCATGAGTATCTGAGCAGGACTCTTAACCCTGCCACGCCTCAGTTCCCTCATCTAGAGGGGAGCCCAGGCACCTCCTTGGCAGGGCAGGTGAAAGATGAGCCGCATTGTGCCTGGCTTGGCACCTGACCGGGGCCAGGCTCCCTTTGGGCCACCTCCAGATGGGGGCTGACGGCCGCAGTCCTCACCCGACACCCCACCCAGCTCATGCCCAACTGCTGCTCCCCTGGCGGCGGCACCCCTGCCTCTTGCCTGCACGAATGCCACCCTCGCCCGCAGCACCCGTTCCTACCTGTCACCTGACTGCCCACAGGCACTGATGTGCCCACCCCTGTTTGCCCCATCCTAGCCCACCCTCATCAGTGGGGGGTCTCATTAGGGCCCCTCATTCAACCTGAGAACCAGCTGAGGGAGGGCCTGGATCAGTGCCTGGAACAGAGCAGGTGGCCCTAAACATTTGTTGAATGAATGAATGAATGTGCTCCAAATACAAACTCTTGGTCTCTGTCCACCTCTTGAATTTATCTTTCTGATTTCTTAGCTACACCTGGTGTGGCCTCCTCCTTGGGCCCAGAGTGGACCCCTGACCATGCTTGCCCTTCCCCCCAACCCTCTGCCCCTTCTGCTCTGTGTTCCCTCTCGCAAGAGTCCCCTGATCCTCTCCCCGACGCTGCCTTGCCTCTGTTCTCTCCTCTCCCCACTGCCGACACCTCTCTCCACTGTGGGAACCTGTAACCCCCAGGGCCAAGCCCCGTCCGCCCCCGCGATGTCTCATTCGCAACATGCAAAGGCCACGGTGACTCTGGGTGACATTTGGGTGCTGCGGAGGCTCAGGGTGGAAATTTCCTTCCGGGCCTCTGATTTCAGCCCTTCCCCCTGCCAGCCTGTTCTGAGCAGAGCAGCTGGCCAGCCCCACACTCCCCCCAGGCTCCCCTGAGTTCCTGAAGTCAGGGGAGCCGGGCTGGGGCGAGGACCGGAAATCAAACAGCTGCCACTCATCTGGGCTCTGGCAGATCCCTGCAGCAGCGGCAGCGGTTGTCATTCCATGCCGGCTGCTATGTGTCAAGCTCCTCCCATCCGCCTCCTCAGTCATCCAGCTCCTCCCTGACCCGTTAGGAGACTGCTGCCCGGAGGGGCTGGGCTAGAAGGCGGGGTGCAACTGCACCCTGAAGTCCTCCCTGCCAAAACCCAGATTTTTAAATGTAAACACCTGAATCTTTTTTTTTTTTTTTTTTGAGACCGAGTCTTACTTTGTTGCCTGGGCTAGAGTGAGTGCCGTGGCATCAGCCTAGCTCACAGCAAACTCAAACTCCTGCGCTCAAGCAATCCTTCTGCCTCAGCCTCCCAGAATGCTAGTAGTACAGGCGTGAGCCACCATGCCCAGCCAACACCTGAATCTTAAATGTTGGCAGTGGATTCACTTTTAAAAATATTACTACCACGAAAGCCAAAACATACCTGTTGGCTGGTTTTTATCCATTCAACACTTGTCCCTGTTATAGGCACTAAGAATGCACACAGCAGGGAAGTCGAAAAGTCCCGCCTTCCTGGGCTCAGGGCCTGGGGGGAGGGGTGGTCACAAATAAGCAATAAATGATCCAGGAGCCAGGGCCCCCGGAGATCACAGAAGTGCGCAGGGACCCGGAGTGACGGGTAGAGTGGGGTGGGGTTGGGGGATCAATATCTCTAGGGAGGGAAGCCAGGGAGAGGGTTCTTCGAGTCGAGGCATGGGTGACGGGAGAGGGTGAGCAGGGAGGTGAGCGTGGCCGGCAGGAACCCGGGCAAGGTCTTGGGGTGGCAGGATTGGGGCGGGAGAGGGCAGGCTCCAGGTCAGGATCTGTGGGCCATGGTGAGGCCTGCGGGTTTGTGAGCAGCCAAGGCAGTGAGCCGCCAAGGTAAAGGGGCAGCCCTGGCTGCTGGTGGGGAACGGACTTCAGAGGGGTGGGGTCGAGGCCGGGACACAGGTGGAGGGTGTCCCACCAGTCCAATAGGGAGCGGGTGGAGCAGAGGTCCTCAAACTTTTTAAACAGGGCCCATGGCTGGGCACGGTGGCTCATGCCTGTAATCCTAGCACTCTGGGAGGCCGAGGCGGGAGGATTACTCGAGGTCAGAAGTTCAAAACCAGCCTGAGCAAGAGCAAGACCCCGTCGCTACTATAAATAGAAAGAAATTAATTGGCGCATGGTGGCGCATCCCTGTAGTCCCAGCTACTTGGGAGGCTGAGGCAGGAGGATTGCCTGAGCCCAGGAGTTTGAGGTAGCTGTGAGCTAGGCTGACACACGGCACTCACTCTAGCCTGGGCAACAAAGTGAGACTTTGTTTCAAAAAAAAAAAAAAAATGGGGCCAGTTCACTGTCCCTCAGACCGTTGGAGGGCCGTTGGAGAGTGCGGCGCACATTCCACACATGCGCACTGTGGGCCCGGGATGAGTCGGCTGCTAAGCAGGACAGGCAGCAGCGGCAAAAACACCCAGTGGGCTGGATAAATATCCTCGGCGGGCCATAGTTTGAGGACCCCAGGGGTGGAGGATTGCATGGGACAGTAGCAGAGCAGTGGGGACTTCAAGTGATCTTTGAAGGTAGTCAAGGCAGGAATTGCTGGTGGGTGGGTTGTGGGGTACAACAGTCCGGTCCAAGGCTCTGGACCCAAGCAGCTGGGGGAAGGGGGGGAACCGAACTGCCGTGCCGAGGGGCAAGCGGAGGGGAAATGGGCAGAAACCAAGAGTAAGGTCTGAAACCAGTGTGGTGGCACGTCTGTAATCCCAGCTGCTCAGGAGGCTGAGGCGGGAAGACTGCTTGAGGCCAGGAGTTCAAGACCAGCGTAGGCAACATAGCAAGATCCCTGTCTCTTAAAAAAAAAAAAAAAAGTTAAGTTTGGGATGACTGTAATTCTCCAAGAACAGGTGCCAAACAACTGTCAACCCCTGGTTCATTGAGTGTCTCTCCAGGAGCTGTGTAGGCTCCAGAGATACAGCAGTGACCAAGACAGAGTGGCCTCTGCCTGCGCGGAGACGTACAGGGTTGTTACACCCATTTTATAGCTGGGAAGACTGAGGCTCTGAGATGTTAAGTGACTTGGCCAAGACTACAGAGGCAGAGCAGGGACTCGAACCCAGAATTGTCAGACTGCAAATACTAGGCATCCTGGCCTCTGCAAGGAAGACAGAACTACCCCCTGCCCCTATTCTGGAACCCTAGACTTAGGCAATGCTAGAGGCGGCTCTACGGGGTGGAAAAAGATTTGCTGAGAATAAAGACAACCTCAGGGTCAGTGTTTCTCCTCCGTAGAGGAACGGTTTCCAGGCCCTTTCACGTTGATCCCGTGGCACTCAGATAATGTGCCAGTGACGGGGTCCTCACCTTGTATTACAGCAGTGGGCGTGGCCAGGCTGCCGCCGCCGCCTCCCAGCAGCATGGGAAAGTAACTTGTCCTCGGTGTCCTCAGCGCTTGACCAGTGTTCTGGAACGTGCACTTCCTGTCCCCACTCACCTCTCTGATTCTTTTTAGGGAGTGTGTTTTGTTCCTAGAACACTTTCATCTGCTTTATATAATTGGCTCCTCCCAACTGCGTGGTGGTTTGGGCTGGGCAGGTGGTAATGCCGTTCTTATTTGGCAGGCGGGGGAACTGAGGCACACAGAGGCTAAGTGACTCGCCCAAGGTCCCATGGCAGAGCTGGACTAGAATCTTGGTCTCCCGGCTCCCGGCCCGGTGCTCTTCCCCACGTCTTGATTTGCCTCCTGGGCTGTGCAGACATCTCCCAGTCTGGGACTCCTGCACTGACCACCCCCTCCCGTCTTGTGCTCAGCAGAGTCTTCCCCTGGTGGCCACGGGACCCAGGTCAATGTCACCTGCATCGTGAACGTCTGCAGCAGCTCCAGCCACGGCTCACGGTGCTCCTCGCAGGCCAGCTCCACGGCGGGAGACGCAGATGCCAGCCCCTCCGCTTCCCCGAAGGACGAGCAGGTCCCCTTCTCCAAGGAGGAGTGCGCCTTTCAGTCCCAGCGGGAGACGCCAGAGACTCTGCTGCAGAGCTCCGAGGAGAAGCCCCTGCCCCTGGGCGTGCCTGACGCCGGAATGAAGCCCAGTTAACCAGGCCTGAGCCCTGGCAGGGTGGCCCTGTGAAGGGGTCCCGGTCCTTCTAGGCCCCCACCCCAGGACTCTGTAGCTCTTTCTAGGCCAATTGTCTTTAGTGACCCCCCCCCCAGCCTCCCTCTCACCTGCAGGCTGAGGGATGAGACAGTGGGTCGTGGAAAGCCTCTGCTGTCCTGGCGTGTCCCTCTCGAAAGGCTGGCTGGGCATGGATGCGCGGGACAGCCTGGGCGAGGCCTTGCCTCTCCGTGGCCGGCCCCCGAGCTGGACCTGCGAGCTCGGCTTCTGGAGCCCTTGGTGTTTTCTTTTTATTGCCCTGGCTCTGGCCTGGCCTGGGCTTCCAGATGCTCCGCCATCCTCCCCCCGACCCGGAGGGGCTTGCCGGGAAGGAGGGACGCCGCGTGAGTCATCCATCAAGACGGGATTGTGCTTCAGCCTGAGTGCTGAGACTGCAGGACGGTCCCAGCACGGCAGGAGGAGGCCACTGTCGGATGGTTGGCGGGGAGGCGGTGGCACCCCTCTGGGGGACGGGGTCCCTCAGGTTAACTCAGGACTCTTGGAAAGCCCCACCTCCAAATTCACATCTGCTAGCTTGTCCTTTCGCACCGTGGTGCGAACATCGGATGCCCGGTGGGTCCAGGCAGGCCCCCCGACGCAGTGCCACGGCCTGGGCAAGATGACAGACTCCTCACCGGAAATCTCCCAAGTTTGACAGGTAGCAGATTAAACAGAAGTAAGTACCCTGCAGGCAAACAAGCCAACAGCGAAGGAAGCCAGACTCTGAGGGCCAGGTGCAGCCCTTCCCCTGCTGTTGTCCCCTCTGCTTCACTCCAGTACCGGCAGGCCGGGTCCCTCCTCCCTGGCCGCCTGGGGGGTGCTCCAAGGCCACACGTGCACTATCAGGGAATTTCAGGAACTGGAGGTGACTGAGCCCCACAGCCGCCTCTCTCCTGCTACCTCAGCTTGGACCTTCCTCCTGCTTCCAGAGGGGTGTGCGCCTCTCGCCCTGCCCCCACTCCCTGGCCCCAGGGGGCTGCCGAGCCACTGTGATCCCGAGTGGGTGTGAGAAGCCTTGTGTCTGGGCTGTGTGCTGTGGGTCTAAGCAGCCAAGGTCGTTAAGGCCAACGCCCTGCCTCCGGGCAGCCAAAGCCATCCATTTTGCCAACGGATCCTTCCCCACTGGAGAGCCGACCGGCCCGCTCCAAACACGTGCCCAGAGCCCGGCAGAGGGTGAGCTGGATCCTGGAAGGGAGGGAGATCAGGGACTGACTCCTTGAGAGGCTGGTCCAGTCTCAGGTACTTGGATCCCACGTTGATAAATTCCACTGGACTCGGACTTGGCAGCTGAACTACTGGCGGGCGGGAGAGCCCAGCCGTTACCATGGAGACAAAGAGGGTTTTCCCAGCCTGGAATCTTGGTGTCAGAGCGCCCGGACTGGCCAGGCCCGCCCACGCTGGTCCCTGCTCGGCAGTGGGGCGCGTCTGCCCCCTGGTGGGCAGTGCTGGGAGGACCTCAGGCTTCCTCTGCAGTCCCCGAGCAGAGCCTGTGGCCGTGAATTATTGCAAGGAGACTCTTCCGGGTGTGGCCTCTGTTCCTCCGCTGCATTGATCCTGAGAGCATGAGAGTTCGTACTATATGCTGGACAGCATTCCTGCTTATAAATAAACCTGCGTTTGTTTGTTTTATACGGTGACCCCTGGCTCTGGCTGGGGTCTGGGCTAGGTTTGTCTGTGGTCCCCCTTGCCAGCCACCAAGGTAGAGGGGGACGTGGGGTCACGGTCACTGGGGTCTGGCAGGCCTGTGTTGTGACTGGACCCCAGAGGCACCCCCATTATAGCTGCCCTTCCTTCCATCCTAGCCAGCCCTCTCTTGCCTAGACACAATAATCCCGAACTTCCTGCTCAGGACCACCCAGCTGGTCTCCAAACATGCCCTTGTCCCTCACCTCCCTCTGGTCTCGAGACTGGGGTGGGGTCTCTGCAGACCACAGGCAGCTGGCCTCCTGACCCGGGCACCGAGGCTTTGCTCTCCTGGGAGCCCCACGCTACTCAGATCAGCACGGGGCTCTGGGTGCACAGAGGGGGCCCTGGTCCTGATGGCAGGGGGGTGTCAGGGAAAGGTTCTGGTGATGACCTCTGACCTATTCCTGAGTGATGAGCAGGAGTTTTCTACAGCAAGGGGTTAGGAGGAGCTTGCAAGCAAAAGGAGTTCTGAGTATAAAGGCCTGGAGGGGGGAAAGACCCCATGGCCACTTGCTGTCATTCTTGGCCCTCACCATTACTCACTGGTACTTGGTACGACCGTCTTCATTCCCAGTGATTTCATGATCTGTGGATGGTGGGACACTCTGTCTCCCGCTTCCTGGATCTCCTCTCGTCTGTGGCTGTGTCCTCCAGCCTAGACCAGGGCTGGGCACGCTTCTATAAAGCGCCAGAGAGTAAACATTTCAGACTTGGCAGGTCTCACAGTTTCTGTAATGACTCCTCTGCTGTTATATAGCGTGAGAAGAGCTGTGCACAATGCATAAAAGAAGGGGCTGCCTGTGTTCTGGTAAAACTACACAGACAGGCAGCCGGTGGATGTCGCTGGTGCCAATGCCTGAGACTGGGCCTTGCTGATAACCACCCCGCACCCCCAGATTCAAGCACCGCACTGGGCCCCAGCCCTGCCACCTCCTGTCTCTCTCCCTCACTGGCACCTGTGAGCCACGGTGGTTTTCTCCCTTGTACACACCCATGGCTCCTGCTCTGTCTGCGGCCTTGCTGCTCTCACTGGTTAAATCTGGTGCTCTGGGCTTGCCACGCCTGCACCTGCAACGCCTGCGTGAGGCAGGACGGTGACATTCAGCCACGCTGGCTGCTCCTGCTTTGATTTATTATCTCCTTGGTGCTGCCCAGCAGAGACAGCACGTCCCCCTCTCCCACCCCCACCGCATTATTAATAGTCCTCTTGCTGCTGTAACAAACCGCACACGCTTAGTGACTTGAAACAACACGAGTCCATTCTCTTAAGGTTCTGGGCATCAGAAGTCTGAATCAAGACGTAAGTGAGCCTCTGAGAGGCAGAGGGAGGAGATGGAGGGGCCGGGAGGCAGCGCCAAGGAGGCACCAGGAACCCGAGACAGAGGAGCTACTGGCCCAGAAGGCGGGGAAAGGGGAAGTGGTGAGGATGAGGAGGCTGGAGGGCACCTCGACCCACTGTGGACGCTGAGCCGACAACGGCTAGGACTGGAGCCTCGGCAGCCTCCCGTGAGGGTTTGAGCACAAATGAACACAATTAGGGGAAAATAAGGATCTGGCATGTTTCTATACAACAAAAATGTTCATGGAGGAGAAAGTACAAGCGTGCCTTCCCAGTTTGGAACCCATGTGATTACTGCATGTAATCCCAGTACCTTAGAAGTGACGAATCAGTGGCCTTATGGAGATACTTGCAGCACCAGCCGTGTTGGAAAAGGACAAGGAATGGAGTTCCACCTCACATTTCATAAAGGCAGTGGAAAAAAGTCAGAGACTTTTAAAATTTTTTCTACAGAGCACAGAACATAACTTCTTGCAGAAGCATTGGGATTTAGAACTGATTTTTCAGAGGGAAAAATCACAGGAAGGAGAGATAATTGCTATAAGCATCACTGGAGTGATACAAGAAAACCTGTAATTTTGGAAGTAACTCCTGGAGGCTTTGACCGAATTAATCCCACGTCCAACAGAGTTCTCTGTTTCTATGGCTGTAGAAATATTGAAGGCTTTGTAGATCTCTCTCATTATCAAGGAGGATTTTGTATACTTTATGGAGGATTTAGTGGATTGCATTTATTTGCATCAGAGCAAAGAAGAGATTATTAAAAGTACAATAGATCATGTTGGCAGCTATAATACACAGGTATTTCATTGTGGATCAGGAAAGAACCTTTAGAATTTGAGCAATATTTGAATCTTCACTTTGGAAAAGATAGCACGGATGAATTCATCAGGTCTTTAGCAGAGATTGTAGTCCAAAACGTCACCTAGACATTTGGAACCTGTAAAGAGAGTTCTAGCACTCACAGAAACATGTTTAGTAGCACATGATCCAGCAACCTATAATATTGCAACATCAAAGGCTTTAGGAGAAGTGTTTGCATTGGTTGGTGACTCAGAAAATCCACAACTTTTTTACCATTGAATTTGTAAAAGGACAAGTACAGAAATACTCTTCAACAGAAAGAGATTCCTTATTAGCAAGTTTGTGGGATGGAGTTAGAGCCTCTGGTAACAGAGATGTTTGTGTAAAAATGATGCCAACCCCTAAAGGTTAGCAATATCTAAATTAAAAAAAAAAAACAAAGAGAAAAAGGATAGCCATGGCTGCCAGGCTCTAGTGGGGAATCTGGTTCCTTGCCTTCCGCTTCTAGAGGCACCTGCATTCCTTGGCTTTTGGCCGCTTCCCTCCTATTCAAAGAGAACACAGTTGGCTCACGGCTGTAATCCTAGCACTCTGGGAGGCCCAGGCGGGAGGATTGCTCGAGGTCAGGAGTTCAAAACCAACCTGAGCAAGAGCAAGACCCCGTCTCTACTATAAATAGAAAGAAATTAATTGGCCAACTAATACATATAGAAAAAATTAGCCGGGCATGGTGGCGCATGCCTGTAGTCCCAGCTACTCGGGAGGCTGAGGCAGGAGGATCGCTTGAGCCCAGGAGTTTGAGGTTGCTGTGAGCTAGGCTGACGCCATGGCACTCACTCTAGCCTGGGCAACAAAGCGAGACTCTGTCTCAAAAAAATAATAAATAATAAATAAATAAATAAATAAAAAGAAACAAAACTAAAAGAAATATTAAAAAAAAAAAACCCAAGAGAACACAGTGTAGTATCTTCAGTAGTCAAGTCTCCCTCTGTCTCCCATTTATGGGGACACTTGTGATTCCCTGGGACCCACCCAGATAAGCCAGGATACTCTCCCCATCTCAAGATCTTGCAAAGTTTCCAGGAATTCAAGTCTTTGCAGGGGCCATTATCCAGCTGAGGACTGAACTCTGACCTTTTCTCTTTTGCCCAAATTCCTTTCTAAGAGGCCTTGGTGAGTCACACCTACAAATGATAAAATGTCACTAAGTGGGTTTTATTAACCTGGTATGATGTGATTTATTTTCCAACCTGATTCCATCGTAGTATCACATGACAGAAGATCCCCTCCCTTCCTCTGCTTCTCTGATCTAAAAGGGCTAAAAAAAGGAAAAAAAAAAAACCCATCTTAACTTAAGCATCCTAGTGGACCCCTATCTTAACCCAAGCATTTCTGTCTACTGACTCCAGGTCTTTAGGCAAAGCTGAACTCTTTCAATCAATTGTCAGCTAAAGAATCCCTAAAACCCACCTACGACTTGTAAACCCCCATTTCGAGATGTCCCGACCCTTCGGACCGAACCAGTATATACCTCCCATGTATTGATTTATGATTTTACCTCTAATTCCTGTCCCTGTGACTGCATAAAACCCAACTGTAATCTGGCTGCCTCCAGGGCATTTTTTCAAGACCTCTTGAGAACTCGTTCCCTGGGCCTTGGGTCACACACATTCGGCTCAGAATAAACCTCTAAATTATTTTACAGAGTTTGGGTTTTTCCCTTGACACAGCCTACCACCCCCTACCACCACCATCCACTCACCGTCTCACATCCTAGCTAGACCACACTGCTCCCTCCCCTCTCTCCAGGCTTAAGACTGAGGGCAGCTCCTCTGCACGGATCTCAGCTTCTCTCCAGCAGCCCCTCCCCTGCATCAGCTTCCTCTTCTCCTGGGTCTTCCCTGTGTCCTACGAACACACTAACTTTTCTTCCATTTACAAAGCAGCATGCTGCCTCACCCATTAGGGTGGCTGCTATCAAAAACCTGAAAATAACAAGCATTGGTGAAAATGTGGAGGAATTGAAACCCTTGTGCATTGCTGGTGGGAATGCAAAATGGTACGGTAGCCATGGAATACACTATGACGGTTCTTCAAAATATTAAACATAGAATTACCATATGATGCAGCAATTCCATCTCTGGATGCATACCCCAAAGAATTGAAAACAGAGTCTCAAACAGGTAGATATTTGTACGCCACTGCTCACTGCAGCATTGTTCACAGTAGCCAAAAGGTAGAAGCAACCCAAGTGCCCAACAGATGAATGGATAAACAAAATGTGTTCTATACATTCGAGGGAATATTACTCAACCTTAAGAAAGAAGGAAATTCTGACACATGCTACGACATGGATGAACCTTGAGAAGACTACACTAAGTCAAGTAAGCCAGTCACAAAAGGACAAATTCTGTTTATTCCACTTATGTGAGGTCCCTAGAGTAGTCGGATTCCTAGGCAGACAGTGATTACCAGGGCCTGGGAGAAGAGAAGGGGAGTTAGTGTCTAGTGGGGCAGAGTTTCAGTTTTTCAAGATGAAAAGAGTTCTGGAGATGGATGGCAGTGACGGCTGCACGACAGTGTGAAATCATGTGATGCTACCGAGTTGCACACCTAAAAATGGTTAAGATGACACATTTCATGTTCTATGTGTGCACTACAATTAACAATAACAACCTTCTAGCACATGATTTTCCCTCCGGGTACTGTCAGATTTCTCAGCCATTCTTCCAGCAAAACTACCTGGAGAAAGAACACTGTCTATACTCGCTGTCTCCAGTTATCTTCTCCCATTTCCTTGTGAGCTCGCCACATGTGTCCCCACTCCACGTAAACTCCTGTTGTCCAGGCCTCCACTGCCCCCCACGCTGCTAATTCAACGGTCGGTCTTGGTCCTCATCTCCCTTCACGTCCCAGGGTTACTTGACCCGAGTCACCATCAGTCCCCCTTCCTCGGAACTCTTTCCTCCCCCGGCTTCCAGAGGCCCCCACTCCCTGGTTCTCCTGCCACCTCAGGGGCCCTTCTGCCTCCTGGACCGCTTCCTCCTCACCCTGCCGGTGGCCCAGGGCTCAGTCCCTGTGCCTCTTCTCCCTTTCCAACTCACTTGCTTTTGGATCTCATCCAGCCTTGTGGCTTTATTGTTTTTTAATTATTACTTAATTTTTTTTGGAGGCAGGGTCTCACTTTGTTGCCCAGGCATGAGGGCAGTGGTGTGATCATAGCTCACTGCAACTGCAAACTCCTGGACTCCAGTGATCCTTCCACCTCAGCATCCCAAGTAGACTCCAGGCATGCACCACCACACCTGGCTAATTTTTCTATTTTTTTGTAGAGACAGGGATCTTGCTATGTTGCCCAGGCTGTTCTCAAATTCCTGGCCGCAAGTGACTCTCCTATCTCAGCTTCCCAAAGTGCCAGGAACACAGGCATGAGCCACTACACCCAGCCCAGCTTTGTGGCTTTAAATACCATAAATATATCCTGGCAACTCCCGATGCTTGAAGGAACAAGTATTTATCGTGCTCTTGGTTCCCCTTGCACTCTAGGTGTGGGGTACAGCAGTTTACGTAGTGGGTGGGAAGAAAAGAAACCAACAGATAATATCAGAAAATGAAGGTGGACATGAAGGACTGAGGGTTGGGGGTGCCCTTTGGGATCAGAGAGGGGACCAAGAGAGGGGACCTGGGAGTAGGGGCCTGCAGAGTAAGGGAGGAGCCAGCCTGCCCTGGCCAAAGGGCGGCCACTGTCCTGCTAAAGTGGAACCGTGCCAAAAAGGACGCACTGGAGAGATTTCACCCATGGGGAGACACGGTCAGACTTGTCTTTTGGAAAGATGTCTCCGGCTGCCAGGGACAGAAGAGGCTGGGGAGGGCGGCTGTGGGGACTGCTTGCCAGGAGGTGGGGGTTCTCCCAAAGCCCCCTTGCCCTGGCTGCCTTGGGGGGCCGCTGGGGAGGGCAGGTTAGAGGCAGAGAGACCAGCGATGTGCTGATTATTCTCCGTCTGCCCCTCCGGTTCCTCTCTGCCCAGCTCTGTGCACTGGGAGGCTGCCCTGTGCACGCGCCCTCCCTGGACCCCTTGCTCTGGGGCTTCCAGCAGGGTCTGACCATGGAAGGGCACTAGCGGGAGGCTGGAGGAAAGCAGGGCTGAGCCTGTGTTCCCTCCTCCCCATGCCCCTTCTGGTGGCTTCTCCCTCCTGCACCGTGTTGCCCCTGTAGCTTCCCCACAGTGTTCCTCCCGAGTGCTCCCTGGCTCTCTGAATGCTGCCCTCTCCTCTGCAAAAGCCCCTTCCTTCCGCTTGCCTGTGCCGTCTGTTTCCTGGCCACTGCAGCTCGGGCAGCTGGGCCATTCACTCACGGCGCGTTCCCTGAACAACCAGGCCGCAGGTGCTGGAGTTGCAGCAAGTTCGAATCCCAGGTTCGGTTTCCCTATCTACACAATGGGAATAATAATAGCACCAACATTGCCGCCACCCCCCCCCCAGCCCTGGGGGTGTTAATGTATGAAAAAAATGAGCTGAGCTCTGGCTCATGGAAACCACAACAAGCTCCCTTCTGGGGCAGGGAATTGACTTGCGGCTGGGGAGGAGAGGCAGCTGTCCTCCGTGTTCTTTGGCCCCTTCCTCCCCTAGACATTGAGCATCCACTAGTGCAAAGCCCAAGGGACCCAGCTGTGCCCAGATCCAGGGCTTGCTGCTCCCCAGTGCTCACCGCCAACCTGTGGAGACAGACGAGACACTACACAGGCCCGTGTGAGGCGGTAAATTTGGAGCAACCGAGGCTGGCCACCTGCCTGACATGCCTGACATGGTGACCAGCCAACATGGCCAGGTGCAGCCCCTCCCGCCTATTTCTTTTCTTCAACCAGGACAGAATAAGTGGTTTGGCTGAGCCAGGGCCAGCTTGGGTGGGGAGGGAATGTCTTTTTTTTTTTTTTTTTGAGACAGAGTCTCACTCTGTCACCCGGGCTAGAGAGCCGTGGCATCAGCCTTGCTCACAGCAACCTCAAACTCCTGGGCTCAGGCAATCCTCCTGCCTCAGCCTCCCGAGTAGCTGAGACTACAGGCACGTGCCACCATGCCTGGCTAATTTTTTCTATATATTTTTAGTTGTCCAATTAATTTCTTTCTATTTTTAGTAGAGACGGGGTCTCGCTCTTGCTCTGGCTAGTTTCGAACTCCTGACCTTGAGCAATCCTCCCGCCTCCGCCACCCAGAGTGCTAGGATTACAGGCATGAGGTATGTCTTTTTTTTTGAGACAGAGTCTTGCTTTGTTGCCCAGGCTAGAGTGAGTGCTGTGGCATCAGCCTAGCTCACAGCAACCTCAAACTCCTGGGCTCAAGCAATGCTACTGCCTCAGCCTCCCGAGTAGCTGGGACTACAGGCATGCGCCACCATGCCTGGCTAATTTTTTGTATATATATTTTTAGTTGGCCAATTAATTTATTTCTATGTTTAGTAGAGATGGGGTCTTGCTCAGGCTGGTTTTGAACTCCTGACCTTGAGCAATCCTCCTGCCTCGGCCTCCCAGAGTGCTAGGATACAGGCGTGAGCCACCGCGCCTGGCCCAAGGTATGTCTTTTTGATCCTTCTTCATCTAGTGCTCAAACTCGTCATCATCATGGAGCACTCTGACAGACTAGCACTCCTGGAAGCCTACCTGCCCAGGTGTGAATCCCGGCTGCACCACCCACCCAGGTGGGAATCCTGGCTGTACCACTTCCTGTTTGTGTGACCTCAGGCAAGTGAATGAACTTCTCTGCCTCCCTCTCCTTATCTGGATTGAGAAAGTTGTCTCGAGACACTGGCATTTAAGCAGGTACCTTGGTGAGGGGACAGTGGGACAGCCATGGGATTACCAGGTGGGATGGGATATGAGATTAGGGAGGGTGGCCAAGCCACGCAGTGTGGGAGGTGCCGTAGCAGTGCCTGGTCTCACAGTTTGGAAACAGCTTGTGTAAGGCAACTGCCCGAGAGATAGGCAAGGTACCCACGAGTCCTGCTTTGCAGAGGAGGACGCTGAGGCTGGCAGGGCTGGCTGGGCTGGCTTCGATACTTATCTCGGCAGTGGGTAGACAGTCTGTGTACTGTGGGAGGCTCCAGATAACCAGCTCGGTAGAATTTCACAGGGAAGTCAACCGAGCCTGGATTTAAAGGGGAAGTTCTCTCTGGGCCTGGCATTGAGCTCCTTACTCAGAAACTAACCCCAGAACAGCACCTTGGAAAGGTGGGGGCGTTGGGCTGAGCAGTTGCTTGGGACAAACCTAAAGACTAGGTGGTGCCTTAGGTCCTTCACTATTTTGCCTGTGAACTTTGAGCAGCTGCCGTCCCTCTCTGGGGCTGAGAATGTCCATCTCTAAGATGAGGGCCTGGCCTCTGTTTCCCGCGCAGGGTGACAGTACCGCCCCTGCCCCAGCTGTCTGCATTTTCACAAGAGACTCCAGGCACATGTGGGTGTTGAGGCCCCGAAACGTGGCTAGTTCCGAACTGAAAGGTGTAAGATACATCTCAATGCAAAATACTGAATATGGAAGACTTAGTGCAAAAATCTATATGTAACAATCTCATTAGTAACTTCATATTGATTACATTTGAAATGACATTTTGGATATGTTAGGCTAAATAAAATATTAACATTCATTTCACTCGTTTCTTTTTACCCTGTGATTTGGCTACTAGAAGATTTTAAATTATGTATTTGGCTGGCATTCTATTTCTTTTGCAGAGTGCCGCTCTGGTAGGTAAAAAGCCTTCGAAACCCAATTAAATTAATTCATAGTTAAAATTCGAACTTCCCACCCCTGGGATCCCTCCTGCTCCCCATGGAGCTCTTATGGTACTTTATCAGGTTCTCAAATATCACAGATATCTTTGCATATCTTACTGGCTTGGTCTCCTGCTAGAACACAAACTTCAGTGCGGCAGAGCTTTGTCTATTTTCCTCAGTCACATAGTGCCCAAGTGCTGAGAACGGGGCCAGGCACAGGACACATGCAGTTTCCACAGTGGCCAAACCTTCTGTTTTTCTAGAGAAGCTCCAAAGACACACTTTCACGTGTAATCTCCAGTTTTTTCAACGTTGTCTCTAATTCCAATGACTTTAAACCATTATACGGGCCCAAAGAAACACTTCCGCAGGAGCTTTGGTTACCTGTCTGCACCGAGTGGATCAGAAGATTCTGGAGGCTGATACAGCAGGCCAGGTGGGGAGGGACCTGATGGCGGAGGGCTGAGCAGGGCCTCTCAGATCTGCCTGTCCCAGAAAACTTGCCAACTTGCCAATGTGTATCCAAGTAGGTGGCAGCTCCTCATTTCCTGTCTGCAACTAAAAAGAAAGCAAACTCCTTTCCTTATACTCACACAATACTTCTGACTCCAAATTGTGGGTTTCCCAAGCTCTAGCAATTCTCCAGTTCTCTAGACATCAACTGGGTGGACTCCTACTGTGAACTAAAATAACATTTTAAGGCTCACCCCCAACTGGCTGACTGAATGGACCCCCTAGTGGCCAAAGGAATATCCTAAATTGCCTGCCAGGAGGAGGGAGGTCAGACATTCCTCGTCATGCCCCCCTCCCTTCCCCGGGACATCCTTTGTAACCCATTAACAGGCTTAAGGCTTTGCAAGACAAACCTGCAGATCCTCAATTTACACAACAAATCTATGTCTGGTGACTTATCTCTGATAAACAGCTCCTTTTATGTTAAAACATTCCAAGCCTTTAGACAAAGCTTCATGTCTTTAACCAATTATAAGCCAAAGATTCTTTAAACCCACCTATAACCTGTAAGCCCCTCCTCGAGATAGCCCACCTTTTGGGGCCAAACCAATGTATGCCTCCCACGTATTGATTTATTTATAACTTCACCTGTAATCCCTGTCTCCCCAAAATGTATAAAACCAAACTGTAACTCAGCCACATTGAGTCTACTTGCTCTAGGCTTCTTTATTTTTTTTTTTTTTTGAGACAGAGTCTTGCTTTGTTGCCCAGGCTAGAGTGAATGCAATGGAGTCAGCCTAGCTCACAGCAACCTCAAACTCCTGGGTTCAAGCAATCCTACTGCCTCAGCCTCCAGAGTAGCTGGGACTACAGGCATGCGCCACCATGCCCGGCTAATTTTTTCTCTATATATTAGTTGGCCAATGAATTTCTTTCTATTTATAGTAGAGACGGGGGTCTCGCTCTTGCTCAGGCTGGTTTTGAACTCCTGACCTCGAGCAATCTGCCCGCCTCAGCCTCCCAGAGTGCTAGGATTACAGGTGTGAGCCACCGTGCCCAGCTCTGGGCTTCTTGAGTATGGCTCCTGGTCATGATCCTCACATTTGGCTCAGAGTAAATCTTTTTAAAATTATTTTACAGAGTTTGGCCTTTTTTTCCGTTAACACTACAATTCGATTCCATTCTGACGTGATCTACCTGGAATTAGTGGCAGATCCCACAAGGTAAGGCCCCAGCCCCACAAGACAGCCCTCACTCCACATGCCCATCACAAGTCCAGGCCACTCATACTTTTCACTGACCAGCTGCAAATCAGGGGGCTCCCACGACCTCTTTAGGGTTGATAATTTGCTATAGTGGCTCACAGAACTCAGAGAAACACTTTGCTTTTGTTTACTGGTTTATTATAAAGAATGCAACTAACAGAAGAGGTGCCTAAGCCAACGTGTTGGGTGTGGGTGGGGCTCGGAGCTGCCATGTCCTCTCTGGGTGAGCCACCTTTCCAGCACCCATGGAGGCTCCCTGAACCTTTAGGGTTTTATGGAGGTTGTAGTATGTAGGCATGATTGATCGGTGATTGAACCAATCTCCAGCCCTCCCTGGAGGTCGGAGGATGTTGGGGGGCGGGCTGAGAGAGAGAGAGAGAAAGAGAGAGAGAGAGAGAGATTGAGAGTGAGTTCCAAAGCTCTAATCACATGGTTGCTGCCTCTGGCAAACTGCCCCCATTCTGAAGCTATCCATGGGCTTTCAGCCACCAGTCCTGTCTCATGAACGCACAAAAAGACACTCTTATCACTCCAGAGATTGCAAGAATTTTAGAAACTCTTGTGTTGGAAACCTGGGGATGTGGATCACAGGGTGCAGAGTTTCAGTGAGACAGGAGGAATAAGCTATAGCGCTTGCTCTATTGCACGGAATGGTGACTATAATAAATAACAATGCATCTTGTATCTCAAAGTTGCTGAAAACATAGATGTTAAATATTTTCATCACAAAAAAATAAGTACTTGAGGTGATGGATTTGTTAATTAGCCTGATTTCATCATGACACATTGTAAACATGTATGGAAACATTGCATTGTACCCCTTAAATATCTACAATTATTATTTGGCAGTTAAAAACTTTTTTAAAAAAAGACTAAATATAACAAAAGATACAGCCTACAGCTTCCAGGGCTACGGCATGGATGGAGACCAAGGTAGGAACTTCCCTAAGACCAAAACTCCTTCCTTCCCCTCAGCCAGCCTAGCATTTGGTTTCTTTGTCCCCTAAACTGTAAACAGGACCGGATTCCCCCACCACAGGTTTAACTTTTGTTGTAACAGTTGAAGCCACTGCTCAGGGCAGTGGCTAGAGCAGGAAGTTCTGACTGCGTTTTAGAGAGGGCTCCAGGCTTCCAGGCTTCGCCAGAGTCCCGGATTGTCTCATGCACTTTTTGTGTGACTTTAAGTAAGTCCCTCCCTTTTGAGTGCTCAGGTTGTCCTTCTGAACAAAGAAGGCTTTGAGCTGGCTATGCATTTCCAAACTCACTACCTTGGGGGGCTGGGTTCCCCCTGCAGACTCACTGAATCAGAACCCCCTGGGGCCAAGTCTTCTCACCGAGGCCTTTCCTGGCCTCCTATCTAAAATTATATATCCCTCCTCCCTGTCTTACTTCTCCATAGTCACCACATGCTTTACTCTGTGTCCTACATTGATTTTGCATATTGTGCATCTCTCCTGCCCTGCTGGTATGTAAGCAATCATTTATAAACAATGTAACTTATCAATTTTAACTGTGTTAGGGACCAAATTTGCAGGTGGCAGGCCAGGAGGGCGGTTCCTAGGGGTGGAGAAGGTGGGGGGAGACCAATCAGAGAAAGGGACTGCAGGAAACCGCAGGACACCTGATCATCAAGTATAGCAATCACCTGGTTACATCCCCCCTAGCCCTCCCCCAGACCAGGCCAATAAAAGGAAACCAACCACCTGGGCGACCTTAACATCTTTCTCCACTTGTGGAGACTGACCGTAAGGTACTCTCCCTTTGTATGGCTCCCTTTTTTTCTGCGATAAAAGCTGTTTGTATGTCACTCTGTCACTGGCCCTGCTTGTGAATTTTCCAAGCAAGGAGCCAAAGAACCAGGACAACAGTCCGCCAAGAGAACGGACCTGACACTTGGTGTCGAAACCCAGGAATCTCTCTTCTTCAAAGGTAAGGTGCTGGAGTGTGTGTGTGTATGTGTGTGTGTTTACTGGTGGTGGCTTGTCACATGTTCTTCAGGTCTCCTTGCTTTCCAGAGTCTGCTGAGATGTGGTGAGTAGTGCAAATATGGTGTAAACCCTGGACTGGAACTCCTGTCCTTTTTGTTAAGATCCTAGGACTCAGGAGATGGCATTGTGGCAATCCTATCCTGCTACATGCCAGTCCTGATCTTGTGGGACTCCCCTCACCCCAGTCAAAAGGGGGCGAGAGTGAAGTCATGGTGTGGGGAAAGAACAAGAAGCCTTTCAAGACTTAAAACAAGCCTTAACCCATGTGCTGGCCTTAGGAATACAGAACTTAGACAAACCCTTTGTATTATATGTTGATAAGGAAAAGAAAGAGGCTATGGGAGTTTTGGTACAAGAGTTTGGAGGGGAATTGCAACTGGTAGGATATTTTCTAAAAATTTAGACCCTGTAGCCAGAGGCTGGCCCCATCGTTCGAGAGTACTGGCTGCCTCGGCTCTCCTGGTAGAGGAAGCTCAAGAGTTGGTCCATTCCAGGGCTCTCAAGGTTCGGGCACTACATGATCTGGCTCCTCTTTTTTTTTTTTTTTTTTTTTTGAGACAGAGTCTCACTTTTGTTGCCCAGGCTAGAGTGAGTGCCATGGTGTCAGCCTAGCTCACAGCAACCTCAAACTCCTGGGCTCAAGCGATCCTCCTGCCTCAGCCTCCCAAGTAGCTGGGACTACAGGCATGCGCCACCATGCCCGGCTAATTTTTTGTATATATACTTTTAGTTGGTCAATTAATTTCTTTCTATTTTTAGTAGAGACGGGGGTCTCGCTCAGGCTGGTTTCGAACTCCCGACCTCGAGCAATCCGCCCGCCTCGGCCTCCCAGAGTGCTAGGATTACAGGCGTGAGCCACCGCGCCCAGCCGATCTGGCTCCTCTTTTAACCAAACATGGACCGAGTTGGCTGTCCGACAGCCTGGTGTCACGATATCAGCTCCTCTTGATAGAATACCCAGACGTTACCCTGGAAACCTGTGCAGCCTTAAATCCGGCCACGCTCATTCCGGCAGCCCCAGGAGAACATGGAATTGTGCTGTGTCCCGAGAGTAAGCCAGATTGGGTCCAACATCTTCCTGTTGCTTTGATGCGGATCCGTGTCTCTCCCAGAGGGACACTAAGACTCCGTCCTCTTGAAATCTTCTCTGGCCGACCATTCCAGGTACAAGTTCTCAGGGAATGAGTGGAGGCTGGTTATCTGCTAGAACACCTCACAGATCTGGGGAAAGTACAACGGGCATTGTTGGACTACGGGCAACACGTCTTGCCTGGTCCACAGGAAGGGAAAAATCACTTCCCCCATATAACCAGGGGCTGGGCCCTTCTTAAAGATTGGAAAGAAAGGGGACCTGCCAATCAGAGCCCATGTGGAAGGATTTTTTACCCCCACAGGAGTCAAACTGAAGGGAATGAGAGCTGTGTACACATCTCAAGAGCTAAACCGGGACGTGCCCAGAGTCCAACACCGGCAAGGATGCTGAGACGACAGACACCTGCAAGTGCAAACCAACTGGAGCATTAAAGATTCTCTTCAAAAAGGTGAAATCATTAAGCCTCATGGGTTATGCCACCACAGATAGTAAAAATCCCTACATATATTTCCTGGTCTTATGATAGCCTTTGCTAGAATCCTCTGCATATTAGATATATCTGTTGTGCCGCATGGGTGTACTACTGCATTTTCCTATTTTCCAGCACCCATTATTTTCATATTTTCATTACGATTTCATTTTTCTTCATCTTACTGCAACTTTTTTTCACTATTACCAAGTATGACCTGGTTGTTACCATTTCTGGGACCTTTAGTGGCCATTGTCCTTCTATTAATATTTGGCCCGTGCATTTTAACCTTCTCATTAAGTTTGTGTGTTTTCAAGGCTTCAACAGTTCCATGTGAAGCTTATGCGAGCTTGGGGATTACACTCCATACCTGAACAAGATAATACCGCTAGCCGTGGAGCCTCTGTGTAAGGCCACAAGTGACTTCCACCTGCATGTCGCTTGTAAAATAGGTCATCGAGCCTGGGGAAACATCATCCCTGTTCAGCTGGAAGTAGCTACAGAGGACGTGGACCTTCAGCCCTGTCAGGTGTGACCTCTTGGCAGACTGTTGTTCTGGATCTTTGGCTCCTTGCTTGGAAAATTCACAAGTGGGGCTGATGTAATGGAGTGACCACGGACAGGAAGCAATTTCACACAAATGGCTTTTACTGCAGAAAAGAAGGGAGCTATACAAAGCGAGGGTATGTCCCAGACGAGTCAGTCTCCACGAGTGAAGAAAGATGTTAAAGTCTCCCAGGTGGTTCCCTTTTATTGGCCTGGTCCAGGGTGGCCTTAGGGGGGCTGGGGCAGGGAGGGGATGTGACCAGGTGATTGATATACATGATGGTCAGGTGTTCTATATTTTCTTGCAGTCCCTTCCCCTGATTGGTCTCCCAGAGTCTCCACCCCTAGGAACTACGCTCCTGGCCTGTATTTGCAACCTGAAGATTTGATCCCTGCCTAACAAGTATATAGTTCAATGACTTTTGACAACTGTATACAGCTTTGTGACCATGACAACCATCAAGATAAAGAACAGTTACATCACTCCAAAATTTCCCTCCTGCCCCTTCCTAGTCAATGCCCTGCGTACACCCTTGTCCCTTGGCAACCTCTGACCTGCTTGCTGCCTTTGTAGTTTTTTCTTTTCTGAAATTTCATAGAAATAGAATCATTACAGCATGTGGTCTTGTGGTCTGGTTTATTTTCACATAGCTAATACTTTTGAAGTTCCTCCCAGATAATGCCTGTATCAGTAGCTTGTTCCTTTTTATTGGTGAGTAGTGTTCCACTGTGTGTGCATCTACTGCAGTTTGTGTATCCACTCATTTTGAATATTTTGGACATTCGATTATTTTGGACATTTTGATTATTTTCTTTTTTTGGGCTGTGATGAATAAAGCTGCCACAGGGCATTCTTGTGTAAATCATGGTGTGGGCATATGTTTTAATTTCTCTTGGGTGATACTTAGGAGTGAGATTGCTGGATGGTAAATGGATGTTTACATTTATGGGAAACGGAGGTAACAATGGTTGAATAAATGGTGCCCTGGCATCTGCACTATTAATGACGTCACCAGGTACAGCCAGGTGTCTGTGCTGCATGATTTTGACTTTGAGATCATTTTGCTCCAAAGCGCGGGCTGCCTTATGCCTTCTATCTGTGGAGTTTGGGGTTTTAGTTTCAAACTTCAGCCCCGGAGGAGACCCAGCATGGAGATTCTGAGGGGTTGATCCCACCTACCAGGAACCCAGGCCTTGGTTAGGAGTGAGTCAGCTCACAGTCACCCTCATTAGCTCAGCATTATGAGGGTTGATAATTATTATGATAAATACGCTCTTGCAACCTTGCCATCCTGCTTCCTGCATCTACTGACTATATATGAGCCTGAGGTGTTCCTCTTGCCCTACTTGTGATAATACAAGAATGAGGAGTCCGTTTGTTCATTTATAACATACTTATTGAGTCTTTTTTTTCCTAGGCAATGTCTAGTTGTTGAAACATTTGTGAAAAAAATAAAATCTCTGCTTTCATGGCACTTTCAGAGAGGGAAAGATGGCAACATATGTATAAACAAAGATAATCTAGGTTCTATGAAAAAAATACAACTAAGTAATGGATAATGGAGCTTTAGATAGGGAAAAGTCCAGTCTAAGGTGGAACATCGGAAGCAAGGAATCAGCTATATGAATAGCCAGAGCTATTCTGTAGCCATTGGCCACATGAGACTATTGGGGACTCAGAATGTGGCTAGTTCCCATTGAGATGTGCTGTAAGTGTGAAACATACCCGAATTCCAAGAAGTTACTGTAAAAAAAAAAAACCCTAATGTATCTCAATAATTTTTTCTGTTGCCTACATGTTGAGATGATACTATTTTGGACATACTGGATTAAAAAAAAATTAAAGTGAAGTTCATTTCTTTTTTTTTTTTTTTAAGACAGAGTCTCCCTTTGTCCCTGGGCTAGAGAGCCGTGGGGTGATCATAGCTCACTGCAGCCTCCAACTCCTGGGCTCCAGCGATCCCCTTGCCTCGCTAGGGAAAGGCATGGTCTACTGATTGATGCGGCTGCTAAGGGGAGAGTGGACTGTGGGGGGACCAGATGGAAGATCAGTTGCACCTTCCCGTGGATGGAAGGCGGGACGTTCTAGGAAGAAGAATCCTAGGTTCCCATACTCTCTGAGCCAGGGTCATATGTGGCCCTGCCTCCCGTGGGACTCAGTTTTCCCGCCTGCAAAATAGGCCACAGCATCCGCCAACTCTGGAGAAGCCCGCAGCCCTGCAGGAGCGGCCGTCGGCGCCAGGGGGCGCCTCCTCGATGACTCGGCGCTCGGCTGGCCAGGCGCTGGCGCGCCGCCCGCTCGATTGGTCGGGTCCGGGCGGGCCTGAGCGCCGCTTGTCTGCGCCATTGAGGAGCGGCGGGGAGGAAGCGCCGCGCAGTGCCGGGCGAAGGCGGGCGGCCCGGGGCACCGACAGGTAGGGGCCGAGCGGGGCCGCGCCGGGCGGCGGGCAGCACCGGGGACCACAGGGCTGGCGCGGACCCGCGGTCGGCCGCTCGGGCTCCGCCTCAGACTTGGGGTCCGGGGCCCACCCTCGGGGAGCGCGGCGCTGGAAGCCCGGGGACCCCAGCGTCCGGCCCACCACCTGAGCCCCTCCGGGGAGCCCTGGGGGCGTCCGCGCCCCCGAGGACTCCGAGCCTGTCCCCCTCACGGGGCCTCTCTGCGTCTGAGCCCCCGCGGGCTCCCCAGGAACAGGGTCGGGGCTGGCTGAGCCACGGGGACCCTGGCGTCCATGTCCTGGGGAGTCTGAGACCCCGCCACTCTTTCCAGGGTCCCAGCAGCCTGGCGCCCTGGGATTGAGGGGTGTCAGTCTGCGTCTGTCCACCTGAGTCTCGGTCTCTGCGCGGGACCCCCACGTTACACCCAGGAATGGGGCGCCAGTCAGTTCTCCAGGGTGTCTTAAGTACTCCCTTTAGCCAGCTACCCGAGGTCACGCTTTGGGGTGGAGACGTCAGGCCTAAAACCTGTATTTATCTCTTGGATCCCAGGGTGCCGAGACCTTCCTCCCAGGTGTGGGACCCTCGGGGCATTCCCCCCGGGAATTGAGCTAAGGGGTGGTGGGTCTCCGTTCCTTGGAGGTGGGGTTAGGGTTCTGAGAGCTGAGGGAGTGGCAGGAGGGCTGTGGGAGCCTCGCCTTCTGGGCTCTCTCTCCCGTGGAGCCGCCGGCCTGACTCCCGCCCCCGGCCCCCTGTCTCAGAGCTCCCTGACGGCGGGGTGCATTCGGCCCGACCGCCCTGAGGAGCTACGCCCGGGTACAGCGGCCGGTCCTTCCTATTCCCAGGTCTGGCCGCTCCTCGTGGGAGGGGCCTGGCTCAAGGTCATACCCGGCTGTCTGCCCGCTGGTGGGCTGAGCAGGATCCCCACTGTCTCTTGCCCCACCGGGTAGGGGAGGCCAGGTGGGGGTTAGTGCCAGGCAGCTGTCTAGAAGCCCCGATAGACCAGAGTGTAAACACTTTGGGATTCTGGCCAGTCTGGCGGCCCTTCCTGACACCGGATTCCTTAAGGGAATCCTTGAAGTGGCTTCAAGCCCGGTTCCAGTGCTTAGCAGAGCTAATGGATGCTTTCTGGTTTGGGTTAATTTACTGACCAGGGCGTTTTACAGTGCTAATCACTCATGTTTTTTTTTTAAATCTGTGTTTCGCCTTCTTTTACCTTCAGGGAAATTAGGGTAGAGCCTGAACTTGTTTACAAACTGACTGGTTGTTTCTCTTTATTTGGAGAACGTTTGTAGTTGGCACTTCAGAGAGAGTTGGCATTTAGGGCCAAAATTAGTGGCAATAACTCCAAAAATAATGAGTACTCTGACTTTGGCACCTTGCCTGAGTGTGTTTGGAGTTCACATAGTGAGACTAGACTAGTGAATTTCACATTTTATTTTCACAGATTTACTTGTTTAAAGTTACAGTAGAGAAATGTATCTTTTATTTAGACTGTTAAGCATTTTTTATTTTTAAAAATTTGTTCTTGTAACAAATGTACCCAATAATCCCTAGCAGATTCCTAGTTTTACATAACTGTAAACTTATCTTTGGGCCTTAAAACATATCTTTGGGCCAGGCGCAGTGGCTCACGCCTGTAATCCTAGCACTCTCGGAGGCTTATGTGGCAGGATCGCTTGAGTTCCGGAGTTTGAGACCAGCCTGAGCAAAAGGAAGACCCCTGTCTCTATACAAAATAAAAAAACTAGCCTAGCACTGTAGCATGCACCTGTAGTCCCAGCTACTCAGGAGGCTGAAGAGGATCGCTTGAGCCCAGGAGTTTGAGGTTGTTGTGAGCTATGATGATGCCACTGCACTCTATAGGGCAACACAATGAGACTCTGTCTCAACAAAACAAAACATAACAAAACATATCTTTGGAAAGAAATTAGGCAGTTAGGCAAGTATTTTACTGAATGCCATTTTTTTTTTCTTTCTACTGTCTCTGTTGACAAATAAAAATAAATCTTGTCTGAAAGTGCAAGATAGTGTTGACAAAAGCCAGTCTTTCTGGGAGATGGAATTAACTCTTAAAGGGACTTTGTGCTTTGGGTTGTGATTCAGTAGCAGCAGCCTTTCAGTTGGAATAAGTGTATCTTCTGGCACTAAGATGAAGCAGTAGAGGTGGGGCAAAGTATTTGGAAAGGATCCTGAAAGTAGGTTGGTTCCCAGTGGGATGCATGCCATAGCAAATCCGTTGTGCCCAGCACGTTGGCTGATGACCAGTGTGGGTGAATCAGAGCAAGATTTGGGCTCTACTAGCTGAGCAATCTGAGAACCCATTTAAACTTTTGTCTCAATTTCCCTCTTAACTTTTTGTAATATTAAAATTAATTTTTTTGTAATATGAACATAAGTTATTATGATAACTTATGATAACAATATAAACATCAGTTATTAGAACGGGCAGTAGTAGGTACTGAATCTAAATACTGTAGCTGGCACCAGAGGATTTCTAGAGTTTGTAATTATTGACTAAGGTTGTTCATTGTATTAGCATCATGTGGTGCCCAGGTACCAGAAATGAAGTTCCAAGACTTACAAGAGTAGTGATAAAATGCTGCCTTCTCCTTCCATTTATGTTATTTTATGAATGATCCTCATGAATAAATTTGCAAAATTTAATTAGGGCAGCCTTAATTAGGACCATTGGAGACTGTGAATTTCATTCATACACTCTCTTAGGGCATTTTGGCCTTAATCTAGGGTAGGATTTCTTAACATTTGCCCTGTTTACATGTGGATTGGCTGATCTTTGCTGTGGGGGCTGTCTTGTGTATTGTAGGTAGTAGTTTCCATGGTCTCTACTCACAGATGCCAGTAGCAGCCCCTAAGTCTTGATAATCAAAGATATCTCTAGACATTGTCAAATCATGCCCATATGAGAACCTCTGATCAGGGCAAACTAATCCCAAGGTAAATCACTATAAGCAAGCAGTTTAATGTGCAGTTAAATAAAAAAGATACACAACTTTGAATTGTAGGTAATTTTTGGTAAATTTATGAGTGACTATTCCTTGCAGCTGCATCAAAATGTAGAGGTATTGGTTTGGCCCTTCAATTACTGATGGGGACAATTTATAGAGATTCTTACCGTCTTTTAAATTTTTTTTTTTTCTATTTGTCTACCTTCAGGCAGGCAGAGTAGGAAATCAGCTTGGAAAATCATCCAGTTTTTCTGTTGATTTCCATTTTTTTCTTTCATAGATTCTTCTGTGACCATGAGAGAGAGAAAAATGATCCATGATTTTTAAAACCTTTTCCTGAGGATATAGTCATGTTGGAAGGTCTGGTAGCCTGGGTTCTCAATACCTATCTGGGGAAATATGTCAATAACCTGAACACTGACCAACTCTCAGTGGCACTTCTCAAAGGTGAGTACATGCATTTCTCTTTGGTAAAGTATTGCTTTGCAGGTGGCATTTCTGTTTTTTATATATTTTATGTTTTATTGAGAATCATAAAACCTAATACCCAGATGGCTTTTTACTAAATATGTGTAAAAAGATAATATGTTCTCCCATATGACCCTGATGATTATTGCAGGGTAACTTAAGTATGTAGCTGTATTGCTGTAGATTTCGGGTAACTATTAAATATTAAAACCAAAACAATCTATAATACCGGTGCCTGTGCTTTGCCCTAATTTTTTAGCTTCATGAAGCTTTATGGAGGCAGCCACGATGAAGTGACAGTGACTTTGGTTTCAAATATTGTTTTGTCACTTACTAGCTATGTGAACGATAGCTAATATTGAAATTCTGAGCCTCAGAATTTTTTTTAGAAAAAGAGGTAATGTACTTTCACAGGGTTGCTTAAGGATCACATGGTCTAGCATTTAAAGATCCTAGCTTGCTGGCATACAATAAACACCCAATAGACGTTTTAAACTATAGTACTGTGAGGTCTTCAACAGAATTTGTGAGGCCTTTTCTTGCTTAGCAGTAAAGGACTGAAAGCTTAAGATATTTTAGCCTTTATAGGTATGTGCTTAGTAAATGCAATCCCTGATTTGGCACCGGGATAGGAAAACTGCACTTTCTCCTTTTCCATGTTTTAATTTAAATTCTCTTTAATATCTGTAGAGAAAGAAGGCAAAGTTAGTCTGCAAGCATGTGAAATCATAGAAATTGAAAGGAAAGCTCAAATACAGTGAAAACCTCACCTTCCGGGGTATGAGTTTTGGCAGGTAGACCAGGACAGGTTAGTAGAGAAAGCAGTGATACAGATGTTTGCATAGTCTGAGAATAGGGTACCAGTGGTTCACTTGTTCTTTAAAATGTGTTGCTTTCCAAGTGTTTCTGACCAAACACTTGTGGCAGCAATAGGCTATGGGAGCTATCCCAGTTACCATTCTTCACTCCCTTCCTTTAACTAGAGACAGAAGTGAGTTCTTTCCTATTCTTCTCCTGCTTTTCCTCCTATCCTTAGGAGGGAGCAGCTAAGTGGAAAGTGAAAGTGGCCAGTCTGTCAGGGAAGAGGAAAAATGAAACAAAATCATTATTCTCTATGACTTTTTAAAAAAGTAAAATTTTTTTTTTTTAGAATATGAAGAGAAGAGTGAGAAGGGGAGTTAAATTTCTTTTTTTTTCCTTTTTTGAGACAGGGTCTCACTGTCACCTCGGGTAGAGAGGGTGTCATTGTAGCTCACTGCAACTTCACACTCCTGGGTTCAAGGGATCCTCCTGCCTCAGCCTCAATGCCTGGCTAATTTTTCTGTTTTTAGTAGAGGTGAGGTCTCGCTCTTGCTCAGGTTGGTCTTGAACTCCTGAGCTCAAGTGATCCTCCCGCCTTGGCCTCCATAGTGATAGGATTATAGGTGTGAGCCACTTGCCTGGCCATTCTCTGTGACTTTTAATGAACCTGTGGAATTTGAGGAATGTTTCTCTGCAGAATAGAAAAATGCTTTCCTTTCATAACTGGTGTTAGTGCAGTATCACATACTTATGAATCCAGTGCACACTGCAGTGCTTGGCCAGAAAAATCGTGGCAGCATTACAGTGCCCTGAGAGAATGGCTTTGTAAGGAAGCTAACACTGTTTGTTCATCTCGATGACACGGTTAACCACGTGTGGGTGTGGAGGGTACTAGACAGGAATGAGAGTGTTATTTCAGTCCATCTGTAGATATTTACTGTCCTACATGTGTTGGGAGATGCAGAGGAGACTGAAAGATAGTGGTCAAGAGTATTGATTTTGTAACCAGACTGTAGGTTTATTCCCTTTACCAGTAATTTGGACAAATTACTCAATTTCTTTATGCTTCAGTCTCCCTTTTTGTAAATTAGAGATAATGTTAACTATCTCATAACATTCTAAGGACTAAAATTAATGTGGGTTAAAGAGCTTAGAGCTGTTCTTGGCATATAGTAGTAGGCTTTCAGTCAATGTTAGTTATCATCATCATCCTTCTTCACGATCATCAACATATGATTGGCTGGTAGGTTGGACTTCAAGGGTAGATTGTGCACACATGCTATTTTGACAGTAATAACTTGCAAAGTAACATACAAGTAGTTGAAGGACAGAGATAGCACTTGTGTTAGGATTTCTCTCATACAGTCATTCAACAAACATTTATCGAGCACCTGCTTTGGTCAAGACTCTGTGTTATGGAATGATACAAAAAGGGAGGCAGTAGATTATATGCTCATGTGTAGGGTTGAACCCTGGTTTCTCCACCTATAAGCTGTCTATGACTGTGGCGGTTTACCAAAGCCTCTTCACCCACTTTCCCTCTCTCACTTGCTGCCCGAGATCAGACAGATCTGGTATGAACTCTAGTGCTCCCACTTACCCCTCTGATTTTTAAGCAAATTGCTTGTCCTCTAAGCCTCATTTTTCTCATTTCAAAAATTGAGAAACTAATGTATCCTTGTTTTGTTGTGAGGATGAAATGAGATAAGGTATATGAAGTGTCTGGCACATAGTAAGACCTCAGTAAATGATAGCTGCTGCTGTTATTACTCCACCTCCACCACTATAGTCCCTGCCCTTAGAGAGCTGGTAACCTGTTGGGGAGACACAGTATATGGTAGCACAAGGCAGTGTATGTTCAATTGTTATGCTGGAGATACAGGCATATGCAGTGGAGCACAGAACAGGAGAGCCATTCATTCTGTCTGTAGTACTCTGGGAAAGCTGTTATGGAGGTAGCTTTTGAGTGGATCTCAACAGGATTTCAATAGGTGGCACAAGGTGGTTCACCACATTCCAGGTAGAATGAAGCCTGTGAGCAGAGGCAGAAAACTTGCAGCGCATATTTGGAATGGTTTGGGGCCAGAAGGTAGAAGAGACATCCAGTGCCATGTCAGGGAGTCTGAACTTTGTTCTGTGTGCGTATCTGTGTGTTTGCGATCCCAAACTTCAATTCCCTGCCTTTTTCTTTTTAGAAGCTTTGAACCTCAGGTTGGCCCCTTAAATAACAACCTGGAGCAGAGGGAAGAGAATTCAGTAGTGATTAGAGATGACTGAAAACCTACCTACCTCTAAATTCACCCCTAGCTTTAGTGAGTAGATTTCTTGCTAACCTGAGATGAGGAGTTTTTGGATGAGACATCTATGAATAAGCCTGTAAATTGTCTGTCTGGAAATAAGTTAACAACATCATTTATAAAGTACCCACCTACTTTGAGTGCTTTGCTGCCAGGCTCTTTAGAGGGACCTTTCCCAGCAGGGCCAGTTGTGGGTACATATTTGAGTGGGTAGAGGATTAGGAAACCTTCAGTCGGAATCATGGCTGTGTTGTTTTGCCTGATTCCTTTGCTTTTGGCTTGCTGCAGGCTGTTGTTGCTTCTTATTCTTTCCTCTATTTCCTCATCTTTCTAGACCTTCTCCTTTACTCTCTGCACTTACTTCAGCATCTGTAACTTTTCGTGGTGTGAGTTGCCTGTAATTCCTTCCACTTCCCCAAGGCTGTACAGCAGCAAAGGAAACCCAGGGCCCACCTGCCTTTGTGACAGATTTGAATATTGAAAGATAAGGCGGTTCCAGGTGCAATTGATGCCCTTCAAAAGAAGAAACTGTACACTTGCCCCCTTTAAGTCAATTTCAACTAAGGAAAATGTTTCATGATTTTTTTCCACATGATTATTTTCTCCTCAAATGTGGAAGTGGGGAGTTGTCTGGGGTTGTCTTTTCCTTTTAGTTAGTTGTAAGATATGTGGGGCCCCACATGGACAAATATTCTGCAAAAATAGAAAAAATGAGCTAACTGCATTTGTCCAGAACCTACCAAGTTACTAGATTTGAATTCTTTAGAAGCCAATAATCCACAAATCCTGAATACTCATTTAAAAGAAAAATAATTGAGTTTCTTGGATTATTTTGCCTTTGGAATAAGAGACTTGTCTGCCTTTCTTAACCAGTTAATGGTTGTTGTCTATGCTCCCTGTTCTTGAAAATGTATATCTCAGACAGATTTAAATGGTTCAGAAATTATCTTGTGTTGTGCAAACAATTTTGTAAAATGATGGCTCTTTACCCAGCAATTTGGGGATAGGAACCTACCTTTTCTTTTATGTTCCCAGTGGCTAGCACAGTGCCTACTACAGAATAGGGCTCAGTATATATGTGTGAATGAATGACTTGCATAGCTGGGAGAGTGAGAGATCTAGCTGTCCTCTTGTCTATGTACTTTTGGGTTTAAGTCATCATAAAAGCTGGATCTGAAAAGGACTTTCAGTGGTGGTCCATTTCATTTCTTTGCTTTCTGAGCCGTTATTGCACCTACAAGTAGAGGTGCAAAGTAGAACATGCAGAGGTGGTCTCTCCAGAAGAAAAAGTGTAAATCCTTTTAATGACCAGTTTTATTAACTAAACCATGGACTTTGGAATGTAGTGTGCCTTGCACTCTTTTTTTTTTTTTGGTGTGTAGAGGGGTGAAGGTGGGAGAGGCTTGTTAAAAATTATAGATTACTGTGTATCATTCCTCAAGATTCTGATCTAGTAGGGATGGAGGTGGGGCTCGAGAGCTTGCATTTCATCCTTGGTAAGACAGATGTTGATGTCCTTTTGGTGAATATTAGCTTGATCTAGGGGTCTACACACTGGCCAGCTTGCCAGATTTAGTCTGCAGGCTAAGAATGGCTTTTACATTTTTAAAGACTTGTTAAAAAAAAAAAGACAATATGCAATAGACATCACCTAGGCCTAAACATTTGCTATCTGGCTCGTTACAAAAAAAGTTAGATCCTTGCCTAAATGCTTCATGCTTCAGCTGTCATTTATATGTTAGAGTGGGTGGTCAGGAAATTAGTGTAGATAACACAAATGGGCTGGTGGTAGCACCACTGTGACCTTTTATAGCTCTAGTCTAGATATAAAACTTTCCCATTAACCTTCAATGCTTTACACACATAGGCACCCACTGTATTTGTTGGATGGATATTTCATGATGTTCTTTTCATTTGTAGGTGCTGTTGAATTAGAAAACTTGCCATTAAAGAAAGATGCCTTGAAAGAACTGGAATTACCATTTGAAGTCAAAGCTGGTATGTAAAGGAAAGGTAGAAAGTTTTGAGTCTTTGTTTGTAACGTGAAACTGAGAGCCCTGGAGTTTTTATCTGTTTGACAAGGAAGAGGATGGATAAGAAGTATTAGAGTTTTGATCAGTCTTAAAGTATGGTCTCTGGGCCACTCGTATCTTTGGGGTGGTCAGGAGGTCAGGTGGCCCCCAGACTTACTGAATCAGAATCTCTGAGAGAGTATTATTATTATTATTATTTTTGAGACAGAGTCTCACTCTCTTGCCCTGGCTAGAGTGCCATGGTGTCAGCCTAGCTCACAGCAACCTCAGACTCCTGGGCTCAAGGGATGCCCCTGCCTCAGCCTCCCAGGTAGCTGGTACTATAGGCATGCACCACCGTGCCTGGCTAATTTTTTCTATTTTTTTTTTTAGTTGTTTGGCTAATTTCTTTCTATTTATAGTAGGGACAGGGTCTCACTCTTGCTCAGGCTGGTCTCGAACTCCTGAGCTCAAGCAATCCTCCCGCCTCAGCCTCCCAGAGTGCTAAGATTACAGGTGTGAGCCAACGTGCCCAGCTTGAGGGAGTATTATTGAACCTGTGTTTTAATAAGCACCCCAGGTGATTCTTATGTTTACTAAAGTGTGAGAACCTCTATTCTAGGTACAGGGCATTCTTATTCTAAGAGAATTCATTATAGGTATTATAGAGAGTTAGCTTACAGAGGTGGGATCTGAAATAGTATGCTTGGGTTTATATTCTATTTCTGCCATTTTCTGGCCATGTGACCTAGGCAAGTCTGTGTGTGCTTCCTTTAAGATGAAATAATAATAGTATCTATATCATAGGATTGTTGAGAGGAATACATGAATTAATACAATAAAATTATTCCGAACAGGCAGAGAGGAATACATGAATTAATACATTAAAGTTACTCTGAACAGGCCACGTGCGGTGGCTCGCACCTGTAATCCTAGCATTCTGGGAGGCTGATACAGGAGGATTGCTTGAGCTCAGGAGTTTGAGACCAGCCTGTGCAAGAGTGAGACCTGGTCTCTACAAAAAACAGAAAACTTAGTTGGGCATGGTGGTGCACACCTGTAATCCCAGCTACCTGGGAGGCTGAGGCAGGAGGACCCTTTGAGCCCAGGAGTTTGAGGTTGCAGTGAGCTCTGATGATGATACTGTACTCTACCTGGGGCAACAGAGCAAGACTCTATCTCAAAAAAAAAAAAAAAAAAGTTAGAACAGTGCCTGGCACACCCAATAGTTGTTAGCAGTTAAAGGACTTCTGGAGGTACCAGCTTGGGTAAGGAAATACATTACCAAATAAAAATAGTCACTAATGAATGACTCTTGTAAAATTATTCCCTATTCAGATACCTCTCATCATTCAACAATAGCTTGTTGATGGCAGTCTTCCCTTTATTTTGGGTGCTTATATTACAATAAAATGCAAGTATAGTGCAAATTGATTACTAGGTGAAATAGAATGGAACTCTTTCAAAAGATTGAGGCTTTCTTAAAGTCAGTTCAAGTGATGGGTGAATTGCCAAAATCACAAGCAAAGACACTGACAAATTCTAGAGTCTGAAAGAAACCCTGAAGAATCACAACATTGTGGCTACTTCTAAGACAGCATTATTTTGGTATCAAAGGATTTAGATGCTCTTGGGAAAAATTGATGAAGTTTTCTAATATTTTTGTGAAAATGACTTTTTTTTGCCTTTTGCATTTGCAAAAATGACCTTATTTTCTGCAAAATGTAAGTAAAGTATAAGAGAAATTATATTTTGCTTGTCATAGAGCTATCAGAATGATATACATCCTTAACGTGAAGTGCAACTGTGCACTAATTATAATTAAAATTATTTGTGAAAGTTTGCATATGGTTTTATATAAATTTTATTAAATATAAACTTATTTTCATTTTTTAGATAAAATCCAAATTTTTCATTATTGTAAAATTTCTTAATTTGTTACTATTAATAGATTACTTAATGGATCATTTGGTGTTGTCATTAAAAATATCATTGTTGATTTTTTTATCTTATTTTATTTTATTTATTTATTTTTTTTTGAGACAGAGTCTCGCTTTGTTGCCCAGGCTAGAGTGAGTGCGATTTTTTTAATCTTAAAGATAACAGATTGGTCCCACTTAAATTCTAGATCTTAGAGGGTAATGATTGCACCTTGATAACATATGGTATGTTTCACAGGTAGAATATTAGTTGAGCTGGTAGATCTTTGAGCAACCCATTAGGACGGTTCTTATGTTCTTATGCTTATGTGTTATTCCTAGAATGGTGATTTGCCTCTTATAAATTGAATTTTTTTTTTTTTTTGAGACAGAGTCTCGCTTTGTTGCCCAGGCTAGAGTGAGTGCCGTGGCGTCAGCCTAGCTCACAGCAACCTCAAACTCCTGGGCTCAAGTGATCCTCCTGCCTCAGCCTCCCGAGTAGCTGGGACTACAGGCATGTGCCACCATGCGCAGCTAATTTTTTCTATATATATTTGTTGGCCAATTAATTTCTTTTTATTTATAGTAGAGATGGGGTCTTGCTCTTGCTCATGCTGGTTTTGAACTCCTGACCTTGAACGATCCGCCCTCCTCAGCCTCCCAAGGTGCTAGGATTACAGGCGTGAGCCACCGTGCCCAGCCTTATAAATTGAATTTAAAGAAAGCATGTATTCTAGGAGGCTTGGCTAGAAATGGAAGAACTCAGGAAATGAGTGTTACCATTTGTGTTACTCCATTTTGCACTGCTATAATGGAATATCTGAGGGTGGGTAATTTATAAAGAAAAGAGGTTTGTTTGGCTCATGATTCTGCAGCCTGTACAAGAACCATGGCACCAGCATCTGCTTCTGGTGAGGGCTTCCGGGAGCTTCCAATCAAGGCAGAACGTGAAGGAGGAGGAGGCCTGTCACATCATGAGAGAAGAGAGGGAGAGAGAGAAGACAGTGCCAGGCTTTTTTAAACAGCCAGCTCTAGTAGTGAGAACTCTAGCTAGCCATTTGTGAGAGATCTTCCCCCATGATCCAAACACCTCCCACCAGGCCCCACCTCCAACACTGGGGATCAGATTTCAACATGAGATTTGGAGGGACCAAACATCCAAACCATATCACCCATTTACCAAGCCATGCTTTCTCATCAGCCAGGTTCTCAGGAAGAATCAGAATTCTTTATTGAGAGGGTGCCAGTGCAGTGTTTCCCGTGTTTCAGTCTGTGATGGTTGTGTTCAGGACTGGATAAATTATAGGTCTGATGACTCCCATGAGTACTTATCAATCAGCCAGTTAATAATTAACAAGAAATGAGTCTTGTGTCCATGGGCTTGTGCAGGTGCTATGGCAAGAAAGACACCTTAAGGAAGTTTAAGATGTAGACCAGTTGGGAAAGAGATAGTTTCTAGTTTCTAGAGGAGAGATGTTGCATTTGATATGATAAAGTCTCACTGAACTTTTTCTAGCTTCTAATTAGTTATGCTTTGTTCTTAGACGTCTAAGCCTACAAAACTGAGGCTACCATTTGTTTCACATTTGCAAGAGCCTGCCGCCTGCTTTTTAAAATTAAAAAATAAATGGTAAGGCCGGGCGCGGTGGCTCACGCCTGTAATCCCAGCACTCTGGGAGGCCAAGGCGGGCGGATTGCTCAAGGTCAGGAGTTCAAAACCAGCCTGAGCGAGACCCCGTCTCTACCATAAAAATAGAAAGAAATTAATTGGCCAACTAATATATATAATATAAAAATCAGCCGGGCATGGTGGCACATGCCTGTAGTCCCAGCTACTCGGGAGGCTGAGGCAGGAGGATCACTTGAGCCCAGGAGTTTGAGGTTGCTGTGAGCTAGGCTGACGCCACGGCACTCACTCTAGCCTAGGCAAGAAAGCGAGACTCTGTCTCAAAAAAAAAAAAAAAATAAATAAATGGTAAAAGTAATATAGGCTCCTTAAACAAAATCAGAAACATACAGAAAAATGGAAAGAATTAAAAATGTGTACAGACTTTTAACAAGACTTTACTTCTCTTTCCAGGCTTCATTGGGAAAGTAACCCTTCAGATTCCCTTTTATCGCCCCCATGTGGACCCTTGGGTGATCTCCATATCCAGCCTTCACTTAATTGGAGCCCCAGAAAAAATACAGGATTTCAATGATGAGAAGGAGAAGCTCTTGGAAATTGAACGCAAGAAAGCGCTACTGCAAGCCCTGGAGGAGAAATGGAAGGCAAGGCCAAGATCCTGTTAGCCATAAGAGCACTTGTGGTGACACGTCTGCTAACACTGGCTCTTTCCTTTGTAGAGTGAACGCCAGCAGAAAGGGGAATCCTACTGGTATTCAGTCACTGCCTCCGTCGTTACGAGAATTGTGGAGAATATTGAAGTAAGTCCTGTTGACTTCTATAAAGTATTAATGTGAAAGGCTTAAATGTGTTTCACTTCTTAGTTGTTTCTTGTGGGTTTAACTGACACAGGGTGTACATGGGGCTGGCTGCCCAGGTGTGCTCGTTTGTAGGTTATGCCAAAGGGAAAACCTGAAAAGCAAGTCCTGTGCTGTGTGGCAGACACAGGTATTTCTTGCTTCAGCTGGTGTGAGTAGGAGTTTTTGTTTCTCTTCCATTTCACTTACTGCACTTTCTTTTTGAATGTTGGAATCCTACTTGCTGAAGGAATTATCTCCTGTGAAGCCAGGTTACCTAAGCCCTGATGGCTGTATGGTTTCAGAGCAAATCACTTACCCTCTCTAGTCTCAAATTCTTTTTCTGGAAAGTGAGAGAGGTTGGTTACATGGTGTCTAGTTGATTACATAGTGAACTGTGAACAGCCCACTAAGGTATTTAACCTCTCAATGATGTATCTGGTGGCGACTGGATGAATTACAGTGCTGGAGTTGTTGGCCACGTTTTCTACTTTAATTACAATTTTTTTTTTGTCCTCAAAAACTGGATCAGGGTCCACACTAAATTTTGTGAATGTCAAAATTTATTACCTCTAGGGTTTTCTTGCAATGCTGAGGTGACATAGGCCAAATGTGTGCAAGGTATGCCATGTCCCCCAAATATACAGTCAGAGGCTGTTGGTTTCATAACTGTTATAACTTTGACAAAGAGATTGGTACATTGCGGTGACTGCTTTTGACTATTTTTTCTGTAAAGATGGGAGTCTTGCTATGTTGCCCAGGCTGGTCTCAAACACCTGGCCTCAAGCGATCCTCCTGCCCCAGCCTCCCAAAGTACTGGGATCACAGGTGTGAGCCACTACACCTGGCCAAGGTGACTGCTTTGAATTGTTTCAGGTAGTTACTATTTTTTAGCTATCAATGATTTTAAAAAAATTTGTCTGTTTTTTAGTTTTCTTAACAGGTTTATTGAGATATACTTCATATATCAGAAAGTTTGCCCTTTTAAAATGTACAATTTAGTGGTTTTTAGTATATTTACAAAGTTGTACATTAATCATCGCTATATAATTCCAGAACATTTTCATCATCCCGAAAAGAAACCCATATCCAGGGCGGGTGTGGTGGCTCATGCTTATAATCCCAGCACTTTGGGAGGCCAAGGCGGGAGGATAGCTTGAAGTCAGGGGTTTGAGACCAGTCTGGGCAACATAGAAAGATCCTGTCTCTACAAAAAATAAAAAATTAGTTGGGAATGCTGGTGTGTACCTTTATTCCTAGCTACTCTGGCAGCTAAGGCAGGAGGATTGCTTGAGCCCAGGAGTTTGAGGTTGCAGTGGGCTATGATGGCATTACTGCCTGGGTAACAGAGTGCAACTCTGTCTCTTTAAAATAAAAAAAAAGGGGGGGGGGAAAGAAACGCATATCCAATTAGTGTTCACTGCCAATTCCCCTCCCTACATTCCCTGGCAACTACTAATCTACTTTCTCTCTGGATTTGCTTAATCTGGACATTTGATATAAATGGAATCATATAGTATGTGGCCTGTCTGCTTTCACTTAGTGTAATGTTTTCAAGGGACATCCATGTAGTAGCATGTATCAGTACTTAATTCCTTTTTATGACTGAATTATATATTTCATTTTATGGAATGTCGAAGATAAAGCCTGACATTAGTTAAAGAAGTAAAAATAGATTTTATTCAGTAACTATTGACAGCAGGGGAAAAAGCCGAGTTCCACTCTGACTTGTGCAGAGGTGGTGGGTCTTTTAAAGGGGGCATGAGGGTGTAGGGAGGGAGAGTGAGTGGGGACGCAAATGAAAATTGCAAAGTGTTGAAGTGAATGTGAGTAGGCCAGCCGAGTCTGCTAGCTGACAGTGATCAAAGTTGGGATTCTGTCCTTCAGAGAGACTGGGAGGCAGAGGCCCTACCCTTCCTGGTGATTACATTTCAAAGGAATGGCTTTCAGGTCCTTGAGTGGTGCAGTTTCTCCACATCCTCATCAACACTGGTTATTGTCTGGCTTTTGATCATAGCCATACTAGTGGGTGTGAAGTGATAATCCCTTTGTGGTTTGTGTTTGTGTTTTCTTTTTTTTTTGGAAGAGGAGAGTTTTATTTCTCATGAAGTTTTCAGACTGCAGCGGCCATTCCCGCAGGCTAGGAAACAGGGCTCCCAGCCACAACCGTGCTTCAGGGGAGGGACAAAGGGAACAGGATGTTACGCTGAACAGGGTGGCTAACTATATATACATGTTTATGGGAAGAGTCATGAAAGTTAAGAGAACTTTGCTCCTGTGCAGTGGGGCTTTTTATCTTTTTATGGGGTCCATGTTTAAAAACGGCCACCCTCTGTGTCAAAAAGGTGAAACAAGATGAAACAAAAACACTCTCTGTGCATGTTGTGTAGACTGTTAAAGCCACTTTGTGTTTTGTGGTCTTTTATCGGGGAAGAATGATGGTCTGACCCTTAGGAAATAAAGCCTGATGGCTGTTAGAACGGGAGCGGTAAAATCCTGCATGTCATGGCTGGGAACTGAGTTTTAAGGTTTCTCTGATCCCCTTGGCCAAGAGGGGTCAATTCAGTCAGCAGAAAGATTAGCATTTTATTTTTAGTTCACAATGTAAATGGTGGTAGACTACAGGTGGTATAGTTGCTTAAGAGGAAGCTAGAATGCTACATGTGGTTAATGGATTGAACATCAGTATAAACTCATGCTTAGCTTAATATAGATGTAGATAGTTACACAGAAATAGTTATAGATACATGTTGCCGGTTAGATATGGGACACGGGCCAGTATAAACACATGTAGAGTCATATGTCACTTAATGATAAGGATATATTCTGAGAAATGCGTCGTTAGGTGATTCATCATTGGGTAGTTTAAACAGCAGAAATTTTCCTTACAGTTTTGAAGGCTGAAAGTCTGAGATCAGGGTGTCAGCATGGCCACGTTCTAGTGAGGGCACTCATCCTAGCTTCTGGATGGCTGCCTTCTTCCTGTATGGGGTAGTGGGGAGACAGAGAGAGAAAGAGAGAGAGGGAGGTTTACATTTTTTAATTGCTAATGATGTTGAGCATCTTTTCTTATGTTTATTGGCCATTCGTATATCTTTTGGAGAAATGTCTATTCAAATCTTTTGCCTGTTTTAAAAATCAGCTTGTTTGTCTTTTTATTGTTGGGTTATAAGAGCTCTTTATGTATTCTGGATACTAGTCCCTTATTAGCTATATGATTTGCATATACTTTCTCCCATTCTGTAGGTTGTCTTTTCACTTTCTGTAATTATTTTTCAATTTATTGAAGCAGAGTTCCTTTTCTGTTTGCTCTTACAGGGGCAAGGGGAAATATATACATACATACATACATACATACAAAGTTTATATGCTCTGTTGGTGTCTGGGTCTGGTTGTTGGGATATAGAGGTAAGATTAAGATATCAGCAGAGCAGGAGGAACATTTATTTGGATATGATTGTATTATTCTCTTTAATTACTTTTTAAATGTATCTTCTGAAATGAAGCTATGCAGCTCTATTTTTAAGATAACAGTGATCACAAATGTCATTCATGTGCAGTTTGTGATTATAACTTTCTCAAGAACTTAGAGAATACTGGGTATGTGTGTGACGTGTTTGTGTAAATGCCTGCTATGGTTTACTTCAGTGACTCGAGATCAGTTTGACCTCTACTTATAGCATTTCACATACAGAAGTTGTCTACATGTTTTCTTCTTTTTTCTCTTCTTTGCAGTTAAAAATTCAAGATGTCCATTTACGCTTTGAAGATGGTATCACCAATCCTTCCCATCCTTTTGCGTTTGGCATCTGCATTAAGAATGTGTCCATGCAAAATGCTGTGAATGAGCCTGTGAGTATGAAATACTCAAATACTACAAACCAGGAAGAAAGCAGTGTTCTAGAGAATTTGGGGCTCTGCCTTTTGTCATTTTATGTCACGTAAATGAGATCTCATTCCTTTGCATTAGTTCTGCGGTAGGTATGCATGTCTCTTGTCTGTATGCAACAGATCTAATTTGCTCAAATAGAGAAACAGTTAATTTTCTCTGACCTTTGGTTATATCACTTTTATTTTACACGTGAGGAATCTGAGGTACAGAAGGGATTTCATTCTTGATTTTCTTCTCATGCTATGCTCACTCCGTGGGTGAACTTGTTCTGTTTCATAGTTTCAGCTGTCACCAGGATATCTGTGCTGATGGCTTTCACGTCTTGAACTCTATTCTCTACGTCTCTTTGACCTTCATATTCATATTTTATTTTAAACTACTTGCAAGACACCTCTCTAGTATTCTAGGCTTGTCCAGTGAGACACTTTGCTTCTCTACAGTCTTCACACACTTTTGACACAAGCAATTCTCCATCAGATATCAACTGTGTGTCCTATAGTTTAACTCACTTTTGACACTAACTGGAGTTGAAGCAGGCCCACAGGTTAAGGACTCAATCCCAGAAGATTGCCCCCCACCCTCAGATGGCAGTGGCAAGTCCCAGGTTGTGACTTGCGCTCTGACTGCCTGGCTATAAGCTGGCCTTCCCACAACCCAAGTTAGGATGCTTCACAGAACTCAGGGAGATATTTTACTTACATTTACTGGTTTATTATAAAGGATATTGTGAAGGATACAGGTAAACATCAACACGAAGACAAGCATCTACCATCCAGTGTTTATTAACTTGGAAACTTATCAAATCTCATTGTTCAAAAATTTTTATACAGTTTAACATCCGGCCCACCACCCAGAGGTTGGTGGGTGGGTTTGAAAGTCCCAACCTTCTAATCACTTGATCTTTCAGGTATACAGCCTTATCCTGAGGCTGTCTGGGGGCCACCTCCTAAGTCTCTGCATTAGCATAAACTCAGATGTGGTCAGAAGGGGCTCATTGTGAATTATAAGAGGCACTCAGGAACTTTCAAGAATTTTAGGAGCTCTGTACCAGGAACCAGGGGCAAAGACCAATGTATTTCATATTATACCACAGCTCTTCATAACCAAAATGATCCCATTATATTGCATATGCTCATTTTGCTGTCCTAAATCAGCTCTTTTCCTTTATTCCCAGACATGGTATTGAATGTTAAAACAAATACCATGTAACAGCTTTTAAGCCCTTTTGTGTACCAGGCACTGTTCTTAGCACTGGACATGATTTAATTCATTTAATTCTCCTTAATTTTCACCACCACTGTTATCCTCGTATTACAGCTGAGGACATTAAGTTACAAGAGATGAGGTGAGAAGTAGAGCCAGGTCTTGAACCCAGGTGGACCAGCTCCAGACCAGGGGTTGGCTAACTATGGCAGTGTCCAAATCTGGCTCTGCTGCCTGTTTGTGTAAATAAAGGTTTATTGGATCGTGTCATTAGTATTATCTAAGGCTGCTTTTGTACTATAGTGGCAAAGTTGAGTACTGTAGTTACAAAAGAGACTGCTTGGCCTACAACGCCTGCACTGTCTACTGACTGGCCTGTAACAGAAAAAAGCGTGCCATCTTTGCTTCACAGCGTGTCTTCTTATCCACCACACTAGCCTCTAGAAGCTTTGTGCTCATCTTTGCACTTCTGCTTCAGCCTCCATATCCACTTGGTCACAAGGCCCTGCTGATTTTTCCTGCAAAATGTCTCAAAGGTAGTTCTTCCTCTCTATCCTTATGTGACTGTCATCCTTCAGGATCCTGTCGACTTTTGCCTGAGCTAATGAAATGTCCTGTTCTGTGACCTCCTAGATCTTTTGATTCATTCTCTACCAATGCTTCCCAATCTTTTGTTTTGAGACAGTGTCTTTCTGTGTTGCCCAGGCTGGAGTGCAGTGGTGTGATCCTAGCTCACTGCAGCCCTGAGCCTCCTGGACTCAAGCAATCCTCCTGCCATGGCCTCCCAAGTGCTGGGATTATAGGCATGGACCTCCCCCCCCCCCCCCGCCCCCTGCCCCCCAACCCAGCCCGCTTCCCAGTCTTTTCCACATCATGGCACACACAGAAAAAAGTGCTGTATTTGTACAGTACACGGAGACAAATGGCTGTGGCTACTTGGGGCTGGAAGTGGCTAACTCAGAGCAACAAAATGTTTCTAAAATGTAACTTGATCCCATAAACTTGCTTATGCTTGACACACTCATAACTCATTATTCTGGCACAATGTGGGGAAAGTTCTGCTTTATACTGTTGCCAAACTTCTCTTTCTAAAAGTCATACCTGATGTTGATACCTGCCTATATCAAAACCTTCAGTGTCGGCTGGGCGCGGTGGCTCACGCTTGTAATCCTAGCACTCTGGGAGGCCGAGGCGGGCGGATTGCTCAAGATCAGGAGTTCAAAACCAGCCTGAGTGAGACCCCGTCTCTACTATAAAAAAATAGAAAGAAATTAATTGGCCAGCTAATATATATATATAAAAATTAGCCGGGCATGGTGGCACGTGCCTGTAGTCCCAGCTACTCGGGAGGCTGAGGCAGTAGGATTGCTTAAGCCCAGGAGTTTGAGGTTGCTGTGAGCTAGGCTGACGCCATGGCACTCACTCTAGCCTGGGCAACAAGCGAGACTCTGTCTCAAAAAAAAAAACAACAAAAAAAAAAAACCTTCAGTGTCTCCATGTCACTTAAAGTATGAAGTCCAAATGCACTAGTATGGCATAAAACTTTCTTTCCTAGTATATTTGTTTTCTAGGGCTGCCAAAACACATTGCCATGAACTGAATGGCCTAAAAACAGCAGAAATATATTCTCTAGTCTAGAGGGTAGAAGTCCAAAATCAAGAGGTTGGCAGGATAGGTTCCTTCTGTAGACTTTGAGGAAAAAACTGTCGTCTCTCCTTGTCTAGTGGTTGCTGGCAGTCATTGTGTTCCCTGGCTTATACATACATCACTCCAATCTCTGCCTTCATCTTCACATGGCCTTCTCCCCTACGTGTCTTTTTTTTCTTATAAGGACACCACTCATTAGATGAGGGCCTACCAGGCATCCTCAAACTATGGCCCGAGGGCCACATGCGGGTGTTTTTGCCCTTTTGTTTTTTATAAGAAATGTGCAGTGTGCATAGGAATGTGTTCATAGTTTTTTTTAAACTATAGTCCGGCCCTCCAGTGGTCTGAGGGACAGTGAACTCGCCCCCTGTTTAAAAGTTTGAGGACCCCTGGCCTACACCAATCCAGTATGACCTCATTTTAACTTTACGTCTACAGAGACTCTGTTATCAAATAAGGTCACATTCATAGCTTCTGGGTAGGTAGATAAGAATTTTTTTGGGAGGGGAGGACAGTATTCAACCCAGTGTACTTAGTAACATTTCAAGCTACTTTTCTCAACTCTTAACCAACTCCCTTCTCCAAATATGTATTCATAAACATGAATCAATACTGCCCCCCAACCCACATGTAGTGTTCCAATTACACAGATGTATTCACTGTCCCTGAAGATATCATGCCTTTTCTTCTATGTAGTCGGCCCTTGTATTCGAGGATTCCATATCCATGGATTCAACCAACAATGGATTGAATAGTATTCCCCCAAATCCCCAAAACAATAAAAAAAAAATACAACAAAAAAAGTAATAGAAATTTTTAAACAATTCAGCATAACAACTATTTAAGTAGTATTTACATTTTATTAGGGATTATATAGATAATCTAGAGATGACTTAAAGTATGTGGGGTGTGGGAGGACGTGTGTAGATTATATGCAAATACTGTTCCCTATTATATCAGGGACTTGAGCATCCTTGGATTTTGGTATCTGCAGGGTCCTGGAACCAACCCCTGTTGGTTGGTTTCAACTGAGGGATGCTTGATTAACCTAGTCCTTTGCTCCTATCTGCTGTTTGCCTGAAACTTTTTTTTCCCTTCACCCTACATGAACTTTGATTATGCCTGAAACTTTTGACACTTGTCTGCATAATAACATTTTCTTTTTTGTTTGCTCATAACGTATTCTTCCTCTGCTTCCCTCTGTGTAATTAAAATTATTTGTTTGCATGTTTGTATCCCCAGTTAGCTAGATTTTGAACTCTGTAAGAGGAAAACCATATTTTAATTCAGTTTCGTATCCCCAGCACCTTGCAAAGTGCTTGATGCATGCCTCTTCCCAAATGGTTTATTGAATGAATGAGTACATTCATGAGTAAAGATAGTCATTGTATTTTCTTCCCTTTCTTACCTCAGGTACAGAAACTAATGCGGAAAAAGCAATTAGACGTGGCAGAATTTAGCATCTATTGGGATGTCGATTGCACTTTATTGGGGGATTTGCCTCAGGTGGAGTTACAGGTATGATTCTGGCAGAGGGCATTATTGCAAGATACCACTGAAGGAAAATGGTGTAGGATAACTGCAATGTGGGTTTTTGTCCCCTGCATCTCTGATGCCCATTCCCATCCCCCTGTTCTCCTTGGGCATCCACTCTCATGTGTGCTTGCTTGCGGTAGTTGCTATATATGTAACTTTGAACAATATACAGTATTTAATGTATTTTTTTTTTTTTGAGACAGAGTCTCACTTTGTTGCCCAGGCTAGAGTGAGTGCCGTGGCATCAGCCTAGCTCACAGCAACCTCAATCTCTTGGGCTCAAGGAATCCTGCTGCCTCAGCCTCCTGAGTAGCTGGGACTACAGGCATGCACGACCATGCCCGGCTAATTTTTTCTATATATATTAGTTGGCCAATTAATTTCTTTCTATTTATAGTAGAGATGGGGTCTCGCTCTTGCTCAAGGTGGTTTCGAACTCCTGACCTCGAGCAATCTGCCTGCCTCGGCCTCTCAGAGTGCTAGGATTACAGGCGTGAGCCACAGCACCCGGCCTAATGTATGTTTTAAATTTATATTAGAGCATAGATTTCTTTTTTTCGCTTAAATCTATGTTTTTAAGATGTTGCTGTTTCTACTTCAGATTAATTGCTTCTGACTATTGCATCATATTCTATTGTATATATGTAATATAGTATAATTATTCATTCTCTCAGCCACCATGTACTAGGTATCTAGATTTTAAATGAACAAAGCACCAGATCTGATTCTTAAAGAGGAGCTTTCTTACCATATTTATGTTAAAACTTCACCTTCAGCTGCATTCTTTTAAGAAATAGTTAGAAATTCATAAATAATTGGATATAAAGTATTTACTGTTCATGAAGGATAAAAAAAAAAAATCTTAGGCCGAGCGCGGTGGCTCATGCCTATAATCCTAGCACTCTGGGAGGCCAAGGCGGGCGGATTGCTCGAGGTCAGGAGTTCGAAACCACCCTGAGCAAGGGCAAGACCCCGTCTCTACTATAAATAGAAAGAAATTAATTGGCTAACTAATATATATAGAAAAAATTAGTTGGGCATGGTGGCACATGCCTGTAGTCCTAGCTACTCTGGAGGCTGAGGCAGCAGGATTGCTTGAGCCCAGGAGTTTGAGGTTGCTGTGAGCTAGGCTGACACCACGGCTCTCACTGTAGCCTGGGCAACAAAGCGAGACTCTGTCTCCAAAAAAAAAAAAAAAAAAAAATCTTAGTTTAATCTTTTTGTAAGAAGTTGTAGATAGTTTAAGTGAAATGGGGGAAAATAACTCATTTTTCCCCCACCCAGAGTTATCTTTGGCTTGCATGCTATTGTACAGGATGGGTTTTTGTTTTGCTAATTTGATAAAATAAATACTGTATCCACACAGTAGAACAATGTATACCTATAAAAAAATGGTAAGTATCTTTATGATGAATATGTAATAGTGATATATTAAGCTAAAAAAAAAGTAAGGCAAAACTGCTTATATATCATTTGTGTAAGAGAACAGAAAATTATAGATTTGTCTGAATATGTTCAGAATGCCTCTGGTGGGAGATGTAAGAAACTGGTATTACTGGTTGTCTCTGGGAAGGTAAATGGGTGGACGAGGGATGAGAATAGGAAAGAGGTACTGCACCTTTTTTTGCCTTTAAAATTTTATTACCTATTAAATTTTAAATAAAAATTTTAAAATATTGGAACGCTTTAGGACCCAGTTTTATAGTATTTTTGGATTCCAATGTAATATAGTGTAGATTAGATACCAACATGTAACTTGATCTCAGAAACATTTGCTGTTATGACACAGCCTGTGGCTTAGCTTGAACATTTGTTACAAAACCCCAATATTATAAGAGAGTGACCACCCAAAGGAAAGCCAGTCTGAGCAGAGCAGGTGTTCTTGTGACATGCAGGAGGCCATGGCCAAGAGCATGGAGAGTCGCAGTCACCACTATGTCCTGGAGCCCGTGTGTGCGTCTGCTCTTTTGAAGAGAAACTGCTCCAAGGAGCCTCTGCGGTCTCGGCACAGTCCTCGTATCGAATGTGATATTCAGCTGGAGACCATTCCCTTGAAACTCTCTCAGGTACACTCTTTCTTCCCAGTGGCTTACGCTCTCGCTGTCAGATTGGTGACTGGGGGTGAAGAAAGAATGTGGATAGTAAGGTCTTGATATTTGATAAGCATCCTCAGCAGTGAAGAGAGTGCATGTGAGACCATTTCCCTCCAGACCAAAGTTGTGTTAGGTGTAAAACACACTGTCTGTTAGATAGTTAAATTGGGTTGATCTCAGGTTAGTTTTGAATTAAATTTTTAAGAGCTGAATGAAGAATACAAGAGATACAGTAAATATAAACACTTAACTGTCAGTATTCAGAGAGACATGCTGTTTGGTACTGGTAGCTTGGTCTTCCAGTTTGCATTGGGTTTCAACTCAGTGGATTGACTAATATGAATTGTTCTTGTTAGATATAGGTCTTAACTGAGTACAAGAAACAAATCTATTCTAAACTAGTATCTTTTAACCTCTAATAAAAAGCTGCAATACCGGCAAATCATGGAATTCCTCAAGGAGCTGGAACGAAAGGAGAGGCAGGTGAAGTTCCGAAAGTGGAAACCCAAAGTGGCAATATCCAAGAAGTAAGGACTTCTAAGTGTTGTATATGAAATACATCTTACAGCATGTTCTATTTTTGTGCATAGATCAGAAATGTGCCTCACTGTCCTTTACCCATGATTGGAAATAAATGTATGATTGATTTTTCTGGCCCTTGAAATGCCATTCCTGTTGTTTATTATTGTTGCTGTTCTTATTGTGTATTTATATGATGTCATGGGTTTACTCATTTTCAGTGTAGTGAAATTCAGGAGATCTTTTCGGTCTTGTTTAGCAAGTAGATTGATGTTCTTGTGGGATCTGGTGTGTAGTAAACACTTTGCAATATTCTTTGAACCTACTTCCCTCTATCTCTTCTCCCAGGTTGACTGGTCAACCTGTATATGGTACATTTTCTAACTTCCATTGCAAAACCAAATCCTCTTTTCAAGTTGCAGTGATAAGCTTGACCAACTTTGATATATTAAAACTGTAAAGATCCGGTGTATTTCTGTCTTTAGTTAGAAATATTCAGTTAAAAACTTTAGTAATCAAACCCATGATAATTATCTTAAGACGGTATTTACTTTACAGTCAGCACTTGATGTTCTGTCGGTGGATGGGCCTGATACTCTGGGTAATTCAAACCAATCGAGTTCTGTGTTATTGATTTATAAATTGGCGATCTATTATTTGATGTTCTTTGGCAGCATATTTACTTTTCCCACATATTGGGTTTAACTTAATATTAAAATAAGCTCAATACATAGACTTATGGCTGATGAGAAAAGATGTCTTAGAAGAAGAGTAGTTATGTGGATTGTCCTGGATTGATAGCATTTTAATTGCTTCTGTTGTGAGAAGTAATTACGTTGTTATGGACTATTTCAGCTGCCGAGAATGGTGGTATTTTGCTTTGAATGCTAACTTGTATGAGATCAGAGAACAGAGGAAACACTGTACCTGGGACTTCATGTTGCATCGTGCCCGCGATGCTGTATCTTACACTGACAAGTATTTCAACAAGTTAAAAGGAGGCTTGCTGTCTGCTGAGGACAAGGTGAGTGTACTGTTGTGTTTCATGCTTCATTCATAGGATTAGGGTTTTCTCTCAAAGGATGAAGAAAATGGGATCTGTGAAGAAATAAAGTCCCCTGCCAAGAGGCATAATTTTACAGGATAGAGTTGGTCTTACCAGAGAGAGAAGTTAGCCAGAAGCATCCTCTACCCTCTGCTGGCTGAGGAGAACCTCACCATGGGGTAGAAAGAAGAAAAGAAGGTCATGGTCCTGCCATGCCTTTGTGCCCATACCCCTTCTCCCTAGCTCACTGTACAAGGCCCAGAGAGACTTTCTGATGCAGTCAGTCACTTATGTCACTTAAAAGCCTGATCCTACTCCTAATTCTTTTCCTTTGGAGGCTGTAACTAATCTCTGTAAATTTTGGCCTACATTTTCCGCAATCCCAGTTGACTTGATTGGCCTTGGGGTTTTTGGTGGTAGAGGCTAGGCAGAAGAGGATGAAGTAGGTAGTAAAGGCAAGCTCATGTTTTAGTTAACTGTAGGGCTAGAGACCCTTAGAACCTACCAGTCCTGGAGTCCTGGCATGGGACCCCACCCCTTCCCTAGCAATCTATCTGTTGTCTCCTAGGGACAGGTGGTGGGGTTTGCTTTGTGCCTTGATTTGTTTTGGTTTTGTGAGCATCAGTTTTTACAATAGGTATTTAGATCATTTCTAAGAATTTGGAAACCTAGAGGTTTCCAAAAGACAGATACTGTCAAGATCTTAACTAACCATTTCTCTAGGAGACTCTTCCAAGCAAAAAGGAATATTTCTCTCCCTTCAGCACCCACTGTGTGGTAACAAAGGGCAATTCTGAATCCCTAAGGGTTCTCTCCTCTCCTGCCAGCACCCTGAGGCCGTGGCCCACTCACTTTAATTCCTTTTTTCATCAGTGTCAGACATGGTTACCTACATGGGAACCTTATGAAAAGGAAGAATAAACCAGACATTTTATTTTGAATGGTTTTCTTAAAGGCATAGGCAAAGACATGGAGAGAGAGAAAAATCTAAATTACAGCTGAGATGAGCAAGTAAACATGTATAAACTCCTTTTTTTAACGTTAGGGTATAACAGTTTAGGAGAGCTAATTCTACATTCTTTTTTATCTTGGCATGTAGCTGGCTACCATTGCTTTTTCCTGACCAGTATGGAATGAGTTAAAATAACTATATCCTTGCCATTACCCTATATGAAGCATAAAAGAGCTGGTGTTTGCACACTTTCTGTATAAAGTTGGTCCTCAGTTTCAGGAAGAATAACTAGTCGGCCTGCTTTGCTCATCTGAGCTAAAGCTTGTGAAAGCCCTTTGTAAACTGCGTCAGTGCTATGCAAAGCGTGGGGTGTTGCGGCAGTATGTATGCTTTAGTGACTCGTAAAACTAAGTACTGCTGTACTTTGCTCCCTCTCTATTTACCGTTAATCTCAGATACCATGAAACTTGTAAGAAATGTTTTTGAGACCAAGTAAAATCTATTGAATTATATGGAAAATCTGTATAAAACAGAAACATGATGATGGAAACGATTTGGCCTTCGGTGCCAATGCTGAAGGCCAGATAGTTCCTTTGCTGTACTTATAGTGGTTTTCACGGGTGTCCAGTATCTCTGGACCTACAATATCTGTTTTTTTGTTTGTTTGTTTTTGTTTTCACCATAACAGGAGGAAATGTGTCGGATTGAAGAGGAACAGAGCTTTGAGGAATTGAAAATTTTGCGTGAACTGGTTCATGATCGATTTCACAAACAGGAAGAGCTAGCAGAGGTAAAAAATCCTCTACAAGAGGATTTGTTCAGACCCAGCGCTCCGAGTGCTACGGTTTTAATATGCTTATGTGTCTGTGGGGGACAAACTGCAGTTGTGGACTTAGAGAGCTTGCTTTTATCTTTGGTACTCACATCCGCTCGTTTGTGATTGTCACAGAGCCTGCGAGAGCCGCAGTCTGATTCTCCAGGAGACTCTCCCGGAGCCCCGGACCCTGGCGCAGGCAGCGGGATGCTGCAGTACCTTCAGTCCTGGTTTCCTGGCTGGGGTGGCTGGTACGGGCAGCAAACCCCTGAAGGGAAAGTGGTCGAGGGGCTGTCAGCAGAGCAGCACGAGCCGTGGATTCCTGAAGAGATCCTGGGTACGATGGGAGCTGGCCTTCACTTAGTTCATAAACAATGGTCTGTTATTCATACAACAGCCTGTGGTATTTTTCACATTTCACCAAAGCAGATACTTGGAAAACAGTTTGTTTCATGTTCATAGAGGCAGAGAGAAGAAATATTTTGGGAGCTACTCTGTAACTGTATTACTAAATATGAATATTAGTATACTTTCAGATAGATGACAGTGATCGTAAGAGAACCAAATTTGAGCAAGCTCAAAAATTTTATTTTATTTTATTTTATTTTATTTTATTTTATTTTATTTTATTTTATTTTATTTTATTTTATTTTTTGAGACAGAGTCTTACTCTGTTGCTTGGGCTAGAGTGCCGTGGTGTCAGGCTAGCTCACAGCAACCTCAAACTCCTGGGTTTAAGCGATCCTCCTGCCTAAGCCTCCCGAGTAGCTGGGACTACAGGCATGCGCCACCATGCCTGGCTAATTTTTTCTGTGTAGTTTTAGTTGTCCAGCTAATTTCTTTCTATTTTTAGTAGAAACAGAGTCTCACTTTTGCACAGGCTGGTCTTGAACTCCTGACCTTGAGTGATCCTCCTGCCTTGGCCTCCCAGAGTGCTAGGATTACAGGCGTGAGCCACTGCGCCTGGCCAAGTTAAAAAATTTTAAACCAAAGCTCTTAGAGTACCAGTCCAGAGCCATTCTTTAAACCTGCGGTGTCCAGTATGTCAGTGATAGCCACAATGATTATTTAAATTAATTAAAATTAAATGTAAGTAGGCTGGGCGCGGTGGCTCACGCCTGTAATCCTAGCACTCTGGGAGGCCGAGGCGGGTGGATTGCTCGAGGTCAGGAGTTCAAAACCAGCCTGAGCAAGACCCCGTCTCTACTAAAAATAGAAAGAAATTAATTGGACAACTAAAATTAATTGGACAACTAAAAATATATATACAAAAAATTAGCCGGGCATGGTGGCACATGCCTGTAGTCCCAGCTACTTGGGAGGCTGAGACAGGAGGATCGCCTGAGCCCAGGAGTTTGAGGTTGCTGTGAGCTAGGCTGATGCCATGGCACTCACTCTAGCCTGGGCAACAAAGTGAGACTCTGTCTCAAAAAAAAAAAAAAAAATTTAAATATAAGTAATAATTCAGTTCCTTAATTGCACTAGCCACATTAGCCACATGTGCTCTGAGTGCTCCATAGCCACATGTGGTTAGTGGCCACTGTCCTGGACAGTGCTGGTGTAGACCATTTCACTGTATTGTGCAGCATTCCTTCATACTGAACTTTATCATGAATCTTACCCTGCCTGGTTTGGTAATGAGTTTTTAAGAGCCCTTATAAATAGGATTTTAAATTAGAGAGTAAAACAGTCACCCATGACTTTGGAGTTCTTAAAAAAGGGAAAATTAGTTAAATAACATCTTCATAACTGTGATCCATTATGCATGCTTGTGTCTTTTTTTTTTTTATTCTGCTATGTTTTTTCTTCAAGTTTTTTTCTCCCTTACCATTTAGGCACTGAGGAGTTTTTTGACCCTACTGCAGATGCCTCATGTATGAACACGTATACAAAGCGAGATCATGTCTTTGCCAAGCTGAATTTGCAGTTGCAGCGAGGTACAGTGACTCTGCTACACAAGGAGCAAGGAACTCCTCAAATGAATGAAAGTGCTTTCATGCAGCTCGAGTTTTCAGGTACTGCCCCAAAAGAACTACCTGCTCCTGATTCTCTCTTTAGGTGCCAGGGTCCAGTTGATTCTTGTTATTTGTGGTAGTAACAGTCTAGAAAGTCACTGGAAAAACTGAATTAGCTACTACAGAACCATTGCTTCTAGAGGGAATATAGGGTTGGTTCATTTGAGCCTCTGGTCATAACATTTGTTGACCGATCAATACATAAACCTTATTTTTTAATGTGTCTATGTTTAAAAATATTTAATATATAAATGTATGTATGTGTGTGTGATCCCTGATTTATGATAGTTTGACTTAGGATTTTTTGGCTTTACAATGGTATGCAAAAGCAATACACATTTAGTAGAAACCATACTTTGAATTTTGTTCTTTTCCTGGGCTAGCCATATTCGGTATGATACTCTTCTTGTGATGCTGAGCAGAGGCAGTGGCAGCAAGGTGTAGTTCCCAGTCAGCTACTCGATCATGAGGGTAAACTGATGTTCTGCAGCAGTGGCTTTAAGGTGAAGCCAGTGCCCATTTACCATTCTGAAAATCCCAGGGCCCTTAAGAATTATGTTAAATGTACTTTGCCTGTGCTCTATAAATGGAAGAACAAAGCCTGGATGATAGCACATCTGTTTATAACATGGTTTCCTGAATATTTTAAGTCCATGGTTGAAACCTACTGCTCAGAAAAAGAGATTTCTTTCAATATATTACTGATTGTTGACAATGTACCTGGTCACCCAAGAGCTCTGATGAAGATGTACAAGGAGATGAATGTTGTTTGCATGCCTGCTAACACAGCATCCATTCTGTAACCCATGGATGCAGGAGTGATTTTGACTTTCAAATCTTATTATTTAAGAAATACATTTTGTAAGGTATAGCTGCCATAGATAGTGATTACTCTTATGGATCTGGGCAAAGTGAGTTGAAAACCTTCTGTAAAGGATTCAGCATTCTAGATGCCATTAAGAACGTTTGTGTTTCATGGGAGGAGGTCAAAATTTCTATATTAATAGGAGTTTGGAAGAAGTTGATTCCAACCCTCATGGATGACTTTGAGAGGGGTTCAAGACTTCAGTGGAGAAAGGTACAACAGATGTGGTGGAAATAGCAAGAGAACTAGAATTAGAAGTGGAACCTGAAAATGGGACAGAATTGCTGCAGTCTTATGACAATAAAACTTGAACAGATAAGAAGTTGCTTCTTATGGATGGACAAAGAAAGTGGTTTCTTGAGATGGAATTTACTCCTGGTGAAGATGCTGTGAACATTGTTGAAATGACACGAAAGGATTTAGGATATTACATAAACTTAGTTGACAAAGCAGTGGCAGGGTTTGAGAGGATTGACTCCAATTTTGGAAGAACTTCTGTGGGTAAAATGTTAGCATCTCATGCTATAGAGGAATCCTTCATGAAAGGATGAGTCAATCAATGTTGCAAGCTTTATCGTTGTCTTATTTTAAGAAATTGTCACAACTACCCCAGCCTTCAACAACCACCACCCTGATCAGTCAGCAGCCGTTAACATCGAGGCAAGACCCTCCACCAGCAAAAGAATTATGAAGATTTAGATGATTGTTAGCATCTTTTAGCAATAAAATATTTTAAAATTAAGGTATATACATTATTGTTTTAGATATAATGCTATTGCATGCTCAAAAGACTATAGTATAGTTTAAACGTAACTTTTATATGTACCAGGAAACAAAAAAATTCATGTGAGTTGTTTTATTGTGATATTCACTGTATTGTGGTGGTCTGGAACCAAACCTGCAATATTACTGAGGTATGTATGTAGATAGATAGGGATTCTAATTTCAAGAAAGAATAGTTTATGATATCTAGTATTCCTCTGTAAAGTAGAATATCTAATACTTTTTATAATACTTTAGGCCCTCATGGCATTGTGTCACCTCTTACATTTATCTTTTATAGATGTAAAACTTCTAGCAGAATCTCTTCCTCGAAGAAATTCCTCCTTGCTTTTAGTCCGGTTGGGTGGACTGTTTCTTCGAGACCTGGCTACAGAAGGAACTATGTTTCCTCTTCTAGTCTTCCCTAATCCAGTATGTACAACAGTGGGTTGGCTAATACTTCTAGGGTGTTGGTGAATTGTGGTCTGATTTAGGCAAACAATAAGTAATACTAACCTCATTCATTCTGACATTGGGTCATCTCAAGACAGGTAGGTTGGGGTTAGATAAGTTTTTTGAATTTGTTAGAAAATGTTGGTGAGATTTATGGCTATGCCTTCTTCCACTTCTGTGTTGTAGCCACCATGGTATAGTTTGCTCTGATTTGGAAGAAAATGCCATAATCACCACCATTTCTTACATTTAATGGTCAGTGTTTGAATTTCCTCTGTATTTGACAGTCATTTTCATGCATTCTTACCATTAGTCACTCATGAAATCTCGTCTTTCCAGGGTTCCAAAAGGGAATTGTCTTAAGTTTTCTATATGTGTAATTTTTATATATAATATACCTTATTAATTATGAGATCTTTGATCTTATTAAGTTGGCAGCATATGGTCCAAATAGTTGAATATTTAGCCACTTACTTTAGCTATAATTTTTTTATGGACATGGTGAGTGAAAGATTTAGGGGAGGGCAGACTTAAAGTTTGAAAAGTTAGACACATTTGATACTCATTTAGCAATCATTCATTAAACATGCTGAGTGCAAAGTAGCACACTGTCAATACAGGGGAACAGACATGTTCTTATTGGATTGGGGAAAAAAGCAAAAAACTAAACAAGTGTAATCTGATGTGAAGTGAGTTTTGATTCAGTTGTGCTAAGCAAGAGTGATGCTAAAAGGTAAAATGTGTGTATGTACATAGGGCATTGTCCCCTCTCACCCTGACATTTATGCATTTTTGTCTGTGTTTAATAGCAAAAAGAAGTTGGCAGAGTCTCACAATCTTTTGGTCTCCAAACCACATCTGCAGACAGAAATGATCATTACCCAGGTAATTTGTCATATGTTCTTAAAACTAGTCCTTAAAGCTATTTTTATTACAGATCAGTAGTCTTTTTGAGACAAAGTCTCACTCTGTTGGCCCCTGGCGAGTAGAGTGCCATGGCATTAGCCTAGCTCACAGCAACCTCTAACTCCTGGGCTCAGGCAATCCTGCCTCAACCTCCCAAGCAGCTGGGACTACAGGTGTGCACCACCACGTCTGGCTAGCTTTTTCTATTTTTTTTTTTTTTTTTTTTTTTTTTTAGTTCCCCGTCTAATTTTTTTTTTTTTCTATTTATATTAGAGATGGGGTTTCGCTCTTGCTCAGGCTGGTCTCAAACTCTTGAGCTAAAGTGATCCTCCCGCCTTGGCCTCCCAGAGTGCTAGGATTACAGGCGTGAGCCACTGCACCCGGCTGAGATCACTAGTCTTGATTCCCTTAAAAGAGGGAATGTTTTCTGGTTTGTGCATGGCAGTTTGCTGTGTGGATCTGCCTTTCACCTGGAGGCAGCTTGGTGCTCTTTCTTGGAGTTGTGGAGCTGGGGCTAACCAGGGCAGCTTTGCGGGGCCTCTAGGTCTGCGGTTTCCATGATGGGAGTCAGTACAGCAGCCCAGCCATTATGATTCCTGTTGAAAATAAGAGTCAGTCCCTACTGGGCTGTCTATTTTAAAAATGTGAAAAAATATGCTAATTTGAAAATAATTTAGAAAAATTTTTTCCCCCAGAATTCCTTGTGTCTGTTTAGAGTAAGGTGACTGTTTTAGCCATGTTCCATTTTCTTTCTCCAATTCTTTCCTTCAGCTGCAGACCCAGATAACCCTGTTTTTGAGATGCTGTATGAGAGAAATCCAGCGCATAGCCATTTCGAGAGACGCCTGAACGTTAGCACACGGCCCTTGAACATCATATATAACCCCCAGGCTATTAAGAAAGTAGCTGACTTTTTCTACAAGGGAAAGGTTCATACCTCAGGTTAACTTTTTCGTTTGTTTGATCTTTTAAAAAATGTCTTTCTTGTTATTTCTGGTGCTCTGGACAAGGGTTATTACACATTTAAATGACCCGATGATGGTAGAAGAGGCCTGTAGTAAGTGGCTAGGGTTTTCCTGTTCTGTTATTAAATCGATAGATGTCCTTGGACAGTCTCTTTTTCCAGGAGAAATCAGTATCCTTAAATATTTTCTTTTTATTTGCCTCCTTTAGCATGCATTTTTTTGTACTTCTTATTTTTTTTTTTTTATTTCAGCATATTATGGGGGTACAAATGTTAAGGTTATGTATATTGCCCATGCCCCCTCATCCCCTTATTTCATTAGAATGGTGGTTTCCTTCACTACCCAGGAAATTTTAAGCCAGTGAACTGAGAAGGAATGTTGAGTTTCCTTCTAGATGACAGGATCAGTGGTCTCTTTTACTTGCTTGATGCAGCACTAAATATTGCAAAGTTTGAAATACCATCATTGATTTATTTATGCCACCCTTTGTTTCCAAGAAAGATTTGAAATGGTGCAAAAAACCACTTTTATTGACAGAGAAATTTATAAAATAATAGTATTTTCCTATATCTGTCCCTTCTCCTCTCCTTTATTACAATGAAGATGTTTTAGCTTTTTAATCCAGTGTTTGAGTCTTTTCATGGAAATAGTAGCCATAAATGCTGTGGCGTCATTGCTTAGGCACTGATAGAATATAGAAGGCATTTCTTTCTAAATTCTATTTGTTCTTTCCGTATAATGTCCTGCTTTTTAAGGATTTTAAATATAATGTTTGGAATCTTCCAGAAAATGGTTCAAGAAATTCTAGTAACTTAGGTACCCTTCCCTCGTGAATCTCCTTTCCCCTGATGGCTATCCACAAGCCATCTTTGCTTCATTCCTCTTAACCCTGTTTTTTGTTTGTTTTTGAGACAGGGTCTCACTGTGTCACCCAGGTTGGAGTGCAGTGCAAGTGGCATGGTCATAGTTCACTGGAGCCTCCAACTTCTGGGCTCAAAGAATCCTCCTGCCTTAGCCTCCAGAGTAGCTAGCACTACAGGCCCACACCATCACACCTAGCTAATTAAAAAAAAATTTTGTACAAGCAGGATTTTACTATATTGTCTAGGCTGGTCTCAAACTCTTGGCCTCAGTGTTCCTCCTGCCTTGGCCTCCCAAAGTGCTGGGATTATAGGTGTGAGCCATCACACCTGGCCATAACCCTTCTTATGCCAGGTCAGATTGGAATAAGGAATTGTTGTTACTGATTGCTTTTTTAGCTTTAGTGGAAATTCTTGGTGAGAATGGACATTATAGCACTTTCATTCACCCAGCCATTTGAAAATTCTGACTCTCCTGTATATTTCTAATCTTGTAGGTTTTGGTTATCAGTCTGAACTTGAGTTGAGAGTGGCTGAAGCTGCCCGAAGACAATATAACAAACTGAAGATGCAGACCAAGGCAGAAATCCGACAAACTCTTGATCGTTTGTTAGTGGGCGATTTCATTGTAAGTGGGCATACATAAACAATCTCTAGGGTTTGGGGAAGGGGCAGGCATTCTTTTAGTCAAATTCTCTATCTATTTCTCTATCTACTATCTACTGTAGATAGGTTTGCTTATATCAATTGTACTGATTATGTAAACTGAAAATATGAAATTGTTATCATCTGGCATAAAATAAAAGCTCATGTCTTTTACAGTCAAAGTTTAATTTAAAAAATGAATGACTTACCTTGTACCAGTCGGGATTACTTTCAAGACTCATCTTTGTTCCATTTTCCGACCTTATGTTTTGTATATGTTTCACTTAAGAGTGTCCATTTTTTTACTTACTGTTATCAGAAGAAAAGCAACTGGAATGATGCCCCAGCTTCTATTGCAGAGTATGATGATGGTCGCTTTGTGATGCCAAGTGACTCGCTATCTTGAGGACACCATAGACAGGGAGAGCCAAGGGACATCTTAACAGTCCAGTAAAAAAAAGTTTCTCACAATGTGGCCTGGAGGTGCACTGCCAAGATACAGCAGCAGGTGGAGCAGTTAGAAGGAGTGTGGCTTCTCTTGGACAGGGTAGAGCCAGTTGTAGGTGTCAGGGATGGCAGAAATGTTCAAAGTAAAATGCTTAGGAGTATGTAGTATGGGGTGGAGAATTAGTCCTGTTTTTTGGTGTATGTGTGCATGTGTTTAGTATCCTCTTGTTATTCTATTTTATTTTTTTTGAGACAGAGTCTCACTTTGTTGCCCAGGCTAGAGTGAGTGCCGTGGCATCAGCCTAGCTCACAGCAACCTCAAACTCCTGGGCTCAAGTGATCCTCCTGTTTCAGCCTCCTGAGTAGCTGGGACTACAGGCATGAGCCACCATGCCCGGCTAATGTTTTCTATATATATTAGTTGGCCAATTAATTTCTTTTCTATTTATAGTAGAGATGGGATCTCACTCTTGCTCAGGCTGGTTTTGAACTCCTGACCTCAAGTAATCCGCCCGCCTCGGCCTCTCAGTGCTAGGATTACAGGCGTGAGCCACCGCACCTGGCCTCCTCTTGTTATTTTAAACAATAGAGATTTCTTTTTCATAAAATTTATATATTTCAAATATCAAAGCTTATGTTTTTCACTAAGATATTTTGGCATGAAGGTTCATGGTTACCAATGTCCACGAATAAGTAAAAATATTTGAACTTCTGTGTTTATTTGAATTCCATAATTTCTACAATATTTTAAAGTATTAAGCGCCATAAATTAGAAACAGTCTTTCTTAAACAATGGATCATCATAATCAAAGTACAGACAACCAGGGGCTGTGCGAGGTGGCTCACGCCTGTAATCCTAGCACTCTGAGAGGCTAAGGCGGGGGGATTGCCGGAGCTCAGGAGTTTGAGACCAGCCTGAGCAAGAGTGAGACTCTGTCTCTACAAATAGAAAAATTAGCTGGACGTGGTGGTGCGTACCTGTAGTCCCAGTTACTCGGGAGGCCAAGGCAGGAGGATCACTTGAGCCCAGGAGTTGGAGGCTGCAGTGAGCTATGATGATGCCACAGCATTCTAGCCCAGGAGACAGAGCAAGACCCTGTCTCAAAAAAAAAAAAAAAAAAAAAAAAAAAAATGCAAACAACTGCCCAAATCAGCAATTTTCTAATTTTTCTTCCCCATTTCAGACATTTGCTTATGGTAATGTCTTAAATCTTCAAGCATTTGAATCTACTTTTGTCTTAGACTTTTTATTCTAATACCAGAGACCACTAAGTCACTCGATAATCTTAGCTGTGGCTTTCAGAAATGCTTGAGCACCACTGATAAAGCTGTTCAGTTTCAGCAGTTACAGTTAGCAATCATTTAATTAAAGTTTCTTTTATTTTTACAGGAGGAGAGTAAACGGTGGACTGTGCGACTAGATATTTCTGCCCCTCAGGTGATATTTCCTGATGATTTCAAATTCAAGAATCCTGTGTTAGTTGTTGTGGATCTAGGAAGAATGCTGTTGACAAATACCCAAGGTATAGTGTGAATGTGAAGTAGTGAAAACATGTCTTGGTAGATTGATCTATCTATGCTTAACTAAGTAAACATTAACAAAAACTTCATTTATTTATTATTTATTTATTGTAAGCAGGCAAAGCGCCAAAGTTTATTAAAGTGTTCATTCTGGAGAGGGGACGGGTCAACCCCCTTGAGTGGAGGAAACTAACAAAAAGTTTATGAAACATTTTAAAACTCGAAAATTCACCTTTTATTTTTTAAATAGTAGTTTTATTGAGATATAATTCACATTTTTGAATATATGGTTCGATTGTTTTTAGTATATTGATAGAATTGTGCCACTTTTACTACATTTAATTCCAGAACTTTTTTATCTTCCCTAACTGAAACTCTGTAGCCATTAAACACTAACTCCCTTTCCTTCCCTTCCCCCAGCCCTGGCAACCAGTAATCTTCTGTCTGTGGATTTGTGTGTTCTAAACGTTTCATATGAGTGGAATAATACAATATGTGGCTTTTTATGTCTGACTTTCTCATTTTGCGTATGTTTAAGATTCTTTCATGTTGTTGTATCTATCAGTACTTCTTTCTTTTTTAGGGCTGAATACTAGTCCATTACATGGATATACAAGTTTGTTTATCCATTCATTTGTTGGTGGACATTTGGGTTATTTTCACTTTTTTGGCTATTATGAATAGTGCTGCTATGAACATTTATGTACAGGTTTTTGGGTAAATGTATATTTTTAATTTTCCTATGTATATACCTAGGGGTGGAGTTGCTGGGTCGTGTGGTAACTCTGTTTAATATTTTTAGGAAGTACCAAACTATTTTCCAAAATGACTGCACCATTTTATATTCTCAACAGCAGTGTATGAGGCTTCCAATTTCTCCACATCCTTGTGAATTTATAAAACATTAATGTGGAACAGAGACATAGGTGACAGAACTCAGTGGTTATTTTTTTTTTAATGGTTCCACTGAGGCACCCCAGTGGTGTGTTGTAGTTGTCTCAGGATTGCTCAGCTGTAGGGAGAGGGGTTAAGAGTGTGGACTCTGAGGCTAGAGAATCATGCTCACTAAGCACTGATCTAGGCACTAGGGAGATTGTGTTGAGCAAGACAGATGGGACTACTCTTTTCATGGAACATTCTAGAGGGGGAAACAAATGAACACAGACAAAGGAGAAAGTGAATACATGATGATAGAGAGTGATGTAAGGATAGCAGCTTAAGGCAAGGCAGCTGAGAAGGTGGGAAAGCGACTTTGGGCAACGGGTGGTGGTTTCACCCCTTGACCTGTGATCACGTGTAAGTGGGTCTCCAACTTATGTCCATTTTGATTTCCAAATCAATAGGAAGAATGGTAAATACAGAATATCATGCTTAGAGTTTTCATGCCTTTTCTTTTTTTTAAATTAGGGTTGGTCGATTCTGTACTTTTTGTGGTCATTATATTAAGGGAAGGAAAGCAGACATGTACTTTGAAACGTTTTTTTTCAATCACAGATGACTGCAAGAGAAAAGGTGGGGATGAGTCAGCATCTGAGGAGAACCAGTTTAGCGATGATGAGTATAAGACCCCTCTTGCCACACCTCCTAACACCCCACCTCCCGAGACAAGCAGCAGCAATGGAGAGAAAACACCTCCATTTTCCGGTGTTGAGTTTAGTGAAGAACAGCTTCAAGCACACTTAATGAGCACGAAGATGTATGAGAGGTACTCCCTGTCATTTATGGACCTCCAGATCATGGTTGGACGAGTGAAAGACAATTGGAAGCATGTCCAGGATATTGATGTGGGACCAACCCACGTGGTAGAGAAATTCAACGTTCATCTACAGTTAGAACGTCGATTGATTTACACTTCAGATCCCAAGTACCCAGGAGCCGTGCTCTCAGGCAACTTACCAGACTTAAAAATCCACATCAATGAAGATAAAATATCTGCTCTGAAGAATTGCTTTGCTCTCCTCGCTATGCCAGAAATGAGGACTTCTGACACTCAGATTAAAGAGAAGATTTTTCTCCAAGAGGAACAGCGGGGAAGTTTGCAAGACTCGGTAATGAACTTAACCCAGAGCATCGTGATGTTGGAGCAGCATACCCGAGAGGTTCTGGTGGAGTCGCAGCTCCTCCTGGCAGAATTTAAAGTGAACTGTATGCAGCTTGGTGTTGAGAGCAATGGCCGGTACATTTCTGTGCTCAAGGTGTTTGGCACCAATGCTCACTTTGTGAAAAGGCCTTATGATGCTGAAGTCTCCCTAACTGTTCATGGTTTGCTCCTGGTGGATACCATGCAGACATATGGTGCTGATTTTGACCTTTTGATGGCTTCACATAAGAACTTGAGTTTTGATATTCCAACAGGAAGCCTCCGAGATAGCAGGGCCCAGTCCCCTGTGTCTGGACCTAATGTGGCCCACTTAACTGATGCAGCTGTACTGAACGACCGATCAGCTACTAGTGTTTCACTTGACAAAATTCTCACAAAAGAACAAGAGTCCCTCATTAAATTGGAATATCAATTTGTGAGTTCAGAGTGCCCATCAATGAATTTAGATAGCACTCTTCAAGTGATTTCGTTACAGGTGAATAATTTAGATATTATCCTAAATCCAGAGACAATTGTGGAGCTGATTGGTTTTCTTCAAAAATCCTTTCCCAAAGAAAAAGATGATTTGAGTCCTCAACCTTTAATGACTGATTTTGAAAGAAGCTTTAGAGAACAAGAAACTTACCAATCCACATATGAACAAAACACTGAGGTTGCAGTGGAAATCCATAGACTTAACTTACTACTCCTTCGGACAGTTGGAATGGCAAATGGAGAGAAATATGGCCGAAAAATTGCAACTGCAAGTATAGGTGGCACCAAAGTTAACGTTTCAATGGGAAGCACGTTTGACATGAATGGTTCTCTTGGCTGTTTGCAGCTTATGGATTTGACACAAGATAATATTAAAAACCAATATGTTGTCAGTATTGGGAATTCTACAGGCTATGAAAATATCGTTGGTGATATTGGCTGCTTTGAATCTGTATTTGTCAGAATGGAAGATGCAGCCCTCACTGAAGCTTTGAGTTTCACATTTGTCGAGAAATCTAAACAGGAGTGTTTTCTCAACCTGAAGATGGCTTCCTTGCATTATAACCACTCTGCTAAATTTTTGAAGGAGTTGACATTATCCATGGATGAACTGGAAGAAAATTTTCGAAGTATGTTGAAAAGCGCAGCGACCAAAGTCACCACAGTACTAGCTACCAAGACTGCTGAGTACAGCGAGATGGTGTCGCTCTTTGAAACTCCAAGGAAGACTCGGGAACCCTTTATCTTAGAGGAGAATGAAATATATGGGTTTGGCCTGGCTTCCTCTCATTCAGACACTGTAAAGCTAATCTTGAATGTAAACATCGAATCACCAGTTGTTTCTATCCCTCGGAAGCCTGGGAGTCCTGAATTGTTGGTGGGACACTTGGGACAGATATTCATCCAGAATTTTGTAGCAGGAGATGATGAATCCAGAAGTGACCGTCTGCAGGTGGAAATCAAAGACATCAAACTATATTCTTTGAATTGCACCCAACTAGCCGGCAGAGAAGGTTCTGGGTCTGAAGTAAGCCGGACATTCTGCCCACCTTCCGGGTCTGCCAGTGCCAATAGTCAGGAGGAAGCTCATTTCACCCGACATGATTTCTTCGAATCTTTGCATAGAGGACAAGGTGAGGACCATAAATCTTTTGTTTCATTTTGTTTTAAGATTCAAAACCCAACTTATGTAGTACTTTGCATAACATTACTTTGCAGCAACAACAAATACCTTTTCTTTTAGAATAATTCTTAGTTAATATTTAAGAAATCAAAATAGAATTTTAATAGAATTTTTCACCCTTTATAGTAAGTTGGCCTATGTTCACTCTTCTATTTAATGCTGTATTTGGCAAAATAAGAATTTTTTTTTCCTAAGTATTCGTCTTTGAAATTGGGTGCATGCTCATTTACAGAGATGCTTCAGTGGATGAATTTTGTTAAGAGTATTGTTATCAAAAATGTCATAGAAGTGGCCAGGCTCGGTGGCCCACACCTGTAATCCTGGCACTCTGGGAGGCTGAGGTAGGAGAATCACTAAAGGTCAGGAGTTCGAAACCAGCCTGAGCAAGACAGAGACCCCGTCTCTACTAAAAATAGAAAGAAATTAATTGGCTAACTAAAAATATATAGAAAAAAACTAGCCGGGCATGGAGGCACATGCCTGTAATTCCAGCTACTCAGGAGGCTGAGCCAGAAGGATTGTTTGAGTCCAGGAGTTTGAGGTTGCTATGAGCTAGGCTGATGCCACGGCACTCTAGTCCGGGCAAAAGAGTGAAACTCTGTCTCAAAAAAAAGACAACAAAACAAAACTATTGTTTAATTTGGTCAAATATATCTGATTTTCTTGTTCCTGAGCTGTAGATCTTTCCTAGTTAAATACTATAGTCTAAGGTGGCTGAAGGATTTGATGTAAATAAACTGTGGAATTTAGTTTGTGTATATTATCTTCTCCTTTTAGTATTCTTCCATCTTCTTCTGCGGTGGATTGGTAGAGGGTGCTTGTGTGTATATTCTAGATCTGATTAGCTAAAACCAAACAGTTCACTCTATTAGTCTTGGCATCCATAGAAATCAGGTAAGCCCTAGAATGTGGCTTTATTTATTGGTAAAGAAAACAATACCTTCGAAAACTTCTGTGGTTCTCAGATGTTAATTCACTAGTACTTACCAAAAGATTGCTTTCCTTGCTTGGGACAAAAGTTGTTTATTGGCTGAGCATAATAGCTCACGCCTATAGTCCTAGCTACTTGGGAGGCTGAGGCAGGAGGATTATTTGAACCCAGGAGTTTGTGGTTGCAGTGAGTTACGATGATGCCACTGTACTCTAGCCTGGGTGACAGAGAGAGACCCTGTCTTAAAAAAAAAAAAAGTTATTCTGGTTACTTGGGAGGCTGAGGTGTGAGGATTGCTTGAGTCCAGGAGTTTGAGACTAGCCTGGGCAACGTAGTCAGACCCCATCTCAAAAAAAAAAAAAGTTGTTTACTTAGAACTTTCTTTTGTCCTTGATTCTGATTTAGGCCTAGAAAGAGGGACACATCTGTATTTGAAAGGTAGGTAAGGATGAACAATTTGGTTTGGAAAATGTTTTCTTGAGAGGTTAAGAGAAGGTTAATATGGCCTCTGGACTGGATTAATGTTTACCACATCATGTTTTGAAGCCAGCAAATGGAGCATGTTATGAAAATATTATTTCCTTTTTTTTTTTGGTATAAATTTATCTTGTGCCTTTTGCTTGCTGTGAATTTTGGTCTTGAGATAGTCATCAGGCGCCAGGCTAACCTGCTCTCTTGGTCGCAGGGTCACTCGTGGGCTCTGCTCTATATACTCTGCACTTACTCAGCAATAGCGAGTAGATACTAGTGTTTACAGTCTGCCATTTCCTCTCTTACGCCAGCTTTTCACATCCTGAACAACACCACCATTCAGTTTAAACTGGAGAAGATCCCTATAGAGAGAGAATCTGAGTTGACTTTCTCCCTTAGCCCAGATGACCTGGGAACTTCTAGCATCATGAAGATAGAAGGAAAATTTGTCAATCCAGTTCAGGTAAATACCTAATCAATTTTCATGTCAGGGCAGTTAAAGTCATATATTTATTTTATGTTATATAAATGTTATATATTTATGCATATTGTTGGGAGGAAACTATATAAATTCAAAGAGATATCAATAGTGCATATAACCATTGTTGATAACTTGGTCCAATAATCATGAAATCCTTTTATTGTGGGGAATCAGTCTTTTTAGCCTTCTTCACGTGGAGGAGGGGTGAGTTATGTAGAGAAAGAAGGCAGATCCTTAATTTCATTGCCATTCCAGAAACAGGAAAATGATTGCTTTAAAAGTCAGAGTCTCCTTTCCCAGGAGGATATAATTCTTGTCACACTTTTGACATACTTGACCCGGCCTATAAAACAATGTGATTATCTGAGCTGTTGACAGATCCTTTCAAGGGAGAATTAGTCTTGCTCTCTTTGAAATTAAATGGGCCAGGATAGGGATTTCGCGTATGTATATGTGTGTGTGTGTGTGTGTGTACATGAATGCTTATTATCCTTTTTCCTTCACAAGTATCATTTTTTCTGATTTAAAAAGGAGTAGAGCAAAGGGCATTGCAATATAAAACAACAAGGACAGGAGGGATCTTAGGACAGTGGATCATAGTCTTGAGAAGTAATTGGTCACCATTCTGTGTCTAGCAGCTGCTTTGGAGTAACTTAGGAGTGCTGTTTACAGAGCATGTGTACCTTCTGACATCAGTGGTTCCTTGATATGAGTCTCCAGGTGGGAGAACTTCCCCAAAGCTTTCCCTTCTCAGGTTAAGCTTTTGCCTCATTTGTAAGATGAGCTACCAGGATGAATTTTTTACCTTAAATTTAGTACTTGCAGTGAATTCTGTCAGATTATGTTGACCTATTCTGTGGTACCATTGACTTCCTGTTGTTTTGATGAAAATCTTTAAAACATTATTTCAGATAATTATTTAAAAATAATTCTTTAAGATAATTATTTAAATTATTCTTTAATACTTGATATTTAGTAATATATAATAATTTAACTCTTTAAAAGTAGTTTATTTTGAAAAAGTTTAAACGTATATAATAGTGGAATAGTCTTATGGTGTGGTCCTCAGGTCCTGGGGCATAGACTGGTGATGGTCTGTGGCCAGTTAGGGACCAGGCTGTAGAGCCCTGTGGCACTGTACCTCCCCCCCCCATGCGTGACCCCCTCCCCCTACCACCCATGGAGAAATTGTCTTCCATGAAACCAAAAAGGTTGGGGACCGATGGTCTAATGAGCATTTTGTGGCCATCACTCAGATTCCACATTTAGGAGGATTTTGATACATTTGTTTCATCCATCTTTTTTTTGGTGAAATATTTAAGACAAATCCCAGATTTCATGCTATTTTAACCCTTTTATATCTACAATGTACCTGTATAGACCATGTCCATCCTTTTACGTAACTATAGTGATATTATTATGCCTTATAAGATTAATGAGAATTCTTTGATATTATCTAAATTTTAATCTGTTTTCAGATTTCAGAAACATTTTTGATCATCTCAAAAACATCTTCATTTTTGGTTTGTTTGAACCATGATGCAAACAAGGTCTGCACGTTGCATTTGGATGATATGTCCTTTAGGTCTTTATTAATGCAGTTTCCTTCTTTTTTCTCCCCAAGCCATTATTTTGTAGTGGAAGCTAGTTCGGTTGCCCTGTGGAATGTTCTGCATTCTGGATATGGATGTTTGTTTGTGTGCCATTTGACTTACTCTCTCATATTTCCTGTAAACTGTACAGTTTCAACTGGATTCAGGTTCTTAGTTTTTTGTTTTTTTTGTTTTTTTTAACTAGAATGTTTCAAAGGTAGTGCTGTGCATGGTGTTTTACATTATATCAGGAGGTATACAATGTCTTTTTTCTCTCTTAGTGATGCTAAAATTGTTAATTGTATTTAGGTGGCAAGAACCTTAATCTCTCCATTGTAAAATTCCCTGTCAGTCATTCACATAATGGTTTATTCCACTGATGAACTTTGATGAGATGTATTTAATTAGGTTTTACAAAATGATCACTTTCTGTTATTATTTTTGTATCTATTGGTTGGAATTCCTCTGTTTAAAAATTGCCCTTAATTAAATAAAACTTGCCTGAAAATATTTTTAATAAGAAATGGTAATTAAAAACAAAGTGAGGGAGAATGGAAACATAGCTAATTATGGATCATGATTATAATCTGGAAAGTACTAACAGCACTAAGGATAGGTTGTTACACTAAGTGGTGATGATGAGCCAGTTTTATAGAACCATGAGTCTTGTTTCTTAATCCTGTGGTATACCCACATTAGACTTTGACAGTAGTCTCTTCAATTTCTGCAATTATGTTTGTGGGGTTAGAATGACTGCTGATTCAGGCACACACTGCACAGCACTTACTGAACACTTACTGTGTGTAGATTATTCTGTGAGGTACTGAGGGAGGGCCTTGTGAATAGAAGTGGGGCAGAAAGAGGTTAAGGACAGAAAAGAAATGGAAGAGAGAGTCCTTGCTGTTAACTAACTTATAATCTTGTAGGGAAACCCATAAGTATATCAACTGGAAATTTATGGGCATTGTATCTAAGTGCAGTTAACAGCAGCAGTGGAGTAACTGAATTTTTCTCTTTGAATACAGGTGGTGTTAGCAAAGCATGTATATGAGCAAGTTTTGCAAACACTGGACAATCTTGTGTACAGTGAAGATCTGAATAAGTTTCCGGCCAGTGCTACCTCCTCCCCTTGCCCAAATTCTCCTCTGCCTTCCCTCAGTTCCTGTGGAGAGCCTTCTATTGAAAAGAAGGAAAATGGATTGTTCAGCCACTCCAGCCTTTCCAACACTTCCCAGAAGTCCTTATCTGTGAAAGAAGTCAAATCCTTTACTCAGATTCAGGCCAACTTTTGTATATCAGAGCTTCAGGTTCAACTGAGTGGAGATCTGACTTTAGGGGCCCAAGGTCTTGTGAGCTTAAAATTTCAGGATTTTGAGGTGGAGTTCAGTAAAGACCATCCTCAGACTTTATCTATTCAGATCGCCCTGCATTCTCTGCTGATGGAAGACTTACTGGAGAAAAATCCAGATTCCAAATATAAGAACCTGATGGTGTCTCGAGGAGCTCCTAAGCCATCTAGTTTAGCACAAAAGGAATATCTTTCCCAGTCTTGCCCTTCAGTATCCAATGTGGAATATCCCGATATGCCTCGGTCTCTCCCTTCCCACATGGAGGAAGCTCCTAATGTCTTTCAGTTGTATCAAAGACCCACCTCTGCATCCCGGAAGAAGCAAAAGGAAGTCCAAGACAAGGACTGTCCCTTGACCCCACCCCCTTCTCCAACAGCAGATGAGCCCAAGATACTTGTTGGAAAGAGTAAATTTGATGATTCCTTGGTCCACATCAATATATTCTTGGTGGATAAGAAACATCCAGAATTCTCTTCCAGTTATAGTAGAATTAACCGAAGCATTGATGTTGATTTTAACTGCTTGGATGTGCTGATCACACTGCAAACCTGGGTTGTGATACTAGATTTTTTTGGAATTGGCTCCACTGCCGACAACCATGCAATGAAGGTGCCACCAGAGGACGTTCTACAAAATGTTAAGTCAGAGTCAAATGCTTTGATAGAGTCTGAACTTCAAGATCCAGTTAACACCAAGCTGGATCTCAAGGTATGAGTTTCCTTTGGCTCCCGTATTTCTACAATTGAATTTGGGTTTGTTGTTTTTAAATGCAAGCAATTTACATTTACTCTGGAAAATAGCTCTTGTTGGTAGGGGAGCTATATAGTCTTCTGGTTGTCTGTTACAAAAAGGTATATGTTAATATTCTAGAAAAGGTTTTAGTGCAAATCTCGGCAGCCCATGGCATGTAGTAAGCACTCAGTGAGTGGTAGCTATTATTATTTTTACTATTACATGGCTTACCATACTTATAACTTGTCCTTTTAAATATTGTAAATATTAAAAAAAAAACCCATAAAAATGGCAGCATTTGAATTCAAGGCTATTCTGCTTTGTGTGCTAGAACAGTAAGATGCGAAAGTAGTTAAGTTGAATTAACCATTTGGGAGCTCATAGGCCTATTATAACTAACCCTAGTCCAGAGCCCTGGAACCCCTGCAGGGGCCGACTACATTTGTGTGCCTTGAGGATGAAGTTCTTCTTCTACATGCCTTACTTAGCATGTGTGAATTTGCACTTCCTGTTGGGAGAAGTCAAGGAGGAGAATCACAGTTTATCCTGTTTTCTTATTTCCCTAACCGGCAGTAGGCTTCACTCCTCTAGAAATGGAAGCAATCTCAAGGGAGAGATGGGAAGGAACCGTTTGCCTCTCTTGCTTAGTGTCTGGTGAATGCATGACCTTGTGGTACTCTGAGGCCTCTGGTGCCTTGGGCTTAGCAAGGTGAATGGAAACTGGGGAGGCTTTAGTCATTCTTTGGGACTTCATGTGTTTGTGGCAGTAACTTTGTTGTTGTGGTTCCTGTAGTGATCAGGAACCTTTTGGCTCATGATTGTGGAGTGCTCCTAGGGGGCTTTGCATAGATTGACGTGGCTGGTTCTGCAAGAGAAAAAATAGGACTAGATAAATGCCCCCCCAACAACGTACTTTTTAAAATAAGAATTTTTGAAAAACATTTTTATTGTGAAAAATTTCAAACATATCAGAGAAAATAGTATAATGAACCCCCATATGCCCAACTCTGTAATCAAGTTTACTTTACCTGTTTCTTTTTCTCTTTGCTGAAGTATTTTAGGCAGATTCCAGATATCATGTCACTTTCTACATCAGTATTTATTTCTTAAAAAAAATAGGCATTATACCATAATGCATTGGCACATCTAACTAAAGTAACAAGAATTACTTGGTATTATGTAACACCCACTAGTCCATAATCAGGTTGCCTTGATGGTGTAAAAAAATGCCCTTTTAATCGTTTAAGAAACTTCATGCCTTTGGTCTCTGTAATTGAATGGAATACTATGCTTTTCTGAGCCAGTTTCCTCATTCACACAATGAGGAGAACTAAGTAAAATAATGTATGAACTTTTTGAATTGGGATCCAAATAAGGTTCATATGTTACAGTTGCTGTCATGTCTCTTAAATCTCTTTTTTTTTTTTTTTTTTTTGAGACAGAGTCTCGCTTTGTTGCCCAGGCTAGAGTGAGTGCCCTGGCATCAGCCTAGCTCACAGCAACCTCAAACTCCTGGGCTCGAGTGATCCTTCTGCCTCAGCCTCCCGGGTAGCTGGGACTACAGGCATGCGCCACCATGCCCGGCTAATTTTTTCTATATATATCAGTTGGCCAATTAATTTCTTTCTATTTATAGTAGAGATGGGGTCTCGCTCTTGCTCAGGCTGGTTTTGAACTCCTGACCTTGAGCAATCCGCCCGCCTCGGCCTCCCAAGAGCTAGGATTACAGGCGTGAGCCACAGCGCCCGGCCTCTTAAATCTCTTTTAATTACAATAAGTCAGTCTCTCCTCTCTTCCCAGTACATAATTGATTTGTTGGAGAAACCAGGTTAGTGCCTTAGTAGGGTATTCGCATTCCAGATTTGTCTGTTTGCCTGTTTTACCATTTGACTTCCTCTTTTATCCTCTATTTTTAGCTAAATGGAAGTTAGCTCTAGGGACTCAATCAGATTGACAAATGGTGCTGAGTGCTTCCTGTTGCTCCGAGGCAGAGGCATATGATGTCTGGTTGTCTTGCTTTAGTGTCGCTGAGATTCATGCTAAGAGTGGGCTCAGGTGGTGATGGCCAGATTCCTCCAAACAAAAGCATTTTTAGACACAGTGTATATGTTCTTTATTTCTCCCCTTTATGGTGATCTTGTTGTCTTGAGGTCCTTCTGTGGTCTGTGTCAAAAATCATACGGCAAGGGAACTGGAGTGACACCCTAGGGTTATTGTGCCAACTATTATAATCTCCTTTTTTTCTCCTCCTTCTTCTAGAAGTGTTTTTCCTTCTTCCTTTTCTCCTCTTATTTTCCTTTTTTTCTTTGCCAATCTGTTTTTTCTCACAATCATTTATTCACCAAACATTTACTGAGCACCTGCTTTGTGGCAGGCACTGAAGATAAAGGTAAGGTGTGGTCTCTGCCATTTTGAAGTAGTGAGTGTGAATCAAAGATTGAATCTGCTCTCAGTCTTTTCCTCTCTCCCTCCTTCTCTTCAATCAGTGCCTTGTCCCTATTGATGGTGTTCAGAGCAAAAAAGATTTTTGAGACCTGACTAACCAATCATAAATATATAAGACCTTTTAGTAATTATAATTACAGTATTATATTGTAGAATTTGTTACAAAGAATACTATTTCCAAGATAGGATTTTGTTTTTTATTTGTAGTAGTTCCTAGGAAAGAAATTTTTTTTTTTTCCAAACAGAGTACCCTGTTGCCCGGTCTAGAGTGCCATGGCATCAGCCTAGCTCACTGTAATCTCAAACTCCTGAGCTCAAGCGATCCTCCTGCCTCAGCCTCCCAGAGTGCTAGGATTACAGGTGTGAGTGACCACTCCCAGCTGGAAAGAAAACCTTTGATTGTGGTTGCTAGCCGAAGTCCCAGTTGGTCAACAGGGGCTTCTATTAAATATTTGCTCAAAGGCATTAAATAGGATTCTAAATCATATTCATCATTTTGTTTTGAAGTATTTCTTAAGATGAGTCTTTACTTAATGAATCTGTTTGAGTTATAGAATTGTGCAATTTTAATGATGAATGCCAAAATAAAAAAATTATTTTATAATGTAAAACATTTCACTAACAGAGACTAGACAAGGGAAGCATAGAGAAGGTACAACAGAACCTGGAATTTATTTTATTTTATTTTTTATTTATTTATTTATTTTTTTGAGACAGAGTCTCACTTTGTTGCCCAGGCTAGAGTGAGTGCCGTGGCATCAGCCTAGCTCACAGCAACCTCAAACTCCTGGGCTCAAGCAATCCTTCTGCCTCAGCCTCCCAAGTAGCTGGGACTACAGGCATGCGCCACCATGCCCGGCTAATTTTTTATATATATAAATTAGTGGTTAGTTGGCCAATTAATTTCTTTCTATTTATAGTAGAGACGGGGTCTCGCTCTTGCTCAGGCTGGTTTTGAACTCCTGACTTCAAGCAGTCCGCCCGCCTCGGCCTCTCAGAGTGCTAGGATTACAGGTGTGAGCCACCGCACCCGGCCCAGAACCTGGAATTTAGACAGTCCAGTTGAGTTCTTTTCTTATTAGCTCTGTCTTCACATCATGGCTTGTCTTTGAAGAAAGCTGAAGTGAAATTGGCATCATTAAAGCTTTACCTTCACATTTCCTGAGCCTTGCTATGTCTTCCTTGATTTTGTTCTGCTGTTTCACAGAAAGATACCTTTTCTTCCACTAATATTTGCCTTGCTTTATCGTCTCTGTTCCTAGGTTCATTCACTTTCTCTCGTGCTGAATAAGACCACCAGTGAGCTTGCTAAAGCAAATGTGTCCAAATTAGTAGCACACCTGGAAATGATTGGTAAGTGGAATGAATTCAGACTTGCAAAATCTCATCAGCATTTGAACATCCTGATCACAAATCTAATTGTCCTCACATGCTAGGTAAGGTGTGGATTAGTGGCTTGTGGTTATTGATCTGGCCATGATTTATGGTAGTGATTCCCAAGTACTGGCTTATGGATCAGAATCGCTTGGTTAGCTTATTAAAATACAGGTGTCTGGCTCAACCTCCTCCCCTCTTCCCTCTCCCATCTTCATCCCAAGACTAATTTAGAAGATTAGGGCAAACCCTGAAATCTATCTGTATTTTTAACAAACTCTCTCTAGGGTACCTGTATAATTTTTTTGTCTGAATTGGGATATTTTTAAGAGTGAAAGAGGGCATTATTAATAATTACACCTGATTAGCCTGGCAAGATGGCAAGATCCCATCTCAACAAAAAATTTAAAAATTAACTGGGTATGGTGGCAATCCCAGCTATAATCACAGGTACTTGGGAGACTGAGGCCGAAGGATTTCTTGAGCCCAGGAATTCCAGCCTGGATGACAGAGCAAGACCCTGCTTCTATTAAAAAAAAAAAAATTACATACCTGGAAACTAGGCATATAACAGGGCTATTTCTGGGAAACCAGAGAATGTGTTTACTCCATCTGTAGTCATAAATGGGAGGAGCTACCAATAGAAGGCATGATTTTTATGCAGGAGGATTTTGCAGCAAAACTGGCATTCTTTCTAATGGGACTTTGTAAGTTAAAATTCTTAGAACACAAGTGATCAACTACATCAGCTTCTAAATAGTAGGGATTTATAAAGTGTATATTAAGACACTATTCCTTCCTTAATTATTAATAAATAGTGAAGATTACAAAGCTCAAACGTTGCTGCTGTACTAAAAACAAGAATGTCTTTTGGGGAAGGAATTAACTGAAACTAAGGTTTCCTGCCTGGTGTGAATTACTTTAGAAAAGCTTCCTAGAAATTGGTCTTCCCACTCCCACCCCCAGAGTATATCCCTGTTGTTGATGGTCTTTAAGATTGGTAGAAACTTGGGTATTTTTGTTAGAGGACATTAGGAATCAAAAATAAGCATGTGTCTTCAATTCATTGGGAACTGAACTAGCATGCCAAATATGTATACCTTAGCAATTCTTTTGTGATGAAAATTACAATGACAAATTTTGTTTTATGGAAGCAACAGTTCAGAATATTCTTTTCAGTATTCACACAATATTAAGAATGCTTCATTATAGGTTCACATTCTAGTTGTACGTGTTTCAACATGCCTTCCTTTTTCTTCCTACCTTTCAGGGCCTTCATTCATGTTCTGTCAGAGCAGTTTCAAATCTATGTCTCCAGTGTCTGTCTACCTCATAAATTTTGTTCTCTTAATTAAATCTCACTAAAGCCCACTTAATGTTGCTTGAATACCTGACATATTCTGATTCTTCCTATTTTATTTTATTTTATTTTATTTTATTTTATTTTATTTTATTTTATTTTATTTTATTTTATTTTATTTTATTTTATTTTATTTTATTTTATTTTATTTTATTTATTTATTTTTTGAGACAGAGTCTCGCTTTGTTGTCCAGGCTAGAGTGAGTGCCCTGGCGTCAGCCTAGCTCACAGCAACCTCAAACTCCTGGGCTCGAGTGATCCTTCTGCCTCAGCCTCCCGAGTAGCTGGGACTACAGGCATGTGCCACCATGCCCGGCTAATTTTTTATATATATATCAGTTGGCCAATTAATTTCTTTCTATTTATAGTAGAGGCGGGGTCTCGCTCTTGCTCAGGCTGGTTTTGAACTCCTGACCTTGAGCAATCCGCCCGCCTCGGCCTCTCAGAGAGCTAGGATTACAGGCGTGAGCCACCGCGCCTGGCCCCTATTTTATTTTATTTTATTTATTTTTTTTTTCTCAGATGCCTATTTTATTTTTTATCCATAGAATAGTTAATAGATCTTATGATGTTTTGCCAATTCTAAATAGTGGTCTAATCTCAGAAAGGATCATGTTTCTGTTTGTATTTATAAATGTTTTATCCTTTAACCCTTTGCACTCAGATGTCGAGTGTGGATAATGTTGAGTGGATAATGAGAAAAAGCAAGCGAGTGCAAAGGGTTAAATTGTATTTGCATCTACTTTATTTATTTAGTTTTTTGAGACAGTTTCTCACTCTCTCACCCCAGCTAGAGTGCAGTGATATTATTATAGCTCACAGCAACCTCAAACTCCTGAGCTCCAGTGATCCTTCTGCCTCAGCCTCCTGAGTAGCTGGAACTATAGGCTTATGCCACCACACCCAGCTAATTTTTCTATTTTTGTAGAAATGGGGTCTTGTTCTTGCTCAGGCTGGTCTTGAACTCCTGACCTCAAGTGATCCTCCCACTTCAACCTCCCAGGGTGCTGGGAATATAGGCGTGAGCCACTGAAACTAGCCTACGTTAATTTTTTTCCTTTTGTAGATGTTAATGTGTGATGTTGCTGTATTATTTCAACTCCCTTTGGACTTCTACATTGAGAATTGAAGTATTGCATAAAATATTTTTCTGGGTATATTAGAATATGAAAATTTGCTTTTGACATTTAGTTTGATTACAAAGTGAAAGCCTGAGGCATGTGCATATCAGTTTTTGTTCCAGACATATTTAAAGTGTGTGACAAAAAAGATACATAATAATGTCTTCTAATTTTACATCCCTAGAGGGAGACCTGGCCCTTCAGGGAAGCATTGGGAGCCTGTCTCTAAGTGACCTTACATCCCATGGAGAGTTCTACAGAGAACGGTTCACTACAAGTGGAGAAGAAGCACTCATCTTCCAGACTTTTAAGTAAAAATATCAGTCTTTTTGTCACTTGATATTTCTTTCATAATCACTTGCTATTTCAAATTCTTGTTGGCTAAATGATGAAGAAAAGTTTTTAAAAAAATTTTACCTTCTTGAGTAAAATTGAAAAGATCTGTTGTAAGGAGTCCTTCCTGACTTACATTAAATTTCATTGAAATGGATGTGGGTTGAAGTAGGCTGCTCAGGCTTCATAGACAGATTGGGGTTGAAATAATGCGGATTAGTAAAAGGCCTGGGCTCTGATGCTGATGTTCCATTAACTTGCTGTGTACCTGAGGCAAGTCACTTAGCCTCCATGCATCAGTTTTTCTATCTGAATAGTAAGGGGACTGAAGTTAGATCATTTCTAAGCTTCCAGCTAGCTCTAAAAGTTTTGGAATGATCTCAGCCTCTCAATGTTGTTGGATATATGAATGTTCATATACATTATGTGCTTTTCTTTGTTTATAAACACGACCTATATTGAATTGTTTCTGTTTTAGATTTTAGAAGGTATCTTTAGGCCAATCAGGTTATTAAAAAATTATTTTCTTGGAAGATAGAGAGTTTAAGATGGTGGTTTTCAACCTTTTTGGCAAGTGTTAGAAAATAAAGACATCCAAATCTGCCTCTAAGTGTTCTGGTTTTATTGGTGTAGGTTTTTTTTTAACATGCTATAGTGTTAAGCAAGGTTGAGAAAAACTGTTCTAAAAGATGTCTGAGGACTTTTTGTTTCATTTTCAGGGGAATTATATCATACACTTCTGAGAATTTAGATTGATTTGGTTATATTAATATTACATGCCACAGTGGCATGATTCTGTAATAAATGAAATAATTAATGTAACACTCTTAATTTTCTAGCTGGCACAAAATAGGTGCTTGGCAATGTGAGTTGACTATATCCTGCATAATAATTTGTTATTGTGGCACTGTGCTCCCTTAAATCAAAAACAATTTGGAAAAGACTTCTAATTTATCTTTGAGTGTAGATTCCAAAACGCTTTCTCCTCCATTTCACTGAAGTAAAACGACTTCTTTCTGCCTCCAGAAAATAGTTTTCCCCAGAAACATTGATTCTGATGCCTCATTTTCTTTACCCGTTATTTCATGGCCTTATTTTTATTGTTTTTCAAGTCCATGTTGTCACAATCTTTGCCAGGAATACAGTAGCCCAAATACTCAACCTTTCATTAAAGGCAGGAAAAAGAGGTGGCCTGTGAGTGAGCTCAGTGTCGGAGCTGTCCACCTGTTTAGAACCTCAGCACATTGCAGAAGCATACAAAGGGAGTACTGGAGTTTGCTTTGTAAAACCTAATTGTAGATTTCCATTTGACAGTGAAAGCTGTTTTTAGGGAAGCCAAGCCCCTAAACCAACCCAAGTTTTCTTCAAATACTAAGTTGCGTCTTGTTGCTGAGGCACATTTTCATCCTCACTCCTAGGTATGGACGGCCTGACCCTTTGCTCCGCAGAGAACACGACATTCGAGTGAGCCTGCAGATGGCCTCTGTGCAGTATGTGCACACTCAGCGCTTCCAGGCGGAGGTGGTGGCTTTCATTCAGCATTTCACGCAGCTGCAAGATGTCTTAGGGCGCCAGCGAGCTGCCATTGAAGGGCAGACGGTAGGTGGCCTGTTTCTCCAAGCTGCTTTTCCAGTTTCTAATCAGTAGAACTTTGAAGCCTCTAGAGATAAATCTGGAAACTTTCACTGAAAAAAAAGTAAAGGTAATTATGCTTACTAACACATCCTCCATGTAGCAGATGATCTACAGAAGTCTTACTGTAATTGGAGAGCTTTATTCCTTATTTTTTGTATCATACCTTAAGTATGTTTAAAATGTAGCTTTAACTCCATGTAAAAAAGAGAAAGGAAACTTAACAAATAACACTTAACTGGTCTCTTCTAGGACTTTGGTGGTGGGGATACTATACTTGGAAAGTGATTGAGTTTTTTCCAAATGCAGTAGAAGTTCCCAAATTTTTCAGTTCATGGCACCCTTGATGTCATGGTAGTTTTTCATGGTATATCCCAGGCCAAAAGAAACACCTACTGATATTTCCATTTACAAAGTAATTAAGTCTAAGTAGCTTAATAAGTACATATATCCTAACAAGTTAGTAGCTATTTGAAAAAAATAGTAACATAAATTGAGAGGATAATGTTTTTAGTTCATTCTTAAATAACCACTATTACTAGTAGCATGTATGTTCCTCTTGGGCACTACATAATTTCTCAAACTTGGAATCAGACTGGATACCATATCCCTCAATTCCTGTTCCCCATTTATTTTCTCGTGGTACTTTTTATTTTGGAGATGGAGTCTTGCTTTGTTGCCCTGCTGGAGTGCAGTGGCGTCATCATAACTCACTGCAACCTCACATTCCTGGGCTCAAGTGATCCTCCTCAGCCTCCCGAGTAGCTGGGTCTATAAGCATGCACCACCATGCCCTGCCTGGTACTTTTTATCACAGCAACTGCTGAAGACCTAGCTTTGCAAAGATATGAAAGGAATGTAGTGTACTCTAATATTGAATGTGAATTACCCGAAGCTAGTAGTTTGTGCAGTATCTGGCAGAATTGTTTTTCCCTCAAAAATTTAAAATATCCTGGCAGCACTAGTACCGCAATATCCTGTGGTATCTCTGTGCAGTTTGGGAACCATAGAAAATAATAACAATGTAGTTATTTGTAAAAACTTGTTATTTTTCCTTTAAAAAATTATTAGGTAAAAGATTACAATTTAAGAAATACACACTGTCTTTATAGTGGTGATATTTTAATTAAAAATTATGCTTTAATTTATATTAAATTTTTTTTGACTATGTTAAGTATTGATTTGGTACAGTATCAAAGTCAAAAAAGGCATTTGAAGAAATCTCCTTGGTTACTATGCTTCAGTGATGCAGTTTCTCTCCCTGGAAGCAACCAGTGTTACTGGTTTAGTGTATATCTTCTAGAGAATACATTTTTTTAAAATATGAAAGTAGCTAAATCAAATCATAAAATATCTGGAAAAAAGAATCATACTGTTTTACCAGTTTCTCTGCACTGTGGCTGTGTTTTAATTTATTTCCACAGGTTTTTTTCTATGCATATTTCCATGGTTATAATCATGGAATATATAACCTTTTTTTCTCTCTTTAAAAACTTTAAAAATTTTAGTATGTGTTTAACACATATAACAGATTATCTGTAGCCTGTATGTAAGTTACCGAGTATAATAATAAAATGAACATCTGTGAATCCACCACCAAACTGAGAATCAAAATATCCCAAAGCTGCTTCATGCCTAAGCCTGTGTTCTTTTTCTGTCTCATTGCCCTGTGAACTCCTCAGGTAACCGCTCTTATGATTTTTGGGCCTACTAAGTATCTCAAAAATGAAAAACAAAAGTTACTTAACAATATCTTTTGTCTTATTTGTGATCTGTATAAAAATGATATTAAACTGTATTTAATGTTCTGTGGACATACTTTTTTTAAACTTAGTGTGTTAATAAGATTCATTCATATTGTTACATTTGATAGCATTTAATTTATTTTCACTGTTGCATTTCGTTGTGTGTATAACACAGAGAATGTGTTCATTTTCCTATCGAATATAGGAAAATTGGGTTGTTTACAATGTTTTGCTCTTATGTACTATCTCACCTGGTGCACATTTGTCAGAGTTTCTCTGAGCTACCTGGGAGTGGAATTACTGGGCCATAGGGTATGCACGTATTTATCTTTATGAGATAATGCCAGATTTGTTTTTTCCAAAACAGCTGTCTCGATTATATTCTCCCATCAGCAATTGCCAACACTTATATTGTTAGACTTTTTATTTTGGGCCAGTTAGGCATAAAATGGTATTACATTTATAACCTATATATGCTTTTTTAAAAACTTTAAATTGAGAAATCACATATAGGGTATACAGTAAAGTGTGTAAAGCATGATAATGTTATGCATATACTTGGGAATCTAGCTTTTTTCTTAGCCTTTTTAAGAATTTTTTTCCATATTTGCGTTTTTCAGAGCCATCCTCTGCACTATGTAATCTATGAAGTTAGTTTATTTAACCATTTTCCTGTTTTTTAACTTTAAAAACAGGAACTTTTAATTGTCTCTAGTTTTTCATTCTTATGACTAATGGTTCCATGAATATCTTCACAGAAGTGAAGTTTTTTTTCACTTTTTGATTGTATTTGTATTAATAAGATTGATTCCTGTAAGTGGTATTGTTTGATCAAAGCTATGAATGTTTTTGTGACTGTGGGTGCAACTCTGCTAAATGTCTGTTAGAATTGTTCTATACATTCAAAGCAATTATTTTTGCATATGTGTTTTAAACAGTAGTAAGTTTTATTGTGGTAAATCATTTGGGTTAGGAGATGAGATACTTATGCATTATTGGGTGAATAGGTTTGATTTCCTGGGTTAAGCAGAGTTTAAAGATAAATCTAAGTTTTGCTTAATCAAATTATATAAGACAAGTAGGAGGTTAAAGGAATGTCTTTCTGTTTTAACATTGTTAAATATGTGGGCTTTGAAGAAAAGCTGATCTTCTCAAGAATCTTTAATCCTAGCTGTTTGACTTACTTAGATTTATATAGAGAGAGCTAAAGACCTACTTTTATTTGCCGATAAGATTAAGAGGCTGTTTTGTTTGAAATTTAAATTCCTTTCTCCGAATATTGTATTGGTGACAGGTGTATTTGACCTGTAGCTGGATTTTTTTTTTCTTTAAAATTTTTCGCTATGGGATTACAGGTAGCATAGCTGGATTTTTATTCCTACGTTTTCTTATGTCTATAAATAATGATCCAGTGGGAATTTAAATTCCTTTTTAATCTTGATGCTTGAAATTATAATAATATCAATTGGGTCAGATTTGATTTATAGGAAATATAAATTATTTCCTTTACATTTTACCCCAGAAGTATTGTTGTAGTTTTGTTTTCCACTTTATGTGCATTTTGTTACGTTTGTTAAACTTCTTTATTCACTATGCAACTGATATTTATTGAAAAGTAATATTACAATGTAGAAATATTGGGACAAAAATCTGGAGTCTAGGTTTTGCCACTATAAGCTATGTGACCAGTGGCGAGTTATTTTTCTTAGTGTTCTTCTGTTGACTCAGTTATAGTGGGAATATGGGGATAGCAAAAATAAGTATGCTATACAGTTGGTAGTAATTATTTATATCAGTGATGCTTTGGAGTTTTCAAAGTGCTTTCACATACATTATCTTGTTTGCTCATATCTTTGATTATTTATGAATGATGGATGTGTCATGCAATCTGCCAGATGCCTGGAACATAGTGGAAAACAAGAAAGACAAGGTCATTGCCCTCATGGAGTTTATATTTTAGTGGGAGGATATAAACCAGAAGAGAAAAAGGTAATTAGTTATGATGATACCTGATGAGGTAGTGGTGGGCAGGTACGTTTTTTCATTTTATGATAAAGGTGAGGAAACACTGTTAACCCTTAACTCTGGTTGACTGATTGATTATTCAGTGTTTTTCACATGAATGTATAACTGAAGGCATGTTAAAAATGTAAGAGCTATTCAGTATGCCATTAATAGTTCAGTATTTTTAAATCTTTAAGTTATTTGTAATATATTGAACTTTAAAAAATAGAGACGTGTGTAGGAAAAAAAGACTGAGAAGATAATGGCGTTGCCGTGCTAATGATAATAGCTATTGCATAGTCACCTCCAAGTGTTTCAGGGTTAGTGGTCTCATTTAATCCTTACAACAGCTCTTTGAGGTAGGGCTTACTATTATTCCCATTTCACAGATAAGGAAAATGAGTCCCAGAAACCTTACAACTTTAACCAAGATCACCAAGCTAATTAAGTGGCTAGAGTAGGGATTCAGATTGAGGTAGTCAGGCATCAGAGTTCATACCCTTAGCTCCTATGCTAAACTGCCAAAATGGTAACATCATTTATCTCTGGAGGTGAGATTATGGGTGATTTCAGTTTTCTTCTGTTTGTGTGTCTTTCTCCTCTAAATTTTCTGCATTGAATATGAATTAATATGCAATTCTCAAATTTACTTTAAACAGACTAGCCATGAGTTGATAGATAATACTGACAAATCATGTCGTTAGGAAATGGAAACAGTATTTATTTTTTAAATTCTCTGACTTATGTCCTTAACACCCCAAACAAATATCTTTTTATATTGTAAAATTATATTTTACTCTTTTTAAAAAGCAATACAAACTTATACATAATTTTTATTTGTCAATTAAAAACAAAAAGGTAATACATGTGTTTTTATAGGAAATAGAAAAATATGAATAAGCAAAAAGGTAGAAAATTTAAAGTATCTATCTTCTTTGTAATCTGTATTTTTTCATTGATCAATATATGAGAAACATTTTCTACGTCATTAAATAACACTTTCAATGATTGTGTTATTTTTCATTATATTAATACATTGTACTTTTTTGTCAATTTTATTGTGATATAATTTACGTACAATAAAATCAAGCAATTTTAAGTGTACAATTCAGTGAATTTTGACAATTGTATTTAGTCTTATAAGCACCACCACAATCAAGGTTTAGAACATTTCTGTTATCTCAAAGTTTCCTCATGCCCCTGTGCAGTTAATCCCCTTGCCCTAACCCCTGCACCCTAGCAGCCCTAGGTCTGCTTTTTAATCACTATAGTTTTGTCTTTTTAAAAAGAATTCTGTATAAATGAAACCATACAATATGTAGTCATTTGTGTCTTGCTTCTTTCCTGTGACAATGCTTTTGAGATTCATCCATGTTGTTGCAAGAATCAGCAATTTAATTTTATTGCTGTGTAGTATTCTGTTGTTTGTATATAACATAATTTGTTTATTCACTTGCCCCCTTAATGGACATTTACATAGTTTTCAGTTTGGGGCTGTTATAAATAAAACTGCTGTGAACATTCACATTCAAGTCTTGTATATACGTTATGTTTTCATTTCTCTTGAGTAAATCCCTAGGAGAGGAATTGGAGTCATATGGTAACTATAAGTTTAACATTTAAGAAACTATCTTCAAAATTGTTTAGCTGTTCTGGGTTATTTGTTTTTCCATATGAGTTTTAGAGCCAGTTTGTTAATTTCTGTGTACTACAGAAATTCATGTTATTGCAAGAATCAGCAGTTTATTTTTATTGCTGTGTAGTATTCCCTTGTTTGAATATAACACAATTGGTTTATTCACTTGCCCACTTGCCTACAGAAATTAACAAACCGTCTCCAAAACCCATATGGAGTCTGCTCCAAATTTGGTTGGAATTGTATTGGATCTGTAGATCATTTTGTGTATAATTGACATCTTAACAATATTGAGTCTTTGTATCCGTGAGTATGGTATATCTCTCTATTTAAATAGGTCTTTGGTTGAGTGCAGTGGCTGTAATCCTAGCACTTTGGGAGGCTGAGGTGGGAGGATCGCTTGAAGCTAGGAGTTTAAGACCAGACTGGGCAGTATAGTGAGACCCTGTCTCTAAAAAAAAAAAAAAAATTACCCTAGTGTGGTGGTACAGGTCTGTAGTCCTAGCTACTCAGGAGGATCACTTGAGCCCAGAGGTTTGAGGTTGCAGTGTACTGTGATGGCACCACTGCACTTCAGCTTGGGCAATAGAGCAAAATCCTGTCTCAAAAGAAAAAAAAAAGTAAATAGGTCTTTACTTTCTCTCAGCAGTGTTTTGTAGTTTTGGGTATACCAGTCTTATGCCTCCTTTGTTAAATTTATCTATGGGCATTTCAGATTTTTGGTGCTATTGTAAATGATACCAATTTTTCAAGAATTTCAACATCCAGTTATTTGTTTATTCAAAGTATAATAAATATAATTGACTTTTGTATGTTGACTTATTGACCTTGTATTTTGCAATCTTGCTAAACTTATTCTGGTTCTTTTAGATTCTTTAGACTCTTCTGCATAGATAATTACATTGTCTGTGAATAAGACAGTTTTACTTTTTTTTTTTTTTTTTGAAACAGAGTCTCACTTTGTTGCCCAGGCTAGAGTAAGTGCTGTGGCGTCAGCCTAACTCACAGCAACCTCAATCTCCTGGACTCAAATGATCCTATTGCCTCAGCCTCCCGAGTAGCTCAGACTACAGGCATGCGCCACCATGTCCGGCTAATTTTTTGTATATGTATTTTTAGTTGGTCAATTAATTTCTTTCTATTTTTGGTAGAGACTGGGTCTCCCTCAGGCTGTTTTCGAACTCCTGACCTCAAGTGAATCGCTGGCCTCGGCCTCCCAGAGTGCTAGGATTACAGGCGTGAGCCACCATGCCCGGCCGAGATAGTTTTACTTTTTCCTTTCCGACCTGTATTTCTTTTATTTTTTTTCTTGCCTTTTTACATGAATGAGGACTTCCAGTATAATATTGAATAGAAGTGGCGAGACTGGATATCCCTACCTTGTTCCTGATTGTAAGAGAACTCATTCACCATTAAATATGTTAGCTGTAGGTAGTTGGCTTTTTAAAAATGATTATTGTTCATAGGTTACCTTATCTTTTTAATATCTGTTTGTAGCAATGAACCTTATCCTTTCCCAAAGTTGGTGATATTTGTTTCCTTCCTTTTTTCTTGATTTATCAGAAATTTTCATTTTTTTTTTATCAGAGCTAGAGATTTATCAGTTTTATCAGTCTTTTCAAATAACCAACTTATTGAGGTCTGTGTTACTGCCCAGCCATTCTCTCAGCAAATATTCCATTTGCACTTGAAAAGAATATATATTCTGTAGTTCTTGAATATAGTGTTCTATAAATGTTTAATTGATTTTTTTCTCTGTTGTTTATCTGTTTTCTATATCATTGATTCCTGCTCTTTATTATTTTCTTCTTTCTTACTTTAGGTTTAGTTTGTTTTTCTTTTTCTAGCTTCTTAAGATAGAAGCTTCAATTTTTGATTTTTAAATTATTCTTTTCTAAAGTAATGGTGTACATTTTTCTTTAAGCATTATTTTAAGTGTAGCCCAAGAATTTCAATATGCTTTTCTTATTATTTAGGTGAAAATATTTTTTGTTTCCCTTGTGATTTCTTCTTTTGACCCATGGGTTATTTAAAAGTGTTTTGTTCAGTTTCCAAATATTAGGGATTTTCCATTATCTTCTTGTTACTGATTTCTGATTTACTTGATCAGAGTAAACTCTGAGTATCATAGAGTATATACTCTGTGATTTTAATTGGTTTATAAATTCATGAAACTGTTGGGAGCCTGAGATTATTTGATGATAAAATTAGGGAATTCATTGAGCCTCTGAGTCAATTTTCATTTGTCTTTCAGGTGAGAGACCAAGCCCAGCGCTGCTCACGGGTTCTCCTAGATATTGAGGCTGGTGCTCCTGTTCTTCTTATCCCAGAAAGTTCCAGATCAAATAATCTGATCGTAGCAAATTTGGGGAAGTTGAAAGTCAAGAATAAGTTTCTCTTTGCTGGTTTTCCTGGAACCTTTTCCCTGCAAGACAAGGTGAGCAATCTATATTCGTCCCCTTTTCAGTTCCGCTAGTATTTGAACACTAACTGAAAAATTCATCTGCTGCCATAGATGATCCATAACCACTGTTATTTTTGTAGGATATGTGGCTTGAAAAATATTTTTTGACATCTTATTGACATTTCAATTAACTTTATTAGGGTGTTATAAATTGTAACTGTTACTAACTATAGGTAGTAACTGGTTTTAGCAAACAAACCGATGGAATCAGTCTTCCATCTTTTTACAAGGCTTCCCTTATATAAAAATTCTTTCTGAATAACAACTTTTTACACAATGTGACTTTTTTCAGAGGATGGGATTTGGCCCATGGTTTTCCTAAAGTCATTTAAAAATGTCTTAATAAAATTTTATACAGTATATTGCTTTATAGTTTTCAATTACTTTGGCATTTATTTATTTCTTACAATAGTGTTTGGAAGTAATTAAGATGAGCATTATTGCTAATTGCAGTTTACATTTGGGAAAACTAGGACTCTTTGAGAATAAACAATAAAAATGGAAACACCTAGTAAATCACAGATTCTTAAAGCTGAGAGGATCTTGGAGATAGTTTAATTAGCCCCCTTCCACCCAGTTTTGCATTTGAGGAGACAGAGTGATGTTCCTGGAACTAGAGATGAGGTATTGTCATTCTCGGCTTGTGTTTTCATCATTCCTGGCTGGTTTCCACAGCAGCGTTTTAGTCTATTTGCTTACTCAGTCTGAACCCATTTTAGCATGTAAGGAAAGAACTTACTGCAGTTCTCAACTAGTTATGCCTATATTTAGTCTAATAGCTAATAAATAGCAGGGGGAGAGAGAGCCTTTGAGAATATGTACATAAGATTTAAGATGTTAAGACTGACAAAAATAGCAATATATAGGTGCTATTTGTTGAATGCTTACACATCAGCCTGTGCTAAGTTCTTTACATATAAAAGGAATCCCTTCGCCACACATCTAACACCAGAAGTGTTGTCGTCCCCCCCCCAACCATTCTCCAACTCTCTAGATACCAACTGGGTGTCCTGCAATTCAATTATAACACTGTCTGTAGTTAGCACAGACCCCATGGATTAATGGCTTAGTCCCACAAGACTGCCCCCCACTGCAGACACCAATCATAAGTCCAGTCTCCTGTACTTCTGACCGACTAGCTATAAATTAGGGCTCCTAACAACCCCCTCCTCAGGTTTGCTATAATGACTTGTAGAACTTAGAGAAACACACCTGCCAGTTTGTTATAAAGGATATAATAAAGGACACAGATAAATAGCCAGATGAAGGGGCATGTAGGGTGAGGTCCAGGAGGGTCCTGAGTACCAGAGCTTCTGTTCCCGTGGAATTGGGGTGCGCCTCTCTCTAGCGTGTGGATGTGTTCACCAAGCAGATCTCTGGTCCCCATTCTTCATGGTTTTTAATGAAGAGCTCATTTCCCCCTCCCCTTTGAGGCAGGGTCTCACTCTGTTGTCCACACTGGGGTACAGTGGCATCATTATAGCTCACTGCTTCCAAGTAGCTGCTGGGACTATAGGCACATGCCGCCACGCCTGGCTAATTTTAGTAGAGATGGGGTCTCACTCGTGCTCAGGCTGGTCTCTAACTCCTGAGCTCAAGCTATCCAAAGTGCTAGGATTACAGATGTAAGCCACCACTCTCCATCATATGTAGGCATGATTGATTAAATCACTGGCCGCTGGTAATTGGGCTCAATCTCTAACCTCTCCCCCTTCCTTAGAGGTCTAGGGAGTGAAGGTGAAAGTTTCAACCTTCTAATCACATAGTTGGTTCTTTGGGCAACCTCCATCTTGAAGCTATTTAGGGGCTTTCAGCCACCAGTCATCTCATTAGCATACAAAAAGTCACCTGTCACACAGAAGATTCTAAAAAGCTCTTGGTGTCAGCCAGTAAGACCAAATACAATCCTCTTCCTTTAACTACAAGGATATTAATGAGAAATGTGTCTTTAGGCAATTTCATTGTTATTTTACCGAACATCATAGAGTGTACTTACACAAGCCTAGATGGCATAGCCTCCTATCCACCTGGACTCTGTGGTATGGCCTATTGCTCCTAGGCTACAAACCTGTAGCCTGTTACTGTACTGAGTATTGTAGGCAGCGGTAACACAAATGGCAAGTATCTGTATCTAAATGTATCTAACCATAGATAAGGCACAGTAAAAATGTGGTATTATAATCTTATGGGACCACTGTAGTATATGCCTTCATTGACTGACATGTCATTATGTAGTCCATGACTATATTTCTTTGTGATATATCTGTATTTCAAGGCCAGACTAAAATTTTTAGGAAGAGATCAGTGATAGCCAGAATGGGCGATCAAGTTCAATAATCATATTTTAGTTTCTCTACCCTTCCTAAAAAGGTAACAACTGATTTTCTGTATCAGATATATTTATATATGGGTTTGCAAGCTAACTCTGAAGTTAGCCTTGGGAGAAGAACTGCTAAAATATTTTAAGAAATTTTTACAGAACGGTTTCTATTTTGTTAAGCCAAATAATAAACAGTATGTAGTTTATAGCATGTTAATGAAAAGTTTTCCTGCATTTGTTTTTGAGGATTTGATTTTAAGTAGCAGTGCATACAAGGATCGTTTTTTCTTCAAGGTATAATGTGTTTTTTGTCTCCCAGCTATTCTGAAAACCTTATGGGATTCAGCAGTCAATTCACATTCATATGCTTAAAAAAGAAAATTTAAAAAATGTACAGAGTGTCCCTTGTCCTGGGAAACAGGTCGTGGCTGCCCCGTCACCTATCACGCAAAGCATGTTTCATCTATAGCAGAGCAGCTTCCTCACTGCCATCTCTTGAAAATCAGCCCTCCTACAAGGGTTCCTAGTAAAAACAAACAAAAGAAATAAAACTAACCCTTTGAAATTTATTACTTTTTTTGTGTGTGTGTTAATTACTTCCCTCCTATGTAGAGAAGACCTTCTTAAGACCCATTAAAAATAATTTCTTCCAGGCTGGGCGGGTGGCTCACGCCTATAATCCTAGCACTCTGGGAGGCCGAGGCGGGTGGATTGCTTGAGGTCAGGAGTTCGAAGCCAACCTGAGCAAGAGCAAGACCCCATTTCTACTATAAATAGAAAGAAATTAATTGGCCAACTGATATATCTAGAAAAAATTAGCCGGGCGTGGTGGTGCATGCCTGTAGTCCTAGCTACTCGGGAGGCTGAGACAGAAGGATTGCTTGAACCCAGGAGTTTCAGGTTGCTGTGAGCTAGGCTGATGCCACGGCACTCACTCTAGCCTGGGCAACAAAGTGAGACTCTGTCTCAAAAAAAAAAAATAAAAAATAATTTCTTCCTTAAATCCTAAAAACTGTCTTGTTGCATACCTGTGGTTGTTCTGTAGAATTCCATAAGGGCTGCTTGGAGTGTGTCGTTTGTTAAAGTATTTGTAATCAGATAAACATATCTGTGACGTTTACCATTCCATGTATACAGTTAAACTTAAATTGATCAGTGTCTATATGACGTGAATAATTACCTTCTTCACCAAGCATCACTTTGCATTTACATTCACCCTTTAATACATTTGCATGTGTGAGGTTTGTCTAATATCCATTCCAGTGGTTAAGGAACAGGAAATAATCCTGAAATCAAAGCTTCCAGAGGGGTTATTTGCCCTTGAGTTCCATGACTCCTGTGTGTTTGGAATTGTTTTACATAAATCCATGTCTTAATGAGTGCAAGTTTGAGTTTTTCCGCATATGTTTTCCTTTCATTTTTTTCAACCATAGCTTGTACTTAAACCGTAATTTTTAAGTCAGAGTCTTTCAAAAGCTTTGGGTTAATCTCCTCAAGCCACTGATTTATTTAAACCAACTACAGAGAGGATGTAGAGATGAATAAAATGAAAGAGCAACAAACGCTTTCCAGAATTTAAATAAACGAAGCAAGAGGAAAAGTTTTTAATGTGGAAATACTTAAATAATGGCATTTACCTAGGAATTTGCCTTGAAAAAAAAAAACGGCAGAAAGTAAAAACTAGTTTCTTTTACTGTTACTTGTAACTACTACTCAAGGTAACTGAAAGGGAGCAATATTTTTGTGTTTTTTCTCAAAGCTGAGAGGAGTAAACATCTAAGGCAGTGCTGCAGGGAGAACCGCCTTTCCCTTCCTCCCAGCCTACACGTGGGACTGACTAGATGGGAACAGTCTGATGCAGGAGCCATACAGATATGTAGCTCTGAGGCTTTGGTGAAGGAACCACGGGAAGTTTAAAAGTCAATCATTGAATCATTCCAGTGAAATAGATTTTGTTAACAATTAACTGAAGGTATTAAGTACGTAAGAAAAGTAATATTTTCAATAGAATTACAGAATCTGTTTTATTCTGTATTAACCCTTCTTAATTTTGGTGGCCTCGAACAGAAACATAATAGGAATGAATGGCTTACTTCTTTTGTTTTCCATTTTGGTTTCATTTCCACAGTTGCTTAGAGAGATGGAAAATGTAAACCAATGAAAGGAGACTTCTATGATGGAAAATACAGACACACTGCCGCAGCCTAATTCCATTGGAGCCACATTGCTATTAGATATGTTTTCTTGAAACAATAACTGCTCCCCCTCCACCCCCAGCAAAGCAACAGTAAATCATGTAGCTGAGGGATTCGCTTTTGTTGCATTTGACCTGGATTAAAACCACTTTGAAGCAGCTGGCATCTTCAAATTTGCTTTTGAGCCAAAAGATAGTATCTTCCTATAAAATTGCTATAGTTTTCAACAGGTGTTGAATTATATATAACATCTCTGCAGATAATTATATGTGACAGTAAATGTCATGACTCTTGTTAGCCTCTTGTTTATGGGATCTGGGAGGCTGAGAAAAGTACAAATAATAGTCTTTGAAGATCGTAGGGAATGGGCTAGGACTTCCAGGATATTAAAGATACAGTCCCACCAACATCGTCTCCACCCCCCTCACCCCCATTTCTGCATTCTAATTTTATTTTGTTTATTCCCAGGAATCCGTGCCTTCAACTTCCCCAGCGGGTACTCCCAAACACAGTATGAGGAAAATGACAAGCACGGAGGACTCTAAGGGGACCCATACCCAGGGGCAGTTCATGATGCCCAGTACCTCCACCAAGCAGCAAGGGTCACAAGCCACACCATCTGTTGGCCAAGTTTCCGGTAGTCCAGGTAAAAGAGAAGAAAAGAGCTATATAGTGAAGATGGGGAAATTCACATTGGGTCCAATCAGATGCTAGCAAAGAGATAGTATTTCTTTGGTGATTTTGATTTTCCTTATGAAGGCTTAAGAGTCTTTGGTATAGATTTAACATTGGGTGACTTGTAGAGTATAGTTAAATTAGCAAGACTCAGTGTAAATAGATTTTAGATTGTCTATTAGGGCTTTTTTCCTTGTACATCAAGATAATTGTCACTAGATGGTGATAGTATAATTAGAAAGAGTCCTGCATCCTTGCAGGCCACTCTACAGACACTGTCCCTGCAAGTCACTGTTTAACCCTTTGCACTCACTTGCTTTTTTCTCATCCACTCGACATTATCCACACTCGACATCCGAGTGCAAAGGGTTAATTCTAAAAAATAGAAAAGAACCCAGTAATATTACTGTGAATTAAATAACAACAGAAATACTATAAGCAACAATTTTTAAAAGACATGAGCCATCCAATTATTGGTATTCTTCTCTATAAGAATTAGTTATTCCAAATGTGAGCCTTATTTTGGCTTTTCTGTTTTTAAATGTATTCCTTATGGGTGATGTACTAGATAAATGGGGTGCTGCTCTGAGGCATTAGAGAGGGAGGCAGAATATGATTAGCTGCAAAGCGTGGTGCCAGACACTAGCTGAGGGAGGCTGCTGAATGTCTTTTGTTAGATAGATACAAGGAATGGGTCAGCTGCCTGCAGTACCTTGTGACAGGAAAGTGGTTTATAGTTATGTTGATGATTAAACAAGATAATCTTAATCATCATCATGATAATAGTTATTGTGGAGCACTATGAGCCAGACATTGTGGTGCATTATTTATTTATTTATTTATTTTGAGACAGAGTCTCGCTTTGTTGCCCAGGCTAGAGTGAGTGCCGTGGTGTCAGCCTAGCAAACAGCAACCTCAGACTCCTGGGCTCAAGCAATCCTTCTGCCTCAGCCTCCCGAGTAGCTGGGACTATAGGCATGTGCCACCATGCCCGGCTAATTTTTTCTATATATATTAGTTGGCCAATTAATTTCTTTCTATTTATAGTAGAGACAGGGTCTCGCTCTTGCTCAGGCTGGTTTCGAACTCTTGACCTCGAGCAATCCTCCTGCCTCAGCCTCCCAGAGTGCTAGGATTACAGGCGTGAGCCACCACGCCCGGCCTGTGGCGCATTATTTACATTAATTATTTCATCTATATAACACCTCTTTCAGGTTTCATTTTTATCCCCATTTTACAGATGAAGAGACAAAGGCTTAGAGAGATTAAGCAACTTAATTTGCCAAGGTTACATATGTAGTAAATAGAAGAGTTGGACGACAAATTTTGGCCCCTAATTTTTAATCTACATGATACTAACTGTCCGTCTGTGTGTATAGCGCATATAGAGCATGGAGGGAGAGGCACCTGGGAGCTACTCAACAAATGTTATCTGTTGTTAGATATTAGGATGATGACAATGATTAGGAATAAGGCCAGTCTTATCTGTAGGTAGATGCCTTTGAGATGTGATTTGGCCAGGCGTGGTGGCTCACACCTGTAATCCTAGCACTCTGGGAGGCTGAGGTGGGAGGATCGCTCAAGGTCAGCAGTTCGAAACCAGCCTGAGCAAGAGTGAGACCCCGTCTCTACTAAAAATAGAAATTAATTGGCCAACTAAAAATATATAGAAAAAAGTAGCTGGCCATAGTGGCGCATGCCTGTAGTCCCAGCTGCTCGGGTGGCTGAGGCAAAAGGATTGCTTGAGCCTAGGAGTTTGAGGATGCCCTGAGCTAGGCTGACGCCATGGCACTCACTCTAGCCTGAGCAACAGAGCGAGACTCTGTCTCAAAAAAAAAAAGTGATTTGGGATATTTTATAGAAAGTTCTCTCTTCTAACAATATTTCTTGTACTGATTTGCTATTTGTTTCTGAAAGTCCCCTATTAGTGATACATTGCCTTGGATTAAGAAAGTGGTTTTCGCATTAGTTCCATGTAGTCCTAGGAATCCCTGAGAGTACCCTAGGGAATCTCCACAGCCTACTTCATTCCCATTCCTTGCCCCCTTCTACCAGGTCAGCTCTTCTTTTATCTATTTTAGATATTTATCAATGTAATCAGCCAATGAAGAACTAATTTATTCAGTGCCCACTTAATGCAAGGTGTTATAATATTTTGTTCCCAAGTGTATTAACATACTGTTAGACATGGCTTCTGCTATGATGGTACTTGCAGACAAATGAGAAAGACATTAAAAAATACATAAATATTGATGGATTATAATAAATGTTATCCAGAGAAAGACAAAAGAACAGAGAGGACCCAATTTAGATTGAGATGGGTGGGCCATGCCACTGCTAAAGCTGTTCAGGCAACAGAGAGCTTGGCATTTTGGAGGAAACAAATGCCAGTAAGCCTGAGGCTCAGTGAGCAAAGGCGGGAATGGCTCAAGATGAGTTTGGAAAAGTGGGCAGTGGGCTTCTGTAGGGCTGTGTAGGGATTTGGGGGAGTTTTGCAGAAAGAATTTTAGATTAAACATAGCTATTAAAATGTATAAAGGAAGGGATTGTTTGGTCTATTTATTTTTTAAAGGATTACTCAGGTATTTTGTGGGGAGAATAGTTTTGTGAGGGCCACAATGGAATTATGTAGGTATAATGGAGGAGAGTTTATTTTGGTGGCCTAGGCAAGAATGAAGGTAATTTGGATTTGGTCAGTGGCAGTGGAAGTGGTTACAGGTATTATTTGTTTGATAAAATAATTTTGCTGCTGGGAAAAGTTTATAAACCTTTGGGCAGCATTGTCTCTAGGGAGGGATTGCATGTGAAGTTAAATTTAGTCATAAACCCTCAGCTGGGATGTCAGGATAGGCATGAGACACTGAAGGACTGTGACACAGTCTATGTTTGCAGTGGCGGGCAGGTGGCAGGATGTGTAGAGCACACAGAGGTCTGTGTGGGCAGGTCTTGGTGCCGTAGTGGAGACTTCCGCACAGCCGGTTTTCTAAGTAGTGGACGGCAGGGGGAAGCAGGCAGTTCTAAACATTTTCCAAAGGCAGAATGAACTTAGAATTTTAAATTTTGTTCAGGGCCAGCCCTTTTGGGGTCCCATTTTCTTCATTATATTTCTTTCCTTGGGCCCTTGTAGAAGATCATGTTTGCCTGCTGGATTGCATCGTTGTGGATCTCCAGGACATGGACATCTTTGCTGCGGAGAGACATCCACGAGAATACTCTACAGCCACAGAGGACAATAGTGGAGATCTGATCTTCCCCTCTTACTTTGTGCGACAAACAGGAGGAAGCCTCTTAACTGAGCCTTGTAGGCTGAAATTGCAGGTAGAAAGGAACTTGGACAAGTGAGTGTTTTACATTTGAATAACTATCTATTGTAAGTAGAATCTTAACTTGGAAATTAGTGCTATTAAGGTAAGTCTGGAAAAACATAGGCATTCATTTATTTCTTTTTTTTTTTTTTTATGAGGTAATAAGAAAATTTTAAACATTTATTTCTTCATCTGTTGAACAAGTGTTTATTGAGCCCCTTACAGTGTGCTAGACATGAGGGTACTATAGCAGAAGAGAAAGCATCTGCATTTGCAGGAGCTTACGTTTTGTTGAGGGATATAGGAAGGAAAGTAGATGATTCTAGCTTAATGTTTGATTCAGTGTTATAAAACTGTGTTAATAAGATTACAAGTGCCTTGGAAAGAAAGAGAGAGGGACACAAATTTAGCATGGATTTGGGTGGTGGTGGAGGGTAGTGATTGCATCTAAGTATTCTAGAAGTGATGGATATTTGAATTATGTGTTCCAAATATAATATATTTTGAACCAGTTATTGCTGTTTACCTTGGAACTCCATTTAATCAGTATAAATGTTTAGGTGCAGACTTGCCTATTTCACTGCATGAAGCAATATGAAAGTACTCCAGAAAGCCTAATGAACTGACTCCACGTTTACCCTTATCGTTGGCCTCCAAACATAGGATGCTTATTTCTGTAGTTCAGAGCATTGCTTCAGTTGTCATTTAGTTCCATGTCTGGCTGGGAACCTTCTTGGAAATAAACATTCTCAGACCTACCTGGAACCAGCGAAATCTGACTCTCATGGCTGGTGCTCAGCTATATACTTCTGCTCTCCTGGTCCATGTACATGGGCTGGGAACCGCCAATTACAGTGTATGATGTCTCTTGGTTTGGGGCATTGATTTTGGAGAAAGCAGCAATGTTTTGCATCTTGACTCCAGGGAAAAATGAGGTGTGACTATAAAGTAAAGAAAGAGATTTCCATTTGGAGCATTTTGAAAAGCAGCCTCCTTACTTATGATAGAGTGTGATTTTAATCCTTCTTTGGCCACTCTCAGCACAGTTCTTGGGTTTGGGCAAGTCATTTAATGTCACTTTTTTAGTTTCTCTCTGGATTAATGATACAATTTAGCCGTTCTCACTGGGATGTTTGTATTTCACTCTTACTTGTTATTCAACTGCTCCCTGGCTGGTGTTCAGTTATGGTTGGCATGGGCTATATTTGGTTTTACTGGCTAAGCAATCTTAAGAAGAGCTTCATTATTTAGAAATCGAACACTTTGTTTTCTTTTGAAGCAGTGCTTTCCAAAAAAAAAAGTGCTTTGCTACTCTGCTTATCTAAACTTTCCCCGCTCCTATCAGTGTTTATGTGCAGGTAATTATACTCTGTTAGCCCAGATAGAAGGTGATACTGAACACAAGGTGTCCTTTCAGCTTCTTACACCCCAGAAACAGGAACCCAAGGTGGCACTTCCCAGTTTTTCTTTGTTGATTACGTGATTGGTTTTTAAAAACTCTATTGTGTGTATGCTTTTCTCTATAGACAAAGTAGTTTTTTTTATATTCCTCTGCCACTTCAAATCCTAACCTTCTGCCTTATATACTCAGAGTGTAGTGTCTGTAGGATCCATGATGTCCACTTTACCCATGAGAGGGGTGGGGAAGTTTTTTAGTGTTGAGATGAGGTATGCATGTGTTACCCCCCCTCCCCCATCTGCAACTTTACTTCCACCCAACCCAGCTGAGATGAGTAACCTATCTAGATTTTATCCTAACGTCCCACCTGGGTTCAACATGAAACTGGCTGTTGTCCTTTAGTTACCACTTTGCTTTATTGCTTTCCCAACTGTAATCTCTAAGCTATTTCTGAGTGTCATGAGGTTTTCTTTATTAATAGATTAGTTAGTTAGCTCATGTTAGAGTGGAGGATTTTCTTGATATATATTTTGGGGGAAAAAAGGGATATTTTGTAGTTGAAGCATGCCAGTCATACTAATTTGCTGCATTTGGAGCTACATGAAACTTTTGTCGTTGGAAGTTAGAAATTAACTGGTTGGTAATATATAGGTGGGTACATTTTAGCCCTCTATTTGGGTGTGATCTATGTCAGTGTTAAGTTAGGACTTGTTTGTGTAAATGACCTTTTTTCTGTTTCATAGAGAAATAAGTCATGCTGTGCCAGACGTATCTATCCATGGCAACCTCTCCTCAGTACACTGCTCCCTGGACCTGTATAAATACAAACTGATCCGTGGCTTATTAGAGAACAACCTTGGAGAGCCCATAGAGGAATTTATGCGGCCTTATGATTTACAAGATCCAAGAATTCATGTGAGTGAGATCTTCTGTAACCCTCATAGTCTCAGCTGATGTCACCCTATGTGTATATATTCCTCAAATTTACCTGGAGAAAGAAGGTGAAACAACAGGCAAATTAGATTTCTTGACATATTAATGCATTTTTAGGTTGGCATCATCAACTATGGACTGATCAGCATTTTCCTCTTGTAGACTGTTCTCAGTGGAGAAGTGTACACTTGCATGTGCTTCCTCATTGATATGGTAAATGTAAGTCTGGAGCTTAAAGATCCAAAAGGAAAAGAAGGTGCTGGGTCTCTGGCCAGGTATCACTTTAATTTTATTTTATTATTATTTACAATAATCCAAATAATGCACATATTTTGTATTAACATAGAGCAGAGGTTGCAGAGTGGTGGTCCACAGGCAGAATGTGGTCAGCAGAGTGCTTTTGGTCTACACAGTGCTTTTGAAAAGTTTCAGTTTGTTTCTCTGTCAGCCAATACAGGTTAGGTTATGCTCTAGTAATAGGCAACCCCACATATCAGGGACTTAAAAGAGTGAAGATGTTTTTCTCCCTCATACTATGTGACTGTTGTGGGTCTCAGGCTGCTCTGCTCATTGGAGTCACTTGCAATGACGTGCAGCCAGTGTTTTGCTGTGCCAGAGAGACAAACAAGAGCTCTGGAATTGGTCTCGAATGGCAATTAAATGCTCTGGCAAACCTTGTGGAACTAGAATGTGGCCCCACACGGTGCAGCAGAGTCAGGAAGTACTGTCTCACTGTGTCCGGGGAGTTACGGGGAGGGAGATCCCCTATTGGGTTGCAGCCCTGATGACTGCATCACTGGCCAACATTTAAAATATTGGGAGATTTCACATACAAAGTTTGGATTTCAGATTTGTTTAGAAAAGTAGAAACTTTGGCAGTACTAGGTCCATGTTCTCACTTGGAATCACCTGGAAGCTGAGTAGCAACCGCTCCGTTTAGATGGGGTGTGTACTTACCTAGCAGTCCATTTATATCACTTGCTTGGTCAGTGTAGGTGTATGCATTTGTGATTACTGGTGTAGAACTTTAAAGAGTGCATTGTATTTTCACACATAATAACCTTTTCATTTTGATCTTTTATCAGCCCTGTAAGGTTGGGCAGATGCACTCTTATTTTCCAGATAGACTTTCTGACTAAGCATAAGGTCATATGCTTGGAAAATTGGTTCGATATTTGAAAACAGTACTTCAAGCCTAGTAATTTCCCTGCTGAAGTACTCTGTCTTCTAGTTTGTCTTTCCCTTGAAACTCTGCCATGGTCTGTACCTAATTCAGCTGATGATAGCCCGGTATTGTGAAACTGGGATCCCAGATTGATGGTTTTGTTAGCCGGCAGTTTTTTCCTGATGACTGGCTATGCCTTTAGTTTTTCTCAGTATGGAATAATTCTGTATATATTGTCACAATGGTGCTGAGTAATTATGAATTGCTCATTGCAGCTTTCTCTTATTTATTAAATATTTATTTATTTTTTGAGATAGGGTCTGACTCTGTCACCGGGGCTAGAATGTAGAGGCATGATCATAGCTCACTACAATCTCAAACTTCTGGGCTCAAGCCATCTTCCTGCTTCAGCCCCCCCAATAGCTGGGACTATAGGCGTGCACTACGGCACGAGGCTAATTTTTCTGTTTTTTGTAGAGACGGGCTTCCTCTTGCTCAGGCTGGTCTAAAACTCTTGGCCTCTAAAAATCCTCCTGCCTTGGCCTCCCAGAGTGCTAAGATTATAGGTGTGAACCACAGTGTCCGGCCCTATCTTTTATTTTGTTAAAAAAGGTGGTTTCAAAGACATTTCCTGTTGATAGGTCAGTTGAATTATTTATCCACATGAATTATGTTATTCGTTCTGATTGTCCCCAGTATACTATAATAGTCTTACATAAAAGTTCAGACAGACTGGAGAGAGAAACCTCCAGGGAAGCTGGAAGTTGACAGATGAAGGTCTAAAGGGACCCTTGGCATCCCTTGGGGATTATTACAAATATACAGCCTTCTTAGAATTCTGATGGGAAATGGGAATGATTATGAATCAAGAATATCATAAATGTGTGATATTATTATTTCTCACAAAGTTCCTGTGAACCTCTTACAAGGTTACAATGACACTAAATCCATTTTGAGGGATCTACTGACAAAATCAATGAAAGAGCTCAGATTGAAAGTTGTTCTCCTTTGTAGGACTTAGATATATTTATGATTTTGGTCTTGTTATCCTAAATGTACATACTTTTGTAAAATGGTGGAAGAATTATGTTTCACATCTTATCTGTTCTCTTTTTCCCGTTTAGATTTGACTTCAAGAAATGTAAACTGCTCTATGAGAGCTTTTCCAACCAAACCAAGTCCATTAACTTGGTTTCCCATTCCATGATGGCTTTTGACACCCGCTATGCTGGCCAGAAGACCAGCCCTGGCCTGACAAATGTATTCAGCTGTATCTTTCAGCCCTCCAAGAACAGCAGCAGTACCCATGGATCCATTCAGATTGAACTGCATTTCAGGTAGTAGATCCAGACACTGACTCTGCCTTTCCTATGGAAACATTCCTTTTTGCGGCCGGCGAGCCAAGTCCATGTTGGCTTTAGAACATCAAAGGACCAAGGAATCACTAAAAAGAGAAACAGATAATGGCTGTTAGGGCAGTGTACTGTATATTGACATGTTATTCCCATAATCTTGCAGTTTCATTTATTGGCCAAAAGATGTCTCTGTTGCCTTAAAAGTAAAAATAGTAGTTCAGCATTGAGTTGAACCAGGCCCTTAAAATCAACCTCCCTGTAAACTGAATACTGTTTTAATTTGTCAAGCAATTTGAGGAAGGAAGAAATTATGCTGGTTTAAAGAAAACAGAGAAGACTTTTCGTCTCTAAAAATAATGGAAGAGAAGGTGTTTTTGGCTTGAATTACCTGTTATTTAAGCCTTGCTCACTTACTTGTTCATGTATAGAGTTTTTACCTTTTTGAATCAGGTTGTGTTTTTCTTTCTAATATTTTGGGAGGCAGTGCTGTATGTGTAAAGAGCATGTATTTTAGAATCAGATCTGAGCTCAAAACCAAAGCCTACTACTTTTTAGCTGTGTGTCCTAGGACAAGTTGTTTAGCTTCTTTGAGCCTCAGTTTCGTCTTCTATGAAGTAGAAAAAATATACGTACCTCATTAGGTAGAAATAATAATCACAATAATTCTGGCATATTGCTTGACACAGATGGTAGCTGTTATTACTGATGTGCTTGTGTTATTTTATGATATACTACTGTGAGATTTTATGACTGAGCATATACCTGAAAACTGAAAAATTAGGTCTGATCTAAAGAAATCTTTCAATGAAAATCCAAAAAGAGACTTTGGAACTAAGGTCAGTTTCATTCTGTTAATGCTTAATGCCATCAGATATGTTGTAAGTACAAACCACTAAGTAAAAAGGCTGGGAAAAACTTTGTAGTTAATCAAAAAAAGAAAAAAAATCATCAAGATTATTCTTATATTTATGTATTTATATTTCAGTGTGCTGTCCAGAATTCCTAAGGGTTTAGGATTTTTTTGTTTTTTTTTAATAGAGCAAGGCCATGGTCTCTCCATATGCCTCTAGGAAGTTTAGCAAAGTGGACATTTAAACTTTTGTATGAACTTTTAAAAAGTTCAATAGTAGGAATGCTAGTTGCCTCTTACCGGACCCTGCCATGAGGTAGGTATTTTATCTGTAGTCAGTTTAATCCTTATAAGTCTGCAAAGGGGTCACTTCTTCCTCATTTTACAGATGTAGAAATGGACACTTGGAGAAGGGTTAAGTAATCTACCCCTCCCCTGCTTTTTTCCCCTGGCTGGATTTACTGAATAATTAAGTAACTCTTTTTAAAGTCACATAGTTAGTAGGTCAAGTAGTCAGAGCTCAAACCTGGGTCTCTGACTTCACAGCCCATGTCTCTTCTAAGAGTCTTCAGGCCTACCAGGTTTCTAGAACATTATTGGTCTGATTGCAATGAGATGATAAGATGGTTGTGTTTTGTAGTTCCTTTGTTTGAAGATGTTTATTTAGACAAGAGGCTTGCATATGTTTGGTCCATCTGCAGAAACAATTTTCTTTTTGAGTTTGTTTTATTATTATAGATCCGGCTTCCTAAACCATCAGCTAGTTGTCTCACGTGTCATGTTTTTAGTGTACAAGCAGCCTCAAAATATTACTTGATGTATATATTAAAGGTATATATAATTTCTTGGAGTCAAATAATAAAGTCTTACCTTGGCTCTTGCTAACAGAAATACCATTGTTAGTGAGAGGAGTAAAATGTTCTCTTGATTGGAAATTTTGAACGCCTTCCGTGTCTCAAGAAGAATTACTCTTCTGTTGGGATTTTACATGTCAAATATAAATCACTTCACAGTGTTTAAAGGCTTGAAATATTTTCCAGAAAAGGGATTCAGCACACTGCGACTTTCCAGTTAGTGCATAGCTCTGACAATCTGTGTTTAAACTGGGGCGGAAAAATTTTACTGAGGGCAACATTTTTTCTCCATTACAAAAGAGTAGAGTGTTTCTGTGAAAAATGCTGTCTCTGTAAGAAGGAGACATGCATCACGACATGCCCTTTTAGTAGAGGCAGCAAGTCAGGTTTAGGAGAAACTAGAGACTAGAGAAAACAACCATAGAAATACCTTCAAACCTGCTTTTCCCAAATAAAAGCGGCATTTAGGGCAGAGGACCAGGTACATGTAGTAGCTAGAGCTCTGGAGTCTCTCTTCTGGGCTTCAGAACCCAGTTCAACCCAGAAAGCCCTATGTAAGTATGTCCCTAGCCCATGTTTCTTTTGTCCTACCCACCTGGGCAGGGTAGGTGTAATAGCCTACCAATTAGTAGGCCTGGGTAAAGCTCCTGACTGCACCACAGTTTGAGGCCAGGCCTGGGGGTCCTCCTCGGGTTTTCACTTCAAATACAGAATTTGAAGTAATGGGGGCTATAAAACAAGTGCTCCCCTCCTCCCTCAACTCCACCTCTAGGTTGCTTAAGTATATCCCACAGTAAATGTCATCTTATTTGTTCTCCTTCTCAGGCTAAAACATCAATTTCAGCTAGAGAAACTAGTACTAGTATGTAAACTTTGTGTTTATAAAGAAGTGATCCTAGACATCAAATAAAGAGTGCCTCATTGATCTTCTTACAATAGCCAATAGGGAAGGAAAATGGCATTTATCAAATTCCTATTGTGTGCCTGGTGCTTTATTTCTTATGATATTAATATTTCTCATTTTATAAGTGAGGAAACAGGTTGAGAGAAGGTAGCTGACTTACTCAAAACAACGTAACTTATAAGTGACAGTATTTAAGTCTGGGTCTTTGACTTCAGAGCCTGTGTTCTTTCTATACCAGAGTTTCTCAGCCTTAGCACTTATTGACATTTTGAAGGTCAGATAATTCCTTGCTGTCTTGTGCATTGTGGGATGGTTAGCAGCATCTCTCACCTTTCCTTGCTAGACGCCAATAACAACCCTCCTGTCCCCACCCATCTTCCCATCGCTTTTGCAATCAAAATGTCAATCAAAAATGTCTCCAGACATTGCCAAATGTTTTCTGGGGAACAAAATCATCCTAATGGAGAACCACTGGGCTACACTGTTCTACTTTCTTATAGCATATTCCTTCTTGTTTAAAAATATGATTTTGTTATTCACTGAATGTGTTATTAAACCAGTGTTCAGAGTTTATCGATACTTGAAACTGGCAGTTTAGAAAATATTGGATTACCACATGCCAAAACCGAGTAATACATTTGCAGGTTATTAAAATACCAAGTTTTTTTTCCTATTTTATTTTTTCTGTCTTCTTTCTTGTAGATCTACCAAGGATTCCTCCTGTTTTACAGTAGTTCTCAACAATCTCCGTGTGTTTCTCATATTTGACTGGCTACTCTTAGTCCATGATTTTCTCCACACTCCCAGCGATATTAAGAAACAAAATAATGCTACTCCTTCTCGCCATCGTAACTCTAGCAGCGAATCTACTAGAGTTCCCAAAACTGTGAAGTGTGGAGTAGTTACCAAGCGGTCTTCCCTTCCTGTGTCCAATGAAAGGCACCTGGAGGTCAAGGTCAATGTAACAGGTGATTCTACATACGTGTGATTCACTGGTGCTTAGTTTGGTTGTTAGGCTCAATATCTGTCTTACAGGGTGATTTCTCTGTTGCTTCATTTTTTGACATGAGCACTTACACATTTGCATTTTTTACAGACCAACAAGTGTTGAAGTTCTTGACCTCCCTTTTCAGGTGTGAGCTGCCTGGCCCACTGAAGGCCATGGGGTCTCTTGTGCCTCCCCTCTGCCTGCCTAGTGCATGTGCCTGGCCTGAGGGTCCATCTGGGCAGTGGTCTTTTTTCCCAATGTGAAATCTGGCTTCAATTTTCTGTTTGATCTTTAGGGCCCCAACAGATGTGCATTACTGAGTTTAGACAAATCTGGTATGTGAAAAAATCTCAATTTTGAAGATAAATAAGTGAGGGTATTGTTATTTTCTTTAGAAAAAGAATATTTTCCCATGCAGATGAATTTACTATTTTTGTTGACTAGTAGTAAACTCTTCCAGTGCATCTGTATATATTTGTGTGTTTATTGCTGTTTGTGATACCCCTACCTACTTTTCAATGGTTTTGATGAAGCTGGCTAATACAATGCATTTTAAATGGATTTAGTTAAATCTCGACATTAACTTGGTCTGCTTTCTTTTAAATAACTTTGTAAACAATTGCATAGATGCCAGATAGTGCCTTATGGTGCCTGACCAACATTAGTCAGCCATCATATTGCCCTGCAATTTTCAATCAGGGCATCACTTGAAGAAAGGATGATTTTCTGAGTTTCTGAATCTGTTAGGCCTCCCAGGAGAACTGGGATGCAGTTTCTATCTCTAGCTTAAATAAGAATGCTAAAGAGAGAAACCGCATCCCAGTCTTTTCTGCTATTGCATTGCTCTGTTGGTTGAGCTGTACCTGGCCAGATACAGAGAATTTATTCAGAATGACAGTAAAGCGGAATGTCGACAGACATCTTGGAGAACAAATCTTACTGGTTAACATTCTTGCCTGGTGGGAATGGGCTGCTTTGTTAGCAACAACCTGGTGTTTTCCAGCTTCCTAGCTTTGGCTTGATTGACCATGCTGTCCTTTCCAGGCACCGAGTTTGTGGTCGTTGAAGATGTGTCCTGCTTTGATACCAATGCCATTATTCTAAAAGGCACCACAGTGCTTACCTATAAGCCCCGATTTGTCGACCGCCCCTTTTCAGGAAGTTTGTTTGGCATCGAGGTAAGAAGTCTATGTGTCGATTACAGCACTACATGCTTGGTTCAAGAGAAAAACATCCTAAACTTTTGTTAGTGGAAATAATTCATGAAATTAGAGGACCCTTTGCCATCTTTTCCTCTTTGTTTTCTTCTAAGGTGTACTAAGTTATTATTCTAATGTGTGAATTCAGTCCTCTAAATATGCAGAGGGAATTTATCCTCCCTTCCTCAAGAAGTACAAGGAGACTTTTCTAGTCCCCATTACCCTGTCAGGCACTTTGTTGCCTTCTCTAGTTCTACAGGTCTAGTTCTTGGCAAATTTGTGAAGGTGAGGCCAGGGTCCTCATTTCCCCTGCATGAGCATAGATAGTTCTGTGAAGAACTAGGGCTTTGGAGTAATGGAAACTCATTTATAAAAGATGTTAAGGATTTTTTTTTTTTTGAGACAGTCTCATTCTGTTGCCCCGGCTAGAGTGCCATGGCATCAGCCTAGCTGACAGCAACCTCAAACTCTTGGGCTCAGGCAATCCTCCTGCCTCAGCCTCCCGAGTAGCTGGGACTACAGGCATGTGCCACCATACCTGGCTAATTTTTTTTTTTTTTTGAGACAGAGTCTCACTTTGTTGCCCAGGCTAGAGTGAGTGCCGTGGCGTCAGCCTGGCTCACAGCAACCTCAATCTCCTGGGCTCAGCGATCCTACTGCCTCAGCCCAAGTAGCTGGGACTACAGGCACGCACCACCATGCCCGGCTAATTTTTTTGTATATATATTTTTAGTTGGTCAATTAATTTATTTCTATTTTTGGTAGAGATGGGGTCTCACTCAGGCTGGTTTCGAACTCCTGACCTTGAGCAATCCGCCTGCCTCGGCCTCCTAAAGTGCTAGGATTACAGGCGTGAGCCACCGTGCCCGGCCTAATTTTTTCTATATATTTTTAGTTGGCCAATTAATTTCTTTTTTTTTCCTTTTTTTATGATTATGAAAATAATATATTTTATTAAATCTTTCAAATCACTGGCATACAGTTATTGCAATTGGTAGTTAGGGGCAAAGTAATATCACAAACAAATTGTGTCATTATTTACAAATTCAGCTTTATATATTATTTGCCTGTTCCATTTACCAATTTGAATGCCAATAGACAATCAGGGGCAATTAAATAGAGTTGTATAATATATTTTTTTATATTATGGGGTGGCCAATTAATTTCTTTCTATTTTTAGTAGAGACGGGGTCTCGCTCTTGCTCAGGCTGGTTTCGAACTCCTGACCTTGAAGCGATCCACCCACCTTGGCCTTCCCGAGTGTACAGGTGTGAGCCACCGCACCGGCCAAGTGATAAGGATTTTTTGCATTATCCTTTCAGGAATATCTAATCTTTAAAAGGGCAGATCTAGACAGTCATGCCTAACCTAAAGGAGCGCTTCTCCAATAATGGTGCTTTGGGCTCTCATGTAATCTCATGAAGGAGATAATTTGCACTAGAGTGGCCTTTTTAGCTTAAAAATTTCATGATATTCGTAATTCATGGATCTTAGCTAATATGCCTCTTGTTATATTATTAGAATATTTAGCCGGGTGCGGTGGCTCACGCCTGTAATCCTAGCACTCTGGGAGGCCAAGGCGGGTGGATTGCTCGAGGTCAGGAGTTCGAAACTAGCCTGAGCAAGAGCGAGACCCCGTCTCTACTATAAATAGAAATAAATTAATTAGCCAACTAATATATATATAGAAAAAATTAGGCGGGCATGGTGGCGCATGCCTATAGTCCCAGCTACTTGGGAGGCTGAGGCAGAAGGATTGCTTGAGCCCAGGAGTTTGAGGTTGCTGTGAGCTAGGCTGACACCATGGCACTCACTCTAGCCTGGGGCAACAAAGCAAGACTCTGTCTCAAAAAAAAAAAAAAAAAGAATATTTGGTCAGAGTTCCTCTCACTTTATAGTTGAACTCTTAATCCCCTTTTCTTTTTTATTTATTTATTTATTTTTATTTTCTTTCTCTTTTTTTCCTTCCCATTTTATAGATCATTCATTCCCTTTTCTTTCCAGTGGTATTGTTAGGAGGCTGAATGAATAAAACTTATTTTCACTGTCAGCTGTATATGGTACTTTTTTGGGGGAGCTTAAATATAGCTGAATAAAACCTGTAGGGATTTCACTTCTTGACCACTTATTTCTCTCATGTAAAGAAACCTCAGTTTGAGAGGAAGGGTTTTCATGCTGGTGCGATGTGAGTTGGTTATGAAATGGCAATTCATCTACTTTCCAAGCCACCACAATACCAGCTTTGAATGGAAAATCTTGGTGATTGATTAATGAACTGTCAGGTACAATTGGGTTTTGTATAGCAGAATCCCCTGAAGGAAAAAGGAAAATGAAACTTTTCTGTTCCAAAGTCTTAGAAAAACTACATGGCAAAATATTTGAGATTGTTATAAACTCTTTTCATTCTTGAATTCTTTAGGCAGCATAATTGGATCTGAATTTTAAGACCGCTTGATACATCATTGGGGGAGAATTTGCAAAGTATGAGTTAATTTTGAATATGGCAAAGGACCTTGGTGTCACATGTTTTTCAATAGCACCAAAGGGTGGGGGGACAAAGGGGATCAAATTGAATGCTCTGCTCTTTCCTCTGTACTCTTCTTGAGCAAATGAAATAATTTGGTCCTAAAATGCAAGTCCTATCTCCTTTCCTCCCTTCTTCCTCCTCTTTCCCCACAAATATATATATATATATATATATTTTTTTTTTTTTGAGACAGAGTCTCGCTTTGTTGTCCAGGCTAGAGTGAATGCCGTGGCATCAGCCTAGCTCACAGCAACCTCAAACTCCTGGGCTCGAGCGATCCTTCTGCCTCAGCCTCCCGAGTAGCTGGGACTACAGGCATGCGCCACCATGCCCAGCTAATTTTTTATATATATATCAGTTGGCCAATTAATTTCTTTCTATTTTTATAGTAGAGACAGGGTCTTGCTCTTGCTCAGGCTGGTTTTGAACTCCTGACCTTGAGCAATCCGCCCGCCTCGGCCTCCCAAGAGCTAGGATTACAGGCGTGAGCCACAGCGCCCGGCCCCCCACAAATATATTTATTTTTTAGTGTTTTATTATAGAACATTTCAAACATATGCAAAAGAAACAGAAAAATATAATGAACTCCATATTCACTGAGCTTCAATAATTAATGTATTTATTTCTAATTATAAAATTAGGTGGGAAAATAACCTATCTTGCCACATGTCATTTCTATTGACATTTTGGTGTGTTTTTTTCATGTGAAAATGAAATATATTTTGCATTATTTCCTTAGGCCAGTTCCTATAGAGAAGTAAGATTATTAGCTCAAAGGATGTGAGATTTTTAAGCCTTTTGGAAGGTATTGCTGAACTGCCTTTTGTTATGGGTGAACCACTGTACCTGCTCGTGGCAGTGGGTGAGAGTATCAGCGTTATTCTTCACAATATTCATTTCAGCATTTGTTATGGGTCTTGTGATAATACAGGGCTGATTCTTCTGAGATAGTTTCTTTCTGTGCTGATGATTAGACCCTTCTAAAATCAAACATTAGGCCGGGCGCTGTGGCTCACGCCTGTAATCCTAGCTCTTGGGAGGCCGAGGCGGGCGGATTGCTCAAGGTCAGGAGTTCAAAACCAGCCTGAGCAAGAGCGAGACCCCGTCTCTACTATAAAATAGAAATAAATTAATTGGCCAACTGATATATATATAAAAAAATTAGCCGGGCATGGTGGCGCATGCCTGTAGTCCCAGCTACTCGGGAGGCTGAGGCAGAAGGATCACTCGAGCCCAGGAGTTTGAGGTTGCTGTGAGCTAGGCTGACGCCACGGCACTCACACTAGCCTGGGCAACAAAGCGAGACTCTGTCTCACAAAAAAATAAAATAAAATAATTTAAAAAAAAAAAAAAAATAAAATCAAACATTAATTCTTGCCATATTGCATTTCATTCTTCAGGTATTTTCATGTCGACTAGGGAATGAGCACGATACAGCTCTTTCAATTGTTGATCCCGTACAAATTCAAGTGGAGTTGGTTGGAAACTCTTCGTATCAGAATAGTTCAGGATTGATGGATGCATTCAATAGTGAAGATTTTCCACCTGTCTTAGAGGTAATGATGCAAAATCTATAGAATACATTGATATATTCAAACACTTTCCTACGTAGGCAGTCTTATTTACTCTGAGCCAACAACGTTTTAGTTACTTTGCCAAATACAAAATAAATATGCTATTGTCTCTGTCCTAGAAGATCCTGCAGTCTAGGGAGGATAAAAGATTTTTTCCTTGGCCTGGTATCTTGAAGTTCTATAGGATTTAACCAAAACTCAGAACTCCTTATAGATAGGAATATTAATTGTGAGTGGGACTCAGGACGAGTCTGGGGGAAGGGTGCAATTAGGCAGAGAGAAGGAGGGAGAGCATTCCACATGGAGCCAAGTCGGGCAGAAACAGGTAGGTCTGACTGGAGCGAAGAGGTCCGTAAGTAAGTAAGGAGGATTCAGGGTGACGCAAGGGAAGAAAGGCTTGAGAATTAGGTGCTTGATTTCTTTGGTAGAAGGGGAAAAATTAATCCATTTGAACCATAGGAGATTGAGAAAGAGAGAGAGAGAGAGAAGGCATTCTGACTTTTGGTCTTAGTGGTACCTCACAGAAAAAAAATTAATAAATAAAGTACCATCAGACAGTCATCTGGATTCCCTGTTTCTGCAGTGGTCTAGTCTTGGTGTCTGTGCCGCCTCTCTTTACCACTGGTAGCTATATTGCTAATCTCTGAGGAGGACTGGGTTTCAGGAAATATTAGTGTCAAACTTGACTCATTTAAAGTTAAGGAAGAGTTAAATTTTGTTGGTCAGTTTGTTTCAGAGATTAGAAAAATTGGCCGGGCGCTGTGGCTCACGCCTGTAATCCTAGCTCTTGGGAGGCCGAGGCGGGCGGATTGCTCAAGGTCAGGAGTTCAAAACCAGCCTGAGCAAGAGCGAGACCCCATCTCTACTATAAATAGAAAGAAATTAATTGGCCAACTGATATATATATGAAAAATTAGCCGGGCATGGTGGCACATGCCTGTAGTCCCAGCTACTCGGGAGGCTGAGGCAGAAGGATCACTCGAGCCCAGGAGTTTGAGGTTGCTGTGAGCTAGGCTGACGCCACGGCACTCACTCTAGCCTGGACAACAAAGCGAGACTCTGTCTCAAAAAAAAAAAAAAAAAAAAAAAAGAAAAATATAATAGATCCATGCAAAATGGCTTAACAAAATATTGCTAATAGGTGGTCCTTCCTTCCTCAGAACCATTCTCTGATCCTCTGTTTGATAATTAATATACTTGTATGAAAGTCATCCTGCTGAAATACTAATTGCTCTAGTAATTATTCTTAGTATTTTCTATTTGGTGCAGTTTTGTGGCCATTTACTCTCATAGCTGAGGCATCTTACCTTATGGTTATTAGTGCTTAATTTCAAGATCTTTGCAGTCTTTTAAATGAGAAATTTGCTGTGGTGTCTGTCGAATTAGAATTTGAAATAGGAATTATATCTGTAAGAGGTGTGGATACAAAATCAAATGCAACTTTAAACGATTGGTTTTACATTTTGTTAGATTCAGTTACAAGCCCTGGATATCAGACTCTCCTATAATGATGTTCAGCTGTTTCTTGCTATCGCAAAATCCATCCCAGAACAAGCTAATGCTGCCGTGCCAGACTCGGTGGCCTTGGAGACCGACGCTGTTAGCAGTTACCTTCCAGGTGCATCTCGAGTTGGAGAGGAAATGAGAGAAGGGACAAGACACACCTTAGATCCTGTCTTGGGTAGGTGTTTAACTATAAAACCCACTCAGTCTACCTAATAACCCTATTTCTTTTTAACTCTTAAAATTTTCATTTGCACAATTAAATTGTTCAGAGTCTAATGGTATGTCATTAAGTATAAGTGTTAGTCATAAGTATGACTGTTATTTTTTTAAGTTTAAAAACAAACAGAACACCCCAAACCAACTGCTCTAGCTTATGTAATTTTTCCTCTTATATTCTCTTCCAGAGTTATATGGGTAATGCTAAAGTTTAGTTTAAAACTTTGAGAATTCTCTTCCAAAGTTATGTGGATAATACTGTTTTAATTTTAAGCTTTTAAAAAACACAGTCAATATAAGGAAAAGAGGCCAGGCTTGGTTGCTCACACCTGTAATCCTATCACTTTGGGAGGCTGGGTTGGGATGATTGCTTGAGGCCAGGAATTTAAGACCAGACTGAGTAGCATAGCTAGACTTCGTCTCTACAAACAATAATAAAAAATATCCAAGTGTGGTGGCATGTGCCTGAGTCCAGCTACGCAGAAGGCTGAGGCAGGAGGATCACTTGAGCCCAGGAGTTTGGGGTTGTAGTGAGACGATGACACAACTGCACTCTAGCCTGAGTGACAGGGCGAGACCCTCTCCAAAACTTTCTCTCTCTCTCCAAAATTTTCAGGGTACACTTGATAGAAGTCTCTAATAGGGAGCCTATTTTCGTTTAGAGAAATGAAATGTTTTGTCCACCAGCTTCTGAATTTCCTTTCTATTTTTCTTAAATTAGTTTATGGATTAATTTACATAAAATTATTTGTAAAAATTGTATACCATTTTTTCCCTAGAGTTACAGCTGGCTAGACTGCAGGAGCTGGGATTCAGCATGGACGATTGTCGCAAAGCTCTTTTGGTGTGTCAAGGTAATATGAGTGAGGGCTCTGCTGTCTGTTGATTAACTGAATAATAAGCTTCCTTCCCATTTCCTCCCCTGCTGCACAAGGTGAAGACCTTTGATGTGTCCTCTGTGGACTGAATGTAATCATGTGTCAGTAATCATAATGAGCAGCAGTGTTTTATAGTGGCTACAAACGTGGACTCTGCATTTCACTGACTGTGTTCAGATCCCTTCCCTGAGGCTCATCAGCTACTTATTAGTGACTTTGGACAAGTTGCTTAGCCTCTCTGTATTAGTGTTTCCTTATCATTAAAATCAGGATAAGAGGCCCTCCTTCAGAGATTTGATAGAAATAAGTTACTATATTCTAAGCCTTTAAGAAAGTGCCTGGCACACAGTGAGAACTCTCCAAACTTTAGCCACCGTTGCTAGTGGTAGTGCGAATGGTGGTGATGCTGGTAATCAGGACCTTTTATCCTGTGTGCCTGTCTCCGTGTTCTCTTGTTGAATCCTCATAGCCCTTGGAGGTAGACATTATTATTCTCACTTCAGGTGAGGAAACTGGCTCAGATAGGTTAAGTGGATTCATTAAGTAAACTTGTTTGAGGTCACCTCTTAGTCTCCTAAGATGGGTTTAAAGCCAGGTCTACCTGACTCCAAAGTCTGTGTTCTTTCTAGATGCATCTCACTGCCTTTTCACCTTCCTCTTTGTTCTTCTTTCTCTTAAAAGAGAGAAGTACAGCACAGCTGTATTTCCTTCCAGTCTTTATGCTTGCATGCACCTTCTCTCTCTTTCTCAGTGTATTATGGACAGTATATTTGTACACATGTAATATTTTATTAATATGTATTGGTAGATTGTGTTGAAAATACAATTTTATAGTCTTTAAAATCATATTTTCTTGAATTATTTATTGAATTATAATTTTATAATCTTATATATCTTAATATATTAGCAGGATCTTCCCATCTCATTAAAATTATTTATAAATATTGACATTTTTACATTGACTCTAAGCATATATTGTAATTTAACCAATCTTTACTTGTTTTTCAATATTATGCACACACAGTTCTGTAATAATCATTTTTTGGTGTCAACTTTTGTCTGTCTTTTAAATATTTCCTTGATAGAGAGACTAGTATTTTAAATACTTGGCCAAAAGGTATAGATGTATTTTTTAGGCTCTTTACTTGAATTGATAAATCTTTTTCTAAAAACATTGTATCCAGGTTACATTCCAGCCAATTATGTGTGAAAATGCTTGTCTCACAACATAATTGTTTATATTAATGGTTACCTTTTTCATTCTGAAAAAAGTGAAGGTGGATACCACTAGTTATCAAGTGTTCCTTAGTTTTATTTTACCCTAGTCATCATTGCTTTTTGGTTTATTAATTTTATACCCCTTAATGTTTACTTTTCCTATGTTTTTACTCTTTAACAATTCAAGCACATTTAAAAATATTTCTTAAGAGCCTTTTGGATTTCTTTGTTAATTTTTATTTCTTCATAACTAAAGCTTAGTTCATCTGTAATAAAGATGATAATAGCAACTAATGTTTATAGAGTCTTTATTATATGCCAGACTCCTGCTCTGAGAAGCTCTGAGAACTTTACATGTACTCATCATTTCCTCTTTCTGTCAGTCCTCTTAAGTGGGTGCTGTAGGGCAGCAGTCCCCAACCTTTTTGGCACCAGGAACCAGTTTCATGGAAGACAGTTTTTTCCTCGGACTGAGGCGGGTTCCGGGGGGATGTCGTGGTTTGCAGGAAGGTGGTGTGGAGCTCAGGTCGGGTAACATGTGGCCCATTTCCTAACAGACCACAGACCAGTACTGGGCCATGGCCTGCGGGTTGGGGACCGCAGCTGTAGGGCACAAAGAGATCAAGTAACTTGTCTAAGATCTAACAGCTAGTAAGTATAGAACCAGGATCTGAAGCTGGACCATCTTGCTCCAGAGCCCATGCACTTGACCACTCACACTGTTCCATGTATTGGCCTCTGGTGATTTATAAGTATGGGGTGACATCGCTTTGCTTTGCTTTTTTCAGGGAAGGAGGGTGTTATAATCTGGTTATATTACGTGCAATTCTGTTTTGCTCTACATTCTCAAGGAATGTATGATTGGTTGAGAAGACACATTATACACAAAGTACGACATTTGAGGGTAATTATAAAGTAGCACATCAATATGCACAGGACTACATGATGAAGATTAAGTACTTAAGTACCAGGGGGCACCTAGATTTTGGATCCTCTCCTGTTCTCCTCTCTCCTTCAGCAGGTGTCATAGTAGATAGAGGAGGATGGCTTCTTAGAGGCATTTTGAGCCAAGTCATGGAGGGTGTGGTAAACTTGAGTGGAGGGTGTGCAACAAAGAGGGTCTCGTTCTATTTGCTTAGAAGGAAAATTGCTATTATGCTGGGGTTTTTTTCTCCTTTTTTTCTTTTTTTTTTTTTTAAAGTCTAAGAATACTTCTGGGATCAAGGCTTTCTGGGGCTGCTCAGTAGGTCTCTATAAAACTTTCTCTGTGAGCTGCCAGGGTAGCTGTGGAAACTGGTGGAATTGATCACTTTTTAATTTCTTTGAAGGCCAATTGAAAAAGGCAGCAAGTTGGTTGTTTAAGAATGCGGAACCTCTGAAGTCTCTTTCCCTGGCCTCTAACAGCCGAGAGAGCCCGGGGGCTGTGCCAGCACCGTTCATCTCTGGAGTGGAGATCAAAGCTGAGAGCGTGTGCATCTGCTTTATCGATGACTGTATGGACTGCGATGTTCCTCTCGCTGAGCTCACCTTTTCCCGTGAGTATTATCCTGATTTTCAGATTCATCTGGAATATTTTTGGTGATTGCTGAATTATTTGGAGCCTGTCTTTTTTTTTTTTAATGTTATTCATGCTGTCCTCTACTTAGTTGTATGGGTGAAATTTAGATAATGGTTTCACATATGTTTTTCATTATATGTATTTTAAAGAAATTTGTATTTATTTGCCATATGTGGCCTTCAGCCTGTAGTTTGGAAATAATAGAAATTGTCATTGATAAAATTTCCATTGTATTAACAGCTCTAGCTAAATAATTCCCCATCTCTCAAAAAGATACATTTTTTGTATCTTTTTTTTTTTTTTTTTTTTTTTTGAGACAGAGTCTCACTTTGTTGGCCAGGCTAGAGTGAGTGCCGTGGCATCAGCCTGGCTCACAGCAACCTCAATCTCCGGGGCTCAGCGATCCTACTGCCTCAGCCACCCGAGTAGCTGGGACTACAGGCATGCGCCACCATGCCCGGCTAATTTTTTGTATATATATTTTTAGTTGGTCAATTAATTTATTTCTATTTTTGGTAGAGACAGGGTCTCGCTCAGGCTGGTTTCAAACTCCTGACCTTGAGCAATCCGCCCGCCTCGGCCTCCCAAAGTGCTAGGATTACAGGTGTGAGCCACCACACCCGGCCATTTTTTGTATCTTTTTATGTATCTGAAGATTGTAGTGAATACTGTTACTAAAAGCATTTAAAAGATAAGCTCAGAAAATAATGGTTCTACTCTATTTATCTCTTGAAAATAAAATTAAAAAACAAAAACAAAAACCAGAATCTTATTGGAAAGCTTACCTCTGAGTCTTCATAGCGCCATGTGAGGGGTAATATGTTATTCATTTGTGAGCTGTGCTTTAGTGGAATGGGGACCAGGGTAGGAGGACTTTATCCTTAAGTGCATTATTGCAAGAAGTGTTAACATGAGAACAGTAAATGAAAATCTCATTGCTGTGTTTAGTTTTAATTTTCCATTGTTTCAGTTTTGCCAGTCTCTTCTCCCTTCAAGTAAAGTTTGGTTCTGGGCCTTTAATCTGCCCTTCTGTACATTGTAGAGGTTGTCCTTTTCCCTGTGTTTCTAGGCACTGCCAGGGCCACTTGATTAAAAGTAACAACTGGGATTTTGACTGTTTCCATGAATATCTTTTCTGCAGAGAATAATTAGATGATTTCTTATTTTTCTATGGTAATCTTAAAATTTTGAGCTAATATTTATCAGGACATGTCTGCTCTTACCACGTTGCCGTCTTTTCATATGTTCAGATAGAAATTTCTTTTTAATATTCCCATAGATCTTCCCATACATCTGGGTGCCAGGGCTGGGACTGACTCACAACATTTAAGGGGGTGCCAGAAAACTCTGTAATCAAGAGAAATAGTATTTTAATGTAATATTTTTAAAAACCAAAATTGATAAAAAATACATGATAAATAAAATATCAAAGTTTTGTGTTCTATCCTATGAGACCATCAGTGAGCAACATTTCTTAATGTGATTTGTCTGCAGGAGACAAATCCTGTCCTATCCTGCCACTGCAGTACGATTTTGCTTTCATTGCAGGTGTGAATTTTCTTCAGCATGTAAGAACTAGCCCTGAAGGCTACGCCCACTTCACCCTTTCTGGAGATTATTATAACCGTGCTCTGTCAGGTCAGTATGAAGCATATGTTATGATGGGATTTAAAAAATATATTTAAATATTGCCATATAAATTTTACATGAGGGAAGTAGGTGGGAGGGTGGGATAGGGAAAGATTAAAAACAAGTGACCACATAAGCACAGAAGATGAAGAGTCTCTATTTTTCTAAAAACATATCTGATATGTTGCAACTGAATTATTAAAAAGATGTTTTATAGTTAATTCTTTGTGATCCTGCATTTTGGCCCATTCTAGAACTCGCCATTGCTCAATAGTGAAGGATTATTTGTTTGGCCTTAAAAGTAGCTAAATTTCAAGGGTGATTTATGCCCTTAACCATTTTAAACCTCTCTCTCCTCACTGGGCTAGTTTGTTTCATTAGATGTGTACTGAGTCAGTGACAATGTATATTCTGCCCTACCTACTCCCTAAAGCAAAACATAGTTGATCAGGGCTAGCTTGTTTTTGGGAGACGTAAAACCTGAATAATACTACAAGCATTTTGGTTTCTTTCCTCCCATTAGAAAGACCAACGTAAGGCCCTATACAGGGCCTATTCAGAAGCCATCATATTAATATACTGGGGCCAAATGGTTTGAGCTGTGAACTCTTTGCCTTAAGAGAGTTTAGGGAAGTTCTCATTGGAATTCCTAGAGGGTGTGGATGGAGGAAGCAAAGTAGTGCTGTGCAGTCCAAGGCTTAGCCTGTGAATGACTGTTCCCTTTGTTTTCAATGAGGAATTAAGCCTCAATTTGTTATGTTGCTGCTGATTGTTCTAGAGTATATATCACATTAATTTTATGTTAACGTTTTCCCTGTGTTCTAGAATCATTTAAAAGTAACACTCTTATTTCCCCATTGTTCAAAATATTTCACTCTAGAATAATGGCCCAAGTCTTTCTGATTGAGAGAAACTCTTACAGGGCATATGGTTGCTATTTTTATGAGAATCATTTATTTTCCCCGACCAAATATTGCTTACTTTTAAAGTTGTAATATTTTCAAATTATTGAAAATATTCAGGTCACTAAGTGCCAAATGGTGTGAGGAGACTAATGTACCTACTCTCTGTTAAATGGTGAATTGGATTTGCTCTATGGCTAATTGTGTGAGTATCTGTAAAAATCTGTTAAAAATTAACTTGCCTTGAAAAGTTGAGACTTTTCAATCACAATGAGATACTATTTTTCACACCCTACAAATTGGCAGAAATTAAATATGACATTATCAAGTATCGGTGAAGATTGAGCCATAGTCCCTGCTCTTAGAATTGTAAATTGGTACAGCTACCTTGGAAAACAATTTGGTATGACCTAGTAAAGTTGAGTATGAGCCTGTTCAACAACCAGCATTACATCGCTGGTAGGTCTGTACTCTAGAGGCCACCTTGCCTGTGTGTACTAGGAAACGTGCATAAGATTGCTTGTAGTAGTATTCTTTCCAATAGCAACAAAACCGGAGTCAAGTGAATGTCTTTCAGAAGTAGAATGAGTAAATAAATTGCATACTCATCAGTGGATTACTGTTCAGCAGCAGAAAAAAATGTGCCACAGCAACCTGTATCAGTATGATGTGACATTATGCTCAAAAACATGCTCAAAGATGTGTTGCTGAGCAAAAATAGAAACTTAAAAAAGTTTCCATTTATGTGAAGATCACGAACAGAATAGACTAGTTAGTATGTTTTAAGAAATGTATACATGCATGGCAAAATTATAAAGAAGAGCAAGGAAATGATTAGCTGTAAAAATTCAAGCTAATGGTTACCTGGTGTTGGGTGGGAAATGAGATGGGGGAGTGGCTGGCACTTGGGGGCTTCAAAAGAACTTGTTATTTTCTTTTTCTTAAGTTGAATAGGGTGCATCTGACTGTTTGTGGTATTATTAGTCTTTAAACTATACATTTATGTTGTTTATATTCCTTTTGTACATATGAAAACGTTAATGAGCCCCCAAATTTACCCATTTATTTAACCAATGGGTTGTTCATGTAGCCAGGAGAATTAAATTTAATAATTATTTTAGCTGCTGTATTATTTTTCCAACCTGAGTCTGAGACTCCTTTTCCATCTTCAGGCTCAAGAACAGGTCCTGCTTTAATGGAAGAGGGCATATGTACCCCTTGCCCTCCTTCCTGCCAACTCTGGAAGACTATAGTGGGGGTGCATATACTTTTTCACTGTATCTTCTGGACAACACAGACACCTGTATGATGAAATGTAGCTGAAGGTGGTGCTTTTGTTGTGAAATTGAATTGGAAATAAAATGCCATTAAGCTCCACTTTGTCCTTGCTGAGCATTTGTGAACAGTATTCCCCTATAAACTCTTGATATCTGCTGAACAGATGTCTTATTTCCTGTGTTCTTTTAGGCTGGGAGCCGTTTATTGAGCCATGGCCATGCTCTGTATCCTGGCAACAACAGGCAGCTAGTCGCCTCCATCCTCCTCGCCTGAAGCTGGAAGTCAAGGCCAAGCCCCGATTGGATATCAATATCACTTCTGTACTAATTGGTGAGGGGAAAGTTGCCTTTCATAGATTGGTACCTTTCTGTGCATAAGTTCCAAGTCTGGAAGACTATTAATCCTAGTTTAGCAAATACGTGGGCCTGTGCCAGGCATCACTTATTCATAAGGGCTGCTTTCTTGAAAAATCCTGACATGGCCTCATGATTCTTCTCAACCCATTTCTCCAGAGTTGGCATCCCATATTAAGGATCTGTGATCAAGCAAGAGCTTAGAATACTTGGGAAACATAAATGGCCGTGATGAACTCTCTCCTCATAATGCTTAGTCACTGGGGTTTATTCAGTATCCTGGAAGTGAGTTTAGATTCACTTCTCTTAGGCTATTCACAGAATAATTCTTAAAAGGTATGATTTTGAACCCTGTCTTTATGGCAGAGTAAGTTGCTTGTATTGTTTTCCATCAAGTAGCACGTTGATCTAACTCGGAAAATGATTTGCTTAAAGGGTTGCCAAGCTAATGGTGTGTGTTCTGAAAGTTTCTTTGGCAATACTGAAGTGCACATCCCTGGATTTGATGTGAAAGAGTACCACTTAATTCTTGTATTTCAGTCATTTGGAAATAGTAATATTATCATACAATCAGGTAGTATGTACTTTCACTATGAAAACTCACATCTTGTTTGATTTATTGATATATGATCTGATTTTGGAAATGCTGTAGTAATCTTTGAATGGTAACATGTAAATTGTGCTATCGTAAATTGTGAACTTTCTTCAGTATGTATGTTGATTGAGGCTGTTAGAATATTCATTGCCTTACCCATGTCAGAATAGGATGGGAAGAATGTATAGTGAAATGAGACCATGAGCTTTCTGATCTCCAAAATTTAAAACCACTGTTTTATATGATCAGATTTCATTCACTAATTTGCCTGAATCTTAATATCACATATATGATAGTAAATTGGCCTTATGATCCTTCTAACCCTGCAGTCCCCAACCCCTGGTTTGTGGCCTGTTAGGAAACAGGCTGTGCATCACTGCCTGAGCTCTGCACATGCCCACCCCTGACACCTCACCCCCAATCCCCAGTCTGGGGAAAAATTGTCTTCCATGAAACTGGCCCCTGGTGCCAAAAAGGTTGGGGACCATTGTCCTAAACTACATTATTTTGACTCCTACATTGTTTCTTGTACTTAATCTGTTACTCTGCAACGTTAGACAAAATTTGTGGTAGTCCTTTGAAAAGATATAGCAAACAAGAGCTTACCTCAAAAGGGTTCTTGTTGGTATTTCTGATGAGCATCTGTCTATTTAAAAATATCTTCCAAAGGCTTTCTTGTCAGCGGTAAAATTGTTTTTTTTCCCCGTCACCTTTTTATTTCTAATACTGTTCTGCAACCCAGAAACATTGCTGTGACCTCTTAGTATTTAAATAAATTTTATTTCTGTAGCCAGCTACTGGAATTAAAAAGCAGAGGCCAGTAATTCTTACCCAAAAATCATCATATTTTAATTAGTGTAGCAATTCTTCTCTCGTGGAGAAAAAAGTAAAACTACTCGTGGAGAATTGTCAGCTGAATTTCAGCCTTCTGAGTCGAGTTGTTTTTTAGTAGCCTCCTAATTGTTGTCTCCATCTTCAAACCCTCTTCATTAGCATAGATAGCATACCATGCTCGTTCCAGATGAAATTCTCTTTTCTGGACTTCTCTACTATACCCTATCCCAACATGCTGTGCTAAGGAACTAGTCACTGTTCCCTAAGTGTGCAATGTACTTTCATGTCTTGGATTCTTTGCATATGCCATTCCCTCTGCCTAGAGTGTCACTCTATCCGTAGTCCTGCCGGTAAACTCTACCCAGGCTTCCAGACCCAGAACAGAGGTCTCCACCTCTCTGAAGGTTTCCCTGACTTTGGTGCACACTCCCCCACATCTGCCAAAGCAGAATAAATCTCTCTCTTCTTTATTCCCATAGAATTTTATTTATATCTTTGTTTTAATATCTTCCACATTATGACATAGCTTTGTGGCAGCAGTTGTTTTGTTCGCATTAATCTCTTCTAAGGGAGTGTGAAGTTCTCCAGGGCACAGACTTTCCCAGAATCTAGCATAGGACTAGCACCAGTATATAGTAAGGCACTCAATGAAAGCTTGTTTTGCTGATTGAAATTGTTTGGCTTAAATCCTTAATCTTTTTCATTTCCCTTCTTAATATCTTTGGGGGATTCTTTCTAGACCAGTATGTAAGTACCAAGGAATCGTGGATGGCAGATTACTGTAAAGACAACAAGGAAACAGATTCAACCCAATCAGAAGACTGGATGGGCTCTTCGGTGGATCCTCCATGTTTTGGACAAAGTAAGAATTCTCTCTATGCATGTCTAACGAAATCAGTGTTGACCTACAGAGTAATGCTTCCCTGAGAAATTCAGATAAAACCATCATTCTTCATAGAAAAACCTACAGGAAATTCTGATTATCGTCTATAGTTCTGTTTTAGTCTTTGCAAGAAACAGTTTTCTGCATGAACTACTGAACTTTTAATGTGGGCTCTAATTCTATCTTTGCGGGGGAGAGAGGATCTGCAACACTTAATTCCTAAATTCTGGCAATATTGCGTATGAACTGGTGCACCTGAAAATGCATCAGTATCAGCTGTTGCTTTGTGTTTTATTCGGCAAAACATTGGTTTTCCAATTGACTGGATTTTTTTTTTTTTTTTTGAGACAGAGTCTTGCTTTGTTGCCTGGACCAGAGTGAGTGCTTTGGCGTCAGCCTAGCTCACAGCAACCTCAAACTTCTGGGCTCAAGTGATCCTTCTGCCTCAGCCTCCTGAGTAGCTGGGATTACAGGCATGAGCCACCACGCCTGGCTCATTTTTTGTTTCATTTCTAATTGACTGGCTAATTTTTTCTATTTTTAGTAGAGACGGGGTCTCACTCTTGCTAAGGCTGGTCTTGAACTCCTGAGCTCAAGCAGTCCTCCTGCCTCGGCCTCCCAGAGTGCTAGAATTACAGGCGTGAGCCACCACACCTGGCCTGACTAGAGTTTTTGAACAGATTTTTAAAAATATCTTTTTGGTCTTCTGAATCTAAAGATTGAGGGTTTGTATATATTCTTGAAAAGAGGGAGAGCAGGATCCCATGTGGAAAAAGATGTTAAAAGTGCACACTGTATTGTTCATAAAATATAAAAGGATTGAATGCCCAGCCTCTTGAAGAAAGAGGAGTCAGTTTTTTCTCTGTTGATGATGTTTTCTTTCCTTATTTCATGCCTCGCTGGCTTTGTTTTCCTCAAAGCTGGAGAGATTGTGATGGACAACTGCATGGTCTTAGTTGTTCCTTAAGCCATTGTCATCCAAATTCAGCTCAGCCCCAACTCTTTCAATGTGGTTTCTTTGGGGGAGTCTTGGCCGGACTTCACATAGCTCATGAATACTTAAATATTCCATCTGGTCTACAAACGTGTCATGGGAAGATGGGTTTTCTTAGTGTATGCAGTATTTGTACTGGTTCATCTCTCCTCAGGGTGTATAAGTGGACTTGCAATCTGCCTTGTACTTCTAGAAGGAGAGACTAAACATGTCGGCTATGCTTGCTTTCTGTGTTCCCAGGCCGTTGCTTCTGAGTCTCAAGGTCATTACTTAGGAGCCAGGGCTTTTCAGATATCATCAGCTTCAATTCTGCCTCCTCTTCTAACCTCCCAATTTGTGTGTCAAGAAAATGTAACATAGTTTACCCAGAAGACTCTAAATAACCTTTGTAATATTTAATATGTCTGAGAGAGGATGTTTCTGAAAACACTCAGACAGGGGGATCTTAAATCCAGAATCGGTGCAAACACTAGGAAGGCCTAATCTTCAGGATTCTGATGAAGGATTTTCTTGTCGCCTTCCTCTCCCCCTCCCTTCTTCTTTCCTCTCTCACTTTCTCTATAGTTAATACACTGCCTCATTTATGTTAATAGCCAATGCTACATTAAAGCTTGATTTTTTAAATTTACTTACATATTTTTATGATTACTTAGGCCTATAATGGTAAAATGTATCTTTTTAATCAGACATAACTAAATATACCTAAATTTCCAAACCTCTTTTCTTATTAGAAGTTCCTGAGTAGTAGTATAGCACATTCCAGGATTGTATTTTTTTTGTGTGTGTGACAGAGTCTCACTCTGTTGCCCCAGCTAGAGTGCCGAGGTGTCAGCCTAGCTCACAGCAACCTTAAACTGCTGGACTCAAGTGATCTTCTTGCTTCAGCCTCCCAAGTAGCTGGGACTACAGGCATGTGGCACCATGCCCTGCTAATTTTTTCTATATATTTTTAGTTGGCCAATTAATTTCTTTCTATTTTTAGTAGAGACCGGGATCTCGCTCTTGCTCTGGCTGGTCTTGAACTCCTGAGCTCAAATGATCCACCCGCCTCAGCCTCCCAGAGTGCTAGGATTACAGGCGTGAGCCCTACACCCGGCCCAGGATTATATTTTTTTAGTAAGCCTGCTAAAATGATCACTGGACAATTGTTTTGAAAGCGAATAGTTTTCAACCTTGTTGAACTGATCACGAACTTTCAGGTCTTATTTAAGAATATTTAGTTATAATCCCCCCAAAGTTGTGCTTTTTGTTCAGTCCAGTCTTAAATTGAACTCTTAGAATAGTGCTTCACATGAAATTCAGCATAAAGGAACTACTGATTTCTCATTGTTTAGCAGGGGAAAGAAAATGTTGGCCTCATTTTAACATAATTGTTGGCTTTGTTCATTGAGGGCTGAGATTCTAAACCTGGATGATGTGTTACTTCATTGAATTTATTAGTTTTGTATTCTAAGGACATTTCACGGAAATATCTAATATAAATATTCTGAAAACTTCTATGCTTAATTAGAATTTAAATAATACTATGGAAAAAAATAGACAATACTATGAGATAACTCCTTAGTAGAAATTGTTTAAATTTGCAACATAGACTGACTCCTCCCCTGAATTTTTTAGACCCTGAGACTAGTATTCTACTGCTCTGTTTTCCAATTGGAATGGAGAAACGCCCACTAAAATCTGTACTGACTGGTTTTTGTAACTTCTCTATACCATTTAAGAACATAGCATGCTTTAAAAATCCTAGGAAGGCTTGTCATTCTGTTCAGTGACATTCAAGAGAATGTTCACACTCTGGGCGGGTGGATTGCTCGAGGTCAGGAGTTCGAAACCAGCCTGAGCAAGAGCGAGACCCCCGTCTCTACTATAAATAGAAAGAAATTCATAGGCCAACTAATATATATAGAAAAAATTAGCCGGGCATAGTGGCGCATGCCTGTAGTCCTAGTTACTTGGGAGGCAGAGGCAGCAGGATCACTTGAGCCCAGGAGTTTGAGGTTGCTGTGAGCTAGGCTGACGCCACGGCACTCACTCTAGCCTGGGCAACAAAGCAATACTCTGTCTCAAGAAAAAAAAAAGAAAATGTTCAATATATGTTCTTCCCCTAGTTCAGAAAAAAAAAAAGAAACAAACTACTTTGACACATCATCCTGCACAATAAAAGCTACCATGAAAAAAATTTTGTTCACTTTGTCAAATACATTCTTAGCTCTTAGTAATCACACAAAGCAATGACCCTATAAAAATATGCATGATGCTTGCTGTTTTTGTAATGTTCTCTATTTGTGCTTACTGTTTGTAGGTGAGTCTTCTTATTCACTGTTTTTATTCTTACTCTCTAACTTTGTCTTTCCTGTCTACCAGGCCTCCCCCTTGTCTACCTTAGAACTAGGAGTACAGCCAGTCTGACTAACCTAGAGCACCAGATCTATGCTAGAGGTACAGTATAGCCAAGCGAGGGCTTGCTTTATTTATTGTTTTAAGAACTGCCTTGTTCGTCATTGTTTTGCGAATGGGAGCTGAATGAGGGTATACCCATTTGTGAATACTTCGCTTTAGTTACAGAAAAGCACATTTCTAACTAATGAACAGAATAACACATTATGTCAGAAGTAAGGGATGTGCTGATTCTTATATTGTCTCTCTTCCATCTCCCTTAACCTTTGGTGGAAGTGGAGTAAATTCTATAGTGTATGATGCAGAAATATCCACTGTCAATTGAGGCCATTTCTCACATTGAAAAGCAAGTAGATGGAAGAACACCATGCCTACAGTGCTGCAGGTCTTTGCAGAATCCTCAGTGAATGCTTATTCTCATTGGAATGCCAAGGGCTCTGTGGAATAGGAGCTAAAATAATCAGGAATAGAGGAGCTGAGAAAAAATTTCCCGGTAAATAATTGCTTAGACACAAACTTTAATTTCTTTAGATGTGAATTTATGTGCTTATGTGATGGAAGTGAAAATATTCTTTATTTCTATTTCTGACTCTTTAAAGTTCCTTGAGCAGTTGACTGGCAAGTGAATGTGGTAGAAAACCCCATAAACACTGAGGAGTTGGAATCTGAAGGTGTTCATTTTTTCCTTTGTTTTAAAGAGTATGATTTAATCTGAACGATTTATGTTTGGACATAATGGGTCATGATATTTTTTTATGAAAAAAGCCATTTGAGCTTACTCTACCAAGAATATAGAAGAGGGATATACATTGGGGCATTGCTGTGGTATTTTTCTAGAAGGTTTTACCAGGATGAATGTTTGAGGAAGGGCTCACCAAGAAAGCCCATGGCTGAATCTTCATTTATTCATGGATTTATACTTCAGGGCTTTTCTGTGTGTTATTTAATCTTTCAGGCTAAGCCAGGCATTATTCATATTTAGCTGATGAGGACAGTGGGGCTTAGGGAAACTGTAATTTACCAGCGTTCACTTGACTAGTTAGTAGCAGGACTTTAATCTACTTTTTATGGTTTACAACCCAGGTCCTTTCTGATGGACTGAGCTGCTTACATAGCATGAAAGTGTACACTGTTTATAATGGCAGAATTACTCTGTGAAACAAGTCCAAAGGAGTAGAAATTTCCTTAGCTGGAGTTGTTTGAATCTGACCTTGGACATGAGGGAGCTTTAGGTTCTCTCAGCCCATGAAGAAATTGGGTTTGGTCCCTGGGGGCGGATTTCCTGAGGCCATCAGGGAATAATGTTCTCTTTGATGGACTTGGGAATTTTTTTTCTCTGGTACTCTGCCAAAGCAAGTACACAGTTTATTTGGACCCCAGTGCGGGAGATGTCAGATTTGTTGCCTGATGTTGGGTTAGGATTTGTGTGCATTCCTTGTATTTTTATCGTTGGAGAAGTGGGTTACTAAAGGTTGTGCTGTTATGTCTAATCAACACAAGAAGCTTGAAGGCCTAAACAGTGTGCCTGCCCATGCTGTTTAATTCCAAAGCCGTATACTTGTGAATATCTTTGTATGGATTCCTAGCACTTTATTCTGTATTACAAAGTGATCAAAGCCATCTGCCACCTGTTCTTTTTAAATCTAATTTGCAAATGGAAACTTACAGTCTGGCTCACAGTGGGATATGAAAGCACATCTGGCTTCTTTTTCTCCTGGGTCCTTTATCTACTGTAATAAAAGCAGCTCTCTCATTGCACTCATGGAGAGGGAGGTGCCTTTCAAAGTGCCACAGTAAATACCGTTTACCCTGCAGACAGCTCTTAAATTTTTTACTCCCCCTCTGCTCTTGTCAGCAGCCTTACAGCTACTCCTTAATTTTCTACTTGATGAGCACTAATTTTTTTTTTAATGCAAAGCTTGGGAACTAAGTGAGGCCATTGGGGTGAGAAATGGGCATATTCCTCTTAGGTGGAGATTATCTTTAGAAGTATTTAGGGTGTTTCTAAGTGAGTGACCACAAAATTGTGGGAACACACCGGAGATTACTCATTTAGTTAGCAGATTATTCTATCTTAAACTCCTCTGAGCCATTGTCATTGTCAAAATAGAACTTGCCTTGACCTGAAATTGCTTGTTTCACAGTATTTATAGTACTGACTTCTGAAAAATAAAAGAACAAGAGGGAAAAAGGAGTGATTGCTTTTGAAAACGCAGTGATAATTACTGACTGTTATGATACAGCCCCATGCCTTATTCGGGAGGTCACAGAAGGCAGGACGTGCTGCAGTTCGCCTTCTTGATTTCGTTGGCAGAAAACTTGTGGTCCTGTGGGATGAATTCAGCTTTGCTTGTGAGCTCTCCATAGTCAGTATTTGCAGTCCTCTCTAGATACTGTTTTCTCCACAGCTGCAGACCATTTGAGTCATGGTATTTCTCAGGCTGTCTTCTGCTTTAAAGTTGGACACGTAATAAGATTGGGCCACACCCTTTTTTGTGGGTAGTGCATGTATGTTCTGAGCGTGTCGGCCAGGAGGCTGCCCTGTACTGGATTGCTGCTGCCTTTGTGGTTCCTGCTGCCACCTCCCTCTTTGTGCGTGTGGCCAATGGAGGAGACATGGGCCTTTGGTCAGGGGAGCTGCTGCCCCTCCTCCCAGCACTCTCTGCCCCATGCCAGATGACACAGAACAGACAGTGGTGTCTGCAGAGGGATCTATCTCCCACGGGCAGGCTGGGCACTGGAAAGCCACTTTGGATTTCATATGTGTTTGTAGTCAGATCAACTCACTCTAGAATTTGGTTACTTAGTTTTGTGTTGATCATCATTTCTTTGCAATTTTCCTGATTCGAAACTCTTTCGTACAATGAAGTTATAGCTCCTTTTGTAGCCTGTGTAGTACCCACCCTTAGAACAGGTGGTGGTATCTATGTTAAAAAATGAGCTAGAAAAAGCTTTGGGATAGTATACTTCTGATTTTCCAGGGAGAAAAAAACGCAACTCTTAGTATAAGAGAATAGAAAAGAATGTTTTTATTTTCTTATAATATGCATGATATCACTGGAGGTTAACTTTATGTAAAGGGAGGCTTCATTATATAAAGCCTTCATTAAAAGCTTATTTTTTTATAAAGGCTTTTTGGACAAAGGTTAAATAAGTACAGGTAATATATATTGCTACAATTTGGATTAACTACTTAGAATGTATTTCTTGGGAGTAATGGAGGTCCATTTTTATTTCTTTCTTGATTCTGCCAAGTCAGGTCCTGATGCCTTCCTCTGAGCGATAAGCCCCATAGGATTGTTGGAGAATTGGGGGCTGGGAGCAGTCAGAGGGGCGACCAAGTCATCCCACAGCAGCCAGCGAATACCTGGAACTTTTTTTGTCCTATTGACAAACCTGATAGTAGTTCTTTCTCTCTTGCCTCTACCATCAGCCCATTTGGCAAGAAAGAGCTTTGAGCACTGTCTCCAGGTGTGGGGAGGGTTTCTACCACACAGATAGAAGCATCTGCTAATAGCCTTCTTCTGTTTGTCATAGCAGAGGTGAAAACCCCCAAGCGCCGACAGCCATTTGTCCCTTTTGCTCTGAGGAATCACACAGGGTGCACTTTGTGGTTTGCCACCCTGACCACCACGCCCACCAGGTAAGGAGCATCCAGTTTGCTACCCTGAGTCGCCTCTGCCACCAAAGCCTCCTTGTACCAGGCCAGAAGAGCAAGGTGGGCCCTTTCTTGAGGTTCTTGGGATTATATTTGAACCAATAACTTGCTATCTTGCTGAGTTTATGATGAAGATTCTGGTTCTATATAGAACCTGGAAACAGAGAAGGAGATCCCGAGTCTGAAATAATCAAAATATGACCTTAATCTTGATATACATTATTTTTTGTTCCTTTCCAATCTGGATGCTTTTATTTTTTATTGTTTATTTATTTTTTATTTCAGCATATTATGGGGGTACAAATGTTAAGGTTACATGTCTTGCCCATGCCCCCCCCCCCGTCAGAGCTTCAAGCGTGACCATCCCCCAAACGTTGCACATCTCACTCATTATTTAAAAGTGAGACAATCAAGGGTGTGAGTAGGAAGTGTGTAAAAAAAGTCATTCCATCTTTTCTCTTTAGTCTCCATCTCCCTTTCCCCTTTTAGAAAAGCTGTATATGGTTATTAAACTGAACGTTTGGCATTTTTCTCCCAAGAGTGCTTTGAAAACATTCCCCATCCTCCGCTACCTCTAAAGAATTATCATCTGTACCTAAAACACCCTTCAACCCAGATGGAATTGGGTGGAGTTTGGAGAACAAGTGAGAGTTTACCTAAGCCAAGTGAGAACCTTTTATAACAACTTTCTGCCTATTGAGATCTTGGCTCAAGGTTCCAATACATGGTGATCTTTCCAGCTTACATAATGAAGTACATGAAATGAGTAACAGAATCAATTAATTTGAAAATAAACATTTCTCCTGCCTCCACTAGGTATGGCAGTGCTCTAGAAAAGAAGTTTTCTGTTTATTTTAACAGTTTAGGTCTATTAAATTCTATCTAGTCACCTACATGCTACTTTAAAAAGTCATGCCTTAGATTACATGTACCAGATTCTACTGCTGGAGGGAAGTGACTATATAATGATAGCTTTCAGTTATTTCTGAAATTTCAAATAATTTGTTAGTGAGCATGAAGGTGACTGTAGTTATTGACCTAGTTCATACTTTGGAGCCCAGTTATGTGTCTTATTGCTGGGAGTCAAGATCCAGACGGGTTCTGCTCCTTGGCCCAGAGCTCTTGTGAGAGGGAGCTGGGGAGAATGAGGGGCAAGCTGATAGCCTCTGATTTGGTTCCAGGGCTGCACTGTCTCACAGTGGGAGTCCAGGGGTAGTTCCGGAAGGGAATGGAACATTTCTTGATGATGCGCACAATGTGAGTGAATGGCGAGAAGTCCTCACGGGCGAGGAGATTCCCTTTGAATTTGAAGCAAGAGGAAAGTTAAGACACAGGTAAAGTATGGCTTATTCTTTTCCTTAAAAAGTAAAAAGTGGATATTGATGATTGTAGTGTTTTGCCTTTTCATTTTCCTTATTGATGATTTTAATATTTTACTTTTAAAAGATATTTTGAGAATCAGTGTTTCCTTATATAATACAAAGTGTAAGCAGTCTTGTTATCTTGGAAATACATGTCTTTCATTAATTATCCATTTATTTGACATGTGAGGTGATAACCTGTGTGTTTAACATAATTTGGTTGAAGCATAGACAGAGCATAACACTTAGGTTTACCATATCTTGACCTGGTTTTCATGATGTAGCAGTGCTGTGGTATTCTTTGCTCAAAGCATGTTGATTTCAGTTTTAATGTACAGATATGCTATATAGCTCATTTATTCATTCATTTATTTTTATATAGCCCAAGTCATAGAAGCCTATCACATAGTACTTTTAGCAAGTGGATAGTTTTAGGAAGCAGAGCCCATAGTGATAAAATAGAAATTCTAAGAAGAATAAGAGTAACTCATCAAGGGAGGCTGCTAGCTGATGCATTCCTGAAGTAGCCAACCAAAGGATTGGAATAAATGTGAAAAAGGTTATATCTGGTTACTGAGAGATCATAAGTGTCTAATAAAATAAATGTTCTATTATTTAGAAACATTTGTAAATGGAAGGGCTGTCCAGTAGATATCAATAGGTTAATACTTAGTCTTTGAATTGGTTAAGGTTTAGTATTTGAGTCTCATATTTGTTTTCGAACTGAGCTGAAGTTGAAGAGATTGGTTTCAGCTTTATATAGTCATGTGCTCTTCGTGGTGTTCTGAGTCTTTGTGTGCAAACCCACTCCCAAGGCAAGTACTTCTTCCTTTTGCGTAGCTTTGTACCCACACGCATTATTCCCAAGAGACAAGAGTTCTGAATGTGTGGGTTTCTAGGGGTCTTAGAGAAAAAAAGAAAATTTAAAAGTATCACTATGCTGGGCACATGTATCTGGAAACTACTTTATAATTTCAAGGGATGAGTGGTGAGCATTCTCTTGTTCCTCCACATAATTCTTGGAGAAGCTAACTATAGAACTGTTGGCAGTATTTCTTAATAAGCATAGCCTCTGTTGTATCAGAAATGGTTTGACCTCTTTGTCATTTCTGTTTTTGTTTCTGTGTTTCGTAACCCATTTCAAGTCCGACTATTCTGCTTGAATTCATCAAAATAAATGCCTTTTCTGGCTTCCCCTCCTTTGGCACTTTGCACCCCACTGCCTGCCTCCCTCCTCCCTTCCTGTCAGCCTCAAATCCAGTTCCCCATTTCACTTCTGGCTTGAATTAGGCAAAATCTAAAATAGAATTAAATGTGCAATTTCCTCTTGTTCCTCCTGTTCTGCCCACTGCCTTCTGCTCCAATTTCAGCCAAGCATTTCAGCCCTAAAACTCCGAGGGCTCTGTCTTGCATACCCTGTCTGTAGTTCTGTGGGGTTAAAGCCAAACAACTGAATGTGGTTCTGAGAAAAGTAGGATATTCAATAAAGGAACCAAGAAGAAATTTTTAATGCAAGAGTATGGCTATTGGGTAAATGGCTAGTACATTTTTACCACCCCATTGACATCATTGTTTTCTAAAGGTTGGGGTGGGGTTGGTGGAGGAAAGACCTGGGCTCATGTACAGGGTTTGCCTGGTTTGTACAATCCAGGGTAAATGCCACTCTTGCTCAAGTTTTATAGATTTTGCAATTTGTGTCGTAAGTGTAAAACTCAGTTAAACTGTGCTCTTGATTTCCCTTGTATTAGGTAATCCCCAAAAGATTTAGCCAACTGGGTTTTTACATCATTATGTAGTAAATCAGATTTGAGTCTTTGCTTCTACTTTTGTTCCCTTCTTGAGATTGTTGTGCTTAATATCTTTTTCTGTCTTCTACCCAACAGACACACCCATGACCTCCGGATTCATCAGCTGCAAGTGAGAGTAAATGGCTGGGAACAAGTGAGCCCAGTGTCTGTGGACAAAGTTGGGACCTTTTTTCGATATGCAGCACCAGATAAAAATTCATCTTCCTCTACGGTGTGTGGCTTAAAATGGGTGTTTCATGGCAGAGTTGTGCCAGGGCCACACCCCCTTAAAGCCAGTCAGTCAGATGGTTAAACCTGTGATAGTCTTGCTCTAGTGTAGTTTTCTTATTCTTGATTTGCCCTAATTCTAGGAAGAAGACTTACGGTCATATTGGGTCAGTTGTAGGTGTTGGTAATCAATATGTAGATAAGCCAGGCAATGATTAATTTCAGTAGAAAAAGAAAGTGTAAAATTGGCAGTAACATATTACCTCACCTGTGCAGATCCTTTTCATGCGTGGCTGGCCTGACTAGGAATTTACTAATCTGCCAAACATGAGTCCTGGCTGTATTTCACATATTGTTATGCTCGCTTTATGCACTGGCTTTTTTACATTTCTTATAATGCTGTTCTTGATCCTTTTTGCTCCGTCTCCACATCCTTCTCTGTGGCACAAAGAAGTGTCTACTCTTGTCTATTTTCTGATCACACACACTCCCATGCACTCTTGCCCTAATTTTACACCATCCTGTAGTCCTCGGGGCTGGAAGATCTGCCCAGGGAATGGCGCAGGCAGCAGGCCTGGCTGGTGTGCGGGGGAGGCTGGCCTCCTGGCGATGCGGCTGATGCGGCGCTCTTGCCCTTGCTCCTTCCTACTCACAGGGTAATTGATCTCACTTTTGCATAGCTGGCGGTGAGGCGGAAAGCACAGATATTTCCAGCAGGTGGACAGCAGAGAAATATTGCAGCTTTCCTCATGCTTGCTTTCTTCATGAAAAATATTCTTGGAGAGCACTGTTCCACAAGTGTTCATTTTCACTGTTCTCGGGTGCCCCATGTTTCTTAGGGGAGAAAAAAAACCCAAAAAACTTACTTTTTTCAAAGATTACTTTTTTACCTAAGTTCATGTCTGATAACGAAAGGACTAAATTCGCCCATAGATACCTTTCTATTGTATTGAAGTATTCTGGTCTTGAGCTTCTGGCTTCAAGCAATCCTCCGACCTTGGCCTCCCAAAGTGCTAGGATTATAGGCGTGAACCACCGTGCCCGGCCTGGAGTATTCTGAATGGAGAACTTTGGTATACATTGAATGTAAAATAGATATTGTTTTTCCCATATCTTTCAATAAAAGATGTTTTATCTTTGTAATAGACCATACTTTACCTGAAAGTATTTATAAACACCACCCTTTCAAGCAGATTATATTGTTATTGAATTTAACGATGCCTATTATCTTATGTCTGTGCTGACTCTCTGACTTTTGGAATCTTTCTTAGATTGGCAGCCCAAGCAGCAGGACAAATATTATCCATCCCCAGGTTTACGTGAGTATGCTTTTCCTGTTGTCATTGTGTTTACCGAGCATGTGCACTGCGCCTGAACCATACCTAGATGTGTATTTCTTGATGGCCAGGGGACTCAATAACATATATGTGATTGGAATTTATCTCTGCCCTTTTATATTAATGATTACCTTCCTTTTCCAAAAACTTGCAAGAAAATGTTTTCACCTAAGTTGGTGTGTGAGACTGAGTAGTACATGGAAGAAGAAAAGGCAGATGTTTTGGTTCAAGGTCTGTTTTTCTTTCTAAGTTAAAATAGAAATTAACCCTGGTATGGGCGTATGTATTTCATAGGTTTGGGTCTAAACATCATGAAAGTAAACAAGAAGCAAAAATAGTAAATTTTTTATTTTTCTTTTTTGGTTTTTGAAACACCATTACAAGATGACATTTAAAAACTTTTCAGGCTTTTGCTTATAATTTTTTCTCCCTGAGGATCTTAAGTTTTGAAATATAAAATTTCAGGTAGATCTGGAGGCAGCAATATCAAAATTTTAAATAATTGTTATTGGCTTTAAATATTAGGGCCTTGCAGGGGCTGGGTCAGTGGAAGCTTGAGGTTTGATGATGATTTATGCCCAGAATTGTGTCCTTCTAAAAACACTGTAGAAAATTATAGTTTGCCTTTCTATTTAGACTTCATAGAAGTCTTGGTTCAAATCATGGAGCTCTTTAGTTTATTGTTTATTAGGTTGATTTTCACATACTGTTTGTCTTAATAAAAAAGTTGGTGGAATAAAAAGCTTGAATGTGATGCCATTTGTTTCTCCAATAAAAAAACATTGTTAATATGTTCTGGACACTCATTCTAAGAGTAATACTTTAAGAAACTTTCTCTTTGGTATACCTAAAGTGGGATTTTATGCTTTTAAGAAAATTTCCTGTCACATGGTATTAACACAAAATGTCTGTTGAATGTGTGAATGAACATATGGAAAAATAATATAATGGCTGTAACCCAAAACCAGAAATAAATAATTTCTCTCAGTTATGTTGAGTTTCTGAAACTTGGAGTCCTGTTTATAAAAGAATGAGTTTTGAACAGAACCTAGAGGGTTTTTTGAAGAAAGAAAAGTTTGTTTTTGAAGTTCTTTGAAATACAAATGTTGGATTTTGTATAGGCTTGCCAGTGAATAGTATATGGGCCTATAGAGTACATTTTATGACAGTTAGAAAAAAACTTTATTATTTGTTCCTGTGAAAGGCACACTAATACAGACAATTCTTCCTTATACATTCTCTGGATTTTACAAAGATGAGTCTTAATCTCAGAAGGCATTCTTTTGTTTCTCTGTGTATATCTGGGCAGTACCCAACCCATTGTTAGTATTCAAGGAATGCTTTCTCAATTTAATGTTAATCTGAGAGAAAAATAACATAGAAGGGAAATCATATAATATTTTGCAAGGTCCTACCTCATTGTTTCTAATTTTAGTCGCTTTGGGTGATCTTTATTTTATTGCCCTCCTGTAGAGTTGAAAACAAGTCTTCTTCACAGTTTCCATGTGAGGGCTGATGTGTGGGAACCCAGGGGAATATGAATGAAGGATAACTTCCAGTTGATTCTTTCTTACCACATTGCAGGAAGTTTAGAAGACTGGATAGGTTATTACCTCAGTCTTAGGCGAACATTCTTTATAGTATGTCTAGAGGCTTAGGACTGATTTTTCCTTGTTGACATTCTGTGTGATACTACATATGAGTAGATTATCTATTTTTGTTGAAATTTTGAGAATTGGCTGTTTTTAATAATTTGTATTTATAGGATATTCATTCCTTTTAAAGCAGAATGGTTTTAGAGTATAATGACTCATTTCACTGAAGAGTTATAGCAATAAGAGGCTTTTGACTTAGACATTTTAGTTGATATTATTGTATCCTGTGTGTTTTTTCAGAAGCACAACTGTTTTATTTCTATCTCTCTTTCACAGTTCTCTTCGCTCCCACCTGTCCGGGTGGTCTTTGCGGTGACAATGGAAGGCAGTGCTCGGAAAGTAATCACTGTCCGATCAGCCCTCATTGTGAGGAACAGACTTGAGACACCAATGGAACTAAGACTGGACAGCCCATCAGCTCCAGACAGTATGTATTTGTTGTCTAGAATGTAGCAAAAGCTTGATAAATGTTTGTTGACTTGTCAGGTCTCTGTTTCCCTCATAGTATCTTCTGAAACAGTCAGTGTACACTGTTCTTCCTTTTGTCCTGAGATAGTCAGTCTTTGGGGTGCAGGACCATTGCCTGAAAGTGCTGACACTTATTTCTACTGCAGAACCAGTGGTGCTTCCTGCTGTCATGCCAGGGGATTCATTTGCTGTGCCTTTGCACCTCACTTCTTGGCGGCTACAGGCCCGGCCCAAAGGACTGGGTGTATTTTTCTGTAAGGCTCCTATTCATTGGACCAATGTAGTGAAGACTACAGAGGTTAGTAGCAGCAAACGAGAGTGCCACTCTATGGACACGGAAAAAAGCCGATTCTTCAGGTATGAACTGCTATGTCACTTTTGCCCTTTTTTTTCCTTTTTCTTCTTTTCAGGGTGACGTGACTTTATTACCATTCTTTCTCTAAGGACCCTTAATGATTTAGTTGTGCTTATTAAAAACCCTATACTTCTTGGCCAGGTGCAGTGCGACATGCCTGTAATCCCAGCTACTCAGGAGGCTGAGGCAGGAGGATCGCTTGAGCCCAGGAGTTTGAGGTTATAGTGAGCTATGATCACCCCACTGTACTCCAGCTGGGGTGACAAAGCAAGACTCGGTCTAAAAACAAAACAAAACCCCATAATTCTTATTCCTGAAGTTCCTGAGTTAGAGTTCATGAGAACTCAAAATTTAACCCATGGTGGCAGTCAGAGGGGCTTGTTTATCACTTGATATTTGTGGGAGAAACAACCAACAAACACACTACTCACATGTACAAGATGAGAAACGTGTGTATATCAGCATAAAGTGAGGACATATAGGGAGGGGAAGAAAAAACCCTCCAAAAATAACTAGTTCCCATTCCTAAATTGGGAAGTAAAATTCTGGGGTTGGAAGTTTTTTGAGTGAGATTTCAGAAGGTTCGTGTACCTAATGCTGACTTTCTTGAGAACTTTGACAAAATTGTCTAAGCGTTTAAACTCCTGTTTCCCCCTTCTGAAGAATATAATGAATATGTTACTAGATTCCATGTTGGAAAAAATACTGTTGCTGTTATTAGATCCTTATAAACCTAGGCTTTAAACTTGGGTAGAGATTATTAGCTTTAGTTTCCTTGATACTTAAGACAGGTATTCATTTAGTTTGAACTTATGGAAGAAATATAAGAATTGTGTAAAGAATTCCAGTATACCCTTTACTCAGTTTTGCCATACTAGTGGGAGAAATAGATAAATAGCCGTAGCTGGTGATTTTAACATTTCCCTTCAGTAATTTATAGAAAAAAAATCAATAAAGATATAAAGATTTAAACAATGCTATCAGTCAGCTTGTTCCAGTTGATACTTACAGAACACTTTACCCAACAACTCCAGATTGTACATTCTTTTCAAGTATGTGTAGAACATTCATCAAGAGAGACCATCTGTTGGGCCATAAAAAAAGATCAATAAATATTAAAGAATTGAGATGATACAGAATATATTTTCTGATCACAATGGAATTAAACTAAAAATAACAACAGGCCAGGTGCGGTGGTTCACGCCTGTCATCCTAGCACTCTGGGAGGCCGAGGCAGGCGGATTGCTCGAGGTCAGGAGTTCGAAACCAGCCTGAGCAAGAGCGAGACCCCGTCTCTACTTTAAAAAAAGAAATTAATTGGCTATATATATATATATATATATATATATATAAATTATCTGGGTATGGTGGTACATGCCTGTAGTTCCAGCTACTCGGGAGGCTGAGGCAGAGAGACAGAAGGATTGCTTGAGCCCAGGAGTTTGAGGTTGCTGTGAGCTAGGCTGACGCCAGGGCACTCACTCTAGCCTGGGCAAGAAAGTGAGACTCTGTCTCAAAACAAAAACAAAAACACAATAATAAGATGCCCAATAAATCCTCAACTATTTAGAAATTAAACAATATATTTTTAAGTAACCCATGGGTCAAAGAATAAATCACAAAGGAAATTAGAAAATATTTTGAATTGAGCAATAATGAAAAGCAGACATGTTAAAATATGGGGGATCTGGCAAAAGCAGTTCCTAGTGGGGAAGTTATAGTTTTTAATCCTCATGTTAGAAAATGAGGAAGATATAAAATCACTGATTTAATTTTCTGCCTTAAATTAGAAAAAGAAGAGTGAATTAAACACAAAAAAATATAAAAAGGAGACAGTAAAAATAAGGGTAGAAATCAGTGAATTAGAAACAAATAGAAAATCAGTAATGTCAAAATGGGCTTATTAAAAAGATTCATAAACTTGATAAACCTCTAGCAAGTGTGATCAAGGAGAAAAGTGGGAAGATACAAATTACCAATATGAGGAATGAGAAAAGGAGACATTATTACGGATCCTATAGGCATTAAAAGTATGAAAAGGAGATAACAGTTTTATGCCAATCAATTCCACACTTAAATAACACCTTTCTTGAAAAAGATAAATGCTGAAAACTGATAAAAAGAAGAAATAGAAATCTAAATATCTATCAAAGAAATTTGATTTATAGAAAACCCTTTCTACAAAAAACACTCTAGGCCAGGGGTCCTCAAACTTTTTAAACAGGGGACCAGTTCACTGTCCCTCAGACTGTTGGAGGGCTGGACTATAGTTTAAAAAAAACTATCAGCAAATTCCTATGCATACTGCACATATCTTATTTTGAAGTTAAAAAACAAACGAGCAAAAGCACCCGCATGTGGCCCACAGGCTGTAGTTTGAGGATGCCTGCTCTAGGCCCATGTGACTTTACTAGTGAATTTTACCAGACATTTACAGAAGAAATAACACCAGTTCTCTGCAAAAGATCTATATCAATACTATCAGAGAAAAAAAAGCTATGAACCAGTGTTCCCCATGAAGATGTGCAGATATCCAGTAAGTGGGTTTATCTAAGAAATGTAAGATTAGCTTAACATTTCAAAATAAGTAAATGTAATTCGCCATATATATATATATATATTTTTTTTTTTTTTTTTTTTTTTTTTTTTGAGAGACAGTCTTGCTTTGTTGCCCAGGCTAGAGTGAGTGCCGTGGCGTCATCCTAGCTCACAGCAACCTCAAACTGCTGGGCTCAAGCAATCCTCCTGCCTCAGCCTCTGGAGTAGCTGGGACTACAGGCATGCGCCACCATGCCCGGCTAATTTTTTCTATATGTATTAGTTGGCCAATTAATTTATTTCTATTTATAGTAGAGATGGGGTCTTGCTCTCGTTCGGGCTAGTTTCGAACTCCTGACCTTGAGCAATCTGCCCGCCTTGGCCAGAGTGTTAAGATTACAGGCGTGAGCCACTGCGCCCGACCTAATTCTCCATATTAAGAGGCTAAAAGGGAAAATACATTAGATAATTTTGGCCAATGCAAAAAGATATTAATAACATTTGCTAGAATTGAACATCCATTCATGATAATGGTCAGTGTCTCAGGCTGCTGTATAACAAAATACCGTAGACTGAGTGGCTTAAGCAGTAGACATTTCTTACAGTTTTAGAGGCTGGGAAGTCCACGATTAAGGTGCCTGCCAATTCAGTTCCTGGTGAGACTCTTCTTCCTGATGACTTGCAGATGGCTGCCTTCTCATTGTGTCCTCGCATGGCACAGAGAGGGTGGTGGCAAGCTCTGGTCTCTCTTCCTCTTCTTATGAGCACATTAATCCCATTATGGGGTCCCCACCCTCATCACTTCATCTAAATATAATTACCCCCAAAAGGTCTCACCTTCAAATGCCGTTACATTGGGGGTTAAGGCTTCAACTTAGAAATTTTGGGGTGACAACAAACATTCAGTCCATAACACTCAGTAAAATAGTAATAGAAGGGAACATTTAAAATCTGCTAAAGTACATCTATGATAAACCTACAGCTAACATCATACTTGATGGTGAAACATTAAACTCTTTTCCCTTTACACTTGGGAACCAGGCACTCTACTTAACATGGCAGTAGTAGTCTTGGCCATTGCAGTAAGGCTAAATAAATAATAAATAAGTCATAAAAAAGCATAAAGATCTGAAAAGATGTAAAACTGTTGTTGTTTGCAAATGACACAATTAGGTATGTAGAAAAGGCATGGAATATGTAAGAAAATTGTTAGGCCTAATTTGTCAGGATTTCAGGATTCAAGGTTAGACCTAATTTGTCAGGATTTCAGGAGGGAAAGGAAGATCTTAAATATTGCTGAAACAAGTGGATATCCATATGAAAATGTGAACTTCAACCCTTATCTCACTTCATATGCAAAACTTAATCTGAGATGGATCATGGACCTAAATGTAAAACTTAGAACCATAAAGTTTCTAGAAAACATAGAAAAATATCTTCATAACTTTGGAGTAGACAATGATTTCCTACATAGGAAGCACTAAACACTAAAGAAAAACTTGAGAAATTGAACTTTGTAAAAATTAAAATTTTTGGTTCATCGGTAGACAACAGAAATTTTCGCAAGAGACAAGCCACAGAATTAGAAAAATACATATGTCTGACAAAGGACTTTTTTTTTTTTTGAGACAGAGTCTCACTCTGTTGCCCAGGTTTGAGTGGCATGGCATCAGCATAGCTCACAGCAACTCCTGGGCCTCAAACTCCTGGGCTTAAGCAATACTCCTGCCTCAGCCTCCCTAGTAGCTGGGACTACAGGCATGTGCCACCATACCTGGCTAATTTTTTTTTCCTATATATTTTTAGTTGGTCAATTAATGTCTTTCTATTTTTAGTAGAGACAGGGTCTCGCTCTTGCTCCGGTTGGTTTCGAACTCCTGACCTTGAGCAATCTGCCCGCCTCGGCCTCCGAGAGTGCTAGGATTACAGGATTAAGCCACCACGCCCGGCCTGACAAAGAAATTTTATATAGAATATGTGAAGAACTTTCTGCAAATCTACAATAAAAAGATAAGCAACCTAATAAAAATAGGCAAAAGCCTTGAACTGACAATTTACAGAAGAGAATATATGAATGGCCAATAGACAAATGAAAAGATGCTTAGCATCATTAATCATTAGGGAAATGCAGATCTGAACCACAGTGAGTAATATTTTGCTTTCACTAGAATGGCAAAAACACAAAGGACTGACAACACCAAAAGTTGACAAAGATGTGGAGCAACTGGAACTCTTATAAATAGCTAGTGGGAGTGTCAGATGGCACAACCACTTTGGAGAAATTTGTGGCAGTTTTTTATAAAAGTTAAAGGTCCAGCAAGTCTACTCTTAGGTATTTCCCTAAGAGAAGTCAAGATATATGGCCACAAAAATACTTGTAGAAGAATGTTCATTTAGTCCTAAACTGGAAGCAACCCAATTGGCTCCCAACAGGATTATAAATAAATAAGAAATGATTTATTCATACAGTGGTGTACTACTAGGCAGTGAGTAAAAATCAAATATGATATATACAACAACATGGCTGAATCTTGTTGAGAATTCATGTTAAGAAAAAAAAGCCAGGCACAAAGAGTAGTATATACTGCATGATTCCATTTCTATGTAGTTCAAGAATAGACACAACTAATCCACAGTGATAAATATTAGAAAGTGGTTACATGAATGACGGAAGAGAATATCCATGGAAAAGGGACATGAGGGAACTTTCTGGGGTGAGAGAAATATTCTATAATTTGTTTCAGGTTGTGGTTATAGAAGTGTATATAATTATAAGAATTCACCGAACTGAACGTTTAAAATCTATACAATTCATTGTGTATTATGCCTCCAAATACATTTGGATTGAAAATTGCAAATATCTTACTGACTTATCAAATCATTTTAATGTTACTCTTTCCAATACTCAGCTAAGGAGAAAAAAAACAATCTTCATTCAGGATGATGGTTTTCACACCATTTTGTCTTTATAGGTTTTGTGTGGCTATAAAGAAAGAGAATTATCCAGATTACATGCCCTCAAACATATTCTCTGACAGTGCAAAACAGATTTTCAGACAGCCTGGACATACTATATATCTTCTGCCAACTGTGGTAATCTGCAACTTGCTACCCTGTGAACTTGAATTTTATGTTAAAGGAATGCCAATTAATGGGACACTGAAACCTGGCAAGGAGGCCGCTCTCCATACAGCTGATACATCCCAGAACATTGAACTAGGTAAGGATGTAGTCAAATAATCATTTGTTATAATCCTATGAAAACATCAATGAGTATTTTGTGATTATTTCATAAATATATTGGAGAAATTGTGGTACATGTATCTCAATAAGCCAGCTGTCTTAGTCCATTTGCATTGCTGTAAAAGAATACCTGAGACTGGGTAATTTATAAAGAAAAGACGTTTCTTTGGCTCATGGCTGTATAAGAAGCATGGTGTCAGCATCTGTTTCTGATGAAGGCCTCAGGAAGCTTCCACTCATGGTGGAAGGTAAAGGGGAGCTGGCATGTCACATGTCACATGGTGAGAGGGGGAGTGAGATGGTGGGGGGGTAGGAAGGAGGTGCCAGGCTCTTTTTTTAAGAGATAAGGTCTTGCTCTGTCACTGAGGCTGGAGTGCCTCGGTAGGATCATAGCTCATTACGCCTTGAACTCCTGAGCTCAAGTAGGATTACAGACACATGCCACCATGCTTGGCTCATTTATTTTTTCATTTTTTTAAAAGACAGGGTCTTGCTATGTTGCCCAGACTGGTCTTGCACTCCTGGCCTCTAGTGATCCTCCTGCTTCTTCCCCGCTGTGGTTTGTAGCCGGGATTACAGGCCTGAGCCACCACACCCAGCAGGCTCTTCTTAGCAATCACTTCTCGTGGGAAGTAATGGAGTGAGAACTCACTCATTACCTGGAGAACAGCACTAAGCCATTCACGAGGGATCTGACCCACTAACAAAACACCTCCCATCAGGCTCCATCTCCAACATTGGGGATCAATTTCAACATGAGATTTGGAAGGAGCTATATCACCAGCTTAAAGGAATTATGCAGTTTAAAAACAAACAAACAAAAGAAACCCTGTAGCTAGTCATAGTGGCATGCACCTGTAGTCTCAGCTACTCAGGAGACTGAGGTGGGAGGATAGCTTGAGCCAAGGAGTTTGAGGCTATAGTGTGCTATGATTGCTCCTGTGAATTGCCACTGTACTCCAGCCTGGGAAATACAGCAAGACCACATCTCTTAGGGAAAGAAAAAAAAAAAAAACTTACAGAAAATGATCAAAAGAAAAAAACTGAAAAGCCAAAATATTTATAGAAGAGGCACACAATGGAGCCTCTTACATTGCTCACTTGATGTATGTATTATTTTTAGACCATACTTTTTCCCTGGCTGTAAAATGAACAAAATCATATGTCTCTTCTTCTCTTTTCCGGGAAGGGATAAGCATTTGCTAAGCATGCACTTGTACTCCAGGCACAAGCCAGGCTTTTTCACATAGGCCATCTCCTGTGATCCCTATGGCAATAGTTATTTGCCCCCCTGTACTGATGAAGAAATGGAAGTTTGGAAAGTTTAATGCATCAAATAATTTTCAGTTTTATGGATGGATGAAGTCAAGGTAGAGAGTCATTTTCATATTTGCAGCCCTTAAAGAGCAAGGGTGATTATAGGTGACGATACTGTGTGGTGTGTTTCATAATAGCTAGAAGAGAGCGTTTTCACTGTTCTCAAAACAATGAACGTTTGAGATTAGGGAAATGCTGAACACCCTGATTTAGTCATTATACAATGTATGTATCTATTGAAAAAATCTCACTGTACCCCACAAATACGTACAATTATTATGTGTCAACTAAATTTTTTAAGTTTAGAAAAAAATGAAAGAAGTACTCCTATATGTCTACACAATGCAGTACTATTCAGCAATAAAAAGCAATGAAGCAATGAAAAAAAAAAGTACTCCTGGAGTTTAAGAATAAAGTATGTTTGTTTAAGACTGCCATAGACATGTTAAAGTAATAATAACTTAGATATTTATCTCTTTACAGTTACGCAGTTGCTTTTACTGTGTCATCTCATTTGATCTTTACAACAGTGCTTGGTTCAGGCTGAGACAGGCGTTGTTCCCCTTTATAGGTGAAGAACCTGAAACTGACTGAATTTAATGTGTCCCACAATGACAAGATTACATTTCAATGACTATATAACCCTTGAGCTTAATTTAGAAAAGAAAAATAGTGCAATTCTATTCATTCTAAAGAAAGTAGGTCTTTAGTGTTTATGTTAGTGTTTTAACATACTTCTTTAAATATTTGTTGAGCCCCGGTACAAAATAGAAATGCCCCCTACCATCATAGGATATATCACGAGCTCCTAATGATCATAACTGCTACTGATAGCTCTTTGGTATTCTGATCCTTCTGACTGTACAAATTAGGCTCCCTTATGTGACTTCCATATATTTATTCTCACTCCAGCAAGAGGACAATGGCCAATCTAATGAGATTTTTACCAGTGAGATATTTAGTTTTATTGCTTTTTCCAAAAGGAATCCGATTTAGTTTTCTGTGGGCTATTTTAACAAACTAAAGTGAGAACCTCGAAAGTTAATAGTTTTATGTTCTTTAGGGGTATCATTGGAGAATTTTCCCCTTTGTAAAGAATTGCTCATTCCACCTGGGACCCAAAACTATATGGTGAGAATGCGACTCTATGACGTCAACCGGCGGCAGCTAAACCTCACCATCCGGATTGTGTGCCGAGCGGAAGGATCCTTAAAGATCTTCATTTCTGCTCCATACTGGCTGATTAACAAAACAGGTATGTACTGAGGCTGCTCAAGTGAGCCTTTGGCGTTAGTCATGGGGATTCAGATTTATTTGCTCAGCTAACTAAATGGAGCCAATGCAAATAGATTACTTCAGCAGTCTAAGCTGCTGAAACTTTCCTGCTTCCATAATAAGTGCTTAATCCTGGTCAAAACTGTCCTTTTATTCAATGAATGGAGCCCACTAAATAAACTCAATTTTCACTATTTTCACCCTTTATGATTTTTTTTTTCTTTTACCATTGGCATCTCTTTTGGGTAGACTGGGTGGGATTGATATAAACCTCTCCCCTCCTTTCTCAAGGGTTACCACTGATCTTCAGACAGGACAATGCAAAGACAGATGCTGCAGGCCAGTTTGAGGAACACGAGCTGGCCCGGAGCCTGAGCCCTCTCTTATTCTGCTATGCTGACAAAGAGCAGCCCAACCTGTGAGTACAGTTATTTATGGGAAGGGGAAATAAGCTCCTAGAGAAGGGAAGAAATTAGCAAAGGCTATAATATATCCATGTAAGTAGAAATATACCATAGATAACAATTCTGACTTGGCAGGGGAATAGAACCATGACCTAATGGGATTTTTGGGGATCTAATTTCTGTGTTATTCAATACTGAAAATAAACCATTTGGTTGGTTTTTAATGAAAGCTAGTTTTATTTTACATGTATTGAAGTAGTTCTCCTACTCATAACTCTGCCAACTAAGAGAAACCTTTGTGTTGCCGTTCTATTCTCCTCAGTTTCTCTTCTCCTTAAGCTTTTAGCATAGGCAGAAGAGCTGGCGTTAGAGTGGACATAGGCTGACCCTTTGGTAAAGCCTTCAGCCCCATTAATCCAATCCAGGATTTTTGTAAGGTTTTAAAACCCATCCCTTTTACTCTTGAAATAAAATGTACCATTTTAAAATCTCAAACCACTCATTGCATGTATAAAAGCTGGGAAAAGCAACAATTGTGAGGATGAGATGACGTCCTTTTAACGTATGGTAGGAGCATTAATTCATTTTTGTTCTTGTTTTGATGTTCTGCTTTTTATAGGAGTCTTCTCATTCAGAGCCCTAATCCAGAAATAAGGGGGTGTATCTGATAGTGCTAAAATACCATGCCCTGTTTTCTATAGAGTTATGCTGAAAGCTTAACAGCAAGGCTTCTGGAGTACCGCACTTCATTCGCTACAGATGCACCTACTAGGGAGTACTAGAATCTAGATGGTGTTATAGTCAAGGAGAGAGGATTAGAGTGCTAGATGTTATAGGAGATACAGCCAGCCACTCGACATGTACCGTAGGCCCAGTCTCATTCTTTTCCTGAAAGGGTTTGGACAGTTTTAGATCTAGGATTTGACATTTGTCAAACAGTTTATTTTATCCATGGATTTCATAGTTCCCAAAGCATTTCCACTTAGACAATCTCACTGGATTCTCCCCAACATCCCAATAGTTTAGGCAGGACAGGAAATATTATATTTTAAGAAGAGGAAACTGAGGCTCAGAGAGACAAGACATTGACCAACTAAACAGTGCTTTGCCATTGTAATGGTACCAGTCCTAAGAAGCAGTGCACCATTGGCTGCATCTTCGGTCCATACTCTTCTCTTGCTTTTTTTTTTTTTAATGAACCCTTGAAAACACCTGAGTCAGTACAGGATCAATTTGACCTGAATCCATGATTTTCAGGTGAAGAATAGAAATGATAGTGTTTTCCTCATATGTTATGTTTCTAGAATCCTAATATTTTCTCCTGAAGAATTTAGTTGTAGATATCAATATATTTCACACACTGTTGGACTGTCGCTACCTCTGAGATAGAGGGTTGTTTTGTTGTTTTTGTTTTGTTTTGTTTTGTGAGAAGGTCTCACTCTGTTGCCTTGGCTAGAGTGCAGTGGCATCATCATAACTTACATCTGCCTCAAAATGCTGGGCCCAGGTGATCCTCCTGCCTCAGCCTCCTGAATAGCTGGGACTATATGCATGCACCACCATATTTGTTCAGCTGATTTTTTTTTTTTTTTTTGGAAAGCTGAGGTCTTGCTATTGCCAGGCCGGCCTCGAACTCTTGGGTTCAAGCAATCCTCCTGCTTTGCCCTACCAGAGTGTTAGGATTACAGGTGTGAGCCATTGTGCTCAGCCTCTAAGATGGAGTTTTGACCACTGATTAATTTTCTCACTGTGCTTGGGAATCACATAAGAGTGAGGAAGAGAGTCAGTATTAGAAATATAATTTTGGGTAATAGCTACATTAGGATTTCCTGATTAGGACAGGCAGATTAGACTTTCTTGTGGATATACATCTTTGCTTTTCTGCCCCACAGCTGCACAATGAGAATCGGAAGGGGGATTCATCCAGAAGGCATGCCGGGCTGGTGTCAGGGCTTCTCCCTGGATGGTGGTAGCGGTGTCCGAGCTTTGAAAGTCATCCAACAAGGAAATCGCCCAGGGCTGATCTATAACATCGGTGGGTCACGTTTGGGGCAGTGGGAGAGTAAGGATCATTGGCCGATGACCTCAGGCTTGGAGGAGTAACCTGGCCGTGCATTTTGGTCTAGCAACAGTGCCGATTTTCTCATTTGGCATCAAATCAGGTATCTCTTCTCTGAATGCTAGGTTGATATCAACACAGATCTGTTCTCCTGGGGATCTGAGGAGCTACCTAAACACTGCCCTTTTGAGGTCTGTGGCTCTGTTTAATTTCAGACTCACCTGTGTCAGGAAAGTATCAGTTTGGCTTGAATCCTTGTTTTTCAGGGGAATAATAGGAACATTTAGAATGCTTTTTATCCTCCAAGTATTCCCACGCATTCATTAAAATTTGCAAACCCTAAGAGGGTAGAAGCATTGTTCTCCTTGAAACTGAAGGAGAGAGGTTAAGTGACCTGCCTAGATGCAAAGGGGAAGTCTGGGTCAGAAGTAAGATTAAGATTGGGGTCTTCGAATTAGAGGCAGAAAATACAGTAAAATGTACTTGGTGTTTGTAGTAATTAGAAACACCCCAGCTAACTTAGCTTCTGGAGGTAGGCAGGGTGGGAAGGGGAGGGGAGGATATTCTACCCACTTGCTTTATAGCCACTTGAGAATAGTCAAAAGATTTTCTGAATGGGTTAAGATAAATTTGATTTAAATATGCCTCAGGTTTAAAATGTTAGCAGGGCATCCTTCTTTTAGTATATAATTTCTAAGGATCTCAAAGAAATGTTTAGTTTTGAGTGTTTCAGCATGGAACTTTCTGTGATGATGGAAATGTAGCCACTAGCCACATGCGGCTACTGAGCACTTGAGAGCACGGTACTGAGAAATGTGCCAGGTATGACTAAGGAATTGAATTTTATTTAATTTTAATGAATATAAAGTTAAATAGCCACACAGGGCTAGTGGCTATTGTATTGGACAGTGCAGATGGAGTCATGTTGTAGAAGGAAAAATTCATTTACATATTTCCGATTTTCTCATTTGGCATCAAATCAGTATCATTTACATATTTCCCCTGAATCCCATGGAAGATCAGGGATATGTTTAAATGTTTCAGGATTTGTTAGGAGAAGAATCTTCCAAGTACAGTTTCCTTTTCAGGGTTTAAACATGGATTTGTATCCATTCTCCCTTGACATGCGAGCTGTCACCTTAAAGTTGACATTAAGATTTTTAAAAGAAATAAACTTTGTTTGATCTTCCAGCTGAGGATAGTTTTCTTTACTTTTTCTCACATTTGTTTGCTCCACCCCTTGACTAGGCAAAGGCTGCTTCGTGCTGAGTTTGGCTTTCTGCTGGGTTGTCTTGCCCTTGATATATTTTCCAAAGCAAGCTACCATAGGCTGGCTGGAAGCTGAAGTTGGGACAAATTGGGGGCTGGGATGGGGGAGCTTGTTTCTTTTAACGCAACTAGTACTAAGAACTATAGTATTCTTGCAGAGAGGCAAATTGAGCAGACCAGTCAGACATATGCAGTGATTGCTCATATATACTTTTATGCTAGGAGCATTCATTAAAGTCCTAGTATAAGTTTTTAGGGACAAGACTGTGATTTGAGTTTTGTTGTTCCGACAACGGAAAGGATATAGGGGGGTTGGCTAACATATGACTTAATAATTTTTAAGTATTATGAGTTTTTGCTATATATTATCAAGGGAATTTGTGAAATCTCTTCCTTAAATAATTGAAAAATTGGATTGATAACTAGCTCCTAGTTGAAAGCACAGTCCCAAACTGAAAAGCGAGGGACAGTCCTGCTATTTAGCCTCGTTTGGACCTCCAAAAAGGATTTTGTGCCTTTTGATCTTATCATCTATTGATTTATTAGGTGTTTCCCAAGATGAAAAGGGGAAAAATAGCCCCATCTTCCCCCCAAATTGAGTTTCTATAGTGTTCTAGGGTACCCTAGACTCTTTTTGTAACATCAAATTAAATACATCTTTTGTAGGCAGACTTTGTATTAGTTGAGATCAGTTAACTATGATAATATTGATTTCTGACAACTAATGCTTTTCTGTATACCACCAAAAGAAAAGTAGTAAATATAGCTCTCTATCCCAGTATTATATAACATTTCTTAAATATAAAGTTTCAAGGAAATTTGTTTTTGTGATTTTCTTAGTCTTTCAGGTATTTTCAAGTTTTATATTAAAGGAACACCAGGATTTTCAAGCCAGTATAAGTGAATAATTACAGAGTTACCAGATTGGAATGTTTATAATTGGGATTATGTTAGGAAATCTGAGACAACTGGTTGTCATGTCTTATAATGTCTGTTTTTATGGTTCTGTTGTTACTTTGACTGCTGAGTAGGTCCTTGTATGTCCCATCACAGTATAAGCAAGCTGCTTGAGGGTGCTGGTTCCAGAGCCAGGCTGCCCGGGCCTGAATCCCAGCTATGCCACTTACTAGCTGCATGAACTAGAGCAAATTACTTAGCTTTCCATGCCTTGGATTCCACATCTGTTAAATGGAAATAATGAAATATTTAACTCATAAAGTTGTTGTGAGGATTCAGTGTAACGCCTTTGGTAGAGGGCCTGCCATGTATTAAGAGTTCAGTAAATATTATTGTTGTTAATTTTATTATTTTTACTATAAATATTTTTTATCATTGTATAACCAAAGCTCAGCCCAGTGCCTTAAATATAGTTGCTGTATTTATAATCTGAATGAATGAATGAATGAATAATTCATCCTGGTGAGTTTTGCATTCTTAAAAGTTCTTGTTAGAGTTTTTAAGGTAATTCAGTGCTGCTTCATTTTTCTTTCTTTATTTGGAACCTTGTATTTTGAGATTTCCTTCTGACTGTTTTGTTATTTTTTCCCAGTATATAGTAGGTGCTGAAAACAAATTTATTTTATAAATTTTATATAAGTAAATTCTATAATATTCAGCATTATGTTTGAGCTGGATTCTTGGGCAATAGGCTAAAAGAAAATACTAGAGAAGAGTCAAGTGAGTTCAGGGCATTAGAGAATTCAACTAAGTAATCTGAAATTTCCACTGTATCCTGTAAAAGTGGCAATGTTCTCTAGAAGGAAATTTTATGTCTCAGGTATAAACAGAAATGTATTATGTGAAACTATCTTGGTAGTCAGCTTCATAAATAGAAACCTAAGGTATGTGTGGCTGAACACCTATACATTTCAGTTGCTGTTATAATGATATACACTTTGTGAAGAAACTAGGAATTATGAGGGTATTGATGTTGTCTCTGAGACTTTTTAAGGGCTGAATGGGAATAAGGAATAATACTTTGAGTGAATTGCTATTTCCATTCCATTCCTGGAAGGTTTGATATCCTCTTTGGATGATACAATAGTTTTTTCTGAGAAACTAAGTAATTTTAAAGGCTATTTATGTTTTACTCTTCAGATTAATTCATGAACGTGGTTCTTGCTATTTGTAGGTATTGATGTGAAGAAAGGCCGAGGTCGATACATTGACACCTGTATGGTCATCTTTGCTCCCCGTTACCTGCTGGATAATAAATCATCTCACAAGCTTGCATTTGCACAGAGGGAATTTGCCAGGGGACAGGTAAGCAGTTTGCTTTTGAAGAATGACCAGTGCTTATTTACTACTACAGTGAGTTTTAATGTCATAGCTTATCCCTATCAACACTGTAAGTTCTGTGATGTGAATAATCATTGTATGCCTTTACCCAAATAGCTTTTAGTAGAGGGTAAGGCTCAGAGTTGGTACCCAATAAACATTTGCTTGTTGACTAAAGCCAGTAATCCTATGTGTTTTAGGGAACAGCCAATCCTGAAGGTTACATCTCTACCCTTCCTGGTTCCAGTGTGGTGTTCCACTGGCCTCGGAATGACTATGATCAACTATTGTGTGTCAGACTGATGGATGTTCCTAACTGTATTTGGTCTGGAGGCTTCGAAGTCAACAAGAATAATTCCTTCCATATCAACATGAGGTAAGTTCAAGACTAAATATAGATTAAAAAGTAGCCTGTTTGAGGTGTAATAATATAAATAGTAAGTCCACACTGCTCTTTTTAAAATGAGTACGTATATTTTTGGCTAAGATGAAGGCCTTAGACTTGCAAAGTCCAGGGAGCATGAGTGACCATTTTGATGGAATGAGCTAAACTGGGTGTTGCCAATTTTGACCATTGTGTCATTACTGTGGCCTTAGAGGCTGCAAGTCCAAGGAGTAGCACTGAGCTCACATCATCATTACCTGAACCCTGAAAAGTCTGTCTGCATTTAGATGGTAACACTGATTATAAATGTTTTTGTCTATTCTGGCACATTTGCACAAACTCTTCTCTCATCTGATGCAGTTGCAGTAAGTCATCTGGCCTTCTATGCCTAGCCCAGTAATGCCCAGCCCTTGTTAAGGCAAATCAACCATAACTAGTTTAGGATGACTTAATATTTCCTCCTGCTTTCATCAAGTGCTTTTTTAAAAAAATTGTTTAAAAATTTTAAAATTCTCATAAAACACACATAAAATTTACCATCTTAACCATTTTTAAGTGTATGGCTCCCTAGTGTAAGTGTATTCACATCGTTGTGCAATCTCTACTAGTCTTTTTGTCTTGGAAAACTGTACCCATTAAACAACTCCCCATTCCCCTTGCTCTTGGCCCTTGGTAACCACAGTCTACTTTGTGTCCCTATAAATCTACTCTAGGTACCTCATATAAGTTGAATCATACAGCATTTGCCTTTTTTGACTGGCTTATTTCACTTAGCATAATGTCCTCAATGTTCATCCATGTTGTAACATGTCGGAATTTCCCTCTTTTTAAAAGCTGAATAATATTTCATCTTGTATACACCACTTTTTGTTTATCCATTCATCTATTGATGGATACTTGAGTGGCTTCCATCTTTTCACTGTTGTGAATAATGCTGCTGTGACCATGGGGGTACCAATATCTGTTCAAGACTTCTGCTTTCAATTTTTCTGATTATAGACCCAGAAGTGGAATTGTTGGATCCTATGGTCATTCTATTTTTAATGTTTTGAGGAACCGCCATACTGTGTCCCATAGTAGTTGCATCATTTTACTTTCCTACCAACAGTGCACAGAAGTTCCAGTTTCTCCATAACATCACCAACATTTGTTATTTTCTGTGTTTTTGATAGCAGCCATCCTAATGAGTGTGAGGTGGTATCCCTTTGTGGTTTTGATTTATATATTCTTAATGATTAGAGATGTTAAGTATGTTCTATATGCTTGTTGGTCATTTGTATGTCTCGGAGAAATATCCATTCAAGTCCTTTGCACATTTTTAAATTAGGTTGTTTGTTTTTTTAGGTTTCCCATTTTTGAATTAGGTTGTTGAGTTGTAGGAATTCTTATTCTGAGAGTTTTATCGTTTCAGTTCTTACTTTTAGGTCTCTGATCCATTTTGAGTTCATGTTTGTATATGGGATAAGGTGAACATCCAACTTCATTCTTTGGTGTGGAGATATTCAGTTTTCCCAACTCCGTTTCTTAAAAAGACTCTTCTTTCTCAATGACATCGTTTTGGTACCATTGTTGAAAATCATTTGACCCTGTATGTGAGGGTTTATTTCTGAGCCTTCTAATATATGCCATTGGTCTGTTTGTCTTTATGCCAGCATCACACTGTTTTTGATTGTGGTACTTTTGTGATAAGTTTTAAAATGAGGAAATGTGCGACCTCCAACTCTGTTCTTCCTTTTCAAGATTGTTTTTGCTATTTCTGCAGAAAATGCCATTGGAATGTTGATAAGGAATACATTAAATCTGTAGATTGTGTTTTGTAGTATTAACATATCAACAGTTACATTTTCCAATCCATGATCATGGGATGCCTTTTCATTTATTTGTGTCATCTTTAATTTCTTTCATCAAATGCTTTTGAAGCTAAAGAATTTGAAATCAGTGCTATTTGAACATGTTTAGAAACAAAATTTAATCTTTTACACAATATGGTCAGTTCTTTATTGAAAACACTATTGTAAAAGAACAGAAATATGGTAATTTAACAATATATGATGGAAAATAGTATTTATATTTGACTTTTAAATGCATTGTCTGATTTGTTGGTGGGCCCTTCTTAATTATATTTTTGCCCTGGCCTTATTAGTTTGAATTGCATCTGGCTATAGTGGTTTATAAGCTGTCTTCCTGGGAGCTGTTGGGCTCGAAGGAGATGCCATTAGGGAGCCAAGGGAACCAAGTGCATAGGGCTCCAGCACCCTCATGCCTACTTCAGCCAGAACTTTTGTCTGTTAGTGTGTGTTCTCTGTGAGATTTCACTGGGGTGGTGGGAGAATGAAGAGAGGCGTGTGATTCTGTAGCTAAAAACACCATTGTTTTCTATACTGTCAGGCTGAAGGCAGCTCAGATCTGCTGTGTGAGAATAGGAAGTCAGTTTGGAATAGACAACAAAAGTTGCACATGATTACTACCAATAGAAGTAAAAGAGGAGGAAGATGATTTGTGTACCTTTTGTTAATCCTTTAAAAATAGTTTTAGTGTGCAGTCCCAAGCTACTGAGAACAGAACTATGCCATGTATTTCTTTTACTTTCTCCAACTTTTCATTTGGAAACAATTTAAACTCCAGAAAAGTTACAAGAACAGTACAATGAACATCTTTATATCTTTTACCTAGATTTGCCAATTTTCAACATTTTGCTACACTTTCTCTCTCCTCTCTCTTCTCTGTCTTTTCTCTCTCTCCCCTCCCACTGCTCCCCACCTCCACTTTTCTGAACTATTTGAAAGTACATTGAAGTCATCATGATACTTCAGCCATAAAAACTTCAGGACTTATCACCCAAAAATAAGGACATTTTTCTAAATAAATGTCACACCATTATTACATAGTCAAGAAATTTAACATTGGTGTGTTTTCTAATAAATAGTCTTTATATACTGAATGAATGACTAAAATGTCCTTCAGAGCAACCCTACCCCCAATATGAGATCCAGTCAAGGATCAGTTATTTTCTGTGGCTTGTATATTGTCTCCTTTAATCTAGAGTAGCTCCATGTTTCCTTTTTTGGTGACATTGACATTTTCGAAGACTCCAAGCCAGTTTCCTTAGAATGTATTATATTTTGCATTTGGATGTATATATAAATTTGGGTCAAACATTTTTGGTAACTGCTACCTATGTGATACGTGTTTCCCATTGCATCTCATCAGGAGGCCTGTAGTGTCTTTTGGTCCCATTGCTGATGGGTTAAGTTGGATCATCTGTTGGTTAAGGTGGTGTTTACCAGATCCCTCTATTGTAAATTTACTTTTCTTCTTTGTGAATAAGAGTAATACATTGGAGGGATAATTTAGACTATGAATATTCTGTTTCCCAAAAACCTTTCACTCAATGGTTTGATGGTTCATACTTGAAGCAGTCACTACAGTGGTGGTTTTAAAATGGTGACTTTCTAATTCTCTCATTTCTTCTACATTTGTTAACAGATATTTTTCTATAAAGATGAGCTTTCTCACCAGCAAGTTGGTATGAACTGATCAACACATAAGTGGACACATAGGAATAACATCTGTTGGGTGTCAGGCAGGTGGGGGGGAGGGAATGGGTATATACATACATAATGAGTGTGATGGGCACCAACTGGGGGATGGACACGCTTGAAGCTTTGACTTGAGGGGGAAGAGGGGACAAGGGATATATATGTAACCTTAACATTTGTATCCCCATAATATGCTGGGAAAAAAAAAGATGAGCTTTCATGGGATATAGGTAAAAAAAAAAAAAAGTAAAAATAAATGAGCTTTCAATTCCTTCCAGTGATATATCTATGTATAAATGTATATGTGTGCCCACACATACATCATATACATGCTCTGCTTTTCAGCTCTTCCTTACCACAGGATATCAGTAAATATTGAAGAAATGAAAAAATTTGAAAATCACCATTTTATACTTACACTACCAATTTCTAATTTTTTAGTATGATCAAAAAACAGAGTGGTCTATAGGTTCGGTGGTATTGATTGAGTCCCAAGCACTGTTGTGATGGTGAGAAGCATAAAAAGAAAGTGAATTGTAGCTTGTTTCCTCCATTTTATGTGACCTCTTTTGTTTCCTTATTCTGCAGGGATACCCTGGGAAAATGCTTCTTCCTACGTGTGGAAATTACTCTCCGAGGAGCTACATATAGGATCTCATTTAGTGACACAGATCAGTTACCCCCTCCTTTCCGAATTGACAACTTTTCTAAGGTACCAAGTGGAGTTAAGAGGAGCCAATTTGGTGGTTTCATGTATGGAAGGGATGTGCTCAAGATAATGGGGCAATACAATTTAAACCTGGGTTTAAAAGAAGCTATACAGATAGGCTTCCTATAGCTGGACCACCCTAGAAATCCTTACCATTAGGAGGTGTTTTTGCTGCTTATTTTGATTGCTGGGCAGCCTTGTCCAGGCAGAACTAATCTTTTTTCTGGGAAGCCAAGGTGGGAGTATCATTTGAGCTCAGGAGTTCGATACCAGCCTGAGCAAGAGTGAGACCCCATCTCTGCTAGAAAAATAAAAAGAAATTAGCAGGACAACTACAAAAAAAAAAAAATATATATATATATATATATATATAAATTAGCTGGGCATGGTGGCACATGCCTGTAGTCTCAGTTACTCTGGAGGCTGAGGCAGAAGGATTGCTTGAGCCCAGGAGTTTGAGGTTGCTGTGAGCTAGGCTGACGCCATGGCAGTCTAGCCCAGGCAATAGAGAGAGACTCTGTCTCAAAAACAAGAACAACAAGAAAGAATTAATCTTTTAGCCACCAAAACGTATTTTCACTAGAGCATGTGGTTCACATGATGTCCTCTGGAGACATTCCATACAAACAGAGACAGGGATGAGATTGTCCCATGAGAATGGGAATGGGCAATTCTACTTTTGGTTACTCACAGCATTTCTATAAATCTTCCAAGTAAAGCCAGTGTGGAACTCATTAGATTCTATTTTAGAACATGCCTTTGAATAACAGTGTCTTATGTGATTTTCTGTAGCCAAATATCAAAATTCTTATTCCTTTCTGTATTCAAGAGTTTTTCACAGAGGGTTTGGGGTAGAAGAGATGCCATTGGAGGGATAGAATTGCTTCCGCTGGATATTTGACTTGGCAAAGCTTCTTAAAGCCTTTTATCCAGTAGGACCATGTCCTTTAATTGGTAGACTTTCAGAATTTGAAAGATGATTAGAAAAGCATTTAAAGAGGTGAGATGATGAACCTCACTGATGATTATTCCCTATATAGGATTCATTTGGGAAGGATCTGAAACTAAACCTAGGAAGCACTGACTCACTTTCCAGTAACACCGTTCTGAATGAAAGTCCTCTTTGTCCTCTGTGCCATCACTCTAGGTCCCAGTTGTCTTTACTCAGCATGGTGTAGCCGAACCCAGGCTCCGGACTGAAGTGAAGCCTATGACTTCATTGGATTATGCCTGGGATGAACCCACCCTGCCACCTTTTATCACTCTTACTGTTAAAGGGGCAGGCTCCTCTGAGATCAACTGCAACATGAATGATTTCCAGGATAACCGACAGCTTTATTATGAAAATTTCATTTATATTGCTGCTACATATACATTCTCTGGGTAATTCTGGATTTAATTACTGTTCTTCTAAAGCAGAAGGTTCTAATTATTAACTGGTTTTAAATTTTAAACAGTTTCTCAGGAGACCAAAGAACAAAGGAATATGCCTTCATTCTTTACCAAATCCTAGGCTCAGGGTCTATCTTTAGAGGTCATTTAGTTTAAACCCTTGTCTTTGGCTGGATTAAAATTTATCCAAAGAGGCAAGACTTTTTTTTTTCTTTAGAGATCTTTTCTAGTATTTAAACTTTCTTTCAGCTATTTATTAGTCTGTTTTGCTTCTTTTGAAACTGACTAATCTTCATCATAATTATTCAAGTCATTGTTCTGACTCCTCTCCCCCATTGAGATTACTGATTAAGCAGATACTTAAAGGTCTGTCTTAATACTCACTAAAGCCAAGTGTAGGAGCTTAACTTCACAGTAATTCTCATTGCCTTAGAATTATAATCTTCACTGTTGTTTGACTAGTTGTATTTAGAAAACTCAGGTGAAGAATATCGACCTTATTTTATTCATAATTCTTTTAGATTGGCACATAAAGATTTTAAACATGGGGCTTTCAAAAAGTAGTTATTCCACCAATATGTATACAGTTTATTGTTTCTGTGCTCAAGTTAAAGGGACAATTTTAAAGTATATCTGTGAAGAAATGGAAATAGCTGAATCTTTAGCATTAAAAGTATAAATCACCTGATAAACAAGACATTTCAAGTTCTGTTCCTTTCCAGAATATTCTGAAAATTTTTGCATGTGAATGAGATTTACACATATGACTAGGGCCCATAAAATAATTCCTGGATTTTTGCATTATCTTTCTCATCTGCCTACAGTCCAGATTGTTCGAGTAATAACTTGAATTTGCAGAGAATAGCTGTTCTTTCTCCTGTCTGTTGCAGTTCTCTTTAGTAATGATGGTACTGGGATGTTTATCTTGTTATAATTGAGCCAATAATGTTTGTTTTTTGTTTGTTTATTTGTTTTTAAAGATTCTGGCACCATAACAATGTGACATGCTCAAGGTTTAGTGCCTGAAAAACCAACTCTAAATCTGGTTCCTAGTCATGTTTTTCTCTTTGCGTTCTATAAATTCCAGTAGTTGCTAAGCTCTTCCACTGAAGAATTTTAATGGAGGATTATGAGCTTAATGGGTTGAACTGATATGGAGCAGATATAAAGAGAAGCTTCTGGGAATCTTGGTGTTCAGACTCTAATAGCAGAATTATTAATAGAATAATCCTGGTTATACTAAGAGGTTAAACCATCTTTTAGAGTATACTAGAACTATTTCTTTGCATTCTTGGAGAGAACTAATGAAGAAGAAGAAGACAAGTTTTTAAAAATTGACCTCTACCTAGTCCCAAAACATTTTTATCACCCCCAAAAGAAACCCCACGCCTATCAGGCAGTCACTGCCATTCCTCTCCATCCCCAGCCTTAGGCTACCACCAGTCTGCTTTCAGTCTCTGTGGATTTACTTATTCTGGACATTTTATATCAGTGGGATCATAAAAGTGGCCTTTTATGTCTGGTTTCATTCACTTGGCATAATATTTCTGAAGTTCATCCACACTGTTGCATGTATCCATTCTTTTTATGGAAAATATTCAACATTTTTTATGGCTGAATAATATTTTATTGTATGTGCATACTACGTTTTGTTTATCCATTTATCCGTTGGTGGATGTTTGGATTGTTTCTGCCTATTGGCTACTATGAACATCCCTGTACATATATTTGAGTACCTGTTTTCAATTCTTTTTTGTCTATACCTAGGAGTGGAATTGCTAGGTTCTGTGGCAATTCTATGTTTAAGTTTTTGAAGAGCTGCCGTATTGTTTTCCATAGTGGCTGAACCATTGTACATTCCCACCAGCAATGTACAAGGGTTCCAATTACTTCATCTCTTCCCCAACACATTTTTTTAGATAATTACTATCTTCATACTACTAGGTGTAAGGTGGTATCTCATTTGGTTTTGATTTGTATTTGCTTAATAACTAATGATGTTCTTTTCATGTGCTTATTAGCTATTTATGTATCTTCTTTGGGGAAATGTTTATTCAAATCATTTGCTCATTTTAAAATTGAATTATATGCCTTTTTATTGTTGAATTATATGAGTTCTCTATATTATCTAATGTCATTCTTTTATCAAACATATTATTTGCAAGCATTTTCTTCCATTTTGTTAGTTGTCTTTTTGATTGTGTCCTTAGACACGCAAAAGTTTTTTTCATTTTCATGAAATCCAGTTTATCTTTTTTTGGGGGGGGTTACTTGTGCTTTTGTTGTCATAGATATTAGTTTTTAACTCTGAATTTATCTATTACTACCTTATTTTTGATAATAGGGATTAATGGTAACAGAATAATCTAAATAAAACCTCCTCCAAATACCCCAAAGTATAGCCAGGCTGCAGCATTCCATAAGACTTAGGGCTTGTAAACCACAGAGAAAGACAACATGATTGAATTGGAGGAAGGTGATTATGAACCCTTTGTTTTCTTTTCATTCTAAAGGGACTTCTTATTTCTTGCCAAGATGTGGGGATGCAATGATACTGATCTTCTGCCTGGCAGAATAGAGCCAATTCTTGGTCCCTTGATATGTCTGATGTCTGACTTGTTTTCTATTGTTTTGATTTTTGCCCTTTTTTAGCCTCTGAAGACATATGGTTATCCTTTTATGTTTGAATTTTAAACCACTAAAATTATCAGGAGAGGAAAAAACGTCAGAGTATGTCTTCTTCTGACAGATGAATCTTTGAACTGTGCAGGAAAAAAAACACAACCTGATCTTTCTGCTACGTCGGACTTTTTCTTCTATGCTTTAAAAACTTTACTTCTTTAACAGAAGTTTTAGGCATTTGCTTACATATACTTGAATACATGTGTGAGTTTGTATGCATGAGCATATGTTTATGTGTGTGTGTATACATATATATATTTAATTCTAGTTTGCAGGAGGGAACAGGAAGGCCTGTGGCTTCCAACAAGGCCATTAGCTGTGCTGAGCTCGTTTTGGATGTTTCACCGAAGACACAAAGAGTCATTTTAAAGAAGAAGGTAAGAGAGCTTAGAAATTGGAGTTTAGAATAAAAGATTTTTAGCACTGGAAGCGTCTCAGGGTCTAATCCAGAGTCTTTGTTTTATGATGAGGAAATGGGGACTTAGGTTGAATGACCTGCTTACGTTGTGGAACCCAGGCATCTTGAAGGCACCAGGTCTCTGTTCCTACTGTGTGTGCCCTGAGGCCCACTGTAGGAATCCCAAGCCCTTCCCAGAGACACTTTTTTGGTAGAACTTAATCCTTGAATTTTTTATTTGTCTTTTGCACTACCTTATTTTTCTGTTGTAATACTTCCCTAATCTTTTCCTTAAACTGAATTGAAAAAAAAATCAAACTGACTTCAGAGTTGAAGAGGAAAAAAGAGGAAAAAGTGTCAGTTTGACATTCTTTTCAAGTCATTTTAGGAAAATGTTTATGCTAGTAGAGAGAAAAGCAGTAAAATTTGGCCAGAAATATGAAAAATGACAAATAGTTGCTCTAAATAGTTGAAACTGAAAGATGACAGCTATTTGGGAATACAAAGGTGCAAAAGCCACTTTAAGGGGAGGGAGGCCACCAAGAGTAATCATGTGAAGCACTGACCTGAGGGGTAGTTTCTGAAGACTTCACATAATTTAAACCAAATAATTCAAAAAGTACGCCTAATGTGGCATCACCCCTAGGGTCATATGGCTTGTTTACTACAGCTCATTTGGAGGTGATGTAGCTCTTAACAGAGTTTTGCTTGGTGGGGGGATTTAAATTATTTCAAATTTTGTGCAGCAAATGAAACTCTAATACATATGTTTTAAAATTTAATATTTTAATAGCTTTTTTGATATATAATTTATGTACCATATAAATTACCCTTGAAAGTATACAATTCAGTGGTTTTTAGTAAATTCACAGACTTGTGCAGCCATCACTGCACTCAATTTTAGAACATTTTCATCACCTCAGGAAGAAACCCTGTATCCTTTAGCTATCACCCCCAGGATCCCCCATTTCCCCAGCCCTATGCAGTCTCTTATCTCCATTCTGTCTCTATAGATGTCCATGTTGTGGACTTCACATGAATGGTCTTTTATGACTTGCTCTTTTCTTGTGACATGTTATCAACATTCATCTGTGCTATAGCATGTACCAGAACTTCTACGTGTATTTTTGTATTATGCCAGTTCCAAGTCATATAATTCTCATTTGCTTAAAATGTGATCACACTCTTTGATATGTGGCTGTTGCTTATGTGTGCAATACATTTTGGAAATGAGATTTGGGAATGGTGATACGTAAAAGACCAGTAGGCATAGAAATTGAAGGTAAACAGTTTCTGACACTTTTATTGGGAGTTTTGAAGACAGATTTTTTTTTTTTTTTTTTTTTTTTTTGACACAGAGTCTCGCTTTGTTGCCCAGGCTAGAGTGAGTGCCATGGCATCAGCCTAGCTCACAGCAACCTCAAACTCCTGGGCTCAAGCAATTCTCCTGCCTCAGCCTCCCGAGTAGCTGGGACTACAGGCATGCGCCACTATGCCCTGCTAATTTTTTCTATATATGTTAGTTGGCCAATTAATTTCTTTCTATTTATAGTAGAGACGAGGTCTTGCTCTTGCTCAGGCTGGTTTCGAACTCCTGACCTCGAGCAATCCACTCACCTCAGCCTCTCAGAGTGCTAGGATTATAGGCGTGAGCCACCGCGCCCGGCTGAAGACAGATTTTGAAAAGCCAAATTTTGGTGTGAAATCTAAATGAAGTCTGACAGACATGAATTTAAAAAATAAGTGGAAGAGCCTTTGGCAATGATGTCAGGTGACTTTAAAGAACGTGCAAGGTGGTGAGGCTATTAGGGTGCATGAGCACCAGCTCGGAGAGAGATGACTTACCAGGTGGGATATGAGCACCAGCTGAGACCACCCAAGCCCGAGTGATGGACACATGTGGCATTCCAAAGGCCAGTGACTGTTAGGCAGGCAGGAAGAGATTTTTTAAATTAAGAAGCAATAATTGTAACTTTTAAATAACATTTTATAATTTATTGAACTTTTCATAGTTATTATCTTACTTGAGGATAAAAACCAATAAATAGGAGGTTAGATAATTAATGAGTTACACTGACATCTAAAATGATGTAAAGTATATGAGTGGCATTGAGAAATGGATTTATCCCCTTTAGGGCATGATGGCTAATGCCTCTAATCCTAGCACTCTGGGAGGATCACTTGAGGTCAGGAGTTTGAGGTTGCTGTGAGCTATGATGATGCTACTGCACTCTAGCCCAGGTGACAGAGTGAGACCTTGTCTCCAAAAACAGAGAGAGAGAGACGGAAAAAAAGTTGATGCCTTAGGTTTTTGTTTGGTTGGTTGATTTTCCGTTTTTTACTGTTGATTTTGAAACAAGCGCAAATTTCCAGAAAAGTTGAGAGGAATTTTACAAAAGTAACGCTGTGTTATTGGTTTATCCCATTACTGGTGATGTTAACTTGGAGCACTTGACTGAGGTGTCTGCCAGCCTTCTCCACTGAGAAGTGAAGTTGCTCTTTTCCCCCTTGTCGTTAGTATTTTGTAGAGCAATGCTTTGAGACTGTAAATATCCTATTCCTCATCAAATTTTCTATTTATGTGTGTGCCTGTGTGTCAGGCAGTCAGTTAGTATGGGCTCCTCTTTTATTCAGCAGGTTGTCTGTTATTGTCAGTATTTATTTTGATGCTCAGTATTTCTCATCTTTGGCCTGTGAGCTCCTTTACCCTTCAGTGTTATTTTGACACATGCCCTTCCTTCCTTCCTTTCTGACACATACAGCAAGTTATCCCAGGCCCATTTTATATATTTTTTTCATCATTCCTGGAAGTTGCCACTTCTCCAGGGAGCCTCAATCCCTTTTATCAGAAAATGGAAGTTAGAGATTTAAGATATGTGCATGAGGTGCACTTGTCACAGTGCAGTGTTGCCGTTCCCAGGCTCTCAGAGGACAGATCTGGGGGTTTCATCTGTGTACCTACCGTCTCTGTCTCTATATATGTCACAACCCAGTGGTTCACACCAGTATTTACAATTCCAGTCCAACTTCACAAAGTTCATTGTCATTTTCTCCCCATCCATATTTGTAAACTTCCTTGTCCAGTACTGAGAATATATTTATTGATTTGATCAGTTTCCCTAAGGTAACTTGTTTACCATCACCACAATTGCCCACCCCTCCTGTGTGGACACCCTTGTTACCTTCCTTGGGATCTGATCGCCATGTGCTGGGCAGCCCCCCTTCCAAGCCCTTCCCTTTGCAGGAATGCCCTCCTCACCTCTCTCTCTCCACTTAGGTTCCTCTCTCTAACCCCTTGGCATGGATGTCAGGATGTCATCACCACCCACCTGCTATCCCCCCTCCCCTGGCCCCCAGGCTGCCCCGTCGCTTGTGTGCGTATCTTTCTTGTCACATGTGGGATTCAACAGTCCCATACTGGACCACCACAAACCCATACTCCCAAACACACAGCCCCCATTGATTTCTACCTTCTACAGTCTCATCTCATGGTTTGAGGATTAAATGGTTTGGGAGAGAGGGACGGGAACTAGAAGGAGAATGGTGCATCTCAGATTTTTAAAAGGAAATTTTGGTCATTTCCAGCTGATGATGAGCCTATACAAATTAGCAGGCAGTAGAGGAATCTCTTTATGAAAACTTGATCTCACCTGGGTGTCTGCATTTTGATTTCCTATCTGTAGCATCTATAGCACAATTTAGATGCTTTTTCATGTTGGTTCTGGTGCTGTGAAAAGATGTATTCTCTCCCTGTGTGTAAGGTGTATTCTCTCCCTGTGTGTAAGGTGTATTCTCTCCCTGTGTGTAAGGTGTATTCTCTCCCTGTGAACAGAGAAGCAAACAGGATTGGAGATGGAGAAGTACAGCCCAGTTTCATCTCTTTTTGCAGACAGAGGAACCAGCAACACACAGAAAGGGCATGATTTCTTTCTAGATTTGAGTTCTGGCTTTGCCACTTAAGGATACATGATAGTTGGTATTTCCCAATCCTCTCTGAGCTTCATTTTCCTACTGACATCCCAGGTTTGTTAGCAGGATCAACTAAGATAACATACATAAAGTGCCGTGTAAAGGGATATAATGATAATAACACAGCAAACATTTATTGAGACCATTCCCTGTGCCAGGCATGTGCTAAGTACCTTGTGTTTATTACACTTGTCACAAGAACCGTAAGAGGTAGCCTAATTTTTCCCTTTGACAGATCAGGAAATAGAGGCTCTAAGAGATTAAGTAACTTGTCCAAGGTCACTCAGCTCATAAAAATCGTACAGCTGGTTCTCAAATCCTGGCATTTTGACTCCAGTGGTCATGCTACTGTGTTAGTTTTTCCTTTGTAGAATGTAATGCAAAAGCTGTATTTCCAACACAGGTGTAGTGTTGAGTTTGTGGCACCCAGAAGTGTCTTTTGCTCTGGAGGAGCTCCTACCTGGGAAGAGTGTATGTCATCCTGACCAGGCTAGCTGGAGGACAGGTATGACTGACGTGGAACTGTGCAGGTCATGTGAGAGAGGCCACGTAGCAGAGCAGTGGCCTCTCAGCCACTCCGAGCCTGCCAGCTCTGGAATCAGGCTGCAGATCTGGGGCCACCACCTGCTAGTTATGTGACCATGCAGAAGCTACTCCATCTCACCAAGCCTCAACTTCCTCATCTATAAATAAGGATCATAATAGTATAAAGGTCATGGGGTTGTCTTTATGATTAAATGAGTTATTGCATGTAAATCTCATGGACCAATGTCTGGCACATAGGTACATTCTCAATAAATAATATTATTATTTCTAGTATTTAATGGATTTTATAGACTTTCTTGATTGATCTGGAAGCCCAACTACTGTTGATAACATATTTCTGAGTAGAAAATATATTTAGAATTAATAGCAATCAACTTAGTATAAACTTTGACTACAGCCAACTTAACATTTGAATATAATCAACTTCTGAAAATTGGAAACCATCAATATAGTATACTTCTTTTACAGACTTTGGGGAGAGGGAGGAAGACCTCTGCTAAATTCTGTTTTTCTGTGAGTCAGATATTGAGAATATCATATATTCTTTATATAATTGGATCCCTTTTTAAGGTAAGGGCACCAGAGGTCGCCATCTGGAACAGCAGTGATTGTAGCCGTATAGCTAGTGTAGGAGTTTGCCCAGCTCTTTGTTTCTAGTTTCTAAAAAAAAGGAAAAAATATGAGATGTATGAAAAGAATACAATTTTTTAAACTCACAATATTTCTAATTTTGGGTTACGTGGTTCAAGAAGTTAGCATAGGCCGGGCGTGGTGGCTCATGCCTGTAATCCTAGCACTCTGGGAAGCCGAGGTGGGAGGATCGCTCGAGGTCGGGAGTTCGAGACCAGCCTGAGCAAGAGCGAGACCTCATCTCTACTAAAAATAGAAAGAAATTAATTGGACAACTAAAAATATATAGAAAAAATTAGCCGGGCATGGTGGCGCATGCCTGTAGTCCCAGCTGCTCGGGGGGCTGAGGCAGGAGGATTGCTTGAGCCAGGAGCTTGAGGTTGCTATGAGCTAAGCTGACACACCACAGCACTCTAGCCCGGGGAACAGAAGTGAGACTCTATCTCCAAAAATAAAAAAGAAGTTAGCATATTTCATCCTAAGTGCAATTAGGAATTAATGACAATGAAAATTTGAATTAGGCAATTATATAATGTGGAAAAATATCTAAGTACAGTTTCTACTAAAGAACTTAACTCAGCCCTTAGAGGAAGTTCTTGAAGTGAGGACCTGGCCGTGGCCGCCCTGATGGCTCTTTCTGTCTGTGTGTGCATTGGCTCCGCAGGAACCAGGCAAGCGCTCTCAGCTGTGGAGGATGACGGGTACAGGGATGCTGGCCCACGAGGGCTCTTCAGTTCCTCACAACCCCAACAAGCCCTCAGCTGCCCGCTCCACCGAGGGCTCTGCCATTTTAGATATTGCTGGTCTTGCCGCAGTGACTGACAACAGGTAATCATCTAGGCAACTTTTGATTCAACCTCATTGCTTTCAAATTCATACTCAGAGAAAATCTACACCAAAAAATGGGTTATGTAAATGAAATAAGGATTTGTATTTTTCTAGGTATATTTTTCTTCACTGACAGAAACCTGTCAGATTCCCAAATATGAGTACTGGGTTCTTCCCTTTTATTTAAGTTGTTATGACAATACTTACGTAGATATTAAGAAACATCAAACATTAAAAAGGGCATGTTATGAAAAGTCAGTATTGGCTGGGCATGGTGGCTCACGCCTGTAATTCTAGCACTCTGGGATGCTGAGGAGGATTGCTTGAGCCCAGGAGTTTGAGGCTGCAGTGAGCTATGATAATGCCACTGCACTCTACCTAGACGACAAAGAAGACTCTATCCAAAAAAAAAAAAAGCGAGTATTTCTTTCACCCAAAGTTCCAGTCTGTTATTCAGTAAAAGTGAAATTTCTTTCTTAAAATCTTTCTAATGATTTTGTTAAATCTTTCAAAAGCAGAAATTAAATTATCAAGAGAATAATTAAATGTTTTTATGAATAATTCTTTGGATCCAAATCAGCTGTTTAAGTTTGAATAAGTTATTTTATTGGCCCGTGCCTTAGTTTCTTCATAAAATCTATGTATTTGTTTTCAGTTAATACTTTATTTGCTTACAAACAAACTTTAGATGACATATAAGTTAAAACACAAAATAAAAGTATTTAGAAATACGACAGAAGAAAGACTGTTGACAGGATTTTAAATACATGTAGCAGATATCCCTTCCCATAGTGCATGGTAATTTGTCATTGTGAGAATGTGAGAACCTTTATTATTATGTTGCCATGTGAATCTTTAATGTCCCCTCTTTGTTGATTTCCGTATTGTCCTCCTCCTCCTTCCTCATTAACAGATAGTACCTGCCGCAGGACCCAAGCTAACGTCCCTTTAGATTTTAAGGGTGGAGAGTATTAGGAAGAAGCAGAGCCCAGCTATGGTCCTCATGTTCTATACAGGCCTGAAAAGAGTTGATTCAGAGGAATTATTACACTTTCCATTTTCCAGATATGAGCCACTAATGCTGAGGAAGCCTGATCGCAGGCGAAGCACAACTCAGACATGGAGTTTCCGAGAAGGAAAACTGACCTGTGGGTTACATGGGTTGGTGGTCCAGGTCAGTAGTCTTTGACATCCACAGTTGTGGCAAGCTGTGGCTAAGCCTTCTCTAAAACAAAGTCTCAACCAGGTTATACATAATAAATTGTGAAGTGGAACAAGTTAATAAAAAGGATTCTGTTATTCCATTTTAGTTAAAAGAAAGTCAAGAAACTTTTGTTGTGCATCTGTGTGTATTTCCATGGGAAATGTTTTCAAGGTGATACACAGCAAGTGTGTTAAGAATGGTTTCTGGGTGATAGAAATTTTTTTACCTTGGCTTATGTGGATTATTTTCTTTGACATTATGTAATTTTAAAAGAAAAAAAATGTCAATTAAAAGTTTAACACTAAGTTAGGTAGGTTAGTTTTAGACCTGTGAAGTTGATATTATGGCTACAAGTCTTTTGTGGAGTATTCTAGGAGATGTTGAGCAGTAACCAAGAGTCTACATGCTCTTGATTGGTTTACTTCCACATTCTCAGTGGTGCCTAAATAAACATTTAATTGTCATCACAAATGTCAGAATGAGGACTATGGACAGTTTCATCTGTTTTCTTGTTGGCCATCTACCCCATGATAATTTCCCAGGTACTTTCTAAGCAAATACGTGTTTGGAAAATTACGTATTTTCCAAACACGTAGAGTGTTTAGATTGAGTTTAGATTGTCTGCCCTTTCTGGCTTCAGGCTGGCAAGGAGACTATGAGTCTGAGAAGTAGGAAGCAACCCTAAAACTATAGGATGCTGGGAAGTGCACTCTGGGGACCTCAGAAGATGTCTAGGAGGCTGGCGCATATCTCAGAACAACACAGGCAACTGTGTGTGCAGTTCTTCCCCAGCCCAGAGTTTTACCCAAAAGGTATATACTAGGATATCAGGCCCTTGATAGAGAACTGTTAGTATGTTTTTCCCTGGTAGAAACCAGGCTGTCCTTTCATACAGAAAGATTATACTCCAAGGCAGTTTGCAAAACTGTAAGGAGCCTTTGACTGCTTTTGGTGCGATTTATTTTCTTTATCTCTATTGCCCTGAGCCTTTTTCATCAAAGACAAGCTGCTTACTTATATGAAGCACACATCTGGAATGGATTTGTGATTTTTCAATTAGCAATACAATTCAGACTTCTAGAGGCAAAAGAGGGCTTTGTTATAATTGGTGGGTTCCAGTGTCTGACCCTGACTTTACTTCTAGTTTGTTTCTAAAGCCCATGTAATTCCAATTCTCTTGGAGCATTTTCTTCCTTAAAATCCCTGTCTGGTATTTGTTGTTTTTGTCAACCTATTTCATCATTTCTCTGCTTGTGAATGACCCTGTAATAATAGTATTCAGCAGAGCAGAATGTGTTTTGGTTAGGGAAATAAGCTTGTCTCAATATTATTATGCGGAATAAAGTAATTGAAGACATTAAAACATTTCTGACACTGCCCTTATTAGGTTGTGCATGTACTTCCTTTCTAAACTTACAGTAGTCATAAAAAGCTTTCTCTGTGTTAAAACCTGTCTTATAAATGCAACTCTCAAGGTTTCCTTTTCATTACTAAGTATTTAAGAAAATGAATACAGGGGACTTAGACACTTTTTGCTATTGTCTTCTCCAGCCTTGTGCTTGCTTTTCCAGAGCCATCATCTTGTAGACACCATTTACTTGGGGGCTATAACAAGAATGTATTTTTTTCCAAAGGCCTGAATAACTGGGCTTCAAGTGACATGCCTAGCTCCATATTTCATTCTAGAAAAGGCACCATCTTTTGAGTATTTGGGTTAGTTGTCCAGCTCTAGGCCTATTTCGGGAGGTTTTCAACATAAGAATTTGCTTCTTATTGGAAAGCCAAATGATAATACTAACTGTTTTATTTTCAGAATATTTCAGATTTTTAAGCAAACTAATCAGAATACTCTTTGGCTACTTTTTAAAAAAAGTTTACTTTAATGATTAGAAGTTATTATAAGGCAGAGTAAAACTGATATACTCTATTCATGGAATTATCTCTTACTGATAAATCCCCAAATTCATGTGGCATAACCTTTCATTACTTAAATAATCCTAACTGGTTGTTATCATCTGCAAAGCTGAGCAAGTAGTAAATGCGTTGCCGTACATTGATGGTGACTCTTCAGAAGAGAATTTAAATTTAGTAACTTGTTTCAAATGGCATGTGAAATTTTCAAAGTTGTTTCCTTTTCTTATACATCTTTACTCCAATATCTTTTAGGCCAAAGGAGGGCTTTCTGGTTTGTTTGATGGAGCTGAAGTTGTTCTTGGTCCTGACACTTCGATGGAGCTTTTGGGGCCAGTTCCACCTGAACAACAGTTTGTTAACCAAAAAATGAGACCTGGTTCTGGAATCTTATCCATCAGAGTCATCCCAGATGGACCAACTAGAGCACTCCAGGTAATAATTTATCATAATAACTGACATGGAACTCGATGTACTTTTCCTTCTCATTCAACAAATATTTATTGAACATATTTATGGTATCTTCATCTGTAAAACAGGGATAGGATCTGCTTTACAAAGTTGTTATAACAAGGTAGAGGTAAAATATAAGTATTAAAAAAGTATAATTAAAATATAAGGTCATCTAAAAAAATAAGAATTAAAGAAGATAATGCTAAGAATAATATATATTAATATTATCAATGTTATTAATCATTATGCAAATATTAATTTAAGCAGTTGATATATTAATAACATTGACAACCAGCAAATACGAGGTCCCTAATCAGATAGTTAAAATGTGTTATAAGAGCAGGAGTGGATGGTATAGAGAAAGGATTTGTATTCCTGGATTTGGCAGTTGGGGGAGGTTCCTGGGAGAAGTAATGCTTAAGCTTTGACCTAAACGTTAACTGAAAAGTTAGTCAAATAAAGAGGGAAAGATACAGGGACTGTGCCCTCAATGATGAGCATGTTCATCAACAGTTATTGAGTGCCTATTAGAGCCAGGCACAGTTCTAGTTACTGACTGTGTACCAGTGAACAAACAGACAAAATTCCCTGCCTTCTTAGAGCTTACATTTTAAGGGGGTAGACAAACAGTGAGTAACAAACAAAAAAAGTAAGTTATTAATAATATGTAGTATTTTGAAAGTTGACCAGTGATGGCCCTCAGGTAGGAGAGTGATCTTCATCCCATGTGGCACATAGAATAAGGCTAGACATAGAAGCAGGGGCCAGATCATTAAAAGTCTGAGATATATACTAGAGACTTTGTGGTTTTTCTGAGGCAACAAGGATTTGGGGAATGGCGTGGTCACAAGTCTATTTTAGGTAGCTCACTCTGGCTACAGTGTGGAGAGTGGGGCAAAGCTGGAGACAGAGCTAGACTAGCTGGGAGGGTCTTGCAGTAGTGTCGGTGAGAGAATATGATGGCCTGGACTGGAAGAAATGGCAGAAGATGGGTGTGAGGGGGATGGATAGAGATAATGAATAGAAATGAAAGCTTGTTTAGGAGTAGAGTCAGTCAGATTTAGTGATTGACTGTGGGGATGAGGGAGAGGCAGGACTCAAGAATAGCCTTCATGTTTCTGATTTGGGCAACTGGAAAGACAACAGTTCAGATCACTAAGAGATGACATAGAGCAGACTTGTGGGGCAATGAGGGGTTAGGTTTTGGACTTGCTGAGTTAAGGTGACTGTATGATATCTATGTGGACATGTCATGGTAAATATGGCTCTGAAGCTCAGGAGAGATCTGTGAGGGAAATATAATACATTTATTAAGTCATAATGTAATTGGAGAGCTCAGGAAAAAAAGATGTCAAAATGTAACAATGAACTCTCTGAGATAGTACATCGTAATCCACAATACCACTTTAAAAAGCAGTCTTCTGGCCGGGCGAAGTGGCTCATGCCCATAATCCTAGCACTCTGGGAAGCCGAGGTGGGTGGATTGTTTGAGCTCAGGAGTTCGAGATCAGCCTGAACAAGAGTGAGACCCCGTCTCTACTAAAAATAGAAAGAAATTAGCTGTACAACTAAAAATATATGGAAAAAATTAGCTGGGCATGGTGGCACATGCCTGTGGTCCCAGCTACTTGGGAGGCTGAGGCAGGAGGATCGCATGAGCTCAGGAGTTTGAGGTTGCTGTGAGCTAGGCTGACGCCACGACACTCTAGCCCTGGCAACAGAGCGAGACTCTGTCTCAAAAAAAAAAAAAAAAAAAAAAGGCAGTCTTCTTTTAAAGCAAAAATGAATGCAGTGATCTTGAGTTTTATATATTTTCACTTGAGGTGTAATTTGAGATCACATACAGATAACCTAATCCCACTACATAAGGCTCTCAGATCTACAGCTTGAGAGTTTGCCACATAGACTTTCTTCATCATTATACAAATCTTACCTTGGCAGTGCTTTGGAAACCATTAACTTCCATAGGCTTCTTGAGCAGGTAGTGACTTTTTGTTGTTGTTGTTGTTGTTCTTTTTTCTTTTATTTTTTTGATGTGCACAATTGGCATGGGTTAAAGTGGGTTTCACCATGGAAGTGTGAGCCCTCTTACTATTATTTTATTTGACTTCAGATAACAGATTTCTGCCAACGGAAAAATGACCGTTCATCATATGAAGTAGATGAACTTCCTATAACAGAACAGGAGCTGCAGAAATTAAGGAATCCAGATACAGAACAGGAATTAGAAGTAAGTTTTAAATGTTGTAAATTTATTTCTTTGATCATTAATTTTATTTAGAGTTTTGCTCTGTGGTTTTCTCGGTTTAGACTTTCTATTTTCTTTCTGCCCTATATTATTCTAAATATGGGTTTTGCTTCTCAGTGTTTGCTGTTATGTGAATATGTCATGAAAATGGCAACTAATGTTTATGTGGAATCAGAATGTAACAAATATTGCTAACATGAAGTTACAATAAAGAAAGCTAAGCTATTTGAATTTAAATAAAATTTAAGAAAGGATAAGTGCACAGGGGTATTTTGTTTCTTTTTGGCTGTAGTTCACTCTGATATCTTCCTTATTCTCTCTCTGTTTGGGCATTGGGGAAGATAACAAAAAATTTGAAAAGGAAGATGAGATGAACATGAGCAAGCACATTACTTGATACTTATTCAGTGATTTTTTTAAAAAAATCAAATGCTTACATGTAAAGCACTGTATCACATATTACCAAGTGCAGCGTGAGTGACCAATTAAGAGCTTTCATCCCAAATATGAAGAAGATCCTCAAATAATTACGTAATAAAATGTAGAATGTCATCAGTGCTCTGATAGAGAGATCATCCCATCACTCTGGAATTGTAGTTGGGGTTGGGGGTATGCTTAGAGAGGAAGGCATCCAGTGAGATAGTGGCATGTGAACCATCCAGGTGAATGATGAGACTCTCCTAAATAGTTTTCATCTGCTCAGAGGTAAAGAGTAGAGGGATGTAAAGCCAATTATTTTCTTGTACTTTCCTGGCTGCCATGAGCTATATTTTAAACAATCAGAGTGCCATATTTTGGTTTCCTTTCAGGTGCTGGTGAGGTTAGAAGGTGGAATTGGGTTGTCCTTAATTAATAAAGTCCCAGAAGAACTGGTCTTTGCAAGCCTTACAGGAATCAATGTGCACTATACACAGCTGGCAACCAGTCACATGCTTGAACTTAGCATACAGGATGTACAGGTAAGGGGGGAAGTTCCAAAGTTGTTAGTTTCTTTGTTTTCATGCTGAACACCCAGCCAGATCTAATGTTTGGTGTTCTAAAAACTTTAATGTTTTGGAGGAAGTATCTTGTGGCCTTCAAAAAAAATCATTCTATGAAATAGATGTTTATACTTGCATTTGTCTTTGCTAATTAATTTTTCTCTATACAGCAGAATTGGAAATATAAGTTGGTCTATAAATAATTTAGATAATTCAGCCAAGGTGGCATGGAGGAAAGTGATCCATGGTTCTCCACCTTGCCAATAGAAAAAACAATAGGAAATCATCTAACCATCATTTGGAGGAATTGAAATTCATCATAGGGAGAAAAAGCAAGGGAATGGACTTCCTCTTCCAGTCTAGATGGAGTAATGGGGACTATATTGACTTTCCTGTCTCAGAAAACTCTAAAATTCAAATAAAATACAGAGACAACAGTTTCAAGACACTGGACATCAGACTACAAAGGACAGTTCCCCGAAAGGTGGGAAACAAAAGAGGTGGGCACTGGAATTGCCGTTGCTTTCCATGGCACTCGAGAAGGTGTCTAGGCCATGGCACTCTGGGGAAAGACCGAGATGGAACCTAATAGTGTGGATGAGTTGAAAAAAATAGAGCTGAGAGTTCAGAGATCAGAGCCCCCACAGTTTATAGGACAGTCACTGTAGTTGAGAGATATGTAGAAAGACAGCTCTGGAGATCTGTAGAGGGTCCCCTTGAGTATTGAGCAGACCCTTGTCCCCTTGAGTATTGATCTGTGATATATACGAGGAGACTACCCATCCGAAAGGATGAGAGGGAACAGTGCCTGCTGCTCATACATGGCTGGGAATGGTGCTTATTCCCACCAGCAGGACTGGAAAAACTAAGAATTTATGAGACAATGGAAAGATCTCAGGAAAGAAAGTCTTGCCTCCATGGTTAATTATCCCTAGACCAAGCACTGCTCTGGACCTGCCTGTCAAAGTATAAAACAAAGAGCTAAGTAAATTAATCGTATCCCTGGATAAAGCTTAGGGCTTATTGGAATACAAGAATATTCAGCACCCAACAAGATAGAATTCACAATTTATCCCATCAAAAATTATCTGGCATGCAAAAGAGCAGGAGAACACTATATAACGAGGAGAATAATTGATTAAAAAACCCACAGCTAACACAGATGTTAGAATTTTTGGAGGACATTAAAACTGCTGATATAATTGTATTCTGTGTGTTTAAAAAGTTAAGTAGAGATATGGAAGACATAAAATACTCAAACTTGTAGAGATTTAAATGAAGTGAAATTACACTAGATGGAGTATAACACACAACTATGAAGGAAACTATACCAAGGCATATCATAATCAAATTACTCAAAACCAATGACAAAGCAGCCAGAGGAATAAAAGATGTAGATACACAAAGGAATGAAGATAAGGATAACAACAGATTTCTTGTTGGGAACAATAGAAATGAGAAGGTAGTAAGCAAAATCTTTTTTTTGAGATAAGGTCTTGCTCTGTCTCCCAGGCTAGCGTGCATTGGTGTCATCATAGCTCACTGCAACTTCAAGCTCCTGGGCTGAAGCCATTCTTCTGCCTCAGCCTCTCAAGTAGTGGGGACTGTAGGCACATGCCACCACACCTGGCTAATTTTTTACATTTTTTAGAGATGGGGTCTGACTCTTGCTCAGACTGGTCTCAAACTCCTGACCTCAAGTGATCCTCCCACCTTGGCCTCCCAGAGTGCTAGGATTACAGGCATGAGCCACTATGCCCAGCTAGTAAAATCTTTATAGAACTAAAAGTGGGGGAATAAAAACAAACCTTTCTATGTGCAGCAAAAATATCTTTGAAAGATAAAAGTGAAATAAAGATGTTTTTAGACATACAAAAGCCAAAGGAAATTATTATCATAAGACTCACACTATAAAAAATGTTAAAGGACATCATCAGGCAGAAGGAAAATGGTACCAGATAGAAATCTGAATCTAAACAAAGTAATGAATAAAAGAGAGGGCAGAGTCGATGAGATATTCGTTGTCATTTTATATTTTGGATGAGATAGGTAGTGAATCATTCAGTAAATTCTTATAGAGCATTAACTATGCACCAGGTACTGTACTAGGCTCTGGAGACAGCTGTGACTGAAAACGTGTAGTCTCTGCTCTCTTTGAGCTAACCACCTAGGGAGGTTGGCCAGTAAGCAGGCAAGCTAGTAAATAATGACATCCTGTGATATTTGCTGTAAAGAGGGACTACTTTCGATAAAGTGCTACTTTAGATAAAGTGGCTTGGGAAGATCTTCCTAAGGAAGTGAGAGCTGAACTGAAACTTGGAGGAAGAGAGCGAGCAGACCACAGACCAGGACACTAGGAAAACTATTCCAGGAAAACTCAGAGGCCCTGAGGAAGGAGGGACTTGCCCACATTTGAGAAACAGTAAGGAGGCTCCTGTGAGAATGGCTGTGAACTTGGAGGAGAGTGGCATGTGACGACGTCGGAGTGTTTGGTAGTATCCAGATTGTTCAGGCCTTGGAGGCTGTGGTTAGAAGTTTGGTTTTATCCTAAGAGAAAAGGATGCCACTGAAGGAGGTCTATGACTTGATTTATGTTTTTTTTTAAAATCACTTAGGCTGCTGTGTAGAGTACATTGTCAGCGGCAGGAGTGGAAGTGGGAAAAAGTTCTCTGAGTCTCTCGCCCTTATCCCCACCCTGAGAGCCAACATAAGGAAAGTCAGTGCTGATCGTACAACATGGCCGTGTGGGAATCTGTGTGACGTGATGGAAAGGTCAGGGGGGTTAGTGCCAGAAATATCCGCATTTCAATCCCAGCTCTTCCACTTACTAGCTGTGTGAATATAGGCTTCTGTTTACTTGTTTGTAAAATGAGAAGCAATAATACCTAGCCTTTAGGGTTTTAGGAAGGGATATGTTAGGTGGTGTGTAGAAAGTACCTACAGATGATCTCTCAGGAGTACCCAACCGATAGTCTCTCCTCTTCCCTCTTCTCGGTGGTGACCTTTGGTGTGAAACAGAAGGCAAAGGTGGCCGCTTCCCCCAGTGGCCTCCTGACGCCCGCACACACCCGGGTACAGTGAGTGTGCTCTCCTGACGCCCGCACACACCCGGGTACAGTGAGTGTGCTCTCCTGACGCCCGCACACACCCGGGTACAGTGAGTGTGCTCTGTTACCACTCTGATCAGGGCTGGCTGAATAGAGTCATCCCTACTGCCACTGACTTACTCATGTCATTCCCAAGAAGGCAGTTGACCTCAGGACAGGGAACGCTTCCCATTTGGTAGCCATTTGAGCTCCCGATTCTCTTATTTTAATTGTCTTTAAGGAATTTGGAGCAAGAGAGAAGCCTTAGTAGCATAGTGGTTAAGAGTGATGGCCGTAGGGACTTGGATTCAAGTTCTAGTTCTACCATTGACTAGCTGTATGACCTTAAGCAAGGGCTTCTCTCCTCCTTCATCTGTACAATGAGGACAGGGCTCAGAAGGTCGTGGTACGGATTGCAGCAAAACCCCCAGTTTAATAACACCGACATTATAGGTACCATGTCACTCGATGAGATATGCATATGAGGTGGGTAGCATGGTGCTGAGCACACAGCACTCACCTGATTTTTAAAATTTTTTACAAATTCTTTATTGTCCATTTATTAATTTTTTTGATTGAGAAAAATTATATATATATTTATCGTATACAGCATACTGTTTTGAAATATGTGCATGTTGTGGAATGGCTAAATCTAGCTAATTAACATGTGTATTACCTCATACTTATCATGTTTTGTGGTGAGAAAACTTAAAATACTGCTTAGTGAAGTTCTCACCTGATAATACCTTCTGTTGTTGTTATTCCTACTGCTGTTGTTATTGCTGGTCTAGTGAGTTGCTGTTGAGGGACAGTGAAGTGGGAGGGGACTGTCTGAGTAACATACGTATCATGAGCCACCACTTGGCGGTAAAAACGCAAACGGAGCACCTTGTCTGATTTCGTTTTGGCTTTGCTGCCTTTTCACATCCTAGGTGGATAATCAGCTCATTGGGACCACTCAGCCCTTCATGCTCTACGTGACTCCCCTGAGCAACGAGAATGAGGTCATCGACACCGGCCCTGCCGTGCAAGTCAACGCGGTGAAGTTCCCCAGTAAGAGTGTACTGACCAACATCTACAAGGTGGGCTGCTGGCGGAGGGCTGGTGGGTCAGGGCCGTGCCAGAAGGTTGACTGATTTGTTCTCTCACAGCCAAGTCTCAGAGCAGCAGTGCAGCGTGCAGTAGTTCTGCAGGGTTAAGCCACATGTGACTTCATAGATTGTTAAGGGGAATTTACAGGGACTCCTTCTGTTGGCACTTTATTTTCTCAATTGTGTTTTCAGTGATTTTGCAAGTGATGGTTTGATAGTACTGAATCCATAGGGGCCAGTCTGTTTTCATCAGAATGAAGTCACTGAATGAAGCATCTGGATTGATCAGGACCAGGCATGATCCAGATCTATTGTTAAAAAATAGGGTAATCCTGAATATTGGAAAAGAGCTTTGAGGAGTCTGACCTTGGGACAGACATGCTGCTCTGTAAGTGACCACACTGTTTACTAGAAGCAGATAGTTCAAAAGTGACAAACTCTTAGAGAAGTGTCCATGTAGAAGCTAATTGTTTTAGCAGCAAACTCTGGAAAAGTGGGAGCCAATTAAGTGGTTGCTTCCCATACTTCTGGTCCTTTGTCACCAGTGCTGATGGGACCAAGCCCGCATGCAGCGCTCAGATCCACAAGCCCAGTCATGCTGCTCCTTAAACTGGTTGCACCGTGAAGTTCCTCTGCCGCAGTGCATCCAAAGGCACAATCCTCACTAACGAGGCCCACATGCCCCGGGAACCAAACAGCAGGATGGCGAATCATCTTCCAAACATCTTCGGGAGTTTTTGGTTAACTGTAACAATGTAGGGAGAGAGAAGCCAGAAATAACCTGGCAATATAATCATAAAGTCATGTGAGTAAGGAAACCATTCCATGCCATTGAGGCCCTCTTAATGGCACAGATGAAAGTTCGTTCTGATCTTCACATAGTAAATCAGAACTTCTTTATCTCTAGCATCTGATGATCACGGCTCAGAGATTCACAGTGCAAATTGAGGAGAAACTACTCCTCAAGCTGCTAAGTTTCTTCGGCTACGCACAAGCAGAATCAGGTAATGTCGTTTGTGTCTATGTTTGTGTCTAGGAATTGGCCCAAGGATGGTATTTTTTAGTCTGTTGTAAAAAATAGGTAGCCCCTGGGTGCTTGACAAGCTCCCTTTCCACTTCTCAGCCTGAGCTGGGAAGCTCAGGTTTGTGATTCAGTTGTTCTCTTTCAATTTATTACTTGTCGTCCAAGTTCTCTGAACTAAGGCAGCTACTCAGGGGTCTTCTGGTATTCTGGAATATGCAGAGGTAAGCCTTTGGGAAGCAGTATACTATTCCTCTCTGCTTTGCATATTTTGATTCATCTGTTCTAAAATAACATAAATGATGTTAGTCATTTAGCAAACCACTTTGTTTCCTAACTTTTGTTTATTAAACAGACTCAGGGCCAAGAATCAGAAATCCCTTCGGCAGTTCCTTTGGTTTAGTTGAGAAAATAAAATTGGCTAGCCTCAATTCATTAACTTTTGACATCCATACCCTTATGCCTTAATGTAATTAAAAACTTTACTCTAGTTACTTTACTCTCTTCTTTGTAGAAAGGAGTAAGGTAAGGTATTGAAAAACCTAAGTTTTTAGCAGTGCTACAGAAATAATTTAGCTGTTGTCCCTTTATTTTAGATTCCTCATTATGGCATTTCTTCCTGCTTTTAGAGCTTTTAAGTGGACTTTTTGGGGCTGTATATACAGCTTAGAAAGAAAATGATGCTCAGTTTTTTGAAGTTAGACTAAATATTGAGCCTGAAGAAATGATAAGAAGTAGACTTTTATTTTTATCTGCCCATATTGGCTAGAGAGAATTTAAGCTTTAAGAGTATTTGGGATCAAGAGCAAGATCCTGTCTGTTTTATGCTATGTTTTCCACTTTGGGTTGGAACATCAGTGTTTATTTGTATTCAGACAGCCACTTGGGAGCCTGCCTGCCAGGTATCCATTCTGTTTTGGTACCTCCCTGGGAAGTTTTACTTTAAATTTGATTGGACATGCTTTTCTTGTAAGTTGCTCTAATAAATTTATCCCCAGGCATTGTGTAGCAGATTGTACTTTTGCAAAATCCTTGTCTTCCTTTCATTAGAGCCTCTCCTCTCCTCTCTATAGCTATTTCTATTTTCCCAAGGTACAGATAGGTAGGTCTCAGTTGTAGTATTATTTGACTGTAAGTAGACCTGATAATAGCTTACACCATGAGTTTGTTTGATAAGGAGGTATGTGCAAGTTCTCTGGTCTTATTTCTAAAGCACACAAAGCCAAGGGAAAATATGCTGCTCAAATGGTTGTGGGTATAGCATCAAGGCAAAGAGCACATTGCTATGTTTTAGCCCAGGTTAATTTTTCACATTGCATGGGATAGCAAGTAAAAAATTGGCCTTGACTGTCCTATTTAAATGGATGTCCACCATTTGGGGGAGAGGGTGCTACGTGTTGTGATGTCAGTTCTTATAGCCTACAGCCTGATTCTTTCTCAGGCATTATGTTTCATTCAGATTCATTACTTAATGTTGATATTGTTCATTATGATTCAGTTACACTGCATTCTAAGGCCTTATTTGGATATTATCTTATAAAAATAAATTCAGATGATCTAGGTCCTTGATAATAATAATAATAGTTTCTAGAAAGCCCTTGCCAGCAGACACACCTGTGACCTTTGGCTTGTCTACTTAGCTTATTTTTTCTGTAGATGATATCTGCTAGATGGTTTAGAGTCACAGGTTAAAAGACTAAACTAGTCTAATTTTTTGATAAGCAACACAAAACAGATCTATTTTTACAAAAAAAATGACATCAGAATACCATACGCCTTACTAAACCCTCAAAAACTGAATTGAGAGATGTTTATGTTTTTTTTGATGAATTTTTTTCAATATAAATACAAGTATTTGAATCATAAGAGTAAGGAAATTCTTTTTTGTTTTTGTTTTTTTAAATTCTGCCTTTGTCTCAGAGGTGGAAAAATACGATGAAAACCTCCATGAAAAGACAGTTGAACAAGGTGGGACACCAATTCGATACTACTTTGAAAATCTCAAAATCAGCATTCCCCAGATCAAGCTAAGTGTGTTCACCTCCAACAAGCTGCCATTGGATCTTAAGGTGAGCTGATAAATTTTTTTAAATGACTTTTCCTTGGAAAAGAATGAGTGTGTTTACTATTTGCTTTTTCTGTTTGACATCATCATTCATAGCAGGTATTTTTACAGATTTCCTTTTCTGGAAGGTTTATGGACTCCTGCATTTCTGTCTTTTTTTTTTTTTTAATGTTTGAATACGACTTTGCTAAAGATCAAGGAGTAACTCGAGAGAATAAACAGAGAATTATCTAAAACACATCTGCTCTCTGTTGAGCTCCTGGCTTACCTCAGCAGATAAAAGCCTCGTTCCTAAGAGGAAAGACAATGTCTTCCTTTTGTGCATAAGACCTGCCCTCCTTCCTAGTTCTCTCTTCCTCTCTAAGTATCCACCTTTTCTTGAATGATTGTCACTCGAATGTCTACCACCCTTAGGGAAGACTCAGCCCTGTGCCCACTGGGATGTTCCTCGCCTACCCCTGCATCCGCATGTAACATTCCTGCAGACTACCTTCATACCTACTTGATAAGTCCTGCCTGAACACTGTCTCCATTTTTCGCAATAAAATGTATTTTAAATAAGGGAGAGGGCTGGGATTCAAATCCAAGCCTAACTGACTAAAGTCTGTATTTTTTCACTATAACTGTGTTGACACCTAGAACATAAGTAATCAGAGAACTTCAGACTTGTGAGTCCTCAGTGATGCCTTTGCTCAGTGTACAGAGAAATTGCAATTCAAAGTGTTTGGTTACCCAAGCCTGTTTAGCTAGGTAGTGACAGGAGTGGGAGCGGAACCAGGTAATTGTTACAAAGTCTCTCCTGGCTGCATCAGTGGATCACGGTGTAATCTCAGCACTTTGGGAGAGTGAGGCAGGAGGATCACTCAAGGCTAGGAGTTCAAGACCAGCCTGGGCAACATAGTGAGACCCCATCTCTACAAAAATTTAAAAAATTAGCTGGGCATGGTGGGATGCACCTATATAGTCCCAGCTACTGGGGAGGCTGAAGTAGAAGGATCACTCAAACCCAGGAGTTAGAGGCTACAGTGAGCTGTGATTACAGCACTGCCTGGGTGACAGAGCAAGATCCTGTATCTTTAAAAAAAAAAGTCTTTCCTTCGTTTGAGTCAAAATCTGCCTCCCTGCAGCTCATACCCATTAGTTCTCGTTCTTTTCTCTGTTGTGCTTGAAGATGGTTATTAAGACTTCCATCTTCTGATAACCATCAGTCTGAGATTTTTTTCCCACTGTCCCAGGCTGCCTCATCTAAGATGCCACAAGATGGTCTCTCTTTCTGAATCAGAACAGCTAGAGATATGAGCAAATAAGGAGTAAATCTAGACTCCTAACCCCAGATTCCCGCAGGGGCTGCGCTGGTGAGGTGGGTGAGCAGCACAGTGGCCGTGGCAGGCGGAGAGCGCAAGCTCCGTCTGGAGAGGTGGCTGCAGCTCGGCTCCAGCCGATTGTCGTCATAAGGGAATGTGAACCCAGTGCTGCCAAGATCTTCAGATTTTTAAAGAGAAGCCGGAAATCTGGATTTTTATGTGGAATCTCCTGGTTTTTAAATGTTGGAAACCAATTCAAATTTCTTGTTTTTTTTAAAACCTTGTGGGCCTAACAAAACCCATGTGTGGGCCTCCTGTGGCCTGTGGTCTGCCAACTCACAACTTCTGAAATAGACTTATAGGTAATGAGACAGTAGTCTGGTTAACATCAGATCATAATTTGGATAAGGGTGGGGCAAGGGTAACTGCTTCGCTGGGGTGGCAAGCTGGGGACAAGCGGCTGGGAGTGCTGGTCGGGTCCAGTGAGCAGTAATTGCTCCTGCAACCACCCTAAAATAGTGCAGTGTGCCCTTCTCCACTCACAGCCCTGCCACTTAATTTGCTTTAATTTCATGTTTCCCAGGAGATTGAAGATACTTGTAGTTAGCATGGGAGTAAGGGGAAAACCATGGGAAAACCACTATCTTGCTAATATCCACAAGTATCCACTTGACTTATGTGACCCTTTGGAATGGGTTTGTTTGATAAAGTATATATTCCCCCAGAACACTTGGCACTCGCCCAATAAACCAATGTTAAGCAGCTCCTGAGAGTTGAGGACTTCTTGTTTTTAAAATCATCTTACTAAGAAACACAGACACTTACCTATTCCTTTCAAATTATTCCCAGCAGAAAACTTCCCCAGACTGACAAAATCTGCATGATTTTCTGCAGTTGAGGTAGCTCCAGTCCCCCAGTTACACGGTCTTGACGCTTGTGTGTGCATTCTGCGTACAATAAACTGGAAATCACTTAGGTTGGATGTTTCATCTGGCACTGTATTGAAGGACCATTTTCAAGGCATTTTTCAAATCATTGTTAAACAAATTAAATGGAGCAGCCTCTTTACGAGGTGGGGGTGGGGCAGGGGCCATCCTGAGTGCAGTAAGGTGATGTTTCCAGCAGGGCGCTTCAGAGTTACATTCTCAGCCTATGGAAGGCACCGTTTTACTTTGTCTTGAGTTCTCCTGGTGGAGTCTGGGACTCATAAAATAATGTCATTTATTCAAAGAGTTTCCTAACAGAGTAATATGCCTTTATTAGTAGCTCTTAGAAAGGGCAATATGCTCTTTTAGATGAATATATAATGGCTAAAAGTATGTGCTTAGAAAATGGAGTCCTATCCCTGAACAGGAATCACAAGAGTCTGACTAAAAGGTAACCATGTCTTTGGTATTGAAGGAATAATTATCTTGATTCTCCTGACTCCAGGCCAGAAGCGAGGCTGTCAGAAATCTCAGAGGGAAGTCTCTTCAGGTTTACACTGAGGGTACATTGTTGCCAGATATAGTGTCTGTTCAAAAGGACTCAAAGTAACTTCACATCTGCTATCTCAATTGGATTCCTTATGCTGTGATGGAAGAAGGGGGAGATAATAGTCCCATTTCACAAATGCAGAGACGAAAGCGCAGCTTTCCTCCCCCATTCCTCCATCTTTCCATTATTCTCCCAAGTTTGCATGCTACAGAGTGGCATAGTAATATTGCAAATGCCAGGTAGTTTATGTGTGTTTTTGGTTTTTTTTAAAGATCAAAAGCAGCCAGGAGCCTTTAAAACGTTTCACAAGGTGGCCTACAGCAGCCCTTTTTCCATTTAGAGCATTGGGGTATTACAAAAGAAGGGCTTTAATTGAGCAATCTAGTTTGGAAGAAACCCCACATTTTAATGGTCAGAGTGAGAGGGTGGGGGTAAGGGGGAATTTCAAACAAAGACACTATTTAAAAAGCCTAAAACTGTCTTCTCAAGGCTTGAAATAATTTGTTGGGAAACTTCAGACCCTTTACTTTTTTCCTTCCCTCCCTAAATAAAAACCAGATTTGTTAAAAGGAAAAAAGATCCAGTATTGTTAATTGTATTTCAGAAAGTGCCAGAGAGGGAAATATCCCTGTAGTTTTAAACATTGTCCCAAGAGGGAAATAGGCAAATACCCTGCTTCACATAAACAGTCTCTATGTACCATAAATAAACCTTTAAAGAATGAATTCCAGACAGTTTTGTTTAGTGCAGGATAAACTAAGAAAGGAAGGGACATGGCCAAGGGAATAGCTTGTGATCTGAGACCTTATGGGATATAGACAGGTATTTTTGCTTTCAACTCTTATAAAGTTTCTGGAAGACGTCAGCATTTTTTTTTTCTGGGGAGATAGGAATAGACAGTTTCTTATTTTTATTAGGAACTTATGAGCACAGGATTGCTTTCTCCAGAATCCATTTTATAACAGGAAACTGCTACTTGAGCAAATAAGCATCAACTTTGTATACTACTGTATTTGATTAGTCATTTAGTTCTACGAGAAAAAGGCTTTTGGCTCTTTCCCTCTCATCTCATCTACTTTGACTGACCGGATCTACCTGAAGGTGGCAGAATAACTCACACCAATAGGCTGTAGCTCAGCTTTTTCAAATGTGGGAGTACCAAGAGCAGTAAATGACTAGTAAAGATCATTTTTACTTAAGAGCCAGAATGTTCCCTTGGTTCGGACAAAGCACCTTAGTCATTCAAAATGGGAATAGTGTTTATCATGGAGGTTTTGACAACTGAGTGGAGGTTTCAGAGTCTTTGTTACTGTGTGTGGTTCTTCTGCAGTGTTTGGTTGCATTGAGGAAGTGGGGTTAAAAGCTTTTTACCTGGAGGCTTTGTTTTGATCTCATTTCTTCTTCTCTGAGAAGAAAGTCGTGCTCAGAGTGGTACTGGCAGCACAAAGTGCTGAGCTGGCTCCCCCCCACACCCCCCCCCCCATAGCTATCGTGTGGTTCTAAGCAAGGCAGTTAGCTCACTGAACCTCAGTTTCTTTGTCCCTAGAAGGAGGAAAATGAGGCATGCTTGCTTACTTTATGATCCCTCATCATGAGAGGGGTGTGGCATGGGTGAATCTATAAGCAGAAAGTTTTTCAGGAAAAATAACATAATCCTCCATTCTGACTTTTACGCTTTCTACCTGGTAGGTTGTTGGTATTGTGAAAATGAACATGTTCAAGTCTGAGATCTGCTAATAGCTAGCTACGTGAATTTAGACCATCCACTTTTCTTCAGTTTTATTTATGCAAAAAGAAAAAGGAGAATGAATGTTAGGCTAAATTAACTCGAGGTTGCTCTTAATCTCTAAAATGTTTTGTTCTGAAATTATTTAGTAGTAGGTTAACAGTAACTTCTTATGGCACCAAATACAGTGGCCTTTTTTCTTCCCTTATCTATAAGAGTCCTCAGCCATTATTGATATTGCTGACCTCCCTGTTCTTCACGTCGGTCCTTTCTGGTTCTTCTCTTGAGTCTATGTGTTGCTTCTCTGTCTTTTTCACTGTTTTCTTTTATTCTACTTCTTCTTTTCCTAACCCGTATATTAATGGGCCATTTTTTTCTGGCTTAACTGTCCGGTTATATCACTTGTCTATATTTCTATCAGGTTATTGGTCTTTTATCTTTTCTAATTTTAGAAAACTCTATTAAAGTTTTGTCTCTGATGAAAGTTGCAAGTAGTTTTTTCTTCAGTTTTTCATTCATATTTTTACTTTGCTTTTGGAGATGTGTGTGTTTGTATGCATTTAGTCATACAAGAACTTTTTATTTTTATGTTGTCAAATTTATCAGTCTTTTGCCTTTTTGAATCTGAATTTTGAGTCACAAAAAAACTTTTCCCCTCTCTGATTTTCAAAAATTTTCATCCATCTTTTCTTCCATGATATGATTTAATTTCATTTAAGCATACTCTTGTTCTGAAAGAATTTAAGGCAGCCTTTGAAAATATGTGGGAAAAAGATTAAAAAATAAGTGAGAAAATCAAATAGAAATTCCATTAACTTGTACATGAAATTTTAATATACAATAAAGACATTTTAATTCAGTGGGGAATATGTAGACTTTTAAATAATGCTATTAGACTAAATAACAATGTGGAAAAATATAAAATTATATTTATTCTTTATACTGTATATAAGGATAAATTCCAAGTGGATCAGAGATTTACTGCTATTATTAGCATGAAAAAGTGTTTTTTTCACATTCAATAAGGAAGAGTGTTTGGCATGCCTTCTAAACACCTTGAATTATCAATCATGTTAAATAAAAATATAATCAGAAGATAGACCCATATCCAGAAATTGTTAACTGGTTTAAAGCAGACCCAGGCTAGCTGAGAACTTTAAGAAAAGCTAGATGGGGGAGTTGGGGAGAGGGAAGTCTGTTCGAAGCCATTGGAAAGTTACCAAGATGTCTAGGACTTGAGATTCCAAAATTTATGAGAGGAGAGAAACTCAGTAAGGTGAGAACAACATTTATTTTACTTTTATTCTTGAGACTTTTTCTGATTTCTAAGCGCTATAGGGAGAAAGGTAAAGAAGCCAAGCAGAAGGCAGCTGCTAAAGGGCAGAGAATCCACGTGAAGCTTTTGGCAGTCTCATAGGGCTGGCACAGCACGAGTTAAGCTTCATTGCTACCTAGAGAGGTGGTAACTGAAGGGCTGATATCTTACAGAGAAGGGACAGGCAGAAAACAGACCCCAGTAGTCTGAGCTGCTTTATTTCTTGAGGGATTTGCCAATTTCTAAGTGATGGAGTCTGAGAGAAGCCAAACAAAAAGTGGCATCTAAGAGGCTGAAGAACTAAATAGATCTTTTAGCAGTTTTGCGGTACTGTGGAGGAATGGCACTGGTTTTGGTTGAGATTGCTAAGGGACTACAACAGGCCTCTTAAAGACTGAAATAGACCAGGACTTTAAAAGATTTAAACCTAGCCTTGAGAAAACCCAAACCCTGATTGCATTAAGACATTATGCCTTCCATTCTAACTACCTGTCAGAAGTTGAAGTCTTATCCAAAGTCTTTGCAAGTTTTCATACAAAATAGTGCATTCAGTCACAAATTATCAGGCCTACCCAGAGATAGGGCCAAGAGAAAAACCAAACACTAGAAACAGACTCATAGATCAACTGGATGTTGGCATTTTCAGACCCAGAATTTAAAATAACTCTGTTCAAGAAGTTTATGAGAAAACTATAATTTATCTTTTAAAAAACTATCAAATAATAAAAGAAATTATAGGCTTTGTAAAATTGTTGTAAATTTTGTAAAATTTACTTATGATAAAAACTCAGTAAGAGGCCGGGCACGGTGTCTCACGCCTGTAATTCTAGCATTCTGGGAGGCTGAGGCGGGCAGATCGCTTGAGGTCTGTAAAATTGTCATTATTGTATTGTATTGTAAATACAATACATTATTGTAAAATTGTCATTGCTCCTCAAATTGATCTATAGATTCAATACAGTGCTGGTGAAAATTCCAGTAATTTTTATGGCAAATTGACAGGCTGATTCCAAAATTTATATGCAATTGAAAAGCGCAAAGGGTATCTAGAGTAATCCTGAAGAAAAAGAACAAAGTTGAAGAGCTTACTCTATTAGGTTTCAAACATAATTACAAAAGTACAATAATTAAGAGAGTATGGTACTGGTAGAAAACAAAACAAAGTAAATTGGAAAAGAGAATCCAGAAATGGATAAATTCTGTGACTTGACTTATAACAAAGTTTGCACTATACTGCAATAGGGGAAAGGATGGTCTTTTGAAAAAGTATTACTTAGTCAATTAGGTATCCACTAGGAAATAGTGAATTTTGATCTCTACCTCACACCATACATAAAAATCAAGTCTAAGTAGATTATAGATTTAAGTGTGAAGAGTAAAATAATAGAACTTCTATAAGTAAATATGAGAATATCTGTATGACCTTGGTATAGATAATAATTTCTTTTTTAAAATTATTTTTTATTTTTTTAGAGACAGGGTCTCACTCTGTCATCCAAACTGGCATGCAGTGGCATGGTCATAGCTCACTGCAACCTCGAACTCTTGGACTCAAGTGATCCTCCTGCCTAAGCCTCCCAAGTAGCTGGGAGTATTGGCATGTGCCACCACACCCAGCTAATTTTTTTATTTTTTTGTAGAGATGGAGTCTCGATATGTGCCCAGGCTGGTCTCAAACTCCTGGCTTCAAGTGAACCTCCCATCTTGGCCTCCCAAAAGTGCTATGATTATAGATGTGAACCACTGCATCGAGTTCATGCTAATTTCTTAACCAGGACACTGAAAGCTCTTACAATAAGGAAAATATTGATAAGGAGTATTTCCTTAAAATTAAGAATGTCTGATCATTAAAAGACACCATTTAAAGAGTAATAAGACAAGTCATAGAATGGGAAAAGATATTTGTAATTCATCTATTCAACAGAAGACTTATATACAGAATACATAAGAAAAACTCCTACAAATCGGTAAGAAAAAAACAGGAACTCAACACAAAAATGAGCAAAAGACTTTCATAGGCATTCCACACAAAAAGTTATCCAAATAGCCAATATGCATACTAAACAGTGCTTAATCTTACTTGTCAATAGGAAAATGGACATTAAGACCACCCTGAAGTACTATTACATACCTATCAGAATATCTGTTTTTTTTTTTTTTAAAGCTGTCTATACCAAGTGTTGATGAGGATGTAGAATAACAAGGATTTCTGTAGACTGCTGGAGGGAGCATACATTGGTTCAACCACTTTAGAAAACTGGCAGTCTATATCAAGGTTGAACATGACTTTCTTTATGACCCAACTGTTCTACTTCCAGGTATATGTCTAAGAAATATGCATAAATATGTGCCTCAAAAGACATGTCTAAGAATATTCATAGCATTATTCATAATAGCAAAAAATTTCAAACAATCCAACTTTTTATCAACAATAATGATTAAATAGTGTTTTACTTGTAGAGTGGAATATTACATGGCAATGAAAACTAATAAACTGCAGCTATATGCAACAACCTAGTGAATCTCACAGATATACTGTCTATAAGAAGAAGCCACCTACAACAAGCGGCATACTAATGATCTTATTTATATACAATTCAAAGCAGGAAAAACTAATCTGTGGTGAGATAAGTCATAATAGTGGTTCTCTTTGGGAAAGGAGGAGGGAGTAGTGAGTGAGACTCTACTAATGGGGAGGGATCTGTTTCCAAGATGGGGATAATAATTTACTTTTTGATCTGGGTGGTAGTTACATCATTGTGTTCACTTTGGTAAAAATCTTTGTACTGTACGTTTGATTAGTACCCTTTTCTGTATGTGTGGTAAACATCAGTGAAAAAGTAAAACATGATAAACACACAAGTACAAAACAGACCAAAAGGAATTATGCCATGAACCTGTTTATTTCTGTGTGATATATGTGACTTTGTTTGGTTTTCCTAATCCTAATATTTTATCATTATAGGGAAAATCTTTATTTATAAATATAAAAACCTTGACTCTCATTGAAAAGTTAACACGACTTGAGGCTTTTATGGAATCTAGAATGATAGTATCCTGGAAGGCTATCATGTGGCTAAAGTATATAATTTCCTTTCTTCCCCAATTAGGCCCTCAAAAGTACCTTGGGATTTCCTTTGATTCGGTTTGAAGATGCTGTGATTAATTTGGATCCGTTCACTCGAGTACATCCCTATGAGACCAAGGAGTTCATCATCAATGATATCCTCAAACATTTCCAGGAGGTGAGCTTTGGAGAAGTACTTATTGGCTGGAGCGTAGGAGAATGTTTGTTTTAGTTGTTTGGAAATTTTGGTTACTAAGACATTACTGTTGAGAGCCCAGTTAAACGTTTCAGTTCTGTTGTGTTATGAGTCAGGTCATATCCCTTGAAGCCCGTTTACAAGAAAATCCTAAGACAGTACGTTTGACTTATGAGCTATTAGTCTTGTCCTTTAGAGCCAGTCCCAGGGGCTTCCACTCAGTTAGTCACAACTGTTAATGGTTAAATTGATGCTTTAATAATAACACAAAATACTGTGAGCTCTTTATTTACCAGGCATGGGCCTACTTTCAACAACCACACCAGTGTTCTTAGAGCCTATGAGATTGAACTGCCCTTGAGTTGAACTTGAAAATTTTTCAAATCAAGTTGAACATTTTCCATTTGTTTCCTGACTGCAAAGACCAAAATGTAAAGCCAGCATATATCTTCAATGAAGAAATAGGTTAAGATCACATCAAATTTATTAGCTTTCAGAGTTAAAATATATTCTGTTCTTGCTTCCTTTTCTCCCTCCCTCCTTTCCTTTCTTGCTTCCTTCCTTGACTTTTCCAATTGGTGCTATTTCTACCTAACCCTAAAGTCATCAGAACCTGGAACCAGGCAATTGGAAGTACAGAAAGAGTGGAGGGTTGGTTAAGTCTTTCCATCTTCCCCATCCCCCTCCATAGTTCAGGAGGGGGAACTACAAATCTACCTCCCTCTCTCACTTTCCTTTTAAAATTCTCCCTGCTGCTGATTAATTCTCTATTTGTAAGAATGATGGAAAGGAGAGTATGATGCGTATACTAATAAATATACTCATGAAGAATATTTCCTGACATTTTGGGCTGGATGTTTTAAAAATAAATAAATAAAAGAATATTTCCTATTTCATAGCTATTTTTATCCTTCCACCCGGCTTAGTATTTCTAAGAGTATTGAAAGCAATCTCAGGGATATATGTATTGGGAGAACTTTGGGTAGAGCACATGAAAGGACAGGAGATTATTTTGCCATTGATGAAGATTTAAAAGGTAATTATTAAAAAATAAATAAATAAATAAATAAATAAATAAATAAATAAATAAATAAATAAAAGGTAATTATTGTTGGTCGTAGTGGGAATGGAGGGCTAACCTTTTTGCTTGGGACACTGGTATCTGCAAATATAAACAAATGCTGATGATTTTTCTCTTTTTACTCCATTTGACAGGAACTCCTCAGCCAGGCAGCTCGAATCCTGGGATCAGTAGATTTTCTTGGCAATCCTATGGGACTTCTGAATGATGTTTCCGAAGGGGTTACTGGCCTGATAAAGTACGGAAATGTCGGGGGGCTCATCAGAAATGTTACACATGGAGTCTCAAACTCTGCTGCCAAGGTAAGGAAATAGAGGTGAAATTCCATTGTAATTAACCTCATGAGTCCTCTATATTACCGTAATTTCCTTTATAGTTAATAGGCTGTGAGAAGTTGCTTCATTGCCCACATGCCTTGCCTTTTCCTCACCTCTGATAACCTGTCACCAGGTCCACCGAGTCCACCTCTGAGACATCTTTTCTTTCCTTCCTTTCCGTTGCCACTGCCTTAGTCCAGGCTTTGTTTATCTTTTACCTGGGTTGCTGCATACCCCCCTGTCCCTTTGTACTTCATATTTCACAATGCCACCAGAATGAACCCACTTTTTAAAAATAAAATTAAATCATATCATTCTTCTACCTAAAATCTACCAGTTAATCCTCATAGCTTACACTGAGAGTCTAAACTAAAATACAGCCTGCTATAGTGACACAGACCTTTAAGTCATCTAAATCAAGCAGCAGAAGGAAAGAGAAATAAGTAATCGTTCTGTGTCTGCAGCCTAGTTGACTTTTTTGTTCACTGGCATCTTATGTGGTGGACATATTGTTAGTTCACCATATATTTTCTGGGAGGAGCTGATTTTTTTCTGTGTGAAGATGGAAAATGTGTGAAGGTAGTTGAAGAGTAGTTGCTATTTGCAACATACAAAAGGCCTCTTAGGCACTCTGCTTTCTTGCCCTACTTTCAACTCAACAAACTTTTCTTGTAGAGACTGACTTTTTCATGAGTGAGCTAGGTTTGAGAAAACACCTGTGCATTGTCCTTACTTACTGTAAAGACAGCATTTGTTGTAGTGATATCATGGCTGCACTTGTACTGTGGCCCAGTAGGGTGTAAAAGTAGCTTTACTGAAAGAGACTTTTGTGCTGCATAGCAATTTATCATGAAAAACAAGTAAGAAAGTAGAGTTGAATAGCATTTCTATATTGCATGGTGTTCTTATCAGTAGTTTGTGAAAGCTGGGAATTTATTCTTTTTTTCTAAACTACTTTCTACAGATGATAGTTCTTTGGTCAGATCAGTTTCTTCAGAACTGTAGTGTTATTGAACCAGACCAAAAAGTGTACTGTTTGGTTTGTGGTTCAAAATAGACAACACTCTCACTTTTAGATAAAGAACAAAAGGTAGAGGGAAGAGAGCTTTTCTAACTCACAGTTTGAAAACAGACTCGGGTTCAAAGTCTGAATGTGTGTACACATTTCTGCCTTGAATCATTTCTTATGCTGCTCTTGGACCTTTGTCTCTTAAAGAACGTAACACATCATGGTGGTAGCCCAGATTCCTCACTGTTCTTGTTTTAGCTATCGGACTTGACATAAACAGTTACACTTAAATATTCAGTTGTGAATTCCAAGTTTAAAAATTTTATTAAATCTTATTAACTTTATTAAATTCTAATTAACATAAGAAAGCCTCTCAGTTTCATAATGTATTTCTTTGTTTTTGTATCCCTGGGTTTTATTGTAATTTTAAAAATGAATGTGCTTATGATTTATTGAGAGGACAAGAGTACTATTCCTCAGTCTGAAATAGAAATGCACCTACTTTACAGGCTTATAGTGAGAATAAAATGATATGGCTCATCACAAAATTTTGAAAAATACGGAGAAAAGAAGAGAAATGGGTCATCACTTTCACTGTAATATTTGTGACAAGACTTAAGCCACCAGGAAACCATTAGTGCCCTTGAAATGAAAAGCAATATAACATAGTCTACAGAGAAGGAAGGTGTTGGGTGCTGAGAGTGGGAGAGTCAAACCCCATCTGGGCCAGTTTGGCTGTTGGGAACCTCTGTGGTTCACCTTCTAGATAAGAATGAAGAAACTGTTACAATAACTCACCTGTGAAATCTCAACAGGTCAGACCTCTTACGAGTTTCTCCAGAGTTCTCTGCGATATCCTCTTGAAAAGGATTGGCCCTTTCTTTAATCTCTTTCGTTTGTGAAAGTCTAATTTATTTCCTGGTTGTTTTTTCCCCCTGCTAAACAAGTTTTGAAGTTTGAGGGTCAGCATGAGACTGTAAATTAGGCAGAAAAAAAGGGCAGAGTCCTCCCTGTCCCTACCTTCACCCCCAGGTCTGTATGAAAGCCTGGTAGCAGTGGTAATGCATTTATTAGATACCATGCTTTATATGGTCACTGGATTTGCATAAGAGTATTGCTTTCCAAGTTCTTTTCAATGGGAACCTTTTCCCCCATGTGATTGGCGTCATTCTTCATGTATTCGTCTTGACTTTTTAATAGGATAGTTAATATTGGAGCCACAGGTTGCTACTGAGAATTGCTGTATAATTTACAGTCAGGTGTTGCCTAACAATGGGGATGTGTTCTGAGAATGATTTTATTAGGTGATTTTGTCATTGTGTGAACATTATGGTGTGTACTTACACAGATTTAGGTGGTATAGTTTACTATACACCTAGGCTATATGATGTAGTCTATTGCTCCTAGACCACAAATCTGTACAGTATGTTACTGTACTGAATACTGTAGACAGTTGTAACACAGTGATGGGGAGAGTATTTGTGTATCTAAACATAGCTAAACACAGTAAGGTACAGTAAAAATGGGACTATCATCATTTAAGTAACCACTCATTGACCGAAGCATTATGCAGCACATGACTATATTTTGATGCTAAGAACTCTAGATGTATTATGAAAATAATTATACCTCTAAGATGACAAAGCAAAGAAATGTCAAATTATCACTTCACATTGGAAATGGTAGATCCAAAATCTGAGTCTGTCATCTAAACACTCATTCAGGTCATCTGTGATTCTACATGTGTGCCGTTGGACTACAGATCTCCATTTTCTTATAGTTTTGTGGTTTGAAATCAGACCTTTAATGTTGCTTTGGGGGAATGTTTTGTTTGCTTCTCTGTGTACGTAAGAGGAGTTTGAGGAAGTGCAAATGACCACAAGAGTCAACAGCTGGCCTGTGGGAAGTACTCCTATAAAGAGTGCCTGAGTTCCAGGGACTACAAAAGGGTCAGAGAAGACAGGGCTGCTTCTCACTGAGCCCCAGCCAGCCCCACTTTGCTGCAAAGACCAGACAGCTTTAACCTGGTTCACTGGGCTTTGAGTGGAGTGGAGAGGCTCCATAAACCTCCTAAATTGATTGTAAATATTGTATAAATGTGTGTTTCTCTGGGGTGAGGGTCTAAAGTGGGGCTGGGGAATCAGTGGCCTTAAGGCCACATATGGCCTTCTAGGTCCTTAAGTGCAGCCTTTTGACTGAATCCAAATTTTACAGAACAAATTCTTTTATTTTTATTAGTACATTTTTATTTTTAAAATTAACATGTTTAAAATTCCAAAGAATAAAATAAGATTCAGCAAAACAATCCTCCCAAATTAACCGGCACAATTAGAACATTAGCCATATGGGCTAAATTGACGGCTACTACACTCATGATTTAGTTCTAACTTCCCTTGCCTGACTGGCACCACTGTTGCATGAGGCTGGTTGGTGAGAGTTTATGGGGGTCGAGTATGCCAGTCTGTTATCAGCTTTTGCCAACAGTGCACTGTTTCTATTTGTAGTGGAATTTGTGAATAGTTGCACAGCTCAACAACATTTTTTAATTCTGTCTGCTTAACAGCCCATCATGTCAAAGCAGACCAAGGGAACACTGAAGGAAGAAAACAGATTTTTTAATGAGGATTGGGAATTGCAATATTACCTTGTTTCTGCTAAAGATAAGGTGATTTGCTTGCTTTGTGATACTGCAATATCAACATTAAAGAAATTCAGTGTTCATCTGCACTGATGAAGTCCCTCACTGTGTTCTTCACAGTCTCAGAAGGACCACAAATATTAGAGGGGGAGGTGTGAAAGGTTGTACTGCAGAAATTAAAAGATCAAAAGCAAAACAAAGACAATTCTTTTAAGTGGAAATAATGCCACTGAAGCAACTTATAAAGTACCTTATATATTCAGGAAAGAAATGAAGCCATTCAGTGATGTAGAAATTGTAAAGGAACGCATTGGAGAAATTGTAGGATGCTTAGTCCCAAGAATATTTCAAAGTACCAGCAACTGCCTCTTTCAAGGAGAATCATAACTAACTGGCAGCATTAATTGGCCTTCAACTTAACAGAATAACTTCATGCAATGCTTCAAATAGAAAATATATATTATTCAATCACTTTGCATGAATCAAGTGATGCTGCTGACTCTGTAGGTTTTATACTTCATTTCAGTCATAACAGATGATTTTCTTTGCTACAAAAGTTACTTGCTTTGGGCACTCTTGCAAATAACACAGGTAATAGATATCTTCAACAACTTTCAAGATAAATGTCATGAAGTTGGACTGAATTTGGTAAAAATTTAATGAGTGTATGTACAGATGATGCACCTTCCATGACAGGAGAACATGAAGGGTTTATTGCACAGATGAAAAAAAAAGGTATTAATGGATCCAGATGATCTCATTTCTTTTCATTGTATGTTGCATCAGCAGCTACTATTTTAAGTGACACTTTGCAGCAAGTTATAAATATTATTAACTATATTTCATGCAAATGCAACATGGCATCATCAGTAACATGCTGAAGTTGAACGATGAAGTATTCAGTGTGGATTTGCAGTATCATGCAAAAATGTATTGGCTATGGGCCGGGCACGGTGGCTCACGCCTGTAATCCTAGTACTCTGGGAGGCCGAGGCAGGCAGATTGCTCGAGGTCAGGAATTCAAAACCAGCCTGAGCAACAGCAAGATCCCGTCTCTACTATAAATAGAAAGAAATTAATTGGCCAACTAATATATAGAAAAAATTAGCAGAGCATGGTGGCGCATGCCTGTAGTCCCAGCTACTTGGGAGGCTGAGGCAGCAGGATTACTTGAGCCCAGGAGTTTGAGGTTGCTGTGAGCTAGGCTGATGCCACAGCACTCACTCTAGCCTGGGCAACAAAGCAGGACTCTGTCTCACAAAACAAAACAAAAACAAACAAAAAAAAAAATGTATTGGCTATGGCAGGAACAGGTAGTGGCAGAAATTTTATCTCTGCGAGAAAAGATAGTTAAATTTTATGGAGAACAGAATCAGCATTGTGAGTTATTGAAAGGAGATTTCTATAGGAATGCAGTGTTTCTGTGTGATATGTCAAATCAAAATGACTTAAGTATTTCTTTGCAAGGTGAAACTAAGTCCATATATGATATGTGGCAAAAAAAATCCAAGGATTTTGAAAAAACTATCTTTTTTTAAAACACTTCTTCAAAAGAAAATTTCAGATGAACATTTTCCCCAGTTAGCAAAGGTCATTGATGAACAGGATGATATACGTGAGTCATCTGAAGATTATGCAGCTGTTATAGACCTATTAATTGGAGAATGCAGTGAAAGTTTCACTGACTTTGAGAATCATGACATCACACTCAAATTAGCATTTCAGCCTCACCTAGTTGATGTCACCAAGACACCTAAAGAACTACAAATGGAACTGAGCTCTCAGTAGATGGCATTTTAAAGTCATTGTTTGATGCTAAAAAGATCCAATTGAAATATGGAAAAATGCAGTAGAATACCCACTCCTTTGCAACATGCCCCCAGAAATGCTTTCTTGCTTTTCAACTACTTGTTGCTATGAATCTACATTCTCCTACCTAACCCAAATGAAGATGCCCTTAAGGTCACAAATGACTGATACCCATCTAGAGCAGCTGTCCCCAACCTTTGGCATCAGGGACGGTTTCATGGAAAACAGTTTTTCCACGGACAGGGGGTCAGGGGGGACAGCGGGATGATTCAAGCACATTATATTTATTGTGCAGTCAAACCTCTCTGGTCATGATAATCTGTATTTGCAGCCGCTCCCCAGGGCTAGCATCACCGCCTCAGCTCCACCTCAGAGCATCAGGCATTGGATTCTCATAAAGAGCCGGAACCTAGATCCCTCACACACGCGGTTAACAGTAGGGTTCACGCTCTTTTGAGACTCCAATGCTGCAGCTGCTGATCTGACAGGAGGTGGAGCTTATGCGGTGATGCGAGTGATGGGGAGCAGCTGTAAATACAGATGGAGCTTTGCTCCCTAGCCTGACGCTCACTTCCTGCTGTGCAGCCTGGTTCCTAACAGGCCACGGACTGGACTGGTACTGGTCCGCAGCCCAGCGTTTGGGGACTGCAGATCTAGATGCTCAGTTGGAACTACAGAGCTCCATGCTGTAACGAAATATTCAAATGCCTTCCAACAAAAAGCAGATACAACAAAGTCATTAGGTTAGTTAACTTTAAAATTAACAAGCAGTTTTCATTTTTGAAATTATTAAGTAGTTACAAAACAATGCATATGTAGAAGTATCTAGTTGAAGTTTCATGAATGCGGTTTTATTTGATTACAGCTAAATTAATGCGACCGTCCAACAAGAAAAGGTTCCCCACTCCTGGTCTAAAGTTTTTATTGGATTCTCAAAAAGATTCATGCCTCCTAAAGATCATAAACCATTACACATAGGTTTGTGCTTTGAGGGGAGCTTGGGGCTGGTAGCCAGGGTAGTGTGGGGCTTTAATCCCATTTCTAACTTTAAATATTCTTTTCCTCTGTTAGTCTTGAGAGTTTTGTTTTTTAAAATCTGTGAAAGAAGGTGGTAATTTCCACCATCCCACTGACCTAAAGAGCAAAGGAGATGAAGTGTGTGAAAACCCAGTGAGAAGGTAAAAGGGAATTCATTCTGTCACGTAAAGAGGTAATAGATCCTCAGGTCTTAGTCATCTGTGGATAGATATTGTGAATTACTCACTTCTTATTTTTAATTTCAGATCTGTAGTGTATCTACTTGTGGAATTTCTCATTTCATCTTTAACTCTTACTCAATTTATTTAATATTAGTCTCAAGGAACTATAATTAGGAAATAACCTGTGCTTTTAATCCCCCTCATTTCTCTTTACCTTTTCTTCTCATTTCCCAACCCCTGGAATTCAGTATGTGGATTCCAAATCTAAAGTGGCATGATGTAGCGATAGCCACCAAGTTGTGAGCGTCTATCCCAGGACTCACCTGCCTGGATCTTGGCAAGGTGACTCTTAACCTCAGTGGAACTTCAAAGATCTGATCCCATTCCTGAGGCCATGGCAAGATAATGGTTTCTGGAATCGCTTCTGTGATTGAAGACAGAAATCACATTCCATGCCCATGTCAGAGGAACAGGTTTCTTTTTGCATCATGAGTTGCAAAAAAGATACTTTCTCCGAGGTGAGTGCCACATGACTATCTGCAAGCCCTTCTAGCCTCTTTCTAAGCCAGAGAATGGTGACGCCCCCTATTAAATAGATTAAATAGATTCTCTCTCTTACATAAACTCTAACTTCATTAATATCTTGATTATATATTTTGTATAATATTTTCATATACTTATGGGAAAATTACATAGTTATCCTCAGAAAAATAAAAGTTCTTTTCAAACTAAGAAAGTCTCAACTGTTAGCAATAGAGCAAATGAGTCCATTCCCTTTTCTGTCCCTGTAGAAACTCAGTGTTTGCTTTGCACAGCTGTGATCTGGTCTTCCGAAGGGAAGAAAGCCCACAGCATACTTAATTTCTTTCAGCAAAGGAGAGGAGCACTTTTGGTTGTCACTAATGGAACCTCTGCTCTATTCTACTTTCTGTCCTTCTCGTTGTGTTTTTGTCAAGTCAATAGACAATGCTTTTGATTTGGGGTACCTTTTTGACCCCACCTATGTTTTGATTCTATGTTTATGAATGCAGATGTTTTCATAATTTTCCATGTTTTTAGCTGAGTTTATTTTTATCATGGTCAGTTGCTATTTGTGGAAATTAGAATTCAGTTCATTGTTCACTATTTGCTTCATGTTAACTACACTGATAATTTTTGCAGTTGTGTGGTAGGCTTCTTTCTTACTCTTTCCTTTTGTGGCATTCATTTCTATCACACCCAAATTTCCAAACTCAAATTCTGCAGATCTAAATTTTTGTCAAGGAGTTGTGATTTTCTGCCAGTTTTTAGTTAATACATTTTATTCTATGCCGTTTTAGCTGTTGTTTCATTGTTTTAAATCAGTTTTGTTTGCTATGAATTGGATAAAGACCTAATATTTTTATATTATCTCTTGGTCCAAACATTAGTAGGAAAGGGTTTAGGAACAGAGTGGAAATACCCTGCTTCATTGTGGGATACATACTAATTTATGAACATTAATTGAACACCTTCTTGTGTCTAGTTAGGCCTTGTATGAGACCTTTTACTTACATTGCCTTGTGCATGTTAATCTCTGATCTACAAATTAGGAAACCGAGAGTTAGAGAAGTTAAGTAATGTCTTTAAGGTCACACAGTTAGAAATGACGGGTGGATTTGGATCCAAGTCCAGCTAATTCTGAAGGCCTTGGTTTTTTTCTCCTATGTGATGTTTTTCCTTTGTGTAAGGCAGCCTTCCAGCCACTACAGAGAATATAAAATGTTAATTACTAACTTTCCACCAGAAATTTGTTATTTGACATCACTTTGTTGCTGATAAATTGACCACTATCATATCATGTTCTTGTCACAAATCTGGCCCTCAGAAAATGGTGGTGCTCATGGTCATTTTTGGGTTAGGTTGGTTGTGGCCTGTCACCAGCTCCTTTATAGGCAGTAAGGACCGTGGTGACTGCAAATGTGGTTGTACTCGTGTGATATCATTTGATCATCATAATAACCTGATCAGTAGCTAGGATAGGCATTTTAAGCCCCATTATATAAATGAAGAAACTGAGGCCCAGAGAGGTAAGGTGACTTGTTCAAGGTCAGTCAGGTAACTGCATAGCCAAAACCTGACCTTTCTGTACTAGCACCTCATTCTCATTTTTATTTACAGCTTTGAAATATCACTCACTGCAAGATTTATTCTAGACATGCCTGTATATGTTAAAAATAAATAAATAAAAGCCAACAGGAAAAACAAAAAGCTCTGCCTAGTCTCAGAGTAGACTTTCATAACTATTAGGAAAAGTACCTACAGATAAATACAAGCAAGTAAAGTGAAAAAGAGAAATTCAGACTGTTTAGGTTTAGCTAAGACTCGAGATCATATTTTGTTTTATTTCTTTGGTCTCTACTTGGGGCAGCGGTGTGTGGATGAGCCACTCCCCTTCCAAGCAAACCTTTCACCAGCCCTTTGTCCCAGGAAAGCAGATCTGCTTCATAGCAGATCCAGTGGAAACTGACTTTCCTGTCCCTGCACCCAGAGATTCTCAGCCAGCCCTGACGTCAGCCAGCCTCCTGTCCTATACAGTGTGACCTGGTTGAAGGCAGAGAGATCCATCTGCCTTTTATTTAAGAAACAGCATTTTTTGATGTCTGTTTTGCAGGCACTATATTTATAAGGCTCAAACAAGACTAAAAGCACTGTATATTCAAGGTGAATGTTTTATCTTTGCACAAAAGAATGCACTGAGGGCCTGCATGGATTCTGAAGGGGAAAAGGCAATTTATGACTTGTATCTGTTTTTGTCATTATGTATGACTGCTTCATTTTATAGTTGAGCTGATTATCCCCATAATAGCTTTTCCATGTACCTATAAGCAAGTAATAGGTGAATGCCTTCTCATAAGCAGAGGGGTTTTAGTGTATTTAAGTTGGCACAAAACTTTAGGTTAAACGAAATTCACTTCAGACAGTGATCTTTCCCTTAGAGAATGTAGAGTTTTCTATTTTCAAAAAGACTTTGATCCTAAGTAAGTCACTCAAGAGATTTCTTTTCTAGCCAAGAGGAGGTACCTTCAAGTTGTTGTATATAGAGAAATGGCTCAAATTTTTAGCGTCAGAGTTTTTGTTTTATTTTTCCTCTGATAACCTTGAATACTAGAACAATTACTTTAGTGTGAGCTCTTTTAGGTCTGAGGCAAATTTTAAATGCTGAATGACCCACTCTAACTTGGGCAACTCTCAACTATCTGGGAGGATCAGAGAAGTGTATTTGCCAGGGAAGGGTGGTGTGGTGTCATGGAACCACAAATGACCAAATTCGCAGGCAGTCCCCACCTACCCTACTCAGCAGCCTTGCTCACAAGGAGCCAGGTGAGTGGAGTGTAGCTTTCTTTCTCTTCCTTCTGCCCAAATCAAGCAGCTCGATTCGATAACCGGAAGTGAAGCAGCAGGGAGTGAGTGATACCATCACTGAAGTCCTGTTTTTGAAACAGCAAGATTGAAAAAGTTCAGACCTTATCTTCATTTCTTAATAGTAGTTCAGTTAAGAACAAGGTTCTTAGGTTATCTTCTTAGGCATGAAAGTGTCATATTTCAGCGGAATTCACTTTATCTTCCAAAACTTCAGTCTGTGTGATGGAAAAGTATGTTCAGTTGCTAAGTTGAAAAGGCAGAAAATATTTGTGTCCCCCAAAGAGTAGTGGTTTTCTACCCTAGTGTAAACTTGGTTAGTGAAAGAAATATCACATGTTCAAGCTATCTTAGGCTGGCTGGCTGGATACCCCTTGGGTGGGCTAATGTATTCCTTTTTTTGCATTTCAATATTCTTTTTATTAGTATTTGGCCTTTCTTGAAAAATTGCGACAAACTTAGTGTGAAATGAATTTTTTAAGACACTGTTTGAAAGGTTCTATTTTTTTTCTTTCTCCCTTATAATTATTTATAAAAGTCATCTCCATCTTGAAGGAAGAGCTAAATCAAAATGTTTTCTTAGGAGAAATAGGGAATTTTCTGGTCAATATACTTGAATATCAGAAAGGCATGTGAAGAGTATAACCATCATTTATTAATTACTACATGTCAGATGTGGGCCTAGGGACTAATGCTATCTCATTTAATTTTCACATGTGCTCTATAAGGAAGCATTAACCCTATTTTATAGATGGGAAAAATGAGACTCAGAATGGTCAGTAAACTTGACTGAAGTTAAATAATGAGTGTCTACTGTTGGAGCCAGAAATTTTAGAAAAAACGTGAATTTGGAAGTCAGTCTCTATATTTTTCTTCCACACAATGCAGCTTCTCAGGTATAATCTTTTACCAAACCATCGTAGAAACCAAAACACAAGCAATTGGCAACAGCATCAATTAACCGCTTTGGTACGGCACCCACAGCCGGCACTCATGGTCCGCACAGTAGTCTGTGCTGTGCATTGACGACGAATCCATTTTGCTCTTGTGTGACGAGGAAAGCTTTAAAGCACTGAAAGCTTGTTTTACTTTACAGGTAGCTTTACTTGTAGTGTAAATCAGAATACGTAACATATACATATATGTTTGTATTACATTATTTTTAAATGTTCACAATTTTATTTTGATAAATGAAAAATTAGAATTAATTCTAATAAAAGCTGTAAAAGTAAAAGCTTTTGGCTGTCGACTAAAGTCAACGCTCAGCTGTGCGCGTTCATCTGTGGCTGTCGACTATAGTCGACGCTCATACCGAAGTGGTTAAAAGTAAAGCTCAAACACTTGTCCATTCATTCCCAACTTTAACTCCTCTGTGTTGGGCCTTGGAATTTTCCAACTGTAATTTCTAGGCTTTGTGAATTAATCTTTACTACCTGGGAAGCCCACTAGTGTAAAAGGGTTGAAATGAGAAAAAAGGATTGGAAGATGTTTCTTTATCCAAATAGAAAATTTGTGACTTGAAAGCATCTGAGTAAACTGACACACCTGATGAGCCTGCTGGAACTTTAATCAAATTTAAATTATGTGGGTTTTGCAGTCTCCAGGCCTTCCCTCCTGCTCTGCCCAGGTTGCAGAACAGAACTTTGGACCACTTCTTTGTGTGCTGAGCTGATGGTGATCTTCAGACCACATTCCTGATAGCCATCTTCCTCTAAATGTGTATGATTTCTTTAAGCCATTTCCTGAACTTCACTACAAGCATTTCTAAACAATTAGGATGTCATTTAAAAATAATAGTAAATATTTTTCAGTGCAGAGTACCTGAAATTAGGGAGAGTTGTGCATTTCTACTATCAGTTACTGGCAGAAAATAAACTCATTCTCCCCAGTACTTCTTTTATTCCCTCACTTTCCTCACCTTAGTTTATAATATAGCTTTTCAAATTTTGTGGAGATGTTTTTGTCTCTGAGTTCTATTTGCAGATTGATTGGCTTTCAGATCCTTAGGGATACCATTGCTTGAGTTAAGAAGATAGAAAGATAGAAAGTGTTGGGGATAGTGTGTTATTCTCAAGAGTTTTATGTTTAGTTCTGTTGACTTGTTCTGTAGTTTGCTTCTTGGAGGAAAGGAAAAATATGATTAACTTATTAACATTTAATCATTCCTTATTAGAATAATATTAAGACCACTTTATATTTGTCTTGATTTTTAGTTGATGAAACATTTATATGTCTTTGGGTCCTTTCTATAAACCTAAAACCAGGCAGATGGTATTATTATTAGTAGTAGTAGTATTACTACTGCCACCTTTTTATAGATGAAGAAACTGAGGCCCAGTGGAAAGAAATAACCTGCTCAAGATGGCCAAATAGAATGTGGTGGTGCTTTGGACTTCTCCTTAAGTCTCCTGCTTCTAGAACATTGCTGACCAGTATAGTCAGCTCTCCATATCCACAGGTTCTGCATTTATGAATGCAACCAAATGCAGATTGAAAATATTTTTTTTAAGTAGTTGTGTCTGTACTGAACATGTGTAGACTTTTTCCCATCGTTCTTCCTATACAATATACACTATATAGCATTTACATTGTAAAGCAATGCATTATAAGTGATCTAGACACAATTTAAAGTATACGAGAAGATGTGTGTAGGTTTTATTCAAATACACCATTTTATATCAGAGGCTTGAGCATCCATGGACTTTGGGATCTGTTGGGGTCATGGAACCAACCTCCCCTTCCCCAGATACCGAGGGATGACCATACTTCTTGACTCTTACCTGATGCTGTAGAAACTGACATCATCTCCATATAATAGTTGGGTTTTCTATAGTCATTGTCGTCTATGAGAATGTCCTTTCCTGCAGAATGGGTTTCAGAGAACAGGTGGAGGAAAATGTGTCTTTCCCTTTTAGAGGCTTCTTGTATCATCATTAACCATGCTGCTATTTATGTGAGATATTTGCTAATAATATATTTGGGAGCTCACCAACAGTATATGACAAGAATAATTTTTAGAGCAGAATGTTTGTGGCTCGGAGAGTGTAGGGCGAAAATTTAAGCTTGTATCAGGACATTACGTCAAGTAATTTGTACAATGTCGGGGATCAGGGAGAAACCCCCCCCCCCAAGACAGACCGTGGGAGAAAAAGAAAGATAATTCCAAAAGAGGATGAGAGTCTGGATTTTCCTTGGTTTATTGCTAGCCGAGTGCTGGCGTGTCCAAGCATAACACGTAAGGGAGGCTCAGCGTGTCCTGTGGTGGCAGCACGGCTGGCAGTGAAGTCAGGCAGAGGCGCACCGCGCTCGCCTCCAGCAGGCAAGTGGGAAACGCAGCTTCTCCCTTCCTTTTCTGTTTGACACCAGTGGGGAAGCCTTCCTGTGCCGTGCCTAGGAACAAGGGAGTTTTCTGGTTAGGCACGTGAGGAGAGTGGAGATGAGCTCAAAAATGAGGAGCCACGTTGGAGAAGTCAGGTTTAAAGTGTGAAGAGAAAGTGGCAGAACGTGGGCTGTCTGGGTCACTTCCCAGTGGTGTTCACACTGTCCTCACCTTGCACTTGCGCTCAGAGTCTTGCTTCTGTTTGAGGTGTCTTCTCCCATCAGTGGCCAGGGCCTCTGAGTTTGCAGGGTCCAGTGCATATGCCGTGTAAGAATGAGGTCCCTTCCCACTCTGAGTTCACATGGCACTCTGTGCTTCGGTTATGGCAGCGACCACATAGTGCCTGGAATTAGAACCATTTGTACACATCTCCAGTATCCATCAACAAACATTTGTTATTGCCAGTTAGGTGCTGGGTGCTATGGAACATATTCAGAAAGGAAGACTTCAAAAAAATATTTTTGGCCGGGTCGGTGGCTCACTCCTGTAATCCTAGCACTCTGGGAGGCTGAGGCGGGCAGATTGTTTAAGCTCAGGAGTTCAAGACCAGCCTGAGCAAGAGTGAGACTGTGTCTCTACTAAAAATAGAAAGTAATTAGCCAAAACAACTAAAAATAGAAAAAAAAAATTAGCCGGGCATGGTGGCGTGTGCCTGTAGTCCCAGCTACTCGGGAGGCTGAGGCAGGAGGATCACTTGAGCCCAGGAGTTTGAGGTTGCTGTGAGCTAGGCTGATGTCACGGCACTCACTCTAGCCTGGGCAACAAAGCGAGACTCTCTCTCAGTAAAAAAAGAAAGAACTAACCACAGGAAGAATTTGCCACTTGTTTCTCTGTAAAAATAAAACATAACAGTGAAGAGTATCTAATTTATGTAAAGAAATTGAGTTTGGTGAGAAGCCTAGTTTCATATGGTAACTTAAATTCTCAAACCTCTGCCTTTCTATTGAAGCTCATCTGGTATTCTTCCTATGAGATGTCTCAAACCTAAAACGTTTCTTATTCTAGCTGAACATGGCAAAGCTAGCTGTTCCCAGATTTGGACTCTTAACATAATCTCTGACACTTTAGTAGAAACCCTTTGGAGAGCAGATTTGGGAAATAACTTTGAGGTCAGCCTTTAGCCCTTTAAATTACAGGTAGAATGAGACCCACTAAGGTTTTTAAAGCTAAATAGTATCAGGCCAGCTCTTGAACCCAGGCCTTCTGGCTACAGATCTAATATTATTGCTGAGACTGGGCCAGCAGCTTGTGGGTACCTGCTTCTTGTCCTTTAGGAGTGAGGGAGAGAAAAGTAATAGGGCCTGAACCCTGCATTGTGTATATTTCCTCAGCATTCTTCACGTGGATTTTTATCTGTTTATGCATCTGTCTCCCACACTAGACCAAGCTCCTTGAAGACAAGGAACTAAGTCATACTCAACTGGTATCTTTAACCCCAATCACTGTGCATGATATGTAGAAAGCCCTCAAGGAATTGTTGGGCAGAGCCAGTCTGTTTTGTATAAAGGCCAACTTACCTGTAGCGGGCGGGAGGGGAGCATAGCTCCTTATGTCACTAGTTCTTCAAGGGGATCTTGCCTAACCAGTGAACCCATGCAAAATTGCACCTTCCCTGAAAACAGAACAAGACCTCCCCTTGCAAACAAACAAACAAACAAGCAAAACAAAAAACAAATTAGGGAATCCCTCAACAATTAGATTTAGAGGGCAGTTGGTGAGATGAAGTAGAGATAAAACTTTGATGGACACATAGTCTTTGGCTGATGCCAAAATTAAGGTAACTTTGTTGGTTAAAATAAATTTAAAAAATTTCTCTAAATGTTCATATGTTTATGTTGTTATTATAATTGTTGCCATTGGGTTCCTTCTAAAGTGTGGAACTTTCTTTCTTTCTGAAAAGAGAAAGAAAAGAGAAAAAGAATCTTGGTGCTGGTTCTAACCTTTGGGAAGAAATGGCTGCATGCCACTCCTCCCTGTGCATACTGCAAATACGGTGCTCAGTTGCCCACTGTCCCGCAAGCCTGAAAGAACGTGATCGCTTTGTGCTTGCTTATAAGAACACTTTGATCTGAACCTCGTGCCTTTTCTGAATCCTCTTTCAAAAAGGAACTCACTACGCCGCCTCTGGCTGCTGCAAACACAGTGACTTCCAAGCGGACTCAGTAGGTGATGGGAGTTTGCACACTACATTTCTTCACAGCTTAGTCACCTTTTCTCTCCTGGCTTAGCCTGGAAGCCTCACGAAGGCCCACACGCGTGTGCGTGGGTGCGCAGGCACCACGGCAAAGTGAGCCCGGGGAGTCTGGCCGCTCTCTCCTGCCTGGCTGAGGGCTGTCACTGTCAGGCCGACTCCTGGCCCGCACTGTGCTTGCTGGACTAGGTGCTCAAAACCTTTGCTTTTTGCCTTTTACTTTAATCTGGAATCCTTTAACCAAAACAGCAACCAAATGGTGACTGAGCCCTGACCCTTCTTCAGGCCAGATGAAGTTGTAGTCCCTGGTTGCACCATTTCTCTGTCTCACAGTCCTTGTTTGGGTTCGAACCCTAAATCACACAGGGGAGCCCCTCCATAGCTGAAGTGTTCTGTCAGAGCGAGATTGCAAAGAGTTAATGCTTTTGCTTTTTCGGAAAGTTATCTGTGAAGAGTATTAGTTGTTTAATAAAGCGTGCCTGCCCTCTCGATGAACCCGCCAGTGACTCTGCAGCTGGGGTCATTCCAAGTTCACGCGGTGGACTTTTGACTGCCTTCTGTGTCTGTGAAAACAGTCGGCAGCTCCTGCGGGGATCATTCATTCAGGCCTGTAACACAAAACTATTGCCAGTGGGCACCTGCTGGGGCAGCTTCCCAGGAGGGCTGGGAGGGAAGATACCAAACTCTTCAGGCATCTGTGGAGATAAGAGCAGCAGGGGGTCTGCTGGGATCCCGCTAATCAGGCCTGCGCAAGACCCCACTGCCTGGCCAACAGGCTGGTGTCAGAATGTATTAGGGAGCGCTGAGCAGGGTAGGATGCAAGCTAATTAAAGGCCTTTTACACAGGGCGGGGGGGGGGGCAGGAAGAAAGGTTTGGAGTGTATTCCCCAAATTTCCAGCACATTCTTTATTCCTCTGTTTTATTCTTCAAAACAGAAGAAAACCGTTAAAGAGTCTGATGAGCATTTGGTTATTTCTAACCTCAAATTGTCATTCATTCTGCCTGGTACTGTATTGTTTTAACTATTTTTATATAATTACATCTACCATCAAAGACATATTTTGCTACATTTTCCGTGGAAACATCCTGTTCTTGAAACACTGCAGGCCAGCTGCTTGAATTTTGCCCTTTTCACCAAGTTTGGCACATCTGGGTAGTAAGTACATACTTTTTGTGTGTTCTAGGTTTTCCCCCTTTGCTTGGAAAATCTACTTGCCAACTGTAGAGGGTGTTACTGGGAGAGTTAAATAAATTAGCACACAGTGTGTGGTGTTATGGTTTGAAATCTTGAAAATACTGGGTAGTGCTGGCATAATACTATACCTTACAGTGATACCCACATAAGGGAAAAAACTCATTTGAAAATGTTTAATTTTCTTGTGCTTTTGTTTGTTTATTTAGCCTGTATACTTCCCCCACCCTCCAATAAGCAGTAAACTAACTTATTTATAGACCTTGGGTACTTTTAAATCTGTGGTATTTTCTTAATCAGCCTGGTAATGATAATTTTTTGAAAGCAGTTTTGTTCGCACAAAAACCTAAGTCTTTATTATATTATTCTGATACATTTCACATAAGCTTGTCTGTGTGCAAAGAAACATTTAAATTAATCTTGTACTACATAGTAACAATCCTAGGAAATTCCAATCAAAAGCCAACAATCTGTTTCCTTCATTCTGGACTGTTGGCGTATCTGACTTTGTCTGTGTTCTGATAAGGAGTAACAACAATGTTAATTTTGTATTTCCTTGGCTTTTGTCTCACATAATCAAAGTTGACCAAGAGTCTTGTCCACTATCATGCAATTTGTGGAGTATGTAGTTATAGTAGAGTAATTAGCTTGACCATGTGGAATATGTTAGTGAATTTTCTCTTTAAGGATTTAAAATGTTAATTACATTTATCTTTATTCCTCAGTATTGCTAAACAGAAAACATGGGATAGACATGATACTGATTGTGCAGTTGAAGTAAGTTTGGAATTAAGCTAGTAGCTGAATGGATATCTTTAAAAATGATACCAGCTAATATTTTTTGACTACTTCACCATGTGCCAGGTACTCGTCTGAGTCTTCAAACAAATTGACTTGTTTAATCCTCATAACAACCCTATGAAAGGCTAGTTTATAAATGAGGACATGGAAGCTCAGAGAAATTAAGAAACTTGCCCAAGGTTTCAAAGAGAGCCAGGCTAAGAACTTGGATTCTCTAATTTTGAGCCCCTACCCTTAGTCCCAATGCAAAAGCTGCACTGTATCTAGTAGGCTTCATTCTTGAATCTCTCTGCAATATCTCTCTGCAATATACATGGGAATCTCTCTGAAATATACATGGGAATTAACCATGTAAGGCTGTATTCTCAAGGGGGCACAGAGAATTTGAGTCACAGTTTAAAGTCATTTCCTGTAGTGCCCTCTGTTGTATGATTAGCTCTTTTGTAGGTGCTATGCCATCCAGGCCAAAGTGTGTGGCTAAAACCAAGAAATTATTCGAACCCTGTCTGAAACACTTAGTGAAGGAGTTTTAACTTTGTTCTAGCTCCACATGCAGAGCTGACTAAATATAGATTTATGTGCAAAAAGCATAACCTCATGTTAATAATCTATTTATTGTGTCTGTACAACAAGTTTACAACTGTATATGGACTTCTAGACATGCCAGGCTCTGTGCTAGGCACAGGGGAAACAAACATGAACAAAACAAGGTCTTGTCCCCTCGGAGTCACCATCTAGCAGGAGAGAAGGCTATGTAATCACATGCCTCTAGGAAAGTGTTCCAAGTGCAAGGATGAAGTCCGCGGGGTTCCCATGGGGGCACTTAAGAAGGTGCAGACTCTGCTACCCAGAGCAAGGGAGGCCCACACAGAGGAAGGCATAGTGGTGCTGGGCCATCAAGTCCAAGGAGGTGTTTGCCATGTGGACAGGAGGTGGGTGGAGATAGGTGGAGGCACACAAGGAGCAGCCCCAGCAGGAAGCAGCCTGGGGGTGTGCGATGGCAGGACCTGGGGAGGTGAGTCAGTGGCGCCAGCTCTGGCGGGGACAAGGGAGTGTGCCACTGGGTCAACTAGTCTAGTCAGGGAAAGACTGGCCTACCATTTTACAGCCCTTTGTTTTCCCTCCCCCCCATACCAGTTTTAAGTGAGTTTAAAGGGGAAATAACTTAACTGAATGTTTTACTTTTTGAGCCTAGTATTGTCATGATCCAACCATAAGCTGCATATATAAAATGCTAACTATTATTTTTTTGCAAGTGTTTTTATGTGAGTAGAACAGTTATATCTTTCACAGAGAGGGCCAAAATAAACAAAACAACAGCCTCCCATATCCTTGCGGGGGTAGGGGGGGGTCCTGACTCACTTTTTATATAACTCTAGCTAAAACCAAATCAAATCATGGCTTGTTTGCAGTAGGTAGATTGCAAATTCACAAGCTGTTCTTTCTGGCCAGAGTGACTCAGTCTAGTACTAAGTCATGGACTGCCTCTGGCGTTTCCCATTAACCTAATAATCTCCATCTAGACATAGCAGAAAATCACCCTCCCTGAAGGCCAGAGCAAACAAACTCCAAGGGTCCTTGTTAAAGGAAAAGAAGGCCTTTAGACCTCACTAGAAAGACTGACTAGAAAGGCAGGAAGAAGGGAGAGAGCAGGTTCATTCTTAAACTACACTTTTCTGCATAATTTCGAACTCAGCAGATGAAGTGTTTGCCATTGATCCCCAGACTACACTTTGGGAAATTAATTTATTTGACCCCCTTTGACCGGCCATCAAATGGTTTCACCATTTTCTTCACACAGAGCTAAATTAGATGTGACCTAAATTTGAGAGGAAAGAACACATTGTATACAGGAATGTGTTTCATGGTTTTCTACCCTTAACCCTCCCCTGCCCCATTCATTCCAGTCCGTAGATTTTTCTCTGGAAATCCATCCTTCCTGTTTCCACTCAAGGCAACTAGCAGTGTCCACATTTTGATTTGGAATTTTAGTTTTTCATGTATAGATTAAAAGGGGACATTTATCTTGAGGAAGGATATACTGTTTTTCTTCAAATGTTTAGACTAAAGCTAGCCAGGTTTCCTGTTGACTTCTTGGAACCTTTGTGCCCTAAAGTTGACCCTACACTCAAAATCACTGTGTTGGATGACATCTCTCTGGCCCTTGGGATGGGAGACAGGCTGGGTCCTTTGACTCTCAGGATTGAAATTAGGTTGGGCTGCTTGGCAAATGTGGTAAGGGAAGGGTTCCTTGAGCAAAACTTGGGAAAATCTCATTTGGGATGAAATCTCCTTTCCTAGCTTTTTCAGCACACCTCGGTGTGGATTCTATAATTGTTTCCCACCCACCCCAACACACATAAAACTTGAGCATTTGTAGCATATTCTTTATGCCACTTGTGTCCTGAACTTGGTGAACTGAGTTACTTATAGGATTTAGGGAAATTTTCATATGCTGTGGACTGAATGTTTGTGGTCCCCTTCCACCAAAATTCATATGTTGAAATCCTAACCCCCAAGGTGATGGTGTTTGGGAGGTGGGGCCTTTAGGAAGCAATTAGGTCATGAAGGCAGAGCTCTCTTGATTAGGATTAGTGCACTTAAGAGAGACCCCAGAGAGCCAGCTTACCCCTTCCACCATGTGAGGTTACAGTGAAAAGATGGCAGTCTGGGAAGCAGGCCCTCACAAGACACCAAATCTGTTGTCACCCTGACCTTGGACCTCCCAGCCTCCACCACTATGATATATAAATTTATGCTGTTTAAAAATCACCTCGTTAATGATACTGTGCTATCATAGCCTGAATGGACTAAGACAGCATATAACACAGAATGCTGTTTCTTCAAAATTTTCTTGAGGTCTTGCCATATGGTTTATTTCTGTTTTCCATTGATCCTTCTCTGTTCAGGGGGAAAGCAGAGTTCTGCACTCAGCACTCGCTGACCATGTGAAGATTGCCATCTCACTTCCTCCTCTCTGGCAGAAGAATTATTATATAGGGAAAGATATTGTTTTTTGGAGAAAGTTAATTGATGTTGGAGTGTTTGCACAGTAGAGCTGCCTGTGCTCTGAATCAGCACTGAAATTTTGAAAGGTGAACTATTATTTGACCATTTCCTGTGTGGCAAGCACAGTGCTAGGCACTTCATACCTTTTTAACTAGTTTTTTTCCATTCTCCTTTCTGCCAGTTGCTCAGATACCTTGGAGCCATCCCTGACTCCCTTCTGTCATTCTGCATGGCCAGACCATCAGCAAGTCCTGTCAGCCGTACCAAAATTTGAACATATCACGCACCCCCACTGCTACCTTGCTAGTCCGCATGATCATCTTTGGCCTGCTTTATTGTGGTAAACTTCTTTTTCCACCCATGTTTCCCCTTCTCACATCCAGTCTCGGTATGGCAACTAGAGTGATCCTGTCAAAACATAACTCATTATGTGTCAGTCCTCGGCTCAGACCCCTCCAATGGCTTCCTGTTTCATTCCGTGTAGAAAGTTCAGGTCTGTGCAGTGATTCACAAGGCCGACGTGGTCGGCCTTCCCCATGCTTTTCTGACCTCATCCCTACCCTCTCCCCACTCTCCACCCAGCTCACCCCACACTGTCTTCCTTGCTGATTCTCAACCAGCTCCCTCAAACTTCTGCCTTGGAGTCTGCGCTAGCACTGTACTCTTCCTGGAATGTTCTGTGGCCACATGGTTTTCATCTGCATTTTCTTTATCCAAATTTCACTTTGTCGGGTAGGCCCATCCCCCATATAAATTGCAAAACCCCCCAACAATACCTCTTATCCTCCTCCCCTGCTTGATTTTTTACTTAACATTCGTTACTGCTTTTGTTTTATTTATACTATTTGGTCTGCAACTTTGAATGCAACTAGAATGTAAATCCCATGAGGGCTGAAAGTTTTGTCTCTTTTGTTCACTGCTTCATCCCCTTAGAACAACGTGTGGCACATTTTAGTGCTACGTAAGTTTTTGTTGATAAGAGGGAAAGAAGAAAAAGAGGAAGGAACAAACAGCCCCTAGAAATTAGGCCTGCAGTCCCCATCCTGTGGCCTGTTAGGAACCAGGCCACACAAGAGGAGGTGAGTAGGGGGAGAGCAAGCGAAGCTTCATCTGTATTTATAGCCCCTCCTCATCATTCGCTATCTTCACCCCCCACCCCATCCCTCTGTCCATGGAACAATTGTCTTCCATGAAACTGATCCCTGATGCCAAAAAGGTTGGGACCACTGAGTTAGGCATGATCTCAGTTTACACAGAGGCTCCTAGAAGTTGTGCAAGATTACACAGGTAATAAATGAAGCCAGAATTTGAACCCAAATGTGTGACTCCCAAAGCTTCTCTGATTCCCACTTTCCTATGCTGTTTTCCTATGAATGTCTCACCCTCATTGTATCTACAATGAATATAGACTATGAATTTGCGTACACATACATAGTAATATGAACACTTTAAAATGCCTTAAAGGAAATACTTTGCCAGAATCTCTTAGTCTCCTCTATATCATCTGGCACTTAATATATAGAAGAGATAAATAATTATCAGCAGAGTCCTAAACCAGGTGACCCTCTACATAAGAAAATTTATTAGCACTCATAGCTAAAGAGGTAGCATTTCAAAAAGAAGCACATTTTTGGAAACATAGAATTTCAAGTTCAAACCATTGAACAATCTTTTTGGTCATTTATTCCCAAAGCTACTCTGGGTTCATTCTGGGGCTTACTAGGGAGACTCACACCTGTCAGCTCTAGCCTCAGAGCAAAACACTGAATTGGTCCTGTCAGGTGTACACCGGGCCTCGCACGGGGACACAGTGGTGGACAAGACAGACATGATACCAAGCATGCCAGTAACAAGCTTCATTCCCCTTTGACCTTAAAGGGCTACTGTCAGTGAATCCCTACAGTGGGTGTAGTTTTTTGTTTGTTTTTAGGATCTTGAAAAAGAAAACAGTCCTCCAATTTTATTTTCTCATCTCGTTCTTTGAAGTGCTGAAGTTCATATAAAATCCACTTTACACTCTTGATCAGTTCTTCCACAATTTAAAAAATGTTTTGCTAATTTAGAAAGTTGGTGGCACTTATCTGAAGATTCAGAAACATCTAGGGCAATGAATTCCTGTTTTACTGTGTCTCTGACCCTGTGTTAGCAATTATTAAGGTTCAAGATTCTCTAAAGGACTCCATTCTTGCCCATCACCAAAGCCACAAGCACCCTTAAAAAGAAGTGATAGTTGTGCTATCCAGCTCAGGAAATTCTTTGTCTTATCTCTCACCTTTTGCCTTGAACTGTGCATGGTTTTCGTTGTCTGAGGTTTAGTTTGTAAAATGAATTCTGCCCGTTGGTGACATGCTTAGAAAACAAGTTCCACAAACATTTTTTAAATTGTGGAAGAACTGATCAATGGAGTATTGTGTAGTATGTGTACAGTTTAAAGAACAATGAAATGAACACCAGGATGCAGCACTCAGCTTAAAACAGTAGAATATACCAGTACTTATGAAGCCTCCCTGATCACATCCCCTTGCTTCAGTTTATATCAGGGGTCCTCAAACTTTTTAAATAGGGGGCCAGTTCACTGACCCTCAGACCGTTGGAGAGAGTGCACTGTGGGCCCTGGACGAGTCGGCTGCTAAGCAGGATAGGCAGCGGTAGCAAAAACACCAGGAGGGCCGGATAAATGTGCAAGGCAGCCCGCATGTGGCCCGTGGGCCGTAGTTTGAGGATGCCTGGTTTAAACCCTGAGTTAGCCATTGTCCTAAATATTTTATTAAACAAGTCTTTTCTTCTCTATGTACAGTTTTAGCACATTTGTATGTTTCATCAAACAATATATTTATACTATTGCCTGTTTCAAATTTACATATAAAATCATACTGAATGTATTCTTTTGTGACCTTTTTTCACTCAACATTACATTTTTGAAATCCATCGATACTGATATACATAGCTGTAGTTCATTCATTTTCTGCTATATAGTATTCCATTGTCTGAATTTGTCACAATTTATCTATTTTACTGGTAGACGTTTGGACTGTTCCAGTGTTTTGCTAGTATTAACTGATGTTGTTACATTCTTGTTAATGTTACCTGGAATACATATACAAGAGTCTCTTCATTATATACTGAAGATCAGAGTTACTTGGTCATATTTATTTGTCTGTCTTTACTTTGTTTATTTTTTTCCTTCCCAGACAATGCAGGGTCCTTATAACAGTTTATGTCCATTTTTCCTCTCCAATCTTTTTTGTTACTGTTGTCATGTATTTTAGTGCTATGTGTATTTTGTTTAACCCTCATAAAACACTAAATTGTTTGTGTTAAGTAATTGATATTCATTTAGATCTGTACACATATTTATCCTGTGTATTGTTATTCATTCTTTTCTTTGTCTATCCATGTGGGTCATTTTCCTTCTGCCAGAGAACTTCCTTTTGTGGGTCTTCTGGCAATGAATTTTGTCAGATTTGTTTTTCTGAAAACATCTTTACTTCACCTATATATATTTTTTAATTTTTTTTTTTGTTTGTTTGAGTCAGAGTCATCTCACTCTGTTCTCCAGGCTAGAGTGCCATGGCATCAACCTAGCTCACAGCAACCTCAAACTCCTGGGCTCAAGCGATCCTTCTACCTCAGCCTCCCAAGTAGCTGGGATTACAGGCATGTGCCACCATGCTCGGCTAATTTTTTCTATATATTTTTAGTTGGCCAGTTAATTTCTTTATATTTTTAATAGAGACGGGGTCTCACTCTTGCTCAGGCTGGTTTCAAACTCCTGACCTCAAGTGATCCGCCTGCCTCGGCCTCCTAGAATGCTAGGATTACAGGTGTGAGCCACCTCGCCCAGCCTCACCTATATTTTTGAAAGATATTTTTACTAAGTTTAGAATTCTAGATTGGCAGATTTCTTTTAGCCTTTTAATGTCATTCCATTGTTGTTCCATCATTTCTCTTGAAACAGCTGTCAGTATTATTGTTCATCCTCCAAAGGTAATGTCTCTTTTCCTTTGACTGCTTTTAAGATTTACTCTTCAGCTTTATGTTTTAATAATTGCCTTGATATGATTCTCCTACTTGGGATTTTTTTTTTTTAATTTTTGGAGACAGAGTCTCACTCTGTTGCCCCAGCTAGAGTGCCCTGGCGTCAGCCTAGCTCACAGCAACCTCAAACTCCTGAGCCCAAGCAATCCTTCTGCCTCAGCCTCCCGAGTAGCTGGGACTATAGGCATGCGCCACCATGCCTGGCTAATATTTTCTATATATTTTTAGTTCACCAATTAATTTCTTTCTATTTTTAGTAGAGTGGGGGTCTCCCTCCTGACTTTGAGCAATTTGCCCACCTCAGCCTCCTAGAGTGCTATGATTACAGGCGTGAGCCACCGTGTCTAGTCCCCACTTCCGATTTGTAGAATTTCTTGAATTCGTAGTGATGTTTTTTGACAATTTTGGAAAATGCTTGGCCAATGTCACCCCTCCCTCCCTCCCTCCTTCCCTCCCTTTTATGGCTCCAATTACACAGAAATTGGGCCTTGTATTTTTACCCTCTTGGTTTTTCTTCGTGTTTTGATCTGAATATTTTCTTCTGACTTATTTTTCAGTTGACTAATCCCCTTTGGTTCTTTGTTTACTCTGCTGTTTTCACCATTTATTAAAATCTTAATTTTAGTTTTCGGGTAAAACTCTTCATCTTTTTATACACTTTTGAAGATAGTAATCACACCACACTGGTGAGTGATTTTTTTTCCCTTAGTTTTCAATCATTTAGTCTCATTTTCTTACATGTCTGGTAATGTTTATTGAACGCTGGACATTGTATAGGAAAAAATTAGAGGTTCTGGTTAATGTTGTTTTTCTGCAGAGAGTATTTAATTTTCTTCCTTCCTTCTGCCTCAGGTGTCTGTGCTTTGATTTCCCCTATGCATATCTCCCTTGGGAAACCTGTTTTCTGAGCTTTCATTTGCAGTAAGGGGTAAATAACTTCAAGAATTTTCCAGAGGGACTTGTATTTCAGAGAGTATCAAAGCCTGATGCTTAAAGGGAAGAGTCCAGAAGAAGGATTTTTTCCCCCTCTGCATGGACAATGGAAGGATGGGGGTGGGGATGGTGTGTGTGGGGTAGAGAATAGATAAGCTTTAATTCCTGAAATTGTAACGGAGGCCTTAACAAAACTTAGTCCTAAAGGATCATTTCTGTTTAGGCAGGAAAGTAGGTGAATCTTCTAGACAAACAGGTGTTAATTAGCTCTCTTTTAAGTGAAAAGTATGTTGAACCAGAGCCTCCATTTTCCTATCTTTCTAATAATTGAAGGTTTTCTATTAAAAGCAACATAAGGCATCGGAATAGGCCCACTAAGTCACCTTTGGAAAGCACAGCTTTTGATTTAAATGGACTGTGTTCCCTTCTTCATTCCATGACTTTCCAGGCCTCACATCTGTTAACCTGGAAGTGGCTAATTTAACAGGCTTTAAAACACCAGATCTGTAGGAAGTAGATGAGTGTGAATTCTAAATGTCCTCTCCCAGGTCACCCTGTGTGGGATGGAGTTAAAAGATAGCAAGGGTAAGAATGCCAATGGAAAGATTGCTGAGGAATCCAAGGGCCAAGGGCCAACCCAGTCAAAACCAGAGGTTCTTAGGAGCTATTGGGAAATAGCCAAACTGCAGGTTTACTTTTGCATTAGCCTACATGCAGAGTGGGAACATTTGAGTCCATTTTTAAAAGAACCTTCTTTTGTCCTATACTTTGATAGTGAACTTAAGCCAGGTCTCAGGAGAAGTGAGGCAGGACTAAAGTACCTTAGGGCCAGGTGTGGTGGCTCACACCTGTAATCCTAGCACTCTGAGAGGCCAGGGCGGGTGGATCATTTGAGTCAGAAGTTCAAGACCAGACTGAGCAAAATCGAGACCCCGTCTCTACTAAAAATAGAAAGAAATTACTTGTACAGCTAAAAATATGTGGAAAAAATTAGCCAGGCATGGTGTTGTATGCCTGTAGTCTCAGCTACTCAGGAGCCTTAGGCAGAAGGATTGCTTGAGCCCAGGAGTTTGAGGTTGCTGTGAGTTAGGCTGACACCATGGCACTCTAGCCTGGGCAACAGAGTGAGACTGTCTCAAAAACAAAAACAGCTAAAGTACCTTAGATCTAAGGTATCTCCCATTTCCATTCTACCCTTGCCCACACATTCAAAAGATGGGTCCAACTTCTTTGTTCTCCCAGATGCTACAGAGTAGTTCCCAATTGGTAGTCTTACCTAGATTCATTATACTTGCTTATAAATAACTGCTTTTGACATTACCTAGAAGTGAAGTGTTGGCTTTGTATACATAGCTTTCCCAAAATGCAGGCTGTAGCCTCCAACCTCCATAAAAAGTTGTTAGAAATGGTAGCTTTATTTCCACTGTGAATGGCCATGTTACTCTTAAGTGGATGATTTGGGGTGTTTTGAATAGCAGAAGACTGGCAAAGATGGAGGGAAGATTGAAGTCTGAACTGGGTAAACTTTCAAGATCTAGTCCATCTTTCCTCCCCACGTAATGTAATCCAGTCTGGTGTAATGTGATCCACATAACGGACATGTACCAAGCCTCTATTTCTTTGGGGCCTGTTTCAGATCATGAGAGTAATCATTTTGGGGAAAGGAAGAAGTGGATCCGGGAATTGGAGCCTGACTCCTTTTTCTTTTCTGGGGATTTGCATGTAATTTTTCAGAAACTTTATCATTTATATACTTTTGTCAGCTGCTGTCCTTTGTCAGTTCCACTGCTTGGGAGAGGAAAGATATATGCCTGGTGTCTCTTTGATTTTCACTGGCATTTAGGAAGGAATTTTTCCATGGGGACACTAACAAAAATCATGGTTGGGTCCCTTCCAAATTACGTGGTATCACATGTAGGTGGACACTTAGCAGACTTTTGCTAGGGATGATCATGATCTTTCCAGTTTCTTCTGTAAAATGGACATAATGATATGGCCTGCCTCATAGGGTTGTTGTGAAGATTAAACTAATTAAATGACTTCATAGATGCCGAGGCCTTAGAACAATGCCTGGTGCATGGTAAATGCTGCTGGCCAGTGTTCATAATTCCACAAGTTACACATGATCTTCGTAGCTGGAAGTTTGCCCATACCTATTCTGTACCATACTCACTTAAAACTTCATTTATTTAAAGAAACAGTTGGGAACAGATTTCTTTCTGAAAACCTCATCAAGATTGTTTCAAACCCTTGAAAGCTACCTGACTTTTGCAGCAAGAAGTTCAGTTTATACTGGTGCCCAGCATCTGTGATTATTTACTCTGACGTCACCCACTTCCTTTCTTCCTGAGCTTTTGGCATTAAAGAGAATTTATCTATTCATTTGAAATACAAAGTACTTTGCAAGAATGGAGTCCTTGTGACTAGGAAGGAGGAGATAAACTTGAGCTTCTTTTCTGTTGAGGAATGTCATGTTTCATTTCTAAATTTCTGTATTTTGAGATGTTAGTCTATTTGTAATTGATGCATTTGTGCTTTCCTTTGTTCCAGAATAGGCATAAGGTGATTCCTGTAATTTAGGATGAGACATGCAGGATTCGGTTGGGGAGAAAGAGATGGTGCACAGGGAGCCCGCTCACAAGAAGAAAGTAGGATTTGTAATAATAACTCTTTGCTTTGTTTCTTCCCAAGTGCTTTCATATCCAAGGTCTCAGTGGGTAACTCTGTGGGTAGTGTTCTCCCTGTTTTATATTACTAGATGAAGATGCAGATCCTGATGTATCTTTTGCTCATGTTCCCCCAGCTGAATCTAGTGACAGAGTTGGCATCGGGACTCTGTTTTTCAAAGCCGGTGTGCTTTCCTAGAATTGAAATAATTTATCTGCCAAGTCAGGCATTATAATGTGACCACCACAGGGGGAATTTTTTCCTACGTCATAATCTAGCTCCTGGTTCAGAACCAAGACAGGAGATACTGGTGTATATTGAAAAACCTTGTTAGGACGGCAAAACTGGAGATCTGCCAGGGTAGTAAAGGCTTATTACCTATGGCTAGCATTAACTATGCGGAAACCCACCTTCAACTCCTCTGTATGCTTCGTAGGGTTTTCGGCAATGGACAAGTGGGGCTTGGCATCCTCAACATGATCACTTATACCTTCGGTCAAAATAGCCAACAGTGAGTCCTAGCTGGTGAAGGTGGGACACAGTTCCATCTACAGCTGGGCTTAAAGCTTTATCTTCCCTACATAATTCTTTATAACTAGTATGGAAAAATCATGGGGAAAATAGGAATTGACTAAGCCCTGACTACTTGTCTGTTGTTGAAATTCAGTCTTCTTGATTCTACCTTTGTACATCTTGCTTATTTCTGTGCCTTTAGCCTTATAGCAAATTCCAGCAATCCTTTTTAGAGAAAAAGCAAAACCCTGTTATGGGAGTGCTTCAAACCACTCTGAGCTTCCAGATTAATCTGAAACAACATCTGAGTTCATAACTGGGTCAGAGTTGCAGACTAGCAAGAGACTCAACCAATTCAACAGGCCTGTGTCTTAGGCTAGTTAAAACACTGTGACAGTCCTGAGGAGGTCTGACTTTGTTGCATGCATTTTGACCTTGTGTGCTGAGATAATTCTGGGTGGCTGTGGATAACTTTGTTTCTTAACTGAAAAGGAGTGTCTGTTGCCTGATAAGTGCTTATCCATGAAATAGCAACATGGTGTATGTCTTAGGGTAGGAGAACTTTTAGATCTCTACAGACCCCCACCTCCACTCCCCCCCTAAAAGCAAGGTCATTGGCTTAGGCATGTTATTTGAGTAGAATGTCGGTCCCAGCTTTAAAATGTCTTTATTATTTTTATTCAAGGTCTCCTGTGTAGGTTCTTTTCCCCTTTTCTCTTTGCCTTAAGGGTTATGCATAATCCATAACCAAGTAGAACTGAAAACAGTTAAACCCGCTCCACTTCTGGTGGATAGAAATCTAGAATCCAAAATCCATCTCTTTCTTGCCAAACCTCAACTTGTTCCATGCCTTTTTAAAAAAAAATTTTTTTTTAAATATCTCTCCCCAGTCTCCTCACCCCATCATTATTTGGCTGAGTGAAGACTGTTTGGTTCGCCTTTTATCAATAATAGATATCCACTGCTCTTTGATTCACATTTTCCCTTAACTCTTCCCTGTTTATAAGTATCACAAAAGGTTTCTTCAACATCGGGGCAAAATTCACACTCTGAGAATAATTTTTAACTGTGGATATTTTAATAACATCAAAAAGAGGAAATGGTGAAGACTTTAGTTTTCAAGTTACTTAGGCCTTATATGACTTGAGGGAGGTTTTCTTAGTAGCATACTGACAAAATTAAAGAATATTCTGAAGTTTAATGCCCAAAACTTGTAAAAAATGATGGCTAGATACTGTCCCAAGCATTTTGCATTATTATCTTCTTAACCCTTCAAAGCAATCCCTTTACAGTAGAAAGTATTAATCTTTTGCAGATGGATAAACTGATGCTCCAGAAAGTTAAGCAGGATGCATATTTAGTAAGTGACAAAGTAAGATTTGCCTCCTTTGCTCCTGCCTGTTTGACTACATTATAGCAGCCCTATAAATTTCATGTCAGCCTTACTTGTAAACACAACATATAGTTGGGTTTTCTGAATTCAAGCATAGCTTATTGCAGGCAATGCTTAATAGAAATAGGCTGTACTAGTAGCTGAGATTTGTAGCTATACCTTGTACAAATGGTCCCTGACATACAATGGTTCGACTTAGGATTTTTCAGCTTTATGATGGTGCAAAAGCTATGTGCATTCAGTAGAAACCATACTTCAAATTTTGAATTTTGATCATTTCCCAGCTAGCGATGTGATCTGATACTCTCTCTTGATGCTGTGCAGTAGCAGTAGGCCATGCGATCATGAGGGTAAACACCCATGCTCTACAGTGCAACATATTGCCAGATGATTTTGCCCAACTATAGGCTAATGTAAGTGTTCTGAGCATGCTTAAAGTCAGGTAGGCTAAGTTATGATGTTCAATAGGTTAGGTGTAGGAAATGCATTTTCAGCTTACAATATTTTCAATTTGCTATGGGCTTATCCAGATGTAACCCCATCATAAGTTAAAGAGCATCTGTGCTTAGAATATAAAACTTTTCATGCTGTAGAGTCATGTCACTTCTCTCACTTTTCCTGTTTTATGTGGTCACCATCTGCCCTGGTAACAAGGAAGATATTGCTACCAGCAATTACTCAGTGGGGCAAGGATATTAAAGAGGAAATTTCCATTAGGTAAATAACTGAAAGAAGAACCCAAGAGAAGGGGGAGAAATTCAAGCCCAGGATCCTATTACACTGGCCAAATACCTTTGGCATCCCATGCTTGCTGAATATCATAAAAGGGTCAGGAAAACTGATATGACAGAACAGAAGGACACAGCGTGAATTTTTCCCCTTGCACCATTCCAGCATCTACTTGAATTTCGGTTTTATAAAATCAGCTTTTCAGAGCTGGGCCCCAAACTTAGGCTAAATTGCAATGTCTCCATTTGTATAGATAATGGGATTATTTCTAGAAGGTGGGGTGTTGCCACACACTGTGTGTTAGCCATTCAGTAGAACTGGCATCTTGAAGTACTTCTGAGATTCTTACCCCCTTTCTGAAAATATTGCTTTTATAGAAGTTAATGATTTTGGACTATGGCCAGAATTAACAAGGATGGCGTGTATTTAAGCTACCTACAGGGAAAGAAAGGGGAAAATCATTGTCTTTGTGAGTGTAATAGCAGATTTTTTTGAAGGACATTCTGTTCCTTGAAATCTTTTTCATCTTAGCTGAGACAACATTCACTTGAAGCCTTAAGTATTTTGTGGACTTGAAATTGCAACAAAATGAACTAGGTTGACTTAAGTCTCTGTAGATGCTTCTGGTGTTGAGGTATTATTTATAACGAGCAGTTACAAATTATCTACAGATTACCTTCTAGTTGCTAGTTGTTTTCCCATTTTGAGAGCCAAGCAGGCACTCCCTGCTCTGGTGCTCTTATGCCCCTCTCCAGATAGCTTCCGCTTTACTGGGGGATGCATCATGCCAGACGCTTGTGCTGTCTGGTTAAATCCTGGTGACAGCCTGCAGAATCTGGTTATTCCCATTCTGCTTATGAAGAAGTTCACATTTAGATAATTCAATACTGTTTTTATTGAACATCTCATATGTATCAGGCTCTGTGCTACATGCTTTGCGTGTATTATCTAATCCTTATGGAGTCCTTGTAGGTAAGATGAAAATGGAGGTTCACAGAGGTTAAGTGACTTGTCTGACCTTATAGCTATTAAGTGTCACAGTCAGAGTTTGAACTCAGGTGTGGTTGTGTTTCTGTTATGCCACATATATACCTCCAACTGAGGTCTTGAAGGCAAGAGGCAGAAACCACTCCTGATTTCTGAGTCTCAGTCTCCACCCCGGCACAATGTAGGGGCTGCATGCATGTTGGATCCCTTGGTTGGTGGACTGGATGCACAGTGAATTGTACTCACTCACATCCTGATGATTTTCAGCCTCTGGGATTCATTTCTCCTGTTTGGGTAATCTGAATATCTGCCTCCAGGATCCATTTGTCACAAGGCAGTTGGGAGGGGGTGTGAAGGATGTCCTGGGCAACCACTCCCTAGCCCATAATGTAGCTCTAGTGGGTATCTCTGCTGTGTTTTGATTATCATCTTCAAATTTGAGGACTTGGATGAGATAATGCTTCCCATCTTGCAGACTATGGCCAGAGGGCGCCCATACTGAGTGTTGCTGGCACCCATACTGAGTGTTGCTGGAATCGGCTCCCTCTGAGACCCAGGTGTTCTCACACTGTCTTTGTGTGAGAAATAAGGGATGGGTCTGATTTACCTTCCCATAGAGGTGGGAAATGAGAGGTGGAATTAAGGATGACTACGTGCTCCCACAGTCAAAGGAGGCCACATGCTTTGTGCTGTCCTGGGTTCAATACTCAGAACCCAGTGAACTGGCCCAAGGCCCTGCCCTTGACCACTATACCTGTCATCTTGCGGGCTTTGTTTTAATTCCTATAAAACATCTCTCCCAGTAAAATCCAATTAACCTCCCATCGATAGTTTGGTTGGATCACAGATTTCAGTATCTACCCAAGTTTTCTGAGTTCTCAAAGCCATATCTCTAAGGAATAAAGACTTTTGTAATAGTTGACTATTAACAAGCGACAAAGGACAAGTCCAGTTGACTTGCAGAAGTAATTTTTTATGGACAGAGAAGTGGGAATTCAGATGAAAGCCCTACTACAGTCAAGTAAGTTGAGTTAGATGTAGGCACCTTTGTATAGCAAAGGTGAGGCAGCTGAGAAGCATGTGGAAGAATCCGGCATTTGGAGGGAAGAGTGGTCTCTTAGACCATCTCATCCCATCCTCCTTGGGCCAATGCAGTGTCACTGGACAGAGAGCACCCAGGAGCCAGTCAGTGCAGGGGGAGCTGGGGCTGCACAGCAGAATGCATTGGAAATGAAGCTTTTGGCCTGGGCTCACTCACAAACCTTGGAGAGTAGACTTGTTTAATTGAGGGGGGTTAGAAAACGAGAGAGTAGTGTTGAGCAGTTTGCCTAGATTATTCTCCCTTACTCTCCTAAGGGGGAAAGTATTATGGGAATTCTTAACTTCTTCTAGTCAGCTGCCAGAGATAGGGAAAAAGCACCTTAACATAATCTCTCTTCCAAGGAAATCTCTCTTCTCAAGGAAAATAAGAGCTTGAGAGGAATGGGAAAGATCTGAACAAGACCCTGAGAGTAGCTGGGGTGCTCCTGGGCCTCTTCAGGTGGAGCACGTGCCTCTCGGAGACACACAGGGCATGGACACACTTCACATGACCACGGTCTCGCTGCTTCTGAGGCAGCGGGGAGAGGTGTCTTTGTCCAGACCCGGAGTGAAGAACTCTGCCAACCTATGTGACTCCAGAGCATAGCAGGGGCTCTGGTTGGCTCTTTCCAAAACAAAGGTCACATTTTCTCCCTCTGGGTCCCCGGGTTAGTATAGTTTGTGTTCCAGGTTCTTGTCACTGGCTATTTCACATATGTTGTCACCTTACCAGTGAGACTGTCAGTTCCTTGAGGCTAGGGTCCGAGGCTTTATTTGTTTGTGTCCTGAGCAGTACCTAAATCTGTATTGGGCCCAGAGTAAGTGCTTAATAAAGACATTCTGCCTTGGATCGTAGATCTCCACTTTCAGAACTGGAAAGGATTTTGGAAATCATGAAGTTCGCCACTTTAATTTTATAGGTGGTACCACTACAAAAACTTACTTTGAAGGCTGGTGTTTATCTGCTGGAAAGAGAGGGTTTTATTGTGTTAAACTGTAGTGCACATGAGCATAATTCTAAAGCTTCGAAAGGCTTTTTTCGAAAGACAACGCGATTCAGCTGCTACCTGGACAGGTGACCTCGGAAGAGGCTCAATTTTTGCTCTCAGAGGGGTCTGCGAAGGCTCCTGTCGGGCAGTTCTTTCTCATTTATTTGGCCGTCTTCCTCCGGCTTGCTGGGTTATCATGTTCTTCCTTGAACTAGTAGCTGACTAATAACAACAATAAGAATGCTAACTAGATGCCAGACCCTGAGCCATTGTCTCTAATCCTTTCAGCCATATGACAAAGAAGGTACTATCACCTTTCTCCAGATGCAGAGGGAGGCTCAGGCTCATGTAGCTACCAGATGGTTGAGAGAGGACTGGGGTCTGGTTCAGTCAGATGCCCCCAAGCTTGTGGGCCTTCCCCTGCACTGTGGTGGCTCTCCACTGGGGTCTCCACTGGGGACTCTAGCCCCTACTTAAGGTGGTTTTGCAACACCCCATAGTGTCTACAGTTTCCTAAAGGAAGTTGTAAAATTAATTTTCATTAACTTTAATTTTCTTAATTAGACAGGGAGTGATGGGGAATGTATGACAAAAATCAAACAAATAATGATAGGGATTGTACCCCTGGAAAGGTCAGTCATTACTGCCCCAGAGCATAAGAGCACTGAGTAGAAGGAGAGAGTCTTCCCATAGCTTGCTCCAGGAGCCATTGCTTTACATGGAATTGCTGCTCCTTTCTCTAGTCCCTCTTCAGTGCCCAGAACTCACCTGTCACTGGTGTCAGGAAGCCTGAGGGCCAGGCACAGTGGCTCAGGCCTGTATTCCTAGCACTTTGGGAGGCTGAGGTGGGAGGATCACTTGAGCCCAGGAGTTTGAGATTGCAGTGAGCTATGATGACACCACTGCACTCTAGTTCGGGTGACAGAGCGAGACCCTGGCTCAAAAAAAAAAAAAAAAAAAAATGTGTATATATAAAAAAGAAACCTAAGGTTTCCAGGGCACATCTGATCTATCCTACCCTCACTACTACCACCACCCCAGCCCTGGCTTGCCAAACCAGAAAGAAACAGGCCCCCAGAAGGCTACCCAGTGTGCTAGTCTTCCAGGCAGGCTGTTTGCCTTGAATCTTTGCACCAAGCTTTATATCTAAGTAACATTCCTGTGAGTTTTCTAAAAGGTTAGTCCTGGGTCATTGGCACTTAAACCACTTGTTTTGGTAGATCCTTCCTGAGAAGGTTAATTATATATTTGATATCCTTCTCTTTTTATGCTTGAATGATGAGGATAAGTACCCTGTGGTTTATTAACTGTCACTTTAAACCTTTTCAAATTGTCTTGTGACAAAACAGAGTTTTATGTCCTTTTTATCCGGCTTTGATGGATGAGACAGCTTTTCTGGTTGTCACGTATGCCAGGATAAATAAAATCTCTCTGATTTGTGGGAGAGGGTGGGTTTGCATTAAAGTCATGAGTTCAAGTCTTCTGCTTCCTATGAAAGGTGACCTAACCTGTTAATCATTTCATCTACTTAACTTTTTTCTGTTGATAAATGGAGCTTGGCACCCAGTGGGCACTTGGTAATTGTTGAATGAATGAAAGAAGGGATTAGGTGGGAAGGTTGATCTCTCCAAAATTTTGATACCAAACCCTAAAGCAACAATATGACACATTTTCTGTTTTGAATCCCACTGATTCTTAGAGCAAAGAGCCTGTGTCTTTACCATCATAGAATCCCAAAGTTCACCTTTCCCCCAAGGCCATTCTGTTTACTTTTAATTTTTCAGTAAATTTGCAGTAGTATTGTGGAAGGTAAATGTCATCAGAGGTTTTTAGTGTTTGCTTTGCAAGTCTAGTGTCCCCATTTTAAGTGTTCCAGTTTGTATATGTCCAGTATTTTTGAGAACCACCCACCAGGGACAGACATATGTAATTCAGCAATTAATCTCTCTCATCACTATTTACTGAATCCTGGCTAGGAGCAAGGGAAAGTATTTATTTAAAATAATTAAAATAGTGAAAATGGTACTGAGGCTTTGAAACTCTACTGTTTTAATTCATTCCAGTTCGCAGGGACATTGTCAGATGGCTTAGGGAAGACAATGGACAATCGACATCAGTCAGAGCGGGAGTACATCAGATACCACGCAGCCACCAGTGGTGAGCACCTCGTAGCCGGCATCCACGGCCTGGCTCACGGTAAGTCACTTGATGTCAGGCTCTTCTGCCTCAGTCCCTCAGGGGTGCCGTTGCACCCTTCCGACTGCAAATATGAAAAAGAAAGCTGACAACAGAGGAAGCCCTGGCTTGGTATCTTGGTGTACCTAATAGCCTTCCAGGCTCTCTCATTTCATTCTCCTTTCAATTGAAATGTGACAGCCTGCAAGAACTCCTCATTCACTTTCAGATTGTTGTGCACATTGCAGTTCCTTCCTGGCTTCTCTTCCCCACATTGCAGTTCCTTCCTGGCTTCTCTTCCCAAGTGTCATGAGGTATACTCAACTGAACCTCTTCTTAGAATTGGAAGGAACTGCTGTTTCAAGACTCTACCTTCTACTTACTGATCATTCCTTCCAAAGAAGTTGAAATGAGAAATTGGCGGCCAGTTTAGGGCCCAGATGTTTCTTAGTTTTGCATAAATGTGCACTCACCAAAATTATAAATCCATGTATATGCCTAAGAGATATAGGTGATGGCATGAATGTGTTCAGTCTCTGAATTTGTTTGAATTCCAGCTTTTAATAGTTTAATTCCGATTCATTTGCCTTTTGTTGCATTTTTCTCAACAACTTCTTAATGTGGCATTCAAGGCCCTTGAAAATATAAACCTAGCCAATTCCCAACCACCATCCCCAAGCCATGCTGCATTTCAGGCACGCAAAGCTATGTGCTGCTTCCCAAACATGCCTCCAGGTCCTTCCTCACTCATAGTCCTTCTGCCCTTTCCTCCTTTGCCTCATTTCCTTGCCTGTCAAAATCCTACTCATCCTGTAAGTCCCAACTCCAGTGACATTTCCCCAGATATGCTATCCCAGTTAGAATTAATGACAGGTGGAATACACATGGCATTCTGGGTTGTGTATGTCACCAGCTGTGTATACCCTGCTCTCTGATAGATTGTGAATGCCAGCAGAGCAGAAAGGGCATTTTGCATTCATCTTTATTCTTGTATACCTCACATGACACCTGGCATGTAGCTCATGCATAGTGATGCTTAATATCTTGAACTATTTGTACCAGATCCTTAGGAATCATCTGAAGCTATCTGAGTCATATCAAGACCAATCAGTCTTGATTATCTGCATTTGGAGGAAGAGGAAGGAATATACATAATAAAAAATTATATTTCTATTTGTGCTTAGGACACAATGTTTAGGATAGGATTTTTGTTTGTCAATTTTCCTAGTGGTATTTCGGATCAAAATGCCTTTGCTTTTCCTAAGGCTGCCCAACTGTAAAGGGGGCAGTCTCCAAGGTGACATCAGGCTAAAAGAAAAATTTGGCTGAAAGTAATCTGTTTTATGGACTTTAAGGTGACTGTTCTGCAATCATTTGGGTTAAAGATTTAATTATTCTTTCTGGTAACTGCAATGATGATGCATCAGAATATTAGAGGACTTTCTTAGTGACTATAAAATGCTTTGTATAATTGCCATTATCTGGCCAACATCCTTGGAGTATGAAGAGAGAGCTGTCCTCACTTTCTAGCTGAACACACAAATGTGCTGAGAAAATGGATGATTTGTTGAAGGTTGCAAAATCACCTCCCAGCAAGGATTATTCCAATAATAAGTACAGCCTCCCCAGGAGCCACAGAGAATCTGTTGAGCTCTGAGTTATATGAAATCAATAGCCTAGAGTGAGATTATTTCCTGGGGATGAAAAGACCTTTAAAAGATGAGGACCAGAATCCACTCAGTCCCCTTGGCTTCAAAACTGGGAGTTGTGCTCAGTTCTCTCTGTAGGCCCTGCTTGACCTGAACATTCAATAATGTTCTGTCTCTCGGGTCCCAGTCCGAAGTCCTGTACTGTCCATGCTCTGCCAAGAACTCAGAAGTTTGGGAAGGGATATTGACTTACTGGAGCAAATGGACCCAGAATCCAAAAGAAACGTGAATTGTTAGTACATTCTCACCCAAGGAGTTTCCTTTACCAATTTGTCTCACTAGAGCTGAAGAGTCTAGAGAGCTTCCTCACACCCCCACTGTCAGAGGGTAAACATCCTGTGAGTGTCCCTGGCACAAGTCCTGGAAATGCTCCCCGGACAGGGCCTGCCTCTTCCCTGCAATGCCTGTGACCTCTCCAGCCTTTGCCAACATCTGGCCTCTTCTGAAGCTCTTTAAGCCATTGCTGTCGACTTTGAAAATGTTTGGAATGTCTTTTTGATGTGGGTTGGAACTGAGGGTCCTTTGAGGGTCCTGGCTAGTTTGGGCAGCTTTTGGGGGTGGCCTTCATGAAGGCTTCATCATTCACTGTGATTGCCTACACCTGATTTCAGCAAAGCATGCAGTTGCTTCTGCCCCATTTCAAACATTTAGTTGTGTTGGCCAATCACATAGTGTTCTTCGAAAACTGAAAACTTATACAGTCAGCTCTCTGTATCCATAGGTGCCACAACTGTGGATTCAACCATATATCAAAAATATTTGGGGAAAAAAAATTCACAAAGTTCCAAAAAGCAAACCTTGAATTTGCCATACGGGCCAAGAACTATGTTGAATCCACGCAAATGAAGTAATGTGTGGGATTGTATTGCGTATTATAAGTAACCTAGAGATGATTTAGAGTCTACAGTAGGATGTGCATAGGTTATATGCAAATACTGTGCCATTTTATACCAGAGACTTTTGCATTCTTAGATTTTGCATCTGTGGAGAGTTCTGGAACCAATCCCTTGTAGATACTGAGGGATGACTGTATTTAGTTATCTTTTTGCCTTATGTTTCATAGGATTCCAACTTCTTCAAACTTTCACCAGAGGCCTCATTTTCTTATCTCCTAGACATAATCCTCTGTCTGTATCCTCTCTCAATTGCCCATCTCTAGAATTGAAAAAATGGCCACTGTTAACCTCTCAGCTTTTCTTTGATTTTTCTTAACTGGAGGATGCTTTACTTGTGACTATGATGTAATATATATCCTCTGATGCTGGACTTAATGGGCAAATCTGCTGGGTCCATCTGCTGTCTCTGAGTTGGCCCATCTTGGGGCCCATCTGGCACAGAGATTAACAGAATGCCCTTAAGTTAGCATTCCAGGTGCATGGAATTGAGGGGTTTGGCTTTAAATGCTATTGCTTTTGTCCTTGGCCAGGTTACAATAGCCCTTGTCTTTTTCACTAGGTATCATTGGTGGATTGACCAGTGTTATAACCTCGACAGTGGAAGGTGTGAAAACAGAAGGGGGTGTCAGCGGTTTTATATCTGGCCTTGGGAAAGGGCTTGTTGGCACTGTAACCAAGCCAGTGGCAGGTGCCCTGGATTTTGCATCAGAAACAGCCCAGGCGGTGAGAGACACAGCCACACTCAGTGGCCCCAGGTCAGTGGTTGTGGTGGGGAGTGGCTTTTGCAATTTCCAGCCCAGGTCTGCTGCTTCTCCTAATCCATAGTGATGTGTTTAATCATATACTTTCTGCCTTAGTTATGTGATTCTTAATCTGAATACTTAAAACGAAAATTTCTTATTGGCCTAATATAAATGCATGAAAATGAGGTGCAGAAGCCTGGCATGAATTTTTTCAGATATATTTCTAGTATACGATGTTATTTTTCTTCATGAGAGAGGTTGGAAGTAGGATTACACTGTTACAAGCTTCCCTCTTCACCAAGCTGACTGTATCCCTACATGCCTATGAAGAAAACTATCAGGTTATAGTGTGGGTTCTTGCTCTTAGGCCATGGCATACTTCTAGAATCCCTGCAGTTGCAGTTCATCATGTGCATTTGCTCCTTCTTAATTTGCCTTCTACTTGAAAGTGCCAGCCAGTCCCCCAACCTCATAAAGAAAACTTCCGCGTCCCCCATGCAAGTTAGCAGTTCTACCGTGGGATGCTGTCCTGCCTTTTTTTTTTTTTTTTAATGAGAGACATATATATCCAGTGTCTCATTATAATTGCCCCTGCTGGTCTCAAACTCCTGGCCTCAAGCAATCCTTCCTCCTGCAAAAGTGCTGGGATTACAGGCCTGAGCCACCCTGCCCAGCCTGTATCTTATCTTGATATCAGCTGAGACTGGGAATCAGAGACAGCCCATATAGCTCCAAATCCCACAGAATCCAACCACTTTAACTTAGCTATTCGCTTTAGTGGCCTATTTTAGCCTCTTTTCCAGAGTGACTAATTGGGGAGTCTTATCAATAAGGGGTATAATGAATGTTGCAGTTCCCAGCCAAGCTGGACTCACCTTAAGCCCAAAAGGCTTTTTGTTGCTGCCTGGATAATAATGTTCTCTGTGTGAATTAGTGTGCCCTTTTAGAATGCCTAGGGCCTGGGCCACGTCCACACCCTGTCGCTCCCTCAAATACGATTTGAAGTGAAATCATCCCCAATTAAAGTGAATCCATTTGTCTGTCACCAGGAAACCTTACTGAAGACACATTATTGCAGTAGGGGAAATGCTTAGATTGTAGACTGGAGCCACGCAATGTGTTTTGCCAGAATGTCTTCCATCTGGAAGCAGCTGCTTTTAAAAAAAGGAGCTGTAGAGTTTACTTTAGTTAAGTAACATTCTATTCTCAGATACAAAGCTAAAACAATCCTTGAGTATATTTTGAAGCCTTTATGAAGTTGCATTGAGTGGCAGGCGGTCAGCAGGCTTCAGAAGTTTTTCCAGTTAGTTTTTCCATTTCTGCTCAAAACCCAAGAAGTCCACTTGCAGTGCTTCGTTAAGGTTGCAGGACTTAATGAAGTTCGTTAAAGCAGAAGACCCCTGAGAGTTCCTGAAGGACCGTCCTTATTCTTAACATCTCAAAATGGCCAAGGGGTTGAATGATTTGTTTCAAAAAGGGTTTAAGGTATATGTGTTAACATTTGTAAAGATTATTTTGTGCTGTAAAGTTTAATGATGTTGACTAGACAGAAATCACTTGAATTTTGTACAGTGTCGGTTTGAAAGTCTTGATGAGGTTTTCGTTCTTTTTAGGGGCATAAGTAACATAGCCAGACACGCTGCAGAAAGTGTTCTTGTCACTTACCAGTTGTCCAGCGTTGCCATGGAAGGTTTGATTTAGTGTCAGCCAGTACATATCTGTCATCCATTCATTTCCAGTCAGTAAATACTGATTAAAATTTCCCCATGAACGCAGGGTTGGGAATAGAGCAGAAAGCAAAACTGTCCCTAGTCTCAAAGAGCATGTGATCAAGGCGGGCAGCAAACATAAAACAAACAGGTAAATAATTACTTGATAAAAGTATGATAAATGACAAAGAGGAGATTTACAGGGTGCCATGCGACTGTATTATTAGAAGAGGAAGATGGCTAGCCTGGTGGTCAGTGTAGTCAAGACAGGCTCTTCCAGGGACGTGGTATGAAGAGGAAGCCTGAATGAAATGGAAGCAGAAGTAGGCCAGGTGATGAGAAGGGAGAACCACATTCCAGGTAGAAGGGAACTGTGAGTGCAACACCAGAAGGAAGGGACTCAGCAGTTAAATGCCAGGCATGGTCCAGGTGCCTCCACATGTGCAATCTCACTCAGTCTTCATACTTCTTTTACAAATGAGGATAAGACAATTCAGAGAAGTGCTGTAGCTTATCCACAGCCACACAGTTGTTGGGAGATGGTAAAGCCAGACTCACACCTGTCCCGTCTTCTGAGTCTGTGCCTAGCACTGCTTCATGGCACTGCACTGCCTGGGCCTGGTGGTCCTCGTTGGTCCTCGATTTCTCTTGCACGTGTGTCAGAATCAGTTAGTGTCGAGTTATGGCATGCTGCACAATTTCTTCTCTGCTGACTCAAGATTTAACGTATTAGCTAAATAAACCCTGACATGATTCAGTGTCTTGGCCATCATGCATTTTTCTCTCTCTGGTTCCTCTGGCCTGCCACCTTGGCATTATCAGGATCCCACACCCTCTAGGACAGGCTTCACTGAGAGCCATACCTAGTGATGGCACGGTGGAACCAGTCACTGCCAGCACTGGTCGTTTGTTATCACAGCCCGTTGAATTTTTACATTTCCATGTAAATGAGGCGCCCGAGATACAGAAAAGTTGTACAGCTTGCCTCAAAGCAAACAGTAATTGGGGAGCCTAATTTAAGTTTAGCTGCTGATTTCATGGAACAGCTGTCTGCCTAACCATTCACTCTTCTAGAAACAAAAGCTGCATGATAAGTGAGGAGCAGCCAGGTAGTCACGGGCCTATGGACATGGGTGCTCAGAGGCAGGAGATTAAGCTTTTATATGCCCTTTCTATTCCTGGAGGTGTCAGTAGTGGCAGAGCCATGGCAGAAGTTACCAGAGCTGAGTGGGACGTATGATGCTAATTGGGGACCGCAGTGGATCACAGTGTCCTTTGTTGCACTGAAGAAGCATTACAGATTCTTTTGAAGGGATAAAAAGTAGCCCTTGTACCAATTTCCCTCAGTCCATTTGTTCAGGTCCAAAAGTAGGGTATTCATGAGGAGCCATGTGTTAGAAGAGAGCACTTGACCTGGAAAACAAAAGGTCAGAGTCCCAAGCCCCTTTCTTTAGCTTTAGCCCCTTGGTCAAGTCTTTTAGCCTGTCAGAGCCTCAGTTTTTTCATCTATAAATTGGGGATAAATATACCTGTCTATTTATTCTACCTCTCAGGGGTTTGAAGCCCAATCAGAGTTATTTTAATGTGGAAGCTATAAAGAACTATAAAACTGCTGGGCAATATAATTTTTGAGTCATATTAAAGGGACATGGAGATCTTGTGCAGGTGGAGAAATGTTTCAGTGCCAGTTTGTTCTGATGACACTGTGTCTCTTAGGAACATACTGGTTCTACCCAAGGGATAAATCACCCTGGTTTCTTGGAAGTGAGTTATAATCATCTCCAACTATCCCAGTTGATTGAACAGGATCCAGGGGTGTTACTCAGGGTTTTTCCCCACTGTTTAGACAACAGGGACTAACAAATGATTTGAAGGGATTAGAAGTGAGATTCTGACCGATGGTTGACCTGAGCCCAGGGACCAAGCCAGGAATAGAACCCAAGAGTCCAAGAGTTCTGCCTCTGAGCCTACAATTGGAATGAGACTTTCTGCTTCCTTTGTAATATTTCATCCAAGTGAAGGCTTAGATCTTAGCATCTATGTTTTAAAAGACCCAAATTTTAAGCAGATGATAGCAAAGTAAGCCATAAAACTGTGAAAGAATACTCCTTCCAGTAATCCATCTGAAAAGTTGCCTTACAGGAAACATTGGCTTCTTTTTGTGTTTATTTGAACATGATTTTATTTATAGGGAACCCCCCCTTATGTTCTTTCAGATTAAAATACTTCCAATTTCTCTTGTTGGAGTGTGCAAGCATTCCAAAAAGACAGCCACCTAACTTTCCTCTGATATTTCTAGGCAACCTAATAGTTCTTAGGAAGGCAGGTGGGGGCAGGGGAGAGAAGAGGGCGGAGGACAGCAGAGCCTTTGGCCTCAACACGAATGCTGTGGACCAATATCCCCCGCTGCATTTGTTAAGTGTACAAGTATGTGTGGTTTGGAACTGAAATAAGAAGCCTTTTCCAAGGCAACGTTCTGCTGGCTCAGGTTACATCTTCTTGTCTACGTGTATTGGGCCACATATGTCTGTTCCTAAGTAAAGTTTATGAAAGTGGCACAGATGCAGCCACACTTGTGGTGCCACTGAAACCATGAAGCCATGTGAAAAGCCTGCCACCCTTCAAACAGACCAGGCCAAAGCAAGGCACCAAGCCATGGGCGAGTGTCCAGTTCTCTGCATAAATGCGGTGGTGGTATCTGATGGTAGCACTTGAACAGATGATTCAGTACAAAGCTGTAGAGACGCCGGAGTAGCCATTTCACAAAAGAAGGCAAAAATACCTTTGAAAAGAGAGGAATGTCTGACTCTGTGCTATATATTTGCTTATTTGTTTCTCCTAATACCATCTGTTGTAAACTTTGGGGTGCATGACATTTTAGGGAAGTAGCAGATGAAGATTTATGAAGCCGGACAGTGAGGTTTCCTCCAAAATATTTCTTCACCTTTTTAGTCAAGACCCAGAAAGGAGGGTAGAAGTGGAGTTGGCAGAACTTGAAATATTTAAACTAATTTAGCAAAACTCCTGAGTGTTGGAGCTTATCTCTTATTTAAGTTAGATAAGGAGGAAGGGGGAATTTGAAAGATAATGATGGATCAATGTTTAAGAATATAGCCATCAGGACTGATAATGTTCTGGAATCCCAGGACCCTTGTATTGTGCGCAGATGTAAATTCCAGTTGCTCTGAGAGTTTTTGAGTAAGCTTTTGGTTGATCTCACGGAAAAGATTTATGGTGGGCATATTTGACTTTCTCAGTAAAAACATTCCCAAGACGTCACCGAAAATTTGTTAAAGACACTTTCCGTTAATAGCCTCTTAAATGTGAAATCGAAATGGATTTTCTTTAGGAAAAGCCCTTTTGTGACAGTGTTTGCACCTTATTCATGACTCTCCAGGATAAAAGGGACCCTCTTGTGTCACTAGAGCCTGAATGCAGTCAGGTTGGACAGGTCAGAAAAAAGTCTGCAAAGAGAACTTAGGGAATGTGTCCACTAACTAACTCTTTCATTCTAGTTTGGCAATACTGCTTTTAATTGTTCTGCTCTGAAAGCAGCCATTTGTCATACTTGATATTATACATAGGACATCAAGCAGAATTCTTAATAGCTTGAATTGAGCCTTTAGGGAACGTCCAAAGGTAAAAATCTAGTAAAAATTAAAATGTTTATTAGGATACACCAGTACCTCAGTTTTTCCACCAGTGTTCCATTTACGGCAGGGAATAGTAGACTGACAATTCCCTGTATCTGGGGGCAGAGCAAGTTCAACATTTCTTTGAAAGTTCCTATTTTATCTTAAAACTGTAAATGGGTATTATAATTTTATTCCATGTTTGTTTTAATAAGAAAGTATATTAATTGATGCCTAGTAAAACAAAACTTTCCAGAAAGATGTGCCGTGCCATCCTGTGGCTGCTGCCTCATGCTCGTTTAAGAAGTTCAAGCCACTCCTTCCAGATGAGTCCTGTAGACTGTGGTAGCATCGATATAAGGACGTGGGTATTGGTAATGTAGACTGTGGTAGCATTGATATAAAGACATGTATATTGGTAAGGGTAAAAAGCTAGAACTTAGTGCATATTTGACCCTGGGGCTCTGTGTTTTGTTTTTGGGCATATTGTCTGTTGGCTTAGTAACCACCTGCTGCTTGGGATAGCCAGTGTATCATCTCTCTCCCATGTTATCCAAAGGTGGCACAGTGGATACAGTGGCAGCTACTTTGTCTTCCTCTCACCCTTGCATATGTATGTATGAGGTGAGAGCCATATGTTCTCACTCCCTGATCTTGCCATACCAGGTCTTTCTAGAAAAAGCTTGAAGATAGATGGATCATTTTCTCATTCCTCCTTCTACCTGAGCAACCCCAGAAGAAGAAACAGCATTAAGATCTGTGTTAATGGCATTGGATGTCTCACTTGGGTCCGAAATTAAGCTAATGAAATTATAGGATAAGATATTCTTAAGAAACATTTTAACAGTCCTTCATGCCCTTATAAGTTAAAATTCCTTTTGTAGGAACACAGCAGAGAAATCCTATTTCTGAGAAAGACTTCTTCCTTCTTGCTGAACTCTAAACACCGCACTCCCCTTTCACTCAAGGGCCTCCAATGATGCCATTCTCATTATAACAAAACTTACGGAAAGCTCAGAACTATTGTTGGAAAAAAAAAAAAAAAAGCAAAGTGTGTGTGTTCATGCGCACATGTATTTGAGAAAAGCCTTTCCATTTCTGAAATCCCATGACTCATTTTTATGCAAGATTATCTGTTAAGAATAAAAAACACTTTTTTGGTCATGGTACATTATAATCATTTCTAGAAAGGAAAGCGTCTAATTTTTGCCATTTTTGGCATACAGAGTTAACTGACTTCATGGAAACCACACAATCCTGCTTCCAAAAGTAAAAATCAACTGAATTTAGGCATGCACATCTTTAAAGATATATCTCAACCAGCAGGTCCTTGCACAAAGAAAATGAACAGAAAATGTAATTGTTTTCTGATTTTCTTTTTCCATTTAAAAATTAAGTAACCTAGGCCGGGCGCGGTACTTCACGCCTGTAATCCTAGCACTCTGGGAGGCCGAGGCGGGTGGATTGCTCAAGGTCAGGAGTTCGAAACCAACCTGAGCAAGAGCGAGACCCTGTCTCTAGTAAAAATAGAAAGAAATTAGTTGGCCAACTGAAAATATATAGAAAAAATTAGCTGGTCATGGTGGCGCATGCCTGTAGTCCCAGCTACTCGGGAGGCTGAGGCAGGAGGATTGCCTGAGCCCAGGAGATTGAGGTTGCTGTGAGCTAGGCTGATGCCACGGCACTCACTCTAGCCTGGGCAAACAGAGTGAGACTCTGTCTCAAAAAAAAAAAAAAAAAAAATTAAGTAATCTAGCCATTGTAACTTTGTAGTCCCTTCTTTGTTCAGTGAATTTTTTTAAAACTCTGGTATAACTTACATTTAATAGTACGTATGTAGACACACATTTGAGATTCTTGGTTTGAACTTCAGGAAAAATAGAACTGTATCTATATTTCTTCATAAGAAAAATTTATATTTTATGCATTAGAGAAAAACGAAGGGCCATTTATAATTTGTGGAACTCCTCTGCAAAGGCATTGGATTTAAATATTTTTAGGTTTTCATGACTATCCTATGTCTTTCATGGTTTTCCCTTACAGAATCATCCATCTTTGCCCAGGATGAAATTGAAATCTTCCTTAAAGAGAAGATCCAGGTTTGGATTCAAATCTCCTGCTCCCAGAGAGCTTCAGACTGTAAGATAATTCTGAGATACACAGAAGACATAAAGAATAGCAGGGAATTAAAGACTTAGTATTATATTACAAATAATGGCTTATAAGCTTTGGGGAAAGGAAAGATAGGTTTGGATCTTAGAATTAACCCTTAGTTTTCTTGTCCTGATAATTTTATCTAGTACTCTCTTGCCAGATTGCCTCTCCAAGTTTGAAACTTGGCAAGTTTCTAATTTTTCAAATGGAGGAAAAATAAGATTGAATTAATAAAACATTTTTATCACAATATACTCTAAAAGAAACAGTGTTTTATTATATTTGGCTTATATAATTCAATCAAGTTAACAATGTTACTTATCTATATCCTTAGTGGATTTACTTTAATACATACCGGAAACCAGTTTCTAATTACCACAGAATTTGTACATATGGGTTCTTTTAGAACAGAGGGTCTCAAAATATGGTCTAGGAACCCCCTGGGGAACCCAAGATCCACAACATCAAACCTATTTTCATATATTTAGATACGAATTTATATATATATAATGATTTTTATAATATTCTCTAATGAGTGTACAGTGGAGTTTTCCAGAAGCTACACAATATGTGACATTGCAACAGTTTGAATGTAGAAGCAGATATGAGAATATAGATAGCTATTTTCTGTTAAGCGAGATTTAAGGAGATTTACAAAAATGTAAAAAAAGACCACTCTTCTCACTTTTTGTGACTGCTTTTGTGCTACCAGCCAACAAATATACATGTACTTGATTAATTTTTTTGACAAGCTGGTCTGTTTGAAAATATGGTGATAATCTATCATCTTGCTGATAAGTATGCATATATTGGCAATGGTAGATTAATTGGAATTAAACTTATAGGAGCCACTGTAATGTGATGCTTCACTTTGGCTTCCTGCCAACAGTTGTCAGCCCTCCTGGTTTGCTCCTGACTTTTACTGGGTTTCTTGAAGTAACAATTGGAAAGATTTTATCACATATCAGTAAGAGTTCTTACAATAATTTACTTAATTTAGTCCTTCACCTTAACCTACCATCCTAATAAATTTTAATTTCAGCAGTATAGGAAGTACAGAGCATATTACTTCAAAGTGCAAGATCTTATCAAAAGGCCATTTGGTTGTGTTAGCATTGCCCTGAATCTTTCAGGTAATCGAGAAGGTGTATCTATTTCAGAATTTAGTTGCCAAAAACCTCAGCTCTCTGCCCTAGCAAAGTTGGTGGAGCAAGACCAACCCATAATATTTGGATAAGCTCCTTTGAACTCTTTGTGGAAAGCCGTTTTTATGATGCAGTTGTTCTGTGTTAACACCAGAGAAAGCTCCTAGTAGATTTTCCCCAAACATACTTCAAACATCCATAATGGCAGGGGTGACCCAAGCTGTATCATAAAATCCCAGGGACCGCAGAAAACTTCAAAGGGGCGTTAGAGCAAACCTCACCTCTCGTTATGAGGAGTATGGGTCATAGGAATCCTGGCCAGAATCCATGGTAACCTCACTGAGTAATGCCAGGGTGGACAGGGGGCAGGGCGCGTCAGTTCCCTGGACTTCACTGACTGACCCCAGCAGCACAATTAGGGTAGTGATACCTGGCACCTGCCCACCTGTAATGTAATTTGGCATCACAGGCCAAGTTCCCAAATGTAAAGTGCTTTTATATCCCTTAGTGAAAAGACGCAAACCACAAAGAGTTTTATGTTTTTGGTTGAACTATTGAGTGGCCCCATTACTTTGCTTTAGCCAATTCTGAACTTGTGATATTCAGATCCGTTGCTTAGTAAGTATAGGCAAATTAACAGTATAAATTTATTAACTGACTAAATCTTGAACTCCTCCTGTACTTCAGGCATATAAAAGGTATTAAGTGCTGAGAATATTTAAATAATTGAGGACAAACTGCTTTCAAGAATCTTCCAGGTTCTTGAGAATCACCAAGTTGTTTGGTTTGTGTGTTGATATTCTTAAATCAGTCTTGTATGTTCATTAAAGCAAGCATCCTATTGCTTTCTTGAAGTATCCCTCTATTAGTGATTTGACTTACTGTTTAGTCTTGCAAACAACAAAATTGCATTTGTATGTGATGGTATGTGTTGGGGCGTAGTTATAGGCATTTTTCCACTTTATTACCAGGTCCATCACAGCTCTTTCAAAGGAATTCGTTATAGTTTTACTAATTGTTCATATAATTAGCTAATGATCCTTTGATTTTTCAGTTATTCTTTATCCCTTACATGTATTTAATAAATATTACTTAGTGTCTACTCCACAATTAATAAGAACAGTGTTTAAAAACCTATCTATGACTTTTGACCTGAACTATTTTGCTATAACAAAATTTTTTCTTTCAAATTAAATGTTATCAAAGTAAATATATGTTCACACTTTTAATGTCACAATCTTTCTAAATGTGCGAAAACAAAAGACAGTAATCTATTGCCCCACCTTCTCTGTCCCTGAATCCTAATCCCCCAGAGGAAACCACTTTCAATATTTCTGGCCATTTCTTCAATTTGGAGGTATTTACCTCCAAATTTCTAAAGTAAATAAATAAGTATACTGCTCTTTCTTCATATCACTAGACTTCTTGTTGCTATACATATGTGTTCCCTCTCCCCATTTTTCAATATAGTTAGGTCATTATTTTGGATAAATCAGTATTCAGTTTTTACAGTATTATGACATTATTGTTAGTATCACTGGGAACCTCAGCCACATAGGTTACTACGGTTTACTTTTTTACATTTTTGGTTTGTTTTTTCTCCCTTGAGTTAGTAAATGCTTTTAATGTTGTTGCCTGCTTAGTTTTCTATATGCTTATTCCTAATTCTCAAATTTTTATTTACTTTCAACTTTTTTTTACCCTTGAATTAACAACTCCTTTTTCTTTTTAAAATAATTTTCTATCTTCTTATTGCTAATTTATTCACAGACTCTCCTCTATATGTTTAACAATGTGTTGAGTAATTTATCCATGTCTTTTCTTTTTTTCTTTTCTTTTTTTTTTTGGGAAATTCTCTCCTTAGATCTCTCCTGCTCTTATCTGACTTTTGTGACTTTTTTGGTGACTTTTGTCTTAGTACTATTCTGAGTTTCTTTCTTCCATTTATTTGTTTTGCCCATTTTCTTTCATGAATAGAAACGCTCCTCAGATGTTTAGTGATTCTTGACTATCTGTTCTATTTAAAGATGAAACACTAAGAAGCCAATGAGGAGCTAGCTCGGGGGCCTTACCACTGAGCGATCAAGTGAGGACCTGTTGACTCTGGTCTTCTGTTGAGAGGAGCAGGCTGGATGGGGGTGAGAGAGGGGACCTACAGGTCTGACTGCTTCTCTGCAGAGATTTAATCAATCTTCTTCCCGTTTGCACTTCACAAACATGCCTCCTCCTTCCTTCTTTACCCCCAGGCCTTCAGGGCTACTTGGTGCCTCCATCTTTCTGAAATTTAGTGGTTCTACCGTACTAATTAGCTTAGTGCTTTGTGGCTTCCACTCCCTCAAGCTTACATTTCAGCACCATATTTCCATCTGCTTTTCAGCTTCTAAAATATTGTTGACACCTTCTCTGTATCCTTTTGGATGCATGCCATTTGTGTCCCTTTGCTTTCACTTTAGAGGGGTCTCTGGGCTAGATCTGTCATATTTAATCACAAGTCCTATAATTTAGACTTTTCATTAATTCATTTATCCTTTCTTTTTTTTAATTTTTTTCTTTTTTCTTTTCTTTTTTTTTTTTTTTTTTAATTCTTTTCTAAAAGTACAGAACGGGAAAATTGAAACATTTATCCTTTCTTGTTGTCCTTCCCCCTCTACCTCCAATAGCTCTAAATTAATGTGGTTTTACTGAAATCCATATCCATTAATTCTGCAAAAAACAATCTTTGTTAGTTTGCTGGCATTAAATAATAACATTAATGCTAACATTTTTAAGCTTTTACTATGATCTAGCCATGGTTCTATATACTTTACATATATTATCTCATTTAATCATCACAGCAACTTTTGGACAGTGTCTGCTCAGGCAATCTGTGGCCCTTCTATCCCAGAAAGATTTATAATGCATCTGGTGAGAAGCCGTTGCCAGTCCCAACCCCACCTTTGAGTCTGGTATTGGTCTTTAATCTCTCATTCTGTGTGTTGTAAAGAAACAGGTTGTAGAAGGCTCTTGTCAGATCCCAGGAACATGAAAGAAATAGCACACCCTACCGTAGTGACATGGCCCTGTCACCACCCCTCGCTGAACCATAAAAGCTATTCAGAGGGGCCAGCAGCTGGTGAGCGACTGTACTTAGATCCTGGGTGCTGATGGGTGTTTTGTAGTTTCCAAGGGAAGTTGCTGAAAGTTTTCTTATCTTGACACTCCAAGGGTAAGAGGTCTTTCTTCAAAGAAAAGCGCTTGTTTCAGAAAGAGATGTGGAAAGAACATAAAATCACAGATTCTTCCCCAGTTCTGAAAAAGAAATGGGAAGGAGCAATGTGGTAGTGTAAGAAGAAACCAAACATTTGCAGGAAACAAGAAGAGGCTCCCACAGCACTATTTGGCTCCATATCTGCAGTACAAAGTTAGAGGGGCCTACCGGGGGGAGTCACAGGGCCCTGGATTTAAGTCATTACACTGCTGTTTCTTAGCTGTGGCCCAAAGCAAGGTTTTCTTCCTCTTAATCTCTCTGAGGTGAGATTCCTTTGACTCATTTGAAATTAGGATCATAATGCCTATCTCAGTGGGTGGTTATATGGATTAAATTATATAATGTATATAAAGCACTTAGCCTGGCATGTGGCTTGTAGTTAGGGCTCAAGAAATGGTCGATTTTCTCTTCTGAATATAGAGTGTTACGTGAGTAAAATGGGTTATTTCAATAGCTCTTCCTTGTGCCCCTATACCTGAGTTCTTGCTGACCACTTGCCGTGGTGCTAAGCCTAGGAGTTGATATTTTTTCCTGGATTTTTGTCCTTCCCATTCTCTTTCTTCACACAAAATGGACAGTTAAATTGAGCCCTACACACCTGGTTAGAATTGCTGGGTGGAGGGACTCACCTGGGCTCTCAGCCTTTGTTTTGTGAGAACTGCACTGGAAAAGGTGTGCAGAGGCCACGAACTTGCTCTGAACCCATTTGTGAGGAGCAGGTGATCCCAAACTATTGTTAGTGTCTGCTGTAAATGATATGCCTCTGGGTTCGAGCAGAGTTCAGCCAAAAGCCCCACATGACATGGAAATCTGTCCTGGAGCCAGGTTTGTCGGGTAAAAGTTATGTAGCGAATGTCTCCAAACATTGGCATCTGTTGTCTGCCGAGAGTAGGACAACCGAGAATGATGGAGTGCTTACGGAAATTAGGATGGAGCATGCGACCCTGCAACAGCTGACAAACTGTTTCAGGCCACTGTGGCTCGTCCAGCTCTTTTGATAAACAGCTTTAAAAGCATTACGTGGTTTGGAAAGCATTCTTCAAAAATGGTTATACTTTCCAGACACATGACAGTCCACCGTTCAGTATTGTTTAAGGATTTTGAATTATAAAATCAGATTCCTTTTCAGTGGGGCTGTTGAAAGTCTCTGGAGCTTATCTGTCTGACTCCTGCCAGGATAATCTCACAACAATATTATCATGTAGCTCGGGGTCCCCTATCTCTGTTTTCTCTGTTTAAAAAAAAAAAAAGTGTTCTTGGTTTCAGGGCTAAGTTTAAGAGGATAAACTCTTTCATTTCTGGCTAAGTATGATGGCCTCCTTAAAACATTGCTTTCATCATGTACCTTTTATTTCACAATTTCTGCATAATGAAATTATAAGATAGATAATTTTGGATTACTATAATGCTTTGAGCCTTTGAAAATGAACATTCTCTAGATTATAAATTTACATTTTATAATTCACTTCAAACTTCATCTTCCTGCTTGCCCTACTCCCAGAAATTTAAATGTTGCCTTTTGAGTCTCCTAGGAAATTCTGTCTGTCATGAGGCAAGGGAGTTGGCTCATAGGGGAATGGCATTCGGGTCAGGCAATTCATTTGGGACTTAGATTCCCCTAGACCATATGATAAGTGCAAAGTACTCTAGTGACAGATTTTTTAAAACTTTATTGAAGTCTAATATACCACAGGATTTTATTTTTCTTTAAGTTTCAGGGTAGGCTTCATAAGATTTTATTCTTATGCCCAAAATGCAGTGATGGAACTGACAAAGTAACATGAACATCATTCTCATTTATTGTGTTAAAGTGACAGCAATTCACATTCTTCTAATCTGTCAGTGTAGGATCAGTTCGTTCTTGACTCAAATCTCTGTGATCAAAATAACCTATCTGGATGTTCCCTTTGGGTATTGGAGGCAGCTTGGCCTCTTGGCAAGAGAACAGGATTGCAAATCGTGAGACCCAAACCCTGATTCTAGCCCTGATGCTATTCTGCTTCATGGCCTGTGCAGATAGTTTTTTTTGGGGGGGTGGGTGGTTATATTTGCTATCTGCAAAGACCAGCCATTCCCATCTCTGGATCTTCCTCAGTACCTAGCAGAATACTTTGTACATTGGTTCCAAAAGTGTACATGACATTATCCATTTGAACTTCTGTATGAGATCACTCCCATCAATGTATAAACATGTTTTAATAGTTTACTTCCTTGTATAAAAAAAAAATCTTCCTTTACTCCATAATCCCTTTTAATTGTCACCCCATTCTCATTTCCCTTTCTCAGAAAATTTTTTTTTACATAGTTATCCTATGTGCTTCACTTTTTTTTTTTTTATTTCAGCATATTATGGAGTTACAAATGTTTAGGTTACGTGTGTTGCCTTCCTCCCCATTCCCCCCTGGAGTCAGAGCTTCAAGCGTGTCCATCCCCCAAACGGTGTGCATCTCACTCGTTATGTATGTATATACCCAGCCCCTCCTCCCCCCTCCCATTTGTCCGAAGCCCAATAAATGTGATTCCTGTATGTCCACTTAGGTGTTGATCAGTGAAACCAATTTGCTGGTGAGTACATGTGGTGCTTATTTTTCCATTCTTGGGATACTTCACTTCAGCAGGTAGTTTTTTATCCCCTCCTCAGGTCATTCTCCCCACTCCCCGCAAAGGGGGAGGCTGAGATGAATAAGCAGTTGTGTAACTTCCTGGAGAAATGGCGCAGAGGGGGCTCCCTTCCTAGGGGCTGGCTCTGCTGTCACGGAGGAAGCGGGACGTTAGAATGAAGAAAGCCTGTGCAGGACGTATGAAAGCTTGATAATGTTTTCTAAAAACAAAGAGGTACCAGGTTAATCTGAGGCTCTATCGTACCTAAGATATTCTTTAGCAGGTTGTAGCCCTAGCCCTAGTCACAGCTGGGCTTAGCACCATCTGAGTTAGTTACATCTCATTCCTTCAAGCGGTTGAGTCTACAGCCAAGGCTGCCTTGTCACTGCTTCAGCCCTCCCTCTGACTTCACCTCTGGGAAAACTACAAGGTGGGCCCAGACATAGCAGGCCATATCAGATGGGTGGAGGTGTTGGGACAGCCTACATAAGATACGATGTCCAGGGAACCTGTTGCAAATGAACCGCTTCCCACATGCTCATTGTGGAGGTACTGGAATGTTCACAGTTTCTCTTAGCTGATGGCCAAGAAATCAATGTAAAAACAAAAAACAGATAAGAAAACGTGACAGAGTCATTTTGTCCAAGAATGGATTTGTGCGGTGTGAAAAAGCAAATTCCAAAATATATTTCCTTTTAGTTCCCATGCCCATATCAGATTAGTACTTCTTAGCCCTGTCTGCAATGCTAGAGTAAACAACAGTGTCAAATAGCTCATGGAAAAGGAAATCCACAAAACATAAAGGAAAGAAGTGTGTCCAGGCGCGAGTCTACTGATGGCAGCTCTGTGTGCATTGGCTGCCACATCCGATTTGTAAGCAACGTATTATGTTCCCACATTTTTGGAGTTTGGCCTCTTTGTTTCCTTATAATTGTATGTTCCTGGTATATTGTCATAAAAGTGATCCTGAGATAGAAAAAGTCCACAGGAAGTTGGAGGACTGAGTTTATAAGTTCTCAAAGTCTGTCTTGTCCTATAATAGAGTCTCATTTTCAGGGGTAGGTCCGGCTTTTCAAATTTTAGTATATCAGAGACTCTTAATGCATCTGGGCTCATGATGGGCCTTCAGGAGTCATTGTGTTACACACTTTACACCTAATGGAGACTGGATTCATTTATGTGTATTAACGTAACCTGTGTGATAATGTGAGTGCAAGTGCTTTGTAGATTGTCCTAGGAGATGTGAGGTATTATTATGATTAAAGACTTAATTGGACCCTGAGCATGTATATGAATAACTAGGGACAGATTGAATGAATCATACATTTTTCTTGAGAATTTCCTAAATTAGCCTATCTTTTTTGTTTGTTTGTTTGTTTGTTTTGTTTGAAACAGGGTTTTCACTCTGTTGCCCAGGCTGGAGTGCAGTGGCGCCATCATAGCTCACTGCAACCTCTAACTCCTGGGCTTAAGTGATCCTCCTTCCTCAGCCTCCCAAGTAGCTGGGACTATAGGAATGCACCGCTGTGCCTAGCTAATTTTTCTAATTTTTGTAAAGATAGGGTCTCACTGTGTTATTCAGACTGGTCTTAAACTCCTGTCCTCAAGCAATCCTCCTGCCTCGGCCTGTCAAAGTGCTGGGATTACAGGTATGAGCCACCATGCTGGGCCCTAAATTAGTCTACCTTTTCCCTTGCCTCTGGGACGAAGTGCCTTTCCAGCCATTTGACGGCACCCTCTGTAGTGAGCTGTGAGCGCACCACTCCAGAACCATCCAGGAGTGCCCTCCTCTTGGATTAAAGTCTAAAACTAAAATGAAGTCCTGCACCTGTGAGCTGACTGTTTAACACTTTGGACACTAATCAGAGATATTAAAGGTTCTGGGTGGGAACGAATGGGTAGCTTTGGCAGGTGTGATGTTTGGGCCCCTCTCCCATGTTTGATTCCATGAGACCAAATCCCCTATAAACACCTGTCTTCCGTGCGCACACACACGCACATCCATATACAGTACTCACGTGTCCCTGCCTTGTAGCCAAGGACAGAAAAATAAGTTTACTTCTTTCTGTATTAGAAATAAGTGGCAGCTAGTAGTCAGTGTTTGTATTCCCATGTCCTGTGAAACCTGGGAGGACTAGAAGATGGCTGTAGAAATATGTCTCCTTCTCCAAGGCTGCCCTTCGTTATGTGAAGGGCAGCCTTGCCTCCCATGTACTCCAGAAAATCCACGTCTCAAGAGGAGGTGCACTGCGGGAGGTCGCAGTGGCTGTTTTATAGAAAGTTTGTCAGGGATCAGACTGAAGATTTTGCTTTTGTGAGAACAAAGTGAAATCTTACATTCAGGAGCAGCCCGGGGCCTATATATAGGGGCCCAGGGCCTGCTGGGATGGGGTTTTACACTTGGGCTGTCCTTTTGCCCTTCCACTGAACTCTTTTCATTTCAGTCATGAGCAAACAGTCAGGGCCTGAGCTAACAACCCTGCCGTCCTCCAGAGCACGGCTCGCTTACAGTACCGAACAAAGGGAGGGAGGGCCGCGTGGGCCGGCTCCGGCCGAGGAATGCGGCTTCAGGGTTCTGCTCCATAAATTTAACCAGCACGACGAAAAGGAGATAATATGAGCCTTCGTGATGATCTGAAAGGGGGAGGTTCTGTGTCCCATTGATTGCGGTCTGGCCCAGCGCCAGGCCCAAGCCTGACCGACAGTTGAACCATATCGTTAAGGCGTGTAATACAGCTCGAGTCTTGTACTGCCGCCAATGAGTACATATCCACAGGGCAAAAGTTTATAAAGAGTTGAGGCTGTCCTGTTTAACCCTCTCACACTGCATGTAATAGACCCAGCTGCCATTCAGGACTTGCCCATCTGAGGTCATAAAGGAAAGCCTGCACGTCTCCTTTCTTCCAACGGAGCTTTTCAGGACTGGGGAGAGGGAAGGAACACTGTCTAGAGAGGGTCAAGGCGCGGTGATGATTCTCTCTGGAGAAGCGAATCAGTCGGTCTCCTCCCCCCGGCCAGAAACGGGACACCGTAGCGCTTTCTTCAGAGGCGCTCTCTGTTTGCAGTATAATGTTGCTGGAGGAAACGGGGCTGACACAACAGGAAACCTACCCGTCTCCAAGGAGGCCGTGACGGTGGCAGAGGTGGTTGGATGCCGGCGGTGGCGCGTTCTTGTCGAGCTGCTGGGGCTCAGGATGATTCTGTTTTCCTTCCCTGCCGCCTCTGAAGCTGTTAATAGCCTCATTTTCTGGCTGTCCACAGCTAAACCTAGTTGCTAAAACAGAGCAGGTGGAGGGCTGTCCCAGGGAATGACCTATTAGCCCAGTGTTCTTACTGTCAGGGGCGGGCGGCCCCATGGGAGCTCTGTCCCTTCCCGGGGAGGGTATGTGGAAATCAGCACATTGTCACAGCAAGGCCCGGAGCAGCCTGGGTTCTCATAGAGGATACTGCCTTGAGCAAGTGGGCAGACAAACAGTGATTTAGCGTAAGTATAGTAGTATAGTCAGAAAGGGCAGTCTGTGTTCAAAGGACCCAAGGAAAAAAGTGGGTTAAGGAATAGTTTAGTCATGTCCCGCAGCCAGTTTGCCTTCCTCAGCCAAACTGGGAACCTCCCTATGCTTTGTCCATACTGTCCAGCGAGATGTATGTTTCTGTCCTTCCCAGAGTGCTGCTCCTCTGCAGTGGACAGGGCGTCTAGGTAGACCCGTGCTCCCGATGACAGCGCTGCAGTGAGTGATCCAAACATTAAATAGCTTGCATGTGCCTAACACTAACCACTTCTCACATATTGTTGTCATTAACATTTAATCCTCACAGCCACCCAGTGAAGCGGGTGCTGTATTTTCCCATTGTACAGATGGGAAATTGAGGCATGGAGAGGTTACATAACTTGTGTAAGATCTCAAAGGTAGTAAGAGAGGGAATCAGATTTCGAGCCCTGAGTGCAGATGACACACTCCTAACTTCTATGCTGCTTCTGGGTCATCTCTTAGTCTCTCTCATCAAAATACCTTAGGATTTAAATCCAAGGCATCTGACTAGGTCTTAGATCTGCTTTTGAGGGTAGGAATTGGATATCTGCCTGTGACCAAGAAGATTTGGCCAAAGACACAAATGCATGGGGGGGGGGATACTATAAACTTTGGACCTCACAGTGTGAAAAGTCACCCCCACCAGCTTAACCCAGAGATAGTGTGGGGAATATACTGTAGCTAGAAAGCTGGGAAGGGCTCCTGTTCAAAGGCTTCTTTGGGCCAAACAGCAGTGGTCCTGTGCATGCAGAGACCCAGGCCTTCTGCTGCCAGTGTCTGGAGGACAAGATCACTGAACTGTGGATCCAGGGTCTGTGCTGCCCCTGGTCTTGCCCTCTGTGCCCCTCCCTGCTCCCCAAATGATGAACCACTGTAGTCTTCCAAGTCCAGAGTTTGCTAGTTTGTCACAAAATAGCAGTGACATTCTTGGCTCCAGCCTAGACTTTTCTCTGCCATCCAGCCGTGACCATCTTCACTAGCTGGTCACCTGGGAGCTCCAGGTGGTCCTCAGTACAGGACCACCTGTACTTCGACAGTAGAATGTCCAAGTCATGTGTGTGCAGCATGCTGTAACCTCCTCCTTTTGGAGACCAAGGAGAACTTATTCTGGTGCTATGGAGCCTGAAAGAAAGGGATTCTAGATGTAGGAGGGAGAAGAGACTAAATGGCTGGCCGGCCCTGAAATGGTCAGATTCTGTGTTATGCTCCCATGATCAAGGTACTTCAAAAGCCTAGAAATGGGGCCGGGCATGGTGGCTCACACCTATAATCCTAGCACTCTGGGAGGCCGAGGTGGGAGGATCGCTCAAGGTCAGGAGTTCGAAACCAGCCTGAAGAAGAGCAAGACCCTGTCTCTACTAAAAATAGAAATTAATTGGCCAACTAAAAATATATAGAGAAAATTAGCTAGGCATGGTGGTGCATGCCTGTAGTCCCAGCTACTCAGGAGGCTGAGGCAGAAGAATTGCTTGAGCCAAGGAAGTTGAGGTTGCTATGAGCTAGGCTGACGCCACAGCACTCTAGCCCGGGCACACAAAAAAACAAAAAATAACAAAAACAAAAGCCTAGAAATGGGCTTTGGTAGTGAGTCCCAGAAGCTAACTTATGATCTGGACTCCATGAAATGATTGCTAAACCCAAAGTTAAGCACACGCTGGTACTGGGTGACTTTTAATGGGATACCTGTTTGAGGGTTCTCTACATCATGTATTTGAGGTTAAATTGTATGAAGAAATTCTGTTCTTTTAAAATTTGTTGTTTCAGTTTAACAATAACTGAAGATGCCATTAGGTAGCCAGATGATCCACTATCTGGGATCTATGGAAATTCTTTTTTTTTTTTTTTTTTTTTATGAGACAGAGTCTTACTCTGTTGCCCGGGCTAGAATGCTGTGGCATCAGCCTAACTCACTGCAACCTCAAATTCCCGGACTCAAGCAATCCTTCTGCCTCAGCCTCCCGAGTAGCTGGGACTACAAGCATGTGCCACCATGCCTGGCTAATTTTTTCTATATATTTTTGGTTGTCCAATTAATTTCTCTCTATTTTTAGTAGAGATGGGATCTCACTCTTGCTCAGGCTGGTTTCAAACTCCTGACCTTGAACGATCTGCCTGCCTCAGCCTCCCAGAGTGCTAGGATTACAGGCCTGAGCCACCGCGCCTAGCCAGGAAATTCTTATCTGAAAAATCTTAAGATGGAATACTGACTAGAAAGTTCCCAGTGGTCTCAGCTGCCTTGATCTGAGCAGTCTTTGGAAAGACAACAGTGAAGAGCAATAACTGAAGAGTCACTTCTTGCCTTCTGTGTGACTCGCCCTCCTTTGTCAGCTTCAGGGTTGTTCCAAGCTTGCCTGCTTCTCCCCACTCAGGGAACATGGTTGTCGCATAGCCACATGCGTGCCCTCCCTTTCTGCCTTCTGCCTCCAGACCAGAAGGAGAAGCAAACCCTGAGTCGAGGAAAGGCTGAGTAGAGGTTCTTTGTTCCCCCTGAAAGGCGATAGGAAGTGATGCTGGTACCTCTGTATGGGACAGACCCTTGTCTGCACCTGCCATTCTGAGATGCGCAGTGGATGAAGCACAGGCAGGAGGGCTGGGGCCTGCTGCTGGCCACTCTGTCCTGCTCCATGCCTGGATCCCAGTACCAGCTAGAAAAAGCACATGGTGGGGCATGAGCAGTGGCTGTTACCAGATTGGGGGGGGAGGGGGACTTTATTCTACTGTGCACTGTCGGAAAGGGTCTAACATCTTTCCCCACTGCCTCCCTGGCTCCCGCAAGTTCTAATACATTTTTTTTGTTTGCTTTGAGACAGAAAGTCTCCCTTTGTTGCCCAGGCTAGAGTGAGTGCTGTGGCGTCAGCCTAGCTCACAGCAACCTCCTGGGCTCAAGCAATCCTGCTGCTTCAGCCTCCCGAGTAGCTGAGACTACAGGCATGTGCCACCATGCCCGGCTAATTTTTTCTATATACATTAGTTGGCCAATTAATTTCTTTCTATTTATAGTAGAGACGGGGTCTTGCTCTTGCTCAGGCTGGTTTCGAACTCCTGACCTCAAGCAATCCGCCCACCTCGGCCTCCCAGAGTGCTAGGATTACAGGCATGAGCCACCGCACCCGACCTCTAACACATTTTAAATACACATTTTATTCCAGTCCAGCAGAGGCAAACCCCCAGTGCAACAATTCAAACAGATTCAGTCTTCTTGGTACTTGTTTCCTAGAAGGACAACTGCTCTGAGGGTTTGGTGTCAGCTCTGACCCGAAGAATGCACCTGATTTGTATGAAGGCGTAGAAATGTACACATGCACCTGAGGTGACCCAAGTCCTTTTCTTTCATTTTTTTATTTCCCACCACCTGGCCTGGACCATTAATTCTGCTTTCAAAGGTGGTAGGGGGTGGAGAACATTTCACAGCAAAGTTGATTTGGTCTCTGAACTGGCTTGTCTTCTAGGTTGTGCTTCACCCTGATGAGAATCAAAAAGGACAGTCTGTAAGCCCCTTCACCCTAGTGGCTCTGCAGCTGGAGAGCCTCAAAACCAGTTCCAGATGGTCCCTTTCCCTGTGTTGGCAAGAAGGAATTTTGGGGCAAGCTGGGAGGCAGAGTGCTTTTGCTTTTGCCCATTATTAGAGTGCCCCCATTTGCAAATCATGTCTTGCCTCATAGCTCTTTAGAGTGCTATGAGTGCCTGGGTCCATTTGGGCCCTGCCAGCACAGCCCACTCCTCAAAGCACGTTACTCTGAGCTGGCCAGTTACCGCAAACGAGAGAAGCCCTCTCTCTCCTGCTGTTCAGGGTCAAAAAGCAAGATGGTGCTGGCAGAGTAAGTCAGAGAGGCTGGGAAGAAGTCTTGCGAATGACCCTCAGGTTAGCAAAGCAATGTTCATGGCCCTCTGCACCACCATGCAGAACAGAACAGGGCCTGCCTTCCAATCTTAGGAGAGGAGGCACAAATAATAAAGGTAAGTCGTGGCCCTTTCCTCTTGAGAAGTCTCCACTCAAACCTCCTCTTATCCAGAAGAAAGCTGTTCCTGACTAATCCCAGCCATCCTGTCTCCTTGCCTAGTGTGCACCCGACCCGTGCTGCATGCAGTATATAATAGCAATTTGTATTCATCCTTGCTTTGATTTTAAATGCACCATAGACATTTTGGTGTTTTACCCAACTGCTTTGTGAATCATCTGTTTAAAATAGTTTGATTGTTTAAGTTAAAAAATATGTACAAATGTAAACTGTTCAGAAAATACATACAATATATGAGCACTTACAGTATGTAAACACTGTTCCAGAGACCTTGCACAAATTATTTTTTTAATCCTTATAAAACCAGTTAGATACTATTATTCCCATTTTGTAGAAGAAAATAAAAAGAACTCAATCTCCCTGGGCATTGCCCCACCAGACATATTTATATGGACATATGTATGCATGTGTATGTATACAGACATTTATATGTATGCATGTGTATGTATATAGACATATGTATGTGTGTATACATATACATACACATGCATACATATATGATTTTACATGAATGGGAGCACAAATGTTGGTGTCTAACCTTTTTTTGCTCAACAATGACTCTAGAGTATCTTTCCATTCTAAAAGTAGATCATTTTTATCATTTATATAATATTATATTGCAAATATACCATAATATACTTACCTAGACCCTATTGATGGATTTTTCTAATTTTTTGCTGTTATAAGCATCCTCTACACATATCTCTTCATACTCGTATAAATCTTTCCTTAGGGCAGAATCCTAAAAACACAATTGTTGGATTTGAGGGTATGCACTGTTCTGAAACACATTACAAATTGCCTTCTAGGGAGTTAAAACAGTTTGTACTGCTACCCACGGTGTTCAAGAGGACCCATTTCTCCAGCTCTGGCTATTATTCATCCAGAAGTCAGTCCAGAATTAGCTGCTCTGTGCCAGATACTGTACTCAGAATCAGCTGTTCTTACTCATTAAGTCTCTGCCAGTCTGAGAGAGTGGATATCTCAGTGTGACTACTTGCATTTCTTTGACAATTAGGAGCATTAAATCATCTTTGCATATTTTGGTTGGCCATTTGGATTTCTTCTTTTATGACTTACTTACTTTGTATATTCTTTGCCTCAGTCCTTTTAAACCCCTTGAGATCAGACTTTGTTTTCCATTTTAGTGTGTTTGTTTTTATTTATTCTCCTCCTGTCTTGGTTCAGACCTTTCTAATAGTTGTCAATTCATCCATTTCTCATCCATGTAAGTACATATCTTTCTTCCAAGTATTGATGAAATTTAGATTAGTTGGTGAATCCTGTTCTGTAAGTTAGAGTCTGCATCACTACTTTATAGAAGGCCATCACTGTGCCCACAGTTCTTCAGTAATTGCTTTTGCATTTTGCATCAGAATGAGGGTTCAGTCAGATGTTTTGGTATTGTGTGTGGCCTATTGAGTGGCTTTATCTTATTACTCTTTTCCTCCTATTTCTTAGGATTTGTTTACCACCAGTTCCTATTGTAAAACTTGGCAGATTTGTACTGATGCTCTACATCAGGCGTCCTCCAACTATGGCCTGCGGGCCACATGCCGCCTGCCTAGGACGTTTATCCAGCCTGCCGGGAGTTTTTGCCGCAGCTGCCTGTCCTGCTTAGCAGCTGACTTGTCCCGGGCCCACAGTGCACACTCTCCAACGGTCTGAGGGTCAGTGAACTGGCCCTCTGTTTAAAAAGTTTGAGGACCCCTGCTCTACATTGTCGTATTAACACAAATCCCACTCTGCCTTGAGGCAGGGCCCCCCTGGAAGCCAAGCCTTCCCAGGAAGCCGTCCTGCCCTCTGTAGCAGGTGGTACCAGGCCTCCTTGGCACTTCCACTTACCTCCTTCGTTCATCACTGATATGTGGTCCAGAGTCATTTCAAGGATATAGATCTTATCTTCCCAACTGGATTGTAAACTTCGTGTTATTGCCTTTTCTGGTATCCCTCCAAGATCACCAGAATGCCTAATGTAGTGATGGACTCAGAGTATGTATTAAAGAGGTTTTCATTGACAATCATGCTATTCGGTAACTTTACTCAGTCCAAGAGAATCAGAAAGACCCAAAATCAAGTTGGGCTTTGCCACTTACCAGCTGAATGGCCTTGGACAAGCTTCATAATCTCTCTAATATATAGTTTCCTCATCTTTAAAATGAAATACTAGTTAGACACTTTCTTATAAGAATGTTGTGAGGATTATGTGTCCAGCATACAGCCAACACTTAGCGTGGTTATAGAGACATGCTGTGGGCCTTGGTGGCCCAGCAGTCTCAGTCCTGGTGTCTTCTTACCTAAGGTTGACAGGAAAATCCGGATGTAAAAACTGGTGAAGGTAGGTGGCGCACTAAGTTTTTGCCTGGAGTATCCTCAGAGGCTCACATGCTCTTCTTTGTTGAGTCTGAGTCTGTTTTTCCAGTATGGAGCCTTGTAATCATTGAGGGACTCAGCGTGAGGCCACTAGTTTAAAACATGTCAATTTCTATCTTAGGTTCTGCCAGTTTCTCTTAAATTAGAATGTGGTTGCGTGTGTCCATGCACATACACGTGTGTGTGTTTGTGTGTGTGTGTGTAAACTGCTTGGGATTAAAGAAAGATGGGTTAAATTTTGCCTGGCATGACATAGCAACTATCATCTCTAGTAACCGCTAAGCATTTTACCAAATGGACTTTAATTGGTTTACTTCAATTCTATTTTTATTTCGTAGTCATTTTAATGTATGGAGATCCAACTTCTTCAAATGAGACATTCTGTCATTTAAACATGTTATTTAGTTTAACCACCATGGGCCCAGCTTCAGCAACACTGAGGACTGTGAGGAGGGTTCTGAGCAGTTGTTCCCTCATGACCTAACCGCAGCAGCGAACTGCCAGTTTACGATGCACACAAACCAAAATAGGCACACCAGGCAGCCAGGTGTCTTCTGCATAATGGGCTCGGTGTCTCGACCTCGTGATGCCATCTCCTGCCCCTCCCTGCCCGCAGATGGTAGCGCCTGGGGCTGCCGTGGCATGTGGCACAAGAGTCCTTCTGGCCCACCTCACCCTGTGTACTGATTAGACAGGAATCAGCAAATCTGCTGAGTGCATGTTTAATGTGACACAGATGTGAGACATACTGCAGATCTTTCTGCTTTACAAATTTTCAGCTTTTTACATTTCATCAGTGTTGCTTATTATTTACAGAATGTAACTTGAAACAGCAGAACAGATTGTAATTTTTAAAAAGGTTTGGGGGATGATGGGGCCGCAGGGGATCTGGGAGAAAAAATCCAGTAGTGTGGAATGTTGTTTGCTCTCCAGACCAAACAAACCAGTTTGCCAAGGGTTGATGGACTATGACAATCAGTCCAATTCATGTTAACACTGGTGGCACTTAATTAAAAGGCAGCTTGACCTTCTTATCACCAAATAAAAAATAATCTTTTGTCACCAGGTGAAACGTCACAGCTCCAGGCAGAAATCCTTGTAGAGGCACTGGAGGGTATCACTGAGCTGCCAGCTCATGTTCTTCCTTCCTGCTCACTGAGAAGGGACACCTTTGCACCCAATCCTCATTCCAAAACGTGGACATTCCCTTGTCTCCTTCCTGCTATGGCTTTATACCCAGGCACAATGGCAAGAGTCAGAACAAAGAAAAGTCTCTTCTTTTGCCTGAAAAAAGGTGGTCCAAGGTACTCTTGAGGGTATTGGAATGACAGGCCAGAGCCAGTTTGACCCAAGTTCAAAGAGAAGGTGCCATCTCTGGTTTCAAGAGAGGCAAATTTGGCTAGAGGTGGCCTTGGCTTCTGAGAAAGCTCAGCCATAGGTTAAATTTGAGGGCAAAAAATAAAAAAGCACCAGCTGGTCAGAATGAAGATGAAGAAGAGTAGGTGACTGGTTGATTCTTTTATGTTTCTAGGTCAAAAGAACCTAAAATTTGGGCCTGAAATAATGAAAGCCATACAGTAAAAATCTTTTGAAGAGCGTTCTCCTTGGGATTTGAGCTAGTGCAGAGACTTGATCACTTGTCAGAAGGTTCTGAGCTGTTAAGTGCTGAGTGTCCACTATCCGCAGGGAGCCCGGCCCCTGAGCAGTTGCCAGGGTTCCAGGCCCCACTGTTCTTTTCCTTCCTGGAAAAGTACAGACGTGCACGTTCCCCCAAGGCCACCGGGCAGCTTTCCAGTTGCCCTCTGGGAGGATGTGACCCAGGTCAGTTACTTTCTAGTGTCCCCCCACGATGGAATGATCAGCATTCCTGTGCTCCAGGGGTTCCTGGGTTGTTACCAACACTGAGCCTTTCTCTGGCTCAGACTCGGAGGAGGAGTTCTGCTACAGACTGTCCCTTTTTCACTCCCCCTGGCTTCAGAAGCAGCAGCTTTGGCCCTCCTGCTTTAGCTCTGACAGTCTTGTGGCCACCGGTCTTCGTTTATCACATTCGTTTATCACAAATGTATTGAGAACCCACTCAGTGCCAGGCATTGTCCTAAGTACTGGGGTGCAAGAATGTGTAGAAGAGACAAAAATCCCTGGCTCCACGTAGCTCCCATCTAGCACTAAGCCAGATCATGGCTTGGGTTAAGAACAGGAGCCCCATCCCTGGAAGAGATTAGTGGCTGGAAGGAGGGAGTGTGTCCCTCCCAGGGTTTGTTTCTCCCTGGACCACCTAAAGTCTAACTGCAGGACCTGAAACAGACCCTGTGTAATGCGTGAGTGTGGCCACTGTGCATGAGCTTTCGTTTTCGTGAATTGTTCGTCTTAGTGTTCTCAGTACTTTTTGAAGCATCTTCTCATGTCTCCTCTTTGTCTTTTTCCACATCACCCTCCACCTCCGTTTGACAGTAGAGGGATGTATCTATATCCTCCAGGCCGGGTGAACAGGTGGTGTTGACAAAGCAAACAAATGAGAAAGCAGGTCCCCCCCAGAGGGGGCTGTAGCCTCCCCACGGTGCCCTGGGGCTTCCTGGGGAAGAGGTGACGCCAAGGACACGCTGCCTCGCCGGCTTCAGCTGGGGGAGCTCCATTTCCAGCAGCTGTATGATTAAGAGTATCTTACAGGCTTCATTTAGAGAAAGTGTTTTACCACTGAAGAATTTTTTTGAAAACCCCTGCTATGGTGAATTTTGTTAGTGTTAAGATTCTAAAACTTTACTAATTCTAAGAATTTGATAGTTGGTAAAAAGTATTTGAGCTGCTAGATTGATGAGCTCTAGCTCTCCTTAGAAAGTTCTGTAAGGCAATGGGATATGGATAGAGTAGGTCAGGTGAGTGAACACTTCATGCACTTGTTCCTTTAGAAAACACCTGTGTACCCACCACTTGATGTGCTCCTCATGAATCCATCTGACATATTCAATAAATCTTTCCCCCGTAGTGCTCTGTCAAGATAGAGTTTTAAATACTGCAGTGTTGCATTTTGGCATTTTAAATTGAAATGACACCCAATCATTCTGAATAAGGGTTGGAGGGAAGGAGACAGTTAACTTTTATGAGTACCTACTATGTGCCTACTATGCTGTGCACTTTCATATTTTATCTCAACATTATCACCAAGTAGATATTACATTCTCACTTATTGATAAGGAAACTGAGGCTGAGAGCCATCTGGTAACTTCTTCTATGTCACCCAGCTAATAAGTGACTGGACTGGGATTTCAGTCTATGTTTGTCTTTTTTCAAAGCCCTTTGTTCATCTCTATACTACCTTGCTCATAAATTTCATCTCTTAAAAGAGATCAATTTTGGGGGAAAGGTAGATAACTATCACATTAAAAGAAAGAAGTTATGTAATTATTTGCCAGAAGTGAATCTAAAAATACCTACTTTATTTAGTTTAACCAGCTTGTTATTATTAGCATTTATATTTAATAGCCACAAAATCAAGTTTATCAGAAATTGTGTATTTTGGCCCATATGACATAGCTTGGGATTGGCATTAGAGGTGACAGGTTAACAAGGAATTTGGCCATGACTTGAGACATTCCAGTAAGCACCACACTCTCTGATTCTGAATGTTGTACATAGAACATAAATAAACCTTGCATTTGTAAAGTGCTTCTTCGTTCTTAAAATGATGTTGAAAGTTGCAAATCTCCTTATAGGTTGTCTACTATTATTTTTATAAAAGCAAAGCAATCCCAGAAAACATGCAAAAGTTATGGCACTTTAGGAAACCCAAGGCTGTTAGCCTCTACACTTGCTGTAACATTATCCATTTGGCTGGAATTCTTTATAAAGTGAGTCTGCCTTGCCCCTTCTCACCCAGCCTAATTAACAGGTAGTCTCACCCCTGTGGCAGTTGACTAAGAAAAAAAATCTGGAGTGTTTTTGTCTTAGAGTTTAAATCCCACTAGGCATATCTGTTGGCATTAGTCCTACCAGCTGTCACAGTTGCAATGTCATGGGGTCCCCAAACCATGTGTTAGATTATGGGAAACCTTGACCCCTATAAACAAGTCAGGTGTGAATCCCACTGATGGGGAAAAGCCCAGCCCAGGAAAGGTTGTCCCTGCTGATGGATGTCAAATTACTAAAAACCTAACAACATCAATACAATTTCTAATGATTTCTTCAATCAGCCTCTTTCCCACATCCTTAGTGGCAGCAGTGCAATGTGGGATTTTATGTGTTATTACACGTATGACTTCAGAACTCTAGGGAGAGGTGAGTAGAATGTTAACAAGAAAGCAAGAGGAAAAGGAAAATAACTTCAGTTAGAAGCAGTGAGCCTCCCCAGTAGAAAAACAGTGCCAGAGGTTGGATGTTGTGCCCTGGCCCATCTTAGGCCCCAGCCCCCTCAGCCGGGTTAGGGCCCGCCGTGTGTACTCATGCCATCCTCTTATTAGAACAAACTAACAAAAATAATAGGTAGGATTTTGAGTGTCTATTATGTACCAGGCACTGTTCTAATCACTATACATGTATTGTGCTTATTTATTTACTTATTCAAATATTGGCTTATATTACCCTCCTTTTACAGATGAGGAAACCAAGGCTCCCGGAGGGTACATAACTTGCCAAAGGTTACAGTTTATAAATGGCGGAACTGGGATTCAAACCCAGGCAGCCTGGCTCCAGAGCTAGTGCTCTCAGCCATTGTATTACACTGCCTCTATCCTAGTGCTGCCTTGGCTGTGTTATAATTGCCTGGTGTTTTGTTTTTTTGAGACAGAGTCTCACTCTGTTTCCTGGGCTAGAGTGCCATGACGTCAACCTAGCTCACAGCAACCTCAAACTCCTGGGCTCAAGTGATCCTCCTGCCTCAGCCTCCCAAGTAGCTGGGACTACAGGCACGAGCCACCATGCCCGGATAATTTTTTCTATTTTTGGTAGAGATGGAGTCTCGTTCTTAATCAGGTTGGTCTCGAACTCCTGAGCTCAAACGACCCACCCACCTCGCCTCCCAGAGTGCTAGGATTACAGGTGTGAGCCACCACACCCAGCCTATAATTGCCTGTTTTTGTTTATCTCCTTCATTAAACTCCAGTAAATTCTCTAGGAACTCTATTCATCCTGTCTTCCTCAAGGCCTTGCACTGGCCTACGCATGTGATAGCTCAGGAAAGGGTCATTACATGGGGTGGGGGTGGAGTACAGAGGAGGCACCAGCCATTCTTGGGACTCAGAGCAGTCTCATGCTTCTGACTACCTTAGTTTGTATCCTCAGTAATTTCATCTAAGAACCAGTCTCTACTGACATAGGGTTTCCTGGTTCCCAACCTATTTTCCATGTGTCCAAAATCTGAATTGTCCAAGTAGGTCCTTAGTACAATTTTCTTGACTCAAGATTTAATGCAGCCAGAGCTCTGTAGTTATTGTTAAACCTATGGATTGGATACTGTCTTTGGGTAGGTTCTAGAAGGTGGGTTTCAGTTTGTCTTAAAACTATGGGAAAGAATTTCTCATGTAAATTGAGCCAAACTTTAGAGGTTTTCATTGTCTAGTAGAATCTTCTCTGTTTTATAGTTTGCACTGAAAGGAGTGCAAAGGAGTAAAATCTGGGGAGAAGAAATCCTTTTCCACTTAGTCTTTGAAAGTAGATGCATGTAGCAGAGAGGAGAGGTCTACAGGTCAGATATCAGATGCAGCCATGGCATGGAAGGCTTCTTAGAGTTCCAGACACCATATTGCTGTGGCTGTCAGAGGGAGTTTTAACCAATTCATCTACTCCAGTGCAGAGAGTTCTGTTTAGATAGACTGTTGGGTTCCTTTTGGAGAAATGACAAATATTCAGTTGAGCCATTCAGTCAAACCCTGGTATCTTGTGGCTGTTATCAGTTAACAATATTTGAAGAGGTAGTCAGGGCTGACCTTCTGTTCTCAGTCTAATTGTTTGTGCTCAGTCGAGCACAGTGTATATCAGTAAGATAATTAAAAGTCCTGGACACATACATAAAGCAAGTGCAAGCACAATCCATCACTTCGTTGAGGTCAGTGCACATAACTCTGAAGGAACATGGCAGTCATCAATTGAATAAACATTCTGTTATGCTAGGGAGTCGTGTGTTTGATACATACACCTTTTACTCATTTACTGATTGTTTTGGAATATCACTTGGTTGACAGACATTGGCCATGACAGGCTTCTCAGCCAACTACCATCCTAGGCTGCGCAGGGGTATGTGTATGTGTGCAGCATCTGTCTTCAACTACTAGAACTATGACATGGTTACTCATCGTATAAGCTAAGAACAAATAATGACTGGCCAACCGTTGACCCTCAGGCTGAAAGGCAAGATCAACCAAGTGGAATTGGTTAGATCTCCTGTGTCACCTTGTTTGGATTTATTGTTGCTTAAAGAAAGTGACATGAATTGTTTTTACTACTCTGATCTTTGGTGTTGGGCCTCTACATCAGAGAGCGATGCCAGATACAGACGTACTCTGCGATAACTGCTCTCGCTGGGTGGGTATCTGCAGTGTATCAGCCACTGCATCGGCAGCCCCTGCCCTGGGGGAAGAGTCCTCCCTGCCATACAGCGGACTCCCTGACGTTTTCATGGAGTTCAAAGCTCAAGTTCGTTTGGTGCTGACATTCTGGATTAGCTGGTTGACTGGAAGGACTGTTTCTTTCTATGCACTGTGAAATTTATAAACCGCAGCAGCTGAGGGCTTAACATGGCCGACAAGCCCCAGCTGGCAGCAATTAAATACACCGCAGACCTTTGGCCAGACAAAGGTTTGTGGAGGCAGAGCGGCTGCCTGTGCACGGAGCAGGCCCTTCCCCTCTGTTGAGTCCTGGTTCCTAGGAGATGCTGTCGACTGATGAGACGCGAGTGGGTGGGGTTTTGCCGCCTCCTGTTTAGTGATCCATTATCCCCAGGACTGTAGTACCAACCCCTGCCCACATAGCAGCACATCTTAACACTGGCCACCGCGAAAGGGGCACAGCCACAGGGGGAAGCCACAGGCTGGTACGACAGTGGTGGGCCAGGGTAGTTTAGAGGTTGATCTTTCTGCTGCAGTGCCAATGACAGGATCTAGGGCTACTCTACTTTTTTTTTTTTAATGGATACCATTATGCTTTAGGTTGAAAGGAGAAGATGGGAATGAAAAAACAATGCCATTTTATACCCATATGAGCAGCAGAGATTTAAGAGTCTAGACCATTGCTGTTCAAGACACAATTTAAATTTATATTAATGTAAATTAAATGTAAAATTCAGTTTTTTAGTTACACTGGCCACATTTCAAGTGCTCAGTGGCCACACGTGGTTAGTGGCTGCATATTGGGCAGTGCTATCCTAGACAATGCCAGGTGTTGGAAAGGCCTCTTAAATGCATTGTTGGTGGGAGCATAAAAACGGTTCAGCCATTTTGGAAACAGTTCAAATTAATCTTGTTAGGTAAACATTTATACCCTATGATCCTGCAAATACCTCCTACATGTATTCTCAGTGTTCACCAGGAGACATGTATAGCAACGTTCATCGCAGCATCATTTGTAATAGCAAAACCTGTAAATAACCCACATGTCATCAACAGAAAGTTGGATAAATGATAGAATGGTCATATAATGAAATATTAATAAAGCAGGCACAATGAATGAATTAGAGCCGCATACAAAACAACAGCTGAATTTTATTTTTTATTTATTTATTTTTTTTTGAGACAGAGTCTCACTCTGTTGCCCAGCCTAGCTCACAGCAACCTCAAACTCCGGGGCTCAAGCCATCCTTCTGCCTCAGCCTCCCTAGTAGCTGGGACTACAGGCATGCACCACCATGCCCGGCTAATTTTTTCTATATATATTAGTTGGCCAATTAATTTCTTTCTATTTTTGTAGTAGAGATGGGGTCTCGCTCTTGCTCAGGCTGGTTTCGACCTCCTGACCTCAAGCAATCCTCCTGCCTCGGCCTCCCAGAGTGCTAGGATTACAGGTGTGAGCCACCGCGCCCAGCCTAACAGCTGAATTTTAGCAATATGACAGTGATATTCTTTATTCAAAAGCCCAAAACATCAAAGTGAAGTTTTCATAAATAAAAATAAAAGGAAAAAAAAAAGCCCCAAACAACTAAACCCAAAGAATATAACAAGAATGTGCCCAAATGTACTTTGAAATGTGATTAAGACTACATAAAAAAGATAAGCAGAGAATTATAAAAGAAAGATTCAAAACAGTCGCTGTCTTAGGTAGAAGAGGAACAGGGGTTTGATGTGGCAGAAGACCATACCAATGGAGTCACGTGGTCACCGATAGAGTTACGTGATCACCAGTGGAGTTTTTGTGCTGGGCGTGGTGGTTTCACAGGTGTTTATTTGTTTCAAATAAATAGAGCCCAGTGCTGATGGTGGGCCCTGAACTAAGGATAATGGTGAGTCCAGTTAAAAAAAAAAATAGAACTAGAGTCCTTTCCCTCCCGGTGCTCAATAGGTTCACTGGGAAATACATCAAAGGCATTTAAAAGTGGACAGGCTGTATTACGGAGTCACAGAGCATGAACAAATTTGGGATTGCTGTTGCATACAGTTATACTAGTTCCAAAGGGTTATTTGGATTTATAGTGCCACGTCAATATATGGAGAAAACAGTTCCATCACACGGTGGCCTGCACTGAAGAATATCACTTCAGACTTTCTGCTGGCTTAGGAGGTTTGCTAGCTTGTCTTTTTAAATAATTCTTTTGATTAACTTTGAGACTAAATTTGTTCAAGCACAGTCACTTTAAACACCACCCTTTCCCACCCCACCCATAGCCTACCAAATTGGACCTAAGAAGTTAAAATTTTAGTTGAGTTTCAGAGAAAATAGAGTCGTTTTTCAGACACCAACGATGATAAGGTATTAAGGAATGTGGGAAGAATTCCTTTAATCCAGCTTTCTACTTTTAGTAAGAGTATGTCTAAATCACCGCTTCTGGAAGTAATCCTTATATTTATAAGACTATAACAGAAGATGTTTCCTTTCAGGGTAAAATTTAACTTTCTTTGCTTCTATGTTGATAGAAGAATGAGCCTTGAATGGCACATTGAGCTCCTGTGGTCTGCACTGTTGAACACCGTATCCAGCCTTGCCCTTGGTATTTGTTTGATCAAAAAGTGAGGACCTTGGAAATGGGCAGAGAGTTTGCAGCCTGTTAGGAAGACAGATAAGAAAAGAAACATAACAAATAGGCAGTGTATACCCACAAGGGAGCTTCTCTGCTTTCGCAGTCTCTGATGTTTCAGTGAGTTTGTAATTTGCAAGTTAGATGATAATGTGTTGGGAATAGCGGGAGGTGAGGTTGGATCATCAGAATTGGGGGAGGGGTCTGAGGAAGGCCACCGAGTCGAGAAATAAATGTTTATAGACAGCTCTTTGGTAGTGGGGAAGATGGGGCACATTTACTTACATTCTCAGCTATCCTGTGGTTGTTATGAGATGTAATTTCCAAGAGCTCAGGCCCAGAAACAAACCACCTTTCCTTGGTTTCTTTGGCTTCCTTGGATCCCACCAGAGGAATTTAGGACTTAAATTTTCTCCTACTTGGTAGCATGTTTTGGTTAATATTGAAAAGATTGTTCCTTGTAAGAAAAAAGACATATGTCAACAGAGGTGTCAGTTATATGTCATTGCCTTTATGCCTCTTTCTTTGTTTTAATCAGTGGACCAGACAGAGACACCCTTGACCTCTCTGTCAGGAAAGGGGGATTCTAGCTGGCTCTCACTGTGCCTTAACATTGATTGTTGGCTTTCAAAGCTCAAAATCTCCAGTCTTCAAACTGTCCACAAAAGTCTGCATGTCCTCTGTCTTTTTCAAGTAATGACTCTTATACCATCCACCACCCACAAATGTGTTCATTCATTTATTCAACTAATTCTTACTGCTCTGGTACCGTACACCAGCACTCTTTTAGGTCCAGGATAGTAATGAATGGAACAAAATCCCTCTTCTTATGGAGCTTACATTCCAGATTGGGGGAGGGGGGGACGGTGTTAAGCAATAAGTAAATATATTTATCCAAGTGAGATGTGAAGCACATGGGTTTTGAACACATGACTGACTTGATCTAACTTATATTTTGAAAGAACCATTCTCATGGCCATGAGGAAATTGGACATGGGTGGAGTAGAGAGAATAAGTTATGAGGCTGTCATAATAATACATTATAGATCCAGAGATCATTTGTGAGTTCTGATAGAGAGGGAGAAATGGTTGGATTGGGATAAATATTGAAGGTGAGGCCTCCCAGTAGATTGGGGAAGATGTAGTGAGAGGAGATAGAATCAAATCTCACGTCAAGAGGTGATGAAGCAGACTGTGCCATATTCCTTTCCTCTCTCAGAGGCCTTTGGGCTTCTGCCATGATAGCCCGAACCTCTTCTAGAAGCTCCCTGAGTGAAGGAATAGTAGTACTGCCTTGGCAAAAGGCTACTTACCAGCTTGTTTGGGCTGCGTTTGGGGTGACAGCAGGTGCTTCACTAGACAGGGAGACGTGAACAGGGCCCTGCGACCTGGAGAATACACCCAGCCCCTTACCTGCAGCGTTGCCAGAGTCCCTGTCGTGCTTCTCCACTGGTGGGTCAGCAGTGGCTGCCTGTGCTGCGCTTCCTACTTTCGATCAGTAGTTGACCTCCATATAGCCGCAGTAGGCCTGCGTCTTGAAGGAGGAAGTGAGACTAGGCAAAGTATGATGTGTGAGTATATGCTAGAAATAAAATTGGGTTTTTACCCTTTCTGTTTTCAGTACAAAGCATTGAAACTTCCTTACAATCTCTTTACATCACCTTGAAGAATACAATTAATAGTACTTAATGCATCCTCGTAACTGGACTTTTGAAAAATGAACAGTGGATTCCAGGCTTTCCAGTGCATGCCAAACCTCACCTGGGTGTGGATCTGTCCTTTGGACATCAAGGCCTGATGCACTGAATGTTGACCGGGGTTCAGGAGCACTTTGCCATCATCTCAGCTTCGCAGCCCCCTCTTGCATGGCCTGTGTCGAGTGTTTGACTGTTTCTGTTCATATTACTAATCTGATTTGCCCACCAGGGCACTTTCTGCCCTTCTAAGTAAGTCTGTGCACTACTGTCCGTGGCTCTGAAGTGCTGATTCAGTGTGTAAGCCTATTGCTCTCTTTTGGATATGTCTGGAGAGGGTGTTTTGCTTCACTGGGCTCCAGGAACAAATAATAAAAAGTACAGCAAGTACAAGGCCGAGGACAGACCCAGTACATTCTTATCAGTCATCTGAAATATGCACAGCCTTTCCAAGACAAATATGGACTCCTGTTTCTAGGAAAACACCAAAAAGTACTTATCAATTACCCTGTATATGGTTTGTGGAAAAAGACAACATCAGCCTACTCTGAAAGCCATAGCAAAGCAGATTCCTCTGGGCAACCGACAGCTAAGCGGCATGAGTTAGAGCCGCTGCAGAGTCCCAGACTGTGGCCTGGGACTGGTCCAGGGAGCATTTCTTCCCCTCACGTGATTCCTGTGTCCCTCACCCTTTACCCAAGCAAATTAAGGCATCTTAGAAGTCTAGAAACTTGGTATGTTCCTACTAAATACCCAAGGTCCCTCAGTCTTCTGGACCCACTGCAAATCCAAGGATGCCTCTCCCAAAGGGATTCTTAGAAAAAGAGGGTGTGGGGTGTGACCAGTAGAATCTAGCAAGAACAACGAAAGCCACCATTGGTGGAAAGCCCATGTTTTGTCCGGCACAGGCTGGACAGGCATGATTTTATTTGATCAGTCCTGTAAGGTAGGCATCATCATCCTGTTTCACAGAGAAAACTGAAACTGAGGGTTAAGGAAGTTAACTGACTCATCCATGATCACATATCTAGAAAATGGTAGCGCAGGATTCAAAGTCAAATGGGAGCCTTTAACCACTATCTTTTTTTTTTTTCCAATTTATTTATTTATTATCTTTTTTAAAATTTCAGAATGTTTGGGGGATACAAACATTTTGGTTACATATATTGCCTTTGCATTGCCCAAGCCAGAACTAAAAGTGTGCCCATCCCCTAGACAGTGCGCTGCGCACCCATTTGCTATGAGTTTTCCCATCCCCTCCACCCCCTCCCACCTGCCCAGTACCCGGTGAATGTTACTTCCATGTGAGCACCTGAGTGTTGATCAGTTAGTACCAATTTGATGGCGAGTACATGTGGTGCTTGTTTTTCCATTCTTGTGATACTTCAAAGTATGGGCTCCAGCTCTATCCAGGATAATATAAGGTGCTAGTTCACCATTGTTTTTTATGGTTGAGTAGTACTCCATGGTATACATACACCACATTTTATTAATCCACTCATGTATTGATGGGCACTTGGGTTGTTTCCACATCTTTGGAATTGCCAGTTGTGCTGCTATAAACATTTGAGTGCAGGTTATATTATATTATAAAATGTCTTTATTTCCTAACCAGTATCTTATAGTGCATTCACAGGCAATACTGTAGTTTAATTCTGTTTACTAAATTTAGAGTATGTCTTGTATTAAGTAGTACTTTTACTTTAGGTGAGGAAGGGAAATCATTTTAACCTTAACATTTAACCTCTTTGCCTTTTGTCCACTCACTCATCTAGGACTCAAGCACAGAGGGTTCGGAAGCCACGTTGCTGCACGGGCCCCCAGGGGCTGCTTCCCCGCTATTCTGAGAGCCAGGCAGAAGGGCAGGAACAGCTCTTCAAACTCACGGACAACATACAAGACGAATTGTAAGTTAACCCTGTTGGTCCTATGAGTTGTCTTTTCTGCCTTTGAATCTGCGAAATTTCCCTCTGATCCAAGTTATCATGGCTCCCAGACCTTGGAACTGGTCCAAGGATTCCTTGCCCCAGTTGTTTCGTAGATTTAGGTATAACTACTTGTAAACAGCCTTTTACTCAAAGGAGTGGTTCTCAAACTGTGTTCTATAGCCAGACCCTAGTGTTTAGTTCCTTGAAAAATGGTAGTCTCTTTCTAGTTAGTTCAGAGAGAGAAAATAATGGATAAAATGCTTTCAATTTTAAGGGCTTCTTTTCCCTTTGAAATTTTCTTAAAACTTTGAGGTCCTATTTGTTGCAGAATGCTAGCAAAACAGATAAATAGCAAATAGCTAGTAGTTAAACATTTTGGAAATGTGATTTTCTTAAGACTATTTTGTTTCTTTTAAATATGAAGGCTTATCTACCTGGGTCCTTGTCATATCTTCATTTGGTGAAATTATATCTAGTCGATATGGCAAAATTAAATACATCACTGTGTTAGGATAGTTTGCAATGACCCTTATATCATAAAAGTGCTCTATTACCTGAATAGGTATTAGAAGTACTACCCCAGAGAAAGCAGTTAGTTATGTCTAGTAAGTAGCAAAATGATAGTTTATTCTTTTAATGCTTATTTGTTTCTGTTAAAGTAAAGCAGGCTAGGGCGGGCGCGGTGGCTCACGCCTATAATCCTCGCAGTCTGGGAGGCCAAGGCAAAAGCATTGTTTGAGATCAGGAGTTTAAGACCAGTGTGAGCAAGAGTAAGACTGCATCTCTACTAAAAATAGAAAAAATTAGCCTGCCATGGTGGTGTGCACCTGTAGTCCCAGCTACTCAGGAGGCTGAGGCAGGAGGATCACTTGAGCCTAGGAGTTGGAGGTTGCTGTGAGCTAGGCTGATGCCATGGTACTCTAGCCCAGGCAACAGGGCGAGACTGTCTCAAAAAAGAAAAAAAAAGTAAAGCAGGCTGGGATGGAGGAGGGGTGCGGTTCTGAGCACTATGAGTGCTTTTTGGTTGGTAGAGCAGCATCTGAAGCACAGGTCAATTCAGGATAGTTTTCAGTGTCTCTGTTAGAGACAGTATTGGGTAGACCTCATCTCATATTTTTGTAGCAGTATTTGAGGACATCACAAATCAAATCCAGCATTCATTGACTGCTTGCTGAATAGAATGGCATCTTCCTAGATGTACCTTGTATATCCCAAAACCCCTGTGGTGTTATTGGAAGGTCTCTTGATAATGGAGTGTATTTCATTGTCTTCGTCTGATTGGGTTGGCACAACAAAATAACAAAGACTAGGTAGCTTAAACAACAGATATTTGTTTTCTCACAATTCTGGAGGCTGGGAAGACCAAGATGAAGGTACTTGCCGATTCTGTTCCTGATGAGGGTTCTCTCGCTGGCTTGCAGACGGCCACCTTCTCACTGTTCTCACGTGGCGCAGGGAGAGAGGGCACTCTCTGGGGTCTCTTATAAGGACACTAATCCTGTTGGTTCAGGGCCCTAATCTTTTGACCTCATTCAACCATAATTACTTCCTTACTCCAAAAGGTCACATTGGAGTGGGGCTTTCACATATGGACGTGGGAGTGTGACTCAGTCCATAGCAGGTGTCACTATTAGGTTCTGCTATTTCAGTCTAGCCTCAGCTCAGAGTCCCCATGCCCAGAGTCCCCATGCAGTTTACTCGAGGGAGAACTTTATATTCGTTCCTGTCTTCCTTGGAGTGGGGATTTGGTGCCATGGCTGCATTTGGTACTACTTTGCAGATGGAACCTTTGGCTTTTGGATTGGAGGTCCAGAGAGTTATCTCTCAGGTGTAGCAGGACTGGAGCAGAGTCTACTAGAATGGTAGTCCCATGAGCGCTGGGATTTTTGTCTGTTCCATTCACTGAAGCATCCTCAGCACCTAGAACAGTGCCTGGCATAAAATAGGCACCCAATAAATATAGCCGGATAGCTGCAATTTAGCATTTGTATTAATACATGTCCACTTTTCAATCATTTGGGGGTTTTGGGGGGATCAGACTTTGAGATTATGAATTATTATATGTTGTATTTTTAATTTCCTCCCCAGCTCACCTCTATTTAAGTCAAACCATCTCTGGTCCCCTAGAAATTCACTTGCAATGAGGACATGCCAAAAACACAGGGGAGCAATTGCATAGTATGGCCCACACAGGACTGCTCCCACTGAGATAGCTACACTGAAAATAACCAGGGAGAGCTGGAAACTGGAGCAAAATGAAATGAGTAAAGTAGATTTCATAAAAATCTTAAAATTCACATGAAGTAGGAAAAGATATTGGCATGAATGAATTTTGACTTTAAAGATAAAAAGCATGTGTCTCCACCCAAGATGGGGGTTAAATCTTGCCAGCAAATGTGGAAGGAGGCACGTGACCGTGGCCTTCCTAAGAGTGCAAGGAAGAGAAGGCATCAGGGAGTCCGGCAGATGTCTCTGTGAAGTGTCCTCACTTGCCGGCCTGGGCCTTCACAGTGATGTGAACATTACACTCATCACTTTGCAGGAAAGGGGTATTCAGGAAAAGCACACGAGCACCAAATTATACCTCTGACTTTTATCCTAGATTTGTAATTAAAAACATGTCTAAAGACCTAATTATTTGCATATTTCCCTTCAGAGTTAACCCCTTAAAAGGGTCTTTAATACCTTGCTCTACTGTTCTAACTAAATGTTTCCACATTTTTTTCCACTTAGACTCACTGTTTCACTTCTGGAAAATATTGTGTAATTACTTCCTGATGGAGTGAAAACCCCACAAAGTCCCTGGTGCCATGGTGACTTCAACTCTGTTCTCCCAGATCAAGTTGCATTTAATATTTTTGTTTTATTTAATTAATTAGTATTAAAAAGACAGTTAATGACATATGATTTTAGGTCTAGCCAACTTCAGTTTCAAATTAATCAAATATTTCTCTGGCATGTTGCAGAATAGCCATTGCTTCCCATTTTTCTGTTTTAGTTTTGAAATAGGATCTTGGGTTAAGATAATGTTAAAGTAAAATTTCTCCTATATGGTTAAATTAACTTTTCTTTCTAATTAATGTCTAATTTGTAGCTAGAAACTTGTTTTCATTTTTTTTAAAAAGTACTTATTTTTGTTTGTGATACATCATCACAGATAAAGGTACACTGTCTAGGTTTGTAAAAGCACCAGGTTGGCTCTTACCTTTTCAGAGAAGATGCTCATAAGTGACCCACATGACCTAGGAAGCTGCTCTTACATGCTGTGTTCTGGAATTTGACAATATGATTATATTGTTTAAATATAGTTTTGTTTATTTGTTTTTGAGACAGGGTCTTGCTCTGTCGCCCAGGCTGAGTGTGCAGTGGTGTCGTCTTAGTTCACTGCAGCCTCAAACTCCTGGGCTCAAGCTGTACTCCCTCCTCAGCCTCCCAGGTAGTTGGGACTACAGGCATGCGCCACCACACCCAGCTAATTTTTCTATTTTTTATAGAAATTGGGGCTCTCTGTGTTGCCTAGGCTGGTCTCAAACTCCTGACTTTAAGCAGCTCTTCAGCCTCAGCCTCCCAAAAAGTACTAGGATTACAGGCGTGAGCCACCGTGCCCAGTCTAAACGTCATTTTAGAAAGTAACATTTATGAAATTTTTTTAATACAGAAAAACATAAAAAGGAAAACAAAATAGCCCATACACCTACCAGCTAGATAAGTCCTTCCTTTTAGTGAAATAAACTCATGCATATGGTTAGCAAATTCAAGAGTACATAAGAAAATAAAGTCAAGAGTAAAAGTCTCTTTTCTTCTCCTTTGTAAACATGCTGTTTATGGTATTTTGTATCTTGTCTATTCTTGAGAAACTACATAAAGAGGGAGAGAGAAATCAGGAAAATTTTTTTGGAGCATGCACTGTAATGTTGATTCTAATGTACCTTATAGTAACATAGTCTCAAAACAAAAACAAAGGCTAGTCCTTTGAGGAATGGAATAGCATTTATTAGCTTCCATTTTCTAAACCAGGAAATAATCCATCAATTACTATTGACACTTAGGGAATTGAGCATTCTTTGATATGCCACAGGCTGGGCGCTGTGGCTCATGCCTGTAATCCTAGCACTCTGGGAGGCCGAGGCAGGTGGATTGCTCCAGGTCAGGAGTTCAAAACCAGTCTGAGCAAGAGCAAGACCCCATCCTATTATAAATAGAAAGAAATTAATTGGCCAGCTAATATATATAGAAAAAATTGGCTGGGCATGGTGGCGCATGTCTGTAGTCCCAGCTACTCAGGAGTCTGAGGCAGCAGGATTGTTTGAGCCCAGGAGTCTGAGGTTGCTGTGAGCTAGGCTGACGCCACAGCACTCACTCTAGCCTGGGCAACAAAGTGAGACTCTGTCTCAAAAAAAAAAAGATATGCCACTGAATTAAAACTTTCATTTGGCAGAGTACTCACCTACTCTGATAAAAGTTAATAGCTTGGTAAATCTTTAATAAGTTAAACCAAGAGTTCCGAGAGGATTTTTCCACTTTACTACTGGGTAAAATACGTCTAGCATCTAAAGTTGCATGTGTACTGGCAAATTCCACTGGATCTTGCGATGTAATTTCACCATTATTTTCTGAGACTCCCTAATACATAGATTTATTGAATCCTACTATGTGCCAGGATGAGTAGGAAGTTTGCCCTGTCCTCAACAAGTTCACAATCTGGCAGCCCAATACCTATCACATATGATCGCTGTTAGAACAGAAGTATGAGCAGCACATAGTTATGGGCCCGCAGACAGGAAATGATTATTCTGTGCCTGGAAAGCTGGGTAAGAGCTTCGCAGAGAAGCCTGTGGATGATTGACCTGGCCCTGTGGGAGGAGGTGGAATGTGCCAAGGGGAGAAGGAAGAAAGGCTGTGTGCACAGAGATCGGTGCTGGCCAGAGGCCTGGGCGGAAGAGCTCACGGCACGTCCAGAGACTTCAGAGTGGCCAAGCATGGCAGCAGCACGTGTGTGGGAGGGGAGGAGTAGGTGTGGGAGAGCTGGAAATGGGGTTCCGAGGCCCAGACTCTGAAGCCTGACCCTAATGGTCATGCTAAGGAGCTCACCTCTCCTGTAGGCAGAAGTGAGATTTTGAAGAAGAGGATCCCACTCAGAATTACATGTTAAAAATGAAGCCTTAATGCAACAGATAAATTGATCAGTTTGGAGATGTTGGAGGGAGGAATCCAGTTAGGAGGCCCTTGGAGTAATCCGGGTGACAGGTGGAGAGGCCTGAACACATGGTGGTCATGACAATGAATAGAAAGGGACAGGCCCGGCACAGTGGCTCACGCCTATAATCCTAGCACTCTGGGAGGCTGGGGCGGGAGGATTGCTTGAGCTCAGGAGTTGGAGACCAGCCTGAGCAAGCTCGAGATCCCCGTCTCTACTATAAATAGAAAGAAATTAGCCAAACAACAAAAACAGAAAAAAATAGCCAGGCATGGTGGCACGTGCCTGTAGTCCCAGCTACTGGGGAAGCTGAGGCAGGAGGATTGCTTGAGCCCAGGAGTTTGAGGTTGCTGTGAGCTAGACTGATGCCATGACACTCTAGCTGTGGCAACACAGTGAGACTCTGTCTCAAAAAAAAAAAAAAAAAACTGGGCGCAGTGGCTCACGCCTGTAATCCTAGCACTCTGGGAGGCTGAGGCGGGCAGATTGCTCGAGGTCAAGAGTTTGAAACCAGCCTGAGCAAGAGCAAGACCCCGTCTCTACTATAAATAGAAAGAAATTAATTGGCCAACTAATATATGTAGAAAATTAGCCGGGCATGGTGGCGCATGCCTGTAGTCCCAGCTACTCGGGAGGCTGAGGCAGAAGGATTGCTTGAGCCCAGGAGTTTGAGGTTGCTGTGAGCTAGGCTGACACCACGGCACTCACTCTAGCCTGGTCAACAAGCGAGACTCTGTCTCAAAAAAAAAAAAAAACAACAAATAAAAACAAAATAGAAGGGGACTGATTGGAGGAGTCTTTGGGAAGTCACATCAGTAGGATCAGTAGACTGAGTAGATTTGGAATCTGAGTGAGGTGGAAGGTCACCTCTCTGGGTGGTGGGGACATTGTCAGCTGAGATGGGGGTGCTAATGAGAGGACTAGAGAAGAAAGAATAGCTCGGCTGTGGTCATGCCAAGTGGGTGGCACTCATGGGACATGCACATGGAGATGTTCTGCAGAGGGTCTGGTACTCAGAGCGACAACAGGCTCAGACACAGGGGTCACAGGTGGACCTGGTGGGGGTGACACCTGGAGGTAGAGCCTGTTCTGGGAGCACTGCTCCTGCAGTAAGACAACTCAGGACATTTCTGATTTTGAAATGACTCTAAAAGGGGGAGAATAAGATACATAAATAAAGTTAATAAAGCAAAACAATAAAAAGGTGGGAGAAAAAGAAAGAAATCAAATAGGTAGTTGAAAAAAAAACAGATAGGGTAGTTAAACCAGTTACTTGGAAGATTTCCCTCCCTCTGAGGTCCTGAACCTGTTTTCCACGTGGCCTGTTAGAGGGGCAGCCATTTCTCTGACCTGCTGATATGTAGATTTGCGGGGGAAGAGGTTGTCCCCACAGGATCAGGGTCACTTGGCATCTGTTCTCAACAGAACGAAGAAATAACCAGGGCCACCATCTGCTGAGGGTCTCTTCTGTGTTGGGCTCATCGATTAGCTCTAGTCGTCACGTGGACTGGCCCTGCAGAGTAGATGTGTGATCCTTGTCCTACACACCAGGCAGAGAAGCTCCGAGCAAAGCCGGTGGCTAGAGAGAGGCAGAGCCGAGGGCCCAGGGCAGCTGGCGCCCATGTGAGTCTGCCGTGGGACTTGAGAAGGTTATTACCTGCCACGGAGGGAGAAGCCTGAAGCTATTGTTGATAATGGTGCTGGTGTTTTGAGAACACCCCCATGGTTTGCAGTTTGTGGGTATTGTTAGTAATAGTGGATTCGACTTCTGTGGCATTGAGTCTTGCCAGATTCACCTACTTCTAGCGCCTGTCATCTTGGAGAAGGATGTAAGCTGTGTGCTGCAGCCGTCCTTTCTCTCAGGATAAACTCTCTGATGCTGATCCCCTAGGCCAGAGTGTCCTCTTTCTCCCTTTAACTCCGAAGTTAAAATATTATATAAAAATCTTTTTTTTTTTTTTGAGAGTCTCACTCTGTTGGTTGGGCTAACGTGCAATGGCATCATCATAGCTCACAGCAACCTCAAACTCCTGGTCTTAAGAGATCCTCCTGCCTAAGCCTCCTGAGTAGCTGGGACTACAAGCATGCATCACCACACCCAGCTAATTTTTCTATTTTTTGTAGAGACAGGGTTTCACTGTTGCTCAGGCTGGTCTCGAACTCCTGACCTCAAGCGATCCTCCCACCCCAGCCTCCCAAAGTGCTTGGATTACAGGTGTGAGCCACCATGCCTGGCCAAAATGCTATTTTTTAATAGAATCAATTATAGTATCTACAACAACCTAAAACATGTCAACAGAACACGAGGTGACTTCTCTAGTTGTCATTATCTGAAGGATAAAGCTTATCTAGGTGCTTTGTGTTTCTGGCCATATTTTTCCATTCTTCTTCCCCCTGAGTTAATAATAGATCCGAGAACAGAAGGCATGTACTCAGGATCCACCTGCAACCACAGTGGCTCTCTCCCTCTGTGTCATCCCACGAGGTTTTCCTATAGTCCTTCATTCGAGGGCCAGCAGCAGTCCTCCCGTGAGGCTTGGTGACACGGGGATGATGAGTGGAGGGCCCGGGTCAAGGCTTCAGAGCAGAGCACCAGTGGTGTGACCAGGACCTCTCAAGTAAAGCAAGTGACAGCCTATAGAGAACTAGGCCTGGAAGGGCAAGAAATGGCCCATGGCTTTACGAAAAAGGACAGAGGAGCTGCGGATGGATGGGGAGAGGGGAAGAGTGTTCTGCTTTTGCTGCGCTCTGTTGTCACCCTGACTTTGGGTTCCTGTCTCAGAGTAACAAGCCTAGGACCAGCCTTCATTAGATAGGGGACTAGTCTGCAGCTGTTTCGATTATTCTTTGAATAATTCTTTGTGGTTTCCAGATTTTGTAAAAGAGTAAAAATTAATAAGGATGATGAGGAAACCCAAAGCCTTGGCCGTTGGTGGTGGGAGTGCCAGGGACACGGCAGGAGGGGATGGAGACATGGCTGGTGGCCTCTGGGGTCACTGTTCTGCTCTGGCAGTGACCTCATACCCCCCATTCTCCTTCCCTCAGCCATACCCTTGCCTCTGATCTGCTTTTGATTTGAAAAGACTAGGACATTTCATGTAAATGTCCAAAAATAGCGCTATTATCAGTAGCAGCTTCCGAGTGTGACTGGGGCCCCCTGGCCTTAGAGAACAGAGATCTGTGGATTCCCAGAGCTGGCCTCCCCTGCTGGTGTTTCTGAATGGCCGTGAATCCTTTTGACCCTTGTGCTGACTTTGTGAAGGAAGCTGGCGGATGATACCATCTCCATGAGAGAGATGCAGAAACCAGCTACCCAGAAAGCACCGCCTTGGCCCAGTTGCCCGGCTTGGGCGGGCTTTCCCTGCCGGCCGGCCTGTGTTCCCTCACTGAGTCCCCACCTTTCCGGAGGGTGCCCCGGCGACACGCCCTTCCTCCAGAAGCTGCTCTGACCTGGTGGAGGACTTGCACCATCTTGGTGCAAGCCTTTGGCCCTTTCCACTGGGCGTGTGTGAATGTCAGCTACAGCGGGGGCCAGGGGGGTGAGGCCAGAGTGCCCTGTCCTATGCTGGCCTAGGGGAAAGCACTTTAAATCTCAGTTGGATTTTTCATGCCCATTCCTGCCACCTCAACCACAGTGGCCGACTTTGGACTCTCCAGCTCAGTGGGTGTGCACCATCCCCACCCCTGACTCCCAGCATAGGCTGCTTCGTTCGGGGCTTCAGCTGGTGTCCCGGCACATTCCGGCTGGCGCCGTGCTGCTCCCTCTCTATGTCAGGGTGCGTTGCATCTCTGTCTGTCTGTCTCTCCATGCCCTCCTTCCTTGCCCTGGACCAGCTCTTGCAGATTCCATTCAGCCTGATTCTGTGATGCCGCCCTTGATACTGCTCGCTGTGGGGTGTGAGAAACTCTGTGCTAAGTGGCCTGACACTAAAAGCTGCTGGGTCTTTCTAATTTTGGCATTGGGAGTTTACAAGTCTACATTCTTGGCATTGCCAACCAGTTAGACTAGAACAATAAACTCCAATTTTTGTCATGGGAGGCTGTAATTAAAATGGCAGCTGGGACAAGGCACACTTACTGCATACTCTGGGGGTGGCCAGCTCAGTGGGGTGCTCAGGGAGACATGGGGATTTGAGTGTGTCCCCCACTCTTATGGGGCTTCCAGCTCAGAGAGCCGAGAGACTTCTCCAGGGCCCACAGAAAGAACAAGTCAGCGTTGGGCAGTGCTTGGGGAGGCCACCGCATTTGAGCACTCAGAAGTGGGCGGGGGTTGGAGTATTTAGGGGACTCCTCTTGGAGAAGTTGGAACCTGTGAGTCCCCAGGCTGCGGGGCATTCAGAGAGGCTGAGAGAGCAGGGCGTGTGTCCCGCACGGACACGGGAGTGAGCCGGGGCGGAAAGGAGAGCAGCCTCTCCCCCGCAGGCAGGCCACGCGGCCCCGCAGGTCTCTGCCTCTGTTGGAGGATTTTACAACTGCTAACCTGGGAACAATGCTGCCCTGGACCCAGGTTCCAGAACAGTCCAGATGGAGCCTTGGCTCTGAGCAACTACAGTTTGGCAACCAGAGCTCGGCAGCCAGTCTAGCGTCAGTTCTTATTATTCCTGCCGCCATCCGTCCTCTGCTGCTGTCCCTTGACGCTGCAGCCCATTGTGAAAGGCTGTCACAAGATGCAGGGGAGGCAGCCAGGCTTGGGGGAGCTGTCACCGCCGTTTCCAGGGTTCATTCAGTAGCTGAACAGAGGGGTTTGGCGGGCATAAATTCCCACTTTAAATCTGTGAGCTCCGTGGAAGAGGTTTTTTTCTGAGTGGCCCTAAAGCTCCTAAAAATAATGACTAAAAGTTTAGAAAATGGAGATTACAGCTTTACCTACGAAAGCATTTTCTGACTATTAGGGTTTTCTGAACAGAGTGGTCTCCTGAGTTCCCTGTTGCTGGAGGTGTTGCGCGGAGACGGGGTGACCTCTCGGCAGGGCGCTGAGAGGTGGAGGCGGACACACCCGCTGCAGCGTCGCCCTCGCGCCGTGCAGTCGGAGCCCTGTTTAATTCGGCTTCTCCCTGCAGCGCCGGAGGCCCCGGCCGCGTCTTCTGCCTCCCAGTGTCTTTCTCGCCCTGCTCGGCAGTGGACCTTCTCAGCTGCTACTTCAGTCCAACATTTAAAGGCAGTAATTGTTTTCCTTCTGTTTTGTTCAAGAAAACATTGTTATAATTTTCTCTAAGCCTTAAGCTTTCTAAAAACACTCACACACACACAAAAAAAAAAACCACCGCACAAGATACAATTTCAGGATGTGAAATTGTTTCTGTTATTGAAACCGTTGGACGCCATCGCTGGCGAGCACCGACCGAGTGCCCGCGGACGGGCGCCGTGTGCTGCACACGCGGGCCTCACTGTAGCGCTTGCGGCCGGGGTCACTTTTACTCCTGATTTACAAATGAGGAAACAGAGGCTCAGAGTGCTTGGGCCACCTGGATGGAGGTGCAGTGAGGCGGGGGGCCTGCCTGGACTCCTGCTCAGCCCACAGTGGGTCTCCGCCTGACGTGAGAAGCCCCAGGTGCCATGCCTGTGCCACTCCCTTGTTCTTCTCTCCCTTGCAGCTTCATAGCCGTGGAGAACATCGACAGCTACTGCGTGCTCATCTCCTCCAAAGCTGTTTACTTCCTGAAGAGTGGAGACTACGTGGACCGAGAGGCCATCTTCCTAGAAGTCAAATACGACGATCTCTACCACTGCCTTGTCTCCAAAGACCACGGGAAGGTGTACGTGCAGGTGACCAAGAAAGCCGTGAGCACGAGCAGCGGCGTGTCCATCCCAGGCCCCTCCCACCAGAAGCCAATGGTGAGTCCCCCATGCTGTCGCCAGCCCTGCTGGGTGGCGCATGCAGGGTTTGGAGGTGGAAAGTCTCTGCAGGCTGGGCTGGGCTGTGCTCATCCAAGGCCCCTGCTTCTAAGTCCTGGTTACTGGAGGGGCCCAGGCCACAGTAATGAGTAGTGCTGCCCTCCCAGCCAGGCTGCTCATGACCCCAGGCGAGTTACTCAACATTCGTGACTTAGTTACCCGTCAGTACGGCAGGGGAGCAGCACTTCCTCTAGTTAGTGGTGAAGAACAACTAACACGATGCACAGGGGATTTTAGTCCCAAAAGGTGATTCTTCAGCGCATTGAATCTGAGAAGGTGCCAGAGCGCACACTGGCCTCTCTACTGTTTCTCCTGTAACAGTGGAAACCATGACTTTTGGTTCTTCACAAAGAAGCAGTATCTAGCATGCTCAGCAAATATCTGTAAATAGAAATTATGCTGTGCATCCAAAGGGGACAAGGTATTCTGAGGACTTTTAAATAATAACAAGGCTCCTATGAATAACTAACATTCCCGAAGGGCTCGCTGTGTGTTGGCTGCATGCTGAGTGCTGCCTGTGGGTCACTTTGTGTTGTATGCTGCCATTCTCCCCACTTTCCTGTTGGTGAGGGCAGGTGACTCGTTCAGGCTACACAGCAGACCCTGGGAGGAGCTGGGGTTCAAACCCAGGCGGTCCCACTCCAGAGCTGGCCGTCTAGACCGCAGAGCCCCTTGCTGTGCTGCCTCGGGTCGGAGGCGCTGTCCTGCCGCAGAAGCAGGTTGGAGGAAACCCACCCATCCTAGCCACGGTCTGACTCAGTGGCTTGTCCTGACACTCAGGTGTTAGCCCTGCACACTCTCACCTGGTATGCCAGGATTTTCAAGCCTGCAGTCAAGAAAGAAGTGTCATTCAAAAGAGCCTGCCTGTCTCTGGTCTTCCCGCAGATCAGGAATAGCAGCCTCTCTGGGCCTCTCCCAGGAGTCCTTTGACCTCCCCTGCTCAAGTGCGCGCCCTCCGCTTATGCGGCTCCGCTGGGGTCACTGGCCTGAGTCAGGGCTGCTTGATGAGCACAGTTAACACCCAAGCTGAGAGTGTTTCTCCAAGTTCCTGTTCACGGAGCCCTGATACGCCGCTGCCCCTTTCCAGCCAGGCAGGCCACGAAGCCTTCTTGGTGAGAAAGGCCCAGCGGCGTCTGTGTGCTGATTCCTCTTTCTTCTTTGACCACGGCCAGACTTTGAGCAGAATCCGCAGTGCGATCCTTTATTCTCGCTCTCGGTATTCCCTCCCAGCTCCTACCTCCTCAGGACTGAAACTGCGTCTCCGTTATGGGGGTCACCAGTCTCAAGGGGTCGTGGGTTGGCTGCACAGTCACACGGGGAATATGTTTAAAAGAACAGACTCCACTCCAGACTTTCCCTTGGGAGCCTATGCAAGTTGAAAACAGTATAGACAGAGTGTGTCTATACTAAGGTGCGCCTCTGCCGCTCCAGCGCGCAGCCGCACTGGCGCGTGCTCAGGTTCCACCGTCTCCCCGCCTCGGGGCAGCTACTCATCCTGCTCTCCTCCCCAGGTGCACGTGAAGTCTGAGGTCCTCGCCGTCAAGTTGTCACAGGAGATAAACTATGCAAAGAGCCTTTACTACGAACAGCAGCTTATGTTGAGACTCAGTGAAAATCAAGAGCAGTTGGAGCTGGACTCCTGAAAAGCCCCAGCTGCTGGAGAGACTTCCGGACACACCCGAGCCAGCCAGGAGGAAGGAAAAGGCCCGCACCCTGGTATTAAATTAGAGGCAAAACCAGAATAAGGTTTGGGGGAAGATGTCAAGGAATGAGGGAAAGTAAATCCTCACGGGGAAAAATACAAATAGAAAGCATATTCATTTGTGGGGCAGGCAGTTACTTTAGATTATGGGGAAGTAATTTTTAAAAGATATTGGTTGAATAACGTTAAAAAAAAATGTACTGAGATGAATCTAATTTTTAGATTGCCCTGTATTTTGTTAACATGTATATATGTACAACTATGTGTTTGTAAATACATAGGAGCGTTCCTGAACAGGGCCTGTCATGTGTGTAAAGGTTTGTTAACTGTAAAGTAATATAAAATTATATTGGATCTTCTATTGCACTAATTCTATATGTCTAATTCAGGGTACTCTCTATAGAAAGGCATTCTTAAAAATTGAAGAATGTTATGTCTTAGTTTTGGAAACTAAAGTATTCAAAGTAAAGTAAAGTGGATTGAGTATTGAGAGTGATGCCTTTGGAACCTTCGGTCATCCAGGCTAGAGCTGTGAGCCAAAGTATTCCCACCGGAGCTGGCCCTTCAGAAGGCCCTGGGAGAGTGGCTTGGTAGTAGCCCACCTTACATTTCTCACCCTCATTTTACAGATAGTTCTTATATTGTCACAGGTTATTTTTTAAGTTATCGATCTATTTGACTTTCTCCTGACTAGCCCTGCCAAACTTAGGGGAAAAATTGTGTTCCATTACCATATATATACACAAATCAGCATTATAAGTTTTTGTTGGGTTATTATTAGAGGTTTGAAACATTGGTAGGCTCTGTTGATTTAAAAGGGAAAAAAATCCCATTGAACTGTTGTAACAAATCAAAAACCCGCAATGAGAACGTTCTCCTTCCTGGACAACAACAGAGGACGAGGTCCTGGGACTGTTTTCTTTTTAATAAAGCCACACGCCGGCATCGCAGCTCCACAGCCCTAGGGGACACAGAGACGGTGACCCCAGGACATAAAGGGACAGGGAGAGAATTCCAGAAAAGGGAATGAAATAGGAGTATTAAAAACCAGTGTTTGTAAGCTTTTCATGGAACCAAGATGTGGCCAAAGCATCTCTTGTCCTTGGTTTTAGATTCCAGCCAGCAGCAAGGCCTGGTGCGCGTGCCCACTCTTCCTGGGCCTTGCTTCCGGTGGCTTTCCTTTTCTGTAAGGAATATGCACATACGGAAAGAAAAAAGTGGGGGGGTTTACTTTAGAATGAATGACTCACCTTGTGATTTCTACATTTTTATTTTAATAAAGCTAATCAATTTCTACAACCTTATCACACGTAGCCGAGTCTGGGGTGACTCAGAGGATCAGTGGATGTGCGGAAGGCTTTGGTGCTTACAGCTCACCCAGACCCTTCCAAGACACAAATGAAGCTAATCTCTCTCCTTCTCTCCCACCCCTCCCCCTTCCCCACTTCCTTCCCCTGTGTGTGTGTATGTGTGTGTTTGTGTTCGTTCTGAGAGGAAAGAAGGGAGCTTTAGCACAAGGGCTTGAGCTAAGTAGTGTTTTCCAGGATTAGTTGTCTTGAACTCCAAGGTTTGGATAGTCTTCACTGAACTCCCAAGTTAGTGGATTGCAAAATTGAAACTTGGCTTTTGCAGGGTTGGGTGGGTTTAGGTTGTTTGTGTGTCTCTTGCTGGGTGGTAGTCATGACTGTATCAGCTCATGTGGCCTCCACGGAATCTGAGAGCCAAGTGTTACCTCCTCCCCGTCTTCCTCACCAGCCTCCCTCCCTGCACCCCCACAAGCTTGGCTTGTGGTCTTTGTCATCAGTAACCCACTGCCTGAGATCATGATCTCTTAAAGTTGAGACTCTCAGAAGGGTTGATTATGTGTGTCAGTGAGCCTTCTAACTCTTTCTAGAACAAAGGCACTTGAAATGTCTTTATTGAATTAAGGAGTATTGCTAAAGAGGTCTGCTTTGGGCCCCAGCAGCACCTGGAATCGCCAGGTGTGAGTGCAGGAAGCTAGTTGAGGGCTGCCCCTTGGGCCGGTGCTTCAGGAGGACTCAGGGAGGTTTCACACGCCTCCTCCCGACTCCTTGCTAATTTTAATCAGCTCTTTAAATAGTTGCCCATCTCCCATGATTGCACAACTGCTCACTTTGACATTTGCGCCTAGGAAAAGGCAGGTGTTATAATGGATCCAAAGACCTAGTGGGGTGGGGCTGGGTGGGAGGCGCTCCGGTGCCCTGTGGGCCTAGTGCCAGGCAGTTTCCTGGTTCTTACCAGGAAAAAAACAAAGCTTTAGAGGAAGCAGGCTCTGCCCCTGGGTCCTTGAATGCCCCATTGCTTTTTAAATTGGTATTTAGCTAGTGATGTCTAAGACTTTGTTATAATTTCTACTGATTTTCTTGCTGCCTCAAATACACAGCTCCTCTCTGAGGAAAGTAAAATGAGTAAGGATATGGGGAAATCGGATACGGAGACATCCAAGACCATCCCAATTCCCTGACCCAACCACTGGCCGACTCATGTTGCCGCCCAACCATAGCTGCTTTTCTCCGCCCGCTGGAAGGACTGGCCAGGCCCAGTGTCCCTCCCACCCTGCCCCGCGCCCCTGGGCCTGGTCACTACACGATGGAAAACAGACAAGCAGCCTCTTCCCCAGCCCAGGGTGTCTTGTTGCTTGGTGGACTCACCGCAATGTGCAGAAGGCTCCAGGGCCACTTTCTTTTTAAGTATCATCTGTGCCTCAAAATATCATAGTAGCTGCTTGATCAAATTCTGAAAATAAAATATTTGGTTCTCTACTGTGTAAACACTATTACAATCACCAGTGTGTTAAGACTCTTGAACTTGGTTCTCATGTCAGAGTCATCCTTTTCTTCCTGTGGAATAAAATGTTTTGTCGACTTCCCAGATTTGTACTTTGTTTTCTTCTGGTTTCTTGGTAATCCATAGATTCTAGAACTATCTCCAATGGCAAATACTAAATACGGTATAATATTTGCAATGAAATGTAGCCTCTGCCTGCAGCCCAGGGAGGCACGTGCCAGGGCAGACCCCACGCACTGAGCAGGTCCCGACTTCCCAAGAGTACGACGTGGCACTCGCCTCTGCAGGCCCGGAGGCGCCACGCCGAGGTGACCGGTGCAGTCCCCAGCGGGACGGAAGTCGTCACTTGGCGTTTAGACCGATGAAGTGCAAACAGCAAAGGAGACTCAGCAGGCACTTCCAGGGACGGAGCGACACCAAGAGGGTGTGGTCCAGAAAGGTTTCAAAGCCGAACTAATCGGGGTTTGAGAACCAACACTGAACAATGCAGTTGGCAGCGTCAAAGTCACTGGGAGCAGTTGCAGAGGAGGGGTGGGGCCGGGTCGGAGGAGAAAAATGGAAAGAGAGAAGCTGGAGAGAAGGAGTCTGACCCTCTGGAGGAGTCCGGCCGTAAGCGGAAGGTAAGAAGGTTCTGGTGCTTCCCGGGGAAGGAGGAGTGACAGTGAGGAGAGGGAAGACCAGCGGCCGGGCATGGGGGACTTCAGTAGATTGCTCCTGTTTCTCGGGGGATGGGCCGAGAATGAGTGTAGGACAGGACACGGTGGAGATTTGGAAAGAGGAAGGTGCCAATAGTCACGTAGGATAACTGGAGAGTGCTGACCAGGCCAGAGGAGCGTGATGTGTTTGTCGGGCAATGTTGGGGCCCATTCGAGGTTGGTGACCATGAATTCAAAGCCAGACCGGCAGCCCGGTTTTGTTGTGTTGTTCTCCAGCCACATTTAGCTGCAGGGTTCCGTGGGGGCTAAGCCAAGCCCTGGATTTAATCGAGAGCTGTTCCCCTCGCCTGTCGAACTACCTCGTTGTCCACCATCGCCACTTAAACCAGACAAGAGCCAGTCCGAACAGAATGTCGAACAGAAATCCAAGAGCTTAGAGAAGGGAAGGGCTACACTTTTCAAACCAAAGCACAGTATCCAAAGAATATGCCCTTTCTAGGGGGGAAAGGGTGGGAGGTGTGGCTGACACCCCCAAATGAGAGCACGGCTAGACTATTTTCGGGGCTCACAGGCACAGGGGGGCGATACTTGACCACCAACCAGACAGCCCAGGGCGTGAGGATGCCACTGGCCTAGACAGGGCGTGCGTGTGACATCTTCAGTTTCCTCCAACCAGTGCGGCGTGCTGCCGTGCACCGAGTCACTGCAGAGACAGCTTCACCCTAGTTCTTGAGAGCAAGAATGTGGCTTCTAGTGCTGCCAAAAACAAAAAACAAACTTGAGGTTCACTGCTCACTGGGACACTGTATCGCAGGACCCTAAGAACAGGTGTCTAAAAGATGCTGAAGTGCTTCCTCCACACAGATGCAAGCATGTTCATTATTATTTAGAAGTTTTGATTAACTCCAAAGATCACGTGTTCAGGAAATTTGGAGTGAGGTTTTGCTGTCACCTGCAAGGACCTGAAGATAACTGCTCACCTGAGCTGTGGCGATAAAATGGATCGTAAAGACCGAAGAAAAAAGACGTCTGCTGCTGTGACCAGTCCTGGTGACGCTTTTAAAATTAGTTTTTAGATTTTTATACAAATGCAGAACACAAACCTACTTTCACATCTACGTTCTGTACTGTGAGGGCAGTTACCGCAGCATCTTTGCAGTGTCACCCGTCTGTCCTCCGTCCACTCCACTTCGAAACTCAGAAACCTCAGCTAGTGCCCGAACTCTCACGCTGGTATAATTGCACACAGAACATATATGCATGGATGTACATAGCCATGGTTTCCTAGCGTTTGTCTTTACAAAAATGGAATCATGCTCCGTCTATACCGTTTTGCAACTTGCACTTCCCTTCGGGGTGGCAAGTGTATTCTCTCTTAAGTGCTGCCCATTAATTAATGGTGTCAACGTTCTACAATTTCCTCAACTGTTCCTGCACTGATAGGCATTCCCCTAGTTTTCAGGCTGCCTCCAGCTGGCCCCCCAAGAGCAATACTGAATACCGTCCTGTTCACCTGCTCAGGCCCCAGTTTTACTTCTGTGCAGCAGATGCCCAGGAGCTGATTGGGTAGGAGGTGTATTCAAGGGCATTCCCCCAAAATCCTGGTGGGAATGTGAAGGGCTGCAGCCAACCCTGAGCACACCTACCCTGCGCCTGTCGTCGGTCTGATGGGTATAAAGTGGTATTTCATTGTTACTTTGTCTTGCATTTCCCTAGCAGCAAATTTGACAAAAACCATTGTTTGTTTGTTTATTGGCATTTGGATTAACTGTTAGGAATGGCTGCTGAATTATAGCAAATGCCTTTTCAGAATCTATTATTATGACCGTATTAGTTTTTCTCCTTAACTTTGTGTGTGTGTGTGTGTGTAATACATTGTGTTGATTAATTTCCTGTTACTGAAACACCCTTAATCCCTGGAGTAAGAGATTCCACTTGGGCGTAATGTGTTAGTTTATTCTTTTGATATATTTCCTGGGTTTTTTGTCTAATACTTTGAATCCTTGCATCTTTAAAGTGAAAGGGATCTATAATTTTCTTTTTTTTCATAGTATCTTTGTCAGATTTTAGAATTAAAATTATGTTGCCTTCATAAAATGGATCAGGGAGCTTTCCACCATTTTCTATGGCTTGCAATACTTAAATTACATTAGAATTTCCTCCTCTGGTTGTTTTTTTGTTTTTGTTTTGTTCTTGTTCTTGTTTTTTGAGACAGGGTCTTGCTCCGTCTCCTGGGCTGGAGTGCCATGGCGTCATCAAAGCTCACTGCAATCTCCAACTCCTGGGCTTAAGTGATCCTCCTGCCTCAGCCTCCCAAGTAGCTGGGACTACAGGTGTACGCATCAACACACCTGGCTAATTTTTTTATTTTTTGTAGAGACAGGGTCTTGTTCTTGCTCAGGCTGGTCTTGAACTCCAGCCTCAAGCAATCCTCCTGCCTTGGCCTCCCAAAGTGCTGGGATTATAGGCGGAGCCACCGCGCCCTGCCTGTTCTGGTTTTTAAAGGTTAAATAAAAGTGGGCTGTAAACCCCTGGGTTCTAAAACTCTTTTCAGTGGTTCCCTTTCATCATCATCCCACTCTACTCTTGTTCATTGAAAGATTCAAGTTTTCCATTTCTTCATAGGTCAATCTTGGTAGCATTTGATTTTTTTTAATCATTCAATTCTCTTAAGTTTTTTAAGTTGTTGTCATAACTTGCATGTGTTGTCTTAAAATTATTTTCATGCCTCCTGTAGCTGATTATTTCTCCTTTCTCCTAATCTTCCATATTTTTACTTTTTTTTCATAATTAACTTTTTGAGGTGATTGTTTTTTTCAGAGAACCAGTTTGAAATTTATTTCTCTTTGCTTTGTTTTTATTACTCTATTGATTACTTCTTTGATCTTTTACTCCTTGTTCCAGCCTGTTTTGATTTATTTTATTCTTCTTTTCTTGCTTTGTAAGGTAAACATTTAGTTTTGTTATGTTTTTTTTCACCTTTCTCCTTGAATGATGATGGCATTTTAGGGTTTTAAATTTTCCTTTGACTACAGCTTGGTTTCTCTCATAGATTTTGGTATTAAATGTTCTCCTTTCATTGTTATCTGTGTACTTTTAAATTTTACTTTTAATTTCTTCTTTGATCTAAGGATTACTTTGATCTAAGGATCACTTAGGAAAATGTTTCTTAATTTCCAAACATTAAAAATATTATCTCTTTTAAATTAGTGTTTTTGAATTTTATTGGATTATGATCAATAAGTGTAACCTAAAGATTTCTACATTTATAAAAAGGTCTTGTGACTTTCTTTTTGTCCAAGTACTCGACCAATTTATGTAAATGTTCCGCTAACATATGAAACAGATGTATATTCTCTGTTTGAGGCACGGGTAGAGACAGAAGTTTATAGACTGTATTAATCACATCCCGTATGATCTTACTTATTTTTTTTTTTTTTTTTTTTGCGTAAGAGAGCCCTGACCTACATCTTCAAGTGGCCTGAGGGGCCGTTTCTAACCGAAGCTATATCCTCTGGAACGGCAGTAAGTGCTTAAAGTAAACAAAGTTAGAAGAAAGGCTACAGAAGAAAAGAACACAGCAGCCTTAATTAAGCTTCCTCCAAATAATCCAGTTGGAACTTTAGAGGGATTTGATGCGGGAACAATTGCGCTACAGAGCTGCCTTCTCCGCGCCCAGGAGCCGGGCCAAGCCATTTGTCGCTCTGAGAGGAGCCAGACCATGTTCTCTCACAGTCGTTGCCCAAGCAGCACACCCAGCATAAATAGTTCCCAGGGGCTAATAAAACTTCACACCTCATGCTTATTCTGGTCTGACTCAAAATCACAAAAAGGTCACGGATGCATTTTGACTTGGAGGAAACGTATAGATCTAGGCCAACTTGACTCTTGGAAACCCTGGGCAGGTCTGCCCTGGAGGGAGGTGGTGTGTGAGAGTGGGGAGGGGACAGGAGCTGAGATGACTCCCAGGGCCACTTTAGGGGGAAAATTCCTGCCTTCTGGGCATGTCTTCCTAAGACACTTAACTTGAGGGTACATGGAGACTTCTGGGAAGTTCGGCCAGCCCTGCAGAAAGGCAGCTCTCAGTTTGTTCGATGATTTGTCCGTAGAGATCACACATCCCCAGGTGTCCCCCAAACACAGGTGACTCTGATTCTAGAGTAACCAAGCCTCTGGCCCTCTGACTACAGGGACACACTGCCAGCCCTTGCTGTCTAGCATGTCCCGTGTGCCAGGCTCAGGATTGGATGCCGGGGACACGCAATGAATAGGGTGACACTCTCGCCACCCTCCCTGAACTAAATTAACGGACGTTGGGGTGCAGCAGGGAAGACTGCACTGAGGAAGAGGCGGGGGATCCGAGTCCAGAAAGGCCGAGAAGAATGCACGAGGCAAAGGGGAAAGGGCAGTGCCCACGTGCAGTTGGCGCTGTGCAGCGCTGGTCACCGGCGAGGACCAGTATCTCCAGACTGGCTGGAGTACAAGGACGGGAGGTGGGAGGTGGCCGGGGCCAGATCATCTTGGACTTCATAAGCCATGCTTGGACAGGTTTTAGGCCAAGGATTCCACGGTAAGATTGGCATCTCAAAAAATACCTCTGCGGGTGCAAGTGGAGCCGGGGCAGCGTGGATCGGGAGTGGAAGGCCGCTGCAGTAGTCACGGCAAGAAGTAAGGCGCGCTCGGGCGGGACGGAGAAGCATACCGAGTTGGGACATGTTCTTGAGCAAGAACAGACAAACTAGAGGGATCGATTTAATGTAGAGAGGAGACAAAAAGATACCCAGGGCAGCTCCCAGGTTTCCTGCTTCAGTAGCCAGTGGTGCGCTTGCAATCGGGGCAGACGGGACAGTGGCAGGAGCAGGGCGTGAGAGGCGGGGCCGGAGCGAGCCGTGGGGAACAAGTGGAGTGAGCGAAGGACACTGAGCAGCGGGGACTGGAGGGGCCGGTGGGAAAGGCAAGAACGTTCCACGAAAGAGGATGCCGGCGGTGTCACAGCGGGTGCACGTTGTGTTGCACAGCGCGGAGGGGTCAGAAAGGTTCTGTTGGAATCGCGGGAGCAGGAGCGACCTGAGACAGCGGGAAGTGGGGACGGCAGGGCAAGTACAGGCAGTGGGTGGGACGGGGGCCACGGAGTGGTTGGCCCGTGGCAGCCAGCAGGAGTGGGACCCTCGGCAAATGAAAGCGTGACACGGCCACCTGCAGACAATTCCAAACAATAAGAAAACCAGGCCTGGAAGCCAGTCTGCTTTTTATTACCACCACGCTCTTGGCAATTCTAAACAAACCTGGAGATTTTCTGTGAAGATAAGATTTCCCTCCCTTTAAAAATCTTCAGTGGGTTTAGATTCCATTGAGTTTGCGTGTGTGTGTGCTTCAAATTAGCACATTTCTATTTTCCTTTAATAAGCCTTGCATTCCACGTGGACAGTAATTCTGAGAACGGCCAGTTGTGCAGTGGGCGCCAACGCACCTGGCCCCAGCCGCACACCTTCCTGCGGAGAGAATATTCTATGGGTTTGGAACTGTTCAGGCTTGCTTGGGGCACAGTTCAAGGCTCCCAGCCCCCTGTTCCTGCCTATTCCTGCATTTAAACAGGTTCGAAGTGAACAGTGACACACAGTGATTGTAAAGAAGCAATAGAACTTGGGTCGCTTCAATTCTGTCATTCTATGGGACCGCTTGCAGTTTGTGTTTAAAATTTTAAGCAGCGAAACAGGGTGCATGCAGACTATGAAGTGCAATCTTTTTGTTTGGTAAGTGCAAATTTTTGTTCATATAGGAAATACAAATAAAATAGTTACATTAGTCGTATGATTTAGTAATTACCAAAATTATAGATGTACCTTTTGCAGAGGTAGTGATTTCATTAAAATCCACCTAGAAGTTACTACAGAATTATTTAAGCATTTGTTGTATGGGGCTATAACCAAAACATAAAAATCCAAGCCATTAAATAAATATAAAAATATGATATGATTAAGTAATTCTGCCCTTTTTGTATTATGATACTTATTTAATTTTTACTGGCATAATTATGGACTTTTGTTGGGGTATTTTTTGTTTTGCTTTTTTTTGAGACCAAGTCTCACTCTGTTGCCCGGGCTAGAGTGCCGTGGCGTCAGCCTAGCTCACAGCAACCTCAAACTACTGGGCTCAAGCAATCCTCCTGCCTCAGCCTCCCGAGTAGCTGGGACTACAGGCATGCACCACCGTGCCCGGCTAATTTTTCCTCTTCTTGGTAGAGACGGGGTCTCACTCTTGCTCATGCTGGTCTCAAACTCCTGACCTTGAGCGATCCGCCTGCCTCAGCCTCCCAGAGTGCTAGGATTGCAGGTGTGAGCCGCCGCACCCGGCCTAGACTTTTTAAATTCAATGAAAAATGTTTACTCTCTGCAACTCTTTTCTTGTTACTATTATTTGTTTCATTCATGATTGTTATTAAAGTGAATTTTGGCATATTGAGTAGAGGAGTGTTACCAAAAAAGGGTTCTCTCTGGGTTTCCAGCACACTGGGGACACCACTGGCCCAAGACGAGGATCCCTGGGGATGTGGACATCTGTCACCCTGGAGATGGGAGGGGAACTGGCTCCGAGGACCAGGGACACCAGGCTGAGTTGATGAGGGGACTTCACAAAAGCACTGAAACATGTCCAGTGCAGCCGAACTGGGGAACGGCAAGGCAGACGAGATCCAGACTGAAAAAGCCCTGAACTTGAGTTTTGCACTAGTTTGAAAGGAAATGTTTTCCAATCCTGTGCCCCAGCCCACACTACTCCTGTCTCCAGAGGCAACGACTTTGAACTTTTCCAATTTCTTCTTGTATTTAACTTCATTTTTCCAAATATCATGTGTCTACCACCTCTTCTTGATTATTTTTTTCCAGTTAGAGGTGTTATCTATGATTTCCTACTCTGGAAAATATTCCACATTGGGAAAAAAAAAAAGAGGACATCATTATATTAATAGATCCTACAGACGTGTAAAAGATAACAAGGGAATATTACGAGTAACTTTTTGCCTTTAAATCTGACAGCTCAGATAAAATGGACACATTTCTTGAAAGGCACAAATTACCAAAATTGATAGAGGAGAAATAAAAAATTTATATAGGCCGGGCGCGGTGGCTCACGCCTGTAATCCTAGCTCTCTGGGAGGCCGAGGCGGGCGGATTGCTCGAGGTCAGGAGTTCGAAACCAGCCTGAGCAAGAGCGAGACCCCGTCTCTACTATAAAATAGAAAGAAATTAATTGGCCAACTAATATATATACAAAAAATTAGCCGGGCATGGTGGCGAATGCCTGTAGTCCCAGCTACTCGGGAGGCTGAGGCAGGAGGATTGCTTGAGCCAGGAGTTTGAGGTTGCTATGAGCTAGGCTGACGCCATGGCACTCACTCTAGCCTGGGCAACAAAGCGAGACTCTGTCTCAAAAAAAAAAAAAAAAAATTTATATAACACTGTAGCTATTAAAGAAGTTAAATTTGTCACTAAAAGCTTTCTTCCAAAGAAAAGTCTAGGCACAAATGGCTTCACTTGTGAATTTCATCAAACATTGGGGAAAAATTAGTATCAATCCTACACAAATTCTTTCAGAAAATAGAGACAGCACTTTCCAATTCATTTTATGAGGCCAGTTGTTCTGATACCAAAACCAGACAAAGGCTTTACAAGAAAAGAAAACTAAAGACCAATATCCCTCATAGACATAGATGCAAATTCTCTTAACAAATCTTTAGCGTATCGACTCAATAAGTCACGCAATTAAAAATTGCAGTTTTTAATTGCAATTAAAAATAAGCAAATATTGGAACAGACACTCCACAAAAGAATTAAACAAATGGCCCGGAAGCACATGAAAAATGTACAGTATCACTCTCAGGGAAATGCAAATTTAAACCACAATGAAATAGTGCTGCACACCTATAAAGTGATTAAAGTTAAAACATCTGACAATAGCAAGTGTTGGCAAGGATGGGGAGCACCTGGAATTCTCATACGTTGCTGGTGGGAGTTTCAAATAGTACAACTACTTTGGAAAACAGCTTGGTAGTTTCTCAAAGAGTCAAACATACACTCACCACATGACCTGTCAGCTCCACTCACTGGTATCTACTCAAGAGACATGGAAACATGTCTACACCAAGACTTGTGCTCTGATGTTTATTCACAATAGCCAAAAATTGGAAACAACTCAAAATGTCCATCACCAGGTGAGTGGATAAACAAATTGGGTATAACACAAGGTTGGAATGCTACACGGCAGTAAAGACAAACTGCTGGCACACAAAACCTCGTGGATGAATTCTAAAATCTTGCTGAGTGGAGGAAGAGTGAAGCCGATCTAAGCTTTGAAAAGATAACCAGGTTCATGGCATGAAAAGATGTGAATGGAGTGGCTGGGGGGAAACCTTTCTCTTAGAAAACAACTGAAATAGTCCAGGCAAGAGACGATAAGGAGGGTCACTCTAAAGAAGTGAAGGGCCGGGCGCGGTGGCTCACGCCTGTAATCCTAGCACTCTGGGAGGCTGAGGCAGGCGGATCGCTCAAGGTCAGGAGTTCGAAACCTGCCTGAGCAAGAGTGAGACCCCATCTCTACTATAAAAAAATAGAAAAAAATTAATTGGCCAACTAAAATATGTATATAGAAAAAATTAGCCAGACATGCCTGTAGTCCCAGCTACTCAGGAGGCTGAGGCAGGAGGATCGCTTTAAGCCCAAGAGTTTGAGGTTGCTGTGAGCTAGGCTGACGCCACGGCACTCTAGCCCAGGCAACAAAGTGAGACACTGTCTCAAAAATAAATAAATTAATTAAAAAGTGGAGAGAAGAGAAAAGACTTGAAAAAAGAGTCAACTTGGTCCTCTGAGCGGAGGTGTGGGACCGGAAGGGAAACGCCACGAGGGCAGGGAGGGGCTTCCCAGGTGGGAGTGTGGACACTTGCCACTGTTTCACCTGGACGGATCCTCCCTTCTTCTGGAAATGGACCCCAGATCCCCTCTGGGGAACCATCTCCCACCCACTCTCGGCCCTGTAGTTTAAGAGGGGCTCCGTTCCGTGCCCTGCCTGAGGGAAGACGCCTGTAACTCAGTGCTGGCCCATCAACAGCCCCGTCTCCCTGGCAACCGTTTGTGCAGCGGGGATACGTGCTGAGAAACACGGCACTGGGCAATTATGTCGTGGTGCGAGTCCTGTGGCACGCACTCACACGAACCCAGGCGGCACAGCCTGCCACACGCCTGGCTCTGAGCGGCGTCAATCGCTCCCAGGCCACAAACTTGCACAGCACGTTGCTGTACTGAATGCTTCAGGTGACACAATGGTAGGTATCTGTGTGTCTACACATAGCTGAACATAGCAAGGTTGCGGTAGAAATACGGAATTACGATCTTTTGGGAACGCCATCATATGTGTGGTCCGTCGCTGACCAAAACAGTCACACATGTCGTCGTGCACGTATGACTGTACTTGTGCCTATTTCAGGGATAGTCATATGATCCAGCTTTGGCTCACTAGTGCGATTCCAACCCTGGATACAGGGGTTGGTTCCAGAATGCACTCGGGGTCCAGTCACGGTGAATCCAGGGACTTGGGCAGAAGTTTCGGGAGGAGATGCCTTCTTTCCCCTGGACTTGAACCTGGACTGTATGAGCCTGGGGCTGCCGGGACCCCGCGTGGGCAGGGGGCAGGGGGCAGGGGCTGCCCAGGGTAAGACACGCCAGAGGCGGCCAGCCTGAGCCACCAGGAGAGGCCGGGTCCCCAGGACATCATTTGAACGCCTGGACTTTGCGTAAACATGTTCAGAGGTCCATTCGCCCTTTTAGGTCACTTGCAAGGGGCAGGGTCTTGACCCCTGGTCAGATGGAGACCTGGGAGAGGAAGGTGGTGAGCCCCCTTTGGACACCTTGAACACGGGCCCCAGGGAGCGTCCAGCTGGCAGCGCTGGATGTGGAAGAGTGACATGGGCGTCATGCCTTCGGAGACAGTGGCTTCAACCGTTCAAAGGACAGTGCCCGGAGAGGGCAGAGAAGGCGCAGAGTGAGCAGTGGGTTAAGGCCAGGGCCGGGGGGAAGCTCCAAGTGAGGACCGCGCGAGGGGCGGAGCCAGGGCGGGTCCGTGGGTGCTGGTGGGTGGTGACCAGGAGGGGTCGTGGGCACGGCTGACAAAGGGGGACCAGGCGCCGACTCTGCTCTGAGGTCAGGTGGAGCGAGGCTGACAAGGATCTGGTGGATTTGGGCCACCACTGGGCCACGGTGACTTCCCCCAGCAGCCCTGGGAGGGGGGCCGGGAGCCGGCCCTGTGTCGAAATAGGGTCCGAAGGTGAAGACGGGAGGGTAGATGAGTCTGTAATTTGATGGTGGAAGGGGGGGGAGGGAGGGTCTTGTCCCCTGCCTTGTAGGTGTTTTAAAAGCAGCAGGGAGTTGAGCATGCGAGTGTGCTGGAAGGAAGAAGCCAGTTGGGAGGGTGGTGGGTAATGAAGAGGGAGGAGAGAGAGAGAATGATTGGGGGTGGGGTGGGGTTGGAGGAGGGAAGGACTCCTAGAGGCCCAGGCAGGAGGCCTGCCCGCTGGGCAAGGAGTGGGCCTCTTGCTTCTGCCACGAGGCTGGCTGTGCCTTGGCCCGGGAGTTTCGCGCTCTCAGTCGCGTTGGGCGAGGCCTCCGGGGCCTGGAAGGGGTGGGTGTGAGGGCTCGGCGAGGAGGAGGAAGCAGAGCCGGGGCACACAGGGCGTGCTCTCGGAGTCGGGCCTCACGGGCTGCGGGAGGGGCGTCCTCCCCCACCGCCCCGTGGGGGACACGGCGGCAGAGGGGCCAGCTGGCCTCCGCGGAAGGTCTCTGGCTCTCTGGGCCTCTGTGAGTTTGCAGAGGGGTCTGAAGAGGGCCTGGGGTCAGTGTGGGCAGCGAGGCTGGCCTCACCTCTGCGTCCCTCCGGCAGCTCGGCCCGCGCCGCGCAGGGCGGGGGCTCTGAGGAACGCGGCTCCCACCGTCACCAAGGAGACCAGCGCTGCCCCGTAAAATCCCGTAAAATCATGCAAGTCACGTATGTCATTTCAAACTTTCTGGGAGTCACATTTTTTTTTAAAAAAAGGAAAAACAAATGGGAAATTAATTTTAGAGTTAACTAGAGTTAACTCAAAGCATCCAAAATATTATCATTTAATGTGTAATCAATGTAAAAATTGATAAAAATATATTTTATGTTCTTATTTTGTAGTAAATCTTCAAAACGTGGTGTGTGGGTTTTTTTGTTGTTGTTTGTTTGTTTTAGACAGAGTCTCACTCTGTTGCCTGGGCTAGAGTGCTGTGGCATCAGCCTAGCTCACAGCAACCTCAAACTCCTGGGCTCAAGCGATCCTCCTGCCTCAGCCTCCCGAGTAGCTGGGACTACAGGCATGCGCCACCATGCCCGGCTAATTTTTTCTATATATATTAGTTGGCCAATTAATTTTTTTCTATTTATAGTAGAGACGGGGTCTCGCTCTTGCTCAGGCAGGTTTCGAACTCCTGACCTTGAGCAATCCTCCAGCCTCCGCCTCCCAGAGTGCTAGGATTACAGGCGTGAGCCAGCGTGCCTGGGCACGTGGTGTGTGTTTTACAGAACATCTCACTTCAGAATAGGCCCATTTCCGCGGCCACGGTAGCTGGCGGTGGCGGAAGCCGACAGCCCCGTAGACGCTGGACAGTCCAGCGTTGGCTGTTGCCCAGAAACGCGGAGAAAACGCTTTCCGTGCGTCTGGATTCTGGACCGGGGCCCTTGGTGCGTGCGGCGTGAAGTGCTGTTCCCGGAGCCTGTGCGTGGCCCAGGGGCCCCCTCTGTGGCCAGCATGTTACCTCCTGTCTGTCCGGCCCAGAGAAGCAGCTGTGGCCCGCGACGGTGGCCCCGCCTGAGTCCCCCACGTGTCCCTCACGTGGACATCACCCGGGACTCTCAGGACGGGGAGGCGCTGGGCGTGGCGGCGGTGGCTGGGGTGGCATCGCAGGGCACGGCGCCCTTCCCTCGCTGGACGGAGCTGAACGGGACAGCCGTGGGGACCGGGCTTTGATCGGGGCCCTGCGGGAAGGCTCCTCCGCCCAGGCCCTCCCGGGTCCCCCGCCTTGGTCCTGAGGGCCACCGTGAAGAGTCAGCCTTTGAGTCTGGGAGGGTTCTTGGGGGGCAAAGGCGGGTCGTCGTCGGGCGGATCTGTTCCGTGGTGGGGCTCCGCAGGGACTCGAGGCCCGTGAGAGGAGGTTGGGGAGGACGGCTGCAGGGAGCAGGCCCGGCCCGCAGGGCTCTGAGCCACCGGCAAGCAGTGGGCACCTGGGGGGAGCCCAAGGGCGGCCCCTGCACCCCACAGCCTGCCCCAGGCCAGCCCCGCCGGAGTGGCCTGTTTTCTTGTAGCCGGATTCCCCCTCGGGGTGGCCTGACCCTGTGATCTCCCCTCTGAAGACCCCTGCCCAGCAAAGGGGAGCTTAACTCAGGCCTGTTTGGCCATGAGATTTGGGGGCGTCTCACGGTGCATCTTGGGGTCACTGGAGGTCCCTGGGGGTCAGAGGAGGCAAGAGGGCCACCTGCCGCCCCCTCCCTCGACGCGGGGAGCCTGGCTCTGCCCGCTCCACTCCAGCGCTCGATTAGGCAACTCTGCAAACAGAGCCACGGCCTGGCCCGCTGCCCGGGGTGACTACCGGCCGGGCGCCCGGGCAGGGGCGTGCACGGGGACCGCACACACGTGAAGCAGGCCGGGCACAGCGGCCCGGTGAAGACCTCGGTGTCCGGGTCTGACCAAAAGGTCCCCCCCGCACGCCTGTCCCCGTGCGCCACAGCACGGCAACCAGTGGTTACATACAAACTTCCCCCCATCCATTTCGGAAGAGAACATTAATTATGTTAATAAGAGCTGGGGGACTGGGGAGAGGAGGCAGCCTGTCCACTCGGCAGCTCACGTTTTGACCCCAGGCTTTGTTCCCTTAATCTAGCTATGACACCAAGTTCTCGCAAGTGACGGAAGAGAACGTCCGTAGCTGTTAGGGTTTTGAGTTAATAATTTATACTATTTTTCTAAATGTCAACAGACTGAAAACAGGAAAGGTGAGTCACTGGTTGTAAACTGTCCCCCGAGAGTGGCGGTTTCATCTTAAGCACAAAAGGGGTTCTTAGCAAAGAGCCGGGCGCCCGCCCCCAGCCCACCTCTCGCCCACTTGGCCTAGTTACGGCCAGATTGCTGGGCTGAGGTGCCCTTCAGATTCTCTGGGTGGAATTCCTGAAGCATGTCTGTCCTGAAGGAGCAACGTGGTGTTGAGAAGGGCAGCAGGAAGAGACTATATTGAGCATTGTGAAACGCTGTCTCCTGCCTTCTGTGTGTGTTTTTATTTATGGTTTATCTTTTCCTTCCCTCCCTCCGTATCATCCAGCTATCCACGTCCCCTCCCTGGGCTCTTGTGTATTTTTCCAGGTAGATACACACACGCACACAGACGCACACACACACACACATTTTTTTTATATATGTAGGCAATTACATATACACACACGCATATATATCTATGTACTCTTTCCCTCTTTTTATTCTTTTATTTCCCCCAAATTTTAGTACACTACCTCCTTGCTTTTTTCACTTACTGGTAACGTCTTGCAGATCATTCCATATCAGCACATGAAGAGCGTTCTAGTTTTCTTGTACGGTGCTGTGATTCCCGTCGCAGGGATATACCGTATTTATTTCACCAGTCCCCTACTGAGGGTCACCTAGGTTGCTTCCGGTCTTCTTTCTGTCACGCACCAAGCTGCAGGCGGTCACCCCGTGCGTCCCTGATTTTGTGATGTGTGGGTTAAAGCCTTAGAAGAGGAGTCACTCGATGCTTTGTGCGCCGCAATTTGGATCAATATTGCCAAATGGTCTTGTGCAGAGTTCGTACAATGCACGAGTGAGGGGGCATTTCCCCGCACCCTCGCCCGCACGGCATGTTACCGAATTTTTTTAACTTTGCCCGTTTAGGGGAAATGAGTGTCTCAGTTTGAATGTGTACTTGGGAAAGAACAGAGCACGTGGAGTCCCAGAGACGGGTGAGGGTCCTGCCCGAGCCGCCCCCGCCTGTCCCCAGGACGCTGGGCCACACGGCAAGGCCCAGAGGCCCAGGCCAACACCGCCTTGGGAAGGGGCCCCTTCTCCAGCTCCAGCCCCAAACACCCACACACACCTACCCTCAGGCCAACGCTTCTGCCTGTGCCCTATGCCGTCCCCCCTGGCCTACTCAAGGACACGAGACCTGAAGTTGTCCATTCACTGTCCTGAGTCCCCAGATCCCACCCCTCCCGGGTTAACCCGCAGCACACAAACATGCTATTTGTTGTTTCTTCCATCCTAATCTACTCCTTCTTTTTTTTTTTTTTGGAGACAGGGCCTTGCTCTGTTGCCCAGGCTAGAGTGCAGTGGCGTCATCATAGCTCACTGCAGCCTCAAAGTCCTGGGCTCAAGGGATCCTCCTGCCTCAGCCTCCTGAGTAGCTGGGACTACAGGCATGCGCCACCACACCCAGCTAATTTTACTACTTTTTGTAAAGACAGGGTTCTTCTTCTTGCTCAGGCTGGTCTTGAACTCCTGGCCTCAAGTGATCCTCCTGCCTCAACCTCCCAAAGTGCTAGGATTACAGGCGTGAGCCACCCTGCAGCCCTAATCCATTCTTAATCAGTACCCCAATGCAGCCACTGATAAATTCTCTGCTCTCTTTAAAATGAAATTCCTTGAAAGATTGAAATTTCTCTCTCCACCTCATCTCACATTCTCTTTTGCAAATCCTCTATGTCTGTATTTATTTGTCATGTCTGCTTGTTCTGTCATGTCTCAGAGAGGAGTGTTAAAATTTCCCATTATAATTGGTGGAGTTCGTTTTTTCTCTCAGTTTTTGCTCCATATATTGGAACTGTGTTATTGGGTTCATACACATTTAGGATTATTATGTTTTCATGATGAATTGACTTTTTCATTATGAAATATCCCTCTTTATTCTGATAATATTCTTTGCCCTGAAATACTCTTTGTCTAATATTAATATAGCCACACCAGCATTCTTTTGATTGGTGTTTGTGTGATATACCTTTTTTCTCCATTCTTTACTTTCTTCCTTTCGGTGTCCGTATACTTAATGAACAGCATATAGTTGGGTTCTGTTCTTGTACCCAGTCTGATACTCTGTTTTCACTTGGATTATATTCCATTTACATTTAATGTAATAATTACTTATGTGGTTGGGCTTAAGTCTACTATTTTTCTTTCTTTTTTTTTTTTAGTTTTTTTTAAAACTTATGGTCCTTCCTTTTCTCTAATACCATTTTTCTACGTCTTCTATTTCTTCCATCCAGTCTTTGTTCCATTGTTTTTTCCTTTTCTTTATTATTTTGGATTGAGTATATTTTAAAGTTGCCCTTTATCTCCTCTCTTGGTTTTTCTTTTTTTTATAGACTATTTTATTATTTTTTTTTTATTTTTTGAGACAGAGTCTCACTTTGTTGCCCAGGATGGAGTGAGTACCGTGGCATCAGCCTAGCTCACAGCAACCTCAGTCTCCTGGGCTCAAGCGATCCTACTGCCTTAGCCTCCCGAGTAGCTGGGACTACAGGCATGCGCCACCATGCCCGGCTAGTTTTTTGTATATATATTTTTAGCTGGTCAATTAATTTCTTTCTATTTTTAGTAGAGACAGGGTCTCACTCAGGCTGGTTTTGAACTCCTGACCGCGAGCAATCCGCCCACTTCGGCCTCCCAGAGTGTTAGGATTACAGGCATGAGCCGCCACGCCCAGCCTATAGACTATTTTCGAGAGGAGTTTTAGGTCCCCAGCAAGATTAAGTGGAAAGTACAAAGAATTCTCATATACCCTCTTCCCCTCCCTGTACACAACTTCCCCCACTATAGACAGCCCATACCACAGTGGTACATCTGTTACAATCAATGAACCTGCATTGACACATTATTATCTCTCTTGACTTTTAGACTTCCTCATTGCTGTTGTCCATCTGTTTAGTGTGCTCTAGAGATTACAATTTTATTCTTAACTTGAATTAACTACTTTGAATTAATACTATATCACTTTTCCTATGATGTAAGAATTTTGAACACCATAATTTTACTTACACCTCTCCTTCTCTTTCTGCTATTGTTGACATATATTTTATTTCTTCTATCTTTGTTATAAACACCACCTTTCATTATAATTATTTATTTTTTGATGGTTTTAAAATAAATTTTTGTGAACAACCACATATTTACCATTTCTGATGGTCTTTATTTCTTCCTGCAGATCTAGGATTCCACTGGGGTCATTTCTCTTTATTCTGAAGAATGTCCTTCAGTATTTGTTGTAGTAAAGTTCCGCTGGAAACAAATTATCTCAGTTTTTTTTTTCCTGAAAATGTCTTTTTTTTTTTTTTTTTTTGAGACAGAGTCTCACTCTGTTGCTTGGGCTAGAGTGCCATGGCATCAGCCTCGCTCACAGCAACCTCAAACTCCTGGGCTCAAGCAATCCTCCTGCCTCAGCCTCCCAGGTAGCTGGGACTACAGGCATGCGCCACCATGCCCAGATAATTTCTTCTATTTTTAGTAGAGACAGGGGTCTCGCTCTTGCTCAGGCTGGTCTCAAACTCCTGAGCTCAATCAATCCTCCTGCCTCAGCCTCCCAGAGTGTTGGGATTACAGGCATGAGCCAACGCACCCGGCCAAAGATGTCTTTATTTTACCTTGAGTTTTAAAGGATATTTTCACTGGATAAAGAATTCTAGGTTGACAGTTTTATTCTTTCAGCACTTTAAAGATATTATTCTATTATCTTTTGGTTTCCAATGTTTCTGATGAAAAGTCAGCCATAATTCTTAATTTTTGTTCTCTCGAATGTAATGTGTTCTTTTTCCCCCCCCCCCCTCTGGCTGATTTTAAAGAATGTTCTCTTCATTTTTGGTTTTTATCAGTTTGACTATGATGGTATTTTTGTATTTATCCTCCTTGGGATGTTCTTGAATCTGTGGATTGATATCTTTCATCCATTTTGGAAATGGTTGTTATCTCCTCCAATATTTTCTTTTTTTGTCTCATTCTCTCTCCCCTTCCATTCTGTAACTTTAAATAAAAGTATGTTAGCACATGTAATATTGTCCCATAGTTATCACATGCTCCATTCTGTCTTATTTTATTATTCTTTCTTTCTCTGTGTGCTTCAGTTTAGATAATTTCTGTTGACCTGCCTTTGAGTTCACAGTTGCTTTCTTCTGCCATGTCTGGTAGCACTTCCAAAGAATTCTTCATTTTTAGATACTGTGTTTTTCAGTTATAGAATTTCTATGTAAAAGTTTCCATCTCTGTGGTGAATTTCCCCATCTGTTCACACATGTCATCACCCTTTCCACTAAATCCTTTAATACATTTGTATATTTTCAAGTCTTTGCTAATTCCAACATCTGGATTACATTGAGTCTGCTGCTGTCGACTATTTCTTTCTCTTGTCTATGGCTCACATTTCCTCCTTCTTGACATGTCTAACACTTTTTTATTCCCTAGACATTTTAAATGTTACATTGTAGAGACTCTGGGTTAAGATAGCATCTTCTGAGGAGTGTTAACCTTTTTGTTCCTGGAAGACAGTTAAATACCTGGTGAATTGATTTTAGACTTTGTCAGGGTGGGTCTATTTCAGTTTTACTCACAGTCCTAGGATGAAGCCCTTACTCCCAAGTGATGGTCCTTACTTCTGAATGGTAGCCTTTCTGGATTTCTCTGTAGTTCCCTCCTTTTTTGTAACCTGCCCCACAAATGCCAGCTATTTTAGCAGCTAGAACTCTCTGAACTCTTTTTTCTCTACCCAGTGAGAGACTGTGGCTCTCTGCCACAGTCTCTCACTGGAATCCTCTTTCCTGTGCCCTAGTTTGAAAATATCTCTAGGCAGAAAGTCAAGGTGAATGTGGAGCTCAGCCTGTGTTTGTCCCTTCTCTTAAGGACTGTAGCCTGGAATTGCCTGTGGTCCAATGCCTGACAATGGTTGTTTCTAATGTTTTGTCCAGTTTACAGTAATTTATGACAGGCAGATACGTCCAGTACCAACCACCCTTCCATGGATAGAACCAGAAATTTCTCTTCTTCTCTGAGCCCTTTCCAATTAAGCTTTCATCCCCATGAACCCACTCTTTTCAAGATCATCAACGATCTCCACTTTGTCAGCTCTAATCTGCATTATATGGCCTCATCTAACCTGAATGATAAGCCGTAATTGCCATGGTGGATCACTCTCTGTCCTTCTTTAACACCCCACCCCCACCGCCACCCCTGGCTTTGCTTCCAGGAAACCATTGCTCCTTGGTTTTCCTCCTGTTTCACTGACAGCTTCTCTTTACTCTTCATTGCTGTTTCCTCCTCATCCTCTTGGTCTCTGAATGCTGGAGAGCTTCCGTGTCCTTGTTAGACCTCTTTTGTCCTCCAGCCAAACTCTCCTTCATTATTTATTTATTTATTTATTTATTTATTTATTTATTTAGAGACAGAGTCTCACTTTGTTGCCCAAGCTAGAGTGAATGCCATGGCGTCAGCCTAGCTCACAGCAACCTCAATCTCCTGGGCTCAAGTGATCCTGCTGCCTCAGCCTCCCAAGTAGCTGGGACTACAGGCATGCGCCACCATGCCCGGCTAATTTTTTGTATATATATTTTTAGTTGGTCAATTAATTTCTTTCTATTTTTTGGTAGAGACGGGGTCTTGCTCAGGGTGGTTTCGAACTCCTGACCTCGAGCAATCCGCCTGCTTCAGCCTCCCAGAGTGTTAGGATTACAGGCGTGAGCCACCACGCCCGGCCTCTCCTTCATTATTTCACCAAGTCCCACAGCTGTATTCACAGTTCTCAAAGCTATGCCTCCAGCCTGGACCCCTGCCCTGAAATCCAGACTTGGGGCTCCAACTGCCTTCTCAATGTCTCTACTTGGAAGTCTAAAAAGCTTGGCCAACTTAGCAGTCCAAAAGTGACCTCCTGACTTTCGCTTCTCCCTGGTTACATGAGTGAGAAATAAGCACCTATTGTGTTCAAGTTACTGAATATTTGAGGATCTATTTGTTTCAGTTTAGCCCACTTACTTTAGCTTAGACACTTGTAAAAGGAGGGTAACAACTGTGTCATCATCATAGGGCTCTTGGGGGAAATAAATAAGATATAATTGCTTAGGACAATGTTTCGTATATCTTAAGTTCTTAAGCGATGCTATCAATTACTGTTGTTATTATTTACTATTTAAAAATGAATACATAATCACGCTATTAATTTTTTTCTGAGTGCCTTGTTATAGGCTTTAAGGGGATTCTTTCAGAGAATAGATGAACATGGAGGATGGATATATATGGGAAGGGAGAATTAGAGCTTCCACACTGCACATCCCATCCCTCACCCCAGACGGCTGTCGACCCACTTGCCGTCAGGCAGAGAGCCCGGGAGAAAAGAGCTGGCTCTGCTGAGCAAAGCCTTGCCCCTGGGATCACACTGTGCTGTCCAGTCTCCAGGGATGGCCCTAAGGGACCGTGGCCTCCAGCATCCACACTGAATCTGGGTGGGCCTGACTCACTCCAGGATAGGCAGACATTACTCTGTGCCAGTTCCAGGCACAGTCTTAGGAAGGCCTAGCACCATCACTCTTGTGGTCTTGGGAGCACCGAGTCACAGATAAGGAGTCTGGCCACACCGTGGGAGAGACCACATGGAGAGGCCACAGAGACGTGGAGAGGCCCGGCCACCCCAGCAACCTAGGTGAGCCCAGCCTTCTGGGCGTCGCCACCAAGGCACTGAACGTGTGCCTGGGCCATGCTGAGCCTCCTCTCCAGCCCAGGGGAGCCCAGCTGATGCCACTCTGGTCGCCACCCCACGGAGCAGATGATCCACCCCACTGAGCCCAGTCCACCCTCAGATTCAAAAGAGATAATAAAATGGCTATCGTGGCCGGGCGCGGTGGCTCACGCCTGTAATCCTAGCACTCTGGGAGGCCGAGGCGGGCGGATTGCTCAAGGTCAGGAGTTCAAAACCAGCCTGAGCGAGACCCCGTCTCTACCATAAAAATAGAAAGAAACTAATTGGCCAACTAATATATATAATATAAAAATCAGCCGGGCATGGTGGCTCGTGCCTGTAGTCCCAGCTACTCGGGAGGCTGAGGCAGGAGGATTGCTTGAGCCCAGGAGTTTGAGGTTGCTGTGAGCTAGGCTGACGCCATGGCACTCACTCTAGCCTAGGCAAGAAAGCGAGACTCTGTCTCAAAAAAAAAAAAAAAAAAAAAAAAAAGGCTATCGTTTTAAGCCACGAAGTTTGGGGTGGTTTGTCACGTAGCAGCAGGTGAGCCAACAGCGAGCCGGGCCTGCCTGTGTGCGCAGGGGCTGGGGGCGGGGTGGGTATTTGCTGCTTTGAACTTCCAGCTCCCCACCCCCCTCATGGCAGGGAAGCCCCAGGGCTGGCTGCTCTGGGGATGTCGCAGCCAGATGCCCGCGGGCCCTGGGGGGAATTCGCCAGGCGTCCTTGCTGGGGGGAGACTGATTCCTGCCCCCTCGGCCTCGGAGGCCAGTGCGCTCGGCTTGTCTCCATTCCTCTTCTTGATTGGCACTTTAATGAGGGCAGAAGGGGCTGACCCCCTGCCAGGGGGCCAGTTCATGCCCCGTTTATCTCACAGCCCGAGTCAGACTAAAACAACACTGCAGGCTGAGCGGCCAGGAGCCAGGGCCCGGGAGCCCCCGCCCCCGGTGATGGATGGAGTGACCGCGGCGACTTGGCAGCTGAAGTGTATGGTGGCCGCACCGTGCTGTCAGCGTGCAACAAAGGAGCCTGGCCGGGTGGCCCCACACCGCACTGCTCCCTCCCAGGGCAGCCCCAGGGGCCTGGTCTCCCTCGGTCGCCTCCCCCCAACTCCAACGCCAGGTTTCCAGAGACAGGCCGGGGACCGAAGTCCGGCATGCCGGGGCAGCCTTCTGGGGTCCTGGGGGTGCCGGGCATGGGCGCCAGGGAATCCTGTGCTTGCAGACAGGGCCGGTGCTGAAAACTCCTTTCTCTCGGGCTCAGGGTCCAAGACTGGACCTGGTTCTCAGCGAACGCCCCTCCCGGCTGTGCTGTGGACGATCCTAGCTGGGCCTTTTGCCTGCTGTGCAACCTTGAGTTTGTCAACCTCCCTGAACTGTTGGATCCTCATCTGTAAGAAGCTAATCCTACTTAGGCCTCCATCACTGGGCTCTTGTGAGGATGAAAGGAGATTGGCTGGCAGAGCCTCGCCTACTGGCATGCAGACTCCTACGGCGAGGCCTCAGTTTACCTGAGTGGCACTGACCATGTCCCAGCAGCCATGCCTGTGTTGACTGACTCTCTGAGAGGAGCCACTGGTAGCAAGCCCTCTCCCCACCCCACATCACTGTGAGGAACTGTCACCAGTGGTACCAAAGCTCTGCAGCTTAGGGGTGAACCCCACTTTACACATGGAGAAACTGAGTCTCCAGGAAGCCGATCTGCCCCGAGGCTGGCAGAGAGTAGAGACAGGTCAGGGGTTCGGCCCGGAGTGGTCTGGCTCCGAGCCTGTGCAGCCGTTCCCAAGGCCCTGAGTTACGGGCTGGAATTTCCCTGTAAGGACGGGGTCGGAAGCCAGTGACATGCCCCCGGCGTGCACAGAGCAGGGCCTGGTTTAGCGCGTGCACTTTGCACTCCCTCGAGTGTTCAAGGTGCCGGTCACGCTCACTGCGCTTGTGGTGCCAGGCGAGAACTTGAACTTGAGCTCTGAGCACCTGCAGGGAAGCCGCGGCCCCTCGTGTCCGCAGCCCGGAGGAGTTGCAGGTCCAGCCTCAGTCCTTGGGTCCCCAGATCTGGGGTCCTATCCCAAGGACAGGACAATCCTGGGAGCTCCCAGTGGCTCGGTCCCCGGAGCAAGGAGACGGGAGGACGGAGCTGGACAAATGGCTCTGGGATCCTAGGGAGCCGCTGGAAGAGGAGAGAGGGCCTTCCCAGGCCTGTCTGGCCACCCGGCCTCCCTGAGGGGAAGGAACCGCCCCCGCGTGGAGGAGACTTCACCTCCCGGTGAACTCCTGAAGGGCGGGAGGCCAAGCCCCAGCTGAGGTCAGAGAAAGTAGCAGGGCGACAGTGGGCTGCATGGGGCCTTCCCTGCTCCCTGCCACGGGCTATGCAAAGACAGCGTCTGCCCCTCAGCTCCCCCGACATCCCCCCCTGCCCCGCAGGCAGAAGATGAGCTGTCCAGGTGGCAGACTGGGCCCCCGAGGGTGGGCTGAAGCAGGGGAGGGGTCCCCCAAACTCTGACCCACCAGACTAGGAGAAACTCAGCCTTTCGGCCTCAAGAGTCCCAGTGCCCGCCCTGGCCCCAGCCCTGTTTCTTCCTACCCCAAGTGCCGTTCCCTTTGTCTCAGAAAGTCTTTTCCGCTTTTGCCTGGTTAACTCCAAGTCAGCCTTCAGAGCTCACAGCAAATGTCACCTCCTCCGGGAAGCCTTCCCTGACTGACACTGCTCCTGGTGAACCCCTGGTCGGAATAAGTCACATCCCTGTGCTACAGCCCCACAGCTCCACCAGCCCTTTCTTCACAGCTCACACGTGTCACATGGCCTGGTCCACTTGTCTGTGTTGATGACAAGCCCCTGAGCCCTGAGCTCCTGAGGGCAGGGGCTGTCTCTGCTCACTGTGTGTCCCCAGCCCGGCACACAGCACATGCCTGACGGACACTCCTCGACTGGACACCGCTGGCCGGAGTGCAGCTCCCAGGAAGCCGTGAACTCCACTGGAGCAGGGACGTGTGTGTTTTGTTCACCACTGTGTCCCCAAACCTCAGAGTCTTGTACCTAGAAAGCTCTTGTTGGATATTTGATGAATGAATTCACTGAAAAAGGAAAAAAAAAAAAGATAAAAAAGCAAGACCAATAACAACCACTACCACAAAAATCAAGAAAACTGACCCCAAATCAAATTTAAGGTAAGAGCCCCTCTGAGTGAGAAGATTCTGAGTCCTTGCATTTCAGAATTATTCCACCTGCTTCAATGAACCAAGTCTCCAGGGAACCATGAGGTCAGGGAAAGCTGACTGAGCCTGGGACACACTCAACTAAATTACTCTAGCTGGTAACCTCCAGACTCTCATTTCAGCCCACTGGGTCTTAGACGGTTGGGGGTGGGGCAGAGGGGGTGACTCTAATGCAACCCAGGACATCTCTGTGGGAGGAATGGACATCAAAAGCCACAAACTTTCTAAAAGTCTAGATTTGGTGAACAAAATGAAATGTCAGGGAACGCAAGGCAAAAGAAGAGTGGCTACAATATATAAAGAGCTTAATAAAATAAACAAGAAAAACAGCAAGAGTCCAATGCATGTGAACAAAGGGTGTGAAAGAATCATTTACACATGAAGAAACCAGAGCCTGGGAAGTCAGCTTCATTGAATGCTTATCTTGTCTTAGACCCTGCATTAGGAGTTTTACATCTCATTTAATTATCACAGAAGTATAGCAAGAAAATCCAACCAAGGACTGTAAAGTTTGGTGACTGTGACATGCTCTTAATTTTTCTGTATTATCTATGACGTTCTATAATCCTTTTGTTTGTTCCAAGAAAACCATTGCATCCCTGCCTTAATTAAATCTCTCAAACCAAAATGGTTTCTGCAGTATATATATAATCCATTCGGTCAGATGTGAAATGCTGAAATCTATTTACATAGTCACAACCCCGATGTCTGTGTCTGGGATAAAATTAATTTACTTCTGAGTTGTCTGATTTCTGCAGATAGTGCAATGACTATTGTACAGTCTGGCTACTCCTAAAAGACACATTTAAGGTATTTTGAGAGATTACTGGAAATATGAAAAGAGATTGTAAGTTCTTGGGGCAAAAGCGTGGTTTGCTTTTGGTACTCTGAAAGTACTGCTTGTGTCTAAAGCTCCCATAAGTATGCAAATAAAAACCAAAAGGACTGGTTGAATTGGGAAAAAACCCTTATCACAATAACCCCATGGAGAGATGGCATTATCCCCAGCTTATATCTGAACATAGGGGCTCCGGGGTTAATTAACTTGCCAAGTTCACGTGCTTTGAACCACCACATTGAGAAATGTTTATCCTCACTCATAATCAAAGAAGGATAGACGAAGGCAGCATCGAGAGACTATTTTATATTTACTAAGTTAGCAAATACAAAAATAAAAATGTTTTTAAGGCCCCACCCAGCACTGGCAAGCGTGCAGAGAAATTCAGTTATTCACTCTGCTGCTCGTGACATTGCGAAATGTTATTGCCCTTTAAAAATAAATAACATGGAGAAAAAAGAATGCCATAAAACTATTTACGTCGTTGGTCCCGGGAATTCATCCCAAGGAAAGGGTTTTACACATGGCTACGTTATTGTCAGTCGCACACAAAAAAATCCTGGAAACGACCTAAACATCCACTAGGAAAAAAACTTTCCAAAAATATGATAAAACCACATGAAGGAATAGTATAAAGCCATTAAAAATTATATATAAAGTGAGAATTTTGAATATTATGTGGAAAAGCAGAAAACATCTATGAGGACAGTCCACAGATATGAAAAGAAAGATGGAATCATTTCGGAGCTCGGGCTGTTGGAGAATGCCCAGTTGTTTTTTGGGTTTTTTTTCTTTTTTTTCCTTTCTTGTCACGATACCGTCTTTTTAATAACACTGAATAAATATTTTAAGACAATGAGCCCATGGACAGACCATCTGCTCGGGAAGCCCCTGGCCCGGGAACTGTGGGAAAGACAGGAAGCGGAAAGGTCACGGTCCCCGGGGGAAATCCCGCTGTGTGCCCGGCCCAGCGTCGGGGGAGGGGACCTGTTTCCCTGGGGAGGAGGACGCTGATGACCGCAGTGACCCGCTGGAAAATCGCCAGCTCTCGTTGAAGTTTAATGTGGAGCCAGTTTATCCCCCTTCACTCATTCACTCATTCATTCATTCCACATGTCTGAACGTGGCCCTTCCTCTGTGACAGATCCAGCTTCAGGGAGTGGTCGGGTGGCCGTCGCCGGATGCAGTGAGATGTCTCCCCTGATCTGAATGGGTTTTAACAGCGTTTTAATTTTTTTTTTATTTCGGCATATTATGGGGGTACAGATTTTAAAGTTTCAATAAATGCCCTTCCCCCCCTCCCCCCACAAGTCTGAGTCTCCAGCATGACCATCCCTCAGATGGTGCGCCTATCACTCGTTATGTATGTATATACCCGCCCCCCTCCCCCCCTCCCCAATACTCTATTACAGCGTTTTAATTTTTAACAATAACGAGTACAGCTATACATGTTATTTTGTAATCAGAAGACGGAGAGCTAATTTCATGCTAGGAAACCAAGGAATGGCGATGGTTTATGGAAGCCCAGCAAGACTCCCTGAGGTCAGGGGCGTCTTTGTGCGACAGCCAAATTCTTACCTTTGCACCCCGGGCCCGAGTTCCCTGTCTGCCTGGCCACAGCTATGGTTACGGGGTGAGGACACAGGGCCCCTCCCCATAGGGCCCCTCCACGGTGGCAGCCTCCCTCCCGGCCCCAGGTGCTCAAACGCACCGTCTCCCTACGTTTGTTTATCGGGAAGACGGCTCTGGGTCTAGCGCAGGAGCAGGCAGCTTGTCACAGTCCACGGCCACATAAACACAGACCCTGGAGGGGCCGAGGCACGAGGGATGGTCCAATCCTCGCTTCCTCGCAGGTCGCAGGCCTGTCGCGGGGCAGGCACCCCCAGGAGAGAAGGAAGTCACAGATGGCAGGACCAAAGCATTCAGGGTTTCATTTCCTCCTAGGGTGTTGGCCATATTGGAAGTCTGTGCAGGGAGAAGGGGCCAAATGCTCCCTGTCACCAAGCTGCAGGCTCACTCCTCCTCCTCCTCCCCTCCTCCTCCTCCCCTTCCTCCTCTATTCCTCCTCCCCCTCCTCCCCTACTCCTCCTCCTCCCCCTACTCCTCCTCCTCCCCCTACTCCTCCTCCTCCCCCTACTCCTCCTCCTCCCCCTACTCCTCCTCCTCCCCCAACTCCTCATCTTCCCCACCTCCTCCTCCTCCTCCTCCCCCACTTGTCCTCCTCCTCTACTCCTCCTCCTCCCCTACTCCTCCTCCCCCTACTCCTCCTCCCCCTACTCCTCCTCCCCCCACTCCTCCTCTACTCCTCCTCCTCCCCCTACTCCTCCTCCCCCCTCCTCCCTCCCCATTCCTCCTCCCCCCACTCCTCCTCCCCCTACTCCTCCTCCCCCTCCTCCTCCTCCTCCCCCCCACTCGTCCTCCTCCTCTACTCCTCCTCCTCCCCTACTCCTCCTCTCCCCCCTACTCCTCCTCCCCCTACTCCTCCTGCTCCTCTTCCTCCTCCTCTACCCTCTCTCCGGGGACTAGCACTTGCCCTGCAGCAGCATTTTTTTAATTCTTCTTCAGTCTTTGGGAAGGTCACTGTTGAGTTCCCATTTTACAGAAACCCAAACTGAGGCCTCAGGCAAGGGCCAGAACCTCTGGAGGCCTTGTTTTTCCTTGTTCCTCCTGTGGGTTGCTGGCCCAGAGGGTGCCCCTGTCAGGGACAGGGGCGAGCCACTAAGAGGGCAAAGGGCAAATCTCAGCTTGTGACCTTGGCCTGGCCCCTGCCCCCTAGTCCTGTGGGTCTGTCCCCAGGCTCCCGCCCTCACCCCACACCACTCCCCTTATCACGGGGACCTCAGCTCAAAGGCCGCCTCCTCCCAGAGGCCTCTGCTGCCCGCCCCAGCCAAAGCCACGCTCCAAGGATTCCATCAACTCCCTGTGGGGCTCCTGCCACCAGCTGGCATTTGCACTGTGGGTGGTCTGTGCTCACAAGTGTCCACCCACCTCTTGTCACCTCTCTGTGTCTCATGTCTAAGGGCACAGGCACCCGGCATGGTGCTCAGTGGGCTCAGCTTGGACTTGCTCATGGGGTGCGGGAGCGCCAGCCACCTCCGGTGCCCCTGCTGCGCCCCGCCTGGATCACCCTTCGCCCGTTCCCGCTCCCCCATGGGCTCGAGTCGAGCCTCTTCTCGGCACCACCTGTGCGCCCAGGCTGTGCAGCCACCAGAGGACGAGATGGGGAGGAGGGTGGCCTGGTGGCCGAGCCTCAGGACCTCCTCCAGCTCTCCTGAGACCCTCCTTCCTGGGGAGGCCTGACCCTCGCGCCCCCTCTCCTCCGGCACACACTCTATGGCTTGGAGGTCTGGAGGCTGTTCCTCCACGTGAGGGACAGGCCTCTTTGGGGCAGTGGCTTGTCATGGGGGGGCTGCTTCCCTCGCTCTCTGAAATTGGAGCTGACCCCCAGAGGTGGCTCAGGCCAGACACAAGCAAAGATAAGAAGGGTTGGGCTAGAGGGCCACACTTGGGAGATGCCCCCAAACACCAGGGCCAACTTCGGGGGGACCACCCTGGCCCACCTGCAAGGTCCCCTCTCCATGTCAAGGGCAGATGCTGGGGTGTGCCAGGAGTGTGCGGTCACCCAGGTGAGGGCATCGCGATGGGGCGGGAGTGGGGGGTTGGCCACCCTGCCCCGGGGGCGTGAGGCCGGGTGAGAGCCCTGAGAGCCCGGATGAGGCAATGGCAGCTCCTCGCTGGGCCTTTGGCTCAGGAGCCCTCCCGAGCCCTCCACCCTCACACTCTCACCTGGGCTGGCAGTGGGGGAAGAGGCAGGTGACAACCCCCCCAGAGGTGACAGCCCCGGGGCGGGTGCCACCGCCACCTGAGAGTGGGTGAGGAGCAGGTTAGCTGGGTGAAAAGTTCACTGCGAGGGGAGCTGTCTGTTCCCTCGCTTAATTTATCCACTATTTGGCTAACCTTGCTCTGAACCCAGGCCCCGAGACCCCTCTCCCCTCTCCCCCGCCTCCCCACTGGGCTTCCGAGCCACCAGACCTCCCGCCCGCACCACGAGCCGGGACACGCCGGCCTTGAAGGGGCCCGGCCGGGCCGGGGGGAGAGGCCGGCTGCGCGGCCGGGCAGTTATTTATGGCCTGAGCCTTCCCATCTTCCCTAACCAAAATACAGCCCGGTTGCCGCGAGGTCCCGGCCCCCAAACGCCAGACATCCGCCAGCCTCGGAAGGCGCCCCACCCGCCGCCTTCGCCAAACACACAATCGCCCGGGAGACAGTGACCTTTCCTATGGGGGCCATCTGTCATCCTGCTCTCCGGCAGGAGCTGGACACATGGGCCGGCCGGCCTCGGAGGGGAGGCCAGCCTCTGTCCCTGGCCTGGGGGTGGCCTCCGGGCCTCCCGTGTGCCCTTGACCGCTCGGGGACTGGTCCCCGCAGACCCTTCGTCATCCCTGTGTCCCTTTTTGTCTGACCTATTGGGAGGGAGGGGATGGAGAGGGCATCGGTGGGGTGGAGGGGAAAGGACAGTCACGGCAACAGTGACAACCACCGACTGGGCAAGGGTCCCAGGCTGTGCAAAGCAGCGGCACACGTGGCTTCCGTGATCCACGCGGCCGCTGGGTCTTCCCAGGGAGGGGACGGGCCTGGGGGTCAGGGCGAGTCACCCTCCTTAGCCCTCCAAGTTGCTGGTGACAGAGCAACCCAGGTCGCCCTGACCCTGGAGCCAGCGCGCTCAGCCGCTGGCCTCACTTTCCCATTCTCACTTTTCATTCTTTCATGAAAATCCCTTTTGGGCAACTGTAAACGTCCCACGGGTCCGCAGCAGCCAGTGGAAACACAAAGGCACGCGGAGAACGAAGCGTCCCGTCCCCACCCCCCACCCCGCACAGCGCGGGTGGCCTTTCTCCACTGTGCCTTTACTTGCAAGCGTGCGCAAGCGTGTGGACGCCTGGGCGTGTGTGCGTGCACAGGGAGTCGCTTGTTTGAGGACAATGGGATCCCGAGGTCCCCTTGGGCTCTGCCGCTGTCTACGCACGACACGGCCCGGGGCAGCCGCAGGTCGAAGGCACGTCTGGGTCACTCTCTTTAACAGCTGCACGATATTCAAGTCTGCATGCACCGCGGCCAGTCTCCCCCGCTTACTTCTGGAACCAGGCGGGGCACGTTCGCGCACGGTTCAGAAGTGCAAGTCCCGGGCATGCGGAGCGCATGCGCGGATCACGACCCAGAAGACACCCCCCCCAACAGCCGTAGCGCCCCGACGGAGATCACTGCGCATGGTGGGTTGGGTGTGCTCGCTTTGGAGCTCGCTGCGCAGGGCGCCGTTCAGAATGCGAGCCTCGCGCCCGCCTCCCTTCGCTCAGTATCGTCTGCGAGACTCCCGCTGTGAATGGGCACCACGATTTACCCATGCCGCTGTGGACGGGGGTGTGCGCAGCGTGCCGCTCGCCTCCAACACAGACGACGTTTACGTGTGCCCCTCCGTGCGCTCGCGCGGCTACTTGCAAAGGAGGCACGCCGTCTCCGGTGCAGTGATGGGAATACAAGGGTTTCCTTAATGCTTTTTGGGGGAAATGATGTTCCTTCCACTCCAGAAAATCACTCGGTGAAATTTATGGAGCCCTCACGGGCTGGGCCAGGTCAGAAAAAGCCTGTCGGGTTTTGCTGAGCAGTCATAAAAGCCGTGTCCAGCGGGCACTGGGGAGCCCCTGAAGGTTCTAGGCGGGGAGTGGCATGGTCAGATCTGTGCTCTGGAAAGGAGTCCCTGGCTGCGTGGTGGGCGCGCCCAGGGGTAGGACACGCTGCAGGCGGAGACCACTTAGGAGACCGTGGGAAAGTGCAGGTGAGGCAGGGGCCTTTGTGGAGGGTGTGACGATGGGGAGGGAGAGCCCAGGAAGATGGAGGGAAGAACTGACAGGACTTGGGGCGAGGTGGGCCAGGGGCGCAGTCCAGGAAGAACCTGGGAGGAGAACGATGGCGGCATCCGGGGCCCCAGACCCCCCCGCAGGGCAGCTCCTCTCAGGAGCCCAGGCCTGGAGGCCCAAGTCGAAGGGGCCAGTGCTGCTCTCCTCTTCCGTGCTGGAGTCCTGATTTCTTCACCCGGCCGACAGCAGCCCCGGCCGACTCGGGGCTGGGGAGAGCCGGACTGCAGGACGCAAACCCAGCAGTGCTCTGTGAACGCCACCGCAGACAGCAGCACACCGAGCTTCCATGGCGACATGCTGCTCTGCCAGGAGAGAGGCCTGCAGCTCCTCCTCCTGGCCGGGGCCTCCCCGCTACACACACAGACCCTCAGCCTGCTGCCCAGCCCCCGAAGGGAGGGGACGACCTGCTGGTCCCCCCCCCCCTGGGCCTGGGCCAACCCCTCACCCTCAGCCCCCAGCCAGGTATTTCCTCCCAGCCCTGCTCAGCCCCTCCCAGCCTGGCGTGGGGACCTCTTTCCTTTCCCGGGGAGCGGCCCTGGCCTGGGGGGCTGGCACGTGCACAAAGCACCCCCAGGCTCTGTGGCACCTGCACAGAGGGGCTGGCCTTCTCCTCCAGCGGCCGTGTCCCCAACCCTGGGCCTGTGTGTCCCCATGCAGACCCGCCCAGGCCTGACAGCTGCCCCTCCTGCCCTGGCCGCCCCGTCTCTCGTCCGGATTGTGAACGGGCTCCCTGTTTCTGCCCTCGTCCCCCGCAGTCCGGCTGTCTGCGCTGGAGCGACCGTTCTCAAACGCAAGTCCCATCATGCCCCGTCTGCTCTCGCGCCTTCTGCCTCGAGAAGGTTCCAAATCTCCACTGGGCCCCTTGGATTTGGCCTGGCTGCCTCTCTGGAGCCCCGGCCCCTTGCTCAGCGTCCCTCTGACGTCCCTCTGACAGGCAGAAAGCTCAGTGGAGCAGGCCCCTGCCCAAGCTCACGGCCACACAGCAGGCCTTCAAGAGCTATTTGTTGGAGGCTGAGTGACGCTTAGTGAGCAGGGACAAGCTGGGCAGCCATTCCAACATTGCCCGAATTCCTCCACCCCAGGGCCACTGGCCACTGGCGCCCGGAGGGCACTGCTGGCCCCAGATGGCCTCTTGTTCCTGCTGGACAGGGCCTTCTGCTACCACGTGGGGACAAAGGGCTTTCAGAATCAGCTGCCATTTTCTCCCTGCGGCTGGGGAGGGGAGTGAAGGGCTGACTCCATTCCTGCAAGGAGGGCAGAGCCGGGGCCAGAGGGTGTCCCCCCCACCCTAGGGCGTCTCCCCTCCCTGCCTCGGGGCGTCCTGAGGGACTGCCAGGTAGGACTGGTCAGCTGCCACACTGTGCTGCCACTGCACACCAGGACGCCCACTGACTGCCAGTCAGGAGGGGGCTGCCAACCGCCCGTCACTGCATTGGCCAACTGTCAGTCAGGACAGGACAAAGTCTCGGGAGCTCAGGCCTGCCTGTCAGGGTGTGGGCCAACTGCCACTCAGAAAGGCCCAGTGGCAAGTCAGGGGGTCCACCAACAGTCATTCTGGTGACAGCTCTTGATTTTGCTGCCCAGTGTCCTTTAACCCTTCCCCTGGCAACAGCACTCCCCTGCACTTCCCGGGACTCCCCCCTCCCCAGCTCGCTGTCCATGTGTTCCAAGGGGCCAATTCCCTGCTTGGCTGGAGGGACAGACCGCAAGACTCAGGGCTGGCCAATCAGAACGTTGCATTCCTCTGGCTGCTGTGATTAGGTTACGCATGGGCATATGACTCAACCCAAGCCAAACGGAACCAATCAGAACTAATGCTCGGTGACTAGAATCTCTCTTTTCCTGCTGCACTTGAACTTGGGAGGGTCGGTGTGAGGCTGGAGCTGATGCAGCCAGTTTGCCATCACAAGGGCAAGATGTTGGAGAATGAGGCCAACCCAGAGGATGTGGAAATGAAGGACACAGAGACAGAAAGTGGGTCCCGGAAACACTGCCTGCAGCCTGGATCCAGCCATAACTGAACCCCGTTAGCATCGAGCTTTCCAGTTGCACGGGTCAATAAATTCTTCCCTTTTGCCCAAGCAAGAATCGCTGTGGGTGGAACCACTAACCACTCAGGGGTCACCAGTACCTCGCTGGGGGCCACCTGCCAGTCACGGCACTAGCCGGTGTCTGAGGTGTGGGATGTTTCCAGGGGAACGTCCGACTGTTACACAAACAGGCTCCGTGTTTGCCCTCCCTGGCCCTGCGCTGAGGCCTGGGCACGGTCGTGACTTGACCAATCAGATGCTCCCAGCCTGTGACTCAGCAGGAAGTGAAGCAGAGAAGCAGGGTGGGGGTGGGGGTGGGGTGGGGGTGGCAGCAGGGTCTCCCAGGGTCCTGTGGTGACAGCCAAAGCTGTGACAGCTGTGCCTTGCCAGACCGGCCTGTGGCAGGATTTGGAGGCTGTGGTCCGGCGGCGTCTCTCAGTGTCTGCCCAGGTTTCAAGCTTGCTGCATCTATGCCAGAAACCCTGCAGGTAGGGTCATCGCCTCCTGCTGGGGACCGGGACAAAGAGCTGACCAACCCCATGTTCCCTCGGGAAGAGGCTGCTGCACCTGCTCCGGGCCGGGGACTGGAGGCAGCCGGGGGCAAGCCCGGGAGGGCAGTCCCCGGCTGGGGCTGGCGGACTCTGGCCTGGTGTACCACGGTTCCCACAGCAGACACTCCAGAATGCCCCTTCCTCACTCTTGTTAAGTGTCCCTCAAAACACGCGGCAGAGCACTGGGCACATTTTAGGGGCTCCAGGAATCGGCCAGGGGGACAACCTGCCCGTGGGCACTAGTCTCCTGGGGACGGATGGAGTGTGTGTGCGAGTGTGTGTGTCTGACGAGGGTTGGGGCGTTGCAGACGTGGAGAGGACAGGGCTGTCCCCAGCGAGCTCGGGAAGGAGACCCAGGCCTAATGCCTGTCCCAGACAGGCTTCAGAAGCCCACCTGAGGTCGGCCCACCTTGGCCCACCTGTTCCCAGGGAGTGAGCAGTTGGGTGGGGCGTGTTGGAATCTGGTGGCAACATTGCCGTGGATTGGCCAGGACGACGCCAGGTCTCGGGCCAGATAAAGACATGGTGAGCAATGGCAGGTATTAGATCTGCACACTGTATGTACTAGGCTTCTTCTTCAAGAAGTCACAAAACCCAGGGATTAAGAACCAGGGTTTTGCAACTAGTCTCTGGGTTCAAATCTCAGCTCTACCAGTTACTAGCTGTGAATAAGCACCAGGGAGATGACTTCACCTCTCTCTACCTCTGTTTCCCATCAAATGTTGGGAAATTTTAATTATTAAATGCATATAACTTAGGGTCTGTCACTTACCAAACACACAACGATTTATTACTTTTGTTATAACATAATAATATATGATATATTTATTTGTTACTTGGTATTAATATGATGCACACATGCATGAATTGATGACGTGCATTGCTCCCTCAATTTTCAGAAGCATCTCCATAGGGACAGGGTTATTTGTCCCATTCCATAGGTGTGGAACAGAGGCTCGGAGAGGTTAAGTTAAGGTTAAGGTCAAGTTCAAGTTCCCACAGAGCCAGGATTCAGACCCTCAGCTGGATAAGGCTGGCTCCAAACTCCAGTCCCTTTTCTTTCCCACGTGCTCCATGGCGCTGTGGCCCTGGTGGACATGTAGCCTCATGTCACACTCCACAAGCCAGAGCTGCACAAGTTCGCGTGCCCGTGGCCAGGCCCCGGCTGGGGCTCTGCCCGAGGTCCCCATGTGACCTTTCCAAGCGGGATCCAGTTACATCACAGCAGCAGCTCAAAGGAACAAACACAGCTTGTGTCCTCCTCCAAGTGCTTATTTATTTCCTTTGTCCCAAGAACATTGAAAAATGAAAGGAATGATAAGGATTTGGGGGGAAGGCAGCCCGGAAAGTTCCGCAGTGCTGGTGTGACCCGCCAAGAGGGCGGCATGAGGCGGTTTTCAAACCGAGTCCAAAGAAAGAAACTCAAGTGGTGACATGGGAGGCCCAAGAAGTTTCCCGGCTCCCCATGGGGAACTCAGGGCCCAGCCAGGGGCAGCGGTCACCTCCTGGTTCTGCTGCTGTCTCTCTGTGCTCAGGCCGTGAAGGCTCCCCGGGGCCAGTGATGCCCTCCCGCCCCCGGGCTGTTAGGAAGAGGTGAGAAACCAGGGGTTCTCCACAGGGGGCAAGTTAGCTCCTTAGGGGACATTCAACAATGTCTGGAGACATTTTTGGTTGTCACAGTGGGAGGAGAGGGTGCTCCTGGCATAAGTGAGAAACTTCCAGCATGCAGGTCAGTCCAGCACAGAGAATGATCCCGTCCAAACGGCAGCAGGGCCACGGTGGAGGATATGTCATGTTGATCGCTTAATAACCCCTGTTGGGGCCGGGTGCGGTGGCTCACGCCTGTAATCCTAGCTCTCTGGGAGGCCAAGGCGGGAGGATCATTTGAACTCAGGAGTTCAAGACCAGCCTGAGCAAGAGCAAGACCCCCATCTCTACTAAAAATAGAAAGAAATTAGCTGGACAACTAAAAATACAGAAAAAATCAGCCGGGCATGGTGGCGCATGCCTGTAGTCCCAGCTACTTGGGAGGCTGAGGCAGGAGGATCCCTTGAGCCCAGGAGTTTGAGGTTGCTGTGAGCTAGACTGATGCCATGGCACTCTAGGACAAGGAATGGAATGAGACTCTGTCTCAAAAAAATTAAAAGTAAAATTAACAAATAAAAATAACACCTGTAGGGTTTTGCTATTCAGGGGCCCGTCTGGACGCACAGGGGAAGGTGGCCGAGGGAACGGGCTGCCCTGGGAAGAAGGCACAGCACGCGCGGTGGCCGCCTCCGACAAGCTTCTGTTCCGCGTCACTGGCGGCAAATGGTGACCGCGTGTTCAGTGGGTGCGGGGCCTCTCCCAGGTGCTGAGCAACAGTGGCCACCCCGTCCTCCCGCAGTGTCCGGTCCGGAGGGGGAGAGAGAGGACAGACTGAATCGACTAGTACACAGCAACAGCCCAGAGCGTCCGTCGGGAATGACCAACGCGTAGACAGAGCGACAGATTCCGGCGGATGCCACGATGGAGTCTGCTCGGCAGCAACGAGGGCGGGCGCTGGCACTGCGGTGAGCCCGGAAGACGCCAGGCTCCGAGAGAAGCCAGTCACTGAAGGCCACGTGCTGCACCACCCCACTCGCATGAAATGTCCGGAACAGGCAAATCCTCGGGGACAGACAGCAGACGAGTGGCTGAGGGGGGCGGGGGGAAGGGAGGGAGACTGCTAACGGGTACGGGGTTTCTTTCTGAGTGATGAAAACGTCCTCGGATTGGTCGTGGCGACGGCTGCACAGCTCTGTGACTATGCGAAACGCCGCTGGATCGCACATTGCCATGGGCGAGTTGTGGGGTGTGTGAATGATCAACACATCTCAATAAAGCTGTTGTATGAAATCATGATAGTGGGCGGTGGTGAGATGGTTGGTGAGCAAATAAGCGAAAGGCTGAGACGGAGCAGCCCAGCGCCGGGGGCAGCCGGGACGCCACGCCTGAGGCGGGGCGGTGGGCTGGGAGGGGAGCCGGACACGGGGTCCCAGGCGGAGGGGCCGGGCTGGTGTGCAAAGAGCTCAGGGGCTCCGGCGAGAGCTCAGTGTCCCCTCAGAAGGGAGAGGCAGCCTGCGCCGTGCAGCGTGAGCCGCCGAGGGCTGGAGAGGTGGCCGGGGCCGGATCACCCAGGTGGGACCCTCTGGCCTTAGTGGCCACTGTGCTCAGTACCCTGCAGAAATATCCCCTCCCAGCCACGCAACGCCTGGACGGGTAGGCCAACCTCGATGGAAAGGGCAGACGTGTGCACAGCGCTTTTTTCTTACTCCTCTCATGAGTGATCCTGTCCCCGGGGGTGGGACGGGCAGGGGTGGGGTGCCGAGGGGCTCCTAGAATTCAACCCAGAGACGTCGGCGACCCCTCGGGTCACAAGGCTGGGGACCGCTGGCAAGCCTCCTGGGTCAGGCCGGGCCCCTGCACTCCGCGGCCAGCTGGTTTGAGACGGTGGCTGTCTGAGGGCCCTGCCTGCGGGGACTGCGCCCACGCCAGGGGGCTGCGTTCCGGAGCGGCTTCCCAGCAGGGCAGTGGCGGCGCTGCCACTCCTGGCAGTTCCCTCTGGGGACTTCTGCGTTTATTTCTGTCCTGGGCCATGGAGACATTTGGGCGCCAAGGGGCTGCCCGGAGCCAGCAACGGTGGGAGGTGCCAGAGAAATGTCCTGCCAACGTCCCACCTGGCTGCACGGGAGGACAGCAGCCTGTGGCCCCTCCTGTCCTTCCCCCACCACGTTGGGGTCTTCAGAGCTGCAGTGCCACCCCACCCCAACCACCAGGGAGCCAGCCAGGTGTTGCAGGACGCTGCCACCGCAGGCTGGGCCACGGCGGTGACCCCGGGTGTTCCGAGGGGCAGTCGGGCCCCAGCTGGGAGCGGTGGGAGCCGCCGCATCACACCTGCCCTCACACGTGCGCACGGCCTTCTTGGGTACCGCTCCCACCGGACATGCACCCCGGCCCCTGGAGGCAGGGGGGCACGAACGTCACCTCTGCTCTGCAGGAAGGTTGATGTCACAAGAGGAGGTGGCAGAGCCAGGATTTGAACCTAGGCCAGTGGGACTCCAGGGTCTGGATCCAACTTCAAATCCTGGGGCCTCTCCCCTACCCCGGCCTCAGGGTGGGCCTGGGAGCACCTGGCACCCTGGGGTGGGCACCTGAGCACGGGCTGCCGGTGCTGGGAGAGGTGGGGCGGGGGCTGGGCCCTGCGCAGCTGGGGGACAGTGGCCCCCAGGCCCAGGCTGTGCCGACTCTGGTCCACGGTGGGCAGCCCTCAGTTCATGAAGAGTCATGTGGATGAATGTCTGTAAACCGAGTCACAGTGTGACAGCCCCTGTCCAAGGAAAATGAGCATGACCGAGGTGGCCGAGAGCTGCTCCAGACCTTTCTTCTGGGTCCAGGGACGTGTGTCACCTCCTGGCTTTGCCTAGAGTGAGGGTGCCTGTGCATAGAAGCCATCTTCGCAAACACGGACCTCTGGGCTCTAATCAGTGATCCATGCCCTTTGGAAGGACCCTCTGGAATATGGGGGAAAACCCTCAGAGAAGTCCTGGATGTGGCGTGGGGGGGGAGGGGCGTCTCTTCTCTCCTGAGATGGCCCTGTGTCCACCCACACCTGTCCTCTTCCTTCTGTGCTCGCCAGCACGGGGGCGGCTGGGTGGCTTTGTGAACTGGCTCCTTTTGTGGCCCCCATCAAAATGGGACATCCCCGGGACAAGGGCTGTGTCCCCATCACACAGGGCTCATAGGGCCGAGCTGCGTGGTCAGCCCAGGAAGTTTTGGTCACCCTGCTCCTTCCTAAACATCAGTTTGGCCCGAGAAGAAGAGAGTCTATTTCTCAAAGCATTCTGGCCCCCCGGGAGCAGAGTGGTGGCCACAAGACTCACTTCCTGACCACTCGCCAGGTCTGAACAGTGCCAGGACGGGGCTTGGGGCTGGTGCCTCCCTGGGCTCGGTGCCCAGCCCCAGCCTGCTTCTCTCTGGGGACGGGGAGGAACCCTAAGCATGGCAACTGGGTCATTTCCCAGGACCCAAGTCGTCTTCGCAGGGCTGGCACACCTTGTCCTGCCCCTCAGGGGCTTGGCACTTGTCGCTGTCCTTCGCACGGCCAAGCTGAGGGACGGAATTAGCTCCCCACTGCCATTCTCCAGGCTCTCCAAGCAGCCAAACCATCTGGGAGAGGGACCAGAATGGGGCCTCCTGGGAATGTGCCCAAGGCTTTTTCTTCTGGTCCCTCTGGGAAAAGATCCAGAAAAAGACTGAAAGCTTCCTGGCTGGCAGGAGGGGGTGGGGTGGGACCAGGCCTGGCCCTGCCACCAGGAGAAGCCGCTGGGGCTCTGGGAAGCCCGTGCTCCCACTCAGCCAGGACAGTGGTGGCCTCTCGCTGGGCTCCGCCCACTCCCAGCGACCAGGCAGACCTCAGGGGTCCGTGCTGCAGTCCGGCCCGCAGGCCAAGTGCAATTTCATGGAGGCCTCAGGAGTCAAACCCTCTCCAAACGGGTGGCCTGGAGCTAGCCCTTGAGCACTAAGATCTGTCTGCTGCTCCAGCATGGGCAGAAAAATCGGGGTTCGGTAGGTGAGACCCACACCTCATCCTCCTCCGACCCCTGCCCACTGAGATGTGCCCACCCCCAGTCTAGCTCCTGGGAGAGCCAGGGACAGACACCTGCCCTGCGGACCCCGCCCCATGCTCTCCAGCATGCCAAGGCAGGGACAGTGGGTGCGGACATTTCAGGAAGACCCCTTAGCAAACCACCAAGACACTTCGGCAATGCATGTTCCCAAGGACCAAAAGGAAGGTGAAGGATGGGTCGCAGCTTGGTGCTGCGTCACTTGCTGTTTGGTGCTGCAGTGAGCAAGGGAACTTGTAGGCCAGGGGGAGCTGGGTTCAAATTCTGGCTCTAGTGCTCACAAGCCCTCAAACCCAGGCAAGGGCTGCCCTGCTCTGAGCCCGTTTTCTCGCTCACGACATGGGTGCCATAACACTGCCTCCCAAAAGGCCAGGAAGAGGTGAGCGCTGACAGGTGCCTCTGTAGGGCTCTGCTCAGCACCTGCTGTATACATCCTCGGGCTTGCGGCTGGAAGCTGCCAGCTTCCCTCCATCCTCTGCCTAAATTTCCATTTTCCTCATGACATCTTCCACGGAGTGGCAGATCGTATTATGGTTTAAAACTACTGACTGCTTCTCCATGGGGCATTGTACTTCCTGCTGCATCTGTGGCAGGTTTGACCACATGACCTGCTCTGGCCAATGACATGTGAGCAGAAGTGACACGCGTTGTTTCCAGGCAGAAAGTCTGAGAGCGGCGTGTGGTTCAGCAGGTGTGTCCGCCTCTGCCACGAGAGACCCTCCAGGATGGCGGCCGCCCGGCTGCCCTGAGTGTCAGAGCAAGATGACACGGGGCAGAGCTGTGGCTGCCTGGAAGGACAGGCAGCAATAGTAAGACAGAGACCTTCATGGTTGGAAGCCATTGCGATTTGGGGGTGACACCCCGGTCGATACACGTCACGGCTGTTGGAGCCTTTGAAGCGGTCTCTGGAGCTGCAGTTTCCAGGCTTCGGCGGCTTCGAGGTGGCGTGGACAATTAACAGAGCTGAAAGGTGATGTCCTGAGGCTGGTGGCCGCTCTGTCGGTGCGCGGGCAGGAGTGAGTGTGTGGTTGGGCGAAGACCAGACTGACGTCGCCCGAGCTGCGTGCCTAATCCTCCTGTAACGCAGGGCGGCAGGGTTCAGCCTGAGGTGCGTCCGTGGGCGCAGGCTTTACGAGCCTCCCGGGGAAGCTCCTCTCCTGAGTCAGAGGCCTGCGACCTGCCCCTGCACCTCCCGGAACCCCACCCGCTCCCCTCCCCCGCCTGCAGGAGCCGTGTGCATGGCGGCTAGCTAATGCGAGATTGCATTCTCCACCTCTCCCCTGCGCTGCGGCCCGAGGTCAGGTGCGGCAAGCTGGCAGCAGCAGGGACAGCGCACACCAGGGGACCCAAGGGGCATCTCTACCCACGTCTTTTTAGCTGTACATTTCCCTGATTGAGGAAGCCCCTGCCAATCCCACTCCAGACCGGCCCCTTCCCCTGCAATCAAATGGGGCGCCAGGGGTCTGGACGCCCCTCAGCACCGGCCTCACTGGGATGGGCTGGCGCTAAGTGTTTCTGGTGACTCGCGATCCTTTCTCAACCAGGGTTAGTGGCCTTTTGTCTTGCTGGTCGTCCTTTCACTTTCTCCGCAACGCGCCCCTCTCAGCACCGGGTGCATGCTAGGCGGACAGTGGGTGTCTGCAGTAAAGCAGCAAAGACTGCTTCTGCTCTCCCGAGTTGGTGGCCTGGTGGCTGGTGGCGCTGTGGCAGGACAGAGGGCAGCTCTACCTGTGGCCAGCTCTCTGCAGACTAGCTCATGAAGGTCACACCAGGGAAGCAAAGTGGCCCCCCCGGCCCACAGCTGTTGGGAATGGCCTGGCAGAACCGGCAAGGAACAAGGCAAAGGGGGGCCCCTCCCTCTGCCCCCAGCCTGGGCTCCACTTTCCCTTCTGGTCTCTGCCCCCTTCCTAGTCCCAGCAGCTGGGGACCCTGCGCAGACCAATTCTCTCTCAAAGGATGGCGTTCTGTGGTTGGGACTGGCCCCTCCCAACTGCCCGCCAAGGATTTGAACACAGTAACTCACAAAAGCCATGTCTCTTTATTTTTCATTCCTGCCGTTCAACCAGTTTGCGCAAGCTGCAGATGAGTGGGTTTTGGAGGGGGAGGCGGAGCATCTGGGGACAGACCCTCCTGGAAATAGTCTGTGCACACTGCTGAGGCTGGTTAGACTTGAGAAGCGACTGAACAATAAACTCTACAGAATTAGAAATGTACAAAAGTGTCAAGGTGGCTGCTGGCTGGTGTCTCACCTCCCCGTGGGGGTCAGAGTCACACCCATCAGTCCTGTGCAAAGGTCCTGGGGCTGGCCGGGGGGTTGGGCAGCCAGATTCTTCCCTGGGGACAGGAGCCGTCCTGCTCACCTAGCACAAGTGTGCCGACAGACAGGCGCCGTGGCCCCCTCCAGCTCTGTGGCTCCTCGAGCGTGTCTCTGTGTCCCGCCTCTATGTCCGCCCTTTGAAAGTGTTCATGCAGGTGTAGGTTCCTGAGAATTTGTGGATCTCCTCGAGTGCAGCCTGTGGGAGTATGCTGCGGGGTGGGGAAGAAGAAAGGAAGACGGTCAGTAGGGGGTGGGGACCAGGGGCTGGGTCACCGGGGGCCACACAAGACGGCACAATGGAGGCAGAGTCCCTGGAAGTGCGCCTTACCCACCACCAGGCCACACGCCAGCTGACCCTCCGCGGGGAAGGGCTTTCAAGTAAGTGGACAGGTGGCTGCTGACCAGGGGGGGAGGGGAGGTGGGAGACACCTTCAAAGCCACATTCTTGGTGTCTCAGTGCCCCTAGATGTCCCAGACATCAATCAACTGCAACTGCCACTTACTGGACAGAGATTTACCGTGTGCGTCTGAGCAGTCAGGTGCGATCTGGGTGGCACAACCTCCAGGGGACTGTCCCAGCCTCACCCTCAGGCCTCTCCTCGGTGCAACCCAGAGCTCCTGTGCTTCCCCTGCGGGCCCTGGCGTTGTCCTCTGCTGGTCACTTGGCAAGCCCGTGGCTGCCTTTGTGGCCGACATTTCACTTCTGGTTCCCAGCCCCTAGCACAGGTCTGGCACGGGGGTTCAGGGGGAGCCCTCAGTCCGCTTGTTGATTCAGACCAAAGGGCCCTGGCCGACTCTAGTATGAGACGGGAAAGGTTTACTTTCAGCTGGAGCAATCCGGAAGGCTTCCTGGGGGTGGTGGCACTAGAGTTGAGCCTTTAAACATTTCTCTTAGGGAAGCTGAGGTGGGTTGCACTGCAGGGAATATTTCGTTTTTGAAAAGTAGTGGGGGAAGGTGGAAACGTAGGCTGGGGGTTTGCTGTGGAGACCGCTGAGATGTTCTAGACAAACTGACTTTTCTCTAGAACATTCCAAAAGGCTTCTAAGAGGCTCCCCTGAGGTGGGGGATGGAAGCCGGCCTCGGTGAGGACCTGAGCCCCTGCACTCCCAGGGCTCCCTGGGGTGGCAGAGGGGCATGCCGGATGGACAGGCAGGATGGCTGGGGGAGGCCAGCGTGTGGCCTGAACGCCGGGTGCCCCACGCCTGGCCTCTGAAAGGCTCCGAGTCTGGAGGAGAAAGGACGGACGGACGCCGTCGCTGTGCCCACCCGTTCGAGGCTCGCAGAGGGAGGCTGGCTTTCCTGGGAGCCGGTGTCTGACTGACGCCAGGCCCAGCCTGGCACTTGCGTGTTTCCTTCCCTGAAAGCGTCTCCCGGGTCAGAGGGCATGGGTCGGGCGGGGGCCGGGGGTGCAGATGGCTGGAGCCCCCGAGGAGGAGCCCAGGGTCCCTGGTGGCTCCAGGGACGAAGATCTCCCTGCTGTCCTGACAGGACCAAGGAAACCCCGCTTAGGTGGCCCCCTGCGAGAGCCCCTTCAGTGTGGCACGGGGATGGGCAAGTCTGGAAGGTTCTTAGGGAATACGATGCCAGGTGAATTCTGGGGGAGGACTGTCTCGTTTAATGAAGAGGTTTGCCCCGGGGAACCCCGCCTGACGACTGCCATGACGTTTCTGGGAATTCCGAGCCTTTGGCATGGAGGCCCCTGCGCTGCCCATTAGAGTAACTTCCCGAGGCTGCGCTGTGTCGCCGTGCTAGAGCAGTGGTTCTCAAAGTGTGGTCCAGGAACCCTTGGGGGTACCTGAGATCTCTGCAGGGGGCGTGAGGTCAAACTGTTTTTATAATACTAAGATGTTATTTGTGTTTTTCACTCTCTTTGTCTCAGTGTACAGTGAAGTTTTCCAGAGGCTATATGACATGGCATGTAGCACAGCAAATGAAAAGCAGAAGCAGGTATAAGAATCCAGCTGTCAGCTGGGCGCGGTGGCTCATGCCTGTAATCCTAGCACTCTGGGAGGCTGAGGCGGGTGGATTGCTTGAGCTCGGGAGTTTGAGAATAGCCTGAGTAAGAGCAAGACCCCGTCTCTACTGTAAAAAGAAAGAAATTAGCCAAACAACTAAAAAATAGAAAAACAAATTAGCTGGGCACGGTGGCACGTGTCTGTAGTCACAGCTACTCGGGAGGCTGAGGCAGAAGGATCGTTCCAGCCCAGGAGTTGGAGGTTGCTGTGAGCTAGGCTGACACCAGGGCACTCTAGCCCGGGCAACAGAGTGAGACTCTGTCTCAAGCAAAACAACAACAAAAAGAATCCAGTTGTTTTTCATTAAACCAGACAACAAAGAGATTTGTAAAAATGTAAAACAATGCCACTCCTTACTGCATCTATTTTGTTTTAAAAAACATAATTACAAGCAGTCTGGGAGGCTGAGGCAGGAGGAGCGCTCAAGGTCAGAAGTTCGAAACCAGCCTGAGCAAGAGCGAGACCCCCATCTCTACTAACAAAATAGAAAGTAATTAATTGGCCAACTAAAAATATATAGAAAACATTAGCTGGGCATGGTGGCGCATGCTTGTAGTCCCAGCTACTCGGGAGGCTGAGATAGAAGAATTGCTGGAGCCCAGGAGTTTGAGGTTACTGTGAGCTAGGCTGATGCCGAGGCATTCTAGCCCGGGCAACAGAGTGAAACTCTGTCTCAAGAAACAAACAAACAAACAAAATTTACATAATTACAAAAAGTTTTTCTAGTGGTCACTAGAAAAAAGTATATATATATATATATATATATATATATACACACATATATATAAATTACTTGCCATAAAAATATATTTATGCTAAGGCAATGGGTTTGTTATTAATAACAACAAATAAATAAATGTTGTATCAACCTTGAAGGATTCTTCTAATTTTCTTTTAGCAGGTGACGCGGCCAGAGCGATCCTGGCCCAGGGCGGCCCGCCGTACCTTTTCAAGATGACAAGTGCGTGCATGGTCCACGGCAGCAGCAGCAGGGCCTGGTTGAGCTGCACGGCCTCCACCGTCCGCCGGGCCACCGTCTCGGGCTTCAGTGGGGGGAAGAGGTTGGGAAACCTGAAGGCAGGAAGAGACGCAGTGGGTTTCTCCCGGAGAGGCACCTGCTCGTGCCAGACGCCTCTACACGTCTGGGTCACCCTTTGGCCTTTCCTGTTTGGGAGACTCAAGGCCTGTTGGGAACACGACCCCCCAGCCCAGGCTTGTCAGGAGTTCCATGTTCCTCCACCCTCCCTGTGCACGTAGGTCTCCCCTAGAGTGCAGGACTCCCAGCCCCCCACCTGGGACCCTTTCTCCAAGCTCCCCCAGGGGCTCCCGGTGCACTTGGACTCTGTCCCATGCTCTCCATGGCCCTGCGCAACCTGGGCCTGCCATGGCTGCGACCCTGCCTTCCTACTCGCTCTGCCAGCAGGACTGGCCAGCCTCTCCGTTCTTGTCACATTATGCTCTGTCCTGTCAGGGTCTTGTGCCAGCTGTCCCATTGGCCTGGCTCTCTCCTACCAGCTCCTGGGAGGCGTCTCAGCCCAGTCCACCCAGAGTGGCCTCTGATCTCGTTCCCTGCTAGTTTCCTTGGACGCATGTCCCCCACCTAGCATGGCCTTGCTTGTTGGTGGCCTCTCTCCCCCGTCAGACTATGAGTTCCACCAGGACAGAGGCCTGGTCGGTCTTGCTCCCTAGCACAGAACCGGCACATAGTAAGTGCTCAATAAACACTTCCTGTTCCCCACGAGAGTCCTGCTCCTCCTGCCTCGAGGCAGGGGCTCCGCTGGAGGTACCTTCGGCCCAGCTTGCTCACTAACTCACCGATTGACTCATCGATTCATTCAAATAGTTATAGAGCACTTTCCATGGGATTTCAAAATGAATGAATGATTGAATAAGCAAATATCAGTGGCTCCTCATGCATATTAGAGGCATCTGACCCCAAACCCATACAATGGTGATGTTCCCTAAGTGCCAGGCCCTTGCACAAAGGATTCTCCCAATTTACAGACAAGGAAACTGAGGGTTCAGTGAATCAGTGGGACACTAGGGATTTAAATCAGGCCAGTGCTCTATCGCCTTCACTCACTGCTTTTCCTGCCCTCCTGGGCCTGTAGGTGCAGGGCTGATGCTGCTGGCTCTGACCCCAATCCTGCAAAGGGCTTGTGATCCGCTCTGGCACCAGGAAGATTAAGGGAGATGAGTCACCTGGCCCCGATGTCATTCCTGAGCAATAGGCAGCCCTTGGGCTCCCAGCGGGGCTTGGCCTCAGAGGGCACACGGATCTCGGGCCCACCCTCACACTGTGCCACCACGCTGGTGATTCTAAGACAGCCCTGCAGTCAGTCTAGAAGGGCCAGCTCTGGGGTTCTGCAGAGAGGAACAGGCAGAGGCAGCTGACCTTGGAATCCTACAAATGTGGCGGACAGTCTAGTCTCCAGCTTCCGCTTGTGGCCTGTCCTATTTCTCGGGGAAGGGGAGACAGGATGGAGAGACCAGGCTCCATGGTCCTGGGGGGCCCTTCCTGGCAAGACCCCATGTAGGGGAACCCCACAGAGGAGGCTTCAAGCACACCTGCAGGGGGGATGTTCTCCTTCTCCATGGTGGGTGGGACGGGAATAACACCCATGGAGGCAGCACAGATCCGTGGAAAGAGCGTGGTTAGCTAGCCAATTTCAAGCTGCGTGGCCTTGGGCAAGTAACTTTGCTTCTTTGAGCCTCAGTTCTGTCATCTGTAAAATGGGGATAGGAGCCACATGCAGCAGCATTTGTAAAGGGTCTGGTGGTGTGGCTGGAACATAGGTGAGGCTCAGTAAACAGTGGTTTACAAACAGCAGCACCCACTGACATGGCCAACCTTGCTGGGAAACCGTCAACTTTGTCCTAAGCATGCCCCGCCCCCCATTTAACCCCAGGAGTCTGCTAAGCATGGCTGTAGGAAGAAGCCAATGCTTTCATTCATTTTGTATCCTTTCAGGAAACGGGAGTTGGTTAAGTGCCGATTATCCTCGTTCTACTCTTCTGGACAAGCCCCGGAGCTCACCTGCACAACCACAGGGAACGAACGTTCACTAGCGCTCACTACGTGCCAGGCACGGCAGGCTGATTCACGAGTGCATCTAGCCCATGGAGTAGGGGGTACTATTAGTCATCCCTTTTTATAGATGAGGAAACTGAGGCACAGAAAAGGTAAGTAACTTGCCTGAGGTCACACAGAGCTGGGATTTGACCACAGGCGGTTTGGCCTCCACTCTGAAGTGGAAAAATGTCTTGGGAAAACCTTGAATATCTCTCTTAAGTGTCGGAGAAGAAACTTAAACTAGGAGGTGAAATAGACACACAGGCTCCATGTCTGGAATGTCCTGCCCACTTCTGTGCTCAGGGCCCCCAATTAAAACTGTGGATTGCCACTGATGCACTTCCATCCAATATGTATTTATTGAGCACCTCCTGTATACTCATAAGAAAAGAAACCAAACCAAGCTGTCATGGGGTAAAAAGCCAACATGGAACATTAATAGACATTAGCCCAGCCCCCTCTAAATTCAGAATTTCTGATAATTTGCACATAAGCCAGGTGGAAATACATGCCTCTGTTACAAACTCTGAAGATATGGTCTGCTTGGAAAATTAATATCATATGCATTTGTGAAAATGTTTATTGTCAGTAAAAATAATGAGAGCAATAGCTCTTTCTTAACCATTTAGTATGTCTCAGCTTGCACTAGATATGTCATATGTATTATTTCTAATTCTCCTGACAATCCTACAAGGAAAATATTATTTCCACTGTTTTACACGTGCAAGGAAAATATTATTTCCACTGTTTTACACGTGACCAAAGTAAAGCTCAGAGAGGTAACAAAACTAGCCCAAAGTTGCACAGCTGAGAGCAGCCGATTCAAACCAGGAAGTTTTGACTTTTGATGACCAAAACCACACTGTCCCCATTAACAATAGCTAAGGCGTGCTGAGTGACCCCAGATGGCACACAGTACGCTGAACTGTGTCATTTTATCCTCATGAGGACCCTTCCCGTCACCTTTATTTTTAGAAGCTGCTGAAACATACAGTTCAGAAGGTGGATGATCATACCCCGGATTGCAAAAAAGCCCAGGGAAAACAGTTTTCGGGTAATTCTTTTCTCATTTATCTGTGATCACATGGCCCTACACCACTGCGCGTCATCACAGCGCAGTTTACTGAGCGCTCCCTGGTAGGGGCACATGTGGTGTTCCAAGCCCGGTCCCGCTGTGGCCTCACCACGAATCTAGACATTCTCGTCACCCCATTTTACAGCTCAACCATGAAGGCCCAAGCAGTGACTAATCGGACCTTACGTCATAAGGCGCATCACAGCCACAGGGGTCACTACCCCAGTGCCTGGCTCCCAAGGGTGAGCTCTAAACCAGCGGACCCCACCCCCTTGATTTAATTGGTCCAGAGGAGGAGTGCCTGGGCCTTATATTTCTTTAAATTGAGCTATAATGTGCATACAATAAAAGGCATAAATCCTAAGCATACAGCTGGATTAACATTCACCTACTTAACCACCGCCCATCTAGATCAAGAAGAGAGGACATTTCTAAAAGCCTAGAAGGTTCCCTCGGGCTCCCCTGGTGGGCACTGGTCTGATGTCCATCACCATAACCCAGTTTTGCCTGTTTTAGAGCTTCCCACAAACGGTGCCCTTCGCTCCCGTCTCTAGCGTGTCCACGCCCTGTTCTCTGCTGGGTCCAGACCCCCTGTGGCCGCCAGCCCTGGCATCCGTACAGGCTCCCCGAGCCGGGAAGCAGGACCCGCACCGCTGTGGGGTCCCACTGCCTTGCAGATGGAAAATCAGGGAGGGGAGCGTCAGGCTCCAGCCAAAGGCAAAGGGCTTCTGGATGATTCCATACCAGGGCTCTCCCTGCGCAGTCGGCTGCTACACTTGCGAGGCTCGGGGAGGCAGGGGGGGAGGCTGGTCCCACTGACCTGACCCTCATGCCCTGGAACATCTCGGTGCTGGTGTGGAAGGGCAGCACCGTGGTGGCGCTGACGCCCGGACAGTCCAGCAGCCCCAGGGTCAGGCTCTCCATGAAGGCGAAGGCCGACGCTTTGGACGTGCAGTAGTCGATGGCGCCCGGGATGGCGGACAGCGCCAGCACGGAGTTGAGGCACACGATGTGGCCGTTCTGCAGCTCCAGCATGCGCGGCAGGAAGGCCTTGGTGGTCTGAGGGTGGACGGGGTGTCAGTGTGGAGTGGCCGCAGCTTCCCACGACCCCTCCTCTACCCCCCTCTCGGGGAGAACGGGCCACCCGGGACACGCACGCTGCTCCAGCACCCCAGCCGTCCCCAGAGGCTCCCCGCTGCGGGACGCTGAGCTCACGTCCCAGAACGCCTGATGCCCCCTGGGGCTGGCCATTCCTCTTATGCGGCCACCGTGTCCTTGGACATCCCCGCTGGCCTGAGTCCAAGCCCTGGCGAGCCTGTCCTTCCGGCCCCACCCGCCCGGGCTCCCCGGCACGCTTGGGGCTGGCTCTGGCCCGGGGCAGCCCTTACCCAGAACTGGCCCAGGGTGTTGATGTGCTGGGACTTGAGGAGGGCGTCGTCGTCGCTGTCCATCAGGCTCTTCCCGTGGACCACGGCGGCGTTGTTCACCAGGATGGTGATGTCGCCCACCTGCAGGTGAGAGGGGGCTGTGGGGGGCCGCGAGGGCAGCCAGCCCCAGGGGCCTGCACCTGCGGACCTGGCCCAACCCCCGCCACCAGCCACGGGGCCTCAAGAAGCCACGTCACGTCTCCGAGCAGCAGTCTTGATTTGTGAGATGGGGACAGTGCCGTACCAGGGCTGTTCTGAGGAGTGGGAATAATTCTCGGCACATAACATACCTGGCACATGGCATATTTATAGTAAGTGAGGCTATCGTTACATAAAAATAGTTAACATCACCACATGCCAGACAGCTAACGGGGTGGGTTTTGCTCTCTCGGAGTTCACGGATATATATGCTCAGTCCACACAGGTGCCTGGAGTCAGGAGAAGGATTTTCCCAGCGGGCGACGGGACACTGGTTGCCCCCCGACCACTGGCAACCTCGGTTGCCCCCCGGCCAGGCTGCTCACCTTCTCCCGGACAGCCTTGGCCGTCTGGTACACCTCCTCCCGGTTGCCCACGTCACAGATGAAGTAGTGGCACTCGGTGCCCATCTGCCGAATCTCCTCTGTCGTCTCCTTCAGGCATTTCTCGGTCCGGCCCCAGAGAACAATCTGGAAGGAGAGAACGACAGCACTGAACGAGGGTCACTAAGCAAGCTGCAGAGGTTCGATGACTGCCGTCAGACATCCAGTATTTAAAATAACTTGTCTCTAAATTACCGGCCTCCCTGACTTCACCCACTGCTAAAGTACATGAAGCAAAATAACAATATAATTTTTTAAAGGGACATGGCCTACTCTTTAGAAAGCCAGTAGTTTCTGGGCCGGGTCATGATCAATTAATGTGCTATGCATGAGTCTTTCTTACACACTCCTCCTGCAGGCCACGTCCTGCCAGCCCAGCTCCTGGCACCCTCCACCGGTAGAAGCAGCAGCAGAGCCGTCCGTGGGCAACATCCAGGGTGCCCCGGGCAGGGACCGGCGCCTTCTCACCAGCCAGCTCTGGAGCCGCCGTTAGAACGCCCTGGGCGGTTCCAGGGAGCAGCCTGGAAGGGTCCGTCCTCAGCGCGGCCAACCACAGGGTAACGGCCAGCCACAGGGTAACGCCAGGTGGGGAGGACATTCCCAGGTGGCCCGGGGGAGAGCCTTGCTTTTGGCAGAATGGCTTTGTGCAGGGCACCGTTGGGGACTCTCTCATGAAGCTGGACCAAGCTAGGTGGACAGGGGATTGATTACGTAACAGGAGTAGTCACCTGTTGTCCCCTTGGAAACGTAGAGCTTGTGGGTTTCTCTCCAAGATTTGGGGGGGGAGGGGGAGGTGAGTGTCCCACTGCCCTCTGGGAGGTGAAGAGGGTGCCCACCTCGCTGCAGTCACTCCCTGGGGGAAGTTCCAAAGGAGCAGTGCTGGCCAGTCTCCCGCAGAGCAGAACCGCAGCCTCAGCCAGCAGGGAATAAGTGCGGGCTCGTTAGGCCAGGAGGTGGCCTTAGCAGGACCAGTAAGGGTTTGCGCAAATTTATGAATGGCCGGCTCATCGAAGGCTCAGAAGAACAACTTGGCTAATTCCCAATCTCGACCTATATACACAGGAGCGCAGCACAGGTCCCTACAGCTCTTTGGTGGGGGCAGAAGGGCCCAGGGTTGGAGGACAGGGAGGCCGAGAGCCGCAACCACGGGTCAGCTCCACCCGCAGCGGGGAGAGGCTGGCGCTGGGCACTGCCTGGGACAAACATGGAGAAAGAAAGAGCTCAGAGGCTTCCTGGGGATTATCCTGGTGGGTTTCTATTTTTGTTTTTTCTTTCTTTTTACAACTATCGGTAAAATTCCCCCTAAAAATAAAACCCAGCATGGAAACCCCAATGGGTGAAACCAATAAAAGGAATGAATGATACATCCAACTCCCTAATATTTTCTTAAAAGCTACTCATGAGATCAAAAAGGCTGCTTTGGGAAGGCAAATATTGCAAACTGGGGTTACAGAGGGCAGCTCCAGACCAGAACCACGCTGATTTCTCCGTTTTGCTTCGTTACATGGTGTAGACAAAAGTCCCACGGATGAGGGGTTGCTAACGGTGACATTTATCAACTGCTAAGCTTGACATCTCAGAACTATCACTTAAGCAGAAAGGCCACAAGATGGGCTTGGCCAGAGGGACACACAATATTCTGGTGGTCCCCAGTGGATTCGATATTTTTAATTAGAGTTTTAAAAACTTTTATTTTGTAAGGCCGGGCGTGGTGGCTCATGCCTGTAATCCTAGCACTCTGGGAGGCCGAGGCAGGAGGGAGTTGGAGACCAGCCTGAGCAAGAGTGAGATCCCCGTCTCTACTATAAATAGAAAGAAATTAATTGGCCAACTAAAAATGTATATAGAAAAAATTAGCCGGGCATGGCGGCACATGCCTGTAGTCCCAGCTACTTGGGAGGCTGAGGCAGGAGGATTGCTTGAGCCCAGGAGTTTGAGGTTGCTGTGAGCTAGGCTGACACCATGGCACTCTAGACTCTGTCTCAAAAAAAAAAAAAAAAAAGTATTTTGTAGAAATAAATAAATAAATAAAAGTGTTCTCTCAGCCCCTAAAGCAGCTCTGGCAAAGCCCAGTTTGAAAACCCCATTAGTCCAACCACTTTATTTATTTTAATTGAAGCCTTGAAACGCAGAAGCGAGGGAGGAGTCTACCAGCCGCTCTCCGCAACCATGAAAGTCCATCAAGGACAAACGGACTGCAATCACACAGGCTGCAAGGGACAGTTTCTTTTCTGTTGAACTGAAAACAGCCTAAGAATTTGTTCCTCCAGGAGAGGCCTGGAGGTGAAGTTTGTGGAGACGGAGGGCAGCATTTGTTCTCTGTGTGTGCATTGCTCCAGGAAGGCAATTTGGCGAAGGCATCCTCCACGCCACTGGACCCCACCCTCACCTTGCAGGCATTGTTGTCCAGGTTTCTTTCTATCCTCCCTTGTCACCCCATCCATCTGCCCACCCATCTACCCTCCCACCCATCCACCTGTCTGTCCAGCTACCTGCCACCCACCCGTCTACCTGTTCATCCATCCACCATCCACCCATCCATTTGCCCATCCTCCACCTACCATCCGTCCATCTATCCATCCGTCTATCTGTTCACCCATCCACCCATCCACTCACCCACCTCTCCTCCCCCCCTCCCTCCCAACCCACTCCATCCATCCATCCAAGTGGTTTCTGAGGGGATAATGCTTAGTCTTCTTTATCCTGCTCTGGTTCCTGCCTAAGCCCACCCCATCTCTGGCTCATGTGGGTAACAGGACCATGGGGCTTGCACCATTCCCTCGGGTCTGGCTGAGCCAGGGAGAGGGGCCTCTGGGGACCCTGAGAATTCCTGGGCAAGTTGGCAGAGAGGGAAAGCTTATAGCTGGGGGCTGGCTGGGAGGCACAGGGTTCAGATGCCTGGGAGGACAAGCTACGACCCCGAGGGGTCTGCAGCAGCGGTCCAGATGGGGTGCCTTCCGCTCTGGGAGCCCCGGGCTTGCTTCTCGGCACGGACAGGTGAGCACGGGGCTCCCTGGACCCAGCTGAATGACATCTTTCTGGCTCCTGAACCCTGGGTAGGGCGAGAAAAGCAGGGGTCTGAAGCTCCCCGTGGTCCAACCAGGAAACCTGCAGTCAGAGGACTGGGGAGACCACACTGTCTGCTGGGTGGGGAGACCCCTGGCGAGGAAGCGGGGCAGGGGCAAGGGTGCCGGGATGAAGGCTGTGCCCCACCGTCTTCCACAGGTGGGGCCCTGGGGCTTGAGGGTGTCCCAGTGGGCTGGGGGTGTGCCCCTCTCCCCCAGAACCATGACAGTTTTGTCTTTCTCCCTCCTCACCCCTGACCCCACCTCTGGGCTGGGAGCCCCCTGCGGCTCCCAGTTCTGTCATGTTCATTTTCACATCCCGGTGCCCAGTGTGGCTCGTCCCCTCTGTGGAGCGGCGGCACAGGCGGGAGGAGGGGCAGCGGGGCCGGGTTTCCTCAGGAGGCAGGGAGCCAGCGCTCGCCATGGGGCAGGGGTTCGTGTCAGACGAAAATGAGGCTCAGGCCGCTGTGTGGGTGCCCTGCCTCGTGTGTCTCTCAGTGCAGGCCTCTGTTTGTGTGTCTCTGTGTGTGTGTCCGTGTATGTCTGTGTGTGTGAGAGTGCGTGTAGCCTTGTGTGCTGCTGTGTCTCCTCAGGTCCCTTGGTGGATGCTCAGGGTCCCCGGGGGGCTGGCTGGGCAACTTCTGTCTTAGGAACCAGCTGTGTCTCCAAGGTGACGGGGTGGCCGGGGGCTGCAGGGATGGGCAGGGTGGGACGGAGCCCCTTTCTGGTAGGTGCTATCGGTGGGGCTGCTCCAGCCACTGTCCCTTCCTGGCCCCTCCTCTTCCTCAGTCCCTTGCCCCGACCACTCTGGGGAACCCGAGTCACTGACCAGGAAACTGGCAGGTATAGCTCGGCAGGCCCGCCCAGGTGGCTCCTGCCAGAGTCACCTGAGGGTGACCCGGACGGCTGGCAGGAGGAGGCCCGCCCAGCGCCAGAAGGAGAGCGAGGAGGCAGGTAGGTGTCTGAGGGTGTGTGGGGCAAGACGCCTTCAGGGGGTGCAGATTTACGAGCCCCGGGAACCCAGGGGCTCGTAAATCCCCATCCCTGCCTCACCCAGAGCCGGCCTGACCCCCTTGGCAGCACCGCACTGAAGGCGAGTAATAATATCCACTTTTCATAGCTCAGGAAACCGTGGCTCGGAGGAGTTAAGTATTAATACCTCGCCCAGCGTCGCTGTCAGAGTGTGGCGGAGGCAGGGTTTGAACCCAGGGCCGGGTCCTCGGCAGAGGCAGCTCTGAACCCCGGGGGCGCAGGGGGGCGGGCTGAGCTTTAAGAACGCTGCTCCAGCCCCAGAGACCTGGCGCCCAGCGCTCACCGCGCCCCGCAGGTCCTTCTCCCCTGGCTCATGCCTCGCCCAGGCGGGGAGCCACAGGATGGGCGCTGTGCCCACGCTGGGATCCCACAGAGACGCAATCAAACGTGGTCCTGCCGCAGGGAGCCGCAGGGAGCCCCTGTTCCAGCAGGAGAGGACAGAAAACAGCCGGCCACAAGTTACAACAGGTGGGATAAAGACCCAACAAGGGCCCGGGTGCGGTGGCTCACGCCTGTAATCCCAGCACTCTAGGAGGCCAAGGTGGGAGGATCGCTTGAGGTCAGGAGTTCGAGATCAGCCTGAGCAAAAGTGAGACTCTGTCTCTACTAAAACTAGAAAGAAAAAAATTAGCCGGGCATGGTGGCGGTGCGTGTTGGCAGTCCTAACTAGTAGGGAGGCTGAGGCAGGAGGACTGCTCGAGCCCCAGAGTTTGAGGTTGCTGTGAGCTAGGCTGATGCCACGGCACTCTAGCCTGGGCAACAGAGCGAGACTCTGTCTTCAAAAAAAAAAAAAAAAAAAAGAACCAGTACTACTATCTGTGACTTTTTAAAATAGAAAGCTGAATAGAAGGTTACCCCCAAATGAGTTCCTCTATAGACCCTGTGTGCAGGTATGCCCCACCCCTGCTTGTCCCCCAGTCCCCCAGAGTGCCCTTCGCACCCGTCCACCGTGAGGTGACTGTCTACTCACATCTCTCTCCCTGCTGTTGAGGGAGGGAGAGCCTCACTGGTTACACAGCACCCTTGGCCGTCTGCCTGCCGTCATTGCCATTTGGAATCTACCTCCTGTCTCTGGAGGGCAGGAACTAAGTCTCACCCACTCTGGGCTCCCTGTGTCCCTGCCTAGCATCTAGCACAGACTGGTTTTTGCTATTTTAAATGCAGAGGCTACCTGTGGACTCCTATTCATTCTGCAAAACCCTGCTTGAATGCCCCCTTAGTTCTGAAGCCCCCCTGGCTGCTCCTTCCATCCTCCCTACGGCAGCAGCAGCAACTACACAACGGCTGGCACCTACTGAGCACTCGCCACGGGCCCGCCACTGTGCTGAATACGTCAAAGTGACTTTTCCTTTAATCCTCACACCCCATGCTCACCCTCCCCGTTTTATAGGTGAGCCTCAGACAGACAGAGTGCCTTGTCCAGGGTCACACAGCCCGTAACCGCAGGGCCGTGTGACTCAGAACTCCCGTTCTTCACTGCTGACACCAGCCCTGGCTCCTTCTGCGCGTGCTGGCCTACCGTGGGCAGCCCCGCCTTTTCCATGACCTCTCGAGGTCCCCCAGGGAATCGCAGTCATCTCGTAACCCGGCACCCAGCACCAGCTGTGCACACAGTAGGAGCCCAACCACCGCTGTCACACAGCACCGGCCCCAGGAGGCTTCCGGAAAACTCTGCTGAGCAGAGAACACTGGGGGACCTCTGCTCTACCCCACCTTCCCTCCCTGGCGCAGCGGGGGCTGCGCGAATGCCTGCACTTGGCCTTCATCCCTGGAGGTCAGCTGCGGAGCACCGTCCCACCAGGACATGAGCTGGGTGGTCTCCGGGTGGGTCCCAGGAGAAGCCTCTCTTTATAATTGGCAGCCCCGGAAAGATCCAAGTCCCCGGGCAGGTCTTTGGCAGCCCAGCTCATGTCCCACAGGCCCCCGTCTGGGAGCTGGGTCGGTGCTGAGTTGGCTTCTCAGAGAGAAAGAAAATACCCATCAGGGACCCCAAACCGCAGCAGGCCAGGCGGTGGAGTGGGAAGGTCACAGTTTGGAGGGTGCACAGCTCTCGGCTCCCAGCTCGCCAGCAAAAATCCGTCCTTGTAGCCGGATAAAATGAGCACACAGAATTGAGTCTGTATTAATACATCCAGAGGTAACGTGGGGTGCAGAATAGAAGGGGATGTGCACGTGCACAGCACAGGTTAACATTTGAGTCTCCCCCTCTTTCGTACCCCTGTCTATCTGCAAAGAGAGAGATCCTATCTCTCGAGTAGAGTGGCCCAGATCACAGGCTCTGGAGCCCGACTGCCAGGGTTCAAGTCTTTGATCTACCACTTAGGAATTACACCAACTTAACGTCTATGAATTCAGGTTTAAAACATCCACTTTGAAGCGTAGTTGGGAGGATTAAGAAAGAGTACAATAAATGGCAGCTGCTATTATTTTTATTATTAGTAGTAGCAACAGTAGCAGTTCAGCAACAGAAATAGACCCTCCTTACTCGTGGAAGACCCCTCTACTTTACAAACCTGGAGCCACTGGGGTGTTGGCTGCTGGGAAGACCTCATATGGGGATCTTTGTCTGTCTCCTCTTAGACCCAGCCTTGCCGGGGGGCAGAGCCACAGAATCTATCATCTCTCAGTCCCCAACCTCAGCGACCAGCAGTCAAACCACCCACCTGCAGAGCGAGCCCTGGTTCATCCACTCGGAGGACTGCTCAGGGAGGAGAAGTTTTCAAGCTGCTGAGAGGTGAGGGGCTTGGCAGACATTGTCCCAGGCCTGTCTCCAACCCAGTCATCCAGAGCGGTTGCACTTTAATTAGGCTCCTATGACAGTCATTTCTAGTGTAACACAAAGACGCTGTTACTATAAAACCAATAAGGTTCGAATGCTACTGTTCTGGGTCTGCAGCCGCCCCCTCCAGCACAACTCTGTCCTGAAGCTTTCTTGCTAGGAATGAGCCCCAGTGGGTTCCCTCTAGCTGTCACCTGCTGTGAGTGCTGGCCTGTCACCAGGGCACACCCCACAAGCCTACCAGTCCTTCCTCTTCCAAAGACAACCCTTCGGTATGGATCCACAGTGGCTGGGCACTGCCTCGAGACGTCCCCTTCCTGGACTTTCATTAGAAAGTCCTTCCACCTTTTCTCCAGGGATGCCTGTTTCCAACCTTCCACACCCTGTTGGAAAATTCTATGGGCATCACAAGATTCTGTGGTTCTGCCCCATTCGAGGCTGTGTCTAAGGGAGGCAAGATGTAGATCCCCACTGGGTCTTCCAGGCAACCATCACCCCAATGGGCTACAGGGATCTTCTACCAGCAAGGGGGGGTCTATTTCTGTTGCTGTGTTAACAGTGGCAATAACAGCTGGCATTTATTCCTGCAGCCTCAGGTCTGTTACAGGTACCCACTGCCGATCCCAGGAGGCCAGAGGGGACAAAAGCCACTGGCTTCTTCTCTGTTAGGGACTTAGGCTAGATCCTCAGGCGTCCTTCCTGTTCCTGCACTGCTGAGCCGCCCAGCGCCAGGCGGGCCTCTCCCACGTGGCCCTGCGGAACAGGCTCTTGCTGGCTTCGGCCCCTGTTTTGGCCTGCCGAGAATGTTTTGGCTACCGCTGGCTCAGCTGCTGGGGAGGATTGTTATGAAGCTCCTCAAATTAGATCAGCCAGTGGTGTCGCCCTCCCACAAGTCCCTGACCGCAACCTGGAGCAGGGCAGAGGCTTCCTCCAGGCGGACGTCCAGCCTGGAACCGGGCCCCCCGGGAGGCACAGGGATTGCCACGAGCTCTGACACGCGTGCGGGGCTCGCTACCTGGCCACGCCGGGCTCAGAACCAGCGCAGCCCGGCATCGCGTGCTCTGACAGCGCTAGGGGGGCGTGCCACGCCCGTTTCAGAGGCAGGAAAACACACATGCGAAGAGGCTATACTACCGACTCCAGGTTGCTCAGCTGGTGAATGGTGGAGCCGGACCCCCAGCCTACGCGGTCTGATCCCCAAACCTGTGCCCTCAGACACTGACTTCACCTGCAGGAGCGAAGGGACCCCCCGAAACAACGCATCCGTGCATTGCACAGATGCCACGGAGCACGTGCCACGTGCAAAGACTGGATGCAGAGGTGCCCTCCTCCCAGGGAGAGAGGGAAAGATGCCACCCTGCCCAGGCGTGGCACACGGTCCTGACGACCAAGTGGTTATGACATGGCCGACAGGGATACTGTGAGGACGCTGGGAGCCTTATGCGGCCCAGGTGGGAAGGCAGGTGAGGACAGGTGCTGCCCTCCTGAGCATGGGTCAGCACGGTGCCCGGGACTGGTGGCTGCGGCGAGGGGTGTGGGGTATGCACGGCGTGTCCTTGGTCTCCACGTGGGCAGGGAGGGACAGTGTCGAGCACGCACCACCACCGCGGCTGGCGACTCTTGGGCTCTCACTGTGCGCTGGGCTCTGCTCTGCGCACCCGGGTTTAGTCCTCACAGCTACTCGGGGGTGGGCAGTGGGCTGATCTGTGGCCAAGTCCTAACCCCTGGTACCTGTGAACGTGACCTTATTTGGAAAAAGGGTCTTTGCAGATGTAATTAAGGATCTTGAGGCGAGATCACCCTGGATCGGGGTGGCCCCTGAATCCCATGACTGCCGTTCCATTTATGAGAGACAGAATAGACACACAGAGAAGACAGCGAGGCCGTGTGAAGACAGGTAGAGCGTGGAGTGACGCGGCCACAAAGCCAAGCAAGGCCAGCAGCCACCAGGGACAGCCAGGAGCCACTAGAAGCGGAAGAGGCCCGGAAGGATCCTCCCCTAGAGCCCTTGGAGGAGGCGGCCCTGCCCACACCTTGATTTTGGACTTGGGCAGAAATCCAGCACTGTGAGGGAATGAAGCTCTGTTGTTCTAAGCCACCTGGCTCGTGGTCATTTGTTGTGGCAGCCCCAGGAAGCAGTCACAGGTGGGTCCTGCTACCCGCATTCAACAGAGGAAACACAGGCCATGTTTTCAGAGGCCCGCCTCTTTTTAACCCCTGAAGCCTCTTCACTGTCCCCCACGAGGGGTTTTCTGCACCTTAAACTCAAGCCACCAACGAACCTTGTCAGTCTGACCTCTGAAATCCAGAAGCTTCTCACCACCTCTCATCTCCTCCACAGCGGCCACAGGTGGCCCTGCCCTGTCGCCCCTTGCCTGGACCTGCTCCTACCCTTGCCCCAGGGCCCTGCCGCAGTCCATTCTCAATGCAGCAGAGATCCTTCTAGAACGTGTCAGACCTCTTCACCCTGCTCATGACTCCCAATGGCTCCCTGCCTCACTGAGTGGAATCTAGTGTTTACTGTGACCACAGGCCCTTCCAGATCTGGCCCCGCCTCTCTGTCCTCTCCTCCTCCCCTGCGAGGGCTTGCTGGTCTTTGTTCCCATGACCACTGGCCCACTTCTGCCCCAGGGCCTTTGCACTAGCTGCTCTCTGTTCTCTTCCCCCCAGTAGTCCTCTTCTCACAGGGCACCTCTCTTCTTACAGGTTCTGCTCAAGTGTCTCATTACCTGAGAGGGCTTCGTGCAAAGTGCCCCAACCCCACAAACGCTAGCTCTCCAGCCCTCTGGCTGCCTTTTGTTTCCCAGATCTCTCCTTTTCCAGTTGCTGAGACGCGCATGGCCCCTGTGGTGGGCACCTCATGTGCCCGAGGACAGACAGCACCCGCCCCCCCACACCCCAACTGCTCCCTGCCAAGACCCAGTGTTCGGCACCGGCTCAAAAACCAAGTGTGTCAACTAGGCCCAGTCTCTGCCTCGTCCCTGGGTGTGACCCTTTGAACCTGTTGGTTCTGGGGCCACTTGGAAAACCCTCCAGGGAGACAGTCGCCAAGGCCGACTCCAAGCGAGGGCAGAACAACTGCTCGTTTCCAGCCAGGAATCCCAGGGCTGATGTTTCTTCCACAAACATTCACAGCCCAGAGACTGGCCGAAGGGCTGCACCTCCCTCCGCCTGCCCCAACCACACTTGGCAAAACACGGGGGTGGAGACACGCAGGCACTGGCTGAAGCCCCACGACCTCTGCCCCAGTTCCCCCAACTGGACCTCCTGGTGGAGAAGGCCAGGTGACCTTGGGCGGAGGTGCCCAGGCGCGGAGGGAGGAGCCAGCGTTGACAGACCACCCTTCAAGCCCTGTGCACACCTTCAGCACGGCCGCCCTGCAAAATGGGATCCTGACGGGCAGGTCTAAGTCACTCGGGGCAGGCTGCACTTCCAGAAGCTTCAAGGCAACACTTGAGCTTGGACTCCAAAGCCAAGCTCTTTTAGTACCCCCATCCCGCCTCATTCATTCATTCATTCACTGAGCATCTATCGGGTCGTGGCTGTATGCCAGGCACTATTGGAGGCCCTGAGATACAGCAGGAAATACATTTATCCCATTTTTGTGGAGTTTGGGGTGCGTGTGTAAATTGGGGTACACTAAACACACCAACACGTGACTATGATGTACAGAGGTGGCAGCACACAGCTCTGTGGGGGGGTGGGCGTGACAATGGGTGGGGGCGGTATTTAGATGGGGCAGGGAAGGCCTCTGGACAAGGTCCCATTTGGGCAGAGACCTGGGGGAAGTGAAGGGAGGAGGGAGTGGTGAGGCGGGGTGTCTGGGGAAGAGCATTCCAGGCAGAGGGAACCGCAAGCGCAAAAGCCCCAGAGTGGGCATGCACCTCCACGGGAAGGAGTGGCAGAGCTGAGTGGGTGACACCAGCCGCGGTGGGGCTTTGCATTCTGTTCCAAGTGAGATGGGAGTAGCTTGGGAGGGTTGTGAGAAGAGCAATGACAGCCTCTGACTTGGATTTTGGAACAAGTTCTGGCTGCTGGAATGGGAGCTTGGGACAGGGGTGGCGGGCGGGGGCCATTTAGGAGCCGCCCGCACACAGAGGCCCCGGATGTGCTAGCGGGAGCGGGCTGGGCGCTGGCTGCGGAGGAAGTGGGGAATCCAAGGGGACCCCAAAGGGTTTGGCCTGGGAAAATGGGAGAACGGGGTTGCAGTGCACAGAGCCCCGGCGCGCCCCTCTCCAGGGAAGGTTGGCTTTGCTAAGTCCCACGTGTGGAGGAAGAGAACCCCAGGTCCCTTCAGCTTCCAGAACACTCGGCGGAAGCAGAGGGCGGGGAGGGGAGGCGCGAGAGGAAAGCGTTCCAGGTGGCACGGGCAGCTGCCCTGGAAGAGGCCGCCGGGCGGGGCCTGCGGGCCGGCGACCCACCTAGCGCGCCGGCGGTGAACGCACAGTTTCCGACGGCAAAGTGGCCGGGCGGCAAAGTGGCCGGGCGTCCCAGCCCTGCCCCGACGGCTAACGAGCTGCAGCCGCGGCCCGGCTCACATGACGGCCGAGGGGGTGGCAGGAGGCTCCGGGAAGTCTTCCTGAGCGTGGGCCCAGGGCGGGCGGAGCGCTGGGGCCCGCGGGGGTCCCGGGGTGGAGGCGGAGGGGCGGGGCTGCAGTCCGGGTGGGGCTGGGGCGGGAGGTAGAAGGGGAGGGGGCGGGGCGCAGACGGGTAGGGGGCCGACCAGTGTGTGTGTGTGGGGGGCAGGGATGTCCTGGCAGCAGACGGGGAGGGGTTGGGGGAAGAATGGGGTACGCACTTGGGGTCCTGGGAAGGGCCGTGCAGGAGGGCGGGGCAGGGCTGGGGTGCAGCTGGGGAGGCGAAGCGCGTGCGGAAGGGGGGCCGGTGAGGGTTCCAGGTGTAGATGGAAAGGGACAGGGTAGAGGGTGAGGAGGGGGCCGGCTTGGGTTTCCGGGTGCAGATGGGGAAGGGACTAGGTGGAGGGGGTGAGGAGGGGTGCTGGATTGGGGACCGGGCGTGGCCGGGAGGGGGCTGGGGTCCCCCTCCCGCCCCGGGACCGCCCGCCCCCTCTGGCCGGACCGGGTGGTAAACAGACGCCGTGATGTCACGGCGCCGCTGACCTGTGGCTGAACCCGGAGCTGTAAATGAGATGCAAGGTGCCAGCAGCCTCTGGCCGCGAGGCCTGCGAGCCACACACGCTCCTCCGCGCCGGCCCGAGGTTACCCCAGCTGCACACGCGGACAGGATGCTGCAAACGCCACCAGACATTGCAACACGCAGCCAGTCTGCTGGCCGCCGCGTGAACCGTCCCGACAGCCCTCCGCCGCCCCCCTGCAGGCACCGGCCCAGCTGGAGCGCCTCCCTCCTCCGCAGCACCCCTGGGGGCTGGCAGCTCCCACCCATGTGGGGACAGCCTCTCCAGTAGGGACCCGGTCTCCGCCTCCCCAAGGGGCCTCCAAACCCAAGGGCTGGGCCTCTGGGGTCAACTTTGGGTTTTCCTGGGAACGGATTAGGGAAGCGCCTGCCTTGCTCTAGGCTTTCTGGGAAGCTCAAGCCCTCTCCCTTGGAACCCTGGAGGAGGGGGGTGGCCTCCAGGTGTGGCGGGTGTAAAATGCCCTGATGGCCACCATCACTCGGGAAGCAGGGGCGGTTTACTCCCCGGAGCGCCCAGAGCAGCCCTGGCCTGCATACCCCTGGCAGCGCTCAGCGCCCTGCCTAACTAGCCTTTGGCGTGGAAAGCAGCCTGGCTGGGGCCTCAAGGAATCTGCTCTGGAGCTGATTTGCTGTGTGACTTTTAGATGAGTCACTTGGCATCTCTGGGCTTCACCACCTCCATCTGGGGAAGTGGGGAAAATGGAAACTGGCCTCCTATGCTAGTGTGCGGAAGGTCAAAAGTGCGAGAAAATGCTCACCAAGCGCAGGGGTTCGTCAGAAGCCTCGGGCGCCCGGCCCTGCACAGCGAGAGCTCCAAGATGCTCAGAGAAACCAAGGCAGCCTTCTCCTCACCCACCTGCCCCCAAACTTGGCCTCTGGGTTTACTATGGACAGCTGGGGCTAGGGGTTTTTGGGGGTGAATATTCCCCCGGGCCCAAGGAACCTCCATACTGGTTCCCCTCCCTGGACCCCACTAACTCAAGACCACCCTGCCCTGCACGGGTTGGGGACCTGGAAAGGCCCCAGGTGTATGAGCACCCCTGAAACGCAGCAAGGCACAGTCTAGAGCCTATTCCAGTTTCTCCTTCACTGCAGTTAATGCTTAAATCCTTCTCCCTTACGTCGCCCTGTTTTCAATATCTACAGCACTTTGTCGCTATCTGAAATTATAATGATATTTGTTTGCTTGTTTTTGTCTGTCTTCTCCATTCCCAACACGCACTCTCTAGCAGGCAGGCTCTCCCGGCGCATTCCCGGACCTGGTTTGGTAATCAGGTGCCCAGGAGGGTGTGGGTGAATGAATGACATGATTTTGCCTCCCCGGTGAAATGACCGGCGGTGACCTGCCTTTGAGGGGACCTCGGGAGGGGTGATGTTGATACCCCGAGTGGTGCTACAGCTAATCATGGGGACCAGCCACATAATTTGCGGGGCCCCTTGTTCAAAAATTATGAGGAATTTCAGGATGGGGACAGCAGAGCCTTAAATCAAGGGTAGGGCCCTTCTGCATGTGGAAAAGCTGGCTGTCACACAGAGGCACTCAGCAGCAACACCCGGTGGGGCCTGATGCCAAGTCACGAGCCTTCCACCCTTCCCCGGGCAGCAGGAAGCAGGGCCCGGGCACAGCCGTTCCATGATGCAAAGCACAACACGACCCGAGCAGACGGTGGACACCAGCGTCTACACACGCAGGGCAGCGGGGACAGTCAGCGTGGAAGCGTATGAGACACAGGGACAAAAGTCATAACTACAACAAAACTCATCGCAGTTAGCATTTGCTCTGGGCTTCTCTGAGTTCAACGGTGAGGTTCATAGCCCCTTATCCTCAGTTCTAGAATCCTACATTTTTCTTAATTTGGACCTATACTTTGGGGGCAAGCCCTAATTAGGACAATCACGAAACTACTTCTGGTCTCTTCACCCCACTGCTGTGACTCTCACTGAGTCTGATTGTGGGGGGTGGGGTGTCCCCCAGCCCCTGCTGTGGGCATCACTAAGCTCATGGCCTGTGTGTCCTGTTGCGTGTCTAAAGTCCAACACATCTGAACTATGAAACACAGCTGGCCCCAAGGGTTTCAGGTAAGGGGCTGTGGACCTGAACTGCGGGCCCATTTTAGAGATGGGCCACTGAGACCCTGGCAGGGCAAGTAATTGGGCAAGAGCACGGCCAGGAAGTAATCGAGCAGGGACCCTGACCCTGGCAGGCAGCACCTCTGAGAGCTGCTAGCAGAGGTCAAAATTCAGCTGTTGTTTTAGAAAGGGAAAGATAAACTTTTTATTGGAGTAACATCTCCTTCATCCCCCAACGTGAAATTCAGAGGCCGCTGAGCTGGCGCGCCCAATAACACACCAGGCTGGTGTGTCCGGGGAGACCTTCAGCTAATTAAACATAATTTATGGACCAGCCTCCAAGGACAAGCCTTAAATTACTTGCAAGCTACGCCAGGGTAACTATCCTACAGGCTATTAATTAGGAATCAGTTTAATCTCTGCTAGGATGAAGGTCAACCACCTTGGAGGTGCCCCTTCTGGCTGACTGGCCTTGTGACCTCAGGCTGGGGGTCTGGCCCAGGGCACAGGGGACTCGGGGGAAGCGGGACGCTGCGGTGGGAGATGGCTGGGTCAGCACATCCCGCAAAGGCCAGGATGCGGGGAGCAGACCCGGGGCTTGGCCCAGGGGGCCGGGTGAGGCAGGGTTTCTCCTCAGCACAGTCCCGTCATGGGGCGTCAGAGACCACCCCAGCCCTCCAGCGCCAGAGGATTCTGGTGGAAAATCAGGCCCCCTCACCTTCCACTGACTTGGTGTGGTCATGCGGCCTGTAGAACCCTTCAGGGGCTCCCTAGCGCTCTCCTGATCAAGCCCAAACCCTACCCCACAGTCACCCAGCCTGCAATGTGCGGTCCTGCCCAGCCCTCCCCACGCCCCACTCCCATTTCTGTTCTGGCCAGGCCACGCCTCTTGGGTTCCCCCTGCCTGGGATATTTCCCTTAAGCTGCCTCTACTTCCTCCTTGATGTCTCACTTCAGACCCTAACCTGGGGCACAGCCAGAATTCCTCTCCTCCATGCCAGACTGCCTGGATGGCAGTCCCCTGGCTGCCTGTGCTGTGCTGCCTAAGGCAAGTGTTCAACCTCTCTGAGCCCTAGGTTTTTTTTTAAATCTTTAAAAGGAGAACAGAAATCTTTCCTACCTGATAAGGTTGCTCTGAAGAGCAAACCAGATTGTCCGTGTGAATTACTGAGCGTGTGGGAAGTACTCAGTTAACACCAGTGGTGTCGAAGGCTGATTGGAAGCCTCTGTCTGTGCTCACAGCTGCCTCCCCAGTCTGCCCCATCAAAGCACCCCTCCCCCACAGCTGCGGGCAACTGGCCCGTCCCCCCCAGCTGGACTGAGGAGGGGCCCTGAGTGTCTTTTTCCCTTGCCATACCTGTGCAGTGCCCACCACGTCTCTGTGACCTAGGAGACACCCCCAGTGCCCTCCACCCCTGTCACGTCTAGCCCTGGAGGAGCCCCCCAAGATGATCCCCAGTTTCTCTTCTGTGGATAAGCCGCCCGCCCCACGTGGGCACAACGTCCCTCGTTTCTGTTTTGCTCTCCAAGGGCAAACCCTCCTCAACGACCAGCTACATTCCGGCCACGCTGCAGTAGGGACTGTGACATCTTCCATTCCTGGAGACTCCACGTGGCACCTGGGACACCGCTTTGTATTCAGCAGGTGCTCGGGGCAGACCCAACGCTGCCCAGATCCCCTGCGCGGCGTGCTCAACAATCTCCTGGAGCCCCCCCCCACCCAAGGTCCCTGGGAGGAGAGACTAGCACTGCCACGCTACAGGTGAGAAAACAGGAGTGTGGCTGGCAGAACGACGGCCCCCCAAGGTGCCCGGGTCGTCATCCCCGGGGTCATCATCCCCGGAGCCCCTGCCTGTGTTGGCTTCCCGGGGAGGGCATGAAGGCGGCAGAGGGAAGCGCCTTTGCTGATCGGCTGGCTTGCACACAGAGACGGTCCTGCGTTATGCACGTGGGCCCGAGGTGAGCCAGGGCCTTTCAAAGGCGACAAGGGAGGCAGCAGTCAGGTGGGGAGGTGACTGCGGGCGAAGGGCCAGAGCGATGGAGCTTTGCTGACGCTGAGGATGGAGGAAGGGGCCACACGCCAAGGAAGCCGGGGAATCTAGAAGCCGGAAAGGGCAAGGAAAGGGTTCCCCCTTCCTTGCTGCAGCCCAGGCAGAGCCGGGCTTCTGAGCCCCAGAGCGGAAGAGGGCAAATGCGCCCTGTTTTATGCCGCGGGGTGACTTGTCACAGCAGCCACAGGAAGGTCGCACAGAAGGCGGAGGGCCTGGTTCAAGACCTCCAGCTGGAAGAGCTGGGATTGGAAACCGAGTCTGCCTGCCTTACAGCCTGTGGTCTCTCGAGGTACAGCGTCCCCTCCCCACGCCAGCCATCAGCGTCACTTATAACAAACAAAACTAAGCATTTCTGTTGTAAAGACATGCCCTGGAGACTTTTGTAGAGGGTGCAGCCAAACACGACCCGACCCATCCCGGCTGACGCTTACCGAGCACGCATTTAGCCGCTCATGACTTTAGGTACATTATCGCATTTAATCCTCACTTGACAGATGAGGAAACTGAGGCTCAGAGAGGTCTCTAACTTATCCAGGGTCACACAGCAAATGAATAGAGGAGCCAGCCTATGAACTTTGGTGTGCTTGACTCCTGAGCTCAAAACCTGAATTGCTGAAAACCACACACGTGCGTGAACACACACACACACACACACACACTCTCTCTCTCTCTCTCCCACACACTGACGCAGGCACTTCCGCTGATTCCAAGGCTTCGGAGATGTCCCCAGCACCACGGCAATGGGTCTGCCAGCTGAAGTGGTATGAACGCTCACCGGGTGCACTGTGTCCCCAGTCCACGCTGCCCCTGCCGTCCCTGAAGGACCCCGGCCCCTCTGCCGTATGTTCACACGGAAGTGGCCTGGAGAAGCCAGGTCAGACTCCCCCCCCTTTTTGCCAGCGGAGAAGTGAGGACGTGGCATGTGCAGCCCAGGGTGGACGGGCTCCATGTGGGTGTGTCTGGCAGGACGGCGGCCTGCATGAAGGTCACACTGCCCTTTGCGGTCACACTGGCCCCAGCTCCCCATGGTGACCTGCTACCGCGCCTGTTTGAGAAAGGCCACAGCATTCTGGGACGTGGGAGCCCTAAAAGGACCCCAGAGGACCTCTCTCCACCCCGGAAGGATGCGGTGTCAGCTCTGCTCTGCTCACCTGCCTGCAGCCGGAGGGGAGGGAGAGCTGGCCTCTCGTCCCCATGGAAACAGCGCTGGGAACCGTGCCCCAGCAAAGGGGCTTCCTTTCCTTTCAGATCAAGTGGCCCTAAATCTTCTAGAAAAGGTTCTAAAGAAAGTCTGTTGACAATCTGCTGCACATGGTGCTGCACATTTCGCCTCTTTGAACTACAGACTCCCTGATGGCAGAGAGGTTTCAATTTGGACACCAAGAAGTTTATTGCACTTTTTTGTCCAGGGGTGTCAGCAAATGACCTGATAAGGCCTGCAGGATTGGACCTGGAGGGCTGCCTGATACAGGCAGGCCTGGGTCTTCTGGCAGTTTCCACTTAGGATGACTGAAAACGAGATGTCCTTCCACAAGGAAGCATACTGGATGTCTGCACCTGACCCCCTTGCTCCTGGTCAGAGCCCCTCAATTTCCCCTGCAGAAGCACACCTCCCACTCTCAAGCCTTGTGGCCTGGCTGGGGCTGGTATACCCCTGGCTGGTATACCCCTGGCTGGTATACCCCTGGTCAAGGCTGGCCTTGACCCACAGCTGGCCAATTAGAACACCATTTCCAGTGACTGGTTCAGACTCACCCCAATCACTGCCAGAAGACTCAATTCCTGGACCCTTCCAGAACTGTGGGGCAAAGGACACCTGTCTGTCCACTCGACTGGGAGTGGGGCGGGTTTGAGTTAGGAGCAGCCAGGAGCAGGTGGGAGCAGTCCGGGGCAGAGAGGTATGCTAAAGGTGAGAGGAAGAGAATGAAGCAGAGAGACAGAGACCTGACAACACGGAGCCCCTGGGGACATGCCCAAAGTCGGTCCCACGAGTCAATAAACCAATGTGAGGGACCCCTCCGGACCCCCATCAGGAGAGCTGGAGTGATGCCGTTTGACCCATTCGATGCTCTGGCTGCTGGTGGCACACACCGCAGACTCTCCCAGGCTGTCGGCAGGGTGTCTTCCCCGGAATCACTGGGGCTATAAGCCTCGCTGGTCATGAGCAGGTACCCTGGGTTCAAGTCCTGCTTGGTTGCTTACCAGGTATGTGATTTTAAGTTACTGAGCCTCAGAGTCTTGTCAGTAGAAGAAGATGGTAACAGTACCCATGGAGAGTAAGTGACCTTGTCACATGTAAAGTGCTTAGATCCGTCCCCGGCACATAGTAGGTGCTCAGTAATCACTGGCTCTAACTAGCTATGATGAGTTGGTCATGTATTCATTCAGGCAACAAACATTTATTAAGTGCCTACCGTGTGACAGATACTGTGTCAGGTGCCAAAGATGCCAGTGAGAGGGACACGCTCTCTGTCCTTGATGATATTCACAAGCAGCCACACGGCACAGTAAGTTGCCATGGTAACCCCCAACTGTGGCCTCACCGCAGCCCAGCCCTGACCAACTGAGCCATTTGGACGCAGAGATGAAAATGACCCATGCCCTGCGTAGGGAAGTTGGGGGGTTGGGGTGTTGGGCAGCTGAGACCAGAGCGGTGGCTGGGCCCCCCCACCAGCCTCGCCAGCCTCTGCTCCTGGGCTGCAGGATGGCCTGCACTAGACCAGCCCCTGGGCTGTGTCGCTGGTCATCTCCCCAAGGGTGAGGCTTTGGGGCTGGGGTTCCCAGGGCTGGGTGCTCTCGAGGCAGAGAAGGATGGGCAGGAGGCTTCCCAGTCCTTTCTGGCGGGTGAATTTGGGCTGGGTCCCCTTGGAGAGGCTGTCTCAGTCTGGGGTTGAGTGCTCGGGGCTTCCAGTGTGTGGCCTCCCCAGGGGCGAAGGAGGGGCCCTGGCAGAGGGCTGCACATGCTGGGGGGGGGCCTGGAGGGCCGAGTCCTGAGGCGCAAAGGCACGAGCTGTTAGCACATCCCCTTGGAGTAAAAAGCTGAAGGCCCAGGAACCAAAGAGTTGACATTCAGCAAATCCAGATGAGGGTCACTGGGGAGCAGGAGGGCCCTGAGTAATTTCCTAGAACAGTTATTTTCAAGCCTTGTTTCTGTCTTCACTTCAAAGCAGTGGCAGTCTTTCAAAATGCATGCAAAAATCTTACATGGAATTTAAAGCTACAAAACAAAAGCGACGCTGATCTAGCCTAGCGGTGGTGGTCGTTGTCTGGAACCCTACCTGCTCCACCTCCCACTTGGCCCCACCTTCTCCGAGCCTCTGAGGTGCCCTGGAAGCCAGTTTGAAAACTCGGTCCTAGAACCCCCACTGGTGCTGAGGTCTGCGCTGGGGCTCAGACGCGGGCAGAAATGGTCACTGGAGGTGGGACACGCAGACAAGGGACAGTTACCCATAAACCCCTCCCTAGGAGTATGTTTTAATGTGGACAAAAGGAGCATGTGCCTTGCTGATCAAAACTTTTCTAGCCCCTTCTGTGAAAGGCCACTGAAGAGGGACTTTGGGGTCACATTCCCCTAAGCAGGGGAAGAGCAGTGTGGTGAGAGAGGCTTGGGCCCGGTGGCCTTCGCTGAGCACTGCTGGCATGAAGCACCGAGCCACAAATCCGTCCTGTCTGCCCTGAACGCTGAGCTTCTGCATCAGGGGACACCAGACTGTCCCCTGCCTCTGACGTGAGCTCTGGTCATGGACCTGCATCCGAGCCTGTAGGACTTGGATGGGTTTTGACTGGGTCTAGTCCAAGCCTTCTTCACCGAGCGTCAAAGATGGGCGAAAATGGGCATCTGGAGTAGGGAAGCCCTCAAAAGTATAAAAATGTGTGTTGTTGCACATTCGTCTTGGCATAGGATTCATACTCTCTTCCTTGATGGCTCTACAAGCGCAGAAGACTTAGTGCAAGCCCCTAGGTGCCACCTCCTGCAAGAAGTCTTCTGAGTTTCCCTCTGTTTATAGCCGATTTCTTCCTTCCCTGGGATATCAAAAGAGCCCAGGTGACCTCAGGCTGGGGTGCAGGGAGCTGTCACTCACTCATTCCTCAACAGCTGGGGCCCTGCCTAGCAAGGTGCTGCACTCATTGTCAAAAGAAAGAAATTCAACCGGGCTACTCTCCTGCTTGCCACTTAACTCTAAAATAAACCCTGATTACTGATGACTACTTTAATCCCTTGGCAAGTATCCCATTCATTGTATGCAAATACTGCTCTAAAAAAGGTCTGTGTAAGTGTGGCTTTAACTATGTCCCTGCCCGCATCCTGGTGACTCACTTACTCCTTATCAAACTTCTCTCCAGAACTCTGTGTGTATGAGGCCCCATTATTTAACAGCTTGTCTCTTGACCTCTCCATAACCCCAAATGAGGTAGCCAGGCCAGGCTGAGATTATCTGTCCCAGCGGGAAAAGCTCTGGTTTTGAAGCTGGGAATCCTGGCTATGAAGTCTGCCTCTGGCTGCACATGCCCAGGCCCCTCTCGTCCCCCTACGTCGGAAATGGGCGGGTCACACCTGAGTCTGAGCGTGGCTGTGGTCAAGCAAGACAAGGAATGTGAAAAAGGACTGTGCTGTCACTCAGAGTACTCAGTCCTGTATATGGCTGCAGCCACGTACAGTGCCACATTACGGTACAGTGACACAGTCACGTGGAGTACCATGCCACGCACAGCACCACAGGCGCGTGTATATGGCCACAATCGTGCACAAGGGGTCTTCAAAAAGTTCATGGCAAATGAGTATTATGAAAAAACTGTGCATGGATTTCAGAGTTTTTTTGCACCCAAATAAATTCATACTAATGTGTTATAACTCATCCAAACAGGATCTAGTCTGAGGTACTAAGAAGGATAAGACATCAGTTTGGAAAGAGCCCCTGTCAGAGCAACGCGAATTCTGCTAAAATGGAAGTAAGAGCGAACATAAAATTTATGGTGAAGCTTGGGAGGGGAGAAGAATGATAAAATCATTCATCCATCGATGGGGACAATGCCCTGAAGAAATCAGCAGTTCACAAATGGATAACTCATTTTGAGAGGGGACGTTGAAGATTAAGCCCGTAGTAGCAGACCATGCACACCAATTTGCGAGGAAATAAACCAACCTTGTCTGTGCTCTCACTGGTGAGACTAACGGCAACAGTAGCCCAGGCCACAGACATCTCAGCTGGTGCCGCCCGCACAAGCCTGGCAGAAAAGGTAAAACTGTGCAAACTCTCCACTTGATGGGCACCAACACCGCTGTGTCCAGATCGGCTGCAGATGACACCAGACCTTGCAACTGGAACCTCAAACAAGCGCGGTCAAGATCCAGAAGGGTTTCTTCGGAGAACTGTAACAGGGGATGGAACGTGGCTTCACCGGTATGATCCGGAAGACAAAGCCGATCAGAGCAGTGGCCACCAAGAGCGGACGTGGTCCAGTCAAGGCAGAAGCGGACGGGTTGAGAGCAAAGGTCACGGCGATGGTTTCTGGGATCCTCAAGGCATTTTGCTTGTGAACTTTCTAGAGCACCAAACACATCTGCTTATTATGAGAGTGTGTTGAGCAAGTTGGCCGAAGCTTTAGCAGAAAAATGCCCGGAGAAACTTCATCAGAAAGTCCTCCTCCACCACGACAATGCCCCTGCTGATCGCTCTCATCAACCAAGGGCCATTTTCCAAGAGTTTCGAGGGGAAATCATTAGGCATCACCTTATAGTCCTGATCTGGCTCCTTCTGACTCATTTTTGTTTCCTAATCTTAAAAAAACCTTTAAAAGGCCTGCATTTCCCTTCAGTCAACAGCGTGAGCAAGACAGCACTGACACGGTTAAATTCCCGGGATGCTCAGCTCTCTAGGGAGGGACTAAATGGCTGGTGTCATCGCTCACAAAAGTGTCTCAAACTTGATGGCGCTTATGTTGAGAAATAAAGTTTATATTTTTATCTTTTAATTCCATTTTCCATGGACTTTTCAAAGTCCCCCTGTATATTACAGCAGTCATATGTAGTGCCACAGGTATTTCTAGGAGCCCAAAGAAGCCGTCAGTGTCCGGTTTGGCAGCCTCAGGGGTCTGAGTTAGGGCTGAAGTTCAAGGTGAAGGATGTGAACACGTGCCTGTCCTTCCTAGCTCCCCCCAGCACCCTGAAAAACCTGGACAAAGGAATGACATAACTGCCCGAGGACCCCGGTGAAGTCATGCAGAGAAGGGTCGTCATCTTTTAAGTGTGGGTTGATTGAGGCCGGTGTCCCCTCCTCCTCCTGCCCCCCATCCCTGCCTGGGTCACTGTCCTCACTGACATCACCCTGGTGATGGCGACTCATAAAATCTGAGTGGTGGAAGGGACCCGGGAGGTCGTCCTGAACCTGAATTCCCTGGATGCAGAAATCTCTATGCCACGGTTGCTTAAAGCGCAGCCTGTTCATTTGCAGAAAGCCCTGAAGGGCAGGAAGGTGTCCCTGTTGCAGGGCCCAGGTCTCCTTCCTGAGCCCTGTCCACAGGCCGGGTGCAGCCCTCCAGGACCATCTGGCACGGGTCCCATGCCCCCGAGGTGTTGGAAGGCAGCTGGTACAATTTTCCCGCCTCTTAGGTAGTCAAACTAAACTCACCACTTGCCAGCCAGCCCAAGTCGTGGCTTCCAGTCCTGTCACCCTGAGCCCATTCCTTGGACACCCTTCAGTTACTCAAAGACCCTCTTCATGTGTCAACTGGCCCATCCTGACCATAGTGCTCCCAAAGTCCTGCGACAAAGAGGAACAGAAAAGCAACTCTTTCCTTCCGGGCCCCAGCAGAGGTGATTTTGTTATCGGGGCAGTTGAGCATTATTGCCACTGAAAGTCAGCCTGCTGGAGTCCACGCATCCTTCCAAAGCGTCAGGGGCTGTTCAATCTGGAGATGGTCATTGTTCCAGGAATGCTAAGTGCCACCAGGATAGAGTCTTGTTTCGGTGGCTCCCTGCGGCATCTCCAGTGCTAGCTTGCTGAATCAAAGAACGAAGCCAATGCAGCCACAATTCCTAAGAGCTGTCCGCCTCGAGCTGGTTGTCACTCCTCAGTTACCAGCAAGAACAGTACAGGACCCAGCCGCGAGCAGGGCCTCCTGGCAGACCCCCAAGGCCCCGGTGCCGCCAACTCCCACCCACTCCGACAGCGACAGCGGCACGCAGGCCTGGATGCTAGATCCCTCCGCCCGCAGGCTCCCACTGCGACTGCAATGCTACCGGAGGAGCCCGCAGCACCTTCTGAAACCCCAGGTGCGATGCTGAGAGCACGCCCTGAGCTCCGGGAAGCTCTCAAAGAAGATAGTGAAGCGAGTCTGGGGGACAATGTTCTTAGGGGAGCCATGGGAACCTGGCGCCCTCCTAGCTGGTCTCCCACCCCTGGCCTGGCACCCTCCCCGTCCCCTGGCCTTGCTCCCCAGCAGAGCAGCCGGGTGGTCCTGCCAAGACTTGGTCCTGCATGGTCCTGCCATGCTCTTAGGTTAGAGCATGACACTTGAGCAGCTCCCAGCTTCCCTCGGAGTCAAAGCCAAAGCCCGTCCTCAGGTCAGCTGGGGCCTCTGCCCTGGAACCCACCTGCCTCAGTTTCTCCTCTTTCCCCTTGCTCTCTGCTGCAGCCATGCTGGCCGCCTCTCGTCCCCCAAACACCCCCAGCATGTTCTTTTCTCGGAGCCCTCACTCTTCCCTCTGCCTGGAATGCTACTGCTACCTTCCCATCACACCCCGGCTTCCCCCGGGCCTGTCCTCACCCCTGACTCGGTGTGGCCTTCAGACGCCCAGTCTAGAATGTCACCCCCTCCATTCACTGCTCCCTCCTTGCTTCACTTATTCATAGCGCTTGCTCTGAGCTGACATCCTACCTAATTTATTTATCTGCTTATTGGCTGTCTGTCTCCCTCCCTAAAATGCCAGCTCTATGTGGGTGGGGACTGTCACCTGCTTTGCTCCCTGCCATCTCCCTGGTGGTGTCTAGAACAGTGCCTGGCTCACAGTAGGTGCTCAGTAAATGGGTTGAATGTATGAATAAGTGAATGAATCAATGAGTTCCCACCAACCATTTGACTGTGCTGGTGTCTAAGTAAATTTACTTCTCTCATTTCCATTTGGCTTCAACTGTTTTCTGATCACCAGGGTTCATCTGAATAATATGTTTGAAATGTTTCCTTAAGTGTCCTGTAGACTGGTGCAGTTTTAGTGTGTCACCCTAAGGCATCAACGAGGACCATCTCATAACACTCCAGGTGTGGTCACGCTGTGTCCAAGGATCAGGGAGAATGTGTTGGGTCTGGATCGCTTCCTGCAATGACATTCAAAATGATGGAGGACTTTGGTGGCAGTGGCAGGCTGGGACAAGGCTTTCCAGGGCGAGCTACAGTGACTGTGATAAGCAGCCACATTTCCTGGGTTAGCAGGGGCACCTTCTCAGAAACACAGCTGAGATCATTTTTCTCCAAGTAGATAGCCTCCGAAAATACCCAGACAGAAACGAACCAGAGAAAGCAATCGCCGCGATAAAAGAGACCGGCGGGCTCGGCGGTGCCATAAACAAACGCGCTTGGTCCGGATAGATAAAAATTCAGAAGAGCTTGGAGTCTAAACGAGAATTAGCAGAAGGGCTGGGTAGACCAAAAAGGGCCTTGGCAACTCAGGTTCAGCATTACTGGATTTAGGGAGCATTCTCTAAAGCCCAGACAGTTTGGTGATTTGAGGGTAAAAATCAGGAAACTTTGCTTTATGTGCTAGACAGGGGACTTGGCCCCTTATTCCCTTGAAAGCTACAGGTTCAAAACAATCTGTGAGAGATGAAATGAATCCACTGTGGCGACAGGGGGTTAGAATGGGCCTGGGGCCTCCTGTGAGCGAAAGCACCCGTGGTTTCCAACGCTCATTCGCTCCTTTTTCATTCAGCGCGGTCTGAAGACTAGCGAGAAAGGCTGAGATCATCAGTCCGTCCTCTCCTGGGGTGACGGATTCACAATGAGAATTGCTGAGCACGCCAGCATCTCAGGGGTCGCCGTGTCCCCTCTCATTCGACAGACGTGTTTCTTGGCTGCAACCCGGAGAAGGCAGCGACTCTTCCAGGATGGAGAACCTAGCGTCTGGCCTCTGCCCAGGTGAGCCAGGCAGCAGGGGGCGTGGTCCCAGAGGCAGACACCTTTGTTCCCCAAGGGAAGGGGCGGGGGAGTAAGAGGGCGCTGTTTGTTTATTCTTGAGACAGCTCAAATTGTAAGGTGCATTGTTTGAAACCCAAGGACCGGATGCTCCAAGCTGAAAGGCGGCTCCTGGACGCCACAGGCAGGACAGGTGGCCCACCTTCCTGCTTCCAGGCTGCACGCAGGTGAGGATGGAGGACTTGGGCCACTGCTCTCTCCCGGGTCAGTTGTTTGTGCAGCTATTTTGGCCTGATGACTCAAGATGACCTGTCTGGACACCTCTCCTCTCTTTCTCCCTTTTCCTGTTCTCACCGGGACTGGCCTGACCCAGAGTTCAAGATGTGAACTCCCTGTCTACCTCTCCCTCCCATTATCCAGCACTGTCTTGCTCCCCTCTTCACCTCCCTCCACAATTCCAGCCGGGTTTAGTTCTTGATCAGGTAGTTCCTGGATTGCCCATTTCGTGCCCCTTCTGGCTGAAACTCTTGATCTTCTGCAAGGCTCACTCAAATGCCACTTCCTTCATGAAACCTTCCAGGAGACGTTGTTCTAACTGAACTGCTCCTCTGCACCTCCACTGTGTGCTGTCTCCTCCAAACTCATGTCTATCGGGAACTTCAGAATGTGACTTTATGGGGAAATAGAGCCTTCGGAGATGTGATTAGTTAAGGGTCTGGAGATGTGACCAGCCTGGATTTAGTGTGTGCCCTAAATTCCAATGACGAGTGTCCTTATAAGAAGAGGAGAGGACACAGAGGGACACACAGAGAAGGCCCTGTGAAGACAGAGCCAGAGATGGGAGTGATGCGGCCACAAGCCAAGGAATGTCAGGAGACACCCGGAGGTGGAAGACACAAGGAAGGAGCCTTCCAGAGTCTTCAGAGGGAGAACGACGCTGCCAACACCTGATGTCAGACTTCCAGCCCCCACAACTGTGACAGGATACATTTCTGTCATTGGAAGCCACCAGGTTTGTGGCCATTTAGTACAGCAACCACAGGAAGCTAATATAACATACACGGCCACTGTACCTTCACGGTAAGCACCTGGCCGCATCTCTGGACCTTTATTCGTCTTTGCTACATTCTCCCAGAGCTGCGCCAAACACTCAGACACCACAGGTGGGTTTGCTGAAAGAGGCCGCTCAGGGATGGCTGACAAGGGAATGAATGACGGGCCCGGGCCGGCCCCCGCGCTAGGCATGGGAAAGATACGGGGCTTGTGGGATGGACGCGATGGAAGACAGGGTTCACAAACCTACCTACCGGGCTAGTTCCTGGCTGGTTGCTTTAGAAGCAGGGTGTACACCCTCATACTGTAAATTCCCTAGTAGCAATGCAGCTCCAACTCCAAGCTCGCTCACATTCTACCTCCCTGCAATCAGTCCTTGAGTCCCGATGAGGGGACTGGGCCCATGTCTGTTGGCTCTGCCTCCCCTGGCCTGCAATCGTGGCTCAGGGCTGTCGTCCGGCCGCGAGCCCGATACTGAACCAAAGGCTGGAGCTGCCACTGCAACTCCTCACAAACAGTCCACTTCTCCCACGTGCTCCTGCTCAAACCACGGCAAACTCAAAGATTTTGGAGACTGAGCTCACTGCTAGTCAATTCGTTCTCTTTTCGGGACAGAAGACTGGGCCTGACCTTTGTGAGTGCTTTCATGGGAAGAATTCCAAGAGGGCTCGGGAAGTAAAAAAGGAGTCTGGTGGGGGACGACCCAGCAGGAGCCTCACCCCTGGAGACCCTCACCAGAATAGGCCCTGCCTCTGTCAACCTCGGTACATTGTGGGTAAGGTGAGATGTCTCCTGATTAGGAAATTCTGAACCCTTTAAGTCTTTGTGTCCCTTTAAGAAAAACCTTTATTTGAGCCACCTGTGCAGCCTAAGGCTCACTACCACCCACAAATATTGCCAAACTGCATGTACTTCAAGGTCATTAAGGAAAACAACTGTGTTGTCAACCTCCCCCCAAATTAAACAGCTATACTATCTCCGAGACATGTCAGCCATTTATAGAGACTCTGGTACACTTTCCCCCCACTTTTGGGAATCATTCCCCCCGATCTAATCCCACCAGAATCCGGGCTTGAAGGCTCTCAGATGCAGCCTCTGCTCCACCAAGGGGAGACGGGGGTCATCTGTGGTTCCACACTGCCACCTGTCTAAGGTGGGGTGGGGGCCAGCACGCTCCAGCTCCCTCTGATGCTCCTGGACCACCCCCAAGCCCACGGTTCACACCTGTCCCCAGCCCACTCCTAGTAGTAAATTCCCCACCCCAACAGCACTCAGCTCTTTGTCCCCAAGCCCAATGGGCCCAAAAACATTCTTGGCTGGGGGGAATGTCCCTAAGTCCACTCACTGGCCTTGGCCAGATTCAGGCAAGAAGCCACAATTCCAAATTCCCCACCGGGACAACAAGCAGAAGTCTCATTAACAAGTAGCTCCGGTAATTGGACAGACAATGATGAGTGACAGGGAGCACTTCTGGTCATTCTGACTTGGTCCTAGTGTGAACGGCACTGGAAGTTTCACAGGCCCCCATGGATCCTGTTTTGGGGGACCCTGACATCAAATTAAGACATTTCTAATCGGCCTTGGGTTTATTCCCTGGAAGAGGTGTCCACCCCGAGTTGGGAGGGGCTGCTTTTCCCAGTGCACGGACTGGCAGGTCCCACTTGGGCACTATCATACCCACCCCCCAATGCCATCTACTTCTTTCAATTTAGAGTTGTTTATAGTCAGTCAAGTTTTTCCAGATTGACTAAGAGTTCCTCATCTGCCTACTGCTGTCAGCCACAGAGCAGTGAAAGAGACCCAGGACTTGGGCCAGCTGGAAGATGCAGAAGAAAGTCTCCGTGGGATGCAGACAGCTAAGGAATAACAATCACACACAGTTGTCCCAAACCCACATTCTCTCCCCAAGGACAGACACCCTCATCTGCCCTCTCGACGCCCCTCCACAAAGGGCTTTGGGAGCCCAGGACCTCGAGAAAATGAAACTGCTGAGAACAGCTCTTACTTCCCCTTTCTCGGCGTGTCCAAGGGTTAAAAACACTTCCGAACTCCCCTTCCAACTGCAAGGTCAAGCAGCTGTCCAAACCGCCCAAGGAGAAGAGGGAGTCCTGGACGGCCCGACCCCCACCAGCGTGGCCACAGCAGGCGCCTGCCAGCCCGGCCAGGGAAGAGTTAATCGGATCAGCTTTGGCTGATAGTTCAGGCTCCAAAGTTCAGTCCCAGTCAGAGCCACCCGGAGGAATTGTAAATCTCAGGGCAGTATTTAACAAAACAAAAGCAACCTGGAATTACATGCAGGTTTGGTTTTCTACAGTACATATTTACTTAATCCCCAAGGTATGTGGCTCCATGTCAGATCAGCTGGCTTCGCCGGCCCTTTCACCCCCATGGTTCACAACAGTTTAAGTTTCAAACTAATTCCCTGTTTTCGCTCTTCCTTTTCACTGGGCTGGCTGGAGACAGCCCGGCCTGCCTCCCTCTCCGGAGCACTCTGGTCACTGGGTGAGTCAGCCTGGCCTGAGCTGGGAGTTGGGTGACAGCCGGCTCTCCCTCCCCACTCTCCAGCACCAGGTCTCCAAAACCTGGAGCAAGGGGTGCTGGGACCACCCAAAAGTTAAAAGCAGTGTCCGGTCGGGAGGACCCTCCCCACAGCACCACCCCCCAACTCACTGGGGAGGGATCCCCTCCGGGGCTGTATTGGGGGGAGGGGAGAGGGTTGAAGGTGAGAACAAGGGCTCTTTATCTGTTGCTGGTTACCCCCGTCCTCCTCTTTACCGATTCCCAAACACCTGGGCCTCCGAGCGCCTGTCCGGCCAGGCTACACCATCCGAGACCGCTCCCCACCCCCTTCCAGACCCTAACCGAGTGCCCCCTCTCAACGTGTCGGCAGAGCTGCAGACGCCCAGGTTGGGGCTGGGAAGCGGGTTGCCAAGGAAAATACGAAGCGCCAGCTAGCAGGCGGCTCCCAGCTCCAGCGAGGAGCGCACACACCCTGCACTCCAGGGTGGCGGCAAAAGGGGGAAGGCGACGGCGGGGCGGGTCGCGGGGGGACGCACTCCTTCCTTTGGGAGGGAGGAATGTGGCAGCTGGGTGGGTCTCCTAAGTTTCGGGGTGGGGGCGAATAGCCAGCCAGCCACCCATCCCAAAGGAGCGAATCAGCTCTGGACCTGCCAAAAAAGACAGTCGGGTGCCCGGGAAATTTACAAGGTGAAACCGACTAGCTCAGCACTCGCGGGTGGCGCAGGGCAGAGGGGTGGCTGGCGACGCTCCGCGCCCGGGCGCGCGACCCCGCGGCGGCGGCAGGTGGGCGCACCCCCGCCCCCGGCGCCCCCACCTCCGGGAGTCGCGGCGCCCCGTACCTTCCTGGCGCCGCGCTCTGCGAACTCGCGAGCGAGCTGGCGGCCGATTCCTCTCCCGCCGCCGGTGATGAGGACGTGCTCCCGCGACAGGTCCCGCAGCTTGGCGGGCAGCACCAGTCCGACGGCTGCTTTCGCCACCAGATAGATCATCTGCAGAGGGAACACCACCAAGGCGCCCAGCCATTTCCACACCATCCTCCGCGCCGCGGGGCGGGCAGGGGGCGAAACTCCCCGGACCGAACAAAACAGGAATTAAAAAAAAGAAAACACCACAAACAATAATAAATAAACCGAATAAGGAGGAGAGAGGCGTCCCACCTGGCCACTCTTGAAATCACCTCTTCCCAAATGCAAAGCACAGGGTGGGGAAAAGAAAAAAAGATAAATCCTCCTCTGGAGGAGAAAAAGCGCCTCGGAAGGTTGGGACGGTACGGGAGGTGGAGGCGAAGCCGGAGGTGGAAAGTTCTAACAAGAAGTTTCTTGCCCCAGCAGCCGTTTCGGCTGGGGAATTCTCAGGTAATGTTTACAGACTGACAGAGGAGTTTAGGCAGGGGAAGAAAAAAAAAAAAAAAGGCACCAACCGCACGCGCGCACCCTGCTACAGTCCCGCGGTTTCAAAGTGCAAGATTTAAAAAAAAAAAAAAAAAAAAGCCGTTTCCAAATTGTAGCGCGCCCCCACCCCTTCTCCAGGAAAAAAAAAGTGGTGGTGGGGGGGGAGTGCATGGAGCTCCCAATTTCAGGCCGCGAAAGTCTCCCGACTCATTGCTATTCTTGGGCTCAGGAAATTGCTTAAACGCGATCTGATTGCCAGCAACGTGCTGCAGAAGTGGGGGGTCCGGGTGTCAGTTTCTTTACGTGCAGGGCTCGCCCTCGCGCGCGCTCGCTCTCCCCGCTCCCTCCCTCCCTCTCTGCTCCGGCAGACGCTGGGAGTGCCGCTCGCTCCGGCTCCCTCTCTCTCCCTTTTGAGCATTTATTGCCTCCTTTTTGTCCTTTCCAACTTGGAGAGGGCCCGGGTGCGGAGCGCGCGTGGATCGGACGCCCTGGTCTGCGCGGCCTGATTCGTTCACTCCCCGGGCAGTCGCGGCGGTGAGCGAGAGGGCGGCCCTTTTCCCCCCATTTTTTTTTTAATACCCCATTAAGTCTGATTGACAGTTAAAGTTGTTGGGAGGCTTCACTACGGTTCTTCTGAGTGGCTGCTGCGGCCTCCCCTCCCCCTGCGCCGTCGCGGGGCGCGCGCACAAGCGCGCACACGGGCTCGCAGCGACTTGCGCTCTCCCGGGACTGGCTCCCCTCTCTGCAAGCCAGGACTTGCCGCCAGTGTCCCTGAGGGCTCGCAGCTGGAACTCGAACACGCTGGAACCGACTCCTGCGAGCCGAGCCGGCTGCCTCTCCGAGACTTTTCTCCTTGCCCCGGCCGCCCGCGGGCCAGGTGACCACCCCTGCGTGCGGGGCAGGCCCCGGGGAGCACGCGCATGCCTCGATCCAACCGGGTGCCCCAGGACTTGCTTTCAGCCTTTGGGTCGCACACCCCCCCTCCCCCCGCCCCCGCCTCCAGGTAGGACCAGGAGGCCACTCCCCAGCTTTGCCCGGACGTCTTCTATCTTCACTCAAACCGCACTTCCTAGGTCGGACCCGAGTCCCCCACATCGCTGGGGAGCAGGGTTTTGTTTGGAGGGGAGGGAGTGGGCAGGGTAAAGGAACCTCTGCCCCAGGTGCCAATAAAATCCCCATAAGATTAGCTGGGAGCATATTTATTGCTCATCTGGGCTAGAATTACCTTGACTGACAGCAATTTCCTTAATAACAAAAGCCTGTAAACAAAACGTCCTGTACCTGTGCCCCTGTGCCGCGCGGGCAGCGTCTTCTCTCTTTGGGTCTCCCTGCCCTGCCCTGGTGGGGCGCCCACCTTGTAACCTCCCGCCCTCCCCAGCAGAAACGTCTCCTCTGCTGGAGGGTGGGACCGAGCTAGTTAGAGTTGTCTGTTGCAGGAAGTCTGGGAGGTGAGTCACTAAAAAGCAGCCCCAGTTCAAAGTGCTGATGGGACTTGCCTCCGCCCCTGAACATCCCCGGGCCAGAGGATCGACAGGGAGCCAGGGAGCTGCCCTGTAATCTGGGGCAGTCGTCTCCAGCCGGCGACTTGTTCAGACGGGGACTCCGGGGCCTCACCCCCAGAAATTTCTGATTCAGCAGGGCTGGGTGCGCTGGGATCGGTATTTTTAATGCTCTGCCTGGGTGAGAAAGTCACTTTGGGCAATGCTGATTTGGTGAGGTGTGGCTGGAAATCACCTCTTCTGCAAAGACCCTCAGCAGTTGTGGGGAGAAGTTCTGGGGAGGGTCTTCCTTCCCGATGAGTTGGCTGAGCTGCTGGGAGCCAGAGGGAGGCAGGAAAGGGTTAGGAAGAGAAAGTGTCCCACATCCAGGGCCTGTGTGTGGACGCGGAGTCCTCTCGCTGACCTTGCAGTGGGGGTATTATTATCCCATTTTCCAGGTTGCCCAGCCAGGAAGCGCAGGAGGGAGGAATCCAAATCCAGACTTCTTCCCACCCCACCCCACTCTGGCAAGACGGGCGGGGAGAGGTGGAGGAGGCTGTCCGGCCAAGGACTGCAGAGCGGGGACTCCCTAAAGCCTCTTCCCACCCTCTAGAAGCGTGGCTGAAGGGCAGACCCCGGCCTTCGTGCAGCCCCCAGGACAGGGCTCCACCGTGGTGACCGCCTCTTCCCCCTTCAACGTCGTGGGTGAAAATGGGGAAGAAATCCCAGCCCCTGGGGCGGGAGGCCCTGTGCGCCCTGCAGCGCCTGGTGCTGGTGTCAGCCAGGCCTGTGAAGACCGGGAAGTCTGAGGACAACCCCCGTGCAGACTCGGCCTGCGCTCATCTGTTAGCCTCGGAGCCGCCTAGTGGCCCAGGCGGGACACTGTGCCTCCAGGCTGCCCCAGCCTCAGCCGCGTTCCCGCTAACTGGGTATACTTTTCTTCCAGGCCTTTCTCCCCATGTAAATTTGACACCCAAACTCTAAAAGGGCTTTCAAAGATCCCCTCCGCCCCCGGCAGTGTTTTATGGCTGGGGAAACAAAGATACTGAGCAACTCACATACAGAGAAGCATGTCCACCCCAGCCAGCTCCACCCTGGTCAGATGCCACACCAGCTAGGTGACCACTGGGTCCCTCTTACTACTCCCTTGGGTGCGTGTTTGGGATGGTGGGGCAAGGGTGGGTGTGTAGGGCCCTTTACACATATTCTCATTTAATTTCCTTAACAGCCCAAGGAGGAGGTGGGTGTCGTTGTGCCCATTTTATGCAGGAGGAGGCAGGCCACACAGGATGCTCTTCAGCAGGTTAGGGGAAAAGAACACACCAGGCAATGCCAAAAGGGGTTGGCAGCCCCAGAAGCTGGCCCGAGGAGGACTGTGGTCTTTTTCTACCTGGTCCACCTACAGGATGTGGGTTTTGTGGGCCTGGCACTCCTGGGAGCCACAGGCTTCTCCCAGCATCAGCTGCCCAGAGGGGAACTGTCACCTCCTCTACTGCCCTCCTGCCAGGTCTCTGGAAGATGGGGGTGAGCAGGCATTGTGGCCTGGGCTGGGGCGCACCGTTCAGCGGGCCCACCCTGAGTGTCCCTGTGGCTTGGCTTCAGTGACAACAGCAAGGGACACGTCCTCCCCTGCCTTCCCTCCCTCCCCCATCCTTGATGCTTTGCTCTTGGTACCCCCTCCTGGAATTTAACTCCAGGGCGAAGTTTGAAATTTCACATCCCAGGCCTGCCCCTGAAAGCCTGAAAGGGGCCTTTATGGGCCGAGGGAAGAGGTGCTGCAGCCTGAGGAACTATCGTTTCCATGGCTCGGCTCTCCCAGAGCAGCGTGGCCTCCGCGCCCACAGTGCGGTCCCTGCACCAGCAGCAGCAGCAGCATCCCCTGGGAGTGAGTGCGTTAGAAATGCAGACTCCTAGGCCCCACCTGACCTTCCTGAATCAGACTCCCATTTTACTGAACAAGATCCCCAGGTGCTCCTTTGCTCGCTGAGGGTGGAGAAGTGCAGAGGTCAGTCTCGCAGGCTGCTGGGTCCGGGACAGAGTCCCAGAGCCCAGACGGGTGTGGGGAGAACAGACAAGTGCCCAGGCCAGGGATGGAATGGTAGGTTGCTACTCGTCAATGAAAGGTAGACAGTGACGCCTGGAGACCCTGCTGCCGTGAGCAGCCAGCTCAGGGACTTCCCCAGGGGTCCCTTCCTCCCAGGGGACTGCAGTCACAGAAGCCAAATCCCGGTAGGTCAGTGCCCACCACCTGCCGCCCCTCCCCCTTCCTGCAGCTGTGGTGCAGGATCTAATACCAATAACTTGGTGTGATGGACACGCATGCAAACACACGCAAACACACACGGACACACGTACGTGGCTTTATTTGACGATTGGCTACTTTCCCCTGAGCAGAAGGAGCTGGCAGTGTTGAACTGAGGTGGTTGGATTTAGAAAAACTCCTGGTCTAGTGGAAAAAAGTGTTCCATGAAGTTTAAGATCAGCTGCCTTGGAGGGGCTTCGTGCAGACAGACTCCGGGGAGAACGACAGCTGATGCGATGGCCACCTGGGCGTCTTGCCCGGCCGGAGGAAACGGATAGGGGAAAACGGGCTTCAGGCGGGTGGAAAAATCCCTGTGGGGAGGGGACGCTCGGGCACCAAGGTATCCAGGAGAGCAAGTCTGCAGGGGCCGGAGACGGTTTAAAACCTTCACAAGACACCTCTTCTCCCTAATACGGAACATTTGCCGAGACGGCCCCTTTGCTCAGCCCCTTGGTGAGACCTGGCTCATAGGACTGGACACGTAAAGTGGGTAGAGTGGCCCTTTCAGTCCACAGAGTGCCCCCTCCCTGTCCCACAGGTGGGAATTGCGTCTCCCAGCACCGGCTGGGGTGTCCTTCTCCATCACTGTCCGGGGCCGAGGCCGGCAGCAGGGAGGTGGGCTCTGCCGGCTGCGTGCGAGTGGGTGCCGGACGCGCCGTGTTTATCCTGGCTGCCAGGGCCGGGTGAAAACGCAGACCCGAGCTAAGGCCGGGGACGTGGCAGGAACATGAGGTGGAGGGTGCCAAGCAAGGGAGCAGGCCCTAGGGTGTAACATGTCACCTGAGAAAGCTTGGGCCAGGCCAGAAGGCACCCGGTGGTCCTCACCTCCCTTCTGCCTCTGAGTTGGTCAAATAACTCTAAACTAGGTATAGAATATTGGTTTGAGGTTGGCAAAGCTGGATTCAAATCCAATCCCTGCCACTTATTGGCTCTGGCAGGTTATTGGCCTTTCTGAGCCTCAGTTTTCCCATCCCTAAAGTGGGAATTTTGCCAGTACTGAGATGGTATCTCTGAAGGGCCTGGTGCAGTGTCTGGCAGGGAGAAGATGCTCACTGGCTGTTTGTTTCCTTCCCCCTGGCTTCGTGTCCTCAGGGAACATGCTGTCTGGGGCGGGGTTGGGGGTGACAGGGGAGTCTGGGTGGCAGGAGGACAGAGCTGGGGCCATGGGAATACTGACTTCTTACCCTAAACCAGGGATCAGCGAATCTGTTCTATGAAGGGCTTCGTGAGCCACACGGTCTCCGTGCAAGCGGCTCGCCTTTGCTGTTCTAGCACAAGCAGCCACAAACAGTAGACACATGAGTGAGTGTGGTTGTGTTCCGGTAGAACTTTATGGACGCTGGCATTTGAATTTTATACAGCTTTCACAGGTCATGAAGTGTCCTTCTTGTTTTGATTCGTTCCCAACCACTTAAAAGTGTAAAGACACTCTTAGACGTGCAGACTGCATGAAAAAAGGCGGTAGGCCAGGTTTGGCCCGTGGACTGTGATTAGCCAGCGTGGCCCTAAGACCACGATCAGGCTAGCAAACAACAAAGGACTTTCTCAAGTCCTAAGAAATCAGTGAAGCAGTCTCAGAAAAATGGAATCTGCTTTCCTTTGCTCTTCCTGGAGATAAATTCACAAAGACTGACCCAAGTTTTAATATCCACTGAATGAAGTAAATAAAGGGATCACTTAGAGACTGGGTTTCACTGACAGGTTGAAAAAACCCAGACGTGGCATCTCGTGAGGGGTTTGAGTCATCCCAGCTAGCTCACATGTATCGATCGCTTATCACATTGCTTATCACGGGGACTTTTCTAGCTCCTTCGCGGTGATCTCTCATTGAGTCCTAACAGATGAGGGCGGAGACCCCCAGATACTCAGTAACTCGCCCGAGGCCACTGCTTGGAACCTGGCCTTACTGCCTCTCCACGGTGGGCCCCTCCCAGGGTCTATGAAGTCTCTGCTGTTTTTATGACAGCTCTGGAAGGCGACAAGCAAAGCCGGGTCCCTGCCTGCTCCACCGCCTGTTTCCCCCGCTCAGTGGGCAGAGGGCACGGGCTCGGCCCGCCAGCCGTGGCAGCAGCTCGGTTGTGGAAAAGCTGTGTTTGGTCAGTTATTTTACTGTCCTATTATTGCGTGCTGTCCTAGTCAGTTTGTAAAAGCAAGTAGAAAACAGACAAATGGAAGTGCGTGTATTTGCAATATGCAGAGTGTGCCTCAAACTGGAGAAACTTAATAATTATCATTATTTTACCTTTTACTCAGCACCTACTAGGTTACCAGCTCCAGTGCGTCACATGGATTAGCTCACTTTGGGGGCACCGTTGCTGTCGCCACTTAACAGATGAGGAAACTGAGCCCCAGAGAGGAGGGGTAATTTGTCCAAATCACGTACTTGCTGGGCGCAGATGGAACAGTCAGATCCTCCCGATCTTGTGAATCTGTGGTCTCAGTCAGTGGCTTGTTGGGTTAATGCTGGGAGGTCGGTCGTGAAGGAAAAGAGCAACAACAAAACCCAAAAGATGTGCATGCTATTGACAATACACAACATCACTAAAATTTTAGGCTGGAAAGCGGGCTGTAATTGGGAATTTTATACTTTTTTGTTTGTTTGTTTCCTGGGAATAGAAGCCCATTTTCTCATATTTATACCAGTGAAACCCTTATAAGTATTGGGATACAAAATTGAGTCACCAGTGAGATCCTGTTTTTGAAAAAGAAAAGCCTGGAGTATATGTCTGTATTTATTTAGTTACAATTTGGTGGGGATTTACTGTGTGTCAGGCAGTACACTAAATGCTTTATATTCATTTAATTTAATCTCATCTAATCAAAACAACTCCCTGGAGGTCGGATGATAGCCCTGTTCACATCTGGGGGAAGGGGGGGTAAGCGGCTTGTCCAAGGTCGTGAGACGATGGGCGGCAGATGTGGAATTAGAATGGAGCTCAGTTGTCAGGGCCCATCCTCTCTGCCTCTGTCCCCGCTCCCTGCTCCGAAGCTGTATCTGTCCCCGCGTCCCTACGTGAGCAGCCGCGTGCCCACACACAGAAAAAAGACAGGAAGGAAACACAGAACGTGAGCAGTGGCTGTCTGTGCATGATAGCGGGACCCGTGATTTTTTTTATCTTCTTTTAAGGTCTTTTTACATATCCCTGGTGTTTTTAGGATGAGTTTCTGTTGAGAAATATCCACTACACGATCTTTTTGTAAAAGCAAGCTTGCGTCAGAGTGGGCAGGACACCAGAGCGCGGGTGCGAGGCCACGGAGCCCCTGACCGTAGGCCTCTGAAAACCCTGCTAAAGCGTAAGGCAGAGCGAGGAGCCAGGACCTCTGCTTCTTGGAACTGCCTAATCCATCCTATAATACCTTGCTTTGTAGGAAAGTTCTGTGCATAAATCCCATAAAATCCCATAATGTGGAGCTGACACTGAGCCTACCCAGAACAAAATCTGCTAATGATCACTGCTTGCCAAGAGCCTGCAGAAAATGATCGGACGTGTTGCAACCCCCATGCCTGCCTCCTGCCTAAGCCCTCTCTAATAAGGACTCTTTTCATGAGTTTATAAAAACACTTTGTTCAGATCATGTTGGGTCTTTATTTCATCTTAGTTGAACACTGTACGTCTGTGGGGCTGGAAGGGGCCGAGGGGCTCTCACGTTTTGGGACCCGGAGAAGATAGCCAGGTTTGTAGAACTGGGAGCGATTACCTGCCTCCTCCCAGCTTTCTGCCTCACTTTGGGACAGGACCTTTTCTGAGCCTGCTTTGGGTGATGAAGGTGGCATCACCCTCAAAAAGTGGGACAGAGGCTGGGCGCGGTGGCTCACGCATGCAATCCCAGCACTCTGGGAGGCCGAGATGGGAGGATCACTTGAGGTCAGGAGTTGCAGACCAAACCTGAGCAAGAGTGAGACCCCGTCTCTACAAAAAATAGAAAAATTAGCTGGGCTTTTCGATGCGCACCTCTAGTCCCAGCTACTCGGGAGGCTGAGGCAGAAGGATTGCTTGAGCCCAGGAGTTTGAGGCTGCAATGAGCTACGATGACGCCTCTGCACTCTACCCAGGGTGACAGAGTGACTCTGTCGCAAAAAAAAAAAAAAAAGTGGGGCAGAGTGAGTGTGAGTGTTGGCTGCCCTACCTGGCAGTGGCACCTGGAAGTGGGTACTGCCCTTGACAAAAGCTGAAATGACTTTGAGCAAGACAGCTACACTCTCAGTTTCCTTAGATTTAAAAGGAAGGTTGTCTTAATTGCCTTGCAGGGCTGTGGTGAGACCACGGAGACTGCAGATGCTTAGGCGTTCAACAGGTGTCCTTCCCTTCCTCCCCCGGCCTGGCCATAGTGCCCCTGAACGGTCACCTACTGCCTGGTGTCTCAGAGTTCAGCTCTGAAAAGTCTTTAAGTCTGAAAAGACAGAGAAGTTGCAAAGATAGAACCAGGAATTCCTGTATAGCCTTCCCTCTTCTCTTAGTTAGCATTTGACATTTGCTTTGTTTATCCATCCATCAACCATCCATCTATCCATTCATCCGTTGTCTACATACAACCTTTTTTTTTTTTTTTTGAGACAGAGTCTCACTCTGTTGCCCAGGCTAGAGTGAGTGCCGTGGTGTCAGCCTAGCTCACAGCAACCTCAATCTCCTGGGCTCAAGTGATCCTCCTGCCTCAGCCTCCCGAGTAGCTGGGACTACAGGCATGCGCCACCATGCCCTGCTAATTTTTTCTATATATATTAGTTGGCCAATTCATTTCTTTCTATTTATAGTAGAGACGGGGGTCTCGCTCTTGCTCAGGCTGGTTTCGAATTCCTGACTTCGAGCAATCCGCCCGCCTTGGCCTCCCAGAGTGCTAGGATTACAACCTTTTTTTCTGAGAGTACACAGCAGACATGATTGCCTGATAGTCCCAAATATTGCAGCATGTATTTCTTAAAAACAAGAACTTCCTATGACACAACCACAGTGCTTTTATCAAAGGCAGGAAATGGACATTGATACAATACTATTATATAATTTACTGACCTTATCCAAATTTTGCCAATTGTGTCACTAACATCCTTTATAATATGAGAAAAACAATTTTTTTTTTTCTGGTGTGGGATCCAGTCCAGGGGTACATGTGACTCTTAGCCTCTTTTGACTCCTTCAATCTGGTCTTTTGTCTTTCTCTGTCTTTCATGACCTTGACATTTTTGAAAAGCACTAGTTGTTACGGGCTGAATTGCGTCCTCCAAAACTCTCATGTCGAAGCCCTAACCACAGCGCGTACTCCAAACGTGGCTGCATTTGGAGATAGGGCCTTTTAAGAAGTGATTGCTTTAAAATGAGGCTATTTCGGCGGATCCTAATCCAACCCGACCAGTGTCCTTATAAGAAGAGGACATGCGGACACACGGAGAGACAGGAGGGATTGCGTGCTCGGAGGAGAGCCCGTGTGAGGACACAGCGAGAAGGCGGCCGTCTGCAAGCCAGGCAGAGAGGTCCCGGGGGGAGCCGAGCCTGCCGACACCTTGGTTTAGGATCTCCAGACTCCAGACTGTGAGAAAATACATGTCTGGTGTTTCGGCCGCCCAGCCTGCGTTGGCGGGTGGTGACAGCCCCAGTACGGCAGCACGCAGTCCGCCGCACGAGTGTAGCAAGAGAGTCCTTAGCCCTGGCTCGTTCTTAGTTGTCTCTTCTTGCTACCTAATATACAGGCTTGGATGCTTCCTCCAACTAAATGACCAGCTGTCCCAACAGCCCAGCCGGGTGAATGCCATTGTTACGTCCATTTCACAGACGAGGAAAACTGAGCATGGACGGGTTAAGGTCACACAGCCTGGAGACGGAGGAGCCCGGGTCTAGGAAAGGAAAACTAATTTGAACAGTTTCATGAGCAAAGGGCAACGAGGAAGAGGATCTGCAGCCATCGCAGGCTTGGGAGTCTGTGCAAAGGAAAGCTTGTAGCCTGTGTCTGTGAGCGGGGGCCACGTATCTGCATTTCAAGGCTCAAGTTCGCTCTGTTCCAGCTCTGTTCCAAAAGCCGTTCTTGGAGCTGCTCCCTCCCTCCCTCCCTCCCTGTACCTACAGAGGCCCTTCTCCCCTTTTTTGAAGCTATCGGAATAACAACGGCCACGACTGACTGGGAGTGTGCTGGTGTGCTAGTTTCTGTCCAGGCTGATGTGCAGCACAGTTGTCCCTGCTGTCCATGGGGTTTGGTTCCAGGACCTCCCTTGGATACCAGAATCCAAAGATGCTCCAGTTCTGATAAAAAAAATGGTGTAACTAAGCACCGGCATGGGCCGCCCCCGGGCCCCCAGACTCCCAGGTTCTTCTTAGGTGGAACTGAGTCAAAACAAACATTAAGCAAATGGCCAAGTTGACCTGATATCTCCAGTGCGTAAAAACTATTCAGTCCTGCTGGGCCCAACCTGTGCTTCATTGCTGAGGCCCTGCTGCTAAAACCATCCCAGCAATCCTCTCTGTAGGCCCAGGGACAATTGCAGAAGAGGTTTCTGATCACTCTGGACATCATACCATTGGATGGGGCAAAAACTTCCAGGACTCTAATTAAAACACTGCTGCGATCATGAGCACTGCTCAGCCGGCATCGAGTGGGAGAAGAATTAGTTACATGGGACCGAGCTGATAGGGGACTGAAACGGTTTTTTAATGATATTTTCTTTTAAACATGATTGCTTCTTTTTCTGCTTTGTTTTCCAGAGTCAGGGAAACTGGTTTTTTCTCTTTTGAGCTATGTATAGCTTATAACGATTGAGTAAAGTACACTTTTGTGAGCAAAATGTTTAAAAAAGGTGCAGTATGTGCAAATAACCTAAGTACATCCTCCGTATACTTTTTTTTTTTTGAGGCAGAGTCTTGCTCTGTCCCACAGGCTAGAGTGCAGTGACATCATCATAGTTCACTGCAACCTCCAAGTTAAACGATCCTCCAAGTTAAACGATCCTCCGGCCTCGGCCTCCTGAGTAGCTGGGACTACAGGCACCCCGCGCACTACCGCACCCCACTAATTTTTTGTAGAGATGGGGGTCTCACTATGATGCCCAGGCTGGTCTTAAACTCAAGCGATCCTCCCACCTCAGCCTCCCAAAGTGCTGGGATTACAGGTGGGCCACTGTGCCTGTCCTGTAGTGAGCTTTTAAAGTGGGTCTCACCACACAGGTCTGGCCCTGGCTAGTTTGTTCCCGCTGCAGGGGCACAAAGGGACTAGAAGCCCTGGCCTCAAGGTGTGGTTGGTCTCGCCTGAGATGGGGCCCTGGCTCCTCAGGGCTTCCCAGGCTGTGTGGTGGGGAATGGCGCTGAGGACTTCTGCCCCTATGATGTGATTTTTAACCTGTTGGTTAAAGGGAAGGCAAGCTCTCACAGTGTCAGACCCACAGACCTGGGGCAGGCTCCCTGGGCTTAAATTCCAGCTCCGCACTCACTTGTTGTGAGTCCTTGGGCAAGTTATTTAACTTCTTTGTATCTCAGTTTCCCGGCCTGTAAAATGGGCACAATGTCCACTATGCTACTACCCTTACGTGTTCATAAATGTTTAGACAGCGCTAGAAAATGCTGCATGGTCGTGAAATAAACATCAGACTCTGGACGGAGGACACTCCTTTGAATTTGAAGCACTAAGTTTCTGCTTGAGACATAGGGGGAAAAAAAAGTTCACTGCCTGCCCCCACCCTGCCTCCAAAGGCCAGCTCACACCCACCCCGGGAAGGTTCTCTGGCTGCACGTAGCTGTGGCTGTTTCCAGCCAACACTTGGGTAGGCTGGGGTGAAATGGATGAACACCTTGGCCTTTGCCCCCGCGTGCCTGGGTTTCTCCCTCCAGAGGACAGACCCAGCTGCAGGGTGTGAATCCTTCCAGGTCGGGGCTGGAAATGCTGCCTCAGCCCAAATATCAAGTCATGTGGCCTGTTTTCTCCAGAGCTGCCCTCCTGAATTCTTGGGATTCTTGGCTAGTAGGAGTGTCCCCAAAGGATCCCCTCCCAGGTCAGGGTCAGCATGGGGGGCACTGCCTGCGGCCCAGGGCGTGGGATGGGGTGGGGAGAGGGCGTGGGGCCAAGGATTTTCACTGTCCGGTGAGGCCAGGCTGCTGTGGTGGGGCTCAGGCCTCACCCCATCTTCCCCGGACACCTTGGGCCACCTGGGGGTGACACCTGCAGCAAGTTGCTGGGAAACGCTGGCTCTCGGGCTCTCCCTCCTGCTCCTTCCCACGTCGTAGATGTTGCAAGATGGATTTTTGCTGTGAGTGGCAGGAGTGTGAGTACGTGGTGGCTGAGGCTGGAGCTGGCCACCCGGAGCACCGTGTGTTGTTTTCCCCTCTGGACTTGGCGTTTCGGAGCAAGGCTTCAAACCCCACTGTGATCAGGGATGCTCACGGCCTCTGGTTTTAATTCCACGAAGGCTCTGTCCCCATAAACTCAGGTGCGTCCAGCCAGCATTAGAGCATATCTCTGTGCGGAGGGTGGGCAGTGGGAGTGGGGCAGTCCCAGAGGTGAGCCCTCATCCGTCTGTCCATCTATCGTCTGTCTAACCAGAGGAGGGGCAGGGCAGGGACTTGGGCTCTGGGCCCAGCCCTTCCACTTCCTGGCTCTGCAAATGTGGTCAAAGTGAGTTCAGCAATCTGGGGCTTGGTGTCCTCGTCTGTAAAGCAGGAATAATGCCAGTCCCCCACCTCTTAGGGGTGTTGCAGACACTGAACAAAGTCATGCAGGTGAGGCACCTCGCAGCCGGGCCCGGGTCGTTGACACTGGTCATGTAGCCAGTGTTGGACTTTACTTGTTGTCGTTGGTTATTGGTGCTGGAATTATTGCATTGCTGTGGGGACCTGCATGAAATTAGCACACAGCCTCACACACTTGGCAGGACCTTCTTCACCTCTGGTGGTGATCTTGGGAAAGATGCAATCTCGCAGAGTGCCAGGGTCGCCCACATGTGCTCACTGCCAATGCCTGTAGGTAGGACACCTGCGTGGCACACAGGCCATGCTCAGTAAATGGAGACTATTATGAGTGGAGTTACTGCCTTGAGCACCTGGAATTCAAGCCGAGGGCAACACTACCTGATGTGCCAAACAGCTTGTGCACCCTACGACGTCTGGCTTTTGGAGATACCAGGACGATACCACAGACGCCTATTGCTGTTCTCACAGATCCCTGAGGTCTGAAGTCCCCTACCCACACCACGCGGAGCAGAGATCATGAGAAGAGAAGGGTCTGAAAGTTAAAACCCAGGGCCCTGAGCTCCCCTTGTCCTGTTCCTCCCCCAGAGGCCCTAAATTGGTAGGGAAGAGGAATACCAGTTAAGACTGGATTCAGGAGACAAACTGCCCCACTGGTTAGTGGCTGTTGAATCTTGAGTCCAGGGCTTCCTCTCTTTGGGCCTCAGTTTCCTCATCTGTCAAATGGGCACAATGATAATATGTACCCTATGGGCTTCTACTGGAGAGCAAATGAGATAATGTTCCCAAAGCACTTAGCACAGTACCTGGCACACAGTAGGTGGTGAGTAAATGTTAGCCTCCAGTAGGTTCAACTTCTTCCCTTTTCTCTCCAGAATCGAACATAGCGGACAGTTCACTCTCTGTCCACTGGCCTTCCTGGATCCACTCCCTCCCTGCTCCATCTGCTGGCAGGTCTGCCCTGGGAGGGAGCCCTGCTGTGTCCCGAGCACCTAGAGGGAGCTTGCTGGTTTCCAAGACCGGACTCCAGTTCAGTTCCATGCCTCTCCCTTGCCTCTCCCCACCCACAACAGGCTAGACTTCTCTGCTTACAGACTGGAGGTTATTCACTCATTTCGTTCATCTGACTAATTATTTATATCCAAACTCACATGATGGAGGTGCTCAGAAAAGCAGGTTATAAACTGGGCATGGTGGCATGCGCCTGTAATCCCAGCACTTTGGGAGGCTGAGGCAGGAGGATGGTTTGGGGCCAGCTGTTCAAGACCAGCCTGGGCAGCATAGCAAGACCCCCATCTCTACAAGAAATAAAAAAAAAAAAAATTAGCTGGGTGTGGTAGCGCCTGCCCATGGTCTCAGCTACTCAGGAGGCTGAAGCAGGAGGATCTTTGAGCCCAGGAGTTTGAGGTTGCAGTGAGCTGTGATGATGCTATTGCACTCTAGCCAGGGCGACAAGAGTGAGACCCTGTCTCAAAAAAAAAAAAAAAAAAGGTAAAGCAGGATATATAAGCACAATGTCTACCATTGTGTCTTGCCTTATTTAATATAACAGAGGCACAGAGGGTTAAACTTGACCAAAGTCTCAGATCCAGCCAGAAGAAGAGGCAGACACAGCCCCCATGGTCTGTCCCCATAGCTCAAAGTCTTAAACAACAGGTTGTCCTAAGTGGCTCTATTCTCTAATAGCAGCACTGTGGGTTATTGTGAGGATTAAATGAAAAAAATATATGCACAGTGCTTAGCACCGTTCTTGTCACAATAAGAGGTGCTCAATAGAATTTAACTCTAAAATGGTGACAACAATAGCTACTATTATTATTACTCTTGCCAATTTCCAGATCCACCAATGTGAGATAATGTTGGAGCTTCGATCACCGAACCTTCGTATAGCAGATGCTCACGAGATGTACTAGCCTCCTCCCTCCCTCCTGTCTTCTTCCCCAACCCAGGGAACTGGGCAGGGGCTTGAAGCCCTAGTGCATGCCTGATTATAATGCAGAAATGCAAGTTCCCATTGAGTGTAGGAAAATCATAAAATTCTTTCTTGATTATGTAGGAGAATAGCGAGAAAACCCCATGCAATGAGGTGGAGACAGTTTATGCTCTAGGATTCCCAGGGCAGGATGGAAGGTCAGACCCTCCCGGCTGTTCAGGTCTGTGCAGGAGAAGCCACTTGCGGGGGTGGGGGGTGGGGGTGGGGGGTGGGGGTGGGGTGGGGGGTGCACAAAGTGGAGTGCACAAAGGGGGGGTGCACTGAAGTTGGGCTTGGAGTAGGGGTGCATTTGCACGCTGCAGGGACAGACAGGTTGTGGAAGGCAATGGGTAGGGTGAATTCCCAGAAGTGGGACCACTGTGACCCCTCACTCTCGTTCTTCTGGACCCTGGGGAGGTTTCTGAACTCACAAGCTGAACGTGATGGGGTTTCTTACAGGAGGAATGGACGGAATGGCGGAGTGGATGCAGAGCTAAATCTAGACAACGGGAGTGATCGAATGCAGGCGGTAGGACAGATGCAGAAGGAAGTGTCAGTGCCCCCCCCACCCCCCCGGAGCCCTCCGGGAGCCAGTAGAGAAGGATTTTCCTTGCAGCTGAGGGAGACCACACACCCTGGGGAACTGCGGGGTGCCTCGGTGTGGGGTGTCAGGAAGCGCGCTTTGCTCTGGACGGGGCGCAGCCAGGAGCAGAGATGCTTCTTAATAAGTCTCATTAGCACTATCTTAGGTGCCCTAGTTCACACCACCCCCATCGCCCCTGATGCCAAAGTCGTGGGCAGTTGCTCCTTTTCATCATAGCTGCACTCCAGTTTTTCTTTTTTCTAGAGCAGCCCCCGACCCTCGGATGCCCGTCCTGGTGCCCAGCCTTCCAAGGGGTGGGCCCCATCTACACCTTGGGTGACAAACAGAAATCTGCAAGGAATGAACTAGAAACTGTGGATGAGCCCACTCTGCAGTGACACTTTGTGGGTTCTCCCGGGTCAGCCTGCCTGGACTCAGTCCGTAGGTCTTATTAGCGGCGTAACTCCCTGATCGAGTTACTTAACCCGCCTCGCGGCTCAGTTTCTTCCTCTGTGAGATGAGGGTGACAATAGTGGCCTCTTCGTGCGGTGGGATGAGGATTATGTGAGATAAAGTATACGAAGGGCTTAGGACCCGGCCTGGCACACAGTGAGCACTTAAGCCTGTGCCCCACATAGCTGTCCTAGTTTTGGGCTAACCAACGGACCAAGGGTATCCCATTTTCTCATGTGGCCCCATGTGCAAGAACAATGCTTGGCACAGATCGGGCACTCAAATATTTGTTGATTGAACAAATGAGGGCATTTCTGTAACCATTTCTCTACCACTAGATATTTAGATGATATATTTTTGTTATCAAAAATGGCCGGGGGCGGTGGCTCACGCCTGTAATCCTAGCTCTTGGGAGGCCGAGGCGGGTGGATTGCTCGAGGTCAGGAGTTCAAAACCAGCCTGAGCAAGAGCGAGACCCCGTCTCTACTATAAATAGAAAGAAATTAATTGGCCAACTGATATATATATAAAAAATTAGCCGGGCATGGTGGTGCATGCCTGTAGTCCCAGCTACTCAGGAGGCTGAGGCAGCAGGATCGCTTGAGCCCAGGAGTTTGAGGTTGCTGTGAGCTAGGCTGACGCCACCGCACTCACTCTAGCCTGGACAACAAAGCGAGACTCTGTCTCAAAAAAAAAAAAAAAAAAAAAATGACACAGTGCAGTGCACCTCCTGTAAGTAGAACATGCACTATCTTAGGTGCCCTAGTTTACACCACCCCAGTCGCCCCTGATGCCAAAGTCATGGGCAGTTGCTCCTTTTCATCATAGCTGCACTCTAGTTTTTCCTTTGCTTTTTGTTTTTGAGGCAGAGTCTCACTCTGTCGCCCAGGCTAGAGTGCCGTGGCGTCAGCCTGGCTCACAGCAACCCCAAACTCATGGACTCAAGCGATCCTCCTGCTTCAGCCTCCCGAGTAGCTGGGACTACAGACACTTGCCACCATGCCCGGCTCATTTTTTCTGTTTTCAGTAGAGACGGGGGTCTCGCTCTTGCTCAGGCTGGTCTCGAACTCCTGACCTCACGCGATCCTCCCGCCTCGGCCTCCCAGAGTGCTGGGATTACAGGCATGAGCCACCGCGCCCGGCCTAGTTTCTCTTAAAGTAGAGAAATGCTGCTTTCTGCCCATGTCTCCACCCAAAATGCACGAAGAGAGTTGCCTGTTTCTAGAGCAAGTTCCTCCGTGAAGCCCGTGAGCAGCTCATGTGTTTAACATGCGGAGCGTCCTTGTCTCGGGCCCAGCCTCCCTCCCTCGTCGGCACGTCGTCGCCCGGCCCGACCTGCAGGTTCATCTGGTCCGTGTGGGCCCCTTGCCCGCCACGTCGTGCTCAGTTCAGTGCCCACAGCAGCCAGGCCACGATCACTTCCACTCCACTCACGGGAACAGCGTGAGAGCGGGCAGGCCAGAGGACTGGCCACTCGGGCGCACGTCTCATGTCTATTTACTCCCTCTGGACCCCTTGTCACGGCCTCCTAACCGGTCTCCACACCTGCAGCCTCTTCCTCATCCAACTGCCGCCTGCATTTCCAGCTTTTGTCTCTTACTGCTTTTTTTGCTGCTGTCAGACAGGTTTCCCGTCACTTTCACGGTGACTTTTGGGTTCCTCCACTCATGCAGTCCCCTCCAGCTTGGCCTCTCCTTCCCTCCCAGGCCACCCCCATCTCCCGAGAAATCGTCCCACACTCACTGCCCTTGGACCCTTGTGGTTTCCCAGAAAGGGCGCATGTCTTACCTACTTTGTGTCTATCACAGCCTCTGCTACAGCGCCTGGCGCACAACACTGAATATTGTTGGATGAATAACTTATGCATCCTGCAGTGTCGGTTTGAAGCTCAAGGCAAGAAAAGACTGATGTCCCAGCTCAAGGAAGACAGGCAGGAGGACTTCTCTCCTACTCAGACTCCTCCTGCTGTCAGGTCCTCGGTTAATTGCATGAGGCTCACCGTCGTTAAGAAGGGCAATCTAGGGTCAGCGCGCTGCCTCGCGCCTGTAATCCTAGCACTCTGGGAGGCTGAGGAGGGCGGATCACTTGAGCTCAGGAGTTCGAGACCCCGTCTCTCCTAAAGATACTAAAAATAGAAAAATTAGCCGGGCGTGATGGCATATGCCTATAGTCCCAGCTACTCGGGAGGCTGAAGCAGGAGGCTTACTTGTCCTCAGGAGTTTGAGGTTGCTGTGAGCTCCATTGCATTCTACCCAAGATGACAGAAAGCGACTATCGAAGAAGAAGAAGAAGAAGAAGAAGAAGAAGAAGAAGAAGAAGAAGAAGAAGAAGAAGAAGAAGAAGAAGAAGAAGGAAGAAGAAGAAGAAGAAGAAGAAGAAGAAGAAGAAGAAGAAGAAGAAGAAGAAGAAGAAGGAAGAAGGAAGAAGAAGAAGAAGAAGAAGAAGAAGAAGAAGAAGAAGAAGAAGAAGAAGAAGAAGAAGAAGAAGAAGAAGAAGAAGGAGGAAGAAGAAGAAGGAGGAGGAGGAGGAGGAGGAGGAGGAGGAGGAGAAGAAGAAGACAACAGTCTTCTTTACTTAGCCCGCCAGTTCCAATGTTAATCTCATCCAGGAACACCCTCACAGCCACACCAGAATTATGTTTGAACACCGAATGTCTGAGCACCTCGTGGCCCAGTCAAGTTGACACAGAGAATGAACTATCACAAGAACCACATGATGGAGTAGGAAGCTGAGAAAATTGAGGAAGCAGATTCCGCCCTAGAACATCCAGAAGGAAGGCAGCCCCTCTGGCATCATAATTTTAGCCAAATGAGACACATTTTGGACTTCTGACCTCTAGAACTGTGAGGTGATAAGTTTGTATTGTTTAAGCCACGAAGTTTGTGGTCACTTGGTACAACAGCAATAGGAAACCAATATACGCCAGCAAGTACGAGATTAGACGTGGGTTTTTGGTGTTTTTTTTTTATTTTTTTTTTAAATAGCTGCTCTTTATCGGGAAGTTCTTTTCTATTTGACTTTGTTGAGCGTTTTTATCACGAAAGACTTTTTGATTTTTAAGTGCTTTTGGGGGCATCTACTGAGATGATGGTGCAGTTTTTGTCCTGTAGTCCATCGATGGCATGGTATAGTAATTGAATTTTGTGTGTGGACACAGCTTTACATGCCTAGAATAAATCTCCCTTGGTGATAGCTGACAATCCTTTTTCTATGCTGTTGGATTTGGTTTGCTGACGTTTTGTTGAGGATTTTTGTCTCTGTTCATAAGGGGTCTTGGTCTATAGTTTTCTTTTGATGTCTTTGTTATTAGGGTAATACTGAACTCATAGAATGAGTTGAGAGGTAGTCCCTTTCTTTCTTTCTTTTTTTTTTTTTAAGAAGAGTTTGTGCAGAATTGGAATAAATTCCTCTTTCTTTTTAAAATTTTCTTTTCAGAGCCCCCATTCTTACATAATTCTTCTTTAAATGTTTGGCAGAATTCACCGGGGAGGCCGTCTCTTCACATTTGTCATACTTAAAGTTCATTGAGCTTCTTGGATGTGTAGAATAATATTTTTCATCAGATTTAGGAAACTTTCAGTCATTTTTTCTTTGAATATTTTTCTGTTTCCTTTTTTCATTTCTTTCTCTCTAGTACTCCCATCGTGTGAGTGTCTTTGCAACTAACAGTGTCCTGTTTTTCTCAGAGATTCTGCTCGTTTGTCTTCAATAATTTTCTCTTCGTTTTTCTATCGTTAGACCTCGAAGTTAGTTTGCCGATTCTCTCTTCTAGCTCAAATCTCCTGGGGGGTCCTGTAGTGAATATTTCATTTTGGTTATTGTACTTTCTAATTCCATAATTTCCGTTTGGTCTTTTATTGATATTTTCTATTTGATGAAGCTTTAAATTATACCTTCTTTTACTTCTGTAAGCATGATTTTCCTTAGTCCTTTGAGCATATTTATAATAATTTCTTTGAAGTCTTCACAAAGGCTGACCAACACGCCTTCTCCAAGGCGGCTTCAGTTGGTCATGTTTTTTCTTTTTCTTTTTTTTTTTTTGAGACAGAGTCTCATTCTGTTCCCCGGGCATCAGCCTAGCTCACAGCAATCTCAAACTCCTGGGCTCAAGCATTCCTGCTGCCTCAGCCTCCTGGTAGCTGGGGCTATAGGCATGCGCCACCATGCCCGGCTAATTTTACATATATATATATATATTTTTTTTTTTTTAGTTGTCCAGCTAATTTCTTTCCATTTTTTTAGTAGATACAGGGTCTCACTCTTGCTCAGGCTGGTCTCGAACTCCTGAGCTCAAACAATACGCCCGTTCAGCCTCCCAGAGTGCTAGGATGACAGGCATGAGCCACCACTCCTGGCCCATGTTTTTTCTTTATACAGATTATTCTTTCCTGTTTCTTTGCATGTCTCATAATGATTTTTGCTGAAAATGGGAGATTTTGGATATTATGTTGTAACCACTCCGGATACTAATTCCTTCCCCCATTGCCCCCTGGGCGTATTGTGTGTTGTTTGTGTGTTTGTTGGTGTAGGGGCTTGGATGGACTATTTCTCTTGAGTCTGCAGCTTTGGATGTTACCTCTCAGGTGGTCCAGCCTCCGGCTGTGTACAGTCCCCCTGAGATGCCAGTCTTTCGGCAGGGCTCTTTCTGGCTGTCTCCCTCCCCAACCTCTCTGTCGAGCTGTCTGCCTCCATGGGTACCTACCCAGCTGTCAGCTCCACTAACCGCAGGCTAATTGCTGTGCAGTTTTCAGCAAAGCTCTGGGGCAGTAATTGCTCTAGCTGCTTTCCCCTGCCCAGGGCCTGCAGTGTGTGTGGCTCCTCTAGTTCCAAGCTCCTGCAGTGCAGGGAGGTCAATAACTTTCCCTTCTAGTCCCCTTAGGTAGTGGCATTTCTGAGAGCCTACAGCAAAACACCTCCCTGTGAGCGAGCAGCTTTCCCTAGCACTCAAGAAGGCAGATTTTCTGCAAATTTTTTTGGTGTGAAGGGTAGACGCCAGCAAGTCCCACCGGTGCAGCAGCAGAGAACTGTCTTTGCCAACTCAGTGAGTCGCACTGTGCCTGGATCTCAGCCCTGTAGGGTCTTTTCTGGGTGCTCTATCTCAGTCCTAGGGGTAGCGGTTTTTTCTTATATGTGTAACTATATTCTTTGGAGCTCCCTTTACTTCTTGCTAGCCAAGCCCTTGTTACTCCAGTACCCTGGCATAGTTCATATTTCCTTATATTAAACTTTTCCTCGTACACTGCAGAAGCTGGGTGCTGATGAAGCTTCACCCAGAACCAAGAAGCAGAACCCTTCTCTTCCGCCATGTCACTCCAGTACCCCTTACTGACAAAGCGTAGGTGCCAACAGGCAAAGGCAAAATATTTAAAGGTTCCAGCTCCGTTTTCACAGAGCAGGCACAAATTGTGAATTTGGAACTGAGAGGCAATAAATTGATAACTGGCTAAAACTCAAAACAGAAAGGGGAAAAGTTGTGGTATATCCATGCAATGGAATGGTATACACCAATGAGAATGAACAGACTGATATACACAACATGGACTAATCTAGAAAACGTGGTATTGGGTGAAAGAAGCCAGACATAAAAGAATACTCTCTGCACCATTCCATTTATGTAAAAGTCAGAAACCAGCCATAGGAGTCTTGCTGTTAGAAGGGGGAGAATTGCTATATTTGGTGGGCGGCGATGGGGAGAAGTGAACATCTGGGTGTTCTGTATTCTAGAGGTGTTCTATATTCTGATTTGGGTGTTGGTTCCTTGTGTGTATTTATTTTGTGAAAATTGCTCAAGCTGTACACTTAGATTTATGCACTTTTGCATACACATATGTACACATAAATTTATTGTAGATACATAAAAAATGTACTTTAAAAATGAGAGGAGGCTGGGCACGGTGGCTCACGCCTGTAATCCTAGCACTCTGGGAGGCCCAGGCAGGAGGATCGCTCAAGGTCAAGAGTTAGAGACCAGCCTGAGCAAGAGCAAGACCCTGTCTCTACTGTAAATAGAAAGAAATTAATTGGCTAACTAAAAATATATACAAAATATTAGCCAGGCATGGTGGTGCATGCCTGTAGTCCCAGCTACTCGGGAGGCTGAGGCAGAAGAATTGCTTAAGCCCAAGACTTTGAGGTTGCTGTGAACTAGGCTGATGCCAGGGCACTCTAGCCCAGGCAACAGAGTGAGACCCTGCCTGGAAAAATTAAAAAATTGAGAGGATGTTTGCACATCCATGTTTATTGCAGCATTATTCACAATAGCCAAGAGGTGGAAGCAACATAAATGTCCGTCGATGGATGAATGGATAAAGGAAATGTGGTATGTAAATATAATGGAATATTATTCAGCCTTTAAAAAGAAGGAAATCTCATCACATACTGCAGCCTGGATGAAGCTGGAGGACAATTCGCTAAGTGAAATAAATCAGTCATGAAAAAGATAAATCTTGCATCATTCCATTTACATGAAGTATCTAAAGTAGTTAAACTCTTAGCAGAATGGTGCTTGCCAGGGGCTGGGGGGAGGGGGAAAGGGGAGCTGTTGTTCAGCAGGTATAGAGTTTCAGTTTTGCAAGATGACACATTTTAGAGATTGATTGTACAAGAAGGTACATATAGTTAGCACTACTGTGCTATACACTTAAAAACGGTTGAGATGGTCAATTTTATGCTATGTGCTTTTAAACGACAATTGAACAAACAAGCAAGTAAACAAACAAGAGGAATACCCTGTACTTTCTTCCTAGCAAACCTCACCTCTCCTCTGAATATGTAGCCCACATAAACCCCGTCTGCTGGAACCTGGCCTACTTCTCGCCGCCCCTGCACACTCCGGGCCTGCGGCCAGACCAGGGCTTGGCCAGACAGCTCAAAAGCCCCCTGGAGAAGATTTGCACGTTTTCTATTGGTAATGACCCTCTGGGGTGCCTGGACCAGGAGGGAGGGAGACTGTCGCAGGCAGAACTGGGCTTCATCCAGGCTCATATTCCTTCTCCAAAAATGGTGCCAAGGGCTGGTTTGGGGATGATTTTTGTCTGCATCGTTTTCTTCCAAGAGGGGAAGAAATGATCAGAACGGTGTTGGAAAATAGGCTTCAAGCCCAAGAATTTTTTTTTTTTTTTTTTTTTTTTTGCTGTGTTACCTTTATTTATTTTCCTAGTGTCTCTGAGACTAGTTTCAAAACAGCCTGCAATAAGAATGTTCTAATCACCAGCCACCTTTTCCACCTTTCTTCTTTTTCTGTTGCTGTTTCTTTTTTGTTGCTGGAGCCCCTGCAGGTTTCTGATGTCTTGGGGTCAAGAATTTTTTAACAAACACTTGTGCTGTGCTTGCCACGTACCAGTTCTTTATAAGTATTTACTTATCAGTAAATAAGTATTGGTAAGTATTTACTCCTCTGTTAGGCGCTGTGATGGTCCCCACCTTACAGACGAGGAAACTGAGGTGCAGGGAACTTACCAGAGGCCCCAGAGCCAGTACTTGGAAAAGGCGGGATTTGACCCCGATGGGCTAGGGTCTGAGAACATCCTCGTAACCACTCGGCTACTCTGCCTGTCTCCCGTGGCCTGGACGGGAGCATGGAACCGGGGCTGGGCAGCTCACTAAGGAGCCGGGAACGAGCTGCGCCTTGCCCGCCCTAGCCAGGCCCTGGTGAGGAGGGCTGCCGCGCCTCCTATGGGCCAGTTGAAGGGTCAGGCCACGGGGGCCCCTGCAACCCTAGGAGACTTCTCCCCTGGATCCCCAAGAGCCGAGATGCTACTAGAGCCAGGTTCCCTCCGCTCTTCAAGCTTTGGGAAGCCCACCTCCCAGGGCTCTCTTGATGGGCGGGATCGGTTTCTTCCCGGTCCCCGCACTCCTCAGGGAAACAGGTTCCTCCGGCTACCATTGGCCCATTGGCGGTTGCATCCAAGAAGGCCGGTCAGGCCACTGGGTCAGCTCAGCCCCAGCGCGTGGGGTGGAGGCAGTGCTGGCATAACTGGCAAGCGCCTGGGCTGCTTCCTCAGGCAGCTGCTGCTCGGGGCCCCGGAGACATGGCCGCCCTGTGGCTGGTGCCACTACTGGTGCTGCCCACCTTTCTCCTGGGGGTCTTCGTCTGGGTTGTCTTCGAGCACTTACGCACCGCAGAGATCCCCTCTGCCCTGAAACATCCTGCGAAGATGAGATTTTTGCATTGTGTATTCCTGTACACGATCACTTTGGTGAGTTGCTCTCAGGCCCGCCATAAGTTGGGATGTTCTCTCTCTCTCTCATGCTCAGTGTGTGACCATTTTCCTCGTTCACTTCCCTCCCTCTCTCTCTCTCCAGACTCCCCCAAGACAGACTTTGCTACATTGTCCTCTCCCTCTGCTGTTCCCGTCCCTCCCCTCCCCTCCCCTGACCTCCTCCCTCCCACCCTCCCTTTCTTCCTTCAGCATCAAACACTTGCTAGTGCCAATCACTGTGCTCTTTTCTGAGGGTTCGAAAACAATTTCGGACCCAGACTTTGCCTTCCAAGGGCTTATGGCCTGACCTCCTTTGGGTCGGGGGCATCTTTCAGCCTGGCTTGTCTACAGGTGTTTTTTCCTGCACGGATTACAAACACTTTGAAGGCAGGGATTACTTTATTCACCTCTGTAAACCTGGCCCCTAGCGCAGGGTCTGGGACCTGGTAGGCACTTGCTGCTTGTTAATGCCGGGGTGGGGGGTGGGGGACTAGCACATGCCCAGAGCTGCAGCGCATTTGGAAACAGCAGTTTGACACTTGGTGGGAGACAGGCAGCTTGAGTTAATCCCAATGTCCCAATCTTGGGTGGAGACCTTACATAGAGCAACCTGCTCAGGCTGATGGCCTCTGAGGGCAACCGTGGGACGAGGAGGCCAAGCTCAGCTTGGACGGCAGGGCACAGGGATGAGGAGCACGGACGTGCACCCCAGCTCTGCCACGCACTTGCTGCGTGACCTCGCACCATTAACTTAACCTCTCTGTGTCTCAGTTTCCTCATCTGTGAAATGGGGGTGCTAGTATCTGTCTCAGCAGGTTGGTAAGAGGCTTAGATGCCACGTGGTAAGGGTTAACATGTTTAGAAATGTTTGGTGGGTAAATAAAATATGCTTTCGTGCCACTGGAATTGCTCCCCAGAGGTGTGGATCACTAGTGGAGACGTGAATGTGTCCGGTCTCCAATCGCATAAATGCTCCTGACTCAAGGAGACAGGCCGAGGATGCAGAGAGCACTCGTCTCTGTCGCTTACCCTGGTTGCGTGCTTCCCTGGCGTCGGGCTGTTTCAAGCCAGTGGCTGCAATCCATGTGGAATTACAAGCAAGTTTGGGGCTCCAGGATTAAAAGTGGGGTCTCCAGTGTGCAGGTGGCTCAGAAAAATCGAGGTCTTTCCAACTTATAGTGTTTCTCCTGCAGAGCAGCCCACGAGCCCAGCATCTACTCACAGCTGCTACGGGCTGCTCACAGGAGACGCTGAGATGGGTCCGCAGTGAGCTCTGAAGGGGACTTCTGCTTGCGGGGTCCCCTCTGGGTTCCTCCAGCCCTGGGTCCCCCAAGGGCACACTGCCCATCACAGCGTGATGATGATGAGGATAACAATACCCAAGTTGCTAATGTCTGTTTACTTCCAGGAGACAGACAATGGAAGAACAAAAAGGTTAGTGAGGACAAGGAAAAGGCTAAAAAAGAGTCCATGGTCCAGAAATCAAGAGCCTGGTTTTGGTGCCGGACAGACAATCCAGGGTCTGGGCCCCCAAAACTGTCGCTGCTACCTCTGCGGCCTCCAGTTTCTGCGCCTTTGTTTTCTTCTCTGAAAAGTGAGCAGCGCCGGGGAGGTGACGTGGGGTTTGCACGCGAGAAGCACTGGCGGCGTGCAGGCCCTGCGCGCGCTTGGGGAGGCTCCGTGGCAGTAGACTGTTGGGAGTATGTCTGTCGCATCCCCGAAGGCAAAGATACCGCATTTCCTGAAATCACTACAGATTCGGAAGTTGCTATGAATGATTTCAGCCTGGCGAAAAGATGGAGTAATATAGCGACGCTATTGCTTTTGTTTTCAAGGGCAAATGATGCTGGAATATTTTGCACAGGTGTCTCAGTGGCTATCTAAAGCTCTAGACCTCGGTGCTTCGAAAATATTGACGTTCCCGTTTATCATCATAATAATCTTTGTCCAGTCTGCCTCTGGCCTCGGCTACCAGCTGTGCAAAATGTGGACTCCTAATTTGAACCCCCCCAAACCCCCCCCCCAAAAAAACCCCATTGTGACTTCATGGCGTAGCTGGTGGCCTTTCAGAATGCGATGCTTAGAGAGGTTTAATGTCACCTTGCATTGTTCAAAATCTCCTGGACAAACATTTACTGTTCTAGATGCTGCACACAGAGAGGAACCAGATCTTCCCTGGAGAGAAGCATTAGGTTTGGTGGTAGGAAAAACAGGGGTGGCCTATCCATGCAATAAGCCTTAGAGGAGGCTTTCTCGGGGCGGGGTACCGAGGGCCAGGAAGAAGGCAGCAGCCGCCATGGGAGGGGGAGGAGATTGGTTTCGGTGAGAACATGACCCTTGCGCTTGGATATGAAAGTCAGTTTGGTGTCCATCCACGTGATGGACAGGTGAGAGAGGCTCGCAGGGAGGAGTGGGAGGAGTGGATGAGCCCAGACTGTGTGGGCACACACAGCTGAGATTAGCGCTGGAGCCGACCTGCCCCAAAAAGAGGTGCTGTGCCCTCAGGCTGCTCAGTGTGGAGCAGATGAAGGCGTGAGTTGGCTGGAACTCGGCATGAAGGCCTGGGGCTCTCGGATGTGGGTCAGGTGGTGACCTCCTCGCCCTCCTCCAACTCAAGCAGGAAAATAATTGTTTAGTTCGGAGCTCCTTTCAGGGGGCTCTCTCCATGGAGGGAACACACTGGGCAACCCACCGGAGCTAAGACAAGACCCCAGGGTGCAAGCAAGAGAAAGGGTGGGGCTCACGCTTGCCAGGACCTCCAGGGAGGTATGCTGTTCCGGCAAGCGGTACAGCGCTAGACCAGGGAAAGAACCACCGGCACACGGAGAGTCAGAGAGAGAGCAGCCTTTATTTCGCCAGCAGGCTCAGCATCAACTTCTGACCCCCTTCCTTATGCTCCTCCAGTTTTTCTACCCTTGGTAGGCCTCAACAAGCCTTAACATCCAATCAGCAACAAGCCTTAACATCCAATCAGCAACAAGTCTTAACATCCAATCAGCAACAAGCCTTAACATCCAATCAGCAACAAACCTTAACATCCAATCAGCAACAAGCCTTAACATCCAATCAGCAACAAGCCTTAACATCCAATCAGCAGTGGGATTCAAGAAGTATCCAATCAAGATGGTGCGAGCAGCCTGGCTGAGGGAGCCGAGGGCCTCGCCCGCACACCCACTCTAGGAGCGGGAGCTGCAGGGAGGCAGGGAGTGGCCAGCATCCTCCCGCCGCCCAACGGTTTTCCCTGTCAATGCCACATGGGTGGTCACACGAAACCCTCATGCCTCGTCCTCAGACCGTACACAGCATCTTTCTCATTTCATAAACCGGTGAAATCGAAGCTCAGAGACTGTAAGGCCCATGGCTTTTCAGTTAGGCGGTGCTAGGGCTCACGCTTGAGCTCAGATCTGCTTGACTCCAAAACCCAAGCTCTTTCTGGTTTAGTGGTTCTGCGTCTTACCCCTGGAACAAGGAACTTGACCTTGGCATGCCCCCTGTCCCCCGTCTGTAAAGTGCAGCTGGTAACCACACTGGACTGAGAAGCGTTGTTGAGAAGTTTAAGCACGTTAACAGTCCAAACCACTTGGGCCAGTCCTGGAACATCGTAGGTGCCTAACAAGCATCACCTGTGCTTATTTTCATTAGCATCGTCCCGGCCTGTTTTCCTTATGACCAAGACACACTCCTAACATGAGGTCGGTGGGAGACAGGATCCCAGACGGCCGAAAGGGACTCGGCATCTGAAACACGACTTTGCGTAACTATCTTTCCTGAGATGTTCAGGTGTTTGCTTGTTCGTGATTAGGGCGAGCACATCTGTGCAAAAACACACGTGGCAAATCCGTGGCCCTGGAGCTGCTGCTCCCACTGCCCGAGCCCACGGCAGACGGCCCTAACGGGTCGCATCCCTGCTTTCTGTTGAGCAGGAGCACGGCTTAGGGGCCTTCCTGCCCCAGAGCGATGATGTGCTGGCGCAGGTGCTGGGCCATCTCTGCCACCTCGGGCCGGGGGGGTCCAGCCTGGACCCGACGAGAGACAGCTCTCCAGCCAGCCAGCTGCCTGGGCGGAAAATGGGCTTCGCTCAAGTCCATGCCTCCCTCCCACTCGGCCCCCAGAACTGGGCTGCTCTTTGGCAAAGTGACACCGAGCTTTGGGAGGAAGAGTCTGAAAGCCCAACCCCTCACCTGGACACAAGCTGGAGCCCATTGCTTGCTCCCGAGCGGCCCCCTGTGCGTACGGGAGGCAGGCAAGAGCCTGTGGACCCCTCCCAGCAGTGACGGGTGTCGGGACATCTACCATCCCGGTCCTCACCTCTTCTGACGTCTGGTTTCCTTTCTCTTCCCTCCAACAGGGGACTATATTTGAGAAGCTGGGAATTTGCTCCATGCCCAAGTTTGTCCGATTTTTACACGACAGAATGGGCAGAAAGAAGGACCTCACGCTCGTGGTGACCAACCTGCGTTTCGGGACCATCCCCGTGAGGCTGTTCCAGCCCAAGGCAGCGTCCTCCAGCCCCCGGCGGCGGGGCATCATCTTCTACCACGGAGGGGGCGGGGTGTTTGGGAGCCTGGGTAAGGGGTTCCCTGGGGTTCCTGGCTTGGTAAAGGAAGGGCTCGCCCCTGTGCACGGTGGTGCTCGAGAACCTTTCTGGGGGAACTCAAAGGTGTCCGCAGTTGGGGGGTTTGCAGGGAGCCCAGACACAGGGCCGTGAGCACAAGCCAGCAGGTGGCGTGGCAGCCTGGGTGGGGAGTCTTCTTGTCCATCCCCTGGTCATCGTGGTCAAGGTGGGGGCAGCAGTGTCCCGGCGGGGCTGCTTGTCCGGGGGCCGAGTGGTGCCTCCCCTCTTCCTTCCCTTTCTGCTCACAGCCTGCGCCGTCCCGTCCGTGCTTCGGTGATCCCAAACCCACTCCCCTCCAGCTCTGCTGCACCCCGGCCTTCGGGGTGCCAGCCCCCTGCACCCCAGCATTGGGTCTCCGGGACTCACCTCTCACCCCTCAGCCCAAGCAGCCAAAGGGATCTTTTAAGAATACAAGTCGGAGCTTGTCAGTCCCGAACTTAGACCTCTCCTGCGCCCGTTGATAAACCCGAACTCTCTCCTCCCCAGCCTGGGAGGCACTGATGGAGCCAGCCCTGCTGTCCTGCCCGGTCACCTGCTACCTGCTACCTGTCTCACTCCCCCATCGGCTCCGCCCCAGACAGGCTGGCTTTCCCATCTCGGGTCTCCCCCGCCCCCAGCTGCACAGCTGACCACCTCGTTCTTCCAGCCCTAATCTCAAATGTCCCTCTGCAGGGTGGCCTCCCTGGACACCTTGTCTAAGGAATCTCCCTGCCCACGCTGCTGCCCTGCCCTGTGTCCTGTCTCCATCCCTGGCATCGTCCTTGTCATGTTCTTCCAGGCACTTGTCACAATCTGAACTCATCCTGTGCCTTCCTGTGTCTTCTCCCTTCCTGTGTCTCCTTGCTGCTTGTCTGCCCTGCTGGAAATGGGAACTCGAGGTCGCAGGGAAGAGACCTCTGTTTTGTTTGCTGCTGGATCCTCAGTGCCTGGACTACTGTTTTTACTTTTTATTATTATTATTTATTTTATTTTATTTTTTTGAGACAGTGTCTTACTCTGTTGCCCTGGCTGGAGTGCAGTGGCATCATCACGGCTCACTGCAACCTCACACTCCTGAGCTCAAGCAATCCTCCTGCCTTGACCTCCCAGAGTGCTGGGATTACAGGCGAGAGCCACTGCACCAAGCCTATTGTTTTTATTTTGTAAATTATTTTTAAAAGTTTTTTTTTTTTTTTTTTGGTAGAGAAAGGGTCTCGCTATGCTGCCCAGGCTGGTCTGGAACTCCTTGGCTTGATAGTGAAGTGTGAGCCATGTGCCCAGCTCTATTTTTGTTTTTTAATGAATGAATGAATGAATGCATGCATGAATAAATAGATGTGTGGGTGGGGAATAATTGGATGAAAGGATGGGTTTGTGAATGAGCAAGTGGGTGGATGGATGGATGCACCGACACAAATGCCATTTCTCCGTTATCACCTCCCTGAGATTGGGGTGTGCTGCCACCTGGTGGTGAAGTGGCAAAGGCCATGCCGTATCTGAATGCTGTCATCCTGCTCTCTTCCAGAAGTTAACTGTGGTCTCTCCCATCCTCTGGCCCCACCTTGCCTGAGATCACTCTTTCCTTTGGGAAGCCCGAGGGTCCCCCAGGGGTTGTCTGGGACTGTCAGCCTTCCTCTGTTGAGGGATAGTGTCATTTCCAAAGGTAAAACCAGGGATCATTCAGCAAGTGTTTACTGAGCACCTACTTTGTGTCAGACCTTTTCCAGGCACAAGGGACACAGTGGGAAACAAGAAAGCCCCAGCCCCTGCCCACCTGGACCCGACGGTCCAGGGAGGGGGCTGGACACTGAAGGAGGAAACAAGCAAGTAGGATAATTTCTGGCCTGGTGCCCCCTCGATTTTGCACCGAAGGCGGCTGCCTCACGTGCACGGCCCTAGTCCCAGCTCTGTTAAGTCTAAGCAGAAGGGTGGCAAGTGCGAGGTTCTGTCGCAGACCCGGCCTGCTGTGCATGAGGAAGGAACATCTGGGTGAGAGAGTGGGAGATGAAGTCGGACAGGTGGGCAGGGCCCAGATCATGGCTGGTGGCTCTGTGTCCATGTTGGCTGGGGCGTTAATATCAAACCTGGTACCCAGGTCCTACCCCAGCTGGCTAAGTTAGTCTCTGGGAGTAACAGGGCCCAGGCATCAGTATTTTTTTCTTCCACTCACACCTACAGTGAGGATAGGCATCGGTGTGCTTTAAAAGCTCCCCACATGACTGTGCAGCCAGAGCTGAGAGCCAGTGGTACAGCCCCTTAGACTCAGAGCTGCCTGTGCTGACTCAGTTTAGCCCCTCTGTGCTTCCGGCTCCATCTCTGAACTCTTGTCACCTGCCTCAAACAGCGCCAATGAAGCGTGCACCCACCCCAGCAACCTCCCCTGAGCACCAGCATTACCTGGTATGATTTAGAAAATCCCGATGCCCGAGCCCCCACCGCAGGGATTCTGATCCAGTCGGTTCCGGGTTCAGCTTGGGCCTGAGGACTTGTGAAAGCTCTAGCCCCCCTGTGATGAACGAGACGTCAGCATTTACATAAAGGCAGGATCCAACAGGGCTGAGTGAGTCGTGCAAGTGCAAAGCAGAAGCCTGTCTATGTAAAACTGCGTGGCCAAAGTTGAGAACTACTGAATTAGACAGAAGTATATCTGGCAGCGATTCTGTGCCTGGCACTCATGTTCATGGACCTGCCTTCTGAGAACGTCACATGGATCACTCTGCTGGTAGAAACGTCCCATCCAAACGTTGTTTATTTCTTAATGAATATAAATATATACAATTATTATTATTCTCCCCAGGCCGGCATGTCTAACTTCCTTAGTCTTGGCTTTGTCCATTTCAAGTCGCCAAGCCTTCCTGGTCCTCAGTTTCCCCCACTGAAAGAGAAATGTCGCAGAGGGTGAGCCCCCAGGTATGTTCGAGCCCTGACATTCAGGAGATGTCTGACAGGGCCAGCCAGAGTCACTTTGGAGCAGGCAAGAACAGGAACAAAGAGAGGAGGTCGCACCCCACACCAGCATTGTCAGTTGGTTCTTCCTACGGGCTGTGGTGGGAAGCCCCAGGCCCTACTCATGGGCTGTCGCTGTGACTATTTGTCTTGCAGATTGTTACCACAACGTGTGCAGTTTCCTGGCCCAGGAGACCGACTCGGTGCTGCTGATGGTTGGGTGAGTTGCTGGAGACAGTTGGTGGGTTTTGCATGGGTGGGAGAAGGTAAACTGAGTTCTGGATGATTTATAGACCTAACCCCCAAGAGGCACTCTTGTGCAAGCAGCCATGGAGACAGGTGCAGCGCTGTTCAAGGTTGCAAAAACCATCTACAGTGAAGTGTGTGAATAAACAGGGCAGAGTGAAAGATCACATAGCCATGCAGATTTTATAGAATGTTACTCAGCCATTCAAATAACCAAACTGAAAAGGTGCACCATATTGCGAATGAATCTTAGTATATAGTATAAAATTAAGTGAAAACATTTCAAAAGATTACAGAAAGCCTCTTTTTATAAAGTTAAAAACAATTAGAATTAAAAGACTACTTTTAGTTGTCTTTTACTACTTTTAGTAGTACTACTTTTAGTAGTAGTCCGGGCGCGGTAGCTCACGCCTGTAATCCTAGCACTCTCGGAGGCCGAGGTGGGTGGATCGCTCAAGGTCTGGAGTTCGAAACCAGGCTGAGCAACAGTGAGACCCCCGTCTCTACTAAAAAAATAGAAAGAAATTAATTGGCCAACTAAAAATATATAGAAAAAACTAGCTGGGCGTGGCGGCGCATGCCTGTAGTCCCAGCTACTTGGGAGGCTGAGGCAGCAGGATCGCTTGAGCCCAGGAGTTTGAGGTTGCTGTGATCAAGGCTGACACCACGGAACTCACTCTAGCCTGGGCAATAAAGCGAGACTCTGTGTCAAAAACAAAAAACAAAAAAACCCAATTAGAATTAAAAGACTACTTTTAGTCCGGGCTCAGTGGCTCACACCTGTAATCCTAGCACTCTGGGAGGCCGAGGTGGGCGGATCGTTCAAGGTCAGGAGTTCGAAACCAGCTTGAGCAACAGTGAGACCCCTGTCTCTTACTAAAAAAATAGAAAGAAATTAATTAGCCAACTAAAAATATGTAGAAAAAATTAGCCTGGCATGGTGGCCCATGCCTGTAGTCCCAGCTACTGGGGAGGCTGAGGCAGGAGGATCGCTTGAGCCCAGGAGATTGAGGTTGCTGTGAGCGAGGCTGACGCCATGGCACTCTAGCCTGGGCAACAAAGCGAGACTCTGTCTCAAAAAAAAAAAAAAAAGGCTACTTTTTAGGAATACACCTAGTCACAATAAAGCAATGTAAAAAGGAAAGAAAAGAAAGGATGGAAACAGGATTCAGGGTGACCGTCTTTAGGTTGGGGGAGGCAGAGAGACAGGATGACCATGGGGCTCCGTCCGGCTGGCTGAGGGTTATGGTGCAGGGCCTGGCTGTTTGGGGTAACGGCTCTGCGGGTGCTATTGCATTGTTAAAGCTAACTAACCAACTGTCTGGCTGGCACTTTGTGCCGTAACAAACTGCTGGCCAGACAGGCACTGACGTTGAGAGTGTTTAAGACGTGACTCTGGTCCTTTGAAAACAGAAAGGAGATGGAGGTGCTTTTTGAGTAGGTGCAGGGCCCGGAGTGGGGGCTACTCACTAGGATTCTGGCTTTTGGTCCAAGATGTCACAAATGACTTGGAAGCAGTTTAGAGAAGGCAAGTGAGAGAAATTAAAAACTGCCCTTTTATAGTCTACCTCGACAATGAAACTTCTCATCCCTTGGCTGCCTCTGGGCTTGGGTAGACAGTGTAGCCGTGTGACTTAAATGAGGTCACTTACCGTCTCTGGTCCTAGCTAATGAGCTTGAGGAAGGCAGCATCTTTCTATTAATAGTATTCATTCACATACTTCCCAAGTGGCACCATTAGAATCTATGTCTCCAAAGGCCTTGGTGATGATTAAAAGATCCCTTGAATAGGTAGCATGTAAAGGTATTAACAAGCACCTGCATTAACCCCTAGGAAATTGCTCAGTGACATTATTGCAGATACTTGCAAAGACCTGGTGCATGCGCCGGACCAGTTTTGACAGAGCGGCTGGTGGAGCCACACGCACACATAAGGGGCTTCCGGCTGCCAGGGAAGGTGAGGGGGGCGGGCTGCAGCAGGACAGTGACTGGGAGGGGACTCCTGAGAGACACTGGAAAAAGGGGGTGATGTCCAAGGCCTGGGTGTTCCCTGATTTCTCATCTGGACACAAATGGGCCTCCTTACCCAAGTCCTCAGAGAAGATGGGTCTTTTGACCTGTGGTTTCTGCAAAGCCTTCCCTTCTGAGTGCGTCTGGTCAGGGCTGCTCTAGCAAGTCACCCTAGATGGGGACATTTACTTCTCTCAGTTCTGGAGGCTGGACGTCCAGGGTCAGAGTGTCAGCAAGCTCGGGTTCTGGTGAAGACCCTCCTCCAAGATGCACAGTGCCAACTTCTCCTCGTACGGCAGTGTGGCGGAAGGAGGAGCCAGAGGGCTCTCTGGAGTCCCTTTTATAAGGACACTGATCTGATTCGCGAGGCTCCACCCTCACGACCCCATGACCTCCCAAAGGCTCCACCTCCCGATACCTCACACTGTGGCACAGGGTTTCAGTCCATCGCAGCGGGCAGGAGAGGAGTGCACGAAGGCCGGGGGCATTGCTGCAGCTTTCTGGCAGGTCGGGGATTTTGCCAGGAGCAAGCACATCGTGTCTGTTACTTCTTTCATCTGTTGGGTTCATATACCCAACAAATAGTGAGGACTATTCACTTCTGGATATAGGGGGAGAGATGGAAGCTGAAGTGTGTGCTCGCTGCTGCCAGGCACTGAAAGAAGCTTCCCCTCCCTGCAGGGACCCTCCTGAGCGTGTGTTTTGTCTGAGTTTCCGTGGAAGCCGTGTTGACAGCAGTGATGGTTTTATCAGTGTATTGCTCATCCAGGAAATGTCGCAGGGCTAGGCTGCAGTCAGTCAAACCTTGTTGCTAAAGGTGAAGCTTTTTTTTTTTTTTGAGACAGAGTCTCGCTTGTTGACCAGGCTAGAGTGAGTGCCGTGGCATCAGCCTAGCTCACAGCAACCTCAAACTCCTGGGCTCAAGCGATCCTCCTGCCTCAGCCTCCCGAGTAGCTGGGACTACAGGCATGCGCCACCATGCCCGGCTAATTTTTTCTATATATTAGTTGGCCAATTACTTTCTTTCTATTTATAGTAGAGACGGGGTCTTGCTCTTGCTCAGGCTGGTTTCGAACTCCTGACCTTGAGCAATCCGCCCGCCTCAGCCTCCCAGAGTGCTAGGATTACAGGAGTGAGCCACCTCGCCCAGCTAAAAGGTGAAACTTTTAAAGGAAACAAAATTCAAGGGCTCATAGGAGGCAATAGTTTTCAAACTGGTTTCCTGGAACCCTAGGGTTCCCCATGATGCCTTAGAGCAGGGGTCCTCAGACTTTCTAAACAGGGGGCCAGTTCACTGTCCCTCAGACCATTGAAAGGCCGGACTATAGTTTAAAAAAAGCTATGAACAAATTCCCGTACACACTGCACATATCTTATTTTGAAGTGAAAAAACAAACGTGCAAAAATACCCACATGTGGCCCACGGGCCGTAGTTTGAGGACGCCTGCCTTAAGAGGCAGCTATGAAGAGCAAGGAGGAAGAAGAAAGAGTAAGGGCTTAGGTCCCTTACCCTCCAGCAAAACTAAAACAGCTGCACCTATTTATTTTATACAGTGGGGCTCCTTATATCATTTTAATTGCAAAAAATAATTTTTTTGCTCTCACAAAGTTTGAAAGCCTTATGTTTAAGGTATCATTTTTCCTTGAGTTTCTTCTAAGTTTAATCTTACAATTAAAATATACCTTTTTGATGTTTTGAATGATGGCTTGTAATAACAGAAAAGATGATTAGCCACAAACCTTAACTAAAAATTTAAGATAAAAAATTTTATTTATATAAGCTCTCTAATCCATGCAGTTTAGCCAAACTGTTTGTATTTTTTAAATTCATTCTTTTCTGTTATCCCAAACTGGATTCTTGCATTAGGTAGATTGTGCTTTACTGTTTTTAGAGGTTCATTTTTTAAAGCTCCTTTTCCTTGGTCTTGAATTCCTTGGAGGAGACACGCTACGGGGACCGAACCTCTGGATGTTTTTCACCAGCCGCTGGTCGCTGGGTCTTCCACAGCTTGAGCTGGGTCTGTTTCCCACCTGGCTCCATTTTTCTACACCTTTACCCTCAGAACACCTCCCGGCCCCTTCCTGCCTCCCCTGGCCCTGGAGGAGAAGGCCACTCTTTGAGTCACTGGGGACTCAACTTGCCTTGGTCATTAGATTTTTGATTTTTTTAAAAAAAATCCTGCCTGAAAGAAATTTCCCATTGACTTTCTGACTTATTTTGTTTTCCCCTGCCCCTTTCTCTACTGACAGGCAGTGGGACCAGTAGTAGCTGCATTTGCCTTTTTTTCTGTCATTGCTGGTTGTTTTGCTTCCAGAACCAATGGCTTTAAAGTTGCCTAGTATTCTGGCCGGGCGCGGTGGCTCACGCCTGTAATCCTAGCACTCTGGGAGGCCGAGGCGGGCGGATTGCTCCAGGTCAGGAGTTTGAAATCAGCTCTCGCAAGAGCGAGACCCCGTCTCTACTATAAATAGAAACAAATTAATTGGCCAACTAAGATATATATACAAAAAAATTAGCTGGGCATGGTGGCGCATGCCTGTAGTCCCAGCCACTTGGGAGGCTGAGGCAGGAGGATCGCTTGAGCCCAGGAGTTGGAGGCTGCTGTGAGCTAGGCTGACGCCACGGCACTCACTCTAGCCTGGGCAACAAAGTGAGACTCCGTCTCAAAAAAAAAAAAAAAGTTGCCTAGTATTCTGTGGAGCTTTTACATCTGTGGGAAGCACAGATAGAGCACACAGGTCTGGAGTCGAGACTCTGGGCACGTTCTTCTCATCTTCATAGAAAAAAAAGAGGGGCTAAAAATCCTTACTGCTGGAATGGCACCCAGGGGCGCCTGTCCTCGCCGGCTCATGCTCCCTGTTCTCTCCCCAGGTACCGCAAGCTCCCTGACCACCGCTCCCCTGCCATGTCCCAAGACTGCCTCGCCGCCTCCATCCACTTTCTGAGGCGCCTGGAGACCTACGGGGTGGACCCCTGCCGGGTCGTGGTCTGCGGAGAAAGCGTCGGGGGAGGGCTGGGGGCCTTTGTCACCCAGGCCCTGGTGGGCAGATCAGACCTTCCCAGCATCCGGGCTCAGGTCCTGATTTACCCAGTCGTCCAGTTCATCAATCTGCAGCTGCCATCCTTCCAGCAGAACGAGCACGTCCCATTCCTGGCCCGGACGTTCGTGGTGACCAACATCTGTAAATACCTGTCCATAGACCTCTCCTGGCAGGATGCCATCTTGGATGGGACGTTCATACCCCCGGATGTCTGGAGGAAGTACAGGAAGTGGCTCAGCTCTGACAACATCCCCGAGAGATTCAAGGGCAGAGGCTACCAGCCCAGGTTCCCCGGCCCTTTTAATGAGACTGCCTATCTAGAAGCCAAGTGTATATTGGATGTGGAAAATTCACCCCTTCTCACAGATGACGCGACCATCGCTCAGCTTCCCCAGGCCTTCCTGGTGAGCTGCGAGAACGACATCCTTCGTGATGACACCTTGCTCTATAAGAAGCGCTTGGAGGACCAGGGAGTCCGTGTGACATGGTACCACGTGGAGGATGGCTTCCATGCATCCCTTATCTTATTTGGTAAGAAGCCTTTCTCTTTCCCATGCTCCCAGAAAATTGTGGATGCTGTAGTCAGCTACATAAAGGGCATATGACACAGTCACGAGAGCAAACAGACAGCCTACAGAATGGGAGAAGATATTCACATGTTCACATCCGATAAAGAGCTGATAACTGGAATCTATATAGAACTCAGGAAAATCAGCAAGAAAAAAATCAAACAGCCCTGTCAAAAGTGGGCAAAGGACATGAACAGAAACTTTTCAAAAGAAGATAGAATAATGGCTAACAAACATATGAAAAAATGCTCAACATCTGTAATCTCAGGGAAATGCAGATCAAAACCACAATGAGATATCACTTATCTCCAGTAAGAATGGCCTTTATCAAAAAGTCTCAAAACAATAAATATTGGTGTGGATGCAGAGAGATACAAACACTCACACGATGCTGGTGGGACTGCAAACTAGTGCAACCTCTGTGGAAAGCAATTAGATACCTCAAAGAGATACAAGTAGAACTACCATTTGACCCAGCAATTACTGATCCAGCATTCCTGGGCATCTACCCAAAAGAATAAAAGTTATTCTATAAAAAAGACAACTGCACTTGAATGTTTATAGTAGCACAATTCACAATTGCAAAGATGTGGAAACAACCCAAGTGCCCATCAATACATGACTGGATTAATCAAATGTGGTATATGTATACCATGGAGTACTATTCAGCTATAAGAAACAATGGCGGCCGGACACGGTGGCTCACGCCTGTAATCCTAGCACTCTGGAAGGCAGGCAGATTGCTCGAGGTCAGGAGTTCGAAACCAGCCTGAGCAAGAGCGAGACCCCGTCTCTACTATAAATAGAAAGAAATTAATTGGCCAACTAATATATTAAAAAATTTAAAAATAAATAAATAAATAAAATAGAAACAATGGTGATCTAGCACCTCTTGTACATTCCTGGATAGAGCTGGAACTCATTCTACTAAATGAAGTATTCCAAGAGTGGAAAAACAAGCACCGCATGTACTCACCAGCAAATTGGTATTAACTGATCAACACTTAAGTGCACACATAGTAATAACATTTATCGGGTGTCGGGCAGGTGGGAGGGAGGAGGGAGAGTTGGGTATATTCACACCTAATGGGTCTCATGCACACCATCTGGGGGATGGACACACTTGGATCTCTGACTTGTTTACGTAACCTAAACATTTGTATCCCCGTGATATGCTGGAATAAAAAAAAGTTAAAAAAAAATAAAGAAATATTTTACTTGCTCAAAAAAAAAGGGGGGGGCATATGATAGTAGCCTTGAGTGGGGTGTGGTAAGGGTGGACTCTGGCACAAGCTGGGGGCTTTGGTGAATTCTATTTTACTGATTAAAGAAATGCTTAATCAATGTTTGGCTTCGCTGGGGAGGATGAGCAGTAAGCTAAGAACAACTTTGCTTAATATTCAAGAAAATCCAAACTATGTCTGTTTTCTTCCAGTACTAACAATGTCCAATTAAGGATCTAGCAACATTCTCTAACATGCTAACTTGAGTGAAATAAATATCAAAGGGAGTCCAGGCCGCAGTGACTCATTCCTACAATCCTAGCACTCTGGGAGGTCGAGGTGGAAGGATCACTTGAGGTCAGGCGTTCGAGACTGGCCTGAGCAAGAGCGAGACCCCATCTCTACTAAAAATAGAAAAATTAGCTGGGTGTGGTGGTGCAATCCTGTAGTCCCAGCTACTCAGGAGGCTGAGGCAGGAGGATTGCTTGAGCCTGGGAGTTTGATGCTGTTAGTGAGCTATGATCACAACACTGCACTCTAGCAGGGGAGACAGAAATGAGACCCTGTTTTGGAAAAAAAAGAAAGAAAGAAAGAAAGAAAAAAAAGAAAAAGAAATCAAAGGGAGAAAAAAATGCCTTTAAATTTTATTAAAGCCCTGACATATAAGATCTGTGCAGAATAAAAGCCAACAACTGGTCACTCGGTCAATGGTGAGTCTATACCCATGATGACAAAGCAGTTCTGGGGGCCATAGTCCCTGCTGGAGGAGGAGGCACCTAATTGTTCTTTGGGTCAAAGGTCACTGGTCAAATTCCCAACTTTGATTGGCTCCAGCTGGCCCGCAAAATGCTGTTGCAATGAAGCTCCACCCTCAACACAGCCACCCTCGGGTTGGACTAAAGGAAGACCTCAGAGGAGATTGTGGGAAAGAGAGACAGGGGAAGAAGCAGGAGGAAAGGAATGGAAGAAAATGGTGGGCTCTGGGGAGCCATGAGCCTCGCTCGGACTCAAGTCTTTAATTGAATTCCAAGAGTAGATCACTGGCTTCCAAGAGCCAGGTTCTCCAAGTGAGGGATGTCTTGGGAACCTCCGGATGTAATCTGGGATATTCCCTGAGGAGGTAAGGGGCCAGCCTCCTTCCTTTGATGAGCTTCTATATTGTTTGCACTTTTACAAAGAACCTTGCCCTTGCTTAGCCAATGTCAGTGTCCCTGTTCACAGAGAAAGGGAAGGAAATCTTTGTGCAGCACATTGGGAGTGGCCCAAGTTAGTTATGCGCTGGGCCCATGTTTGCTGGATACACCTGTGATGGCTCCGGGCCTCGGTGTTGGCTAGTCCCACCCAAGGGCAGAAGCTGGAGGCTTTTCCTTCTAGGCACCCATAGCCTCTCTGGGTACCAATGACCCCACCTATGGTTGATGCAGGAGGGCGACCTGTGGATGTCTTAGGGCCTTGCAAAGAGGACAGGTATCCACACCGGCAATTCGGATTGAGCTCCTGGGGGCATGAGCAGACACTGTGACCCATGCATTATAAGTAAGCAGCTCGGATGGAAGGGTGTGTTAATTATCTGTTGATGTGTAGAACGTTACCATAAGCATAGTGGCTTAAAACTATACATTTATTATGTCATGGTTTCTGTGGGTCAGGAGTCTGGACACAGCTTACCTGGGTCCTGGTCCTCAGCGTATCATCTGCTGGGGCTATGATCAAGGCGTTGGGGCTGTGGCCTCATCTGAGGCTCAACTGGGGAAAGATCTACTCCCGAGCTCAGTCAGGTTGTTGCAGAATTCAGTTCCCTGCCGTTACAGATGAGGACTTCTGTTCCTTGCAAGCTGTTGGTCAGAGTCCAACTACGGCTTCTAGAAGCCACCCATAGTGTCTTGACATGTGACAGATATTTGCTTCCTTCCTTGAAGCCAGTGAGGGAGACACAGACTCCAGCACAGGGGCCACTAGAATCTAATGTCACGTAATCCCAAGCACTTTATCACACGCATGCTACCACCTTTGCCACATGCTGTTAGCTGGAAGCAGGTCGCAGGCCTTGTTCACACAAGGGGCTCACACAAGGGTGTGGACACCAGGAGGTAGAGGTCACGGGGCTGCCTCAGAGTCTGTCCTCACAGAAGGCCTCGGCAGAGGAGCTGTGAACAGTCTACCCATCTCTGCAGCCTGAGAAACACAAGACGGTCTGCAGCCATTGGCTTGGCCTGGTACTAGTGACAGGTGGGAATCCTAGGGGAGTCCTCTCATCTTTCGCTGGTTCTACCTCTCCCTTCTCCCACCCACATCACTCCCATCTCGTCTCCCCAGGGTGGACTAATCCCGACCTTCCTCTAGTCCCTGTGCAACCTCCTTTTCTGACACGCACTCTAGGATCTTGTGTTAGGTAGGGTCCAATCAGGTGAAAGAAACCACACCGACATTCTCCTTTTTTTTTTCTCTTGAAAGTCTTTATCAGTCTCTAAACACAATCAAATCTTTGTGAGACATTTTCTGCTTCCAGGGATCTAGCTAAAACTTATATCCAGAGGCATTTATAAGAAATTGTGGACACAGAAATCACTGGATATTGGTTCCGAATTGACACCAATCCTGAGGACCGACCATGCTACTGTGGCTCCCCCATCAAAGCGGGTGCTTACTGTGGCCAGGTGACAGGTGAATCTTGCCTCAAGTCCAGCTCACCTTGGGCCCAGCTGGTCCACAGGAACACGTTGTTGTATCCCTAGTGCCTGAATGCATAACTGAAATAGACATACTTGGAAATGAGCAGAATCCCACACCGGCTCTTTGACCAAAGGGAGGACGGTCACCGTGGTAGGAAGGGCTACGTGGAAGGCCCTGAGCCTTCTCCTTTCTACCATGACAGTGAGCCAGGAGCAGCGCTGCATCCCACAGGGAACCGCAGAGATTCGTGACTCCATGATAGACTTGAAAGAAGCACCTACCACACCCTGATTTAATTCACCAGTCTGGAATGTGCACAAGTCAGATGGATCTTGGAAAACGATTGTGGCTGATCCTGAAATCACTCATCCAAGTGACTGCAGTTGCAGCTGCTCTCCCAGGTGTAGTATCATTATCAGAGCAAGTCACCACAGCCCCTGGCACTTGGTCCGCAGCCACTGACCTGGCAGATGCCCTTTTCTTCATACCAATTTGTAAGGAATACTGGAAAGCGTCTGCCTTTGCCTGGCAGGGCCAACAGTACCCCCTTACAGTCTTGCCTCAGGGCTGTGCCAGTTCTGCTTCCTGGCATCATAGAGTTTCCAGAGATCTTACTTGTTCTGACATTCCAGAAAGCATCACGATAATCCACTGTGCTGATGGGATCATGCTCATGGGATCTGGGAAGCAGGAAGTAGCATGTAGCTTAGAAAGACAGGCCAGCACAGTGGCTCACGCCTTTAATCCTAGCACTCTGGGAGGCCGAGGAGGGCGGATTGCTCGAGGTCAGGAGTTCGAAACCAGCCTGAGCAAGAGTGAGATCTCGTCTCTACTAAAAATAGAAAGAAATTAATTGGCCAACTAGAGATATATAGAAAAAATTAGCTTGGCATGGTGGTGCATACCTGTAGACCCAGCTACTTGGGAGACTGAGGCAGTAGAATCTCTTGAGCCCAGGAGTTTGAGGTTGCTGTGAGCTAGGCTGACACCACAGCACTCTAGCCCGGGCAACAGAGTGAGACTCTGTCTCAAAAAAAAAAAAAAAAAGAAAGAAAAGAAAAGAAAAGAAAAGAAAAGAAAGACATATGCAAAGTGAAAGAAACCCCCCAAACATGGGCTGTATCAGTTGTGGAAAAGAGAAAAAAAAAGAAAAAAAGAAAGAAATATAATATATATATAAAGAGAAACTCCCAAACAATTGAGGGACAGCCACCCCAGTGAAGTTTCTGGTGGGTGGATGATGTGGAGAATGGTGAGCTGTCTTCTCCAAGGTGAAAGACAAGTCGCTCCACTTGTGTTTTAGAATCCAGCTCTAAAACCCCTCACAGCCTGGCCTCCTGCTTTGAGTGGGCCACTCGCTGCCGGCCTGTCTCAAGGGGGGACCGGAGCAAGGGAAGGCTCTGTAGGAAGCTCAGGCTGTCACGGAGACTGCGCTGCCACTTGCAAACCCCACAGCGCACGACCAGCCAGCCAGTGCGCTCGTTGGAGGCTGGTGTAGGTCCCACCTGGTGAACCCCTGGATTGTCAACATTATTTTCTTTCTAGGAACACCATGTGCGCTCCTGTGACCAGAATCTCGGCCACTTGTCCGCGAGGCAATAACGAGGACAAGCAGTTTGAGGAGGAAGGAAACAGAGTCTACTTTGCCGGCAAAGGAGGAAATATGGTGGACCGCCTCCTCTCAAAATCCCAAGTGTCCTGAACAGAGGCAGAAATACAGCGCTTTTAAAGGGAGGGTTCTCAGCTTCAGGCAGTTACTGTGGCTAGCTATTCTAATCCTCCCATCTCTACCAAAAACAGACTGTGAACTCTGCCAACCGCCCACCTGGGGGGCTGGGGGCCACCTGGGAGTTTTAACCAAAGACTTAACCGACCTCAGGGATGCAGGCCAGGCTGCAGGTCCCAGAAGAGTGCGGGAAGTTTTAAAAAGACAGAAAACATTTCTGCCCCGCCCCCCTTTTTCCCCCAGGCCATTCCCTGTGTTACATATTCCCCACTCTCAGTATTTCCCTTCCCTGTCTGTGGGACGATGCAGTGACCCAGCTCCTTCCTGTGACAATTCGGGTGACGTTCCAGATGGAAGCTTCCTGCTCATGCGTGTCATTACACATTTTTGGCAGTATATTTACAGTAACAGATGACTGGGGGGGAAAAAGTCATAGGCGACAATTCCAACAGTGAGGACGGACACGATGAATGGGCGGACGCCTCGTACACGCTGTCCGACACAGGGCTGGGCAGGAGAGCACCCCGTCGGCGATCGGGACACCAGCTTCCGTAGATTCAGAAATCAGATACGGATGACAAACGCAGATCACCGGAAGGGGCGATGGCCCGGGAAGTGATCACTAAGGAGTGTTGTCTCTCCATCCTACCGACAGAGCAAATAATCAAAGAAAGGTTAGCAAAAAAAAAATTAACTTTTCATTCTTTTCCCCCGTCCTTAAACATTAACAGTTACTTTAGATCACCTGAAGTTGGCCCCTCCACTGGGGGTTTGGTCCTCTTCGTCCATGGGCCACCTCTTGACTCGGGCATGGGGGACCCAAGGTTTCATTTCTGACAACTTCAACCGGGTGTGAGCTGTTAGGGGCACTTTGTAGGGTGTCTGCTACTTCTTTGTTTCCAACTGGGGTGGAGGCCTAAAAGAAGAAGAAAACTCATACATAATGGGTAGTACCTGACCCACTCATTCGGTGTATTGTTTTACCCTGGTTGTTTTTTTTTTTTTTTTTTTTTTTTTTTGAGACAGAGTCTCGCTTTGTTGCTCAGGCTAGAGTGAGTGCCGTGGCATCAGCCTGGCTCACAGCAACCTCAAACTCTAGTCTCTACTTTAGTCTCTACTAAAAAAATAGAAATTAATTGGCCAACTAATATATATATAGAAAAAATTAGCAGGGCATGGTGGCACATGCCTGTAGTCCCAGCTACCCGGGAGGCTGAGGCAAGAGGATGGCTTGAACCCAGGAGTTTGAGGTTGCTGTGAGCTAGGCTGACGCCACGGCACTCACTCTAGCCTAGGCAGCAGAGTGAGACTCTGTCTCAAAAAAAAAAAAAGTTGCACAGAGCGTGCATGTAGAGTGGTAGAATTATGTACCATTCAACACATACCTATTGAGCCCTCGCTCTGGACTAGGTGTGGTTCAGGGATCTGGGACTACATTGGCGATGCAAAAGGACAAATCTCGCTTGGAACTTCCCTTTGAGTGGGAGGAGATGGGCAAACGCAGAACCCACTAAAACAGACAGAGGGCTAGATGGAGTAGGGGGTGGGGGTACGCTACAGAGAAAGAAATGCAGGAGGGGGTGGGAAAGCCTGCTTAGGAGGGGTCGTGGGGCCCCTGCCTCGCTGGGATGACACTTGAACCAACCGCTGAAGGAGGTGAGGGCACGTGGCACATGCACGTCTTGGAGGAAGAGTGGTCCAGAGGGCACGTGTGTTTGGGGGACCACAAGGAGGCCAGTGTGAGTGGGACAGGGAGAACAGGGGATGGGGCAGTGGGGGTAGTGACGGGTGAGGAGATGGCACTAGAGGGACTTTGGGGTGTGTAGGGCCTTGAGGTTGTTCCAAGGTCTTTGGTGTTTTCCCCGAGTGGGATGGGAGGCCACATGGAGGGTCTACAGGTATATAATGTGCCAACTATCACCAACAGTCACCATGCCAACAGTCACCTCCCCTTGCATTGCCTTTGCACAGGTGAATCTGTTTGTAGAATACCCCATTGAACTCACTAATTCAGACCCAGCCATGGGTGGTCACAGAGCCCATCGATTAATTTGTGTGGGAAGTTCCGTGGCTACCAGATTCCAGTCTCACCTTTTCCACCCTCAGGAGGCAAAAGTTGCTGTAGCTACAGGCTCACCAATGGCCTCTAATCCTTGACTGCTGCCTTTGTCACTTTCAGAGACTGTCCTGCCAAGCACATGGCACGGGCTCAAGAAACCATAGAAAAGGCAGCTGGCCTTTGCAGCCAGCATTCTATGGTAATTTCCATAAATAACTGTCTTTGATCTTCCTAGAAACCCCTTGAGGGACATGTCATTATTCCCACTTTGTTGGCAAAATAACTGAGATGAGAGGTCTAACTGACTTACCTAAAGCGGCACAGCTTCAGGCAGAAGTGGGAGTCGAATACAGGTTTTTCCAGCTGCAAAGTCGGTGCTAGAAGGAGCCTCCGTGTGGGGCAAGGTCTGGGCCAGCCAGTCGCTTTGCTGTGGCCTGAGTACAGAGGAAGGGGCCCATGAAAGTCATCATGTGATCCTGGCTCTCAAAATAGTGGCTTTCCACAAATGTTTGTTGAAGGAGTGGGTAAAAAAATAAATGAAGACACCAAATAAAGCACTCTGGGAATGTGCTACCGGCCGGTCAGGAATGAGTTAAGAGCCAGCACAGAATCAAAACCACCGGGGCTAGGGTTTTTTGCACAGAGACTGAGAAGAAATTCTGTCCAACAAGAAGGAATCACTTCCTTTTCCTCCTTGTTTGCATCCACCCTGCTCCATAGAGCTTTGTCAGTAGCTTCTGATATTCACCCACCAGAGAGGACTCCGTGTGAAATCCTCCTCCCAGACGGACAGGCAGCAGGTCTGGGCAGCACCAGCGGGGGGTGGTGGGTGGTGGTGGTGGTGGTGGTGGGGGTGGGGGTAAGAATGGCTTAGTCCTGAAACCAAGCAACTGCTCTCTCTCTCCTGCCACCTTTCAAACAGGGCCATATTTCTGAGAAGCAGGGAATTTGCCCCATGCCCAGGTTTGTCTGTTTTTTACACGACAGACGGAGAATAAAGGACACTGAACTCGTGGCGACCGACATGCGTTTTGGGACAACACTTGTGAGGCTGCTCCAGCCCAAGGCAGCGTCCTCGGGACAGGGGCTTCCCTGTGGCTTCGTAAAGGACAGACCTCCTTTGTTGGGGCGTGGGTGGCACCCAACAGCATTGGTCAGGAGGACGAGTAGGTGAAAGAATGGGCAGTGCTTTCCCCACCCCACCCTCCCTGCTGTCGGTTCCAGTCGTGACTCAGTGGAGCTAGGCCACCTAGCATTGTTTACTGTCAGGTCCAAAGTTCCTTATCTGCAATTCCGATATCCAGACAGCTGGGAAATCTAAGAGTTTTGACAACATGTTTGGCTGCCACATCTGACCTCAGTTCATATGTTTGCACATTCAGATTTAAATTGGAATGAAGATACTTATTATTCCACTTATGTGAATGTCCGTAGACTTGTTGCAGAACTGTTAATGTGTGTAATCATGGAATACTTTCCAGTGTCCTGCTGGGGTGACGTGTACTGTGCAGTTTATGCCCCTGTTCTCTTTTTGTAGCTATTAAACAATCAAAAACATGTAGGAAATCACAACAAGGTATCACTGCACTCTCGTCAGGATGGCTAAAATAAAAAATAGTGCTAGCATCAAATGTTGGCAAGGATGTAGAAAAACCGGACCACTCATTCACTCCTGGTGGAAATGTAAAATGGTACAGCCACACTGGAAAAGAAAATGAAAATTTATTCTTACAAAACGAAACATGGACTTAACCCAGCAATTGCACTCTTGGGCAAACCCCACAGAAAGTAGCGACTTAAGTTCACGCAAGTTAAATTAAGGACTGATGTTTACTATGTCCATATCTGCATATGAATGTTCATAGTAGATTCATTTATTTATTTTATTTTATTTTTTTGAGACAGAGTCTCACTTTGTTGTCTGGGCTAAGATGCTGTGGCGTCAGCTTAGCTCACAGCAACCTCAAACTCCTGGGCTCAAGTGATCCTCCTGCCTCAGCCTCCCGAGTAGCTGGGACTACAGGCATGCGCCACCATGCCCAGCTAATTTTTCTATATACACATTTTTTAGTTGTCCAGGTAATTTCTTTCTTTCTATTTTTTTTTAGTAGAGACGGGGTCTTGCTCTTGTTCAGGGCTGGTCTCGAACTCCTGAGCTCAAACAACCCGCCTGCCTTGGCATCCCAGAGTGCTAGGATTACAGGTGAGAGCCACTGCACCCAGTTTATTTATAATAGCCCCAAACTGGAATCAACCCAAATGTTCCTCATAGGGTGAATGGTTAACGAACTGTGTACCATCCAGACCAAACAGTGCTACTTAGCAATACAAAGGATTAAACTACTGATGCATTCAACAACTCGGATAAATCTCCAGGGAATTATACTGAGTGAAAAAAGTAAATCTCACAAAGTAACATACTATACGATTCCTTTTATGTAATTTTCTTTTTTTTTTTTTTGAGACAGTCTCACTGTCGACCCAGATAGAGTGCAGTGGCGTCATCAGAGCTCACTGCAACCTCAAACTCCTGGCCTCAAGCAATCCTCCCTCCTTGGACTCCCAGAGTGCTGGGATTACAGGCACGCGCCACCACACCCGGTCTTATGTAACTTCCTTAAAATGACAAATTATAAAGATGGAGGACATATAGTAGTTGCCAAGGACAGGGAAGGGAAGGGGGGATGTGGCTATAAAAGGGTAGCCCAGGGATTCTAGTGACAGAGTTGTACTGTATCTTGACTGTGGTGGGGCTTAAATGAATTGACACCTCTGACAACATTGCATGGAACTAAATGCACATATGTGCGCACACCCCCCCTCACACAAATGGGTGCATGTAAAACTGGCAAAATCTGAATAAACTCATGGATTGTCCCAATATCAAGTTCCTGGTTGTGACTTTGTCCTATAGCTATGCAAGATGTTATCATTGCACCTGTAATCCTAGCACTCTGGGAGGCCGAGGCGGGCGGATTCCTCGAGGTCAGGAGTTCGAAACCAGCCTGAGCAAGAGCAAGACCCCGTCTCTACTATAAATAGAAAGAAATTAATTGGCCAACTAATATATATAGAAAAAATTAGCCAGGCATGGTGGCGCATGCCTGTAGTCCCAGCTACTCGGGAGGCTGAGGCAGGAGGATCGCTTGAGCCCAGGAGTTTGAGGTTGCTGTGAGCTAGGCTGACGCCATGGCACTCACTCTAGCCTGGGCAACACAGCGAGACTCTATCTCAAAAAAAAAAAAAAAAAAAATGTTATCACTGAAGGAAAACTTGGTGAAGTGTTTATAAGACTTCACTCTAATATTTCTTAAAATTGCAGGTAATCTCAAAATAAAAAGTAAAAAAAAAAAAAGTCAACACATAGAAATGCTAAAAACCACACTGCTGGTGGCAGGGAGGCATCACCATGCACTGGTGTGGGAGGCTTGAATGAGCCCAGAGTTCCTGGACAGCAGCTGGTCATGAACCTTTGCTGCCACAACTCTGCTCATGGGACTTCATCCCAAAGAATAGCTCAAAAAGGGAAAACGCTAAATAGGTATGTTGTTTGCAAAAAAATATTATTTATAACAAAAGCATAGAAACAACCTCAATGTCCAGAAAGTAGATCATGCAAATCAGGGTATTTAACTCTGGGATAGTATGTAGCCATTAAAATAATAAACAAAAATATTATATGAAAGGTAGAAAATTGTATATGATGTAATATTTTTTTTTTTTTTTTTTTTTTTTTTTTTACAGAGTAGGTTAGAGTGCAATGATGTAATATTAATTAAAAAAAGAAAGAGGCAACTTGCATTCAATATTACAAGGCTATAATAAATACTTACGAAATGAATTAATGGGCAAATTATACAAAATCCTACACAGATGCACAAAATGTGCCAGAGGCCACAAGGAAATTCATTCATTATAGCCTTTGACCTAAATGCCACTGCTGTCTTGAGGATTTTTCATAGAGGAGAAAATAAACAAATATAATAGGGTTTGTTCTGCTACAATGTGAGCATTGTATTTAAAAAACCCTGCGCCACCTGCTCCTTGTTACAATGTAATAGTTACATTCCTGAGAAACCTGGCATTATCAAAAACACAGCAATGCGAGTTCCCCACTAGGGCACGAGCTCCCCATGGGTCGGACCCTCGTCTGCCTGGGTCTCTGCTGTATCCCCAGTGCCCCGAGAGTGCCTGGCACACACTAGGAGTTTAAAAATTTTGTTGAACAAATCACTTTATAAAAGCAATTCTTTTAATGGGGTAAAAGTGGAAAATGTGTTACAAAGATGAGATTTGCAAAAACAAAGTCAAGTTTCTCCCAGGAAACCAAACAATAGAGGAATCCAAAACTATACGGCCTTAAACACAGAGCTGTAAAAGCCTGGCCTCACTGAAGAAAATCAGCATTTGATGGCCTTGGCTTTTGAACCCTCTTTTCCCCTGGCCCCGAACCCCAGCAATTAGCACGGATTCTTTTTAGGTACTGGCCCATGGCCTCTTAGGAACTGGGCTGCATAGAAGGAGGTGAGCGTGGGCCAGCAGCAACATTGGCTTCTCATAGAAGTGCGAGCCCTACTGTCAACCGCGCGAGGGATCTAGGCTGCAGCTCCTTATGAGAATCCAATGCCTGATGCTCGGAGGTGGAGCTGAGGCGGTGATGCTAGTACCCTCTTTTCCCCTGCCCCCGACCCCCAGCAATTAGCACGGATTCTTTTTAGGTAGGGCTAGCGCTGGGGAGTGGCTGCAAGTACAGATTATCATTAGCAGAGAGGTTGCACAGTAAATGCAACGTGCTTGAATCATCCCCAAACCATCCCCACATCCCCTGGTCCATGGAAAAATTGTCTTCCATGAAGCCAGTTCCTGGTACCCAAAAGGGTGGGGACTGCTGCTTTATTTAATAGCGAAGCCCTAGGCCACCCAGCAAAGGGCTGTGTCTAATGGGTTTGTCTTTCACAGGTGCTGGTTTCCCATCAGTCCTTTTATAACCACTGCATGTCTAATGTAAATTCCATTTCCTCATTCATGGGTGCAAGAATCTGCTACAGCCCAATCAGGTTCATTGCCCACTGCCCAGGAGGAGGCCAGTACACTGAGACAGCAGGGTTTACAGCAGAGAAAGAGTTTAATCTCCCAGGTGCCGTGCAAGAAGATGGGAGGAATTTCTCAGATCCATCTTGCTGAAAATTTGGGAGAAAGGGTTTTTTTTAAAGATAGCTTGTTGGGCAAAAGGCTAGGCAATTGGGTCTGCTAATTGGCTGGGTTTGGGGCGGAACCATAGGGGTGCAGAAGTTGTCTTCTTTGCTGAGTTGGTTCTTGGGTGGGGGTCACAAGACCAATTGAGTCAGTTCCTCAGTGAGGGGCACTGGTCTGGGGGGAGGGGGTCAGCCGTTCCACTGGACGGCAGGTCGTGGAAGATATCTCGAAAACTAGGCTTAGGTGTCACAGGGTGATGTTATCTATGGGAGCAATGAAGAAAGCTAAGAATCCTAATGACCGGCAGCTACATGACTCCTGAGTAGTGAGCAATTATAGGAGGGCGAGCTAGGAACAACAGCTGGAGATATATATATATATATTTCCCCACCACGGTTCCCACCTTGCCGCCCTGTATTCATTTCATAAAGCGTGGTTTCAAATCCATCAAGTACGAACTACTTTCTGTACGAGAAAGAAAGCCTAGATGAGGTTCTGTTCAGGTTGTCAACACAAGTCAGTGACTGAGGCAAAGAGCTCAATCAGTGGGGCTTTATTAAGCCAAGATTTGGAGGACGTGCCTGGGAAAAACTCGAACGGCAGGCAGGCTGTGGCTGTTTCTCCCAAGGGGAAGTTGGAACCTTCAGCGTTTAGAAAGTAGCCAGAGAGAAGGAAAAAAGCGGGTTTGGGGTTGGGGGTGGAAATGGTGAGGCAAAGTGGTCACATTCTTGTGAGGCCCAAGAAATCGACATTTTATATAAAATAAGGGGAATGTTAGAAGGAAAAAGGGAGTCAAGGAGGCATCAGTTATGTAGCTGGCCCTGGGAAGGTGGAAGAATGTCTGATTCTGTCCTGTCTCCAGTTCTGTTACCTGAGAGATAAGTGTGTAATTCATCATTAGTGTGGAAGTGGGCAGGCTTTAGCTTTAGGTGCTAGTAGCCACAGGCACAATGTGCATGTCCTTGCTCATGGGCGGTTAGCAAAGAATTTCCTTAATGAGTGATCTGCGGGGCCTGCTCCTTCCCTGTGCCGGAGGCTTTACCTTCTCTTTTGCATAAGGAGTTGGGGGTGGCGCCAAGACTTTGATTTTCTTTTTACAAGATGCTTATGCAAGAAGCTCCTAGGGAGAAAATAGATATGAGGTTTGGCAAGAGAATAAAACCATTTATTTTTGTTCCCTTTTCAACCATTAAACAAATATTTATGGAATGCCCGTGGGTGTCGGGCACTGTCCTGGCTCTGGGGTACAGGGCTGAATAAAACCAGACCGGGCCTATTGCTGGTCTTTTGCCTGCCACACAGCTTTACCGTGATCTATGCGGCTGTTTGTCCAGGGAGTGCAGGGAAGAAAGAGGGAGAGTTGGGAGGTGAGGGGAGAGGACAGCACAAGTGCATTGAGTGGATGGAGAGGGGCAATGGTTTCTCAGAGTGGAGGAAGGGGCTCAGGTCTTTTCACGTGAGGCCTGTGTTGGGATGAACCGGCCCTGTGTACCTTGAAGTCAACAACAGCAGACCAAATCACTAAATAAAGAGTAAATTAGGAAAGCATGGCTAAGTCAATTTAGAAAAAGAAGAATACAGAGGAGGGCTTTTTTCCTGCCAGATATTAACAATATGCTACAATAAAATGCTTAAAGCCATGGCAATAAAGGCAATATGCCACCAGTGTAGGAAGTGACAGGTAGACCCACTGGACTCAGAAATTGACTAGATAGGTGACAGGTGGTACCACAAAACAACAAGAAAAAGACGGGTTGTTTAGGAGATGGTGCTGTGAAATCTCGTTCAAGATATGCAGAGAAATAAAGGCGGACCACTGCCTTACACGATATACACTTCTGCTCAAAAGAGACACCACAAAGAAAGTTATCAGAAAGATGGCAGCCTTGGAGAAAACACATGCAATGTCTGAAATCAGCCAGGGAAATCTAGAATACGTAAGGAGCTCCTGAAAGTCAATAGAAGAGATAAAAAAAATTGAACTAAGAGTGGGCAAAGATGTCCATAAGCAATTGACAGAGGAGGAAATGTAAATACTGCATGTATATGAAAAAAATCTGTGAACTCGCTATGAATGAAAAATGTAAATTAAAACGAGGAGTGTGCATTTACATTCTATCTTACTGGCAAGAGCCAGAAGGAAGGGCAGTTGTGGAGGATGTGAGGAAATGAATTGCTAAGCACTGGCGGGGGATTGGAGCACGCCAGGCATTTAGAAAGACGCTGGCAGCATTTATTCAATTAGGCCTCTGTCTACCCGGCGTCCCAGCCACCCCTCCTCGGGTTATGTGTCCCAGATAAGTGTTGCCAGGACCACGACAAGACACATACAGGGACATTCATCAGAGCATCGCAGTGTGCATGGAGGCGACTTGCTTTCATTCCTAAGAAAACGAATAAGGAAAATGTCTCACATTGACATTGTGGAATTCTAGTCAACAACTTTATAGAACACACCAGAGGTCCACACAGCAACACAGACAGCAACACAAAACTCAGTGTTGAGTTGAAAATATATGCAACAAACAGAAGGAAAACAGTCACAGAAAATTTATGTAAATTAAACACACACACAAAGACAATACAGCATGTTTTTTATTTTTTTTTTTTGAGACAGAGTCTTGCTTTGTTGCCCAGGCTAGAGTGAGTGCCGTGGCTGGCGTCAGCCTAGCTCACAGCAACCTCAAACTCCTGGGCTCAGGCGATCCTCCTGCCTCAGCCTCCCGAGTAGCTGGGACTACAGGCATGCGCCACCATGCCCAGCTAATTTTTTCCTATATATATATATTAGTTGGCCAATTAATTTCTTTCTATTTATAGTAGAGATGGGGGTCTCGCTCTTGCTCAGGCTGGTTTTGAACTCCTGACCTCGAGCAATCCGCCTGCCTCGGCCTCCCAGAGAGCTAGGATTACAGGCGTGAGCCACCGCGCCCGGCCAATACAGCGTGTTTTACAAGGGAACATGTATATTCATGGGCATACAAGAAACATCCGTGGGTGGTGCCCAGGGGAGACCAGGCGAGAGGGGATGGTGAAAAGGGTCAAAGGGAATAAATAAGTAAAACGGGAGCAGGACCAAGGTTTGCAGTGACCGTAAACTCCGGTTGAAAACATTCACTAGCTATGGTGAGCTGGTGGAGGGCACAGGGCGCCAAGCAGGACCACTCGGCTTGGACGAGAGCCTGGAGCAGGATTAATCCGGCATTTGCAGAAACCACTTGGTGCAAATCCTTCCCTCCCAGGAAGGTCCTGGGAGCAGGTGAGCTAAGGGATTTGTGCCTGGGATTTAAGTGGCAAAGGCAGGGCCACAAGCCACGTGTCCTCTAAGCCCTCACTTAGAGGAGGGATTTTCCTTCTGCAGTTCATCCCTTGGCCATGGGGAGGCGCTTCCACAAAGGCGGAGGCTGCAGGGCGTCCATGTTTTTAAGGATGGTGGATGGATTAGCCACAGAGATAATCGTATACGTAAGTCCATTGGTGTCTGCTCAAAGGATCGCTGGTGAGATGGGCTAATTCTCTATGGAATATGAGCAAAGCAGCCAATAGCATCCATTGAAAAGACAGCACACAGAGCATCCTTTTTGAAAAATCCCTAATGAGATGTGGCACAGTGACACACATCCCGTGTCAGCTGTACTCCTCATGAGGGCCGTGTTCAAATCCTCGTCCTGCTGTAAAACACAGTGGCCCTGGGCAATGCGCTACTTGGCTCAACAAATATGCATCGAATACTCACCATGTGCTAGGTGTTTCCTATCGAGTGGGATACATCTGAGCACAAAACAGACGGAAGTCCCAGGCCGTCTGGGGCTCACACCCTAACATGTTTCCGGACAGTGGACAGTTTCTGGACAGTTTCTGGACTGGCAAGTGAAGCCATCACAAGTCGGAAATGGTTTCTCAAGCTTTGAGACTGGACACTGAGTATTTGGAGGTGTAAATTTCTGAAGAGCACACGCTTTGAAGGTTGACTCTGCAATCCCAAATTAGAAGGGACAGCAGCAAGACGGTAGGTGGAATGAGACACAAGACAGATATGTTTTGGCAAATAAGATGGCGTATAGAGAAAGGCAAGTTCCATCACCCAAGGAAGGAGTAGAATCCAGGTGACTGGGGAGTGACGGTGACATACAAGGACCACAAGGGAGGCAGAAGGTCACAGGCAAGTTTCTAGGTCACAGTTTTGTTTAATATCAGCCATGTGTGCTGTGGAAAATGACCCTGGAATAGTAGCCCCAAGAACAACCGGGCAAGAAATTCCAGAGGTCACTGAAGAGAAGAACTCATAGACCAAATTAAGATGGTCTAGTCTCAAGGTTTAAATCTGTTTAAAACTTAGCAAGGAGCAAGGGGAACGAGATGCAGGAGTTAACTCCTGTAGGACGAGGTGGAAGGTTCCTACCTGTTCCATGCTGGGTTACTCAACATTCACATGCCCTCCCTCTCTGCTGCATCTGCCTTCCTCTCGGTTGGTGTGGTTAAGAGGATCAGAGTCAAGATTGAACACGGGGGTTGGGGGGCAACAGGATGGAGGGTATCTGGAGCCAACTTACACAGTTCCTCTAGTGGAGAGAGACAGGGGTGGGTACAAGCCTAAGCAGTCACTCACTCATTAGCTTGCTGCATAACTAAGAATTTTCTCTCTATTCCTTGGGAGAGGACATGTAGGGCCAGAATGGGGCCATACTGAGTGTGACCAATGGGTGACCAATTTAGGATCATGTAGCAGTCAATCCTGACATGGTATACTCATGACTCATGACTTAGTCTTTCTGTTCCTTTCTTTCTTTTTCTTGCTTTCTTTTTTTTTTTTTTTTTTTTTTTGAGGCAAAGTCTCACTCTTGCCCAGGCTAGAGTGCTGTAGCGTCAGCCTAGCTCACAGCAACCTCAAACTCCTGGGCTCAAGCCATCCTCCTGCCTCAGCCTCCGGAGTAGCTGGGACTACAGGCATGTGCCACCATGCCTGGCTAATTTTTTCTATATATTTTTAGTTGGCCAATTAATTTCTTTCTATTTTTAGTAGAGATGGGGTCTCGCTCTTGCTCAGGCTGGTTTTGAACTCCTGGGCTCAAGCAATCCTCCCGCCTCGGCCTCCCAGAGTGCTAGGATTACAGGTGTGAGCCACCAAGCCCGGCCTTGTTCCTTTCTTTCTGTAAGTGGCACTCCTATTTATTCCATTGAATAATCCATTTACCAACTCTACCTTTCCTATGGTCACCCTCTCACTGTCTACTTTGAACACACCATATGATTCGTTCCTGTGTCTCCAAGCTACTTGTCTACTCGCTACCAGGACTTAACACTCCCCACACGTTTTGTCTATGTCTCAAGCTACACACTTATTTCCTAGCTATGCGTCACACTTCCTATGAGTCTCATCCACTCTATTTTTCTTTAAGAATAAAATTGAATATTTTTAACTAACAAGGTGAACGCCCATCATGCCAGGCTTCTGTTTCTGCCTTCTCATCTTTACAATGAGTAAGAATTTGTGCCCAATCCGTCTCGCGGGAATGCACTTCTAGGTCTTTTCGAGAGCTGCAGGGTAGGACATCGCTAAAACGTGAGTGAGTCCGAGAAACAAAGGGGGAGGTGTTTGGCGGTCGCTGCCAGCTTTGTGATATGTGGACTGGGGAGGCTGAAAAGCGATGAACTTGGCCTTGGAGTCAGGTTTGAACTGAACTGGATTTAAATCACACGGGCTTTGAACTGAATTGGATTTGGATCCCAGCTCTGTTGGCCTCCTGCCAGCTGGCTGAACGTGGACAGATTGCTTCATTAATCGCAGCTTCTGTTTCCTTTTCCACGAACACGGAACCGACAGTGGCCCTGGAACTCGCTGTCCCCTGCAGTCATGAGCCCTTTGGCTCCTGGGGTCACACGGGGAGACAGAGGCTGCAGGACATGAGGGGATGTGAGCCAAAGAGGGTTTCAGTAAATACACTGTGAACACAGATGGCAGGCGCGCTGTCCCCAGGCTTTTCTCCTCCCCACCGTCGTCCACGTCCGGCAGCAACGCAGTCAGGAGGGCCAGAGGACGCATCTGCACGTGGCCCTGCCCCTGGCCAGCGTGCCATCCTTTGTGCATCCGTTCCATGGTTACTGATAGAGCGGCTGCAGAGTGCGCTAGGCACTGGGGACAGCATAGTGAGTGACATGTCTGTTCCCGCCCTTGCTGGAAGTGTGATTTCCTGGGAGAGACAGGAGATAAGCACAAACACAAATAAGCGTAATTCCAAATGCTAACGTGATCAGAAGATGAGCAGCAGGGAGCTGTGATCATGAATAATAGACAGGGACGGATACAGACGTGTTTGGGATGCAGAGTCTAACTTGGGTGTGAGGCTGTGGGGGCGGGAAGAGAAGGGATAGCTGCAGGGGTTCCGGCGGAAGCCACGGCGGTGTGACTTGCTGAGGTGTGGAAGCTTCGGGAAGAAATGGACAGAAAAGGGCATGCCAATGTAACTGGCTCTGTAAACAAACTTCAATGCCTCCGGGCCAGGCTTTTGTGGCGCGGTGGCTCACGCCTGTAATCCTAGCACTCTGGGAGGCCGAGGCGGGAGGATCACTTGAGGTCAGGAATGTGAGACCAGCCTGAGCAAGAGCAAGACCCTGTCTCTACTAAAAATAGAAAGAAACTAGTTGGACAACTGGAAATATATAGAAAAAATTAGCCAGGCATGGTGGCGCATGCCTGTAGTCCCAGCTACTCAGGAGGCTGAGGCAGGAGGATTGCTTGAGCCCAGGAGTTCAAGGTTGCTGTGAGCTAGGCTGACGCCACTGCACTCTAACCTAGGCAACAGAGTGAGACTCTGTCTTTTAAAAAAAAATTCAATGCCTCCGATATGTATTTTTACAATCCTCTCCCTTAACTAACAACTTGACCTTTTGAGATGTTTCCTAGAAATTGCAGATTTTCTGCAAGACAAAGGAGTTGAGGTTCTGAAGGCCCCTGGGCGGACTTCCTGGCACCAAGACTCACCTGCTCCCAGTGCATATATATACACCCCCTTGTTAACTGCACCACGACCTGTCCCAAGTCACGTGGTTGCTTCTTAAAAAGTCCATGATCTCTGTTGGTTGGGGAGAAGGATTTGAGGCAGCTTCTCCCATTCCCCAGGTAAGAGGTATTCAAAAATTCCTTCCTTGGTAATCCTCGTTGTCTCAATAATTGGATCTTTGTGTGATGGGCAACCGGACCCAGGCTGAAACCCCGTCGTGGCTTTGGTAGCCATTATGGAGGCTTGTCTGGGATGGTATTGCTCGGGGCTTGGGGGCTGCGGAGCAGGGAGAGATCCAAAGCCTCCCCCAGCAGCTGCCTGGCTGGATTTGCCGGAGGGTGGATTGCCTCAGAAGAAAGGACCTCTGGATTTTGACATTTGTTTCCGGGCTGGCAAGTGCTAGTTGAAGGTACTGCATAGTGAGGATGCCCCTCTCCATCTGGGGAATTCTGAGGTAATTCACGCTTGTTTTGTATTGCATAAGCCCCCAGACATTTGTGAGAGTGGGAACGAACCTAACTGTTGATCTGACAGTCCCAGGGCTCATCAGATGAAGCTGCAGTTCATTTTTTTGGAACCTCTTGAGTTTCTCTTTCTGTTGAGTGTTTATCTGTGTTGGTGTGGGACATGTAAATATGGAGTCTGTTAAGCTCTTTGCCTCTATTTTCTTTTTGCCTACTTTAAACGTGCTGTTGATGGTATCAGAAGTGCAGTCCAAGGTCTAGGAGGTTGAAAGGCATCTCCACCCAGGAGGCAGCCTGGCCAAGACGCGGGCACACCTGCTGCCAGACGCGGAAAGAGGAACAGAAACAGAATGGACACAGATTTACGTGGAACTTCAGAGGATCTCATGGCTGGAGTTCTGAGATAAAAGCTACTGAAACTTTGTGTGCGTGTGGATGTGCTTAGATGTGTTTTGTGTATGTACATGCATTATATGGCTACATGGTACCAAAAGTGGCTTATAAATAAAAGGAGCTCTCATAAATTAAATAAATAAACCCCAATGCTCTTCAAGTTCATGCTGGTTGAAAGATGTACAGCTGGCCGGGCGCGGTGGCTCACGCCTGTAATCTTAGCACTCTGGGAGGCCGAGGCGGGCGGATTGCACGAGGTCGGGAGTTCGAAACCAGCCTGAGCAAGAGCGAGACCCGTCTCTACTAAAAGTAGGAAGAAATTAATTGGCCAACTAAAAATATATAGAAAAAATTAGCCGGGCATGGTGGCACATGCCTGTAATCCCAGCTACTTGGAGGCTGAGGCAGGAGGATTGCTTGAGCCCAGGAGATTGAGGTTGCTGTGAGCTAGGCTGACGCCACGGCACTCCTGCCTGGGCAACACAGTGAGACTCTGTCTCAAAAAAAAAAAAAAAAAGCATGGGGGCTTGGAAGCAGTAAACGAGTCTTTGGGGAGGGAGAAAGCAAGAGGCTCGACTCGCTAGCAAAGGCGGTCTTGCGTAAAGGAAAAGTGACTGGCAGCAGCCCTCAGAGAGAACAGCCGGGAAGTGTCTGTCTTCAGACCTTCGGATGTGTCAGACTCCAGTTAACCTTTCCCGGAGCAGGTGAGGGTAGACCTGGCTGCATTCCTGCAGATTCTCTACAGACTGAAATTTCCCCACACAGAAGACAGCTTTGCAGTTTTATTTCCATCTGTGAGGCTCATGGCAGGGCAACCATTTCAAAATATGTCAAAGAAATATATCCTGGGGTGAAATATTTCTAATTTCCTAAGGCGGCCCCAAAGCGCCAGCGCAGCGACGCTGGCATTTCAGACATGCCGGGGAGAAGCTGTCAAGGGCTTCCTCTAAGTGAAAAGGTGAAAGTTCCCCACTTAATAGGAGAAGGGGGAAAAAAATCATGTGCTGAGGCTGCTGAGAGCTGTGGCAAGAATGAATCTTCTGTTTGCGAAATTGTGAAGAAGGAAAAAGAAATGCATTCCAGTTTGGCTGTGACATCTCACACTGAAAAAGTTACACAGTGCATGATAGGGTCTCAGTTAAGATGGAAAAGGCATTACATCTGTGGGTGGAAGACACGAACAGAAATGAGTTTCAGGAATCCACTTGCTTCTTGGACGTGGCTCTGGGTCAAAACAATATTTAAAAAACAGAAAAAAAAATATGTTTCGTTGGTGGCAATTGAGTTTGGTGCTAACCTTAGTTTCAGGCATCCACTCGGGGTCTTGGAACGTGTTCCCTGCAGATAAGAAGGGACGACTGTAATTACAATACACAGAAACGTATTGGCTCATGTTTCCGGAGCCTGGGGAGTCCTCTTGCGGTGTCAGTACCTGGTGGGAGGTGGAAGGGGAGGGCAAGAGCAGGTGAGAGAGAGAGACAGATGGGGGCTGAACCCCACTGTTTTATAAGGAACTGTCAACAGAAAAGAAGCAGAACTCTGTGAAATAATTTAAAGAGGTTTATTCTGAGCCAAATTTTAGGGCCATTGTCAGGTAGATAGGGAGGGATGAAAGTGGGGGCTGCTGAAAGTCGCCTCCCCCATGGCGACTTTCATGGGGGGAGGCTCATGAGGGTTCTGAGCGTGCAGTAGGATCCGGGTTGCCATCGGTGCCCCAGGCCACCATGGAGACAACAGCAAACTCCGCCCCATCGATTTCTTTTCTTTTTTTTCTTTTGAGACAGAGTCTCTCTAGAGTGAGTGCCCTGGCGTCAGCCTAGCTCACAGCAACCTCAAACTCCTGGGCTCAAGCAATCCTGCTGCCTCAGCCTCCCAAGTAGCTGGGACTACAGGCATGTGCCACCATGCCCAGCTAATTTTTTCTATATATATTAGTTGGCCAATTAATTTCGGGTGTGGTGGGCACTGAACAGGGAGACGTGGGCAGGCCCTCCCTGGGCCTCCCGTCCTGCTGCTGCCTGCCGCCTGCTCACACAGGTGGGGCCTCCTGATTAAGCTTTCCCTGCAGTTTCTTTTAAACACGCAGGCTGCAAAGTAGTATCGGTTGCCAACGGCGTGGTGGAGATACATTTCCCAGCTTTCCCGTGGCTCAGCTAGTTGAGGAGAGTAAAAAATAAAGAAGAGAGAGACAGAGACCCAGACAAAGCCCTCACTCTACAGTTCTTGGCTCCAGAGCGATTTCCACAGTGGGATGGAAGTCTTGATCCAGTTGCTGGCGCTGCACACCTTGCCCTTCCGGCTATGCCAACCCAAGAGATCAACATCGGTAGAATATGCCGGCAAATCTCTGCCAGAAAGTTATTTCTGAATCAATCCAAGGTAGACAGGATTTGGGAGTTAAAAGCATTTGCTATCCCGGCACTGACTACCCCAGGGTGGCCTGGAAAGTGCTGGAATGGAAAAGGCTGGGAGAAGGTCTGCAAAAACAAATTTTGCAGCCAGCATTCAAAAATGATGAAATTTCTCACTAAATATGGATTTCTGGAATCTCTTGAAAAAGTAGGAAGGTCTAGCAAGGCCAGGTTGCCACGTCAGCAGTGGTCTCTTGTGGGCACGGCTGATTTGGGGGAGTGCCGCATGTCATCTGCTGTCCTCCAAGGTACGGTCAGTTCTCATTTAACGTCATCGACAGGTCTTAGAATTTAAGTGAAACCAGTTTTACCACAGCTGAAGGGACATAAACAAGAGTTAAGTTCCTCTGGCAAATTTCTGGTCACAAAAACATCACCAAACTTCTAAATAAAGACCAAACACTTCTAATATTAAATGTTGAAATAAATGTGAGCTGTGTGTACATTTAGGAAAGAGTATGGTTCCTACGTCTATCAGAGAAATCACTATCTATGGCAGGTATAGCCTCATGAGATGTATTTCTTAAAAAGTAAGACTTGAAAGTCAAAATCACTCCTTGACCCATGGGCCACAGAATGGATGTTGTATTGTCAGGCATGAAAACAATGGTAATCTCCTTGTACATCTCCATCTGAGCTCTTGGGTGATTAAGTATATTGTCAGTGAGCAGTAATATACTGAAAGGAATCTTTTTTTTCTGAACAGTAGGTCTCAACAGTGGGCTTAAAATATTCAGCAAAACAGATGTGTTGTCAAGAACACAGAGTAGATTTAACTAACATAAACCTTAAGGGCCCCAGGATTTTCAGAATGGTAAATGAGCGTTGGCTTCAAGAGTCACCTGATTCGCATAAACTCAGGTACAGTCGAAAGAAGTTTGTTATGACTAACAAAAGATGCTCCTCTCACCCCATCACTCAGGAAATTCCAGGGGTTTTATGAGCTCTGTGCCAGGAACTGGGGACAACGACCAATTACATATTTCTTCTTATGTCACAATATCACAAAGAATATCCACAATTAGCTACAAAGGCTATTTAAGTGCTGCTTTTTCTTCTAACTACATATCTATGTGAGGCCAGACTTTGTCACACAAATGAAACAACGTATTGCAACAGATCTCGCACAGGAGAAAGGAGAATCCAGCTGTCTCTTAGCAGCCCAGACATTAAACGTATTTGCAAAGACGTAAAATAATGTCGCTCTTCTAACTACATTTTTGGTTTTGGAAAATGGAGTTAATTTTCATTTAAAAATTAACTATGTTGGCTGGGCGTGGTGGCTCACGCCTGTAATCCTAGCTCTCTGGGAGGCTAAGGCGGGAGGATCACTCAAGATCAGGAGTTCGAAACCAGCCTGAGCAAGAGCGAGACCCCGTCTTTACTAAAAATAGAAAGAAATTAATTGGCCAACTAAAAATATATAGAAAAAATGAGCCGGGCGTGGTGTCGCATGCCTGTAGTCCCAGCTACTCGGGAGGCTGAGGCAGAAGGATCGCTTGAGCCTAGGAGCTTGAGGTTGCTGTGGGTTAGGCTGATGCCATGGCACTCTAGCCCAGGCAACAGAGTGAGACTCTGTCTCAAAATAAATAAATAAATAAAAATAAAAATAAAATAAAATAAATCAACTATGTTAACATACAAATTTTTTGTGTGTTGTTTTGAAATTAATAAATTTATGTTATAAATTTCTGTTTTAACTTCTAATATGGTAAATATTGATGGATATACCCAGTGGTATGCTGGTAAACTGGGTCTCTGGAGGAAAAAAACAACACCCTGATATGTAGTATTTGCCAATTCGGTGGTATAAATATTCCCGCTCTCACCAATTTCAAGCTACCAATGTGACTTCACAGAACGTGGTGTTGGGAAGAGGTCACAATTGACTCTCATGAGCTGGTACAACCCAGCTCCAGCACCACAGAATATAATCCCCATAAGGAAACCCTCTGAGTCGTCTGGGCGCTATGCCTGTAATCCCAGCACTTTGGGAGCCAGAGGCAGGAGGGCCACTTGAGGTCAGGAGTTCGAGACCAGCCTGAGCAAGAGGCAAGACCCTGTCTCTACAAAAAGTAGAAAAATTAGCTGGGCATGGTGGTGCACACCTGTAGTCCTAGCTACTTGGGAGGCTGAGGCAAGAGGATCTCTCAAGCCCAGCAGTTTGAGGTTGCAGTGAGCTATGATGATGCCACTGCACTCTAGCCCAGACAACAAAGCAAGGCCCTGTTTCAAAATAAATAAATAAAATAAAACAGTTGCAGAGCGTTTCATATATAAATGCACCGCAATTTATTGAACCAGCCCTCTGTGGATGGCTACCTAGGTGGTTTTTTATTTTTTTGCCTAATGAGTAGGCAAGATGGCAGCCTTCGTCTCACCGGACAGAGCTCTGTGGGGACGGGGCCCAGGTCCGGCCACCAGCACACCGCAGCTGCAGCTCAGCACCCACGACACGGAATGTGGCGATGATACAGGAAAGCAGACCCCAAAACTAGGGTCTAGCCGGAAGGCCAGTGGGTTCTTGGCTTTGCACGGGAACGAATTCAAGACAAGCTGACAGAGCAAGGCAAGATAACTTTATTGAGGTAAGAAAAGAAAAGAAAAAAAAAAAGAAATAGAAAGGTGGCTGCCCCATAGACAGAACAGCAGGTATCTCTCAGAGCAACACTTGGTGAGTTTGTAGGGTGTTATTTTATATGCTCTATTTAATGTCATGTTAAGCAGAGGGAGAATTACAAGATTTCTGGGAAAGGGGCAGGGAGTTCCCGGAACTGAGGGTTCCTCACCCTTTTTAAAGCATCCGGGGCGACTTCTGGGTGTTGCCATGGCATTTGCAAACTGTCATGGCGCTGGTGGGAGTTTCTTTCAGTAGCTAATGCATTGATGAGCAGTGAGGGCAACCTGAGGTTTGCCGTGGCCATCTTGGTTCTGGCTGGTTTGGGCCGGTTTCTTCACCGCCTCCTGTTTTATCAGAGACCTTGGTTCTGGTCTTATGACTCTTCATCAAGCAGGGCCTGCCGGCTCCCTACCTCAAAATGATCTTGGAGTGAACGGATGAAGACCAATAGAAGGAACCATATTGTACCAGTGTGAGCACAAAGACAGCATTCTATATAGAAGCCCCTTAGTTAAAGTAGCAACAGGTAGGAGTGAAGCCCAGTGGTTTAGGCCTGAGTCAGAGTAGATTTAAACACCTGCGCTCCCCCATGGTAGCTAGGTGACCTTAGGTAGCTAGTTAATCTCGCTTTGCTTTACTGTCCTCTTCTGTAAAATGGGTACAATAACGGCATCTGCCTCAGAGGGCTGCCGTGAGGATAAAACCGGTTGAATACACGTATATAAATTTCTTAGCATGGGCTAAGCACGTTGGTCAGCATTCCTTAAATAGCAGAATTCTACTCACCCCCATTGTAAAAATGCAGCAAAGGACGCTGCTTGTCCTGGGGCGACGACACAGAAACCAGGTCCTTCTGGCTACCGTTTTTAGGGTGGTGGCTGTCGGTTTGATTTGTTTTTATAGGGTCAGTTTTGCTTCTGTAGAATCAGCTGCTCCCTGAAGGAGAGTATTTATACCCAGAGTCTGTCACCGTGGAGACAGTCAACAGTAGAGAGTCTAAGATCACGGCACCTCCCCCTGGAGGCTGAAAGTGGACTCTCAGGTGTTTCATCCCCTGAAGTCATCAGGGTGTCAGCTGCTACCCACTCAGGAGGGCAGCTGGGAAGAAAAAAAGGCGCCCCAAGCTCAGCAACTTCCTAACACCTCCCCCTGCCCTTGAAACCTTAAACTGTGTGGAATCAAAGAAACTGGGGGGCCAATCCTTACCATGCTTTCGACTGCAATACATCCGCAGGCATTCTCTACTCCAAGCTGGCAGATCGAGACCAAGTATTCAACCAAAGTGCTCACTGGAAATTGGGTGGAAGAGAGGAGGAAGGTAAGGGGGAGAGGGGGTGGGCAGAGGGTTCAGTGGGAGGACTGACGGAGGAGGTGGGAGTGAAGTCCCTCTAGAAAGGGCAATGGATGGTTGCGTCTTAAGGATGTGGTCTTAGGGTCTCTGTGCATAGGGGAGTTATATTCAAGCAATCATCACGGTCCCCATTATATCTTCAAAACACCATAGCAAGGATATAAATATAATTGTGCCTCTAGAACTGTTCTCAGTGGAGTGGTTTTCTAGGCATTTGGATATTTCCTGTCTCCAATTCCTTTGCATGTGAAGAACATCTGCTGTCCTTGGCCTGGCCCCTCCTTGAATGTGGCACCTGCGGAGGCAGGTGTGGCACTTCCTGTATGGATGTCCAGGGAGGCGCTGCTCTCTGGCACTGGTTCCACAATCTGTGCATTTCAATTTTTACTTTCAAACACCACAAGCAGGCTCTTGGTTTTCCACTATGCTTTAAAGGCTTTTGGAAAATACTGTGTCTGAATGGGACTTCTTCAAATTAAATATCTTTATTTGTGGCCAGCAAGACTGAGGCACTTACACCTTTTTTAACTTTTTGAGACAGAGTCTCACTCTGTTGCCCTGAGTAGAGCGCCGTGGCATCAGCCTGGCTCACAACAACCTCAAACTCCTGGGCCCAAGCGATCCTCCTGCTCAGCCTCCCGAGTAGCTGGGACTACAGGCACATAACACGTTGCCAAGGCTAATTTTTCTATTTTTAGTAGAGATGGGGTCTCATTCTTGCTTAGGCTGGTCTAGAACTCAAGCAATCCTCCCACCTCGGCCTCCCAGAGTACTAGATTACAAGCATGAGCACCTCCCCCAAACTTTTGCAGAGGCATCTAGACATCCTCCTGTCTTCTTGGGAAATGGGCAAGGAACAAAGGGCAAGATAGAATTGGCAGGTTTGGTCTGGGGAACAGAAGGGAAGGTGGATGGTGACTTCTGAGAACCAGATAAGGCTGTTTTTATGGAAAACATTAGCAATCACCACGCCTCTGATCAGACATAACTTGTGGTCACTTTTAGCTCCAAGTGTACTTGCCCTTGTTTGGGGAATGAGTGTGTGTAAGGGAAGTTCCAAGGGCAAGATGGACTGGTTGAGCAATACCTTCAGGTGTCTATGGGTGATGCAGTACTCAGGGATATTATGGGATGGTCTCACACTTAGAGGAGATTGCAAAAGAGAGTGGAGTTGGAGTGATGCCCACAAGATGAAGGACTATGAAGCTCCAGGTCCTCATTCTCCATGAAAATATTGAAAAAAAAACTGGCTGAAATATTATAGGAGCTCTGGAAAAACAGCCAAAGGCCTACAGCAACCAATCAAATGCCCAATCAAGAAAAAGACACATTTACAGTGATAGAAAATCCCATGGTTTTTTCACTTGCCCTTTCCCCACCCCTACCCAGCACAGCATGGTAGAAGCTGCAGTCCATGCAAGTGGCAGCCCAGCTCCCAGTTCCCTCCTTCAAATCCACAGGGGAATGGAGCAACATTCAAATCTGTCTGTGGCTGAGGATTGGTCTCTGTTTCATTTAACTTGGAGCTCAGGTGGGTAAAAGTGGCATAGTTCAGGTCCCAGGCTAGGAAAAGCCATGGAAAGATGTGGCAGGCACAGCTAGTGAAAGCTGCCAGGGGACTACAGACCTGTAAATGTCTGGGCAGGAGATTATGAGTAGAGTAATATAACAGAACATTTAAGGCCCCAAGAATAAGCAGGGACTTCCCTCTTATTCTCTCTTTGGGAAATTAAGACATTTGAAAGCAGCTGTGTATATGGGAGAATTGTAAAAAGCACACATAGGCTCAAGCAAGATGTATACCCAGAATCCAAGAATGCTTTGAATGGTCATATTGGGCTGACTCCACTGCTCAGAACATGACCTCCTAGTTAGAAATAAATCTCCTCCTGCACAGAGCAAGTCTACAAAGACTGTAATAGTTAGCTTTTTTCAAATGCCCAGTTTTCAATAAAAATATTGCCAGACATACAAAGAAACAGGAAAACATGGCTCAACCAAAGAAATAAAAAACAAAGTGGTAGAAATTCTCCCAGAAGAAACACAAGCATCACAGTACTAGTCAAAGACTTTAAAACAACTGTTTCAAATATGCTCAAAGAGCTAAAGGAAAATGCAGACAGAGAGCTAAAGTAAATCAGGAAAACAATATATGAACAAAATGAGAATACAAAAAAATAAATTGAAATTATAAAAAGAAATCAAATTTAGAGCTGAAAAATGCAATAACTGCATTGAAAAATTCAATAGAGGGGTTCAACAGAAGGTTTGAACAAGGAGAAGAAAGAATCAGCAAACTTGAAGGTTGTGAACAGAGCCTAAGGGACTTATGGGATACTACCAAACAGATCAATATATGCACTGAGAGAATTCCATAAGGAGAAGAGAGAGAGAAAAAGGCAGAGAGAATATTTGAAAAAGTAATAGCTGACAATTTCCCAAATTTGAGTAAATATACGGGTCTACAAATCCAAGAAGCTTAATGAACTCCAAGTAGGATAAATCTAGAGATCCACATTGAAGTACTTTATAACTAAACCATCAAAAACCAAAGAGAAAGAGATAATCTTGAAAGTACCAGGAGAAAAGTGAGATTCAGGTATAAGAGATCCTCAGTAAGATTATTAGGGTATTTCTCAGAGAAACCTTGGAGTCTGGAAGGCAGTGGGATGATACATTTAAGGTGCTGATAGAAAAAATACTGTCAATTTGAGATTTCTCGATCCCACAAAACTATTCTTTAAAAATAAGGAAGAAATTAAGACATTCTCAGATAAACAAAAGTTGAAGGTGTTCATTATCAGTAGACCTACCTTATAAAGAATGCTAAAGAGAATCATTCAAGTTGAAATGAAAGGACATTAGACAATAACTTTAAGCCATACAAAAATATTAATATAAAGTTGTCTAGTAAAGGTAAACACATGGACAAGTATAAAAACCAATATTATTATAATTTTGAGTTGTAACTCCACTTTTTATTTTCTATAGAATTTAGAGGATAAATGCATAAAATTATAAATCTATGTATTAATAAATGGTTACATAATATATAAAAATGTAATTTGTGACTTTAATAACATAAAGTGAGGTGAAGGCAGAGCTATAAAGCAGTAAAGTTTTGGTGTGCAATTTAAGTTGCCATCAAAATACATTGTTATAACTTTAAGATGGTATATGTAATCCCCATGGTAACCACAAAGAAAATATTTATAGAATATTCACAAAAGGAAATAAAAAGGAATCAAAATGTGCCACTACAAAAATCAACTGAACACAAAAGAAGGAAGTAAGAGAGGAAATAAAAGACAAAAAACTACAAGACGCACACAAAACAAATAACAAAATGGTAAGAGTAAGTCCTTTGCTATCAATAATTACTTTAAATGTAAATGGATTAAACTCCCCAGTCAAAAGGCATAGATTGACAGAAAGGTTTCAGAACACAAGATCCAACTGTGTGCTGTCTACAGGAGACTGACTTTAGATCTAATTACACATATAAGTTGAAAGTGAAAGGAAGGAAAAAGATATTTTATGCAAATAGTAGGCAAAAGAGAGCAGAGATGGCTACTATCAGACAAAATGGACTTTAAGTTAAAAACTGTTATGAGACAAAGAAGGACATCATATTTAATATATTGACAAAAGGGACAATTCACCCTTTAGCACTCCAAAATATATGAAGAGAAAATTCATAGAATTGAAGGGAGAAATAGATGGCTCTACAATAATAGTAGGATATTTAAATATCCCACTTTTATTACTGGATAAAACAACCAAACAGAAAATCAGTAAGGAAATAGAGGACTTGAACAACACTATAGACCAATTGGACCTAACAGATATATAGGGAACACTCCACCCAACAACAGCAGAATACACATTTTCCCCAATGCTCATCAAATATTCTCCAGGATAGACCATATGTTAAGCTACAAAATGAGTTTTTAATAAATTTAAAAGATTGAAATATACAAAGTACCTTTTCTGATCACATATGAAAAGAACTTAATAGCAGAAAAACTGGAAAACTGGAAATTGAACAATATACTTAGAAAATTAATGGGTCAAAAAAGAAATCATAGGAAAATTAGAAAATATCTTGAGACAAGTGATAATGAAAATAAAACATACCAAAACTTACAGGATGCAGTAAAAGTAGTGCTAGAGGGAAATTTATAGCTGTAAACACATTTAAAAAGAAAAAAAATATCTCAAATTAACTTTATACTTTAAGGAACTAGGGAAAAAACAACAAATTAAATCCAAAGTTAATAGAAGGAAGAAAATAATAAAGATTAGAGAAAATAGTGAATAGAGAAACAATAGAGAAAATTAGCAAAACCAAGAGTTGGCTCTTTGAAAATATTAACAAAACGACAAACTTTTAGCTAGATTGACTAAGAAAAAAGAGAAAAGACTCAAATAATTAAATTAGAAATGAAAATAGGGAATTATTATATTTTTTTCTCAAACAAAAGGATTGTAAGACAGTACTATGAACAATTGCACATTAACAAATTGGATAACCTAGATGAAACAGACAAATTTTTGGAAATACACAATCCACCAAGAATCATGAAGAAATAGAAAATTTGAATAGACCTCTAACTAGTAAGGAGATTGAATTAGTACTCAAAGATCTTCCTACAAAGAAAAGCCTAGGACAAAATGGATTCTAACAAACATTCAAAAAAGAATTAACACCAATCTTTCCCAAACTCTTCCAAAAAATTGAAGAGGAAAAAATATTTCCTGACTCATTTTATAAATGAGGCCAGCATTACCCTGATATCAAAGACAGACAAAAACATCACAACAAAACTACAGACTAATATTCCTTATGAATACTGGTACAAAAATCCTCAAGAAATTAGTAGAAAAGTGAATTCAACAGCACATTAAAAGGATTATATACCATGACCAAGTGGGATTTATTCCTCAAATATAAGAATAGTTCAACATATGAAAATTGGTCAATACATTAGAATGAAGGGGGGAAAATCCCACATGATCATCTTAATTGATGTAGAAAAAGCTATTTATAAAGTTCGACTCCTTTTCATAATAAAAGTACTCAACAAACTAGGGATGGAAAGAAACTACCTAAGCATAATGATAACCAAATATGAAAAACCCATAGCTTTTCCTATAAGATCAAGAATAAGATAAGGATGCCTGCTTTTGCCACTTCAACATAGTACTGGAAGTTCTAGCCAGAGCAATTAAAAGAAAAACATCCAAATTGGAAAGGAACAGATAAAATTATCACTTTTTGTAGATGGCATCATATTATATGGAGAAAACCCTAAAGATCATATACACATACACAAAATTAGAATAAATGAATTCAGCAAAGTTGCAGGATACAAAATCAACACACACAACAAAAATAAGCTGTGTTTCTAAACACTAACAATGAATTCTAAAAAGGAAATTAAGAAAACAATTCCATTCACAATAACATCAAAAAGAATAAAATACTTATGAATAGACTTAACTGAAGAGATGAAAGACATACACACTGAAAACATTTTTAGCTGAAAACTTTCACCAAAAGTGTTCACAGTTTGAAAACAAAACACTGCTGAAAAAAATTAAAGAGGACATAAATAAATGGAATGATATCCTGTGTTCATGGATGGAAGACTTAATATTAAGATATCAGTACTACACAAAGCTATCTACAGATTCAAGGCAATCCATACCAAAATCCAAGTAATTATTTTTTCTTTTTTTCAGAAATAGAAATAATCCACCCTCAAATTCATATGGAATCTCAAGGGATCCCAGATAGCCAAAACAATCTTGAAAAATAAGAACAAAGTTGGAAGACTCACACTTCCTGGTTTTAATACTTATTGCAAAGCTACAATAATCAAGACAGTGTGATACTGGCATAAAGACAGATACACGGACTACAGGAACAAATACCAGCCTAGACATAAACATGTGTATATGTGGTCAAATGACTTTTGACAAAGGTACCAAGATCATTCACTGGGCAAAGTACAATCTCTTCAATAAATGGTGTTGGGAAAACTGGATATCCACATGCAAAAGAATGAAGTTGGACCTTTACCTAATACCATATACAAAAATTAACTCAAAGTGGATCAAAGACCTAGATGTAAGACCTAAAACTATAAAACTCTTAGAAGAAAAAAAAATAGAGGAAAAGTGTCATGATATTAGATTTGGCAATGATTTCTTGATATGACATCAAAAGCACAGGCAACAAAACAAAAAAATAGATAAATTGGACTTTATCAAAATAAAAATCTTGTGCATCAAAGGATGCTATCAATATCCTTTTGATAGGGTAAAATGGCAACCAACGACATGGGATAAAATATTTGCAAATTATATATCTGATAAGGGGTTAAATATCCAGAATATATAAAGAACTCCTACAACTCAACAACAAAAAACAAACCTCATGATTAAAAAAAATGGACAAAGGACTTGAAAAGACATTTCTCCAAAGAAGATATACAAATGGCCAATAAACACATGCAAAAATATTCAACATCATTGATCATTACGGAAATGCAAATCAAAACCACAACAAGATACCATTTCACACCCATTAGGATGGCTATTATCAAAAAACAAAAAAATAACAAGAATTGATGGGGCTGTGAAGAAATTGAAGCTCCTGTGCATTGCTGGTGTGAGTGGAAGATGGTGCAGCCACTGTGGAAAACAGTATGTCAGTTCCTTAAAATATTAAGCACAGAAGCTTGGCGCAGGGGCAATATCGTAGCCAATGAGGCATTTATCCAAGGCGCGATTATTGCTAATCGGAAGAAAAAAAATTAAGCATAGAATTACCCTATGATCCAGCAATTCTATCTCTGAGTGTATACCCAAAATAACTGAAAGCAGGGACTCAAAAAGATGTTAATATTTGCATACCCACATTCATAGTAACATCATTCACAGTAGCCGAAAGGTGATACAACCCTAGTGCCTGCTGATGGATGAATGGATGAACAAAATGTGGCATGTGCATATCATGGAATGTAACACAACCTCAGAAAGGAAGAAGAGTCTGACGTATGCTACAACATGGATGAATCTGGAAGACATTACCATTGAAATAACCAGAAATACAAGTGAAATAAACCAGATGTGAAAGGACAAATTTTGTGGGATTCCACTTATATATATGAAGTATCTATAATAAGCAAATTAACGGAGGCGGCAAGTGGAATGATGGTTGCCGGAGGCTGGGCAGAGAACGGGGAGTTAGGGTTTGTAAGTATGGAGTCGCAGTTTTGCAAGACGAAGATAGTTTTGGAGATGGGCGGTGGTGATGGTCGCACAACAACGTGAATGTACTTAATGCCACTGAACCATATACTTAAAAGTGGTTCATTTTATGTCGAGTATAGTTTAGCATGATACACTTTAAGAAAACTAATTAACAAAATATAATGGGAAAAAATGTGAGAGTGGAGTTGGAAAGGGTGAAGAACAAAGAAAAAGAAAGGGAGAGTGCAGGTAGGACAGAAGAGAAGAGAGAGAAGTTGAGGAAGGAAACTGGTGTGGACCACGAGAAGGTGGCCCCGCAGCCAATCACAGCTCTCCCTGGGGTCGCTGGGTGCCTGGCTGCCAGCCCCAGAGCAATCCTTTCTTGTGTCTCGAAGGGTGTCCTGGGGTGTGCCTTTACCCTTTCTCTGCCAATCTTCCCATGGCCCAGGAGGTAAGAGGACCCACAAAGTTTGAGAAGCAGCATCTCAGAGGTTCTCCTGGGTATCTGGTCTTTTTCAGTTCACCAAAGCCACTGAGGAGACACCCCAGTCCCTTTACAGAAAAGAGTACGTCCCCTTCCCAGGCCACAAACTGGACCAGATCTCCAGGTGGTACAGCAAGAAGAGATTTGAGGTAAGGGGGAGCGGCGGGTGACACTCAGGCCTGGGACCCTCCCAAAGCTTAGGGGACACCAGCCTGCTTCCAGGCCTACTAGTACCCTCTTGGGAAAACAGAAGCCGTCTTGCTAGTACCCTCCCAGGCCAGGGGCTGCCGAGAGCCTTAACCATAATTACTGTGTGAGCTGGTGGTGCCTTTGATCTCCAGCCGGTAGCATCTCCCCCGCCTGTATCCCAGCCCCTGGATCACACTCTTCCCACAGCAAACAGGCAAAGCGTGAGAAGAAGGCAAATGTTGGATTCAGGTGAATGTTATGAGGAATCACACAAGGTACTCCCACAAGCATGGGGTGACGTTTGGTAGGTAGTGTTTGTGCTGCCTGCGTCCAGCTGCCCGCTCTTTTTTTTTGAGACAGAATCTTGCTCTGTTGCCTGGGCTAGAGTGCCGTGGCGTCAGCCTAGCTCACAGCAACCTCAAACTCCTGGGCTCAAGCAATCCTCCTGCCTCAGCCTCCCAAGTAGCTGGGACTACAGGCATGCGCCACCATGCCCGGCTAATTTTTCCTATATATTTTTAGTTGGCCAATTAATTTCTTTCTATTTATAGTAGAGACGGGGTCTCGCTCTTGCTCAGGCTGGTTTTGAACTCCTGACCTCGAGCAATCCGCCCGCCTCGGCCTCCCAGAGTGCTAGGGTTACAGGCGTGAGCCACCGCGCCCGGCCTGCCCACACTTTTTCATGCAGAGTCAAGGGTCACTCGTTATTGACAGGGCACTTGTTTGTGCATATCATTGTGTCCCAGGTGTCTGGGGCAGGGAGCAGGGCACTGCAACCTCAGGACGTAACGTACTCCACCCCCACACCAAGGAGGGGAATCGGAGACATTTACTAAGTTAGTGCACCTGGCTCTGCGCTCCTGGCCCTTCCGGGAGTGGTGGGGAGAGCCCCTCCTCCAGCAAGCCCTGTGGGCGCCTCCCACCAGGTGCCCCAGGCAGGGCAAGCTTGCAGGTGCTCAGCCACCGCGTGCACATCTGTGCTCTGTCCCCACCACACCCTGGGAGATGCTTCTTTTGCCAGCCTGCTGCTCTCAGAAGCGATTTCTGTCTCCCCACCCTGACCCCGCCTGATGCTACAGCAGCGTAAACTCAGGGTGGGGGCGGGTGGGCCCAGAGTAAGGTGGCAGATGTCTTTCGGAATTAGAGCATTTGAGAGCTTGAAGGGACCCAAGAGATCACTCAGCTCGGTGCCCAGAGGTGGTGAGTGCCTTTTCCGGGACACTTGGCTCGTGGTAAGGGATGGAGCAGGTTACTGCTCTGCGGATCGGGCAAGGCCCAGATGACTGGATATTCACGTGTAAGGACCCTGTTCAAACCGCCTGCTGTGCGCTGGGGCCCGGACTCAGCGCTGCCCCTCAATCCGCCAGCGATTACACGTTTGTGTCATTCCGCCCGCCTCCCCCTAGACAGCTTCCCTCCCCATCTCCCACACCCACCCCTCTCCTCCTTCTCAGGCAATCACTACCCCAAAGCCCAAACCCCAGCCGCCTCCTTTCTCTAACGCTCACACGCCAAGCCGACATTCCCCTGCCTTAATCACCCCGGGGACAAGTACGGACAACGAGAGGCCACCCCTGTACCCCAGACGAGAGGCCACCCTTGTACCCCAGATGAGAGGCCACCCCTGTACTCCAGACGAGAGGCCACCCTTGTACCCCAGATGAGAGGCTGCCCCGTACCCCAGATGAGAGGCCGCCCCGTACCCCAGATGAGAGGCGGCCCCTGTACCCCAGACGAGAGGCGGCCCCTGTACCCCAGACGAGAGGCGGCCCCTGTACCCCAGTCGAGAGGCCACCCCTATACCCCAAACAAGAGACCGCCCCTGTACCCCAGACAAGAGGCCACCCCCGTACTCCAAACCAGAGGCTGCCCCTATACCCCAGATGAGAAGCCACCCCTGTACCCCAAACGAGAGGCCACCCCTGTACCCCAAACGAGAGGCTGCCCCTGTACCCCAGATGAGAAGCCACCCTTGTACCCCAAACGAGAGGCCACCCCTGTACCTCAAATGAGAGGCCGCCCCTGTACCCCAGATGAGAGGCGGCCCCTGTACCCCAAATGAGAGGCCGCCCCTGTACCCCAGATGAGAGGCAGCCCCTGTACCCTAGATGAGAGGCGACCCCTGTACCCCAAATAAGAGACCACCCCTGTATCCCAAACGAGAGGCCACTCCTGTACCCCAAACAAGAGGCCACCCCTGTACCCCAGCGCCCACTGAGATTGTTCCGACTGCCCAGCCCTAAGCCTGCTCCAGCCGCCTGCTTTGCCGCACCCGTTGGTGCCCACAGAAACCACGACGAAGGCTCTGGGCCTGCTCCCCCTTGCTGCCTTGCCCCCTCCTGTGCCCCCATGTGGCACGGTGTGCCCCTGCCCCTGGGAACTGCAAGGAATAGACTCTTCTTTCAAAGGCAACGTCTCCATGTCGGTGGCCCGACCATGCCTGATCAAAGACAAATCCCCGGACATGATCAACGCCCCAGGGCCACGCCCAGGCCGCTCTCCCTGGCACGATGCCTCCCAGCACTTTCCTCTGCTGATGGGAAACCCTCCAACTCACTCTCCTGGGCACTGGACACACCCTGCGGGGTACCTGGTGCTGCAGGTCTTGGGAACCCTGCCTCATGCCTGTGCCCACCCCCACCCCGTCTCCCCCTGGCATTGTGATCTGACTTATTTATAGGAACCGCCACTGGAAAGATTGGGCGCAGCCAGCATTTCCCGACACAGCGGACACAGACCTCCCTGTCTGCGCCAGACAAGAGGACAAGCGTGGAAATCCACATTATCCTCCCTTGTAAATCAGCACGGCACCCCGGGATTCCCTTCCAGGCCCGAGAGGATTTTCTTAGGAAAAGCACCGCTGTAGGCAAACATCCCAGAGGAAGGAGAACATGGTTTTCTTCTCCTTGTAAATAACTCCCCGCCAAAGAAATCACTCCCCTAAGTTTCCAGCTGAGGGAGCCGTAAATCCTTTGCAAGAGAAGGCGATTTATGGAGGGCTCCCTGACTCTTCCCACAGTCGCTGATGGAAACCCAAGGCCGGTCCGCACCTCCCTCCACTTGCCTGGGAAACAGGCGCTTGGACGGAAAGGACTCGAGACAAATCAGGGTGCCATTTCCGATCACAGGAGCACACAGGGAGGTGGCTCTGACTCTTCCCATTTAGCAGGGTGTCCGGACTTTCAATGTCCCGCCCTAGCTCACTGTGGGATGCATTGGCTTGGCGTAGTCTGGGGCCGGTCGTACACCGAGTTGACTACAGCCAGCTCAAAAGTGGGCTGCACCGGGGGGGACAAACTGCCAGCCCTGGAGGCCCCACAGACCCCCCTGGCGGGCGGCTCCTGTCCCGTTGCTGACGTGCCCGCTGTGTCTGTCCCCCCAGGGGCTCCCGTACAAACACCTGATCACCCACCACCAGGAGCCCTCGAAACGCTACCTCATCAGCACCTACGACGACCATTACAACCGGCACGATTACAACCCGGGCCTGCCTCCCCTCCGCTCCTGGAATGGGCACAAGTCGGTGTGGCTACCAGAGAAGTCCGACTTCCCCCTTCTTGGTACTTTCATAATTCGGGATCTTCCTCAGTGCCGGTCTGTAAAGGGTCCACACACGCACGGGGCTGAAGTGCCCCTGCCTCGCGCTGCGGGAGCCGGGCGGCAGGGTGAAGTTATGGGGCAATGAGCCCTATTTCCCCTATTTCCCCCGCCGCCTGCCCTCTCCCCTGGACACGGGATAATCCTGGCTGTGCTGTGGACGTGCTCACCTGTGCACTGGGGTGGCGTGTTTACCTGGAGCACAGGTGGCAGGCAGCAACACTGCTGCACAGTCCCTTCCAGCCTATTCACTCCATAAATAGTGAGGGAATGCTTCCCGGTGGCGTTCCCTCTTGTAGCACCTGGGGACACAGCAGAGATAAACACCGAGGAATTTCTGCCCTTGGGGAGTTGACGTTCCAGTGGGGAGACAGATAAGACATCATTAACGAGTTAGAGAACTCACCCATGAGTAAATATTTCAGGCAGGGATAGGTGCCAAGGAAAGAAATGGGTTATGGATAGAAAGTAAAGTGGGGTATTTGTGAATCTTCTTTGGTTCATAAATTCCTCCTAGAGTTGATGTGCAATGGTCTTTCTTGTTTTTTTTTTCTTTTTTATTATTTCATATTATGGGGGTACAAATATTGTTAGGGTTACATATCTTGCCCCTGCCCCACTCCCCCACGCAATGGTCTTTCTTGAGGGATAGTTGAGCTGAGAAGGAGGGAGCCATCCAGGGATTAGGGGGAAGAGCATTCCAGGGGAGGAAGGAGTAAGTGAAAAAGTTTTAAGGCAGAAGCAGAGAGGAGCCACCTAGGGGCTTATAGGGTACAAGAAGAGGGGTAGATTTTGTCCAAACCACCATTCCAAGACCCTACAAGGCGATTTTTGTAGGACAGTGCCTTGGTCTGGTTTACATTTCAAGCCACCCTGACCCTAATGAGGACACAGAGCAGTGCCATCTCTTTGCAGTCCTACTTTTGATGCAGAGGGAAGTGAGTCACAGAATGAGCTGCTTGTCACTGGGTGACAGGGGTTTCTCCCTGACATCACTCTTACAGCCCACACTGCTCCTTTCCCTTTTGGGGTGGGAAAATGACCCAGGACCTGGCGGGGCCATACTCAACCTCTCCATGGGGCTGACTTCTCCAAGGCTTCGGAGGCAGCGCCTGGCCTTCCTGGAGCACTCGCGAGCAGGCCCCACCCTGAGATGCCCAGGGGCTGCCCCAGAGCAGCCTGGGAAACTCTCCAGGGCCCCTGCCACCCTCGCGGCCAGGAGGGACAGACGCGCCTTCTCTAAGCAAGCCCTGTTCATCCAGACCCTGGTTTCTCTTGCAGCGCCTCCTACCAATTATGGACTCTACGAGCAGCTGAAGCAGAAGTGGCTGGCGTCCAAGGTTGGCCCGAGGGAGAGGGAGAGCATCTATACTTCGTCCTACCCCAGACCACCGTTGTGGGCTCTGTCCCAGCGCGCGCACGCGATCCCGGTCCCTCCCTGTCGCCTGCACCCTTGCCTAACCTCCTGAGAGCTGCCCCCCAGTCGGCAGCTCGGGCAGAACCAGCTGGAGCCCCACAGCCTCACTGGACTTGCCAGACACAAGTGGCTGCAGATGAACTCAGAGCGCGGAGTCCGGCCCCTCAGACGCCCCTTAGAATCATGGTCTGTGTCCTTCAGTACCCTCCCCCTCCAACCCCACGGGGTCCTTTCTATTCTGTCCCACAATTAAAGCTCTTGGATGCTATTGCAGTGCCACTTATGTGCGGAAGACAGAGTCTAGCTGTCGGATCCTTAAGTTCAACTCCCTCGTTTCACAGGAGGGGAAACTGAGGCCCAGAGAGGTAACCTGACTCCCTCAAGTTAGCGCCACTGGGGAGTACCTCAATGAGAGTGTGGTGCGATGGGAAAAAGGGATGTGCCCATGAAGCCCATCTTGAAAATTCCACGGAACAGCCGGATGTGGTTCTGAGCAGGGCGTGGCGCCGACGGTGAGGCGGGAAGCCGAAGACACGTAGCGTCTCCCTCTGCCTCTGAGCTCTCAAGGCTTCCTGTGAGTGTGGGCAGAGGGACAGCCTCTGCTGAGAGGTCTGGGAATGAGGGTGGATCCCGAGACAGAACTCAGACGCGGTCCTCACCTAGGACGGGAGTCCCCGGCGTGCAGACCTGGCCCCTATGCCAAACTGCCCCTCCAAGGGAATGCCAACGGAAACCCTGGGCCTCTGTGGGCTTGGCTCCTGGGCGCGTGTGTGCTCAGGCAGTGAGTTTGCTCTGCAGACGGGAACGTGAGTCCCAGTTTGGGAGCCTGGGTCTGGGCCATTCAGGTCCCCTGCACTTGGGTCCCTGCAGCACCTACTCAGTTCCTCCCTTATTGGTCCTGGTGTCTTCCCCACCGACCGAAAGAGCCTGGCACAGCCCAGCTGCTCAATAACTGTGTGCCGAATGAGTGAATGAATGCACCAGTGAACGAATGACAGGAGGAGGAGCCAGGGGCTGGAGGAAGGTCGCTCTAGGCGGCAGCTGTGGGGGGAGTGGAGCTGGCCTTCCTCACACCCCTGACGTCTGTCCATCCGTCCTGCAAATGTCCACTGAGCCACGACTGGGCCGGCCCTGGTCCCCCAGAGCCTCTGTCCTGCAGGAAGAGGAACACGGGACAAACAGACAAACACTTACGGGACAGAGAGGCGGTGGGACTGGAGACCCTCGAGGGGGCTGGTGAGGGAGGGAGGGGGAGAGAGCATGGGTATGGGACATGTGGGAAGGCAAAGGGTGTCATGCGAGCCAAGTGGGGGTGTGGAGGCCTGACTAGCCAGGGCAGGGCCAGGGAGGGCTTCCCAGAGGAAGGTCATTTAGGCTGAGGCCAGAAAGCTGAGGGGGATTCGCCAGCTGAAGGGACAGGTGGGGAGAGAGAAGAGGGTGGCCTGGCCACAGAAAGAGCCTGGGAGAAGGCTCTGATGTGGGAAGGCGGTTGGAAACTGAGTTAGAAGCCCAGAAAGGTGGTGTCTTAGCTTGCTATCGCGGCTGCAATGGAGTACGGCAGCAACAGGAAACCGGGGGAAGCCGAGGGACCGGGGGAGCCCACGGACCGAGGCTGCCCAGGCCTGGGCAGCATCCTTGGTTCCCACCACACGCCTCACAAAGTGACCGTGAGCACTACAGCAGCCAGAAGTACCAGAGTGTTGCGTGTCCGGAAGTCAAACTAAACCATTGCAAGCAGATCAACAAATGCAAAACCAATAGCTGTGGCTCCGGTTGTCCAGGGTGGAGGAGTTTCCTCCCTTTTCCCAGAGGCAAATCCAGCTAGTGAGGGTCTATTTCCTTACAGCAACTTGAGTGTACTCTCTCACAGCCCCAGAGGCCAGAGTTGACAGGGCAACCACAGGGCTGCGTTTCTTCTGGAGGGTCTAGGAGTGAATTGTTACCTTGCCTCTTCCGGCTTCTAGAGGGTGTCACCATTCCTCATCCCAAAGCCCGGTCTAGGGCCACAGTGTGGGACTTCTGGGCTGCTGGAATGACTCAATATATTCCTTAGCTCGAGACACATCACTTAATCACACCTGAAAAATTCTTGCTGAATATAAATCAACATGTTCACGGGTTCCAGGATGGGGATGTGGACATTTTAGGAGGTGTCACCGCCCAAAGAAAGGGGCTTGTTCGGTTGGCAGGTATCAGGCCAATAGACACAGCCAAGATGGTTACAGAAATGGGTGTACTTGTCCAAGGTAAGGATTACACGGGATGATTCCAAAATCAGTGTGTCCCCCAGCCAGGGGTTCGCGCTGGTTTTATAGTCAGAAGGTAATGAGGTGTGATCTGATTGGCTCTTGCCTTGGGGTGACACTGGGACTTACTATGATTGGATCCTGGATCCTGCCATGTTGTGTCCGCTTCTTAATTCAGTCCTTGTTCCTCGGTCCAAGCGCTTGGGTTCTGCCCACGGTCATGGGCTTGGTTCATCTGGGCCTGCTCAGGTTATGTGGCCTTCAACCTGGGATCCAAGACAACTGAAAAACAACCCACAACTTTGTTACATAAAAGTGGAGCCAGTGGTGGCACATGCCTATAATCCCAGCAGTTTGAGAGGCTGAGGTGGGAGGTTTGCTTGAGGCCTAGAGTTCAAGACCACCTTGGGCAACATAGTGAGACTCTGTCTCTGCAAAAAATAAAAAAAAATTGGCCGGGCGCGGTGGCTCACGCCTGTAATCCTAGCTCTCTGGGAGGCCGAGGCGGGCGGATTGCTCAAGGTCAGGAGTTCAAAACCAGCCTGAGCAAGAGCGAGACCCCGTCTCTACTATAAATAGAAAGAAACTAATTGGCCAACTGATATATATATATATATAAAAATTAGCTGGGCATGGTGGCGCATGCCTGTAGTCCCAGCTACTCGGGAGGCTGAGACAGAAGGATCGCTCGAGCCCAGGAGTTTGAGGTTGCTGTGAGCTAGGCTGACGCCACGGCACTCACTCTAGCCTGGGCAACAAAGCAAGACTCTGTCTCAAAAAAAAAAAAAAAAAAAATTAAAAAGTTGAGCAGAGGCCGGGCGTAGTGGCTCATGCCTGTAATCCTAGCACTCTGGGAGGCCGAGGCGGGTGGATTGCTCGAGGTCAGGAGTTTGAAGCCCGAGCAAGAGTGAGACCCCGTCTCTACTATAAATAGAAAGAAATTCATTGGCCAACTAATATATATAGAAAAAATTAGCCGGGCATGGTGGCGCATGCCTGTAGTCCCAGCTACTCAGGAGGCTAAAGAAGGAGGATTGCTTGAGCCCAGGAGTTTGAGGTTGCTGTGAGCTAGGCTGACGCCACGGCACTCACTGTAGCCTGGGCAACAAAGCAAGACTCTGTCTCCAAATAAAAAAATAAAAAAGTTGAGCAGATTTGTCTGGAGCAGTTACAGAGGGACAAGGAGGGACAAGTTCTTTGCGGGAGACACCTACTCAGTCACTCACCCCTCAGCACATCCTGTCAGGCAGCTGGGATGATCCGGCAAGTGGCCCGGGATCCAGTGGATCCCACAGACTTCAGCTGCCCAAGCCTGGTCAGCACCTCTCAGCCTCCCACCACACACGTTAAAAAGTGATCAAGAACACTGCAGTGACCAGAAGAACTGGAGCCTTAGGATTACGTGTTCAAAAATCAGACTAAACCATTGCAACCAGATCAACAATTGGGGTGCACAACCAACAGCAGTGGCTCTGGTTGCCCAGGGCGGAGGAGCTTCCTAACTTTTCCCAAAGGAAAATCAAGCCTTAGAACTCAGCACCAGAGAATTCCTTAGGCGCCAAGCCTGGGCGGTACCTGGGACAAGCCTGCCCCCTGGTGGCCAGTGACTCAAATTAGCAGAAGTCTGTGGTTACAATTCAGGCTTCTCTGGGATGGGCTCTAGTTCTGGGCAACAGGTGTGAAAAGGATTCAAAACCGAATTTCTCCTCAGTGATCTTTTGTTTCTTCTTGGAAAGCATCTGAGCAGTGGTGGGGAACGTGGTGTTCCTACCTATGCTTGGAGAGTTCGTGCCTGAATTTGAAGGCTAAGCATTGTCGGCCCTCGAGCCCTGTGGGGCTCACATCCGGGGCCCCATCCTGACCCGATATGAACCTGGGCACGTCCCTTCACGCCCTGCGCCTGGGTTTCTTCATCTGAGAAGTGAGACATCGCTGAGGTCCCCAGGAGACTGGGGTGGAAGGCTGCCCCCGGCTGGTCCTGAGTCTGGCTTTTCTACTACCTGTTTTCTTGTGGCCTGGCGTTCCCCCAGCCCTGGTGTGGGAGGGGTGACTGCACGCGGTTTCTGGGAACCCAGGTTCCCATCTACCCCTGCCGGGGTCTTCCCACCACTTGCCCACTGCAGGAATCTTCCTTCCCATCAGGGAGAAAGGTCTCCTGTGTCCGGCGCCAAACCCCAGCCTCAGTCCAGTTGCCCAGTATCTTTCTCCAAGAGTCACGAACCCCAAAGCCCCCAGGGTCAGGCAGAGAATGAGTGAAGGGGCCCAGGTGGGGACCAGGGAGACCTGGAGGAGGGCACAGGACCCCAGAAGGGACAGCTGCCTCTCACTTCATGCCCAGGGATGCCCTTTGGGATTTGGGGCCAATGTTGCTGGATTTTTTTCTCCCCAAGGAAAACTGGAGAGTGAATTGTGATATAAAATCTGATTTTTAGTCTGGCCAAAAATTTCATTTTTTTTCTTTCTCTTTAAAATCTTTTTAATTTACAAATTATAATTGTACCCATTTATAGGGCACAGTAGGATGTTGGTATTGTATACTGAACCTTGTGGGTTGATTAAATTAAGGCAATTGTCATATCCATCACTTTAATATTTACTTTTTTGTGGCAAGATCATTTCAAATCTGCTCTCTTAGCAATTTCAACCATACAATACATATAATTGGCATGTGTTTGTTGTTTTATATATTCTGAAAAGTTTGGACCAGCAAGGAATTTTTGTGTAAGCAACCTGTAAGGGTGGCTAGCCAGAAAGGCATAGGCCTTTTGTCAGGGACATTTTGTCATTGGTTTTTATGATGTTGTGACACAGGCTGGTGAAATCATAGCCATTTCTTTGCAGAAAGGCATGGCAGTGTCGCGTGACTCTGTTCCCAGGCTTAACCCTCCCCTTAACACTGTGAGTTCAGGGGTCCTGAGATATTATTATCCTTTACACATCCAGTTGGTAATTGATGCCTGACTAGATTCCCAAAGCTCCATGCATCGATTCCTGATTGGGTTTGCTCTCTCCGGATTAATCGATTGAATCGGGTGTCCCATCATGAAAGTGAACGGATTAGGGACGTGGGAGGAGTCCAGGGTTCCTGCACGGAGGTGCTCCGCAGACACTGATGGAGTTTTACTAACATGTGAGTCTCACAGTCCTGACTGTGACTACGATGTAATTTGTTTCCGACATGAGAGAGAGAAAACCAGAAAGTATCTGTCTTGAGGGATTTTGGGCCACATGAACATTATCAGAAGGTTCGGAATTAAAAGAGATGCCTCACCCGAGCCCGCAAGGTGCACCAGGTGCTCTGGATGGGCTTGCCGTGCTGCTTCACCAGGTTTCCCCAGGTGAGCTCCACCCAGGTAGCCTGAAAAGGAGGGCGCAGGGGTTCAGGGAAGGGACAGCTGGGAGGGAGCGTGACCGGCTGAAGGGCAGACAACAGCCTGCTGAAGGTGTCAGTGAGGATGCTCAGAGGGTTTTGGGCAATAGCTTAGCACCGCTGGGAGGGGCTCCTGCAGGCGTGGGGGTGCCTACCGCGCAGCCACCACTGAAGGCACGTGACCCTGCTTCCTCCCAGGGGCTCTTAAAGACACTAGAAGTGGTGATCTGAAGGATGCATCGGGAAAAGGGGATGGAGAAATTCAGGCAGAGGAGGAAGCAGGGCATGGAGAGTGCCACGTGTCCCCTGCACCTCTTAGCTCTGCAGTCACTCCAGACTGCAATGCCTCGATGTGTTCTGCCAAAGTACGTTTCCACCAGGCGAGCGTGGTTTTCTGTGAACTGCCTTGTGATCATGATCTGACCTCACGACCGAGAACCTGGAGATGGGGTCTTCAGGAAATGAGACCAGGGAAAACTGCCTTCATTATGTTTGGAAGGGACCATGCCAGGTCGTTGTAACTTAAGGATTTCTAAGGGAAACCTTTCCATAGACGAAGAGGTCATCTTGAAGTAGACAGCTTCCTCTAGATGATGGAATGACACTCCATTTATCGTCTCTTCATTGACTAATACTTGTTTCTGTTTTGCATCAGCACAAAATGTTCAAACTCCTATTTCATTTGTTACAAATCTTCATAACTCAAACTGGATATTTTCTAAGGGCTACTCTTCAAAGTATAGCCACTCTCCCTGACCAAGGCAATTGCTGGCTAGTCATTTAGATGTGTGGGAAGGATCAGGACCAGTAGTAGAACCTGGCTCCATGCACACAGAGGTGAGCAAAGGAGGAAGCAGATCTTATGGAAAGGTTGTGTATCCTTCCCTTGGCAGCCTGACTGATATTTATAATCGAATGATTGGGAACTGAGAAGAAGACATAGAAGGAAAGGCATGGCCTATAAGTACTACTGATTTCCTTCCTAGTAATTTCTCTCTCTCTCTAGAAAACATTAGTGCAGCTGCACCTAATCCAGGCAGTGTTCCCGACTCTCTCTGCTATCACACTCCAGTTTGACACACTTTATGGAGACTGGAATTCTACATATATTTAATGACATAGGTGTAAAACAGTACATGACCATGTTACACTTTACCATATAATCAGAGAACCTACGTTAACTAGACGTTGTTTGATGAAAACTCTGGAGCAAATTAAATGCCTCTATAGTTCCACTACCTGAAATAATAATAGTTGCGCTTAGTTCTGCATTAGTACCCAGGGTATGTTTAGAGAGGAACCCAATCATCCTCAAATGGAGTTGGAATGCACAGGTAACTTTATCAGATGCATAGAAACAGGCTTTCTTCCTGCCCCAATTTTATTTTATTTATTTGGAGACAAGAGTCTCACTCTGTTGGCCTGGCTAGAGTGAGTGCCATGGCGTCATCTTAGCTCACAGTAACCTCAAACTCCTGGGCTCAAGCAATCCTTCTGCTTCAGTCTCCCAAGGACTACAAGCATGTACCACCATGGCTGGCTAATTTTTTTTCTATATATTTTTAGTTTTCCAGCTAACTTCTTTTTATCTTGTAGAGACAGGGTCTCGCTCTTGCTCAGGCTGGTCTTGAACTCCTTACCTCGAGCAATCCTCCTGCCTCGGCCTCCCAGAGTGCTAGGATTATAAGTGTGAACCACCATGCCCAGCCTTCCCCCGATTGTAAATTGTCACCATTCAACCTGGCAATGCGCAGAGGCAGATATGACCAGAATAACATGACATTCATATCACCCCCAACAGGTAGGTAATGAGGTCCACTTTGAGCTTCTCTCAGTAAAACTGAGTTTTTCCTCTTGTGTGTCACAAAATATATTTTATACACACAAAGAAACTCTCTAAAAAATAATATTATGAAATAAGCAAAGCAATGAGAATAAATGTGGGCATATTCAGGGATATAAATGAAGACAAGGGCTTTGAAAGAAAAATAAGGAGGATTTCAGGAGTCATTTTAAAAGAGTATTCCTTGGCTGGGCGCGATGGCTCATGCCTGTAATCCTAGCACTCTGGGAGGCCGAGGCGGGCGGATTACTCCAGGTCAGGAGTCTGAAACCAGCCTGAGCAAGGGTGACACCCCGTCTCTACTATAAATAGCAAGAAATTCATTGGCCAACTGATATATATAGAAAAAATTAGCTGGGCATGGTGGAGCATGCCTGTAGTCCCAGCTACATGGGAGGCTGAGGCAGAAGGATCTCTTGAGCCCAGGAGTTTGAGGTTGATGTGAGTTAGGCTGATGCCACCCACACTCATTCTAGCCTGGGCAACAAAGCGAGACTCGGTTTCAAAAAAGAAATATCACAACAACGTTACTGGCAGGTTTTGTTTATTTCTGTCTCATGTCAGGATTAGATCGGATTCTTCTCCTTCACAATCAGGACTGTGAAAGTCACTTGCTGGTCAAATTCCATGTGTTTGTGGAGTGTATTTATGAAAGAATTACTGGTTTTCAGCCCATTTCTAATTCTTCCAGTTTAATGATTGGATATCAATCAATCAATCTGGAGAAAGCCAAAAATTCAATCAGGGCTGGGTGTGGTGGCTGATGCCTGTAATCCTGGCACACTTGGGAGGCCAAGGTGGGCGGATCGTTTGAGCTCAGGAGTTCCAGAACAGCCTGAGCAAGAGCTAGATCCCGTCTCTACTGAACAATTAGTAGTTGCTGGACAACTAAAAAAAAAAGTATAAATATATATATGTACATACATATATACATATAAAAATTAGCCAGACATGGTGGTGCATGCCTGTAGTCCCACGTACTTGGGAGGCTGAGGCAAGAGGATTGCGTGAGCCCAGGAGTTTGAGGTTCATGTGAGCTAGGCTCAGGCCTAGACACTCTAGCCCAGGCAAGAGTGAGACTCTGTCTCAAAAAAAAGAAAAAAAAAAGAAATTCAGTGAGGATTAACTGGGTGGAGCTTCAGGAATCTCATCAAATACCACATTCTGATTGGAAGCTGCTAGTTGAAAAGGGGAGGAGCGACTGAAAGGTCAATGTGAGCTCCTGATGACTCACAGAGAGTCCCAAAGCCCTGCAGACTGGAGTGACTGCCTGCTTCTGCCTGGGGTCCCAGCACCCTGCAAACTGAGTCCAGATCTGGTAAGTCAGTGACCCCCATAAGGACAGTCCCAACCCATCTACTGTCAGCCAGTCTCCGATGCACAGGGAAGTATGCTGAGTGTTTTTCAGATGAATAGTCTTATTAGACTTTGAGTTTTCCTCTAAATGAAGTTTGTATTTATTCTAAACAATTTGTTTTTGGGGACACTGTCTCTATTTTTAGTTGTTTTTGGTTAATTTCTTTGTATTTATAGTAGAGACGGGCTCTCGCTCTTGCTCAGGCTGGTCTCAAACTCCTGAGCTCAAGAAATCCTCCCGCCTCGGCCTCCCAGAGTCCTAGGATTACAGGTGTGAGCCTCCTCACCCAGCCTATTCTAAACATTTTTATTTGTACTTTGGTTTATAACATTTCAAGATGCTTGGCCAACCAGTTCTTTTAAAAATAAGCATTCAATTAAATAAAAATTTGATTCATCCAAATGTTGAATATTTATTTCCTATGACCCAAAATTACGGTTCACGCGCTTTGTGGTACTGTCATTTTACAAGGGAGGCTTTCTTTCCTACTAAAAGCTGAAACATATTTTATATACTATTTTAAAGAATGGATTCCTTGTTCTGAACCCTTGATCCATTTCTGCCCATTGACTCCATCCCAAAATGGTTAATTTTTAGTATGTGTAAGGGATGCGCTTTGGAATCAAAATCTCAGAGAAACAGTTTTCCATCTCTAGCTTCCAAATGCTCTATAATACTGCCACAATTTCATTTTACACTTTTTCATTACTATTTTTTAAAATGAAAACCGAATGACACCTATTTTAGGAGTTCTTTTCCTCATTCCCAAAGAACCAGGTTAATTGTGGGAACTGAGAACTGGGCTGCGTGGGGCCACATGACACTCCCATTCCCGCTGTGTTAGGGCCTTGACTGATGGTCAGACAGTCTTCCTGGAGAAGGCTGGGCCAGTGCTCAGTCCCCTGGTAACACGCACCAGACAACAGGGATTTAGCGGAGCAATGGATGAAACCAATGGGCTAGTGGTCTTGTCCCCACCCCCACACCCTTGGCATCTGAAGATACTTATCTTTGACTCAGTAGGGGCAGGGCTATGGCTTTATAGCCACTGAACACAGAGCAGAATTGTGGAAAACTGAGGACTGGTCCGCTTCTGTCAGACCAAGGACATTTGCCCTAGGAGATGAGGGGATTGGGGTTGGCCTGAGAAGACTGCATTTTATATGGCTTTTGTCCTCTGGAGTTTTTCCTTGCAGATTTTTTTTGTTTGTTTTTGAAACACAGTCTCACTCTGTTGCCCAGGCTAGAGTGAGTGCCCTGTTGTCAGCCTAGCTCACAGCAACCTAAAACTCCTGGGCGCCAGCAATCCTGCTACCTCAGCCTCCCGAGTAACTGGGACTACAGGCATGCACCACCATGCCCGGCTAATTTTTTCTATATATAAACTAGTTGGCCAATTAATTTCTTTGTATTTATAGTAGAGACGGGGTTTTGCTCTTGCTCAGGCTGGTTTCGAATTTCTGACCTCCAGCAATCCACCCTCCTTGGTCTCCCAGAGTGCTAGGATTACAGGCATGAGCCACTTCGCCCCGCCCTTTGCAGATTTTTTAAATTTCAAAATACTAAGGGGCACAAATGCTTTTGTTACATGGTTGTAGTGCTTGAGTCATGTTTGTACACGTGAGTACAAGTGTGTCCATCATCCTAATCATGTTCATCGTACCCGTTCCTTACAGATTTTCATCAGGATGAGCCTCCAGGCCCCACCCAGACTCCTGCAACTGGCGGGGCAGAGCCTGCTGAGGGACGAGGCCGTGGCCATCCCTGCTGTAAAGGAGCTGCCAAGGGAGCTTTTCCCACATCTGTTCATGGAGGCCTTCACCAAGAGACAGAGGAAAGTCCTGACGGCCATGGTGCAGGCATGGCCCTTCACCCGCCTGCCTCTCGGGTCTCTGTTGCCGACTCCTGACTTGGAGACCCTAAGAGCTGTGCTGGATGGGCTGGATGTGCTGCTTGCCCAGAAGGCTCACCCCAGGTGAGGCTGACCCAGGGAGCCTGGTAGAGAGGGCCCAGGGGTCTGGGGACACACAGCTGGGTCAGGGAGAGTGGGGGCCCAAGGGAGGACCAGAGGCTCCTGGTGGTGCCAGTGAGGAAGCTCAGAGACCTGTCCATTGCTGAGCCCACTCTAGGAAAGAGCCCCTGGGAGGCTGGGACTGCTCACCGTGCAGCGACCCCAATTGGGAATGAACCTGCTTCCTCCAGTGCCAGTAAAGGCAAGAGAAGCGGACTCTGGAAAACATCCAGTCTGGGAAATGGCATGAAACAATGGAGAGGGCAAAGAAGCAGGGATGGGAGTGGCTGATGTCTGGGGTGTGGAGTGAAGGCTCAGGTCCCAGTGGTCTTTGCCTAAATCTGAGACTCACTTTGTTTTACCAACAGTGGTGGAAGCTGCAGGTGCTGGATTTACGGGACGTTGATGAGAACTTCTGGAGCCTCTGGAGCGTGTGGCCGGGAGCTCCTGTGAGGTCCTCACGGGCCACGAGTCAGACGCAAACAGGGGAGGACTGTCCATGCAAAGGAAGGCAGCGGCCACTGACGGTTGTCCTAGACTTCCATTTTGGCTTCCCCGACATTATCCTACAGGAAGTTCTCATGCATGTCTGTGAATGGGCCCAGCAGAGGAAGGATTTAGTACACCTGTGCTGTAAGAAGATGGTCCTTTTCGTAATACACTTCTATGACGTCAGAAAGTTTTTAGAAATGGTGGACCTGAACTGTATCCAGGACATTGAAGTGAAGACCTACTGGGACTTGGATAGTCAAGAACAATTTGTCTCGTACCTTATCCAAATGGAGAGTGTTCATGAAATCCTCTTCCGCCACTTCCCGCCGTGTATCAACCCTTCCCCAAGGATAGGCGAAGAGATCATGACGAAATTGACCTCTACATTCCTCCAACTGGACAAGCTCCAGAAGCTTCAACTGCACAGGGTCAACTTCCACGAGGACCCTCTGCTCCAGTTATTCAGGTGAGCAAGGACGGTGAGCTTGCTCTGCAGAGCAGACCAGAGCTTCCCTTGTGATAGTAAACACTAAAGGACATAGACTCTGTGCCAGCAGCCGGGCATGTAACAGCAAAGGACACACAGGATGTCAAAGCCTTGGTGTGTTCACTGCTCTGTCCTGAAGCAGATGTCACATCACCTCCCTGTGAAGGCAGAGGGATCACCTGGGGTAGAGGCTGCTCAGAGGGACACTGCTGGACAGCGAGCTACAGGGGGGCTCAGACACAGTGAGGGCGAGTTCGAGAGTTACTCTTTACGAATGTGACTAAGTGGATCTGCTGAGGAACAAGGTACAGGGAGGTTATTGAAGCAGGGAAAGCACGCCGCAGCTGCGCAGTGCACACACAAGCTACATGCCCGCCAGCGTAGTGAACGCCACCCTGTCTGTGACTGCCCGTCTGTCACAGGATGTCTGAGCACAGGAAAGGTGATTAACATGGGAAACACATGCTTGTGGAACAGAGGGTGAGGGAGCAGGACTGAAGAACCATAAAAGGGGTTTGCTGATGACACAGGCGTGTCAGTGATCCCGCAGGCTGGGAATCCCAGCTTCTGAGCGGGATCTTGCCCTGGCGTGTCCTTTATGCCTGTCTCCCAGTGGGCTCATGCAGCCCAGAGACATGGTTAGCTGCCAACAGGGGCACAGCTTTAGAGGTTCTGTGGGCTTGATCCAGGGGCACAAGTGATGGTGGGAGGAGTCAGCCTACAGAGGGACAGACCAGAATGAGCAGAGTCTTCCACACACAGCACCCTGGGTGTTGGCCATCATGAGGTGATGATGACAAGGTTGTGTTTGGGTGACACATTCTCCTGTCCTGAGCTGCTTCCCCACCAGCCTCCACTTGCGAATGCTATTCCCAGGACTAAGTGATCTCTCTCCCCAGGTGCCTCAGGACCCCCTTGGAGTTCTTGTCACTAAATAGGTGCAGGCTTTCCGAATCAGAAATGGACAGCCTCTTCCTGTACCCAAGCATTCATCAGCTAAAGGAGCTGGACCTGACTGGCACCATACTGGGACGTTTCAATCCTGAGCCCCTCCAAATTCTACTAGAGAAAGTTGCAGCCACCCTGCAGGTCCTGATCTTACAGGACTGTTGGATATCAGACTCCCAGCTGAGTGTCATCCTGCCTGCCTTGAGCTGCTGCCACCAGGTGATGACCTTCAACTTCTGTGGCAACCAAATCTCCAAGGCTGCCCTAGAGAACCTGTTGCGCCACACCGTCGGGCTGGAAAGGTTAAACTCAGTGATATACCCTGTCCCCAGCGAGTGTTATGGTGGTATTTTTAACTCTATTTACTGGGAGAGGTTTCTCCAGCTTCGGGCTTGGCTGATGGAGATAGTGAGGGACACCCAGGCCTTAAGGAAGCCCGAGGTGATTCTCTTCCATACCATCCGCTGCCCTGCCTGTGGCAGCAGGGCATCCTATGACCTGGAGCCCAGTCCATGCAGCTGTGGGGGGCTTGGAAGGGAACCGTGATAACTGTGACAATGGTTCTAAGGGAAGAGCAAGAAATAAAGGGAACATAAGCTTATACTGTCTAGTGTTTTCTGTGATCAATTAACATGCTTTTCAGTTTGAATCTCCTGGATCTCCAGTTACTGATGTAAGGAACATAGGCACTTCAGAGTCTGATCAATTAGGTTCTGCTCCATAAACAGAAGCTATCAAAGTGAATTCATCATCATTTCAATGGATTCCCTCCTTTAACCTCTTCCTGGATATCTGTTATGCCCTTGTCTATTCCTGTACTGTCCAGTGGGATAATACACACAATATGCATGCCCAGGGTCTGGAACATTCTCTGTGGGAGTGAGCCTGAGCCACTAGACTAAAGCCCCTTCTTCCCAGGGACCTTCACTGCTAACCAGTCTGAGATCCTGTTTACCCCTGATCAGTGGATCGAATTTCCACAGCTGCTGGCTATTGCCTGTGCCAGGAAAGGGCTTCACTAAAAAGATGTGGCCCCTGCCCTGGATGGGACATCCATGCTGTGTGTTCCCAGGAGCGTTAGGGCACAGCCAGCCCATGCCTGCCTTGGGATCAGGAGGACACAGCATTTTCTGAACTAAAGTCAGGGCCAGTAAAGACACAGATGTTCTCATTAGAAAAAGTGAAAATCATTTATTCCTGTAGCATATTTTAAATACATCCATCCCACATTAAAACAACCCACATCCATTTGCAAAGCTAAGTCATATTCACGAGAGAACCCTCCATTACTTCTCCTATCGAGGAAATGGGACAGGACGTGTTGTGGTATTGGCATAGCATCAGGATGAGTAATGGTCAGTACCTGTGAGTAATGGAGACACACCCTGTGGTGAGGGACCCTTCGGAAGGGGCCATGGGACCCACGGGAAGGACCCTGCTGAAGACTCAGGAGCCAGTGTTGTTGGGCACAGTCCTAGGCATGAGCTTTAGTTTTCTTTAAGGTGTTGATGATGAACTTATTCCTCAGCTTATGGGACCCTTGAAGAACCCAATAAAACAATGCATGTTTAGGGCTCTGCACGGGGCCTGCTGTGCTGCAGGAGCTCTATAAATGCATCGATTTCTGTTTTTCCTCTTATCAGAAGCCCCCAACAGTTTTCATCCTTCTATCTCACCATCTATTCCTGATGACAGAGAGAAGATCAGGAACACAAGGCACAGGTGGGACTGAGCTTTTCCATGTGACCACCACTTCAATCAAGGTTGTCCGAAACAGCAGAGCTTCAGCTGCCAAGAGAGGGCATGGTAGGGGGGAGAAGACTGGATTTGTCCCTAGCTAGGGATCATGACACACCTTCCCAAGCCCAGACCCAGCAGGGTGGCTCAGACCTGTAATCCTAGCACTGTGGGAGGCCAAGGTGGAAGGATCGCTTGAGCTCAGGACTTGGACACCAGCCTGAGCAACAGGGAGACTCCGTCCCTAGTAAAAATAGTAAATACTGGCTGGATGTTGTGGTGCATGGCTGTAGTCCCAGCTACTCGGGAGGCTGAGGCAAGAGGATCGCTTCAGCCCAGGAGTTGCAGGCGGCTCTGGGCTAGACTGAGGCCATGGCACTCTAGCCCGGGCATGGAGAGTTCTCCAGCGTCTCTACTAGTATTAAGGTGCAACAAAGAATGTTCCAGATCACATCCTCCAGCTCAAGAGGAGGAGAGACAGCTTTCTTTTCAAAGAGCTCCTGTATCTCTCCAAATCTCTGTATTTATTGAAGAGAAAGGCATGCAAGGTCAAAACAAAGAACATAGTGATAGAATGTTTGGAAAGGGGCATCAGCCTAGCTAACAGCAACCTCAAAATCTTGGGCTCAAGCGATCCTTCTGCCTCAGCCTCCCGAGTGGCTGGAACTACAGTCATGCAACTCCATGCCCAGCTAATTTTTTCTTATATTTTTAGTTGGCCAAATAATTTCTTTCTATTTTTAGTAGAGACGGGGTTTCACTCTAGCTCAGGCTGCTCTCGAAATCCTAAGCTGAAAGGATCCTCCCGTCTCATCCTCCCAGAGTGTTCACTGTGTTTTAGTTCTTTCCCAGGCCCCACTGAGATCAGCCAGCCCCACCCTGCCTAACCCCCACCCTTACTTCTCTTTGCCACTGTGACCTGATTTCCTCCAGAGAAGGACTGGCCTGAGTCTCACACCAACCACATCCTCAGTGGTTCCTCTCTTCCCCGTGAAGGGACACACCAACGGCCGTGTCTGGTAATTGAACATTGATTGCACACAGAGATTTCTCTTCTCATTTGCTAGGGATGACACCACTGCTCCTAGAAAGCTGTTTGAATTATCAAAGTTTCATAATAATGATTCGGACAAAAACTCCCAGCTACAATACTTAAAGGTTTTGTTTTTTCTAATGTGAGCAACAGTTTAAACCCTCTTCTGTCTCCCATCAGGACTATGATGGTCACATAGTAGTAAAACTCCATCAATGTCTGTGGAGTGCCTGAAGGAATGAATTCTTTTTATTTTTATTTTTTTGAGACAGACTCTCACTGTGTTGCCTAGGCTACAGTGCCGTGGCATCAGCCTTGCTCACAGAAACCTCAAACTCCTGGGCTCAAGCTATCCTTCTCTCTCAGCCTCCTGAGTAGTGGGGACTACAGGCATGTGCCATCATGCCCGGCTAATTTTTTCTATATATTTTTACTTGGCCAATTAATTTCTTTCTATTTTTAATAGAGATGGGGGTCTTGCTCTTGCTCAGGCTGGTTTCGAACTCCTGACCTTGAATGATCCTCTCACCTCAGCCTCTTGGAGATTCTCTGTGTCATCCTGAGCTTCCCTACCAGAGACTGGCTGACGGTAGATCAGTTGGGACTGTCTTTATGGAGGTCACTGACTGACCAGACTGGACTCAGTTTCCAGGGTGCTGGGGCCTCAGGAAGACGCAAGCAGTCACTGTAGTCTGCAGGGCTTGGGGACTCTCCTTGGCTCTTCAGGAGCTACATTGACCTTTCCAGTCACTCTTCCCCTTTTCAATTAACAGCTTCTAATCAGAAGCTGGTGGTATTTTTATGATTCCTGAAGATCCACCCAGCTCACCCTGATGGACTTTTTGGCTTTCTCCATATTGCTTTACTGAATCAGATCATGACAGTGAAAGAATTAGGGATGGTCTGAAAGTCCAAAATTCATTTGACCAGGCTGGGCATGGTGGCTCGGACTTGTAATCCTAGCACTCAGGAAGGCCCAGGAGGGAGGATCCCTCAAGGTCAGGGATTGAAAACCAACCTGAGAAAGAATGACATACCATCTCTACTACAAATAGAAAGAAAGATATTGGGCAACTAAGAATATATAGAAAAAATTAGTCAAGAATGGTGGCACATGCCTGTAGTTCCAGCTACTCGAGATGCTGAGGCAGAAAGATTGCTTGAGCCCAGGAGTTTGAGGTTTCGTTGTGCGAGGCTGATGGCACGGCACTCTAGCCTAGGCAACACAGGGAGAATCTGCCTCAAAAAAAAAAAAAGAATTCATTCCTTCAGGCACTCCATAGACATTGATGGAGTTTTACTACTATGTGACCATCATAGTCCTGATGGGAGACAGAAGAGGGTTTAAACTGTTGCTCACATTAGCCAGAAAAAACAAAACCTGAAAGTATTGTTGCTGTGAGTTTTTGTCCGCATCATTATTATGAAACTTTCATAATTCAAACAGCTTTGTAAGAACAGAGTGTCATCCCTAGCAAATGAGAAGGGAAATCTGTGTGTGCAATCAATGTTCAATTTCCAGACACAGCCGTTGGTGTGTCCCTACACGGGGAAGAGAAGAACCACTGAGGATGTGGTTGGTGTGAGACTCAGGCCAGTCCTTCTCTGGAGGAAATCAGGTCACAGTGGCAAAGAGAAGTAAGGGTGGGGGTTAGGCAGGGCGGGGCTGGCTGATCTCAGTGGGGCCTGGGAAAGAACTAAAACACAGTGAACACTCTGGGAGGATGAGACGGGAGGATCCTTTGAGCTTAGGAGTTGGAGAACAGCCTGAGCTAGAGTGAAAGCCCATCTCTACTAAAAATAGAAGGAAATTAATTGGCCAACGAAAAATATATAGAAAAAATTAGCTGGGCATGGTGGCGCATGCCTGTAGTCGCAGCCACTCGGGAGGCTGAGGCAGAAGGATAGCTTGAGCCCACGATTTTGAGGTTGCTGTTAGCTAGGCTGATGCCCCTTTCCAAACATTCTATCACTATGTTCTTTGTTTTGACCTTGCATGCCTTTCTCTTCAATAAATACACAGGTTTTGAGAGGTACAGGAGCTCTTTGAAAGGAAAACTGTCTCTCCCCTCTTGGGCCAGAGGATGTGGTCTGGAGTATTCTTTGTTGCACCTTAATACTGGTAGCGACGCTGGGGATCTCTCCACACCCGGGCTAGAGTGCCATGGCCTCACTCTAGCCCAGAGCCGCCTGAAGCGATCCTCTTACCTCAGCCTCCCGAGTAGCTGGGACTACAGCCGTGCACCACAACATCTGGCCAATTTGTACTATTTTTACTAGGGACGGAGTCTCCCTCTTGCTCAGGCTGGTCTCCAACCACTGAGCTAGAGCGATCCTACCACCTTGGCCTCCCTCAGTGCTAGGTTTACAGGACTGAGCCATCATGCTGGGTCTGGGCTTGGGAAGGTGTGTCATGATCCCTAGCTAGGGACAAATCCAGTCTTCTCCCCCCTCTAAACCCTCTCTTGGCAGCTGAAGCTCTGCTAGATGGGAAAACTGTGATGAAGTGGTGGTCACATGGAAAAGCTCAGTCCCACCTGCGCCTTGTGTTCCTGATCTTCTCTCTGTCATCAGGAATAGATGGTGAGATAGAAGGATGAATACTGTTGGGGGCTTCTGATAAGAGAAAAAACAGAAATCGATGCATTTATAGAGCTCCGAAAAAACAGCAGGCCCTGTGCAGAGCCCTAAACATGCATCGTGTTATTGGATATTTCAAGGGTCCCATAGGCCAGGGAACACTTTCATCGTGACCACCCTAAAGAAAACTAAAGCTCATGCCTAAGGACTGTGCCCAACAACACCGGCTCCTGGGTCTTGAGCAGGGTCCTTCTCATGGGTCTCGTGGCCCCTTCTGAAGGGTCCCTGACCTCAGGGTGTGTCTCCATTACTCAAAGGTACTGACCATTACTCTTCCTGATGCTATGCCAGTATCACAACACGTCCTGTCAGACTTCCTCGATAGGGGATGTTGTAGGAAGTTCTCTCATGAATATGACTTAGCTTTGCAAAAGGATGTGGGTTGTTTTAATGTGGGATGGACGTATTTAAAATACGCTACAGGCCTAAATGATTTTCGCTTTTTTCTAATAACAATATCTGTGTCTTTACTGGCCCTGACTTTAGTTCAGAAAATGCTGTGTCCTCCTGATCCCAAGGCAGGCATGGGCTGGAGGTTCCCTTACGCTCCTGGGAACACACAGCATGGATGTCCCATCCAGGGCAGGGGCCACATCTTTTTAGTGAAGCCCTTTCCAGGCACAGGCAATAGCCGGCAGCTGTGGAAATTCAATCTATTGATCAGGTGTGAACTGGATCCTAGACTGGTTAGCAGTGAAGGTCCCTGGGAAGAAGGGGCTTTAGTCTAGTGGCTCAGGCTCACTCCCACAGAGAATGTTCTAGACCCTGGACATGCATATTGTGTGTATTACCCCACTGGACAGCACAGAAATAGACAAGAGCATAACAAGATATCCAGGAACAGGTTAAAGGAGGGAATCCATGAAAATGATAATGAATTCACTTTTATAGCTTCTGTTTCTGTAGCGCAACCTCATTGATCAGACGCTGAAGTGCCTCTGTTCCCTACCTTAATAACTGGAGATCCCTGAGATTCAAACTGAAAAGCAGGTTAATTGATCATAAAAGACACTAGACAGTTTAAGTTCATGTCCCCTTTATTTCTGGCTCTTCTCTTAGAACCAGGGCAGCGGTTCTCACAGTTCCCTTCCAAGCCCCCCACAGCTGCATGGACTGGGCTCCAGGTCATAGGATGCCCTGCTGCCACAGGTACGGCAGGGCAGGGAACGGAAGAGAATCACCTCGGGCTTCCTTAAGGCCTGAGTGTCCCTCAGTTTCTCCATCAGCCAAGCCCGAAGCTGGAGAAATCTCTCCCAGTAGATATGATCAAAAATACCACCATAACACTCGCTGGGGACAGGGTATATCACTGAGTTTAACCTTTCCAGCCCGACGGTGTGGCGCAACAGGTTCTCTAGGGCAGCCTTGGAGATTTGGTTCCCACAGAAGTTGAAGGTCATCAGCTGGTGGCAGCAGCTCAAGGCAGGCAGGATGACACTGAGCTGGGAGTCTGATATCCAACAGTCCTGTAAGATCAGGACCTGCAGGGTGGCTGCAACCTTCTCTAGTAGAATTTGGAAGGGCTCAGGATTGAAACGTCCCAGTATGGTGCCAGTCAGGTCCAGCTCCTTTAGCTGATGAATGCTTGGGTACAGGAAGAGGCTGTCCATTTCTGATTCAGAAAGCCTGCACCCAGTTAGTGTCAAGGATTCCAAGGGGGTCTTGAGGCACCTGGGGAGAGAGATCACTGAGTCCCGGGAATAGCAGTGGCATGTAGAGGCTGGTGGGCAAGGAGTTCAGGGAAGGAGAATGTTTCACCCAAACATAAGCAAGCTTGTCCTCATCACGGCATGATCGCCAACACCCAGGGTGCTATGTGGAAGACTCTGCACATTCTGGTCTGTCCCTTTGTAGGCTGACTCCTCCCACCAACACCTGTACCCCTGGGTCAAGCCCACAGAACCTCTAAAGCTGTGCCCTCCTGTTGGCAGCTAACCCCGTCTCTGGGCTGCATGAGCCCACTGGGAGACACGCTTAAAGGACACGCCAGGGCAAGATCCAGCAACAGTACCTGAGATTCCGACCCTGCAGGCTCACTGACATGCCTGTGTCATCAGCAAACCCCTTTTACGGTTCTTTAGTCCTGCTCCCTCACCCTCTATTCCACAAGCATGCGTTTCCCATGTTAATCACCTTTCCTGTGCTCAGACATCCTGTGACAGACGGGCAGTTATAGAAGGGATCACGTTCACTACGCTGGCGGGAATGTAGCTTGTGTGTGCGCTGCGCAGCTGCGGCGTGCTTTCCCTCCTGCAATAACCTCCATGTTCCTTGTTTCTCAGCAGATCAACTGAGTCACACTTCTAAACAGTAATTCTCGAGCTTGCCCTCACTGTGTCTGGGCCCCCCTGTAGCTATCTGTCCAGCAGTGTCCCTCTGAGCAGCCTCTACCCCAGTTGATCCCTGTGCCTTCACTGGGGAGGTGATGTGTCATCTGCTTCAGGACAGAGCAGTGAACACACCAAGGCTTTGACATCCTGTGTGTCCTTCGCTATTCCGTGCCCAGCTGCTGGCACAGAGTAAATGTCTTTAGTGCTTACTGTCACAAGGGAAGCTCTGGTCTGCTCTGCAGAGCAAGCTCACCGTCCTTGCTCACCTGAATAACTGGAGCAGATTGTCCTCGTGGAAGTTGACCCTGTGCAGTTGAAGCTTCTGGAGCTTGTCCAGTTTGAGGAATGTAGAGGTCAATTCTGTCATGATCTCTTCGCCTATCCTTAGAGAAGAATTGATACATAGTGGGAAGTAGCGGAAGATGATTTCATGAGCACGCTCCATTGGATAACAGTAAGAGAAAAATTGTTCTACACTATCCATGTCACAGTACGTCTTCACTTCAATGTCCTGGATACAGTTCGGGTCCACCATTTCTAAAAACTTTCTGACTTCATAGAAGTACATTACAAAAAGTACGATCTTCTTACAGCACAGGTGTACTAAATCCTTCCTCTGCTGGGCCCATTCACAGACATGCATGAGAACTTCCTGTAGGATAATGTCGGGGAAGCCAAAATGGAAGTCTAGGACAACCGTCAGTGGCCGCTGCCTTGCTGTGCATGGACAGTCCTCCTTTGTTTGCGTCTTACTCGTGGCCCATGAGGACCTCACAGGGGCTCCAGACCACACGCTCCAGAGGCTCCAGAAATTCTCATCAACATCCCGTAAATCCAGCACCTGCAGCTTCCACCCACTGTTTGTAAAACACAAGAGAGTCTCAGATTTAGGCAAAGACCACTGGGACCTGAGTTTCATTCCACACCCCACATGTCAGCCATTCCTGTCCCTGGTACTTTGCTCTTTCAATTGTTCCATGCCCTTTCCCAACTAGATGTTTTCCAGTCTGCTTCTCTTCTCTTTTACTGGCACTGGAGGAAGCAGGTTCTTTCCCATTTGGGGTCACTGCACGGTGAGCAGTCCCAGCCTCCCAGGGGCTCTTTCCCAGAGTGGACACAACAATGGGCAGGTCTCTGAGCTTCCTCACAGGCACCATCAAATGCCTTTGGTACACCCTTGGCCACCACTCTCCCTGACCCAGCTGTCTATGCCCAGAACTCTGGGCCCTCCCTATAAGGCTCCCTGGGTCAGCCTCACCTGGGGCGAACCTTCTGGGCAAGCAGCACATCCAGCCCATCCAGCACAGCTGTTAGAATATCCAGGTCAGGGGTCAGCATCAGGGACCCCAGAGGCAGGCGGGTGAAGGGCCAGGCCTGCACCATGGCCGTCAGGACTTTTTTCTGTCTGTTGGAGAAGGCCTCCATGAATAGTTGTGGGAAGAGCTCCCTTGGCAACTCCTGCAGAGCAGGGATGGCCATGGTCTCGTCCCTCAGCAGGCTCTGCCCCGCCAGTTGCAGGAGTCTGGGTGGGGCCTGGAGGCTCATCCTGATGAAAATATGCAAGAAAAAAGACCTCAGGATAAATCCATAGAAAATGCATCCTTTGCAATCCAGTCGTGATCACCCAAACTACTCCTATCACTGATGCTGTGCTGTGGCAGAGGGGGACCAGTCCACAGTCTCCCAATTGCTCTTGCACTCCATGGCCATGAAGACGTAGCTCTGGCACCAGGAGGACAGTCTTCTAATACTGAGAATGGGACAGCTTGACCACGGGCCCACTGATTTTCACCCAGTCCTCCACTAAATCCCAGTACCACAGGAAGTATTACTGAGCATGCTGACAGCTAGCCTCCATACTTTTGGAGAAGAAATTCCTAATCCCTAGAACCTTGGATCTCAGTTAACACGATCTTGGTGGGGAATACTAGAAGGACATCTTGGCTGAACACTTTGGCTCACGCCAGTCATCAACACTTTGGGAGACAAAGGCAGAACTGTTTGAGGCCAGGACATTGAATCCAGGCAAGAGTAAGACCCTTCTTTCCCCATTCCTCCCCCCATACTATTCTGAAATAAAAATAAAATAAAAGAAAAGAAGTTTGAAGTGAGGTCAAGCACATCATGAATCAGAATTTTTGCAATGAAGACAAGACTACATTTAAAGAAAAAAAGACTGGGTACTTCTCTGTGTCATCTAGAGCTCCCCTACCTGAGACTGGCTGACTGTAGATCAGATGGGACTGTCCCTCTGGGGGTGGCTGACTTACCCAATGTGGAAGCAGTCTGCAGGGCTTTGGGACTCTGTGTGGATCTTCAGGAGCTCACATTGACCTTTCCAGTCACTCCTCCCCTTTTCAACTAGCAGCTTCCAATCAGAATGTGGTATTTGATGAGATTCCTGAAGCTCCACCCAGCTCCCCCTGATGGACTTTTTGACTTTCTGCGTATTGATTGACAGAAGCAGATATCCAATCGTGAAATTGAAAGAATTAGGGATAGGATGAAAGTCAAGAATTCTGCCCTTCAGGCAGTCCACATACATTGATGGATTTTTACTTCTATGTGGCCGTCACAATCCTGATGGGAGACAGACAAGGGTGTAACTTGTCGCTCACATTAGACAGAAAAAACAAAACATGAAAGTACTGTTGCTGGAAGATTTTGGCCGCATCAAAATTATGAAATTTTTTCATAGTTCAAACAGCTTTCTAAGAACAGTGGTGTCGCCCTAGTTAAAGAGAATAGAAATCTCTGTATGCAATCAAGGTTCAATTACCTGACACAGCCTTTGGTGTGTCCCTTTATGTGGAAGAGAGGGACCATTGAGGATGTGGTTGGTGCAGGACTCAGGCCAGGCCTTCCCTGGAGGAAATCAGGTCACAATGACAAAGAGAAGTAAGGGTGAGGGCAGGAGAGCGTGGGGCAGGGTGTTCTCCATGGGACCCTGGGAATAACTAAAGCACAGTGGGTATGTTGGCATTTTTAGGCGGGTAGAGAGATAGTATAAGATATATTAGACTCAGGCCACCCTGATATTGATTCTGGTAGGCAAGGATGATTTTTTTCTCTACAATTCATGTAACTATCCTATTTTTCCCTTTCAAAACCCTTTTCTTCCTTTACTTCCAGAATAATGCCCACACCTATTCCCATTCATTAGTCATTTCATGATAAATATTATTTTCAAGAGAGTCTGTTTCTCTGTCTGTTTCATAGACAGTATATTTTTTTTCACAAGATGATTAAGCCATTTTTATTGAGAGAAAGAGGTAAAAGGACCACATCATTCCGAATGAGTGTGTGGCAAAGATCCATCAGGGTTGTTGTTTCTGCCATCTGCATCCACACCTCGGCAGTGACACCCTACGGGTCACATGTGGCAGGCTTCCCCAATAATGGCCTGGGGAAGGTTTTATGATTCGTGGCCTACATCCTGTCCCTGAGTGAAGAGTGTTTTTGTGAATTGCTCAAGTCCTATCCTAAGTTCCTCAGACTGTTCAGGTACTGCTGTACCATAGGTAGGATTGTGCCCATTTTCCAATCAATGAAGCCCAAGTTCAAAGAGGGCTTTATTCATCAATAAAGTCACCCAGTTCAGTCGGGTGATTTCTCTAGATCACACAGTGAGTAGCAGAGCCCTAGGAATCCTGACAATCTCAATGCTTCTATTTTAAACAATCTTAATTAGCGATTGCTTAAAATAAACAGTATGCCCTAGTCCTAAAATGAAAGCAATTGTGTGGCTAAAAAAATCTCACTTTGTCCATTGAAAACTGGCAAATTTGGGATGTAAAATGAAGCCATGTTAGTTTCCCTATCACCTCTTAGCTAATTTTCGTTTGTAGTATTAGAAGCACTATCTTTGTATTTCTTTTCTATCCTTGTTTATTTTATTTTATTTTATTTATTTATTTTTTGACACAAAGGCTGACTTTGTTGCCTGGTTAGAGTACCATGGCATCCCCCTAGCTCACAGCATTCGCAAACTCCTGGGCTTAAGCCATCCTGCTGCGTCAGCCTCCCAAGTGGCTAGGACTACAGGCATGCACCACCATGCCCGGGTAATTTTTTGTATATATTTTTATTTGGCCAATGAATTTCTTTCTATTTTTTAGTAGAGACGAGGTCTCTTTCTTGCTAAGGCTGGTCTGGAACTCCTGAGCTCAAGCGATCCACCTACCTCGGCCTCCCAGATTGCAAGGATTACAGGCGTGAGCCACCGCGCCCGGCCACTATTCCTCTTGTATGCTTTCAAAAACTACATTACATATGGTTCCGAGCCATGTATAATGAGTAATGAAAGTTTAAACTGTGATCTCTCCCAGGGGTGCCAGAGAGGCCTGAGGGTCAGACAAGACATTTTGCAGACACGGGCAGTATTAGTTCTGAGGCTTCCAAAACTAAGTCTCACAAAGTAGGTGGCTTAACACAACAGCAATGCATTCCCTCACTGTTCTGGAGGCCAGAAATCCAACATGAAGGTATGAGCAGGCCCGTGTTCCCTCTGAAGGCTCCAGGGAGATCCTGACCATGACTTTCTTCTAGTATCTGGCAGTGGCTGGCAAGCCTTGGCCTTCCTTGGCTTGTGGCTGCGTCTGTAGTGACATGGCTGTGAGTCCGTGTTCCCGCTGCATTCTCTCCTCTTCTTGTCAGGACACCCGTTACTGGATTCAGGGCCCACTCTAATTCAGGATATCCACCTCAACTTAGCTACCGTGAATATATCTGCAAAGATGCTGTTTATAAAGATGATCACATCTTAGGCCCCAGGAGGACGTGAACCTTGAGGGGACACATTTTTCTCTCGTACAGTCTCAGTAGAGCATGGTCTCCCTTCCAAGACACCATTTGAAGAATGCTATGTGCATTGATTCAGTTAATCCTCACAAAACAAAACAAAAAAACAAAAAAAACCCGAATGTAGTGGGCCCTGGTATCTGTAGGCAAATGGCTTTTTATTTATTTTATTCTTTAATCATGATTATTTATTCATCATGACCCAGGAAATGAATAAGCAGCTGTCCCTTTTGCAGAATTGAGATGTGAGTCAAACATGGAGTGAAAATGGTACAGAGTCAGAGAAGACTAGAAAATGGCCATCGCCCAGTGCAAAGTGTGATCCTTCTGGAACACTCAAAGCTGGCTGGAGGACACTGTTCTAGGGCTGTCCCTCTTCTTAATCACAGGACCTCCACCATGCCACCAAGGTCCACAAGACCCACAGGAGGGGAACATGCTGGCTGATGTCCAATTCTGTAGTTGCCTGGCCCGCTTTCCCCAGGGGCCGACCCCCAGCCTCCCTCCTGGCCTGGTGACATGCATCTGGGGAGGGGCAGGAGGGAGGGGTGGGTCTGGATCTGAGCCAGATTAAAAAAAATTTAAGGCCGGGCGAGGTGGCTCACGCCTGTAATCCTAGCACTGTGGGAGGCCGAGACGGGCAGATTGCTCTAGGTTAGGAGTTCGAAAACAGCCTGAGCAAGAGCATGACTCCGTCTGTACCAAAAACAGAAAGAAATTAATTGGCCAACTAATATATATATATAGAAAAAATTAGCCGGGCATGGTGGCGCATTTCTGTAGTCCCAGCTACTTGGGAGGCTGAGGCAGGAGGATCGCTTGAGCCCAGGAGTTTGAGGTTGCTGTGAGCTGGGCTGATGCCACGGCCCTCACTCTAGCCTGGGCAACAAAGTGAGACTCTGTCTCAAAAACAAAAACAAAAAAATTTAAATTGGTTTAGCACAGGAGAAGGTGAGATTGACTTTGAAACTTCTCCAGGGCAGCATATCAAAATGCCAAATTTGGGGGTGTTGGATTCTAAGCTCCAACTTTACCAAACATTCTCAGGAAGTTGTAAGTGAGTCCACATCATAGCATTTGCCACTGGTGAGCCAATAATTAGAGAACCAAGGTGTTGGGGCAAGTAAAGTGTCCTACTTAGTGAGCCAGTCACCAAACAGAGGATGGCAGAATAATATCCCTAAGAAATATCTTGGCCGGGCATGGTGTCTCATGCCTCTAATCCTAGCACTCTGGGAGGCCGAGGTGGGAGCATCCTTGAGGTCAGGAGTCCGAACCCAGCCTGAACAAGAGCGAGACCCCGTCTCTACCATCAATATAAAGAAATTAATTGGCCAACTAAAAATATATGAAAAAAATTTGCCGGACATGGAGGCACTTGCCTGTACTCCCAACTGCTCGGGAGGCTGAGGCAGGAGGATGGCTTCAGCCCCGGAGCTTGAGGTTGCTGTGAGCTAGGCTGCTATTATGGCACCCTAGCACACGGCAACAGAGTGGGACTCTGTCTCAAAAAAAGAAAAAAGATTAAAAAAAAGAAATATCTTAAGGGATGGGCATGGTGTCTCACACTTTCCATGGGAGTGAGAGGGAGGCCCAGGTGGGAGGATCCCTTGAGCCCAGGAGTTTAAGGTTGGAGGGAGCTATGATGAGCAGCACTACACTTCCCCCAGGGCGACCAAGTGAGACTTTGTTTCAAAAAATAAAAAATACAAAGAAGCATCTTAAGTTGGTGTGCACTTCAGGGTCCTTTTTATATTATTAAAGAGACAGCAGGCTCCTTGGGGTAACCGAGATCTACAAACACCTGGGTGTCAGTCTGGGTCTAAGCAGAGTGCAAAACTTCTGTGTTCATGGTCGCTTCACTTTGGATGGCTCAGGTCACCATGTTCCTATGAATCTTTCCCTTAGCGTTGATACTTGTGTGTAGACTTTTCTTATTTCCCTGAGAGTTAGTTTTGGGGAAGGGACAGTTATCATCTTTCTTCTAGCCTATGCTCAGAGCTCACCAGAATCATTTACTATAAAGGACATTAGGTCACAGGGTCAGAAACCAAGTGGAGCTAGTGATGTTGATCCTGTGTGTCAGGAAGCCCTGTGAGGACACCAGTGTGGTCCACTGATCATGAGAGTGACCATGACAGCAGAGTGTCTACAACATAGCCCACTGCTACCTCAAGTGCCTGGGCTCAGGGAATCTCTCTGCCTCAGGCTCATTTGTAGATGGGACTACATGCACACACCACCAGGCCCGACTAATTTTTTCTATATTCTTTTTTTTTTTAGTAGAGGCGAGGTTGTGCTCCTCTTCAGGCTGGTCTTGAACTCCTGACCTAAAACGATCCTGTCACCTCAGCCTCTCATAGTGCTAGGATTACAGGTGTGAGCCTCTATGCCCCACTCAGGAGTTACAGAAAGCCTGATCTAAGGTGAGACCATGTCTCTACGAAAAAGAGAAAAAATTATCCGCTAGTGAGTAAACGTGGCAACAAGATTAAGGAAAAACCAAATGAGCAAAAACTAGTCAGCGGCACTGGCACGTGCCTGTGGTCCCGGCTCTTGTGCAGGCTGAAGCAACAGCCTCCGTCTGCAGAAGAGCTGGGCCCACCGGCACATGGATCCCTGGAGCCCAGGTGTTTGAGGTTGCAGTGAGGTATGGTGACACCACTGCACTCTAGCCAGGTGACAGAGGGAGACTTTATCTCAACACAAGAATAAAAGGAAAACAGTATATAATACTTATGATGCCCACAATATGTGTCAGTCTACTGTTCATATCATTGATATGGCTTCTGCTCAACAGTGGGATGTTAGTGGTGGAGATTTCGGGGAGTCACAAGTGACATGGGGGTTGCTGAATATGTGGGCAGTCGGCTCCTCTGCAGCCACATGCTCTACACTCAGCTCTAGCCCCAAGGGTCACTGCCCGGATTCTCCTGTTGTTTAAGGGTCACCTTTGCTTTAAATGTGTGTAGTTTTTGTTGGTTTGAGACACATTCTCACTGTGCTGCCTGGGCCAGAGTGCCGTGGCGTCAGCCTAGCTCACAGCAACCTCAAACTCCTGAGCTCAGACGATCCGCCCCACTCGGCCTCCCAGACGACCAGGATTACAGGCCTGAGCCACCACATCCAGGCATGTTCTGTGTAATTTTGTATCAATAAATTATAGGAAAATGGAATGCCATTTTCAATCTACATGAATCGGTAGAAACAAATCCCAAAATAAAAGATCTTATTTCAGAAATCACATTGAGAAGGAAATATAAAGTATGGCATTGATGTGAATTTTACCAATATTGAAAATAATATGTTATTGATGAATACATGTATGAAGAATATAATTTAAACATGGATGGTAATAATATAGGAACGAATCAAATTCAGTGGTTACCTGTGGGCAGGAAGGAAGAGAAGGGGCTTCCGCAGTAAGGGAGGGGACCCAGAAAGGTTAATCTGGGAGGTCACCCCTCCCAGAAGGGAGCATTGACTTTCCTTCAGAAATGGGCAGAGCAGGTATTCAGGTAGAGGTTAAAAGAGGGAATCAATGAAAATGAGATCGATTTCATTGTCTTTATTTTATTTTATTTTTTTGGGACAAAGTCTCACTTTGTTGCCCAGGCCAGAGTGAGTGCCGTGGCATCAGCCTAGCTCACAGCAACCTCAAACTCTTGGTCTGAAGCAAACCTACTGCCTCAGACTGGGACCTCAGTAGCTGGGACCTCTGCCTCAGTAGCTGGGACCTCAGGAATGCACCAACATGCCCGGCTAAGTTTTTCTATACATATTTGTTGGCCAATTAATTTCTTTCTATTTATAGTAGAGACGGGGTCTCACTCTTGCTCAGGCTGGGTCTGAACTCCTGACCATAAGCAATCTGCCCACCTTGGCCTCCCAGAGTGCTGGTATTATGGGCGTGAACGACCACTCCCAGTATTTCATTTTCATAGCTTCTCTTCCTGGAGTGGAACATAATTGATCAGATTCCTGAGTGCCTCTGTTCCCTACATCAGTACCTGCAGATCCCTGCGTTTCAAACTGAGAGCAGGCTAATTGACAAGAAGAGAAACAAGACCCTGTAAGCTCATGTACCCTTTATTTCTGGCTCCTCCATTAGAGCCATTTCCATGGTTCTCACGGTTCCCTTCCAAACCTCCTACAGCAGCACGGACTGGGCTCCAGGTCATAGGACGCCCTGCTGCCACAGGTACGGCAGGGCAGGGTACGGAAGAGAATCACCTCGGGCTTCCTTAGGGCCTGAGTGTCCCTCAGTATCTCCATCAGCCAAGCCTGAAGCTGGAGAAATCTATCCCAGTAGATATACTCAAAATCACCATGATAACACTCATAGGGGACAGGGTATGTCACTGACTTTAACCTTTCCAGCCCGAGGGTGTGGCGCAACAGGTTCTCTAGGGCAGCCTTGGAGATTTGATTGCCACAGAAGTTGAAGGTCATCAGCTGGTGGCAGCAGCTTAACGAAGGTAGGATGTGACTGAGCTGGAAGTCTCTGATCAGACAGTCCTCCAAGATCAGGACCTGCAGGGTGGCTGCCACTTTCTCCAGTAGAGTTTGGAGGGGCTTGGTATGGATATCTCGTAGTTTGGTGCCAGTCAGGTCCAGCTCCTTTAGCTGATGGATGCTTGGGCACAGGAACAGGTGGTCCATTTCCCATTGGGAAAGCCAGCACTTAGTAATTGTCAAGGACTCCAAGGGGGTCTTGAGGCACCTGGGGAGAGAGAGAGCACTGAGTCCTGGGAATAGCAGTGGAGAGTGGAGGCTGGTGGGGAAATAGCTCAAGGCAAGACAATGTTGTCACCTAAACACAAGCTTGTCTTCATGGTCTCATGGTAGCAAACACCCAGGGTGCTTGGGTTCAAGACTCTGCTCATTCTGGTCTGTCCCACTGTAGGCTGACTCCTCCCGCCATCACTGTGCCCCTAGGTAAAGCCCACAGAATTAATGAAGCTGTGTCCACCTGTTGGCAGCTACCCACATGTCTGGGCTGCATGAGCCCACTGGGAGCCAGGCATGAGGGACACGCCAGGGCAAGATCCTGCAACAGAAGCTGGGATTCCCAGCCTCTGGGCTCACTGACATGCTTGTGTCATCAGCAAACCCCTTTTACAGTTCTTTAGTCCTGCTCCCTCACCCTCTGTTCCACAAGCATGTGTTTCCCATGTTAATCACCTTTCCTGTGCTCAGACATCCTGTGACAGACGGGCAGTCACAGACAGGGTGGCGTTCACTACGCTGGCGGGAATGTAGCTTGTGTGTGCACTGCGCAGCTGCGGCGTGCTTTCCCTGCTTCAATAACCTCCCTGTACCTTGTTCCTCAGCAGATCCACTTAGTCACATTCCTAAACAGTAATTCTCGAACTCGCCCTCACTGTGTCTGATCCCCCCTGTAGCTCGCTGTCCAGCAGTGTCCCTCTGAGCAGCCTCTACCCCAGGTGATCCCTGTGCCTTCACAGGGAGGTGATGTGACATCTGCTTCAGGACCGAGCAGTGAACACACCAAGGCTTTGACAACCTCTGTGTCCTTGGCTGTTACATGCCCGGCTGCTGGCACAGAGTCAATGTCCTTTAGTGCTTACTGTCACAAGGGAAGCTCTGGTCTGCTCTGCAGAGCAAGCTCACCGTCCTTGCTCACCTGTTTAGAGGGGGATGGTCCCCGTCGAAGGTGATCCCCTTCAGTTGAAGCTTCTGGAGCTTGTCCAGCTTGAGGAATGTAGAGGTCATTGCGGTCTTGATTTCTTCCCCTATCCTTGGGCAACGGGCACCCCGCCCCAGGAAGTTGCGGAAGATGATATTACGAACACTCCTCATCTGGATAAGGTAAGGGACAAATTGTTCTAGTCTATCCCTGTGGCAGTAGATGTGCACCTCAATGTCCTCGATACAGTTCAGGTCCACCATTTCCAGAAACTTCCTGACTTTATCAAAATTCCAAGCATAAAGGTCCAACCGCTTGCAGCACAGGTGTACTAAATCCTTCCTCTGCTGGGCCCATTCACAGGCATACATGAGAAACTCACGTGTGATGCAATCATGGATGCTATAACGCAAGTCTACGACAACCTTCAGTGGCCGCTGCCTTCCTGTGCATGGACAGTCGGCCTCTGTTTCCCTCAGACTCATGGCCCGTGAGGGGCTCACAGGGGCTGCAGACCACACGCTCCAGAAGCTCCAGAAGTTCTCATCAACGTCCCGTAAATCCAGCACCTGCAGCTTCCGCCCACTGTGGGCAAAACACAGGAGAGTCTCAGATTTAGGAGAAGCCCGCTGGGACCTGAGCCTTCACTGCACACCCCACACATCAGCCACTCTAGTCCCTGCTTCTTTGCACTCTTGATTGTTCCATGCCCTCTCCCCAACTGGATCTATTCCAGTGCCCGCTTCTATTACCTTTAATGGCACTGGAGGATGCAGGTTCATTCCCCTTTGGGGTCCCTTCACGGTGACCAGTCCCAGCCTTCCAGGGGGTGTTTCCCAGAGTGGGCTCAGCAATGGGCAGGTCTCTGAGCTTCCTCACTGGCACCATCAGGAACCTCTGGTCCACCCTTGGGCCTCCACTCTCCCTGACCCAGGTGTCTGGCACACACGCCTGTGCCCTCCCTACCAGGCTCCCTGGGTCAGCCTCACCTGGGGCGAACCTTCTGGGTCAGCAGCACATCCAGCCCGTCCAGCACAGCTCTTAGGGTCTCCAGGTCAGTGGTCAACATCAGGGACCCCAGAGGCAGGCGGGTGAAGGGCCATGCCTGCACCATGGCCGTCAGGACTTTTCTGTGTCTCTTGGTGAAGGCCTCCATGAATAGTTGTGGGAAAAAGTCCCTTGGCAGCTCTTTTACATCACGGATGGCCACGGCCTCGTCCCTCAGCAGGCTCTGCCCCGCCAGTTGCAGGAGTCTGGGTGGAGCCTGGAGGCTCATCCTGATGAAAATCTGCAAGAAAAAAGTCCTCAGGACAAATCCATAGAAAATGCATCCTTTGCAGTCCAGTCCTGATCAGCCCTCCTGCTGCTAGGGCCGATTTCCCTGGTGTCACATAGGTGGACCAGTCCACAGTCTCCCAATTGCACTTTGTACTGCATGGCCATGAAGGCCTTGCTCTGTCAATAGGAGGACTGTCTGTTAAATGCCGAGGAGGGGACAGCTTGGCCACTAACCCTCTGATTTTCCCCCATTGCTCCACTAATTCTCGGTACCTCGGGAAGTGTGACTGAGCAGGCTGAGAGCTAGCCTCCACCCTTTTGGAGAAGAAATTCCTAATCCCTAGAACCAAGGGATCCCAGTTTACACAATCTGGATGGGGATTATTAGAAGAAGGATATCTTCCCTGAGCACGGTGGCTCATGTCAAAGTCAACACTTTGGGAAGCTCAGGCAGGACTCTTTGAGGCCAGGAGTTTGAGTCCAGGCAAGAGGAAGAGCCTTCTTTCCCCATTCCTCCCCACATAATATTCTGAAATATAAATAAAATAAAAGAAGTTGGAGTGAGGTAAAGCAAAGCATGAATCAAAATTTTTGCAATGAAACAAGACTACATTTAAATAAAAAATGACTGGGTACTTCTCTGTGTCATCTAGAGATCCCCTACCTGAGACTGGCTGACTGTAGATCAGATGGGACTGTCCCTTTGGGGGTGGCTGACTTACCCAATGTGGAAGCAGTCTGCAGGGCTTTGGGGTCTCTGTGGATCTTCAGGAGCTCACATTGACCTTTCCAGTCACTCCTCTCCTTTTCAACTAGCAGCTTCCAATCAGAATGTGGTATTTGATGAGGTTCCTGAAGCTCCACCCAGCTCCCCCTGATGGACGTTTTGGCTGTCTGCATATTGAATGACAGAATCAGATATCCAATCATGAAACTGAAAGAATTAGGGATAGACTGAGAGTCAAGATTTCATTCTTGGCCTGGAGGGATGGCTCAAGACTGTAATTCTAGCACCATGGAATGCCAAGGCTAATTGCTTCTTCCCTGAGCACCGTGGCTGGGCGATTTGTTGCAGGTCTGAAGTTCAAAACCAGCCTGAGAAAGAGCGAGACCCAGACTCTAATAAAAAATAGAAAGAAATTAATTGGCCAACTAATATATATAGAAAAAATTAGCCAGGCGTGGTGGCACATGCCTGTAGTCCCAGCTACTCCGGAGGCTGAGGCAGCAGGATTACTTGAGCCCTGGAGTTTGAGGTTGCCCTGAGCGAGGCTGACGCCACAGCACTCACTCTAGCCTTTGAGCAACTCTCGCTTTGGGGAAAAAAAGCAAGACTATGTCTCAAAAAAAGAAAAAAAAAAAAAAAAGAATTCATTCTTTCAGGCAGTCCACGTACATTGATGGAGTTTTACTAATATGTGGCCATCACATTCCTTATGGGAGACAAAAAGAGGTTTAACTTATCGCTCACATTAGACAGAAAAAACAAAACCTGAAAATATTGTTGCTGGAAAGTTTTGGCATAGTTCAAATTTTTGCATCGTTCAAACAGCTTTCTAAGAACAGTGGTGTCATCCCTAGGAAATGAGAATTGAAATCCCTGTATGCAATCAGTTTGAATGACCTGACATAGCCCTTGGTGTCTCCCTTCTTCTGGAAGAGAGGGACCACTGAGGATGGGATTGGTGTGAGACTCTGGCCAGGGCTTCTCTAGAAGAAATCAGGTCACAATGACAAAGAGAAGTAAGGGTGGGGGCTGGACAGAGTGGGGCTGGGTGTTCTCAATGGGGCCCTGGGAAAGAACTAAAGCACAGTGGATATGTTGGGATTTTAAGGCAGGTGGAGGGACAGTATAAGATATATTAGACTGTGACCACTGGTAGTTGTTTTTTTTTTTGAGACAGAGCCTCACTTTTGTTGCCTGGGCCTAGAGGGCCATGGCGTCATCTTAGCTCACAGCAACCTCAAACTCCCAGGCTCAAGCCATCCTCTTGCTGAGGCCTCCTGAGTAGCTGGAACTACAGACATGCACCACTGTGACCAGCTAATTTTTTAGATATACATATGTTTAGTTGGCCAATTAATTTCTTTCTATTTTTAGTAGAGATGGGGTCTTGCTCTTGCTCAGGCTGGTTTTGAACTCCTGACCTTGAGCAATCCTCCTGCCTCGGCCTCCCAGAGTGCTAGGATTACAGGCATGAGCCACCACGCCCAGCCCACCCTGGTATGGATCCTGGTAGCAAGGACGAATTTTTCTCTACAACTCATGGAACCCTCCTTGTTTTTTCCTTGAAAACCCTTCTCTTCCTTTACTTCCAGAATAATGGCCCAGACCTATTTCCATTGCATTAGTCATTTCATGATAAATATTATTTTTTAAGAGAGTCTGTTTCTCTGTTTAGTAGACAGTAATTTTTTTTTTTTTGAGACAGAGTCTCGCTTTCTTGTCCAGGCTAGAGTGAGTGCCGTGGCGTCAGCCTAGCTCACAGCAACCTCAAACTCCTGGGCTCGAGCGATCCTTCTGCCTCAGCCTCCCGAGTAGCTGGGATTACAGGCATGTGCCACCATGCCCGGCTAATTTTTTATATATATATCAGTTGGCCAATTAATTTCTTTCTATTTATAGTAGAGACGGGGTCTCGCTCTTGCTCAGGCTGGTTTTGAACTCCTGACCTTGAGCAATCCGCCCGCCTCGACCTCCCAAGAGCTAGGATTACAGGCGTGAGCCACCGCGCCCGGCCGACAGTAATTTTTTGACAAAATGTTTAACCCATGTTTATTGAGAGAAAGATGTTGCACATCTTCCTTATTGTGGTTGTATATACGCATGCCCTCCTCCCCCCTCCCGACACCAGATAAATGTTACTCCTATATGTCCACTTAGGTGTTGATCCCTTAATACCAATTTGCTGGTGAGTACATGTGGGCACCAGAGATTTTATCTATATGTTCTTTCCAAACATTCTATCTGTATGTTCTTTGCTTTGACCTTGCATGCCATACTCTTCAAAAAATATAGAGGTGTGGAGAGGTACAGGAGCTCTATGAAAGGAAAAGTATCTCTCCACCTCTTGAGCCAGAGGGTGTGATATGAAGCATTCTTTGTTGCACCTTAACACTGGTAGAGACGCTGCAGATCTCTCCATGCCCGGGGTAGAGTGCCATGTCCTCAATCGAGCCCAGAGCCACCTGTAACTCCTGGGCTGAAGTTATCTTCTTGCCTCAGCCTCCCGAGTAGCTGGGACTATAGCCGTGCACCACAACATCAGGCTAAAGTTTACTATTTTTACTAGACACGGGGTGTCCCTCTTGCTCAAGCTGGTCTCCAACTCCTGAGCTCAGGGGATCCTTCTACCTTGGCCTCCCACAGTGCTAGGATTACAGGCCTGAGCCACTGTGTTGGGTCTCAGCTTAGAAAGGTGTGTCATGATCGCTAGCTAAGGACAAATCCAGTCTTCTCCCTCTACTACACCCTCTCTTGGCAGCTGAAACTCTACTGTTTGGGAGAACCGTGATGAAGTGGTGGTCACATGGAAAAGCTCAGTCCCACCGGTGCCTTGTGTTCCTGATCTTGTCTCTGTCATCAGAAATAGATGGTGAGATAGAAGGATGAATACTGTTGGGGGTTTCTCACACGAGGAAAACCAGAAATAGATGGATTTAGAGCTCCTACTATACAGCAGTCCCCCTGCGGAGCCCTAAACATGCACGGTTTCATTGGGTCCTTCAAGGGTCCCATAAGCCGGGGAACATGTTCATCACCAGCACCTTAAAGAAACTAAAGCTCATGCCTAAGGTCTGTGCCCAACAACACTGGCTCCTGGGTCTTCAGCGGGGTCCTTCCCGTGGCCCCTTCCGAAGGGTCCCTCACTTCAGGGTGTGTCTCCATTACTCACAGGTACTGACCATTACTCATCCTGATGCTATGCCAGTATCACAACCCGTCCTGTCAGACTTCCTCGATAGGGGATGTTGTAGAAAGTTCTCTCATGAATATGGCTTGGCTGTGTAAGGGGATGTGAGTTGTTTTAATGTGGGATGGATGATTTTAAAATACGCTACAGGTCTAAATGATTTTAGCTTTTCTTAAGACAACATGAGTGTCTTTACTGGCTCTGACTCTAGTTCAGAAAACACTGTGGCCTCCCAATCCCAAGTCAGGCATGGGCTGGCGGTTGGCTGACACTCCAGGCAACACACTGCATGGATGCCCCTTCCAGGGCAGGGGCCACATCTTTTTAGTGAACTCCTTTCCTGGAATAGCCAGCAACTATGGAAATTCGATGCATTCACCAGCAGTGAACTGGGTTCCAGATTGGTTAGCAGTGACGGTCCTTGGGAAGAAGGGGCTTTAGTCTAGTGGCTCAGGCTCACTCCCACAGAGGATGTTCCTGACCCCGGGCATGCGTATTTTGTGTATTATCCCACCAGACAGCACAAGAATAGACAAGGGCATAACAGATATCCAGGAAGAGGTTAAAGGAGGGAATCCCTCAAAATAAGAACAATTTCATTTTCATAGCTTCTGTTCCCGGAGTGGAACCTCATCGATCAGACTCTGAAGTGCCTCTGTTCCCTACGTCAGTAACTGGAGACCCCTGAGATTCAAACTGAAAAGCAGGTTAATTGATAACAGAAGACACAAGACAATTTAAGCTCATGTTTTTAAGTTCATGTTCTCTTTATATCTGGCTCTTTCCTTAGAATCATTGCCACACTTCTCATGGTTCCCTTGCAAGCTTCCCACAGCTGCATGGACTGGGCTCCAGGTCATAGGATGCCCTGCTGCCACAGGTAAGACAGGGCAGGGTACAGAGGAGAATGACCTCGGGCTTCCTCAAGGCCTGAGTTTCCCTCAGTATCTCCATTAGCCAAGCCCGAAGCTGGACAAATCTCTCCCAGTAGATATGATCAAAATTATCACCGTAACACTCAAGGGGGACAGGGAATATCACTGAGTTTAACCTTTCCAGCCTGACAGTGTGGCGCAACAGGTTCTCTAGGACAGACTTTGAGATTTGGTTCCCACAGAAGTTGAAGCTGATGATCTGGTGGCAGCGGCTCAAGGCAGGCAGGATGACATTCAACTGGGAGTCTGTGATCCAACAGTCCTCCAAGATCAGGACCTGTAGGGTACCTGCAACTTCCTCTAATAGAATTTGGAAGGGCTCAGGATTGAAATCGCTCAGTATGGTGCCAGTCAGGTCCAGCTCCTTTAGCTGATGAATGCTTGGGGACAGGAACAGCCAGTCCATTTGTGATTCTGAAATCCAGCACCCAGTTATTGTGAAGGATACCAAGGGGTTCTTGAGGAACCTGGGGAGAGGGAGCACTTAGTCCTGGAAATAGCAGTGGTGGCGAAGCAGCTCAGGATAGTATAATGTGTCACCCAAACACAAGCTAGCGTTCATCGCCTCATGATGGCCAACACCCAGGGTGCTGTGTGTGCAAGACTCTGCTCATTCTGGTCTGTCCCACTGTAGGCTGACTCCTCCCCCCATCACTTGTGCCCCTGGGTCAAGCCCACAGAACCTCTAAAGCTGTGCCCTCCTATTGGCAGCGAACCACACTTCTGGGCTGCAGGAGCCCACTGGGAGACACGCTTAAAGGAAAAGGCAGGACAAGATCCAGGAACAGCAGCTGGGATTCCCGGCCTGCGGGCTCACTGACACGCCTGTGTCATCAGCAAACCCCTTTTACACTTCTTCAGTCCTGCTCCCTCACCCTCTATTCCACAAGCATGTGTTTCCCATGTTAATTACCTGTCCTGTGCTCAGACATCCTGTGTCAGACGGGCAGTCACAGACAGGATGGCGTTCGCTACGCTGGCGGGAATGTAGCTTGTGTGTGCACTGCCCAGGTGGGGCTGTCCTATCTTGCTTCAATAACCTTGGTGTAACTTTTTTCTCAGCATATCCACTTAGTCACATTCATAAAGAGTAACTCTCAAACTCGCCCTCACTGTGTCTGAGCCCCCTTGTAACTCGCTGTCCAGCACTGTCCCTCTGAGCAGCCTCTACCCCAGCTCAACCCTCTGCATTCACTGGGGAGGTGACGTGACATCTGCTTCAGGACAGAGAAGTGAACACAACAAGGTTTTGACATCCTGTGTGTCCTTCGCTGTTATATACCTAGTTACTGGCACAGAGTAAATGTCCTTTAGTGCTTACTGTCACAAGGGAAGCTCTGGTCTGCTCTGCAGAGCAAGCTCACCGTCCTTGCTCACCTGACTAACTGCTGCAGATGGTTCTTGAAGAAATTCACCATGTCCAGGTGAAGCTTCTGGAGCTTGTCCAGCTTGCGGAATGTAGAGATCAGTTCCCACATGATCTCTGCCCCTATCCTTGGTGAACAGTAGGTACACCCGGGGAAGTGGCGGAACATGATTTTCCGAACATTCTTCATTTGGATAAGATAAGGGAGAAATTGTTCTAGACTATCCATCTCCCGGTAGGTGTGCACTTCAATGTCCTGGATACAGTTCAGGTCCATCATTTCTAAAAACTTTCTGACTTCATTGACGTACCTTACAGAAAGGACCAACTGCTTACAGCACAGGTGTACTAACTCCTTCCTCTGCTGGGCCCATTCACAGACATGCATGAGAAATTCCTGTAGGACAATGTCGGGGAAGCCAAAACAGAAATATACTACCACCTTCAGGCATCCCTGCCTTCCTGTGCATGGACAGTCCTCCCCTGTTTGCCTCTGACTCATGGCCAGTGAGGAACTCACAGGGGCTCCAGACCACACACTCCAGAAGTTCTCATCAACTTCCCGTAAATCCAGCACTTGCAGCTTCCACCCACTGTGGGCAAAACACAGGAGAGTCTCAGATTTAGGCAAAGACCAATGCGACCTGAGCCTTAATTCCCCATCCCAGACTTCAACCACTCCCGTCTTTGCTTCTTTGCCCTCTTCATTGCTCCATGCCCTTTCCCAGACTAAATCTATTCCAATGTCTGTTTCTCTTGCCTTTTAGTGGCACCGGAAGAAGCAGGTTCATTCTCCTTTGGGATCGCTCCACGGTGAGCAGTCCCAGCCTCCCAGGGGCTCTTTCCCAGAGTGGGCTCAGCAATGGGCAGGTCTCTGAGCTTCCTCACTGGCACCACCAGGAGCCTCTGGTCCACCCTTGGGCCCCCACTCTCCCTGACCCAGCTGTCTGTGCCCAGAACCCTGTGCCCTCCCTACAAGGCTCCCTGGGTCAGCCTCACCTGGGGGGAACCTTCTGGGCCAGCAGCACATCCAGCCCGTCCAGCACAGCTCTTAGGGTCTCCAGCTCAGGGGTCAACATCAGGGACCCCAGAGGCAGGCAGGTGAAGGGCCAGGCCTGCACCATGGCCGTCAGGACTTTTCTGTGTCTCTTGGTGAAGGCCTCCATGAATAGTTGTGGGAAGAGCTCCCTTGGCAGCTCTTTTACAGCAGGGATGGCCACGGCCTCGTCCCTCAGCAGGCTCTGCCCCGCCAGTTGCAGGAGTCTGGGTGGGGCCTGGAGGCTCATCCTGATCAAAATCTGCAAGTGAAAAGTCCTCATGATAAATCCATAGAAAATGCATGCTTTCAGTCCAGTTGTGATCACCCCACCTTCTCCTAGGGCCGCTGTCCCTGCTGTGGGAGTGGGGGAATCAGTCCACAGTTTCCCAATTGAAGTTTATTTACACTCCATGGCAACGAAGCTGTAGCTCTGACACCAGGAGGACTGTCTCCTAACTACCAAGGAGAGGACGGCTTGACCACTGCCCCTCTGAGTTTCCCCCAGTGCTCCACTAAATCCCAGTGCCATGGGAAATGTGACTGAGCAGACTGAGAGCTAGCCTCCACCCTTTTGGAGAAGAAATTCCTAATCTCTAGAACCATGGGATCTCAGTTCACACAATCTGGCTGGGGATTACTAGAAGGGTATCTTGCCTGGGCACTGTGACTCAAGCCAAAATCAACACTTTGAGAGGCTGAGGCAGGACAGTTTGAGGCCAGGAGTTTGAGTTCAGGCAAAAGGAAGATCCTTCTTTCCCCATTCAACCCCCATAATATTCTGAAATAAAAACAAAAGAAAAAGAAAAGAAGTTCGAAGTGAGGTAAAGCAAATCATGAATCAGAATTTTTGCAATGAAGACAAGACTGCATTGAAAGGAAAAAGACTGGGTACTTCTCTGTGTCACCTAGAGCTCCCTTATCTGAGACTGGCTGACTGTAGATCAGATGGGACTGTCCCTATGGAGGTGTCTAACTTACCAAATCTGGAAGCAGTCTGCAGGGCTTTGGGACTCTGTATGGATCTTTAGGAGCTCACATTGACCTTTCCAGTCACTCTTCCTCTTTTCAACTGCCAGCTTCCAATCAGAATGTGGTATTTGATGAGATACTTGAAGCTCCACCCAGCTCCCCCTGATGGACTTTTTGGATTTCTCCATATTGATTGATAGAAGCAGATATCCAGTCATGAAATTGAAAGAATTAGGGATAGGATGAAAGTGGAGAATTCATTCCTGGCCTGGTGGAGTGGCTCAATCCTGTAATCCTAGCACTCTGGGAGGCCGAGGTGGGCAGATTGTTCAAGGTCAGGAGTTTCAAACCAGCCTGAGCAAGAGGGAGACCCCGTCTCAACTATAAATAAAAGGAAATTAATGGGCCAATTGACATATATAGAAAAAATTAGCCAGGCATAGTGGCACATGCCTGTAGTCCCACTACTCCGCAGGATTAGGTAGCAGGATTGCTTGAGCCCCAGTTTGAGGTTGCTGTGAGCTAGGCTGGTGCCATGGCACTCACTATAGCCTGGGCAGGATAGCGGGACTCTGGCTCATAAAAAAAAAACAATAAAAAACAAAGAATTCATTCCTTCAGGGAGTCTACATACATCGATGGAGTATTACTACTATGTGGGCATCACAGTCCTGATGGGAGACAGAAAGGGGTTTAACTTGTCGCTCACATTAGACAGAAAAAACAGAACCTGCAAATATTGTTGCTAGGAGATTTTGGTCGCGTCAAAATTATGAAATTTTTGCATAGTTCGAACAGCTTTCTAAGAACAGTGGTGTCACGCTAGGACACGAGAATAGAAATTTCTGTATGCAATCAATGTTCAATTACCTGACACAGCTGTTGGTGTCTCCCTTCATGCGGAACAGAGGGATCACTGAGGATGTGATTGGTATAGGACTCAGGCCAGGGCTTCTCTGGAAGAAATCAGGTCACAATGACAAAGAGAAGTAAGGGTGGGGGCTGGACAGAGTGGGGCTGGGTATTCTCAGTGGGGCCCTGGGAAAGAACTAAAGCACAGTGGATATGTTGGGATTTTTAGGCACGTGAAGGGAGAGTATAAGATATATTAGACTGAGGCCACCCTGGCATTTTTATTTTTTTTTGAGACAGAGTCTCACTTTTGTTGTGCGGGCTAGAGTGCCATGGCATCAGCTTAGCTCACGGCAACCTCAAACTCCCAGGCTCAAGCCATTCTCCTGCCTCAGCCTCCTGAGTAGCTGGGACTACAGACATGTACCACCATGCCTGGGTAATTATATATATATATATATATATATATATTTAGTTGGCCAATTAATTTCCTTCTATTTATAATAAAGACGGGGTCTTGCTCTTGCTCAGGCTGGTTTTAAACTCCTGACCTTGAGCAATCCTCGGGCCTCGGCCTCCCAGAGTGCTAGGATTACAGGGCTGAGCCACCGCGCCCGGCCCGCCCTGGTGTTGATCCTGGTAGCCAAGGAGGATTTTTTTCTCTACAACTCATGTAACCCTCCTTGTTTTTCCCTTGAAAACCCTTGTCTTCCTTTACTTTCAGAAAAATGCCCCAGACCTATTCCTATTGCATTAGTCATTTCATGCTAAATATTATTTTTTAAGAGAGTCTGTCTGTTTCTCTTTGTGTTAAATAGACAGTATATTTTTTTGACAAGATGTTTAACCCATTTTTTAAGAGAAAGAGTTAAAAGGACCACGTCACTCCACATGAGCGTGATGGGAACATCCGGGTTGTTCTTTCTGCCATCTGAATCCGCACGTCGGCAGTGAGACCCTACAGGTCACATCTGGCAGGCTTCTCAAATAATGGCCTGGGGAAGGTCTTGTGATTCATGGCCTACATGTCCCTGCGTGAGGAGTCTTTTTGTGAATTGCTCAAATGCTATCCTAAGTTCTTCGGACTGTTCAGGTATTGAGGTAACGTAGGTTTGGCTGTGCACATTTTACCAATCAATAAAGCCCAAGTTCAGAGAGGGCTTTATTCATCAATAAAGTCACCTAGTTCATCCGGGTAACTTCTCTAGATCACGCAGTAAGTGAGTAGCAGAGCCCTAAGACAGCTCCGACAGTCTCAATGCTTCAATTTTTCTTAATTATTGTTTTTTTTCTTATTTCTTTTCCTCTATATTTTTTCTTTTTCATCTTCAAATCTCACAGCATGTAACTGGGCATCAATGCTTCTATTTTAAAGAATATTAATCAGCGATTGTGGCGGGCACCATGGCTCACCGCTGTAATCCTAGAACACTGGGAGACCAAGCAGGCAGATTGCTCGAGGTCAGGAGTTTGAAACCAGCCTGAGCAAGAGGGAGACCCCGTCTCTACTATAAATAGAAAGAAATTAATTGGCCTAATAATATATATAGAAAAAATTAGGGGGGCATGGTGGCACATGTCTGTAGTCCCAGCTATTCAAGAGGCTGAGGCAGCAGGATCGCTTGAGTCCAGGAGTTTGAGGTTGCTGTGAGCTAGGCTGAATCTAGCCTGAGCAACAAATCGAGAGTCGGTCTCAAAATAAATAAATAAATAAATAAGTGATTGCTTAAAATAAACAGTATTCCCTGGTCCTAAAATCAAAACAGTTGTGTGGCTAAGAAATCTCTGTTTGTCTATTGAAAACTGGGAAATTTGGGGTGTAAAGGGAAGCCATGCTACTTTCCCTATCACGTCTTAGCTAACTTTTCCTTTCCAGTATTAGAACCACTATCTTTGTATTTCTTTTCTATCCTTTTTTTTTTTTTTTTTCATTTGAAACAGACTCTCGCTGTGTTGCCTGGGCTAGAGTGCCATGGCGTCATATTAGCTCATAGCAACCTCAAACTCCTGTCTGAAGTGAGCCTCCTGCGTCAGCCTCCCAAATAACTAGGACTACAGGCATGTGCCACCATGCCAGGCTAATTTTTTCTATACATTTTTAGCTGTCAAATTAATTTATTTCTATTTTTTCTGTTTGTTTGTAGAGACAGAGTCTCGCTGTTGCTCAGGCCGGTCTCAAACTCCTGAGCTGAAAGGATCTGCACACCTCGGCCTCCAGACTGCTAGGATTACAGGCGTGAGCCACCGTGCCTGGCCTAATGTGTGTAGCTTTGTATCAAGGAATTATAGCAAAATAGAATGCAGTTTTTGATCTACATGAATTGATAGACACAAATCTCAAAAAAAAAAAAAGATGTTTCCAGAGAAATCACATTGAGAAGGATATATAAAGTATGACATCGATGTCAATTTTACCAACATTGAAAATAATTTCTGTTATTGATGAACACATGTATGAAGAATATAATTAAAACATGGATGGTAATAATATAGAAACAAATTGAATTCAGTGGCAATCTCTGGGCAGGAAAGAAGAGAAGGGGCTTCCTCAGTAAAGGAGGGGACCCCGGAAGATTGATCTGCCAGGTAACCCCTCAGGGGTGACTGAAGTCATGTGGAAATATGCCAACATTGTGAGTGCGTGTCCATGTGTTGTTTTTAATACTCAGCACACTGTTCCCTGTGTTTAGAATTGTGTGTAAAGAAAACTGTAGAGAGATGAAAGATGAGCATGTAGCAATAGGGAAGTTGAGAACTCTAGAGAAGTTTTGTTCTAAAGAGAAAAAACAAAATGATGGGGAATCACATGACAGCAAGAGCAAGTTTTCTTTTCCTTCCTAGTGCTTTTTTTTGTAAACTGTCGTGTGTGAAGATCATGTCTGTGAGGTGATGGTTGTGAAGTCTCTGACAGGATTAAACCAAACTACCCCATCTTAAAGTGATGGGGTAATCATGGAAGAAAGCATTGAGGAGCTGAAGAGACTCTCTCATGTGCACAGTGATTTTTAGTATTAACACTGTGTGATCGGTCATGGAAATACCATCGGTGTGTGCATTTCCATAAACACGCAGGAGGCTAGCGTGTGGACCCTTTGTTGCATAAACTACTGGTCATACATGCCAGCTACAAAGAATGAGGACAACCCTTAAAGACCTACCCTTGAGAGGACAGGAGTGAGATGCTGGATGGGGCAGTGGCACACTGTGTCTATGAGGGAAGAGAAAATGCGACGTGTCTGTGAGCACGTAGAGATGCACAGGAAGGCAGAGGAAAGTGTGAAGAAGGCAAACTGAACCGACCCATCTGCAGAGGAGCCCGGGGTGAAGGGAAGGACAGGGGAACCGTGTGCCGTGTCCGTGTCACGGGGTGTCTTACGCTGAGGATGCCATCCTGCTGGAGCACGGGAACAGGTGTGAAAAACGAGAGAATTTCTGCCACGTGCACCTCTTCTGAACAGTAGGCCACATGAGGTGACCCAGTGTCACAACTGCTATTTTGTGTATCTTACTGATAGCCGGCAGATATTGACGTTCCCACATTGCATTTTACTGGCTATACGCTGATGATAAAGATTTCCTTGCACCGTACAGTCATCAAACATTCTGCCATGTGCCATTCTCCCTGCTCCGCTGTGGGATCACAGGGTGACAGGACACAGTCGTCCCCCTCTAAGGAGCACTCTGTGTCCAGCAGGTAAGAGTGTTAAGGGAAACAGTCATTCAGCAGCATACCCTTTCTGCCGGGTCCGGCAGTCTTGCTTTTTGGTGTTTACCCAAGCAAGTAGACCTGCACCTTGATGCTTAAGGCGGCTCTATTCATAACTGCTCACACTGGGAAGTTGCCATGATGCCCTTCATTAGGCGAATGCATGTGATCATGCATCTGTGATCATGCAAACAATCTGTGATCATGCAAACAATCTGTGACCATGCAAACAATCAAATGTTATTAGTGTATGAATAGACATGGGAAACCTCACAGGGGCTCCAGAACACACGCTCCAGAAGTTCTTATCAAATTTCCGTAAATCCAGCACTTACAGCTCCCACCCACTGTGGGTAAAACACAGGAGAGTCTCAGATTAAGGCAAAGACCAATGCGACCTGAGCTTTCATTCCCCACCCAGACATCAGCCACTCCCGTCTTTGGTTCTTTGCCCTCTCGATTGTTCCATGCCCTTTCCCGACTGGATGTTTTCCAGTGTCTGTTTCTCTTGGTTTTTAGTGGCACCGTCAGAAGCAGGTTCATTCCTTTTTGGGCTCAATGCAGGGTGACCAGTCCCAGCCTCCCAGGGGCTCTTTCCCAGAGTGGGCTCAGCAATGGGCAGGTCTCTGAGCTTCCTCACTGGCACCATCAGAAGCCTCTGGTCCACCCTTGGGCCCCCACTCTCCCTGGCCCAGCTGTGTGTCCCCAGACCCCTGGGCCCTCCCTACAAGGCTCCCTAGGTCTGCCACACCTGGGGCGAACCTTCTGGGCAAGCAGCACATCCAGCCCATCCAGCACAGCTCATAGGGTCTCCAGTTCAGGGGCCAGCATGAGGGACCCCAGAAGTAGGCAGGTGAAGCACCAGCCCTGCACCAGGGCCGTCAGGACTTTTCTCTGTCTCTTGGTGAAGGCCTCCATGAATAGTTGTGGGAAGAGCTCCCTTGGCAGCTCCTTTACAGCAGGGATGGCCACAGCCTCGTCCCTCAGCAGGCTCTGCCCCGCCAGTTGCAGGAGTCTGGGTGGGGCCTGGAGGCTCATCCTGATGAAAATATGCAAGAAAAAAGTCCTCAGGACAAATCCATAGAAAATGCATCCTTTGCAGTCCAGTCGTGATCACCCCACCTTCTCCTAGGGCCGATGACCCTGCTGTGGCAGAGGTGGAACAATCCACAGTCTCCCTCATTATACTTTGTACTCCATGGCCATGAAGGCGTAGCTCTGGCACCAGGAGGACTGTCTCCTACCTGCCAAGGAGGGAACACCTTGACCACTGCCCCATGATTATCACCGAGTGCTCCACTCAATCCCGTTACCACTGGCCAGTGTTACTGGGCAGGCTGGCAGCTAGCCTCCACCCTTTTTGAGGATAAATTCCTGATCCCTAAAACCATGGGGATGGCAGTGTCATCGGGCCCACCACTGCCCACGTTGTCAGTTCACACAATCTGGCTGGGGAATATTGAAAGGACATCCTGCCTGGGCACCGTGGCTCACGCCAATTATCACAACTCTTTGGGAGGCTGAGACAGGAAGATTGTTTGAGGCCAGGAGTTTCACACCAGGCAAGAGGAAGACTCTTCTTACTCCATTTCTACACCCATAATCTTGTGAAATAAAAATAAAAGTAGCTTGAAATGAGATAATGCAAATCATGAATCAGAATTTTTGCAATGAAATCAAGATTATATTTAAAGGAAAAATGACTGGATACTTCTCTGTGTCATATATATATATATATACTTTTCAGACAGAGTCTCAATACGTTGCCTGGGCTAGAGTGCCATGGTGTTAGTCTAGCTCACAGAAACCTCAAACTCCTGGGCTCAAGCTATCCTTCTCTCTCAGCCTCCTGAGTAGTGGGGACTACAGGCATGTGCCACCATGCCCGGCTAATTTTTTCTACATATTTTTAGTTGGCTAATTAATTTTCTTTCTATTTTTAGTAGAGATGGGGGTCTCGCTCTTGCTCAGGCTGGTTTTGAACTCCTGACCTTGAATGATCCTCTCACCTCAGCCTCTCGGAGATTCTCTGTGTCATCCTGAGCTTCCCTACCAGAGACTGGCTGACGGTAGATCAGTTGGGACTGTCTTTATGGAGGTCACTGACTAACCAGACTGGACTCAGTTTCCAGGGTGCTGGGGCCTCAGGAAGACGCAAGCAGTCACTGTAGTCTGCAGGGCTTGGGGACTCTCCTTGGATCTTCAGGAGCTATATTGACCTTTCCACTCATTCTTCCCCTTTTCACCTAACAGCTTCCAATAAGAATGTGGTGGTATTTTTTATGATTCCTAAAGATCCACCCAGATTACCCTGATGGACTTTTTGGCTTTCTCCATATTGCTTCACTGAATCAGATCATGAAAGTGAAAGAATTAGGGGTGGTCTGAAAGTCAAAAATTTATTTGACCAGGCTGGGCATGGTGGCTCATGCCTGTAATCCTAGCACTCAGGAAGGCCCAGGAGGGAGGATCCCTCAAGGTCAGGGATTGAAAACCAGCCTGAGCAAGAGCGAGACCTCATCTCTACTACAAATGGAAAGAAATTAATTGGACAACTGAAAATATATAGAAAAAATTAGTCAAGAATGGTGGCACATGCCTGTAGTTCCAGCTACTGGAGAGGCTGAGACAGAAAGATTGCTTGAGCCCAGGAGTTTGAGGTTTCTGTGAGCGAGGCTGATGGCACGGCACTCTAGCACAGGCAACACAGGGAGAATCTGCTTCAAAAAAAAATTCATTCCTTCAGGCACTCCATAGACATTGATGGAGTTTTACTACTATGTGACCATCATAGTCCTGATGGGAGACAGAAGAGGGTTTAAACTGTTGCTCACATTAGACAGAAAAAACAAAACCTGAAAGTATTGTTGCTGGGACTTTTTGTCCGCATCATTATTATGAAACTTTGATAATTCAAACAGCTTTCTAGGAGCAGTGGTGTCATCCCTAGCAAATGAGAAGGGAAATCTGTGTGTGCAATCAATGTTCAATTACCAGACACAGCCGTGGGTGTGTCCCTTCACGGGGAAGAGAGGAACCACTGAGGATGTGGTTGGTGTGAGACTCAGGCCAGTCCTTCTCTGGAGGAAATCAGGTCACAGTGGCAAAGAGAAGTAAGGGTGGGGGTTAGGCAGGGTGGGGCTGGCTGATCTCAGTGGGGCCTGGGAAAGAACTAAAACACAGTGAACACTCTGAGAGGATGAGACGGGAGGATCCTTTCAGCTTAGGATTTCGAGAGCAGCCTGAGCTAGAGTGAAACCCCGTCTCTACTAAAAATAGAAAGAAATTATTTGGCCAACTAAAAATATATAGAAAAAATTAGCCGGGCATGGAGTTGCATGACTGTAGTTCCAGCCACTCGGGAGGCTGAGGCAGAAGGATCGCTCGAGCCCAAGATTTTGAGGTTGCTATTAGCTAGGTTGATGCCCCTTTCCAAACATTCTATCACTATGTTCTTTGTTTTGACCTTGCATGCCTTTCTCTTCAATAAATACAGAGGTTTTGAGAGGTACAGGAGCCCTTTGAAAGGAAAGCTGTCTCTCCTCCTCTTGAGCTGGAGGATATGATCTGGAGCATTCTTTGTTGCACCTTAATACTAGTAGAGACGCTGGAGAACTCTCCATGCCCAGGCTAGAGTGCCATGGCCTCAGTCTAGCCCAGAGCTGCCTGCAAGTCCTGAGCTGAAGCGATCCTCTTACCTCAGCCTCCCGAGTAGCTGGCACTACAGCCGTGCACCACAACATCGGGCTAATATGTACTATTTTTACTAGAGACGGAGTCTCCCTGTTGCTCAGGCTGGTGTCCAACTCCTGAGCTCAAGCTATCCTTCCACCTTGGCCTCCCACAGTGCTAGGGTTACAGGCCTGAGCCACCCGGCTGGGTCTGGGCTTGGGAAGGTATGTCATGATCGCTAGCTAGGGACAGATCCAGTCTTCTCCCCCCTACCATGCCCTCTCTTGGCAGCGGAAGCTCTGCTGTTTGGGAGAACCGTGATGAAGTGGTGGTCACATGGAAAAGCTCAGTCCCACCTGAGCCTTGTGTTCCTGATCTTCTCTCTGTAATCAGGAATAGATGGTGAGATAGAAGGATGAATACTGTTGGGTGCTTCTGATAAGAGGAAAAACAGAAATCGATGCATTTATAGAGCTCCGACAAAACAGCAGGCCCCGTGCAGAGCCCTAAACATGCATTGTTTTATTGTGTCCTTCAAGGGTCCCATGAGCCGGTGAACAAGTTCATCATCAACGCCCTAAAGAAAACTAAAGCTCATGCCTAGGACTGTGCCCAACAACACTGGCTCCTGGGTCTTCAGCAGGGTCCTTCGTGTGGGTCCCATGGCCCCTTCCGAAGGGTCCCTCACCACAGGGTGTGACTCCATTACTCACAGGTACTGACCATTACTCATCCTGATGCTATGCCAATACCACAACACGTCCTGTCCCATTTCCTCGATAGGAGAAGCAATGGAGGGTTCTCTCGTGAATATGACTTAGCTTTGCAAATGGATGTGGGTTGTTTTAATGTGGGATGGATGTATTTAAAATATGCTACAGGCATAAATGATTTTCTCTTTTTTCTAATGAGAACATCTGTGTCTTTACTGGCCCTGACTTTAATTCAGAATATGCCGTGGCTCCCAATCCCAAGGCAGGCGTGGGCTGGCTCTGCCCTAACGCTCCTGGGAACACACAGCATGGATGTCCCATCCAGGGCAGGGGCCACATCTTTTTAGTGAAGCCCTTTCCTGGCACAGGCAATAGCCAGCAGCTGTGGAAATTCAATCCATTGATCAGGAGTGAACTGATTCCCAGACTGGTTAGCAGTGAAGGTCCCTAGGAAGAAGGGGCTTTAGTCTAGTGGCTCAGGATGACTCCCACAGAGAATGTTCTAGAACCTGGACATGAATATCGTGTGTATTATCCCACTGGACAGCACAGAAATAGACAAGGGCATAACAGATATCCAGGAAGAGGTTAAAGGAGGGAATCCATTGAAATGATGATGAATTCACTTTGATAGCTTCTGTTTATGGAGCAGAACCTAATTGATCAGACTCTGAAGTGCCTATGTTCCTTACATCAGTAACTGGAGATCCCTGAGATTCAAACTGAAAAGCATGTTAATTGCTTACAGAAAACACTAGACAGTTTAAGCTTATGTTCCCTTTATTTCTTGCTCTTCCCTTAGAACCATTGTCACAGTTATCACGGTTCCCTTCCAAGCCTCCCACAGCTGCACGGACTGGGCTCCAGGTCATAGGATGCCCTGCTGCCACAGGTAGGGCAGGGGAGAGTACGGAAGAGAATCACCTCGGGCTTCCTTAAGGCCTGAGTTTCCCTCAATATCTCCATCAGCCAAGCCTGAAGCTGGAGAAACCTCTCCCAGTAAATAGAGTTAAAAATACCACCATAACACTCGCTGGGGACAGGGTATATCACTGAGTTTAACCTTTCCAGCCCGACGGTGTGGTGCAACAGGTTCTCTAGGGCAGCCTTGGAGATTTGGTTCTCACAAAAGTTGAAGGTCATCACCTGGTGGCAGCAGCTCAAGGCAGTCAGGATGACACTCAGCTGGGAATCTGATATCCAACAGTCCTGTAAGATCAGGACCTGCAGGGTGGCTGCAACTTTCTCTAGTAGAATTTGGAGGGGCTCAGGATTGAAACCTCCCAGTATGGTGCCAGTCAGGTCAAGCTCCTTTAGCTGATGAATGCTTGGGTACAGGAAGAGGCTGTCCATTTCTGATTCGGAAAGCCTGCACCTATTTAGTGACAAGAACTCCAAGGGGTTCCTGAGGCACCTGGGGAGAGAGATCACTTAGTCCTAGGAATAGAAATGGAAAGTGGAGGCTGGTGGGGAAGCAGCTCAGGACAGGAGTATGTGGCACCCAAATACAAGCAAGCTTCTTGTCATCACCGCATGATGGCCAACACCCAGGGTGCTGTGCGTGTAAGACTCTGCTCTTTCTGGTCTGCCCCTCTGTAGGCTGACTCCTCCCACCATCACTTTTGCCCTTCGGTCAAGCCCACAGAACCTCTAAAGTTGTGCCCCTGTTGGAAGCTAACTGCATCTCTGGGCTGCATGAGCCCACTGGGAGACACGTTTAAGGGACACGACAGGGCAAGATCCAGCAACAGCAGCTGGGATTCCCAGCCTGCGGGCTCACTGACACGCCTGTGTCATCAGCAAACCCCTATTAAGGTTCTTCAGTCCTGCTCCCTCACCCTCCATTCCACAAGCATGTGTTTGCCATGTTAATCACCTTTCCATGCTCAGACATCCTGTGACAGACAGGCAGTCACAGACAGGATGGCGTTCACTATGCTGGCGGGAATGTAGCTTGTGTGTGCACTGCGCAGCTGCGGCGTGCTTTCCCTGCTTCAATAACCTCCCTGTACCTTGTTTCTCAGCATATCCACTTACTCACACTTCTAAACAGTAATTCTCCAACTCACCCTCACTGTGTCTGAGAACACCTGTAGCTCGCTGTCCAGCAGTGTCCCTCTGAGCAGCCTCTACCCCAGTTGATCCCTCTGCCTTCACTGGGGAGGTGATGTGACATCTGCTTCAGGACAGAGCAGTGAACACACCAAGGCTTTGACATCCTGTGTGTCCTTTGCTGTTACCTGCTCAGCTACTGGCACAGAGTAAATGTCCTTTAGTGCTTACTATCACAAGGGAAGCTCTGGTCTGCTCTGCAGAACAAGCTCACCGTCCTCGCTCACCTGAATACCTGGAGCAGAGGGTCCTCATGGAAGTTGACCCTGTGCAGTTGAAGCTTCTGGAGCTTGTCCAGTTGGAGGAATGTAGAGGTCAATTTCGTCATGATCTCTTTGCCTATCCTTGGGGAAGAGTTGATACACGGCGGGAATTGGCGGAAGAGGATTTCATGAACACTCTCCATTTGGATAAGGTACGAGACAAATTGTTCTTGACTATCCAAGTCCCAGTAGGTCTTCACTTCAATGTCCTGGATACAGTTTGGGTCCACCATTTCTAAAAACTTTCAGACTTCATAGAAGTGTATTACAAAAAGGACCATCTTCTTACAGCACAGGTGTACTAAATCCTTCCTCTGCTGGGCCCATTCACAGACATGCATGAGAACTTCCTGTAGGATAATGTCGGGGAAGCCAAAATGGAAGTCTAGGACAACCTTCAGTGGCCGCTGCCTTCCTTTGCATGGACAGTCCTCTGTTTGCGTCTGACTCGTGGCCCGTGAGGACCTCACAGGGGCTCCGGACCACACGCTCCAGAGGCTCCAGAAGTTCTCATCAACGTCCCGTAAATCCAGCACCTGCAGCTTCCACCACTGTTGGTAAAACAAAGTGAGTCTCAGATTTAGGCAAAGACCACTGGGACCTGAGCCTTCACTCCACACCCCAGACATCAGCCACTCCCATCCCTGCTTCTTTGCTCTCTCAATTTTTCCATGCCCTTTCCTGACTGGATGTTTTCCAGAGTCCGCTTCTCTTGCCTTTACTGGCACTGGAGGAAGCAGGTTCTTTCCCATATGGGGTTGCTGCACGGTGAGCAGTCCCAGCCTCCCAGGGGCTCTTTCCTAGAGTGGGCTCAGCAATGGGCAGGTCTCTGAGCTTCCTCTCTGGCACCATCAGATGCCTCTGGTCCACCATTTGGCCCCCACTCTCCCTGACCCAGCTGTGTGTCCCCAGACCCCTGGGCCCTCCCTACCAGGCTCCCTGGGTCAGCCTCACCTGGGGTGAACCTTCTGGGCAAGCAGCACATCCAGCCCGTCCAGCACAGCTCTTAGGGTCTCCAGGTCAGGGGTCAGCATGAGGGTGAAGGGCCAGGCCTGCACCATGGCCGTCAGGACTTTTCTCTGTCTCTTGGTGAAGGGCTCCATGAACAGTTGTGGGAAAAGCTCCCTTGGCAGCTCCTTTACAGCAGGGATGGCCACGGCCTCGTCCCTTAGCAGGCTCTGCCCCGCCAGTTGCAGGAGTCTGGGTGGGGCCTGGAGGCTCATCCTGATCAAAATCTGTAAGGAACGGGTACGATGAACACGATTAGGATGATGGACACACTTGTACTCACGTGTACAAATGCGACTCAAGCACTACAACCATGTAACAAAAACATTTGTGCCCCCTTAGTATTTTGAAATTTAAAAAATCTCCAAAGGTTAGGGCGCAGTGGCTCATGCCTTTAATCCTAGCACTCTGGGAGACCAAGGAGGGTGGATTGCTGGAGGTCAGAAATTGGATACCAGCCGGAGGAAGAGCTAAACCCCGTCTCTACTATAAATACAAAGAAATTAATTGGCCAACTAGTATATATATAGAAAAAATTAGCCAGGCATGGTGGTGCATGCCTGTAGTCCCAGTTACTCGGGAGGCCGAGGTAGCAGGATTGCTAGAGCCCGGGATTTTTAGGTTGCTGTGAGCTAGGCTGTCGCCAGGGCACTCACTCTAGCCTGGGCAACAAAGTGAGACTATGTTTAAAAAAAAAAAAAAAAAAAATCTGCAAGGAAATACTCCAGAGGACAAAAGCCATATAAAATGCAGTCTTCTCAGGCCAACCCCAATCCCCTCATCTCCTAGGGCAAATGTCCTTGGTCTGACAGAAGCGGACCAGTCCTCCTTTTCCCCCAATTCTACTCTGCATTCAGTGGCTATAAAGCCATAGCCCTGCCCCTACTGAGTCAAAGATGAGTATCTTCCAACCGCCAAGGGTGTGGGGGTGGGGACAAGAGGACCACTAGCCCATTGGTTTCATCCATTGCTCCGCTAAATCCCAGTTGTCTGGTGCGTGTTACCAGGGGACTGAGCACTGGCCCAGCCTTCTCCAGGAAGACTGTCTCACCATCAGTCAAGGCCCTAACACAGCGGGAATGGGAGTGTCATGTGGCCCCACGCAGCCCACGTTCTCAGTTCCCACAATTAACCTGGTTCTTTGGGAATGAGGAAAAGAACTCCTAAAATAGGTGTCATTCGGTTTTCATTTTAAAAAGTAGAAGTGAAAAAGTGTAAAATGAAATTGTGGCAGTATTATAGAGCATTTGCAAGCTAGAGATGGAAAACCGTTTCTCTGAGATTTTGATTCCAAAGCGCATCCCTTACACATACTAAAAATTATCCACTTTGGGATGGAGTCTATGAGCAGAAATGGATCAAGGGTTCAGAACACGCACTCCATTCTTTAAAATAGTATATAAAATATTTCTCAGCTTTTAGGAGGAAAGAAAGCCTCCCTTGTAAAATGACAGTACCACAAAGCGCGTGAACTGTAATTTAGGGTCATACAAAATAAATGTTCAACATTTGGATGAATGAAATTTTCATTTAATTGGATGTTTATGCTTTTAAAAAACCTGCTTGGCCAAGCATCTTGAAATGTTATAAACCAAAGTACAAATAAAAATGTTCAGAATAGGCTGGGTGAGGAGGCTCACACCTGCAATCCTAGGACTCTGGGAGGCCGAGGCGGGAGGATTGCTTGAGCCCAGGAGTTTGAGACCAGCCTGAGCAAGAGTGAGAGCCTGTCTCTACTACAAATAGAAAGAAATTAAACAAAAACAACTAAAAATAGAGACTCTGTCCACAAAATCAAATTGTTTAGAATAAATACAAACTGCATTTAGAGGAAAACACAAAGTCTAAGACTATTAATGTGAAAAACACTCAGGATACTTCCCTGTGCATCTGAGACTGGCTGACAGTAGATGGGTTGGGACTGTCCTTATGGGGGTCACTGACTTACCAGATCTGGACTCAGTTTGCAGGGCACTGGGACCTCAGGCAGAAGCAAGTGGTGACTCCAGTCTGCAGGGCTTTGGGACTCTCTGTGAGTCTTCAGGAGCTCACATTGCCCTTTCCAGTCGCTCCTCCCCTTTTCAACTAGCAGCTTCCAATCAGAATGTGGTATTTGATGAGATTCCTGAAGCTCCACCCAGTTAATCCTGATTGAATTTCTTTTTTTTTCTTTTTGAGACAGAGTCTCACTCTTGCCTGGGCTAGAGTGTCTAGGCCTGAGCCTCGCTCACATCAACCTCAAACTCCTGGGCTCACGCGATCCTCTTGCCTCAGCCTCCCAAGTACATGGGACTATAGGCATGCGCCACCAAGTCTGACTAATTTTTATATGAATATATGTATATACATATATATATTTATACTTTTTTTTTTTAGTTGTCCAGCAACTACTAATTGTTCAGTAGAGACGGGGTCTAGCTCTTGCTCAGGCTGTTCTGGAACTCCTGACCTTGAGCAATCCTCCTGCCTCAGCCTCCCAGAATGCTAGGATTAGAAGCATAAGCTACTGCACCCTGGCCTTAATGTCCATCTTAATTGCTTCATTGACTCTGTGATCATTCAGGAGCAAGTCTAATTTCCACAGATCTGTATAATTTCTGAAGCTCCTCTTCATATTGATTTGATTTCCAGCTTTATTCCACTTAGGTCTGAGAAGATACTTGATATGATTTCAATATTATAAAATATGCTAAGACTTCTTTTGTGGCCTACCATGTGGTCTATCTTGGAGAATGTTCCATGTGCTGGTGAAAAGAATGTATAACTTGTAGTAGTTGGATAGAATGTTGTATAAACATCTGTTAAATTCATTTAGTCTAAAGTCCAATTTAAATCCAAGGTGTCTTTGTTGATTTTCTGTCTCAGTGATCTGTCTCTTGATTGAGTATCGTGTTGAAATCCCTCACTATTATTGTATTACTGTCTATCTCTTTCTTTAGATCTAATATGATAATAATTGTATGAATCTGGGAGCTCTGATGTTGGATGTGAATATATTACATTTTGTTATATCTGGTTGCTGAATTGATCCCTTTATCATTATATAATAATGTTCCTGGTCTTTTTCTTGTTTTGTTTTGTTTTTACCATTTTGATTTAAGAACTCTTTAATCTGATATAAGTGCATCCCCTCCTGCCCACTTTTGGTTTCCATTGGTGTAGAATAGCTTTTTCCGTACCTTCTCTTTCAGTCTATATGTGAGTTTTTTGTAAGTAGCATATATTTAGATCATGGTTTTTTATGCAGTCTACCAATCTATATCTTTTTTTTTTTTTTTTTAGTGACTGCAATCATCTGGCACAATCTATATCTTTTGAGCGCAGCATTTAACCCACTTATGTTCAAGGTTAATATTGATATGTGAGGCTTTGCTCTTGTCATATTGTTGACTGTTTTCTAGTTATTGTATAGATTCTTATTTTCTTCTATTTCTCTCTGTTTTTCTCTTTGTGGTTTGATGAAATTCTGTGGTGCTGCTATTTGATTCCTCTGTCTTCCTCTTTTGTTTAATTGTTTTATATGACTTGTGAATTATTTTTTGTGTGTTTCTGTGATGAAGAGTATTCACTTTTTGCTTCTGTGTTTAAGACCCCTTTGAGCATTTCCTGTAGGGATTATCTAGTGGTGACAAATTCCTGTCAGCATTTGCTCATCTGGGAAAGACTTTATTTTTCTTTCAATTATGAAGCCTTTTCTGGCAGAATATATAAAGAAATTTTTTTCTCTGTAATTTTGAAAATGCCATCCTATTTTCTTCTGGACTGTATGGTTTCTCATGAGAAGTCTGCTGTTATTTTGCTGGAGTTTCCTTTATAAATGGCAAGGTGCTTTTCTCTTACTAATTTTACAATTGTTTCTTTTGCTATAGCTTTAGACATACTGAATATAATGCGTGGTGTTGATGTCCTTTTTGTAATGTCTGTGCCTGGGGTTCCCTGGGTCTCCAGTATCTTGGTTCTAACTCTCTTGGTGGACTTGGTAAGTTTTCATCAATTATCATCAAAAAATTTTCATCATCAAAAAGTTTTCATTGTTTATTATAAAAAATAGATTTTTTTTGTGTTTATGACTTATTTATTTATTTTTCTCTTTGTGACAGAGTCTCACTTTGTTGCCCAGGCTAGAGTGAGTGCCGTGGCGTCATCCTAGCCCACAACAACCTCAATCTCCTGGGCTCAAGCAATCCTTCTGCCTCAGCCTCCCCAGTAGCTGGGACTACAGGCATGTGCCACCATGTCCTGCAAATATTTTTGTGTATATATATATATACATTTTATTTGGCTGATTAATTTCTTTCTATTTTTAGTAGATACAGGGTCTTGCTCAGGCTGATTTCAAAATCCTGACCTCGAACAATCTGACCGCCTCGGCCTCCCAGAGTGTAGCATTACAACCATGAGCCACCACTACTGGCCTTAAAGATTTTTAAAACACTTTGATATCTGGCCTCTCCTCTGAATTACAGTAATTTGTAAGTTTGGTCACTTTATATAGTCCCAGATGCCTCTAAGGCTTTGTTCATTTTATTTTCTATTTTTGTGTTTAAGTGAATGGATTACTTCAAAAGATCTGTCTTCACATTCTGAAAGTAAGTCTTCTATTTGGTCTAATTATTGTGGTTTTCAAATGTATTTCGTCTTTCCTTTAATGAGTTTTTCATTCCAGAATTTCAGTTTGATTTTTGCATTTTTTCTTCCTTTGGTGAATTTCTCTTCCATATTCTGAATTCATTTTATGGACTTAATTGTATTGCTTTTTACATTTCTTTTGCATCTCATTGAGCTTCTTGAAAATCAATATTTTGGATTCTTTGGCATTTCAAGGAATTTCTTATCACTGGGATCTGTTGCCAAACAGTTGTTGTGTTCCTTTAATGGAGCGATATTTCCTTGGTGTTTCGTTTCCTGTGTCTTTCCATTGATATCTGCATGTCTGGTGTGGCAGTCATTTCTTCCAATTTGTGAAATTTGCTTTCATAGGGGAGTATGTTTTCCTGAAGCTGTATATGTGGTGTTGGTTGAAAACGACACTTTGATTTTGGTTTTAAGTGCCTGGGGTAGTGTGACCTTTATATGATTTCTTTAGCAGTACACAGGGTCAGTGGTGCATGGGATTTCCTCAGTGGCTTAGGTATAGTTATTAGTTGAGGCTGTGGTAAAATTTTGCTGGAGACTTGGATGCCACCTGAGCCAGTCTTCAGGCCCTAGCAGTGGCAGCAGTGTGCCTGGTTTTAGGCCCAGAGCAGCTTGCACTGGCACCTGTGTGAGGGGGTCCTGGAGAGCCTATTCTTGGGCCTCTGCATTGCTCCTCCACATTGCTCACTCAGAAGTCAGTAGTGGGAGGAGTGGGTCAGATGTGTGGGTGGGTTCTCAGGCCCCTGGGAAGCTGGTGTTATGTGGATGATGGCAATAGTGGTGGTGGAGCAGTTTACTTGGACCCAAAATGCCCTTGCCGGTATGGCTGGTAGCCACAGTCGGTATGGGTGGGCTAGTCTTCCATCCCATGACACCTGTGGCAGGGTGGTGGGCACGGTCTTAGATGTGCTTAGGATACCTTGATCTTCCATGTCCCTCCTTGGCCATGTGGAGGCTTCACCCCAAACTTGGCTCAAGGGCAGAGAGAAGCACAGCATTAAACTCTCAAATGGCACCAGCTATGGGCCTGTGACCAGAGGGGATGCCCTCCCTCAGGGAAGCAGCATGGGCAAGAAGCTTTAGTAGGAAATGTGGTCCATTCATGCCTCTGTCTTGCAGCTACCAGTGGCAGAGCAGTAAATACTGTCTTAAGTGTGCTTAGGAGAGTGTGGTTTCCTTTCCCCTCCTGAGCCAGGTGGTGGCTGCGGCTATGGTGGCATGAACTCAGCCTGAGAGTGGGGTGCAGCCTAGCTTTGTGGTTGCAAAATGGCATCTTTGATCTGTGAACAGAGAGGGTGGGGCCCCTTCCTGGCAGGCAGCCTGGGCAAGGGCCTGTGGACAGCATGATACACCCACATCACACTCACCACAGGAGGTCACAGCTGAGTAGTGGGGACCTCCCCAGGGTTGCATGGGAACCCTCAGTGCCCCCAGTGTCTTGGCTATCAGAATGGCACCAGCGGGAGTCGTCTAGGCTCAGATTGCTGTGGGATTCCATGTGGGTTCCTGTTTTAGAACATCCCTGTACAAAACTTTGGTTAGGAGGTGATATATACCTAGAAATCAGAACAGGAGGAAATTGATCAAAATGATCAAATTTCATTGTGATACCTTGATTTACAGGGGCAGAACCTCACTTATCACAGACAACTCTGTTCCTTTCTTTCCCTTGTCATTATGTCAATGGAAAAGAACCCTAATTCTGTAAGATAACTGAAAGAGGTTTATTCTGAGCCAAACATGTGTCACCATGCTCCGGAGAGCCACATCCAAGAAGCTTTGAGCAATAATCTCACCATGGTTGGGTTACAATTTGTTTTTATACATTTGAAGGAGACAGGAATTACATCTCACAACATAAATCCATACATGGAAGGCGTACATTGGTTTGTCCAGGAAAGGCAGAACATCTTGAAGTGGGGCATGGTGTTACATGGGGCAGGCTACAGGTGTTTTAAAGATTCTTTGATTTATCATTGGTTAAAGAAATGAAGTTTTATCTGAACATTCCTGATGTTTAAACTGTTAAAACAGGGAAACCAATCATGGAGAACCCCAGACGGTTTATGCTGATTTTCCCATTTATTTCAGATGATTCTTTACAACGATCCATGGAGAGTTAACTCCTCTCTCAAACATGTATGACACTTGAAAAGTCAGTGTACTATTTCTGAAAACATAGGAGGATGTCCCTGAAGGTCCCATGGACTCCCCCAGTCAACATTTCCCCTCCAGTCCTACCCTCTGCCGTGCCGCCGTTCCTTCTCGCATTCGCCCAGAGCAGGAGTCTGAGAGGACGGGTTCATGCTCCCTTTACAATGCACCTGGGTCCTGGGGTTCAGTTTCCAGCTGCACAGAAGCAAGCTCTCGATACAGCCGCTCAACAAGGCGGCGGGTCAACAGCGTCATCCACGGGGCTCTGGACCATAACAGGATCATACTCACTGTCACCATAGTAAGGGCCGGGGACTGGACTGAACACGACCGTCTTGGGCTGCCTTGAGTCCCTCAGTATCTCCATCAGCGCGGCCCGACACTGCACAAACTTCCCAGAGTCGAGGGCGCCCTGGGCGTCGTAACTGTCCTGCGGGGCGGGGTAGACCTCCAGGCTCAACTGGCTCAGCCGCGCCGTGTGGCGCAGCAGGTTCTCCAGGGCAGCCATGGAGACGCGGTTCCCACAGACGCTGAAGGTGGTGAGCTGGCGGCAGCGGCTCAGGGCAGGCACGATGACAGTGAGGTGGGCGTCCCCGATGCCACAGTCCTCTAGGAGCAGGGACTGGACCGTGACTGCAACTGTCTCCAGCACCAGCTGGAGGCGCTCGGGGCTGAGGTGGGTCAGCCTGACGCCTCTCAGATGCAGCTCCTTCAGCCGACGGAGGCTCGGCCAGCAGCACAGGCCCTCCCAGTCTGACGCTGAGAGCCGGCAGTCAGTTAGTGACAGGGACTCCAAGGGGGTCTTCAGGGACCTGGGGATATAATAATGAGCAGTTAGTTCTGGGCAGTGGGACTAGTAAGAGGTAGGTGGAGAGGAATAACATCAACATGAGAAGTGGACTTTCCGCCCAAACCTGAGTTTGCTCTGATCACCCAAGGATGGTCAACACCCAGGACGCGGCCTGTCGCAAAGTCTAATCATTCAGGTCACTCCCCTGGGAGGCTGTGTCCTTTCACCAGCGCTCCTGTCACTGAGTCCAGCCCTCAATCTCCAGAGCTCCGCTGGCTCCTCCGTTAAGCAGAAAAACCCACGCAGGCCCGGTGGGAGACACGCAGAAAGGACACACCTGGGCAGGACCCAGCAGCGTCAGCCGGGGTTGCCACCTGCCGGCTCCTGGCATGATGGCGTGCTCAGCAGCCATCCCTCTCTCCACACTTCTCCACCCTGCTCCCTCACCACGGTTCCAGAACAGGCATTTTCCATGTCGACTGCCTCACCTGGAGCTACAGCAACCTTCTCCAAACAGGGCGTTAGAGACAGGCTCGATTTTGTTCACTAAGCCGAGGACAGAGCTTACAGTTTGAAGTGCCCAGGCTGGATGTGACGTGCTCTCCCTTCCTCAGTGCCCTCCTCACTTGCCTCTGTCCCGCCATCTTCCTTTCTCCTCACAGAGAATTCAAAGGCACCCTCAAGGCTCTGAATCCCCCAACACCCACCCCCTGGCCCGGTGTCCCTCTCTACAGCATCGAGCCCCGTTCATCCCCCTGCCTGCCTTCGGGTGGTGATGTGACGCCCGCATCCGGCAGGAGCAGGGAACATGACAAGGGGCTGACAAGCCAGAGGCTCCCTCACTGTCAGGTCGCCAGCAAGCGGCGCACAGCAGGAGTCCTTCCGTGTTCGCTGAGGCAGAGAAAGGCCTGGGCCTGGTCTCCAGGGAAAGCCCACCGTCCTTCCTCACCTGAACACCTGCTGAAGACGGCCTTCGAGGCCAGAGCCGGTGTACGTATAAAGTTTCCGGAAGTTGTCCAGTTGGAGAAACTGAGAGGTGAACTGGGTGAGAATCTGCTCCTTCTCCTCTGGGGTCACGGAGGCAGACACGTAGACGTTGAAGAGAACCAGTTTGCACAGGTGACGCATGCGGCCCAGGTAAGGAGCAAACCTGGCCAGGGTGGACAGCTCCCAGGGGCAATTCATTTCCACCTCCCGGATACAGTCCAGGCCCACCGTGTCCAGGCCCTTCCTGATAGTAATATTGTGGACGGGCAGTGAAAATATCACCAGCTTCGTACAACAGAGGTGTATGAGATCCTTTCTCTTCTTGACCCACAGACCGAGGTAGGTGAGGAACTCATCCGTTTTTTTTCCTCTGAGGTAAAAGTCTATGGACACCTTGATGAGCTGCTGCCCTCCCACGCTTGGACAGTCCTTTGCTGCTTGCCTCTTTTTCAGGGCTTTTAAGAAGCGCTCACGGTCCTCAGACCATATGGTCCAGGGACAGTCCTCTGCTGTTTCCCTCTTATTCACGGCTTTTGAGGACCACGCAGAGTCTCCAGACCACGTGGTCCAGAAGTTCTCGTCCACATTCCGCAAATCCAGCACTTGCAGTTTCCACCTCCTGTGGGTGCAACAGGGAGTCTCAGAATGTAGGGAAGGACCCACCTCTGACCTGACCTTTTATTCCACACACCGACATCCGCTGCCCCCACTCTTTCTTCTCCTCTGCCTGACCTTCCCCAGCCTCTATTGCCCTTGGATCCTGCCTGTCCTCAATTCCAGTATGTGCAATGTCACTGGGAGGAGACAGGTTGACATTCTTCTAGGGTGAGCAGTCCCGGCCTTCCAGGGGCTCTTTCCCAGGGTGGGCTCAGCAATGGGCAGGTCTCTGAGCTTCCTCACTGGCGCCATCAGATGCCTCTGGTCCACCCTTGGATCCTCCCCACTCTCCCTGACCCAGCTGACTGTCCCCAGACCCCTGTGCCCTCCCTACCAGGCTCCCTGGGTCAGCCTCACCTGGGGCGAACCTTCTGGGCAAGCAGCACATCCAGCCCGTCCAGCACAGCTCTTAGGGTCTCCAGGTCAGGGGTCAGCATCAGGGACCCCAGAGGCAGGCAGGTGAAGGGCCAGGCCTGCACCATGGCAGTCAGGACTTTTCTCTGTCTCTTGATGAAGGCCTCCATGAAGAGTTGTGGAAAAAGCTTCCTTGGCAGCTCCTTTACAGCAGGGATGGCCACGGCCTCGTCCCTCAGCAGGCTCTGCCCCGCCAGTTGCAGGAGTCTGGGTGGGGCCTGGAGGCTCATCCTGATGAAAATCTACAAGGTACGGTTATGATGAACAAGATTAGGATGATGGACACAATTGTACTCAAGTGTACAAATGTGACTCAAGCACTACAACCATGTGACCAAAGCATTTGTGCCCCCTTACTATTTTGAAATTTTAAAAAATCTGCAAGGGGCAGGGCAAGGTGGCTCACACCTGTAATCCTAGCACTCTGGGAGACCGAGGCAGGTGGATTGCTCAAGGTCAGGAGTTCAAAATCAGCCTGAGCAAGAGTGAGACCCCATCTCTACTATAAATAGAAAGAAATTAATTGGTCAACTAATATATAGAAAAAATTAGCCAGGCATGGTGGTGCATGCCTGTGGTGCCACTTACTCTGGAGGCTGAGGTACAGATTACTGGTGCCCAGGAGTCTGAGGTTGCTGTGAGCTAGGCTAACGCCAGGGCACTCACTCTAGCCTCGGCAATAAAGCCAGACTCTGTCTCAAAAAAAAAAAAAAAACTCTAGAAGGAAAAAATCCAGTGGACAAAAGCCAAAAAAAAAATTGCAATATTCTCAGGCCAACCCCAATCCCCTCATCTCCTAGGGCAAATGTCCTTGGTCTGACAGATGTGGAAAAGGCCTCAGTTTACCCCAATCCTACTCTGCATTCAGTGGCTATAAAGCCATAGCTCTGCCCCTACTGAGTCAAAGATGAGTATCTTCCAACTGCCTGGGGTGTGGGGGTGGGGACAAGAAGACCACTAGCCCATTGGTTTCATCCATTGCTCCGCTAAATCCCTGTTGTCTGGTGCGTGTTACCAGGGGACTGAGCACTGGCCCAGCCTTCTCCAGGAAGACTGTCTCACCATCAGTCAAGGCCCTAACACAGCGGGAATGGGAGTGTCACGTGGCCCCACGCAGCCCACATTCTCAGTTCCCACAATTAACCTGGTTCTTTGGGAATGAGGAAAAGAACTCCTAAAATAGGTGTCATTCGGTTTTCATTTTAAAAAATAGAAATGAAAAAGTGTAAAATGAAATTGTGGCAGTATTATAGAGCATTTGCAAGCTAGAGAGGGAAAACCGTTTCTCTGAGATTTTGATTCCAAAGCGCATCCCTTACACATACTAAAAATTAACCACTTTGGGATCGAGTCGATGGGCAGAAATGGATCAAGGGTTCAGAACACGGACTCCATTCTTTAAAATAGTATATAAAATATTTCTCAGCTTTTAGGAGGAAAGAAAGCCTCCCTTGTAAAATAACAGTACCACAAAGCGCGTGAACTGTAATTTAGGCTCATGAAATAAATGTTCAACATTTGGATGAATGAAATTTTCATTTAATTGGATGTTAATGCTTTTAAAAAACCTGCTTGGCTACCCATAGGAAGCGTTGCAGAAAAAAAAAAAAAAAAAAAAACCTGCTTGGCCAAGCATCTTGAAATGTTATAAACCAAAGTACAAATAAAAATGTTCAGAATAGGCTGGGTGAGGAGGCTCACACCTGTAATCCTAGGACTCTGGGAGGCCGAGGCGGGAGGATTGCTTGAGCTCTGGAGTTGTTTGAGACCAGCCTGAGCAAGAGCGAGACCCCGTCTCTAACATAAATAGATATTAACCAAAAACAACTAAAAATAGAGACTCTGTCCAAAACAAGAAATTGTTTAGAATAAATACAAAGTGCATTTAGAGGAAAACACAAAGTCTGAGACTATTCATGTGAAAAACACTCAGCATACTTCCCTGTGCATCTGAGACTAGCAGACGGTAGATCACAAGGGACTGTCCTTATGGGGGTCGCTGACTTACCAGATCTGGGCTCAGTTTGCAGGGCGCTGGGACCCCAGGCAGAAGCAAGTGGTGACTCCAGTCTGCAGGGCTTTGGGACTCTCTGTGAGTCTGCAGGAGCTTATATTGCCCTTTCCAGTCGCTCCTCCCCTTTTCAACTAGCAGCTTCCAATCAGAATGTGGTCTTTGATTGGATTCCTGAAGCTCCACCCAGTTAATCCCAATTGAAGTTTTTTGTTTTGTTTTGTTTTGTTTTGAGACCGAGTCTTACTCTTGCCTGGGCTAGAGTGTCTAGGCCTGAGCCTCGCTCTCATCAACCTGAAACTCCTGGGCTCAAGCGATCCTCTTGCCTCAGCCTCCCAAGTAGCTGGGATGACAGGCATGTACCACTATATTTGGCTAATTTATATATATATATATGTTTCTTTTGTAGTTGTCCAGCTAATTTCTTTCTACGTTTTCAGTAGAGACGAGGTCTTGCTCTTGCTCAGGCTGGTCTCAAAGTCCTGACCTCGAGCAATCCTCCTGCCTTGGCCTCCCAGAGTGCTGGGATTACAGGCATGAGCCTCCATGCCCAGCCCTGATGTAATTTTTGGCTTTTTGCAGATTGATTGAATGAATCAGATATCCAATCATGAAACTGAAAGAATTAGGGATGGGCTGAAAACCAGTAATTCTTTCATAAATGCACTCTACAAACACATGGAATTTGACTAACATGTGACTTTCACAGTCCTGATTGTGAAGGAGAAGAATCTGATCTATTCCTGACATCACACAGAAATGAACAAGCCCTGGAAGTATTGTTGTCATGAGATTTTTTTTTTTTTTGAGACAGATTTGTCGCGCCCGCCTCGCCAGCAAGGAAGACGCGGCAACAGGAGTTCTTCTGACAGTGCTTTAATGGGGTTCCCTTTAGACTTACATGATGCGGAAGACCCAGCCCGGCCGCGTGCAAGCTGCTATATACCCCAGAAGTACAACCCCTAAGCTGCGATAGGCCGCTCAACTGTCGAGCCACCAAAGCATTAGCCCATATCAGGACCCTTTGTTTGCATTCTCGCGCCACAGGGCAACCGACAATTATGCGTGCACTGAACTTGTTAGCTGCTCTAGGCAAAGCCGGAAACAGGCGCCAACTTGTAATGGCATTGACACCGCGCCCCACACAGATTCTCACCTTGTGGCCCAGGCTAGAGTTAGTGTCGTGGCATCAGCATAGCCCACAGCAACCACAAACTCCTGGGCTCAAGCGATCCTACTGCCTCAGCCTCCCTAGTAGTTGAGACTACAGGCATGTGCCAGCATGCCCGGCTAAATTTTTCTCTACATATTAGTTGGCCAATTAATTTCTTTCTATGTACAGTAGACATGGGGTCTCACTCTTGCTCAGCCTGGTTTTGAACTCCTGACCTTGAGCAATCCACCTGCCTCGGCCTCCAAGAGTCGTAGGATTACAGGTGTGAGCCACGGCACCCTATCCTGTTGTGAGATTTTCGCCATATCTCAATTACCAAATTGGTTCAGAGTTAAAACAGCTGTATGCAAACAGTGATGTCATCCCTCAAGAAGGAATAGACATCTCTGTGAACCCAGTGTTCACCTAGGGGTGATAGCAGATGGTGTCTCCATTCAGGTGGGAGAGACAGCCACTGAGCGTGTGATTAATCTGAGGCTTAAAAAACAGGCCCAAATGTCAATGAGATGTCAGGGTGGGGCTGGGCAGGGTGGGGACGGGTGTTCTTCCCTGGGCATGACCCTGAGAATACACCAAGACACAACAAATATTAATATATTGGGCTATCTGGGTGGTGGAGGGTGATCTGTCCAGCGTTGGATTGATGTGTCCCTGCTCCCGATCTTGTAGCCAAGGAAGACTCTTTTAAAATGACTCCTGAAATCCTCCTTATTTTTCTTTTAAAACCCTTGTCTTCATTTACATCCCTGAATATGCCCACACTTATTCTCATTGCTTTGCTCATTTCATAATATTATTTTTTAGAGAGTTTCTTTGTGTGTATCCAACATATTTTGTTGACACACAGGAGGTAAAACTGTTTTACTGAGAGAAGGTCAAAGTGAATCCCATTACCTACCTGTCTGGGTGATATGAATGTCATGTTATTATTGGCCATATCTGCCTCTGTGCACTGCCAGGTTGAATGGTGATGATTTACAATTGGTACAGGCCGGGCATGGTGGCTCACACCTGTAATCCTAGCACTCTGGGAGGCCGAGGTGGGAGGATCACTCAAGGTGAGGAGTTCGAGACCAGCCTGAGCAAGAACGAGACCCTGTCTCCCCTAAAGAAAAAAAAAAATTAGCTGGAAAACTAAAAATATATAGAAAACAATCAGCCAGGCATTGTGGCACATGCCTGTAGTCCCAGCTACTTGGAAGACTGAAGCAGAAGGATTGCTTGAGCCCAACAGTTTGAGGTTGCTGTGAGCGAGTCTGACGCCATGGCATTCTAGCCTGGCCAACAGAGTGAGTCTCTGTCTCCAAAAAAATAAATAAATAAAATAAAATTGGGGCAGGAAGAAAACCTGTTTGTATGCATCTGATCAATTCACCTGTGCATTCCAACTCCATTTGAGGAAGATTGGGGTCCTCTCTAACATACGCTGAGTATTAGTGCAGAACTAAACACAACTGTTATTATTTCCGGTAGTAAACTATAGAGGCATTTCATTTGCTCCAGAGTTTTCATCGCAAAATGTCTAGTTAAAGTAGCTTCTCTGATTATATGGTAGAGTATGCACCGCCATGTTCTGTTTTACACCTATGTCATTAAATATATAGAGAATTCCAGTCTCCATAAAGTGCGTCAAACTGGAGTGTGATTGCAGAGAGAATCGGGAACACTGCCTGGATTAGGTGCAGCTGCACTAATGTATTCTAGAGAGAGAGAGAAATTACTAGGAAGAAAATCAGTGGTACTTATAGGCCATCCCCTTGCGTCTATGTCTTTTTCTCAGCTCCAAATCATTTGATTATAAATATCAGTCAACCTGCCAAGGGAAGGATACACAACCTTTTCATAAAATCTGCTTCCTCCTTTGCTCACCTACGTGTGCAAAGAATCTGCGACCGTTGTGATCCTTCTCACTCATCTAAATGACTAGTCCTGGCCGGGCGCGGTGGCTCACGCCTGTGATGCTAGCAATCTGGGAAGCCAAGGCAGCGGATTGCTCAATGTCAGGAGTTGGAAACCAGCCTGAGCAAGAGCGAGACCCATGTCTACTAAAAATACAAAGACATTATTGGCCAACTGAAAATATATAGAAAAGATTAGCTGAGCATGGTGGCGCATGCCTGTAGTCCCAGTTATTTGGGAGGCTGAGGCAGAAGGATTGCTTGAGCCTAGGATTTTGAGGTTGCTCTTAGCAAGGTTGTCACCATGGCACTCTAGTCTGGGCAATAGAGTGAGACTCTGTCTCAAAAAAATAAAAAATAAAAAAAAAATAAATGACTAGTCAGCGATTTCTTTGGTTAAGGACAATGGCTATCCTTTGAATAGTAGCCCTTAGAAAATGTGCAGTTGGAGATTCAAAAGTTTGTGACAAAATGAAATAGGATTTCGAACATTTTGTGCTGATGCAAAACAAGAACAAGTCTCAGTCAATGAAAAGAGGCCAAATGGAGTCTCATTTCACCATCTAGAGAAAGCTGTCTACTTCGAGATGACCTCTAGAGCTTTCCCTTGGAAATCCTTAAGTTACAATGACCTGGCATGGTCCCCTCCAAAGATATCAAGGGCAGTTTTCCCTGGTGTCATTTCCTGAAGACCCCGTCTCCAGGTTCTTGGTCATGAGGTCAGATCATGATCACAAGGCAGCTCACAGAAAACCACGCTCGCCTGGTGGAAACGTACTTTGGCAGAACACATCGAGGCATTGCAGTCTGGAGTGACTGCAGAGGTAAGAGGTGCAGGGGACACGTGGCACTCTCCATGCCCTGCTTCCTCCTCTGCCTGAATTTCTCCATCCCCTTTTCCCACTGCATCCTTCAGGGTCCCCACTTCTAGTGTCTTTAAGAGCCCCTGGGAGGAAGCAGGGTCACGTGCCTTTGTGTTGCCTGCAGGGTAGGCACCCCCACGCCTGCAGGAGCCCCTCCCGGCGGGAGCTCTGCTATTACCATGAGCTCTCTGAGCATCCTCACTGACACCTTCAGCGGCCTGTCATCCACCCTTCACATTCCCTCCCAGCTGTCCCTTCCCTGAACTCCTGTGCCCTCCTTTTCAGGCTACCTCGGTGGAGCTCACCTGGGGAAACCTGGTGAAGCAGCACGGCAAGCCCATCCAGAGCACCTGGTGCATCTTGCGGGCTCCGGGTGAGACATCTCTTTAAACTCCGAACCGTCTGATAATGTTCATGTGGCCAAAAGTCCCTCAAGACAGATACTTTCTGGTTTTCTGTCTCTTATGTTGGAAACAGATTACATCGTAGTCACAGTCAGGACTGTGAGACTCACATGTTAGTGAAACTCCATCAGTGTCTGCGGAGCACCTCCGTGCAGGAACCCTGGACTCCTCCCACGTCCCTAATCCGCTCACTTTCATGATGGGACACCCGATTCAATCAATTAATCCAGAGAGAGCAAACCCAATCAGGAATCAATGCATGGAGCTTTGGGAATCTAATCAGGCCTCATTTCCCCATTGGATGTGTAAGGGAAAACAAAATCTCAGGACCCCTAGACTCACAATATTAAGGGGAGGGTTAAGCCTGGGAACAGAGTCATGGGACACTGCCATGCCTTTCTGCAAAGAGATGGCTATGCTTTCACCACCCTGGGATACAACATCATAAAAACCAATGACAAAATGTTCCTGACAATAGGGCTATGCCTCTCTGGCTGGCCACCCTTACAGGTTGCTTACACAAAAATCCCTTGCTGGTCCTAAACCTTTCAGAATATATAAAACAACAAACACATGCCAATTATATCTATTGTATGGTTGAAATTGCTAAGAGAGCAGATTTGAAATGATCTCGCAACAAAAAAGTAAATATTGAAGTGAGGGATATGACAATTACCTTAATTTAATCAACCCACAAGGTTCATTATACAATAACAATATCCTACTGTGCCCTATAAATGGATACAATTATAATTTGTAAATTAAAAAGATTTTAAAGAGAACGAAAAAAAATGACATTTGTGGCCAGAGTAAAAATCAGATTTTATATCACAATTCATGCTCCAGTTTTACTTGGGGAGAAAAAAGTCCAGCAACATTGACCCCAAATCCCAAAGGGCATCCCTGGGCATGAAGTGAGAGGCAGCCATCTCTTCTGGGGTAGTGTTCCCTCCTCCAGGTCTCCCTGGTCCCCACCTGGGCCCCTTCACTCATTCCCTGCCTGACCCTGGGGGCTTTGGGGTTCGTGACTCTTGGAGAAAAATACTGGGCAACTGGACTGAGGCTGGGGTTTGGCGCCGGACACAGGAGACCTTTCTCCCTGGTGGGAAGGAAGATTCCTGCAGTGGGCAAGTGGTGGGAAGACCTCGGCAGGGGGAGTTGAGAACCTGGGTTCCCAGAAACCGCGTGCAGTCACCCCTCCCACACCAGGGCTGGGGGAATGCCAGACCCCGAGAAAACAGGTAGCAGAAAAGCAGGACTCAGGACCAGCCGGGGGCCAGCCTTCCACCCCAGTCTCCCTGGGGACCTCAGAGATGTCTCACTTCTCAGATGAAGATCCCCAGGCCAAGGGCATGAAGGGACGTGCCCAGGTTCATATTGGGTCAGGATGGGGCCCCGGATGTGAGCCCCACAGGGCTCGAGGGCCGACAATGCTTAGCCTTCAAATTCAGGCACGAACTCTCCGAGCATAGGTAGGAACACCACGTTCCCCACCACTCCTCAGATGCTTTCCAAGAAGAAACAGAAAATCACTTGGGGAAAGTCGGTTTTGAATCATTTTCACACATGTTGCCCAGAACTAGAGCCCATCCCAGAGAAGCCTGAATTGTAACCACAGACTTCTGCAAATTTGTGTCATTGCCTCCAGGGGGCAGGCTTGTCCCAGGTACCGCCCAGGCTTGGCGCCTAAGGAATTTTCTGGTGCTGAGTTCTAAGGCCAAGGCCTGGAGGCCTGGCAGAGGGAGTAGCTGACAGGTGGGTGGCCTCTGCCTCAGGTCTGGGTCAACCCCTGTGGCCTGGCTGTTCTCTTGATTATGCCTGGTGTCTTTTTTTTTTTTTTTAAGGTGGTCAAGTGGAACAGTGGGAGTGGTTCCTGTTGTCTTTGAATGTTAAACAATGGCATCCACCAATAATGGAGGATTAATTACGCACCAAGCTTAGGGCTCAGTACTTCTATCTGAGGATAGAGATGATCCTTGTATCCATTTGTGAAAGACCCATTCAGAGAGGGACAGTAACTTGTTCAAGACCACACAGCCCCTGAATGGTGGGACAGGAATTACACAATGTTTGTCAGTGCTCTCAGCAGTGACATCACACTGTCCCGTTCCTAACACTTCACTGCTCTTCTTACTGCTTTGCAATAAAATTCTAGAGTCCCAGGCTCCTGCCATAGCTGGAGGAGGCCCCCAGAGCATCAAATCAAATGTTTCCTATCTTTATTTTCACTGCGGAATCTGTTATTCCAAAGAAGTTGCACAAATAAAATAAAAGATAGAGCAGCTCAGCCTAGTGAAGGGGTTTCAAAGTGTGGGCCCCACCCCAGCAGCAGCTGCACCCCCTGGGAACTTGTCAGAAATGCAGCTTCTCAACCCCATCCCAGACCTACTGATCCAGAAGTTCAGGGGGTGGGGGCCCAGCACCTGTGTTCCTAAAGACCCACAGGGGAAGCTGGTATGGCTCGTGTTTGGGAACCGCTGGCTGAGCTAAAGCAGGGACATAGGAAATAGCCCTGCACTGGCTTGATTCTCCTTTGGGAAAAGTTAGGAAACTCCTCTGCCCTGGGCAGTCAGACCCACCTTGTGGGCTCCTGGCGAAGGCAAATAGGGAGAGTGTAAAAAGCTTAGTGGGTGAGAGCGGTGAGTGAGAGGGAGGGATGAATGGGCAGAGCACAGAGCATGTTCAGGGCAGTGAAAGTGCTCTGTGTGCTGCTGTCATGCTGCCTTAAGCCCAGGATCTGCTCAGTTTGAGTAACTATTCAGCGCTCTGCCGATCTCAAATGGGGCAAATCTCAAAGAGGATAGGGCAGCAGGGAGGGAAGGCTGGTCTGGAGTTTAGCCTCTTTTGTGGCACTAGATGGCCCCTAAGCCAGCGTTGCCCTTGGCTCTAGAACCACATAGGACAGGACAGCCACATGTCCTGCCTGGGCGAGGTCCCAAAAGTCCTGGCAGTGTGGGAAGGCTGGCTAAGGTTTTGTGCCCAGGGGACCTGTGGAACAAACCCCTACAGTGTGGAACTGCTGAACAGCCACTGTCTCTTGTTCCCTTTGGCCAAGTAGCAGAGCAGAGTTTCTTGGGATGGGGATGGAAGTCCCACCTCTCCCCGGGTCTCTGGTGGTCCTCAGGAATATTTCTCCCTCAGTGTTCTCCTGATGGTTTTCCGGGGTTGAGGTAGGGACTGGTCTCCTGCCAGTAGATAGAAGATTGTAAGGGAGCCGATTGTCACCTGCAGTGCAACATTTCAAGTGGAGAAGCTGTGAATCGGGGAGAAATTTTCCATGCGCTACGAGTGAGCAGACTGGGGGAGGGTCACCCTACATATGAAAGTCAATTCTCGAATTGTTTGCCCAAAGTGTTGTCATTCTCTGAGGCCCCAGAATGTGTCTCAGCCTCTTATTTGAGTTCTGGGATGTTGCTGCTGATATCTGAGCACTGGGTATTTGGATTTGGTTTCTGTGTGGCCAAGTGAAGTCAGCTTACTTCCCTTTGCAATGGGAAGAAATGACACCTAGCTGGCCGGATGTTGGGACTCACACTTGTGAATCCCAGCACTTTGAGCAGTTGAGGCAGGAGGATCGCATGAAGCCACGAGATGGAGACCAGAGTGCACAAAACAGGGAGACCTCCATCTCTACCAGAAAAGAAACGTTTATCTTTTTCTCTTTGAGACATAGTCTCACTCTGTTGCCCTGTAAAGGACATTAGAAAAGGCTGAAAGTTTGGGTAAAGGGACTGTGAGAAAGGTGGAAATGTGGCAGTCCTGCAAACAGAACTTGGGACATGAATGCTTATCAACCGGCTGCCTACAGCAGGATTCGCAATGCATGGGAGTGTGACTGGGTTCAGTCGCGGCTCCATTCTCTGTGGAGTCAAGGGCTCCCAAGTATCCCCATGACAACTATGGAGGTATTGCATATCACTGACTGGATTTCTTCAGAATAATGTGTTTACTGGCACCAGAGCTTTTATCTATATGTTCTTTCCAAACATTCTATGTGTATGCTCTTTGCTTTGAAATTCCATGCCTTTCTCTTCAATAAATACAGAGATTTGCAGACATACAGGAGCTCTTTGAAAGGAAAGCTGTCTCTCCTCCTCTTTCTGATTTCTTCCCCTATCCTCTTGAGCTGGGGAATGTGATCTGGAGCATTCTTTGTTGCACCTTAATACTAGTAGAGACGCTGGAGATCTCTCCATGCCTGGGCTAGAGTGCCATGGCCTCAGTCTAGCCCAGAGCCGCCTGCAACTCCTGGGCTGAAGTTATCCTCTTGCCTCAGCCTCCCGAGTAGCTGGGACTACAGCCACCCACCACAACATCGGGCTGATATTTACTATTTTTACTAGAGCTAGGGGTGTCCCTCCTGCTCAGGCTGGTGTCCAACTCCTGAGCACAAGTGATCCTTCCACCTTGGCCTCCCACAGTGCTAGGATTAAAGGCCTGAGCCTCCGTGCTGGCACTGGGCTTGGGAAGGTGTGTCATGATCGCTAGCTAGGGACAAATCCAGTCTCCACCCCAGTACTACACCTCTCTTGGCAGCTGAAGCTCTGCTGTTTGGGAGAACCGTGATGAAGTGGTGGTCACATGGAAAGGCTGAGTCCCACCTGAGCCTTGTGTTCCTGATCTTCTCTCTGTCTTCAGGAATAGATGGTGAGATAGGAGGATAAATACTATTGGGAGATTCTGATAAGAGGAGAAACAGAAATGGAAGAATATATAGAGCTCCCACAACACAGCAGTCCCCGTTCAATCCCTAAACATGCATCATCTTATTGAGACCTTCAGGGTCGCATAGGCTGGATAACACGTTCATCGTCAACGCCCCCCAAAAACTAAAGCTCATGCCTAAGGACTGTGCCCAACAACACTGGCTCCTGGGTCTGCAGCAGGGTCCTTCCCATGGGTCCCATGGCCTTTCCGAAGAGTCCCTGACCACAGGGTGTGTCTCCATTACTCACAGGTACTTACTCATCCTGATGCTATGCCAGTATCACAACACGTCCTGTCAGACTACCTCGATAGGGGATGTTGTAGGAAGTTCTCTCATGAATATGACTTCGCTTTGCAAAAGGATGAGTTGTTTTAATGTGGGATGGGCGTATTTAAAATATGCTACAGGGCTAAATGATTTTTGCCTTTTTCTAATGAAAACATCTGTGCCTTTACTGACCCTAAGTTAGTTCAGAAAATGCTGTGGACTTCTGATTCCAAGGCAGGCATGGGCTGGCAGTTTCCTAACGCTCCTGGGAACACACAGCATGGATGTTCCCTTCCAGGGCAGGGGCCACATCTTGGTAGTGAAGCCCTTTCCTGACACAGGCAATAGCCAGCAGCTGAGGAAATTTCATCCATTGATCAAGTGTGAACTGGGGCCAAGACTGGTGAGCAGTGAAGGTCCCTGTGAAGAAGGGGCTTTAGTCTAGTGGCTCAGGCTCACTCCCACAGAGAATGTTCCAGACCCTGGACATGAATATTGTGTGTATTATCCCACTGGACAGCACAGAAATAGACAAGGCATAACAGATATCCAGGAAGAGGTTAAAGGAGGGAATCCGTAAAAATGAGAAGGATTTCATTTTCATGGCTTCTGTTCCCGCAGTGGAACCTCCCTGATCAGACTGTGAAGTGCTCTGTTCCTACATCAGTAACTAGAGATCACTCAGACTCAAACTGAAAAGAGGTTAATTGATAACAAAAGACACAAGACAGTATAAGCTGAGGTTCCCTTTATTTCTGGCTCCTCCTTTAGAATCATTTCCACGGTGTCACAGTTCCCTTCCAAGCCTCCCACAGCTGCATGGACTGGGCTCCAGGTCATAGGACGCCCTGCTGCCACAGGCAGGGCAGGGCAGGGTATGGAAGAGAATCACCTCGGGCTGCCTTAAGGCCTGAGTGTCCCTCAGTATCTCCATCAGCCAAGCCTGAAGCTGGAGAAATCTCCCCCAGTAGATATGCTCAAAATCACCATGATAACACTCTCGGGGGACAGGGTATATCACTGACTTTAACCTTTCCAGCCCGAGGGTGTGGCGCAACAGGTTCTCTAGGGCAGCCTTGGAGATTTGGTTCCCACAGAAGTTGAAGGTCATCAGCTGGTGGCAGCGGCTTAAGGAAGGTAGGATGTGACTGAGCTGGAAGTCTCTGATCAGACAGTCCTCCAAGATCAGGACCTGCAGGGTGGCTGCCACTTTCTCCAGTAGAATTTGGAGGGGCTTGGTATGGATATCTTGTACTTCGGTGCCAGTCAGGTCCAGCTCCTTTAGCTGGTGCATGCTTGGGCACAGGAACAGGTGGTCCATTTCCCATTCGGAAAGCCAACACTTAGTAATTGTCAAGGACTCCAAGGGGGTCTTGAGGCACCTGGGGAGAGAGAGCACTTAGTCCTGGGAATAGCAGTGGAGAGTGGAGGCTGGTGGGGAAGCAGCTCAAGGCAAGAGAATGTTCTCACCTAAATACAAGCTTTTCTTCATGGCCTTATGATGTCCAACACCAAAGGTGCTGAGTGTTCAAGACTCTGCTCATTCTGGTCTGTCCCTCTGTAGGCTGACTCCTCCCCCCATCACTTGTGCCCCTGGATCAAGCCCACAGAACCTCTAAAGCTGTGCCCTCCTGTAGGCAGCTAACCCTGTCTCTGGGCTGCATGAGCCCACTGGGAGACACGCTTAAAGGACACGCCAGGTTTTCACTCCAGTACTTTCTATAAAAAAAAAAAAAAAAAAAAAAAAAAGGACACGCCAGGGCAAGATCCAGCTCAGCAGCTGCAATCCAAGCCTGCGGGCTCACTGACATGCCTGTGTCATCCGCAAACCCCTTTTACAGTTCTTCAAACCTGCTCCCTGACCCTCTATTCAACAAGCATGTGTTTGCCATGGTAATTACCTTTCCTGTGCTCAGACATCCTGTGACAGACGGGCAGTCACAGACAGGATGGCATTCGGTACGCTGGCAGGCATGTACCTTGTGTGTGCACTGCGCAGCTGCGGCGTGCTTTCCCTGCTTCAATAACCTCCCTGTACCTTGTTTCTCAGCAGATCCACCTAGTCACATTCGTAAAGAGTAACTCTCGAACTCGCCCTCACTGTGTCTGAGCCACCTTGTAGCTCGCTGTCCAGCAGTGTCCCTCTGAGCAGCCTCTACCCCAGGTGATCCCTCTGCCTTCACTGGGGAGGTGATGTGACATCTGCTTCAGGACAGAGCAGTGAACACACCAAGGCTTTGACATCCTGTGTGTCCTTCGCTGTTATCTGCTCAGCTACTGGCACAGAGTCAATGTCCTTTAGTGCTTACTGTCACAAGGGAAGCTCTGGTCTGCTCTGCAGAGCAAGCTCACCATCCTTGCTCACCTGTCTAGAGGGGGATGGTCCCCGTCGAAGGTGATCCTCCTCAGTTGAAGCTTCTGGAGCTTGTCCAGCTTGAGGAATGTAGAGGTCATTGCGGTCCTGATTTCTTCCCCAATCTTTGGACAACAGGGGCCCCACCCCGGGAAGTTGCGGAAGATGATATTACGAACACTCCTCATCTGGATAAGGTAAGGGACAAATTGTTCTAGTCTATCCCTGTGGCAGTAGATGTGCACCTCAATGTCCTCGATACAGTTCAGGTCCACCATTTCCAGAAACTTCCTGACTTTATCAAAATTCCAAACATAAAGATCCAACCGCTTACAGCACAGGTGTACTAAATCCTTCCTCTGCTGGGCCCAGTCACAGGCATACATGAGAAACTCACGTGTGATGCCATCTTCGATGCTATAACGCAAGTCTACGACAACCTTCAGTGGCCGCTGCCTTCCTGTGCATGGACAGTCGGCCTCTGTTTTCCTCAGACTCGTGGCCCGTGAGGGCCTCACAGGGGCTGCAGACCACACGCTCCAGAAGCTCCAGAAATTCTGACCAACTTGCCTTAAGTCCAGCACCTGCAGCTTCCACCCACTGTGGGCAAAACACAGGAGAGTCTCAGATTAGGCAAAGCCCGCTGGGACCTGAGCCTTCAATCCACACCCCAGACATCAGCCACTCCCATCCCTGCTTCTTTGCCCTCTCGATTGTTCTAAGCCCTTTCCCTGACTAGATCTATTCCAGTGTCCGCTTCTCTTGCCTTTACTGGCACTGGAGGAAGAAGGTTCTTTCCCATTTGGGGTCGCTGCTCGGTGAGCAGTCCCAGCCTTCCAGGGACTCTTTCCCAGAGTGGGCTCAGCAATGGGCAGGTCTCTGAGCTTCCTCACTGGCACCATCAGGAGCCTCTGGGAGAGCCTCAGGGAGACCCCCACTCTCCCTGACCCAGCTGTCTGGCACACACCCCTGTGCCCTCTCTACCAGGCTCCCTGAGTCAGCCTCACCTGGGGCGAACCTTCTGGGCCAGCAGCACATCCAGCCCATCCAGCACAGCTCTTAGGGTCTCCAGGTCAGGGATCAGCATCAGGGACCTCAGAGGCAGCTGGGTGAAGGGCCAGGCCTGCACCATGGCCGTCAGGACTTTTCTCTGTCTCTTAGTGAAGGCCTCCATGAATAGTTGTGGGAAAAGCTCCCTTGGCAGCTCCTTTACAGCAGGGATGGCCACAGCCTCGTCCCTCAGCAGGCTCTGCCCCGCCAGTTGCAGGAGTCTGGGTGGGGCCTGGAGGCTCATCCTGATCAAAATCTGCAAGGAGAACGTCCTCAGTACAATTTCATAGAAAATGCATCCTTTGCAGTCCAGTCCTGATCACCCTACCTTCTCCTAGGACCGATGTCCCTGGTGTCACATAGATGGATTAGTCCATAGTCTCACAATGGCACTTTGTACTGCATGGCCATGAAACTGTAGCTCTGCCAACAGGAGGACTGTCTCTTAACTACCATTGAGGGGACACCTTGTCCAATAACCCACTGATTTTCACCCAGTGCTCCACTCAATCCCGGTACCACGGGAAGTGTGACTGAGCAGGCTGAGAGCTAGCCTCCGCCCTTTTGCAGAAGATATTCCTAATCCCTAGAACCATGGGATCCCAGTTCACACAATCTGGCTGGGGATTACTAGAAGGATATCTTGGCTGAGCACCGTGTCTCACGCCAAAATCAACACTCTGGGCAGCTCAGGCAGGACTCTTTGAGGCCAGGAGTTTGAGTCCAGGCAAGAAGAAGAGCCTTCTTTCCCCATTCCTACCCACATGAGATTCTGAAATAAAAATAAAATAAAAGAAGTTTGAAGTGAGGTAAAGCAAATCATGAATCAGAATTTTTGCAATGAAGACAAGACTACATTTAAAGAAAAAAATGGCTGGGTACTTCTCTGTGTCATCTAGAGCTCCCCTACCTGAGACCAGCTGACTGTAGATCAGATGGGACGGTCCCTATGGGGGTGGCTGACTTACCAAACGTGGAAGCAGTCTGCAGGGCTTTGGGGTCTCTGTGGATCTTCAGGAGCTCACATTGACCTTTCCAGTCACTCCTCTCCTTTTCAACTAGCAGCTTCCAATCAGAATGTGGTATTTGATGAGATTCCTGAAGCTCCACCCAGCTCCCCCTGATGGACTTTTTGGCTTTATCCATATTGAATGACAGAATTGGATATCCAATCATGAAACTGAAAGAATTAGGGATAGAATGAGAGTCAAGTATTCATTCTTGGCCAGGCGGGGTGGCTCAAGCCTGTAATGCTAGCACCATGGGAGGCCAAGGAGGGTCAATTGCTCAAGGTCTGAAGTTCAAAACCCGCCTGAGAAAGAGCGAGACCCAGACTCTAATAAAAAATAGAAAGAAATTAAGTGGCCAACTAATATATGTAGAAAATATTAGCGGAGCATGGTGGCACATGCCTGTAGTCCCAGTTACTCGGGAGGCTGAGGCAGAAGGATTGCTTGAGGCCAGGCATTTGAGGTTGGGTTGTGCGAGGCTGACTCCACAGCACTCACTCTAGCCTTTGGGCCACTCTTGCTTTGGGCAACAAAGTGAGACTGTGTCTCAAGAAAAAAAAAAAAGAAAAAAAAAGAATCCATTCTTTCAGGCAGTCCACATACATTGATGGAGTTTTACTACTATGTGGCCAACACATTCCTTACGGGAGACAAAAAAAGGTTTAACTGTTGCTCACATTAGACAGAAAAAACAAAACCTGAAAATATTGTTGCTGGAAAGTTTTGGCATAGTTCAAATTTTTGCATCGTTCAAACAGCTTTCTCAGAACAGTGGTGTCCTCCCTAGGAAATGAGAATAGAAATCCCTGTATGCAATCAGTTTGAATGACCTGACAAGCCCTTGGTGTCTCATTTCTTGTGGAAGAGAGGGACCACTGAGGATGGGATTGGTGTGAGACTCTGGCCAGGGCTTTTCTAGAAGAAATCAGATCACAATGACAAAGAGAAGTAAGGGTGGGGGCTGGACAGAGTGGGGCTGGGTGTTCTCAATGGGGCCCTGGGAAAGAACTAAAGCACAGTGGATATGTTGGGATTTTAAGGCGGGTGAAGGGAGAGTATAAGATATATTAGACTCAGGCCAGTGGTATTTTTATTTTTTTTTTGAGACAGAGCCTCACTTTTGTTGCCCGGGCTAGAGTGCCATGGCGTCAGCTTAGCTCACAGCAACCTCAAACTCCCAGGCTCAACCCATCCTCTTGCTGAGGACTCCTGAGTAGGTGGGACTACAGACATGCACCACCATGCCCAGCTAATTTTTTATATATACATATGTATAGTTGGCCAATTAATTTCTTTCTATTTTTAATAGAGATGGGGTCTTGCTCTTGCTCAGGCTGGTTTTGAACTCCTGACCTTTTGCAATCCTCCTCCCTCAGCCTCCCAGTGTGCTAGGATTACAGGGCTGAGCCACCACGCCCGGCCTCAAGGCTTCTATTTTAAACAATATTAATAGCGATTGCCTAAAATAAACAGTATGCTCTAGTCCTAAAATCAAAGCAGTTGTGTGGCTAAGAATATCTGCTTTGTCCATTGAAAGATGGCAATTGGGGATGTAAAGAGAAGCCATTTTAGTTACACTGTCACCTCTTAGCTACCTTTTCCTTTCCAATGTTACCAATCGTATCTTTGTACTATTTTTCTATCCCTCTTTCATGCTTTCAAGAACTATATAGGTTACTATATGGCTCAGTAATCATTCTGAGCCATGTATGATGAATGAGTAATGAAAGTTTAAAATGTCATCTCTTCCAGGGATGCCAGAGAGGCCTGAGAGACAGACAAGACATTTTGCAGACACAGGCATTATTAGTTCTAAGGCTTCCAAAACGAAGTCAGACAAAGTAGGTGGTGAAAACAACAGCAATGCATTCCCTCACTGTTCTGGAGGCCAGAAATCCAACATGAAGGTATGAGCAGGCCCGTGTTCTCTCTGAAGGCTCCAGGGAGATCCTGATCATGACTTTCTTCTAGTATCTGGCAGTAGCTGGCAAGCCTTGGCCTAACTTGGCTTGTGACTGTGTCTGTAGTGACATGGCTATGAGTCCGTGTTCTCGCTGCATTCTCTCCTCTTCTTGTCAGGACACCCGTTACTGGATTCAGGGCCCACTCTAATTCAGGATATCCACCTCAACTTAGCTATAGCAATAATGTCTGCAAAGAACTAATGTGTAAAGACAGTCACATTCAGAGGTCCAGGTGGAGATGAATATTGAGGAGACACGTTTTTCTCCAGTACAGTCTCAGTAGAGCATGGTCTCCCTGCCAAGACACCATTGGAATAATTTTATGTGCACTGATTCAATTAATCCGCAAACAGGCACACACACACAAAGCCAATGAAGTGGGCCCTGCTATATGCAGGCAAATGGCTATTCATTTAATCCTTTTGTTTTTTTTTTTTTTGAGACAGAGTCTGACTTTGTTGCCCAGGCTAGAGTGAGTGTCGTGGCATCAGCCTAGCTCACAGCAACCTCAAGCTCCGGGGCTCAAGTAATCCTGCTGCCTCAGCCTACCAAGTAGCTGGGACTACAGGCATGCACCACCGTGCCCGGCTTATTTGTTCTATATATATTAGTTGGCCAATTAATTTCTTTCTATTTATAGTAGAGACAGAGTCTCACTCTTGCTCAGTCTCTTTTCGAACTCCGGACCCCAAGCAATCCGCCCACCTCGGCCTCCCAGTGAGCTAGGATTACAGGCGTGAACCACCAAGCTTGGCCATATTTAATTCTTTAATCATCATGATTTGTTCATCATGACTCAGCAAAGGAATAAGCAGCTGTCCCTTTTGCAGAATTGAGATGTGAGCTAACCATCGGGTGAAAACGACATAGAATGACAACACAGTAGGAAAAGGAGGGCACTCCATCCCCCAATGCAAAGTGTGATCCTTCTGCAAAGCCAAAGCAGGCTGGAGGACACTGTCCTAGAGCTGTTCCTCTCCATACACACAGGACCTCCACCATGCCACCAAGGTCCACACGACCCACGGGAGGGGGCCATGCTGGCTGATGTCCAATTCTGTAGTTGCCTGGCCCGCTTTCCCCAGGGGCCGACCCCCAGCCTCCCTCCTGCCCCTGGTGACATGCATGTGGGGAGAGGCAGGAGGAGGGGTGGGTCTGGATTTGAGGCAGATTAAAAAACACTTAGGGCCAGGCTGGGTGGCTCACGCCTGTAATCCTAGCACTCTGGGAGGCTGAGGTGGGAGGATCGCTCAAGGTCAGGAATTCCAAACCAGCCTGAGCCATTGTGAGATCCCGTCTCTATTATAAATAAAAAGAAATTTATTGGCCAACTAACAATATATAGAAAAAAATCAGGTGGGCATGGTGGCACATGCCTTTAGTCCCAGCTACTCAGAAGACTGAGGCAGGAAAAAAATTTAAATTGGTTGAGGTCAGGAGAAGGTGAGAGAGACCTTGAGGCTTCTCCAGTCCAGCACAGGAAAATGCCAAATTTGGGGGTGTTGGTTTTTGTTTCTTTTTTTTTTTTTTTTGTTTGAGTCAGAGTCTCACTGTGTTTCCCGGGCTAGAGTGCTGGGAGAGGAACCTAGCTCACAGCAACAGCAAACTCCTGAGCTCAAGTGATTGTACTGCCACAGTCTCCAGAGCAGCTGGGAATACAGGCAAGGGTGACCATGCCCTGCTGATATTTTCTATATATGGCCAATTAATGTCTATTTTTAGTACAGTTGGGATCTCGGTCTTGCCCAGGGTGGTTTCCAATCTTGACCTTGAGCCATCTAGCCGCCTCAGCCTCCCAGAATGCTAAAATTACAGGCCAGAGCCACCGGGCCCAGCCCCGAGGGTGCTGGTTTCTAATCTCCAACATCACCAAACATTCTCATGAAGCTGTAACTGAGTCCATGTCATACCGTTGGCCACCGGAGAGCCAGTAATTAGAGAAACAAGGTGTTGGGGGAAAGAAAGACTTACTTAGTGAGCTACCAAGCTGAGAAGATGACCGAATAATGTGGCTAAGAACCATCTTAATGGCCGGGTGTGGTGGCTCACTCCTGTAATGCCAGCACTCTGGGAGGCCGAGGTGGGAGGACCCTTGAGCTCCGGAGTTTGAGACAAGCCTGAGCAAGATGGAGACCCTCTACTATATTAGAAAAATAAGCCAAGCATCATGGCATACGTCTGTAGTCCCAGCTGCTTGTGAGACTGAGGCGGGAGGATCACTGGATCCCGGGACTTTGGGATTACAGTGAGCTATGATGAACAACACTATACTTCACTCAGGGATACAGAGTGAGACTCTGTCTCAAAATAATAATAATAAAAAAAGAACCATCTAAAGTGGTGTGAACTTCAGGGTTCTTTTTATAGTAGTAAGGAGACACCAGGCTGCTTGGGGTAACCAAGGGCAGCAAACACCTGGGCCTCAGTCAGGGTCTAAGCAGAGTGCAAAACTTCTGTGTTCATGGTCGCTTCACTTTGGCTCAGGTCACCATGTTCCTATGAATCTTTCCCTTAGCGTTGATACTTGTGTGTATACTTTTCTTATTTCCCTGGGAGTTTGTTTTGGGGAAGGCACAGTTATCATCTTTCTTCTAGCCTATGCACAGAGTTTAGCGGACGCATTTAATATAAAGGACATTACATCACAGGGTCACAAACCCAATGGAGCTAGCGATGTTGATCCTGTGTGTCAGGAAGACCTGTGAGGACACCAGTGTGGTCCACTGATCATGAGAGTGACCATGACAGCAGAGTGTGTAGAACAGAGCCCACTGCTACCTCAAATGCCTGAGCTTAGAGAATCTCTCTGCCTCAGGCTCATTTGTAGATAGACTATAGGCAGACACCAGCAGGCCTGACTAATTTTTTATTTATTTATTTTTTTGTTAGAGACGAGGTTGTGCTCTTCTGCGGGTTAGTCTTGAACTCCTGACCTAAAGCGATCCCTTCACTTCAGCCTCCCAAAGTGCTAGGATTACACACATGAGCCTCTATGCCCCACTCAGGAGTTACAGAAAGCCTGATCTAAGGTGAGACCATGTCTCTACGAAAAAGAGAAAAAATTCTCCACTAGTGAGTAAACATGGCAAACATGACTAAGAAAAATCCAAATGAGAAAACTCTAGTCAGCGGCATTGGCACGTGCCTGTGGTCCCAGCTCTTGTGCAGGCTGAAGCAAGAGCCTCCGTCTGCAGAAGAGCTGGGACCACCGGCATGTTGATCCCTTGAGCCCAGGTGTTTGAGGTTGCAGTGAGGTATGATGACACCACTGCACTCTAGCCAGGTGACAGAGGGAGACTTTGTCTCAACAAAGAAGAAAAGGAAAACAGTATATAATACTTATGACGTCCACAACATGTGTCAGTGGTTAACTCTGGGCAGGAAGGAAGAGAAGGGACTTCCGCAGTAAGGGAGGGGACCCAGGAAGGTTAATGTGTGAGGTCACCCCTCAGGGGTGTCTGAAGCCACATGGCAAGATGCTGACATTGTGAGTGTGAAGCCGGGTGTGTGTGTCCATGTGTGGTCTATGACTCTCAGCACACCGTTCCCCGTATTTGGAATTGTTTGTAAAGAAACTGTAGAGAGATGAAAGATGAGCATGTAGCAAAAAGGATGTTGAGAAGGCTAGAGAAGTTTTGCTCCAAAGAGAAAAATGAAGTAGTCGGGAACCACATGACAGCAAGAACAAGTTTTCTTTTTCTTCCTAGTGCTTTTAGTTTTTTTTTTTTTGTAAGTTGTAGTGTGTGAGGAGCATGTCAGTGAGGTGATGAACGAGACCTCTCAGACAGGATTAGACTGATGGTCTTAAGGAGACGAGCGAGTCACAGAAGAAAGCATTGACTTCCGTTGAGAAATAGGCAAGGGCAGAGCAGATACCCAGGAAGAGGTTAAAGGAGGGAATCCATCAAAATGAGAACGATTTGATATCCATAGCTTCCATTCCCGGGGTGGAACCTCATTGATCAGACTCCAAAGTGCCTCTGTTCCCTACGTCAGTAACTGGAGACCCCTGAGATTGACACCGCAAAGCAGGGTAATTGATCACAGAAGACACTGGCCAGTTTAAGCTCATGTTCCCTTTATTCCGGGCTCTCCTCATAGAACCTTGGACACGGTTCCCACGGTTCCCCTCCAAACCTCCCACAGCTGCAGGGACTGGGCTCCAGGTCATAGGACGCCCTGGTGCCACAGGTACGGCAGGGCAGGGAACGGAAGAGAATCACCTCGGGCTTCCTTAAGGGCTGAGTGTCCCTCAGTGTCTCCATCAGCAAAGGCCGAAGCTGGAGAAATCTCTCCCAGCGGATATCCTTACAATAAAGATAATAACACTCCAAGGGGACAGGGTATATCACTGAGTTTAACCTTTGCATCCCGAGGGTGTGGCGCAACAGGATCTTGAGGACGGCCTTGGAGACTTTGTTGCCACAGAAGTTGAAGGTCATCAGCTGGTGGCAGCGGCTTAAGGAAGGTAGCATGGCACGGACCTGGGGTTCTGATATCCTACAGTCCTCCAAGATCAGGACCTGCAGGGTGGCTGCAACTTTCTCCAGTAGAATCGGGATGGACTCGCATTTCAAATAACCCAGCCTGGTGTCAGTCAGGTCCAGCTCCTTTAGCTGGTGCAGAATTGGGTCCATGAACAGGGTGTGCATTTGTAAATCAAGAATCCAGCACTCAGTTAGTGTCAAGGACTTCAAGGGGGTCTTGAGGCACCTGGGGAGAGAGAGGCCACTTAGTCCTGGGCATAGCAGTGGTGAGTGGAGGCTGGTGGGGAAGCAGCTCAGGACAGGAGAATGTGTCACCCAAACACAAGCAAGCTTGTCTTCTCCAGCTCATGATGGCAAACACCCTGGGTGCTGTGTATGCAAGACTGCTCATTCTGGTCTGTCCCTCTGTAGGCTGACTCCTCCCACCATCACTTGTGCCCCTGGATCAAGCCCACAGAACCTCTAAAGCTGTGTCTTCCTGTTCGCAGTTAACCACGTCTCTGGGCTGCATGAGCCCACCGGGAGACACGCTTAAGGGACACGCCAGGGCAAGATCCAGCAACAGCAACTGGGGATCCCAGTCTGCAGGCTCACTGACTTGTCTGTGTCCCCAGCAAACCCCTTTTACGGTTCTTCAGTCCTGCTCCCTCACCCTCTATTCCACAAGCATGTGTTTGCCATGTTAATCACCTTTCCTGTGCTCAGACATCCTGTGACAGACGGGCAGTCACAGACAGGATGGCGTTCACTACGCTGGCGGGCATGTAGCTTGTGTGTGCGCTGCGCAGCTGCGGCGTGCTTTCCCTGCTTCAATAACCTCCCTGTACCTTGTTTCTCAGCAACTTACTCACATTTCTTAAAAAGTAACTCTCGAACTCGCCCTCACTGTGTCTGAGCCCCCTGTAGCTAGCTATCCAGCAGTGTCCCTCTGAGCAGCCTCTACCCCAGGTGATCCCTCTGCCTTCACTGAGGAGGTCATGTGACATCTGCTTCAGGACAGAGCAGTGAACACACCAAGGTTCTGACAATCTGTGTGTCCTTCGCTGTTACCTGCCCAGGTACTAGCACAGAGTAAATGTCCTTTAGTGCTTACTGTCACAAGGGAAGCTCTGGTCTGCTCTGCAGAGCAAGCTCACCGTCCTTGCTCACCTGAATAACTTGAGATGGTCCACGAGGAAGTTGCTGCCCTGCAGTTTAAACTTCTGGACCTTGTCCAGCTTGAAGAATTTAGTGGTCAATTCTGTCATCATGCCTTCCCTTACGTCTATCTGTCCGTTGAACCACGCCAGGAAGTTGGGCAAGATGATTTGACGAACACTCTTCATCTGGATAAGGTAAGGGAAAAAGTCTTCTAAACTGTCCGTGTCCCAGTAGGTGTGCACTTCAACGTGCTGGATGTGGCTCAGGTCGACCATTTGGAAAATATTTCTGTCTTCATCGACATAGGTCCCGTAAAGGTCCAACCGCCTACAGCACAGGTGCACTGAATCCTTCCTCTGCTGGGCCCACTCACAGAGATACGTGAGAAATTCATGTGCGATGAGGTCTTGGATGCCGAAAAGCAAGTCTATGACCACCTGCAGTGGTCGCTGCCTTGCTGTGCATGGATAGTCCTCTGTTTTCCTCAGACTCCTGGCCCGTGAGGGCCTCACAGGGGCTGCAGACCACACGCTCCAGAGGTTCCAGAAGTTCTCATCAATGTCTCGTAAATCCAGCACCTGCAGCTTCCGCTCACTGTGGGTAAAACACAGGAGAGTCTCAGATTTAGGCAAAGACCGCTGGGACCTGAGCCTTCACTCCACACCCCAGACATCAGCCATTCCTGTCCCTATTCTTTGCCCGCTCCATTGTTTCATGCCATTTCCCAGACTGGATGTTTTCCAATGTCTGCTTCTCTTGCCTTTACTGGCACTGGAGGAAGCAGGTTCTTTCCCATTTGGGGTCGCTGCACGGTGAGCAGTCCCAGCTTTCCATGGGCTCTTTCCCACAGTGGGCTCAGCAATGGACAGGTCTCTGAGCTTCCTCACTGGCACCACCAGGAGCCTCTGGTCGTCCCTCATGCCCCCACTCTCCTTGACCCAGCTGTGTGTCCCCAAACCCCTGAGCCCTCTCTATCAGGCTCCCTGGGTCAGCCTCACCTGGGGGGAACCTTCTGGGCAAGCAGCACATCCAGCCCATCCAGCACAGCTCTTAGGGTCTCCATGTCAGGGGTCAGCATGAGGGACCCCAGAGGCAGGCAGGTGAAGGGCCAGGCCTGCACCATGGCCGTCAAGACTTTTCTCTGTCTCTTGGTGAAGGCCTCCATGAACAGATGTGGGAAAAGCTCCCTTGGCAGCTCCTTTACAGCAGGGATGGCCACGGCCTCGTCCCTCAGCAGGCTCTGCCCCGCCAGTTGCAGGAGTCTGGGTGGGGCCTGGAGGCTCATCCTGATGAAAATCTGTAAGGAACGGGTACGATGAACACCATTAGGATGATGGACACACTTGTACTCATGTGTACAAACGTGACTCAAGCACTACAACCATGTAACAAAAGCATTTGTGCTCCCGTAGTATTTTGAAATTTAAAAATTGTGCAAGGGTCGGGGCTCGGTGGCTCATGACTGTAATCCTAGCACTCTGGGAGACCAAGGCGGGCGGATTGCTGGAGGTCAGGAATTCAAAACCAGCCTGAGCAAGAGCAAGACCCCATCTGTACTATTGATAGAAAGAAATTAATTGGGCAACTAATATATATATATATACATAGAAAAAATTAGCCGGGCATGGTGGTACTTGCCTGTAGTCCCAGTTACTCGGGAGGCTGAGGTAGCAGGATTGCTGGAGACCAGGAGTTTGAGGTTGCTGTGAGCTAGGCTGACGCCACGGCACTCCCTCTAGCCTGGGCAACAGAGTGAGACTGTGTTTCAAAAAAGAAAAAAATCTGCAAGTAAAAAATCCAGACAAAAGCCATATAAAATGCAGTCTTCTCAGGCCAACCCCAATCCCCTCATCTCCTAGGGCAAATGTCCTTGGTCTGACAGAAGCGGACCAGTCCTCAGTTTTCCCCGATTCTGCTCTGCATTCAGTGGCTATAAAGCCATAGCCCTGCCCCTACTGAGTCAAAGATGAGTATCTTCCAACCGCCAAGGGTGTGGGGGTGGGGACAAGAAGACCACTAGCCCATTGGTTTCATCCATTGCTCCGCTAAATCCCTGTTGTCTGGCGAGTGTTACCAGGGGACTGAGCACTGGCCCAGCCTTCTCCAGGAAGACTGTCTCACCATCAGTCAAGGCCCTAACACAGCGGGAATGGGAGTGTCATGTGGCCCCACGCAGCCCAGTTCTCAGTTCCCACAATTAACCTGGTTCTTTGGGAATGAGGAAAAGAACTCCTAAAATAGGTGTCATTCGGTTTTCATTTAAAAAAATAGAAGTGAAAAAGTGTAAAATGAAATTGTGGCAGTATTATAGAGCATTTGCAAGCTAGAGAGGGAAAACCATTTCTCTGAGATTTTGATTCCAAAGCCCATCCCTTACACGTACTAAAAATTAACCACTTTGGGATGGAGTCTATGGGCAGAAATGGATCAAGGGTTCAGAACAAGGAATCCATTCTTCAATATAGTATATAAAATATTTCTCAGCTTTTAGTAGGAAAGAAAGCCTCCCTTGTGAAATGACAGTACCACAAAGCGCGTGAACTGTAATTTAGGGTCATACGAAATAAATGTTCAACATTTCGAGGAATGAAATTTTCATTTAATTGAATGCTTATTTAAAAAAAAAATAAACCTGCTTGGCCAAGCATCTTGAAATGTTATAAACCAAAGTACAAATAAAAATGTTCAGAATAGGCTGGGTGAGGAGGCTCACACCTGTAATCCTAGGACTCTGGGAGGCCGAGGCGGGAGGATTGCTTGAGCCCAGGAGTTTGAGACCAGCCTGAGCAAGAGCGAGACCCGGTCTCTACTGCAAATAGAAAGAAATTAAACAAAAACAACTAAAAATAGAGACCCTGTCCAAAAAAACAAATTGTTTAGAATAAATACAAACTGCATTTAGAGGAAAACTCAGTCTAATAAGACTATTCATCTGAAAAACACTCAGGATACTTTCCTGTGCATCGGAGACTGGCTGACAGTAGATCGGTTGGGACTGTCCTTATGGGGGTCGCTGACTTACCAGATCTGGACTCAGTTTGCAGGGCGCTGGGACCCCAGGCAGAAGCAAGTGGTGACTCCAGTCTGCAGGGCTTTGGGACTCTCTGTGAGTCTGCAGGAGCTTATATTGCCCTTTCCAGTCGCTCCTCCCCTTTTCAACTAGCAGCTTCCAATCAGAATGTGGTATTTGATGAGATTCATGAAGCTCCACCCAGTTAATCCTGATTGAATTTCCTTTTTTTTTCTTTTTTTTGAGACAGAGTCTCACTCTTGCCTGGGCTAGAGTGTCTAGACCTGAACCTAGCTCACCTCAAACTCCTGGGCTCATGCGATCCTGGGCTCTTGCCTCAGCCTCCCAAGTACGTGGGACTACAGGCATGCACCACCATGTCTGGCTAATTTACATATATATATACACATATATATATTTAATTATATATTTTTCAGTTGTCCAGCTAATTTCTTTTTAATTTTTCAGTACAGACGGGTCTAGCTCTTGCTCAGGCTGTTCTGGAACTCCTGAGCTCAAATGATCTGCCCACCTTGGCCTCCCAAGAGTCCTAGGATTAAAGGCATGAGCCACCACACCCAGCCCTGATTGATTTTTTGGCTTTATCCAGATTGATTGATTGAATCAGATATCCAATCATGAAACTGAAAGAATTAGGGATGGGCTGAAAACCAGTAATTCTTTCATAAATGCACTCCATAAACACATGGAATTTGACTAACATGTGACTTTCACAGTCCTGATTGTGAAGGAGAAGAATCTGATCTATTCCTGACATCACACAGAAATGAACAAGCCCTGGAAGTATTGTTGTTGTGAGGTTTTATTTTTGAGACAGATTCTCACTTTGTTGCCCAGGATACAGTGAGTGCCATGGCGTCAGCCTAGCTCACAGCAACGTTAAAGTCCTGGAATCAAGCGATCCTACTGCCTCAGCCTCCCAAGTAGTTGAGACTACAGGCATGTGCCACCATGCCTGGCTAATTTTTTCTCTATATATTAGTTGGCCAATTAATTTCTTTCTATTTATAGTGGACGCGGGTTCTCACTCTTGCTCAAGCTGGTTTTGAATTCCAGACCTGACTCAACCTCCCAGAATGCTAGGATTAAAGGCGTGAGCCACAGCACACGGCCTGTTGTGAGATTTTTGCCATATCTCATTACCAAATTGGTTCAGAGTTAAAACAGCTGTATGAAAACAGTCGTATCATCCCTCAAGAAGGAATACACTCAGATACCATTTCCCATGTTAAAAAAAAAAAAAAAAAAAAAAGAAGGAATACACATCTCTGTGAACCCAGTGCTCACCTAGGGGTGATAGCAGATGGTGTCTCCATTCAGGTGGAAGAGAGGGACCACTGAGGGTATGAGTAATCTGAGGCTTAAAAATAATTCATCACGACCAAGTGGGCTTCATCCCAGGGATACAGGGATGGTTCAACATACATAAATCTATAAATGCAATTCACCACATACACAGAAGCAAAAACAAAGACCACATGATTCTTTCAATCGATGCAGAAAAAGCTTTTGACAAAATACAATACTCTTTCATCATACGAATACTTAATAACATAGGCATACAAGGAACATACCTAAAAATGATAAAACCCATATATGACAGAACCATAGCCAACATCATACTGAATGGAGAAAAATTGAAAGCATTCCCACTTAGAACTGGAACCACACAAGGCTGCCCACTATCTCCACTTCTATTCAACATAGTGCTGGAAGTCCTGGCTACAGCAGTCAGACAGGAAAGTGGAATTAAAGGGCTCCAAATAGGGGCAGAAGAGGTCAAACTTTCACTGTTTTCTGCTGATGAGATATTATATTTAGGAAACCTCCAAAGATTCAACCAAGAAACTCCTGGAACTGATAAATAAATTTAGTAAAGTCTCAGGATAAAAAATCAATACACAAAAATCAAAAGCATTCATATACACCAACAACAATCACATTGAGAACCAAATCAAAGATTCAGTTCCCTTTACAATAGCAACAAAGAAGTTAAAGAACCTAGGAATATACTTAACCAAGCAGGTAAAAGACCTCTACAGGGAGATCTATGAAACACTGAGGAAGGAAATAGCAGAAGTTGTAAACAGATGGAAATCCCTACCATGCTCATTAAAATGTCTATACTACCCAAACTGATCTACAGATTCAATGCAATACCTATTAAAATCCCATCAGCATTCTTCATAGATATAGAAAAAATAATCTTACACTTCGTATGGAACCAAAGAAGACCCCGAATATCAAAAGCAATTCTAGGCAACAAAACCAAAATGGGAGGTATTAATATGCCAGATGTCAAACTATATTACAAAGCTGTAGTGATTAAATCAATCTGGTATTGGCACAAAAATAGGAATATTGACCAGTGGAACAGATCTGAGAATCCTGATATAAAACCATCCTCATGTAGCCATCTATCATTGACAAAGCAGACAAAAACATATACTGGAGAAAAGAATCCCATTTCAGTAAATGGTGCTGGGAAAACTGGATAGCCACTTGGAGAAGGCTAAAGCAGGACCCACACCTTTCACCTCTCACAAAAATCAACTCAAACTGGATAATAGACTTAAACCTAAGGTATGAAACTATTAGAATTCTAGAGGAAAGTGTTGGAAACACACTCCTAGACACTGGTCTAGGCAAAGAGTTTATGAAGAAGTCCCCAAAGGCAATCACAGCAGCAACAAAAATAAATAAATGGGACATGATCAAAGTAAATAGCTTCTGAACCCAGCCTGAGCAAGAGCGAGACCCCGTCTCTACCATAAATAGAAAGGAATTAATTGACCAACTAAAAATATATGGAAAAAATTTGCCGGACATGGAGGCACTTGCCTGTACTTCCAACTGCTCAGGAGGCTAAGGCAGGAGGATGGCTTCAGTCCTGGAGCCTGAGGTTGCTGTGAGCTAGGCTGCTATTATGGCGCCCTAGCACAAGGCCACAGAGTGGGACTCTGTCTCAAAAAAAAGAAAAAAGATAAAAAAAGGAAATATCTTAAGGGATGGGCATGGTGTCTCACACTTTCCATGGGAGTGAGAGGGAGGCCCAGGTGGGAGGATCCCTGGAGCCCAGGAGTTTAAGGTTGGAGGGAGCTATGATGAACAGCACTACACTTCCCCCAGGGCGACCAAGTGAGACTTTGTTTCAAAAAAAAAGAAAAGAAAAAGAAGCATCACTCTAGCCTGGACAACAAACCGAGACTCTGTCTCAAAAAAAAAAAAAACAAAACAAAGAAAAAGAAGCATCTTAAGTTGGTGTGCACCTTTTTATATTATTAAAGAGACAGCAGGCTCCTTGGGGTAACCGAGATCTACAAACACCTGGGTGTCAGTCTGGGTCTAAGCAGAGTGCAAAACTTCTGTGTTCATGGTCGCTTCACTTTGGATGGCTCAGGTCACCATGTTCCTATGAATCTTTCCCTTAGCGTTGATACTTGTGTGTATACTTTTCTTATTTCCCTGGGAGTTAGTTTTGGGGAAGGGACAGTTATCATCTTTCTTCTAGCCTATGTGCAGAGCTCAGAATCATTTACTATAAAGGACATTAGGTCACAGGGTCAGAAACCAAGTGGAGCTAGTGATGTTGATCCTGTGTGCCAGGAAGCCCTGTGAGGACACCAGTGTGGTCCACTGATCATGAGAGTGACCATGACAGCAGAGTGTCTACAACATAGCCCACTGCTACCTCAAGTGCCTGGGCTCAGGGAATCTCTCTGCCTCAGGCTCATTTGTAGATGGGACTACATGCACACACCACCAGGCCCGACTAATTTTTTCTATATTCTTTTTCTTTTTAGTAGAGGCGAGGTTGTGCTCCTCTTCAGGCTGGTCTTGAACTCCTGACCTAAAACGATCCTGTCACCTCAGCCTCTCATAGTGCTAGGATTACAGGTGTGAGCCTCTATGCCCCACTCAGGAGTTACAGAAAGCCTGATCTAAGGTGAGACCATGTCTCTACGAAAAAGAGAAAAAATTATCCGCTAGTGAGTAAACGTGGCAACAAGATTAAGGAAAAACCAAATGAGCAAAAACTAGTCAGCGGCACTGGCACGTGCCTGTGGTCCCAGCTCTTGTGCAGGCTGAAGCAACAGCCTCCGTCTGCAGAAGAGCTGGGACCACCGGCACATGGATCCCTGGAGCCCAGGTGTTTGAGGTTGCAGTGAGGTATGGTGACACCACTGCACTCTAGCCAGGTGACAGAGGGAGACTTTATCTCAACACAAGAATAAAAGGAAAACAGTATATAATACTTATGATGTCCACAATATGTGTCAGTCTACTGTTCATATCATTGATATGGCTTCTGCTCAACAGTGGGATGTTAGTGGTGGAGATTTCGGGGAGTCACAAGTGACATGGGGGTTGCTGAATATGTGGGCAGTCGGCTCCTCTGCAGCCACATGCTCTACACTCAGCTCTAGCCCCAAGGGTCACTGCCCGGATTCTCCTGTTGTTTAAGGGTCACCTTTGCTTTAAATGTGTGTAGTTTTTGTTGGTTTGAGACACATTCTCACTGTGCTGCCTGGGCCAGAGTGCCGTGGCGTCAGCCTAGCTCACAGCAACCTCAAACTCCTGAGCTCAGACGATCCGCCCCACTCGGCCTCCCAGACTACTAGGATTACAGGCCTGAGCCACCACATCCAGGCATGTTCTGTGTAATTTTGTATCAATAAATTATAGGAAAATGGAATGCCATTTTCAATCTACATGAATCGGTAGAAACAAATCCCAAAATAAAAGATCTTATTTCAGAAATCACATTGAGAAGGAAATATAAAGTATGGCATTGATGTGAATTTTACCAATATTGAAAATAATATGTTATTGATGAATACATGTATGAAGAATATAACTTAAACATGGATGGTAATAATATAGGAACGAATCAAATTCAGTGGTTACCTGTGGGCAGGAAGGAAGAGAAGGGGCTTCCTCAGTAAGGGAGGGGACCCAGGAAGGTTAATCTGGGAGGTCACCTCTCAGGGGTGTCTGAAGCCACATGGCAAGATGCTGACATTGTGAGTGTGAAGCCGGGTGTGCATGTCCATGTGTTGTCTAGGACTCTGAGCACACCGTTCCCCGTATTTGGAATAGTTTGCAAAGACAACTGTAGAGAGATGAAAGATGAGCATGTAGCAAAAGGGATGTTGAGAACTCTAGAGAAGTTTTGCTCTAAAGAGAAAAAATGAAGTGGTGGGGAATCACATGACAGCAAAAGCAAGTTTTCTTTTCCTTCCTAGTGCTTTTTTTTTCTTTCTTTCTTTTTTTGTAGTGTGTGAGGAGCATGTCTGTGAGGTGATGAACGTGACCTCTCAGACAGGATTAGACTGATGGTCTTAAGGAGACGAGGGAATCACAGAAGAAAGCATTGACTTCCGTTGAGAAATAGGCAAGGGCAGAGCAGATACCCAGGAAGAGGTTAAAGGTGGAATCCATCAAAATGAGAACGGTTTGATTTCCATAGCTTCCATTCCCGGGGTGGAACCTCATTGATCAGACTCCAAAGTGCCTCTGTTCCCTACGTCAGTAACTGGAGACCCCTGAGATTGACACCGAAAAGCGGGTAATTGATCACAGAAGACACTAGCCAGTTTAAGCTCATGTGCCCTTTATTCCGGGCTCTCCTCATAGAACCAGGGACACGGTTCCCACGGTTCCCCTCCAAACCTCCCACAGCTGCAGGGACTGGGCTCCAGGTCATAGGACGCCCTGGTGCCACAGGTACGGCAGGGCAGGGAACGGAAGAGAATCACCTCGGGCTTCCTTAAGGGCTGAGTGTCCCTCAGTGTCTCCATCAGCAAAGGCCGAAGCTGGAGAAATCTCTCCCAGCGGATATCCTTAAAATAAAGATAGTAACACTCCCAGGGGACAGGGTATATCACTGAGTTTAACCTTTGCATCCCGAGGGTGTGGCGCAACAGGTTCTCGAGGACGGCCTTGGAGATTTTGTTGCCACAGAAGTTGAAGGTCATCAGCTGGTGGCAGCGGCTTAAGGAAGGTAGCATGGCACGGACCTGGGGTTCTGACATCCTACAGTCCTCCAAGATCAGGACCTGCAGGGTGGCTGCAACTTTCTCCAGTAGAATCGGGATGGACTCGCATTTCAAATAACTCAGCCTGGTGTCAGTCAGGTCCAGCTCCTTTAGCTGGTGCAGAATTGGGTCCATGAACAGGGTGTGCATTTGTAAATCAAAAATCCAGCACTCAGTTAGTGTCAAGGACTTCAAGGGAGTCTTGAAGCACCTGGGGAGAGAGAGGCCACTTAGTCCTGGGCATAGCAGTGGTGAGTGGAGGCTGGTGGGGAAGCAGCACAGGGCATGAGAATGTGTCACCCAAACACAAGCAAGCTTGTCTTCTCCGGCTCATGATGGCAAACACCCTGGGTGCTGTGTATGCAAGACTGCTCATTCTGGTCTGTCCCTCTGTAGGCTGACTCCTCCCACCATCACTTGTGCCCCTGAATCAAGGCCACAGAACCTCTAAAGCTGTGTCTTCCTGTTGGCAGTTAACCGTGTCTCTGGGCTGCATGAGCCCACCGGGAGACACGCTTAAGGGACACGCCAGGGCAAGATCCAGCAACAGCAGCTGGGGATCCCAGTCTGCAGGCTCACTGACTTGTCTGTGTCCCCAGCAAACCCCTTTTACGGTTCTTCAGTCCTGCTCCCTCACCCTCTATTCCACAAGCATGTGTTTGCCATGTTAATCACCTTTCCTGTGCTCAGACATCCTGTGACAGACGGGCAGTCACAGACAGGATGGCGTTCACTATGCTGGCGGGCATGTAGCTTGTGTGTGCGCTGCGCAGCTGCGGCGTGCTTTCCCTGGGGCAATAACCTCCCTGTACCTTGTTTCTCAGCAACTTACTCACATTTCTTAAAAAGTAACTCTCGAACTCGCCCTCACTGTGTCTGAGCCCCCTGTAGCTAGCTGTCCGGCAGTGTCCCTCTGAGCAGCCTCTACCCCAGGTGATCCCTCTACCTTCACTGAGGAGGTCATGTGACATCTGCTTCAGGACAGAGCAGTGAACACACCAAGGTTCTGACAATCTGTGTGTCCTTCGCTGTTACCTGCCCAGGTACTAGCACAGAGTAAATGTCCTTTAGTGCTTACTGTCACAAGGGAAGCTCTGGTCTGCTCTGCAGAGCAAGCTCACCGTCCTTGCTCACCTAAATAACTTGAGATGGTCCACGAGGAAGTTGCTGCCCTGCAGTTTAAGGTTCTGGACCTTGTCCAGCTTGAAGAATTTAGTGGTCAATTCTGTCATCATGCCTTCCCTTACGTCTATCTGACCGTTGGACCACCCCAGGAAGTTGGGCAAGATGATTTGATGAACATTCTTTCTCTGGATAAAGGGAAAAAGTCTTCTAAACTGTCCGTGTCCCAGTAGGTGTGCACTTCAACGTGCTGGATGTGGCTCAGGTCGACCATTTGAAAATCTTTCTGTCCTCATCGACATAGGTCCCGTAAAGGTCCAACCGCCTACAGCACAGGTGCACTGAATCCTTCCTCTGCTGGGCCCACTCACAGAGATACGTGAGAAATTCATGTGCGATGAAGTGTTGGATGCCGAGAACCAAGTCTACGACCACCTGCAGTGGTCGCTGCCTTGCTGTGCATGGACAGTCCTCTGTTTTCCTCAGACTCCTGGCCCGTGAGGGCCTCACAGGGGCTGCAGACCACACGCTCCAGAGGCTCCAGAAGTTCTCATCAACGTCCCGTAAATCCAGCACCTGCAGCTTCCGCCCACTGTGGGTAAAACACAGGAGAGTCTCAGATTTAGGCAAAGACCGCTGGGACCTGAGCCTTCACTCCACACCCCAGACGTCAGCCATTCCTGTCCCCATTCTTTGCTCTCTCCATTGTTCCATGCCATTTCCCAGACTGGATGTTTTCCAATGTCCGCTTCTCTTGCCTTTACTGGCACTGGAGGAAGCAGGTTCTTTCCCATTTGGGCTCGCTGCACGGTGAGCAGTCCCAGCCTTCCAGGGGCTCTTTCCCAGAGTGGGCTCAGCAATGGGCAGGTCTCTGAGCTTCCTCACTGGCACCACCAGGAGCCTCTGGTCCACCCTTGGGCCCCCACTCTCCCTGACCCAGCTGTGTGGGGCCCTCTACCAGCTGTGGCAGGAGCCCAGGACTCTAGAATTTTATTGCAACGCAGTAAGAAGAGCAGTGAAGTGTTAGGAACGGGACAGTGTGATGTCACTGCTGAGAGCACTGACAAACATTGTGTACTTCCTGTCCCACCATTCAGGGGCTGTGTGGTCTTGAAGAAGTTACTGCCCCTCTCTGAATGGGTCTTTCACAAATGAATACAAGGATCATCTCTATCCTCAGATAGAAGTACTGAGCCCTAAGCTTGGTGCATAATTAATCCTCCATAGTTGATGGATGCCATTGTTTAACATTCAAGACAACAGGCACCACTCCCACTGTTCCACTTAACCAGCCAAAAAAAAAAAAAAGACACCAGGCATAATCAAGAGAACAGTCCAGGCCACAGGGGATGACCCAGACCTGAGGCAGAGGCCACCCACCTGTCAGTTACTCCCTCTGCCAGGCCTCCAGGCCTTGGCCTTAGAACTCAGCACCAGAAAATTCCTTAGGCGCCAAGCCTGGGCGGTACCTGGGACAAGCCTGCCCCCTGGTGGCAATCACCTAAATTTGCAGTAGTCTGTGGTTACAATTCAGGCTTCTCTGTGGTGATGGGCTCTAGTTCTGGCCAACAGGTGTGAAAATGATTCAAAGCAGACATAACCCCAGTGATTTTCTGTTTCTTCTTGGAAAGCATCTGAGGAGTGGTGGGGAACGTGGTGTTCCTACCTGTGCTCGGAGAGTTCATGCCTGAATTAGAAGGCTAAGCATTGTCGGCCCTCGAGCCTTGTGCCCATCCGGGGCCCCATCCTCACCCGATATGAACCTGGGCACGTCCCTTCACGCCCTGGGCCTGTGTTTCTTCATCTGAGAAGTGAGACATCTCTGAGGTTCCCAGGAGACTGTGGTGGAAGGCTGCCCCCGGCTGCTCCTGAGTCTGGCTTTTCTGCTACCTGTTTTCTCGGGGTCTGGCATTCCCCCAGCCCTGGTGTGGGAGGGGTGCCTGCACCAGGGTTCTGGGAAGCCAGGTTCCCAACTCCCCCTGCCGGGGTCTTCCCACCACTTGCCCACTGCAGGAATCTTCCTTCCCACCAGGGAGAAAGGTCCAGTTGCCCTGTATCTTTCTCCAAGAGTCACGAACCCCAAAGCCCCCACAGGGTGGTGAAAGCATAGCCATCCCTTTGCAGAAAGGCATGGCAGTGTTGCGTGACTCTGTTCCCAGGCTTAACCCTCCCCTTAATATTGTGAGTCCAGGAGTCCTGAGATTTTGTTTTCCTTTACACACCCAATGGGGAAATGAGGCCTGATTAGATGCCCAAAGCTCCGTGCATTGATTCCTGATTGGGTTTGCTCTCTCCAGATTAATCGATTGAATCGGGTGTCCCATCATGAAAGTGAGCGGATTAGGGACGTGGGAGGAGTCCAGGGTTCCTGCACGGAGGTGCTCCGCAGACACTGATGGAGTTTCACTAACATGTGAGTCTCACAGTCCTGACTGTGACTACGATGTAATTTCTTCCTGACATGAGAGAGAAAGAACCAGAATGTATTTGTCTTGAGGGATTTGGGGCCACATGAACATTATCAGAAGGTTCGGAGTTAAAAGAGATGCCTCACCCGGAGCCCGCAAGGTGCACCAGGTGCTCTGGATGGGCTTGCCGTGCTGCTTCACCAGGTTTCCCCAGGTGAGCTCCACCCAGGTAGCCTGAAAAGGAGGGCGCAGGGGTTCAGGGAAGGAACAGCTGGGAGGGAATGTGACTGGCTGAAGGGCGGACGACAGGACGCTGAATATGTCAGTGAGGACGCTCAGAGGGTTTTCTGCAATAGCTGAGGGCTCGCTGGGAGGGGCTCCTGCAGGCACCGCTGATGGAAGGTGACCCTGCTTCCTCCCAGGGGCTCTTAAAGGCACTGGAAGTGGGGACCCTGAAGGATGCAGTGGGAAAAGGGGATGGAGAAATTCAGGCAGAGGAGGAAGCAGGGCATGTGTCCCCTGCACCTCTTACCTCTGCAGTCACTCCAGACTGCAATGCCTCGATGTGTTCTGCCAAAGTACGTTTCCACCAGGCGAGCGTGGTTTTCTGTGAACTGCCTTGTGATCATGATCTGACCTCAAGACCAAGAACCTGGAGACGGGGTCTTCCGGAAATGACACCAGGGAAAACTGCCCTTGATATCTTTGGAAGGGACCATGCCAGGTCATTGTAAATTAAGGATTTCTAAGGGAAAGCTCAAGAGGTCCTCTCGAAGCAGACAGCTCTCTCTGGATGGTGGAATGAGACTCCATTTGTCCTCTTTTCATTGACTGAGACTTGTTCTTATTTTGCATCAGCACAAAATGTTCGAAATCCTATTTCATTTTGTTAGAAACTTTTGCATCTCCAACTGGACATTTTCTAAGGGCTGCTATTCAAAGTATAGCCAGTGTCCCTAACCAAAGAAATTGCTGACAAGTCATTTATTTTTTTATTTTTATTTTTTGGCGACAGAGTCTCACTGTGTCGCTCAGACTAGAGTGCCATGATGACAGCCTAGCTCACAGCAATCTCAGTCTCCTGGGCTTAATCAATCATTCTGCCTCAGCCTCCCAAGTAACTAGGACTACAGGCATGCGCCACCATGCTCAGCTAATTTTTTCTATATATTTTTAGTTGGCCAATAATTTCTTTCTATTTTTAGTAGAGACAGGTCTCTCTCTTGCTCAGGCTGGTTTCGAACTCCTCACCTTGAGAAATCCGCCGCCTCGGCTTCCCAGAGTGCTAGGATTACAGGCATGAGCCAGCGCGCCTGGCCATGACTAGTCATTTAGATGAGTGAGAAGGATCACAACTGGTCACAGAATCTTTGCACACCTAGGAGAGCAAAGGAGGAAGCAGATTTTATGAAAAGGTTGTGTATCTTTCCCTTGGCAGGTTGACTGATATTTATAATCGAATGATTGGGAACTGAGAAGAAGACATACAAGCAAAGGAATGGACTATAAGTACTATTGATTTCCTTCCTAGTAATTTATCTCTCTATATAGAAAACATTAGTGCAGCTGCACCTAATCTAGGCAGTGTTCCCGACTCTCTCTGTAATCACACTCCAGTTTGACACACTGGAGTGAGGGACTGCAATTCTATATATATTTAAAGACATAGGTGTAAAACAGAACATGACTGTGTATCGCTTTACTATATAATAGAGAACCTACTTTAACTAGACATTGTTCGATGAAAACTCTCGAGCAAATTAAATGCCTCTATAGTTCTACTACCTAACATAATAATAGTTCTGCTTAGTGGGTGCATTAATACTCAGGGTATGTTTGGAGAGGAACCCAATCATCCTCAAATGGAGTTGGAATGCACAGGTGACTTTATCAGATGCATACGAATAGGTTTTCTTCCTGCCCCAATTTTATTTTATTTATTTATTTTTTGGAGACAGAGTATCACTCTGTTGACTGGGCTAGAGTGCCATGGCATCAGCCTAGCTCACAGCAACCTCAAACTCCTGGGCTCAAGCAATCCTTCTGCTTCAGTCTCCCAAGTAGCTGGGACTACAGGCATGCACCACCATGACTGGCTAATGTTTTTCTATATATTTTTAGCTTTCCAGCTAATTTCTTTTTCTCTTGTAGAGACAGGGTCTTGCTCTTCCTCAGGCTGATCTTGAATTCCTTACCTTGAGCGATCCTCCTGCCTTAGACTCCCAGAGTGCTAGGTTGACAGGTGTGAACCAGCACACCCGGCCTGCCCCAATTGTAAATCATCTCCATTCAACCTGGCAGTGTGCAGAGGCAGATATGACCAAGAATAACATGACATTCATATCACCCCCAACAGGTAGGGAATGGGGTCCACTTTGACTTTCTCTCCGGAAAACAGTTTTTCCTCCTGTGTGTCAACAAAGTATATTGGATACACACAAAGAAACTCTCTAAAAAATAATATTATGAAATGAGCAAAGTAATGAGAATAAGTGTGGGCATATTCAGGGATGTAAATGAAGACAAGGTTTTTGAAAGAAAAATAAGGAGGATTTCGGGAGTCATTTTAAAATGTCTTCCTTGGCTACAAGATCGGTGGCAGGGACACATCAATCCAACGCTGGACAGATCACCCTCCACCACCCAGAAACCGCAATATGTTAATATTTGCTGTGTCTTGGTGCATTCTCAGCGTCATGCCCAGGTAAAAACACCCGTCCCCAGCCTGCCCAGCCCCACCCTCACATCTCATTGACATTTGCGCCTGATTTGTTTTTTTATTTCGGCATATTATGGGGGTACAGATTTTAAGGTTTCAATAAATGCCTTTTCCCCCCTCCCCCCACAAGTCTGAGTTTCCAGCATGACCATCCCCCAGATGGTGCACATCTCACTTATTATGTATGTGCATACCCGCCCCCATCCCCATTCCCACCTGCCCAATACCCTATTACTGTAGTACCTATGTGTCCACTTAGGTGCTGCTCAGTTAATACCAGTTTGCTGGTGAGTATATGTGGTGCTTGTTTTTCCATTCTTGGGATACTTCACTTAGTAGTATGGGTTCCACCTCTAACCAGGAAAATACAAGATGTGCTATATCACCGTTGTTTCTTAGAGCTGAATAGTACTCCATGGTATACATATACCACATTTTATTAATCCATTCTTGGATTGACGGGCACTTGGGCTGTTTCCACAGACTTGCAATTATGAATTGTGCTGCTATCAACATTCTGGTGCAGGTGTCTTTTTTGTAGAGTGTCATTGGATCTTTTGGGTAGATGCCCAGTAATGGGATGGCTGGATCAAATGGTAGATTCACTTGTATCGCTTTAAGGTATCTCCATATTGCTTTCCACAGAGGTTGAACTAGTTTGCAGTCCCACCAGCAGTGTAGGAGTGTTCTTCTCTCTCCGCATCCACACCAGCATTTGTTATTTGGAGACTTTTTGATAAAGGCCATTCTCACTGGAGTTAAGTGATATCTCATTGTGGTTTTGATTTGCATTTCCCTGGTGATTAGAGATATTGACCATTTTTTCATATGTTTGTTGTCCATTCTTCTGTCTTCTTTAGAAAAGTATCTGTTCAAGTCCTTTGCCCACTTTTTAATAGGGTTATTTGATTTTTTCTTGCTGATTTTCGTGAGTTCTAAGTATATTCTACTTATCAGCCCCTTATCGGATGCCTAGGATGCAAACATTTTCTCTCATTCTGTAGGTTGTCTGTTTACTTTCATGACTGTTTCTTTGGCTGTGTAGAAGCTATTTACTTTGATCATGTCCCATTTATTTATTTTTGTTGCTGCTGTGATTGCCTTTGGGGACTTCTTCATAAAATCTTTGCCTAGGCAGGTGTCCAGGAGTGTGTTTCCAACACTTTCCTCTAGAATTCTAATAGTTTCATATCTTAGGTTTAAGTCTATTATCCAGTGTGAGTTGATTTTTGTGAGAGGTGAAAGGTGTGGGGCCTGCTTTAGCCTTCTCCAAGTGGCTATCCAGTTTTCCCAGCACCATTTATTGAAATGGGATTCTTTTCTCCAGTATATGTTTTTGTCTGCTTTGTCAATGATAGATGGCTATATGAGGATGGTTTTATATCAGGATTCTCAGATCTGTTCCACTGGTCAATATTCCTATTTTTGTGCCAATACCACATTGATTTAATCACTACAGCTTTGTAATATAGTTTGATATCTGGCATATTAATACCTCCCATTTTGGTTTTGTTGCCTAGAATTGCTTTTGATATTCGGGGTCTTCTTTGGTTCCATACGAAGTGTAAGATTATTTTTTCTATATCTATGAAGAATGCTGATGGGATTTTAATAGGTATTGCATTGAATCTGTAGATCAGTTTGGGTAGTATAGACATTTTAATGAGCATGGTAGGGATTTCCATCTGTTTACATCTTCTGCTATTTCCTTCCTCAGTGTTTCATAGATCTCGCTGTAGAGGTCTTTTACCTGCTTGGTTAAGTATATTCCTAGGTTCTTTAACTTCTTTGTTGCTATTGTAAAGGGAACTGAATCTTTGATTTGGTCCTCAATGTGATTGTTGTTGGTGTATATGAATGCTTTTGATTTTTGTGTATTGATTTTTTATCCTGAGACTTTACTAAATTTATTTATCAGTTCCAGGAGTTTCTTGGTTGAATCTTTGGAGGTTTCCTAAATATAATATCTCATCAGCAGAAAACAGTGAAAGTTTGACCTCTTCTGCCCCTATTTGGAGCCCTTTAATTCCACTTTCCTGTCTGACTGCTGTAGCCAGGACTTCCAGCACTATGTTGAATAGAAGTGGAGATAGTGGGCAGCCTTGTGTGGTTCCAGTTCTAAGTGGGAATGCTTTCAATTTTTCTCCATTCAGTATGATGTTGGCTATGGTTCTGTCATATATGGGTTTTATCATTTTTAGGTATGTTCCTTGTATGCCTATGTTATTAAGTATTCGTATGATGAAAGAGTATTGTATTTTGTCAAAAGCTTTTTCTGCATCGATTGAAAGAATCATGTGGTCTTTGTTTTTGCTTCTGTGTATGTGGTGAATTGCATTTATAGATTTATGTATGTTGAACCATCCCTGTATCCCTGGGATGAAGCCCACTTGGTCGTGATGAATTATTTTTAAGCCTCAGATTAATCATACCCTCAGTGGTCCCTCTCTTCCACCTGAATGGAGACACCATCTGCTATCACCCCTAGGTGAGCACTGGGTTCACAGAGATGTGTGTTCCTTCTTTTTTTTTTTTTTTTTTTAACATGGGAAATGGTATCTGAGTGTATTCCTTCTTGAGGGATGATACGACTGTTTTCATACAGCTGTTTTAACTCTGAACCAATTTGGTAATGAGATATGGCAAAAATCTCACAACAGGCCGTGTGCTGTGGCTCACGCCTTTAATCCTAGCATTCTGGGAGGCTGAGTCAGGTCTGGAATTCAAAACCAGCTTGAGCAAGAGTGAGAACCCGCGTCCACTATAAATAGAAAGAAATTAATTGGCCAACTAATATATAGAGAAAAAATTAGCCGGGCATGCTGGCACATGCCTGTAGTCTCAACTACTTGGGAGGCTGAGGCAGTAGGATCGCTTGATTCCAGGACTTTGACGTTGCTGTGAGCTAGGCTGACGCCATGGCACTCACTGTATCCTGGGCAACAAAGTGAGAATCTGTCTCAAAAATAAAATCTCACAACAACAATACTTCCAGGGCTTGTTCATTTCTGTGTGATGTCAGGAATAGATCAGATTCTTCTCCTTCACAATCAGGACTGTGAAAGTCACATGTTAGTCAAATTCCATGTGTTTGTGGAGTGCATTTATGAAAGAATTACTGGTTTTCAGCCCATCCCTAATTCTTACAGTTTCATGATTGGATATCTGATTCAATCAATCAATCTGGATAAAGCCAAAAAATCTATCAGGGCTGGGTGTGGTGGCTCATGCCTTTAATCCTAGGACTCTTGGGAGGCCAAGGTGGGCAGATCATTTGAGCTCAGGAGTTCCAGAACAGCCTGAGCAAGAGCTAGACCCGTCTGTACTGAAAAATTAAAAAGAAATTAGCTGGACAACTAAAAAATATATAATTAAATATATATATGTGTATATATATATGTAAATTAGCCAGACATGGTGGTGCATGCCTGTAGTCCCACGTACTTGGGAGGCTGAGGCAAGAGGATCGCATGAGCCCAGGAGTTTGAGGTGAGCTAGGTTCAGGTCTAGACACTCTAGCCCAGGCAAGAGTGAGACTCTGTCTCAAAAAAAAGAAAAAAAAAGGAAATTCAATCAGGATTAACTGGGTGGAGCTTCATGAATCTCATCAAATACCACATTCTGATTGGAAGCTGCTAGTTGAAAAGGGGAGGAGCGACTGGAAAGGGCAATATAAGCTCCTGCAGACTCACAGAGAGTCCCAAAGCCCTGCAGACTGCAGTCACCACTTGCTTCTGCCTGGGGTCCCAGCGCCCTGCAAACTGAGTCCAGATCTGGTAAGTCAGCGACCCCCATAAGGACAGTCCCAACCCATCTACTGTCAGCCAGTCTCCGATGCACAGGAAAGTATCCTGAGTGTTTTTCAGATGAATAGTCTTATTAGACTGAGTTTTCCTCTAAATGCAGTTTGTATTTATTCTAAACAATTTGTTTTTTTGGACAGGGTCTCTATTTTTAGTTGTTTTTGTTTAATTTCTTTCTATTTGCAGTAGAGACCGGGTCTCGCTCTTGCTCAGGCTGGTCTCAAACTCCTGGGCTCAAGCAATCCTCCCGCCTCGGCCTCCCAGAGTCCTAGGATTGCAGGTGTGAGCCTCCTCACCCAGCCTATTCTGAACATTTTTATTTGTACTTTGGTTTATAACATTTCAAGATGCTTGGCCAAGCAGGTTTTTTTTTTTTTAAATAAGCATTCAATTAAATGAAAATTTCATTCCTCGAAATGTTGAACATTTATTTTGTATGTCCCTAAATTACAGTTCACGCGCTTTGTGGTACTGTCATTTTACAAGGGAGGCTTTCTTTCCTACTAAAAGCTGAGAAATATTTTATATACTATTTTAAAGAATGGATTCCTTGTTCTGAACCCTTGATCCCTTTCTGCCCACAAACTCGATCCCAAAGTGGATAATTTTTAGTACGTGTAAGGGATGCGCTTTGGAATCAAAATCTCAGAGAAATGGTTTTCCCTCTCTAGCTTGCAAATGCTCTATAATACTGCCACAATTTCATTTTACACTTTTTCACTTCTATTTTTTTAAATGAAAACCGAATGACACCTATTTTAGGAGTTCTTTTCCTCATTCCCAAAGAACCAGGTTAATTGTGGGAACTGAGAACTGGGCTGCGTGGGGCCACATGACACTCCCATTCCCGCTGTGTTAGGGCCTTGACTGATGGTGAGACAGTCTTCCTGGAGAAGGCTGGGCCAGTGCTCAGTCCCCTGGTAACACGCACCAGACAACAGGGATTTAGCGGAGCAATGGATGAAACCAATGGGCTAGTGGTCCCTTTGTCCCCACCCCCACACCCTTGGCGGTTGGAAGATACTCATCTTTGACTCAGTAGGGGCAGGGCTATGGCTTTATAGCCACTGAATGCAGAGCAGAATCGGGGAAAACTGAGGACTGGTCCGCTTCTGTCAGACCAAGGACATTTGCCCTAGGAGATGAGGGGATTGGGGTTGGCCTGAGAAGACTGCATTTTATATGGCTTTTGTCTGGATTTTTTACTTGCAGATTTTTTTCTTTTTTGAAACACAGTCTCACTCTGTTGCCCAGGCTAGAGTGAGTGCCCTGGCTGTCAGCCTAGCTCACAGCAACCTCAAACTCCTGGTCTCCAGCAATCCTGCTACCTCAGCCTCCCGAGTAACTGGGACTACAGGCAAGTACCACCATGCCCGGCTAATTTTTTCTATGTATATATATATATATTAGTTGCCCAATTAATTTCTTTCTATCAATAGTACAGATGGGGTCTTGCTCTTGCTCAGGCTGGTTTTGAATTCCTGACCTCCAGCAATCCGCCCGCCTTGGTCTCCCAGAGTGCTAGGATTACAGTCATGAGCCACCGAGCCCCGACCCTTGCACAATTTTTAAATTTCAAAATACTACGGGAGCACAAATGCTTTTGTTACATGGTTGTAGTGCTTGAGTCACGTTTGTACACATGAGTACAAGTGTGTCCATCATCCTAATGGTGTTCATCGTACCCGTTCCTTACAGATTTTGATCAGGATGAGCCTCCAGGCCCCACCCAGACTCCTGCAACTGGCGGGGCAGAGCCTGCTGAGGGACGAGGCCGTGGCCATCCCTGCTGTAAAGGAGCTGCCAAGGGAGCTTTTCCCACATCTGTTCATGGAGGCCTTCACCAAGAGACAGAGAAAAGTCTTGACGGCCATGGTGCAGGCCTGGCCCTTCACCTGCCTGCCTCTGGGGTCCCTCATGCTGACCCCTGACCTGGAGACCCTAAGAGCTGTGCTGGATGGGCTGGATGTGCTGCTTGCCCAGAAGGTTCCCCCCAGGTGAGGCTGACCCAGGGAGCCTGATAGAGAGGGCCCAGGGGTTTGGGGACACACAGCTGGGTCAAGGAGAGTGGGGGCATGAGGGACGACCAGAGGCTCCTGGTGGTGCCAGTGAGGAAGCTCAGAGACCTGTCCATTGCTGAGCCCACTGTGGGAAAGAGCCCATGGAAAGCTGGGACTGCTCACCGTGCAGCGACCCCAAATGGGAAAGAACCTGCTTCCTCCAGTGCCAGTAAAGGCAAGAGAAGCAGACATTGGAAAACATCCAGTCTGGGAAATGGCATGAAACAATGGAGAGGGCAAAGAATAGGGACAGGAATGGCTGATGTCTGGGGTGTGGAGTGAAGGCTCAGGTCCCAGCGGTCTTTGCCTAAATCTGAGACTCTCCTGTGTTTTACCCACAGTGGGCGGAAGCTGCAGGTGCTGGATTTACGGGACGTTGATGAGAACTTCTGGAACCTCTGGAGCGTGTGGTCTGCAGCCCCTGTGAGGCCCTCACGGGCCAGGAGTCTGAGGAAAACAGAGGACTATCCATGCACAGCAAGGCAGCGACCACTGCAGGTGGTCATAGACTTGCTTTTCGGCATCCAAGACCTCATCGCACATGAATTTCTCACGTATCTCTGTGAGTGGGCCCAGCAGAGGAAGGATTCAGTGCACCTGTGCTGTAGGCGGTTGGACCTTTACGGGACCTATGTCGATGAGGACAGAAATATTTTCCAAATGGTCGACCTGAGCCACATCCAGCACGTTGAAGTGCACACCTACTGGGACACGGACAGTTTAGAAGACTTTTTCCCTTACCTTATCCAGATGAAGAGTGTTCGTCAAATCATCTTGCCCAACTTCCTGGCGTGGTTCAACGGACAGATAGACGTAAGGGAAGGCATGATGACAGAATTGACCACTAAATTCTTCAAGCTGGACAAGGTCCAGAAGTTTAAACTGCAGGGCAGCAACTTCCTCGTGGACCATCTCAAGTTATTCAGGTGAGCACGGACGGTGAGCTTGCTCTGCAGAGCAGACCAGAGCTTCCCTTGTGACAATAAGCACTAAAGGACATTTACTCTGTGCTAGTACCTGGGCAGGTAACAGCGAAGGACACACAGATTGTCAGAACCTTGGTGTGTTCACTGCTCTGTCCTGAAGCAGATGTCACATGACCTCCTCAGTGAAGGTACAGGGATCACCTGGGGTAGAGGCTGCTCAGAGGGACACTGCTGGACAGCTAGCTACAGGGGGCTCAGACACAGTGAGTGCGAGTTCGAGAGTTACTTTTTAAGAAATGTGAGTAAGTTGCTGAGAAAAAAGGTACAGGGAGGTTATTGCCCCAGGGAAAGCACGCCGCAGCTGCGCAGTGCACACACAAGCTACATGCCCGCCAGCGTAGTGAACGCCATCCTGTCTGTGACTGCCCGTCTGTCACAGGATGTCTGAGCACAGGAAAGGTGATTAACATGGCAAACACATGCTTGTGGAATAGAGGGTGAGGGAGCAGGACTGAAGAACCGTAAAAGGGGTTTGCTGGGGACACAGACAAGTCAGTGAGCCTGCAGACTGGGATCCCCAGCTGCTGTTGCTGGATCTTGCCCTGGCGTGTCCCTTAAGCGTGTCTCCCGGTGGGCTCATGCAGCCCAGAGACGTGGTTAACTGCCAACAGGAAGACACAGCTTTAGAGGTTCTGTGGCTTGACCCAGGGGCACAAGTGATGGTGGGAGGAGTCAGCCTACAGAGGGACAGACCAGAATGAGCAGTCTTGCATACACAGCACCCAGGGTGTTTGCCATCATGAGCTGGAGAAGACAAGCTTGCTTATGTTTGGGTGACACATTCTCCTGTCCTGAGCTGCTTCCCCACCAGCCTCCACTCACCACTGCTATGCCCAGGACTAAGTGCCCTCTCTCTCCCCAGGTGCTTCAAGACCCCCTTGAAGTCCTTGACACTAACTGAGTGCTGGATTCTTGATTTACAAATGCACACCCTGTTCATGGACCCAATCCTGCACCAGCTAAAGGAGCTGGACCTGACTGACACCAGGCTGGGTTATTTGAAATGCGAGTCCATCCCGATTCTACTGGAGAAAGTGGCAGCCACCCTGCAGGTCCTGATCTTGGAGGACTGTAGGATATCAGAACCCCAGGTCCGTGCCATGCTACCTTCCTTAAGCCGCTGCCACCAGCTGATGACCTTCAACTTCTGTGGCAACAAAGTCTCCAAGGCCGTCCTCAAGATCCTGTTGCGCCACACCCTCGGGATGCAAAGGTTAAACTCAGTGATATACCCTGTCCCCTGGGAGTGTTACTATCTTTATTTTAAGGATATCCGCTGGGAGAGATTTCTCCAGCTTCGGCCTTTGCTGATGGAGACACTGAGGGACACTCAGCCCTTAAGGAAGCCCGAGGTGATTCTCTTCCGTTCCCTGCCCTGCCGTACCTGTGGCACCAGGGCGTCCTATGACCTGGAGCCCAGTCCCTGCAGCTGTGGGAGGTTTGGAGGGGAACCGTGGGAACCGTGTCCCTGGTTCTATGAGGAGAGCCCGGAATAAAGGGCACATGAGCTTAAACTGGCTAGTGTCTTCTGTGATCAATTACCCTGCTTTGGGGTGTCAATCTCAGGGGTCTCCAGTTACTGACGTAGGGAACAGAAGCACTTTGGAGTCTGATCAATGAGGTTCCACCCCGGGAATGGAAGCTATGGAAATCAAATCGTTCTCATTTTGATGGATTCCCTCCTTTAACCTCTTCCTGGGTATCTGCTCTGCCCTTGCCTATTTCTCAACGGAAGTCAATGCTTTCTTCTGTGATTCCCTCGTCTCCTTAAGATCATCAGTCTAATCCTGTCTGAGAGGTCACGTTCATCACCTCACAGACATGCTCCTCACATACTACAACTTACAAAAAAAAAAAACTAAAAGCACTAGGAAGAAAAAGAAAACTTGCTCTTGCTGTCATGTGGTTCCCGACTACTTCATTTTTCTCTTTGGAGCAAAACTTCTCTAGCGTTCTCAACATCCTTTTTGCTACATGCTCATCTTTCATCTCTCCACAGTTTCTTTACAAACAATTCCAAATACTGGGAAAGGTGTGCTGAGAGTCATAGACAACACATGGACACGCACACGCGGCTTCACACTCACAATGTCAGCATCTTGCCATGTGGCTTCAGACACCCCTGAGGGGTGACCTCGCACATTAACCTTCCTGGGTCCCCTCCCTAACTGCGGAAGCCCCTTCTCTTCCTTCCTGCCCAGAGTTAACCAGTGAATTCCATTCATTTCTACATTATTAACATCCATATTTTCATTATATTCTTCATATATGTGATCATCAATAACAGAAATTATTTGCAATATTGGTAAAATTCTCACCAATGCCATACTTTATATATCCTCAATGTGATTTCTGAAAAAAGAGCTTTTTTTTTGAGATTTCTTTGTATCAATTCCTGTAGATTGAAAATGGCATTCCATTTTCCTATAATTTATTGATACAAAACTACACAGAATATGGCTGGACATGGTGGCTCAGGCCTGTAATCCTAGTAGTCGTGGAGGTGGAGTGGGCTGGATCCTTTGAGCTCAGGAGTTTGAGGTTGCTGTGAGCTGGGGTGACGCCATGGCAACTCAGTGAGGCTCTGTCTCAAAAAATCCAACAAGAACTACACACATTAAAAGCAAAGGTGACCCTTAAACAACTGGAGAATCTGGGCAGTGGCCCTTGGGGCTAGAGCTGAGTGTAGAGCCTGTGACTGCAGAGGAGCCGACTGCCCACATATTCAGCAACCCGCAACCCCCGTGTCACTTGCGAATCCCCAACATCTCAACTACTAGCATCCCACTGTTGAGCAGAAGCCGTATCAATGGTATGAGCAGTAGACTGACACATATTGTGGACATCATAAGTATTAGATACTGTTTTCCTTTTTTTCTTGTGTTGAGACAAAGTCTCCCTCTGTCACCTGGCTAGAGTGCAGTGGTGTCATCATACCTCACTGCAACCTCAAACACCTGGGCTCAAGGGATCAACATGCCGGTGGGCCCAGCTCTTCTGCAGACGGAGGCTGTTGCTTCAGCCTGCACAAGAGCCGGGACCACAAGCACGTGCTAGTGCCGCTGACTAGAGTTTTCTCATTTGGTTTTTTCTTAGTCATGTTTGCCATGTTTACTCACTAGTGGATAATTTTTTCTCTTTTTCGTAGAGACATGGTCTCACCTTAGATCAGGCTTTCTGTAACTCCTGAGTGGGGCATAGAGGCTCATGCGTGTAATCCTAGCACTTTGGGAGGCTGAAGTAAAGGGATTGCTTTAGGTCAGGAGTTCAAGACTAACCCGCAGAAGAGCACAACCTCGTCTCTACCAAAAAAAATAAATAAATAAAAAATTAGTCAGGCCTGCTGGTGTCTGCCTATAGTCTATCTACAAATGAGCCTGAGGCAGAGAGATTCTCTAAGCTCAGGCATTTGAGGTAGCAGTGGGCTCTGTTCTACACACTCTGCTGTCATGGTCACTCTCATGATCAGTGGACCACACTGGTGTCCTCACAGGGCTTCCTGACACACAGGATCAACATCGCTAGCTCCATTGGGTTTCTGACCCTGTGATGTAATGTCCTTTATATTAAATGCGTCCGCTAAACTCTGTGCATAGGCTAGAAGAAAGATGATAACTGTGCCTTCCCCAAAACAAACTCCCAGGGAAATAAGAAAAGTATACACACAAGTATCAACGCTAAGGGAAAGATTCATAGGAACATGGTGACCTGAGCCAAAGTGAAGCGACCATGAACACAGAAGTTTTGCACTCTGCTTAGACCCTGACTGAGGCCCAGGTGTTTGCTGCCCTTGGTTACCCCAAGCAGCCTGGTGTCTCCTTACTACTATAAAAAGAACCCTGAAGTTCACACCACTTTAGATGGTTCTTTTTTTATTATTATTATTTTGAAACAGAGTCTCACTCTGTATCCCTGAGTGAAGTATAGTGTTGTTCATCATAGCTCACTCTAATCGCAACGTCCTGGGATCCAGTGATCCTCCCGCCTCAGTCTCACAAGCAGCTGGGACTACAGACGTATGCCATGATGCTTGGCTTATTTTTCTAATTTAGTAGAGGGTCTCCATCTTGCTCAGGCTTGTCTCAAACTCCAGAGCTCAAGGGTCCTCCCACCTCGGCCTCCCAGAGTGCTGGCATTACAGGAGTGAGCCACCACACCCGGCCATTAAGATGGTTCTTAGCCACATTATTCTGTCATCTTCTCAGCTTGGTAGCTCACTAAGTAAGTCTTTCTTTCCCCCAACACCTTGTTTCTCTAATTACTGGCTCTCCGGTGGCCAACGGTATGACATGGACTCAGTTACAGCTTCATGAGAATGTTTGGTGATGTTGGAGATTAGAAACCAGCACCCTCGGGCTGGGCCTGGTGCTCTGGCCTGTAATTTTAGCATTCTGGGAGGCTGAGGCGGCTAGATGGCTCAAGGTCAAGATTGGAAACCACCCTGGGCAAGACCGAGATCCCAACTGTACTAAAAATAGACATTAATTGGCCATATATACAAAATATCAGCACGGCATGGTCACCCTTGCCTGTATTCCCAGATGCTCTGGAGACTGTGGCAGTACAATCACTTGAGCTCAGGAGTTTGCTGTTGCTGTGAGCTAGGTTCCTCTCCCAGCACTCTAGCCCGGGAAACACAGTGAGACTCTGACTCAAACAAAAAAAAAAAAAAAAGAAAGAAACAGAAACCAATACCCCCAAATTTGGCATTTTCCTGTGCTGGACTGCAGAAGCCTCAAGGTCTCTCTCACCTTCTCCTGACCTCAACCAATTTAAATTTTTTTCCTGCCTCAGTCTTCTGAGTAGCTGGGACTAAAGGCATGTGCCACCATGCCCACCTGATTTTTTTCTATATATTGTTAGTTGGCCAATAAATTTCTTTCTATTTATAGTAGAGATGGAGTCTCACTATGGCTCAGGCTGGTTTGGAATTCCTGACCTTGAGCGATCCTCCCATCTCAGCCTCCCAGAGTGCTAGGATTACAGGCGTGAGCCACCCAGCCTGGCCCTAAGTGTTTTTTAATCTGCCTCAAATCCAGACCCACCCCTCCTCCTGCCTCTCCCCACATGCATGTCACCAGGCCAGGAGGGAGGCTGGGGGTCGGCCCCTGGGGAAAGCGGGCCAGGCAACTACAGAATTGGACATCAGCCAGCATGGCCCCCTCCCGTGGGTCGTGTGGACCTTGGTGGCATGGTGGAGGTCCTGTGTGTATGGAGAGGAACAGCTCTAGGACAGTGTCCTCCAGCCTGCTTTGGCTTTGCAGAAGGATCACACTTTGCATTGGGGGATGGAGTGCCCTCCTTTTCCTACTGTGTTGTCATTCGATGTCGTTTTCACCCGATGGTTAGCTCACATCTCAATTCTGCAAAAGGGACAGCTGCTTATTCCTTTGCTGAGTCATGATGAACAAATCATGATGATTAAAGAATTAAATATGGCCAAGCTTGGTGGTTCACGCCTGTAATCCTAGCTCACTGGGAGGCCGAGGTGGGCGGATTGCTTGGGGTCCGGAGTTCGAAAAGAGACTGAGCAAGAGTGAGACACTGTCTCTACTATAAATAGAAAGAAATTAATTGGCCAACTAATATATATAGAACAAATAAGCCGGGCACGGTGGTGCATGCCTGTAGTCCCAGCTACTTGGGAGGCTGAGGCAGCAGGATTACTTGAGCCCCGGAGCTTGAGGTTGCTAGGAGCTAGGCTGATGCCACGACACTCACTCTAGCCTGGGCAACAAAGTCAGACTCTGTCTCAAAAAAAAAAAAAAAACAAAAGGATTAAATGAATAGCCATTTGCCTGCATATAGCAGGGCCCACTTCATTGGCTTTGTGTGTGTGTGCCTGTTTGAGGATTAATTGAATCAGTGCACATAAAATTATTCCAATGGTGTCTTGGCAGGGAGACCATGCTCTACTGAGACTGTACTGGAGAAAAACGTGTCTCCTCAATATTCATCTCCACCTGGACCTCTGAATGTGACTGTCTTTACACATTAGTTCTTTGCAGACATTATTGCTATAGCTAAGTTGAGGTGGATATCCTGAATTAGAGTGGGCCCTGAATCCAGTAACGGGTGTCCTGACAAGAAGAGGAGAGAATGCAGCGAGAACACGGACTCATAGCCATGTCACTACAGACGCAGTCACAAGCCAAGTTAGGCCAAGGCTTGCCAGCCACTGCCAGATACTAGAAGAAAGTCATGATCAGGATCTCCCTGGAGCCTTCAGAGGGAACACGGGCCTGCTCATACCTTCATGTTGGATTTCTGGCCTCCAGAACAGTGAGGGAATGCATTGCTGTTGTTTTCACCACCTACTTTGTCTGACTTCGTTTTGGAAGCCTTAGAACTAATAATGCCTGTGTCTGCAAAATGTCTTGTCTGTCTCTCAGGCCTCTCTGGCATCCCTGGAAGAGATGACATTTTAAACTTTCATTACTCATTCATCATACATGGCTCAGAATGATTATTGAGCCATATAGTAACCTATGTAGTTCTTGAAAGCATGAAAGAGGGATAGAAAAATAGTACAAAGATACGATTGGTAACATTGGAAAGGAAAAGGTAGCTAAGAGGTGACAGTGTAACTAAAATGGCTTCTCTTTACATCCCCAATTGCCAGCTTTCAATGGACAAAGCAGATATTCTTAGCCACACAACTGCTTTGATTTTAGGACTAGAGCATACTGTTTATTTTAGGCAATCGCTATTAATATTGTTTAAAATAGAAGCCTTGAGGCCGGGCGTGGTGGCTCAGCCCTGTAATCCTAGCACACTGGGAGGCTGAGGGAGGAGGATTGCTCAAGGTCAGGAGTTCAAAACCAGCATGAGCAAGAGCAAGACCCCATCTCTATTAAAAATAGAAAGAAATTAATTGGCCAACTATACATATGTATATATAAAAAATTAGCTGGGCATGGTGGTGCATGTCTGTAGTCCCACCTACTCAGGAGTCCTCAGCAAGAGGATGGGTTGAGCCTGGGAGTTTGAGGTTGCTGTGAGCTAAGCTGACGCCATGGCACTCTAGCCCGGGCAACAAAAGTGAGGTTCTGTCTCAAAAAAAAAATAAAAATACCACTGGCCTGAGTCTAATATATCTTATACTCTCCCTTCACCCGCCTTAAAATCCCAACATATCCAGTGTGCTTTAGTTCTTTCCCAGGGCCCCATTGAGAACACCCAGCCCCACTCTGTCCAGCCCCCACCCTTACTTCTCTTTGTCATTGTGATCTGATTTCTTCTAGAAAAGCCCTGGCCAGAGTCTCACACCAATCCCATCCTCAGTGGTCCCTCTCTTCCACAAGAAATGAGACACCAAGGGCTTGTCAGGTCATTCAAACTGATTGCATACAGGGATTTCTATTCTCATTTCCTAGGGAGGACACCACTGTTCTGAGAAAGCTGTTGGAACGATGCAAAAATTTGAACTATGCCAAAACTTTCCAGCAACAATATTTTCAGGTTTTGTTTTTTCTGTCTAATGTGAGCAACAGTTAAACCTTTTTTTGTCTCCCGTAAGGAATGTGTTGGCCACATAGTAGTCAAACTCCATCAATGTATGTGGACTGCCTGAAAGAATGGATTCTTTTTTTTTCTTTTTTTTTTTTCTTGAGACACAGTCTCACATTGTTGCCCAAAGCAAGAGTGGCCCAAAGGCTAGAGTGAGTGCTGTGGAGTCAGCCTCGCACAACCCAACCTCAAATGCCTGGCCTCAAGCAATCCTTCTGCCTCAGCCTCCCGAGTAACTGGGACTACAGGCATGTGCCACCATGCTCCGCTAATATTTTCTACATATATTAGTTGGCCACTTAATTTCTTTCTATTTTTTATTAGAGTCTGAGTCTCGCTCTTTCTCAGGCTGGTTTTGAACTTCAGACCTTGAGCAATTGACCCGCCTTGGCCTCCCATGGTGCTAGCATTACAGGCTTGAGCCACCCCGCCTGGCCAAGAATGAATACTTGACTCTCATTCTATCCCTAATTCTTTCAGTTTCATGATTGGATATCCGATTCTGTCATTCAATATGGATAAAGCCAAAAAGTCCATCAGGGGGAGCTGGGTGGAGCTTCAGAAATCTCATCAAATACCACATTCTGATTGGAAGCTGCTAGTTGAAAAGGAGAGGAGTGACTGGAAAGGTCAATGTGAGCTCCTGAAGATCCACAGAGACCCCAAAGCCCTGCAGACTGCTTCCACGTTTGGTAAGTCAGCCACCCTCATAGGGACCGTCCCATCTGATCTACAGTCAGCTGGTCTCAGGTAGGGGAGCTCTAGATGACACAGAGAAGTACCCAGCCATTTTTTTCTTTAAATGTAGTCTTGTCTTCATTGCAAAAATTCTGATTCATGATTTGCTTTACCTCACTTCAAACTTCTTTTATTTTATTTTTATTTCAGAATCTCATGTGGGTAGGAATGGGGAAAGAAGGCTCTTCTTCTTGCCTGGACTCAAACTCCTGGCCTCAAAGAGTCCTGCCTGAGCTGCCCAGAGTGTTGATTTTGGCGTGAGACACGGTGCTCAGCCAAGATATCCTTCTAGTAATCCCCAGCCAGATTGTGTGAACTGGGATCCCATGGTTCTAGGGATTAGGAATATCTTCTGCAAAAGGGCGGAGGCTAGCTCTCAGCCTGCTCAGTCACACTTCCTGTGGTACCGGGATTGAGTGGAGCACTGGGTGAAAATCAGTGGGTTAGTGCACAAGCTGTCCCCTTAATGGTAGTTAAGAGACAGTCCTCCTGTTGGCAGAGCTACAGTTTCATGGCCATGCAGTACAAAGTGCCATTGTGAGACTATGGACTAATCAATCTATGTGACACCAGGGACATCGGTCCTAGGAGAAGGTAGGGTGATCAGGACTGGACTGCAAAGGATGCATTTTCTATGAAATTGTACTGAGGACGTTCTCCTTGCAGATTTTGATCAGGATGAGCCTCCAGGCCCCACCCAGACTCCTGCAACTGGCGGGGCAGAGCCTGCTGAGGGACGAGGCTGTGGCCATCCCTGCTGTAAAGGAGCTGCCAAGGGAGCTTTTCCCACAACTATTCATGGAGGCCTTCACTAAGAGACAGAGAAAAGTCCTGACGGCCATGGTGCAGGCCTGGCCCTTCACCCAGCTGCCTCTGAGGTCCCTGATGCTGATCCCTGACCTGGAGACCCTAAGAGCTGTGCTGGATGGGCTGGATGTGCTGCTGGCCCAGAAGGTTCGCCCCAGGTGAGGCTGACTCAGGGAGCCTGGTAGAGAGGGCACAGGGGTGTGTGCCAGACAGCTGGGTCAGGGAGAGTGGGGGTCTCCCTGAGGCTCTCCCAGAGGCTCCTGATGGTGCCAGTGAGGAAGCTCAGAGACCTGCCCATTGCTGAGCCCACTCTGGGAAAGAGTCCCTGGAAGGCGGGGACTGCTCACCGAGCAGCGACCCCAAATGGGAATGAACCTTCTTCCTCCAGTGCCAGTAAAGGCAAGAGAAGCGGACACTGGAATAGATCTAGTCAGGGAAAGGGCTTAGAACAATCGAGAGAGCAAAGAAGCAGGGATGGGAGTGGCTGATGTCTGGACTGTGGATTGAAGGCTCAGGTCCCAGCGGGCTTTGCCTAATCTGAGACTCTCCTGTGTTTTGCCCACAGTGGGTGGAAGCTGCAGGTGCTGGACTTAAGGCAAGTTGGTCAGAATTTCTGGAGCTTCTGGAGCGTGTGGTCTGCAGCCCCTGTGAGGTCGTCACGGGCCATGAGTCTGAGGAAAACCGAGGCCGACTGTCCATGCACAGGAAGCCAGCGACCACTGAAGGTTGTCGTAGACTTGCGTTATAGCATCGAAGATGGCATCACACGGGAGTTTCTCATGTATGCCTGTGACTGGGCCCAGCAGAGGAAGGATTTAGTACACCTGTGCTGTAAGCGGTTGGATCTTTATGTTTGGAATTTTGATAAAGTCAGGAAGTTTCTGGAAATGGTGGACCTGAACTGTATCGAGGACATTGAGGTGCACATCTACTGCCACAGGGATAGACTAGAACAATTTGTCCCTTACCTTATCCAGATGAAGAGTGTTCGTAATATCATCTTCCGCAACTTCCCGGGGTGGGGCCCCTGTTGCCCAAAGATTGGGGAAGAAATCAGGACCGCAATGACCTCTACATTCCTCAAGCTGGACAAGCTCCAGAAACTTCAACTGAGGAGGATCACCTTCGACGGGGACCATCCCCCTCTAGACAGGTGAGCAAGGATGGTGAGCTTGCTCTGCAGAGCAGACCAGAGCTTCCCTTGTGATAGTAAGCACTAAAGGACATTTACTCAGTGCCAGTAGCTGAGCAGGTAACAGCGAAGGACACACAGGATGTCAAAGCCTTGGTGTGTTCACTGCTCTGTCCTGAAGCAGATGTCACATCACCTCCCCAGTGAAGGCAGAGGGATCACCTGGGGTAGAGGCTGCTCAGAGGGACACTGCTGGACAGCGAGCTACAGGGGGGATCAGACACAGTGAGGGCGAGTTCGAGAATTACTCTTTACGAATGTGACTAGGAGGATCTGCTGAGAAACAAGGTACAGGGAGGTTATTGAAGCAGGGAAAGCACGCCGCAGCTGCGCAGTGCACACACAAGGTACATGCCTGCCAGCGTACCGAACGCCATCCTGTCTGTGACTGCCTGTCTGTCACAGGATGTCTGAGCACAGGAAAGGTAATTACCATGGCAAACACATGCTTGTTGAATAGAGGGTCAGGGAGCAGGTTTGAAGAACTGTAAAAGGGGTTTGCGGATGACACAGGCATGTCAGTGAGCCCGAAGGCTTGGATTGCAGCTGCTGAGCTGGATCTTGCCCTGGCGTGTCCTTTAAGCGTGTCTCCCAGTGGGCTCATGCAGCCCAGAGACAGGGTTAGCTGCCTACAGGAGGGCACAGCTTTAGAGGTTCTGTGGGCTTGATCCAGGGGCACAAGTGATGGGGGGAGGAGTTAGCCTACAGAGGGACAGACCAGAATGAGCAGAGTCTTGAACACTCAGCACCTTTGGTGTTGGACATCATAAGGCCATGAAGAAAAGCTTGTATTTAGGTGAGAACATTCTCTTGCCTTGAGCTGCTTCCCCACCAGCCTCCACTCTCCACTGCTATTCCCAGGACTAAGTGCTCTCTCTCCCCAGGTGCCTCAAGACCCCCTTGGAGTCCTTGACAATTACTAAGTGTTGGCTTTCCGAATGGGAAATGGACCACCTGTTCCTGTGCCCAAGCATGCACCAGCTAAAGGAGCTGGACCTGACTGGCACCGAAGTACAAGATATCCATACCAAGCCCCTCCAAATTCTACTGGAGAAAGTGGCAGCCACCCTGCAGGTCCTGATCTTGGAGGACTGTCTGATCAGAGACTTCCAGCTCAGTCACATCCTACCTTCCTTAAGCCGCTGCCACCAGCTGATGACCTTCAACTTCTGTGGGAACCAAATCTCCAAGGCTGCCCTAGAGAACCTGTTGCGCCACACCCTCGGGCTGGAAAGGTTAAAGTCAGTGACATACCCTGTCCCCCGCGAGTGTTATCATGGTGATTTTGAGCATATCTACTGGGGGAGATTTCTCCAGCTTCAGGCTTGGCTGATGGAGATACTGAGGGACACTCAGGCCTTAAGGCAGCCCGAGGTGATTCTCTTCCGTACCCTGCCCTGCCCTGCCTGTGGCAGCAGGGCGTCCTATGACCTGGAGCCCAGTCCGTGCAGCTGTGGGAGGCTTGGAAGGGAACCGTGACACCGTGGAAATGATTCTAAAGGAGGAGCCAGAAATAAAGGGAACCTCAGCTTATACTGTCTTGTGTCTTTTGTTATCAATTAACCTCTTTTCAGTTTGAGTCTGAGTGATCTCTAGTTACTGATGTAGGAACAGAGCACTTCACAGTCTGATCAGGGAGGTTCCACTGCGGGAACAGAAGCCATGAAAATGAAATCCTTCTCATTTTTACGGACTCCCTCCTTTAACCTCTTCCTGGATATCTGTTATGCCTTGTCTATTTCTGTGCTGTCCAGTGGGATAATACACACAATATTCATGTCCAGGGTCTGGAACATTCTCTGTGGGAGTGAGCCTGAGCCATTAGACTAAAGAACCTTCTTCACAGGGACCTTCACTGCTCACCAGTCTTGGCCCCAGTTCACACTTGATCAATGGATGAAATTTCCTCAGCTGCTGGCTATTGCCTGTGTCAGGAAAGGGCTTCACTACCAAGATGTGGCCCCTGCCCTGGAAGGGAACATCCATGCTGTGTGTTCCCAGGAGCGTTAGGGAACTGCCAGCCCATGCCTGCCTTGGAATCAGAAGTCCACAGCATTTTCTGAACTAACTTAGGGTCAGTAAAGGCACAGATGTTTTCATTAGAAAAAGGCAAAAATCATTTAGGCCTGTAGCATATTTTAAATACGCCCATCCCACATTAAAACAACTCATCCTTTTGCAAAGCGAAGTCATATTCATGAGAGAACTTCCTACAACATCCCCTATCGAGGTAGTCTGACAGGACGTGTTGTGACACTGGCATAGCATCAGGATGAGTAAGTACCTGTGAGTAATGGAGACACACCCTGTGGTCAGGGACCCTTCGGGAAGGACCCCGCTGCAGACCCAGGAGCCAGTGTTGGGCACAGTCCTTAGGCATGAGCTTTAGTTTTTGGGGGGCGTTGACGATGAACGTGTTATCCAGCCTATGCGACCCTTGAAGGTCTCAATAAGATGATGCATGTTTAGGGATTGAACGGGGACTGCTGTGTTGTGGGAGCTCTATATATTCTTCCATTTCTGTTTCTCCTCTTATCAGAATCTCCCAACAGTATTTATCCTCCTATCTCACCATCTATTCCTGAGGACAGAGAGAAGATCAGGAACACAAGGCTCAGGTGGGACTCAGCCTTTCCATGTGACCACCACTTCATCACGGTTCTCCCAAACAGCAGAGCTTCAGCTGCCTAGAGAGGTGTAGTAGTGGGGTGAAGACTGGATTTGTCCCTAGCTAGCGATCATGACACACCTTCCCAAGCCCAGTGCCAGCACAGAGGCTCAGGCCTTTAATCCTAGCACTGTGGGAGGCCAAGGTGGAAGAATCACTTGTGCTCAGGAGTTGGACACCAGCCTGAGCAGGAGGGACACCCCTAGCTCTAGTAAAAATAGTAAATATCAGCCCGATGTTGTGGTGGGTGGCTGTAGTCCCAGCTACTCGGGAGGCTGAGGCAAGAGGATAACTTCAGCCCAGGAGTTGCAGGCGGCTCTGGGCTAGACTGAGGCCATGGCACTCTAGCCCAGGCATGGAGAGATCTCCAGTGTCTCTACTAGTATTAAGGTGCAAGAAAGAATGCTCCAGATCACATTCCCCAGCTCAAGAGGATAGGGGAAGAAATCAGAAAGAGGAGGAGAGACAGCTTTCCTTTCAAAGAGCTCCTGTATGTCTGCAAATCTCTGTATTTATTGAAGAGAAAGGCATGGAATTTCAAAGCAAAGAGCATACAGATAGAATGTTTGGAAAGAACATATAGATAAAAGCTCTGGTGCCAGTAAAGACATTATTCTGAAGAAATCCAGTAAGTGATATGCAATACCTCCATATTTGTCGTGGGGCTACTTGGGAGCCTTGACTACACAGAGAATGGAGCCGCGACTGAACCCAGTCACACTCCCATGCATTGCGAATCCTGCTGTAGGCAGCCGGTTGATAAGCATTCATGTCCCAAGTTCTGTTTGCAGGACCGCCACATTTCCACCTTCCTCACAGTCCCTTTACCCAAACTTTCAGCCTTTTCTAATGTTCATTACAGGGCAACAGAGTGAGACTATGTCTCAAAGAGAAAAAGATAAACGTTTCTTTTCTTGTAGAGATGGAGGTCTCCCTGTTTTGTGCACTCTGGTCTCCATCTCGTGGCTTCCTGCGATCCTCCTGCCTCAACTGCTCAAAGTGCTGGGATTCACAAGTGTGAGTCCCAACATCCAGCCAGCTAGGTGTCATTTCTTCCCATTGCAAAGGGAAGTAAGCTGACTTCACTTGGCCACACAGAAACCAAATCCAAATACCCAGTGCTCAGATATCAGCAGCAACATCCCAGAACTCAAATAAGAGGCTGAGACACATTCTGGGGTCTCAGAGAATGACAACACTTTGGGCAAAGAATTCGAGAATTGACTTTCATATGTAGGGTGACCCTCCCCCAGTCTGCTCACTCGTAGCGCATGGAAAATTTCTCCCGATTCGTAGCTTCTCCACTTGAAATGTTGCACTGCAGGTGACAATCAGCTCCCTCACAATCTTCTATCTACTGGCAGGAGACCAGTCCCTACCTCAACCCCGGAAAACCATCAGGAGAACACTGAGGGAGAAATATTCCTGAGGACCACCAGAGACCCGGGGAGAGGTGGGACTTCCATCCCCATCCCAAGAAACTCTGCTCTGCTACTTGGCCAAAGGGAACAAAAGACAGTGGCTGTTCAACAGTTCCACACTGTAGGGGTTTGTTCCACAGGTCCCCTGGACACAAAACCTTAGCCAGCCTTCCCACACTGCCAGGACTTTTGGGACCTCGCCCAGGCAGGACATGTGGCTGTCCTGTCCTATGTGGTTCTGGAGCCAAGGCCAACGCTGGCTTAGGGGCCATCTAGTGCCACAAAAGAGGCTAAACTCCAGACCAGCCTTCCCTCCCTGCTGTCCTATCCTCTTTGAGATTTGCCCCATTTGAGAGCGGCAGAGCGCTGAATAGATACTCAAACTGAGCAGATCCTGGGCTTAAGGCAGCATGACAGCAGCACACAGAGCACTTTCACTGCCCTGAACATGCTCTGTGCTCTGCCCATTCATCCCTCCCTCCCACTCACCGCTCTCACCCACTAAGCTTTTTTTTTTTTTTTTGAGACAGAGTCTCGCTTTGTTGCCCAGGCTAGAGTGAGTGCCGTGGCGTCAGCCAAGCTCACAGCAACCTCAAACTCCTGGGCTCGAGTGATCCTTCTGCCTCAGCCTCCCGGGTAGCTGGGACTACAGGCATGCACCACCATGTCCGGCTAATTTTTTATATATATATCAGTTGGCCAATTAATTTCTTTCTATTTATAGTAGAGACAGGGTCTCGCTCTTGCTCAGGCTGGTTTCGAACTCCTGACCTTGAGCAATCCGCCCGCCTCGGCCTCCCAAGAGCTAGGATTACAGGCGTGAGCCACAGCGCCCGGCCTCACTAAGCTTTTTACACTGTCCCTATTTGCCTTCACCAGGAGCCCACAAGGTGGGTCTGGTTCCCCAGGGCAGAGGAGTTTCCTAACTTTTCCCAAAGGAGAATCAAGCCAGTGCAGGGCTATTTCCTATGTCCCTGCTTTAGCTCAGCCAGCGGTTCCCAAACACGAGCCATACCAGCTTCCCCTGGGGGCCTTTAGGAACACAGGTGCTGGGCCCCCACCCCCTGAACTTCTGGATCAGTAGGTCTGGGATGGGGTTGAGAAGCTGCATTTCTGACAAGTTCCCCGGGGTGCAGCTGCTGCTGGGGTGGGGCCCACACTTTGAAACCCCTTCACTAGGCTGAGCTGCTCTATCTTTTATTTTATTTGTGCAACTTCTTTGGAATAACAGATTCCGCAGTGAAAATAAAGATAGGAAACATTTGATTTGATGCTCTGGGGGCCTCCTCCAGCTATGGCAGGAGCCTGGGACTCTAGAATTTTATTGCAAAGCAGTAAGAAGAGCAGTGAAGTGTTAGGAACGGGACAGTGTGATGTCACTGCTGAGAGCACTGACAAACATTGTGTACTTCCTGTCCCACCATTCAGGGGCTGTGTGGTCTTGAACAAGTTACTGTCCCTCTCTGAATGGGTCTTTCACAAATGGATACAAGGATCATCTCTATCCTCAGATAGAAGTACTGAGCCCTAAGCTTGGTGCGTAATTAATCCTCCATAATTGGTGGATGCCATTGTTTAACATTCAAAGACAACAGGAACCACTCGCACTGTTCCACTTGACCACCTTAAAAAAAAAAAAAAGACACCAGGCATAATCAAGAGAACAGCCAGGCCACAGGGGTTGACCCAGACCTGAGGCAGAGGCCACCCACCTGTCAGCTACTCCCTCTGCCAGGCCTCCAGGCCTTGGCCTTAGAACTCAGCACCAGAAAATTCCTTAGGCGCCAAGCCTGGGCGGTACCTGGGACAAGCCTGCCCCCTGGTGGCAATGACACAAATTTGCAGAAGTCTGTGGTTACAATTCAGGCTTCTCTGGGATGGGCTCTAGTTCTGGGCAACATGTGTGAAAATGATTCAAAACCGACTTTCCCCAAGTGATTTTCTGTTTCTTCTTGGAAAGCATCTGAGCAGTGGTGGGGAACGTGGTGTTCCTACCTATGCTCGGAGAGTTCGTGCCTGAATTTGAAGGCTAAGCATTGTCGGCCCTCGAGCCCTGTGGGGCTCACATCCGGGGCCCAATCCTGACCCAATATGAACCTGGGCACGTCCCTTCACGCCCTGCGCCTGGGGATCTTCATCTGAAATAAGACATGTCTGAGGTCCCCAGGGAGACTGGGGTGGAAGGCTGCCCCTGACTGGTCCTGAGTATTGCTTTTCTGCTACCTGTTTTCTCGTGGCCTGGCATTCCCCCAGCCCTGGTGTGGGAGGGGTGACTGCACGCGGTTTCTGGGAACCCAGGTTCTCAACTCCCCCTGCCGAGGTCTTCCCACCACTTGCCCACTGCAGGAATCTTCCTTCCCACCAGGGAGAAAGGTCTCCTGTGTCCGGCCCCAAACCCCAGCCTCAGTCCAGTTGCCCAGTATTTTTCTCCAAGAGTCACGAACCCCAAAGCCCCCAGGGTCAGGCAGGGAATGAGTGAAGGGGCCCAGGTGGGGACCAGGGAGACCTGGAGGAGGGAACACGACCCCAGAAGAGACGGCTGCCTCTCACTTCATGCCCAGGGATGCCCTTTGGGATTTGGGGTCAATGTTGCTGGACTTTTTTCTCCCCAAGTAAAACTGGAGCATGAATTGTGATATAAAATCTGATTTTTACTCTGGCCACAAATGTCATTTTTTTTCGTTCTCTTTAAAATCTTTTTAATTTACAAATTATAATTGTATCCATTTATAGGGCACAGTAGGATATTGTTATTGTATAATGAACCTTGTGGGTTGATTAAATTAAGGTAATTGTCATATCCCTCACTTCAATATTTACTTTTTTGTTGCGAGATCATTTCAAATCTGCTCTCTTAGCAATTTCAACCATACAATAGATATAATTGGCATGTGTTTGTTGTTTTATATATTCTGAAAGGTTTAGGACCAGCAAGGGATTTTTGTGTAAGCAACCTGTAAGGGTGGCCAGCCAGAGAGGCATAGCCCTATTGTCAGGAACATTTTGTCATTGGTTTTTATGATGTTGTATCCCAGGGTGGTGAAAGCATAGCCATCTCTTTGCAGAAAGGCAGTGTCCCATGACTCTGTTCCCAGGCTTAACCCTCCCCTTAATATTGTGAGTCTAGGGGTCTTGAGATTTTGTTTTCCCTTACACATCCAATGGGGAAATGAGGCCTGATTAGATTCCCAAAGCTCCATGCATTGATTCCTGATTGGGTTTGCTCTCTCTGGATTAATCGATTGAATCGGGTGTCCCATCATGAAAGTGAACGGATTTGGGACGTGGGAGGAGTCCAGGGTTCCTGCACGGAGGTGCTCCGCAGACACTGATGGAGTTTCACTAACATGTGAGTCTCACAGTCCTGACTGTGACTACGATGTAATCTGTTTCCAACATAAGAGACAGAAAACCAGAAAGTATCTGTCTTGAGGGACTTTTGGCCACATGAACATTATCAGACGGTTCGGAGTTTAAAGAGATGCCTCACCCGGAGCCCGCAAGATGCACCAGGTGGTCTGGATGGGCTTGCCGTGCTGCTTCACCAGGTTTCCCCAGGTGAGCTCCACCGAGGTAGCCTGAAAAGGAGGGCACAGGAGTTCAGGGAAGGGACAGCTGGGAGGGAATGTGAAGGGTGGATGACAGGCCGCTGAAGGTGTCAGTGAGGATGCTCAGAGAGCTCATGGTAATAGCAGAGCTCCCGCCGGGAGGGGCTCCTGCAGGCGTGGAGGTGCCTACCCTGCAGGCACCAGTAAAGGCACGTGACCCTGCTTCCTCCCAGGGGCTCTTAAAGACACTAGAAGTGGTGACCTTGAAGGATGCAGTGGGAAAAGGGGATGGAGAAATTCAGGCAGAGGAGGAAGCAGGGCATGGAGAGTGCCACGTGTCCCCTGCACCTCTTACCTCTGCAGTCACTCCAGACTGCAATGCCTCGATGTGTTCTGCCAAAGTACGTTTCCACCAGGCGAGCGTGGTTTTCTGTGAGCTGCCTTGTGATCATGATCTGACCTCATGACCAAGAACCTGGAGATGGGGTCTTCAGGAAATGACACCAGGGAAACCTGCCCTTGATATCTTTGGAGGGGACCATGCCAGGTCATTGTAACTTAAGGATTTCCAAGGGAAAGCTCTAGAGGTCATCTGGAAGTAGACAGCTTTCTCTAGATGGTGAAATGAGACTCCATTTGTCCTCTTTTCATTGACTGAGACTTGTTCTTGTTTTGCATCAGCTCAAAATGTTCGAAATCCTATTTCATTTTGTCACTAACTTTTGCATCTCCAACTGCACATTTTCTAAGGGCTACTATTCAAAGGATAGCCATTGTCCTTAACCAAAGAAATTGCTGACTAGTCATTTATTTTTTTTTATTTTTTATTTTTTTGAGACAGAGTCTCACTCTATTGCCCAGACTAGAATGCCATGGTGACAGCCTAGCTAAGAGCAACCTCAAAATCCTAGGCTCAAGCAATCCTTCTGCCTCAGCCTCCCAAATAACTGGGACTACAGGCATGCGCCACCATGCTCAGCTAATCTTTTCTATATATTTTCAGTTGGCCAATAATGTCTTTGTATTTTTAGTAGACATGGGTGTCGCTCTTGCTCAGGCTGGTTTCCAACTCCTGACATTGAGCAATCCGCTGCCTTGGCTTCCCAGATTGCTAGCATCACAGGCGTGAGCCACCGCGCCCGGCCAGGACTAGTCATTTAGATGAGTGAGAAGGATCACAATGGTCGCAGAATCTTTGCACACGTAGGTGAGCAAAGGAGGAAGCAGATTTTATGAAAAGGTTGTGTATCCTTCCCTTGGCAGGTTGACTGATATTTATAATCGAATGATTTGGAGCTGAGAAAAAGACATAGACGCAAAGGGATGGCCTATAAGTACCACTGATTTTCTTCCTAGTAATTTCTCTCTCTCTCCAGAATACATTAGTGCAGCTGCACCTAATCCAGGCAGTGTTCCCGAGTCTCTCTGCAATCACACTCCAGTTTGACACACTTTATGGAGATTGGAATTCTCTATATATTTAATGACATAGGTGTAAAACAGAACATGGCGGTGCATACTCTACCATATAATCAGAGAAGCTACTTTAACTAGACATTTTGCGATGAAAACTCTGGAGCAAATGAAATGCCTCTATAGTTTACTACCGGAAATAATAACAGTTGTGTTTAGTTCTGCACTAATACTCAGGGTATGTTAGAGAGGACCCCAATCTTCCTCAAATGGAGTTGGAATGCACAGGTGAATTGATCAGATGCATACAAACAGGTTTTCTTCCTGCCCCAATTTTATTTTATTTATTTATTTTTTTGGAGACAGAGACTCACTCTGTTGGCCAGGCTAAAATGCCATGGCGTCAGACTCGCTCACAGCAACCTCAAACTCTTGGGCTCAAGCAATCCTTCTGCTTCAGCCTCCCAAGTAGCTGGGACTACAGGCATGTGCCACAATGCCTGGCTGATTGTTTTCTATATATTTTTAGTTTTCCAGCTAATTTTTTTTTTTTATCTTTAGTGGAGACAGGGTCTCGTTCTTGCTCAGGCTGGTCTCGAACTCCTCACCTTGAGTGATCCTCCCACCTCGGCCTCCCAGAGTGCTAGGATTACAGGTGTGAGCCACCATGCCCGGCCTGCACCAATTGTAAATCATCACCATTCAACCTGGCAGTGCACAGAAGCAGATATGGCCAATAATAACATGACATTCATATCACCCAGACTGGTAGGTAATGGGATTCACTTTGACCTTCTCTCAGTAAAACAGTTTTTCCTCCTGTGTGTCAACAAAATATGTTGGATACACACAAAGAAACTCTCTAAAAAATAATATTATGAAATGAGCAAAGCAATGAGAATAAGTGTGGGCATATTCAGGGATGTAAATGAAGACAAGGGTTTTAAAAGAAAAATAAGGAGGATTTCAGGAGTCATTTTAAAAGAGTCTTCCTTGGCTACAAGATCGGGAGCAGGGACACATCAATCCAACGCTGGACAGATCACCCTCCACCACCCAGATAGCCCAATATATTAATATTTGTTGTGTCTTGGTGTATTCTCAGGGTCATGCCCAGGGAAGAACACCCGTCCCCACCCTGCCCAGCCCCACCCTGACATCTCAGTGACATTTGGGCCTGTTTTTTAAGCCTCAGATTAATCACACGCTCAGTGGCCGTCTCTCCCACCTGAATGGAGACACCATCTGCTATCACCCCTAGGTGAACACTGGGTTCACAGAGATGTCTATTCCTTCTTGAGGGATGACATCACTGTTTGCATACAGCTCTTTTAACTCTGAACCAATTTGGTAATTGAGATATGGCAAAAATCTCACAACAGGATAGGGCGCCGTGGCTCACACCTGTAATCCTACGACTCTTGGAGGCCGAGGCAGGTGGATTGCTCAAGGTCAGGAGTTCAAAACCAGGCTGAGCAAGAGTGAGACCCCATGTCTACTGTACATAGAAAGAAATTAATTGGCCAACTAATATGTAGAGAAAAATTTAGCCGGGCATGCTTGCACATGCCTGTAGTCTCAACTACTAGGGAGGCTGAGGCAGTAGGATCGCTTGAGCCCAGGAGTTTGCGGTTGCTGTGGGCTATGCTGATGCCACGACACTAACTCTAGCCTGGGCCACAAGGTGAGAATCTGTCTCAAAAAAAAAAAAATCTCATGACAACAATACTTCCAGGGCTTGTTCATTTCTGTGTGATGTCAGGAATAGATCAGATTCTTCTCCTTCACAATCAGGACTGTGAAAGTCACATGTTAGTCAAATTCCATGTGTTTGTGGAGTGCATTTATGAAAGAATTACTGGTTTTCAGCCCATCCCTAATTCTTTCAGTTTCATGATTGGATATCTGATTCATTCAATCAATCTGCAAAAAGCCAAAAATTACATCAGGGCTGGGCGTGGAGGCTCATGCCTGTAATCCCAGCACTCTGGGAGGCCAAGGCAGGAGGATTGCTCGAGGTCAGGACTTTGAGACCAGCCTGAGCAAGAGCAAGACCTCGTCTCTACTGAAAACGTAGAGAGAAATTAGCTGGACAACTACAAAAGAAACATATATATATATAAATTAGCCAAATATAGTGGTACATGCCTGTCATCCCAGCTACTTGGGAGGCTGAGGCAAGAGGATCGCTTGAGCCCAGGAGTTTCAGGTTGATGAGAGCGAGGCTCAGGCCTAGACACTCTAGCCCAGGCAAGAGTAAGACTTGGTCTCAAAACAAAACAAAACAAAACAAAAAACTTCAATTGGGATTAACTGGGTGGAGCTTCAGGAATCCAATCAAAGACCACATTCTGATTGGAAGCTGCTAGTTGAAAAGGGGAGGAGCGACTGGAAAGGGCAATATAAGCTCCTGCAGACTCACAGAGAGTCCCAAAGCCCTGCAGACTGGAGTCACCACTTGCTTCTGCCTGGGGTCCCAGCGCCCTGCAAACTGAGCCCAGATCTGGTAAGTCAGCGACCCCCATAAGGACAGTCCCAACCGATCTACTGTCAGCCAGTCTCCGATGCACAGGAAAGTATGCTGAGTGTTTTTCAGATGAATAGTCTTATTAGACTGAGTTTTCCTCTAAATGAAGTTTGTATTTATTCTAAACAATTTCTTGTTTTGGACAGAGTCTCTACTTTTAGTTGTAGAGACAGGGTCTCGCTCTTGCTCAGGCTGGTCTCAAACAACTCCAGAGCTCAAGCAATCCTCCCGCCTTGGCCTCCCAGAGTCCTAGGATTACAGGTGTGAGCCTCCTCACCCAGCCTATTCTAAACATTTTTATTTGTACTTTGGTTTATAACATTTCAAGATGCTTGGCCAAGCAGGTTTTCTAAAAGCATTAACATCCAATTAAATGAAAATTTCATTCATCCAAATGTTGAACATTTATTTCGTATGACCCTAAATTACAGTTCACGCGCTTTGTGGTACTGTCATTTTACAAGGGAGGCTTTCTTTCCTCCTAAAAGCTGAGAAATATTTTATATACTATTTTAAAGAATGGAGTGCGTGTTCTGAACCCTTGATCCATTTCTGCTCATAGACTCCATCCCAAAGTGGATAATTTTTAGTATGTGTAAGGGATGCGCTTTGGAATCAAAATCTCAGAGAAATGGTTTTCCCTCTCTAGCTTGCAAATGCTCTATAATACTGCCACAATTTCATTTTACACTTTTTCACTTCTATTTTTTAAAATGAAAACCGAATGACACCTATTTTAGGAGTTCTTTTCCTCATTCCCAAAGAACCAGGTTAATTGTGGGAACTGAGAACGTGGGCTGCGTGGGGCCACATGACACTCCCATTCCCGCTGTGTTAGGGCCTTGACTGATGGTGAGACAGTCTTCCTGGAGAAGGCTGGGCCAGTGCTCAGTCCCCTGGTAACACGCACCAGACAACAGGGATTTAGCAGAGCAATGGATGAAACCAATGGGCTAGTGGTCTTCTTGTCCCCACCCCCACACCCCAGGCAGTTGGAAGATACTCATCTTTGACTCAGTAGGGGCAGAGCTATGGCTTTATAGCCACTGAATGCAGAGTAGAATTGGGGTAAACTGAGGCCTTTTCCACATCTGTCAGACCAAGGACATTTGCCCTAGGAGATGAGGTGATTGGGGTTGGCCTGAGAATATTGCAATTTTTTTTTCGGCTTTTGTCCACTGGATTTTTTCCTTCTAGAGTTTTTTTTTTTTTTTTTTTTTTTTGAGACAGAGTCTGGCTTTATTGCCGAGGCTAGAGTGAGTGCCCTGGCGTTAGCCTAGCTCACAGCAACCTCAGACTCCTGGGCACCAGTAATCTGATACCTCAGCCTCCAGAGTAAGTGGCACCACAGGCATGCACCACCATGCCTGGCTAATTTTTTCTATATATTAGTTGACCAATTAATTTCTTTCTATTTATAGTAGAGATGGGGTCTCACTCTTGCTCAGGCTGATTTTGAACTCCTGACCTTGAGCAATCCACCTGCCTCGGTCTCCCAGAGTGCTAGGATTACAGGTGTGAGCCACCTTGCCCTGCCCCTTGCAGATTTTTTAAAATTTCAAAATAGTAAGGGGGCACAAATGCTTTGGTCACATGGTTGTAGTGCTTGAGTCACATTTGTACACTTGAGTACAATTGTGTCCATCATCCTAATCGTGTTCATCATAACCGTACCTTGTAGATTTTCATCAGGATGAGCCTCCAGGCCCCACCCAGACTCCTGCAACTGGCGGGGCAGAGCCTGCTGAGGGACGAGGCCGTGGCCATCCCTGCTGTAAAGGAGCTGCCAAGGGAGCTTTTTCCACAACTCTTCATGGAGGCCTTCATCAAGAGACAGAGAAAAGTCCTGACTGCCATGGTGCAGGCCTGGCCCTTCACCTGCCTGCCTCTGGGGTCCCTGATGCTGACCCCTGACCTGGAGACCCTAAGAGCTGTGCTGGACGGGCTGGATGTGCTGCTTGCCCAGAAGGTTCCCCCCAGGTGAGGCTGACCCAGGGAGCCTGGTAGGGAGGGCCCAGTGGTCTGGGGACAGTCAGCTGGGTCAGGGAGAGTGGGGAGGATCCAAGGGTGGACCAGAGGCATCTGATGGCGCCAGTGAGGAAGCTCAGAGACCTGCCCATTGGTGAGCCCACCCTGGGAAAGAGCCCCTGGAAGGCCGGGACTGCTCACCCTGCTAGAAGAATGTCAACCTGTCTCCTCCCAGTGACATTGCACATACTGGAATTGAGGACAGGCAGGATCCAAGGGCAATAGAGGCTGGGGAAGGTCAGGCAGAGGAGACGAAAGAGTGGGGGCAGCGGATGTCGGTGTGTGGAATAAAAGGTCAGGTCAGAGGTGGGTCCTTCCCTACATTCTGAGACTCCCTGTTTCACCCACAGGAGGTGGAAACTGCAAGTGCTGGATTTGCGGAATGTGGAGGAGAACTTCTGGACCACATGGTCTGGAGACTCTGCGTGGTCCTCAAAAGCCGTGAATAAGAGGGAAACAGCAGAGGACTGTCCCTGGACCATATGGTCTGAGGACCGTGAGCGCTTCTTAAAAGCCCTGAAAAAGAGGCAAGCAGCAAAGGACTGTCCAAGCGTGGGAGGGCAGCAGCTCATCAAGGTGTCCATAGACTTTTACCTCAGAGGAAAAAAAACGGATGAGTTCCTCACCTACCTCGGTCTGTGGGTCAAGAAGAGAAAGGATCTCATACACCTCTGTTGTACGAAGCTGGTGATATTTTCACTGCCCGTCCACAATATTACTATCAGGAAGGGCCTGGACACGGTGGGCCTGGACTGTATCCGGGAGGTGGAAATGAATTGCCCCTGGGAGCTGTCCACCCTGGCCAGGTTTGCTCCTTACCTGGGCCGCATGCGTCACCTGTGCAAACTGGTTCTCTTCAACGTCTACGTGTCTGCCTCCGTGACCCCAGAGGAGAAGGAGCAGATTCTCACCCAGTTCACCTCTCAGTTTCTCCAACTGGACAACTTCCGGAAACTTTATACGTACACCGGCTCTGGCCTCGAAGGCCGTCTTCAGCAGGTGTTCAGGTGAGGAAGGACGGTGGGCTTTCCCTGGAGACCAGGCCCAGGCCTTTCTCTGCCTCAGGGAACACGGAAGGACTCCTGCTGTGCGCTGCTTGCTGGCGACCTGACAGTGAGGGAGCCTCTGGCTTGTCGGCCCCTTGTCCTGTTCCCTGCTCCTGTCGGATGCGGGCGTCACATCACCACCCGAGGCAGGCAGGGGGATGAACGGGGCTCGATGCTGTAGAGAGGGACACCGGGCCAGGGGGTGGGTGTTGGGGGATTCAGAGCCTTGAGGGTGCCTTTGAATTCTCCCTGAGGAGAAAGCAAGATGGCGGGACAGAGGCAAGGGAGGGGGTCACTGAGGAAGGGAGAGCACGTCACATCCAGCCTGGGCACTTCAAACTGTAAGCTCTGTCCTCCTCGGCTTAGTGAACAAAATCGAGCCTGTCTCTAACGCCCTGTTTGGAGAAGGTTGCTGTAGCTCCAGGTGAGGCAGTCGACATGGAAAATGCCTGTTCTGGAACCGTGGTGAGGGAGCAGGGGTGGAGAAGTGTGGAGAGAGGGATGGCTGCTGAGCACGCCATCATGCCAGGAGCCGGCAGGTGGCAACCCCGGCTGACGCTGCTGGGTCCTGCCCAGGTGTGTCCTTTCTGCGTGTCTCCCACCGGGCCTGCGTGGGTTTTTCTGCTTAACAGAGGAGCCAGCGGAGCTCTGGAGATTGAGGGCTGGACTCAGTGACAGGAGCGCTGGTGAAAGGACACAGCCTCCCAGGGGAGTGACCTGAATGATTAGACTTTGCGACAGGCCGCGTCCTGGGTGTTGACCATCCTTAGGTGATCAGAGCAAACTCAGGTTTGGGCGGAAAGTCCACTTCTCATGTTGATGTTATTCCTCTCCACCTACCTCTTACTAGTCCCACTGCCCAGAACTAACTGCTCATTATTATATCCCCAGGTCCCTGAAGACCCCCTTGGAGACCCTGTCACTAACTGACTGCCGGCTCTCAGCGTCAGACTGGGAGGGCCTGTGCTGCTGGCCGAGCCTCCGTCGGCTGAAGGAGCTGCATCTGAGAGGCGTCAGGCTGACCCACCTCAGCCCCGAGCGCCTCCAGCTGGTGCTGGAGACAGTTGCAGTCACGGTCCAGTCCCTGCTCCTAGAGGACTGTGGGATCGGGGACGCCCACCTCACTGTCATCGTGCCTGCCCTGAGCCGCTGCCGCCAGCTCACCACCTTCAGCGTCTGTGGGAACCGCGTCTCCATGGCTGCCCTGGAGAACCTGCTGCGCCACACGGCGCGGCTGAGCCAGTTGAGCCTGGAGGTCTACCCCGCCCCGCAGGACAGTTACGACGCCCAGGGCGCCCTCGACTCTGGGAAGTTTGTGCAGTGTCGGGCCGCGCTGATGGAGATACTGAGGGACTCAAGGCAGCCCAAGACGGTCGTGTTCAGTCCAGTCCCCGGCCCTTACTATGGTGACAGTGAGTATGATCCTGTTATGGTCTAGAGCCCCGTGGATGACGCTGTTGACCCGCCGCCTTGTTGAGCGGCTGTATCGAGAGCTTGCTTCTGTGCAGCTGGAAACTGAACCCCAGGACCCAGGTGCATTGTAAAGGGAGCATGAACCCGTCCTCTCAGACTCCTGCTCTGGGCGAATGCGAGAAGGAACGGCGGCACGGCAAAGGGTGGGACTGGAGGGGAAATGTTGACTGGGGGAGTCCATGGGACCTTCAGGGACATCCTCCTATGTTTTCAGAAATAGTACACTGACTTTTCAAGTGTCATACATGTTTGAGAAAGGAGTTAACTCTGCATGGATCGTTGTAAAGAATCATCGGAAATAAATGGGAAAATCAGCGTAAACCGTCTGGTGTTCTCCATGATTGGTTTCCCTGTTTTAACAGTTTAAACATCAGGAATGTCCAGATAAAACTTCATTTCTTTAACCCATGATAAATCAAAGAATCTTTAAAACACCTGTAACCTGTAATGGCCCACTTCAAGATGTTCTGCCTTTCCTGGACAAACCAATGTACGCCTTCCATGTATGGATTTATGTTGTGAGATGTAATTCCTGTCTCCTTCAAATGTATAAAACCAAATTGTAACCCAACCATGGTGAGATTATTGCTCAAAGCTTCTTGGATGTGGCTCTCCGGAGCATGGTGACACATGTTTGGCTCAGAATAAACCTCTTTCAGTTATCTTACAGAATTAGGGTTCTTTTCCATTGACATAATGACAAGGGAAAGAAAGGAACAGAGTTGTCTGTGATAAGTGAGGTTCTGCCCCTGTAAATCAAGGTATCACAATGAAATTTGATCATTTTGATCAATTTCCTCCTGTTCTGATTTCTAGGTATATATCACCTCCTAACCAAAGTTTTGTACAGGGATGTTCTAAAACAGGAACCCACATGGAATCCCACAGCAATCTGAGCCTAGACGACTCCCGCTGGTGCCATTCTGATAGCCAAGACACTGGGGACACTGAGGGTTCCCATGCAACCCTGGGGAGGTCCCCACTACTCAGCTGTGACCTCCTGTGGTGAGTGTGATGTGGGTGGATCATGCTGTCCACAGGCCCTTGCCCACACTGCCTGCCAGGAATGGGCCCCACCCTCTCTGTTCACAGATCAAAGATGCCATTTTGCAAGCACAAAGCTAGGCTGAACCCCCCTCTCAGGCTGAGTTCATGCCACCATAGCCGCAGCCACCACCTGGCTCAGGAGGGGAAAGGAAACCACACTCTCCTAAGCACACTTAAGACAGTATTTACTGCTCTGCCACTGGTAGCTGCAAGACAGAGGCATGAATGGACCACATTTCCTACTATAGCTTCTTGCCCATGCTGCTTCCCTGAGGGAGGGCCTGCCCCTCTGGTCACAGGCCCATAGCTGGTGCCATTTGAGAGTTTAATGCTGTGCTTCTCTCTGCCCTTGAGCCAAGTTTGGGGTGAAGCCTCCACATGGCCAAGGAGGGACATGGATGATCAAGGTATCCTAAGCACATCTAAGACCATGCCCACCATTTGCCACAGGTGGCATGGGATGGAAGACTAGCCCACCCATACCGATTGTGGCTACCAGCCATACCGGCAAGGGCATTCTGGGTCCCAGTAAACTGCTCCACCACCACTATTGCCATCACCCACATAACACCAGCTTCCCAGGGGCCTGAGAACCCACCCACACATCTGACCCACGCCTCCCACTACTGACTTCTGAGTGAGCAATGTGGAGGAGCAATGCAGAGGCCCAAGAATTGGCTCTCCAGGACCCCCTCACACAGGTGCCAGTGTAAGCTGCTCTGGGCCTAAAACCAGGCACACTTAGCACACTGCTGCCACCACTAGGGCCTGAAGACTGGCTCAGTTGGCATCCAAGTCCCCAGAAAAATTTTACCACAGCCTCAACTAATAACCATACGTAAGCCACTGAGGAAATCCCATGCACCACTAACCCTGTGTACTGCTAAAGAAATCATATAAAGGTCACACTACCCCAGGCACTTAAAACCAAAATCAAAGTGTCGTGTTCAACCAACACCATATATACAGCTTCAGGAAAACATACTCCCCTATGAAAGCAAATTTCACAAATTGGAAGAAATGGCGACACCAGATATGCAGATATCAGTGGAAAGACACAGGAAACATGAAACACCAAGGAAATATCGCTCCATTAAAGGAACACAACAACTGTTTGGCAACAGATCCCAATTATAAGAAATTCCTTGAAATGCCAAAGAATCCAAAATAACTGATTTTCAAGAAGCTCAATGAGATGCAAGAGAAATGTAAAAAGCAATACAAATAAGTCAATAAAATGAATTCAGAATATGAAAGAGAAATTCACCAAAGGAAGAAAAAATGCAAAAAACAAACTGAAATTCTGGAATGAAAAACTCATTAAAGGAAAGACGAAATACATTTGAAAACCTCAATAATTAGACCAAATAGAATACTTACTTTCAGAACGTGAAGACAGATCTTTCGAAGTAATCCATGCACTTAAACACAAAACTAAAAAATAAAAATAAAATGAACAAAGCCTTTGAGGCTTTGTTCATCTTATTTGGGATTATATAGAGTGACCAAACTTACAAATTACTGTAATTTAGAAGGGAGGACAGATATCAAAGTGTTTTAAAAATCTTTAAGGCCAGTCGTGGCGGCTCACGGTTGTAATGCTACACTCTGGGAGGCCAAGGTGGTCACATTGCTTGAGGTCAGGAGTTCGAAATCAGCCTGAGCAAGACCCTGTATCTACTAAAAATAGAAAGAAATTAACCAGCCAACTAAAATGTGTGTGTGTGTATATATATATACAAAAAAATATTAGCAGGACATGGTGGCACATGCCTGTAGTCCCAGCTACTCTGGAGGCTGAGGCAGAAGGATTGCTTGAGCCCAGGAGATTGAGGTTGTTGTGGGCTAGGATGACGCCATGGCACTGACTCTACCGGGGCAACAAAGTGAAAATCTGTCTCAAAAAGAAAAATAAATACATAAATAATAAACACCAAAAAATCTATTTTTTAAATGATAAATGATGAAAACTTTTTGATGATGAAAATTTTTTGATGATAATTGATGAAAACTTACCAAGTCCACCAAGAGAGTTAGAACCAAGATACTAGAGACCCAGGGACCCCCAGCACAGACATTACAAAAACGACATCAACACCACACATTATATTCAGTATGTCTAAAGCTATAGCAAAAGAAACAATTGTAAAATTAGTAAGAGAAAAGCACCTTGCCATTTATAAAGAAAACTCCAGCAAAATAACAGCAGACTTCTCATCAGAAACCATACAGTCCAGAAGAGAATAGGATGGCATTTTCAAAATTAGAGGGAAAAAAATGTTTTTATATATTCTGCCAGAATAGGCTTCATAATTGAAAGAAAAATAAAGTCTTTCCCAGATGAGCAAATGCTGACAAGAATTTGTCACCACTATATAATCCCTACAGGAAATGCTCAAAGGAGTCTTAAACAGAGAAGCAAAAAGTGAATCCTCTTCATCACGAAAACACACAAAAAATAATTCACAAGTCATATAAAACAATTAAACAAAAAAGGAAGACAAAGGAATCAAATAGCAACACCACAGAATTTCATCAAACCACAAAGAGAAAAAGAGAGAGAAACAGAAGAAAATAAGAATCTATAAAATTGCTAGAAAACAAACAACAATATGACAAGAGCAAAGCCTCACATATCAATATTAACCTTGAACATAAGTGGGATAAATGCTGCACTCAGAAGATATAGATTGGTAAACTGCATAAAAAACCATGATCTAAATATATGCTACTTACAAAAAATTCATATATAGACTGAAAGAGAAGGGATGGAAAAAGCTATTCTACACCAATGGAAACCAAAAGTGGGCAGGAGGAGCTGTACTTACATCAGATTAAAGAGTCCTTACATCAAAATGGTAAAAAAAAAAAAAAACAACCAAAAAACAAAAAGACAAAGAACATCATTATATAATGATAAAGGGATCAATTCAGCAACCAGATATAACAAAATGTAACATATTCACTCCCACATCAGAGCTCCCAGATTCATACAATTATTATTATATTAGATCTAAAGTAAGAGATAGACAGTAATACAATAAAAGTGAGGGATTTCAACACGATACTCAATCAAGAGACAGATCATTGAGACAGAAAATCAACAAAGACACCTTGGATTTAAATTGGACTTTAGACTAAATGGATTTAACAGATGTTTATACAACATTCTATCCAACGACTACAAGTTATACATTCTTTTCACCAGCACATGGAACATTCTCCAAGATAGACCATATGGTAGGCCACAAAAGAAAGTCTTAGCATATTTTATAAAATTGAAATCATATGAAGTACCTTCTCAGACCTAAGTGGAATAAAGCTGGAAATCAAATCCATATGAAGAGGAGCTTCAGAAATTATACAAATATGTGGAAATTAGACTGGCTCCTGAGTGATCACAGAGTCAATGAAGCAATTAAGATGGACATTAAGGCCAGAGTGCGGTGGCACATGCTTGTAATCCTAACTTTCTGGGAGGCTGAGGCAGGAGGATTACTCAAGGTCAGGAGTTCAAGACCAGCCTGAACAAGAGTGAGATCCTCATCTCTACTAAAAATGGAAAGAAATTAGCTGGACAACTAAAAATATATAGAAAAAGTCAGCCAGGCATGGTGGCGCATGCCTGTAGTCCCAGCTACTTGGCAGTCTGAGGCAGAAGGATTGCTTAAACCCAGGAGTTTGAAGTTGCTGTGAGCAAGGCTGATGCCATGGCACTCTAGCCCAAGCAACAGAGCAAGACTCTGGCAAAAAAAAAAAAAAAAGATGGATATTAATACATTTTTCTGAAATGAATGAAAATGAAAACACAAAATACCAAAACCTGTGGGATCCAGACAAAGCAGTTCTAAGAGGGAAATTTATAGTATTAAATGGCTACATCAATAAAGTAGACTCTAGCTAGGGCAACAGAGTGAGACTCTGTCTCAAAAAAAAAAGAGAAATATTATAAATTAACAACCTAGTGTTGCAGCTCAAGGAAGAAGAAAAACAGGAGCAAAACAAACCCAAAATAAGCAGAAGAAAAAAGAAAAGAAAGAATATCAGAGCAGATTGAAGTGATATAGAGACAAAAAAAAAAAAAAGAAGAAGAAGAAGAAGCAAGTCCAAAGGATTGATGGAATGAAAAGCTGGTTTTTCGAAAACCTAAACAAAATGGTGATGACATTAGTTACTAACCAAACAAGGAAGAGAGGAGATCCAAATACACATAATCAGAAATGAAAAAGGAGACATTACAACTGATACAACACAGGTACAAAAGCTCATCAGAAGCTATTATGAACAACTATGCACTCACACACCAAATGATGCTGGAAAGAAGCTATAGTGACAAAGGATGGCCTCAGGAACAGTGCATGCAAAACTTCTGAGTTGGGAAGGAGGAGGCAGGTTTGTTAGAAGCCCAGGAAGATAGTAATTTTAGATTCCTATTGCAGCTGCAATAAAATACCACAAACTTGGGGCCTTAAAACAACACATATTTACTCTCCTACAGCTCTGGAGATCCCAGTCAAATGGGTCTGCAGGGCTGTGTTCTTTCCAGAGAGTTTAGGGGTGAATTCCCAGTGTTTTCTAGCTTCTGGGGGACACCACCATTTTCCTTGTCCCATGGTCCTATCCTCCTTCTCTAGAACCACCGTGTGGGAGTTTCTCCCCTCTCTGCCTCCCCTCATTAGGATCCTTGTGACTTCCCTGGGCCCCCTGGATGACCCAGGATAACCCCCAGCTCAAGATCCTTCTCTTTATCATATCTGCAAAATTCTTGTTGAATAATGACTAAAAATGCTAGTACTTTGGGAGGCCAAGGAGGGAGGATTACTTGAGCTCCGGAGTTCAAGACAAGCCTGAGCAAGAGCGAGTCTCCCGTCTCTACTATAAATAGAAAGAAATTAGCAAAACAACTAAAAATAGAAAAAATTAGCTGGGCATGCTGGTGAGTGCCTGTAGTCCCAGCTACTCAGGAGGCTGAGGCAAGAGGATCACTTGAACACAGGAGTTTGAGGTTGCAGTGAGCTAGGCTGACGCCATGACACTATAGCCCAGGCAACAGAGTGAGACTCTGTCTCAAAAGAAAAAAAATTGACTAAAATATTCACAGGTTCTGAGATAAGGATGTACATTTAAAAGGCGAGAGGAGGGACAAGTCCTCTGCACGTGACACCTGCTCAATCACTCCCCTCAACAATCCCAGCACATTCTGTCCAGGCAGCAGGGACAGTCAGGGCAGGGACAGGGGGTCCAATGGAGCCCACAGACTTCCTGCTCACCATGCGGGGACCACGGAAGGCACAGGGAACTGCCTCCTCGCAGTGGCACTGCAAGGTAGTACAAGTGGGGACTGGACAGGATCAACGGGGAACAGGGGATGGAGAAAAGTCAGGCAGAGGAGAAGCAGCAGGGACAGGAGCAGCTGGTGTCTGGGGTACACAGTCAAACTTACACTGAAGTTGGATCCTTGCCTAAATCTTGAGACTGTCTTCCTTTTTACCTGCAGGATGTGGAGCTGGCAAATGCTGGGTTTAAGGAATGTTATCAGAACTTCTGGAGCAGATCCTCTGAAGCCAGGCCCTTTTCCAGCTGGCCAAGGGCCATGAGCAGAAGTTTGTCCAAGGATGGCCCTTGAAGGTGGTCATACACCTTTGCCTCAAGGGAAGAACTTCGGATGAATTCCTTACCTACCTCTTCATGTGAGTCGAGCAGACAAAAGATTTACTACATCTGCGAGGTAAGAGGCTGATGATTTTTGCAACATCCATCCAACATATCAGCAACGATGGTGTAGAGAGGCACTCCCTGCTAGGGACCTAGTGGCTAGCAGCCACAGACATAATGAGAATGTGTTTGTGAATTCTTCTTTAGGAAGAGTGTCTAAGTTCACATTTTAGAAAACAAGCAAGTGAAGAGGGCACTGAAGAAGGGAAAATGCATCAAACCTGCACATTTCAAAATATAAGCTCTGTTCTCACCAACTCAGTGAACATAAATGATCCTGCTTCTAACTCCCCATGGGTAAAACGTTGCTTTGAGCTGCAGCTCATGAAATTAACATGTGGGAAATGGGCCGGGCGCGGTGGCTCCCGCCTGGAATCCTAGCACTCTGGGAGGCTGAGGCGGGTGGATTGCTCAAGGTCAGGAGTTCAAAAACATATGGGAAATGCATGCACCTGGACAAAGGGTGAGGACGCAGGAGTGAGGAACTGTGAAGAGTGATAGAGGTTTGCTGTAGGTGACAACCACACCTGATGTTGCTGGACCATGCCCAGGTATGTCCTTTATGTATCTCTCTCTCCTGGCTCCTGTGGCCCAAGGTGTGGTTTTCTGCTTGACAGATGGGGAAGAGGGAGCTGGAGAGATTCAGTGGACTTGACCCAGTCACATGAGTGGTGGTGAACGGACTCAGCCTCCAGTGAGTCTGAGCTGAGTGACCAGACTGCTCAGCACGCAGTATCCTGGATGTTGGCCATCATGAGCTGATTAGAGTGACCTCTGGGCCTGGGTGAACCTCCCTCATCCATCTTGAGGTCATAAATGACAGCTGGGTCAGGGAGAGTCGGGACCCAAGGGACAACCTGTGGCACCTGATGGTGCCAGTAAGGAAGCTAAGGGACCTGCAATTGCTGAGCCCACTCTGGGAAAGAGCCCCTGGAAGGCTGGAACTGCTCACTGTGCAGTGACCCCAAAGGGAATGAACCTTCTTCTTCAGGTGCCACTAAAGGCAAGAGAAGTGGACGCTGGAAAACATTGAGTCGGGGAAAGGGCATGGAACAATCAAGAGGGCAAAGAAACAGGGACAGGAGTGGCTGATGACTGGGGTGTGGAATGAAGGCTCAGGTCCCAGAGGTCTTTCCCTAAATCTGAGACTGTCCTGGGTTTTACCCACAGTGGGTGGAAGCTGCAAGTGCTGGATTTATGGGACGTTGATGAGAACTTCTAGAGCCTCTGGAGCGTGTGGTCTGCAGCCCCTGTGAGGTCCTCACGGGCCATGAGTCTGAGGCAAACAGGGGAGGACTGTCCATGCACAGCAAGGCTGGGATCCCTGAGGTGATAGTAGAATTCTGTTTTGGCTTCCCCGACATTGTCCTACAGCATTTTCTCACGTAAGTCTGTGAATGGGCCCAGCAGAGGAAGGATTTAGTACAGCTGTGAAGTACTTCTATGAAGTCAGAAAGTTTTTAGAAATGATGGACCTGAACTGTATCCAGGGCATTGCAGTGCACACCTCCTGGGACAAAGATAGTCTAGAACAATTTGTTCCTTACCTTATCAAAATGAAGAGTTTTCCTAAAATCATCTTCCGCTACTTCCCTGGGTGTATCTACTGTTAACCAAGGTTAGGCGAAGAGATCATGAGGGAATTGATCTCTACATTCCTCAAGCTGGACAAACTCCAGAAGCTTCAAGTGCACATGGTCAATTTCTACAAGAACCGTCTGCACCAGGTATTCAGGTGAGCAAGGACGGTGAGCTTGCTCTGCAGAGCAGACCAGAGCTTCCCTTTGTGATAGTAAGCACTAAAGGACATTTACTCTGTGCCAGCAGCTGGGCATGCCACAGTGAAGGACACACAGGATGTCAAAGCCTTGGTGTGTTCACTGCTCTGTCCTGAAGCAGATGTCACATAAACTACCCAGTGAAGGCAGAGGGATCACCTAAGATAGAGGCTGCTCAGAGGGACAGTGCTGGACAGCTAGCTACAGGGGGGCTCAGACACAGTGAGGGCGAGATGGAGAATTACTCTTTACAAGTGTGACTAAGTGGATATGCTGAGAAACAAGGTACAGAGAGGTTATTGAAGCAGGGAAAGCACGCGGCACCTGGGCAGTGCACACACAAGCTACATCCCCTCCAGCATAGTGAACGTGATCCCTTCTATAACTGCCCGTCTGTCACGGGATGTCTGAGCACAGGAAAGATGATTAACATGGGAAACAATCCTTGTGGAATAGAGGGTGAGGGAGCAGGACTGAAGAACTGTAAAAGGGGTTTGCTCATGACACAGGCATGTCAGTGAGCCTCCAGGCTGGGATCCCCAGCTGCTGTTGCTGGATCTTGCCCTGGCGTGTCCCTTAAGCGTGTCTCCCAGTGGGCTCATGCAGCCCAGTGACATGGTTAGCTGCCAACAGGAGGACACAGTTTTAGAGGTTCTGTCGTCTTGACCCAGGGGCACAAGTGATGGTGGGAGGAGTCAGCCTACAGAGGGACAGACCAGAATGAGCAGTTTTGTATACACAGCACCCAGGCTATTGTCTATCGTGAGCCGGTGAAGACAAGCTTGCTTGTGTTTGGGTAACACATTCTCCTGCCCTGTGCTGCTTCCCCACCAGCCTCCACTCACCACTGCTATGCCCAGGACTAAGTGCCCTCTCTCTCCCCAGGTGCCTCAAGACCCCCTTGAAGTCCTTGACACTAACTGAGTGCTGGATGTTTGATTTAGAAATGCACACCCTGTTCATGGACCCAATCCTGCACCAGCTAAAGGAGCTGGACCTGACTGACACCAGGCTGGGTTATTTGGAATTCGAGTCCCTCCCGATCCTACTGGAGAAAGTTGCAGCCACCCTGCAGGTCCTGATCTTGGAGGACTGTAGGATATCAGAACCCCAGGTCCGTGCCATGCTACCTTCCTTAAGCCGTTGCCACCAGCTGATGACCTTCAACTTCTGTGGCAACAAAGTCTCCAAGGCCGTCCTCCAGAACCTGTTGCGCCACACCCTCGGGATGCAAAGGTTAAACTCAGTGATATACCCTGTCCCCTGGGAGTGTTACTATCTTTATTTTAAGGATATCCGCTGGGAGAGATTTCTCCAGCTTCGGCCTTTGCTGATGGAGACACTGAGGGACACTCAGCCCTTAAGGAAGCCCGAGGTGATTCTCTTCCGTTCCCTGCCCTGCCGTACCTGTGGCACCAGGGCGTCCTATGACCTGGAGCCCAGTCCCTGCAGCTGTGGGAGGTTTGGAGGGGAACCGTGGGAACCGTGTCCCTGGTTCTATGAGGAGAGCCCGGAATAAAGGGCACATGAGCTTAAACTGGCCAGTGTCTTCTGTGATCAATTACCCGCTTTTCGGTGTCAATCTCAGGGGTCTCCAGTTACTGACGTAGGGAACAGAGGCACTTTGGAGTCTGATCAATGAGGTTCCACCCCGGGAATGGAAGCTATGGATATCAAATCGTTCTCATTTTGATGGATTCCCTCCTTTAACCTCTTCCTGGGTATCTGCTCTGCCCTTGCCTATTTCTCAACGGAAGTCAATGCTTTCTTCTGTGATTCCCTCGTCTCCTTAAGACCATCAGTCTAATCCTGTCTGAGAGGTCACGTTCATCACCTCACAGACATGCTCCTCACACACTACAAAAAAAGAAAAAAAACAAAAAACAAAAAGCACTAGGAAGGAAAAGAAAACTTGCTCTTGCTGTCATGTGGTTCCCCACCACTACATTTTTTCTGTTTAGAGCAAAACTTCTCTAGAGTTCTCAACATCACTTTTGCTACATGCTCATCTTTCATCTCTCCACAGTTTCTCTATAAACAATTCCAAATACGGGGAACGGTGTGCTCAGAGTCATGGACAACACATGGACACGCACACCCGGCTTCACACTCACAATGTCAGCATCTTGCCATGTGGCTTCAGACAACCCTGAGGGGTGACCTCACACATTAACCTTCCTGGGTCCCCTCCCTTACTGCGGAAGCCCCTTCTCTTCCTTCCTGCCCAGAGGTAACCACTGAATTCAATTCGTTTCTACATTATTAACATCATGTTTTCATTATATTCTTCATACATGTGATCATCAATAACAGAAATTATTTTCAATGTTGGTAAAATTCACATCGATGTCATCCTTTATATACCCTTCTCAATGTGCTTTCTGTGGAAAGATATTCTTTTTTTGAGATTTGTTTCTATCAATTCATGTAGATTGAAAACTGTATACTATATTGCTATAATTTCTTGATACAAAGCTTCACACACTAGGCCAGGCATGGTGGCTCAGGCGTGTAATCCTAGCATTCTGGGAGGCCCAGGTGGGTGGAACCTTTGAGCTCAGGAGTTTGAGACTTGCCTGAATAACAGCCAGACCCGTCTCTACTAACAAAAAAATAAAAAATGGAAAGAAATTAATTGGACAGCTAAAAATATATAGACAAAATTAGCTGGGCATTGTGGCGCATGTAGTCCTAGCTACTTGGGAGGCTGAGGCAGGACGATCACTTCAGGCAGGAGTTGAGGTTGCTATGAGCTAGGCTGACACCATGGCATTCTAGCAACACAATCAATAAGACTCTGTCTGAAAAGAAAAAAAACAAGGATAGAAAACAAACACAAAGATAGTGGTTCTAATACTGGAAAGGATCAGTTAGCTAAGACGTGACAGGGAAACTAACATGGCTTCTCCTTACACCCCAAATTTGCCAGTTTTTAATTGAGAAACCGAGATTTCTAAGACACACAACTGTTTTGATTTTAGGACCAGGGCATACTGTTTATTTTGAGCAATCACTTATTTTTTTTGTAACAGACTCTCACTTTGTTGCCCAGGCTAGAGAGTGTGCCGTGGTGTCAGCCTAGCTCACAGCAACCTCAAACTCCTGGCCTCAAGCCATCCTGCTGCCTCAGCCTCCTGAGTAGCTGGGACTATGGGCATGCACTACCATGTCCCGCTAATTTTTTCTACATATATTAATTGGCCAATAAGGTTTTTTCTATTTACAGTAGAGACAGGGTTTTGCTCTTGCTGAGGCTGGTTTCAAACTCCTGACCTGGAGCAATCTGCCCGCCTCGGATTACAGGCGTGAGGCATCGCGCTCGCTGCAATCGCTGATTAATATTCTTTAAAATGGAAGCACTGATGCCCAGTTACATGCTGTGAGGTTTAAAGATAAAAAATTTAAAAAAAATAGAAGAAAAGAAATAAGCAAATGCGATAATTAAAAAAGACATACGAGCACTGACATTGTGGGAGGTTTCTTAGCCAGGTTTCTGCTACTCACTCGCCGTGTGATCTAGAGAAGTCACCCAGATGAACTAGGTGACTTTATTGATGAATAAAGCCCTCTCTGAACTTGGGCTTCATTGATTGGTAAAATGGGGACAATGATACCTACGGTACCTCAATACCTGAACAGTCTGGAGAACTTAGGACAGATTTTGAGCAATTCACAAAAAGACTCTTCTCTCGGGGACAGGATGTAGGCCACGAATCAGAAGACCTTCCCCAGGCCATTATTTGGGAAGCCTGCCACATGTGACCTGTAGGGTCTCACCGCCGACGTGCGGATGCAGATGGCAGAAAGAACAACCCGGGTGTTCCCATCACGCTCATCCGGAGTGACGGGGTCCTTTTAACTATTTCTCTCAATAAACATGGGTAAAACATTTTGTCAAAAAAATTACTGTCTACTAAACAGACGGTGAAACAGACTCTCTTAAAAAATAATATTTATCATGAAATGACTAATGCAATGTAAATAGGTCTGGGCCATTTTTCTGGAAGTTAAGGAAGAGAAGGGTTTTCAAGGGAAAAACAAGGAGGGTTCCATGAGTTGTAGAGAAAAATTCGTCCTTACTACCAGGATCAATACCAGGGTGGGCTGGGCGTGGTGGCTCCTGCCTGTAATCCTAGCACTCTGGGAGGCCAAGGCAGGAGGATTCCTCAAGGTCAGGAGTTCAAACAAGCCTGAGCAAGAGCAAGACCCCATCTCTACTAAAAATAGAAAGAAATTAATTGGCCAACTAAAAATATGTATATATAGAAAATTAGCTGGGAATGGTGGTGCATGTCTGTAGTCCCAGCTACTCAGGAGGCCTCGGCAAGAGGATGGCTTCAGCCTGGGAGTTTGAGTTTGCTGTGAGCTAAGATGACGCCATGGCACTCTATCCCAGGCAACAAAAGTGAGGCTATGTCTCAAAAAAAAAAATAAATATACCAGTGGGCACAGTCTAATATATCTTATACTGTTCCTCCACCTGCCTTAAAATCCCAACATATCCATTGTGCTTTAGTTCTTTCCCAGGGCCCCATTGAGAACACCCAGCCCCACTTTGTCCAGCCCCCACCCTTACTTCTCTTTGTCATCGTGACCTGATTTCTTCTAGAGAAGCCCTGGCCAGAGTCTCACACCAATCCCATCCTCAGTGGTCCCTCTCTTCCACAAGAAGGGAGACACCAAGGGCTATGTCAGGTCATTCAAACTGATTGCATACAGAGATTTCTATTCTCATTTCCTAGGGATGACACCACTGTTCTTAGAAAGCTGTTTCAATGATGCCAAAATTTGAACTATGCCAAAATTTCCCAGCAACAATATTTTCAGGTTTTGTTTTTTCTGTCTAATGCGAGCGATAAGTTAAACCTCTTTTGACTCCCATAAGGAATGTGATGGCCACATATTAGTAAAACTCCATCCATGTATGTGGACTGCCTGAAAGAATGAATTCTTTTTTTTTTTTTGAGACATAGTCTGGCCCTTCACCTGCCTGCCTCTGGGGTCCCTGATGCTGACCCCTGACCTGGAGACCCTAAGAGCTGTGCTGGACGGGCTGGATGTGCTGCTTTCCCAGAAGGTTCCCCCCAGGTGAGGCTGACCCAGGGAGCCTGGTAGAGAGGGGCCAGGGGTCTGGGGACAAACAGCTGGGTCAGGGAGAGTGGGGGCCCAAGGGTGGACCAGAGGTTCCTGATGGTGCCAGTGAGGAAGCTCAGAGACCTGCCCATTGCTGAGCCCACTCTGGGAAACACCCCCTGGAAGGCTGGGACTGGTCACCGTGAAGGGACCCCAAAGGGGAATGAACCTGCATCCTCCAGTGCCATTAAAGGTAATAGAAGCGCGCACTGGAATAGATCCAGTTGGGGAGAGGGCATGGAACCATCAAGAGTGCAAAGAAGCAGGGACTAGAGTGGCTGATGTGTGGGGTGTGCAGTGAAGGCTCAGGTCCCAGCGGGCTTCTCCTAAATCTGAGTCTCTCCTGTGTTTTGCCCACAGTGGGCGGAAGCTGCAAGTGCTGGATTTACGGCAAGTTGGTCAGAATTTCTGGAGCTTCTGGAGCGTGTGGTCTGCAGCCCCTGTGAGGCCCTCACGGGCCATGAGTCTGAGGGAAACGGAGGCCGACTGTCCATGCACAGGAAGGCAGCGGCCACTGAAGGTTGTCGTAGACTTGCGTTATAGCATCGAAGATGGCATCACACGTGAGTTTCTCATGTATGCCTGTGACTGGGCCCAGCAGAGGAAGGATTTAGTACACCTGTGCTGCAAGCGGTTGGATCTTTATGTTTGGAACTTTGATAAAGTCAGGAAGTTTCTGGAAATGGTGGACCTGAACTGTATCGAGGACATTGAGGTGCACATCTACTGCCACAGGGATAGACTAGAACAATTTGTCCCTTACCTTATCCAGATGAAGAGTGTTCGTAATATCATCTTCCGCAACTTCCCGGGGTGGGGCCCCTGTTGCCCAAAGATTGGGGAAGAAATCAGGACCGCAATGACCTCTACATTCCTCAAGCTGGACAAGCTCCAGAAGCTTCAACTAAAGGGGATCACCTTCGACGGGAACCATCCCCCTCTAGACAGGTGAGCAAGGACGGTGAGCTTGCTCTGCAGAGCAGACCAGAGCTTCCCTTGTGATAGTAAGCACTAAAGGACATTGACTCTGTGCCAGCAGCCGGGCATGTAACAGCGAAGGACACACAGGATGTCAAAGCCTTGGTGTGTTCACTGCTCTGTCCTGAAGCAGATGTCACATCACCTCCCCAGTGAAGGCAGAGGGATCACCTGGGGTAGAGGCTGCTCAGAGGGACACTGCTGGACAGCGAGCTACAGGAGGGATCAGACACAGTGAGGGCAAGTTCTAGAATTACTGTTTACCAATGTGACTAGGTGGATATGCTGAGGAACAAGGTACAGGGAGGTTATTGAAGCAGGGAAAGCACGCCGCAGCTGCGCAGAGCACACACAAGCTACATTCCCGCCAGCGTAGCGAACGCCATCCTGTCTGTGACTGCCCGTCTGTCACAGGATATCTGAGTACAGGAAAGGTGATTAACATGGCAAACACATGCTTGTGGAATAGAGGGTGAGGGAGCAGGACTAAAGAACTGTAAAAGGGGTTTGCTGATGACACAAGCATGTCAGTGAGCCCAGAGGCTGGGAATCCCATCTGCTGTTGCAGGATCTTGCCCTGGCGTGTCCTTCATGCCTGGCTCCCAGTGGGCTCAAGCAGCCCAGACATGTGGGTAGCTGCCTACAGGGGAACACACATTTAGAGATTCTGTGGGCTTGACCTAGGGGCACAGTGATGGGGGGAGGAGTCAGCCAACAGTGGGACAGACCAGAATGAGCAGAGTCTTGAACCCAAGCACCCTGGGTGTTTGCTACCATGAGACCATGAAGACAAGCTTGTGTTTAGGTGACAACATTGTCTTGCCTTGAGCTATTTCCCCACCAGCCTCCACTCTCCACTGCTATTCCCAGGACTCAGTGCTCTCTCTCTCCCCAGGTGCCTCAAGACCCCCTTGGAGTCCTTGACAATTACTAAGTGTTGGCTTTCCGAATGGGAAATGGACCACCTGTTCCTGTGCCCAAGCATGCACCAGCTAAAGGAGCTGGACCTGACTGGCAACAAACTATGAGATATCCATACCAAGCCCCTCCAAAGTCTACTAGAGAAAGTGGCAGCCACCCTGCAGGTCCTGATCTTGGAGGACTGTCTGATCAGAGACTTCCAGCTCAGTCACATCCTACCTTCCTTAAGCCGCTGCCACCAGCTGATGACCTTCAACTTCTGTGGCAACCAAATCTCCAAGGCTGCCCTAGAGAATCTGTTGCGCCACACCCTCGGGCTGGGAAAGTTAAAGTCAGTGACATACCCTGTCCCCCTCGAGTTGTTATCATGGTGATTTTGAGCATATCTACTGGGGGAGATTTCTCCAGCTTCGGGCTTGGCTGATGGAGATACTGAGGGACACTCAGGCCCTAAGGAAGCCCAAGGTGATTCTCTTACATACCCTGCCCTGCCGTACCTGTGGCAGCAGGGCGTCCTATGACCTGGAGCCCAGTCCGTGCTGCTGTAGGAGGTTTGGAAGGGAACCATGAGAACCATGGAAGTGGTTCTAATGGAGGAGCCAGAAATAAAGGGTACATGAGCTTACAGGGTCTTGTTTCTCTTCCTATCAATTAGCCGGCTCTCAGTTTGAAACGCAGGGATCTGCAGGTACTGATGTAGGGAACAGAGGCACTCAGGAATCTGATCAATGATGTTCCACTCCAGGAAGAGAAGCTATGAAAATGAAATACTGGGAGTGGTGGTTCACGCCCGTAATACCAGCACTCTGGGAGGCCAAGGTGGGCAGATTGCTTATGGTCAGGAGTTCAGACCCAGCCTGAGCAAGAGTGAGGCCCCATCTCTTCTATAAATAGAAAGAAATTAATTGGCCAACAAATATGTATAGAAAAACTTAGCGGGGCATGTTGGTGCATTCCTGAGGTCCCAGCTACTGAGGCAGAGGTCCCAGCTACTGAGGTCCCAGTCTGAGGCAGTAGGATCGCTTGAGCCCAGGAGTCTGAGGTTGCTGTGAGCTAGGCTGATGCCACGGCACTCACTCTAGCCTGGGCAACAAAGTGAGACTTTGTCCCAAAAAAATGAAATAAAATAAAGACAATGAAATCGATCTCATTTTCATTGATTCCCTCTTTTAACCTCTACCTGAATACCTGCTCTGCCCATTTCTGAAGGAAAGTCAATGCTTTCTTCTGTGATTACCTCATCTGTTTAAGATCATCAGTTTACTCCTGTCTGAGAGGTCACGTTCATCACCTCAGACACATTCTTCGCACACTACAATTTACAAAGAAGACCATTAGGTAGGAAAAGAAAACTTGCTTTTGCCGTCATATGATTCCCCACCACTTCATTTTTTCTCTTTAGAGCAAAACTTCTCTAGAGTTCTCAACATCCCTTTTGCTACATGCTCATCTTTCATCTCTCTACAGTTGTCTTTGCAAACTATTCCAAATACGGGGAACGGTGTGCTCAGAGTCCTAGACAACACATGGACACGCACACCCGGCTTCACACTCACAATGTCAGCATCTTGCCATGTGGCTTCAGACACCCCTGAGGGGTGACCTCCCAGATTAACCTTTCTGGGTCCCCTCCCTTACTGCGGAAGCCCCTTCTCTTCCTTCCTGCCCACAGGTAACCACTGAATTTGATTCGTTCCTATATTATTACCATCCATGTTTAAATTATATTCTTCATACATGTATTCATCAATAACATATTATTTTCAATATTGGTAAAATTCACATCAATGCCATACTTTATATTTCCTTCTCAATGTGATTTCTGAAATAAGATCTTTTATTTTGGGATTTGTTTCTACCGATTCATGTAGATTGAAAATGGCATTCCATTTTCCTATAATTTATTGATACAAAATTACACAGAACATGCCTGGATGTGGTGGCTCAGGCCTGTAATCCTAGTAGTCTGGGAGGCCGAGTGGGGCGGATCGTCTGAGCTCAGGAGTTTGAGGTTGCTGTGAGCTAGGCTGACGCCACGGCACTCTGGCCCAGGCAGCACAGTGAGAATGTGTCTCAAACCAACAAAAACCACACACATTTAAAGCAAAGGTGACCCTTAAACAACAGGAGAATCCGAGCAGTGACCCTTGGGGCTAGAGCTGAGTGTAGAGCATGTGTCTGCAGAGGAGCCGACTGCCCACATATTCAGCAACCCCCATGTCACTTGTGACTGCCCGAAATCTCCACCACTAACATCCCACTGTTGAGCAGAAGCCATATCAACGATATGAACAGTAGACTGACACATATTGTGGACATCATAAGTATTATATACTGTTTTCCTTTTATTCTTGTGTTGAGATAAAGTCTCCCTCTGTCACCTGGCTAGAGTGCAGTGGTGTCACCATACCTCACTGCAACCTCAAACACCTGGGCTCCAGGGATCCATGTGCCGGTGGTCCCAGCTCTTCTGCAGACGGAGGCTGTTGCTTCAGCCTGCACAAGAGCTGGGACCACAGGCACGTGCCAGTGCCGCTGACTAGTTTTTGCTCATTTGGTTTTTCCTTAATCTTGTTGCCACGTTTACTCACTAGCGGATAATTTATTCTCTTTTTCGTAGAGACATGGTCTCACCTTAGATCAGGCTTTCTGTAACTCCTGAGTGGGGCATAGAGGCTCACACCTGTAATCCTAGCACTATGAGAGGCTGAGGTGACAGGATCGTTTTAGGTCAGGAGTTCAAGACCAGCCTGAAGAGGAGCACAACCTCGCCTCTACTAAAAAAAAAAAGAATATAGAAAAAATTAGTCGGGCCTGGTGGTGTGTGCATGTAGTCCCATCTACAAATGAGCCTGAGGCAGAGAGATTCCCTGAGCCCAGGCACTTGAGGTAGCAGTGGGCTATGTTGTAGACACTCTGCTGTCATGGTCACTCTCATGATCAGTGGACCACACTGGTGTCCTCACAGGGCTTCCTGACACACAGGATCAACATCACTAGCTCCACTTGATTTCTGACCCTGTGACCTAATGTCCTTTATAGTAAATGATTCTGAGCTCTGCACATAGGCTAGAAGAAAGATGATAACTGTCCCTTCCCCAAAACTAACTCCCAGGGAAATAAGAAAAGTCTACACACAAGTATCAACGCTAAGGGAAAGATTCATAGGAACATGGTGACCTGAGCCATCCAAAGTGAAGCGACCATGAACACAGAAGTTTTGCACTCTGCTTAGACCCAGACTGACACCCAGGTGTTTGTAGATCTCGGTTACCCCAAGGAGCCTGCTGTCTCTTTAATAATATAAAAAGGTGCACACCAACTTAAGATGCTTCTTTTTCTTTTCTTTTTTTTTGAAACAAAGTCTCACTTGGTCGCCCTGGGGGAAGTGTAGTGCTGTTCATCATAGCTCCCTCCAACCTTAAACTCCTGGGCTCCAGGGATCCTCCCACCTGGGCCTCCCTCTCACTCCCATGGAAAGTGTGAGACACCATGCCCATCCCTTAAGATATTTCTTTTTTTTATCTTTTTTCTTTTTTTTGAGACAGAGTCCCACTCTGTGGCCTTGTGCTAGGGCGCCATAATAGCAGCCTAGCTCACAGCAACCTCAAGCTCCAGGGCTGAAGCCATCCTCCTGCCTTAGCCTCCTGAACAGTTGGAAGTACAGGCAAGTGCCTCCATGTCTGGCAAATTTTTTCCATATATTTTTAGTTGGTCAATTAATTCCTTTCTATTTATGGTAGAGACGGGGTCTCGCTCTTGCTCAGGCTGGGTTCAGAAGCTATTTACTTTGATCATGTCCCATTTATTTATTTTTGTTGCTGCTGTGATTGCCTTTGGGGACTTCTTCATAAACTCTTTGCCTAGACCAGTGTCTAGGAGTGTGTTTCCAACACTTTCCTCTAGAATTCTAATAGTTTCATACCTTAGGTTTAAGTCTATTATCCAGTTTGAGTTGATTTTTGTGAGAGGTGAAAGGTGTGGGTCCTGCTTTAGCCTTCTCCAAGTGGCTATCCAGTTTTCCCAGCACCATTTACTGAAATGGGATTCTTTTCTCCAGTATATGTTTTTGTCTGCTTTGTCAATGATAGATGGCTATATGAGGATGGTTTTATATCAGGATTCTCAGATCTGTTCCACTGGTCAATATTCCTATTTTTGTGCCAATACCACATTGATTTAATCACTACAGCTTTGTAATATAGTTTGATATCTGTCATATTAATACCTCCCATTTTGGTTTTGGTGCCTAGAATTGCTTTTGATATTCGGGGTCTTCTTTGGTTCCATACGAAGTGTAAGATTATTTTTTCTATATCTATGAAGAATGCTGATGGGATTTTAATAGGTATTGCATTGAATCTGTAGATCAGTTTGGGTAGTATAGACATTTTAATGAGCATGGTAGGGATTTCCATCTGTTTACAACTTCTGCTATTTCCTTCCTCAGTGTTTCATAGATCTCGCTGTAGAGGTCTTTTACCTGCTTGGTTAAGTATATTCCTAGGTTCTTTAACTTCTTTGTTGCTATTGTAAAGGGAACTGAATCTTTGATTTGGTTCTCAATGTGATTGTTGTTGGTGTATATGAATGCTTTTGATTTTTGTGTATTGATTTTTTATCCTGAGACTTTACTAAATTTATTTATCAGTTCCAGGAGTTTCTTGGTTGAATCTTTGGAGGTTTCCTAAATATAATATCTCATCAGCAGAAAACAGTGAAAGTTTGACCTCTTCTGCCCCTATTTGGAGCCCTTTAATTCCACTTTCCTGTCTGACTGCTGTAGCCAGGACTTCCAGCACTATGTTGAATAGAAGTGGAGATAGTGGGCAGCCTTGTGTGGTTCCAGTTCTAAGTGGGAATGCTTTCAATTTTTCTCCATTCAGTATGATGTTGGCTATGGTTCTGTCATATATGGGTTTTATCATTTTTAGGTATGTTCCTTGTATGCCTATGTTATTAAGTATTCGTATGATGAAAGAGTATTGTATTTTGTCAAAAGCTTTTTCTGCATCGATTGAAAGAATCATGTGGTCTTTGTTTTTGCTTCTGTGTATGTGGTGAATTGCATTTATAGATTTACGTATGTTGAACCATCCCTGTATCCCTGGGATGAAGCCCACTTGGTCGTGATGAATTATTTTTAAGCCTCAGATTAATCATACCCTCAGTGGTCCCTCTCTTCCACCTGAATGGAGACACCATCTGCTATCACCCCTAGGTGAGCACTGGGTTCACAGAGATGTCTATTCCTTCTTGAGGGATGACACGACTGTTTTCATAAAGCTGTTTTAACTCTGAACCAATTTGGTAATGAGATATGGCAAAAATCTCACAACAGGCCGTGTGCTGTGGCTCACGCCTTTAATCCTAGCATTCTGGGAGGCTGAGTCAGGTCTGGAATTCAAAACCAGCTTGAGCAAGAGTGAGAACCCGCGTCCACTATAAATAGAAAGAAATTAATTGGCCACCTAATATATAGAGCAAAAATTAGCCAGGCATGGTGGCACATGCCTGTAGTCTCAACTACTTGGGAGGCTGAGGCAGTAGGATCGCTTGATTCCAGGACTTTAACGTTGCTGTGAGCTAGGCTGACGCCATGGCACTCACTGTATCCTGGGCAACAAAGTGAGAATCTGTCTCAAAAATAAAATCTCACAACAACAATACTTCCAGGGCTTGTTCATTTCTGTGTGATGTCAGGAATAGATCAGATTCTTCTCCTTCACAATCAGGACTGTGAAAGTCACATGTTAGTCAAATTCCATGTGTTTGTGGAGTGCATTTATGAAAGAATTACTGGTTTTCAGCCCATCCCTAATTCTTACAGTTTCATGATTGGATATCTGATTCAATCAATCAATCTGGATAAAGCCAAAAAATCAATCAGGGCTGGGTGTGGTGGCTCATGCCTTTAATCCTAGGACTCTTGGGAGGCCAAGGTGGGCAGATCATTTGAGCTCAGGAGTTCCAGAACAGCCTGAGCAAGAGCTAGACCCGTCTGTACTGAAAAATTAAAAAGAAATTAGCTGGACAACTGAAAAATATATAATTAAATATATATATGTGTATATATATATGTAAATTAGCCAGACATGGTGGTGCATGCCTGTAGTCCCACGTACTTGGGAGGCTGAGGCAAGAGCCCAGGATCGCATGAGCCCAGGAGTTTGAGGTAAGCTAGGTTCAGGTCTAGACACTCTAGCCCAGGCAAGAGTGAGACTCTGTCTCAAAAAAAAGAAAAAAAAAGGAAATTCAATCAGGATTAACTGGGTGGAGCTTCATGAATCTCATCAAATACCACATTCTGATTGGAAGCTGGTAGTTGAAAAGGGGAGGAGCGACTGGAAAGGGCAATATAAGCTCCTGCAGACTCACAGAGAGTCCCAAAGCCCTGCAGACTGGAGTCACCACTTGCTTCTGCCTGAGGTCCCAGCGCCCTGCAAACTGAGTCCAGATCTGGTAAGTCAGCGACCCCCATAAGGACAGTCCCAACCGATCTACTGTCAGCCAGTCTCCGATGCACAGGAAAGTATGCTGAGTGTTTTTCAGATGAATAGTCTTATTAGACTGAGTTTTCCTCTAAATGAAGTTTGTATTTATTCTAAACAATTTGTTTTTGGGGACAGGGTCTCTATTTTTAGTTGTTTTTGTTTAATTTCTTTCTATTTGCAGTAGAGACCGGGTCTCGCTCTTGCTCAGGCTGGTCTCAAACTCCTGGGCTCAAGCAATCCTCCCGCCTCGGCCTCCCAGAGTCCTAGGATTACAGGTGTGAGCCTCCTCACCCAGCCTATTCTAAACATTTTTATTTGTACTTTGGTTTATAACATTTCAAGATGCTTGGCCAAGCAGGTTTTTTTTTTTTTAAATAAGCATTCAATTAAATGAAAATTTCATTCCTCGAAATGTTGAACATTTATTTCGTATGACCCTAAATTACAGTTCACGCGCTTTGTGGTACTGTCATTTTACAAGGGAGGCTTTCTTTCCTACTAAAAGCTGAGAAATATTTTATATACTATATTGAAGAATGGATTCCTTGTTCTGAACCCTTGATCCATTTCTGCCCATAGACTCCATCCCAAAGTGGTTAATTTTTAGTACGTGTAAGGGATGGGCTTTGGAATCAAAATCTCAGAGAAATGGTTTTCCCTCTCTAGCTTGCAAATGCTCTATAATACTGCCACAATTTCATTTTACACTTTTTCACTTCTATTTTTTTAAATGAAAACCGAATGACACCTATTTTAGGAGTTCTTTTCCTCATTCCCAAAGAACCAGGTTAATTGTGGGAACTGAGAACTGGGCTGCGTGGGGCCACATGACACTCCCATTCCCGCTGTGTTAGGGCCTTGACTGATGGTGAGACAGTCTTCCTGGAAAGGCTGGGCCAGTGCTCAGTCCCCTGGTAACACGCACCAGACAACAGGGATTTAGCGGAGCAATGGATGAAACCAATGGGCTAGTGGTCCCATTGTCCCCACCCCCACACCCTTGGCGGTTGGAAGATACTCATCTTTGACTCAGTAGGGGCAGGGCTATGGCTTTATAGCCACTGAATGCAGAGTAGAATTGGGGAAACTGAGGACTGGTCCGCTTCTGTCAGACCAAGGACATTTGCCCTAGGAGATGAGGGGATTGGGGTTGGCCTGAGAAGACTGCATTTTATATGGCTTTTGTCTGGATTTTTTACTTGCAGATTTTTTTCTTTTTTGAAACACAGTCTCACTCTGTTGCGCAGGCTAGAGTGAGTGCCGTGGCGTCAGCCTAGCTCACAGCAACCTCAAACTCCTGGTCTCCAGCAATCCTGCTACCTCAGCCTCCCGAGTAACTGGGACTACAGGCAAGTACCACCATGCCTGGCTAATTTTTTCTATGTATATATATATATATATTAGTTGCCCAATTAATTTCTTTCTATCAATAGTACAGATGGGGTCTTGCTCTTGCTCAGGCTGGTTTTGAATTCCTGACCTCCAGCAATCCGCCCGCCTTGGTCTCCCAGAGTGCTAGGATTACAGTCATGAGCCACCGAGCCCCGACCCTTGCACAATTTTTAAATTTCAAAATACTACGGGAGCACAAATGCTTTTGTTACATGGTTGTAGTGCTTGAGTCACGTTTGTACACATGAGTACAAGTGTGTCCATCATCCTAATGGTGTTCATCGTACCCGTTCCTTACAGATTTTCATCAGGATGAGCCTCCAGGCCCCACCCAGACTCCTGCAACTGGCGGGGCAGAGCCTGCTGAGGGACGAGGCCGTGGCCATCCCTGCTGTAAAGGAGCTGCCAAGGGAGCTTTTCCCACATCTGTTCATGGAGGCCTTCACCAAGAGACAGAGAAAAGTCTTGACGGCCATGGTGCAGGCCTGGCCCTTCACCTGCCTGCCTCTGGGGTCCCTCATGCTGACCCCTGACATGGAGACCCTAAGAGCTGTGCTGGACGGGCTGGATGTGCTGCTTGCCCAGAAGGTTCCCCCCAGGTGAGGCTGACCCAGGGAGCCTGATAGAGAGGGCCCAGGGGTTTGGGGACACACAGCTGGGTCAAGGAGAGTGGAGGCATGAGGGACGACCAGAGGCTCCTGGTGGTGCCAGTGAGGAAGCTCAGAGACCTGTCCATTGCTGAGCCCACTGTGGGAAAGAGCCCATGGAAAGCTGGGACTGCTCACCGTGCAGCGACCCCAAATGGGAAAGAACCTGCTTCCTCCAGTGCCAGTAAAGGCAAGAGAAGCAGACATTGGAAAACATCCAGTCTGGGAAATGGCATGAAACAATGGAGAGGGCAAAGAATAGGGACAGGAATGGCTGATGTCTGGGGTGTGGAGTGAAGGCTCAGGTCCCAGCGGTCTTTGCCTAAATCTGAGACTCTCCTGTGTTTTACCCACAGTGGGCGGAAGCTGCAGGTGCTGGATTTACGGGACGTTGATGAGAACTTCTGGAACCTCTGGAGCGTGTGGTCTGCAGCCCCTGTGAGCCCCTCACGGGCCACGAGTCTGAGGAAAACAGAGGACTATCCATGCACAGCAAGGCAGCGACCACTGCAGGTGGTCGTAGACTTGCTTTTCGGCATCCAAGACCTCATCGCACATGAATTTCTCACGTATCTCTGTGAGTGGGCCCAGCAGAGGAAGGATTCAGTGCACCTGTGCTGTAGGCGGTTGGACCTTTACGGGACCTATGTCGATGAAGACAGAAATATTTTCCAAATGGTCGACCTGAGCCACATCCAGCACGTTGAAGTGCACACCTACTGGGACACGGACAGTTTAGAAGACTTTTTCCCTTACCTTATCCAGATGAAGAGTGTTCGTCAAATCATGTTGCCCAACTTCCTGGCGTGGTTCAACGGACAGATAGACGTAAGGGAAGGCATGATGACAGAATTGACCACTAAATTCTTCAAGCTGGACAAGGTCCAGAAGTTTAAACTGCAGGGCAGCAACTTCCTCGTGGACCATCTCAAGTTATTCAGGTGAGCAAGGACGGTGAGCTTGCTCTGCAGAGCAGACCAGAGCTTCCCTTGTGACAGTAAGCACTAAAGGACATTTACTCTGTGCCAGTAGCTGAGCAGGTAACAGCGAAGGACACACAGATTGTCAGAACCTTGGTGTGTTCACTGCTCTGTCCTGAAGCAGATGTCACATGACCTCCTCAGTGAAGGTAGAGGGATCACCTGGGGTAGAGGCTGCTCAGAGGGACACTGCTGAACAGCGAGCTACAGGGGGCTCAGACACAGTGAGGGCGAGTTCGAGAGTTACTTTTTAAGAAATGTGAGTAAGTTGCTGAGAAACAAGGTACAGGGAGGTTATTGAAGCAGGGAAAGCACGCCGCAGCTGCGCAGCGCACACACAAGCTACATGCCCGCCAGCGTAGTGAACGCCATCCTGTCTGTGACTGCCCGTCTGTCACAGGATGTCTGAGCACAGGAAAGGTGATTAACATGGCAAACACATGCTTGTGGAATAGAGGGTGAGGGAGCAGGACTGAAGAACCGTAAAAGGGGTTTGCTGGGGACACAGACAAGTCAGTGAGCCTGCAGACTGGGATCCCCAGCTGCTGTTGCTGGATCTTGCCCTGGCGTGTCCCTTAAGCGTGTCTCCCGGTGGGCTCATGCAGCCCAGAGACGCGGTTAACTGCCAACAGGAAGACACAGCTTTAGAGGTTCTGTGGGCTTGATCCAGGGGCACAAGTGATGGTGGGAGGAGTCAGCCTACAGAGGGACAGACCAGAATGAGCAGTCTTGCATACACAGCACCCAGGGTGTTTGCCATCATGAGCTGGAGAAGACAAGCTTGCTTATGTTTGGGTGACACATTCTCCTGCCCTGTGCTGCTTCCCCACCAGCCTCCACTCACCACTGCTATGCCCAGGACTAAGTGGCCTCTCTCTCCCCAGGTGCTTCAAGACCCCCTTGAAGTCCTTGACACTAACTGAGTGCTGGATTCTTGATTTACAAATGCACACCCTGTTCATGGACCCAATCCTGCACCAGCTAAAGGAGCTGGACCTGACTGACACCAGGCTGGGTTATTTGAAATGCGAGTCCATCCCGATCCTACTGGAGAAAGTTGCAGCCACCCTGCAGGTCCTGATCTTGGAGGACTGTAGGATATCAGAACCCCAGGTCCGTGCCATGCTACCTTCCTTAAGCCGCTGCCACCAGCTGATGACCTTCAACTTCTGTGGCAACAAAGTCTCCAAGGCCGTCCTCAAGATCCTGTTGCGCCACACCCTCGGGATGCAAAGGTTAAACTCAGTGATATACCCTGTCCCCTGGGAGTGTTATTATCTTTATTTTAAGGATATCCGCTGGGAGAGATTTCTCCAGCTTCGGCCTTTGCTGATGGAGACACTGAGGGACACTCAGCCCTTAAGGAAGCCCGAGGTGATTCTCTTCCGTTCCCTGCCCTGCCGTACCTGTGGCACCAGGGCGTCCTATGACCTGGAGCCCAGTCCCTGCAGCTGTGGGAGGTTTGGAGGGGAACCGTGGGAACCGTGTCCCTGGTTCTATGAGGAGAGCCCGGAATAAAGGGCACATGAGCTTAAACTGGCTAGTGTCTTCTGTGATCAATTACCCTGCTTTGCGGTGTCAATCTCAGGGGTCTCCAGTTACTGACGTAGGGAACAGAGGCACTTTGGAGTCTGATCAATGAGGTTCCACCCTGGGAATGGAAGCTATGGAAATCAAATCGTTCTCATTTTGATGGATTCCCTCCTTTAACCTCTTCCTGGGTATCTGCTCTGCCCTTGCCTATTTCTCAACGGAAGTCAATGCTTTCTTCTGTGATTCCCTCATCTCCTTAAGATCATCAGTCTAATCCTGTCTGAGAGGTCACGTTCATCACCTCACAGACATGCTCCTCACACACTACAACTCACAAAAAAAAAAAAAAAACTATAAGCACTAGGAAGAAAAAGAAAACTTATACTTGCTGTCATGTGGTTCCCGACTACTTCATTTTTCTCTTTGGAGCAAAACTTCTCTAGAGTTCTCAACATCACTTTGGCTACATGCTCATCTTTCATCTCTCTACAGTTTTCTTTACAAACAATTCCAAATACGGGGAACGGTGTGCTGAGAGTCATAGACAACACATGGACACGCACACCCGGCTTCACACTCACAATGTCAGCATCTTGCCATGTGGCTTCAGACACCCCTGAGGGGTGACCTCACACATTAACATTCCTGGGTCCCCTCCCTTACTGCAGAAGCCCCTTGTCTTCCTTCCTGCTCAGAGGTAACCACCGAATTCAATTCGTTTCTACATTATTAACATCCATATTTTCATTATATTCTTCATATATGTGATCATCAATAACAGAAATTATTTGCAATATAGGTAAAATTCTCATCAATGCCATACTTTGTATATCCTCAATGTGATTTCTGAAAAAAGAGCTTTTTTTTTGAGATTTCTTTGTATCAATTCCCGTAGATTGAAAATGGCATTCCATTTTCCTATAATTTATTGATACAAAACTACACAGAATATGGCTGGACATGGTGGCTCAGGCCTGTAATCCTAGTAGTCGTGGAGGTGGAGTGGGCTGGATCCTTTGAGCTCAGCAGTTTGAGGTTGCTGTGAGCTGGGGTGACACCATGGCAACTCAGTGAGGCTCTGTCTCAAAAAATCCAACAAAAACCACACACATTAAAAGCAAAGGTGACCCTTAAACAACTGGAGAATCTGGGCAGTGACCCTTGGGGCTAGAGCTGAGTGTAGAGCCTGTGACTGCAGAGGAGCCGACTGCCCACATATTCAGCAACCCGTAACCCCCGTGTCACTTGCGAATCCCCAACATCTCAACTACTAGCATCCCACTGTTGAGCAGAAGCCATATCAATGATATGAACAGTAGACTGACACATGTTGTGGACGTCATAAGTATTATATACTGTTTTCCTTTTCTTCTTTGTTGAGACAAAGTCTCCCTCTGTCACCTGGCTAGAGTGCAGTGGTGTCATCATACCTCACTGCAACCTCAAACACCTGGGCTCAAGGGATCAACATGCCGGTGGTCCCAGCTCTTCTGCAGACGGAGGCTGTTGCTTCAGCCTGCACAAGAGCTGGGACCACAGGCACGTGCCAGTGCCGCTGACTAGAGTTTTCTCATTTGGTTTTTTCTTAATCATGTTTGCCATGTTTACTCACTAGTGGATAATTTTTTCTCTTTTTCGTAGAGACATGGTCTCACCTTAGATCAGGCTTTTTGTAACTCCTGAGTGGGGCATAGAGGATCATGCGTGTAATCCTAGCAATTTGGGAGGCTGAGGTGAAGGGATCGCTTTAGGTCAGGAGTTCAAGGCCAACCTGCAGAAGAGCACAACCTCGTCTCTACCAAAAAAAATAAATAAATAAAAAATTAGTCAGGCCTGCTGGTGTCTGCCTATAGTCTATCTACAAATGAGCCTGAGGCAGAGAGATTCTCTAAGCTCAGGCATTTGAGGTAGCAGTGGGCTCTGTTCTACACACTCTGCTGTCATGGTCACTCTCATGATCAGTGGACCACACTGGTTTCCTTACAGGGCTTCCTGACACACAGGATCAACATCGCTAGCTCCATTTGGCTTCTGAACCTGTGATGTAATGTCCTTTATATTAAATGCGTCTACTAAACTCTGTGCATAGGCTAGAAGAAAGATGATAACTGTGCCTTCCCCAAAACAAACTCCCAGGGAAATAAGAAAAGTATACACACAAGTATCAACGCTAAGGGAAAGATTCATAGGAACATGGTGACCTGAGCCAAAGTGAAGCGACCATGAACACAGAAGTTTTGCACTCTGCTTAGACCCTGACTGAGGCCCAGGTGTTTGCTGCCCTTGGTTACCCCAAGCAGCCTGGTGTCTCCTTACTAATATAAAAAGAACCCTGAAGTTCACACCACTTTAGATGGTTCTTTTTTTATTATTATTATTTTGAGACAGAGTCTCACTCTGTATCCCTGGGTGAAGTATAGTGTTGTTCATCATAGCTCACTGTAATCCCAAAGTCCCGGGATCCAGTGATCCTCCCGCCTCAGTCTCACAAGTAGCTGGGACTGCAGACGTATGCCATGATGCTTGGCTTATTTTTCTAATTTAGTAGAGGGTCTCCATCTTGCTCAGGCTTGTCTCAAACTCCGGAGCTCAAGGGTCCTCCCACCTCGGCCTCCCAGAGTGCTGGCATTACAGGAGTGAGCCACCACACCCGGCCATTAAGATGGTTCTTAGCCACATTATTCTGTCATCTTCTCAGCTTGGTAGCTCACTAAGTAAGTCTTTCTTTCCCCCAACACCTTGTTTCTCTAATTACTGGCTCTCCGGTGGCCAACGGTATGACATGGACTCAGTTACAGCTTCATGAGAATGTTTGGTGATGTTGGAGATTAGAAACCAACACCCTCAGGGCTGGGCCCGGTGGCTCTGGCCTGTAATTTTAGTATTCTGGGAGGCTGAGGCGGCTGGATGGCTCAAGGTCAAGACTTGGAAACCACCCTGGGCAAGAGCGAGAACCCAACTGTACTAAAAATAGGCATTAATTGGCCATATATAGAAAATATTAGCCGGGCATGGTGGCACATGCCTGTATTCCCAGCTACTCTGGAGGCTGAGGCAGGAGAATCACTTGAGCTCAGGAGTTTGCTGTTGCTGTGAGCTAGGTTCCTCTCCCAGCACTCTAGCCCCATAAACACAGTGAGACTCGGACTCAAAAAAAAAAGAAACAGAAACCAACACCCCCAAATTTGGCATTTTCCTGTGCTGGACTGCAGAAGCCTCAAGGTCTCTCTCACCTTCTCCTGACCTCAACCAATGTAAATTTTTTTCTGCCTCAGCCAACTGAGTAGTTGGGACTCCAGACATGTGCCACCATGCCCAGCTGATTTTTCCTATATATTTTTAGTAAGCCAATTAATTTCTTTCTATTTATAGTAGAGACCTGGTCTCACTATGGCTCAGGCTGGTTTGGAATTCCTGACCTTGAGCGATCCTCCCGCCTCAGCCTCACAGAGTGCTAGGATTACAGGCGTGAGCCACCCAGCCTGGCCCTAAGTGTTTTTTAATCTGCCTCAAATCCAGACCCACCCCTCCTCCTGCCTCTCCCCACATGCATGTCACCAGGGGCAGGAGGGAGGCTGGGGCTCGGCCCCTGGGGAAAGCGGGCCAGGCAACTACAGAATTGGACATCAGCCAGCATGGCCCCCTCCTGTGTGGACCTTGGTGGCATGGTGGAGGTCCTGTGTGTATGGAGAGGAACAGCTCTAGGACAATGTCCTCCAGCCTGCTTTGGCTTTGCAGAAGGATCACACTTTGCATTGGGGGATGGAGTGCCCTCCTTTTCCTACTGTGTTGTCATTCGATGTCGTTTTCACCCGATGGTTAGCTCACATCTCAATTCTGCAAAAGGGACAGCTGCTTATTCCTTTGCTGAGTCATGATGAACAAATCATGATGATTAAAGAATTAAATATGGCCAAGCTTGGTGGTTCACGCCTGTAATCCTAGCTCACTGGGAGGCCGAGGTGGGCGGATTGCTTGGGGTCTGGAGTTCGAAAAGACACTGAGCAAGAGCGAGACCCCGTCTCTACTGTAAATAGAATGAAATTAATTGGCCAACTAATATATATAGAAAAAATGAGCTGGGCATGGTGGCGCATACCTGTAGTCCCAGCTACTTGGGAGGTTGAGGCAACAGGATTGCTTGAGCCGGAGCTTGACGTTGCTGTGAGCTAGGCTGATGCCACGACACTCACTCTAGCCTGGGCAACAAAGTCAGACTCTGTCTCAAAAAAAAAGGATTAAATGAAAAGCCACTTGCCTGTATATAGCAAGGCCCACTTCACTGGCTTTGTATGTGTGCGTGTTTGAGGATTAATTGAATCAGTGCACATAAAATTATTCCAACGGTGTCTTGGCAGGAAGACCATGCCAAACTGAGACTGTACTGGAGAAAAACGTGTCTCCTCAATATTCATCTCCACCTGGACCTCTGAATGTGACCGTCTTTACACATTAGTTCTTTGCAGACATTATTGCTATAGCTAAGTTGAGATGGATATCCTGAATTAGAGTGGGCCCTGAATCCAGTAACGGGTGTCCTGACAAGAAGAGGAGAGAATGCAGCGGGAACAGGACTCACAGCCATGTCACTACAGACGCAGTCACAAGCCAAGTTAGGCCAAGGCTTGCCAGCCACTGCCAGATACTAGAAGAAAGTCATGGTCAGGATCTCCCTGGAGCCTTCAGAGGGAACACGGGCCTGCTCATACCTTCATGTTGGATTTCTGCCCTCCAGAACAGTGAGGGAATGCATTGCTGTTGTGTTAAGCCACCTACTTTGTCTGACTTAGTTTTGGAAGCCTCAGAACTAATACTGCCCGTGTCTGCAAAATGTCTTGTCTGACTCTCAGGCCTCTCTGGCATCCCTGGGAGAGATGACATTTTAAACTTTCATTACTCATTCATCATACGTGGCTCAGAATGATACCTATATAGTTCTTGAAAGCATGAAGAGGGATAGAAAAATAGTACAAAGATATGATTGGTAACATTGGAAAGGAAAAGGTAGCTATGAGGTGACAGTGTAACTAAAATGGCTTCTCTTTACATCCCCAATTGCCAGCTTTCAATGGACAAAGCAGATATTATTAGCCACACAACTGCTTTGATTTTAGGACTAGAGCATACTGTTTATTTTAGGCAATCGCTATTAATATTGTTTAAAATACAAGCCTTGAGGCCGGGCGTGGTGGCTCAGCCCTGTAATCCTAGCACACTGGGAGGCTGAGGGAGGAGGATTGCTCAAGGTCAGGAGTTCAAAACCAGCCTGAGCAAGAGCAAGACCCCATCTCTATTAAAAATAGAAAGAAATTAATTGGCCAACTATACATATGTATATATAAAAAATTAGCTGGGCATGGTGGTGCATGTCTGTAGTCCCAGCTACTCAGGAGTCCTGAGCAAGAAGATGGCTTGAGCCTGGGAGTTTCAGGTTGCTGTGAGCAAAGCTGACGCCATGGCACCCTAGCCCGGGCAACAAAAGTGAGGCTCTGTCTTAAATAAAAAAAAATAAAAAAAAAAATACCACTGGTCTGAGTCCAATATATCTTATACTCTCCCTTCACCCGCCTTAAAATCCCAACATATCCAGTGTGCTTTAGTTCTTTCCCAGGGCTCCATTGAGAACACCCAGCCCCACTCTGTCCAGCCCCCACCCTTACTTCTCTTTGTCATTGTGATCTGATTTCTTCTAGAAAAGCCCTGGCCAGAGTCTCACACCAATCCCATCCTCAGTGGTCCCTCTCTTCCACAAGAAATGAGACACCAAGGGCTTGTCAGGTCATTCAAACTGATTGCATACAGAGATTTCTATTCTCATTTCCTAGGGATGACACCACTGTTCTTTGAAAGCTGTTTGAACTATGCAAAAATTTGAACTATGCCAAAACTTTCCAGCAACAATATTTTTAGGTTTTGTTTTTTCTGTGTAATGTGAGCGACAAGTTAAACCTTTTTTTTTGTCTCCCATAAGGAATGTGATGGCCACATATTAGTAAAACTCCATCAATGTATGTGGACTGCCTGAAAGAATGAATTTTTTTTTTTTTTTTTTTTTTTGAGACAGAGTCATGCTTTTGTCCCCAAAGGCTAAAGTGAGTGCTGTGGATACAGCCTCGCACAACCCAACCTCAAATGCCTGGGATCAAGCAATCCTTCTGCCTCAGCCTCCCACGTAGCTAGGACTACAGGCATGTGCCACCATGCCCGCTAATTTTTTCTACATATATTAGTTGGCCACTTAATTTCTTTCTATTTTTTATTAGAGTCTGGGTCTCGTTGTTTCTCAGGCTGGTTTTCAACTTCAGACCTGGAGTAATTGACCCGCCTTGGCCTCCCATGGTGCTAGCATTACAGGCTTGAGCCACCCCGCCTGGCCAAGAATGAATACTTGACTCTCATCCTATCCCTAATTCTTTCAGTTTCATGATTGGATATCTGCTTCTGTCATACAATATGGATAAAGCAAAAACGTCCATCAGGGGGAGCTGGGTGGAGCTTCAGGAATCTCATCAAGTACCACATTCTGATTGGAAGCTGCTAGTTGAAAAGGAGAGGAGTGACTGGAAAGGTCAATGTGAGCTCCTGAAGATCCACAGAGAACCCAAAGTCCTGCAGACTGCTTCCACGTTTGGTAAGTCAGCCACCCTCATAGGGACCGTCCCATCTGATCTACAGTCAGCCGGTCTCAGGTAGGGGAGCTCTAGATGACACAGAGAAGTACCCAGCCATTTTTTTCTTTAAATGTAGCCTTGTCTTCATTGCAAAAATCCTGATTCATGATTTGCTTTACCTCACTTCAAACTTCTTTTATTTTATTTTTATTTCAGAATCTCATGTGGGGAGGAATGGTGAAAGAAGGCTCTTCCTCTTGCCTGGACTCAAACTCCTGGCCTCAAAGAGTCCTGCCTGAGCTTCCCAAAGTGTTGATTTTGGCGTGAGACACGGTGCTCAGCCAAGATATCCTTCTAGTAATCCCCAGCCAGATTGTGTGAACTGGGATCCCATGGTTCTAGGGATTAGGAATATCTTCTGCAAAAGGGCGGAGGCTAGCTCTCAGCCTGCTCAGTCACACTTCCCGTGGTACCGGGATTGAGTGGAGCACTGGGTGAAAATCAGTGGGTTAGTGCACAAGCTGTCCCCTTAATGGTAGTTAAGAGACAGTCCTCCTGTTGGCAGAGCTACATCTTCATGGCCATGCAGTACAAAGTGCCATTGTGAGACTGTAGACTAATCCATCTATGTGACACCAGGGACATCGGCCCTAGGAGAAGGTGGGGTGATCAGGACTGGACTGCAAAGGATGCATTTTCTATGAATTTGTACTGAGGACGTTTTTCTTGCAGATTTTGATCAGGATGAGCCTCCAGGCCCCACCCAGACTACTGCAACTGGCGGGGCAGAGCCTCCTGAGGGACGAGGCCGTGGCCTTCCGTGATGTAAAGGAGCTGCCAAGGGACTTTTTCCCACAACTATTCATGGAGGCCTTCACCAAGAGACAGAGAAAAGTCCTGACGGCCATGGTGCAGGCCTGGCCCTTCACCCAGCTGCCTCTGAGGTCCCTGATGCTGATCCCTGACCTGGAGACCCTAAGAGCTGTGCTGGATGGGCTGGATGTGCTGCTGGCCCAGAAGGTTCGCCCCAGGTAAGGCTGACCCAGGGAGCCTGGTAGGGAGGGCCCAGGGGTGTGTGCCAGAAAGCTGGGTCAGGGAGAGTGGGGGTCTCCCTGAGGCTCTCCCAGAGGCTCTTGATGGTGCCAGTGAGGAATCTCAGAGACCTGCCCATTGCTGAGCCCACTCTGGGAAAGAGCCCCTGGAAGGCTGGGACTGCTCACCGTGCAGCAAGCCCAATTGGGAATGAACCTGCTTTCTCCAGTGCCAGTAAAGGCAAGAGAAGCGGACACTGGAATAGATCTAGTCAGGGAAAGGGCTTGGAACAATCAAGAGAGCAAAGAAGCAGGGACAAGAGTGGCTAATGTGTGGGGAGTGGAATGAAGGCTCAGGTCCCAGCGGGCTTTGCCTAATCTGAGACTCTCCTGTGTTTTGTGCACAGTGGGTGGAAGCTGCGAGTGCTGGACTTAAGGCAAGTTGGTCAGAATTTCTGGAGCTTCTGGAGCGTGTGGTCTGCAGTCCCTGTGAGGTCGTCACAGGCCATGAGTCTGAGGGAAACGGAGGCCGACTGTCCATGCACAGGAAGCCAGCGACCACTGAAGGTTGTCGTAGACTTGCGTTATAGCATCGAAGATGGCATCACACATGAATTTCTCATGTATGCCTGTGACTGGGCCCAGCAGAGGAAGGATTTAGTACACCTGTGCTGTAAGCGGTTGGATCTTTATGTTTGGAATTTTGATAAAGTCAGGAAGTTTCTGGAAATGGTGGACCTGAACTGTATCGAGGATATTGAGGTACACATCTACTGCCACAGGGATAGACTAGAACAATTTGTCCCTTACCTTATCCAGATGAAGAGTGTTCGTAATATCATCTTCCGCAACTTCCCGGGGTGGTGCCCCTGTTGCCCAAAGATTGGGGAAGAAATCAGGACCGCAATGACCTCTACATTCCTCAAGCTGGACAAGCTCCAGAAACTTCAACTGAAGGGGATCGCCTTCGATGGGTACCATCCCCCTCTAGACAGGTGAGCAAGGACGGTGAGCTTGCTCTGCAGAGCAGACCAGAGCTTCCCTTGTGATAGTAAGCACTAAAGGACATTTACTCTGTGCCAGCAGTCGGGCATGTGACAGCGAAGGAAACACAGGATGTCAAAGCCTTGGTGTATTCACTGCTCTGTCCTGAAGCAGATGTCACATCACCTCCCCAGTGAAGGCAGAGGGATCACCTGAGGTAGAGGCTGCTCAGAGGGACACTGCTGGACAGCGAGCAACAGGGTGGCTCAGACACAGTGAGGGCGAGTTCGAGAGTTACTCTTTACGAATGTGACTAGGAGGATCTGCTGAGAAACAAGGTACAGGGAGGTTATTGAAGCAGGGAAAGCACGCCGCAGCTGCGCAGTGCACACACAAGGTACATGCCTGCCAGCGTACCGAACGCCATCCTGTCTGTGACTGCCTGTCTGTCACAGGATGTCTGAGCACAGGAAAGGTAATTACCATGGCAAACACATGCTTGTGGAATAGAGGGTCAGGGAGCAGGTTTGAAGAACTGTAAAAGGGGTTTGCGGATGACACAGGCATGTCAGTGAGCCCGCAGGCTTGGATTGCAGCTGCTGAGCTGGATCTTGCCCTGGCGTGTCCTTTAAGCGTGTCTCCCAGTGGGCTCATGCAGCCCAGAGACGGGGTTAGCTGCCTACAGGAGAGCACAGCTTTAGAGGTTCTGTGGGCTTGATCCAGGGGCACAAGTGATGGGGGGAGGAGTCAGCCAACAGTGGGACAGACCAGAATGAGCAGAGTCTTGAACACTCAGCACCTTTGGTGTCGGACATCATAAGGCCATGAAGAAAAGCTTGTATTTAGGTGAGAACATTCTCTTGCCTTGAGCTGCTTCCCCACCAGCCTCCACTCTCCACTGCTATTCCCAGGACTAAGTGCTATCTCTCCCCAGGTGCCTCAAGACCCCCTTGGAGTCCTTGACAATTACTAAGTGCTGGCTTTCCGAATGGGAAATGGACCACCTGTTCCTGTGCCCAAGCATGCACCAGCTAAAGGAGCTGGACCTGACTGGCACCGAAGTACAAGATATCCATACCAAGACCCTCCAAACTCTACTAGAGAAAGTGGCAGCCACCCTGCAGGTCCTGATCTTGGAGGACTGTCTGATCAGAGACTTCCAGCTCAGTCACATCCTACCTTCCTTAAGCCGCTGCCACCAGCTGATGACCTTCAACTTCTGTGGCAATCAAATCTCCAAGGCTGCCCTAGAGAACCTGTTGCGCCACACCCTTGGGCTACAAAGGTTAAAGTCAGTGACATACCCTGTCCCCCATGAGTGTTACCATGGTGATTTTGAGCATATCTACTGGGGGAGATTTCTCCAGCTTCGGGCTTCGCTGATGGAGATACTGAGGGACACTCAAGCCTTAAGGCAGCCCGAGGTGATTCTCTTCCGTACTCTCCCCTGCCCTGCCTGTGGCAGCAGGGCATCCTATGACCTGGAGCCCAGTCCGTGCAGCTGTGGGAGGCTTGGAAGGGAACCGTGAGAACCATGCAAATGGTTCTAATGGAAGAGCCAGAAATAAAGGGAACCTGAGCTTATACTGTCTTGTGTCTTTTGTTATCAATTAACCTCTTTTCTGTTTGAATCTGAGTGATCTCCAGGTACTGATGTAGGGAACAGAGCGCTTCACAGTCTGATCAGGGAGATTCCACTGCGGGAACAGAAGGAATGAAAATGAAATCCTTCTCATTTTTATGGATTCCCTCCTTTAACCTCTTCCTGGATATCTGTTATGCCCTTGTCTATTTCTGTGCTGTCCAGTGGGGTAATACACACAATATTCATGTCCAGGGTCTGGAACATTCTCTGTGGGAGTGAGCCTGAGCCACTAGACTAAAGCCCCTTCTTCACAGGGACCTTCACTGCTCACCATTCTTGGCTCCAGTTCACTCTTGATCAATGGATCTAATTTCCTCAGCTGCTGGCTATTGCCTGTGTCAGGAAAGGGCTTCACTACCAAGATGTGGCCCCTGCCCTGGAAGGGGACATCCATGCTGTGTGTTCCCAGGAGCATTAGGGTGCAGCCAGCCCATGCCTGCCTTGGGACTGGGAGGCAACAGCATTTTCTGAACTAAGGGTCAATAAAGACACAAATGTTCCCATTAGAAAAAAGCAAAATCATTTAGGCCTGTAGCATATTTTAAGTACGCCCATCCCACATTAAAACAACTCATCCTTTTGCAAAGCGAAGTCATATTCATGAGAGAACTTCCTACAACATCCCCTATCGAGGTAGTCTGACAGGACGTGTTGTGATACTGGCATAGCATCAGGATGAGTAAGTACCTGTGAGTAATGGAGACACACCCTGTGGTCAGGGACCCTTCGGGAAGGACCCCGCTGCAGACCCAGGAGCCAGTGTTGGGCACAGTCCTTAGGCATGAGATTTAGTTTTTTGGGGGCGTTGATGATGAACGTGTTATCCGGCCTATGCAACCCTTGAAGGTCTCATTAAGACGATGCATGTTTAGGGATTGAACGGGGTCTGCTGTGTTGTGGGAGCTGTATATATTCTTCCATTTCTGTTTTTCCTCTTATCAGAAGCCACTAACAGTATTCATCCTCCTATCTCACCATCTATTCCTGAGGACAGAGAGAAGATCAGGAACACAAGTCTCAGGTGGAACTCAGCCTTTCCATGTGACCACCACTTCATCATGGTTCTCCCAAACAGCAGAGCTTCAGCTGCCAAGAGAGGTGTAGTAGTGGAGTGAAGACTGGATTTGTCCCTAGCTAGCGATCATGACACACCTTCCGAAGCCCAGACCCAGCACGGAGGCTCAGGCCTGTAATCCTAGAACTGTGGGAGGCCAAGGTGGAAGGATTGCTTGATCTCAGGAGTTGGACACCAGCCTGAGCAGGAGGGACACCCCTGCCTCTAGGAAAAATAGTAAATATCAGCCCCATGTTGTGGTGGGCGGCTGTAGTCCCAGCTACTCAGGAGGCTGAGGCAAGAGGATCACTTCAGCCCAGGAGTTGCAGGCAGCTCTGGGCTAGACTGAGGCCATGGCACTCTAGCCCGGGCATGGAGAGATCTCCAGCGTCTCTACTAGTATTAAGGTGCAACAAAGAATGCTCCAGACCACATCCTCCAGCTCAAGAGGATAGGAGAAGAAATCAGAAAGAGGAGGAGACACAGCTTTCCTTTCAAAGAGCTCCTGTACTTCTCCAAATCTCTGTATTTATTGAAGAAAAAAGGCATGGAAGGTCAAAGCAAAGAGCATACAGATAGAATGTTTGGAAAGAACAGATAGATAAAAGCTCTGGTGCCAGTAAACACATTATTTTGAAGAAATCCAGTCAGTGGTATGCAATACCTCCACAGTTGTCATGGGGCTACTTGGGACCCCTTAACTTCATAGAGAATGGAGCCACGACTGAACCCAGTCACACTCCCATGCATTGCGAATCCTGCTGTAGGCAGCCGGTTGATAAGCATTCATGTCCCAAGTTCTGTTTGCAGGACTGCCACATTTCCACCTTTCTCACAGTCCCTTTACCCAAACTTTCAGCCTTTTCTAATGTTCTTTACAGGGAAACAGAGTGAGACTATGTCTCAAAGAAAAAGATAAACGTTTCTTTTCTGGTAGAGATGGAGGTCTCCCTATTTTGTGCACTCTGGTCTCCATCTCGTAGCTTCATGCGATCCTCCTGCCTCAACTGCTCAAAGTGCTGGGATTCACAAGTGTGAGTCCCAACATCCGGCCAGCTAGGTGTCATTTCTTCCCATTGCAAAGGGAAGTAAGCTGACTTCACTTGGCCACACAGAAACCAAATCCAAATACCCAGTGCTCAGATATCAGCAGCAACATCCCAGAAGTCAAATAAGAGGCTGAGACACATTCTGGGGCCTCAGAGAATGACAACGCTTTGGGCAAACAATTCGAGAATTGACTTTCATATGTAGGGTGACCCTCCCCCAGTCTGCTCACTCGTAGCACATTGAAAATTTCTCCCCGATTCACAGCTTCTCCACTTGAAATGTTGCAATGCAGGTGACAATCAGCTCCCTTACAATCTTCTATCTACTGGCAGGAGACCAGTCCCTACCTCAACCCCAGAAAACCATCAGGAGAACACTGAGGGAGAAATATTCTTGAGGAACACCAGAGACCCAGGGAGAGGTGGGACTTCTATCCCCATCTCAAGAAACTCTGCTCTGCTACTTGGCCAAAGGGAACATTAAAGACAGTGGCTGTTCAACAATTCCACACTATAGGGGGTTTGTTCCACAGGTCCCCTGGACATAAAACATTAGCCAGCCTTCCCACACTGCCAGGACATTTGGGACCTCATCCAGGCAGGACATGTGGCTGTCCTGTCCTATGTGGTTCTGGAGCCAAGGGCAATACTGGCTTAGGGGCCATCTAGTACCACAAAAGAGGCTAAACTCCAGACCAGCCTTCCCACCCTGCTGTCCTATCCTCTTTGAGATTTGCCCCATTTGAGAGCGGCAGAGCGCTGAATAGTTACTCAAACTGAGCAGATCCTGGGCTTAAGGCAGCATGACAGCAGCACACAGAGCACTTTCACTGCCCTGAACATGCTCTGTGCTCTGCCCATTCATCTCTCCCTCCCACTCAGTGTTCTCACCCACTAAGCTTTTTACATTGTCCCTATTTGCCTTCGCCAGGGGTTCACAAGGTGGCTCTGACTGCCCAGGGCAGAGGAGTTTCCTAACTTTTCCCAAAGGAAGATCAAGCCAGTGCAGGGTTATTTCCTATGTCCCTGCTTTAGCTCAGCCAGCGGTTCCCAAACACGAGCCATACCAGCTTCCCCTGGGGGCCTGTTGGAACACAGGTGCTGGGCCCCCACCCCCTGAGCTTCTGGATCAGTAGGTCTGGGATGGGGTTGAGAAGCTGCTTTTCTGAGAAGTTCCCAGGGGGTGCAGCTGCTGCTGGGGTGGGGCCCACACTTTGAAACCCCTTCACTAGGCTGAGCTGCTCTATCTTTTATTTTATTTGTGCAACTTCTTTAGAATAACAGATTCTGCAATGAAAATAAAGATAGGAAACATTCAATCTGATTATCTGGGGGCCTCCTCCAGCTATGGCAGGATCCCAGGACTCTAGGATTTTATTGCAAAGCAGTAAGAAGAGCAGTGAAGTGTTAGGAACTGGGACAGTGTGATGTCACTGCTGAGAGCACTGACAAACATTGTGTAATTCCTGTCCCACCATTCAGGGGCTGTGTGGTCTTGACAAAGTTATTGCCCCTCTCTGAATCTGTCTTTCACAAATGGATACAAGGATCATCTCTATCCTCAGAAGTACTGAGCCCTAAGCTTGGTACATATTTAATCCTCCATAATTGGTGGATGCCATTGTTTAACATTCAAAGACAACAGGCACCATTCCCACTGCTCTGCTTGACCACCTTTTAAAAACAACAAAAAAAAGCCACCAGGCATAATCAAGAGAACAGCCCAGGCCACAGGGGGTGACCCAGACCTGAGGCAGAGGCCACCCACCTGTCAGCTACTCCCTCTGCCAGGCCTCTAGGCCTTGGCCTTAGAACTCAGCACCAGAAAATTCCTTAGGCGCCAAGCCTGGGCGGTACCTGGGACAAGCCTGCCCCCTGGTGGCCAGTGACTCAAATTAGCAGAAGTCTGTGGTTACAATTCAGGCTTCTCTGTGATGGGCTCTAGTTCTGGGCAACAGGTGTGAAAATGATTCAAAACCGAATTCCCCCCCAGTGATTTTCTGTTTCTTCTTGGAAAGCATCTGAGCAGTGGTGGGGAACGTGGTGTTCCTACCTATGCTCGGAGAGTTCATGCCTGAATTTGAAGGCTAAGCATTGTCGGCCCTCGAGCCCTGTGGGGCTCACATCTGGGGCCCCATCCTGACCCAATATGAACCTGGGCACGTCCCTTCACGCCCTGCGCCTGGGGATCTTCATCTGAGAAGTGAGACATCTCTGAGGTCCCCAGGGAGACTGGGGTGGAAGGCTGCCCCCGGCTGGTCCTGAGTCTGGCTTTTCTACTACCTGTTTTCTCGTGGCCTGGCGTTCCCCCAGCCCTGGTGTGGGAGGGGTGACTGCACGCGGTTTCTGGGAACCCAGGTTCCCATCTACCCCTGCCGGGGTCTTCCCACCACTTGCCCACTGCAGGAATCTTCCTTCCCATCAGGGAGAAAGGTCTCCTGTGTCCGGCGCCAAACCCCAGCCTCAGTCCAGTTGCCCAGTATCTTTCTCCAAGAGTCACGAACCCCAAAGCCCCCAGGGTCAGGCAGGGAATGAGTGAAGGGGCCCAGGTGGGGACCAGGGAGACCTGGAGGAGGGCACAGGACCCCAGAAGGGACGGCTGCCTCTCACTTCATGCCCAGGGATGCCCTTTGGGATTTGGGGTCAATGCTGCTGGATTTTTTTCTCACCAAGGAAAACTGGAGCATGAATTGTGATATAAAATCTGATTTTTACTTTGGCCACAAATGTCATTTTTTTTTCTCTTTAAAATCTTTTTAATTTACAAATTATAATTGTATCGATTTATAGGGCACAGTAGGATATTCTTATGGTATACTGAACCTTGTGGGTTGATTAAATTAAGGCAATTGTCATATCCGTCACTTCAATATTTGCTTTTTTGTGGCGAGATCATTTCAAATCTGCTCTCTTAGCAATGTCAACCATACAGTAGATATAATTGGCATGTGTTTGTTCTTTTATATATTCTGAACGGTTTAGGACCAGCAAGGAATTTTTGTGTAAGCAACCTGTAAGGGTGGCCAGCCAGAGAGGCATAGGCCTTTTGTCAGCGATATTTTGTGAGTGGTTTTTATGATGTTGTGACACAGAGCGGTGAAATCATAGCCATTTCTTTGCAGAAAGTAATGGCAGTGTCACATGACTCTGTTCCCAAGCTTAACTCTCCCCTTAACATTGTGAGTCCAGGGGTCCTGAGATTTTGTTTACCTTCACATACCCAATTGGAAAATGATACCTGATTAGATTCCCAAAGCTCCATGCATCAATTCCTGATTGGGTTTGCTCTCTCCAGATTAATCGATTGAATCGGGTGTCCCATCATGAAAGTGAACGGATTAGGGATGTAGGAGGAGTCCAGGGTTCCTGCACGGAGGTGCTCCGCAGACACTGATGGAGTTTTACTAACATGTGAGTCTCACAGTCCTGACTGTGACTAAGATGTAATTTGTTTCCGACATGAGAGAGAAAAAACCAGAAAGTATCTGTCTTGAAGGATTTATATATTTTTACTTTTATATTTTTACTTTTCCAGCTAATATCTTTTTATCTTGTAGAGACAGGGTCTTGCTCTTGCTCAGGCTGGTCTTGAACTCCTTACCCTGAGCAATCCTCCTGCCTCGGCCTCCCAGAATGCTAGGATTATAGGTGTGAGCCATCACCCCTGGCCTGCCCCGATTGTAAACTGTCACCATTCAACCTGGCAATGCGCAGAGACAGATATGACCAGAATAACATGACATTCATATCACCCCCAACAGGTAGGTAATGAGGTCCACTTTGACCTTCTCTTAGTAAAACTGTGTTTTTCCTCTTGTGTGTCACAAAATATATTGTATACACACAAAGAAACTCTCTAAAAAATAATATTATGAAATGAGCAAAGCAATGAGAATAAATGTGGGTATATTAAGGGATTTAAATGAAGACAAGGGTTTTGAAAAAAAAATAAGGAGGATTTCAGGAGTCATTTTAAAAGAGTCTTCCTTGGCCGGGCACAGTGGATCACAACTGTAAACCTAGCACTCTGGAAGGCCGAGGCGGGCGGATTGCTCCAGGTCAAGAGTTCGAAACCAGCCTGAGCAAGAGACCCCCGTCTCTACTATAATTAGAAAAAAATTCATTGGCCAACTAATATATATAGAAAAAATTAGCTGGGCATGGTGGAGCATGCCTGTAGTCCCAGCTACTTGGGAGGCTGAGGCAGAAGGATCGCTTGAGCCCAGGAGTTTGAGGTTGATGTGAGTTAGGCTGATGCCACGGCACTCACTCTACCCTGCACAACAAAGCGAGACTCGGTTTCAAAAAAGAAATATCACAACAACGTTACTGCCAGGTTTTGTTTATTTCTGTCTCATGTCAGGAATAGATCAGATTCTTCTCCTTCACAATTAGGACTGTGAAAGTCACTTGCTAGTCAAATTCCATGTGTTTGTGGAGTGCATTTATCAAAGAATTACTGGTTTTCAGCCCATTTCTAATTCTTCCAGTTTCATGATTGGATATCTGATTCAATCAATCAATCTCGATAAAGCCAAAAATTCAATCAGGGCTGGGTGTGGTGGCTCACGCCTGTAATCCTGGCACACTTGGGAGGCCAAGGTGGGCGGATCGTTTGAGCTCAGGAGTTCCAGAACAGCCTGAGCAAGAGCTAGACCCCGTCTCTACTGAACAATTAGTAGTTGCTGGACAACTAAAAAAAAAAGTATAAATATATATATATGTATATACATATATTCATATAAAAATTAGCCAGACATGTTGGCGCATGCCTGTAGTCCCACGTATTTGGGAGGCTGAGGCAAGAGGATCGCTTGAGCCCAGGAGTTTGAGGTTGATGTGAGCTAGGCTCAGGCCTAGACACTCTAGCCCAGGCAAGAGTGAGACTCTGTCTCAAAAAAAAGAAAAAAAAAGAAATGCAATCAGGATTAACTGGGTGGAGCTTCAGGAATCTCATCAAATACCACATTCTGATTGGAAGCTGCTAGTTGAAAAGGGGAGGAGTGACTGGAAAGGTCAATGTGAGCTCCTGAAGACTCACAGAGAGTCCCAAAGCCCTGCAGACTGGAGTGACTGCTTGCTTCTGCCTGGGGTCCCAGCGCCCTGCAAACTGAGTCCAGATCTGGTAAGTCAGTGACCCCCATAAGGACAGTCCCAACCGATCTACTGTCAGCCAGTCTCCGATGCACAGGGAAGTATGCTGAGTGTTTTTCAGATGAATAGTCTTATTAGACTTTGAGTTTTCCTCTAAATGAAGTTTGTATTTATTCTAAACAATTTGTTTTTGGGGACACTGTCTCTATTTTTAGTTGTTTTTGGTTAATTTCTTTGTATTTATAGTAGAGATGGGCTCTCGCTCTTGCTCAGGCTGGTCTCAAACTCCTGAGCTCAAGCAATCCTCCCGCCTTGGCCTCCCAGAGTCCTAGGATTACAGGTGTGAGCCTCCTCACCCAGCCTATTCTAAACATTTTTATTTGTACTTTGGTTTATAACATTTCAAGATGCTTGGCCAAGCAGGTTTTTTTTTAAATAAGCATCCAATTAAATGAAAATTTCATTCATCCAAATGTTGAACATTTATTTCGTATGACCCTAAATTACAGTTCACGCGCTTTGTGGTACTGTCATTTTACAAGGGAGGCTTTCTTTCCTACTAAAAGCTGAGAAATATTTTATATACTATTTTAAAGAATGGATTCCTTGTTCTGAACCCTTGATCCCTTTCTGCCCACAAACTCGATCCCAAAGTGGATAATTTTTAGTATGTGTAAGGGGTGCGCTTTGGAATCAAAATCTCAGAGAAATGGTTTTCCCTCTCTAGCTTGCAAATGCTCTATAATACTGCCACAATTTCATTTTACACTTTTTCATTACTATTTTTTAATATGAAAACCAAATGACACCTATTTTAGGAATTCTTTTTGTCATTCTCAAATAACCAGGTTAATTGTGGGAACTGAGAACGTGGGCTGTGTGGGGCCACATGACACTCCCATTCCCGCTGTGTTAGGGCCTTGACTGATGGTGAGACAGTCTTCCTGGAGAAGGCTGGGCCAGTGCTCAGTCCCCTGGTAACACTCACCAGACAACAGGGATTTAGCGGAGCAATGGATGAAACCAATGGGCTAGTGGTCCCCTTGTCCCCACCCCTACACCCTTGGCAGTTGGAAGATACTCATCTTTGACTCAGTAGGGGCAGGGCTATGGCTTTATAGCCACTGATTGCAGAGCAGAATTGTGGAAAAAGGAGGACTGGTCCGCTTCTGTCAGACCAAGGACATTTGCCCTAGATGAGGGGATTGGGGTTGGCCTGAGAAGACTGCATTTTGTATGGCTTTTGTCCTCTGGAGTTTTTCCTTGCAGATTTTTTTTTTTTGAAACATACTCTCACTTTGTTGCCCAGACTAGAGTGAGTGCCGTGGCGACAGCCTAGCTAACATCAACCTAAAAATCCCGGGCTCCAGCAATCCTGCTACCTCGGCCTCCCGAGTAACTGGGACTACAGGCATGCACCATCATGCCTGGCTAATTTTATCTATATATATATTAGTTGGCCAATTAATTTCTTTCTATTTATAGTAGAGACAGGGTTTAGCTCTTCCTCTGGCTGGTATCCAATTTCTGACCTCCAGCAATCCACCCGCCTTGGTCTCCCAGAGTGCTAGGATTACAGGCATGAGCCACTGCGCCCCGCCCTTTGCAGATTTTTTAAATTTCAAAATACTAAGGGGGCACAAATGTTTTTGTTACATGGTTGTAGTGCTTGAGTCGTGTTTGTACACGTGAGTACAAGTGTGTCCATCATCCTAATCGTGTTCATCGTACCCGTTCCTTACAGATTTTCATCAGGATGAGCCTCCAGGCCCCACCCAGACTCCTGCAACTGGCGGGGCAGAGCCTGCTGAGGGAGGAGGCCGTGGCCATCCCTGCTGTAAAGGAGCTGCCAAGGGAGCTTTTCCCACAACTATTCATGGAGGCCTTCACCAATAGACAGAGAAAAGTCCTGACAGCCATGGTGCAGGCCTGGCCCTTCACCTGCCTGCCTCTGGGGTCCCTGATGCTGACCCCTGACCTGGAGACCCTAAGAGCTGTGCTGGACGGGCTGGATGTGCTGCTGGCCCAGAAGGTTCCCCCCAGGTGAGGCTGACCCAGGGAGCCTTGTAGGGAGGGCCCAGGGGTCTGGGGACACACAGCTGGGTCAGGGAGAGTGGGGGCCCAAGGGTGGACCAGAGGCTCCTGGTGGTGCCAGTGAGGAAGCTCAGAGACCTGCCCATTGCTGAGCCCACTCTAGGAAAGAGCCCCTGGGAGGCTGCGACTGCTCACCGTGCAGCGACCCCAAATGGGAAAGAACCTGCTTCCTCCAGTGCCAGTAAAGGCAAGAGAAGCGGACTCTGGAAAACATCCAGTCAGGAAAGGGCATGGAAAAATTGAGAGAGCAAAGAAGCAGGGATGGGAGTGGCTGATGTCTGCGGTGTGGAGTGAAGGCTCGGGTCCCAGCGGTCTTTGCCTAAATCTGAGACTCTCCTATGTTTTGCCCACAGTGGGTGGAAGCTGCAGGTGCTGGATTTACGGGACGTTGATGAGAACTTCTGGAGCCTCTGGAGCGTGTGGTCCGGAGCCCCTGTGAGGTCCTCACGGGCCACGAGTCAGACGCAAACAGAGGACTGTCCATGCAAAGGAAGGCAGCGGCCACTGAAGGTTGTCCTAGACTTCCATTTTGGCTTCCCCGACATTATCCTACAGGAAGTTCTCATGCATGTCTGTGAATGGGCCCAGCAGAGGAAGGATTTAGTACACCTGTGCTGTAAGAAGATGGTCCTTTTTGTAATACACTTCTATGACGTCAGAAAGTTTTTAGAAATGGTGGACCCAAACTGTATCCAGGACATTGAAGTGAAGACCTACTGGGACTTGGATAGTCAAGAACAATTTGTCTCATACCTTATCCAAATGGAGAGTGTTCATGAAATCCTCTTCCGCCACTTCCCGCCATGTATCAACTCTTCCCCAAGGATAGGCGAAGAGATCATGACGAAATTAACCTCTACATTCCTCCAACTGGACAAGCTCCAGAAGCTTCAACTGCACAGGGTCAACTTCCACGAGGACAATCTGCTCCAGGTATTCAGGTGAGCAAGGACGGTGAGCTTGTTCTGCAGAGCAGACCAGAGCTTCCCTTGTGATAGTAAGCACTAAAGGACATAGACTCTGTGCCAGCAGCCGGGCATGTAACAGCAAAGGACACACAGGATGTCAAAGCCTTGATGTGTTCACTGCTCTGTCCTGAAGCAGATGTCACATCACCTCCCCAGTGAAGGCAGAGGGATCAACTGGGATAGAGGCTGCTCAGAGGGACACTGCTGGACAGCGAGCTACAGGTGTTCTCAGACACAGTGAGGGCCAGTTGGAGAATTACTGTTTAGAAGTGTAAGTGGATCTGCTGAGAAACAAGGTACAGGGAGGTTATTGAAGCAGGGAAAGCACGCCGCAGCTGCGCAGTGCACACACAAGCTACATCCCCGGCAGCATAGTGAACGCCATCCTGTCTGTGACTGCCCGTCTGTCACAGGATGTCTGAGCACAGGAGAGGTGATTAACATGGGAAACACATGCTTGTGGAATAGAGCGTGAGGGAGCAGGACTGAAGAACCTTAATAGGGGTTTGCTGAAGACACAGGCGTGTCAGTGAGCCCGCAGGCTGGGAATCCCAGCTGCTGTTGCTGGATCTTGCCCTGGCGTGTCCCTTAAGCGTGTCTCTTGGTGGGCTCATGCAGCCCAGAGATGCAGTTAGCTTCCAACAGGGGCACAACTTTAGAGGTTCTGTGGGCTTGACCGAAGGGCACAAGTGATGGTGGGAGGAGTCAGCCTACAGAGGGACAGACAAGAATGAGCAGAGTCTTACACGCACAGCACCCTGGGTGTTGGCCATCATGCGGTGATGACAAGAAGCTTGCTTGTATTTGGGTGACACATTCTCCTGTCCTGAGCTGCTTCCCCACCAGCCTCCACTTTCCATTGCTATTCCCAGGACTAAGTGATCTCTCTCCCCAGGTACCTCAGGACCCCCTTGGAGTTCTTGTCACTAACTAGGTGCAGGCTTTCCGAATCAGAAATGGACAGCCTCTTCCTGTACCCAAGCATTCATCAGCTAAAGGAGCTTGACCTGACTGGCACCATACTGGGACGTTTCAATCCTGAGCCCCTCCAAATTCTACTAGAGAAAGTTGCAGCCACCCTGCAGGTCCTGATCTTACAGGACTGTTGGATATCAGATTCCCAGCTGAGTGTCATCCTGACTGCCTTGAGCTGCTGCCACCAGGTGATGACCTTCAACTTCTGTGGGAACCAAATCTCCAAGGCTGCCCTAGAGAACCTGTTGCGCCACACCGTCGGGCTGGAAAGGTTAAACTCAGTGATATACCCTGTCCCCAGCGAGTGTTATGGTGGTATTTTTAACTCTATTTACTGGGAGAGGTTTCTCCAGCTTCAGGCTTGGCTGATGGAGATAGTGAGGGACACTCAAGACCTAAGGAAGCCCGAGGTGATTCTCTTCCGTACTCTCCCCTGCCCTACCTGTGGCAGCAGGGCATCCTATGACCTGGAGCCCAGTCCGTGCAGCTGTGGGAGACTTGGAAGGGAACCGTGATAACTGTGACAATGGTTCTAAGGGAAGAGCAAGAAATAAAGGGAACATAAGCTTAAACTGTCTAGTGTTTTCTGTAAGCAATTAACATGCTTTTCAGTTTGAATCTCAGGGATCTCCAGTTACTGATGTAAGGAACATAGGAACTTCAGAGTCTGATCAATTAGGTTCTGCTCCATAAACAGAAGCTATCAAAGTGAATTCATCATCATTTCAATGGATTCCCTCCTTTAACCTCTTCCTGGATATCTGTTATGCCCTTGTCTATTTCTGTGCTGTCCAGTGGGATAATACACACAATATTCATGTCCAGGTTCTAGAACATTCTCTGTGGGAGTCATCCTGAGCCACTAGACTAAAGCCCCTTCTTCCTAGGGACCTTCACTGCTAACCAGTCTGGGAACCAGTTCACTCCTGATCAGTGGATTGAATTTCCACAGCTGCTGGCTATTGCCTGTGCCAGGAAAGGGCTTCACTAAAAAGATGTGGCCCCTGCCCTGGATGGGACATCCATGCTGTGTGTTCCCAGGAGCGTTAGGGCAGAGCCAGCCCACGCCTGCCTTGGGATAGGGAGCCACAGCATATTCTGAATTAAAGTCAGGGCCAGTAAAGACACAGATGTTCTCATTAGAAAAAAGTGAAAATCATTTATGCCTGTAGCATATTTTAAATACATCCATCCCACATTAAAACAACCCACATCCATTTGCAAAGCTAAGTCATATTCACGAGAGAACCCTCCATTACTTCTCCTATCGAGGAAATGGGACAGGACGTGTTGTGGTATTGGCATAGCATCAGGATGAGTAATGGTCAGTACCTGTGAGTAATGGAGTCACACCCTGTGGTGAGGGACCCTTCGGAAGGGGCCATGGGACCCACACGAAGGACCCTGCTGAAGACCCAGGAGCCAGTGTTGTTGGGCACAGTCCTAGGCATGAGCTTTAGTTTTCTTTAGGGCGTTGATGATGAACTTGTTCACCGGCTCATGGGACCCTTGAAGGACACAATAAAACAATGCATGTTTAGGGCTCTCCATGGGGCCTGCTGTTTTGTCGGAGCTCTATAAATGCATCGATTTCTGTTTTTCCTCTTATCAGAAGCACCCAACAGTATTCATCCTTCATCTCACCATCTATTCCTGATTACAGAGAGAAGATCAGGAACACAAGGCTCAGGTGAGACTGAGCTTTTCCATGTGACCACCACTTCATCACGGTTCTCCCAAACGGCAGAGCTTCCGCTGCCAAGAGAGGGCATGGTAGGGGGGAGAAGACTGGATTTGTCCCTAGCTAGCGATCATGACATATCTTCCCAAGCCCAGACCCAGCCGGGTGGCTCAGGCCTGTAACCCTAGCACTGTGGGAGGCCAAGGTGGAAGGATAGCTTGAGCTCACGAGTTGGACACCAGCCTGAGCAACAGGGAGACTCCGTCTCTAGTAAAAATAGTACATATTAGCCTGATGTTGTGGTGCACAGCTGTAGTGCCAGCTACTCGGGAGGCTGAGGTAAGAGGATCGCTTCAGCTCAGGACTTGCAGGCAGCTCTGGGCTAGACTGAGGCCATGGCACTCTAGCCTGGGCATGGAGAGTTCTCCAGCGTCTCTACTAGTATTAAGGTGCAACAAAGAATGCTCCAGATCATATCCTCCAGCTCAAGAGGAGGAGAGACAGCTTTCCTTTCAAAGGGCTCCTGTACCTCTCAAAACCTCTGTATTTATTGAAGAGAAAGGCATGCAAGGTCAAAACAAAGAACATAGTGATAGAATGTTTGGAAAGGGGCATCAGCCTAGCTAATAGCAACCTCAAAATCTTGAGCTCGAGCGATCCTTCTGCCTCAGCCTCCCGAGTGGCTGGAACTACAGTCATGCAACTCCATGCCCGGCTAATTTTTTCTATATATTTTTAGTTCGCCAAATAATTTCTTTCTATTTTTAGTAGAGATGGGGTTTCACTCTAGCTCAGGCTGCTCTCGAAATCCTAAGCTGAAAGGATCCTCCCGTCTCATCCTCTCAGAGTGTTCACTGTGTTTTAGTTCTTTCCCAGGCCCCACTGAGATCAGCCAGCCCCACCCTGCCTAACCCCCACCCTTACTTCTCTTTGCCACTGTGACCTGATTTCCTCCAGAGAAGGACTGGCCTGAGTCTCACACCAACCACATCCTCAGTGGTTCCTCTCTTCCCCGTGAAGGGACACACCAACGGCTGTGTCTGGAAATTGAACATTGATTGCACACAGAGATTTCTCTTCTCATTTGCTAGGGATGACACCACTGCTCCTAGAAAGCTGTTTGAATTATCAAAGTTTCATAATAATGATGCGGACAAAAAGTCCCAGCAACAATATTTTCAGGTTTTGTTTTTTCTGTCTAATGTAAGCAACAGTTTAAACTCTCTTCTGTCTCCCATCAGGACTATGATGGTCACATAGTAGTAAAACTCCATCAATGTCTATGGAGTGCCTGAAGGAATGAATTTTTTTTTGAGGCAGATTCTCCCTGTGTTGCCTGTGCTAGAGTGCCGTGCCATCAGCCTCGCTCACAGAAACCTCAAACTCCTGGGCTCAAGCAATCTTTCTGTCTCAGCCTCTCCAGTAGCTGGAACTACAGGCATGTGCCACCATTCTTGACTAATTTTTTCTATATATTTTCAGTTATCCAATTAATTTCTTTCCATTTGTAGTAGAGATGAGGTCTCGCTCTTGCTCAGGCTGGTTTTCAATCCCTGACCTTGAGGGATCCTCCCTCCTGGGCCTTCCTGAGTGCTAGGATTACAGGCATGAGCCACCATGCCCAGCCTTGTCAAATGAATTTTTGACTTTCAGACCACCCCTAATTCTTTCACTTTCATGATCTGATTCAGTGAAGCAATATGGAGAAAGCCAAAAAGTCCATCAGGGTGAGCTGGGTGGATCTTTAGGAATCATAAAAAATACCACCACATTCTTATTGGAAGCTGTTAGGTGAAAAGGGGAAGAATGAGTGGAAAAGTCAATATAGCTCCTGAATATCCAAGGAGAGTCCCCAAGCCCTGCAGACTACAGTGACTGCTTGCGTCTTCCTGAGGCCCCAGCACCCTGGAAACTGAGTCCAGTCTGGTTAGTCAGTGACCTCCATAAAGACAGTCCCAACTGATCTACCGTCAGCCAGTCTCGGGTAGGGAAGCTCAGGATGACACAGAGAATCTCCGAGAGGCTGAGGTGAGAGGATCATTCAAGGTCAGGAGTTCAAAACCAGCCTGAGCAAGAGCGAGACCCCCATCTCTACTAAAAATAGAAAGAAAATTAATTAGTCAACTAAAAATATGTAGAAAAAATTAGCCGGGCATGGTGGCACATGCCTGTAGTCCCCACTACTCAGGAGGCTAAGAGAGAAGGATAGCTTGAGCCCAGGAGTTTGAGGTTTCTGTGAGCTAGACTAACACCATGGCACTCTAGCCCAGGCAATGTATTGAGACTCTGTCTGAAAAGTATATATATATATATATATATATATGACACAGAGAAGTATCCAGTCATTTTTCCTTTAAATATAATCTTGATTTCATTGCAAAAATTCTGATTCATGATTTGCATTATCTCATTTCAAGCTACTTTTATTTTTATTTCACAAGATTATGGGTGTAGAAATGGAGTAAGAAGAGTCTTCCTCTTGCCTGGTGTGAAACTCCTGGCCTCAAACAATCTTCCTGTCTCAGCCTCCCAAAGAGTTGTGATAATTGGCGTGAGCCACGGTGCCCAGGCAGGATGTCCTTTCAATATTCCCCAGCCAGATTGTGTGAACTGACAACGTGGGCAGTGGTGGGCCCCATGACACTGCCATCCCCATGGTTTTAGGGATCAGGAATTTATCCTCAAAAAGGGTGGAGGCTAGCTGCCAGCCTGCCCAGTAACACTGGCCAGTGGTAACGGGATTGAGTGGAGCACTCGGTGATAATCATGGGGCAGTGGTCAAGGAGTTCCCTCCTTGGCAGGTAGGAGACAGTCCTCCTGGTGCCAGAGCTACGCCTTCATGGCCATGGAGTACAAAGTATAATGAGGGAGACTGTGGATTGTGCCACCTCTGCCATAGCAGGGTCATCGGCCCTAGGAGAAGGTGGGGTGGTCACGACTGGACTGCAAAGGATGCATTTTCTATGGATTTGTCCTGAGGACTTTTTTCTTGCATATTTTCATCAGGATGAGCCTCCAGGCCCTACCCAGACTCCTGCAACTGGCGGGGCAGAGCCTGCTGAGGGACGAGGCTGTGGCCATCCCTGCTGTAAAGGAGCTGCCAAGGGAGCTCTTCCCACAACTATTCATGGAGGACTTCACCAACAGACAGAGAAAAGTCCTGACGGCCATGGTGCAGGGCTGGTGCTTCACCTGCCTACTTCTGGGGTCCCTCATGCTGGCCCCTGAACTGGAGACCCTATGAGCTGTGCTGGATGGGCTGGATGTGCTGCTTGCCCAGAAGGTTCGCCCCAGGTGTGGCAGACCTAGGGAGACTTGTAGGGAGGGCCCAGGGGTCTGGGGACACACAGCTGGGTCAGGGAGAGTGGGGGCCCAAGGGTGGACCAGAGGCTTCTGATGGTGCCAGTGAGGAAGCTCAGAGACCTGCCCATTGCTGAGCCCACTCTGGGAAAGAGCCCCTGGGAGGCTGAGACTGGTCACCCTGCATTGAGCCCAAAAAGGAATGAACCTGCTTCTGACGGTGCCACTAAAAACCAAGAGAAATAGACACTGGAAAACATCCAGTCGGGAAAGGGCATGGAACAATCGAGAGGGCAAAGAACCAAGGACGGGAGTGGCTGATGTCTGGGTGGGGAATGAAAGCTCAGGTCGCATTGGTCTTTGCCTTAATCTGAGACTCTCCTGTGTTTTACCCACAGTGGGTGGGAGCTGTAAGTGCTGGATTTACGGAAATTTGATAAGAACTTCTGGAGCGTGTGTTCTGGAGCCCCTGTGAGGTTTCCCATGTCTATTCATACACTAATAACATTCGATTGTTTGCATGATCACAGTTTGCATGATCACAGATTGTTTGCATGATCACAGATGCATGATCACACGCATTCGCCTAATGAAGGGCATCATGGCAACTTCCCAGTGTGAGCAGTTATGAATAGAGCCGCCTTAAGCATCAAGGTGCAGGTCTACTTGCTTGGGTAAACACCAAAAAGCAAGACTGCCGGACCCGGCAGAAAGGGTATGCTCCTGAATGACTGTTTCCCTTAACACTCTTACCTGCTGGACACAGAGTGCTCCTTAGAGGGGGACGACTGTGTCCTGTCACCCTGTGATCCCACAGCGGAGCAGGGAGCATGGCACATGGCAGAATGTTTGATGACTGTACGGTGCAAGGAAATCTTTATCATCAGCTTATAGCCAGTAAAATGCAATGTGGGAACGTCAATAACTGCCAGCTATCAGTAAGATACACAAAATAGCAGTTGTGACACTGGGTCACCTCATGTGGCCTACTGTTCAGAAGAGGTGCACGTGGCAGAAATTCTCTTGTTTTTCACACCTGTTCCCCTGCTCCAGCAGGACGGCATCCTCAGCGTAAGACACCCCGTGACACGGACACGGCACACGGTTCCCCTGTCCTTCCCTTCACCCCGGGCTCCTCTGCAGATGGGTCGGTTCAGTTTGCCTTCTTCACACTTTCCTCTGCCTTCCTGTGCATCTCTATGTGCTCACAGACACGTCGAATTTTCTCTTCCCTCATAGACACAGTGTGCCACTGCCCCATCCAGCATCTCACTCCTGTCCTCTCAAGGGTAGGTCTTTAAGGGTTGTCCTCATTCTTTGTAGCTGGCATGTATGATCAGTAGTTTATGAAATGAAGGGTCCACACGCTAGCCTCCTGCGTGTTTATGGAAATGCACACACCGATGGTATTTCCATGACCAATCACACAGTGTTAATACTAAAAATCACTGTGCACGTGAGAGAGTCTCTTCAGCTCCTCAATGCTTTCTTCCATGATTACCCCATCACTTTAAGATGGGGTAGTTTGGTTTAATCCTGTCAGAGACTTCACAACCATCACCTCACAGACATGATCTTCACACACGACAGTTTACAAAAAAAAGCACTAGGAAGGAAAAGAAAACTTGCTCTTGCTGTCATGTGATTCCCCATCATTTCGTTTTTTCTCTTTAGAACAAAACTTCTCTAGAGTTCTCAACTTCCCTACTGCTACATGCTCATCTTTCATCTCTCTACAGTTTTCTTTACACACAATTCTAAACACAGGGAACAGTGTGCTGAGTATTAAAAACAACACATGGACACGCACTCACAATGTTGGCATATTTCCACATGACTTCAGTCACCCCTGAGGGGTTACCTGGCAGATCAATCTTCCGGGTCCCCTCCTTTACTGAGGAAGCCCCTTCTCTTCTTTCCTGCCCAGAGATTGCCAATGAATTCAATTCGTTTCTATATTATTACCATCCATGTTTTAATTATATTCTTCATACATGTGTTCATCAATAACAGAAATTATTTTCAATGTTGGTAAAATTGACATCGATGTCATACTTTATATATCCTTCTCGATGTGATTTCTCTGGAAACATCTTTTTTTTTTTGAGATTTGTGTCTATCAATTCATGTAGATCAAAAACTGCATTCTATTTTGCTATAATTCCTTGATACAAAGCTACACACATTAGGCCAGGCACGGTGGCTCACGCCTGTAATCCTAGCAGTCTGGAGGCCGAGGTGTGCAGATCCTTTCAGCTCAGGAGTTTGAGACCGGCCTGAGCAACAGCGAGACTCTGTCTCTACAAACAAACAGAAAAAATAGAAATAAATTAATTTGACAGCTAAAAATATATAGAAAAAATTAGCCGGGCATGGTGGCACATGCCTGTAGTCCTAGTTATTTGGGAGGCTGAGGCAGAAGGCTCACTTCAGACAGGAGTTTGAGGTTGCTATGAGCTAATATGACGCCATGGCACTCTAGCCCAGGCAACACAGCGAGACTCTGTTTCAAATGAAAAAAAAAAAAACAAGGATAGAAAAGAAATACAAAGATAGTGGTTCTAATACTGGAAAGGAACAGTTAGCTAAGACGTGATAGGGAAAGTAGCATGGCTTCCCTTTACACCCCAAATTTCCCAGTTTTCAATCGACAAACAGAGATTTCTTAGCCACACAACTGTTTTGATTTTAGGACCAGGGAATACTGTTTATTTTAAGCAATCACTTATTTATTTATTTATTTATTTATTTATTTATTTTGAGACCGACTCTCGATTTGTTGCTCAGGCTAGATTCAGTCTAGCTCACAGCAACCTCAAACTCCTGGACTCAAGTGATCCTGCTGCCTCAGCCTCTTGAATAGCTGGGACTACAGACATGTGCCACCATGCCCCCCTAATTTTTTCTATATATATTATTAGGCCAATTAATTTCTTTCTATTTATAGTAGAGACGGGGTCTCCCTCTTGCTCAGGCTGGTTTCAAACTCCTGACCTCGAGCAATCTGCCTGCTTGGTCTCCCAGTGTTCTAGGATTACAGCGGTGAGCCATGGTGCCCGCCACAATCGCTGATTAATATTCTTTAAAATAGAAGCATTGATGCCCAGTTACATGCTGTGAGATTTGAAGATGAAAAGAAAAAAAATAGAGGAAAAGAAATAAGAAAAAAAACAATAATTAAGAAAAATTGAAGCATTGAGACTGTCGGAGCTTTCTTAGGGCTCTGCTACTCACTTACTGCATGATCTAGAGAAGTCACCTGGATGAACTAGGTGACTTTATTGATGAATAAAGCCCTCTCTGAACTTGGGCTTTATTGATTGGTAAAATGTGCACAGCCAAACCTACGTTACCTCAATACCTGAACAGTCCGAAGAACTTAGGATAGCATTTGAGCAATTCACAAAAAGACTCCTCACGCAGGGACATGTAGGCCATGAATCACAAGACCTTCCCCAGGCCATTATTTGAGAAGCCTGCCAGATGTGACCTGTAGGGTCTCACTGCCGACGTGCGGATTCAGATGGCAGAAAGAACAACCCGGATGTTCCCATCACGCTCATGTGGAGTGACGTGGTCCTTTTAACTCTTTCTCTTAAAAAATAGGTTAAACATCTTGTCAAAAAAATATACTGTCTATTTAACACAAAGAGAAACAGACAGACTCTCTTAAAAAATAATATTTAGCATGAAATGACTAATGCAATAGGAATAGGTCTGGGGCATTTTTCTGAAAGTAAAGGAAGACAAGGGTTTTCAAGGGAAAAACAAGGAGGGTTACATGAGTTGTAGAGAAAAAAATCCTCCTTGGCTACCAGGATTAACACCAGGGTGGGCCGGGCGCGGTGGCTCAGCCCTGTAATCCTAGCACTCTGGGAGGCCGAGGCCGGAGGATTGCTCAAGGTCAGGAGTTTAAAACGAGCCTGAGCAAGAGCAAGACCCGTCTTTATTATAAATAGAAAGAAACTAATTGGCCAACTAAATATATATATATATATATACACATATATATATATATATAATTACCCAGGCATGGTGGTACATGTCTGTAGTCCCAGCTACTCAGGAGGATGAGGCAGGAGAATGGCTTGAGCCTGGGAGTTTGAGGTTGCTGTGAGCTAAGCTGATGCCATGGCACTCTAGCCCGCACAACAAAAGTGAGACTCTGTCTCAAAAAAAAAATAAAAATGCCAGGGTGGCCTCAGTCTAATATATCTTATACTCTCCCTTCACCCGCCTTAAAATCCCAACATATCCACTGTGCTTTAGTTCTTTCCCAGGGCCCCACTGAGAATACCCAGCCCCACTCTGTCCAGCCCCCACCCTTACTTCTCTTTGTCATTGTGACCTGATTTCTTCCAGAGAAGCCCTGGCCTGAGTCCTATACCAATCACATCCTCAGTGATCCCTCTGTTCCGCATGAAGGGAGACACCAACAGCTGTGTCAGGTAATTGAACATTGATTGCATACAGAAATTTCTATTCTCGTTTCCTAGCGTGACACCACTGTTCTTAGAAAGCTGTTCAAACTATGCAAAAATTTCATAATTTTGACGCGACCAAAATCTCCTAGCAACAATATTTGCAGGTTCTGTTTTTTCTGTCTAATGTGAGAGACAAGTTAAACCCCTTTCTGTCTCCCATCAGGACTGTGATGCCCACATAGTAGTAAAACTCCATCGATGTATGTAGACTCCCTGAAGGAATGAATTCTTTGTTTTTTATTGTTTTTTTTATGAGCCAGAGTCCTGCTTTCGTGCCCAGGCTATAGTGAGTGCCATGGCACCAGCCTAGCTCACAGCAACCTCAAACTCTGGGGCTCAAGCAATCCTGCTGCCTAATCCTGCGGAGTAGTGGGACTACAGGCATGTGCCACTATGCCTGGCTAATTTTTTCTATATATATTAGTTGGCCCATTAATTTCCTTTTATTTATAGTTGAGACGGGGTCTCCCTCTTGCTCAGGCTGGTTTGAAACTCCTGACCTTGAGCAATCCACCCACCTCGGCCTCCCAGAGTGCTAGGATGACAGGATTGAGCCACTCCACCAGGCCAGGAATGAATTCTCCACTTTCATCCTATCCCTAATTCTTTCAAGTTCATGATTGGATATCTGCTTCTATCAATCAATATGGAGAAATCCAAAAAGTCCATCAGTGTGAGCTGGGTGGAGCTTCAAGTATCTCATCAAATACCACATTCTGATTGGAAGCTGGCAGTTGAAAAGAGGAAGAGTGACTGGAAAGGTCAATGTCAGCTCCTAAAGATCCATACAGAGTCCCAAAGCCCTGCAGACTGCTTCCAGATTTGATAAGTTAGACACCTCCATAGGGACAGTCCCATGTGATCTACAGTCAGCCAGTCTCAGGTAAGGGAGCTCTAGATGACACAGAGAAGTACCCAGTCTTTTTTCCTTTCAATGCAGTCTTGTCTTCATTGCAAAAATTCTGATTTCATGATTTGCTTTACCTCACTTTGAACTTCTTTTCTTTTTCTTTTGTTTTTATTTCAGAATATTACAGGGGTTGAATGGGGAAAGAAGGGTCTTCCTTTTGCCTGAACTCAAACTCCTGGCCTCAAACTGTCCTGCCTCAGCCTCCCAAGTGTTGATTTTGGCTTGAGTCACAGTGCCCAGGCAAGATATCCTTCTAGTAATCCCCAGCCAGATTGTGTGAACTGAGATCCCATGGTTCTAGAGATTAGGAATTTCTTCTCCAAAAGAGTGGAGGCTAGCTCTCAGTCTGCTCAGTCACATTTCCCATGGCACTGGGATTTAGTGGAGCACTGGGTGAAACTCAGAGGGGCAGTGGTCAAGCCGTCCTCTCCTTGGTAGTTAAGAGACAGTCCTCCTGGTGCCAGAGCTACAGCTTCGTTGCCATGGAGTGTAAATAAACTTCAATAGGGAAACTGTGGACTGATTCCCTCACTCCCACAGCAGGGACAGCGGCCCTAGGAGAAGGTGGGATGATCACAACTGGACTGAAAGCATGCATTTTCTATGGATTTATCATGAGGACTTTTCACTTGCAGATTTTGATCAGGATGAGCCTCCAGGCCCCACCCAGACTCCTGCAACTGGTGGGGCAGAGCCTGCTGAGGGACGAGGCCGTGGCCATCCCTGCTGTAAAGGAGCTGCCAAAGGAGCTTTTCCCACAACTATTCATGGAGGCCTTCACCAAGAGACAGAGGAAAGTCCTGACAGCCATGGTGCAGGCCTGGCCCTTCACCTGCCTGCCTCTGGGGTCCCTGATGTTGACCCCTGAGCTGGAGACCCTAAGAGCTGTGCTGGATGGGCTGGATGTGCTGCTGGCCCAGAAGGTTCGCCCCAGGTGAGGCTGACCCAGGGAGCCTTGTAGGGAGGGCCCAGGGTTCTGGGCAGAGACAGCTGGGTCAGGGAGAATTGGGGCCCAAGGGTGGACCAGAAGCTCCTGGCGGTGCCAGTGAGGAAGCTCAGAGACCTGCCCATTGCTGAGCCCACTCTGGGAAAGAGCCCCTGGAAGGCTGGGACAGCTCACTGTGGAGCGATCCCAACGGGGAATGAACCTGCTTCTTCCGGTGCCACTAAAAGGCAAGAGAAACAGACATTGGTATAGATTTAGTCTGGGAAAGGGCATGGAACAATGAAGAGGGCAAAGAAGCAAAGACGGGAGTGGTTGAAGTCTGGGGTGGGGAATTAAGGCTCAGGTTGCAGTTATCTTTACCTAAATGTGAGACTGTCCTATGTTTTGCCCACAGTGGGTGGAAGCTGCAAGTGCTGGATTTACGGGAAGTTGATGAGAACTTCTGGAGCATGTGGTGTGGAGCCCCTGTGAGTTCCTCACTGGCCATGAGTCAAAGGCAAATAGGGGTGGACTGTTCATGCACAGGAAGGCAGGGATGCCTGAAGATGGTAGTATATTTCTGTTTTGGCTTCCGAGACATTGTCCTACAGGAAATTCTCATGCATGTCTGTGAATGGGCCCAGCAGAGGAAGGATTTAGTACACCTATGCTGTAAGCAGTTGGTCCTTTCTGTAAGGTACTTCAATAAAGTCAGAAAGTTTTTAGAAATGATGGACCTGAACTGTAGCCAGGACATTGAAGTGCACACCTACCGGGAGATGGATAGTCTAGAACAATTTCTCCCTTATCTTATTCAAATGAAGAATGTTCGGAAAATCATGTTCCGCCACTTCCCCAGGTGTATCTACTGTTCACCAAGGATAGGGGCAGAGATCATGTGGGAACTGATCTCTACATTCCGCAAGCTGGACAAGCTCCAGAAGCTTCACCTGGACATGGTGAATTTCTTCAAGAACCATCTGCAGCAGTTAGTCAGGTGAGCAAGGATGGTGAGCTTGCTCTGCAGAGCAGACCAGAGCTTCCCTTGTGATAGTAAGCACTAAAGGACATTTACTCTGTGCCAGTAACTAGGTATATAACAGCGAAGGACACACAGGATGTCAAAACCTTGTTGTGTTCACTTCTCTGTCCTGAAGCAGATGTCACGTCACCTCCCCAGTGAATGCAGAGGGTTGAACTGGGGTAGAGGCTGCTCTGAGGGACAGTGCTGGACAGCTAGCTACAGGGGGCTCTGACACAGTGAGGGCAAGTTTGAGAATTACTCTTTATGAACGTGACTAACTCGATATGCTGACAAACAAGTTACACCAAGGTTATTGAAGCAAGATAGGACAGCCCCACCTGGGCAGTGCACACACAAGCTACATTCCTGCCAGCGTAGTGACCGCCATCCAGTCTCTGACTGCCCGTCTGTCACAGGATGTCTGAGCACAGGACAGGTAATTAACATGGGAAACACATGCTTGTGGAATAGAGGGTGAGGGAGCAGGACTCAAGAAGTGTAAAAGGGGTTTGCTGATGACACAGGCATGTCAGTGAGCCCGCAGGCCGGGAATCCCAGCTGCTGTTCCTGGATCTTGTCCTGCCTTTTCCTTTAAGCGTGTCTCCCAGTGGGCTCATGTAGCCCAGAGGCGTGGTTCGCTGCCAACAGGAGGGCACAGCTTTAGAGGTTCTGTGGGCTTGATCCAGGGGCACAAGTGATGGTGGGAGGAGTCAGCCTACAGTGGGACAGACCAGAATAAGAAAAGTCTTGCACACAGCACCCTGGGTGTTGGCCATCATGAGGCGATGAACGCTAGCTTGTGTTTGGGTGACACATTATACTATCCTGAGCTGCTTCTCCACCACTGCTATTTCCAGGACTAAGTGCTCCCTCTCCCCAGGTTCCTCAAGAACCCCTTGGTATCCTTCACAATAACTGGGTGCTGGATTTCAGAATCACAAATGGACCGCCTGTTCCTGTCCCCAAGCATTCATCAGCTAAAGGAGCTGGACCTGACTGGCACCATACTGAGCGATTTCAATCCTGAGCCGTTCCAAATTCTACTAGAGAAAGTTGCAGCCACCCTGGAGGTCCTCATCTTGGAGGACTGTTGGATCACAGACTCCCAGTTGAATGTCATCCTCCCTGCCTTGAGCCGCTGCCACCAGATCATCAACTTCAACTTCTGTGGGAACCAAATCTCCAAGTCTGTCCTAGAGAACCTGTTGCACCACACTGTAAGGTTAGAAAGGTTAAACTCAGTGATATTCCCTGTCCCCCTTGAGTGTTACAGTGGTAATTCTGACAGTATCTACTGGGGGAGATTTCTCCAGCTTCAGGCTTGGCTGATGGAGATACTGAGGAATACTCAGGCCTTAAGGAAGCCCGAAGTCATTCTCTTCCGTACCCTGCCCTGCCCTACCTGTGCCAGTAGGGCATCCTATGACCTGGAGCCCAGTCCATGCAGCTGTGGGAGGCTTGGAAGGGAACCATGAGAAGTGTGGCAATGGTTCTAAAGAAACAGCCGGAAATAAAGGGAACATGAGCTTAAAAACATGAGCTTAAATTGTCTTGTGTCTTCTGTGATCAATTAGCCTGCTTTTCAATTTGAATCTCAGGGATCTCCAGTTACTGATGTGGGGAACAGAGGCACTTCAGACTCTGATCAATGAGGTTCCAATCCGGGAACAGAAGCTAAGAAAATGAAATCGTTCTTATTTTGATGGATTCTCTCCTTTAACCTCTTCCTGGATATCTGTTATGCCCTTGTCTATTCCTGTGCTGTCCGGTGGGATAATACACACAATATGCACACCCAGGGTCAGGAACATTCTCTGTGGGAGTGAGCCTGAGCAACTAGACTAAAGCCCCTTCTTCCCAGGGTCCGTCACTGCTAACCAATCTGGGACCCAGTTCACTCCTGATGAATGCATTGAATTTCCACAGTTGCTGGCTATTGGCTGTTCCAGAAAAGGAGTTCACTAAAAAGATGTGGCCCCTGCTCTGGAAGGGGCATCCATGCTGTGTGCTGCCCGGAGAGTCAGGGAACCGCCAGCCCATGCCTGCCTTGGGATCTGGAGGCCATAGTGTTTTCTGAACTAAAGTCTGAGCCAGTAAGACACCCATGTTCTCTTAAGCAAAAAGCTAAAATCATTTAGGCCTGTAGCGTATTTTAAAAACGTCCATCCCACATTAAAACAACTCACATCCCCTGACACAGCCACCTCACATTCATGAGAGAACTTCCTACAACATCCCCTATCGAGGAAGTCTGACAGGACATGTTGTGATACTGGCATAGCATCAGGATGAGTAATGGTAAGTACCTGTGAGTAATGGAGTCACAACCGGGGATGAGGGACCCTTCGGAAGGGACCACGGGACCCACTATAAGGACCCCGCTGAAGACCCAGGAGCAATTATGGTTGGGCACAGACCTTAGGCATGAGCTTTTGTTTCCTTTAAGGCATTGATGATGAACATGTTCCCCGGCTTATGGGACCCTTGAAGGACCCAATGAAACCGTGCATGTTTAGGGCTCCACAGGGGGCCTGCTGTATACTAGGAGCTCTATAAATACATCTATTTCTGTTTTTCCTCTTATCAGAAACCACCAACAGTATTCATCCTCCTATCTCACCATCTATTCCTGATGACAGAGAGAAGATCAGGAACACAAGGCACAGGTGGGACTCAGCTTTTCCATGTGACCACCACTTCATCACGGATCTCCCCAACAGCAGAGCTTCAGCTGCCAAGAGAGGGTTTTGTAGGGGGGAGAAGACTGGATTTGTCCCTAACTAGCGATCATGACATACCGTCCCAAGCCAAGCCCCAGCACGGCTCAGGCCTGTAATCTTAGCACTGTGGGAGGCCAAGGTAGAAGGATTGCTTGAGCTAAGGAGTTGGAGAACATCTTGAGCAAGAGGGAGACCCTGTGTCTAGTAAAAATAGTAAATATTAGCACGATGTTGTGGTGCACAGCTATAGTCCCAGCTACTCAGGAGGCTAAGGCAAGAAGGTCACTTCAGCCGAGGAGTTGAAGGTGGCTCTGGGCTCGACTGAGGACATAGCACTCTACCCCGGGCATGGAGAGATCTGCAGTGTCTCTACCAGTATTAAGGTGCAACAAAGAATGCTTGGCACCTTTGTTGCACATCCTCCAGCTCAAGAGGAGGAGAGATACTTTTCCTTTCATAGAGCTCCCGTACCTCTCCACACCTCTATATTTTTGGAAGACAAAGGCATGCAAGGTCAAAGCAAAGAACATACAGATAGAATGTTTGGAAAGAACATATAGATAAAATCTCTGGTGCCCACATGTACTCACCAGCAAATTGGTATTAACGAATTAACACCTAAGTGGACATAGGAGTAACATTTATCTGGTGTCGGGAGGGGGGAGGAGGGCATGCGTATATACAACCACAATGAGGAAAATGTGCAACATTTGGGGGATGGACACGCATTAAGCTCTTACTCAAGGGGGAGGGGGCATGGGCAATAGATGTAACCTTAACATTTGTACCCCCATAATACGCTAAAATAAAACAAAAATCTCTCGTGCCAGTAAACACACTATTGGAAAGAAATCCAGTTAGTGATGTGCAATACATCCATGTTTGTCATGAGATTCCTTGGGACTCCTTCACTCCGTAGAGGAAAGGGCTGGGATTCAACATCAGTCACACTCGCATGAATTCCAAATCCTGCTATAGGCAGCCGAGTGATAAGCATTCATGTCCCAAGTTCTGTCTGCAGGACTGCCACATTTCCACCTTTCTCACAGTCCCTTTACCCAGGCCTTTAAGCCTTTTCGAATATTCTCTACAGGGCAATGGAGTGAGACTATGTCTCAAAGAGAAAAAATAAACATTATTATTTTTTTTTGGTAGAGATGGAAGTCTCTCTATTTTGTGCACTCTGGTCTCCAACTTGTGGCCTTGTGGGACCCTCCTGCCTCAACCGCTCAAGGAGCTGAGATTCACAAGTCTTGAGTCCCTACATCTGGCCAGTTAGGCTTCAATTTTTCCTATTGCAAAGGGAAGTAAGCTGTCTTCACTTTACCACACAGAAACCAAATCCAAATGCGTAGTGCTGAGATATCAGCAGCAACATCCCAGAACTCAAATATGAGGCTGAAACACATTCTGGGACTTCAGAGAATGACAAAACATTGGGTAGACAATTGGAGAACTGACTTCCATATGTAGGGTGACAATACTCGAATCTGCCCACCACTAACCCATGGAAAATTTCTCCCGATTTATAGCTTCTTCACTTGAAATGATGCAATGCAGGTGACAATCAGCTTCCTTACAATCTTGTATTTTCTGGCAGGAGACCTGTCCCTTCAACCCCGGAAAACCATCAGGAGAACATGAAGGGAGAAATACTCCTGAGGACAGCCAGAGACACCGGGGACAGATGGGACTTCCATCCCCAGACCCAGAAACTGCTCTGCTACTTGGGCAAAGGGAAAGCTAAAGACAGTGGCTGTTCAACAGTTCCACACTGTAGGGGGTTTGTTCCACAGGTCCCCTGGGCACAAACCCTTAGCCAGCCTTCCCACACTGCCAGGACTTTTGGGACCTCACCCACACAGGACAGGTGGCTGTCCTGTTGTACATGGTGTTAGAGCCAAGGCCAATGCTAGCTTAGGGGCTTTCTAGTGCCAAGAAAGAGCCCAAACTCCTGTCCAGCCTTCCCACCCTGCCGCCCTATCCCCTTTGGGACTTTTACCATTTGAGAGCTCAGAACGCTGAAGAGTTACTCAAACTGAGCAGATCCTGGGCTTAAGGCAGCATGACAGCAGCACACAGAGCACTTTCACTGCCCTAAACCTGCTCTGTGCTCTGCCCATTCATCCCTCCCTCCCACTCACCTCTGTCATCCACTGGGCTTTTTACACTCTCCCTACTTTGCCTTTGCCAGGGGCTCACATGGTGGAAATCACACAGCATGCAGCCTTTCCAGGTTGGCTTCTTTCACTGAGTAACAGCCACTGAAGTTTCCCCATGTCTATTCATACAGTAATAACATTCGATTGTTTGCATGATCAGAGTTTATGCATTCGCCTAATGAAGGGCCTCTTGGCAACTTCCAGTGTGAGCAGTTATGAATAGAGCCGCTGTGACCATCAGGGTGCAGGGCTACTCGCTTCGGTAAAGGGTAAAGAGCAAGACTGCCTGACCGCCCGGAAAGGGTGTGTTGCTAAATGATTTTTTCCCTTAACACACTTACCTGCTGGACAGAGACTGCTCCTTAGAGGGCGAGGACTGTGTCTTGTCACCCTGTGATCCCACAGCCAAGCGGGGAGCATGGCACATGGCAGAATGTTTGATGACTCTACAGGGCAGGGAAATCTTCATCATCAGCTTATAGCCAGTAAAATGCAAATGTGGGAATGTCAATATCAGCCGGGTATCAGTAAGATACACAAAATAGCAGTTGTGACACTGGGGTCACCTCATGTGGCCTACTGTTCAGAAGAGATGCATGTGGCAGAAATTCTCTTGTTTTTCACACCTGTTCCCCTGCTCCAGCAGGACAGCATCCTCAGCATAAGACACCCCGTAACACGGACACGGCACTCGGGTCTGCCCTTCCCTTCACCCTGGGCTCCTCTGCAGATGGTTCGGTTTAGTTTGCCTTCTTCAGACTTTTCTCTGCCTTCCTGTGCATCTCTATGTGCTCACAGACACATCGCACATTCTACCCTCATAGACACAGTTTCCCACTGCCCCATCCAGCATCTCACTCCTGTCCTCTCAAGTATAGGTCTCAAATGGTTTTCCTCATTCTTTGTAGCTGGCATGTATGATCAGTAGTTTATGCAACGAAGGGTCCACACGCTAGCCTCCTGCGTGTTTATGTCAATGCACGTTCTGCTGGTATTTCGATGACCAAGCACACCGTGTTAATACTAAAAATCACTGTGCACACGCAGGATTCTCTAGCTCCTAAACCCTTTCTTCTGTAATCCTGTCTGAGAGGTCACGTTCATCACCTCACAGACACGCTCCTCACACACTACAACTTACAAAACAAAAAGCACTAGGAAGGAAAAGAAAACTTGCTCTTGCTGTCATGTGATTCCCCATCACTACATTTTTTCTCTTTAGAGCAAAACTTCTCTAGAGTTCTCAACATCCCTGTTGGGCCGCAGAAATGTACAGCCCGTGTGGGGGAGAGACGGCCGCTCGAAAAGACTCAGAGTCCAGAGACTTGATGCAATAGCATGAGGATTTATTTACCAGCGCGCGCGGGGGCAAGCGAGCTAAGGAAGCTTGCCGCCCCGACCTTTTTTCCTTAGGATTTTTATAGACAGAAACCACACGCAGGTGGCTAGGGGTCACAGGGTGGGGGGAAAGTTTCATGGGCTTCGACCTTGCACAAACATGTACCAGATGAGCTCATGTCTAATTTCTAATCTTGGTCAGTAGTTTCCAAGGACTAAAGGCTGGGGAGTTACAGAGTGGCGCCGGCGGGGGAGGGAGTAGGGTTGAGCGAGCAGCGCCAGCGAGGGGAGGGAGTAGGGTTGAGCGAGCGGAATTTACAGAAGCAGAACGGTGAGTTAGATTTTTTTCTCCACATCCCTACTGCTACATGCTCATCTTTCATCTCTCTACAATTTTCTTTACAAACAATTCCAAGTACAGGGAACGGTGTGCTGAGAGTCATAGACCACACACGGACACGCACACGCGGCTACACACTCACAATGTCAGCATCTTGCCATGTGGCTTCAGACACCCCTGAGGGATGACCTCGCAGATTAACCTTCCTGGGTCCCCTTCCTTACTGCGGAAGCCCCTTCTCTTCCTTCCTGCCCAGAGGTCACCTCTGAATTCAATTCGTTTCTATATTATTACCATCCATGTTTTCATTATATTCTTCATACATGTGATCATGAATAAAAGAAATTATTTTCAATGTTGGTAAAATTCACATCGATGTCATACTTTATATATCCTACTCAATGTGCTTTCTCTGGGAAGATCTTCTTTGTCTGAGCTTTGTTTCTATCAATTCAAGTAGATTGAAAACTTCATTGTGTTTTGTTAGAATTCCTGGATACAAAGTTACAAACATTAGGCCAGGCACCATGGCTCATGCCTGTAATCCTAGCATTCTGGGAGGCCAAGGTGGGCTGATCCTTCAAGCTCAGGATTTTGAGACTGGCCTGAGCAACAGCGAGACCCCGAGTCTATTAACAACAACAACAAAAAAAGAAAGAAATTTATTGGACACCTAAAAATATATAGAACAAAATAGCCAGGCATGGTGGTGCATGCCTGTACTCCTAGCTACTTGGGAGGCTGAGGCAGGAGGATCACTTCAGACAGGAGTTTCAGGTTGCTATGAGCTAAGCCAACCCCATGGCACTCTAGCCCCGGCAACAGAGTGACACTCTGTCTCCGAAGCAAAAAAAAAAAAAAAAAAGAACGAGGATAGAAAAGAAATACAAAGATAGTGGTTCTAATACTGGAAAGGAAAAGTTAGCTAAGAGGTGATAGGGAAACTAACATGGCTTCTCTTTACACCCCAAATTTGCCAGTTATCAATGCACAAAGCGAGATTGCTTAGCCACACAACTGTTTTGATTTTAGGACTGGGGCATGCTGTTTATTTTAAGCAATCACTTTTTTTCTTTTTTGAAACAGAGTCTAGTTTTGTTGCTCAGGCTACAGTGAGTGCCCTGGCGTCAACCTAGCTCACAGCAACCTCAAACTCCTGGGCTCAAGCGTTCCTGCTGCCTCAACCTCCCGAGTAGCTGGGACAATAGGCACGGGTCACCATGCTCAGCGAATTTTTTCTATATATATTAGTTGGCCAATTAATTTGTTTTTTTTTTTTTAGAGACGGGGTCTCGCTCTTGCTCAGGCTGGATTCAAACTCTCGACCTCGAGCAATCCTTCTGCCTCGGGCCTCTCAGAGTGCTAGGATTACAGGCAGGCTTGAGGCACTCCGCCCAGCCAGGAATGAATTCTTGACTCTCATCCTATCCCTAATTCTTTCAGTTTCATGATTGGATATCTGATTCTGTCATTCAATATGGATAAAGCCAAAAAAGTCCATCAGGGGGAGCTGGGTGGAGCTTCAGGAATCTCATCAAATACCACATTCTGATTGGAAGCTGCTAGTTGAAAAGGGGAGGAGTAATTGGAAAGGTCAATGTGAGCTCCTGAAGATCCACAGAGACCCCAAAGCCCTAGAGACTTCTTCCACGTTTGGTAAGTCAGCCACCTCCATAGGGACCGTCCCATCTCATCTACAGTCACGCAGCCTGAGGTAGGAGATCTCTAGATGAAACAAAGAAGTACCCAGTCATTTTTTCTTTAAATGTAGTCTTGTCTTCATTGCAAAAATTCTGATTCATGATTTGCTTTACCTCACTTCAAACTTCTTTTATTTTATTTATATTTGAGAATACTATGTGGGTAGGAATGGGGAAAGAAGACTCTTCCTCTAGCCTGGACTCAAACTCCTGGCCTCTAAGAGTCCTGCCTGAGCTTCCCAAAGTATTCATTTTGGCATATGTCACGGTGCTCAGCCAAGATATCCTTCTAGTAATCCCCAGCCGAATGTGTGAACTGGGATCCCATGGTTCTAGGGATTAGGAATTTCTTCTCCAAAAGGGTGGATGCTAGCTGCCAGCCTGCTCAGCCACACTTCCCGTGGTTCCGGGATTTAGTGGAGCACTGAGTGAAAATCAGTGGGTTAGTGGCCAAGGCATCCCCTCCTTGGTAGTTAAGAGACAGTCCTCCTGTTGGCAGAGCTACGCCTTTATGGCCATGCAGTACAAAGTGCAATTGGGAGACTGTGAACTGGTCCACCTATGTAACACCAGGAACATCGGCCCTAGGAGAAGGTGGGGTGATCAGGACTGGACGGCAAAGGATGCCTTTTCTATGGATTTATCTTGAGGACTTTTTTCTTGCAGATTTTGATCAGGATGAGCCTCCAGGCCCCACCCAGACTCCTGCAACTTGCAGGGCAGAGCCTGCTGAGGGACGAGGCTGTGGCCATCCGTGATGTAAAGGAGCTTCCAAGTGACTTTTTCCCTCAACTATTCATGGAGGCCTTCACCAAGAGACAGAGAAAAGTCCTTACTGCCATGGTGCAGGCCTGGCCCTTTACCTGCCTGCCTCTGGGGTCCCTGATGCTGACCCTTGACCTGGAGACCCTAAGAGCTGTGCTGGATGGGCTGGATGTGCTGCTGGCCCAGAAGGTTCGCACCAGGTGAGGCTGACTCAGGGAGCCTGGTAGAGAGGGCCCAGGGGTCTGGGGACACACAGCTGGGTCAGGGAGAGTAGGAGCCTAAGGGTGGACCAGAGGCTCCTGATGGTGCCAGTGAGGAAGCTCAGAGACCTGCCCATTGCTGAGCCCACTCTGGGAAAGAGCCCCTGGAAGGCTGAGACTGTTCACCGTGCAGCAACACCAAATGAGAAAGAACCTGCTTCCTCCAGTGTCACTAAAGGCAAGAGAAGCGGACACTGGAATAGATCAAGTAGGGGAAAGTGCATGGAACAATCAAGAGCAAAAAGAAGCAGGGATGGGAGTGGCTGATGTGTGGGGTGTGGAATGAAGGCTCGGGTCCCAGCGGGCTTTGCCTAATCTGAGACTCTCCTGTGTTTTGCCCACAGTGGGTGCAAGCTTCAGGTGCTGGACTTAAGGCAAGTTGGTCAGAATTTCTGGAGCTTCTGGAGCGTGTGGTCTGCAGCCCCTGTGAGGCCCTCACGGGCCATGAGTCTGAGGAAAACAGAGGCCGACTGTCCATGCACAGGAAGGCAGCGACCACTGAAGGTTGTCGTAGACTTGCTTTATAGCATCCAAGATTGCCTCACACATGAATTTCTCATGTATGCCTGTGAATGGGCCCAGCAGAGGAAGGATTTAGTACACCTGTGCTGTAAGCGGTTGGACCTTTATGTTTGGAAATTTGGTAAAGTCAGGAAGTTTTTGGAAATGGTGGACCTGAACTGTATCGAGGACATTGAGGTGTACATCTACTGCCACAGGGATAGACTAGAACAATTTGTCCCTTACCTTATCCAGATGAAGAGTGTTCGTAATATCATCTTCCGCAACTTCCCGGGGTGGGGTGCCTGTTGCCCAACCATAGGGGAAGAAACCTGGACCGCAATGACCTCTACATTCCTCAAGCTTGACAAGCTCCAGAAGCTTCAACTGAAGGGGATCACCTTCAACGGGTACCATCCCCCTCTAGACAGGTGAGCAAGGACGGTGAGCTTGCTCTGCAGAGCAGACAAGAGCTTCCCTTGTGATAGTAAGCACTAAAGGACATTTACTCTGTGCCAGCAGCCAGGCATGTGACAGCGAAGGACACACATGTCAAACCCTTGGTGTGTTCACTGCTCTGTCCTGAAGCAGATGTCACATCACCTCCCCAGTGAAGGCAGAGGGATCACCTGGGGTAGAGGCTGCTCAGAAAGAGGAGCTACAAGGGGGCTCAGACACAGTGAGGGCAAATTCGAGAGTTACTCTTTACGAATGTGACTAGGTGGATATGCTGAGAAACAAGGTACAGGGAGGTTATTGAAGCAGGAAAAGCACGCCGCAGCTGCGCAGAGCACACACAAGCTACATTCCCGCCAGCGTAGTGAACGCCATCCTGTCTGTGACTGCCCCTCTGTCACAGGATGTTTGAGCACAGGAAAGGTGATTAACATGGGAACCACATGCTTGTGGAATAGAGGGTGAGGGAGCAGGACTCAAGAATTGTAAAAGGGATTTGCTGATAACACAGGTGTGTCAGTGAGCCCGCAGGATGGGAATCCCAGCTTCTGAGTGGGATCTTGCCCTGGCGTGTCCTTCATGCCTGTCTCCCAGTGGGCTCGTGCAGCCCAGAGACGTGGTTAGCTGCCAACAGGAGGACATAGCTTTAGAGGTTCTTTGGTCTTCATCTAGGGCCACAAGTGATGTGGTAGATGTCAGCCAATAGTGGGACAGACCAGAATGAGCAGTGTCTTGAACACCCAGCACCCTGTTTGTTGCCTATCATGAGGCCATGAAGACAAGCTTGTGTTTAGGTGACAAGCAGCCTTTAGCTGCTTCCCCACCAACCTTCACTCTCCACTGCTATTCCCAGGACTAAGTGCTCTCTCTCCCCAGGTGCCTCAAGACCCCCTTGGAGTCCTTGACAATTACTAAGTGTTGGCTTTCCGAATGGGAAATGGACCACCTGTTCCTGTGCCCAAGCATGCACCAGCTAAAGGAGCTGGACCTGACTGGCACCGAAGTACAAGATATCCATACCAAGACCCTCCAAACTCTACTAGAGAAAGTGGCAGCCACCCTGCAGGTCCTGATCTTGGAGGACTGTCTGATCAGAGACTTCCAGCTCAGTCACATCCTACCTTCCTTAAGCCGCTGCCACCAGCTGATGACCTTCAACTTCTGTGGGAACCAAATCTCCAAGGCTGCCCTAGAGAACCTGTTGCGCCACACCCTCGGGCTGGGAAAGTTAAAGTCAGTAATATACCCTGTCCCCCGAGAGTGTTATCATGGTGATTTTGAGCATATCTACTGGGGGAGATTTCTCCAGCTTCGGGCTTCGCTGATGGAGATACTGAGGGACACTCAGGACCTAAGGAAGCCTGAGGTGATTCTCTTTCGTACCCTGCCCTGCCGTACCTGTGGCAGCAGGGCATCCTATGACCTGGAGCCCAGTCCATGCAGCTGTGGGAGGCTTGGAAGGGAACCGTGAGAACCATGGAAGTGGTTCTAATGGAGGAGCCAGAAATAAAGGGTACATGAGCTTACAGGGTCTTGTTTCTCTTCTTATCAATTAACCTGCTTTTCAGTTTGAATCTCAGGGATCTCCAGTTCCTGATGTAGGGAACAGAGGCACTTCAGAGTCTGATTAGGGAAGTTCTACTGCGGGAACAGAAGCCATGAAAATGAAATCGTTCTTATTTAGGTGGATTCCCTCCTTTAACCTCTTCCTGGATATCTGTTATGCCCTTGTCTATTTCTGCGCTGTCCAGTCGGATAATACACACAATATTCATGTCCAGGGTCTGGAATGTTTTCTGTGGGAGTGACCCTGAGCCACTAGACTAAAGCCCCTTCTTCCCAGGGATCTTCACTGCTCACCAGTCTGGGATCCTGTTTACTCATGATCAATGGATTGAATTTCCACAGCTGCCTGCTATTGCCTGTGCCAGGAAGGGACTTCACTACAAAAATGTGGCCCCTGCCCTAGATGGGACGTCCTGCTGTGTGTTCCCAGGAGGTTAGAGCATGGCCAGCCCATGTCTGACTTGTGATTGGGAGGCCATAGCATTTTCTGAACTGAAGTCAGGGCCAGTAAAGATACAGATATTCTTATTAGAAAAAGCAAAAATCATTTAGGCCTGTAGCATATTTTAAATACATCCATCCCACATTAAAACAATACACATTCTTTTGCAAAGCTAAGTCATATTCTTGAGAGAATTTCCCATAACTTCTCCTATCGAGGAAGTCTCACAGGACAAGTTATGATAATGGCATAGCATCAGGATGAGTAATGGTAAGTACCTGTGAGTAATGGAGACACACCCTGAGGTGAGGGAACCTTTGAAAGGGGCCACGGACCCACGGGAAGGACCCCGCTGAAGACCTAGGAGCCAGTGTTCTTTGGGCACAGTCCTTAGGCATGAGCTTTAGTTTCCTTTAAGGCATTAATGATGAACATGTTCCCCGGCTTATGGGACCCTTGAAGGACCCAATAAAACTATGCATGTTTAGGGCTCTGCAATGGGCCTGCTGTATAGTAGGAGCTCTATAAATGCATCTATTTCTGTTTTTCCTCTTATCAGAAACCACCAACAGTATTCATCCTCCTATCTCACCATCTATTCCTGATGACAGAGAGAAGATCAGGAACACAAGGCACAGGTGGGACTCAGCTTTTCCATGTGACCACCACTTCATCACGGTTCTCCTAAACAGCAGAGCTTCAGCTGCCAAGAGAGAGTTTTGTAGGGGGGAGAATACTGGATTTGTACTTAGCTAGCGATCATGACATACCCTCAAAAGTCCAGATACACCACAGTGGCTCAGTCCTGTAATCCTAACACTGTGGGAGGCCAAAGTAGAAGCATCGCTTGAGCTCACGTTTGGACACCAGCCTGAGCAACAGGGAGACTCCGTCTCTAGTAAAAATAGTAAATATTGAACGGATGTTGTGGTGCACAGCTGTAATCCCAGCTACTTGGGAGGCTGAGGCAAGAGGATCGCTTCAGCCTAGGAGTTGCAGACAGCTCTGGGCTATACTGAGGACATGGCACTCTAGCCCAGGCATGGAGAGATCTCCAGCATCTCTACCAGTGTTACCGTGCAACAAAGATGGCTCCAGATCACATGCACAGGCTCAAGAGGATGAGAGACTCCTTTCCTTTCAAAGAGATCCAATACCTCTCCAAACCTCTGTATTTATTGAAGAGAAGGGCATGCAAGGTCAAAGCAAAGAACATACAGATAGAATGTTTGGAAAGAACATATAGATAAAATCTCTGGTGCCCACATGTACTCACCAGCAAACTGGTAGTAATGGATCAACACCTAAGAGGACATATAGGAGTAACATTTATCTGGTGTCGGGAGGGGGGAGGAGGGCATGCGTATATACAACCACAATGAGGAAAACGTGCAACATTTGAGGGATGGACACGCATTAAGCTCTTACTCAAGGGGGAGGGGGCATGGGCAATAGATGTAACCTTAACATTTGTACCCCCATAATACGCTAAAATAAAACAAAAATCTCTCGTGCCAGTAAACACACTATTGGAAAGAAATCCAGTTAGTGATGTGCAATACATCCATGTTTGTCATGAGATTCCTTGGGACTCCTTCACTCCGTAGAGGAAAGGGCTGGGACTCAACATCAGTCACACTCGCATGAATTCCAAATCCTGCTATAGGCAGCCAAGTGATAAGCATTCATGTCCCAAGTTCTGTCTGCAGGACTGCCACATTTCCACCTTTCTCACAGTCCCTTTACCCAGGCCTTTAAGCCTTTTCGAATATTCTCTACAGGGCAACAGAGTGAGACTATGTCTCAAAGAGAAAAACTAAACATTTTTTTTTTGGTAGAGATTTAGTCTCATTATTTTGTGCACTCTGATCTCCAACTTGTGGCCTCGTGCGATCCTCCTACCTCAACCGCTCAAAGAGCTGGGATTTACAAGTCTTGAGTCCCCACATCTGGTCAGTTAGGCTTCATTTTTTCTAACCGCAAAGGGAAGTAAGCTGACTTCACTTGGACACAGAAACCAAATCCAATACGTAGTGCTGAGATATCAGCAACAACATCCCAGAACTCAAATATGAGGCCGAGACACGATATGGGGCCTCAGAGAATGACAACACTCTGGGCAGACAATTGGAGAATTGACTTTCATATGTAGGGTGGCGCTCCCTCAATCTGCCCACCACTAACACATGGAAAATTTCTCCCGATTCATAGCTTCTCCACTTGCAATGTTGCAATGCAGGTGACAATCAGCAATCTTACAATCTTGTATTTTCTGGCAAGAGACCTGTCCCTACCTTGACCCCAGAAAACCATCAGGAGGACATGAAGGGTGAAATATTCCTGAGGATAGCCAGAGACACGGGGAGGAGTGGGACTTCCATCTCCAGCCCCAGAAACTCTGCCCTGCTACTTGACGAAACAGAAAGCTAAAGACAGTGGCTGTTCAGCAGTTCCACACTGTAGGGGGTTTGTTCCACAGGTGCCCTGGGCACAAACACTTAGCCAGTCTTCCCACAGTGCCAGGACTTTTGGACCTCACCCACGCAGGACACGTAACAGTCCTGTCCTACGTGGTGCTGAAACCAAGGGCAATGTCGCCTTTGGGACATCTAGTGCCATGAAAGAGGCCAAACTCCAGTCCAGCCTTCCCACACTGCTGCCCTATCCCCTTTGGGACTTGCCCCATTTGAGAGCAGCAGAGCGCTGAATAGTTACCGGAACTGAGCAGAACCTGGGCTTAAAGCACCGCCTAGAGCAGAGGAAGAGGCAGCATGACAGCAGCACACAGAGCACTTTCACTGCCCTAAACCTGCTCTGTGCTCTGCCCATTCATCCCTCCCTCCCACTCACCTCTCTCAACCACTGGGCTTTTTACACTCTCCCTACTTTGCCTTTGCCAGGGGCTCACATGGTGGAAATCACACAGCATGCAGCCTTTTCAGGTTGGCTTCTTTCACTGAGTAACAGCCACTGAAGTTTCCCAATGCCTACTCATACACTGATAATATTCGATTGTTTGCATGATCAGAGTTTATGCATTCGCCTAATGAAGGGCCTCTTGGCAACTTCCCAGTGTGAGCAGTTATGAATAGAGCCGCTGTGACCATCAGGGTGCAGGGCTACTCGCTTCGGTAAAGGGTAAAGAGCAAGACTGCCTGACCGCCCGGAAAGGGTGTGTTGCTAAATGATTGTTTCCCTTAACACTCTTACCTGCTGGACAGAGACTGCTCCTTAGAGGGCGAGGACTGTGTCTTGTCACCCTGTGATCCCACAGCCAAGCGGGGAGCATGGCAAGTGGCAGAGTGTTTGACGACTGTACAGTGCAGAGAAATCTTTATCATCAGCTTAAAGCCAGTAAAATGCAAATGTGGAGATGTCAATATCTGTCGGCTATCAGTAATATGCACAAAATAGCAGTTGTGACACTGGGATCACCTCATGTGGCCTACTGTTCAGAAGAGGTGCACATGGCAGAAATTCTCGTTTTTCACACCTGTTCCCCTGCTCCAGCAGGACGGCATCCTCAGCGTAAGACACCCCGTGACACGGACACGGCACTCGGGTCTTCCCTTCCCTTCACCCAGAGCTCCTCTGCAGATGGTTCAGTTTAGTTTGCCTTCTTCAGACTTTCCACTGCCTTCCTGTGCATCTCTATGTGCTCACAGACACGTCGAATTTTCTCTTCCCTCATAGACACAATGTGCCACTGCCCCATCCAGCATCTCACTCCTGTCCTCTCAAGCATAGGTCTCGAAGGGTTTTCCTCATTCTTTGTAGCTGGCATGTATGATCAGTAGTTTATGCAACGAAGGGTCCACACGCTAGCCTCCTGCGTGTTTATGTCAATGCACGTTCTGCTGGTATTTCGATGACCAAGCACACCGTGTTAATACTAAAAATCACTGTGCACACCCGGGATTCTCTCCAGCTCCTCAACGCTTTCTTCTGTGATTACCATATCTCTTCAACATTATCTGTCTAATCCTGTCTGAGAGTTCACGTTCATCACCTCACAGACACGCTCCTCACACACTACAACTTACAAAACAAAAAGCACTAGGAAGGAAAAGAAAACTTGCTCTTGCTGTCATGTGATTCCCCACCACTACATTTTTTCTCTTTAGAGCAAAACTTCTCTAGAGTTCTCAACATCCCTACTGCTACATGCTCATCTTTCATCTCTCTACAATTTTCTTTACAAACAATTCCAAGTACAGGGAACGGTGTGCTGAGAGTCATAGACCACACATGGACACGCACACGCGGCTACACACTCACAATGTCAGCATCTTGCCATGTGGCTTCAGACACCCCTGAGGGGTGACCTCGCAGATTAACCTTCCTGGGTCCCCTCCCTTACTGCGGAAAGCCCTTCTCTTCCTTCCTGCCCAGAGGTAACCTCTGAATTCAATTCGTTTCTGTATTATTACCATCCATGTTTTCATTATATTCTTTTTTTTTTTTTTTGAGGCAGAGTCTCACTTTGTTGTCCAGGCTAGAGTGAGTGCCCTGGTGTCAGCCTAACTCACAGCAACCTCAAACTCCTGGGCTCAAGCGATCCTACTGCCTCAGCCTCCTAAGTAGCTGGGACTACAGGCATGCGCCACCATGCCCGGCTAATTTTATATATATATATATTTTTAGTAGTTTAGATAATTTCTTTCTATTTATAGTAGAGATGGGGTCTCGCTCTTGCTCAGGCTAGTTTTGAACTCCTGACCTTGAGCAATCCTCCCACCTCGGCCTCTCATTATATTCTTTATACATGTGATCATCAATAACAGAAATTATTTCCAATGCTGGTAAAATTCACATCGATGTCATACTTTATATATCCTTCTCAATGTGTTTTCTCTGGGAAGATCTTCTTTGTCTGAGATTTGTTTCATTCAATTCATGTAGATTGAAAACTGCATTCTATTTTGCTAGAATTCTGGGATAGAAAGCTACACACATTAGCCAAGGCACAGTGGTTCACGCCTGTAATCCTAGCAGTCTGGGAGGATGAGGTGGGCTGATCCTTTCAGCTCAGGAGTTTGAGACCGGCCTGAGCAACAGCAAGACACGGAGTCTTCGAATAACAACAAAAAAAAAAAAGAAAGAAATTTACTGGACACATAAAAATATATAGAACAAAATAGCCAGGCATGGTGGTGCATGCCTGTACTCCTAGCTACTTGGGAGGCTGAGACAGGAGGATCACTTCAGACAGGAGTTTCAGGTTGCTATGAGCTAAGCCAACCCCATGGCACTCCAGCCCCGGCAACAAAGTGACACTCTGTCTCCAAAGAAAAAAAAAAAAAGAACGAGGATAGAAAAGAAATACAAAGATAGTGGTTCTAATACTGGAAAGGAAAAGTTAGCTAAGAGGTGATAGAGAAACTAACATGGCTTCTTTTTCCACCCGAAATTTGCCGGTTATCAATGCACAAAGCGAGATTTCTTAGCCACACAACTGTTTTGATTTTAGGACTGGGACAGGCTGTTTATTTTAAGCAATCACTTATTTTTTTTTTGAAACAGAGTCTAGTTTTGTTGCTCAGGCTACAGTGAGTGCCCTGGCGTCAACCTAGCTCACAGCAACCTCAAACTCCTGGGCTCAAGCGTTCCTGCTGCCTCAACCTCCCGAGTAGCTGGGACAACAGGCACGGGTCACCATGCTCAGCGAATTTTTTTCCATCTATATTGGTTGGCCAATTAATTTCTTTGTATTTTTTATTAGAGACGGGGTCTCGCTCTTGCTCAGGCTAGATTCAAACTCGAGACCTTGAGCAGTCCTCCTGCCTTGGGCCTCCCAGAGTGCTAGGATTACAGGCAGGCGTGAGGAACTCTGCCCAGCTAGGAATGAATTCTTGACTTTCATCCTATCCCTAATTCTTTCAATTTCACGATTGGATATCTGCTTCTGTCAATCAATACACAGAAAGTCAAAAAGTCCATCAGGGGGAGCTGGGTGGAGCTTCAGGAATCTCATCAAATACCACATTCTGATTGGAAGCTGTTAGTTGAAAAGGGGAGGAATGACTGAAAAGGTCAATGTGAGCTCCTGAAGATCCACAGAGAGTCCCAAAGCCCTGCAGACTGCTTCCACATTGGGTAAGTCAGCCACCCCCAGAGGGACAGTCCCATCTGATCTACAGTCAGCCAGTCTCAGGTAAGGGAGCTCTAGATGACACAGAAAAGTACCCAGTCTTTTTTCCTTTCAATGTAGTCTAGTCTTCATTGCAAAAATCCTGATTCATGATGTGCTTGACCTCACTTCAAACTTCTTTTCTTTTCTTTTCTTTCCTTTTTTCTTTTCTTTTCATGTCAGAATATGATGGAGTTAGGAATGGGGAAAGAAAGCTCTTCCTCTTGCATGGACTCAACTCCTGGCCTCAAAGCATCCTGCCTCAGCCTCCCAAAGTGTTGATTTTGGCGTGAGCCACAGTGGCCAATCAAGATATCCTTCTAGTAATCCTCAGCCAGATTGTGTGAACTGGGATCCCATGGTTCTAGGGATTAGGAATTTCTTCTCCATAGGGTGGAGGCTAGCCCTCAGCCTGCTCAGTCACACTTCCCGTGGTTCCGGGAATTAGTGGAGCACTGACTGAAAATCAGTGGTGCAGTGGTCAAGCTGTCCCCTCCTCGGTATTAAAAGACAGTCCTCCTGTTGCCAGAGGGACACCTTCATGGGCATGGAGTGCAAAGTACAATTGGGAGACTGTGGACTGGTCCACTTCTGCCACAGCAGGGACATCAGGTATAGGAGAAGGTGGGGTAATCACTACTGGACTGCAAAGGATGCATTTTCTATGGATTTATCCTGTGGACTTTTTTCTTACAGATTTTCATCAGGATGAGCCTCCAGGCTCCACCCAGACTCCTGCAACTGGCGGGGCAGAGCCTGCTGAGGGACGAGGCTGTGGCCATCCCTGCTGTAAAGGAGCTACCCAGGGAACTTTTCCCACAACTGTTCATGGAGGCCTTCACCAAGAGACAGAGAAAAGTCCTGACGGCCATGGTGCAGGCCTGGCCCTTCACCCACCTGCCTGTCGGGTCTCTGTTGCCGACTCCTGACCTGGAGACCCTAAGAGCTGTGCTGGATGGGCTGGATGTGCTGCTGGCTCAGAAGGTTCGCCCCAGGTGAGGCTGACCCAGGGAGCCTGGTAGGGAGGGTACAGGGGTCTGGGGACACACAGCAGGGTCATGGAGAGTTGAGGCCCAAGGGTGGACCAGAGGCTCCTGGTGGTGCCAGTGAGGAAGCTCAGAGACCTGCCCATTGCTGAGCCCACTCTGGGAAAGAGCACCTGGAAGGCTGGGACTGCTCACCGTGCAGCGACCCCAAATGGGAAAGAATCTGCTTCCTCCAATGCCAGTAAAGGCAAGAGAAGCAGACAAAGGAAAACATCCAGTTGGGAAAGCGCATGGAACAATGGAGAGGGCAAAGCAGGGATGGGAGTGGCTGATGTCTAGGGTGGAAATGAAAGTTCAGGTTGCAACGGTCTTTGCATCACTCAGAGACCCTCCTGTGTTTTACAAAACCACAGTGGGCGGAAGCTGCAGGTGCTGGACTTACGGGAAGTGGATGGGAACTTCTGGAGCCTCTGAAGTGTGTGGTCTGCAGCCCCTGTGAGGTCCTCGCGGGCCAAGAGTCTGAGGAAAACAGAGGACTATCCATGCACAGCAAGGCAGCGACCACTGAAGGTGGTCGTAGACTTGCTTCTCGGCATCCAAGACCTCATCCCACATGAATTTCTCACGTATCTCTGTGAATGGGCCCAGCAGAGGAAGGATTTAGTACACCTGTGCTGTAAGCGGTTGGACCTTTATGGGACCTATGTCAATGACGACAGCAAGATTTTCGAAATGGTCGACCTGAACCATATCCAGCACGTTGAAGTGCACACCTACTGGGACACGGATAGTTTAGAAGACTTTTTCCCTTATCTTATCCAGAAGAAGAGTGTTCGTAAAATCATCTTCCCCCACTTCCTGGGGTGGTTCAACGGTCAGATAGACATATGGGAAGACATGATGACAGAATTAACCACTAAATTCTTCAAGCTGGACAAGGTACAGAAGTTTAAACTGCAGGGCAGCAACTTCCTCGTGGACCATCTCAAGTTATTCAGGTGAGCAAGGATGGTGAGCTTGCTCTGCAGAGCAGACCAGAGCTTCCCTTGTGACTGTAAGCACTAAAGGACATTTACTCTGTACCAGCAGCTGGGCATGTAACAGCCAAGGACACACAGGATGTCAAAGTCTTGGTGTGTTCACTGCTCTGTCTTGAAGCAGATGTCACATCACCTCCCCAGTGAAGGCACAGGGATCAACTGGGGTAGAGGCTGCGAGAGCGACAGTGCTGGACAGCTAGCTACAGGGGGCCTCAGACACAGTGAGAGCGAGTTCGAGAGTTACTTTTTAAGAAATGTGAGTAAGTTGCTGAGAAACAAGGTACAGGGAGGTTATTGAAGCAGGGAAAGCACGCCGCAGCTGCGCAGTGCACACACAAGCTACATGCCCGCCAGCGTAGTGAACGCCATCCTGTCTGTGACTGCCCGTCTGTCACAGGATGTCTGAGCACAGGAAAGGTCATTAACATGGGAAACACATGCTTGTGGAATAGAGGGTGAGGGAGCAGGACTGAAGAACCGTAAAAGGGGTTTCCTGATCACACAGGCGAGTCAGTTATCCCACAGGCTGAGAATCCCAGCTGCTGTTGCTGGATCTTGACCTGGGGTGTCCTTTTAGGGTGTCTCCCAGTGGGCTCATGCAGCCCAGAGATGTGGTTAACTGCCAACAGGAGGACACAGCTTTAGAGGATCTGTGGGCTTGACCCAGGGGCACAAGTGATGGTGGGAGGAGTCAGCCTACAGAGGGACAGACCAGAATGAGCAGTCTTGCATACACAGCACCCAGGGTGTTTGCCATCATGAGCTGGTGAAGACAAGCTTGCTTGTGTTTGGGTGACACATTCTCCTGCCCTGTGCTGCTTCCCCATCAGTCTCCTCTCACCACTGCTATGCCCAGGACTAAGTGCCTTCTCTCTCCCCAGGTGCCTCAGGACCCCCTTGAAGTCCTTGACACTGAGTGCTGGATATTTGATTTGCAAATGCACACCCTGTTCATGGACCCAATCATGCATCAGCCAGAGGAGCTGTACCTGACTGGCACCATGCTGAGAACTTTGGAATCCGAGTTCCTCCTAATTCTACTGGAGAAAGTTGCAGCCACCCTGCAGGTCCTGATCTTGGAGGACTGTTGGATGACAGACTCCCAGGTCCATGACATCCTACCTTCCTTAAGCCGCTGCCACCAGCTGATGATCTTCAACTTCTGTGGGAACCTAATCTCCAAGGCCATCCTAGAGAACCTGTTGCACCACATCCTCGGGCTGCAAAGGTTAAACTCAGTGATAAACCCTGCCCCTTAGGAGTGTTATCGTTATTTTAAGGATATCTACTGGGAGAGATATCTCCAGCTTTGGGCTTGGCTGATGGAGATACTGAGGGACACTCAGGCCTTAAGGAAGCCCGAGGTGATTCTCTTACATACCCTGCCCTGCCGTACCTGTGGCAGCAGGGCATCCTATGACCTGGAGCCCAGTCCCTGCAGCTGTGGGAGGCTTGGAGGGAAACCGTGAGAACCGTGGCAATGGTTCTAAGAGAAGAGCCCGAAATAAAGGGAACATGAGCTTAAACTGTCTAGTGTCTTCCGTGATCAATTAAACTGCTTTTTGGTGTCAATCTCCAGTTATTGATGTAGGGAATAGAGGCACTTTGGAGTCTGATCAATGAGGTTCCACCCCGGGAACAGAAGCTATGAAAATGAAATTGGTCTCATTTTGATGGATTCCCTCCTTTAATCTCTTCCTGGATATCTGCTCTGCCCTTGCCTATTTCTCAAGGAAAGTCAATGCTTTCTTCTGTGATTACCTCATGTCTTTAAGATCATCAGTTTAATCCTGTCTGAGAGGTCATGTTCATCATCTCACAGACACACTCTTCACTCACTACAATTTACAAGAAAAACCACTAGGAAGGAAAAGAAAAATTGTTCTTCCTGTCATGTGATTCCCTACCATTTCGTTTTTTCTCTTTAGAGCAAAACTTCTCTAGAGTTCTCAACATCCCTATTGATACATGCTCATCTTTCATCTCTCCAGTTTTCTTTACAAACAATTCAAAATACAGGGAACAGTGTGCTGAGAGTTATAGACAAGACATGGACACGCACACTTGGCTTCACACTGACAATATCAGCATCTTGCCATGTGGCTTCAGACACCCCTAAGGGGTTATCTCGCAGATTAATCTTCCTGGGTCCCCTACTCCTGAAGCCCCTTCTCTTCCTTCCTGCCCAGAGGTAACCATTGAATTCAATTCGTTTCTATATTATTACCATCCATGTTTTCATTATATTCTTCATACATGTGTTCATCAATAACAGAAATTATTTTCAATATTGGTAAAATTCACATCAATTCCATACTTTATATATCCTTCTTAATGTGCTTTCTGAGGAAAGATCTTTTCTTTGGAGATTTCTTTCTATTAATTCATGTAGATTGAAGACGGCATTCCATTTTCCTCTAATTTACTGATACAAAACTACACAGAATAAGGCTGGACATGCTGGCTCAGGACTGTAATCCTAGTAGTCTAGTGTGGGAGGCTGAGTCGGGCAGATCGTTTGAGCTCAGGAGTTTGAAGTTGCTGTGAGCTAGGCTGACACCACAGCACTCTAGCCCAGGAAACAGAGGGAGACTCCGTCTCAAAAAAAAAAAAAAAAGTAAAGGTGACCCTTAAACATTGGAATCAGAGGCGCCAATCCCCCCATATTCAGAAATCCACATGTAACTTGTGTCTCCCTCAAAACTGTACTATAGATATACTACTCTTGAGCAGAAGCCTTGTGGATAATGTAAACAGTAGACTGACACATATTTTGGATGTTATATGTATTATATACTGTTTTTCTTTTTCTTTTCTTCCCTTCCTTCCTTTTTTTTTCTTTTTTTTTTTTTTTTTGAGACAGGGTCTCCCTCTGCCACCCTGGGTAGAGTGCAGTGGTGTCATCATAACTCACTGCAACCTCAAACTCCTGGCCTCAAGCGATTCTCCTCCTACCTGCCTCAGCCTCCTCAGTAGCTAGGACTACAGGCATGCACCACCACGCCTGGCTAGTTTTTTCTATTTTTGGTAGACACTACAGACGGGGTCTCACTCTTGCTCAGGCTGTTCTCTAACTCCTGAGCTCAAGCGATCAACCAGCCTCGGTGTGGGGGACAGTTGAAGCAGGGCCTCGAGGAGATCAGCTGCTTCTCCCCATGGAGCCAAGTCCCTTAGATAGGGGTCGCCACAGAAGATAAGAAAATTGATACGAAATAGAGAGAACAAAAGAATACACAGTGTCTAATGTATAGTTTACAGTTTTATATAAAAAGATCAGAATAATCACAGCTGTGTACTCAGGAGACTGGGCATATTCTCTGTCAATGTCCAGCAATGTAGTTAGATTCACACAGGTTTTTATAATCACAGATAGCAATTACCAGTTGTCATGGTAACATACTTACATATCAGGGAATGCAGTTGCTAGGGGAGACAGGTAGTGGGTTGGGGTCAAAAGTCCTCTCAAAGGGCTTCTAATCTATCTAGGTGAACAAACAGGTATAAAGTCTTTCAGGGACTAACTTCTAAATTCTAAGTGGTAGTTGTCAATTAACAAAGGTATAACAAGAGAGCAATAGTGACTATATTTTTTTGATCTAGTTACTGTGGACTTAAAGTCAGTCAGGAGACAGCAGGAAGCCTGTGTTTTACAAAACAAGTTATTTATAACCACTGGGGCCTGTCTCTGGGCAAAGGGCACTCATTGTCTCTGGCTCCCATCCTGTGGGTCATATTTGCCCTGCCTTGTCTTTCAAGGAAGCAGGGAAGCTCACAGATTTTGAGATACCAGGAAGCATTCCTGGAATCCCTCCTGGAGCCATGAGAGCCCTTCCTTGATAGCAGCCTCTGATAAGTGAACCACTGAGGTCACACATTCCTTCAGTGCAAAAGCCTGCAAACTCCAGTTTCTGTCTTTAATACAGTAATATGGGGCGATACAATAAAATAATGGTCTTATGAACTACATCTCATTAATTCCTCAATCATATTTTCCCAATACCTCGGCATCCTGGAGAGCTAGCATTCCAGCCATGAGCCACCACACCCATCCTGCATTATATATTGTTTTATTAAAATAAATTAAGAAAAAAAATAAATAAATAAAATAAAATAAAATAAATTAAGGTGTAGAAAAGAAAATGTCATTGAGAAAATCATAAAGAAGACAAAATATATTGGCTACTTGTCCAGGGGAAGTGAATCATCACAGGTTTGCATCCTTATCATCTTCACGTCCTCATGGTAAGTAGCCTGAGAAGAAGGAGAGAGAGGAGGGGTTTGACTTGGTGTCTTGAGGGTGGCAGAGGCAAAAGAAAATCCATGGAAAAGTGGACAAGCACAGTTCAAGGGTAAACTGTACGTAGTTTGATGAGTGGGATTCTTGGATTCATCTAAAATATCAGTTTATGTTTCTCTTTATAAGAGACTATATTTCCCTAATAAATAAAGGTGATGAATATATTTTTGTATGCTTTGTCCACATTTGTGTGTATTCTTATGAAACATGTCTTTTCAAGCCTTTTGCCCAATTCTTTTTGTCTTATTGTTATTGAGTTGTAAACATTTTTTAAATATATATTCACACTATAATTTCTTTTTCTTTTCTTTTTTTTTTTGAGACATAGTCTAGCTTTGTTGCCCAGGCTTGAGTGAGTGCCGTGGCATCAGCCTAGCTCACAGCAACCTCAAACTCCTGGGTTCAAGTAATCCTACTGCCTCAGCCTCCCGAGTAGCTGGGACTACAGGCATGCACCACCATGCCCAGCTCATTTTGTCTATATATATTAGTTGGCCAATTAATTTCTATCTATTTATAGTAGAGACAGGGTCTCGCTCTTGCTCAGGTTGGTTTCGTACTCCTGACCTCAAGCAATCTACCCGCCTCAGCCTCCCAGAATGCTAGGATTATAGGCAAGAGCCACCGCGCCCGGCCTATAATTTCTTGTTAGATATATTTACTGTGGTTATCTTCTCCCAGGGTGTCCTTGTCTCTTTTTTAAATGTCACCTTTAGAAAATCCAAATTGTAGGCCGGGGCTCACAGCTGTAATCCTAGCACTCTGGGTGCCCGAGGTGGGAGGAACCCTCAAGGTCAGGAGTTTGAAACCAGCCTGAGCAAGAGCAAGACCCCGTCTCTAAAAAAAAAATTTTTTTTTCTTTTTATTTTTTTTTTTTTTTTTACTGACAAATCTTGCTTCTAATCTACAAAAAAATTGAAAGAAATTAATTGTCCAACTAAAAATATATAGAAAAAATTAGCCAGGCATGGTGGCGCATGCCTGTAGTCCCAGCTACTCGGCAGGCTGAGGCAGAAGGATTGCTTGAGACCAGGACTTTGAGGTTGCTATGAGCTAGGCTGACGCCACAGCACGCTAGCCCAGTCAACAGAGTGAGACTCTGTCTCAAAAAGAAAAAAAAGAAAATCCAAATTTTAAATTGTATTGCAGTCTCTTTTATCAATTTTCTCATTTATCATTTTTGCTGTTGGGTACTAGTTTAAGAATTCTGTCTACCTTAAGTTTACAAAGATTTGTATCCTAAATTTTCTACTACCGTGTTTCCCCGAAAATAAGACAGGGTCTTGTATTTATTTTTCTTCAAGAAGACACCTAGGGCTTATTTTCAGTGGATGCGTTATTTTTTTTAAATATGGTACAACAATTTACATTCATTCAAACATAGCTAAGTCGTCTTCTTCTGGAATATCATCATTATTCTCCAAACCCCGAATTCCATCCTGAATTTCTTGCGACTCGATTTCCTTTAAAACCATTGGCCCCAATCTCTCATGTCGAGCACTAGAGCTCTCATGGGCAGATGAGAAAGGCTGCTGGTCTTCTTTACCGCTCTACTATGAAATGCATGGGTTGTGCAGATACACTGCGTAGCCACATCCATCACTAGGTCTTATTTTCCAGGTAGGGTTTATATTGTGCAAATGGCTTAGAAATCCTGCTAGGGCTTATTTTATGGGTAGGGCTTATTTTCAGGGAAACACGGTACATGGGAGGCATACATTGGTTTGGCCCGAAAAGGTGCACCATCTCAAAACCAGGGCTTACAGGTTATCATGGGTTTGAAGATTTTTTGGCTTGTAATAGGTTAAAGACATGAAGCTTTGTCTAGAAGTTTGGAATGTTTTAACATAAGGAGCTGTTATCAGAGATAAGCCACTAGACATAGATTGGTTGTGTAAATTGAGGACCAGTAGGTTCATCTTGCATACCCTTAGGCCTATTAAATGGTAACAAAGGATGTCCCAAAGAAGGGAGGGGGGCATGATAAGGTATGTCAGACCTCCTTCCTCCTGGTAGGCACTGTAATTTTAGGATATTCCTTTGCACAGCAGGAGATCCATTTAGTCCGATGGTGGTAGGGTAAGCCTTAACATTTTTAGTTCACAGGGCTTAGAAACCAACACCCGCCATGGTTGGGCGGTGGCTGATGGCTCTAATCCTAGAACTCTGGGAGGCCAAGGCAGGCGGATCCTTTGCGCTCAGGAGTTTGAGACCAGCCTGAGCAAGAGCAAGACCCCATGTCTACTAAAAAAAATAGAAAGAAATTATTTGGACAACCTAAAATATATAGAAAAAATTAGCCAGGCATGGTGGCACATGCCTGTAGTCCAGCTACTTAGGAGGCCGAGGCGGGAGGATCGCTCAAGGTCAGGAGTTCAAAAACAGCCTAGCAAGAGCGACACCCCGTCTCTACTAAAAATAGAAATAAATTAATTGGCAAACTAAAAATATATGGAAAAAATTAGCCAGGCATGGTGGTGCATGCCTATAGTACCAGCTACTTGGGAGGCTGAGGCAGAAGGATTGCTTGAGGCCAGGAGTCGGAGGTTACTGTGAGCTAGGCTGAGGCCAGGACACTCTAGCCCAGGCAACAGAGTGAGACCCTATTTCAAAATAAAAAACAAGAAAAAATTAGCTGGGCATGGTGGCACATGCCTGTAGTCCAGCTACTTGGGAAGCTGAGGCAGGAGGAACACTTGAGCCCAGGCATTTGAGGTTGCTGTGAGCTAGGCTGAAGCCATAGCACTCTAGCCTGGGCAACATAGTGAGACTCTATCCCAAACAAAACAAAACGAAACCAACACCCCCAAATTTGGAATTTTGATATGCTGGACTGGAGAAGGCTCAAGGTCAAGGCTTTAGTTCACAGGGCTTAGAAACCAACACCCCCCCTCTTACCTTCTCCTGCCTTAAACCAGTTTAAATTTTTTTAATCTCCCTCAAATCTAGACCTACCACTCCCTTCTGCCCCTCCCCAAATGCATGTCACCAGGAGCAGGAGGGCGGCTGGGGGTCAGCCCCTGGGGAATGCTGACCAGGCAACTACAGAAGTGGACATCAGCCAGCATATCCCCCTCCTGTAGGTATTGTGGACGTTGGTGGCATGGTGGAGGTCCTGTGTTTATGGAGAGGAACAGCTCTTGAACAGAGTCCTCCAGCCTGCTTTGGCTTTGGAAGGATCACACTTTGCATTGGGCGACAGATTGCCCTCCTTTTTCTACTGTGTTCCAATTCTATACCATTTTCACTCGATGTTTAGCTCACATCTCAATTCTGCAAAAGGGAAAGCTGCTTATTCATCTGCTGAGCCATGATGAACAAATAATGATGATTAAAGAATTAAATAAAAAGCCATTTGCCTGCATATACCAGGGCCCATTTCACTGGGTGTGTGTGTGTGTGTGTGTGTGTGTGTGTGTGTGTGTGAGGATTAATTGAATCAATGCACAAAAAATTCTTCAAATGGTGTCTTGGAAGGGAGACCATGCTCTACTGAGACTGTACTGGAAAAAAAAGTGTCCCCTCAAGATTCATGTCCACCTGGACCTCTGAATGTGACTGTCTTTACACACAAGTTCTTTGCAGATATAATTGCTGTAGCTAAGTTGAGATAGATATCCTGAATTAGAGTGGTCCCTGAATCCAGTAACGGGTGTCCTGACAAGAAGAGGAGAGAATGCAGCGGAACACGGACTCACACAGCCATGTCACTACAGACGCAGCCACAAGCCAAGGAATGCCAAGCCTTGCCAGCCACTGCCAGGATCTCCATGGAGCCTCCAGAGGAAACATGTGCCTGCTCATACCTTCATGTTGGATTTCTGGCCTCCAGAACAGTGAGGGAATACATTTCTGTTGTTTTAAGCCACCTACTTTGTGAGACTGTTTTGGAAGCCTCAGAACTAATACAGCCTGTCTCTGCGAAATGTCTTGTCTGACTCTCAGGCCTCTCTGGCATCCCTGGGAGAGATGACATTTTAAACTTTCATTACTCATTCATCATACGTGGCTCAGAATGATACCTATATAGTTCTTGAAAGCATAAAAGAGGAACAGAAAAATAATACAAAGATACAATTGGTGGAAACAGTGGAAAGGAAAAGTTAGCTAAGAGATGACAGGGTAACTAAAATGGCTTCTTTACATACCAAATTTACCAGTTTTCAATGGACAAAGCAAGATTTCTTAGCCACACAACTGCTTTGATTTTAGGACTAGGGCATACTGTTTATTTTAAGCAGTCTCTTATTAATATTGTTTAAAATAGAAGAATTGAGATTGTCAGAGGTTTCTTAGTCAGGGCTCTGCTACTCATTTATGGTGTGATCTAGAGAAGTCACCCGGCTGAACTATATGACGTTATGGATGAATAAAGCCCTCTCTAGGTGGGAGGGTGAGGAGGGGATAGGTACATACAAACATATGAGTGAGATTAGCAATGTTTAGGGGATGTTTAGGCTTGAAGCTCTGACTCGTGGGGGGAGGGCATGGGCAATATATATAACCTTAACATTTGTACCCCCATAATATGCTGAAATAAAAAAAATTAAAAAAAGAAGAAGCACATAAGAGTTGTTGTAAAGCTTAAAAAAAATAATAATAATAAAAAGAAGAAGACAAAAATGAGACATAGAGAAATTAAGTAACTTGCCCAACATCACAGAACTAGTAAATGACAGCTGGGTCAGAAATCCAGGCAGCCCAGCTCCAGAGCCCAAAGGCTGCACCATCACTCTGCTCTGTCCTCTGCTGCATTGTCTCCAGGTTAATAATATATGATATACCCTATTCTTTTTTACAGGTGCAAAATATTCCACAGAATTAGTTTAATGTAATGTAATAATGATTCCCTTGCTTTTAACTAATCATTCACTGTTATATTTAATGATAAAAATCCTTACTTGTATATCTTTGTGCATGTGCATAAATATTTTTCAACAAGGAAAAAAAAATAATAAAGCCCTGTCTGAACTTGGGCTTTATTCATTGATAAAATGGGCACAATCATACGTATATCAGTACCTGAACAATCTGAAGAAATTAGAATAGGATTTGAGAGACTCACAAAAAGACTCTTCACTCAGGGACAGGATGTAGGCCATGAATCATAAGAACTTCCCCAGATGGTCAATTGGGAAGCCTGCCAGATGTGACCTGTAGGGTCTCACTGCCAATTTGCAGATGCAGACAGCAGAAAGAACAACCCGGATGTTCGCATCACACTCATCTGGGATGATGGGGTCCTTTAGACCCTTTCTCTCAATAAAAATGAGTTAATCATCTTGTCAGCAAAATACATTGTCGGCTGAGTGCAGTGGCTCAGGAGGCTGAAGCAGGAGGATCGCTTGAGCCAAGGAGTTCGAGGTTGCTGTGAGCTAGGCTGATGCCACGGCACCACAGACCGGGCAACAGAGTAAGACTCTGTCTCAAAAAAAATTAAAATTAAAGGTCAGCCAGGTGCGGTGGCTCATGACTGTAATCCTAGCACTCTGGGAGGTGGAGGAGGGAGGATCGCTCAAAGTCAAGAGTTCAGTGAGACTCTGTCTCAAAAAAATATATATATATTGTCTACTTAACAGGCAAAAAGAGAAAGAGAAAGAGACTCTCTTTAAAAATAATATTTGCCATGAAATGACTAATGCAATGAGAACAGGTGTAGGCATTTTCCCAGAAGTAAAGGAATACAGGGTTTCAAAAGGAAAAACCAGGAGGGTTACATGAGTCATGGAGAAAAAATCATCCTTGGCTACTAGAATCAATACCAGGGTGGTCTCAGTCTAATACTTTTTTTTTTTTTTTTTTTGAGACAGAGTCTCGCATTGTTGCCCAGGCTAGAGTGACTGCCATGGCATCAGCCTAGCTCATAGCAACCTCAAACTCTTGGGCTCAAGCAATCCTTCTGCCTCAGCCTTCCGAGTAGCTGGGACTACAGGCATGCACCACCATGCCTGGCTAATTTTTTCTATATTTTTAGTTGGCCAATTAATTTCTTTCTCTTTATAGTAGAGACGGGATCTCGCTCTTGCTCAGGCTGGTTTCAAACTCCTGACCTTGAGCGATCCTCCCGCCTCCACCTACCAGAGTGCTAGCCACCACACCCGGCCCCTATCACTAATTCTTTCAGTTTCATGATTGGATATCAAATTCAGTAAATCAATACGGAGAAAGCCAAAAAGTCCATCAGAGTGAGCTGGGTGGAGCTTCAGGAATCTCATCAAATACCACATTCTGACTGAAAGCTGGTGGTTGAAAAGGGGAGGAGTGACTCGAAAGGGCAATGTAAGCTCCTGAAGATCTACAGTGAGTCCCAAATCCCTGCAGACTAGAGTGACTGCCTGCTTCTGCCTGAGGTCCCAGCGTCCTGCAAACTGAGCCCAGATCTGGTAAGTCAGCGACCTCCATAAGGACAGTCCCATCTGATGCACAGTCAGCCAATCTCCGGTAGGGAATCTCAAGATGACACAGAGAATCTCTGGGAGGCCTAGACAGGAGGATCACTCAAGGTAAGGAGTTCAAAACCAGACTGAGCAAGAGCGAGACCCCATCTCTACTATAAAGAGAAAGAAATTAATTGGCCAACTAAAAATATATAGAAAATTAGCCAGGCATGGTGGCACACGCCTGTAGTACCAGCTACTCGGGAGGCTGAGGAAGAAGGATCGCTTGAGTCCAAGAGTTTGAGGTTGTTGTGAGCTAGGCTTACGCCATGGGACTCTAGCCAGGGAAACAGACTGAGACTCTGTCTCAAAAAAGAAAAAAGATGACACAGAGAATTATCCAGTCATTATTCCTTTAAATATAGTCTTGACTTCATTGCATAAATTCTGATTCATGATTTGTTTTAACTCATTTGAAACTTCCTTTCTTTGGTTTGATTTTTATTTCAGAATCTTATGCGTGTAGAAATGAGGTAAGAGGGGTCTTTCTCTTGGCTGGTCTCAAACTTCTAGCCTCAAACAGTCTTCCTGCCACAGCCTCCTAATGTATTAGGATTACAGAGGTGAGCCACGATGCTCAGCCAGGATGTCCTTTCAATATTCCCCAGCCAGATTGTGTGAACTGACAACGTGGGCAGTATTGGGCCCCAGGACACTGCCATCCCCATGGTTTTAGGGATCAGGAATTCATCCTCAAAAAGGGTGGAGGCTACCTCTCAGCCTGCCCAGTAACAGTACCCCGAGATTTAGTAGAGCACTTAGTGAAAATTAGCAGGGCAGTGGTCAAGCTGTCCCTTCCTTAGTAGTTAGGAGACAGTCCTCCTGGTGCCAGAGCTATGCCTTCATGGACTGCAAAGGATGCATTTTCTATGGATTTGTCCTGAGGATTTTTTTCTTGCAGATTTTCATCAGGATGAGCCTCCAGGCCCCACCCACACTCCTACAACTGGCGAGGCAGAGCCTGCTGAGGGACGAGGCCGTGGCCATCCCTGCTCTGGAGGAGCTGCCAAGGGACCTTTTCCCACAACTATTCATGGAGGCCTTCACCAAGAGACAGAGAAAAGTCCTGACGGCCATGGTGCAGGCCTGGCCCTTCACCCGCCTGCCTCTGGGGGCCCTGATGTTGACCCCTGACCTGGAGACCCTAAGAGCTGTGCTGGATGGGCTGGATGTGCTGCTTGCCCAGAAGGTTCGCCCCAGGTAAGGCTGACACAGGGAGCCTGGTAGGGAGGGCCCAGGGGCCTGGGGACAGACAGCTGGGTCAGGAAGAGTGGAAGGCCCAAGAGTGGACCAGAGGTTCCTGATGGTGCCAGTGAGGAAGCTCAGAGACCTGCCTATTGCTGAGCCCACTCTGGGAAAGAGCCCCTGGAAGGCTGCGACTGCTCACTGTGCAGCGACCCCAAAGGGGAATGAACTTGCTTCCTCTGGTGCCACTAAAAGGCAAGAGAAGCGGACACTGGAAAACATCCAGTCGGGGAAAGGGCAAGGAACAATCGGGAGGGCAAAGAAGCAGGGATGGGAGTGGCTGATGTCTGGGGTGGGGAATGAAAGCTCACGTTGTAGTGGTCTTTGCCTAAATCTGAGACTTTCCTATGTTTTACCCACAGTGGGCGGGAGCTGCAAGTGCTGGATTTACGGGAAGTTGATGAGAACTTCTGGAGCGTGTGGTCTGGAGCCCCTGTGAGGTCCTCACATGTCATGGGTCAGAGGCAAATAGAGGAGGACTGTCTATGCACAGGAAGGCAGCAGCCACTGAAGGTGGTCGTAGACTTGCTTGCTGGCAAACACGACCTTATCCCACATGAATTTCTCACGTATGTCTGTGAATGGGCCCAGCAGAGGAAGGATTTAGTACACCTGTGCTGTAAGAAGATGGTCCTTTCTTTAATTTACTTCTATAAAATCAGAAAGTTTTTTGAGACGGTGGACCCGAACTGTTTCCAGGACATTGAAGTTCAGACCCACCTGGACACGGATAGCCTAGAACATTTTGTCCCTTACCTGGCCAAGATGAAGAGTGTTCGTAAAGTCATCTTCCGCCACTTCCAGAGGTGTTACTACAGTTGGCCCAGGACAGAGGGAGAGATTATGACCTCTATATTCCTTAAGCTGGACAAGCTCCAGAAGCTTCAACTGCACAGGGTCAACTTCCTCAAGGACCATCTGCTCCAGTTATTCAGGTGAGCAAGGATGGTGAGCTTGCTCTGCACAGCAGACCAAAGCTTCTCTTTGTGATAGTAAGCACTAAAGAACATTTACTCTGTGCCAGTAGCTGGGCACATGACAGCCAAGAAGACACAGGATGTCAAAGCCTTGGTGTATTCACTACTCTGTCCTGAGCAGATGTCACATAACCTCCCCAGTGAAGGCAGAGGGATAAACTGAGGTAGAGGCTGCTCAGAGGGACACTGCTGCACAGCTAGCTACAGGGGGGGCTCAGACACAGTGAGGACCAATGCGAGAATTACTGTTTACGAAGTGTGACTTAGTTGATCTGCTGAGAAACAAGTTACATGGAGGTTACTGAAGGAGGGAAAGCGTGCCGCACCTGGGCAGTGCACATACAAGCTACATTCCCGCCAGCGTAGTGAACATGATCCTGTCTCAGACTGCCCGACTGTCACAGGATGTCTGAGCACAGGAAAGGTAATTAACATGGGAAACGCATGCTTGTGGAACAGAGGGTGAGGGAGCAGGACTGAAGAACTGTAAGAGGGGTTTGCTGATGACACAGGCGTGTCAGTGAGCCGGCCAGCTGGGAATCCCAGCTGCTGTTGCTGGATCTTGACCTGGCGTGTCCTTTATGCCTGTCTCCCAGTGGGCTCATGTAGCCCAGAGACATGGTTAGCTGCCAACAGGAGCACAGCTTTAGAGGTTCTGTGGGCTTGACCCAGGGGCATAAGTGATGGTGGGAGGAGTCAGCCTACAGAGGGACAGACCAGAATGAGCAGAGTCTTCCACACACAGCACCCTGGGTGTTGGCCATCATGCGGTGATTAGGACAAGCTTGCTTATATTGTGGTGACACATTTTCCTACCCTGAGCTGCTTCCCCACCAGTCTCAACTCACCACTGCTATTTCCGGGACTAAGTGCTCTCTCTCCCCAGGTGCCTCAAGACCCCTTTGGAGTCCTTGACACTCAATCACTGCCGGCTTTCAGAATCAGAAATGGACTGCCTGTTCCTGTCCCCAAGCATTCATCAGCTAAAGGAGCTGGACCTGACTGGCAGCTTCCTGAATGATATGAATCCTGAGCCCTTCCAAATTCTACTAGAGAACATTGCAGCCACCCTACAGGTCCTGATCTTAGAGGACTGTTGGATCACAGACTCCCAGCTCAGTGTCATCCTGCCTGCCTTGAGCCGCTGCCACCAGCTAATGAACTTCAACTTCTGTGGGAACCAAATCTCGAAGTCTGTCCTAAAGAACCTGTTGCGTCACACTGTCGGGCTGGAAAGGTTAAACTCAGTGTTATACCCTGTCCCCCGTGAGTGCTATGGTGATGATTTTAACCATATCTACTGGGAGAGATTTCTCCAGCTTCGGGTGGGCCTGATGGAAATACTGAGGGATGCTCAGGCCTTAAGGAAGCCCGAGGTCATTCTCTTCCATACCCTGCCCTGCCGTACCTGTGCCAGCAGGGCATCTTACGACCTAGAGCCCAGACCATGCAGATGCGGGAGGCTTGGAAGGGAACCGTGAGAACCGTGGCAATGGTTCTATAGGAGGAGCCAGAAATAAAGGGAACATGAGCTTAAACTGTCTAGTGTCTTCCATGATCAATTAATCTATTTTCAGTTTGAATCTCAGGGATCTCCAGTTACTGATGTAGGGAATAGATGCTCTTCAGAGTCTGATCGATGAATTTCCACTCCAGGAACGGAAGCTATCAAAATGAAATCATTATCATTTTGATTGATTCCCTGATATCTGTTATGCCCTTGTGTATTTCTGTGCTGTTAGTGAGATAATACACACAATATGCACACCCAGGGTCTGGAACATTCTCTGTGGGAGTGAGCATGAGCCACTAGACTAACGCCCCTTCTTCCCAGGGACCCTCACTGCTAACCAGTCTGGGACCCAGTTCACTCCTGATGAATGCATCGAATTTCCGCAGCTGCTGGCTATTGCCTGTGCCAGGAAAGGGCTTCACTGAAAAAGATGTGGCCCCTGCCCTGGAAGGGGATGTCCACACTGTGTGTTGCCAGGAGCATCAGCGTACCGCCAGCCCATGCCTGCCTTGGGCTGGAGGGGCAACGACGTTTTCCGAACTAAAGTCAGGGCCAGTAAAGACACCCATGTTCTCTTTAGAAAAAACCTAAATCATTTAGGCCTGTAGCATATTTTAAATACGTCTATCCCACATTAAAACAACCCACATCCTTTGCAAAGCTAAGTCATATTCATGGAAGAACTTCCTATAACATCCCCTATCGAGGAAGTCTGACAGGACGGGTTGTGATACTGGCATAGCATCAGGATGAGTAATGGTAAGTACCTGTGAGTAATGGAGACACACCCTGTGGTAAGGGACCCAACGGAAGGGGCCACAGGACCCAAGACAAAGACCCCACTGAAGACCCAGGAGCCAGTGTTGTTGGGCACAGTTCTTAGACATAAGCTTTAGTTTTCTTTAAGGCATTGATGATGAACATGTTGCCCAGTTTATGGGACCCTTAAAGGACCCAATAAGATGATGCATGTTTAGGGCTCTGCACGGGGCCTGCTGTATATAGGAGCTCTATAAATGCATCGATTTCTGTTTTTCCTCTTATCAGAAACCCCCAACAGTATTCATCCTTCTATCTCACCATCTATTCCTGATGACAGAGAGATCAGGAACACAAGGCACAGGTGAGACTGAGCTTTTCCATGTGACCACCACTTCATCACGGTTCTCCCAAACAGAAGAGCTTCAGCTGCCAAGAGAGGGCATGGTAGGGGGGAGAAGACTGGATTTGTCCCTAGCTAGTGATCATGACATACCTTCCCAAGCCCAGACCCAGTATAGTGGCTCAAGCCTGTAATCCTAGCTATGTGGGAAGCCAAGGTGGAAGGATCGCTTGAGCTCTGGAGTTAGAGACCAGCCTGAGCAAGAGGGAGACCCTGTCTCTACTAAAAACAGTAAATATTAGGTGGGTGTTAGCTGCGTGTGGTGGTGCGTGCCTCTGGTTGCAGCTACTCGGGAGGCCTAGTCAAGAGGATCGCTTCAGCCCAGGAGTTGTAGGTGGCTCTGGGCTAGATTGAGGCCATGGCACTCCAGCCCAGGCATGAAGAGATCCCCATGTCTCTACCAGTATTAAGGTGCAACAAAGAAAGCTCCAGACCACAACCTCAGGCTCAAGGAGGAGAAGAGACTCTTTTTCTTTTAAAGAGCTCCCCTACTGGCCGGGCAAGGTGGCTCAAACCTGTAATCCTAGCACTCTGGGAGGCCGAGGTGGGTGAATCGCTCAAGGTCAGGAGTTTGAAACCAGCCTGAGCAAGAGTGAGACCCCCCTCTCTACTAAAAATAGGAAAAAATTAATTGGCCAACTAAAAATATTTAGAAAAAAAAATTAGCTGGGCATGGTGGCACAAGCCTGTAGTCCCAGCTACTGGGGAGGCTGAGACAGGATTGCTTAAGCCCAGGAGTTTGAGGTTGCTGTGAGCTAGGCTGACGCCATGGCACTCTAGCCCAGGCAACAGAGCCAGACTCTGTCTCAAAAAAAAAAAAAAAGAAAGAAAGAGCTTCTGTACCTCCCCAAACCTCTTTATTGCAGAGAGTTTGCCTTCTTCAAAACTTTCCTCTTACTTCCTGTGCATCTGTACATGCTCACAGACACATCGCATTTTCTCTTCCCTCATAGACACAGTGTCCCACTGCCGTATCCAGCATCTCACTCTTGTCCTCTCAAGCATAGGTCTCAAAGGTTGTCCTCATTCTTTGCAGCTGGCATGTATGATCAGTAGTTTATGAAACGAAGGACCAACCCACTAGCCTCCTGCGTGTTTATGTAAATGCACACTCTGCTGGTATTTCGATGACCAATCACATGGTGTTAATACTGTGCATACCCGAGATTCTCTTCAGCTCCTCAATGCTTTGTGATTACCCCATCTCTTTATTTATTTATTTATTTTGAGACAGAGTCTTGCTTTGTTGCCCAGGGTAGAGTGAGTGCTGTGGCATCAGCGTAGCTCACAGCAACCTCAAACTCCTGGGCTTAAGCAATCCTGTTGCCTTAGCCTCCCAAGTAGCTGGGACTGCAGGCATGCACCACCATGCCTGGCTAAGTTTTTCTATATATATTAGTTGGCCAATTAATTTCTTTCTATTTATAGAAGAGACGGGTCTTGCTCTTGCTCAGGCTGGTTTTGAACTCCTGACCTTGAGCAATCCACCCGTCTTGGCCTCCCAGAGTGCTAGGATTACAGGCGTGAGCCACCGCGCCCGACCTACCCCATCTCTTTAAGATCATCAGTTTAATTTTGTCGGAGAGGTCACGTTCATCACCTCATAGACATGATCTTCACACGATTCAGTATACAAAAAAAGCACTAGAAAAGAAAACTTGCTGTTGCTGTCATGTGATTCCCCACCATTTCATTTTTTCTCTTTAGAATAAAACTTTTCTAGAGTTCTCAACTTCCCTATTGCTACATGCTCATCTTTCATCTCACTACAGTTTTCTTTACAAACAATTCCAAATTGGAAGTGTGCTGAGTGTTATGGACAACACATGGCCACCCACACCCGGCTTTACACTGATAATTTAGCATCTTGCCATGTGGCTTCAGACACCCTAAGGGGTTACCTCACAGATCAATCTTCCTGGGTCCCCCTCCCTTACTGCAGAAGCCCCTTCTCTTCCTTCCTGCCCACAGGTAACCACTGAATTCAATTCGTTTCTATATTATTACCATCCATGTTTTGTTTGTTTGTTTGTTTGTTTTTTGAGACAGAGTCTCACTCTGTTGCTCTGGCTGGAGTGCCGTGGTGTCAGCCTATCTCACAGCAACCTCAAACTCCTGGGGCTCAAGCAATCCTTCTGCCTCAGCCTCCTAGCTGGGATTACAGGCATTCGCCACCATGCCTGGCTAATTTTTTCTATACATATATATATATATAGGCCAATTAATTTCTTTCTATTTTTAGTAGAAATGGGGTCTGGCTCTTGCTCTAGCTGGTTTCGAACTCCTGACCTTGAATGATCCTCCTGCCTCAGCCTCCCAGAGTGTTGGGATTACTGGCGTGAGCCACTGCACCCGGCAGTCCATGTTTTAATTATATTCTTCATACATGTGTTCATCAAAAATAGAAATTATTTTCAATATTGGTAAAATTCACATCAATGTCATACTTTATATATCCTTCTCAATGTGCTTTCTGGGGAAAGATCTTTCTTTTTTTGAGATTTGTTTCTATCAATTCATGTAGATTGAAAACTGCATTCTATGTTGCTATAATTTGTTCATACAAAACTACACAGATTAGGCTGGGCGTGGTGGCTCACTCCTGTAATCCTAGCACTGTGGGAGGCCGAGGCAGGAGGATAGTTTGAACTCAGGAATTTGAGGTTGCTGTGAGCTAGGCTGACACCAGGGCACTCTAGCCTGGGCAACAGAGTGAGACTCTGTCTCACAAAAATACAACAAAAACTACACACATTAAAAGTAAAGGTGACCCTTAGCCATGGGGAGGGAGAGCCTGTGGCTGGGGGACTCAGGGTGAGGAGGCAGGCTCCCAATCGGTTTCATCTGGTTCTCCCACCTCCCCCGTGGTGGGTCTCAGCAGCTCTGGAGGTGGGAGCCATAGCAGAGGCCAGGCAGCCCAGCTTGGCGAAGGCTCTGGGTGAGCCTAGGCCTGCAGGTACCCACGTACCCTCCCCACCACCAAGATGCCTAAGAGGAAGGTCAGCTGGGCTGAAGGTGTGGGGAAGGAAGAGCCCAAAGGAGATCTGCGCGGCTGTCAGTTAAACCTGCTCCTGCGAAAGTGGAAACAAAGCCCAAAAAGGTAGCAGCAAAGGATAAATCTTCAGACAAAAAAGTGTAACCAAAAGGGAAAACAGGCTGAAGTGGCTAATCAAGAAACTAAAGAAGATTTACCTGCAGAAAATGGAGAAACTAAAACTGAGGAGAGTCCAGCCTCTGAAGAAGCAGGAGAGAAAGAAGTCAAGTCTGATTAATATCATATAGCATGTCTTATCAGTGGTCCCTGTCTCCCTTCTTGTACAAGCCAAAGGAATGTTTTTAGCAACTATTTTATTTTATTTTTTTTCTCTTTTAAATTTTTTTCTTTTTTTTTTTTTTTTAATTTTTGTGCCTGAATGTATCAACACTAGAAGCAACTATTTTGTAAATACAAGTTTTTTAGTAGCTCTAGAAACATTTTTAAGAAGGAGGGAATCCCACCTCATCCCATTTTTTTAAGTGTAAATGCTTTTTTTTAAGAGGTGAAATCATTCGCTGGTTGTTTATTTTTTGGTACAACCAGAAAATAGTGTGGGATATTGAATTATGGGAGGCTTTGACTGTCTTGGGTGTCAGCTTCGCATTCCATAGATGGGGTTAGTTTTTATATCCTATAATATAAAGCATACTAAATTGCAATATGGAATCCTAGGCCTGCATTTAATGTCTTGGACACTTTAAATTACTTGTATTCCCATGTTGTTTTTTAGTAGACTTGTTTCCTAAAGAAAACCACTCCTTGATCATGGTTATCTCTGTCAGAATCACGTATATTCTGTAACATCTTTGGCCATGGTAGTCCTGTTTTCTGAATAACTTTGCTAATGTGCTGTGAAAGATCGAAAATTTGAGTATGTAGTATATATGATAAGAAACTGTGAATTGGTGGTTACTTATGTATTAGCTTATGAACATTAGAAGATACTGGCCGGGCACGGTGGCTCACGCCTGTAATCCTAGCACTCTGGGAGGCCCAGGCGGGCTGATTGTTCGAGGTCAGGAGTTTGAACCCAGCCTGAGAGCAAGACCCCAACTCTACTACAAATAGAAAGAAATTAATTGATCGATTAAAATATAAATATACAAAAAAAATTAGCCGGGCATGGTGGCACATACCTGTAGTCCCAGCTACTCGGGAGGCTGAGGCAGTAGGAGATTGCTTCAGCGCAGGAGACTGAGGTTGCTATGAGCTAGGCTGATGCTACAGCACTCACTCTAGCCTGGGCAACAAAGCGAGACTCTGTTTCAAAAAAAAAAAAAAAGAAGAAGAAGAAGAAGATACTGGTACTTGATATCCTCTTAAGGAAAATTTGTCTCCAAATTTTAAGCTGGAAAGTCACTGGAATAACTTTGTTTTTTTCTTTTTTCTTTATTTTGAGACAGAGTCTCACTCTGTTGCCAGGGCTAGAGTCCCGTGGTGTCAGCCTAGCTCACAGCAACCTCAAACTCCTGGCCTCAAGCAATCCTCCTGCCTCAGCCTCCCGAGTAGCTGGGACTACAGGCATGCACCACCATGCCCGGCTAATTTTTTCTATATATATTAGTTGGCCAATTAATTTCTTTCTATTTATAGTAGAGACAGGGTCTCGCTCTTGCTCAGATTGGTTTCGAACTCCTGAGGTCAAACGATCCACCCACCTCAGCCTCCCAGAGAGCTAGGATTACAGGCGTGAGCCACCACACCCGGCCTGGAATAACTTTTAAAAAGAATGAAAATAAATGGCTTTTTAGATTTTTGGTACCTATGTTAAGGACTGTGTACGAATTAAAATGTCTGTACTGATCCTCAACATAACCAATAAAATCTCAATTACAAAAGAAAAAAAAAGTAAAGGTAACCCTTACACAACAGGAGAATCAGGGCAGCTGACCCTTGGAGCTAGAACTCAGTGTAGAGCATGTGACTGCAGAGGAGCCAACAGCCCACATATTCAAAAACCCCCATGTCACTTCTGACTCCCCAAAATCTCAACTACTAACATCCCACTGTTAAGCAGAAGCCATATTAATGATATAAACAGTAGACTGAGACATATTTTGGATGTTACAGGTATTTATATACGCTTTTCCTTTTTCTTTCCTTTTCTTCTTTTTTGAGACAAGGTCTCCCTATGTCACCCTGGCTAGAGTGCAGTGGTGTCATTATACCTCACTACAACCTCAAATTCCTGGGCTCAAGCGATCCTACTGCCTCAGCCTGCAGAATAGCTGGGACTATAGGCATAGGCTACCACGCCTGACTAATTTTTTCTCATTTTGTTTTTCTTTTTTCTTGTTTGCCATGCTTACTCACTGAGTGATAATATTTTCTATTTTTGGCATAGACAAGGTCTCACCCTGGCTGAGGCTGTTCTGGAACTCCTGAGTGGGGCATAGAGGCTCACGCCTGTAATCCTTAAGGTCAGGAGTTCAAGATCAGCCTGAAAAAGAGCACAAGCTCGACTCTACCTCAGCTACAAAGGAGCCTGAGCCAGAAAGATTCCCTAAGCCCAGGCATTTGAGGTAGCAGTGTGCTATGTTCAGGACCCTCTGCTGTCATGGTCACCTTCGTGATCAGTGAAGGACACTGGTTTCCTCACAGGGCTTCCTAACACAGAGGATTAATATCACTAGTTCCATTTGGTTTCTGACCCCTCTGCCATAATGTCCTTTATACTAAATGGTTCTGATCAGCTCTGTGCATAGGCTAGAAGAAAGATGATAACTGTCCCTTTCCCCAAAAAAAATTAAAAAGCTGTTTGAACTATGAAAACATTTCATAATTTTGACACAGCCACAATCTCCCAGTAACACCATACTTTCAGGTTTTGTCTTTTCTGTCTAATGTGAGCAACAAGTTAAACTATCTTGTCTCCCATCAGGACTATGACAGCCACATAGAAGTAAAACTCCATCAATGTTTGTGGGAGTGCCTGAAGGAATGAATTCTTTTTTTTGAGAAAGAGCCTCACTCTGTTGCCAAGGCTAGAGTGCCATGGCATCAGCCTAGCTCACAGCAACCTCAAACTCTTGGGCTCAAGTACTCCTTCTGCCTCAGCCTACTGAGTAGCTGGGACTACAGGCATGCCCAGCTAATTTTTTCTACATATTTTTAGTTGTCTGGCTAATCTCTTTGTATTTTTAGAACAGATGGGGTCTTGCTCTTGCTCAGGCTGGTTTTGAACTTCAGACCTGGAGCAATTTGCCCGCCTTGGCATCCCATGGTGCTAGCATTATAGGCATGAGCCACCACGCCCAGCCAGGAATGAAATTCTTGACTTTCATCCTATCCCTAATTCTTTCAGTTTCATGACTGGATATCTGATTCAGTAAATCAATATGGAGAGAGCCAAAAGTCCATCAGGGGGAGCTGGGTGGAGTTTCAGGAATCTCATCAAATACCACATTCTGATTGGAAGCTGCTAGTTGAAAAGGGGAGGAGCAACTGGAAAGATCAATGTGAGCTCCTGAAGATCCACAGAGAGTCCCAAAGCCCTCCAAACTGGAGTTACTGGTTGCTTCTGCCTGAGGTCCAGATCTGGTAAGTCAGCCACCTCCATAGGGACAGTCCCATGTGATCTACCATCTGTCAGTCTCAGGTAGGAGAGCTCAAGATGACACAGAGAAGTACCCAGACATTATTACTTTGCATGTAGTCTTATCTTCATTGCAAAAATTCTGATTCATGATTTGCTTTACCTCATTTCAAACTTCTTTTATTTTATTGTATTTTTATTTCAGAATATTATGGGGGTAGGAATGTTGTAAGAAAGGTATCCCTCTTGCCTTGTCTCAAACTCCTGGCCTCAAACAGTCTTCCTGCCTCAGCCTCCCACAGTGTTGGGATTACTGGCGTGAGCCACGTTGCCCAGTCAGGATGTCCTTTTAATATTCCCTAGCCAGATTGTGTGAACTGAGAATGTGGGCAGTGTTGGGCCCCAGGACTCTGCCGTTTCCATTGTTTTAGAGATCAGGAATTTCTCCACAAAAAGGTTGGAGGCTAGCCTCAGCCTGCCCAGTAACACTTACCAGTAATACCGGGATTTAGTAGAGTATCGGGTGATAATCAGTGGGGCAGTGGTCAAGCTGTCCCTCCTTGGTAGTTAGGAGACAGTGGCCTGGTGCCAGAGCTATGCCTTCATGGCCAGGGAGTACAAAGTACAATTGGGGAAACTGTGGACTAGTACGCCTCTCCCACAGCAGGGACACTGGCTCTAGGAGAAGATGGAGTTGATCACGACTGGATTGCAAAGGATGCACTTTCTATGGATTTGTCCTGAGGATGTTTTTCTTGCAGATTTTCATCAGGATGAGCCTCCAGGCCCCACCCACACTCCTACAACTGGCGAGGCAGAGCCTGCTGAGGGACGAGGCCGTGGCCATCCCTGCTCTGGAGGAGCTGCCAAGGGAGCTCTTCCCACAACTATTCATGGAGGCCTTCACCAAGAGACAGAGAAAAGTCCTGACGGCCATGGTGCAGGCCTGGCCCTTCACCCGCCTGCCTCTGGGGGCCCTGATGTTGACCCCTGACCTGGAGACCCTAAGAGCTGTGCTGGATGGGCTGGATGTGCTGCTTGCCCAGAAGGTTCGCCCCAGGTAAGGCTGACACAGGGAGCCTGGTAGGGAGGGCCTAGGGGTCTGGGGACAGACAGCTGGGTCAAGGAGAGTGGGGGCCCAAGGGTGGACCAGAAGCTCCTGATGGTGCCAGTGAGGAAGCTCAGAGACCTGCCCATTGCTGAGCCCACTCTGGGAAAGAGCCCCTGGAAGGCTGCGACTGCTCACTGTGCAGCGACCCCAAAGGGGAATGAACTTGCTTCCTCTGGTGCCACTAAAAGGCAAGAGAAGCGGACACTGGAAAACATCCAGTCGGGGAAAGGGCAAGGAACAATCGGGAGGGCAAAGAAGCAGGGATGGGAGTGGCTGATGTCTGGGGTGGGGAATGAAAGCTCACGTTGTAGTGGTCTTTGCCTAAATCTGAGACTTTCCTATGTTTTACCCACAGTGGGTGGGAACTGCAAGTGCTGGATTTACGGGAAGTTGATGAGAACTTCTGGAGCGTGTGGTCTGGAGCCCCTGTGAGATCCTCACATGTCATGAGTCAGAGGCAAACAGGGGAGGACTGTCCATGCACAGGAAGGCAGTGGCCACTGAAGGTGGTTGTAGACTTCCTTTGTATCCACGATACTAACCAACATGAATTTCTCACGTATGTCTGTGAATGGGCCCAGCAGAGGAAGGATTTAGTACACCTGTGCTGTAAGAAGGTGGTGCTCTGTGGAAAGCAAATCTACAGTCTCAAGAAGTTTTTAGAAATGGTGGAGCTAAAGTGTATCCAGGACGTAAAAATACGTAACTACTGGGGACTTTACCAAGTAGGATGGTTTGTCCCTTACCTGGCTCAGATGAAGAGTCTTCATAAACTCCACTTCACCTACATCTTGGAGCCTAACTACACTTGGTCAGAAAGGGTGGGACAGATAGTTGCTAGATTCATGTCTACGTTGCTCAAGCTGGACAACTTCCACAAGCTTCAACTGCACAGGGTCCCCTTCCTCAAGGATCATCTGGACCAGTTAGTCAGGTGAGCAAGGATGGTGAGCTTGCTCTGCACAGCAGACCAAAGCTTCCCTTGTGATAGTAAACAATAAAGGACAATACTCTGTGCCAGCAGATGAGCATTTAACAGTGAAGGAGACACAGGATGTCAAAGCCTTGGTGTGTTCACTGCTCTGTCCTGAAGCACATGTCACATCACCTCCCCAGTGAAGGCAGAGGGATAAACTGGGGTAGAGGCTGCTCAGAGGGACACTGCTGGACAGCTAGCTACAGGGCAGGTCAGAGACTGTGAGGGGAAGTTCGAGAATTACTTTTTAAGAAATGTGACTAAGTTGCTGAGAAATAAGTTACAGGGAGGTTACTGGAGGAGGGAAAGCACGCCGCACCTGCGCAGCGCGCACACACAAGCTACAGTCCCACCAGCATAGTGAACGCCATCCTGTCTCTGACTGCCCGTATGTCACAGGATGTCTGAGCACAGGAAAGGTCATTAACATGGGAAACACATGCTTGTGGAATAGAGGATGAGGGAGCAGGACTGAAGAACTTTAAAAGGCGTTTGCTGATGACACAGGTGTGTCAGTGATCCCGCAGGCTGGAAATCCCAGCTGCTGTTGCTGGATCTTGCCCTGGTGTGTCCTTTATGCCTGTCTCCCAGTGGGCTCATGCAGCCCAGAGACATGGTTAGCTGCCAACGGGAGGGTACAGTTTTAGAGATTCTGTGGGCTTGGCCGGGCGTGGTGGCTCATGCCTGTAATCCTAGCACTCTGGGATGCTGAGGCGGGCAGATCTTTTTAGCTCAGGAATTCGAAACCAGCCTCAGCAAGAGCAAGACCCCGTCTCTACTAAAGCAATAAAATAAAAATAGAAAGAAATTAACTGGACAACTAAAAACATATATTAAAAAAATTACTGTAATCCTAGCACTCTGGGAGGCCGAGGCGGGAGGATTGCTCGAGGTCAGGAGTTCGAAACCAGCCTGAGCGAGACCCTGTCTCTACTAAAAATAGAAAGAAATTAATTCAACAACTAAAAATATATATACAAAAAATTAGCTAGGCATGGTGGCGCATGTAGTCCCAGCTACTCAGGAGGCTGAGGCAGAACGTTCGCTTGAGCCCAGGAAATTGAGGTTGCTGTGAGCTAGGCTGACACCACGGCACTCTAGCCTGGGTAACAAAGTAAGACTCTGTCTCAATCAATCAATCAATCAATAAATAAGCAAGCCAGGCATAGTGGTGCATGCCTGTAGTCCCAGCTACTCGGGAGGCTGAGGCAGTACGATTCTGTGGGCTTGACCAGGGATACAAGTGATGGTGGGAGGACTCAGCCTACAGAGGGACAGACTAGAATGAGCAGAGTCTTGCACATACAGCACTCTGGGTGTTGGACATCACAAGGTGTTGAGGACAAGCTTGTGTGTTTGAGTGAAACACTCTCCTGCCTAGAGCTGCTTCCCCACCAGCCTCCACTCACCACTGCTATTCCCAGGACTAAGTGCTCATTCTCTCCCCAGGTGCCTCAAGACCCCCTTGGAGTCCTTGACACTAACTGAGTGCTGGTTTTCAGAATCAGAAATGGACAACTTGTTCCTGTACCCAACCGTGCATCAGCTAAAGGAGCTGGACCTGACTCGCACCATACTGAGCGATTTCAATCCTGAGCCCCTCCAAATTCTACTAGAGAACATTGCAGCCAGCCTGCAGGTCCTGATCTTAGAGGACTGTTCGATAACAGACTCCCAGCTCAGTGTCATCCTACCTTCCTTGAGCCGCTGCCATCAGCTCATGACCTTAAACTTCAGTGGGAACCAAATCTCCAAGGCTTCCCTAGAGAATCTATTGCGCCACACCATTGGGCTGAGCAAGTTAAGCCTGGAGATATATCCTGTCCCTAGGGAGTGTTATGATGATGATTTTAAAGATATCGACCAGGAGAAATTTCTCCAGCTTCAGGCTCAGCTGATGGAGATACTAAGGGACTTAAGGCAGCCCAAGAGGATCGAGTTCCGTACCCTCCCCTGCTTTCAGTGTGGTGAGAGGTCGTCCCATGCAACTGGGAGCGTGGAATGAATATGTGGGAATCATTGTAAAGGAAGAGCCAGAAATAAAGGGAACATGAGTTTAAACTGTCTAGTGTCTTCCATGATCAATTAACCTGCTTTTCAGTTTGAATCTCAGGGATCTCCAGTTACTGATGTAGGGAACAAGCACTCTGATCAGTGAGGTTCCACTCCAGGAACGGAAGCTATCAAAATGAAATCGTTACCATTTTGATCAATTCCCTCCTTTAACCTCTTCCTGGATATCTGTTATGCCCTTGCCTATTTCTGTGCTGTTCAGTGGGATAATACACACAAGATCCACGCCCAGGATCTGGAACATTCTCTGTGGGAGTGAACCTGAGCCATTAGACTAAAGCTCCTCTTCCCAGGGATCCTCACTGCTAACCAGAGTATGGGGACCCAGTTCACTCCTGATTAATGGATCCAATTTCCGCAGCTGCTGGCTGTTGGCTGTGCCAGGAAAGGGCTTCACTAAACAAGGCGTGGCCCCTGCCCTGGAAGGGGATGTCCACACTGTGTATTGTCAGCAGCCTCAGGGCATCACCAGCCCAAGCCTTCCTTCCTGGGCGGTAATGGAGCTTTCTGAACTAAAGTCAGAGCCAATAAAGACATCCATGTTCTCTTTTAGACAAAAGCTAAAACCATTTAGTCCTACAGTATGTTTTAAATATGTCTATACGATAGTAAAATAATCTTACATCCTTTTGGAAAGCTAAGTCATAAGAAATTATAAAGATCAGAGCAGAAATAAATGAAATAAAGAAATACAAAAGATCAACAAAATAAAAAGTTTGTCTTTTGAGAAACCTTTAGCCAAATTAAGAAAAAAAGATAGAAGACCCAAATAAATAAAATCTGAGATCAAAAAGGAGACATTACAACTGACATTACAGAAATTCAAAGAATCGTTAGAGACTCCTATGAGCAACAATATGCCAATAAATTGGAAAACCTGGAAGAAATAAATTTCCAGACACATGTAACCTACCTAAATTAAACTAATTAAAAATAATCCAAAACCTGAATAAACTAATAGTAAGTAATAAGAGAAAAAACAATAATAATCTCCCATCAAAGAAAAGCCCAGGATCTGATTGCTTCACTGCCGAATTCTACCACACACACATTCGAAAAACTAATAGGAATCCTACTTAAACTATTCCAAAAAATAAAGAAGGAATATTCTCAAACTCATTCTCCAAGACCTATATCACCCTGATACCAAAACCAAACAAAGGCACAGCCAAAAGAAAACTATAGGCCAACATCTCTGATGAACACAGATGCAAAAATCCTCAACAAAATACTAACAAATTGGATTTAACAACACATTAAAAAGATTTCATCATGAATAAGTGAGATTCATCCTAGAGATGCAAGGCTGCCTCAACATATGCAAATCAATCAATGTGATGCATCATATTGACAGAATGAATAACAAAACCCTTTGGATCTTTTCTTTTTTTCTTTTTTTTGAGACAGAGTCTCACTCTGTTGCCTGGGCTAGAGAATCTTTTCAATTGATGCTGAAAAAGCATTGATGAAATTCAATATCCTTTCATGATACAAACTCTAAAAAAACTGGGTATAGAAGGAACTTACCTTAACACAATAAAAACCATATTTGACAGACCCACAGCTAGGACCACACTCAATGGCGGAAAATTGAAAGCTTTTCCTCTAAGATCTAGAACAAGGCAAGGATGCTTACTTTCAACACTGCTGTTCAACACAGTACTGAAATTGCTAGCTGGAGCAATCAAACAATAGAAAGAAATAAAGGGCATCCAAATTAAAAAGGAAGAAGTCAAATTATCCTTGTTTGCAGATAATATGATCTTATATCTAGAGAAACAAAAAAACTCCACAAAAATATCTATTTATAACTGATAGAGTGAAGGTGCAGGATACAAAATCACATACAAAAATAAGTAGCAATTCTATATTCCAATAGCAAACAATCTGACAAAGAAATCAAAAAAGTAACCCTATTTACAATATCTTTAAATAAAATAAAATACCTAGAAATAAACTTAACCAAAGTAATGGAAAGCTCTCTATTAACACAATGGAAACTATAAATCATTTATAAAAGAAATTGAAGGCTGGGCACGGTGGCTCACGCCTGAAATCCTAGCACTCTGGGAGGCCGAGGCTGGCAGATTGCTCAAAGTTTGAAACCAGCCTGAGCAGGAGCGAGACCCCGTCTTACTATAAATAGAAATTAATTGGCCAACTAATATATATAGAAAAAATTAGCTGGGCATGGTGGTGCATGCCTGTAGTCCCAGCTACTCAGGAGGCTGAGGTAGCAAGATTTCTTGAACCCAGGAGTTTGAGGTTGCTGTGAGCTAGGCTGACGCCACGGCACTCACTCTAGCCTGGGCAACAAAGTGACACTCTGTCTCAAAAAAAAAGAGAAAAGAATTGAAGAAAACCAAAAAATGGAAAGATTGTCCATGCTCATGGATTGGAAAAATCAATTTTGTTAAACTGTCCACATTACTCAAAGTAATTTGAGTAATGCAATCTGCATCAAAATACCAATAACATTCTTCACAGACCAGAAAAAATAATCTTAAAATTTATACGGAGCCACAAATGATCCGGAATAGTGAAAGCCATCCTGAGTAAAAATAATAAAACTGGAGGAATCACATTATCTGGCTTCAAATTATACTATAGAGTTGTGGTCATCCAAACAGCATGGTACTGACCTAAAAACAGACACATAGATCTACGGAACAGAACAGAGAACCCAGAAATAAAGCCACTTGTCTATAGTGAATGTATCTTCCACAAAGATGCCAACAACACACACTGGGGAAAGGACAGTCTCTTCAATAAGCAGAGCTGGGAAAATTGGATACACAGGTATACATATACAGAAGATTGAAACTAGACACTCATCTCTCACCATATACAAAAAACACATCAAAATGGATTAAAGACTTATATCTAAGACTTCAAACTATATGAAACTATTAAAACAATTAGGGAGGCTGGGGACGGTGGCTCACACCTGTAATCCTAGCACTCTGGGAGGCCGAGGTGGGAGGATTGCTTGAGCTCAGGAGTTTAAGATCAGCGTGAGCAAGAGCAAGACCCTGTCTCTACTAATAATAGAAAGAAATTAGCTGGACAACAACTAAAAACATATAGAAAAAATTAGCCAGGCATGGTGGCACATGCATGTAGTCCCAGCTATTAGGGAGGCTGAGGCAGGAGGATGGCTTGAGCCCAGGACTTTGAGATTGCTATGAGCTAGGCTGATGCCATGGCACCCTAGCCAGGGCAACAGAATGACTCTGTCTCAAAAAAAAAAAAAAAAATTGCAGAAATCCTTCAGGTCAGGGCAATAATTTCTTGAGTAATACCCCCAAAGCATGGGCAACCAAAGCAAAATTAGACAAATGGAGTCACATCAAACTAAAGAGCTTCTGCGCAGGAAAGGAAACGATCGACAGAGTGAAGGGACAACCCATAGAATGGGAGAAAATATTTACCAACTACCCATCTGACAAGGATTAGTAACTATAATAGAATATATAAGGAGCTTTAACAACTCAATAGAGAAAAAATGAAATAATCTCATTTTAAAATGAGCAAAAGATCTGAATAGACATGTCTCTCAAGAAGGCATACACCTGTTCAACTGCAATATGAAAACATGCTCAATATCATTATTTGTCAGAAAAATGCACAGCAAAACTTCAATGAGACATCATCACACCCCAGTTAAAATGGCTTTTATCAAAATGCCTATACAGGCCGGGCGTGGTGGCTCACGCCTGTAATCCTAGCACTCTGGGAGGCCCAGGCGGGCAGATTGCTCGAGGTCAGGAGTTCGAAACCAGCCTGAGCAAGAGCGAGACCCTGTCTCTACTATAGAAAGAAAGAAGTTAATTGGCCAACTAATATATATAGAAAAAATTAGCTGGGTATGGTTTATTAGCCTGACACCACATTGTCAGGCTAATAAACATTCAAAAACAATTATGTCATCTAGTATCTCATGACTCTGTTGACTTAAAGCAGAGAGTGAACAAGAGTTGTATTAGGGACATTGTTAGTTACACACTAGGTGGACAAAAGGATTTTTTGGGGGGGGATGGGGAGGGTCATGCAAAAATATTGGATTAGCATGATAGACCCAACATTTTATCAAGTTACCCAGAGTAGCTATGGATTTTGAAATTTAAATTACACCAGTAGAAAAAAATTAGCCTGGCATGGTAGTACATGCCTGTAGTCCTAGCTACTCCAGAGGAGGCTGAGGCAGGAGGATCTCTCGAGCCCAGGAGTTTGAGGTTGCCATGAGCTAGGCTGATGCCATAGCACTCTAGCCCAGGCAACAGAGCAAGACTTTGTCTCAAAAAATAAGTAAATAGGGCCGGGTGCGGTGGCTCACACCTGGGAGGCTGAGGCAGGCGGATTGCTCAAGGTCAGGAGTTCAAAACCAACCTGAGCGAGACCCATCTCTATTATAAATAGAAAGAAATTAATTGGCCAACTAATATATATAGAAAAAATTAGCCAGGCATGGTGGCACATGCCTGTAGTCCCAGCTACTCAGGAGGCTGAGGCAGAAGGATTGCTTGAGCCCAGGAGTTTGAGGTTGCTGTAAGCTAGGCTGACACCATGGTACTCACTCTAGCCTAGGCAACAAAGCAAGACTCTGTCTCAAAAAAATAAATAAATAAAGTAAATAAGTAAATAATAAAAAAATAAATTTTTTTTAAATTAAAAAAAAACCCTAGAAATTTAAATTACAGCATTATACTGCCATGTGAAAAAGGTAGACATAAGCAAGGAAAAATTAAGCAAGGTAAGAATCTCATATGGGGAGTCTTGTCCTGTCATCTTGGGTAAAGCTGTCCTTAGTATGAAGGTATCAACTCATCCTTGTTCATAGTTTGAAGTCTCTGGCTATGGCACTGTGTGGTTTGGTGAAATTTCTGTCTGGCTGCACAACCTTGTCTAGCTTCACTGTACGGAGCTATATGAAAGAGCAGTTTCCTTTCTTAGTAATTCCGTGGAATAAAATTGGATTAGACAAGCCTAGAATAATTGAGGACCCAGTGCAGATTCCAGTGCAATCAACAAAGAAATAATAAAAACTCTAAAGCAATTCACAGGGCCACAATATAATAACAGGTATATTATAGTATTTCTTTAGAAACATAATCTTTTTCTCTACAGTCATTCTGATTCTACCCAAGATAATGAGACTAAGACTAATTTTATTTTATTTTTTTTTTGGTAAAATAAGATTAGTTTTGGCTGGGCGCGGTGGCTCACGCCTATAATCCTAGCACTCTAGGAGGCTGAGGGGGGAGGATCGTTTGAGCTCAGAAGTTCGAGACCAGCCTGAGCAACAGTAAGATCCCCGTCTCTACTAAAACTAGAAAAAAATTAGCTGGACAACTAAAACTACATACAAAAAAATCAGCTGGGCATGGTGGCACATGCCTGTAGTCCTAGCTACTCGGGAGGCTGAGGCAGGATTGCTTGAGCCCAGGAGTTTGAGGTTGCTGTGAGCTAGGCTGACACCACAGCACTCTAGCTGGGATGACAGAGTAAGACTCTGTCTCAAAAAAAAAATCTTCTCAAGGCTAGAAAGCCAAACCAATCAAATTTGTTCCCCAAAGTATACTTTACCCAAACTGCTATAAACTATACATAACTTAAAAGAGGTTTCCTTAAATCTGGAAAAAAGACTTTTAAGCCAAGAACAAACCATGTTTCAAATAAAAGTCATAAAAATATTATTTTCATTAGATGTTCGATCTCATGTAATAAATTTTATTTTACTTGATCTTGATAAGTGTTTTCATCAATGCATTAGCTTCTTCATTAGAATTCTAGAAATTTCTATTCAGTCCACTGATCTTTAAAGTTATTAGAGAATTGTATTCAAGAATGCTTATTAGAGTCTTTTTCATGGATCTGATTGCAAATGACTTTAGAGAAGAATCAAAATTGTGAATGACAGAGACATAGAATACTCATGGTTTAAAATCTGATGAGAGTTTGGTAATTGACAAGGAAATTTAGTTAATTTTATTGTATGTAGCATTTTAACATAGCAATCATGACTGACAGTGCTACACTAAAACCAGTAGAATTTTATAAATGTCACATAATCTTTACTTATTTATTTATTTATTTATTTTTTTGAGACAAAGTCTTGTTCTGTCACCTGGGCTAGAGTGTAGTGGCATCATCATAGCTCACTGCAATGTCAAACTCATGGGCTCAAACAATTCTCCTGCCTCAGTCTCCCAGGTAGCTGGGACTACAGGTGCACACCACCATGCCCAATCAATTTTTCTATTTTGTGTAGAGAGGAGGTCTTGCTCGTCCTCAGGCTGGTCTAAAACTTCTGGCCTCAAAAAATACTCCTGCCTCAGCCTCCCAAAGTGCTAGAATTACAGGGATAAGCCACCACACCTGACCTCTCATAATCTTTACAACATGCATACCAATAACAAATCCATCTAAATTATAACTTATTTTTTTGTTCCTTTTTCCCTATAATTGCATCAGAATAAATTATAACTTAAAGATTTAGTATTACTTTATTATTTGACCCTGTCCACGCCTTTCATGCTTCCCATACAATTCAATTCATCACATAAACCCAGTAAGTTTGACATCTATACAAGATGAGAGATACATCCTTTGATGTTCTCCAGGGGCCCAACTGGAAAATCCCAAAGTTCATTCTAGGTCAAAAGACTTAATTTAGAACTTTGATACTAAGGAAGCCTACCCAAAATGTTAAAAGATTTAAAACATTTAATTAACACAGAATTATAGATCATTATGATATAATAGTCACTCACTTAACCCGAGTGACAAAAGATTTCAAAAAGCCAGGTGTGGCTCACACCTGTAATTCTAGCACTTTAGGAAGCTGAGGTGGGAAGATTGCTTGAGGCCAGGAGTTCAAAACCAACCTGAGCAAGAGTGTGACCCTATCTCCACAAAAAATAGAAAAATTAGCCAGGTGTGGCAGCATGTGCCTGTAGTCCCAGCTAATTGGGAGGCTGAGGCAGGAGGATCGTTTGAGCCCCAGAGTTTGAGATTTCAGTGAGCTATAATGATGCCAATGCACTCTAGCCAGGGCTACAGAGTGATATCCTGTCTCAGAAAAAAAAAAAAAAAAAAAAAAAATCCCAAAACCAAATACAGAAAGTTACATCAATTTTAAAAAGCAAGTCTTTCTTTCTTTTTTTTTTTTTTTTTTTGAGACACAGTCTCATTCTGTTGCCCTTGCTAGAGTGCCGTGGCATCAGCCTAGCTCACAGCAGCCTCAAACTCCTGGGCTCAGGTGATCCTTCTGCTTCAGCTTTCCAAGTAGCTGGGACTACAGGCAAGCGTCACCATCCCCGGCTAATTTTTTCTATGTATTTTTAGTTAGTCAATTAATTTCTTTCTATTTTTAGTAGAGACAGGAGTCTGGCTCTTGCTCAGGCTAGTTTTGAACTCATGACCTCAAACTAGCCACTCACCTAAGCCTCCCAGAGTGCTAGGATTACAGGCATGAGCCACTGCCTTAGGCCTAAAAAGCAATTCTTTCAAAACTCAGTTTTCCTAAGTAATTTAAAACCAAATAAAGACAACACAAAGCACAGGAAATTATCTTCATAAAACATGCAATCTTTGTTTCCCAGGCCAATTACCAAAAGGTAAAGGAAAACCTCCTGCAGTGTGACTGCTTCTCCTTAAGTGAAGCCCATTAAGCCCATTAAGATAACCTAGAATAGAACCTGAAGAAAAAGGGATTTCTATTCAATGAGATAATGGAAAAGTGTGGGCTCAGGTTATGAGTGCAAACAGTATCATAGAAGAAGTAAATAAGAAAAAAAGTACTTAAGGAAATATAGGGCTCCATGAAAAAGTAAAAGCATGTAAAATGTCTAGTTACATAGAACCATTTAGACACATCAAATAAAGCCAAGAGTACTGAATCAAGTTATAGAAAACTTGATAAGCAAACAAAACATTGCTTTTCTAGGCCTTCAAAGAAACATTTTGGCATCAGGCCACAACAGCAAAGTTTGGTTTTGTTTTTTTTTTTCCAGAAACAAGATCTCACTCTGTTGTTGCCCAGATAGAGTGCAGTGGTATGATCATAGCTCATTGTAATCTCAAACTTCTAGGCTCAAGCAATTCTCCTGCCTCATCCTCTGAGTAGCTAGGACTACAGACACATGTCACCATGCCATGCTAATTTAAAAAAAAATTTTTTTTAGAGACAGAGTCTTGCTATGTTGTCCAATCTGGACTCTAACTCCTGGCCTCCATCAATCCTTCCACCTTAGCCTCCCAAAGTGCTGAGACTGCAGGCATGAGCCACCATGCCTGGCCAACAGCAAAGGTAGAACTGGAAAAATATGTTACAGGAGCTGATCATAAAGTCAAGGAGGAGAGTCATTACTAAAGTAAGCAAAAAATATATATACCTTATCAAGGAGAGAAAGAAGAAGAGAAGGCAATGATGTAGGACCTGCAAATGACATGCAGTGAGATGGACCAAAAGTCAAACTTCTGAAATAAGTATCTAAAAAACTTCAAAAGAAAAACTCTGTTTTGAGAAATGAAATTACTATTTTTTTAATTTGGTTCATCCACCATGATGGTATGAAATTACTATTTTAAGTAAAGAAGATAACAAGCAAGCAAAAATAGAGATTGCAAAATTAAAAATAAAAATAAATGAAGGATATAGCATTTTAACCTGGAATTAGCGAAATTAAATGGAAACTGTAAAAGAGGAAACATCTGCAGTTCAGAAGTTCAGCTTAAAGTTTCTTTAAAACGTTAAATAAACAGGTTTCAGAATTAAAAGTCAAAACCTCATGTAATTTCTTTTTACCAAGAGCAGATCAATACTCCAAGCAAATCTTGTTGGTTTAAATATAGAGAACTAGACTTCTGTTTTGTATTGGTGTGCTCATATTCAGCTTTTAGAAAAACTTATAATTTCCTCTTACCTATAGCCAACTTGATTACACAGAACACTCCTTTTATAAGATTCATCTTTCATAAACCTTCAGCAACTTCCTTAGACATTCTATGACTTGTTCAAACCTTATAAGCCTTCTTTTTAATAGCCAAATATGTTACCATAGTATACAAGTTTATTTTCCTCTTTCCCTTATATTTTGACCAAACGAAATTCTTTATCATACAAAAAATTGTTTTCTTTCTGTTTTTACTTTCCTTACTTTACTTTCCTAATGTATTTTTGTACATCTTCCTACTTATCCCTTTCTCTGTATCTGTCTTCTACTTACTGGTCCTTTTCTGCCTTCTTGCTTATTTTTTTCCTAAATGTACATTTTGAAAACAATCTCTGAATAACCTTTAAACAATACAAAATTATTCTATTTTACAATAACACATTTTATACCTTTCTTACAATTTTTCCTATCAAAAACACATCTTCGTTTTCTTCTTTTTATTTGGTTCATCCACCATGATGGTATGAAATTACTATTTTATGTAAAGAAGATAACAAGCAAAAATAGAGATTGCAAAAAAAAAATAAAAATAAATGAAGAATATAGCATTTTAACCTGGAATTAGCAAAATTAAATGGAAACTGTAAAAGAGGAAACATCTGCAGGGTTAGGGTTAGGGTTTTGAGATAGGGTTAGGGTTAGGGTTGCATATGGAACTTCTTTAGAAAGAACATTATGTTTGTTGTACGGATGTAACCAGAAACTATAAAAACATATTTTTACATATAGAATTACATTCAGGAGTCGGGGCAGGCGGCGCCCAGGGAGGGCTGGGGGGCCAGGGAACGGCGTAAGGGGTTCCGGGGACAGCCGGATGTGAGCTGCCTTTGAGGACAGCGCGCTCCGGCCACGCGAAGCCACCTGTGGGTCCACCATCCGTGAGGAGCTCAGCTCCCTGCCTCCCTCTCAGGAACCTGGACTATATACCCAGACGGCCGGTTTGGTAACCAGATGGGGCAATATGCCACCCTGCTCACCCTGGCCCAGCTGAACGGCCGCAGAGCCTTCATCCAGCCAGCCATGCATGCCACCTTGGCCCCAGTGTTCCGCATCACCCTGCCTATGCTGTCGCTGGAAGTGGACAGCCGCACGCCTTGGCAGAAGCTGCAGCTGCATGACTGGATGTCAGAGGAGTATGCCCACTTGAAGGATCCCTGGCTCAAGCTCTCTGGCTTCCCCTGTTCTTGGACTTTCTTCCACCATCTCCGAGAACAGATCAGCAGTGAGTTCACCCTGCGGATGAAGTTTAAACTCAGAGTTTACTGAGTCCTCTCCGTCTGGGCCGCACTGGGGACCGACCCAGGACCTTCGTGGGTGTCCATGTGTGCCGTGGGGACTATCTGGAGGTTATGCCTCAGTGCTGGAAGGGTGTGGTGGGTGACCGAGCCTACCTTTGGCAGGCCATGGACTGGTTCAGGGCACAGTATGAAGCCCCTATTTTTGTGGTCACTAGTAATGGCATGGAGTGGTGCCAGAAAAACATTGGCATTTCCCAGGGTGATGTGATCTTTGCTGGCAACTGGCAGGAGGGCACACCGGAGACAGACTTTGCAGTGCTCACACAGTGCAACCACACCATCATGACCATTGGCACCTTCTGCTTCTGGGCTGCCTACCTGGCTGGTGGAGATACTGTCTACCTGGCCAACTTCACCCTGCCAGACTCTGAGTTCCTAAGGATCTTTAAGCCAGAGGCCACCTTCCTGCCTGAGTGGGTGGGCATTAATGCAGACTTATCTCCCCTCTGGACAGCTACTGGGCCTTGAGAGCCGGGAAATTTTATGGAATAGTCTGATCATTCCAGAACTGGTGGTACGTGTCTCCAGAGACCTAGCACCTTCTGGAGAAGTTTATGGTGGTTCTGGAGCAGATGGACACCCATTTCTAAAGCGATTCTAGTTGGGCAGACTTGGAGAGAAGGGGAAGCTTTCTGGAACTGCCTGAACATTCTAGAAGCAGCAGTAGAATATGTTGGCAAATGTCTGGAGAGGCTCTTGGCAGTTCTAGAAGCTGCAGTGCCCACTTGCCCATGTCTAAATACTTCTAGATGCAGCGCCCAGGAACAAGGAATACTTCCTCTAGTGTTGATCATCCTGGTCTTTTCTAGAAGAGATGTTAATTCTCCCCTGGGTCCTCAGAAGCCTGAAAGAGCTCATGGTGTGTCTAGAGCAAGCCCTGCCAGCTCCTCCTCTATGTCTCTGGAGTGCTTCTGGGGGGGATTTGTTCTAGAGAGAGCCAGGTCTAATGCCTGTGAAGAACCCTGAAGGACCCTTCTAGAGGGAATGGGGTTCTGGAATTCCAGAAAACTTACATAAAGAATCTAATGAATGTAGGCTGGGTGTGGTGGCTCACACCTGTAATCTTATCACTCTGGGAGGGCAAGGCAGGAGGACTGCTCAAGGTCTGGAGTTGGAGACCAGCCTGAGCAAGAGTGAGACCCTGTCTCTACTAAAAACAGAAAGAAATTAGCTGGACAACTAAACATATATATAAAAAAATTAGCTGGGCATGGTGGTACCTGCCTATAGTCCCAGCTACTCAGGAGAATGAGGCAGGAGGATCACTTGAGCCCAGGAGATTGAGTTTGCTGTGAGCTAGGCTGATGTCATGGCACTCACTCTAGCCTGGACAACAAAGTGAGATTCTGTCTCAAAAAAAAAAAAAAAAAAGAATCTAATGAATGTATAACCAGAAGCTCAATACCCCACCATTGCCAGAAAGACTGGAAGGGAAGATAAACTATTGCAGCGGACATCCTGCTCTGCTTCTAGGCTCTGGAAAAGCTGGGGTAGGTGGTCAGCAGAATAGAACTCGCTTCAACCTCTCAGCCCCTAAGAAAGTGTCAAAGAAGGCTGGGCGTGGTGGCTCACGCCTGTAATCCTAGCACTCTGGGAGGCCGAGATGGAAGGATCACTCAAGGTCTGGAGTTCAAAACCACCCCAAGCAAGAGCAAGACCCCATCTCTACTAAAAATAGAAAGAAATTAATTGGCCAACTAAAAAATATATAGAAAAAATTAGCTGGGCATGGTGGCGCATGCCTGTAGTCCCAGCTACTTGGGAGGCTGAGGCAGGAGGATTGCTTGAGTCCAGGAGTTTGAGGTTGCTGTGAGCTAGGCTGATGCCACGGCACTCTAGCCCAGGCAACAGAGTGAGACTCTGTCTCAAAAAAAAAAAAAAAGAAAGTGTCAAAGATTTTGGGGGGGGGGTGAGGGTTCGGGGGTAGTAGACAGGCAAGGATGTGGAAGTGGGGACAGTGATAGCTGCTGAAATACTGCAGCTTCTAGAGCACAACTTTCTAGAGATCCAGAGACATTTTTTTAAAGCTCAAAAACTGCCAAAGACAGGAACTTTGGATGTTGAATCCAAGTTCAGGCCAGGCACAGTGGCTCACGCCTGTAATCCTAGCACTCTGGGAGGCCAAGGCGGGAGGATCACTCAAGGTCAGGAGTTCAAAACCAGCCTGAGCAAGAGCGAGACCCTGTCTCTACTAAAAATAGAAAGAAATTAATTGGCCAACTAAAAATATATAGAAAAAATTAGCCAGGCATGGTGGCACATGCCTGTAGTCCCAGCTACTCAGGAGCCTGAGGCAGGAGGATTGCTTGAGCCCAGGAGTTTGAGGTTGCTGTGAGCTAGGCTGATGCCACCGCACTCACTCTAGCCTGGGTAACAGAGTGAGACTCTGTCTCAAAAAAAAAAAAAAAAAAAAAAAAAAAATCCAAGTTCAGCTTGCCTCTCAGGAATAAGGAAGCTGACCATCCTCTGTAGGTGGACTGAGATCTGTATCTTGGAAGACAGCAGGCATCAATAAACATGGCCTTATGGGCCTGCATAAAGCTGGCTCCTTGCTAACCACTGGCAAGGTCCTGAACTCACAGAACCACTAGATCTGGCTTTGGGCAGGTCTGGGATAAAAGGATCCAGCCTCAAACCCAGGAAGGATCACACACAGGGTCTGGTGGAGGAGGACAGGATACTTGACTCAGATTTCAGGAGCCCCTTGCTGCTTTTGGGAGGGTAAAGGAAGATACCTTTAATACAGTCAACTCTGATCACATCCCCTATCCACACATCAAACCCAAGTCTCTAGTCTTCTCAGGGAGTTTCAGGGCACCATTCCCAATTCAGCTGCCACAGGTAGGAGAGTGGAAGGTGTGACTTAAAAGTCCATATCACCAAAAAAAAAAAAAAAAAGAATTACATTCAGAATTAAACAAGATTTCAACATTGGAAAAAAAAATTAAAAAATAATAAAAAAAGAATTATATGTATTAATTAGACTATTAACTCTAACTTAAATGATGAGAAAAACTAGGAAGTAAGCTATTTTGAACTGTTTGTCATATATCAACAGCTATAAATATATATCTATGTTTTTAGAAACATAGATTTGCTTATAGAACAATCTTTCAATGTGTAACAGGACATATTTACTGTTTATTGTCAAAATATTATTGTCTTTTATAATATTTAAGTCAAAATTGAATAAATTTGAACATATGTTCAGTAATACATGTTTCCATATATTATCATATTTGGAAATGACTGGGAAACTTTAGTGTCTATTAATTAAACCTTATAGCTTTAAGATCTCAAATTACATTAAAAGTTCATTTTTTGATGTTCATCCCATTTTTTTTTCAAAGTGCTTTATTTACACAAAAACGTTAATAGAAGGCTATTCTATGGTATACACAAGTTCTCCAAAGATGTACATTATGGTAAAGTCTCTGCATGCGAATTATTACCCTTTTCTGCAAGCTCTGTCCCTAGTCTTCCACCTCCAAAGGTGTAACTGGAACAGGCTGTAGGAAACACCTGTGGCCTGGAAAGGCTTCGACCAATTCTCAAAGCTTTCTCGGCTGCGGTCTACAAGCAGGTTCGGACATTCTATTTTGGGTCAAGGAGACTGACATCTCTGTCACCCCACCCCGCCAAATGACTGCAAGTGGACAAGATCAGTCTGGGAGAAGGCACTGTGAGAGTTTCTCCACCAAGCCTCAGCGCCCCGGCTGCGGGACTCCGAAAAGGATGCAGATTTGGTCACAATCCAGGTGGCGAAAGAATAACGGCTGGACCACCTGGGGTCCAACAGTGACCAACTGTGTTTGCTGGGGATCCCGCAGCCGGTGGCCGGGCTGTGGCGTCCGGAGCCCGCGAAGCAGCAGGGACCCCCGGGGCGCGCAGAGCCAAGAGGGAGGGAGCCAGGCTGGGAACCCGCAGGTGTCGCAGAGGGACAGCGGGAAGGGGGCAGGCGGCGGCGCAGCCAAGTGACTTATGTGCCTCTGGATTCCGACATACTGTTCACATCCTCAGACCGTGACCCTGCGCCCGCGGCTAGACCACTCTGCGCCTCAGTGTCCTCATCTCTAAAATGGGGGTTGTTCCAGCGAAGCCGCGCCTCAGAGCGCTGGGCTCCGCTCGCCGCGGGGAGGCGCTAGGGGAGCCGGCGCAGGGGCGTCCCCGGGAGGCGGATCCGGGGCTGGGGCGCGGTACCGGGCCAGGGACTTACCGAGCGCCTCGGCAGAGCGTCGTCCCCACGGCATGCGCCCTTCTTGAGGAGCCCCTTTCGGAAGTCCTTGCCGTGGCCGCAGACAGCCGTCACCAGCCCGCAGCCACCGGCTCTGGGGTCGGTCTGCGAAAGGCCGCCGAGCGCGCGGCGGGCCACCAGCCGCCTGTACTAAAGGGCCGAGAACAGCCCGCTGCCGCCCCGCGAAGGGCGGGGGTCGGGAGAGCCGGAGGACGAGGAGGCCCGGAGCCGTCTTTCTCCTCAGCCGCAGCCGCGCTGCCGCCGGGCGCTCCTCAGGGCGCGCGCGCCAGAGCCGGAACTATCGGAGCCCCCGACCCCTCCGCCTCAGCCCGCCGGGTCCCGGCCGCTGCCGCCCCGCCAGCCCATCCCACTTACATGTACCTCATTTGTTTATTTTTAGTAGTTACATCTATATTACTTATGAAACTGAGATATTAGAGCCTGATATATTATTTTATAACGTGAATGTCAGGTGTTTTCCTAAGTAAGATCATTAAGTAAAATATACGGGTATTTTTAATACAGCTCTTTTTATTAAATCGACAGTATTAAACATCTTATTCATCAAAGAGTTACACAAAGATCATTTTGCTTTTTTATTTATTTATTTATTTTTGAGGTGGAGTCTCACTCTGTCACCCAAGCTGAAGTGCAGGAGCACAATCATAGGTCACTGCAGCCTCGAACTCCTGGGCTCAAGCAATCCTCCTGCCTCAGCTACCTAAGTGCTGGAATGACAGGTGTGAGCCACTGCGCGTGGTCCTCATTTTGCTTTTAAGGCTGGATTTATAGTATTATGGCCTTAAAACATCTGCCAGAGACAAATATAAAGCTGTCTGAACAGTAATCCATGGGAAAACCTGAATGTTGACAATTATGCAAATATTTCTATATCTATTTTGCCAATAATTTTAAATTAGTTTATATCAAAGATTTACCCAAGTCACATGACCCTAAGAAGGATTAAGTTAATTACTATATTTCTGATAAATTACTTGATGTAAGTGCAAAATAAATTACTTGATGTAAGTCAAGCAAAATTTTTTTGCTTGAAGCCAATTAAATGGAGCTTGGTCAATTAAAAACCATGTACATATGTTGACACAAACGTATAAAAACATAAAGATGGACAAAAATAAAGATCTTTCGGTTTCATTTCAAAATTTCAGTTGTCATACAGAAAAATATAGTAATATAAACTCCCCAGTTTATAAAAAGACAGTTGGATATAAATTACTTCTCTGATAAAATGGAAAAAGTTAAGGTCGTCTGTTTATGTGTCAAAACACTAAGATTTTCATTTGTCCTGGTAGGTAATCTTATAAAAACTATGGAACAAATTTTGGGCAAAGTAGTTCCAATAGCAGTTTGGTTTCTAAAAGCCTCTTTTACATTTTTCCTTCTTTTTAAAATCAGGTTGCTTTCAGTTGTTTTAGTTAATTCTTGGATGTTTATTGTTTGGTTAGGGCTGGCTTGGAAAATAAAACTCCAACTGGCCTTGAATTTAGTAATAGAATTTTTTTTCTAACTGAAATACTTCTTTCTTTTTCTTTTTTTTTTTTTTTTTTTGAGTCAAAGTCTCACTCTGTTGCCCGGGCTAGAGTGCCGTGGCATCAACCTAGCTCATAGCAACCTCAAACTCCTGGGCTCCAGGGATCCTCCTGCCTCAGCCTCCCAAGTAGCTGGGACTAAAGGCATGTGCCACCACCATGCCTGGCTAATTTTTTTTTTTTTTTTTTTTTTTGAGACAGAGTCTCACTTTGTTGCCCAGGCTAGAGTGAGTGCCGTGGCTCAACCTAGCTCACAGCAACCTCAAACTCCTGGGCTCAAGCGATCCTGCTGCCTCAGCCTCCTGAGTAGCTGGGTCTACAGGCATGGGCCACCATGCCCGGCTAATTTTTTCTATATATTTTTAGTTGGCCAATTAATTTCTTTCTATTTATAATAGAGCCGGGGTCTCGCTCTTGCTCAGAGCTGGCTTCGAACTCCTGACCTTCAGTAATCCTCCCACCTCGGCCTCCCTCCCAGCGTGCTAGGATTACCGGCATGAGCCACCACGCCCGCCTGGCTGAAATACTTTCTTTTGGGGGATTTACTTCTCTGCCAAAGATTACCTCAGTGCATGGCTCCCTCTCCCTCCTTCCCCTCCCTCCCTACTGCCAGTGCCATTCCAACTCCCTCTCTTTCTCCTTGTTTTCTCTCCTTTTCTCTTTCTCTCCTGGTCGCTGCTGCCCACGGCGCCTTCCCTTATGTCGCCATCCAGGGCACTGAGCCAGACTATAAGTCCCAGGTGGGGGCTGAGCAAAAGCAGCAGCTTGCTATTGCGGATGGAGGGCTCAGTTGTCTGGTGGTTTTCTCTTGACCTGACTCCTGCCCATGTGGGGAGCAGTGCCCCGCTGCCAACTCCTCTTCTGATTCAGAGTGGAGTAACAGACATTGGCGACTCCAAAAGGTGAAAGGGTGGAGGGAGTGAAGGATGAAAAATTACCTATCGAATACAATTTACATTATTCAGGTGACTGGTACACTAAAAGCCAGACTTTACTACTAAAGTCCATGTAACAAAACTGCACTTGTAGCCCGTAAGTCTATAAACATAAAATTTTAGTTACATAAATGCATGCATATGCATAAAAGTAAGCTATTTACTATTATAATAATAATAGTAAAGTCAAAATGGACCTGAGAATGGCTATGAATATTTTTTTTTTTGAGAGTCTCGCTTTGTTGCCCAGGCTAGAGTGAGTGCTGTGGCATCAGCCTAACTCACAGCAACCTCAAATTCCTGGGCTCAAGCAATCCTTCTGCCTCAGCCTCCCCAGTAGCTGGGCCTACAGGCATGCGCCACCATGCCCAGCTAGTTTTTTTCTATATATACTAGTTGGCCAATTAATTTCTTTCTATTTATAGTAGAGAGGGGGTCTCACTCTTGCTCAGTCTGGTTTTGAACTCCTGAGCTCGAGCAATCTGCCGGCCTCGGCTTCCCAGAGAGCTAAGATTACAGGCGTGAGCCACTGCGCCTGGCCTGGCTATGAATTTTGAATGTAGATAGAGCCAGCTAGGGTCTCAGAGGACTTGGCCTGCCTTAGAATTTTGAGAATCCCATTTTATTTCTTATTACTATCTCTAGAGCAAAGAAAATCCTCTAAATTCTATCAGAAAATTTTAAGGGTTTGGGCAAAGAAAGTACTTTGCTTTGACAAGTGTACCTCGCCCAGAATTCTTTTTTTATACTTGAGGGATGGTCTTTGCCCTATTTGTTCCACCTGTCACCAAGTTTTCTGTGGTTTCATGGAAATTGCCTTGAGATTTGCTTATGCCCTATTGGTAATCTTGCCCATCCATGTCCAGATTATCCTAACACTAGAGACGTTTTCTTCTGAGATAAGAGTCCCTCATATTTGGCAGTGACCGCCTTAGTGGCTTTTACCTGGCCATCCTGTGCTGCCTCTTATTTTTTTTTTTTTTTTTTTCTTCTTAGGCAATTACAAGATGAATTGTGCTGCCTCTTAGAATGTTTGTTTTTGCTCTGAAAACATGTTCAGAAACATGTAGGGAGAATAAAAAGTAAAAAAGTCGAACCATAGACAGACACATTAACCAAACTAAATGAAATCAAAATAAGAACGCTCATAAAAATTTTAGACCAGGCTTGGAAACCAAGCAAAATATTAAACTAGGTACAGAGAAAAAAATAAAAGTGAATTCACCAAAAAGAAAAAAAGAGCTTCACAGACAGAGCATAAGTGATGTAGAAAACAGAATTCTCACCAGGAATAAAGGTGTCCTCATAATATAATGGGCTTGTCAGAATAGAAAAAGTTCTTCTGTATCCAAGGATGCAAAGTATTTTATTTAAGACAGTCTTATAACCGAACTATATCCCAAATGAAGGCAAAAAGTCACCCAAAGAAAGGAGTCCAAGAATTCCTGAATGGAATCAGTTGGGCAGACGAGAAGACGCACGGAAGTGGAGTACAAACAATTCAGAACTACACTGGATTCCACGGCTGCCAATCTTCTGAGGTGACCTTGCTTAGGTCTCACTTCTGGACACTAGATTATGTCATCTTAAATTTTATAACAGACACAGAAAGAGACTCTTCAAAAAATTATATTTACTCGGGAATGAGTATTGCAATAGGAATACAGGTGGGCATATTTGGGGAGAAAAAAGAAAAGAAGGGTTTTGTAAAGGAAAAATAAGGAGGATTCCATACGTTGTTTTTAAACAATTATCCTTAAATACAAGGATAAAAATAAGGGTGGCATCAGTCCAATAATGGACTAAGACTTGTAGGGCATGTGTCCTCACAAAAGTACTTTTTGTGTAAAGTTGTGGTAGTTTGTAAACAAAGTTGTGGTTTTTGCAGAGTCTTTTGTGTTAGTTCTTGTTATCAGGCACCTGTGAGGGAGAACCCTCCCTTCATGGCCTTCCATTGCTCCATTTTGTCAGGGTCTGACACTGGTGACTCCATTTTGATTTTGATACTTTCACAGTATAAAGGTTTCCCACCTAAATACTCTGGACACTGTGGTTTGGGCTATTCCTACCTAAAATAACCAGATAAATCTCCTTAAATGCTAATATAATCCTCAACTTAGAATCATTTGTACATAAAGTTATGCCTCACAGGAGAGACTCTCATGATTTCTCAAACCCAATCATACCAAGAGGTTTTAAATTTCATTCTTTTGAAAGAGCCTATTTTCCTCAGTGGAGGGTCTCCGAATTGGCAAAAATTGCTTACTATTTCTGCAACTCTTGAAAAAATTTTAATGATACTTTGAATTCTCTTCAAATAGTGCAATCTGAGATGAATAATTTGGCCTCAGTAGTACTCCAAAATAAAAGAGTTCTTGATATTTTAGCTGCTCAACAGGGAAGAGCTTGTGCCCTAACTTGTGAGAAGCGATGTTTTTACGTTAGCAAATGAGGTATTATCACCCAAAGGTTACTAGACCTTAAAGAACAAATAGGAGTTTTTCGTCAGATAATCATTAGCTCCACTATTGATTTTTTTTTTTTTTTTTGAGGCATAGTCTCACTTTGTTGCCCAGGCTAGAGTGAATGCTGTGGTGTCAGCCTAGCTCACAGCAACCTCAAACTCCTGGGCTCAAGCAATCTTTCTGCCTCAGCCTCCAGAGTCGCTGGGACTATAGGCATGTGCCACCATGTCCGGCTAAGTTTTATTTTTTTTTTCTATATATATTTTTTGGTTATCCAGCTAATTTCTATTTTTAGTAAAGATGGGATCTCACTCTTTGAGGCTCAGCCTGGTCTCAAACTCCTGACCTTGAGTGATCTTTCCTCTTGGCCTCGTAGGATGCTATCCACCATTGATCTTTTTTTTTTTTTTTTTTTTTTTTTTTTGAGACAGAGTCTCGCTTTGTTGCCCAGGCTAGAGTGAGTGCCCTGGCATCAGCCTAGTTCACAGCAACCTCAAACTCCTGGGCTCAAGTGATCCTCCTGCCTCAGCCTCCTGAGTAGCTGGGACTACAGGCATACGCCACCATGCCCGGCTAACTTTTTATATATATATTAGTTGGCCAATATTTTTATTTAGAGTAGAGACGGGGGTCTCGCTCTTGCTCAGGCTGGTTTCGAACTCCTGACCTCGAGCAATCCACCTGCCTCAGCCTCCCAGAGTGCTAGGATTACAGGCGTGAGCCACCACGCCCGGCCCCAATTCTTGGTTATTATTCTCCTTATAGATAATGTGTCCCGGCCCCCACCTATGTGCATTGTCTTGTCTCAGGGGTTTTAAGTGCTTTCCTATAGCCATTCCCATGCCAGATGATTGCCAGCAGGGTCAGAAAACTTGAAGAAACCAGCACTGACTATGTAATTACTGATCATGGCTGCACGACTCTGAGCTCCAGCCTATTTATTGATTATGATACTATGGACCTACCTCCTGACAGCATCGACCTGCCTCCTCAACCCTGTGACTAGGTCAATGGCGGTAACGGAGAGTAATGCTATCCCATTTAGTCACACGCTCAGCTTGCCAAGAGGATGACTAAAAGGGCAGAATAGTTGACGCAAAATTAAAATGGAGACCGGCATGAAAACTTCCTGGGCAAACAAAACCAACTAAAGGCTACAAAAATAGCCTTAACCCAAGTGATATGGCAAATATAAGCAAAACTTAACTTGCGGCACTTCTGGTAAATTCTCAAGTTAGACAAAAACAAAACTTAACCTCAGCCAATCATAAGCAGCCAACTGGCCAGGTGGGTGGCTCACGCCTATAATCCTAGCACTCTGGGAGGCCGAGGCAGGAGGATCGCTTGAGGTCAGGAGTTTGAGACCAATGTGAGCAAGAGTGAGACCCGGACTCTACTAAACACAGAAAAATTAGCTGGGCATGGTGGAGAGGGCCTATAGTCCCAGCTACTCAGGAGGCTGAGGCAGGAAGATCACTTGAGCCCAGGAGTTGGAGGTTGCTGTAAGTTAGACTGACGCCACTGCACTCTAGCCTGCATGACAGTGTGAGACTCTGTCTCGAAAAAATTAAACAAAGTAAAAATAAAAAATAAGCACCCAACTAACATTTGATTATGTGATTAGGGACCTTCCAACAAAATAACTGAAAAAAGCGATCTCTTTTTTTTTTGAGACAGAGTCTTACTCTGTTGCCCGGGCTACAGTGCCGTGGCGTCAGCCTAGCGTCAACCTCAAGGTTGCTGTGAGCTAGGCTGATGGCACAGCACTCTAGCCTGGGCAACAGAGTGAGACTCTGTCTAAGAGAGAAAGAGAGAGAGAAAGAAGGAAAGAAAGAGAAGAAAGAAAGAAAGAAAGAAAGAAAGAAAGAAAGAAAGAAAGAAAGAAAGAAAGAAAGAAAGAAAGAAAGAAAGAAAGAAAGAAAGAAAGGAAGGAAGAAAAGAAAGAAAGAAAAGAAAGAAAGGTGAAAGTGGCTGGACGCTGTGGGTCACACTCAGGACTATGAAGGTCACATATTAGTAAAACTCCATCAATGTTTATGGAGTGCATGAAGGAATGAATTCTTGACTTTCAGCCCATCCCTAATTCTTCAGTTTTATAATTAGATATCTGATTCAATCAACCAACCTCCTCGGGAGAGCCAAAAATTCAATCATGATAAACTGGGTGGAGCTTCAGAAATCTCATCAAATACCACATTCTGATTGGAAGCTGGAAGTTGAAAAGGGAACAAGTGACTAGAAAGCTCAATGTGAGCTCCTGAAGATCCACAGAGAACCCAAAGCCCTGCAGACTGCTTCCAGATTGGGTAAGTCAGCCACCCCCATAGCGACAGTCCCATCTGGTCTACCGTCAGCCAGTCTCAGATGGGGACATGGAGCTCAAAATGGCACGGAGGATGATCCTATGTGTTTTTCAGATGAACAGTTAGGGATTTGATATTTCCTGTAACCGCAGTTTTGTCTGCATTGCAAAAATCTATTTGCGCTTTGGTTGATAATCGTTTCAAAATGCTCAACCAGGCCGGGCACGGTGGCTCAAGACTGAAATCCTAGCACTCTGGAAGGCCGAGGTGGGAGGATTGCTCAACGTCAGGAGTTCGAAACCAGCCTGAGCAAGAGCGAGACCCCGGCTCTACTATAAAAATAGAAAGAAATTAATTGGCCAACTAATATTTATAGAAAAAAATGAGCCGGGCATGGTGGCACATGCCTGTAGTCCCAGCTACTCGGGAGGCTGAGGCAGGAGGATTGCTTGAGCCCAGGAGTTTGAGGTTGCTGTGAACTAGGCTGATGCCACGACACTCACTCTAGCCTGGGCAACAAAGTGAGACTCTGTCTCAAAAAAAAAACCAAAAATGCTCAACCAAGCTGATGTTTTTAAAAAACCCAATTGATTAAAATTTTATTTCTTGGCTTTTTTTTGTTTTGTTTTGTTTTGTTTTGTTTTGTTTTGTTTTGTTTTGCCTGAGACAGAGTCTTGCTCTGTTGCCTAGGCTGGAGTGCCGTGGCGTCAGCCTAGCTCACAGCAACCTCCAACTCCTGGGCTCAAGCGATCCTCCTGCCTCAGCCTCCCGACATGCTGGGACGACAGGCATGGGCCACGACGCCTGGCCTCTTGGCTTTTAAATATTTAGTTTGTGCGCTCTTGTAGTTAATAGAATTTGTGGTATTATGATTTTACAAGTTAGGCTTTCTTTTCTACTGAAAGCGTAAAAATATTCTATATAATAATCTACATAATATTTCTAAGAGTTGAGTCTTTGTTCTGAACGTGTGATCTATTTCTTCCACCAGACTCAACCTAAAGTAGTTAATTTTTAGTATGTGTAATAAGAGATGTGAGTTGGAATCTCCACCTCAGACATGGTTTTCTAGCCTTAACTTACACATGGCTTTTACAATTTCTCATTGAAATTTTTAAAAATGAACAAATGGCCTTCATTTTAGGGATGTCCCCTAAATGTTCCCAACCAAATTATTTGTAGGAACTCAGAATGTAGTCCTGTAGGGCTTGTGACACTCCACTGCCTTTGTCCTAGGGCCTTGAGTGATACTCAGAAACTTCCCCTAAAAGGGTGGGCACTAGCTTTCAGGCTCCTCCATACGCACTTCATAGTGGGACCAGAACTCAATGGAGCACTAGATGAAAATCAAAGGGTAGTGGTCACCTTGTCCCCTCCTCATTGGTTGGGAGACACTGGTCATGGTGGCAGCAGAAGGAGAGGTATGGCTTTGTGGCCGCAGAGTGCAGAGTCCAGTTGGGGTAACTGAGGACTCTTCCATCTCTGCCAGAGCAGGGACACTGGCCCTAGGAGAAGATGGGGGTGATCAGGATTGGCCTGAGAAGAATGCTTTGTCCTTGGATGTGTCCTCAGGATGTTTTCCTTGCAGATTCATCAGGATGAGTCTCCAGGCCCCACCCAGACTCCTGCAACTGGCGGGGCAGAGCCTGGTAAGAAATGAGGCCTTGGTCATCCCCCTTCTGGAGGAGCTGCCAAGGGAGCTTTTCCCACCACTGTTCATGGAGGCCTTCACCAACAGATGTAGAAAAGTCCTGACGGCCATGGTGCAGGCCTGGCCCTTCACCCGCCTGCCTCTGGGGGCCCTGATGCTGAACCCTGACCTGGAGACCCTAAGAGCTGTGCTGGATGGGCTGGATGTGCTGCTTGCCCTAAAGGTTCGCCCCAGGTGAGGCTGACCCAGGGAGCCTGGTAGGGAGGGCCCAGGGGTCTGGGGACAGACAGCTGGGTCAGGGAGAGTGGGGGGCCCATGGTGGGTGGACCAGAGGCTTCTGATGGAGCCCGTGAGAAAGCTCAGAGAGGCCTTGGCCATTGCTGAGCACACTATGGTACAGGGATCCTAGAGTGTAGGACTGCTTCCCATGCAGGAGACACTGAAGGAACAGGTAGCTGCCTCGTTTTAGTGACACTTAAAGGTGATAGAAGTGGGTGCAAGGCATGACATGAGCAGGAAAGAGGATAGAGAATAGGAGAAGCAGGACAGGGGCAGCTGGCGTTCAGGATGTGGAGTAAGAACACAGGTCAGAGGTGGGCCTTGCCTAAATTCTGAGACTCTCGCCTGTTTTACCCACAGGAGGTGGAAACTGCAAGTGCTAGATTTGCAGGATTTTGATGAGAACTTCTGGAGTGTAGGGTCTGAAGCAGTGGCCCATGCATGCTTACCACATGCCATGAATAAGAGGAAAACAGTGAAGAATTGTCCGAGGATGGGAAGGCAGCAACCCTTGAAGGTGTTCATAAACCTTCACATCAAGGAAGGATCCCTGGATGAACTCCTCACCTACCTCTTCTTGTGGGTCAAGCAGAGGAAAGATTTAGTACACCTGTGCTGTACGAAGCTGAGCATTTTTACAACGCAAATCCAAAAGATCAGAATAGTCCTAAGAATGGTGGACCTGGACTGTATCCAGGAGGTAAACGTGAGGTGCAGCTGGAAACTGTCCATGCTGGCAAGGTTTGCTCCTTATCTGGGTGAGATGAGAAATCTTCAAAAACTACTTCTCCTCCAAATCTCTGTGTACAACCTAAGGAAGAAGGACAGGTTTATTGCCCAGTTCACGACTCAGTTCCGTAAGCTGGACCACCTCCAGAGGCTTTATATGAACTCCCTTTCCTTCCTTGAAGGCCACCTGGACCAGGTGCTCAGGTGAGGAAGGATGGTGAGCTTTCTCTGCAGACCAAAGCAAAGCCTTTCTTTGTTCTAGCAGACACATGTACCAGTGAATGTTAACTCATAGTTGTGTTCACTGCTCTCTCCAGAAGTGGGTGTCACATAAGTGGCCCAATAAAGGCAGAGGGATAAACTGGGGTAAATGCTGTAGAGAGGGACTCCAGGCTAGGTAACTAGCTACTGGGGGGTCTCAGATCTAGTGAGGGTGTGTTTGTGAATTTGTCCCGAGGAAGCGTGTCTGAGGTAAGATGATGGGACACAGGTAAGTGAGGAGGGCACTGAAGAAGGAAAACCACATCCGACCTGGACTTTCAAAATATAAGCTCTGTCCTCAACAGCTTAGTGGACGCTAATGATCCTGTCTCTGTGCATAATAGGTTGTTTTGAGCTCCAAGTAAATTAATTAATATATGGAAAATGCAACTTCCCTCACTAGGGGGTGAGGGAGCAGGAATGAAGAACTATCAAGAGTGATTGATGGTTGCTGGTGACACAGGCATGTCTGATCCTGCAGGTGGCAAGCCCAGCACAGGTTGCTGGACCTTGCCTGGGCATGTCCTTTATGCACGTCTCCCACTGGGCTCATGTGGCCCAGAAATGTGGGTTTTTGCCAACATAGGAGGAAAGGGGGCTTTAGAGATTCTGTAGACTTGACCCAGTTGCATGAGTGATCAAGGACTCAGCCTAAAATGGGACTGACCTGAATGACCAGAGCCTTCAACAAATAACATCTAGGGTGTGGACCATCATCAGATGATCACAGTAATTGGGCTCGGGCAAAATTATCATTTTGCACCCTGACGTCCTTCCCCACTACCCTGCTCTCACTGCTACAGTTCCCCAGAACTAACTTCTTCCTCTGTCCCCAGGTGCCTCAAGACCCCCTTGGAGACCCTCTCAATAACCAACTGCCTGCTTTCGGAATCGGACTTGAGGCATCTGTCCCAGTGCCCGAGCATCAGTCAGATAAAGAACCTGGCCCTGAGTCGCATCACGCCGACCGATTTCAGTCCTGAGCCCTTTCAACATCTGCTAGAGAAAGTCGCTGCCACCCTCCAGACCCTGAGACTGGACGAATGTTGGATCACGGACCCCCAACTCGCAGTCATCCTGCCTGCCCTGAGCCGCTGTGCCCAGCTCACAACCTTCAGCTTCCGCGGGAACCCCATCTCCAAGGCCGCCCTGGAGAACCTGCTGCAACACACCCTCAGGCTGAGCCAGTTACGCCTACAGCTGTATGACACCCCCCTGGAGAGTTACAACGCTGGCGGTGCCGTCTCCTGGGAAAAACTTGCCCGATTTAGGGCTGAGCTAAGGCAGATACTGAAGAATTTATGGTGGCCCAAGAGGATCTTATTCAGCACTGTCCTCTGCCCTCACTGTGGCCACAGTGTGTTCTATGACCTGGGCCTTGGTAAACCTTGCTGTCCAACGCCTCATTCTTCTAGGCACTGGGCCGCTGAAGCCTAGGACGTAGGTGCATGTTAAAGAGAGCACAGAACCCATCACTTCTGACAGCTGCTCAGTGGGAATGGGAAAAGGAAGGCAATGCAGCAGAGGGAAGGACAGGAGGGAAATGTTGACTTGGGGAGCTGTTGGGACCTTTGGGGACATGTGTCCTATAGGTCAGAAATAAGAATCAGAATTTCTACAGTAGGATTCAGGCTTGAGAGATACATGAGGGAGTTACCCCTGCATGGATGGATGTAAAGAAACGAGAGGCAGAGCGTGGTGGCTCACACCTGTAATCCCAGCACTTTGGGAAGCTGAGGCGGGAGGACTGCACAAACCCAGGAGTTCAAGGCCGCAGTGAGCTATGATTGTGCCACTGCACTCCAGCAGCATAATAATAATAAAAATAAATAAAAACAGAAACAGTCCAAAATAAAGGGAACCTCAATGGAAACCACCATCTGGTGTTTGAACATTTAACTTGTTTTTCAATTTAAACCTCGGGAATCTTCAGTTACTGATATTAAAGAGACACTGAGTTGTCTGTGATCAGTGAGGTTCAGCCCTAGAAACTCAAGGCATCAAAAGGAGATTCGATCATTTAGATCAATTCCTTCTCCTTCCTGGGTGTGCTACCTCTTTGCTTTATTCTGTGGCTGTTTCGTGTGTTAATAAACAGAAGGTGGACATACAGGGCCTGGAGCTTTGGAATTGGGCAACGACTGAGCCCCTGGAGCAAAGCCCCTGAGCAGGGGGCCCTCCCTGTTAACCAGATGCCAACACCTGGGCACTCCTTGTGGGTCTCTAGATGGATCGAGAAGCCTTAGTTCCTGGATGTTGGCTTCACTGCACAAGGAGCCACCTCCAGTCCTCACACATGCACAAACACACACACACACACACACACACCCTGCTGCCCTGGAAGCAGATGTCCACACTGTGTATTAGCAGGAGCAAATATTTCTATCCACATTTTAAAAATTACATCCTTTGGGGGGTGTCTATGTCATATTAGTGACAATGTCAGAGCAAACATGAGATTTACTACAGATACAGAGGACATGTCAACCAGGAGGTGGGAGGGATGGCCGCCTCAGATCCGCCTCCCCAGCCTGCAGAATCCGGGTTTATCTGGAGGTGATATGAACAACGAATGAAAGGAGTGAGCGTCATTACATGTTTGGGGCGGAGTGCAGGGCGCACAAGCACAGTGAGAAATCATGCTAGTACATATACCACATGATCAAAAAATGACATGTAAGTCCCTCCGAGGGTGGGGGTTTTAGTAGTATAATGAGCTAGGGGCTGATACTGGTCACTCAGCCTTGTGCACGGGTGGGATGTGGGGAGGAGGCTGCTCAGTGGGTCCTTGGACACAATCTGGTGGGCGTCGTTTATCTTGTCTTCTCTGGACAAACAGGTGGTGTGAGGCTTAGGAATCTCGTGGCTGCAAGGAGGTTCTGCCATTTCTGGGGTGGGGAGGGACTCAAAAGGGAATGCATCAGTGCAACAGGAGGTTACAAAGTTCTGGTCAGCAAATCTTATTGGCCTGGGAACTTGAAACACAAGATAACTATTAAAAAAGTGTTTTCTTGCTTGTGGGGACGGTTACAATATCATCAGACGATGAATAACCACTAAGTGACCGTGACTACTTAGTGACCCTCCGTGTGGTGAGGGATCCAAAACCAAGGGCCCCCAAGCAAAGGACCCTGCTGAGAAGTCAGGGGCTGGTGTTGCTGGGCAAGGACCTTGGGCACCAGCCTCAGTTTCCCTGTAACATGAGGATGATTATGGCCACTAGCTTATGGAACCTGTGTAGGGTCCAATGAAGTGATGCATGTTTAGGGCTTGGCACAGGGCTTTGCATACCGTAAGAGCTCAATAAATGCATCTTTCCTTTTTTTTTTTCCTTTTAGCAAAAGTCCCCAGCCTTCTTCATCATGCATTCTTACCCTCTATTTCTGGCAAAAGAGAAAGGCAGGCACACTGGCCCCACAGCTGGACTCAGCTTTCACACATGGCCACCATTTAATCATGATTTACACAAACAGCAGAGCCTTGCACCCAGCAGGGGGTGGAGGAGGAATGCAAAACTGAATTCACCTGTCCTGATCTTAAGATAAAGATTTCCAAGCCATAGGATTCGTATGCCATCTGCAGGCCAGGTTGTATAAGTTAGTGTTTCAGGAAGGATCACATTATATAGTATTTTTTAATATCTGCTATTATATAAATGTCATTTGAGTATAAGTATTTGTGTTGTGATTTATATAAATGTTAAAGATATGTTTAGTTATATATATATATATATAAAATTTGAGACAGAGTCTCACTCTGTTGCCCAGGCTGCAGTGCAATGGTGTGATCATAGGTCACTGCACCCTCCAATTCTTGGCCTCAATCTGTTCTCCAGCCTCAGCCTCCCCAGGTTCTAAGATTTTTCTGTTGAGCCTCTGGTCAGAGCTCTTCCTCCTGGCCAGGTGCAGTGGCTCACGCCTATAATAGCACTCTGGGAGGCCGAGGCAGGAGGATTGCTTGAGCTCAGGAGTTCGAGACCAGTCTGAGCAACAGTGAGACCTGGACTCTACCAAAAAATAGAAAAACCAGCTGGGCGTGGTGGCAAGGGCCCAATATGCCCAGCTATTCAGGAGCCTGAGGCAGGAGGATGGTTTGAGCTGTGAGCTAGGCTGATGTCACTGCACTCTACTCAGGACAAAAGGAGTGAGACTCTGTCTCAAAAAAAAAAAAGATACAATCTCCAAATTGTTTACCAAGAATTTACATTAAAATAGCAAAAGGTATTGATTGGCTATACATTATTGTTTGTATCATAAAATCCAAAAACATGGCCGGGCGCGGTGGCTCACGCCTGTAATCCTAGCTCTTGGGAAGCCGAGGCGGGCGGATTGCTCAAGGTCAGGAGTTCAAAACCAGCCTGAGCAAGAGCGAGACCCCGTCTCTACTATAAATAGAAAGAAATTAATTGGCCAACTGATATATATATATAAAAAATTAGCCGGGCATGGTGGCTCATGCCTGTAGTCCCAGCTACTCGGGAGGCTGAGGCAGAAGGATCGCTCAAGCCCAGGAGTTTGAGGTTGCTGTGAGCTAGGCTGATGCCACAGCACTCACTCTAGCCTGGACAACAAAGCGAGACTTTGTCTCAAAAAAAAAAAATAAAATCCAAAAACATGAAGATATTGAGTGCCGCAGCTACTCGGGGAAACTACAGGGAAGAAAAGAACAAAACGCCTTTAAACAATTGCCTCTAGGCTTGGGAGTGGGGGTGGGAGGGAGAAACCTAAATCCCATACTTAAGTCTCTCAGGGCCTGATAAATTTTGCATACCTCAGATAACTCAGACTGCTGAGTGATTTTTCTTTTCTCATTTCCCTCCTTTGATCAAATTTTTTTCTCTTCTAAGAGCCCCGATGATCAGCATTCTGGATGTAAATTTGTCACATGTCACTGGAAAGGCTCATTCCCAGGCAATGTCATCCTACATTGGAAGGAAAGAGGAGAGGTATCATGCCTTTCTAGCTTAATGAGGTCTCAAGGCCACACTGATTGCTAACACAAGGGACAGAACAATGGGATCTCAGGCCACCCACTTACAAAGAAGCCACAGCATGCTGGATCATTGCCAAGCACCTAGCTATTAGGATTAGTTTTTGTTGTTGACTTTAGACATCTAGAAATACAAAGCAAAATCTATTTAACAATTAAAAATGTGATGCAAATAAGGACAATTTTTTTTTTTTTTAGACATAGTCTCACTCTGTTGCCCAGGTTAGAGTGAGTGCCATGGCGTCAGCCTAGCTCACAGCAAACTCAAACCCCTGGGCTCAAGAATTCCTTCTGCCTCAGCCTCCTGAGTAGCTGGGACTACAGGCATGCGCCACCATGCCCGGCTAATTTTTTCTATATATTTTTTTTTGGCAAATGAATTTCTTTCTATTTTTAGTAGAGACGGGGTCTCACTCTTGCTCAGGCTGGTTTTGAACTCCCGATCAATCTTGAGCGATCTGCCCACCTTGGCCCCCCAGAGTGCTAGGATTACAGGTGTGAGCCACCGTGCCTAAGGACAATTATTAATAAAACAATTTGCAATCCAGATCTGAAAAGTGTTCCTATTCCTGAAGGTAACCAACTACTTTGCCTACTTCTTGTCCTGGTCTGAAGAACAAGGTGTTGAAGATATCCTGTGATGAAGGTGCCCACTCAGGTGGGACTTCCTGATATGATCCCTTCCAATTTGCTTGGAAGGAGTCCTTTACCTGATGCTGTTTCCCAATAAACAAAATCTCCAGATCAGACACCATGATCTTTGATGTCTTGATCTCCTGGGAGGTTGCTGTTAAAAGAATCCTAATTAAGTAATTTAGAATTTATAGTGAGAAGCTTATAAGGCCTTGGCAATAATAAAGAATATCTGATTTAAGCTTGGAAGCACCTTAGGCCAGGGAAGGTTAAAAGTTTCTGTAAGCTTTGCCAATTGCTTTTTTATTATCCCATTGTGTGTTCCGGCCAGTCCTGAAGACAGAGGGTGTTATGCACAATGGAAGTGCTGATCCATTGAATCTCAACCAGCTTTGACCACGTAAGATAAGATTTCTATAAACCTTTTATAACCTCTTACACTTTTTTCCCATTCTGTCTTTCCCCAACTTTTTATGTTCCTTTAGCTTTACCTAACATTCTTTTTTAATCCCTTCAACTTAAAATGACCTTTAAAAACATCTAGGCAAAATTGCTTTTCCTTTAACAAAACCCACATTCTCATGCCTTCTTAATCTTCTTTACCAAAAACATACTATTTTTCTAATACAGCCTGTATACAGAATTGTTTCTGTTATATCTAGTAGATTTATTTTTTATTTATTTATTTATTTATTTTGAGACAGAGTCTCGCTTTGTTGCCCAGGCTAGATAGAGTGAGTGCCCTGGCATCAGCCTAGCTCACAGCAACCTCAAACTCCTGGGCTCAAGCGATCCTGCTGCCTCACCCTCCCGAGTAGCTGGGACTACAGGCATGTGCCACCATGCCTGGCTAATTTTTTCTATATATATTAGTTGGCCAATTAATTTCTTTGTATTTATAGTAGAGGCGGGTCTCGCTCTTGCTCAGGCTGGTTTCGAACTCCTGACCTCGAGCAATCCGCCCGCCTCGGCCTCCCAGAGAGTTAGGATTACAGGCGTGAGTCACCATGCCCCGCCTTCAGAAACTTTTAAATTTAATTCTCATTTATTTGCTTTTGTTGTTGCTATATTTGCTATTTGGGATCTTAGTCATAAACTTACCCAAGAGTCAAGAATTGCTCTCTTACATGTCTTGGATCTCTGATCACCCTGAAGCCAGAGTTCTCAGGGTGCTGGTTGCCAACATTTACTGCAGCTTCTGGCTGAGCTGAAAGTCCATGTAGACGTTGTTCTTGTGGAGAGGTGCTACGAGACTCCTACATGTCATGGGCAAATGTCCCAACACCTCTGTACAATACTGAAAAGTAACCAAAGATCAGTAACAAAAAAGAAAGAAAATAAAAATTAATTAATTAACTTTAATTAAGTTAATTAATTAATTAATTTCTAGTTGCCTAGAGCACCCAAATGGGTCAGAGGGAGCAATTATCTCTTCTCTTTGGGGTGAAAAAATTTACCCTTATGCATCTTTCAGTTTTGAACAAACAAGAATTGGTCACAAATGAAAGGACAAGTCCAAATTACAAGTAATAGGAAGCAGCTGCAATTTGAAAAGCATACTATGTAGTTTAAGGACAAAAGTAGTGAAACCATCATTGCTAGATTTGCCATGCTAGGACCCAACCCTTTTGCATAACTCCTCTGCCGAGCTCCTGGCCAGAGTGTGATCCAAACCTCTTGCCCTGGGGCAGAGGTGGAGAAGGCAGTTCTCTGCAGACACTGAAGCTCTTGCTCTTAAAGGAGAGAGAGGGTTTGAAGAACAACCCAAACAAAATCTCGACATCAACCAAAAAATGGGGGAGGTCCAGATTCAGGAGGACTTGCCCTTTTCCACACACCTTTTGAAACCTCTGGAAGCAGAGAAACACAATGGGTTTATGCTGGTACCAAGTATCAAGTCCAGGAGCGATTGCCACGTGGTGGTGCTGCCTCCTGCTGACTTATGCCGGATATAGCAACTCCAAGGAAAAAGCTGAGGCAAAATTAATATATGCAGAGGGTTTATTTGGGCCAAGTTTGAGGACTGCAACCAGGGAACATATATTCAGGGCAACTTGCGTCTCTGCACCCAGGTTGTAGTCCTCAAACTTGGCCCAAATAAACTCTCTGCTTATATTATTTTTGCCTCAGCTTTTTCCTTTAAGTTAACAGTAGGATAGTAGGGAGCAAGTAGAAGTCATGTCAGTTCTGTCATTCTTGGTAAGGGGAATATCTTGTGTTTTTAGCTTTTCATTAGCTTTTCTCAATGAATCTTTTTTAGAAAGCTATTTTAGAATCCTGTTATCTCTTTGAGGCTTCTAAACCCCAGTGAGAATCCTGTTCCCTCTGCCTAATTTGGGAGGCTTGGGATTCAAGTGCACTTCTTAGATGAACAGTTTTGTTCATTTGGAATGTTCCACATAATGGCCACCATAAATCAAAATTATCTTTAGTGAGATTTTTTTCCCCACTTTTGTAAATATTTGTAGCTTCTGGAACCAGAAATCTTATATATGAAAAAGGCAGTTCTACCAGGGGTAGAGCACTCAGGTCTTTAGAAATCAGGGATCCTATTTTTATGTTGGGTCTTGAGTCTCTCAGAGCCCAGACAGTTTTGTCTCCAAAATCTCCTTGACCACCTTAGCCAATGATTTTGCAGTTTCTGCCTGATCCAGTCAGATACCCGAAGCCTTCCTTACCTAAGCACAAAAGATAAAAGAAGCCACGTACCTGCAAAATCTGAAATCCTGGTTCACGTCCCCCGCAGTAACGACCACTTACTGCAACTGCTGTCAGTTACTTTAAACCTGCAGCTCTTTATGCTAGCCACAAATGGGGTACAACCCACATTTCTGTCTGGCCATAGTCTTGGGGGCTTGGTGAATATAAAATAAGCCCAAACCCACCCCAGGTACAGAGTGGAGGATTGAATTTATGAGAGGAGACGTTTTATCCCATTCAGAACTATCCCTGCACTGGGAGCTGGACTTGTAGGATCCATCCTTTCACATAGGGTGAGATCATGATGGCCCAGCTTTATGTGGTGGTATTAATTCCTTCCCAGGTCAGTGTGACTGTCTCGCCTGGGCACCTGCATATCCGATGTCTTAGGTGGGGTTCCCTGAAGCAGAGCCTGATGCAGGGATTCCGTACACAGTGAGTTATAGCCGTGGGATACAAGGGTTGGGGTTGCATGACCTCCCTGACAAGGTGGTTCCACTTCTGCTAAGGGTGAGTCTCTAGAAGAGGGAGCTGGGACACATTAGCAATCCACGCTCACAGCACCTGGACGTGCCCAGTACTGGGGATTTGGACGGGACACTAACAGTCCTCTATACCTAACCAAACCTGTTTCTGGTGGAGGGGGAAGATCTGTGGGCACTATACTGCCTGACCGAGGAGTGGACGGAAGGTTCTCAGGACAAAGGACTGTAACAGTAATGCCAATAGTCAGTGTTGCTCCAGGATTTAGGGCCTGGGCACCCAGCCCATTGGATAAAGCTGTGACATGCAAAAGGGAAACAGGGCTTCCAGAAGACATTTTAAGGAAGAAAAATTGGCAATGTGCAGGAGGCAATCACTTCTCACTCAGGCGCTCTTTAAACATATACATATTCATGAGAGGGCACCAGGAGAGGTTGTCTGAAAGTTAACTCATTGTCAAAACATAAGGATTTTTTTCTTCCACTTAACACTGTGGTCTGACCCCACGCCCCCAACACCTCCACGCAATCCGAAGGCTCCTGGGTGGCAAATATTCTATTAACTCTCCATCATGGGCTGGGCCTGGTGCCAGCTTCCTATTTAAGTGAAATCTGTTCGAGCAGATAGGTGACCTACTTTGACTCGGTTACGGACAGAGGGCTCGACCTTTGTGGAAAGGCAAAGCCCTCTTTGGTCCCTGGAGGGAGAAAGGTGACTTCAACGAGTCACTCCCACCCACTGTATTGCTCTGAAAAGTTTCAGCCTTGTAAAACCTCTTGTTCCTCAGGAACAAGAAGAAATGTCAACGGAAGAAGAGGACGTTCTGAAGATTTACTACCTTTTCTCCTTGTTCCTTCCTTCAGTGAGGGAGACGTGCGTTATTTTGAATCTTTTGGTTAGCGTGGAGCATAACCTACTTATCGGTCTCGTCTGATTTGAATCCTTGATTTTTTTTGTGACTCTGCTCAGGACAAAGAAGCAAACCTGAGACACCGAGTGAGGCAAAGCAGCGAGGAGCAGGTGCAACAAGGCTTTACCTGCCCCATTTGTGCAGGGATGTAGAAGGGAAAAGTTGGCTCCAAAGGAGCAATACTATTTCCAAGGTCACAGAGAAAGATGAGAATTGTGGACACTTTGGAATTCTAGTCTAGTGCTCTGTATAACCCACTATTTTTTTAACTTCCTTTTGCCTAATTCAGACACCACTGGAGGTCAAGTCTCTATTGTGACATCATCCAGGAACATTACAAAAGACTAGTTAATAGTGGGGGTTTTTGTTTGTCTGTTTGCAAGAGCCGAAAATGGATTTTCCATGTTGTTCTTTACTGGAGCTGCCTTGAATAGGATCTGGTGGGTGTGATAAATAAATTAATTAAGCAGGCAGCTGTCCCCCCATCCCCCACCCCCACCCCATTCCTTTGTGCGTGGATTTAGCCAAACTCAGTTTCTCGGCAATTCTTTTTGCTACCAAGTGTTCCTTCCCAGCGTCTGCTTCCTGAATAAATATGTATGCAGGTTGGCTTATCCAAATGCACTTCAGCTCTATTTAAGTTGCTGCCTAGTCACGGCCTGGGAGGAGTGTCAGAGAGAGATAAATCAAAGCCCTGTCACCTTCCACAGCAGCACATTGCAGGGGACATTAACTTGCCTTCAAACAAGACAGAGGTGGCCTTTCTCAGGTGCTGGAGACGGGTGGGACTTAGTGCAGGAAGCCACAATAGCCACTGCAACCTTGGCCTGGAGGGGTGGGAGGAGACAGACAGGGGACCTCTCCTCTCCCTCTGGAAGGCACTCCCTGTGCCCACGCCCACATCTCCTTTTACTAGGTACGCTCCTTCTGGTCCTCCAGGTCCCAGCCTCAGTGTCACCTCCTCAGAGAAGTCCTCCCTGCCCCCCTCCACTGTTGGTTTCCTGCACAGAACAAAGGTATCTGAATTTGCCATGACACACACCCTTGTTTCTTCCAGGTGGCCGGCTCCGGGAGGGCGGGGCCCACCCATCTTACTCACCCATGCTGACCCCCATGCTCGTGTTTCGGGGAGAATAGCGCCTCCACCCCTCAACATCTGGGGCCCCACCTGGGGTGCCTGGAGCGGCTCCACTGGGGCCATGTGCCTGTGTCCTGGTGTCCACAGCGCTGCAAAGGCCAGGTGGCTCCTTTGCTCACGTGTCTGGCTCCTCGATGCTCCTGGCTTCCTCCTCTCTCTCTCCATGTGGTCTGTCACCCACCAGGGTCTCCTCCGAGGCTGGCTTTTCACAGGCTGGTGGTCTCAGGGTAGTTGAGCTCCTATGTGACGGTGGCTTCAAAGGGGCGGGAAGCAGAGCCTGGCAGGTGGGATCTGCCCCCCAGAGCTGGTCCAGCCTCACTTCACCTTCTATTGGTCAGAGCGGTCCCAGGGCCACCCCACAGTCACGAGTGACCTGTCTCTTAGTGGGGACATGGCAGAGTCATGGTGCAGAGACTGGGAGACCTCACTGCAGACATTTTGGGAAATTCCAATCTGCCACATGGAAAGTGGACAGAAGTGGACAGATCTGAGGCACTTTCAGGAGGTAGACTCAACAAAACAACAGTGCAGGGAGGGAGAGAAAAGGTAGAGATATGAACACCCGTGTGGGGGTAACTATGAATCTAGGTAGAAATAATGCTTGGTAAAATAATTTTTTTTAAAGTTTAAAGAGGAGGGAGAGATTACTTGTATCTAAGGGGCAGGGCCAGCCACCACATCTGGTTGTACAGGTTGTACACTGCACAGCTCTGCGGGATGACATTCACAATCGCATGCGACAAGGCCTACAGACAGGAATCCAGGAAGCCTCATGGAGGAGATGGTAGCTGAGATGTAGGATTTCAAGGGGTGGAAGAGGTCGGTAGGTGGCATTCCAGGAAGAAGGAAAATTATAGGGAATACTACGGAGGTCGGAGTGCTTGGATGGTCATGGTGTGTGTGCACTCCAGTTGGGCAGGAGTATAGCATGGGAAAGGACAACAATAGGTCATAAGGCTCAAAAAAGGGCTTGAGGGAAGATCATAGGAGGCCTTGAATGCCAGGCTCAACCTGAGCTTCATTCTATAAGCCAGGGGTCAGCAAACTGTTCCCATGGGCCAAAACTAGCCCGTATTGTACTTGGGTATGGCCTGTGGACCAAAGCCAGATAAAGACAAATACTGCATGATCTCATTTATTCATATGCGTGGAATCTAAAATTGTCAAACTCTTAGAAGCAGAGAGTAAAACTCTGGCTGCCCTGTGCTGGGGACAGGGGGAATGGGGAGGTCACAGCTAGAGGTTACAAAGTTTCAATTATGCGAGATCAGTAAGTTCTGGAGGTCTCTGCAGCACAGAACTAGCATCACCGTCCTGTGCAGGGAACTTTCGTTGGGGGGGGTAGGTCTTACATTAAGTGTTCTTCCCACACATATTATGACTTATCAAGTAGTAAATATCACTTATATATTATTTATCAAATAAAATGATACAGGAACGGGAGGAAACTTTGGGAGGTGATGGATACATCCATGTCGTGGACGGTGGGGTGGTTTCACAGGGACTACTCATCCCCAAACTTGAGTTGTAGACATTAAAAATGTACAGCTTTTTACGTGTCAATCATACCGCAATAATGGGACTTTTTAAAAATAAAGAGTCATATTAATAAAAACAAAATAAGGAAATTATATGACAGAGGTAGTACATGGCTGGCAAAGCCTAAAATATTGACTATTTGACTCTTTACAGAGAGGTTCTTGCAGCTGTCACTGCGCCCGACAGAGTGACGTGGTGACAGGAGATGGACCGACCAGAGGCAGGAGGAGAGAGGAGGCCGGGAGGCCGGCAAGACGCTGCTCCAGTCACGTGGTGCCAGGAAGGGGGAGCTGGAGCTGGGGAGGGCGGTGGCGGCACCTCCGGACCAATGAGCCCCAGGAGCAGGCACCTGTCCTCTCAGTCACGGCTGATGCCGATTTCTTCAACCTCACGGTCACACCCTGCGGAGAGATGCAGGCTGTGCCAGGCAGGCGGCTCCCCATGCCGCTGGGCCCCTCCATCTCCCACTCGCATCAAAAGTTCTTCATCAGGTTCCATTGGAAGATTTAAGCAATTTCTTTTTTTTTTTTTTCTGAATACTAGATATAATTGGAAATGCCTGGTGGAAACAGCATGGTCGCCTTTTCATTTCAAGGAGCTGGTGGAACTGTTTCAAACACAGAACTATAGAGGAATTATTAATATATCTTTCTGCCCACCCCATCCAGAGCTGTTGGCTTCCGGGTGGTTCTAAGTGTTGACGGTGGGACCCGCGGCACAGTGGGAAAGATACGGCCTTGGGCAGGCTGTGTCACGCTGGGTGTGTGGATTCCCATCTGAGCACCAGTGTTCCCAGGGGAAAAGCGGGGTCAGTTGGACCTGCCTGGTGCAGAGGTTTGGGAAATATGTGGAGGTACCTGGCATGGGGCAGGGATCCCTTGGGAATTGTCATCATTGTCCTTTCCATCCTCTCTATTACTGGCATCCCCCAGGACCTATGTCCGCAAGGACCTTACTTGGGAATCCCAAGTGAGAGATGTGAGTCCCCAGTCTGTGACCACACCCCCATCTCCATAGTGATTTCTTTTTTCTTTTTTTTTGAGACAGAGTCTCACTCTGTTGCCCAGGCTAGAGTGAGTGCCAGGGCGTCAGCCTAGCTCACAGCAACCTCCAACTCCTGGGCTCAAGCAATTCTCCTGCCTCAGTCTCCCGAGTAGCTGGGACTACAGGCATGCGCCACCATGTCCGGCTAACTTTTTCTATATATTTTTAGTTGGCCAATTAATTTCTTTCTATTTATAGTAGAGACAAAGTCTCGCTCTTGCCCAGGCTGGTTTCGAACTCCTGACCTTGAGTGATCCTCCTGCCTGGGCCTCCCAGAGTGCTAGGATTACAGGCGTGAGCCACCGCGCCCGGCCGATAGTGATTTCTAACAGGGACCTGGGGCCCAAATGCGATGGGCCGCCTTGGAACATGTCGCCAGTAGTGTTCCCGCCAGAACCCTCTCACATCGACAGCCATCCTGGCCAGCCCCGCCAGGAAAGCCAGTGTACATGGCAGCCCATTCCACTTGGGAGGACAGAATTCCAACAACTAGGAAAACTTAGGGTCATTTAGAGCCATCCTCTTCCACTTGCTGGCTCTGGGCTTCTCGTGGCTGCTCTAGTTTTGCTTCCGTCTCCATTTTTCCTCCAAGTCTTCTCTTCCAAACTAAACAACGTGAACTCCTTCTGCACTCGCCGTCTGCTGTTTTCATATTTTTCCGATGGCGAGTATCTTTCTTTTTTTTTTTTGTACTTTCTTAAAATTTTTATTTAAATAATTTAATCTTTTATTAGTTTCCTTTTTCTTTTCACATGCGCATATTAGCATTCAGCTGAATATCTTTTTGTTCTTTCTGTTGGGACCTGCTTGCGAAGGGACTTGCTGGCCTGATCCCGGGGCCCGGGCTGGGCTGCCAGCTGCCGGCATCGTGTGAAAATGAGGGATTGCAGGACTTCTGCGAGGCAGAGGAGCGGGGAGAGACAGCAGCGATCAATCCTTGGTTATATATAACTGTCCCCCGAGGCAGAGCCAGCCCCTCCTCCACTGCCGGCGCTGTAGCTCGGCCCTGGCAGGGCCCAGAAAGCTTTGTTCACTGTCCCCGAGGTCCCCAGCAGAGAGCAGGAGAGCAGAGCTGGACGCTTAATCCCTCTGACCAAAGTTCTTGACCTTGCTACTGCTATCCTGTTCTTTGAATTTACCCCACCCCCTCTCTCTCCTTATTTATTATTGTTAATACTACTATTATTATTTTTACTCCTCTCTCTTTAGCCTGGAGAGGAGCAATGTGGGAGAACTTAGGCTGAACAGGACTGACTTACAGCCCACTCATTGGCTGTGTGACTTTGGGGAAGCCACTTAACCTCTCTGAGCTGATTTTCCCATCTGTTAAATGAACTTAATGTCCTAGCACTCTAGGAGGCCGAGGTGGGTGGATTCCTCGAAGTCAGGAGTTTGAAACCAGCAAGAGCAAGACCCCGTCTCTACTATAAATAGAAAGAAATTAATTGGCCAACTAATATATAGAGAAAAAATTAGCCGGGCATGGTGGCACATGCCTGTAGTCCCAGCTACTCGGGAGACTGAGGCAGGAGGATTTCTTGAGCCCAGGAGTTTGAGGTTGCTGTGAGCTAGGCTGACGCCAGGGCACTCACTCTAGCCTGGGCAACAAAGTGAGACTCTGTTTCAAAAATAGGGGGAAATGGGCATTTATTGAAACCTTAAAATCTGTACCCCCATAATATGCCGAAATAAAATAAATAAATAAATAAATAAATAATGAGCTTAATGATTTCTTTTTCATGGGAGTATTGTAAGAATTCAATGAGATTATACATATGTATATGTGTGTATGTGTGCACAGTTGTTTCTCATTATTCGAGATAGTTCTATAAAGTCACCTTGAATACTGAATTATCCAAATACTAAATCTTTTCCCCTAGGGAAAATATAAGGCTAGATTCTTTGAGCCTCCGGTCACATTTTCATGAAATAATCAATACATAACCTTGTTTTATGTACCCTTCTGTTTACAGACAGATGACGTTATTTAATGTATATTGTTGATTCATGCACATTGAACTTGCCAGCATCACCGTAACTCACCCCTGGATGAAGCTTTTCTATTACACGCATTTTCCCTGTAAGGCACATCAGACTTCTTGTGCTTAGGAACCCTAGACAGCACATCGACACAATGTTGATTAGGGGCCATCGAAACAGTGAAATCACCAACAAAAACTGCAAAAATGTGAAACTCATGGCACTAAACAGACGATGCAAAAGACTCTTGCTTATAGTCTAAGAGCTGAGACAAGAAGGCAGAGTGTGGCCTTGTTCAAACTCAGCTGGGAACGTGCAGCGTGGGGAGCTCAGATGTTTGTGCCTCTCTGCACATATGCACATCCACAATTGATTGCAAGTGTGTCACAAGTTATTGATTTGGGGATTACAAATAAATTTTAGCTAGTAGGCAAATTCACAAATATAGAAGACGGAAGGAAAACAAATGTATGTGTATGTATTTCCTGACGGAAGGGAAATTTTCAGTTCTTATATGCATATGTGGTATGACCTCAGGGCCTGACATCCAACAGCTGATAGCTGCTCCTCAATTTTCCATTCTCCTTTCCCACTGTTTTTGTTTTTTGTTTTTTGGTTTTTTTTTTTTTCTTTTCCTTTTTTTTGGAGATAGAGTCTCACTCTGTCACCCTGGCTAGAGTGCCCTGGCATCAGCCTAGCTCACAGTAAGCTCGAACTCCTGGGCTCAAGCGATCCTGCCTCAGGTACCCCCTCCCCCGAGTAGCTGGGACTATAGGCACACACCACTGTAGGCGTATTTTTTCTATTTTTAGTAGAGATGGGGTCTTGCTCTTGCTCAGGCTGGTCTCGAACTCCTGACCTCAAGTGATTCTCCCCACTTAGCCTCCCAGAATGCTAGGATTACAGGCGTGAGCCACTGCACCAGCCTCCCCACCATTTTCTGTCACACTCTATTTGATTTCCCCAGTGGCTTCTAGCCCAACTGCCCTAGACTACACTAATTGCTCCTGGAACAGTTGTGAGTTTATGTTTCTCTGAGTTATAATCTACTGGACAACTGTCTCCCACCAATAGTCTGGTGGAGGGTCAATGTATTCATTCAACAACGATTCCTTGAGCATCTACACGTGTCTTCTGACCATGTTCCTCCGTATTATGCCCAGTGGATGAGGAGCTGTTGCTTCGCTAAGGCAAATGTTCTTCCCCCATCCCATAGGGTGGCCTTGGGCAAGTTACTTAGCCTCTATGTGCCTCAGTTTCCTCATTGACAAAGTGGGGATGAGCTCAGAAGGTTGTTGTAGGGATTATATGAAATAATAATTCATGAAAGTCTTTTAACACAGTGCCCGGCACATAACACCCATTCAATAAAAGTTTGTTATTCACTATTTAAGTGCCAAGGATTTGATGCTTACTGGTATTATTGGTCAACATCCTGTCCTCCAAGGGGGCACATGGAATTATTACATGAGAAATTTGAATCTGCATCTTCCGCTTTAGATGTCTAAGTGGGAAGGTCCCAAGACAGCACAGAGGCATCAAATACTGGTTTGACTAGGCAATAGGCTGATGGGACCACCCTGAGCCCCAGAGAGCCACCCGCCCTGCTGAATGGTGCGAGTTAACTGCAGATCGGCACAGTTACTTTTGGATGGTGGGGATGTCGTTCTGAGGCTTATCCAGCATATCATTCCCTTTTCTTTGATGCACTTGTCAGCAAATTTACTTGGAGATTCTAATGCTCTCATTTAGCAAGTATTTACTGAGTCCCTATTATGTGCCAGGGATATGCTGACCATAGCAAATAGTGCAGCGGACCAGACAGACCCAGTCCAGTCTGCAGTAATCTCCAGTCCCACGGGGAAGAGGAATGATCAGCAAGTGATATGGCATTGATTAATCACAGAAGTGAGAAGGGACACAGATGTTCCAGAAGTCTCTCTCTACTTCCTGATTTCCAGAAATAGTGTAGGGAATCGGCACACAGGCTCTGGAGCCAGAGGTCTTGGGTTCAAATCTTGGCTCTGCCCTTCACTTATTACATGACTGCAGGTGGGATCTTTAACATGGAAAGATTTACTGGACTTTTGTGTGTCTCCTGTGACAATGCTAGTGAGGACAATTGAAATTTTGCATGATGTCTATGGTCATATCACCCTGAACGCACTCGGTCTTGTCTGATTTCGGGAGCTAAGCAGGGTCGGGCCTGGTTAGTACCTGGCTGGAAGATACTGCCTTATGTTTCAAAGATAATTGCTTGGAGTCACTGTTTTATATGAAAAGTAAAGGAACTTCTGAAAATACATGCACAAAGGTGTGCTTCTACTTCTTTAGGGTCTATGTAGTCTTTTATCCAGGCTGACTGGAACCAAACCAGGGAAGTACCTTTTAGTGGCTTCATCATCACAAGCCTGGGAAGGTCAACCTTCTAGAACCTTTTAGAGCAAATATGTCTTACACCCCTAACCAAACACACAGGTTTGGGTTTTTTGGTTTGTGTTTTTATTGATAACACACACATATTAATATAATATATGTAGTTTCCTATAACAAATATTCATAGTTTCAAGTTTGTAAGTCACAGTCTTCACATCTATCAAAACAAATTTTCAATATCACGAGAAAGAAGTTTTCCCCTCTTGGCAAATAGGTTTGACCACCTAGATTTAATGCAAATATGAAATGGTAACTGGAACCCATGAACTTGCCGATCTTTCCAACAAAAGCAAAGTGTTAACTGCGTGCTTTGCGTTCTCAAAATCAAAGAGTGTTGTGCTCTCTTGAGTGTCCTGCTATAGTAACATGTGCCTTCTAAGCATAATTTAAAGATACACACGGCTTGCCATTTGTATTTTTATTTATTTTATTTATATTTTTGTAGGAAAATGTTGTTTATTTGAGCATCTGGATCTGGATGCAGATGGGTGAAGGCCAAAAAGAGCATCCATCTCCATTTTTTTTCTTTATTTTTTTCTTTATCCCCAAAATTCATATGTTGAAACACCTCCATTTTTAAACTATAATTCTATAGTGCAAAGCATAAACTTTCTTTTTTTTTTTTTTGAGACAGACTTTGTTGCCCAGGCTAGAGTGAGTGCCTTGGCGTCAGCCTAGCTCACAGCAACCTTAAACTCCTGGGCTCAAGCGATCCTCCTGCCTCAGCCTCCCGAGTAGCTGGGACTACAGGCATGCACCACCATGCCCGGCTAATTTTTTCTATATATATATATTCGTTGGCCAATTAATTTCTTTCTATTTATAGGAGAGACAGGGTCTCACTCTTGCTCAGGCTGGTTTCGAACTCCTGATCTTGAGCAATCCGCCCGCCTCAGCCTCCCAGAGTGCTAGGATTACAGGCACGAGCCACCACACCCGGCCAGCATAAACTTTATCAGTTTAGGTAAATGATTATTTCAGGGCAGTATGTATGATAGGCATTTAATAAATATGTTTGAGTGAGTCAATGACTGATTGAATGAAGAATGAATAAATAAAGTCTAGGGGTAGGTTAAACTAAAGCTTGCAGAAGGGAACTTGAAATGGTTGAGCAAAAAAGGAGAAAGAAGGACTTTTGGGTTTAAGGGTGCCTGGTCCTCTGAATACTCCTCTAATCCAGCATCTTGGATTCTCAGGGTAGGGATCTTCTCCGTACAAAGCGTTTGAAGAGTACCTACCACCATTCTCATGACTGCATCCGGCGGACATACACTTTTGAGACCCTCGAGTTCATCTCAGAGCAAGATGCAGGGGTCAACAGAGCGTCCCGGGTTGGCTACTGGCCCCGTTTCTTCCAGATGTCATTCATCAGAGCTGTTATCACCCTCTGAACAGAGGCTAAAGAAGCCATCAACATCACGCATGGCACCCCAGGGCCAGCAGCTGGCATAGTTGCCAGCCAGCGTGACTCAGGCATGACCACATTCCCAGGTATAACAAATGCCAAGAGGCTGAGGCATGGGTTTCAGCAAGAGCCGAAGAAGAGGCCGTGCAGAAGGGGTTACACAAAGGGCTAAAAGCCAAAGCAACAGAATTCAGTAGTGTCAGTAAACGCCTTCCAACCTTTGTCTGAGAAAGTATAAGGCTTGAGGGTTTGTAGACTCTTCTGAAGATCCCCTAACCCCAAGAAGGGGGTTGTAGATCTGATGGTGACAATAATATTTTATATCTGTACAGTTATTTCTAGCTATATTGCCTTGGGCAAGTTGCTCAGTCTCTCCATGCCTCAGTTTCGTCATCTGCAAAATGTGGAAAACAATTAGAGTAACCCACTCTGTAGAGTTGTTGCAAAGATTAAATGAATGAATGTGCACAAAGCACTTAGAACAAGGTATGGTCCACATACAGTAAGTATTAGCTGCTATTAATATTATTATTTCTGTTTTGAAGCTCAGAAAAGAGCCTTGTGGTCTTCTGTCATTTCATAGCCATCTTGTTAATTAGGCAGAGTGGGAAGAACGCATGATTTTTTCCTTACGATATTGAGGAAACTGGCTGCATTGGTGTCACCTGTATCTCCTGTTTCTCTCCTCCCTGTCTCTCAAGGGTTTGTCTGGAGCCATAATAATGTCTGCAAAATTCCCTTGGCTTTCTCCCTGCTGCCAACTTCTGGGAGACAGTGATCTCATGAAGATGAGAAAAGGACCCCAATGTCCCCAAAGAAATCTTCACGTTGTCTACCAAAGAATCAAGCAAAGAAACCCAGATGCAATTGCTTCAAGGCCAGATGGTGGCGGTAGTTTTCCGATCTGAGATTATCAAAAAGCGTAAACCCTTGGGCTACTCCAGCAACTAAAACAGGGAGCCGGCTCTGGGCAGTTTCCACGATTGGCAGTGTTCCTAAGGAACCAGTGTGACACCATGACCTTGAACGCCATGACCTTGCCCTTACTCCACCGAATTAACGGGTGGTGATTCCTTTCTGTGAATTTCCTAAGCAAGCATCAGCCCCCACCATTCAGATGGCCAAACTGGGCCCCCGTGGAATGAAAGCTGGACAACTCTGCTTCCCGATCAGTTCAGGGATCCCAAATCCAAATGCAAACTACCAAGCTCAAATTTGATTCAAAACATATCCAATAAATATTACACGGGATATAGTTACACTAAAAAATTATTCATTGCTTAACTGAAATTTAAATTTAACTGGGAGTTCTGGTACTTTACCTAGAAACCCCTACCTCTGCTATACTCCCATTAAGCCAGCTGTTTTGGGCTGTAGAATAGGAAGAGAGATGCTAGACTGTGCTAGTTCAGTGTATGAACTCTGAGGTTAACTCTAGATCTACCATTTTCTGGCTGTGTGACGTTAGGTGAGTTATTTACCCTCTCTGGGTCTCATGTATAAAATGGAAAGAATAACTCCACTCTCCACGCAGGGCTTTGTGGTGGATTAAATCAGATAATGCCTGTAAAACACATAGTGGGCACTTGCCAAAGGATACTACTTTTCATAGCACTGGGTAAGCTAGGAATATCACGTAACTGATGCCTGAGGGTTCAGTTTCACTTCCGATCATCCCTTGGTTTTCCGTTGCCATCTGCTAGCAATCCCTGACCCCTTGCAACACACAGGGACAGATGGCAGTGACCTCAGCAGAACTATGTTCAATAACATTCTAAATGCTAAGCCCCCTCCACAGTCCTAGAGTAACACAAAGAGCTCAGGCTGGTAGATTCTAGTTGCTTTTCATCTCCCATCTCACCAGCCATCTTACCTTCTTCACTAGTGAAAAACAACATTCTAGCTGGTCATGTGACACCCCTCTCCCGCCCTCAGCCGAATGACTTCATTCCCCAGCCTTCCTTAAAGTATTTCTGGCCCAGTGACCAAGTTCAAACCAATAAGAAGTAAGCTGAAGTATTGTGTGGAACTGCTGGAAAGTGCTCTTCTCTTCCCTTTCCTTCTTACTGGCTAGGATGGTGACATGATGGCTGGAGTGCAGGCAGCCGTCTCAGACCATGAGGTTCCTAGAAGCCATAGCCACAGGGGGGCCTAGGTTCATGGAATTATAAAGCGGTTAAAACAAATCATCTACTGACCACCAAGTCTGAGAGAAAAAATAAGCTTTTATCTTGTTCAAGCTGCTGTTCTATGTCCCCTCTTTGCACCTCAATTTTCACATCAGCAAAATGGTGGGGAAATAAATTGGTAAAAATGAAGCAACTTTCTCATTCTAAAATTCTCTAATTCCAATCAGTCTGGCATGTAAGCCTTCCATAGCACGTATTCAGAGGGTCATTCTCCTTAGAAAGATGGCAGGTGGGACATGGTTGTCATGGAGATGCCCCAGAGGTGCTGCCTGGTACCAATTTGCTGCGGAGAAGATGCTCAGTGCCCGTTTGCTGAACAAACAACTGAAAGAACCTGTGCCCGGAAGGGAGCGCTCACGCTGGTCAGAAATCCACTAGTGGGCTTTCTAGCCAGTCAGAAGGATGGCAGCCTTGGTCCTGGCCAGAGGAAGCCATTGGGGGAGGTGGAGGTTCATGGAGAGCTGGAGTTTCAGCTCAAGGGAAGGTTTCATTGCCCAGGCAGGTCTAGGCCCAGGAGCTGCCTCTGCCAATGGACGTCTTCTCTGTTTGGAAGCTCCAGCCATATTGTTTTAAGAACAATGTTTATTCAAGATTCGGCAAACTCTTCCCAGAGAGGTACACGCTGCTCGTTGACTTCCCTTTCTGCACAGGAGTTGAGTGGAGCCATCGGAAACAGAACGTGGGGTCAGGTTTGCCACGGTGACACAGGAATGTGTCTGTGTGCTTCTCTCTTTTCCTTTTCTTTTCTTTCTTTCTTTTTTTTTTTTTTTTTGAGACAGAGTCTGGCATTGTTGCCCAGGCTAGATTGTCGTGGCGTCAGCCTAGCTCACAGCAACCTCCAACTCCTGGGCTCAAGCGATCCTCCTGCCTCAGCCTCCCAAGTACTACAGGCATACGCCACCATGCCCAGCTAATTTTTTGTATATATTTTTAGTTGGCCAATTAATTTCTTTCTATTTATAGTAGAGACAGGGTCTGGCTCTTGCTCAGGCTGGTTTTGAACTCCTGACCTCTAGCAATCCGCCCGCCTCGGCCTCCCAGAGTGCTAGGATTTCAGTCTTGAGCCACCACACACAGCCTTCTTCTCTTTTTTTAAAAAAAAACTTATTTCATTTCTTTTCTAGGGCAGAGGCTGTTTCCCCCGCTGCCTCCCCACCCTCAGCCCTAATCACCCGCCGCACTATTTATGTCCTTGTCCAGGATCCCGGCAGGAAGGGGGACAGGGCTGCCAGCAGATGCCCCTGGGATTCCCATTGATCCTCCGCGTCTGCAACCCGGAGCTGCGTCCTCCTCTCAGAGCCCTGGGCATGCCGCCAGCCGCCGGCAGGGCTGCTGCCTCTGAGGTCCCGACGACACACAGGGCCCCAGAACCTTGGGATCCCAAATGTTCTCTCCCTCCACAAACGAAGAACTCAAAGAGATTTTTTTTTCAGACTCTGAGGCCGTCGCTGCACAGAGAGAATCGTCAGCCAGGAAAGCAGCGGAAGGCGTGGCTGTGCTCTGCAGCCCGGGAGGGGACAGTCAGCGGTGGTAATGCCTCAGAGTCTGGCGCCTGTTTACCCACTGAAGAAACGGAGGCCCAGAGAGACCGTCTCAAGGTCAAACTCCACGATAAAAAGGAGTGAGCCATTGACACATGCAACTGCGTGGGTGAATCTCAGAACAGCCAGGCTGAGTGAAAGACGTCAGACCAAAAGGGCACGTGCTCTATGGTCCCATTTATAAAAGTTCTAGAAGATGCAAATTAATCCATGGTGACAGAAGGCAGGTCAGTGCTTGCCCAGGATGGGAAGGAGAAGAACTGAGATGGGAACGAGGATGGGGGCTTTGTTCACGATGAGACGATTTCACGTGGATAGAAATGTGCAGTGTATAGTATGTCAAATATACCTCAATAAAGCTGTTAAAAACAAAACTCTGTCACGATCAACTCCAGCCCCTTGTCCCCCCCAAGCAGCATTCAGGTAACGGATATAGGCCCTGACTCCAGTCTCCTGGTACTTAACTAGCTTCTGACCGGGAGGGCTTTCCTCTCCTGAGCCACTGTCTACTAATGTGCTGGGAAGAATAACAAAATGCTACAAATTCAGCAGCTTAAAAACACCCAAGTATTATCTCCTGATTTTGGAGAGTCCAGAGCCTTTGCAGAATTCAACCATGCCCTCTGCTCAGTCTCCCAAGGCTGCAACTGAGGTGTCAGGCAGGGTTGGGGTCTCATCTGAGGCTCAAGGTGGCAGAATTCATTTCCCTGCAGCTGCAGGACGTAGGGCAGTTTGCTTCTTCAAGACCAGCAGGAGACAGAGTCCCTTCAGGACGGTCCTTTCAAAGGCTCGCCCAGCCAGGGTAACTTCTCCTTGATCAATCCAAAGTCACCTTTGGTTTTACAATGTAACCTAATCGCACCAGTGAAATTCCATCATATTCTCAGTCCATCCACACTCAAGGGGAGGGGATTATGCAGGGTCTACACAGCAGGGGGCTGGAATCTTGAGGGCCTGTTTTAGAATTTCTGGTTAATCTAAGAAATCCTCCCCTGACACAAGAGAAAGATCCCTGGGCCATATGGGGCACTTGGAAACTGCTGGTGGGGATGTCAGGGTCGGGGTTGCAAAGCGTGAGCTGGTCACGGTGGGGGTGGGGTGACCAGGTGAGGACAGTGCAGACGCTGAGCAAGAGCACCCACCAGCCTCTGCCTGCAGCAAGCTGCCGCGTCCCTTAGCAATCCCCTCGCTCACCTTAGCTCTGCCTGCCCTGGACCGGGAAGGACTTCACAATGAACATGACACTCAGGGAATTCCCAGACTGTCTAATTGATGAGTAGCCCTGATTACAAGGCTCAGATAACTTCTTCCTCCTCCAAAGACCCTCCCTTCTTTCCCAGGCCGCTTGCTGGAGAGGCTTCAGAAAGCCTAGATGTTCTCGACAAATGTTAGGATCCATTCTGCCTTATAAAAGGTTACCCCCGTGTCACCATGCCCTTGCTCAAGAACTTTCAGTGGCTCCCTAATGCATAACATAAGTGAGCCCTGGGTGAAGGGGGAAGTGGGAGTGACCATTGATGGGTAGGCGTTTCTTCTTGTGGTAATGAGATGTTCTGGAATCAGATAGTGGTGATGGTTGCACAACCCCGTGAATATACTAAAAACCTTTGATTGTATCCTTTTAAAGGATGAACTTTATGGTATGTGAATTAAATCTCCAGTTTTTAATCGGTGTGGGGGAGCCATGTCCAGAGAGGGCTGGACAGCAGGGAGGGGGCACAGCAGGCCGAGGGCCAGCTGGGTGGAGCTGGTAGGAGGGCAGGAGGCTGGGTGGGCAGGAGCAGCTCTGGGTGGGCGGGAGGTTCTCAGCACCTCCTCGAGAGGCAGTCCCTGGGGATGAACGGGCAGGCTGTGCCTGAAAAGGGAAGGAACACCCTAGACCTCCTCCACTGTCCCCCTCCAGCCCCTGTAAGCCTCTTTTGGTCTCTCCTTATTATCTTTCTAGAACATTCTCCCTCCCACTCCTTCCTTACCCGCCCCCATGCATTCCTGCTAGCTCCTGCTGGGCTCTCCAGCTTCGGACAACGCCCTCCCATAGCAGCAAAGACAAAGCCGACAAACTCGACACTCAATACTCGACAGTGGACAGTCGTCAAAGCAGTGAAAACAGACTTTATTCAAACAGCGGGGGCAAGGGCTGATTTGGGCAGTGGGCAACTAGGACTCTAAAGAGAGAAGAAAGGAGGGGAGAGCCAGAGAAGTGGAAAATTGCAAGGGCTGGTCAGTGTGAGCGAGGTGAGGCCAGCTGTGTCCCCTGGCTGGACATCCTTGAAGTCACAGAGCCTGGGGGCACAGGCCGTACCCTCTCTAAGGAATAGATGTCAGAGGAGGGAGGAGTGGCCTTCAGTCCTAGAGAAAGGCACCCTGAGCTGCAGCAGACACACAAACACACACACACACACACACACGCACACACACACGCACACACATACACACCCCGCAGGGCCAAAGGAAGGACGCACAGCTGGGAACCTCCTGTAGCAAATGCCCTAAGCAAGGGGTCAGGGGTACGGCTGTGACAGTGGATTCTCGCACAGCCTTGTCAGGCCAGCGTGTCAGCGGGGCTGGGGTCACCCTGGGGACGTGGCCTTCTGCTGCCAGAAGCCACGCTAGAGTCTGAACGTCTCTTACTGCAGATGTTTGGAAGGAGACATTATGGGAGGAGGATTCTCTCATCAGGGACCCTTTTCCTGGCCCCAGACCCCGGGATAGCCCCAGCTCTGGGCTCCCTGCGCTTCCTGTCATAACTCACATTTGGGGTGTGTGTGTGATCACTTGTTGATGGAAAACTGCGTGTGGCGTGTGGCTAGAGGCCGTGTTTGTCCTGTTTGCTGCTGTATAGCCGGTAGCATGGGGTCAATACTTAACAAATCCTGAATGAATGAATGAATGAATGCGTCCCAAGTTAGAAGTATCTAGAAGAAGGAGGATTTAGGCAGGACAAATGGGGGGGGGGGGAATGAGGGAAAGTGCAAAGTCAAATAACATGAGCGCCGTCCCCCCCTCCCTGGAGCCATGGGAAATGGGGTCGGTCCCCACCAGCAGCAGGAGATGGTCTGAGGGGCGGCGGGACCTGTCGGCCTTTGCACCCCACTTGGACTTCCACGCCGTGGGTGCAGCTCAGGGCAGGCCATTCCTTGGACGTGGGAGTCGGAGGGGGGTTAATGCCACACTGCACAGATGACCCGGAGCTTTCTCCCGCCCTCCCTCCGTCTCCTGCTATCTCGCCGTTCCCCCAACAAGCCATCAGTCACTTCCGTCACTTTGGAAGATTCAGGATTAGCGAGAGAATAAGCTCTTTGAGGGAACCCATCAAGCTGACAGGCGGACATCAGTCAAAGCTCAGAATCCAGAGAACAAATCTTTGGGAAATTGAACAGCCTGAGCGCGGTGCACCTTCCCCCGCCTCTAGGGGCAGGTGGCGGACAAGGACTAATGAAGGACACCCCCTTCCCGCTCTCCCTGGGTTTTAAGCCCTTTTTGCAGGGAAAGCCTGTCCAAGTAATTAACAGAAGTAATTAGGGGTCAGATGGCCACGAATGGAAATCACTCAGCAGCCAGTACTGATGCCAAGGCCGGCGGCTCGAGGAAGGGGACGGCTCAGGGAGGGGAGGAGGCGGCCGCCACTGCGTGGCTAGACATGGTGACCGGACTGGGGGTCTTGCTATCCCAGGCTCCCAGAGCAAAGACAATGCACGGGGCCTGGGGGTTTGCAGCCAAAATCAGCAGCCCGAGCTACGACAGGGATGGACACCACCGCCAAAGGAGCAAACGCCACAGTGGTTCCTGACACCGCTGCAGCCTCTGCAAGGCACAGAGGGATTCTTCTTTAATGCATTATGTAGGAGTCTTGTAAATCCTTCCTCAGCCATATTTCTTGCAGATTATGGATGGCTTTCAAATCCATGAAAGAATAGGAAATTTATCACCCAGTCATCCATCCATCTACAGTCCCCCCCACCCACCCAGACACAACTCACCCCCCATCCATCCATCCACGTACTCATCCATACACATCACGAATATCTATCAGGCTCATGCCAAACTCTAGGCAGGTCTAGGCTCTGGGCATACAGGGTAAGAGAGGCAAGCATGGACTTTGCTCTTGCAGTTTATAGTCTAGCAACGGGAAGCCATATACAAACAGGCAAGCAAAACCCAAGCAGCCCACACAGTCATGCAGGTACCAAAGAGGGTGACAATGCATTAGTCAGGGTTCTCCGGGGAAACAGAACCAATCGGGGTGTGTGTGTGTGTGTGTGTGTGTGTGTGTGTGTGTGTGTGTGTATATATATATATATATATATAGAGAGAGAGAGAGAGAGAGAGAGAGAGAGAGATGGATAGGTAGACCCATCAGAGGGATTCATTAGGGGAACTGGCTCATGGGATTAGGGAGGCTGAGAAGTCCCACAACAGGCTGTCTGAGAGCTGGAGACCCAGGCAAGCTGGTACATGGCTCAGTCTGAGTTTGAAAGCCAGAGAGCCTGGGAGCTGCTGGTACAAGCCCTAGATTCCAAAGGCCAGAGAACCTGGAGTTCTGATGTCCAAGGGCAAGAGAAGAAGTTGTCCCAACTCCAAAAGAGAGAAGGGAGTGAATTCACCTTTTCTGCGCCTTTTTGTTTTATGCCCACCCTCAACTGATTGGACAGTGTCCTCCCACGTTGGGTGAAGGCTGTCATTTCTCACTCAGACCACTGATCAAATGCCAGTCTCTTCTGGAAACACCCTCACACACATGCTCAGAAATAATGCTTCACCTGGGCATCCCTTAATCCAGTTAAATTGACACCTAAAATGAACCATCACCGAGGGTGACAGGTGAGGGTTTCTTCGGCTGGGATGGGCAGGGAAGGCCTCTCCGAGATGGTGACATTTTAGCTGAGACCCGGGTGCCAGGAAAGAGCAACAGTCTGGGGAAGAGCCTCCCAGACACAGGACAGCAGGGGCAAGGGCCTCTGGCTGGACCAGGCTGGGCCTGTGTAAGGAGCGAAGGCAGGGCAAGGGCCAAAGGGCGTAAGGGACAGGGAGAGGCCCGGAGTGGGCCAGCAAAGCCGGGACCCCAGGGCAGCATCGCAGAGCCTGAAGGGTAGCTGTGTGAGCAGCAGGCCCAGCTCGCCTGCCCCCAAATACTCAGGTGCAGTGAGAGTCTCCTGTTCTGCTTGGATGTTCTGTTACTCTCTAATACTTGGGCAATACTACTCGCAAACACTCTGTTAGAACCACTTCCGTGGTTGCAGGTTTTTGAAAAGGTCAAATGCTATCGACTCTGTCCTGGACCCCAGCTTGGACTCTACCATGCCTCCTCCTTCCCGTCGGCTTACTGCCTTAAGGGAGGCCACGTGGCGTGGCCCTCTGCAGATTGGGAGCCACAGGTGCTCCCCTGTTCATGCCACCTGGGTCTCGGCTTGGTATTTAATGATGGGTGACACCCACTAGCCCTGATCTCATGGAGTTTACAGTCTAGAGGGCACCTCTGGGGACAGAATTTTTTTTTTTGAGACAGAGTCTTGCTTTGTTGCCAGGTTAGAGTGAGTGCCGTGGCATCAGCCTAGCTCATAGCAACCTCAAACTCCTGGGCTCAAGCAATCCTCCTGCCTCAGCCTCCCTATAGCTGGGACTACAGGCATGCGCCACCATGCCCGGCTAATTTTTTCTCTGTATATTTTTAGTTGGCCAATTAATTTCTTTCTATTTTTAGTAGAGACGGAGTCTCGCTCAGGCTGATTTTGAGCTCCTGACCTCGAGCAATCCTCCCGCCTCGGCCTCCCAGAGTGCTAGGATTATAGGCGTGAGCCACCAAGCCCAGCCTTGGGGACAGAATATTCATGGGGAGGGGGGGAGATGTGCCGTGGTGCCAGCACCAGGCCCTGGTGGAGCCCCGGGCTTGTAAGAGTGTGTGTGGAATCCTGCTTCCTGGCCACCAGCAGGAGCCTGTGGCCTCCCCAGCAGTCAGGAAGGAGCAGAGGTGCCAAATGGCTTCAGTGTCCTGTCCCACCTGAGCCTGATCTGGGGTTCACTGGGAGCCGGAACCTGATTGCTCACGTTGATTAACCCGAGTGGAGAAGGCTGGTGACAGGGAGGTCTTGGTGTTCAGGAAAGAGACCAGAGAGACAGGGAAACTGAGGAGATATTACAGGGTTATCAGGGGGTCTGTCTTCAGCCTGGCCTAGGGACTAGGTCTGACCTCACGGAGGGGTCATTATCCCCATTTCCATGAGAAAGAGTGGCCCTGAGGGGTGAGTACGGGCTGAAAGGACACTCACCCATGAGGGCACCTCCGGGAACTGACAGTTTAGGATGAAACACCTGGGCAGGCAGGGATGGCTTGAGGGGGGACCCAGAGGAGCCACGGCAGGCCCTCTTGGAGCCACAATTTAAAGTGCCACACTGCCTAGGGTCAGGGGAGCCCCCAGCAGACACCCTGGGCGCACAGTGGACACTGGTTAGGCTGGGCTTCGAGCCTGAGAGAAAGGCTCCCCGGCCCCAGAAATGCTTGGTGTCTGTGGGGTGGATCGTGGAGCAAGCACATCTGCAGGGGTGAAATCTCGCACTCAGGCCGTGGGATGACCTCGTGTGGCCTCATTTGTATTCCTAGGTGAGTGGACTCTGGGGATGTGTGGGTCACACGTGCAGAAGCAGCCTCGGACATTTACGCAGCTTCACAAGCACTGAGGTGTAGCTGGGTCATTAGGCCAATCACAGGGTGCTGGTGACTTAACAGTCCGTGAACACAAGGACCGAGGTCTTCAGACCACTGGCTCTCGGTTCCGTCATCCCATGCCCGGATCTGGGCTCTGAAGCTACGGTCCTCTTGCAGCTGCACCCTCCACCATGCACCTGCGAGTGCTCAAGGAGGCAGGGAACCCACGTTTGCTGGGTCACCCCTCTCATTGTGAGTGTGCTGTCATCAGCTGTGCCGAGAAGTCGGTGTTACTCCCTTCCGCAGAGGGGACCCACAGCATGGCCATGGCCACTCAGCTGTGGGGACAGGGTGGACGTTCCATTGGAAGGCTGGCCCTCCACTGCCCGAGGCTCCTCGGAAGACGGATTAATGCACGATTGCTTCCCTCTGCGATTATCCTCGATCAGGCCCAGAGGGCGTGAGGGCTCTGCACTGAACGTCCAACTCAGAGAGCGATTCTTGGAAGACACGACGCCCAGCTCAGGTTCCAGTGGAACTCCAGAGGGCAAATGAGTTCATGACATGCCCAGTCCTGAATCTGGGCATGAAGTTTTACTAGAAACATACCTTGTATTTTTTATTTTTTTTGAGACAGAGTCTCGCTTTGTTGCCCAGGCTAGAGTGAGTGCCATGGCATCAGCCTAACTCACAGCAACCTCAAACTCCTGGACTAAAGGGATCCTCCTGCCTCAGTCTCCCGAGTAGCTGGGACTACAGGCATGCGCCACCATGCCCAGCTAATTTTTTCTATATATATTAGTTGGCCAATTAATTTCTTTCTATTTATAGTAGAGACGAGGTCTCGCTGTTGCTCAGGCTGGTTTCCAACTCCTGACCTCGAGCGATCCTCCCGCCTCGGCCCCTGGTATTTTTTCTAAGGCCAAAATATAATAGCTCACACCCTGGAAAGGTATGTTGTAGAAAAAATAGGTTGCATTTGCAAACAGCAGAGAACAGTGCTCTTTTTTAAAAAAATCTTTTCCATGGAAAAACAATTTAAAACTCAGATGTGTGTTTGTTTATTGGCCTGGGGCGCAAGAACAAACCTACCTTGTTGACTGCTGACGAATGAAACCCACAGGGCTTTGCATTGGGGAGGTTTCACTGCACAGGGCTCCAAAAGACCGCTTTGCAAATAATAAATTACTTAACCCTCAAGGCCACTAGAGGCCACTAAAAAGTTTAGAGTAGAGCCAAGGCACAGGGTTGGTGGCTGGCTCGGTTAGCAGTGGCAGGACGTTGATGAAACTCAGAGTCCGGATGTTCTCTGAGTCCAGTTAAATTTAATAGCGTTGGAAAAACCACCCACCCCTAGCCACTCGCTGCATCTAGAATTCACGCCTGTAACCTTGGCCACCTGAGGCTGGGGAGAGCAATCGTGCGCATGCGTTTCTCAGCCTTCCTTCCACTAGAAAGCTGGTGATCAGCACCACAGGGCAGAAGCGGTGTTGGGTCCTGAGGCCAAAGCCAGGGCAAGTGGCCATCCTTTGGTCCCTGCTGTGGTACCCAGGCCCACCTGTAACATCCGCGGAGCCAGGACAGGAGCGCAAATACCCTCCACGCATCTCTATCTAAACATTTACAAGTCATGAGTGAAGATAAACTGTTATACAAAATGTTCTATCCAGCTACTTTGACAAACGTACTTTCTTCATGACTTAAAGACCAGGGTTACTAGGTATATTCTCGAATTCCTGGAGATCTGCGCCAGTATAGGGCAGCTGAGCTGTCCGAGACCTGCCTCCCTTCCCTTGCCCCTCCCCCAGCTCCATCCTGCACCTCTAGGAGTCTACGCACACCTGTGTGGACAACCAAGCTTGCACTCCTGACCTCCGCTCACATTCCCTGCCAACACCCTGTGCGGCCACTCAGGCCACCCTGGAAGCAGGATGCTACGAAGAAGCCCATGCCTGAGCTTGGGGGGGTCTTTTGCACAGGAAATTCTGGGGCCCTGAGTACCCAGAGAATGTTCTAGAAGGGCACGCTGGTTCTGCACAGGCATGTGCCCTTGGTTCCACTGTACCTCACTCCCTGGGGAAGAGCTCGGCTAGAGAAGGCTGGAGCAGGGCCCTCCAGAGCACTGGGCCTAAGACAGGGCCGCTCTTGCCCAGTCCAGGGGCCCTGCTGGGGGTACTCGCTGTCACCACAGTAAGATGAATGCGACTGTGATGCTGCTGCAACCCTCTGGTCATTGGGTCGTAAAGAGAGCAAGGCAGTGAGACAAGACATTCTGGTGGGTCGACTCTCCCAGAAGGATCCGAGATGTTTGGTTTGAGGCTTGAAATACAGTCATCATGAGTGTGTGCAGCAACCACTGGCTGTTTGTGCAGGAGCTCAGCCCTGAGAAACGTGCCACTCCTCGCTGTCCTTGCCAGGCTGCCCCGCTGGTGTAACAAAGAAACGCAGGTGGGTGAGGAGAGGAGAGGCCACACCGCGCTCGTCAGAGCATCTGCGGCCAAATCCCGCTCCATCGCTGATGGGCCGCGTCCCACCTGCAAGTTTCTCCCAGCCCCAAACACATTATTTCAATGCTAAAGCAGAGGTGATGGAGGCGTAAAGGGGAGGTAACAGTGGCACCTGCCTTCGGGGTTTGCGAGTGGCTTGAAGGAGGGAATCCACACAGAGGACCAGGCCCGGCATCCAGCACAGGCATGACCCCCACACGCGCGAGCTGCCAGAACCAAGGGCACAGGCTGTGAGTCCACCAGCTGCGAGTCTGCGCTGGCTCAGTCACGTCCTGTAACCGCCTACCCTCTCTGAGCCTCAGTTTCCTCATCTACGAAACCGGGGCAACAGAGGCTCTTTTTATTATTATTTTTATTTTTTTGAGACAGAGTCTCACTTTGTTGCCCATGCTAGAGTGAGTGCTGTGGCGTCAGCCTAGCTCACAGCAACCTCAGACTCCTGGGCTCAAGCAATCCTCCTGCCTCAGTCTCCCAAGTAGCTGGGACTACAGGCATGCGCCACCATGCCCGGCTAATTTTTCTTTCTCTATATATTAGTTGGACAATTAATTTCTTTGTATTTATAGTACAGACAGGGGTCTCGCTCTTGCTCAGGCTGGTTTCGAACTCCTGACCTCAAGCAATCCACCCGCCTCGGCCTCCCAGAGTGCTAGGATTACAGGCGTGAGCCACCGCGCCCGGCCGCAACAGAGGCTCTTAGCTGGAGCTGTAAGGATGATTACACAGAGCTCAGGTTTGCAGGGCAGCTCGAGTGCTATACGGAGCTCATCTGTTTGCTCCTCCAACCAATACATATATTGGTTGTGCCACCACTACATGCCAGGCACGATTCTGAATGCTGGGGACACGAGTGACCCAAGGTCCTGCCCTGGGGGAGCTCAAGTTACAGCTCAGGGAGGTAGAAAGCGAATGTGTAAACAAATAGGTCAGATCATGGTGTGCTGTGCAGAGAATAATTGAGGTGGGGTGCTGAGGTTGACCCTGAGAAGGTGGCATTTGAACTAAGACCTGTGGAGATGTAGGAGAGACCCTCCACATGTATGCCGGTGGCACTGTTGTCATTGTCAATAATGACAATAACTTGAGACCCAAAGGCAAGTCAGAGAGTTCCAAATCATTGCCTATTATTTGTGCAATGTCATGTCTCAAAAGTCGTCTCCCCAGCTGAGCTGTGGCCCCTGGTCAGTATATTTTATTTTCTTGGGCCTGACGATGGATGCTACTTCCCTCCCTCCCGTCCCCTATCTCCAATGTCCCCAACATCCCCATAGTTTTATAGGAATTTTATATCCAGGCAGTAAGTGACCATTTTAACTGGCAATATTTTAAAGCTCCTCTTCTTCCCAAGAATCACGTTCACTCCAAAACCCTGGGGTGCAGCCAGCACACACAAGAGCCCTTCCCCCACTCATTCATTCAGCAAACGACACCCCAGCCCCTGTGCCATGTAGAGCTTGTGTATTCTAAGGAAACAGCAGAGCCTGTGGACCAGTGTGAATCACTCAAGGCAGACTGAAAGAATAAAACAGACTCAGTAGGGGAAATTCATCCACTGGAACCTATTAGAAGAAGGGTCTGGCACTAAGTCCCCAGGTTGGGGCACCACCTCTCCAGGACTCTGGGAGAGAACAAGTTATGACTTCGGCAGGGACTGTTGTGTTTGGGGCTTTAACTGCACCCACAGTAGTGGCGCTCCTGGGCCTGGGAGCAGGCGGAGGCAAAATCCCAACCCGACACAAGACTTAGCTGAACCCGTGGCCAGGCTAGGGAGGTTCTGCCATTGAATCCTTTCATGCTCTCAGCAGAAACGCTACCCGCACAGGGGGTCAGAGCCCACAGAGGGGCTCTCAGAGCTGAGGCTGCCATGGAGCCACTTCTCCCCTGCCCAGGACTCTGAGAAGACGGTCCTTCCAAACCAGGGGTCCCCTCCGCCGGAGCCCACACTGCTAGAGAGCAGAGGGTGGACTGAGGGTCTCCCCAAGGTTGAAGTGGGGGGGAGAGAGAGAGAGAGAGAGAGAGAAAGAAAGAAAGAAAGAAAGAAAGAAAGAAAGAAAGAAAGAAAGAAAGAAAGAAAGAAAGAAAGAAAGAAAGAAAGAAAGAAAGAAAGAAAGAAAAAGAGAGAGGGAGAAGGAGAGCAGCCAGGAGGTGAGAGAAGAGGGAGGCAGGACCCAGCTCCAAAGCCACGCAGAGGCTCTCTGAGCCGTGATGGTGCATTGTGTGAGTTGGCTTGACTGGGCCATGGGGTGCCCCGATATTTGGTTAAACATTATTTCTGGGTGAGCCTGGGGCTTGGGATGAGATTAGCACTTGAACAGGTAGCCTGGGTAAGGCAGACGGCCCTCCCCAGTGTGTTTGCTGGGCACCATCCCATCCACTGAGGTCCTGAACAGAACAAAACAGTGGAGGAGGGAGAAGCTATTCTTTTTTTCCGACTGCAGAGCTGGGTCTTCCTTCTGCCCTTGGACTGGAACGAGAGGACACCTCGGCTCTCCCTGTCTCCAGCTTGCCAAGTACAGATCCTGGGACTTCTCAACCTCCATAAGCTCATGAGCCAATTCCTTGTAATAAATATGTTTGTCTGTCTGTCTCCTGTTGGTTGTTTCCTTGGAGAACCTTAACACACACATCTGACTGTCTACTCTGGAGTGGGTCCTACCAGTTACTCTTGGTCCTAAGACCGCGTTTCTTTCCTCATGACGCTCCTACCTGCGATGACAGTTTTGTTTCCTTGTTTGTTTTCTGTTCAACTCACAAGAATGTGAGGCCCAAGAGGACAGGTAACCTGTCTTTCTTATTCAATGCACAACCACAATGCCTGGACCAGTACCTGGCCCTGAGTAAGCCCTCCATAATTATTTACAGAAGCCAGGATGGAAAGAAGCAACGAAGGAAAGAAACATCAGTAATGTATTATAGAGAAGAATGCAAAAGTGATTCTCAAAAATACCGCAAGGGCTTCTCACGAGCCCCTGTTCCAAGTCTCAGCCCCCAGCCCGGGCCAACGCTGCTAACACAAGTCATCTTGTATTAACCCACTGGGGCGCAAGACTTGTTTGTTTCACGTTGTCTCTGAACCAAAGTTCTGCATCCCACATCCTGGAAAACACTGCCTGTCACAGCCTATGTGCCACAGAAATGTCACATATACCCTAAGGCCACCAATGGAGGCTTTTCAGAGGCCAAGTCCCGGCATATTTTTTTAGCATTTTGTGGATCCAGTGCAACCTGCTGATTGGAATCTGGCCCCCAGAAAAGTTTATCAAAAGTTCCGGAGATGACCAGTCCGGAACTGTGGCATAGAGAATGGCAAAGCGTTACTCAGCTGAGGAGGGACCCAGGAAGGGGCTGGGAGAGAGGAACAACCCGATTGTAGCTTCAGAGGGAAGAATGACTCTGAGAGACCATCACAATCGTACAAAGCCACTACCCTTCTTCTACAAGTTGCTACCTCTTAGGATAAGGATCCGGGGTTGGTTACGTCAACAAAATTTTTCCAAATTTTGGTAAACCCAAAAGCTTACCAAAATATAACAACAAACGCTGTTTGGTCAGGTGTTAGCTTTTTTTCTTGGTGCCATTTTAGCCAAACATGGTGTCTTGGTCCATGTCAACTGCTACAATACAATACCATAGTTTGAGTGGCTTAGAAACAACAGATATTTATTCTCACAGTTCTGGACGCTGTAAGTCTGAGATCTGGGGGCTGGCATGGCTGGGGTCTGGTGAGGGCCTGCTTCTTGGCTCAGAGACGGCTGACTTCTCACCAGGTCCCCAAGTGGAGGAAGCGGTGAGGGAGCTCTCTGGGGCCTCTTTCATAAGGGCACTAATCCCATCATTCAGGCCACACTGACAACCTCATCTAAACCTGATCACCTCCCAAAGGCACCACCACCAAATACCATCACACTGGGGATTAGATTTTAACATATGAATTTGCCAGGGGCGGGGGGGGGGGGGGACAAGAGGGGACACACACACACAAATATTTAGTCTATTGCACATGGTTTTTTTGTTTTTGCTTTTTTTTTTAGAGACAGGGTCTCACTCATTCTGTTGTCCTGGTGGGAGTGCAGTGCTGTGATCACAGCTCACTGCAGCCTTGAACTCCTGGGCTCAAGCAATCTCCCGCCTCAGCCTCCCACCGTGCTGGGATTACAGGCGTCAGCCACCACTCCCAGCCCTTGCACATGGTTTATTAGTTCTCAGTGTAACATCCCAAGGTTGCCTACTAGACAAAAGGGTGGAATTCTTGCTCCTGCAGAGAACGATCTGAATTTTAATCCCCACCGTGTGAGCTGCTGGCTCTTGGGAGGAAGGGGGTGCTTCGTGACCTCCCGGTCCAGGTCAGAGAAAGAACAGCACAAGATCACCTCTGCGGTCTAAAAGCCTCACGTCTTCACATCTGCTGGGGACGTTTTCAGCCACCAGCTATGAAGCCTGCCCCTGGCCATCTTCTGCCCCGACACACACCTCCACCTGAGAGGCGGGCTCTGCCCTTCTCTGCTCTGCCGATCCTAAACCCCGCGACCAAGGGTCCCAGTGGGACACCCGGGGGCCAAGGCGCAGAGCAGGCCCTGTTCTGTTCACTGATGGGGCCGGTGCTTTGCCCTCCCTTCTCAGAGGGGCCCTGCTGGCTCCGTGCCGGACAGTGAGGAACGGGAAGCGGTGGCTCAGTCGTCCTCGTCCTCGTCTTCGTCCTCCGTGTCTTTGTTGGGGGCGCACCTCTGGAAGCACTGCACCACGGTGGCCAGGAAGAAGCTGGAGATGATGGCCGCGATGGACACGGCCACGCCGGAGAAGATGATGATGAACAGGTCGGTGAGCGACAGGCTGAACTTGCACTCGCTGAAGCTGGCCTCCGACAGCTCGCGCAGGGAAATCCTCCTGTTCTCCATGGGCAGGGAGCACTGGATTGTGTCCAGGCCTGCGGAAGGCGGGGAGAAGGAGAGAGAGGTTTAGGCTGCAGCGCGGGTTGCCTACAGTCTCACAAGGTGAGCGCTTGCAGACCCAGCAAAGCGGGAGCACGCCCCAAAAATAAAAGAGGGAAAAAAGCTGGTCTGAATAGAATGTAAATCTTTTTTAAAGCCTCAGAGTAATCACCAAGGAAAAAAATCAGAACATGTTGGTCTAAGATTTAGTATTTTTTTTTAAGAGAAGGGGTCTCATTCTATTGTCCTGGCTAGAGTGCGGTGGTGCGATCATAGCTCACTGTAGCTTTTAACTCCTGAGCTCAAGCGATCCTCCCACTTTAGCCTATTGAGTAGCTGGGACTACAGGCATGCACCACCATGCCCAGTTAGTGTTTTACATTTTTTGTAGACATGAGGTCTCGCCATGTTGCCCAGGTTGGTCTTGAACCCCTAGGCTCTAGTGATCCTACTGCATCAGCCTCCCAAAGTGCTGGGATTATAGGTGTGAGCCACCATGCCCAGACCAGAAAAGCTCTTTTAAATTCTGTTTTATATATTGGGGTTGTTTTTAAGATTTCACTTGAAAAAACGTCTGACTCACTTAAGAAGAAGTTTCAAACCCTCCAGTCTAGAAAAATACCCAAACTGAGTATGTGCTGAGCAAGTGCTTTATAACAACAATAAATGCTACATAGAACTTACCATGGGCCAGACACTATTCTAAGCACTTGGGCTATATTAATTAATTTAAGCCTTACAACCACTCCATGGGGTAGGTCTCAATATCATCCCCATGTTATAAATGGCGAAATAGGCTCAGAGAGGTGGAGTAACTTGCCCAAAGTTGCACAGCTAGTAAGTGACCAAGGCTGGATTCCAACTCAAGCAGTCTGGCTCCAGGGACCTGGCCTGTAGCCACTATGCCTCTGTAAGACAGAGAAGTGGGGGAGAAGAGCTGGGGGTGCAGGAGATAGGGACACAGGAAGCTGATGCTTTCTTCCCATGGCTGCCATCCCTTGGTAGCCACAGAAGTTGCCGGTCAGCTGGTGTTGAGAGATGAGCCCCTAGAATAATGGATTTATATCATTTTTAATTGATTAATTTTTAGAGACAGGGCCTTGCTCCATCACCCAGGCTGGAGTGCAGTGGCCCAATTATAGCTCACTGCAGCCTTGAACTCCTGGGCTCAAGCGATCCTCCTGCCTCAGCCTCCCAAGACTACAGGCACAGGCCACCATGCCCAGCTAATTTTTTTTTAGTTTTCATAGAAACAGGGTCTTGCTGTGTTTGCCCAGGCTGGTCTTGAACTCCCGGCCTCAAGTGATCCTCCCACCTCAGCCTCCCAAAGTGCTGGGATTACAGGCATGAGCTACTATGCCTGGCCTATTTATAACATTTCAGAGATACCACCTCTACTGACTGTCCATATCACTGAGCCATTTCTCTTGGGGAACCCCATCTGCCACCAGGTGAAGTAGGGGGCAGTGAAAAGAATCGCGGGTAAACTCTACACTCCCATCTACTGACAGGAGCCTACAGGGAGACCTGTCTGAGGCGTGAGAAACCGGGCACCACAACAGATGGCTCTCCAGACACTAGCTTATTCATTCAACAAATATGTATTGAGTACTCTGCCTGGGCCGAGAGACTGGTGATAAACAAAGCCAATAAGGCCCCTACCCAGAGCATGTAAATTCTAGTGGGAGAAGACAGACACTCATTCATTTATGCCACAAATATTTTTTTTTTTAGTATTTGCTATGTCCTAGGCAGTCAGGACACAGCAGTGAACAAAACAAAACCCTTTCCCTTATGCAGCTTACGTTTCAGGCAATAAATCAGTAGATTGAGTTATTTAATAATAAAGTGCTTAGGATGAAACATGAGGGCAAAATGGCAAAGTATGTCTGGGACAAAGGACTGTCTTTGGATGGGGTAGTCAGGAGGTGTTATCTTAACTAAGGTCTAAAGGAGGAGATGGAACCGGCCATGGGAAGAACATGCCAGGCAGAGAAGATAAGCTAGGCAAGAGCTTGGCATTCTGGAAACACAGAGCAGGCAGGGGCAAGCAGAGTGGGCAAAGGGGAACTTGGCACAAGCTGAGGTTGGAAAGATAGACATGTGGAGATGAAGGCCCTAATGGCCAACACTCTGCATGAGTAATATGAACAGAGCCCCCCAGCCCCAGCCCCAGGCCCAGCCCTCATTGGACATGAACCAGAGATATGGGCTTATGCAGTGCGGAGCCACTAGAGACTGTTTGTTACCAAGCATCATGTACCCATCCTGACTGATACACAACATGAACTATGCATAAACTCAAATGACTGCCATGACTTTACAAACCTCGCTTACAAGAGAATGCATGATATTAGAATGCATAAAGAGCTCAGATCTTCGTCTCTGATCTGGAAGAGGAGAGAAAAACGAAGTAGTAGTAACTAACAGTCGCACTGCACTCATTATGTGCAGACACTGCTTTAAATGCTACATATGTATCTACTCTCAGTTCTCACAACAACCTATGGGTAGGTTAATACCATTATGCCCATTTTATGGATGAGAAAACCAAAGCACAGAGAATTTACATAGCTTGCCTTTGGCAACACAGCTTCAAAGTGATGAAGCTAGGATTTGAACCCAGGCATTTGGCTCTGGAGGCTACCACTTATCCTTTGATTAATAAGGTCCCCTTTTTCCAGCATGCGTAGTCAGAGAGATGTGAGGACACCATCTTGACATGAAGCTCAACTGCCCTCACGCTCTGCTCACCTCTGGCTTCCTTCCAACTCTCAGGAAAACCTCCCTTGCTCTCCTCCCAGTGCTTCCAGGTTTCAACTAGCTGACCCTCCACCCACTTCAGCATGATCTGAAAGTCAGGATGATTTCCTCTCCCCTCGATAATCAGCTGGCTTCTGTCCTGCAAAGAGCAGCCCTTGCTCATTGCACAGGAACCCTGCAACCAAACACTCTTGGAGCCTTTGTCTGTGTGTCTGTTCTTCTCCAGCTCAGAAAGAGGAAGAGGAAGAGTATCTGAGCTTCCTCCTTCCTTCTAGCCTGGCCCATCTTTTACGTAGTCTACAACCAACCCACCGATGCTTCCCTCCCCGTAGGAACCACTGCCTAGCAACCAGCCTCTGCCCTCCTTCTCCCCCTGCATCGGTGCCTGCTCTACAGAGCCAAGGAATTAGCTCTGTAAGCTTCTTCAGTTTACACCTGATTACAGTTTTTGACTCTTTCTTTTTCTTAAAGAGGCCAAACTTCTGTCCACTGAGCATTCTAAATGCATTTGCATAAAACAGGAAAGCTTTAAGACAGGGTTGTGTTGGAGTTCCCTTGCAGACACTGATCTCTTCAATGAAAAAGTGGGAAATGCAATCAACCTGCCTCCTCTTAGCAGCCCACACCCGGCCAAACATGTGCAAATAAATAAGATGGACACCAACAGATCACGTGAAGCACAGGCAGTTTCTAAAGACAGCAGATTACTTGCAACCTTCAAGCTGTAACAGGTCATTATTTAGCTACAGAAACTTTCTAAAAATCCTTGTCTTCAGTAAGCAGTATTAAATGGGAAACAACCACAACACAATAACATAAGCCCACAGCGCCTGTCATTTCAATCCAGCCTTTGCTGGACACGACTTCTAGAGTCAATTTTGATTTCCACAATGTTCTTTGTGCCTTGAGATTAGTCTTGGCATTTTTACAAAGCGACAATTTTAGAAAATGTCATCTCACATTTCTCTGTGGCTAGAAGAAATGGGCTTGTTTGAGAAACACTGCACGCAAGCCCACCGCGGGCGAGGGACTTTGGAACGATGATAGTGGCACTACATGATAAGATACACTGACTTGATGGGTTTTCGTAGCTCACAGAAGTGCGGAGAACTAAGAAGAGTTGGACAAAGAGAGTCAGCCAGGCAGACAGGGCCTAGCAGAGGGTGGGAGGACATTGCTATTAAAGCATCTACAAGGGCTATGAGACCAACTGCAGAAATCTGGAACTGACATAGGCTGATTGTGGGGTCCCCTCTTCTCCCCTGCAGGACCATGGTTTCTCAGCTTGGGCACTACTGACATTTGGGCAGGATAACTGTTTGATGGGGGCTTTCCTGTGCCCTACAGGGTGTTTATCAGCATCCCTGCCTGTACCCGCTAGATTCCAGCAGCAGCCCCCACCCAGCGGGACAATCAAAAATGTCTCCAGACATTGCCGCATGTCCCCTGGGTGGGGAGGACGAAGTCCCCTTGGTTGAGAACCACTGCTTTAGACTGACATGCTCTGCTAAGTGGGCAGCTGTTATGGACTGAATGATTGCGTCCTCCCAAAATTCGTATGTTGGAGCCCTAGCCTCCAACGTGATGGTATTTGGAGGTGGGGATTTAGGGAGGTAATTAGGGTTAGATGAGGTCATGAGGGTGGGGCCTCCCTCATGGGATTAGTGTCCTTATAAGAAGAGACACCACAGAGCTGCCCGAGCCTGTCTCTGTTATCTCCCTCTCTCTTTCCACTTCTCTCTCTGTCTCTGCCATGTGAGATGCCGTAAGAAAGTGGCCATCTGCAAGCCAAGAGGAGGGTCCCCTCCAGAACCCAGCCCTGCTGGCATCTGATCGCAGACTTCCAGCCCCTAGAACTGTGGGGGAACAGATGTCTACAGACGTCTGCTGTCCAAGCCACGCCGTCAATGGTATTTTGTTATGACAACCGGACAGAATAAACAGTAACCATCTAAGGCAGCCCTGCTCTTAGCTACCCAGTGGACATTCAGTTATTAAACAGCTTCCTTTAATCCATGCATTAAGAAAAACAGGTGAGACTTTATGCTAAGGGCCTTGATGGATATGAAACAAAGGAAAAAAGGAAGGAAGAAAGAAAGAGACAAAGAGAGGCAGGGAGGAACGGAGAAAGGGAGGGAGAGAGAAAGGGAGGAAGGGAGAGACAGAGACAGAGACAAAGATGGGTGGCGTTGGCCTCAAGGAGCTCAGGCCTAAGTGGAGAGGCGTCAGGACACACGTGCAAAGGACACTGCAAGTAGAACGTGAAAAGTTGCACAGGGGAGGCCCGGGGGAAGCCCACGGAGGGGCTCTGGGGGGAAGGACGGGCTGGCGTGGGGCACGAGCAGGTGGGGAGGGGAGGCCCTGCAACGTCCCTACTTGACTTTGGAATGTTCTCCCTCCTTTCGCTGACCCCCCTCTTCAGCTGTCTGAGACAAGAATAGCAAAGGAAACAAATAATACCGACTAGGCACCTGGCGTGTGCCGGGCGCTGCTCTCAGGGCCCCACACGTGTGAGCCCATTCCTTCCCCAGGCCCGCCCAAGAAGGAGGCTACTATAATTATCCCTGTTTTACAGGTGACCAAACTGAGGCACAGAAAGGGCAAGAGAGTTGCCCAAAACCATCCAGCGAGAAAATGCCAAAGCTGGGACCGAGCCCATCCACCCTGGCTGAAGAGTTTGACCACTAACCACCCTACACCCGCCACTCTCCCAGGCGGCGGGGCCCAGGCTGCCCCAGCCTGGCCCAGCGCACCAGAACAAGCTCCCCCCAGGCAGAGTGTCTTTTAAAGAGACGTCCTAGAAGTCTCCAGAAGATCTCCTAGAAGAGCTGGACAGACTGGGAAGGTCAAGCGACAGGCACAGCCTCTGGGCGGCCCTGTCGGGAGAGCCCCGGATGCTCTGAAACACAGACGGGGGGACACCACCCACACGGGCAGAGCAGACCCCCCCGGCTGGGACTGGGCCACCACCTGATGTCTGTGTGACCCTGCGCCACGCCCAGCCGCCCAAGCACCCCCTCGAGATGAGGCTGTGAGCATGAAATGAGAGTCTTTGGAAAGCTTACCACAGCGTCTGTCCACTGCACGTGCTTGGGAAACCTGTGGTTAGTATTATTCAGATTTTCAAGGTTTCAGATGGTGCCTGTGTCTGGCTTCAGGTATCTGAGAAAGGGTGTCTGTGTTCGTCAGGGTCCCCCAGAGAAACAGAACAGAACATGAGAGAGAGTGTCTATGTGCACAGAGAGAGATTTATCCTACGTACATCCTGACATCCCTGCAATAAATTCCTTCCTCGTCTCCATTAGCCAGCATTGGCTTCTGCTGTGTACACTCAAGGGGCCCAACCAATGGATTTTTTTTTTTTTTTTGAGACAGTCTTGCTCTGTCATCCAGGCTGGAGTGCAGTGGTGTACTCAGACCTCGCTGCAGCCTCAAACTCCTGGGCTCAAGTGATCTTCCTGCCTCAGCCTCCCAAAGCGCTGGGATTACAGGCCTGAGCCACCACACCTGGCCCGACCAATGGATTATAGGAAAACGGAGTTCAAGGTTGAGCTGGGAACCTCTCCTAACCATCAGCCTTTGTCCCACAGCCACAAATCACTTGACTCTGTCCAGCCGTCCCTACAAAACCCTGTGCTTGGTGGCACGAGGGTCTTGGGAGGCCACGGTAATGATGCAGCTCACAGCCTCCTAGGAAGACAAGGGAGTTGACTTCCCACTTCCTGTCTTGTCATGGGCCTTCCTCCAACCCATATCTCCCTTCCACCAAAGCCAAAGTGGGCTCCGTCTCATCCTGGCCTAGGCAGACCGGGGTCCAGAGTGCCCTCCCTTTATGGCCACGTCTTCCTTCTCTTCCAGGACACACTCAGAAGACATGGGCATGTCCCTTGTGCAGGGCGGCTTGGTGTCCTGCCCACTGCCACCCCTCTGGACGCTCTCCCCTTGACTGACGACTTCTCCCCAGCAGCTGACACCTGAGCTGGAGAGGGTGAAGAGCTGCCACTCTCCAGAAATAGACGGTGACACAGCGGATGGTAGATTGAGATTAATCTCCTGCACTGGACCGGCCCCCAGCCAGCAGCCAGGGCTGCAGCCAGAGGCTCTCTCGGGGCCTTTCCCCTGATCTGGCCTCGCGGAACTGCACAGTGCAGATCGACACACTCTGGTAAGTGCTTTTGGTGGCTAAAAATATATTTTTGTTTTCTTAATTCCACTTATTGGGCAAAGTCTGCAAACACACTAAGACAAAAGAAATGATCAAAAAGAAGAGCAATAAAAGAACCTATAAATATATGGTTTGCACTTTGGCTTTCTCCTTTGTAGAATTTTCCCGCGTGTCTGTGTACATAAACCCACCATGTAGACATCTCCACCACTCTGGTGGATAACCCAATACGGAACATCTTTTCATTCAACAAATATAAATGTAAAGCATCACACTTGATGGCTGCAGGGTATTTGGGGCAGATGAACCATGATATACTCACCCAATCCCAGGGTGCTCCCAGTTTTTATCATATTAGAAGCCACGCTGCAATGAACACTTTTGTGCACTTCTTAGTTCTAAGATACATTCCCACAAGCCTAAGGCTGTGTGTGAGTCTTTGAACTTGGGCCAACAATGGACTTTGTCACTCTTTCATCTCTGTCTATCTGATAGTCCAGAAAGGAGTATATTGTTGATTTAATTTTCATTTCTCTGGTTACCGGGAGAGCTGAACACCTTCCCCTGTCCTCCCTGCCACCATTCCGGAACACCAGCCCCCCAAAGGCCCAGGAAACAGAAGCAGCCTCCTGGCCTTTCACACCCATAGTCGGACATTGAGCCAGCACACCTGGCTCAACAGCATCTTAGAAGGTTAGATCTGAAGGCACATTTGACATCTGTCTCCCGCCCTCCTTATGCCTCTCCTGAATTTTGCAGATGAGAGGTCCAGAGAAGTCGGGCAATTTGTCTAAGGTCACATGGAGACCGGACTGAAACCCAGGTCTCCTGAGCCCCTGTTTCGTGCCCTTTCCAGGCACCAGGTTCCGACTTCAGCTCTGCACACCTGGAGAAGGTACATGTGTTATGGCCGCTGCTGTGGCACTTCCTGCGGCAGAGGACGCTGCCATGTCCGGAGGCAAACGAGGGCACTGCCGGGCTCGCTCCTGCTCCTGGGCACAGGGGTGCCAGCGAACACCAGCTCTAATTTCTGATAGTGCTGACCTTTGTTCTCCACCATCACTTTCATTAAATATCGACCATCACACAGGGGGAAAATTCCCAATTAAAATCCCAACTCAGACAGCAGGCACTTCGTCTGATTAAGTAACGAGCTGATTTTGCAAGAGGAAGATGCATCGGCAGTGACGGGTCAAAGGCTCACCCTGGTTTGTCCTGGAGAAGGGACAGTCCGGCAGCAAGGATGCTGTACCGGGGACGTGACTTCTTTGGTGCCCTGCACCCCAGCCGGACTCCCACCCCTCACCTGGGACACAGACGCCAGCCGCGCACACAGGCAGGGAAAATCAACTGACCTCCCCCTACAAGAGACAAGCAGAGAATGATCACAAAGGGCTGGAATTTGGGAAGGAAGGCGTGAGTTTCCACCACCCCCTCTCATGTCGCCATCACAGCCGTCATCTCGGCCACCACCACCGTTCTGCCTCCACCCTCCCTGTCCACCACCCCGGCTCCACCATCAGTCACAGCGCCTCCCACGAATCAGGCCCCAGGCAGAGAACTCGGGGTACTAGCCTGTGTCTGGTTATTGCAGTGATCTGGTTAGAAAGAACCTTCCAGTAAGGCCAGTGTGAGGACATGTAAGAATGGCCCGTGAGTCTGGGACCCGCCACGGCTCGTTACGGTGGTCAGAGCTCCACGAGGCCTCTGGATGCTCAGACCCCAAGCCCCACTGTGGCTCCGTCCCCAGACCTGCACCACGTCCAGAGACGATCTCCCGCCTTGGGCTCACTGGCCGGCCAGAAGAAGAGACAGGCCACGTGTCTCGGGACGCGGAGAGGTGTGCATGCTAGTGGGCCCCTCCTATGACACCGTCAAGATGACATTCTATCGGGACGTCACATTTACTGAAAATCCTATGATTTTCAGTATTTCCCCATATCATCTCACTCCATCCTCTTCCTCAGCAACCCTCGGAGCAGTGCTTCCCAACTCGGGGTGAATCTGCCCCTCGGCGGGCATCTGTCGATGTCTGGAGAGATTTTTGGTTGTCGCACTGGGTGGGCTGCCACCAGCAGCTAGTGGGGAGAAGACCAGGATGCCACCGCTGTGCTACACCTTTCCCTAACAGTATGAGGGGGACATGCTAGACCAGGAACCGGGGGGCTTGGCTCTTGCTTCGGCTTTTCACTAGTTTGCGGTATGGCTTTGTGCAAGTCACTCGGCCTCTCTGAGCCATGGATTCCTATCTGAAAATGAAGAAGGGTAGATTAGACAGCCCTGCAGTCCAAGCTTTCTTGAGTCTCCTGGAATGTTGGCTCCAAGATGACAGATCCTTTGTCAGACTCACTATGTCCCAAGCACCCGGAGCTGAATTTGCTTTTAGCAGGTGTTTAGTCTGCTCTGGCTTCTGCTAATATGTTCAAGTCACCTTTGGTTTAACCCCGACCAGGCCAGGTCCTAAAGCAGGGAAGCTCACCAAGTGTGGTTCTGAGCCTAAAGCAGGAGTTAGGGGCACAAGACAGTGGGGACACAAGTTTTTGATATGCAATTTGAGGAAGCCACAGTATGGTCAGTGCCAAAGATAGTGGAGCCAGTCTCTCTGGAGTATGGGGCAGAAGCATGGCAAATATTCAGGATGGAATGAATGAGCCCAGTGGCCAACACGGTGGGCAGCCCCAGGGTGTCTGCAAGCCCAGGTTACACGGGCTCACGGGCAGAGCTGCAGAAGGTCAGTGTCCTGGTTCAAGGGAGGACACGAACTAGACGTGCACAATGCATATTTAGAAACTGATTCTGTTTCTGGCAGGTGATCTGGTTTCGGACAAGGATCCGGTGTGAGTAGAATGAGACTGGAGGGGTGTGAGAGGCTGGGAGCTTTGCACGGCTTTCTCAGCTGCGCGGCTTAAGAGCTTTGTCTATTTAGGTTCAGAGAGAAGCACGAGGGAGGGGAAGGGAAGGGGTGAAGACTGCACCAGGCATCAAGGCAGGTGCAGTCACCAGAGTGTGAGCACCCGGGACCCTCCTTCAGGACCTACTCCTCCAGCCAGCAGAACGAGGACAGGAACCCCAGAAAGTCAGAATCAGAGGACAGAAGCACCCTGGGAAGAAATCTCACCCCATACCTGATGCTTCCTGCAGCATTACTGCAAAGTGGTCATTTGGCCTTTGCTTGAATGCCTCCAGTGACGGCAACCTCACTACCTCCCGCGGCAGCCTACTTGCAGAGCCCTAATGGCCAGATGTTCCTCCTGACAGTGCATCAAACTCCGTTTCCTTGCAGTTCCGAATCAGAGGCCCATCTTGTGAGGCCAAAACAAGTCTCCTCTATTTGGTGACAGCCGCTCAAGTGTCTGGAGACAGAGACTGTATTCTTCCAAGTCTCTACTTCTGAGAGTTATATATCAATTTTCCTATATCAGCACAGCCTTACTCTCCAAATACAAAGCGTTATCTGGCATTCTCTAACAGACAGGAAGCTCAGGTAACTGCATGCAAGTTGTGATTTGCAGGGGTACGGGGCCCCAACCTTCCCCCCAGCTTCTGACCTCCCCATCCAAGTGCCACCTCGTCTGGAATTCTATGCGGGTTCACGCCTCAGTAACCAGCAGCGCCCCCTTGCTTCTGCCTTGCTGCATCTATTCCTGGTGGAGTTTGCCACATGGGTTTCTCCAAGCAAAGGCAATGGCTCTGGAGGCCCCTCCTCCCCACTGGTCTCCCCTTTGCCCTGGCTCAGCGTCCACCCACTGAGGCAGCCATTCCTTCCACACATACCTGTCAAGCACCTGTTACCTGCCAGCACCGTTCTAGCACCATGGTTAAAATGATGAACAGAACACACAGGTCCCTGCCCACGTGGCTACAAGTTAGTGAGACAAACAGACGATGAGTGAATCAGTAAAATGTACAGTAAGACGGATGGTGACAGGTGCAACAGGGAAAAGAGGTGCAGAGGGGACAGGGCACAAGGAAGGAGAGCTGGGGTGGCAGGGGACAGGGTTCAACAGGCTCAGGAAGTAGGTGGCCTCTGAGCAAGGGGCTGAGAGGAGTGAGGGGCAAGGACACTCCAGGCAGAGGGAGCAGCAGGTGCAAAGGCCCTGGGGTGAGACTGTGTCCACCATGAGTGAGGAACAGCAGGAGTTTGGGGCACCTGGACCAGAGTGAATGAAGGAGAGTGCAGTAGGACATACCAGGTCAGAAAGAAACAAGGAGGAAGTAGGATCTCAGGGGCATGTAGACCTCTAAGGGACTGTGGCTTCCACTCTTCATGATATGGGAGTTCCTGGGGAGTTCTGAGCCCAGGAGGGATGTGATTTGACATCTGTTTGACAAATCGCATCTGGGTCACTGTTTCAGATAAAGCTCTCACGGGAGCAGATGGTGGGAGTTGAATTTGCTTTCACCAGGTGTTCTGTCTGCTCCGGTTTCCTCTACTGGGCTGGAGTCACCTTCATTTACAGCCTCCAAGGCCGGGCTCTGAGTCAGGAAGACTCCCGGGCTGAGTTTGGCTCTGAGCCCAGCCAGCCCAGAGGCTGCTGATGGCGGGTGTGTGCGCTTGTCCATGTGTGTGCTACGCTGAAACAAAAAGCTAGGAGGAAACACATCATACATGTCCATTGTGTAAACACTGGAAAGCACGCAGAAGCAAAACTTAAAAGGATGAGACATTCTGGAAAAGGCAAAAGGAGAGACAGTAAGAAGATCCGTGGTTCCCAGGGGTTCAGGAAGGAGGGGCAAGTGCTGAACAGGTGGGCAGGGGTTTAGGGGCGGGAAACTGTTCCATGGGACGCTGTGACGGTGACACATGACGTGATCCATTTGTCAAAACCCACAGGGTGCACACAGTGAGACCTCATGTAAACCGACTCTGGGCTTTAGTGAACAGTCATGCACTGATATCCGCTCGTCAGCCGTGCGGATGTATCAATACAGCACTAGCTCAAGATGCTAACAGCGGGGCACTGGGAGAGTGGGTAGGGCAGAGGGAACTGTCTGCTGCCTGCTCAGCTTTCCATAAACCTCAAACTGCTCTAAAAATTAAAGTCTCTGAACTTTCATTGAGGTTAAAAAAAAAAGAGATAATTTAAAAATTTAATAAAACAAACAAATTTTTAAAAATTAAAAAATTAAAGTCTATTAATTATTTTAAAACATAAAATAAGACGTCACTTTTCTATGGGATGCACTTCATTCCCTTGGCCTCCAGACTCCCGCATTTCTGATGCAGATAATCATTTGGGATGGTTACATTTAAAAGCACACGCCATCTCACTCGTGTCTTATGAAAAAGCAATGCTACTCTTTCCAATAATTTGGAGAGGGGGATATTTTCTTGATATAAAGAGAATAACATACTCTGCACCTATGATTCGAAAGGGGGTTCCTGGGGTGGTGAGACCTTTGCCATGGGAACCCACCCAGGGGACCCTCTGCTGGGCGCTGGGGGGGGAGGGCCCCCCCATGCTCTCATCCTGTGCCCCAGAGGGGGCTGGCACGAGAGGTCACGCATCAGCTAAAACCAGACTAGAAGGGGCCTTCATAGTCATCTAGGGCAGGGGTCTACAAATGGCGGCCAGTGGGAGGAACATGCTTTGGGGGAGTTCAGCCACCACCGTGCCCTAAACTGTCCCTCACGTATCCACACTCTCTGGTGAGTCCCACCTGCTGCTTCTCCTGCCAACCTCACTCAGAGTCATCACTCAGGGGAGTGGGACGTGACTCTTGGTTCTTTGGTTGGGGCTGGGCTCTGGGAAGCTGCCCCTTAGTCCCGGGTAGCCTGTAGCTCCCTCAAGGTCTTGCCTCCCTGCCAGTGACATTTGTCGCATAACCAGCGGGGAGGATGAAGAAGAGGAAACGCCAAGAGGCTCCCTCACTGGCAGCCTCTGAGGTGGAAGGGCCCTGGGAGGACAGTGCCCCTGCGTGGGTCAGCAGGTGTTTGGGATTTGACAGCCAAGCCCTAAGCTCGGTGGGTTTTGCGAGCCTGTGTACCTGTCTGGTCTGTCTGTCTGCATTTCCACGATCCGAACGACAAAAACCATAGTAATAGCTTCTATGTGTGGTGATGGAGGGAAGTGCACGGTGAGATCAAAGGGCAGATGCTATTGCCTGCATTTGATGGAGGGGACACGGAGCCCAGGAACATCGGGGAGCTTATCTGCCAGTGGACAGCCCACTGGACACACAGCCACAGTCAGGGGCGCCGGGTGGGTGGCCTGCCCAGCCCCCACTCTCCGTGATGCTCCCTAAACTCTGCCCCACACCCACACAACCACGGTGCCCAGCGCCACCCCAGTCACCCCCAAGCTGGCTGCACCAAGAGAGGGACACTTCCCAAACGGGCCAGACAGAGCCTCCTCCTGAGGCCTGGAAGTTGGGACCGAGGGACCACAGTCTGGCCGGCCTTCGCTGGGCTCCTGAGTGGAGAAGGCAGTGAGGGGCTGGGGGAGGCAGGGGTAGAATTTTTTTGCCACATGGATGGGAAAGCAGAGGAAACCCGGCAGCACATGGGCAGAGGAATAAGAAAGTGTGAGAGGCAGAGACGAGAGCAAGATAGAGGGGTGCTGTGTCCCCCTCGCCCCAGCTCTCTCTCCCAGGACTCCCTGGGGCTTGACTGTTCAGGACCAAGGGGTCCTGGTGACACCACGCCCCTGCATCCAGACCAGAACCCTCTATTTGCTCGTGCCAGATGAAGCTGGTTTCTGTTTCTATCAACTGACAAGCAAAGGTGCCCAGTTCAGCTGAGGTTAAACTGGGATCGGCAGCCTGTGAGCTCCCCCATCCGCCCCCCATCCGCCACCAGCTTTGCAGAGGAGGGAAGACAACATTCCAGCCGCACCCCCAGGACTCCTGCCTCTGGCCACCACTCCCCTGGCAGATAGAGCCAGAGCAGCCCTCTCGCAGGGAGCAGAGGCTCCACACAGACCTGGGAAGGAAACCCAGAGAACCCCCATTCTGGCCCCAGCCTTTGCTGACCGTGATCTGGATATGCTTTGCTGACCAAAGCTAGGGAGGGGCATTTGCAGAGGACAAAATCTAAGGCCAGTGGCCTCGGCCCGTCCCCCAGTGGCCCTCAGGAGCGTGCATTCCTCGGCTCACTCACTCAGTCCCGCAGCCCCACTGAGACCCGCCTGCACTGGGCACGGCTGGCAGCAGCGAGCATGCTGATCCCTCGGAGCCTGCGTGTCTAGCGGGACAATATTTGTGGACTAGGTAATGCCCACTGCAGTGAGTGTGATGATGTAAGCACAATACGCAGGTATGATGGAGAGAGATGGAGCGGGGTGGGATGGTCAGGGAAGGCCTCTCGGAGGAGGTGACACTTGATGGGAGACCTGGTGACAAGGAAGATATGGCCATATGAAGACCTAGGCAGGCAGAGGGGGCAACAAGCTCAGAGGCCCTGGCTGGAGGCTGGTCCCTGGTGTGTTCCGGGGACAGACTGAGGCCGGTGTGGCAGAGGTGGGTGGGGATGGGGGGAGGGCAGGGAGGGAGGAGAAATGGTGGGAATGGGGCCCTTTGGGCCACGAGAGGGAGCTGGGTTGACTCTAAGTGCGATGGAAGTCATCAGGTTTCCAAACATGCCCTGTATTGTCCCAGCCGCTAGGGATGCCAGGAGGAACAAGACACATGTGTCCTCAAAAAGCGTCAGACATATGACCTGCAATGTCGCACAGTAATGGCAGAGCCAGTGTAGGGTCCCAGGAGATCACTCTCACAGGACGGGCTCTGCCCAGCCCCAGGAGCCGGGACAGGTGCGGCGCTGAAGGCAGAGCAGGACCAAAAGGTAGAGAGGTCGAGGCGGGGGAGGGGGAGGGGAAGAACCCAGGATGGGCAGCAGCACCGACGGACCAGCAGCGGAAGTGACGCATCCGCTGTGTTCTCACCTGGCCGTGGGCAGAACGCGAGCTGACTCACAGGCCACAGGTACACCTGACCCAGGTACTCACCACACCCCCACGACGCGGAGGTCCCAAGGCCTCTCGCTAACCCCTGCCGGCCCAAAGGCCTGCCCAGCCCCTCATCACTCCAAACTACGTTCGAGACCACAAGCTTCTTGGGCAGCAGGCACTGAATGGCCACCTGGCTGAAAGGGCTTAACCCTCTGGGCGTCTGAATTGGCCAGCCACACGTGGTCCACTGTACCTAAAGGTGACACTGTCCTGCCCAATCCCAGTCCTCAGCTGTGTCCCCCTGGGGCTGTCCATCCAGGTCGTTCAGCAAAGAGGTATCCCTTTGAGTTCAGTGATAGAGTGACATGACGAATATACCACTTCCAGGAAGATCTGGTCTTTAGGGACTCTGGGGGGGGGCTCTCCAGGGAGCAACCGAGACAGGGCACACTGCGAAAGTGCCTGAGGTCAAGTCTGCACTTGGCTCTCCGCCGGAACTGCAGACCACGGTGCCTGTAAAGGCTGGCGCTCGGCTCCTGGACACTGGGAATGGTGAGAAAGGTGACACCCCAGTGACTCAACTCCAATTAAGAGACAAGTTAAAAGTGGCACACAGGCATGTACAGACTCATCCACAGCAGGAGAGAGGCCACTTGCAAGAAAACGGAGACCTCAGTCAACCTCTGCCCAGGAACATAATGGTTTTAGGTATAAACACACACAAAACGATCAACGACAGGTGAGCAAATAACACAAACCAAAGCAATAAGGAACAAGAAGTGGTTGTTTTGCCTATCAAATTGAAAAAACATTCTTTTTTTTCTTTTTTGAGACAGAGCCTCACTTTGTTGCCGAGGCTAGAGTGAGTGCTGTGGCGTTAGCCTAGCTCACAGCAACCTCAAACTCCTGGGCTCAAGCAATCCTCCTGCCTCAGCCTCCCGAGTAGCTGGGACTACAGGCATGCGCCACCATGCCCGGCTAATTTTTCTATATATATATATTAGTTGGCCAATTAATTTCTTTCTATTTATAGTAGAGATGGTGTCTCGCTCTTGCTCAGGCTGGTTTCGAACTCCTGACGTCGAGCAATCCACCCACCTTGGCCTCCCAGAGTGCTAGGATCACAGGTGTGAGCCACCGCGCCCGGCCTGATAAAACGTTCTTTTAAAGGAGAATACATAACGCTGGGAAAGGTGTGGCTATACCTGTACTCTCTGCTAATGGTCCCAGCTCTCTAGGCAAAAATGTATCTAGGGGTTTAACATAAACATAAACTTTTACCCTGTGTTTCCATCCCATAAAAACCACCAGAAGTTTCCACAAACTTTACATACTGTGAGGATGTTCACCGCAGCATTGTTTACATATAACAGACAAAAGGAAACAACCCACATTTCTAACAACAGCAGATAGACTAAATTAATGTTAAATGACCTATTCACATGGCCATTAAAAGTTAAATCTTCAAAGAACTGTAATGAGAGGAGACTCTCACAACTCAAGAGGAAAAATGTGTATAGTGTGATGTCAATTTGTTTAAATGTGTATGTAGACATAACAATAAAACTGGAATGCAATACAGCAAAACCTTAATCGTAATGGGATCTGGGTAGTTTTTATTTTTTTCATACTTAACTATGTTTCCCCAGTCTAATAACATAGCCTATTATTTTTACAATCAATAAAATAAAACTGCTTTTATTTATTTTCTATCTATCTATCTATCTTTAGAGACAGGGTCTCGCTCTGTCACCCAGGTGGGGGTGCATTGGTGCGACCATAGCTCACTACAACCTCAAACCCCTGGGGTCAAGCAATCCTCCTGTCTTAGCCTCCCTAGTAGCTGGGACTACAGTAGTGCAACACCATGCCTGGTTAATTTTTAAATTTTTTGTAGAGACAGGGTCTCACTATCTTTTCCAGGCTGGTCTCAAACTCCTGGGCTCAAGCCATCCTCCCGCCTTGGCCTCTCAAAGTGTCGGGATTGCAGGCATGAGCCACCACGCCTGGTCTGCTTTTACTTCTTATTTTTTAAAAGAAGGAAAATGGGTGCTCCGGTGGTACAATCAGTTAGTGTGCAGTGCTTATAAAAGAAGAAAAAGAAATAGAGTCACCCTGGAGTCAGCTGGGAGAAAGGAGCACTGTGACCTTCAGGTAAGCATTGGGTTTTGTCCCTCTGGCTGAAATACAGTTTATTTTGTCAGCATGACAAGAAGTCCCCACTCGTCTGACCAAACCAGGCCCTAAGTGTCTGACAGCAGAAAAGGGAGGTAGAGTTACCAGGCGGTGGGGTGGGCTCCCCCAGCAATCCCCTAGTCAGGCCTGGTAAGCAGGTGGGGTTGGTGATGGGGCTTTGGGAGCACCTGCCTGCCATGACGCCCCTTCCTAGGGAGGACACCTCCCACAGGGTCCGCCTCACCAGGGATCTGAGCCCCTGAATGCTCAGACACTCCAGAAGACTTAGTGAACCCTCTCTAGGAAGCTGTCCCCACTCAGGGACAGGGTTTGCAGACCCAAGGTCTGACAGGTGGTCCTGTTTAATTCCGCATCCACCCATCCTCCCAACCCTCCCTCCTTATTCCTCCATGTGTCAAGGTTGCAGGACGAGGGAATCAGCTCGCATCCCTTCCCTAGTACCGTGGACAGTGACCACAGGCCACACGTGGCCATAGCAAGAGAGGGAGGTGCAGGAGGCTGCCTGGCAAATGCAGCACCACCACCCCCAACGCCTGCATGTGCCTCTCCCGTGGTGCATTCTTGGTCATGGCGTGGGCTGTGTCACCTGCTCCATGCCCCTCCAGAGCCCAGCACAGAGACAGCCCTGTGCCTGCTGGCCTTAGAACAGCCCTGAAATCCCACAGAGGGGTTTTTGGAGGGCACCTGGCCCCCCCACCCCTAGCTGCAAATTCTCAATTTTCAAAACCAAGTCACTATTCTCCTCCCTTGAAACCATAGAATTCCAGACTTGGAAGGAGCCTCACAATCCCCCGACCTACACTCCTTGTTTACAAGAGAAAACTCTGAGGCACAGAGACGACAGGCAACGTATACACAGTCACACAGCGAGTGAGTTGCTGAGCCCAGCCCTTCCGGCTCCAGCAGCTGTTCTCAGGCTTGCATGCGCACAGCAATCCCAAGGAGCTACGGGGCTTGTTGACTGCAGGTCCCCAGGCCTGGTCAGGAGTAGGTCTGGGGCCTAGGAATCTGCACTTCAACTGAGCTCCCCCAGAGATCCACGCACAGCTGGCTCTCAGACGGCACTTGGAGAAACACCACCATGCTCCCCGTTTTTGTGTCTTCATTCCCTGCCTACTTTGCTGGGCTGCTGTAAAGGGAAGACAATGTGACGATGTGACATGAAAGGCTTGAAGATCACCCATCTGTGAAAAGGGTGTCCTTGCTGCTGCCTCCTGGCCTCCTGCGGGCCCTCCCCACTCTCTCCGTCTCTGCGCCGCCAGGTCACCTGAGTCATTTCCAAGGCCCCTGCTACCAGGTCTGGTGCCCTGTCTACTTAAAGAGAGATCATCATGGTCCCCTTGGCGACCCACCGTCCCAAACTGCCTGGAACCCCAATGTCTCAGGGAAAAACCACCAGACCAGGTGCAGAGTCTGGGTCTGGAAGGAGGACACAGGCTGCTGCCACCCAGCAGAATCAGAGACTGGGGGAGACGTGAGTCGGGGTGGTCCCACTCTCTCTTTCTACCAATCGGGTGTGGGGTTGGACGCTCCTGGGTGAGGCTTATCTCAGCTACTAACTACGTGACCTTGTGCAAACCACTTCCCTTCTTTGCACTGCCTTTATCTCTTGCTGGGTAAATTGTGGGTAAAGGTCTCTCCCAGGCATGGCTGTTGCATTAAAAGAGGCAGCACTTGTAAGCTACCAAGTCAGTTGCCAGATAAAACACAGGACGCCCAATGAATGTGGAATTTCAGATAAACGGCAAATAATATTTTTAAATTATTTTTTTGTTTGTTGTATTGTCGTGTTTTGTTTTTTGCTAATTGGCAGCTAGGTGTTCTGGCATCCCCTGGGCCCCCCTGCCCCCAGCAGGGCAGCTCGCTCTCAGTCCTCAGACCCAGACCTTCCCACCCCCGGACCCTAGAGGAGCCTGGACCAAGGGCACCAGTGGTCCTGACGGTGTCTCGTCCTCCCTTCTGCTGAGAGCTCTGGGGCTGAGCACTCCCATCAGCCCTGTGGCCACAAGGGGAGGCTCAACTGGCAGACAACACATTTTTGCAACTGTCACAGCCAGTCAAGGTCACAGGGAGAAAGCTCTGTGTCTGTGGGGGAGGTGGGGGCAGAAGAGGCAAGGGACAGGCAGCGGAGACAGGATCCTTTTTGCTCCTTTCAATTCCCGCCCAGGAAGAGGCAGAGCGCCTGCCTAGAAAGCTTGGTGCTTGGTCCCTGATGGAGTGACTTTCTCTGGCAGGAAGTGGGTGGTCGGCGTGGCAGGGGGCCGGGAGCCAGGAGGTCCTGGTGCATCACCCAGGTCCATTTCTAACCCTCTGTGTGATCTTTGGCAAGTTGCACATCACTGCTCAGAGCCTTCTAGTTAACATACGATAATAACAACAGCACCAACACTTACACAGTGCTTCCTGTGTGCTGGGTACTGCTCTAAGTACTCTTAACTTACACCCTTTTAATCCTCCCAATGAGCCCATGAGGTAGATATCCCCATTTTACTGTATCATCCCCATTTTACAGATGAGGAGACTGGGAATACAGAAAGGTTACACGAGTAAGAAGTAGAGGCAGGATGTGAAGGCAAGAGGCTGGTGCCAGAGCCCCGCTGGTAGCCACGCGGCCCTGCTGCCTCTTCGAGAAGTATGAGCAGCAGCTCACATGCAGGAGGAGGGAAGGGGAGCGATTAACATCTATCAGCTACACAGCACCTGCTGCTTCGTTAAGCGCAAATACATCCTTTGCAGAGTTGATCTCACGGCAAACATGGTAGAGGATGCTATTGCTACATTCTGAATGCAGAGGCAGGGAAACTGAGGCTCAGAGAGGTCAGAGGCTTGCCCAGAATCAGAAATCTGAATCTCTCGCTTCAAGGTCTGTGCCAGCTCCTGCACTGCCCACCCGCCCTATGGTGCACGGTCGGGGGACACTGCTATGGCCACAAAGCACCGGCAGCTTGTGAGCCCAGAGCTGCTCTTGGCACCCTGGGAGGTGCCAGAAGCCTTCAGGCCGCACTCGAGCTGCCTCCATCCCCTCCCCACTGGATGAGACCAACCTCCTCCTGCACCCGCCTTGTCCCCAGGGCCCTGGACACTGCTCCTTGCTAAGAACCTGTCCATCTTCCCCCCAGCTAGTGTCCATTTTCTTCCTGATACCATGGACAGGAGGAGGAGAAACACGCTACATTCATACTGCTTGTTACTTTCAGCCACATCACCTCATCTTGACCCTGACAGCCACCTGGTCAGACGGACGAGGCAGCATCACCCATGTCCCAGCTGCACACGTGGGGAAGGTGCAACTTCAAAAATCGAAGTGACCTACCCAGAGCCCCCCGGATTTTAAGCCAGGACTCAAACACACGTCTCAGACTCCACATCCAGGGCTCTGCGGAGTTCTCAGAGGCCAACTCAAATCTAGAGATGAAGAAACCGAGGGCCAGACAGGATAAGTGGCCTGTTGGAGGCCACAGCCACCCATAACAGAACTGAGACTGAAACCCGCAGCTCCTGTTCCTAACACCACTCCTCCATCCGGACAGCAGTGGAAGCCAATTACACCGACCCAGCCAGCAAAGGGGGTGACTGATGCCAACCTCGCCAAAAAGCAAAGGCAGGAACAACCAGAGCCAGGGCGTACGCCCATCCCTCGGTGAGGTCCTCATCCCGGCGCTCCTGTCCTGGGGACAGATTCCGGTGGGATAGGTCCAGGGAGCCAGGCAAGTGAACGAGGACAAAGTTTAAAGCTGGGGGACTCTGCACCTTGCAGGCAGGATCTCTTTAGGAACTGCTCCCGTGGTAGAGCCGGCCTGGGCTGACAGTGCCCACTCAGGGGCTTCCTGCATCTGCTGAGGAGTGGCCACCCCCCGCGTGGAGTATGTACTTATAACAGAGAAAAGAAGGGGACACAGGGATTCCGCACATGGATGAGCAACGTCCGCGACTTCTCAGTAAATGGAGAGAACGATACACTGAAGCTAAACCTGCAGGTGCATAACCTTTTATAATGGGCGCCTCACAGGTCTGGTTCCAACTCTGCACAGCCTTGGTAGCAAGGTGGGAAGCGGGGTCCCGCTCTGGGAGGTCACTGTGGGCACTGGTGCTCACAGGCTCACAGTGGAAGGCCACTGAGAGAAGGACACCCACCGGCCCCTGTCCAGGTGCTCCTCCCTACGGATGCTGCAGTCCCCTCCTTCTCAGCTCAGCCTTTGCTTCCTTCCTGCTGGCCTGCATGGGGCCCCCAACTCCCCCCGCCCTGTGTTCTTGTCCGCCAGTGGGTAAGGGTGCCCGTGCCACACATAGCTGGAAGGTGCCCCCGGAAGGGTACGCCAGGGAAGCAAAGGGGGCACAGGCCGCTACATTTTTGTTCAGCTTTTTCACATCTGGGCTGAAAGCCCCAGAACTATCAATCATTACTGCATCACTGGATCTTAGCCGGCGCCGCCACCCCTACCGGGATTATTGCTCCCCTTTTAGGCAGAAGAGCAAACCGGGTCTGAGAAGCTGAGAGATCAGCTCAGGCCCCAGACGCTGCTCAGGAGCCCTGACAAGCCCTGGCCCTCCCTGTCCAGGGCACTGGGAATGGGGCTGTTCCTCACACAGGAGGGGGACCTCCACTTTAAAAGGGAACTAACAGTAACCTGCAGCCACCAGTCCTAGGACTCAAAGCCCAGTGAGATGATCCCGGTCACTCTCCAAAACTGAAACGTCCCTCACTTGGAAAAGTGAGTTATTGGAGAAACGGGGAAAAGTATGGCCTCGGGGCCCAGAAACTCCAGAGAATTCCAGATGCGTCCTTTCCACGACCCTCTCCAGCAGAGACCCAGGAAAAGTTCAGGCTGGGAACCTTTTAGTGTTACCGGAGCAACTCTCACCCAGGGCACTTGGTCCGAGCCCCCAAGCCTCCTCCTCCAGACTCAACCTGAGTCCCGCCCTCCACCCCGGGGGCTGGCCAGGGCTCCTGGCGCCCAGACGCAGGATAGTGGTGGCCTGTCCCTGCTCCCTCCCTCCAGCCCAGCGGGCGCGCTCACCTTTGGGCAGTTTGGACGCGTTCTCCTGGATCCAGGAGAAGAGGTGGGCGAAGTCGCAGTCGCAGAGCCAGGGGTTCCCGTCCAGGCGCAGGGTGCGCAGCGCGGGCAGCGCGGCCAGGGCGGCCACGCTGAGGCTGCGCAGGTTGTTGTCGTTGAGCTCCAGCACCTGCAGCGACTCCAGGGTCTCGAAGGCGGCCTCGTGCACGCCCGCCAGGTTGTTGTTGGCCAGGCTCAGCTTGACCAGCCTCCCCGCCGAGCGGAAGGCGCCGGCGCCCAGCTGGGTCAGGTTGTTGTAGCTGAGGTCGAGGAAGGCGAGCTTGGCCGAGCCGCTGAACGTGCCCTCCTCCAGCGAGCGCAGCGAGTTGTTCCTGAAGTCCAGGTACACCAGGTCGCCGTAGAAGATGAAGAAGTCCTCGGGGATCTGCTGGATGCGGTTGCCGGCCACCAGCAGCTTGCGCACGTCCAGGGGGAAGGGGTCGGGCACGCTGGGCAGCCCGCGGTCGCGGCAGTCCACGGTGTGCGGGTCGGTGCAGGCGCAGCCCGCGGGGCACGCGTGCCCGGGCGCGAGCGGCAGCAGCAGGAGGAGGCTGCCGAGCCCGAGCGCCGCGGTGGCGCAGGCGGGGGCGCGGGGGACAGCGCTGGGGCGCATGGCCGAGGGGCCCGCGCGGGCCGCGGCGACGCGGACGCGGCTTTCGGAGCGAGCCCAGGCGCGGGGCGGCGCGGCGGGCCCCGGCTGCCGGGCGCGGGGAGCCGGAGGGCGGCCCGGGCCAGGAAGGCGTGCGCCCGGGCGCGCGGGGGCGACGGAGCGCAGCGCGGACCGACTCGGGGAGCCCGGGCGGCGGGGACAGACAGCGGAGAGGCGGGGAGGGAGGGGCGAGGGACTCGCGAAAGGATTTACCCGGACAGGAAATTAACCCGCTGGAAAATCCCGGGGAGAGGCGGGAGCGGTAGGGGTGGTTGAGTTGCTGTCGCCAAACACAGCCCCACCCGGGCAGCTTATTTCCGAGACCAGAAGATAAGACCCGCCGCGCGGACTCCGCCGGCGACACTTGACGTCTAAGTTCAGTGACCCCCGAGCCCCCGGAGCGGTGTCCATAGAGCGTGTCCGGGGTATACGCCCCGCACCTCGTGCCCGCCTGCTGCCAAAGCTCACCCCCCGCGCCACCCCGTTACCAAAAGGGTGGGACCCGGGTCACTCTGACCCTGCTCCAGGGATAATCCCCACAGGCTCTCGGGCGAGCCAGGGGCTGCTGACCCGACTTTGGGCCGGACTCCAAGGAGAGAGTGGCTGGTCTTCCTCTCCCCTCCCCCACCCGCACTTGACCCATCTTAGTGAGGTGGGACAGTGAGCAAGACAGGCAGCTGCCAGGGCCCGCTGTGGCTCGAAGGAAGGCCAGGGCCAGTCAGCACTTTCCATGCTGGCCCGGCCTCTCCACGGAACTGGCATCCACCGGGCAGAGATCAGCTGCCGGTCTGACAGAGGCCCAGCTGGCCGCACTGTGCCTGGGGTCACCAGGCCTGGGTTCTGAGCTGGGTGGCCCAGCCTGGTGCCTCTGCCGTTCTGGACCAGGTTAACCCTATCTGTGAAACGGGAAAGGGTAATAGGTATGCCTCCAGCTTTGGAGGAGTGCCAAAGTTCAAAAATTATCTTTTCCTTCCCTCCCCCCATCAAACCCCCAGCTTTTATGGCCTAGGCAGGTGGTCCGGGAGCAGCCAATGAGCTGAAATGAAAGGCCAGCTGGGAGTGGGCGAGGTTAGCCTCAGACACTGGCAGGAGGATTCCCTCTTCACCAACCCCCAAGCCAAACTCCTTTCCCTCTGCACCCGCCCATTTTAGAAACTTCTCTCTGGGGAGGTCCCCACAGAGCCACCAAGAGATTGTCCTGCTGTTGGCTATTTTGGTCCAAACACCCTGGAATCGATAAGCTCCCACTGGACCAAAATAACCCAGGGAACAGCTGTTGAGCAACAGGCCCCCAGAGACCCTGCCCTGCCCCCCCAACCCCCCCCCATTGGTGGAGCCACAGATTCTGAAGCCACAAAGCTAAGCCCCCAGCTTTCTCCAGCGGTACACGGGTACACGCAGTCTTGATGCTCTGAGCCGTGGGATCAAAACACTGAGCCTCTGGGACGGAGCTGAGCGCAACAAAGGAGAGTATTGGCAGGGCCTGGAGGAAGGCAGGGGGAGACCCAGGGGAAGATTTGAGACACTGCAGCTCTTTCCTTGCTTATATCCCAGGCCACCAAGCCAGACCTCCGAAGTTCCCCGTGTCTGTCCCCACTAGCCCAGGGACCCCGACTTGCTCTTGCTGTTGTCATCCTGGTTTCCAGGGCTCAGCTTCCCCTACCCCCTCTGATCTCATGCTTTTCAAGAGGCAGGTGCTGGGGGAAAGGTCTGAATGCTCCAAGAGTGGGTGGAAATGCCTCAGCCTACATAAAGGATGCATAAATTATTGAAGTCACACAAAGCGCAGGCAGGTGGCAGAATAAACACATCCTCCACCCTTACAACCCTGCAAATCACTCTGAGACTATCTGTTGCACTTCTCCAATCTCAGGCCTGGTGCTGGCTGCTCATTCCAGTACTTGTTTGAGCTCTTAGTGTTACTGCTTCATGACACCTGTGTTTGGGTGGGCTGTCATCTTGCACGTGTGCGCCCGTGTGTCTGTATGTCAGAGTTTGCACACAGCCGTCCGTGCCAAGCAGTCTGGTTGGCTGGTGCACTGGCCTACAAGTCAAGCCCCCGGATCTGGTCCTGGCCACAGGATCTTTCACAGCTTATTTGATCTTCCTGGGGACCTCCCAGCCTCGGTCCCTGGGTCTCTTGAAGATAAATAAAGTCTTCAAAATTTCAAAAAGTCTGGTGCAAATTGGGCCTTTACCTTTGAGTAGGTCACCTAGAATAAATGCTGCAATTCTTGACAGTGAACTCGGTGGTAGCAGGGCAGAAACTTGAACTGGTGACTTTAATTAATGAAAACAAAGATAAATCTTTACTGAATAAATGCGGAGTATTTGGCTGACAAGGGCTTACAAAACAAGGGGGATGCATGGTAGTTAAATGACAAAAAGGACTTCTGGCAATGAACCAGTTAAGAAACACCACTCCTAGCCTTGATTTCCTCATCCTGAAACTAAGAGAAAATACCTTCCCTCTCTCCCCCTCCACAGACAGGTGAGGGCCACCTGGGGGTATTTGTATGGGAACAGGATTGGAAAAGTGTTTGGAGAAACACCGCCTATGTTATAAAAGTAGCTGTAATTCTTGCCATGGCAGGAACTACTTGCTGCTTTGAGTGTCCCCAAAGTTCCTGGGATCCAAATCTAAGCATTTTTTCATTAAAAGCAGCAGAACCGGACATGGCTGGGGGTTGTGGGGATTAGGGCTGTCCCCCATATTCCAGGATTCCCCTACCTTGGGGAAAACGCAAGCTTTGCCACCTCTGGTTCGAGCTGTGACCTTAGCAAGGTCACACTGTGAGTCAGTGATAGGAGCCGGAAATAGAGCACAGGCATTCTCAGTCCCACCTGCGCCCTGCACCCACTCACCCTGCCCCCTCCCCAGGACAGGAGCCTCTCCCCACTCCAGGACAAACACTGCAGGTAAGGGGAGAAACACAGGAGATTCCATTTGTCATTCTGTTTCTGTGTTTATTCTCAGTGTCAATACATTTCATAATTCATATTCAAGAGGCTCAAAACAGAGGTATGGCAAATACCGAGGTATCCCCATGTTTTAAAACCTGATGTCCTGGCCGGGCACAGTGGCTCACGCCTGTAATCCTAGCATTCTGGGAGGCCGAGGTGGGCGGATTGCTCGAGGTCAGGAGTTCGAAACCAGCCTGAGCAAGAGCGAGACCCCGTCTCTACTATAAATAGAAAGAAATTAATTGGCCAACTAATATATATAGAAAAAATGAGCTGGGCACGGTGGCGCATGCCTGTAGTCCCAGCTACTCGGGAGGCTGAGGCATGAGGATCGCTTGAGCCCAGGAGTTTGAGGTTGCTGTGAGCTAGGCTGATGCCACGGCACTCACTCTAGCCTGGGCAACAAAGTGAGACTCTGTCTCAAAAAAAAAAAAAAATAAAACCTGATGTCCTACTGTCCCCAGCTCTCCCAGCAGAATCCCCACCCCCCTCTGTGCTCCCCAGCTACAGAGCACTTCCTGTCTTGTCTTACTTACTGTCCTCATCTGATTCCAGGCGAGGTGGCCCCGGGAGCTATGGGAATGGTGGTCCCCAGGGCATCCCCGGCACGAGGTCTAGCTCCTGTAAGCAAAATCAATCAACCAGTCCATCCGATATCCAGCCATGAGAGTTACCCTCTTTGGTTACCAGACTTATGTCTATATTAGCCCAAGGGCTGGCCTCAAACTGTAACTGAGATGATGCCACTATGTTATGTGCAGGGGCCTGAATTTAGGCACAAATGCTAGGTCTGCATGATAAGATCTCGGCTGGCGTTTGGTGATGTCATTTGGACTACTGGCGTGTGTTGCCTCTGATCAGCGCCTGGCTGGGGTGGGCAGAAGGCACGAGGACATCTCCCGGGCTCCAGGAAAGGAGACAGGCCCTACTCCTTTGCTTGGGGCAGCATGACTTGACCGAACCTGCTCTCTTCTCCAGGGACACTGCTGTGTCTCTGTGCCCCACTCACGGGCCAAACCCAAGCAACTCAGTGTTCCCATCCTGCTGCCCTTCCTCGCTATTACCACCAGGGGGCACCACCTGCTGCCGCCACTGGTCTGAGCTGAGCACCTGCTCTCAACACAGCAGTTTCCTTTACTCCCCTCCAGCCAGCCTGGACCTACTTTTTAGAATAAAAGCTCCTGACAGTCGCTTGAGCCCAGGAGTTGGAGGTTGCTGTGAGCTATGATCATGACACTGCACTCCAGCCTGGGTGACAGAGAGAGACCCTGTCTCTAAGTAAATAAATAAATAAACTCCTGCCTCTGGGGTTTCACCTCTGGGAGCCGGAAATGAATCTTCTACAGCCTAAGTAGGAGGCAGGCAGGGTCATAGTAGCAGGCGGGAATGTGGGTTTGGAGTCAGACAGGCCCGGGTCTGATCCTGACCGTGTCATCTTGGGCAAGTTACTTAACTTGTCTAAGCCTGTGTTTTCCCATCTAGGAAATGGGATAACACTAGTGTCACCATCACTGGGTTGTTAATGAGGATGAAATGAGGTGTCTGTCAAGGGCTTACTTAGCAGTGAGACTGATTGCATAGTCATGGCACAATAAATGGTAACCACATGATGATCTATTTCTCTCTTTACATGTGTAGCAAATAAGTTTCATGTAGGTGGATGTCCTTCAGGTGAAAACTTATTGTTTTTATTTTTTATTTCTTTTATTACTATTTTAGAGACAGGGGCTCGCTCTTGCTCAGGCTAGTCTCAAACTCCTGAGCTCAAGCGATCCTGCTACCCCAGCCTCCCAGAGTGCTAGGATCACAGGCATGAGCCACCGCTCTGGCCCCGTTAAAGAATTTAAGTGTCTGTCTGGAGTTTATTAGTTAGTGATGCCCTAACAATGTAGGGTCAGTTTTAGTAACTCTCCCTGCCCTGAACCATTCTCCACTCCAAGCATACGCAGCCACAGCAACACGCCTGAGCCCTCTCCAGCGCCGGCTGACTCTGTGAGCACGATTATAGGTGAGCAGCTTCCCTCCCCCGTGGCTGGCTGGCTTCATTGGTCTGAGTGTGGGCAGACTCATGAGAGCGAGGATGTGGGGTCAGTCCCTCAGCCCAGCACAAGGAGACATCTTTCTCTGCTCATGGTCGGAGCTCCTAGAGCTGACTGGCCGTCCAGCAAATGGGTGACTTTGGGTAGGGCTGGGGGAGGGTGGGGATTGTGCCACCCTGTCTGCCCCAAGAGGAGGGAAATGAGAGTCCGAGGCACCGTCAGCCCACAGGTAGGAGGCACAGGTCATGGTGAGCCCGGGAGTTCCCCCCTGTTCCTCCTCACCTGCCCCGTCTCCATCCATCGGCGAGGCCCCTTGGCCCCACCACTCTGCGTCTCCACTGCTACCTCCTTGGTCCAAACCAGCACTGGCCTTTATTTTTTTATTTTATTTTATTTTATTTTATTTTATTTTATTTTATTTTATTGAGACCGAGTCTCACTTTGTTGTTCAGGCTAGAGTGAGTGCTGTGGCATCAGCCTAGCTCACAGCAACCTCAAACTCCTGGGCTCAAGCAATCCTCCTGCCTCAGCCTCCCGAGTAGCTGGGACTACAGGCATGCGCCACCATGCCCAGCTAATTTTTTCCTATATATATATTAGTTGGCCAATTAATTTCTTTCTATTTATAGTAGAGACGGGGTCGAACTCCTGACCTTGAGCAATCCGCCTGCCTCCGCCTCTCACAGTGCTAGGATTGCAGGCGTGAGCCACCGCGCCCGGCCTGCACTGCCCTTTAGAGCAGACCCTGACTGGCCATCTTGCTCATGCCTTGCTCACGCTCCCAGTACCCCAGGAAGCCAAAGTGCCCCAGACCCTGCTTAGGTACCCCCAAGGATCCCCAGATCCAGGTATTCCTTGAGCAGGAATGGGTCCTGCAACTTGGAACAGGGCAGAGGCGATGGGTGCCATTTCTGCGATCAGATGACAAGAGACGGGGACTTCATCTCACTCCCAGTCTCTCTCTGTTGCCTCCTGGGCTGGCACAGTTTGATGCAGCAAGCCACCGTGTTGGCCTGGCCCTCACGGCAAGGAACAGCAGGGGCCTCAGAGGGACAGCCTGTGAGGAACCGAATCCTGCCAACAACCACACGAGCTCAAAGCAGGGCCTTCCCCAGATGAGCCTGGCGGTGACTCCGCCCAGCCAGCACCTTGACTGCAATCTGTGAGACACTGAAGAGGAGAGGACCCAGAAAAGGCCTGTCTAGACTTCTGACCCACGGAAACTATGAGATTCAAACTGTGCTAAATGCGGGGATCATTTGTTACACAGCAAGAGCTGACTAATACACCGTGGCACTTGGAATAAAAACCTACCAGGCCCCTTGTGCCTCCCCCAGCCCATTTCAGACCCTTCCTCTCTTGCTGTTCCTCTCTCCAGCTACTCTGGTCTTTTTTTCTAATTCCTCACCCTTGTGCCCACGGCGGGAACTTTGCCTTGCCGTGCCCTCCCCCTGGTCTGCTTCCTCCCCAGCTCTTGGCTTGGTCGTTTGGGTCATCTCAATCCAAATGTCACCTCCCAAAACTGGCCTTCACTGACCTTCCCATCTCTCCCAAGTCACTTCCCTTGTTCTGTTATCTTCGAAGCACTTATCACCTCCTGACCTTACCTGGTTTGCTTCCATACTCTCTCCACATCCCCCTGCTAAGATGGAACCTCTGTTAGTGCTTTGTCCCAGTTCCTGGAATCAGCCCCAGAACACGACAGTCACAATGAGTGAATTTGGTTAATTAATTAATTGCCACCTACAGATGATGGTTCTCAAGCAGGCTACCAGTTTCTCAATATTTTGTAGTGGAGTCTCACCTGGAGATGCTGCTACCTTTCCTGTTCCCTCGAGGCCCCCGTCCCTGCAAAGATGGCCTTGGCCCTGGTCCTGTGGGAGTAAAGGGGTTCATGCGGAAAGCACGAAGCACTCCGGCTGCACCCCCGCAGTAGCCTGGGAGTTTGGGACCTTGTTCCTCTTCACTCATGAAAAGCACGCGGCGCCCCATGAATAACATCATCCCATCTACCTTCGAGCCTTCGTACCGACCCTCTTCCTGCCTTGCCTCTCACCCGTTCCACGTTTACTTAAGGAAACCTGGTGTCCCCCAGGGAGTCCTTCCAGAATCACCCTGAACACTCTGAGTAAGTGCTGCGCTAGGTCTGGGGGTGCAGGATGGGGCCGGCATGGCGGCGTGCTCTAGGGGCCCGCGGCAGCCGTAAGAAGAAATAACCACTGTTTGGTTAGAGCTCGGGCCTTCCATGTTGGTCCGTAAAACTCAGATTCCTGCGGTTGCATTCAGGATACTGAAGCAGGAGCAGTGCGTCTGGGTGGAGGCAAAGCTGAAAACATCGGCCCTTGGACCAGTCGCCCGCATTCAAATCCTGGTTCCGTCACTTCTCAGCTGCTCCTCTCCTGCAAGTGAAGTCATCTTTCTAAGCCTCAGTTGCTTCATCTGTAGAATGGGGACCCATACCCTACCTCATGGGGTTATTCTAAGGATTAAATGCGATAATGTACAAATCAGCATCTCTGACTGTACAAATGCAACCTCTGAGGGGTGCTCAGCAAATAGCAGCACCTGAAGGTGGGAACGTTTTCAGCGTTTGGACGCCTCCAGCAAAACAGTCTGCTGCCTGCTTAATATTCCAAAGGAAGGCGGGGAGCTGGGTCCCAGGAAGACAGAGATAGAGTAGACAGCCTCAGCTCTCAGGTGACTCACAATCCCCTTGAAGAGACGGGACACAGGCAGCAAGGACTCGCTCGACAGAGTAACTGCCAAACAAGTCCACCGGTTAATAAATGCCACTGGCATTTGGAGGAGTCGGGGATGTCTGGGCTGGGACGATAGGAGAAAGGTACATCTCGATGCCATTTATCACATTTTCCATGTCGGATCTTGGCTCACAAGGCCGTGTGGCTTCATGCTCCTATTCCCTGGCGCACAGCATCCCCTCTGCTGGGCCACCTGGCAGGCTCCTCCCCGCCCTGGAGATGCCGCAAGTTCCTCGGTGAGGCCTCGACCTTCCCGGTACAGCCAAATATCTCCTGGTTTGTGTCTGTTGGTGTCCAGGCTTCTGTGACTGTCCCTTGCATGTGGTGTGGTATTTATTTGGTTACATGTTTGTCTCTTTTCCTCTATCATAACTGAGCTCTGGCATGGAAAGAAAGAGGTCCTTGTGAACAAGGACGGCAGGAAAAGGTCCTCCTGAGCAAAGGTCTGTCCTTTTCATCTTTATACCCTGGAATTCAGCACAGAGCCCTGCCCAGAGCAGGTGCTCGGTGTGTCTCTGCGGAATGCGTGAATGAGAGCATGCACGTGTGAGCAAATGACTCTGCCATGGGGAACATAATTAGACAGGTCTCTGCCTCCTGGATCCTGAGCACTCTTGCTAACTATTTACAAAGTTACTGTAAAGGACTGCAAAGCCCCTCTGCACCTGTCATCTCAAGTGATCCTCAGAGCCATTGTCGGGGGTTGGGGGAAGGGGAGAAGCATCCTTGTGCCCATTTTACAGAAACCCAGCCTCCAGCAGGTCCCGGTTACTCACCTTGACACAGCCGAGGAGCCCCAAGGATATTTGACATTTCAGACCCCAACACAAGTTTCCTGTGCTCCCTTTGCAGCTCTGTGGCCTAAGTGCAGGGTTAGTCATGATGGGCTGTTAGCAGGTGGCTGTTGATGGGATGGACTGACTGATCCGAGTAGGGCCTCAGAGCCTGGAATTGTAAAATTTATTTTTGATCAGCCACACGTATCTGGCTGTTAAACAATTTAAGCTGTCACAGCTAGCCTCTGCCCTCTCCCAGCCCCATACTGCAGACGTGCACACCCCCCACCCTCTTCCAGGTGAGTCTTTCTGAGAGAGTGACACATCCCAAAGGTGAAATGGTCTAAGGGCCACCAGGATTCTTTCTCGGAAATGCAGAAGCACATATGATTTGCATACATTTGCATGTGTTCCCATAGTCATCCCCTTGAGTTCTTGAAACGATTAATAGGTAAAGCCACTTCGTCCACACCAACCAATAGAGAAGCAGACACACTGACAGTCCAAGCAACTGCGACTGCTTCTTCCACGTGGATTCTTCTAAATTAGTGTGAAATCATTGTATTACTGAAGACCCCAGAGGCTGCAGAAAACATGACATTTATGCAACAACAATAATAGTAGTGATAATAGTATCTAACGCTGAGCACTTATGTGTCAGGCACTTCTCTATGAGCTTTGAATATATTATCTTCATCTTCTCGATAATCCAAAAGGTAGGTCCAATTATTATCCCCATCTTACAGGCGAGGAAACAGGTCCACAGAGTTAATGCCACGTGGCTTGATTCACACACGGGCATTCTGGCTCCATTTATTTCTGTAGCAGATATTAGTTTAAGCACCTACTATGAGCCCAGATATTATTCTAAGCACTGGGGACACTGCAGTGAATGAAAAGACGAAGTCTCAGTTGTCACAAAGCATTAATGTGCATTCGTTAGGGAAAGATTGGGTTGCTGGAACAAAGAGACCCCAACATCTATTAAACAAGTGAATTTCTCTCTTGAGTAGTAATTCAAGGCGTGTGTCCCAGGCTGGTGGGCAGTCCTGCTTGAGCCACATGGTCATGCAGAAAGCCCAGGTTCCCTCCATGTCATTGCTCTAGGCGATGTCTACCCAGGACACTGTCTTCACCTGCTTAGGTGAGGCTGGGCTGCTGCCATGTCCACGTAGCAGCAAGAAGGTGGAAGGGAGTCTGGAGGGGCCGCACCCAGTGTGCTAAAGCCCAGGCTGGAGGAGCAGCCATCATTCCCATTTCCTCTCTGTGTGTGGAAACCTAGGCCTGGGGCCATATCCCACTTCAAGAGGGGCAAGGAATGGGGACTGGCCAGGGGCCAAGGAGGAAGAGGAGAAGGATTGGGGTGGGCAGCATGCAGCCTTTGCCATGGAATGACATCCACAAAGCAAATAAATATGTTGGGTGATGTCAGAAAGCAATAAATGCAATGAAGAAAAACAGAGCGTTGGCAGGGCCAGAGAATTGATGGGCTCACGTTTTTTAGATGGAGCCAGCAGCTCTTAATCACTGTCCCTAACTGACCCCATTACACCTGTGCTCACAGTGACAGTGAAGAAGGCTCGGGAGAGCCTCAAGCCCTTCCTGAACCAAATAAGGTCAACTTGTGTCCAGCCGAGTAGCCAGGTGCTCTGGCCAAGCAAGAATTTCCTGGACTTGACCTTCATGGAGCGTCTCGTGCCTTTATCGAGGTATTTTTATTTATGAGTCATTTTACTCTCATTAAAAAAAAAAAAAACTCTTTAAGGTAGCTAGGGCAGGTGTTGTCATCCCCCTTTGATGAGAGGGGAACTTCAGGCTTAGAAATATTCAGTTCAGTTAAAAAATAAACTGTATTGAGCTCCTATATGCCAAGAAACTGGAATAAAAGGGTAAATGGAATGTGTTTCCCTGGGATACCTTGACAGGTAGCTTAGTGTGGTATGCAGACATATAAGCACATAATTTTTTAAAACATACAATGGTTAAAGTATGTATTAATGTAAAATATAGCAATACAGAGGAGGAAGGAAATAATTCTACCTGGGTAGAAGGGATCGGAGAAAGTATCACAGAGCAGGTGATAACTGACCAAGGTTTTGAAGCATGAATAAGAGTTCTCCAAGCAGATGGGGCATCTGTTCCAGGTAGGGAAAATATGTTCCAGAGAGAACTGCATACTTAAGGCATAGAGGTGCAACAATATAAAAAAGCTTCATACATTTGATGATGAACATTTGAGAAAGGCTCACTAAACTTTAAAAATCAATGCCAGAAAATAACACAGGTTTCACAATTCATAGTCCATGCTAGTTTTTGACCTTCTTTTGCAGCGTTCCAAGGGCCTGGCAAGCTAGTGCCTAGGTGTTGGCTCTGTTTAAAATCAGAGCATTTTAAAAGCTCTGATCACAGAGCTCCAATTTCTACTCATTCATCCAACAATACCTACAGAATATCTTCTAAATGGATCCTAGGATTGGTGCAGTGGCTCACACCTGTAATCCCAATGCTTTGGGAAGCTGAATCAGGAGGACCATTGAGGCCAGGAGTTTGAGACTAGCCTGAGCATCATGGTGAGACCCCATTTCTAAAAAAAAAAAAAATTGAAATTAAAAAAAATTAGCCAGACATGGTGGTACATGCCTGTATTCCCAGAGACTTAAGATGCTGAGGGAGGAGGGTTGCTTGAGCCTAGGAGTTCTGGGCTGCAATGAGCTATGATCCCACCATTGCACTCCAGCCTGGGCAACAGAGCAAGATGCCATCTCTAAAAAATAAATAAATAAAAATAGATGGATTCCAAATATACGAACTAGAACATTGAAGATACAGTGACACCCCTGGGCCAGCCTAATCCCCAAGGTGACAGACAGGGCTGAAGAGAGGCCAGGCTTCACTGGGAAGACCACTGTATTTTGCATGGTCAGGAAACTGCACTTTGTTCTAAGATCTTGAAAGATTTTACTCTGATATAATTGGGTGTGCATTTTAGGGAGCTGACTCCGGAGGCAGTGTAGGGATGGACTTGGAAGGAGAGCCAGTCCTAGAAGATGCTCCCAGCAATCCAAGGGAGCATCAACCAGCACTCCTGGAAGTCTTCCAGAAGAAAGAGAAACATCAGTCTGCCCAAAGAATCCAGCCTAATGCTCCCAGCAGCATGATTTATAATAGCCAGAAACTGGAAACAGCCCAAATGGCCTTCAACTGGTGAATGGGTAAAACAAACGTGGTAGATCCATGCAATGGAATACTATGTACCAACAAAAAAAGAACAAACTACTGATACATGTTACAACCTGGATGGACCTCAAGAACATGGTGCAAGCCAGGCATGGTGGCAGGCACCTCCAGTCCCAGGAGGTTTGCTTGAGCCCAGGAGTTCAAGGCTGCAGTGAGCTACGATGACACCACTGCACTCCAGCCTGGGCAACAGAGCAAGACCCCATCTCTAAACACCATTTTTTAAAAAAAACCCCAGGATGCTAAGTGAAAGAAGCCAGTCAGGAAAGACCACATATTGTACTGTTCCATGTACGTGCAATGTTTGGAAAAGGCAAATCTACGGAGACAGAAAGTGTGCCCGCCTGTGGCAGGGAGTGGGGGCGGGGACTAACGGCACCTGAGCATGAGGGAACTTTCTGGAGTGATGGACATGTTCTAAAACTGGATTGCAGCGATGGCTACACAACTCCATACATTTATTAATAATCACGGAAGTGACATGGATGTCTCGCATCATGCTTAGGTCAGGGCTTTGGTGTGCCCATCACCGGAATAGTGTTCGTTGTACCCAACAGGTAAGTTTTTACGCCCTCTCCCCCTTCTTGGTTTCTCGTGTCCCTTATATCGTTTTGTGCCCGTGTGTACCCATCTATTAGCTGCCACTTATCAGTCACTTCGGTGAATTTTAATAAATGTATGGAGCTGTGTAACCATCACTGCATTTTCCCTCCGTGACATCTCCTCCAGGCCACCCTCGCTGTGGGAGTGACAGCCTGGGGGCAGATGGGCGGAGCAGCCTCCCACTGCAGCGTCCTGAGTTTTCTGGTCCAGCGGTGCCGAGTGGATGCACTTGGATCCCCGCCAACCCTGCAGGAGGCAGCCTGGCTGGACCCAGTCACCTGTCACCATCCTCCCGGCAACACCCGCCTCTTTGCAGAGTCCCTCAGTGGTCCATGGGGCCATCCGCTCGTCGGACAAATATTTACCTAACACCTGCTGTGCAAGCCGCATGCCCAGCTAAGCGCTGCTCTGGGAGGACAAACAGGTATCCCACAAGATGGTTCAGGGCCACCGAGAGTTTCTGCTCCATTTGGGGGACAAAATGTCCACAGAACTGCTCTTCCCTTTGCCTCCCCTCTCATGCCAGCAGGACCCTCAGCTGTCATCCAGAGGTCCAAGCGAGGAGGGCCAGAAAGGGACTGTGTGCCCAGTGCTGAGCCTGAAGGTGACATGGCCACCCTGCTGGGTTCGAATCCCAGCTTTGTTGCTTATCAACTATAGGATCTTGGCTCAAGTTATTTAAATGTTCTTAGTCTGTTTTCCATGGCTTATAATAGAACAGCTGACACTGGGTACTTTGTAAAGAAGAGAAATTTATTTCTTATACTATGGAGGCTGGGAAGCCCGAGGTTGAGGGGCAGAATCGGGTGGGGACTCTCTGCAAAGTCACACGACAGGGGGCCAAGTGCATTCATGTGCTAGCTCAGGTCTCTGTTCCTTTTTTTTTTTTTTTTTAAGACAGGGTCTCACTTTGTTGCCCAGGCTAGAGTGAGTGCTGTGGCGTCAGCCTAGCTCACAGCAACCTCAAACTCCTGGGCTCAAGCAATCCTGCTGCCTCAGCCTCCCGAGTAGCTGGGACTACAGGCATGTGCCACCATGCCCAGCTGATTTTTTCTATATATATTAATTGTCCAATTAATATAGTTGTCTATTTTCTATTTATAGTAGAGATGGGATCTCGCTCTTGCTCAGGCTGGTTTCGAACTTCTGACCTCAAGCAATCCTCCCAGCTCGGCGTTCCAGAGGGCTAGGATTACAGGCATGAGCCACCGCACCCGGCCTCTGTTCCTTTTCTTATAAAGCCATCGGTTCTTCTCCCGAGATAACCCATGAATCCAGCCGCCCACCGGTGGATGAATCCATTCCTGAGGACAGGGCCCTGGTGACCCACCTCCCAATACTGCCACAATGGGGACTAAATTCCAACATGAGTTGTGGAGGGGACAAATACTCAAACCATAGAATGTTCCGTGCCTCATTCCTTCCATCTCTAAAATGGGAATTACAGTCCCTCCTTCAGAGGGTAGGGTGAGGATTGGAAGGAATCATGCAAGCTTAGAACAGCACTTGGGAAAGGTTAGTTCTCATCGTCTTCATCCCCATCACTGCTATTAATATATCCCTAGAAGCTCCACATCCCCCTCTACCCCACACCCCGACACCACGTGCTGAAGATTTCCTTCGTGTTTCTCTCGCGTCTATGTCCTCTTCCCCCGCTGACGACAGCTGAGGTCTGGGAGAGGCAGCCTCGCGTTTCCAGTGGTCGCAAAACGGTCATTCTCCTGGCCAGGCTGCTGTCTCCAGGCTCTGCCTCGACCCAAGTCGCACCCAGCATTCCTGCCCTTGAAACGGTCTTTGCCTGCAGCCTCCCGATGACCACAGCTGTGCACAAAGATGTTCATCGCGCTGTTATTTACAACAGGAAAAAAAATTAGAAACCACCCGAAATGTTCAGCAACAGAAAGCTGCTTAAATAAATTATGGAGTGCACACACAGTGAAGTTCTATACAGGTTTCGGAAACCTCATTTTAGGAAAGCGTTTAGTGGCATAAAGAGCCATATCATTAAGTGAAAATAAGCTGTTTACAAAACCTTACGTAGTACAGTCCCAACTTCATTTTATAGACACGCACAGGGAGAAAAAGAGAACAACTATTAACAGAGCTTATTTCTAAGTGGAATTTGATGATCCAGAAAGATATTAAATTCAAAGTAAAAACTGCTGAGGATGCACCTTCGCCCTTAGGGTAAGTCCAGACACTGATCGAAGATTTCAGGGTCCAGATGTGGCCTCAGCCTGGGTCTTTCCGCCTGAGACTCCCGCAGCCCTCTCTCCTGCTCACCAACACGCTGGTCACTCTCCCCTGTCCCTCACCCTGCTGTGACGTAACAGAGATGCTCTTCCCTGCTCTGTATCCTCGCCTCCCAGCACCCACCTGCCTGCCCTGGTCCCCGGTGGCATGAATCAGCCCCTAGCTGTGCTCTCCCAGCACTCGGTTCTCACCCTCTAGTGCACCTCTGGCCTTGCGAGCTGCCGAGATTTGCTTACGTGTCTGTCTCCTGCACGAAACCATGAGCCCCGTAAGAGACGGCGACTGCCTCTTACCGTCAGACCCCAGCACAGCTCCTGGCACGTCACAGGTGCTCAGGAAAGGCCTGTTGTCTTGGTATCTCGGGTAACCCAATTATAAGCCAGGCATACATGCAAGGAGTATGGTGTCAGATTCAAGCAAATGCCATCTTGTAACCTAAAGTCGTTAAAAAATATAAATTCAATCTTTGCTGGCACTTCTTGAACAACATTAAAGAGGATCTGAGTAATAAACCGCGGCAGCTTTTCAAAAATCTCTCCCTCCCTTTCTCTCTCTCTCTCTCCCTCTCTCTCTGTCTCTCTTGTTCTCTTCTCTCCAGTGCTCTTAGATCTGCAGCTGCTCCAGGCTCCAAATCCCTGCTCTCAACGCTCTCTGAAGTCTCAGCCCACTCACCTTTCCTGTCCTTTCCTGCCCTGTTTCCTGAGTTTCTCCACTCATTGTCCCAATTTGGTATCTCAGAAGCCCAGAAACCAGGCTAGAAGAGGCAGACCTCTCCTAAGAAGGTGAAGGAGACGGCACAGACACGATTGCCCCCTAGCCTGGGGCTGGAGGTGAAAGGGCACATGGTCCTTTCTAGTCCCCAGTCCCGGGAATGCATGTCATGGTGTGCTGAGCTAGAGGCAAGTGCGATGCTGGCTTAGAAATGAGCTGCAGGACACGCAGACTGGCCAAGGCCATGGCCGGCCACGCCCCTCCAAGAGCTGATGCTCCTGTGAGGGGTCCACGTTTCCTGCCACGTGGAGGGCGCTGCCCTTGGTCTTGGCACCCATTCCTCCCAGGGCAAGAGAGGCAACCTGGGGGAGACTGAGCGTACCTAACCCAGCCCCTCCCCTCCCTTCCTTTTGGGGCTGTTCTTCTTCCAGTTGGGGGTTTCCAGAGGCAGCTCCACCTTAGGAGTGGGGAGGCCCACGCTGGCCCCACCTAGACCTGGGCAGGTACCCCTGCCCGTTTCCATTGTGGGATGTCCATTTATTTGCTCTCAGCTTGAAGCCTCCTTATTCAATGTCAGCTTTCTTAGTAAGAAGGAGAATGTTCTAGTCCTCTGTCCACTAACAGTTCCCTTATTTCTCAGTTGACTGGAGCCCGTGTAGGGACGAGGGATGCTATTCAAGGTCTCAAACCCCAGCACCTCCCCGCTAGGGGCAAGTCCGATGCACGTCGTCTACGCTTTCTCACTTTCTTTGCTGAGCTGTGCAGTTGTTAGTTGCAACCGTCCCTCCCTGCAGCGACCCTCACCGTCTCTGTCTCTGGGCATCGCACTCATTAGGAGATGCTAAATGCTTCCTCCCCCCCTTCTCTCAGTCGGCCTTTGCTCGTCTTCCTGCTGGAGTTCAAATCCGACTCTTCCTAACGCCGTCTGAGGTGAGACAAATGAGTCCCTCTGAGCCCTGGTCCCTGCACCTCACACAGCATAGTTCAGTAGCGCTCTCTTTTCACATGTGCCTCGAGGGTTAGACCGGATAATCTGCGAAGCTCCCGGGAAATTCCAAAATGCTTCACCAACCTCAGGTCCCCTGCCCCATGCCCCTACGACTATGACGCATCCATCCTTCTTACGTGGGAGCAGAAGGGTTAGATACAACTGTTTTCCAGTGTGAATGTTCTCTTCCTAGGACAGCACCATAAATCGGAGGAGCTCTTTGGAGGTTGGGGAGGGGGCACCTTATACTGGTGCTTTTGAGGAAACCCTTTCAAATTGCTCACCTACAAGATGACGTTCTTCTCTTAACCAGCACGCAAGGAGCTTGGAGGTTATTTGGGTGCCAAGATGATTTGCTCTGAGTTTGCTGCAATATACTCTAACCAAGATGCAAGGGTCATTTTGTTTAGTCATTTAAACAACATGGTTTCCTGGATTGATCTCGAGGCAGCAAGGAGATTTGAAGACCATACTGCAGACTGGTCCTGTGAGTAGAGAAAATGAATTCACTTCCACTGGCCAATACACTGGAAATACATTGAGCCTACTTTTCCCATAAAGTGAAAGTTCCCCTTACTCTCAGTGCTGCCAACATTCTGTTCCTGGGTCTTAAAAATAATCTACAATAGTTCTAGTGTCATTTGGGGGAAGCTTTGATATACATTGCCCATTCACGTTGGACCCTGTCGTGCCTAGAAGTGTGTTTTAACAAGCCGTGTGCTGGTAAGTATTTTCTGGCTCTCTAGAAAAAAATGTGTGTTTTTATATGTGTACATAAATATCAGTTTTGCTGATACAGAGGATGGATAGCACACAATTTGCAAATAATAATAAGTTATGTTAATAAACTACTCTTTATTGTAAATTCCGTATAGCCAACTGATTCTCACAGAATAATTTTGCTCATTTTTTACTGAATTCTTGATCTGTAGCCAGCCTATTGCTGCTATTCAACCGGGTCTTGGAAAAATCGCACCATAAATAACTGCTTGATCACTATCCAATGATGTAAGCAAAGAAGTTGCTTGCATCATTAGCTACTGAGTATAGCTCCAACATGAATGTCGATTGATCTCTTCATCTGCATTAGAGAGTAAAACAACAAAGATATAAATTTGAGCAACTTCTTTACTAAACTACATTACAGTTTTCAAACACTAGAATATTTCCTCAATTTTTTTGTGCTAATCACAGTGACAGCTACAGACACAACATATTTTTCAGTTTAACTGGCACTATGAATATTTTCTCTGTCCCATTCTTCACTCCATATAATTTTGATTTATTTTTTTAGAGACAAGATCTTGCTTTGTTGCCCAGGCTGGAATGCAGTAGCATGATCATAGCTCACTGCAACCTTGAACTCCTGGCTCAAGTGATCCTCCCACCTCAGCCTTCCTAGTAGCTAGGACTACAGCCACATGCCACCACACCTGGGTAATTGGTTTTTTTTTGTTTGTTTTTTTGTAGAGACAGGGCCTTGCTATGTTGCTCAGGCTAGTCTCAAACCTCTGACCTCAAGTGATGCTCTTGCCTCCACCTCCCAAACTGCTGGGATTTCAGGTGTGAGCCACTGCACCCAGCCTCATATAATTTTTAAAAGAACAATATATTAAGCCCCAATTTGTAGCGTTTGCCAATTTCGGTAGTGTAAATACTCCCACCGTGACTGATTTCAGGCTGCCAATGTGACATCACAGAGCTCAGAGCTGGGGAGAGATGTGGGCGGCTCACCATTTAACAGAACTTCTACCACACAGATACACAGATATAAATACTTCAAGAGTATAGACAATAGTGAAAGTAGCAAAATAATTAGGAAATGGTGAGTTTTGAGTAATTATTACCTTTTCTATTATTTCCATTTTTACCATTTTAATGTGCACAATTCAGTATCATGAAGTATTAATATATTGACAGTGTTGTGCAGCCATCACCACTATTTAGCTCTAGAACTTTTTTGTTACTCCAAACGGAAACCCCTTACCCATTAACCAGTCATTCCCCATCCCCTTTCCTCTGGCAACCACTAATGCACTTTCTGTCTCTGTGGATGCTTACATGGAATCCTACGTGGAATCCTACAATAGGTGGCCTTTTGTGTCTGTGTTCTTTCGCTGAGTATAATGATTTTACAGTTCATGCATATTGCCGCATGTATCAAACCTTCATTTGTTTTTATGGCTGAGTAATATTCCATCATATTCATCTATCTGTTGATGGACATTTGGGTTGTTTCCACCTCTTGGCTATCGTAAATAGCGCTGCTATGAACATTTGCGATTACCTTCATTTTTAATATAATTCAGTTAATTGTAACTTTACACAATTTAATTTTTAATAACAGCTGTGTGTACCAACCGACTTGCAGAATTCCCGAACATCTGATGATTGGCTCATAGGAAGGGCCGAGTCGGCCCCAGCACAGCCCTGGTTGTCACCATCCATACAGCTCCAGGCTGATGACAAAGCCATGAACTATGAGTCAGCAGATCCGTGCTCTGGGGCCAGTGCAGCCTCTAACACACTTTGTCATTTTGAGCAAATCACTAACCTCTCTCGTCTTCGGTCTCATTTCTAAAATAAGGCTGTTGAGCTGATGATGCGTCATGTCCCTTTCTGGGCAACCTTCTCTCTGATAAGTGGCCGTGCTGGGTCAACAGATGAAGCAAGCTCACATTAACTCACCACCAGCAGTCAGAGAGCGGCCACTTGCCATTCTTCTACAGTGTGGGCTCATTTGTTCCGTCCCCATGAGGACGTGTTTGGTGGTCTCCCCCCACCCCTTCCGCTCTTCTCTTCCCAACAGCTCTCCTGTTGCCCCACCCCCACCCCAACCTCCCCTGCTTTTCAGCTATACCAAGTCCCACTTTTCCTTGCGTTGGCAATTAAGACAGTCTCTCCACTTCTGCGACACCCCATCACGGCAGTCCCTATACCTATCCTCATAGTTCAGAATAAAGTCTGTCTTACTGCTTTAAAAGTGTCATGAATACTTACTTTTTCTTTAACAGACCCCACCTTTCGCCAGATGATTGGTTCAGGCCCCAACACACGACTCAGTCGGCTCCACGAAGATGCAAGCAGCTGTTTTGAGGTGCTTCAGAGAAAGAGAAAGAGAAATTACTTTTCCTCTGCAGAGATGCTGTGGCATGGTGGTACAACGCTCATAGCTTATGAGGCTACTTTGTGATCACAGTAGGCACTTATTGGCTGGGCGCGGTGGCTCACGCCTGTAATCCTAGCACTCTGGGAGGCCGACGTGGGCGGATCATTTGAGCTCAGGAGTTCGAGACCAGCCTGAGCAAGAGCCAGACCCCGTCTCCACTAAAAAAAAAAAAAAAAATAGAAAGAAATTAGCTGGACAACTAAAAAATATATATATATAAAGAATTAGCAGGTTGTGGTGGCACATGCCTGTAGTCCCACCTACTCGGGAGGCTGAGGCAGGAGGATCCCTTGAGCCCAGGAGTTTGAGGTTGCTGTGAGCTAAGCTGACGCCACAGCACTCTAGCACAGGCAACAGAGTGAGACTCTGTCTTAAAAAACAAAACAAAACAAAACAAAACAGTAAGCACTTATTAAGCACCAACTGTGTGCATGCAGGGCCTTGAACGAGTGTGGAGCTGTGGACAAATCCGAGAGCAGCAGAGTGAAGCCCACAGCGGGAAGCTGTGCAGCTGCTCTGCACGTCCCAGTGACATGAGCGATGTAGTCCCGATTTTCACTTAAGCCAATTTGAAGTTCAAATTTTCTGTCTCTTACGGCTGGAAAAACAACAGCAACCGCAAACAATAGATGCCACCTCCACGAGAATCAGCAGTGTGGCTATCATTTCAATCACAGACCCTATTCGATGCACTCACAACTGAGTGGCTTTGATTAGCAAAGGCCCCAGGGAACCGTGGGAACACTGGGCTCACCCAGCCAAGGTGCATGCTGCAAGACGGACAGCTGAAAGTGTCACCTTTGGATCCTGCAGAATAGTAAACAATATATTTGTTCTTTGTCCCTGGTTCCTAGCACAGAGCTCCTAAAACCTTTGGAATTTCTTGCGTGATAGGAGCGTCTTTTGTCACCCTTAAAGAACCCCCCTCTGGATCACATCTGAGTTTATGCTAATGAGGTGGCTAGGGGTAGGGGTGGTAGCCTCGATTTGGGACTAATCTATAAAAAGTCCCAAATAATGAGATTCACACAGCTTCTGGATTAGTGAACACCTGGACTTGCTGGGAGGGTGGCGTGCCCAGAGTGGGCACGGAAGTGTGGGGCACCCCCACCCCTGCACACCTTACCCAATGCACCTCTTCTATTTGGCCAGTCCTGAGTAGCCTCTGTCATCCAAAAGACCAACAGGATGGCGCAACAGGAGCAAGGAGAGCTTTCTGGGCTATACCAGTTTGCAAACTGGGAAGGGACAGTCCCTACTGCGGACCAGAGGTGCCCTCTCTTTGCAGAGGGGAAGGACAGATCCGGTTTTATGACCCAAAGGGAAGGCATCATACATATTCAGCAGGTTTAAGGGGGAAGTTAGACATATTTATGAGGGGAGCAGAGTGCCTGTTTAGTGGGTAAGCATGTATGCAACATACACCCCACGTTCACACTGAGGCAGGGTTTTAGCATTAAAATGGGGTTGAATCTGGCTCTTTACATCCAAAGGTGAACTATAGGACACAAGCAGCCGCCACTCGCTGGCTGGAACTGGCTGAAGGTCTGCAGATGCTTATCAGGAAAGAATGTTTGTGCAGCCTCTGTCCAATCAGAGTTGCAGGGGTCTGGGTGGAAATCACCCTGTAGCTGCTTTTATTAGGGAGCTCAGCAAGGGTGTGGCTCTTCTTATAGCCACAGGAATTTAGAAATTTGCCTTGCCCACCAGGCCCTGAACCCTCCATTTACAGGTAACTTTGTTTCCTTAACCTGAGGGTCTTCCTTGATAGAGGGGTGTCTGTTTTGCTCTCTCAGGTCACCTATTCTTCGTATGTGGTAGACATATAAAGAATGTTTACTCATAGACCTAAGTAAAGTGTTTTTCCAGGTTCTGTGAGTTATTCTAGCAAATGATTGACCCTGAGTGGGGGGTCATGGGAGCCCCAGATTTACAGCCAGTTGTTCAGAATTATGTATGGCCTGAGACTTACAACTTGTGCATACAGAAGGTGCTCAGTCAATGCTTACTGACTGATGTGGTTCTTCACACGCATCATTGGCTCATTTTGCTGAATCTCTTCCTTTGGTCGTTTTGGAGGTCTGCTCTACCTGCACGCGGGGCCGTGAACCAGCTGCAGACCAGATATTTAGGAGGCAGTGGAAGGCACAGCTCTGAGACATGGGCATCAGTCCTTGGTTCCCAGTAGTCCTTAGACTCTAATGCCGGCGTGGTTGGCTCAGCCTGGAAATGCTCTTAATCATCAGTGGGTTTCAGGGGAAGCACTTCGGCAGAGCCGCTCAAACCAGAGCTCTGAGCTCTGATCGTGCCACTGCACTCTAGCCTGGGTGAGAGAGCAAGACCACGTCTCTGAAAAAATATATATATATTTTTTTAATCTATTGGCTTTTGTAATCTGTTGGCTTTTAATCTGTTGACTTGGAAGCTCTCCAGCGTCTCGCAAGAGGCCGGCCGTCTGATTCTTTAGGGAGCAAATGACCTCAGCAGAGGGTGGATTTTATCTCCTGAAAGGATGAGAAGAGGAGAGTGGGAATGCCTCATTGGAAGTGACATCTAATTACCAATTTCCCACCCTGCTTCCAGGCCCCACAAAGCGGAGTCCTTCTAGGCACCTGGTCTACCCTTCACCTCCAAATGCAAAGCACACAGGCACAGAGAGTGAATCAGGGGCCTTTTCTCAGCTCAATCAAGGGCAGAAAATGAGTTCTGCATCGGGATGTTCCATTTCCACTCCTGATTAGTTATTCGGGAGCTGTTGATGGGCGACACTTGCCTCGGACTCGTGGTGACTTTTAATATCCCAGAGCGCAGAACCTAAGGAGGGAGTCCTCCGCACAGAATGACAAGGCGTATTGGAGGAAAAAAATAAAATTGCTGCCTTGAAAACAGGAATGCTTCTTAGATGAGAAAACACGTTGCATACGACACTCTCAGCAAAGAAATTTTGAGGTGACTGCTTCTGAGAAATCATAGCAATGGACAGGCAGCTATTTTGCCAAATGATGCCCATCACCTGGTTATAAGGAATAAATTAACAGAAAGAAAGTGAGAGGACTCTCGATCTCATCTGGGATATACATGCCCCTCACTTTAGGGAGGAGATGAGTTCTTGAAAAGTTAACTGCAAATTGGAATTTTTATAGCCCAAATCATTTTTCCATTACTTTCCTTGCAAAAATGGGTCCTCAGAATATTCTTAGGTTCTGGGATGTAATAAAAGCACAGCTCAGACTGTGGCAAATGATCTTGTAACATTATCACTTTTATAGCTGGAACTGACCATTTCCTTAAATTAAAAAGATCACATTCTGAAAAAATTGAAAAACATGCAATAAAATAGCTAGGGTTATGTCTCTATGTGGTACAATAGTTTCAATGTCAACAACCGTTTACTGGGTGGTTTCTAAGTTTGGGGCACCTTCAGGCATTTTCACATGATCTCTAATTTAACTCCCACCACGATTCTGTGAGCTAGATATTACTTCCTTCTTTAGTTTTTTTGGATGCAATAAAAAAGTTTAGGAAAATTAAGTAACTTATCCGTGCTCATGAACTAGAGGTGGCATAGCTGGAATTTGAACCCAAGTCTGAGCAACTCTAGGTCTGGTGTATGTCCCCCTCCACCACAGGCTCCCTGGCTTAAAGGTTCGATGTAAGAAACCAACAAATAATAACCCCAACAGCACCAACCTCAGCTGCTAAATTAAACAGAATGAAACAGCTCCAGTTCCTAACATGTTCCCATGCAAGAGTCCTGTAGCAGGATGAGAAATTATTCACACCCTTTGCTATCCAGAACTCAGGTCCAAACCATTTATGAAATCTGTCGGCTTACTGCCAGGCATGGTGGCTCGAGCCCAGACTCCCAGCTACTCAGGAGGCTGAGGCAGGAGGATCGCCTGGGCCTGGGAGTTCAAGGCTGCAGTGAGCTCTGAGCTCTGATCCTGCCACTGCACTCCAGCCCGGGTGAGAGAGCAAGACCATGTCTCTGAAAAAATATATATATATTTTTTAATCTGTTGGCTTTTGTAACAGCGTGGGGTAGGCTGAATGGGTGATAAGACAAAGACCCAACTACTCAAAGCCAAACTGGAAAGGACCAAGAGGGGAGAACATCTGTAGAACCAGATCAGGAAAGAAAGAGCTCAATTGCTAAAACTGAAGACACAAAGAGTCTAGGGAGCCCAAGCTGGTGAATTCAGTCATTGGTTTCTCTAAGGACGGCAGGATTCCTGTTTGGCAGCTGTGTGGTGGCCAGCCTCCAACATGGCCCCCAGGGGTCCCTTCCGCCCCTGGTGTTCATACCCATGTGTAGCCCCCACCCTACTGGCCTATAAAATGACTGCAACTTCTCTCCCTCTCTCTCCTCTATGAAGAAGCCCACACAGCAAAGAGCTGAGCCTCCTCCAACCACCACCCAAGTGAGCTTGGAAGCGAATTCTCCAGCACAGACGACTGTAGCTCCTTCCAGATGTCTTAGTTGCAGCCCCCAGAGAGATCCTAAGCTGGAACCACCCAGGGGAGCTGCTCGCAGATTCCTGACCCACAGAACCTGTGAGATAAGAAATGCAATTTTAAGCTGCTAAATTCGGGGGACATTTGTTACGCAGCCATATCTAACTAGTGCAAGTTATTTTCTTTCCTGTTGTTGGCAATGAACCATATCTGGCCAGGTTGTACCCATCCTTGATAATTTCTGTCCTCCTTCCTCCAGCTCATTTTACCCTCTCACCCCCTTTATGTCAAATAACTCCATGAAGGCTGTCAATCTCAACTGAGGGCCACTGCATGCAAGAGCCCAATTGGCCATTGCACAACTGCAGGAGACAGTAGTTAGCGTGAGTAGCGCCCCCTGGAGGTGTGCCGTATACCACCTGCACGTTTCTGTGTGGCAGCCCAGCCAACACTGCATCGGGAAAAATGCCCAATGCCAGTTTTTTCTGCGGGATGGAGCAAATGGGGCAGTTCCTCCCAAGATCACAGACAAGAGAGATGGTGCTAAGAGGTGCTAAGAGGGTTAGTTTTCACTGGGGCTGGCCAACCCATCTTAAGGTTACAGGCAAAGCCCAAAAGTTTAGGTCATTATCTTTCTTCCTGTCTCAGGAAGGGACCTGCAGGCATCTCAGGGTGGTGGTCGTGAGTTGAACACTGGATTTGGACAGACAGGTTCAGTCCCAGCTGGCCGTGCGTTCGCTGGGTGACTCTGCATGTGGCTTCACCTGCCTCCGGCACTTGGATTCCTCAGCTGTCAAATGGAGATAATAATACCTCCCCCCCCTCCAGGGAGTAGCAAAACAGCAGCAATTTTTATTCACCTTCGCCTGCCCCCCTAAGTGGGCCTCACACTCTGCTTGTTGCGGAGTGAATGATCAGCAAGGATTTCTCAAATTAATTCAGCAAGAGGCTCCATTTCTCTAAGAGGGAGACAGTCCTGCCCTCTGGTTCTGGGTAAATCAACCACCGGCACCCGTGATAATAACGAAGCCACATTTCTAACTGAGCGACACAAAGCACACTGTACCATTTGAACCATTTGTCTCACAAGCCATGGCCTTAGTTGAGTCATTTTTTTCCATGTTGGAGAAATTTCAGAAGAAACCTCATCCGTTAGCAAAACACAGCCTCAGAGGCGGCAGCTGTGCAGTTCCACATGTCCTCCAAGGCCTGCGCTGCAGGAAAATTCTAGCCTGGGGATGGCATGCAAACACTTAGCCAATACCTTAAGCCTGACTTAACTCACATCTCACTGCTGAGTGCCCGGACGCTGTAAACAGCCCTGCCTAGAGGTCCAGCCCTCTCCTTGTCTCCAGATCCCGTCTTGAGAGGCTCCAAGTAGGAGAGAAAATGCCAGTCGTTTCTTCTCTGGCTTCAGGACTCAGGTCGGATCCACCACTGACGTCAGAGAGGAATCTGCTCCCCTCCCTGGCTCTGGTCTAGAATTTCACAGCTGGCCCATGTCAGGAAGGTCGTGCCACGCAACGGGACACACTGAGCACGGCCGCGCGGGAGGGACCTGCCTCTCCTGGGCCTGCACAACGGTGTTGAGCACAGATTTTAAAAGAAAATAAAACGGCCCAGCTCTCTGGTCCATTAGAGGAAAAAGAAGCTGGGATAATAAAAAAACAAACAAAACCCACCACCCAAGCAGCAAACTCAAACATCACCCGCCTTTCCTCCTCCTGTGTTTCTGACGATGGTGCTCACTGGCCTCTGGGCGGTCGGTGGGCGTTTGTTCTGGGGACAGCTGTCAGCGGCCCGGGATAAGAACCTCCCAAGGGGCCCACACGCAGGTAACGCTGTGAATGCCACTGCGAGTGAGCAGGCCCTACTCCAGACGATGAAGTGGCTGTTGATTGCATCTGGAGAGGACAACTGTTCCATGGAAGGTTCTCTGGTCACTCCTTAGCTCAGGGCTCAGGCCCCCTGTCCCATCAGCTTCGCCCACTCCCCCCTCCCAAGTCCTGTCTCCTTCCCTCCGCTGACCCGCACCAGGCGCCATCAGGGCCACCAGCTCTGGGCTTTGAGCCGGGACACAGCCGTAGGCAGGTGGACAAGAGCAAGAGGAGCCAGACAGCAAACAAGGAGAGAACTAAAGGAGGAGGTCACGTCAGGCAAGGCTGGTGTAGTGAGGAGGATAAAGTGGTTCCAGGACCAACAGAGACCAGTGTGGCTCTGTTGGACAGGTGGCCAGGGACAGCCTTTCTGAGGAAGGTGACATTTGAACCAAGAAGACTTGGCTGATTGAAGGGGTCAGGCCCGAAAAGAATGGTACAAGTGGGACCCACAGCATGTGCACAGGACCCAGCGCAAAATTAAAATGATTAAAATTCGGGGCCTCATTCAAAAATCATTAAGAATTTCCAGGCCAGGCGAGGTGGCTCACACCTGTAATCCTAGCACTCTAGGAGGCCGAGGCGGGCAGATTGCTCAAGGTCAGGGGTTCAAAATCAGCCTGAGCAAGAGCGACACCCCGTCTCTACTAAAAATAGAAAGAAATTAATTGTCCAACTAATATATATAGAAAAAATTAGCCAGGCATGGTGGTGCATGCCTGTAGTCCCAGCTACTCGGGAGGCTGAGGCAGCAGGATTGCTTGAGCCCAGGAGTTTGAGGTTGCTGTGAGCTAGGCTGACGCCATGGCACTCACTATAGCCTGGGCAACAAAGTGAGACTCTGTCTCAAAAAAAAAAAAGAATTTCCAGATGGCTTAGTCAGGCATGGTGGCAGGCACTGGTAGTCCCAGCTACTCAGGAGGCTGAGGCAGGAGTATATTTTGAGCCCAGGAGTTGAGGTGGCAGTGAGCTATGATGATGCCACGGCACTGTAGCCTGGGGGACACAGTGAGACCCTGTCTCAAAAACAAAACAAAACAAAACAAAAAAGAATTTCCAAATGACAACTGCAGAGTATAGAAGTGAGCACAGGGCCCTTCTAACCTCAGGAAGAGAGCCCTGGTGAAAGAAATAGTAAGTCTAACGGCTGTGGATGGGCTTGGAAAGTTCCAGAATTAGAAAGAAGGCCAGTGTGCCTGGAGCGCAGAGGGCATGAGAGGTAGTCAGCAGTGTGTGTAGGAGAGACAGATGAGGCAGAGTGTGCTAGCCCTAAGAGGTTGGGATGGAAACAGGGAACGGGGGTGGAGGTGGGTCACACAAATGCTGGACTTGATCTGATTCATATTTTTATTTATTTATTTATTTTTGTAAAGACAGGGTCTTGCTATATTGCCCAGGCTGGTCTTAAAGTCCTGGCCTCAAGAGATCCTCCTGCCTCGGCCTCCCAAAGTGCTGGGATTACAGGTGTGAGCACCATACAGGGACTCTGATCTGATTAATATGTTTAGAGCTCCGACTCCCTGCGGGGTGAGGCTGCTGTGTGGGGTCTGAGCCAATGCAGGGAGCAGGGCTGGAGGGCCTAGGGGACGACGGCGGGCGCAGAGGTGGCGGCGAAGGTGCACCGGCGCTCACAGCTGCCTCAGCGTCTCCCCGCTCGCCTGCCCTCTGCCTGCAATTTCCACCTGCCCGGCGTCTTCGGGACCCTCACCTGCACGCTCAGACCCACCTGCAAAGCCGCCCCTCCCCTCGGGGAAGCGCCCCGCAGGCGCGCGCACGGTGGGGCGTGCTCGGTAACCAGCCGGGCCGAGGGAGCGGATTTGTGGATTCCCGTAGGAAGGAACGGGGCGCTGCTCCAGCCGGGCAGATCCGCGCCGAGACCTTGGCCTGCAAAAGGAGGGCTCTGTTTCCGCCCGGCGCGTTTCCCTCTCATTAGACGCTTAGAAAAAAGAAAAAAAAAGAAAAGCAATAAAAAGAAAGCGCAGAAGCGGGCGTTCGAGGCCGTGGCACGCGAATCGCAGCCTCCCAGCGCCGTCTACGCGGCGTTTGCCGCGTGTCCCGGCGTCTGCCCCGTGTCCCGGCGTCCTCCTGCGCCTCGGGACGGAAGTCCCCGCAGAGCGTCCCCTGCCGCCCCCCTGTGGCCAGGTTGGGCACTGCATGCGCCCAGGGCGGTCGCTGCCACAGGCCAGGAAGAGCAGGCGGGTTTCCAGGGTGAATGACCTAGCCAGGAGACGTCCACGCGGAGGACCTCTTGGGCCGGTGGCCTCCGGTATCCCGGGTTGTTATTTTTCCGGGGTCGGCTCAGAGTCCCGGGACTGCCAAACTGCGCAGGAGCTGGGCGACAGCTCCCCAGCCAGACGGGCGACTGGCAGCCCTGGCCAAGGAGGACAGGAACGCCGCCCAGCCTTTGCGAGTCTCTTTATGGGCCCTTCGCAGGGCTGTTTTTCTTACCTGCTTGCTGCAGAGAGGAGGCCTAAGAAAAGCCCAGACCCAACGTATAATTTGGAGCTAAGTACATGACGGATGCCCGGAGGTTTAAAATTAGCCGAGTAAACTCAATCCTGGGGCATTCTGCTTGCTTTCTAGCGCCTGAGTGTCTGCGAGGGGGGCATCACTTGGGAAGGACTCTCGATAAAATAATCAGCCTCTATCCTCCCTGGAAATAAAAAAAAAAAAGGACCCCACTGAAGGGGACTAGATGTCCTGAATGTCCCCCAGCCAAATCCGTGAGGAGAGCTGGTTGGCTGGGTACATTCATGCCCATGTGTAGGATTATTTCGTGGTTTGCACAAATTAAAGTGAGATTTGGAATGATTTCCAAAAGGCAAATAGGTGTTTGCTCTTATTTATTTATTTATTTATTTTTTGAGACACAGTCTCACTGTATTGCCCAGGGTAGAGTGCCGTGGCATCAGCCTAGCTGGAAGCAGCCTCAAACTCCTGGGCTCAAGGGATCCTCCTACCTCAGCTTCCTGAGTAGCTGGGACTACAGGCATGCACCACCATGCCTGGCTAATTTTTTCCTATATATTTTTAGTTGGCCAATTAATTTCATTCTATTTTTAGTAGGGGGCGGTCTCGCTCTTGCTCAGGCTGGTCTCGAACTCCTGACCTTGAGCGATCTGCCTGCCTTGGCCTCCCAGAGTGCTAGGATTACAGGCGTGAGCCACCGAGCCTGGCCTTGTTTGCTCTTTATAAGCAGATCCCACTTAGCTTTCAAAACCAAGGTCCTCTGCTCTCCCCCCCACAGTGGGAGGGTGATGGGTGCCTAGGGTGAGGCCATGAGGAGGCGTGTCCCCCAGCCCCTCTTGGAGCTCACAACAGGAGATGGCATAAGTTCTTGTTACTAACTTGCATGTGAGGAAACACTTCCCCTTTTATTCTTTTACATGAATTATTTCATTTATTCCTATGGCAACATCATGAGATAGATATTCCCATCTCCATTCAATAAATGAAGAGGCTGAGGCTTGGGGTGGTTAAATGACTTGCTCATCACCATGCAGGAGGAAGTATTTGGCAGAGCCAGAACTCAAACTCAGGTTCACTTTTTGGCAAACACCCTGCACTATTCCCTCTCCGAGCAAAGTGGAGTCCCCCAGGTTCCCACCTCTGATCTTGTCCCCTGTTGAAATTATAGGAACCAATCACTCCCCTTTAGTTTGCAGAAACAACTGAGCAATGCACTGTCTTGTTATTGGTTGCTGAGTAACAAATTATCCCAAAGTTTAGGAGCTTCGAGCAATAAAGATTGTTGCCTCGCAGTTCTGAGGGTCAGGAATCTGGGAGTGGATTGGCTGGGTGATTGCAGGGCAGGGTCTCTTATGGGGTTGCAGGTAAGAGATCAGCCGGGGCTGCAGCCAGCTCAAAGCTCAGCCGAGGCGGGAGGATTTGCTTCTAGGCTCACTCACCTGGCTGTTGGTCGAAGGCCTCATTCCTCACCACGTGGGCTTCTCCCTAAAGCTGCTCATGTTATGGAGGCTGGCGTCCCCAGAGCAAGTGAACAGAGAGGGAGAGAGAGAGAGAAAGAGCCCCAAAGTGATGTACTATTATTTTTGCCATATGCTAATGATCACATACAATGTGGCACTCTATAAGAGCAGGGACACCAGGAGACCAGGGTTGCTTGGCAGCATTGTGGAGGCTGCCATAGAGACATAGAGACAGAGAAGTTGGAAAGATGGAGAACAAAATGATGGTTTTAAAACTGCAAAAGTGGCATCAAGGGATGTGGCATAAGATGGTGTGGCCACAGTGGCTTCTTAATACCTCATACCTGAAGTAGACACATTTAGCCACCTGGTCACAGGTGGGGCTGGGCCACCACAGCCTCCCCTGCAGGAGCCCAGCCAAGCATGTGGGTTCAGTGTATGGACCACTGGAGAATGCACACTGAGGACAAGGCATTCTGCAAAGAGAAGGGGCTGAGTTGGGCTGGCTCAGCAATGTCTCCCACCTGCCCAAGCCAAGTTAGTCCTCCTCTTCCAAGACTCTGGGGGTGCTCCTCTTGCAGACTTGCCCCCATACGAACACAAGGCCAGGGAATGGATTTCTCACTACACCATCACTGGTCCAATCTACTCTCCATCCCGCCATTGCCTGCTACATCCGATAGATGTTTTATGGGCCCCTGTGTGTGAGAGCTGTTTCTCATTGATGTTGGTGTCCCCAAAACCTATTGTGGTACATGACATGTGCCATCATCATCATCATCCTCTTCCATCACTGAGTGCCTAGCATGTGCCAAGCAGTGTACTAATTCCTTCATGGGAATGATCTCATTCAATCACTGTAACCCCCCAAGACAGGTACCATTACTATCCCCATTTAATGGATTTAATGACGCCTTAGAGAAGTCAACGTGCCCATGGTCACACCATTAGCAGGTGGCAGAGGTGGGATTTGAAGCCCGCCAGTCTGACTCCACAGCCTTGCTCTTAAACTCCATGCCAGAGAGGCTGTTCAATAAATATTTGTTGAAATAGACTATTTCAAAAAGAGCTATTGACTTAACAAAATAAGGAAAGAAAATCTAAATAAGTGAAATTGCTGGACCATAGCAAGTTCTGGAAAGAATCTAATCCCCACAGTGCTTTTTCCAGGTCTCAGGAATAAACTAAAAATTGAAAAAAGGAAAAATATCTTGCAAATAAAGAATTAGTTTCCCAAAGGCAGAGGCAGGGTACAGGAGGCCACTTTCTTTCTGAGCTCAGAGCTGGTCCTCACCCTCGTTCACTTTTGTAGCTGCCGCCCCATGATGAAAACAGTGGGCTGTTGGGGAGACCTTAGCAAGCAGGAGCAGTAAGATCCTTGCTCCCCTAAACGCCCACTAGAGGCTCAGAGCAGTGGTCAACACTGATGACCTGTTGGCTCTGAGCACCAGGAAATGGGGATGGGTTTATGCTTCCAGGAGACAGAATTCCAGAGCTTGTTTGTTTAGGAGACAAACAGATGAAAGGCCAGGAGGCAAGCTCCTTGGGGCATTAATTGCCAACACTCAAATTATTGGCTTGTCTGGAGGCAACATCCCACTTGCTATTGTCCTATGGTGCCTGGACAACCTCTAATGACACCCCCCCCCAACCCCGGCTGCATCTGTCTGGTTATGCCAATTATCTGAACGTCCCAACACAATCAGGGTCGACCAACTGCCCCGTGTGGGCCAATTATGTGTCAGGCACAGGGCAAAGGTTCACGAAGAGATCGAGTCTCCTGGAAGACAAAGTCGTGTGGGGAGACCATGGGAGACAGGTTTCAGGGAGGAGCACGGAGGGCCCAGGTCTCATGGGCAACTGGAGAAAATGAGGACTCCTAAGGAGACAAAGGCACCAAGGGCTACATGATGCCTTGTTCTGTTTTGTGCTGCAGTGGCAGAATACCCAAGACTCGTAATTTATAAAAAAAAAAAACCCAGAAATTTATTTTCTCATAGTTCTGCATTCTGGTATAAGAATAAGATCAAGGTGCCAGCGTCTGGCAAGGACCCCCCTGCTTCATCCTCCTGAGCAGAAGAATGCAGTGTCCTGAAGACAGGAGCCAACAGAGCAAATGCCCCCCTTCAAGCCCAATGACACCCCCATGGGATCCCGTCTTCCAAAGTGGTTGCATTGGGGATGAAGTTTCCAACATGTGAATTTTGGGGACACATTGAAACCATAGCACATAGGGAGACAAGATCTGAGAAAGAGACATGAGAGGACACAATTAGGAGGGAGACCTAGAGAGACCAGGACTCTGGGGAGACAGAATCGGAAGGGCACAGTTACCCTGCATCACTTTTTAAAATATATCTAATAGAATCTGAAAATCAGCAATTTGTTGCCCTCACTCACCCATTTAAAAAATTACAAATTTAGGGGATGAAAAATCTTATGTTTGTCATGCTATCATATGTCTCTGCAATAAAAATATGTGTAAAAATTGAAATGAACAGTTTTTAATTGTCTAAGTTAATTTTTTTCTGGATTGAACTATTATAATCATTATTATTACTACACGATTAATACACAGTGATATACATATTAATATTACTAATTTTAATAAATAATTAAACTAATTACATATAGTAATACCAATAATACTAAAAATACTAATAATATTTATATTACTACTACTAATAAAGCAAAAATAAGGAAAGTAAGATTTTTTGTTTTTGTTTTTTGAGACAGAGTCTCGCTTTCTTGCCCAGGCTAGAGTGAGTGCCATGGCATCAGCCTAGCTCACAGCAACCTCCAACTCCTGGGCTCAAGCAATCCTACTGCCTCAGCCTCCCGAGTAGCTGGGACTACAGGCACGCACCACCATGCCGGGCTAATTTATATATATATAGTTAGTTGGCCAATTAATTTCTTTCTATTTTTATAGTAGAGACAGGGTCTCCCTCAGACTGGTTTTGAACTCCTGACCTCGAGCAATCCGCCCGCCTTGGCCTCCCAGAGTGCTAGGATTACAAGCGTGAGCCACCGCACCCGGCCTGGAAAGTAAGATTTTATTGGAAATGTAACACTTAATGAGATAACTCTCTCCCAATTAGTTCATATACCCATGGATGACTATGTCCCATTGCTAGAATAAGACAGGAGTCAACATTAACTTATTCTAATCTGTAAATTTATACAGCTGTAAGTGTGAGGAAATATGTGCACATAAATAAGAATATTGGACTAGGCATGGTAGCTCATGCCTGTAATCCCAGTTACCCAGAGAGCTGAGCAGGGAGGATTGTTTGAGCCCAGGAGTTTGAGACCAGCCTGGGCAACATGGTGAGATCCCATCTCAAAAAAAAATATATATATATATATGTATATGTGTATATATATATATATATATATATATATATATATATGTTGGAAATTGGACTATTGGAATGGAAGAAATTATCTCACTTTCTTGAACTCCCGAATTTATCAAAGGTAAGTTATTTATCAAAGATAACATAGTGATAAACCATTAAATGACAATTTAATGATGACAATTGGATTAGACATTCCTTCAATTTTATTGGGGGGAAAAATTGGAAACCATTTAGTTTGCAAAAAGATATGTCACTGAGTGATATGACCATTTTCAGTTTCCGGAAAGCTCACCAAAAAGGTACAGTAGTCCTTTCATCCATGGGAGATATATTCCGAGACCCCTGGTGGACGCCTGAGACACGGAGTACTAAACCCTACACAGCCAGCTCTCCGTGTCTGTGGCCTCTGCATCCAGGAATTCAACCAACTGGGGATCAAAAGTATTTTTTAAAATATATAAAAAATAACAATATACCAATAATACAAATTAAAAAACAACACAGCGTAACAAGCACATACCTAACATTTACATTGCGTTAGGTATTATGAGTAAGCTAGAGATGATTTAAAGTATAAAGGAAGATGTGCATAGACTAAATACAAATATTACACCATTTTATATCAGGAACTTGAGCATTCTCGGATTTCAGCATCCGTGGGGGTTCCTGGAACAAATTCCCCATGGGTACAGAGGGACAGCTGTATATACTATGTTTTTTCCTATATATACATACCCGTGATAAAGGTAATTTATAGATTAGGCACAGTAAGAGATGAACAACAATAACTAATAATAAAATAGCATAATTATAGCAATACGCCAGCGTCACTGTTCTCGCACATGGGGGCCACGATGAAGTAAAATAAGGGAGACTTGAACACAAGCACTATGATACCGGGACGGTCGATCTGATCACCAAGACGGCTACCAAGTGAGTAGTCAGCAGCGAGTGTAGACAGGGGATACACTGGACACCAGGATGATTCATGTCCCGGTGGGACAGATCAGGACATCAGGAGATTTCATCCCACTATGCAGAATGGCACACAGTTTAAAACTTATTAATTATTTCTGGAATTTTCCATTTAATATTTTTGGACCATGGATGACAGCAAGTAACCGAAACCACAAAAAGCAAAACCGTGGATCAGGGGACTACTGTATTACCAAGACTTATCAGATGACTAGTAACTTACCTGTTATTCCTTCACTTAGAAGTACTTCGTTTAATTGGATGTACTCAAAAAATGGTTGGGAAAATAAGAACATTCCTCAGTTCAAGAGACCTTTGCCAAAGCATTTAAATAAATTGATTTTACATTATCACGTGCTTTACATTTATTTTCGCAAACCCCTAGAGAGCTGCAAATTTTGCTCATGGGATTAACGGCAAATCTCTCCCATGACACTTCATTGTCACAGCCAGTCCTCTTTATCAAATCAATCTTTCTCTCTGTCAAGAGTCTTAGCTTTATTTTCGATTCAAAATAACATGTTACTATACACGTTCTTGAGAATTCTGATTGTGTCTGTGGATTCTAATTCCGACGTGGACAGAAGTACAAGGCAGGGATTCGTGTGAAACAAGGTGCTGCACCCTCCGCAGTTTGTTGTCGCCCTGTCCTTGTGTTGGTCCTTTGGGGCTGTCCCTCAGCAGCATCATGGCTAAGTCGGGAGTCAGGGAATGGGACAGGCCGAGTCACAAAATTGAAATTGCCATCACTATCACTATCTGAATTTAGAATAACCCAATCTGAAACAAAATACCCCGATTCTAAAGCTGGATTTCACACTTCACAGAAATACACCAACACGAGACACAGAGCTCGCAAGTTGCCTTGTGGTACTTTGCTTAAGGAAGGCTGCACCTCCACTAGTATTTCAACTTGTCACTTATGTGCATGTGCCCTTAGAGGGTTTTCACATCCCTTAGGCCAGCGGTCCCTAGGCTTTTCAGCACAAGGGACCGGTTTCATGGAAGACAATTTTTCCATGAGTTGGGGGTGGGGTTGGGGGGATGGTTTCGGGACGATTCAAGCGCATTACATTTATTACATTTGCAGCCACTCCCCAGCGCTGGCATCCCCGCCTCGGCTCCACCTCGGATCATCAGGCATTGGATTCTCATGCGGAGCCACAACCTAGATCCCTCGCAGGCACGGATTACAGTAGGGCTCACACTCCTGTGAGCATCTAATGCTGCTGCTGATCTCACACACTAGGGAAAATAAATGTTTTCCTGGGGCTGTGTTGTTTTATTACAAAAATCGAATAAAAACTTCAAAAACAAATCGATCCTTTCTAATGTAATAAAAAAATGTTGTTTATTGTTTTCTGTTATATGCAACCCACACAGTGCTAGCATCAATTTTTACACTGCACACCAATTGAGTTGTATGTGACTCACGGCGTTCTTATTAAATTTGTTTCAGAGAATTGAGTCTTCATATGCTTCACGAGGTCCCAGGCTCAAAACTAGCATGAGTTAAATACAACTCACACGGCAGTTCATGTGTTAAACAGGCTGCTCCAACGCAAGGAGGGCTCCCACTGTCCTCAGCACCACATCCCCCTATCTGAAGGCAGCTGCGAGGTGGGGGCTCTGGAAATTGGACTGCTCACAGAAAAGCTGTTTTCTTCCAGCTTTATTAGCTTTTAAGCCTTTTCCTGTTTTCCTGTCATGGCCAAACCCACCTCTTGGCAGACACCAAAGTCTGAATATTTGAATTAGATTCCTGAACGGTGATTAAAGCAAATTTGGGACCTCAACAAAAGAGATCTTAAAATACCAACCAGATCCAGACTGTTCTAAAGGGACCGTGCCCATTGGAGGGAGGCAGGGCGGGGGCTCCCTGAGGAGCCTGGTGGCCTTGTGTCTGGGGTGGAGCTCCAGACTGGGACCTCATGGGGTTTGTGGCGCTGGTGGTTTGCTGTCGTCACCCTTGGCACGCGAGCAGGAGCATGCTCCAGCCTGCAGGACTGCCACATCTCCTGGGGAGGTGTTCTCTGGGACAGACAGACGCCTCACCCCCACCGTCTTCACGAGCCCAGTTTCCATGCAGGGAAACTGAGGGAGAGACAGGCGGGGACTGAAGTCCTCAAGGCCACCTCCCTTCCCGAGAGCAGCAAGGTAAACAGCAGCCTCCCTCCTGCCCTTCCAGACTGTCCCTGCTTGACTTCCCAGCCTGCCACACTGAGACACACTCATTCACATCGTTTGCAAGCAGAGTGCTGAGTCCTCATCACCAAGCCCTCTCTGAACACTCCAATGAAAGGAGCTTTCTGTGTGTATTGGTCTGAATTGTAAAAAAAAAAATCAACCTCCCCAGTGCTTTTCTGTCCGTTAAAATTCAGTATTCATCTAAAAACAAAAACAAAAAACAAAAAAAACAACCTGATTCTCTGTTTCTAATCCATGTAAGTAACCAGTGACCCTTTCCCCCCAAACCATCAGAGATACCTGAATTCCAATCGACAGATGGACTCAGCCAACTTTTCCTTTTCCTTTTGGTTGGGATGGAAGAGTAGTATATAAAAACACAACGCATTGTGTTTTTTTCTTTTATTTTTTAAAAATTACCAGCAGCCTGAGTTCTTTTCGAATTCCCTTGGTGCAGTGTGGACCCAGTATCAGCTGTGGAGTAAGTAAAGTGGGGCGCCCCCCCTTCCCTGCGAAGATCACGTTCACCCCCTTGGCCGGGTCAGCGCTCTTGGTTCCCCCAGGCGTGTGGCGCTGGCCGTGTACACATGACCACGTCCAGCAGCGCGGCCCCAGGGCCCCCCCCAGCACCACAAAGAGCACACAGAAGCCTGTTGATTCGGAGCTGAATGTTTTCCTTATTGCTTTAAGCAAGGGCCTGATGCTTTTAATAGACCAGGGAAAAACCAAACATCACACCTTGTTCCTTGTCCTAAGACAGCCACAGGGCCCCACCTCGGCCACCGGCCACCGAAGATACAGTTGATGAAGAAGATTCAACCTTCCCCTACCAAGCGGGTGGGTAACGGAGCTCCTGTCCCCCACGGGGTTGACTCCAGGTTGTGTCTGTCAGATAAGACAGCGGGGGGGTGACCAGCTGAAGCCAAACTCAGGAGACGCGGCAGCCAGCAGAAACTAAAGCATGGAACGGGTAAAATCTGCCTTTAGCAGCCCAGGGCTTTCTACTTTGTGCACTTACGCCTTCTTGGCAGCATCTAAGAAGAGTAGCTTCGATGCCTTACCAAAACTTTCTCCTGGGAAAGGGAGAGAAACCCACCCACATCAAGGTGGGTGCCATGTGCCATCCTTCTCAGATGTGCAGGTGTGTGCCCCAGGTGAGACTACAAGGATCAAGTCTCTCCTAAGGAATGAATCTCCAAGGGATGTCAGCCATCAGCCTGTTTGCAGGCGGAAGGAATGTGCTGAGATTTGGAGAGGTGCCAGCAGGGCTCTCGTGGCTCCCAGAGACCTCCGAAGTCACTTGTTTGTTTTGCCTTTGCCCGGTCAGGCTGGCTGGCTGCCCATCACGTGCCACTGACTTCACCTCCAGTCCCCAGCCGGGCTGGGGTTCCTGCACGCTGGGATCTCCCAGCGGGCTGGAGAAAATCACCAGAAGATATTTCACAAGTATTTATGGAGCAGTGCCAGAGGCTGAGGCTACGAATATATATTTAAACATGAATATGAACCTATATGAATATATCAATAAGCTAAGTTCTGGATTTGGGGAGTGAAGGAGCTCAGGAAATTTTGCCCCCAAAATATGACTCCTTGGTACAAGTATTTTGAACTAAAGGCCCTTAGATATCAACAGGCCCTTACAAGGGGCTTTCGCTCTGTCTGTATAACCAGACAGACCCATCAAAAAGAACAACTGACTTCCCTCCCCTCCCCCCTTCCCCTTCTCTTCCCTTCCCTTCCCTGTTATCTCAATATATTGCAGGAAAGAAGATTGAGAATGCAACCAGTTCATTCTGGTCCAATTCATTTTAAACATATTAACTGTCTCTCAGGTTAATTTACAAGTCGATCTGTTTCCCCCATCCATTCATCTTCCCTAGTAACCATTTATCGCCCTTAAACAGAATTACCTATATTCCTCATCTCCTCCCCTCTAAAAGGAGGGTATATAAGCTCCTGGCCCCCACTGGGATGTTGGGTAATCACTCTGTGATTCTCCCCAAGCACATGGTAAATAAACCTCTTTTTCTTATTAATCTGCCTTAATTGTGACTTGATCTTTCAACAAACTTTGAGGGTAAAGGGGAAGTTTCCCCTCACCCCCACAGGAGCTAATGCTATTGTCCACCTGAAATAATCAAAAGGGTCAGAATCCAATTTTAAAGGGATCCTAGCACTTCAGGAGGCTGAGGCAGGAGGATCCCTTGAGCCCAGGAGTTTGAGGTTGCAGAGAGCTATGATTGTGCCATTGCACTCCAGCTTGAGCAACAGAAGCAGAGAAAGATTCTGTCTCTTAAGAAAAAAAAAAATAATAATCATTTATTCTAGTGAAAAGTTGGGAATGGCCATTCCAGAACTCACACACTCCAGAGAAAAAGGGTCAGTGCTTAAAGTTAAAAGTTAAGTTCTTGCTCATATAGGAAGAAGACAAAGAAATTTAACAGGATAACAACATTTTCTATACAAGGCTGGCTTAAGAGTTAGAACAAATTATTCCAGTTTGTGTTCTTTTCCTTATGGCTTTTCCTTATAGCTGGTTTTAATTTCCTTTCCAACTTAAGAGAATAAATTAAACATTCTATTTTAAGACAATGCAAGTCTGAGTGTGAGAAAGGTAAGAGGGAGGTTAATCTATAACGAAATTCAACAGTGGAGAGGGAAGGGGGCTTCCTTGGCCTGGTTCAACCATTTACAACACTTCACAAAACAATGCAGGTGAGAAAGAAGGCTGATCCCATAATCAGAAAAACAAAGGTCACCACTGCCTAAGCCTGTCCCTGGGACTTGGGTCCTATAATCAAATTCCTTTAAGGCTCAAAATAATTTAGAGTTCCAACAGCGTAGACTTTTAATTCCTTCTTTTCACAAAACCATCAGAGGGGTCAGGGAGCCACCAGAGCTGGGAACACACTGGGGTCCAGCCGTTAACTACAGCAGGGTGGGGTAAGGCAGCCCGACTGCTGGGAGGAGACGCAGCTGGGGGACAGGGCAGGGGTCTTCAAACAGCAGGTGCACACAGATTTCCCCAGGAGAATGCCAGCAAGGATGGCTTCAAGGGAACCAATTTCCAAAGCCTTAAGGTTCCTAAGTTTTCTTCTGAAACTTGGAGAAAACACCAAGCCTTCCCAATAACCCATCCATCATTTACAAAAGAAAGGCTGATCTTTATCCATCCCAAAGATTATCAAGGAGCATTTCCATAGTAACAAAACAACAACAAACCCCTCTTTAGTCCTAGGTTGCCAAGGTGAAACTGTCTTTCCCTGTTTGCATATATATCATGAAGGGCGGAGCTTGGCTTTTAGGGTTGGGGGGATTGTTTGAACTCAAACACCTTAACCAAAGGGTCAGAGATAATACTCGCCAGTACTGGGCTCTGACATCACCTGCCTTCTCAGGTATTTCGTGGAGAAGGACACAGCATCACTTCTGTGGTCGTCCAGCCAAAAATGCAGACCTGAATCTAATCGTGAGGCCCAACTGGGGAACATTCTACAAAATAACTCGCCTGCGGTCTTCAAAAAGCATCAAGCTCAAGACAGACAAAGGTTGAAGCAGTGTTCTCACATCTTCTGGAGTCACGACCACCAAATGCAATGTATAGTTCTGGATTCCATCCTGAAAAAAAGAATCTATAAAGGAAATTATTGGGACAACTGTCAAAATGTGAATATGGACTGCGGACTAGACAGTAATATTGTTTTAACATTAAATGTCCTGACTTTAGTAATCTTGCAGGACAGGGATTGAGCAGGACTCTCAGGAATAAAGCCTAAGCTTTGGGATAGCAGAGCACCATCTGATGCCAGGGTCCAGCTGGGTTTTCTAAAGTCCAAAGAAAACAGTTCTAGTGGAACTATGTTGACAACTTCTGCCCTAGAAGCTGGGGCTGGTTGAGTGTTCAGATGGGCACAGGTGGGCACTGGGAGCTAAGATTCACCATCCCCCACAACCTGCCCCCAATGCATGCAGCCCCTTGTGAGATACACCACGGCCTGCCCCAAGGCACGTCACCCCTCCTTCAAAAGCCCATGGTCTCCTTTAGTCGGAGAGACAGATTTGAGGCAGCTTCTCCTGACAAGAAGTCTGTAGAATTAAAAATTCCTTTCCTCCTTGGCAATCCTCATTGTCTCAATAACTGGATCTTTGTCTTAATAATCGGATCTTTGTGAGATGAGCCACTAGACTTAGACTGAAATCCCCTTGCGTTTTCAACGACACAACACAATCATAGCCATCACAGTAGTGTCCCCAGGTACCTGTGGGGGGATTGGTTCCAGGACCCCCCACACACACCAAAATTTAAGGATGTTCAAGTTCCTGACATAAAAATGGTGTAGTATTTGTATCTAACCTACAAATATCCTCCCTTCTACTTTAAATCCTCTCTAGGTTACTTAAACTACATAATATAAATAATATATAAATAGTTGTTATGCTGTACTTTTTATTTGTATTATATTTTATTGTTGTATTGCCATTTTTATTGTTTTTTTTCCTGAATATTTTTGATCCTCATTTAGTTGAATGCACAGGTATGGAATCCATGGATACAGAGGGCACACTCGACTCCTTCCTATGCACAGAACCCTCCAAAGTAGGAATAACACTCCCATTTTACTTTTTTTTATTTTACAATTTTAACATAGAGACAGGGTCTCACTGTGTTGCCCAGGCTAGAGTGCAGTGGTGTCATCATAGCTCACTGCAGCCTTGAACTCCTGGGCTCAAGCGATCCTCCAGCCTCAGCCTGCCAAGCACTGAATATTAATAGCTAGGACTCCAGGTGCACACCCGCGTGCCTGGCTAAAGCATTTTAAAGAAGCAGAAACTGAGTCTTGTGTTGCTTGATGCCACCACAAAGCTGGATTTTGATGCCTAACATGGAGGCTTTTCCCAGTAGACCGAGTTGCTGTGAGTTCCTTCAGTTACAGACCACCCCCCCCCCCAGAGCCTCATCTCATTCCGGCTAAATATTTTGGTTGCAGCTCAAACCTCTGAGTGCACGACTTATTCCTGGCTCACAGAGCTGCCTTTGCTTTCAGAGATTCAGATGGGGTATCTCAGCTCTGGAACATTGTGTTGAGAAGCATCTTTCCAAAGGTGTCTTCCCAGGCAGCCCAGAGGAGCTCAGCCGGCTGCTTTCTGGACATGCAAAAGGCTGGGAGAACACAGGGAGCACATAAAGATCCTGACATTCCACCCCAATGTTCCATCTCCAGCATCCCTCAGGGCGAAGGGTTCCAACCTGGCTGCTCTGGCTCTGCCCCTTCTCATTCCACAGCCTGGTCCCCACCCTTTGGGGGCCTCCTGCTCCCTAAAAGCAATTTACAGAGCTCTCCTACCAAATCCTTAGGCAATGCACTAGCAACAGGTTGAAGTCCTGCTCCAAAACAGAGACAGGTGACTCCGCCATTCATTCACTGTAGGACCCTGGACAATTGCGTGGTAGCCTCTAAACCCCTGGTTCTCAGCACGGGGCTCCTGGACCATTAGCTTCAGCACCATCTGGGAACCCGTTAGAAATGCATATTCTAGGGCCCCACCCCTTACCTAAGGGATCAGAACTTTGGGCATGGGGCCCAGCAATGACATGATCAGCCCTCCAGGTGAATCTACTTTAAGACTATCTTGTTTGTGAAATGGGTATTATCAATGTTCCTGGATCAAAGGTTGTGTCAAGGATCAAAGGAGACAGTCTACATTCCTGGCAGGAAGGTAGAGGCAGTAGGTGGCGGCTGCTGTGACTGTCATCTCACCAGTAATGCCTCATCATCATGCTCGGCCAGGGCTGTAGGAGCACAAGCTGTTTCAAGGAATAGAGGCTGGTCACCCTCCTCCTTTCCTTTGTCCCCTCAGCTGGGCCGGGGCTCAAGCTTCCAAATCCCAGTGCTGCACTGCAGCCTCTTTAGCCAGCCCCCAGTCACTCTCCCCTTGCTGGCTGTACCCAATGTCTGGGAACGACATCACCCTCCTCCTAGGCCCGGCCCCTCTCCCCAATTTTTCAGACCAACAGCACTCAGAACCTGTCCACAGACTTCTCCCCTTCCTACCCACTCCAGGGCCCCCAGCAGAATCCACCTGGCTATCACCTCCCCCTCTTCCATCCTCTCCCAGAAGGTCAGGTGACCAGCCTTCTATACTTAGACACATTCCTGGCAGGGGAACGAGGGGGCCTTAGAGGGTGAGTCTCCTTCAAACACCACCTAGCCTAGACATCTCTCTAAATTAGCTGCAGGTAATGCAAGGACGGTCTTGCTAAAATAACAGGAAAATATGTAATCTTGCAATTTTCTAATAACTCAACCTCTCTTACCTAGGCTTCATTTTGTTTCAATTTCTAAATTAAAATGGCCCTTTATTTATTTATTTAGGTCACCATGGAGTGGATTCGTCTCTATTCTCCACCTAACAGGCAGGAAAGACAATGTATGTGCAATTCAGTCTGCCAATAAACACTGACACTGGAGTAATGATAATACAATGTATCTGCAAGATGGGGAAGCCAGTTCAAGGAGAATATTTTTCATCACCAGTTTTCTCTCTACATTTCCAACCCCTTCCTTGGCTCTCCCGGCCTCTGCCTCTTTTTAGTTTGAGCACTCAGCTCTCATCTTGTAGCCCCAGGACAATACCAGGGAGCTCTTTAGAAATGCAGAATCTCCACCCGCCCCACTGAAGCTGCACCTCAGCCATCCCCAAGCCGCCAGGTGATACTTGCTGAGAAGCTACCAAGAAGGCAAAGTTTTCCAAAAGTCTCTGTAGACAAGTTCTCCTGGAATGCTGGTTTAAAATAGGAATCCCTGGAGGGTCTGATTTAATAAGTTTGGGGCGGAACCCAGGAATCTGAGCTTTTAAAACAATTTCCCCATTATTACGATAAAGTAAATTTGTAATGAAGGTCGCTGATAAGTATCTGAAAACAATCCATTTTGACCACAGAGTAGGGCTTTGGGGCAGCCTTAGTTTGAAGGTCTGACGGTTCTTTTGTTGAATGGAATTTGTGGCATCTGGGAGTGGAGCAGAGACCACCTCCTAAACTCCTGTTCTAAAATATATATATATATTTTAATTCCAACAATTCAGGGGGAAATAAGGTAAAAAGCGTGAGTTCTCTTGTTGCTGATAGCTGGTACCTGAGATCAAGGCAAGACAGCCAAAACTAGTAAAGTAGGGATTATGTGGCCAAATTCCAGGATTAAAGGGGATGAGCCTGAGCTGGAAGCGGATGCAGGTTGGTGACCAGGTGGGCCACCACCTGTGCAGAGCCTGATCCCCCGCGCACGTCGGTGGGCTCTGGCCATCGCAGCGCTGCATCCTAGGGGGCCGAGGAGCTGAACCTTTTTTATTTTCCCAAACTGCCAAAGCCACCGGGTCTGCCAAGCTCCTCACCAGCCAGCTCCCGGGCAGCCCCCCCCCATCCCCTGCACAAGGGCGCAATTGACCAGCGCGAGCCGCCTGCGGCCCACCCAGAGGACGGCCAACTTTTTTTTTTTTTAAGCCATCAAATTCAATATTTACAAGAACAATCCCATGCTTGGTTCTAAAACTCCCGGCCACACAAGGAACAGTTTACTTCTGACTTCAGCCCATAACAAGAAAAACGTAGGCTTGTGCCTTACTCTTTAAAAAAAAAAAAAACCGGAATAATAAATATATTAATAGCTTAAAAAGAAAAAGAAAAAAAACCACAGCTCATTGCAGGTGGCCCCCTCGCTCCCGTTGTCGAGCGGAATAAAAGCCCATTTTGCCGGGCCGGCGGCCCTGCAGCTGCGGGCCTGTAACTTTAAACCTGGCCTGAGCTCAGCGCGCGGTGCGGGCCAAACAGAGCCGGAGGGCGGGCCCAGCGCGCGGGGCAGGGACCACCTCACCGCGGCCCGCTCCCCGCCCTCGCCCGCAGGGATATATGCTGACTCGGCGCCGCAGGTCCCCGCCGCGAAGTCGCCCCGCAGCTGCCCCGCGCCCGGCGCCCCGCTCCGCCGCGTCCCCCGGCCCCGCTCCGCCGCGTCCCCCGGCCCCGCTCCGCCGCGTCCCCCCGGCCGGCCTGTGGCCGCGGAGCCGCCGCATCTGCCCCCGGCTCAGAATCCTGCCGCCCGGCGCCCCCGGGAGAGCAAGTCGGCCGCCAGGATGTGGAAGGTGCCAGTTCTGCTCTTCGTTTTGGGAAGCGCATCGCTCTGGGTCCCGGCAGCAGGAGGTAAGACCCGGGCAAGTGGCCTCCTGCAGTGGCGGGTGGGGACGAGCGAGCAGGCACTTGTGGAATGCCCGGGCCTGGCATTCGAGGTTGTGCCGGAGAGCGCGGGGCAGCTGGGGCTGTGCGCGCGCGAGTGGCTCAGCGCCGGGAGGGGGGCGGAGAGGCGGCGGGTTAGCGGGTGCCAGGAGGAGCCCCGGGGTCCGCTCACGGGAGATCGAATGCCCACGCCTCGGGAGAAACTGTCCCGGTGGGATCTGGAGGGACATTCAGGGCGGCAGGACCGGGGAGGAGGGTTCCCCCTGCCCCAGCGGCCCTGGCTCTCGTGGGACTCTGCCCGGTCTCACGCGCTGTGCGCCAGCATGTTGGACACACTCGGGACCCCATCGCTGGCTGGAAGAGGCCTCCCTTACCCTCTTTAGAGAGGACAGTGGGCGCGTGGAAAGAGTCCAAGTGGGGCCTTCTGAGAAGTGTAAGGAGTGTTCTGGACTTTGAGGTTTAAGTGGGTTTGGGGCCATGCGTTGAACTTGGGTAACAATGTCAAGTGACTGAATTAGTGTTGGTGACTCCTTGGACTTTAAATGTTCTTGATCTGATGATGGAGGGGGAGACACCGCCTGCCCCATGTACACATCTTTCCTTCCTCTTTGTCCTTTTATTTCCCTTTCTCCTGCCTTGCTTCTTTCTGCCCAGTTGCTATGTTGGTGGCTTCCATGAACATCTCTCAACATTTTGTTTCTTTTCTTGGGTCTTTATTTTTCTGTTTCCCCAATAGAATATAAACTCCATATGGTTGAGCATGTGGATTGGGGGGAAAAAGTAGAATACAAGCTCCAGAAGACACAGCTACATCTAGCCTTGATCCCTAGGGCCAAAGCTATGTCTGGCACATAGTAGTTGCTCACTAAATGTTAGATGAAGGAATTATAAACTAACTAGTGATCTTTGGGGCTGGAGGTTGCAGAGCTGTGCTCTGAAAGGTAAACTCTCAAATTTTCCAAATTGAGGATCAAGGTAGGCCTAGGCCCAGGGGAATCCTTCTTGGAGAGGGAGTAGTTTACAGGAGGGGTGGGCCTCAGCTGAGCTTCTGCAATTCCATGCAGACAGAAATACCCAGCCTTAGGGAAATTATATGGCGTGTACTGCTCTGGGCTGGGCTGTCTGTTCTGAAGAGACTGAGCAACTAACTTTCTTTACAGGGGCCATGGGCTATTCGTGGCAGTCCTATCTTTGGAACTTCTCTTTCCACCGGAATATATGGAGTTCTGTATTTCAGTTACATTTCCTTTTTGGCGAGACAGTGTGCACATCGCACCACGCTGTGCTCACCAGTGCAAAGGGGGGGAGGTCCCTGACCTGAGCCTCGTCCCAGCCCTGCCGGGACAGCAGCTGGGCAACGTCCTCGTTTTTCACCCAGGGAAGCCTTAGCTGTAATTATCTTAAGCCAGGTCCTGAATGTCACAGGTACTCCTAAAAGGTGGTGTTAAACTTTGTCTGAAAATACCCGCTTTGGCTAAAGAAAGAAGCCCCGCCTGGGCTTTGTGGGGGGCTGGCTGAGTGTGGACGGAGAGCCCAGCCCAGCCCGGCTGCTGGCAAGGAGCAGAGGCCCAGCGGGGCCTTTGTCTGAGATGAACGCGTGAGAGGACTTGAATATGGATGAATAACTTCACTGAGCTGAGCTTTTGTTGGCTGTGGTTGGGGAGCTGGGCTGAGGGGTAATTATGGTGATGAATGTTATTATCCTCCTCTTAGGATCCTATGCCCTACTGGGCTTCCCTCCTTTGGGGGTTATAATCCGGTTCAGTTTTATAATCTGGTCCCATGTGTCATTTCCTTGGATGTTAGTGGATTCAAAGGAGGTCTGTTGTCCACACATCTGGCATTTTCCTCAACTGTCAGGCCGCACCCTCACTCTGAACTTTCATCTGAAATGAGGCCTCTCCTGCAGACAGTTTATTTTGTGAAATTCTGCAAGCTGCTGCTTGCTACTAACTCACATGTGCTTTTCCGGGACCAATCCACCCAGGATTAATCATGCGGCAAACAAATTTCCCTGTGATTTCCCCGAAACTCTTGGCAGTTTTGGAGGCCTTGAAATCTTCATGAATTGCTAGGAGTTGTTGTTGCATTTGAGGCATTTAATGAAATGGGGTCTGTTAGAGGCCTCGTGAGGGAGGCAACTCTGGCCATTACACTGGTGTGTAACTTCCAAAATCCATTCGGTATAGGAAAGCACATTTTAAAAAATGTGCCCCGGCATGAGAAGGCTAAGTCTAGGTATGGCCAACAGGACTAAGCAACTCCCCTCTCTGGTTCCTGTAAAATGAGCAGCAACTCTATACCATAGAATTATAAAGACCCCAAACCTTGGCGTGACAGTGTATAGTCCAGCAAAGAAGGAAGAACACTACCCCCTCCCGTTTCCATCCGCAACCATGTGCTGGGATGGTTGTCCCAGCTGGCCGCAATGTCCCCAGCTATCTCTTTTAATTGTCACAACTCTTATAAATTATACGCTATTATCTCAGAAGATGCCAGAACTGGGATTCAAAAATGGATCTAACATCAAGTCTCAAACTCTTTTTACTACACTCCTCTGCTATATTAAAAAACAAACAAACAAAAAAACACAGAGGTTGAACTTGAAATTGAAGGTTTAATCTTACTTTAAGCCCCTTGAAGGTGAAAACAAAAGTTTTCTAAAGATACAAAAGTTCCTTTAAATACTCCCCGTAATGTTTCCATAAGAATGAAACTGTCACAATACATTAAAATAGGATTCATTGGCTGGGTGGCTCTTGCCTGTAAGCCCAGCACATTGGGAGGCGGAGGCGGGAGGATCGCTTGAGGCCAGGAGTTTGAGACCAGCCTGAGCAAGATGGCAAGACCTTGTCTCTTAAATAAATAAATAAGTAAAAGTTAGCTGGGCGTGGTGGTGCACACCTGTAGTCCCAGCTGGGGAGACTGAGGCAGGAGGATCGCTTGAGCCCAGGAGTTTGAGGTTGCAGTGAGCTATGATGATGCCACTGCACTCTATCCCAGGAAACAGAGTGAGACCCTGTCTCTAAAGGATTCATTAACTCATTCTACAAATAGTTATTAGGCATCTCCTGAGTGCTCGGCATGTTGCTGGATGTAGGGTTTGAACTGCATGCACTTTTGAGAGAGGCATGCCGCACATTATAAAGCATCCTCTGTGGGCCTCGCCAGCAAAGCAGTGAACCTGCACTTCAGATTCCACTGGCTTATCGGAATATTTGTCATAGTTCTGGCTTCTGAGAGCAGGCATGCCAGGTTACAACTTGTGGAAATGTGGGGGAGGACAAGGAGGGAGAGAGAACTCAAATACGCGGCGTTATTACCCTTGTGAAACTCATTTGAAGAATCTGATGAGATCCTGTAGGGCGGTCCAAGGAAGCCATGCCATTCCTGCCACCCTGAACCTCCCAGGGAAATATCCAGTGCGCGTGTTCTCTGGTTGGGAGACAGTCAAATAACTGAGGGTGCTGGGGGAGCTTCTAAAGGCAAGTCAGCCGGTGCCACGACTCGTCTCGGGATTCGCATGTGGCGGGCAAGCGATCAAGCCCCTTTCCATTGGGATTTTGAATCCTTTCTCTATTGGTTTCTTACAAATTTGGGGGGAAGGAAAGTGATCAGGCGTTTTATCCGAGGGATCAGAGAGAAAGCCAGGTTAGAGAACAACTGGAATTCTGCCAGATCCATCCAAGGCAGGAAAACAAGGTGGCTATTTCCTTCCCACGTGTCTAAACCAGCCTGTTGGCGGGCGGCCAGGTGAGGGCAAGTTCCCTGCAGCATCGGAGGTGGATGGGCTCACGCTCCTTCCTGTCTGGCCCAGTGTCTTTGCTTTGCGGATTGCTCAGAGTGGATGGATTTATCCTTTGAATGAATCAAGCCACGTCCAGGGCTAGACCTGCAAACTTGGCTGAATCTTTCATGTTGTTTTTTGAGAAGCTGCAAACATTGTTAGGGCAATGCTAAATTTACTGCAGGAAAGAAAAAAAAAAAAACTACGAAAGGGAGAATCACTTTTCCAGAGGAAGATGTGCTCTTGACCTCTGCCCAGAGGGACAGAGCTGTAAAGTGCCCCAAGCTACAGAGAGTGACCAACACTGAGCCACCAGGTAATAATTGCCTGTTGTTAACATTTGTAGCGTGCAAGGATGAGCCAGTTACGGAGCGTGTAAATGGGAGGCAGGGAAGGGTCATGATGGAAGATTTGTAAACATGTTATTGAGGAGAACAGGGTGTTTCCCAGGATTCATCAGAGTGTCTCCATCCAGGAGAATAAAACACAACGCATGTAAGAGAAGCCGTGATCCAGCGAATGGTGTTCTTCCCAAAGGAGGGGGGAGTCCGTTTGCCTGGAATCTAGAAAGGGAGAGGAAAGGCACAAGGATGTGTTGATGTTAAACCTGCCCTGCCCGCGGAGTTCATGGATTCAACAAGTATCTATGGAGTAGCTGCTGTGTGAGCCAGGCGGTGTGGAATGAGGCGAAAGTTATCCCCTCTTATAGCTGGTAGGAAAGATATCGGATCTGGTGGCCGCGAGTATTCTGATCTTAGTGCATGCAGGTGGCTCTGTGATGAATCAGAGATCTCTGTTCTGTCATAGTCTGGAAATGTATTCCACCCAACAGACCCACCTTTTGCTTTTGTCCTAAATAGACCTACCAACATCTTGGGTATTTAGCTCCTGAGAAGAGCTTGTCTTGGATAGCAAATATATGCACAGGTACTGATAAACTATTTTCTGTCCTAAACTGTTTGATTTCCTGTCCTCTTGTGAGCTTGGCTAATGTGAAACAGTTTCATCTGAGCCAAATTGCTCCATGAGATTAAATATTAATCTGCAAAGGCTAAAGGATCTAGATTCTGAATTTGTGGTGTTAATAGCAGTAACAAGGCCGGGCATGGTGGCTCACACCTGTAATCTCAGCACTTTGGGAGGTTGAGGTGGGAGGATCGCTTGAGGCTAGGAGTTCCAGACCAGCCTAGCAACATGGCAAGAGCCTGTCTCTACAAAAAATAGAAAAATTAGCTGGGCATAGTGGGGCGTGCCCGTAGTCCCAGCCATTCAGGAGGCTGAGGCATGAGGATCGCTTGAGTCCAGGAATTCAAGGCTGCAGTGCACTATGAAGGTACCACTGTATTCCAGCCTGGGTGACAGAGTGAGACCCTGTCTCTAAAAATAATTTTTTTTAAAAGCAGTAACACTATAGTAACAGCTAATATACCCTGAGCACTGAGCAACCACTTACCAGCCTTGTTTCATTCAGTCGTCACAAGCAGCCCACAAGGTGGGAACTACTCGTATGGTATAGATGAATTAAGAGGCTCAGTGAGGTTCGGTAACTTACACACAGACTGAGCTAGTAAGTGGCAATGGTGAGACTTGAACCCAGGCAGCTCAACCCCGTGGCCCAGGCCCCTAACCACTCAGATGATTATGTATGTACCGAATACTGGGGGGTATGGAATTGAAGGACACTGTCCCTGCTCCCTGAAGCATTTACAAAGCACACATGTTAAGTTAGAGAGGAAGCATAGGTGTGATCACAGCTCACGGAGACAGGTAGGACAGACAGGTGCATGATGTATATGTAGAAAAAACATACAGGGTGGCATAAAATGGCATGTCCTGAGCAGCACATGCCACTGTCCATTACTAGGAGTTCGGGGATGAGAGATTCTTGTGGCTGAGAGGAGCTGGGGGTGTCCTTACGAGGAAGATGGGACTTGATCTTGGCTATGAAAAATGGTGGGATTGGTTGGACAAGGTGGCAGGGAAGGGCAGTCAAGTAGAAGAAACCACTTGATCAAAGGCACGGAAATGAGACCAGAGGGTTTTAGGTGGGAAGAGGTATGGCCCTCAAGGGCTGGGAAGAGCAGTGAGGGCTGCTGGATTTGGGGGCCTGGGGAGTTGGGGAGTGGCAAGAAACTGGGGAGACGAATGAGTGCATGTTGAGTGGGAGAAGTGGGCCTTTGTCTATAGGTAGCAGGCAGTCGGAATGGGAGTGGGGCGCTGTGAATAGTGGTTGTCTGAAAAAAATGGTGGGGGAGCCACATGCGATTGTGGGACCGGTCCAGGGGTTAGGGGGAATTAGGAGGTAAAGAGACCAAGTGTGGTGACAACAGATGGGGGACTAAGACCCAGCTTTGGGGGAATAAGAGCCAACAAGACTTGCAGCTCAGTATTTTCTGACTTCTTATTGTTCACCTCTTATAACACTTGTCACTATATTACATTTTTTATTGATATACACATATCATAAAATTAAGCCCTCCCCCCCTCATTTTTTTTGGAGATAGGGTCTCACTCTGTTGCCTGGGCTGGGCTCACCGTAGCTCACAGCAACCTTAAACTCCTGGGCTCAGGCGATCTACCCACCTCAGCCTCTCAATAGCTGGGACTACAGGCATGTGCCACCATGCCTGGCTAATTTTTCTATTTTTAGTAGAGACAGGGTCTCACTCTTGCTCAGGCTGGTCTTGAACTCCTGACCTCAAGCAATCCTCCTTCCTCGGCCTCCCAGAGTGGTAGGATTACAGCACTTGTTTTAATTATTTGTATCCATATGTTGCCGCATAGAGAAGAAAGCACTTCAAAGAGCACATGGTAGCTACATAGTAAATGTTTGGCAGGACAAGGGGGGGTACACAGGGTGACCTGAGCCTTTTGGTGGGAATGACAAGAAAGCAGATGATAGAAATGTAAAAATCAGGCAGGAAGGAGGAGAGGTTAGGAATCCACTTGGCAAGAAGGAGTAGGATTATGCAGTGTGTTAGATACAGCGAGTTTGCAGTAATGGTAGACGCCTAATTTACTGTATCTGATGCGTACCTGGGGAGAGCCTACCAAAGTGCCATCAGAGGTAAGCCCCACGGATAAAGCTTGCTGCCTAAATTTCCCACACACCAGAGCGAAGAGAGAACGATGTCAGGGAAGGTCAGAAAAGATCCTCCTATCCTGTAAAACTATTTAAAAAATCTACCGAGGCACACACACAGCTCCCTAACCCGGCGCAGGATCAAGGCCAAGGGAGCTGGTGGGAACAGCCACGCCGCACATTCCTGCAGGCCTCGTCCTCCTGGGCGCACAGCTGGGCTGTCTGAGCCGCACGGGGGACGCTGAGGTCACATCCAAAGGGGCTCCTCTCCTCGCTCTTGCAAAATCAGGGCCTGCTCAGCTGATGGCTCCGAGTGAATCAGAAGCTCAGGTTTCCGTTCTGTTTCCGAGCAGATGGCAAGTGCTGCCCAGACACCCCTCATGCCGCCGCGGTGGGAGGCTCTGCTCTGGGGCGGCACTTCCAGAGGAGGTTTTCGTGGGTTCAGTGGCTGAGGCACCAAGGGGTCCTGCTTACCAGGCGGACTTGCGTATGCAACTCCAGCCCCGCTGAGCTCCAGCCAGATGATTACAGAGGTGTGATTCCAGTCTACAAAACTGTGAACTCATTTCCTCTTCCACCGAAAACTTTCCGCTCTTAGTCAAGAGAGAGAGACGTCTCCAGGTTGGGCAATCTTGGTTGAGGCTGTAATCCGGAGTTCTGAGCCCTGTTTGTGCTTGGGGGCGAGTGGGCAAGTTGATTCACTCTCCTGAGCCCTGATAATAGGAGTATCGCTCCTCCGTTCAGCAGCAGAGACTATGCTAGTGGCCGGGCCGGGGAGCTACAGCAGGGTGAGATGTTGCCCTCCAGGGACTTACAGAGGACAGCAGGGAGAAAGCAGTAGATGCCAGTGTGTTAGCAAATCCTGTTTTGGTTTAAAGATTACTTCTCTTGGCACCTGGAAAGAGCTGTGAAGGAAGGGCTTTTACCTGGGCCGAGAAGGGTAGCGTTTGATGGAGTTGAAAGACCAACCTGCAGGTGCCCTGAGCTGCCAGCCTCCATGTCCTGCAGAAGCCACCACCAGACAGCAGCTCCATCAACTCCAGCCTTTTCTTTGGGGAGTAAAGAAGAATATGAGGGGAGGAGGGCGAGAGTGACCAGTAGCCGTGAAGGCTGTGTGACACGGTGGGTGGTTAGGAGCGTGGCTTGGGAGTCTGAGAGATCCTGATGTCTAGTCGCTGTGTTGCAGTTTACTGAGCCTCTCAGCCTCCCCACGCCCAGCTAAAAAGTTTGCAAGGCTTTTGTAAAGATCAAGAGAACATGTGTGACACCATTATGCACATTCTCCCATAAATGCAATAAATAGCAGCGTTATTAAAATACCTCTTGGGCCGTCAGGGAGATTAGATGCAAAGCTCTGTGAAAGGTACACAGGAGGTCTCAGTTCCTTTCCCCCTTCAAAGGGGAGAGAGGATGGATCTGGAGGGGTAGCCTGGAGTTGTGTCTCAGGGGTCTTATGTCCCTCACCTTCATCCTGCCCAGGGACTTAAGGTGGCTCCTTGCTACTGAAATGAAAATCGAGTCCCTATCTGTCATTGGCCCCTCTTCTTTCTTTATTGCCCAGGTCAGCTGCAGAAACCTTCAAAATGCTGCCTTCAGCTTTGGGAGGTGACCCGTCAGGTGGGGTAGGGGGGGCACATCTTACTTAAAACTCCAGGAAAACTTTGGGACATTTTGCAAACTGTCTCCCCCTTTTGATGTCAAGGGATCTGCTCCAAGTCTTACGTGTAGGATTTCTCCGGATCTCTTTAGAGGAACCAGTGACACTTGTCTGACCTTCTCAGCTTTGATCTGTTTCTCTGACATTTTATGGAAGAGGGACACGTCCCACGGGCCGACGGCGCGTGGTTAGGTCTCATCTCGTCGCTGGCCTTGGCCTGCTGAGGTCGACAAGACCTGCCACTGTCACAGCGCGCAGACCTGCCGCCAGTCACGAACCATCAGGTGGCAGGTGGGCAGCCCAGTTCATCCCTATGGGCGCAGTGTTCTGTCTCTGGCCGTGCTGTCTCTTTCGTTAGGGGAGGGCATGCAACAACCCTGGGGGGAAGCCCAGTGCCTGATGGCAGGAGTGTTATAGTCCAGGGGTAATTTAAAGGAAACGTCCTACCTGGCTGTAAATGTACTTACGCAGTCACTCAACAAACGTCTGCTAAATAACGTCTGCTCCCAAGGTGCCAGTGACTGGGAATAGGGGCAGTGCAGGTTCAGGTAGCAGTATTCGTGCCTGGAAGAAAATTTAGTGAGTCTTCATCTCTGTGGGGTGCTGAGTGACAACTGGCCAAAGCCTCCTAGGAGTTGCCTAGGTTCATCAAGAGTCGTCTAGATTTTCCAGGGCCGAACTTTTGATCCAGTATGCAACTTACTAGGATCCACGGAAGGGGTGTGGGGGTAACCCACTGGCCACATCAGTGATTGTGTTGACCACACCCAGTGTCTGCCAGGGGTCGGGGCCACACAGCTCTATGTTAGGGAATGGCTTTCTTTGTGCAGAGAAGCTTTGGAACTTCAAAGGTTGGTGGATGCATCAATATCCCAGAGAAAGGCTTCGACACTAGGTCAGGAGATGGGACTGAGGGGTAACTCTAATGATGTGGTCTGTAGAAGTTCTAACACCTTCCTCCTGGTCGCCAAACCCACTTCGCGGTAGCTAAGGGGAGCACCAGACAGCTACATCTGGGGCACTTTTGAACTGAACTGAAGGACTGTGTAGGGCTTGGAGAGCCTCGGTGACCACAGTGGGTGGTCGGCAGAGTGCTAGAAAATGCTGCAGGCTGGCACCTTCCTACAAGTCTCAAGTGTGTTGATTTTCAGGCTTCAGGGCACCGATTGGAGACACGATAGAAAAACAATATGCAAAAGCCCCTGTCTGGGCAAAGGAGCAGAAGTGGGTGTTTTTGCTTTCCAAGTAGACATTCCTTGGGAGCATTACTTTATCTCAAATGTAACTGGGAGGGAGGGTGCTAGAATTAATTGTTTATTAGTTATCCTACAGTTTCCCCTATAAAGGAGAACCAGAAATCCCTAGTAGGTCATTTTAAAAGAAGAGAAAGAACATTCTACCTCTCGATGATCCTAAGAGTCATTCCAAGGCCTTTTAGTCATCCATCTACAAAGGCATAGTTGTGCTTTTACCCGCTGACGCAGTCCGAGATACTGGAAAACACCAGGCAGCGTGAAAGACTGCCTTCTTCTGTTGGCTAACGCCGCAGGTTTGCTTTGAGAATCCTGAGGGTAACTCAGCTTGTGCCTTGTTTATTTTTGAAATCTAGTTGTACCATTTCAAGATAAAATGCTGTTGAAACTGCTCGTGCAGCCCTCAGACTGGGAAGCTGCAGTTTGGCAGAAGCAGGAGTGGGAGGAACTTCTTCTCCCTCACAGAAGCTCTTTGCCTAAACTTTGCAGAGAGCACTTTTACAAATGTCCTAATAAAACAAGAGGAGGTCATCATTAGTAAGGGACTCAGCATCACACAGGGGCATCCTGTGTTATTTGGTAGATCCATTTCTACCCTAGATGTTCATCAACAGAGCTGTGAGAGATGGTGAAGTGACTTCTCTGGGGTTTCACATTGTTTCTGACTGCCAGTGGGTAATAATGACATCAAATGCTTCCCAGCCATTACTTGTTGCAGGTCTTTCCCTCCCCACTAACTGTCCTGGTGCAGGCACCACGCACTTTCACCGGGACCACAAAGAGAGGATGCATCTGCTTGCTGGCACCTGCCCTGATATATACTCCATTCACTCACCCGAGTCCAAGGTGGCTTCTTGGACTCAAGCGAAGTCACCTCCCTACTCAGCATCTCTTGGCTCTTCCTTCCACAGTCCAGATGAAGTCAGGTTCTACCAGGCTGGCCCTCCATACCTTCCCAATCTCATCTCCTACTGTTCTCACCCCCCGGTCTCTGGCCACACCACGTATGCTTCCGAGTGTGCAGCGCCCCATGGTCATTCTGGGCTTTAGGGTCAGTTAGCACCAGCTCTTCCCCTACCTGGAGTCCAGCTGTTCATTCAGCAGCTACTTGCTAGCATTGCGCCAGGTATTTTAGGCAATGGGGACATTGAGATAAAACAGCCTTTACTGAGCTTATGTTCTAGCGGGACACACTGTTAGTGAACAGATGCCCTGGTGAGGAGTAAGTGCTCGGGTGTGTGAGTGGAAGGGGCAGGGGTGCTCATTTAAATGGCTGGTCCAAGAAGGTGCCCTTGGAGCAGAGGTGTGTAGGGGGCGAGGGGACACTGATCTGTCTTCCTTCTTTGCTTATTGTGAGTCCACGCCACCCCTCCAGCACTCAAGTCCGTAGGAGTAGAGACCTTGCCCCGTTCACACCTCTGTCTCCAGTGCCCAGAATGGGACCCAGCACATAGTAGGTGCTCAATAAAGGTTTGTGGAAGGAATGCAAATGCTAGGAGCTGGGGGATATAGAGATGAACTCATAAAGGCTCCAGTCTTGATTGATGCTGCTGCCTTAACTTGTACAGCGGAGAGGAGCGATGTATTTCTATCAAGGAAGTACATCTTTTTAAAGCCAATCGCACCCTACGTCTAATCTGCCACTTTTATTTTTTTTTAATTTGAGACAGGGTCTTGCTCTGTTGCCCAGGCTAGAGTGCAGTGGCATCATCATAGCTCACTGCAACCTCAAACTCCTGGCCTCAAGCAATCCTCCTCCCTTGACCTCCCAAAGTGCTGGGATTTTACAGGTGTGAGCCACAGCACCTAGCCCTAATCTGCCACTTCTGAAAGCTTAGATTCTCCCAGATTTTTCCTAGTAGAGGACACATTTGAGGAAGTCAAGATTGTGTTCATTGAATAAGACTAGAAGATTCTAACAGGATGGGATTGTGTAAGAGGCCGTAATATGCCGAGGAAGCATTTGCTTCTGACAACTAGAAATACAATTTACGGGAGGATGAGGATGGGGGGCAGAAGAAGGGGGGAGGTCAGACCCCAGGGAGTGAGGCAGTAGGCGCTTTAGCCTGGAGCTGGGGAAGAACACATCACAGGAGCGAAGCTGCTTTTTGGCCCTGTGTTGGTTGAGTCCACGGATGCCTGGCTGCGTATCTACTCATGAATCTGGTGAATTTGGCGGATCATTTAACTTCTGACTTTGTTAAACAATTATTCTGACCCTTGTTTAAATGGTAAGGAAGACTTTATTCAAGACTACTCTAATGAGGAGTATTGCAATAGCAAAGAGATCAAGTTCAACTCTGACTACAGGACAAGTAGGGATATATAGCCAACAGGCAGAAGGGGGGTGTCCTTGGATAGAAAATTTCTAGGAGCAGACATTAAGGGCATGGGATTGTTGCTAGACTGGCCTAACAGGATTCTTGCTAAAGGTGGGCCCAAGGCCTAGACATCAAAGGTGGGAGTGAAGAACTTGCTTAGATATCCAGGGCGGGGCATCCTCTCTGTTGTACAGAGACGGGCATAGGAGTCTGAGATTGGGACTTAATTCAGAAGAGGGTTCAGAGGAGACAGATAAAAATTTGGTCAAGGAGAGAGTCTTTGCCAACCTCAGTTTCCTTGTCAAGTGGGGACAACAGTGCCACACAATCCATCCACAGGGCTGTCGTGAATTAAAGACACCATGTAAACCCTGCACTGCTGAACAAACTGTGAGCGAGAGCATTATTGTGATGACGTGGCGCCTTCCACATTAAGTAGAACTTACGACACTGCACCGGAGCCGAACTCAGACAGACCCCACGTGCACCTGTTTGAGGAGCCCACTTTTTAAAATTCGAGACAGAGTCTCCCTCTGTCGCCTGGGCTAGAGTGTGGTGGCGTCAGCCTAGCTCACAGCAACCTCAAACTCCTGGGCTCAAGTGACCCTCCTGCTTCAGCCTTCCTGGGTAGCTGGGACTACAGGTGTGCACCACCATACCTGGCTAGTTTTTTCTATTTTTAGTAGAGACAGGGTCTCACTCTTGCTCAGGCTGGTCTCAAACTCCTAACCTCAAGCGAATCCTCCTGCTTTGGCCTCCCAGAGTGCTAGGATTACAGGTGTGAGCCACTGCACCTGGCCAGAGTAGCCCACTGTTCCTCCTCACTCTCTACACCCAATTTTATTCTAGCTTCGTCCTTGGCACTCGTTTAACTCAGCAGCAGTCGGCAGATATGAGGAGGAAGAGGGAGTTGATAGTGAAGAAAGCGGATTTGGAAAGAGGTGCTGCAGAGTCTGCAGATGGGGTCGTGTGTAGAGGGGCCATCAGCCATATCCAGGCCATTGAAGCTGGACTTTCTGTCGAAGAGTTTCTGTGACTCTGACACAGTACTTGCAAGAAGAGATTTGTCTCAGTGAGAGCGAGTTTTCAAGCAGTGGGGAAAAAAGGATTTATTGGGACAACTGGCTAATCTGTTGGGGGATATCAAATTATATTCCTATTTTACATAATAGTTCCAAATAAGGCAAACAAATATTAAATGTGAGAACAAAACCATAAGGAAAGGATAGGTGAATATTTGTATAGGATCTTGAGGAAAGGTTGGGAAGTGTGAGGTTAAAGAGAGAAAAGAAGCTTAGGAAGTTTGATTACTGACAGCTTGCCATTTGCAAAACAGATGCAAATGCCATCTAGTCCAAATGACATATTCTTAAGGTATAAAGAGTGCTTACAAGTTGGGATGTCATAAGAGAAAAACAGTCACAAAAAGAAGACATTCCAAATGGCCAACAAACAGATGGAACAACTCACCACCACAAGTCAGAGAAATGTAAATAAAACCAAAAGATTGAAAACACTTATTCAAAAGACATTGATCAAGAATTTGGGACTCATTGAATCTTAAATTTAGCTGATTAGTTAAAAAAAATTTTTAGGAGTATTACAATACGATTACAATAAAATCCCAATTTAACATTGCATCTAAATTCTAAAACTTTTTTAAAGAAATGCCATTACACAATGTGAGCAATCTAGAATAATATTTTAGAGCTATATTAAACTTTAATGCAAAGATAAAAATGATTCATAATGAACAACTTTATATAAATAAGCATTACTTAAGTCCTTATTCTCAACATTAAGAACCTTAAGGTAAATTTGGGTAGTATAAACTTTGGCCTAGGCTTTTTTTTTTTTTTTTTGAGACAGTCTCACTCTGTTGTCTGGGCTAGAGTGCCATGGCGTCAGCCTAGCTCATAGCAACCTCAAACTCCTGGGCTCAAGCGATCCTCCTGCCTCAGCCTCCCGAGTAGCTGGGACTACAGGCATGTGCCACCATGCCCGGGTAATTTTTTCTATATATTTTTAGTTGGCCAGTTAATTTCTTTCTATTTTTAGTAGAGCCGGGGTCTCGCTCTTGCTCAGGCTGGTCTCGAACTCCTGACCTCGAGAGCAATCCTCCCGCCTCGGCCTCCCAGAATGCTAGGATTACAGGCGTGAGCCACCACTGCACCCAGCCCTGGCCTAGGTTTTTACAGAATAACAATGAATTCCAAAGTAAATGGATGGGGTACTGCCACGTTTGGAAACTTCCATTGGTTCTGACTCCAATGCGGAGGCCGGGCGTGGCAGGAAAAGGTGTTCATGGGAGTGTGAGAACACGCTTCGCCTGGACCCACCCTATGTGCCAGGCCATGGATATTGGTTTATAATCGTGGATTCATTGTTCTGCACTCCTATAAACAGCTGTGTGTGTGCACACGTGTACCCTGTGTGTGTGTGTGCATGTTTGTGTGCCAGCGCGTACTCTTGTCTTAGGAAAAAAAGTCTTGGAGAGTGAAGGCATCAGTGCATTTGAATTTCATGAGTGAAAGGAAAAGGACAGGAAAAGGATGTCAAATGCTGGCTGGAAACCCGGCAGCTGGCCTGGTAGGAACTCCTGGCCCAGAGAAGCCTCCAGCCAAGATAATAAGAGGGACAATTGAGGATCTCTTGTTAGAGATCAACTTTCCCATGGGGCCAAAAGAATGCCAGGGCAGTGAGACAAAAGACACACATCTTAATCCTGACTGTCATTCATAAAACACCCTTTGTCTGTTTAGTACTTGGCTCTGTGGGCCAAGGGCAGGAAAGAACATTAAGGAATTTTTATCAAGTTGTGCTTTCAATGAACTGAGCTTTCTATGAAAGAATCCAAACCAACTTCATTCAGTCGTTGTTGGTTTTTTTTTTTTTTTTTGCCTTTTTTTCCCCAATGGGTTAAGTTTGAGATGCCGTATGGTAAGTGATTCTGCTGAACAGCTCCAGAAAACATTTTTAAAAAATCGATTTTTTTAACTAAGTTCAAACGAGGGGAGGAAGAGAAGAAAATGGGTTGCTTGGTTTTCCCCTGGAGCTTGATAAACACATTAAACATGCGGCTGCACCACAGTGGTACATTCTTGTGGGCGCCAATCACCAGCCCTCCCCCACCCCAGCCAAAGGCCACAAGGGGAGCCGTGCCATTTGCAAGCACTAAGGTAGTCAGTTATTATTGCCAACTGGTAAAAGCCTTTCCCCCTCAGATAAAAAAATAAATTCCTATGCTTCGGTGGGGATTGGGACACTAGAACCAAAGAGAAGGCTCACAGGACAAGCGAATTGCCTTTGGAGGCTTCCTCCCTCTAGATCTCAGCAAAGAAGTTAGGACAGCTGGGCTGTCTCAGGTGAGGGGAAAATAAGGTAGCTGAAGGCGAGGAATGGGCTGCTGGCGTGAGTGCTGCCTAGATATAAACATCTGCTCTTTCATTGCACAAAGGAGCCTCCCAGCTCCCCTCCCCCTTGCTCCTGGGATGCGTGTATGCCTGCTTATTTTGCAACTGTGTTTAGTCATGGAATTTCCAGCGCCACTCGAGTCTGAGGAGGAAGCCCGTGGCCAATGAGTCAGATTTTTAACTCGTGAAAAGGGTTGTTTGATGAGTTTAGAGATGATGCTTCAAGGCACAGTCACAGTTAGTTCCAGTCATTGCAACAGAGGTTGAAGAAGAGGACACTCTGATGATCTGCTCTATTCCCCATCATGGAATTCGGCCTGCTGTCTTCACCCCACCCATTCCCTGCTCCACGGAAACCTCTCTCATTGGCACGAGCAGTCATCCTTCCAAATGTTCGTGCAGAAAAGCCAGGGCCAGGTGAGGTCTCATTAGTTTCAGCTCTTCACGTGCTAGGATTCCTCTTGGTATCTCGGTATCTCTAAGAATATGACTGACCCTCCCTCCCCTGTACACAGTAACCCTAACTAGGATAAGAGGTTACTGTGGAATCTGTGAGGTCTGTGGTCTGTGTCTCTGTGGAATCCGTGAGGTCTGTGGTCAGAGCCGATGGTTCTAATCATTCTACGTGGATGGCAGTCTCAAAATTAAATGGAGAGATAGCTTGATTTTAGAAAGGCGGAGACCCCAATTTTGGCCATTGTGATACAGTGGGTTTGCACAGAGCCTGGAAATGGGTGTTTTGGAAATCTTTCCAGGTGACTATAATTGAAAATTTGTTCAGGTCTAGGTGATATCCTATTAACCTGAATACCTTAATTCATTGCATGAAATGGCAGCAGGAAGAATCTGGTTCCTTAGTGAAAAGGAAAGATGCACAAGCCCCTGTCCAGGGCCCTCAGCGGGAGCCCAGGGCAGGGCTGGCTGCTGCACTGTTCTGTGTTTCCATCTTCCTTTGCTTTGCAATGAATATAACTTGGCCACTGTGTGGGCCAGAGGTGGTGCCGTAGGAGAATGGTTTGGTTCCTGGCACTGTGGTAAGCCAAAAAAATGACCAATAAATAAGTAAATAAATACAGTTCTCATGAGAAATGGGAGAGAAGATAATCTGACCGTAGCTGGCCTGTGAGATCTGCTCACATGATTTCCGCCTGAAGCCCTGACTTAATCTTTCTTCTTCAGCCAGCACGAACCGGCCAGAAGATGACATTGAGACTCCAGGTGTAGATGTGACAACCCCAGCTATAGAAGATGTGACAACCCCAGGTATAGAAGATGTGACAACCCCAGGTATAGAAGATGTGACAACCCCAGGAGCCACTGAAGAGCCCTCTAAGCCTGCTGGCCCCACAACCCCGGTGAGTGTCCTGGGAAGAGAGGCATTTGCTCCATAGGCCTGTGGTCACACGCAAGGGTGTATAGCCTATGTGATACACACTTGTTAGAAAGCACACAAACCCCATTTCCTCTGCTCACAACAATCAACACAGAAGGCTTCTGTGACCAAATATGAGAGGGTTCCTCTCCACCAACAAGCAATAAATTCTGCAACAGACACCAGCTGGGTGTCATCTAATTCGATTCCAACACTATGTACCGGGAGATAGTGCCAGTTCCCACAGGGTGAGGGCTCAGTCCCCAAAACTCCCCACCTGCCTGCCAGACACCAGTCGCAAGTCCAGGCCCCTGACCAACCGGCCGTAAACTGGGGTTCCCAGGACCTCCGTCTTTGGGTTGGGTTAATTTGCTAGAGCGGCCCACAGAACTCGGGGTGACACTCACTCATGCGTACTGGTCTTATCACAAAGGCTGCAGGTGAAGAGGTGCACGTGGCCAGGTCTGGGGGAGGGGCGTGGAGCTTCCATGGTGCACCAGCCTCCAGGAACCTCTCCGTGTGCAGCTATCTGGAAGCTCTCCACACCCAGTCCTTTTGGGGTTTTATGGAGGCTTCATTACATAGGCCTGATTGACAACCACGTAGAAATGGGATTGGCTAAAAAGGGTATGATCTCATACTAATAGACTGAGTGGGGAGACCCAGCAAAGCCTCTCTGTCCAGATTCTTCTTGGCCTCTCTGTGCAGCGTTCTTTCCTCCAGGGTATGGGGCAGGACCCTCTTTGGAATGAGGGTCTTTTGACCCACAATCAGTTTAGAGTCCTGCCTTGCGCAGGTGAAAGGAGGGCAGGGGAAGGTCAGAGAGAGAAAGAGAGAGATTCTGTCTCCTGAGGCCTAAATTGCCCAAATATTATAACAAGGGCACTGGGACTTATGAGCCAGGAACTGGATGAAAACCAACATATATCCTAATATCACAATACTTGATATACTTTCTATATATAATATGTTGTATCTATATATCAAATCAGTGTAAGCCACCATGCCAAGAAATAGTTTTATGCCTCACAACAAAAACCACTGTGAAGTCCTCACTTGACATCAGCAATAGGTTCTTGGAAACTGCAACTTTAAGCAAAATGACATAGAGCAGGTCCTTTTTTTTTGAGACAGAGTCTCGCTTTGTCGCCCAGGCTAGAGTGAGTGCCATGGCATCAACCTAGCTCACAGCAACCTCAGACTCCTGGGCTCAAGCAATCCTCCTGCCTCAGCCTCCCGAGTAGCTGGGACTACAGGCATGCGCCCCCCATAGCCGGCTAATTTTTTCTATATATATTAGTTGGCCAATTAATTTCTTTCTATTTATAGTAGAGACAGGGTCTCGCTCTTGCTCAGGCTGGTTTCGAACTCCTGACCTCGATCTATCTGCTTGCTTCGGTCTCCCAGAGTGCTAGGATTACAGGCATGAGCCACCACGCCCGGCCGAGCAGGTCCTTGAATAAAGTCATTTTGTTATAATGTTCATGAGGAAAAAATCGGTTTCATTTTAAGTCCTATGGCTTAAAGTCACAGTTTCCAAGAATCTACCAACAATGTTAAGTGCGGACTTTCTGTACTTCCCAGTTTCGTCCAGTTAGCAGGTGGCTGGTGTGCCGGTCACAGGTGATTTGAGAAGAGAGGCCAGGGCGTCTGGAACTGGTGAGGAACCAGGTTTTTAAATGTCCAATCTGAATTAAGTGCTGATTAAAAATAAATCTTCTTTATTCATTAAATGAAAGATTCATCGTTCGAATTTAGGATTACTATTGCCATATTTCTATATTATACTAAAACTGCATTTCTTCTAAATTAAAAAACAAAATTTCCAATCTGTTACAGTGCAGTCTTTAATAAAAGTCATCGTGGATGCTGCAGCAGTATCGTTGCTATAAGGGCTTCCAAAAATGTGTCCTTAATTTCTCGCCTCACTGTAGACTGGTGATAAACATGGACCACAACTGGTCTGCAGACCACGCTGGTGTAGACTGTGTAGAATCTCAACTTACATGTCCCTAACCTAATGCATTTTAATGAACTCATACACGGCTACGGCACCTGCCATGGACAAGACAAGATGCCAGGCACTGGGGGGATTAAGGAGGTCCATGAGCCACACCCTCGAAACTTTAGGGGCCTATAATCTCACTGGCAGCAGAACAGAGGCTCCTGCCTGCCTGTGTGACCTCATGTCCCTCTCCTCCCAACCCCTACTGTCTCTGTTTCAGCCATGTCAGCCTTTCTGACCTTTGAACATACACCGAGCTTGTTCCAACTTAGGCTTTTGTTTTCTCTGCCTGGAACACTCCCCAGACCTTTCCATGGCTGACTTTTTCTCATGATTCTGAAGTTTGATATCTCAAAGATGCCTAAAGGAACCTCACCCCCACCTCCATCCACCAGTAGCTACCCTCTAGCCCTGTGGTCAGCAGTCTACTCATCAGATTTGGCCCACCGACTGTTTTTATAAATAAAGTTTTATTAGAACACAGCAATGCGTATTCAGTTGAGAATTGTCTGGCTGATTTCCTACTGTAAGAGCAGAGATGAGTAGTTATGACAGAGCCCCTGTGTCCTGCAATGCGGAAAACGTTTACCATCTGGCCCTTAGGGAAAAGTTTGCCAAATGTTAGTCTAGTCTAGTCTAGACTAGTCTAGCTTATATTTTCTTAAACTCACTTAAAGTCATGTAAAACTACCTTTTGTATTGGTTTACATGTTAAATGTTCATATTCTGCCACCCTGGCCCAGGAGCTAATCTTCAAGAGAGCAGGGAATTTTTATTACTCAAATTCCCAGGACTTGGAGCCATGCTGGGCTCATAGTGGGCACTCAGGAGCATATATTTTTTTATTGTGATAAACACATAACACAAATGAGAATATATTCAAAGGGCCTGGCACAGTAAGCTCTCAATAAAGGTTCACTATTACTCTAATGGGGGAAGAAGGGCAATGAAGGATGATATAGCCTAATACGAACCAAGTGGAAGTGACAGGGAAAAATTCAAGTTCGAGGGAGGGAAAGAACTAAAGTCTAGTGATCCAGTTTTTTTCAGAATGATTAAGACCCCAGGAAGTCAGCATGCTGAACATTTGGCATTCATCTCTGGAGCAGACTTGATTTTATTCCTGTCCTTTCACCCTTTCTGTTTGTTTGTTTTCTTGTTTCCACTTCACTTTATGCAATCATGAAATTTATGTATTTATGCTACCTTACATCTTTTTCTGTTAGAAAACAGAGAATATGTTTTAAAACAGTAGGCTTTATCTTCTCCTTTTCCTCATCTACATCTCCAATAGATGGCAACGAGTGCAAAGAGTACAGCGAGCCCTGACATCGAGGATCTGCCAACCCTGGAAAGCACGGTCCCTGCCAAAGAAGAGAGCCAGAGCACCACAGTCCCCAATGTGGCGACCAGCCGCTCCACAGGTAAGGAAACCAGTTACTCCAATAGGGGTTCATCTAATTTTGCATAACCAGTGCATTCCATGAGCAAATATAATAATCAACTGGACACATATTGGAATGCAAGAGTGAATTCTGAACCAAGCTTTTATGTGGTAGGTTTAGAATTCGATTTGTTGAGTTGCTAAATCAAAATTGACTCATTAGGTTGCTGAAGATCTCTTTCTACCTTGAATGATAACTAGTGATAATGCCCCCACACGTGAGTCGGGTAGCGACTGAGGTTGCGTTGCTGACCCTAAACTGATGTAATGTTTTTTTATTGTTTGGTTTTTTTTTTTTTTAAGACAGAGTCTCGCTTTGTTGCCCAGGCTAGAGTGAGTGCTGTGGCATCAGCCTAGCTCACAGCAACCTCAAACTCCTGGACTCAACCAATCCTACTGCCTCAGCCTCCTGAGTAACTGGGACTACAGGCATGCACCACCATGCCCAGCTAATTATTTCTATATATATTAGTTGGCCAATTAATTTCTTTCTATTTATAGTAGAGACAGGGTCTCACTCTTGCTCAGGCTGGTTTCGAACTCCTGACCTAGAGCAATCCGCCCACCTAGGCCTCCCAGAGTGCTAGGATTATAAACATGAGTCACCTCGCCTGCCTAAACTGATGTAATGCTACATTAAGAACTTTGTGTTGACACCTAGGAGCACAAAACTCAGCCAGCCTATGTAAATCTTAATAGATTCTATACTAATATAATAGTTAGCATCTTATATTGGATTCGTGTCTGCACACATGAAGCAAGAATCTGTTCTAAACCTGCTCTACCAGGACTTGGGGTTGTCCTTGTGACTCATAGTTGGCACCTCCACAGTGTGAATGGAATACCTCGGAGAGAAACTTCAGAGGAGGCCTTTGGGGCTCTGCTCTTCTTATTAATATATTTAGACCATCACTGATGACAATGAGGAAGGCTCCTTGTCAATTTAGCCATGGAAAGAGAGCACTTCCTGTTTGTAGAGATTTCTTAAGGGAAGTTAAGTCGTTTGGGCTTTTTAAAAAATATGCCCTATTTTATAGTGGTAGTGGGGGAGAAAAAGAGCAAATTCTCCAGTAACTTCAACGAGTGCTTGCTAACTTGATAAATTTTACGTAGATCATTTTATCTAGGTAGGTCTTATGTTTCCATCTCTAAAATGAAAGTAAATATAAAGATCGTGCCTAAAGCAGTCCTTCATCTGAACACCTAGAAAGTTATTCTTTATTGTTGAATATGCATTTCCAGGTCCAACCACTAATCTGGTTTTAAAAACTGTAGCACTTCTGAGGATTTAAAAAATACTTTATATTTATACCCTTATATTCATAGCAGCATTATTCACGACAGCTAAAGTATGGAAGCCACCCAAGTGACCATAGATGGATGAATGGATAAGCAAAATGTGGTCTCTACATACAGTGGAATATTATTCGGCCTTAAAAAAGAAAAAATGCTGACACTTGATACAGCATGGGTGACCCCTGAAGGCATGTTAAATGATATAAACCAATCACAAAAAGACAAGTACTGGATTATTCCACTTAGATGAGGAATGTAGAGTAGTGAAATTCATGGAGACAGAAAGTAGAATGGTGGTTGCCAGGGGCTGGGTGAAGAGAAGAATGAAACACTGCTAATTAATGGATACAGAGTTTCAGCTTTGTAAGATGAAAAGAGTTCTGGAGGTAGACAGTGGTGATGGTTGCACATCAATATAAATGTAATTAATACCACTGAACTGTACACATAAAAATGGTTAACTTGTAAATTTTATGCTATATGTATTTTAGCACAGTTTTTTAAAACTTTATAAAGTGCTTTCAAATAAAACCTAAAGCTTGCTCCAAGCTGTTAAAGCAATGATTTTTTTTTTTTTTTTGAGACAGAGTCTCGCTTTGTTGCCAAAGGCTAGAGTGAGTGCCTTGGCATCAGCCTAGCTCACAGCAACCTCAAACTCCTGGGCTCAAGCAATCCTACTGCCTCAGCCTCCCGAGTAGCTGGGACTACAGGCATGAGCCGCCATCCCTGGCTAATTTTTTTCTATATATATTAGTTGGCCAATTAATTTCTTTCTATTTATAGTAGAGACAGGGTCTCGCTTTTGCTCAGGCTGGTTTTGAACTCCTGACCTCGAGCAATCCGCCCGCCTCGGCCTCCCAGAGTGCTCGGATTACAGTGAAAGCAATGATTAACATTTAAACACCAGAGAAAACCAAGTATGGCTAAGTGAGAAAAGAACAATTAGTATGTGATCGTTGGAAAGCATTTCAAAATTTTGGAGAAGAAATGTTCATTTGTAACATGGGTTGATGGCAAATTAGCAGCAGAAAACGGAGACTTCCACATTGAATATTCTGCCATAGCAGGATACCTCTCCTCTCTGCCTGAAAAAAAAAAACAACCAAATTCTCCATTGCCTTGGGAAATAACTCATTTTTACTTTCCCTTCCTGTCCCCTGCCCCACCCTGTCCCCAAAATTGTGACGTGGGCACATTTCCACTTCACATATCATTATCCCAAGATGTTTTTGCATGAGCTAAAATGTCATTATAAGCGCTTAGTTTTAAGAGGTAATTTTATTAGGGCAGCAGATGTTCAGTTTTCCCATGAAACGCCCAAGTGCAATGATGTTCACACGTAGGACACAGTCACAGTAATTGGGAGGGAACTGAGGAACACGGGACTAATAAGCACTAATTTAGAATCTTCCACAAACATATTTTACTTTGGTAATATATTTTCTACCCGATGCTGTGTTGAGTGATATTAATGGTATGGTATGAGCCTGGAATAGCCAAGTTAGGATGTGATAGGCAAATGATTGGCTTATCTCTGCAGAGAGTTGACTTCCGAGGATGACATTTTGGGACTTGATTCGGTGACACCTTTGTTCTGAAGGCTCAAACCTGGCAATTGCGACCTTCTTCTATAGAGGGGGTAGCACAGGCAGCGTCAGCTCTGTACGAATGCTTCAGAGCTAGGGGCTCGGCTTGTATGGGGAGGACTGGTTTCTGGGACCCATACTCTGGGGCCATCTTGAAGAGCCACCGTGTTTTGGGGACAGCCTTGGTACAAAGGGGGAGATCGTTTATTTCAAACCCAACCGTAGAGAAAGCATTATCTTTTAGGTGATGGCCGATAGTTTTACCTTTGATTAGGAAAGGTATCTGGGGTATTTTGCAAGCTGTGAACTAAGAATCCAGGGAAGAGCTTGATTATTTAATTCTCTCCAATTTCTCATTAAATCAAGGCAGCTTGACTTTTTCTCCATCTGCAAATGAGGTAAACAGTCACCACCCAGAGGAGTTCAAGACTCAGTATATAAAGAGGTCAATAGGAGAACTAAAACACCTCTATTTTAAAACTAAGTTATTGTGTAAAATTATCAAAAAGAAACTCACAACGGAGAATATTGACATTGTAACTCTTACGTGAAGTTTGAATGCAGATAGAAATCGTCAAATAACAGGTACATAAATACAAAGGATGTAATCTCTCATTAAACTCAGCTGGGCATAATCTGATTTTACTACCAAAGAAGCAGGAAATTGGTGTCACAAGACGAATCACAGTCTTGGTCACATCTTCCCAACCAGAGTATTACTCTCAAAATGAGTCAGAGACCTCGTCACAGTCTGCAAGTTTTCCAGTCTTGACATTGGGTGGACCAAGATCCACACCTGGATTCTTCTGCTACCTTCACCTCTGAAACTTTCTGACCATTTAAGATCTCTGTGGTTTAGTTTTTTTGACTTTGCTTTCTAAATTGGACAAGCAAAAGTAGCATTCACAAAAGTACTACAAACCCAGAAGTGTGAAAAAGGATTCATAAATTTGATCATTATTAGTTACAAAGAGTTACAAAGGCAGGATCATGTCAGAGCTTGCTTAAAAATCCCCTGATCCAGTTTATTTAAGAAATTATCCTCTTTGCTTATGTTTTGCTACTTTCCACTTATGGTAAATTCACCTTTTGCCAATTATTAAATTGTAGTTATTAAATCCTAATAATTCTATCTTATTATATCTCTTTACAGATAAAGTGGGTGGAGAGACACGGGTAACAGTTGACAAAGGTAGGCAAGATTTTGGTATCAACATATTCCTATGGGAGTTAAGAAAAAGTGTCTTTGAACCTAATCTTTGGGATGAATTACATTCTTTCTTGGATTGTGGTCAACCAGAGCAGAATAAAGAAACTTTCCAAGAACAGATTTCAATTTTTTTTCTTAAAGAGAGAAAAAGGAATTCCTCGTATTTGAAAATAAGCAAACCATAAATGATTATGTTCAGTTAGTGACAGCTATGGTTATGACAGAATGATATCATGTCACAATGTAAGAATGAAAATACAGCCAATTTAATAGCTGTTCACAAATGCTACCCAGTAATTAATAGTGAAGCCAGTGTGAGATTATGCTTGATAGATTCTGAGACGCAGAACTCACACCATTCATAAGATAGGATTAGAATAGCCCAGAGTCTCTCCTCTTGTAAATCAACTTCCACTGGAGAGGGGAGGGTCCTTCTGCCATTGCTCTAACACCCCTCCTTTGCGTGCCTGCCTGACACACCAGGTGCTAATTCAAGGAATTTCTTAACTTCTTGCTTCTTTCTAGAAAGAGAAACAGTAACTTTTGTGAATTAGGCTGTAACTACTTTATAACTAACATGTCCTGCCTATCATCTGTCAGCTGCAAGGTACTCTGGTGAGTCCCCACTTGAGAGCTTCATCAAACCTTAACAGATTTCACTGGCATGGCTCTGGGGTGGGCATCCAGTTTTTTGAAAATGTGCTCAGCTAGCAAGGCACAAGTCCATGCATGCATCTGTGACAGAGTTATAGTTCTGTGGCTTCATGTCAGTTACCTTACAGTTACTGTGTTGCCAAAAATATATATATCTACCCTAGACTAGACGTAGTATTTTTTTGTGTAGTTGGATTTCCTAATACTGGTATTTGTCATCCCCAAAGAAAGTGTGTTGTTGTTTTTTTTATTTTTTTTAAAGTCTTCTACTTCAAGTTCTCCCCACAAAAAAAAAAAAAGAAAGAAAGAAAGAAAGAAAGTATATTTGGAAATAAATTCAGCTACAAAGTTCATTTTAAAAAAATTAAGCATTATTTACTATGTACAGCAGGGCAGTGGCATTGTTTGTATATACCATGTTTTATTGTGGGTGTGTGTTCTATCTGGGGTTCATGCTTTTTTTCCCCCCTCTCATTCAGATGGTTTGACAACAGTGACCCTGGTTGGAATCATAGTTGGGGTCTTACTAGCCATTGGCGTCCTTGGCGGGATCATCATTGTAGTTATGAGAAAAATGTCGGGAAGATACTCGTAAGTAAACAGCTTATACTCACGTGATAGGTAAACAAAGGCGGTTGTGTCTAGAGCTCAAACCCTTTTTTTATTGTTATTTACTTATTTATTTATTTCCAGCATATTATGGAGGTACAAATGTTAAGGTTACGTATGTTGCCCTTGCACTCCCTGCCCCTTCAAGTCAGAGCTTCAAGCATGTCCATCCCCCCCAGTTGGTGCGCATTGCACTCATTATGTGTGTATATACCCATCCCCCCACACCTGCCCAACACCCGATAGATGTTATTCCTCTATGTCCACTTAGGTGTTGATCAGTTAATACCAATTTGCTGGTGAGTACATGTGGTGCTTATTTTTCCATTCTTGGGATACTTCACTTAATAGAATGGATTCCAGTAGAGCTCAAACCTTTGAACTAACAGAAATCTCTAATATATAAAGGTCATGTTAAGTCCCTTACCTCCACAAGTACTACCTACATCTGGCATTTCCCCAGAACTAAATAAACATCTACTTAGGCTATATATGTTTCAAAGAAAAAAAGAGTGGCTCTTAAGTTGATGCCTATTGAGATCTGAACAAATTTGGTCTCTTGTCGTATTTTTCCAACTAATTGAACTTGAAAGAAAGCCCAGACCAAGTTTTAACGTGGCCCCTGCTCATCCCCGCCCCCTTTAGAAGTAGGTAGCTGGTTTCTGGGAAAGCACCTGTCACCAAGCCAGCGACATTCTAATGAGGAATCCCACTGGTGATGGGGACTTTTCACGTAGATCCCTCCTTCTATTCCTTCCCTGCATGCACCTGCTTGAGTAGTTACGCATGCCCAGCTTTGACCGTAGATGGGGGAAGGAATTCTTTCTCTTTATTAAACTTCCTTAAGAATTCAGAATATTCAAACTCATGGCCAGAGGAAAACTTATTCCTGTTGGGGAGATGATATGTGATGGGGGAGGGGAAAGGACTAATGATATGCAACTGGGGGGCTGAGGGACAAGATGATACAGCTGCACATCTAGCGTGTTTGGAAACTGGGAATCTGACCCTGGCTATATAAGGACTAGGCAGCATGAAGGAGGGATGAGGGGGCGAGGAGAAGATCACCAGGTGCCAACACTAGAAGGCTTAGAGCAGCGGTCCCCAACCTTTTTGGCACCAGGGACTGTTTTCACGAAAGATAATTTTTCCACAGACTGGGGGTGGGGGCTGTGGGGGGGATAGTTTCGGGATGATTCAAGCACATTACATTTATTATGCATTCTATTGATATTATTATTACATTATTAATATATAATGAAATAATTATATAACTCACCACAGGTTGGGGACCCCTGGCTTAGAGACTAGGATGATAGGAACAATGACTCACAGGTTGTTATTCACAATGCCAGTAAAAGAAGTGACAGTCACCTTTCTTTGTTTTCACAGACCCTAAGAGGTGAAGGATCGTGCCCTACTACCAACAGGCATTAAAAAGAGAATGTCTGACTTCCTCCCCGCCCCTGTCCTAAGCTTGTGGGAGAAGATGACCCATGGAACGCCTGCCCACCCCACTCAAAATCCATGGCGATCCCTCCCCTTGCGTCACGTAACCGAAGGAAAGGCAGCTCACCAGACGTGGCTCCTCTAAGCATTTGCCTTTTGACAACTTTATTGAATACAAATTTTATAAAAGATGATTTAAAAGACAAATTGCCTAGAAAACAGAGCAGAACTATGTGAACTGACTTGCAACTAAGACATCATCCCTGTTGATGTTAGAAACTGTAACCGCATGTCTTCGTTCTGACCATTCTGTTATTGTTAAAATGCAAAGGGATCTGGAAATATTTATATCAATGGGGTCCTTGGATCCAGCGCTACGTCAGCAAATGGCACCAACATTTTGCAATTGCTGATCTGTTGAAACGTACACGTTCTACTCTAGTTTGGTCTGGTTGTTTTTTGTTTTTTTAAAAAAAAGCTTGATCTGGTGTGAATAATCAGGTTGAAAAATCTAAACTTGGGTCATAGGCGATGAGCAACTACCTTTTAGCCGGTCCAGATACATCATTTCAAAGACATCCATTAGATAGATTATAAACAGGAAATATATACTTTGGAGAAGACTCTCTGTTTCTCATAAGGGCCCCAGGCTGCCTCTAGGCCTGCTTTGCCTAAAGCCTTCTCCGTGATGACTTGATGACTCCAAGGTTTCCTCCCAGCTGCCCCCCTCCGCTTCACTCAGAAGACGGGTCCCCAGAGTTAAGGGGGGCAGCCTCGCCTCTTCCCTGTGACACAGATCCTCTGGAGTGGCCGCTGTACTCTGGAACGTGGGGATCTCAGGGCTCCGGATGCCAAGGAAGCTGCTGGATGTCTCGTGGCGCTGGAGACTCAAGTGTTCCAGAAACCAAGAACCATGTTGGCCTCCAAACAGAAAGAAACCCTACATGGACCTCTGGCGTGGGAGACAGCCAGTTTTCTAACATTTGCTCTCTGCCTCAGAGGAAAGATGTGGGGAGGAAAAAAAATCATCTTGTACAATATTAATATTTTTTTTTTTTTTTTTTTTTTTTTTTTGAGACAGAGTCTCGCTTTGTTGCCCAGGCTAGAATGAGTGCCATGGCATCAGCCTAGCTCACAGCAACCTCAAACTCCTGGGCTCAAGCGATCCTTCTGCCTCAGCCTCCCAAGTGGCTGGGACTACAGGCATGCGCCACCATGCCCGGCTAATTTTTTCTATATATATTATTTGGCCAATTAATTTCTTTCTATTTATAGTAGAGACAGGGGTCTCACTCTTGCTCAGGCTGGTTTCGAACTCCTGACCTCGAGCAATCCGCCCGCCTCGGCCTCCCAGAGAGCTAGGATTACAGGCGTGAGCCACCGCGCCCGGCCAATATTAATATTTTTTAAGTAGCTCAATTTAAAGACTTGATATAAAAATAGATGTCCCTGGTCTTCGAGATGTAAGCACAAATTTCTGTAGGTCGTCCCGTTAAGAAGATCAAAAGAAAGGAGCCCAAGAGGCCGTTCTGTCTCTGCCCCTTCTCGTCTCATAGATCTTTTGAATTCTTTTTCCTAAACAAAAAGTTTTTAGGCCGAGCAGATGCTCTGTCGTGATTGCGGTTGTGCAATTCTGATATCCTCTACACTTGTGAGAGTTCATAAAACAGGAAAGAGTAAACCATCAGTCGGAAGCACGGCCCATTCCTCCCATATTTCACAGTACTGTGTGGATGTTATTTTAAACAGTGTGTCTGTGTGTTCCCCAAATCCAGCTGTGTGTTCCGCACCGGCCCGGGTTCCATGTTTGAACATCAGTTGATTGAGAGAAGGGAAGTTAGACAAGCTGTTTGAGGTTTGAATAACTCAGTTTAATTGTTCAGATTCCTGAACAGGAGTTAGGAATAATGTCATTTCTTCTTTCTTATCCTCCTCCCCCAAACCCCCTGTGAAAAATAGCAGCCAACCCCAAGTCATACACTGGACCCAGTGCCTGCTGGGACAGGACTGTGGGTTTCTTGTTCACACCTGTGTTGGTGCTCGATGCAGTGTAGACATGTTTTCAAATAAAACATGATTGTGTACAACAATGAGTCAGACCTTTGATTGCAAATCAAGTCATGTCTGGGTCACACTTAGGAACATCTCCAGATAAGATTACAACTTATATAAACATCTGGCTGTGGACTTGATCAGGAGTAGATTATAAACGGTCACGGGAAGTTCATCCACAGGAAAGAAATGCAACTACTGTACCTTGCAGCCAGGTAGAGAGGTGCAGGTCATTCCTGCCTTACCCACAGGAATGGGGTGGGATGATAGGGGGCACTGTGGTTGGAGCTGCTTTTGCTCTCTCCGATCCTAGAGGGTTAACAAGGTTTTGCCTGACTTAATTTCTCTGCAGGAGAGAGTAGAGCCAAGAGAGCAAACAGTTTCATCTCGCCCTTATCAGTCCTTCCCAGCTACCTGACCTCAGGTGTGCAGGGCTTGGCTCCCAAAGAACAGGAAGTAGTAGCCCCTGGGCGGGGCCTCCAACTGCCTTCAGGCCTGGGCAGCATCTCACCCCAGAGTCCCTGTTGTGGGGACTCCCGCTGCCCCTTGCTCATCTTACTGTGCTTGGAGACTGCCCTGGCCCGGCTGCTTAGCAGGTGTGAGTGCACCTCCCCCCGTACCTGCACTGCTCCCTGAGGATTCCAGTATCCTGCCGTGGGTCCCCTCCCCGCCAACCCTGTCCCCACTTGTAAAGGAGCTAGGAGCAGGCGAGCAGTTAGCATCATGCCTTCCTCAAAATAGTTTTGTTAAATCAGGAATGTTGACGGTGCCCGATGTCAGGAATCCCAGGTGCCTATTTCACTAGCAGAAAAGAGCATAGTTCCGGTCCCATTCTGCTACTTTACAGCTATAACCTCTCAGGCAAGGCATTGAGCATCTTTGGGCTCCGGTTTCTTCCAAGAGCTTCCATGAGATTGTTCAGAAAGCATCCCTTTGCTAGCAGAAAACCAGCCCTGTCTACGTGGTCTCACACACCGAAAGACAGCGGGGCCTTCATATGTGTCAAGTGTAAATTTACATCCATCACACACGCCCCCAGGAGATGACTGGAAACTGATGGAGCTGCCAGGAGTCCTGGAAGTCTAAGGAAACAACTCTATCCTCTCCCATCACAGACATCCGGGACACGCAGTGCTGGAGTTAACTCCTGCATTATATTAAAGCCTTGGGTTTTTTTGTTTGTTTGTTTGTTTGTTTTTGAGACAGAGTCTCCCTTTGTTGCCCAGGCTAGAGTAAATGTCGTGGTGTCAGCCTAGCTTACAGCAACCTCAATCTCCTGGGCTCAAGCAATCCTGCCTCAGCCTCCCAAGCAGCTGGGACTACAGGCATGGGCCACCATGCCCGGCTAATTTTTTCTATGTATATTAGTTGGCCAATTAATTTCTTTCTATTTATAGTAGAGACAGGGGTCTCACTCTTGCTCAGGCTGGTTTCGAACTCCTGACCTGGAGCAATCCTCCCGCCTCGGCCTCCCAGAGTGCTAGGATTACAGGCGTGAGCCACTGCACCCGGCCTAAAGCCTTGTTTTTAATCTTTACTTTTTTTTTTTTTTTTTTTGAGACAGAGTGCTAGGATTACAGGCGTGAGCCACCACGCCCGGCCTTAATCTTTACTTTTTTTCTTCCAACCCGGGAGGACCAACTAACACCCAGGGCTTAGTTCTGCTTCATGTGCCCCGGGATCAGCTTTAGCGAACAGGGAAAGAACAAGTAACTTAATCCCCTGCTGTCTTCATTTTTATTTTAATTTGTATTTATTTCGTATTCAGGGCATGAAGCTGCTTGTGACATGCTTCCATGGGGAATGATGTATATTCTGATGCTAAAACTTTTTTTTTTTTTGCTAATTATAAGCCCACTGAAAGTGAGGGAAGAATCTCCCCAAAGTATAGCTGGGTGTTAACACACATACACCAACGCAGAGCCGCCCACTTGCATATGTGCTGGGGAACTTGTCCCCGGAGACTGCAGTCCTCTCGACTCTTCCTGAAGCTCAGAGTCAGGTTGGGGAGTGCATAGTGGATCCTCGCTTTTTCAATTCAGTAAACGTAAACGATGTGACTGGTTATTGGTCAATGGTGTAGACTGGATTTGAAATCACACCCACTGCTGTGAGGGGTGGGTTTTTGGCCTGTGGGCCCAACTTACAGATGTATGTCCAGAGCAGGCAAAGGGCCAGCGTGGACCCATCACACTTTTTCTCTATCTGGGATCTTTTTGTTTTTGTTTTTATTTTTTGAGACAGAGTCTCGCTTTATTGTCCAGGCTAGAGTGAGTGCCATGGAGTCAGCCTAGCTCACAGCAACCTCAGACTCTTGGGCTCAGGCAATCCGTCTGCCTCAGCCTCCCAGGTAGCTGGGACTACAGGCATGTGCCACCATGCCCAGCTAATTTTTTCTATATATATTAATTGGCCAATTAATTTCTATTTATAGTAGAGACAGGGTCTCGCTCTTGCTCAGGCTGGTTTCGAACTCCTGACCTTGAGCAATCCACCCGCCATGGCCTCCCAGAGTGCTAGGATTACAGGCATGAGCCACCGCGCCCGGCCTGGGATCCCTTTTTATCAGACGCCGACTCCCAGCACCGTGTGTCCTATTTCTGCATTCGAGGCCCCGGGCCATGGCATGGACAGTCCTGTGCTGATTCTGAGACTGTCCCCCTCCATTTGTGTCTTTCCTCCATCCTTCTCTGCTCTTGCCTCACCCTCACACTGAGGCGAGTCTCTGGGGAAGGACTTACCTGCCAGTCACAGAGGGATGACCAGCAAGTGTTTCTGAAGTGGCGGTCACCCCCACATGTGGCTACAGAAACTAAACTGAAACCGCACATGTATGGTGCCTCGTGTATAGCCTCAGGAAGGGACGAGAATGTTCTGACCCAAGGGAAAGGTTGGACTCTTCCTTTCGCTCCCCAGCACATGGGTGAGGCTGGAGCTAGGGATGGCCAGGGTTGGCAGCAAGTGCATGTGAGGTGTGAATGCTTGTCCAGCAAGATCCAGGAAAAAAACACACTGCCTTGAGTGCACAAGTATCTGGACTGCTGAAGAGCTCTCGTGGGACAAGAATAACCTGCTCATTTATTCATTCAACAAACAGTTATTGTCAGGCCCATCCTAGATGCTAGGGAGATATAACGAATGAAAACAACAAAAAAATCTCCGCGCCATGTGGAGCCTGCACTCCAGTGCTGGAGACAGACTGGGTGCAAAATAAATCAATCATAGGATATGTGGGAAATGAGAGGGCGGTAGAGGCAGTGCAGGGAACAGCAGGAGGACGTGCAGGGCTGCTGGAGCGGCAGCGGTGAGTCCGGAGGTCAGAGAACGCCTGTCTGAGATTTGAGCGAAGGTGAAGAGGCGGGGGAGGGTGCCAGATGGTATCAGGGGGAAAGCATTCTTGGCAAAAGGCACAGCAAAGGCACGAGGCAAGAGCACCCCGGGCACACTTGGGGGGGGTGCAGAGAAGCTCAGAAGGCGGGGACCAAGTCAGCATGGGGGACGATGGCAGGGGGTGAAGTCACAGAGGTGGGGGCCCTTGGCCAGGGGGAGCCATGGGAAGGTTTGAGCAGAGGAATGACATGATCCGACTTACGTTTCAAAAAACCCACTCTCGCTTCTGGTTGGGAACTGGGCAGTTAAAAGGCGAGTGTGATAATCTCAGCAAGAGACGACTTCAACAGAGCTTAAAGGAAAAGGAGAGAGATGATGGAGGTTCAGACCAGAATGGTAACAGAGGACGTGGAATGAGGTGTTCTAGTTCTAGCGATATTTTGAATGAAGCCAACGATCGATCTGCTAGATCGGGTGTGGGACGCGAGAAAGACGGAAGAGTCAAGATGATGCCAAGGATTTTGACCTGAGCAACTGGGATAACAGAGCTGCCATCCGTTCACGGGGGGAGGCTGTGAAGGTCGCAGGTTTGAGAGGAAGGCGTGGGAGTTCCGTGCTGAATGTGTAAAATTGGAGATGCCCATAGGTATCGGGGTGGAGTATGAGGTAGGCAGCTGGGCACACGAGTCTAGAGTTTACAAGCATAATTTGGGAGTTGTCAGTACCTAACAGCCATGATACTGATAAGCTTGCCTTGGACATGACTATAAATAGAAAAATACCAGCCCAAGATCCGAGCCCTGGTGTATCTCAAGGTCAGGGACATGCAGAGGGATCACCATGGACTGGGTGAAATACATTTTAGGATTAGCCATTTCCTTTTGTTCTCTTCTGTGCCACCTACCAACGTTCTGATTAATAATCCAGCTTCCCAAGTACCTTAATACTAAGGTGAGGGTGCTCTCGATAATGGATACAAATATTCCCACCATTGGAAAAGAATATCATTAGTTGAAAATTACCAAGCTGGCATTTGGGGCTATAAATCAGTCTCTTATGAGTTTGATTGGCATGAGTTAGGCCCTAGGACCTGCTCAACTCTGGACACTCTTATGCAATTAGGGTTTTATTTTTATTTATTTATTTATTTTTTTTGAGATAGAGTCTCACTATGTTGCCCGAGCTAGAGTGCTATGGCATCAGCCTAGCTCACAGCAACCTTAAACTCCTGGGCTCAAGCAATCCTATTGTCTCAGCCTCGCAAGTAGCTGGGACTATAGGCACATGCCACCATGCCCAGCTAATTTTAATATATTTTTTTTCTTGGCCAATTAATTTAAACAATCCACCTCCCTCCTCGGCCTCCCAGAGTGCTAGGATTACAGGCATGAGCCACCGCGCCCAGCCCGCAATTAGGATTTTAGAACTATACATCTGCAGGCCAACTCTTTAGAGAATGACAACCACGTCAAGATGCCCCTGCTATGTTGGGCATCCAGTTCTCCTCCCCAGACAGCACTTCCATTAAGTCCCAACAGCAATGGTGCCTCATTCCTGACCTCTCAGTTTAGCTGCCACCCACCCCATTGAGTTGCTCTGACCAAGCTTCCCAGTGACCCATTTGCCAATTCCAGTGGCCTCTTGGTCTTGTCCACATTCGTCACCTGCAGCAACCAACCTTGGCCTTGACCACCTTCTTGAAGCCTCTTCTCTCACCCAGTTTGCACGACGTGCTCCTCACCGGCTGCCCTTTCTGGCTGCTGGCCGCTCCACTGGTTCCTGTCTGCGCTTCACCCTCTTTCCTCGCAGGTACACTAAGGCTCACTTTTGCTCACCGCAGCCTCTCCCTCGGGGAGCTCATCCACTCGCACAGCTTCCCTAGCATAAGCTCCAGGAGAGCAAGCAGTCTGTCTGGGTCACAGCCACACCCTGAGCCCCTGCAGCGGTGCCCGGCTTCCCAGCACGTGAATAGTCCCCTCGCCCTTCACGTATACACCATCACCCTCTGGTTTAGATCCCCAAGCACAATCTTATCCTTATTGCAAACTTAAATGCCCATATCCTTCCTCCAGTCTGATCTGCATTCTGCCAGTGGGATCTTCCTAAAACATCCTTTTGCACATTCCACCGCCACACTCTAAAAATGCTCCAGGGGTTTCCTGAATGAACTCCTGGGCTCAGGGCATCCTCCCACCTCAGCCTCCCAAAGCACTGGGATTACACGTGTAAGCCACAGGCCCCGTCCCTTGACACCTTTTCAGCTGTTCTGTGATTCTGTCCCTCTGAGTCTGAGTCTGTTCTCTACCCTCCCTCCCTTGACTCTGTGACCTGGAAGGCTGACTTGAAGGGACTGTGTCATCAAGCTCTCTTGCTATCTTGGTTCTGGTTGGGTTTGGCTGGTGGGCGGCACTGAGAGGTGACTTGAGGGCAACAGAAGAGGCAGACAGGGGTATTTATTTATCCCCTGTGAGGCCACATGCTGCCAGGGGTTGTGCTTCTCTACCAAAAGCCCCAGCTCCTATGGGTTGTCCTTTCCTCTGGCCAGGAGCTTCATCAGGTCCCAGTGACCAGCCCCTCCTCTTGCCTCTTTAGGTTTAGGGGTGCTAAGGGCTCTCCATGGTTGTCAGGAGCTTCACTGTCCCTTCTTAGTGTCCCTAATCCAGTATGAGCTTTAGCTCTTGCTACCTGCAGACTGATTCACTCTGTATTCCCAAGACTTCTGATGTCCAAAAAATTGGGTTGTCCTCGCTAGTCACCATGGTCTTTGTTGGTCAGAGCATCCTCCGCCAGGCCACGGGTGTCTGACCACTATAGGTACCCACCTCACCCCCAAGACATTGCCCATTCCTTGTTGTCAGGGGCTGGTTGTGAAAGGAAGAGCACCTAAAAAGAATGGTAAAAACCACACCTACATCACAGTCATTATCAGGTTTAAAGTAAAAAAATGATTTGGGTGAGGTGGCTTAGGACTGTAATCCTAGCACTCTGGGAGGCTGACGTGGGAGGACTGCTTGAGGCCAGGAGTTCGAGACCAGCCTGATCAAGAGTGAGGTCCCCTGTCTCAACAAAAAATTAGAAAACATTAGCCTGTAGTCCCAGCTACATGGGAAGCTGAAGCAGGAGGATCACTTGAGCCTGAGAGCTCAAGGCTACAGTGAGCTAGGCTGACGCCACTGCACTTTATCCCAGGCAACAGAGCAAGACTCTGTCTCCAAAAAAAAAAAAAGATAATGAATGTCTAGTGCCTGTCTGAAAACACAGTAACTGTTCAATAATTAACAACAATTATTCCAACGACCGTGTCTCTCTTCTATTATTATAGTCTCATTTACTCTCACACCATCCCTTTGAAGTAGGCAGGGCAGTAATTATCCCCAATTCACAGATGATGAAATTGAGGTTCCAACAGTTGCATAAAACTACAGAGTCACGCAATGCCTGAAGCACAGCCAGAATTCGGGTGTCTGGACTCACCACCTGGTCCTCCTTTGTTTAGTCCACATGCCATCTTTTTTTTTTTTTTTTTTTTTGAGACAGAGTCTCTACTGTTGCCCTGGCTAGAGTGCCGTGGCATCAGCCTAGCTCACAGCAACCTCAAACTCCTGGGTTCAAGCGATCCTTCTGCCTCAGCCTCCCGAGTAGCTGGGACTACAGGCATGCGCCACCATGCCCGGCTAATTTTTTCTATATATTTTTAGTTGGCCAATTAATTTCTTTCTATTTTTAGTAGAGACGGGGTCTTACTCTTGCTCAGGCTGGTTTCGAACTCCTGATCTTGAGCGATCCTCCCACCTTAGCCTCCCAGAGAGCTAGGATTACAAGCTTGAGCCACCACGCCCAGCCCACATGCCATCTTTAACATCAATTGTCTCCCCATTGGCTCAGCAGTAGTGCAGTTTAAAGACACAGTTCCATCAGCTAATGGAAAGTAGGGAAGAGAGATACATGCACAAACATACACACAACTGCATATATATACATTTTAGATGAAACAGGATCAGAAGGTAAATTTTAAATTATGAAATATTTAAACATATAGGAAAATACAGAGAATAATGACACAGCCCCATATACCCACCATCCAGTGCACACACATTCTAACATTTCTTTATATTTTCTACATAATTTTTTTTGAGAAATAAAATCTTGTACATATTGTCCCTTGAGTACCCTCTTGACATCAGTTCCTTCCTTCTCTCCTTCCCAGAGAGGCCGTTCTCCTGAATCATTTCATTTTGAAACATACACATTTTCTACCATTCTCATTTCATGTGTACATACCCATAATCAAGACACGGCGTTGTTTTTTTGTTTTTGTTTTTGTTTTTTTGAGACAGAGTCTCGCTTTATTGCCCAGGCTAGAGTGAGTGCCGTGGCGTTAGCCTAGCTCACAGCAACCTGAAACTCCTGGGCTCAAGCAATCCTCCTGCCTCAGCCTCCCCAGTAGCTGGGACTACAGGCATGCGCCACCATGCCCCGCTAATTTTTTCTCTATATATTAGTTGGCCAATTAATTTCTTTCTATTTATAGTAGAGACAGGGTCTCGCTCTTGCTCAGGCTGGTTTCGAACTCCTGACCTTGAGCAATCTGCCCGCCATGGCCTCCCAGAGCGCTAGGATTAAGGCGTTGTTATGCATGTTTTCAACTTCCATATGCGCGAGATCATTCTGTCACTTGCTTTCCCCGTCCGCCTGGTGACTGTGACACTTGCCCTCGCACAGAGCCCTGAGGCATAGGTGTAGCTGGTATATTAATAGAATATTAGGCCATAATTAAACCATCATTTTTTGCTTATGCTTTTTCTTATCAATGGATATTTAAAATATTTCTAAGTTTTTAAATTCCAAACAATGTTGTGACAAATGGAGTCACGATGAAAGAATTTTCATTTGTCTGGAGAGCAGGATTTTGTCCCCTAGGAAAAATAAAAGTAAAATGGAGTTTAATTTTTTTGGTATTTAAGTATCCAGACATGATTGGGAAGTACTTTGCATTTTATAAAACTGATGCTCGTAGAAAGAAGGCCTAAATTAATTGGATTTAAATGGCCAATAACTTCACAATGATCCTTTGTCTCTAGCCATCTATCCTGCTGCAGATGACCAACTGCTGTGACTTTTTTCTATATGAAAACATTTGCATAAAATGTTTATTATTTCTCTTCAAAATAATAGAAAAGTCTCATCTACATTCTATGAAAAGCTTTTTGGAGCTTGTTAATTATTTCTAACAAAAATGAAACTCAGTGAATTTCAAAGTAGTCAATTTTTAAAAAACACAAGGTTTTTCTTTTAAAAGTACAGGGTTTATTTTATTTTTTTTTTTTTTTGAGACAGAGTCTCGCTTTGTTGCCCAGGCTAGAGTGAGTGCCGTGGCGTCAGCCTAGCTCACAGCAACCTCAAACTCCTGGGCTCGAGCGATCCTTCTGCCTCAGCCTCCCTGGTAGCTGGGACTACAGGCATGTGCCACCATGCCCGGCTAATTTTATATATATATATATCAGTTGGCCAATTGATTTCTTTCTATTTATAGTAGAGACGGGGTCTCACTCTTGCTCAGGCTGGTTTTGAACTCCTGACCTTGAGCAATCCGCCCGCCTCGGCCTCCCAAGAGCTAGGATTACAGGCGTGAGCCACAGCGCCCGGCCAGGGTTTATTTTTAAGTACAAGGTGATTTTATCAGAAGTTGGAAGAGATTTTCTTAATATGTGGCAGAAAGAGAACTTAAAAGATGTGAAATTGGCTGTCAAGAAAAATTCTTCTGGTGACCAGAGTCCAAAAGATTTATGGGGAAAGATGTCAAAAATGGGAAGATTTCATAACTAGGTACCCTCTCTGAAATGAAAAAGAATTGCTAAACACACAAAATTAAATTCAACATTTTTCCTCTTTTAAATAAGAAATAAGGAATATGTTTGATACTGATTGGGAATTTCTCCACATTGTCATTTTATCAGCGTCACTTTCAGAAAGCAACTGGAGCCACCTCCACTTACAGTGGGTTGAACAGTGGTGCCCAAAGAGATTGTCCCAGTCCTTCCCTCTGGTCCCTGTGAAAGTGACCTTATTTGGAGAAAGGGTTTTGTGTGGATGCAATTAAGTTAAGGATCTCAAGATGAGATCATGCTGGCTTAATTGGGTGGGCCCTAAATCCAATCGCAAGTGTTCTTGCAAGAAGAGCAGAAGACACAAACAGAAGAGGAGACGTGCAGGGAGGAGGCCACGTAAAGACAGAGGCAGGGACTGGAGTGATGCTGCCACAAGCCAAGGAACACTGGAGCCATCAGACGCTGGAAGAAATGAGGAAGGATCTTCCTCTGGAGCCTTTGGAAGGAGTGTGGTCCCACCGACACCTTGATTTTCAGCCTTGTGGCCTCCAAAAATAGGAGAGAATAAATTCCTGCTGTTTTATGCCATCCACATGGTTAGAGCTGCCCCAGGAAAAGCAAACACCTTCTGAGTAACCATCCGCCTGCCCAGCCCCTCCCAGACAGAAAACAGCACCGACCTCTTCAACCCTGACCCGGAGCCATTGCCTTCATCCTTCCAAACAATGGGTTGGCAGCCACTGTGCTTCCCGTGTGACAGACAGATGTTACTAGACCTTCCATACTGTCATTCCGATTTGTCACTCTCGTTGGAGGAACCCGTGGTGAGAGATATGTGGCCCAGAACAATAGGCAGGGCCAGCGCTTGCGTGATGAGCATGATACAAAGGCAGCTCATGCCCATGTCCTCCGTGATGACCAGCCCTGACGTCCCTTCCTACCCCATGTTCACCTTGACTGGTCAGAAAATAAAATCCCAATGTTTATTTAGTGAGAGTCCAACAAATATCCACTGAGCGTCTCCTCTAAGTTGGGCACTGTGCCATGGATGTTAATAGGGAGATGCAATTATTTTAATAATTCGTAAGGCATGCCGGTAAAAATATTCCTTTGGGTCTGTGGCTAAAGGGGACACTATTGGCTTGGGGTCTGGAGGCATTGCTCATTCACAGAGCGCCGACGGTACTGACTGCCACTAGCGGTGCCGGTTACAGACCGCAATCCGGGAGCCAGACACACAGCGACGCGACGCCAGGAAGGGCTGTGGCAAAATTCTGGGTTTCTTTGCCACCCTCCCACATCCCCTTTGTTCATTGCTCTCCCAGGTCCTGCTTTGTGCCCCATTGCCGGGGCCCTACCTTCAGCCAGCTGCTACCTGATCCCACTAGGGGAGGAAAACGTGGGACAGAAGGAGGCAAGTGTGGGAAGACCCGGCTTGCAGTCCACACGCAGAACATTACCTGTCCATTTCTTTACCTGTAAAGTGGAAAAAATAACACAGTCCTGCCCAGCTCAGAAGGCTGCGTCTGGAGCACATAGTAAGTGCTCGTGAAGCGTTTTGTAAGCAGTAAAGCAATGCACAATGACAGTAAGATCTCCTGTTTGTTCGGCGACCATCATGTCCAGGCACCACTACCCAGGCCCTAGGCTATCCAAGGGAAGAGCGTCAAATTTGACTGTACTGATCAAAAACTCACTGCCGCCTTGAACTCTCAGGCTCAAGCAATCCTCCTGCCTCAGCCTCCCATGTAGCTAGGACTACAGGCTAATTTTTTCTAGAGATTGGGGGGTCTCACTGTTGCTCAGGCTGGTCTCGAACTCCTGACCTCAAGCAGTCCTCCCATGTCAGCCTCCCAGAGTGCTAAAATTACAGGTATGAGCCACCTCGCCCAACCCATTTTTTTACTTTAAAGCCGATAATAATTCTGTGACATTTTTGTAGGTCAAAAAACAGTCCCATCATAACCATTTCATACTGTGCAACCCAATATAAGTTTAGAGATTGTGAAAAACACAGACTTATGCTGATTTGTATACCGAATGTTAGAAAGGCTTAATTTCTTCTTTCTTGAAGATGCAAACCAAACATTAAGAAGAATTTTCAAATCTTTTCGCATCCGAAAGCACCACTGCGTGTGCCCCCCACCCTGGAGACGCTGCTGAAGATGAAGCAATGCCACAGGCACGCCGCTGCGAAAGAGGGATGTGTGAGCCGAGCCTGGGGACGGGTGGAGCTGCCTTCGTCCCCTGGAGGGGCTTCCTGAGGGGGAGGACAGCAGAGCTGGACCCCAAAGGTGTGAGAGGCTGTGGGCTGAGGGGCGCTAGCCACCCCCTGTCAACGCGCCCAGTGCCAGCCGTCCACTCCCCCCCGGAAACACGGCCAGGCCTGAGCCTCCTGCGTGAGCTCAATAGGGCATTTAACTCTCTTCTGGAAAGCTGTATTTTGCAGGATAAACAGCAATGAGGTTTGTTTTCCCCGCATCCTGCTCTCTCACATTCTTGGACTCAGAGCACAGACATCGTGAAGAGAATCCGTATTGATGGGCCCGCAAAAAATATACCCATGTCCAAGTCCCTGGGACCCACGAATGTGGCTTTATTTGAGAAAAAGGTGTTTGTAAACATAATCGAGTTGAGGATACTGAGATGGAGAGATCATCCTGGATTACCCAGGTGGGCTGCAAATCAAAGCCAAGTGTCTTTAGAAGAGGCAGAAGAAGACACAGGCAGACGAGGAGGAGGCGATGTGACCACGAGGGCAGAGACTGGAGTGATGCAGCCACCAGCCAAGGGATGCCCACAGCCACCGGAAGCTGGGAGAGGCTGGGAACAGATGCTGCACTAGAGCCTCAGGGACAGTGTGGCCCTGCCACACCTTAATCTCAGACTTAGGCCACGCCCAAGTTTGTGGTTCCTTGTTACAGCAGTCACAGGGAATAGCACACAAGGCAAATGCACTTCAACCCCCTGTGCTGTGATCACCTGCCTTTGCTGCGTTAAACCGGGGGCGGGGGGCAATATCCATCCATGCCCAGCCCCCAAACCAGCCCGCCTGCCGCCCTGTCCCTGGCGCTCTGCGGGCAGAGCGTGACTGTTCACGGGGCAAGAGCTTTGCCGCCAGGGTCAGGCCACTCCGGGGCAGGCCGTGCTTGGGACCCAAACTCTGAAATCAGCTCCTGCTCATCCGCAGCCCACCGTGGGGATCGATCCGTGGGTTATGAAGGGCTGCTAGGGTGGGCAATGATATGGGGAGGGGGATAGGGAGGGGGGACAGGGACAGGGAGGGGCACACAGCCTGGGCGATTGCCGAGAAGAGTCGCCGGCATCTACAAGTCTCTAAATCAAAGCCCAGCACCGCCCTCCAGCCGCAGCCCGGCCCACTCAGGACACGAACCCACATCACACCGCTGTGTGGCTCTTTGTCTACACCTGTGGACTTAGGCCTCGGACCAAACCCACAGACTCCTCCCAGTCACAAACAGTCGGGGGAAAGGACAAGGTCTCCATTCAACCTCTTTGCCTGTTGAATTCTCCACGCTGAGGAGAGCAACAGTTAAAGCCCTGCACAGATCACATTTGAGAGCATTTCTGCTTCAGATGTTGGCTGGCGTTACGTCTCTAACGTCCAAGGGGATTCCAGCCCAGAGGACCTCAGTCACGGTGGTGGAGTGTCCCAGGCATGGGGTAGGAATGTGCACGGGGAAGGGCGGCCGGTCCCCAGGAGAAGGAATCTGTTGAGGACCACTCGTCGCCCAGGGTCACTGGGAGGTCAGGGCGTCTTCCGAACGCTGTCTGTCCAGCAAGCTTTTCAGGGATCACGTGGTCTGGAGCGCGCTAGCATGACTGAGCTGCCCGTGTCCACAGTTGATGTGTAGCTGGAATGATCTGGCCCTTGTGCCTGGTCAGTTCTACAGAATTTCTTCAGAGACCTGGGCTTGTGCCCCCCACCCTTCACCCTCCTAACAGCCCCACCTTCCCAAAGCACACAGGGGCTCTCCTGTCGTCCTCAGTCCCAACTCCCTCCAAAAGAGCCCTCCCAGGTAATCAGTTTCCTTCTTCACGGCTTGAATGAGTCTTGTTTGCTAGGAAGTTCACTGCGAAGACTTGTCATGGAAACTAAAACCTCAGGGTAGGAGCTGGCCTACGGTCCGAGGGGAGACAGGACTCGGGTTTCTTTCTGAACACTTAGGAGTAAGAAGCTTAGAAGCACCTAGTGTGGAAAGGCAGCAGCAGGGAGAATGAATGAGTCTGTTCATCGCTTTGTGAACTTCAGGCAGCAGCCGCCACACAAACAGCTCGTTTCACATTAATGATCACTTCTAGAACGGTAAACGCCATCCAGTTTCAACTTACGTAAGGAAGAAATTCAACAAAAGTGAACAACTTCAGGATAAAGAGAGCACTCTCTGATGGCTTCAGAAAGACTTAAAACCTTACATCTATCCAGTGGAATTTCATTTTAAATAGCCAACTTGAGAAAATACAATTTTGCATCCAAAAACTATAGTCCCAGAAAGGAATCTCAAAATCTCTTTTGATGGTACACAATCTATTTTGGTACAACAATGAAATTGGGGGTCGTATTTTCAGCTCAGCTAACACTTTTACATGTGTTATACTGCCTCATTATTTGAGAAGAAAAATAAATTTTTGACGTAACTCAGGGTGTGCATTGCCAAGGATGGAAGACACAAGCTCAGGATACTCATTTTATCTAAAATGAAGCAAGTGATGCTGTAATTTCAGAATTAATCTTCAATCCTTCATCGGTTGCCATTTATCCTGAGAAGCTATAATTGTATTTAGTTTTTAATGGCAGAAATGGAATCTGGATTTTATACACTTCGGGATCATAACTCACATAGCCGATGGTTTAAAATATTATCCATTTTTAAAGTGGTCCAATTGTGGATGACGAATCCACCACGCGAGACACGTGCGATTCACAGCGTAAGTCCAACACCACCCAAGCTGGTCCGTGGTGGAGACTCTACCCGCTTCAACACGATCAGTCCCTGGTCATGAGATTGGATGTTGCAGCAACGTCAAGCTGCCGTAAAAGCTTCTCAATATTTATTCCCAATTCCTGGTGATGAACCAGTAACAAACAATTCTTAGAGCAGCACCGATCCACAGCCCGATCTAGTCCAACCTTCTCTTTTTGCAGATTTATTCATTCCATCGTTCATTTTTTCAGCAAACAGCAGGTAGGTGTCCAGCACATACCAGGCACTATTCTAAACCCTGGGGTTAGATCAGGGAATACTTCAGAGACGGTCTCTATCCTCTTTGTTGTAGGGGAGACAAATATAAAAATAATAAATACTATGCAATATGATGTCATGTTGTCACAATTGCTGTTCAGAAACACCAAGATGAGGAAAAAGAATGCAGAGTGCAGGGAGGAAATGAGTGTCAGTCTGACACACGACGGGGAGGGAAGGCCTCTGAGAAGAGGTGGAAGAGTTAACGTCCTGGCAGAGCTGTGAAGGAGCAGGGGCAGAGGGGCAGGAGGAAAAAGGTCCAGGCTGAGGCAACAGCAAATGCAAAGCCCTGGGAAGGGAAGGGTGTGGTGTGTTTGAGACAGAGAAGGAGGTCAGGGTGCCTGGGGTGGACTGAGTGAGAGAGAGAGGAGTGAGGAGATGAGGACGGAGCAGCCGGGAGGGTTTGATCACACGGGGGATCCAGGCAAGAAGTTGGGCAAGGACGTTAGGGTTTAAGCTGTGTGTTCCCGGAAGCCACTGGAGGGCGGAGAGCAGGGGAGTGAAGGTGTGAGGTGCAGAAAGGAGGCCGGGTCCAGTTCAAGTTGAGTGAGTCTATGGGAATGACCCCAGTGATTCACCCTTGTGAAGACCCCTTCAAAACAGTTCCGACCTTTGCAACCACCAGAAGATCGTGGGAACGAGGGAGTCTGACGTGGGGGCTGGTTCATAAAAGATGCGAATGCTGTGTCCTCACGTGGAGAAGAGACGGAAGGGCCAGGCGGCTCTCTGAAGCCTCTTATATAAGGGGATGAATCCCGCTCATGGGGGTGAAGCCCTCATGACTTAATCACTTCCCGAAAGGCCCTACCTTTTAATACCATCGCCTTGGGGTTTAAACTCTAACACATGAATTCTGGAGGGACATTCAAACGTTAGCAGACAAGGACGTGAAAGCTAGTTTGGGGGCTCACAGAGGTCGCCCTGAGGAAGCCACGTTTGGATTGGGTCTGGGGTCTAGTGGGAGTCGGGCAGGCAAAGGCAGGGCAGAGGAGCGTGCTCGGTAGAAGGAACGGCACGCAGGACGCTCTCAGGCAGGAGACGCCTGAGGAAGGCCCCCAGGGTCGCAGAGACCAGGGGGAGAAGCAGGAGAGGAGGCCGGACCAGTGAGCGGCACCAGCTCGTGCCCTGCCTCTTGGGCATGTGAAAGATTTGGATCTTAGTCCCGGGGTCGATGAGAAGCCTGATGGTCCTGGGTCTGCCATCGGACCCCTCTACCATCCGTCTGCCCCTCTCTATTGGTCCTCCAGTTTGTTTCTGTGTGCTCTTCCCAGCAAGGTAACACATCCACCTGGAACACAAGCCAAGTCCTAAAATGAGAGGATTGTTGCTTGTTGACGATAGGAACTGGTGTCCAAAGGACGCCCATTTGCCTTTGGTTACAGATCAGTGCACGAGCTGAGTCACCCACACCACGGTCGTCCAGAAATAACACCACGAGGAGTCAATTTGTGGTCTGGCAGCACTGCTCGGGGTTGGAGCTCTGGATAGAATTCAGTCCCTCCATCCCTATCCCAAAGAGGCTCCGTTAGAATAAAGGCTAAGTGTCTCCAGCCTTGCATTGAGCCCCAGGAACCAAACAAATATTTGCACGTACTGACCTCCCTAAATTTGTCAGATGATTTTCCACCTAACCTGTGATTGATCCTAATTTTTCTTCAAAGCAAACATAGTCTTCTTACCTCTAGACATGCATTGAGGACAGGGAGACATGACCATTTCTTCCACTGAACTGTTGCTCTGGAAAATTACAGCATTTCACGGCACTGTGGGGGCAGTCAACAGCTATAGATTTGCAGGCCACAGCAACGTTATTAGGAAATCAATTAGAGTTGTATTAAAAGCACTTTGAGATCACCAGCAGCCATTAAAGCACCAAGCCTGGCTGTCAAAGGGGGCCAAGGGAAGCTGAGTCGGCCCCATAGGGCCCTGAGGCTGCAACTATCTCTGGCCATTGTCACTGCACAGACTTGTCATCTACAAAGAGAGTGGACAATCTGTGGGTGACTCTCCAACATCCACGATGCCTGCACAGTCAGGCTAAGGATCTCATTTACCTGGCCAGGGACTGATTAAGAACAGGCATGGGAACAAGCCTGACTGCTGAGAAGACAAGGGAAGTCTGCCCGGCTGGAGGGCCTCTGGGAAAGGTCTTCTCATTCTTTCGTTTTTTTGAGACAGAGTCTCACTGTGTCTCTTGGGCTAGAGTGCCATGGTGTCAGCCTTGCTCACAGCAACCTCAAATTCCTGTGCTCAAGTGATCCTCCTGCGTCAGCCTCCAAGTAGCTGGGACTATAGGCATATGCCACCATGTCCAGCTAATTTTTTTTAATTTTTTGTAGAGACAGGGTCTTGCTATGTTGCCCAGGCTGGTCTTGAAGGCCTAGCATGAAGCGATCTTCCCACCTCAGCCTCCCAAAGTGCTGGGATTACAGGCGTGAGACACTGCACCTGGCCATTATTCTTTTTGATGCTCAAATTGTCCTATCTTAGGCCAGTGGGAATCCTGAAAGTTAGATTTTTGATGTGATCCCATTAGTTTAATGGCATCCTTGCTGTCTGGTACAGCCAGAAGTCCCACGATCAGTTTATACATTGCCTGCTCCAATTTGGACTTAGCCATCTTTCTAAGGAGCCCTGGTTTGTTTTAGTGGGGAATAGTGTGCTCACTGCTATTGTTATTGCTTCTGTTGACTGACCTAGAAAATATATATTTTTCAAAAAGAAAAAGCCTCGAAAATTCATAACATTTCCCCTTCAAATCTAACATCACTGGGTTTTGACTTAAATTCTTTAATATTATATTTGTGTCTTTTTCTGTTACTGGAAAAATCTTGATTCCTAATGATAATTTTTATTGCTGTGATGACCCATTAACAATCAAAAACATATAATAATTTCAAAATTACAGTACCAACGTTGCCACTAAGAAACAACTTTTTTTTTTTTTTTTTTTTGAGACAGAGTCTCGCTTTGTTGCCCAGGCTAGAGTGAGTGCCGTGGTGTCAGCCTAGCTCACAGCAACCTCAAACTCCTGGGCTCAAGCAATCCTCCTGCCTCAGCCTCCCCAGTAGCTGGGACTACAGGCATGCGCCACCTTGCCCAGCTAATTTTTTTCTATATATATTAGTTGGCCAATTAATTTCTTTCTATTTATAGTAGAGACAGGGTCTCGCTGTTGCTCAGGCTGGTTTCGAACTCCTGACCTGGAGCAATCCGCCCGCCTCGGCCTCCCAGAGTGCTAGGATTACAGGCGTGAGCCACCGCGCCCAGCCAGAAACAACTATTGAATGAAGATTAAATTTTCTTTGCAGTTATTTTTTGACCTTAGAATATATTTCACTAATGAAGTACAGTCCAAATACTGCATCCAAAAGTAACTTGAACTACCCCTTTTTCAGTAAATGAACAATTTGATATATAATTTAGTATTAATTTTAATTTATTTTCAAATTTTAGGGAATGTTTTCTTTGCTTACTTTTGATTTAATTTTATTTTTTGAATATGTAAAATATTTAAATGATTCTGAAGTCAAAGTTTTATAGCATGATACACTCAGAGAGATCTCATTTCCATTACTCTTTCTACCTCTCATACTTTCCTTTGTCCTCCCAATATTCCCCCACTAGTTTATCCTTCTTGTGTTTCTGACTGAAAGTAGCAGCCAGTGTCTTTGTGTGTGTGTATATCTTTCCCTCTTCTTTACTGAAAAGGTGGTACACCACATAAACTACTTTGCAGGTGAAATTGTCTTTTCTTTTACCAATATATCCTGGAGATCACTCCATATCAGTATATATAAAATATATATTACTTATTTCTTTTTTTTACAGTTGCATTGTGCTCCATGGTGTGGATTTTTCCTACTTTAGTCAACCATTTCCCTATTGATGGATGTTTAGGTGGTTTCCAATCCTTTGCCCTTACAAGTAGTGTTGCAATGCATAACTTATGAATAGCTAGTTTTCTATGTTTCTTGTGGCTTTTGTTTGTTTGTAAATGTATCACTGGGATACAGTCCTAAAAACAGGATTGCTGGATCAAAGGATAAATGCATATGGGATTTTGCTAGATGTTGCCAAATTCCCTTCCACAGAGTTTATATTATTTTGTATTTCCATTAACAATTTATGAGAATTCCTGTTTCCTTCACAGCTTCACCTACAATGTTTGATGTTAAAGTTTTAAATTTTTATAAGTTGGGTGGGTGAGAAATATTATCTCAGTGTAGATTTCTCATTTCTCCTATTAGAAGGCTGGGCATCTTTTCATATCTTTGAAGAGCATTTGCTTTTCATTTCTGTGAACTGTAACTTTTATCCATTTTTAAAAAAATCAGACTTTTCTCAACGTTTAGAAGCTCTCTATAAATTTTTTACCTGTGATATAAGTGGAAAACATTTTTCCAAGTTTATTATTCGCCTTTTGCTTTTACTTATAGTATTTTCACCATTTAAAAGGTTTTTTTATTGTTGCTGTTTGGTGGTTGAATTTATAATCTTTTTTTAATTGCTTCTAGATTTCAGATCATAAATAATAAGATTTTTCTCCACTCCTAGATTACAAAGGAATTCACCCATTGGATTTTTTCTTCTCTTGTTCCTTACGTAATTTAATTAATAAAATTTAGATTTTTGGTCCATTTTGAAATTATCTTGTGTGATTTATAGGTGGATTTTTAAAAAAATTTTCTCTAGGTATCTATGATTGTGCTTTTGAATCAGTTAGTTGAAAGGATTGATATTCTGGTTTTAGTTTAAAGTAAACTAACATATTTTTCAAATTGTGATTAACAGAGTAACATTCAAGAATTTTCTAAAAGTTACAGGTCAATATTACAGGAAATAATTGTTACCTTCTTTTGGCCATATTGTAACTGTCTTACTTACACTCCTGTCTTTATACCAGTGTGGTGCATTAATGTCACACAGGAAGCCAGGAAGAGTAAACCATCCTTGTCAGCCAAGCTGACAAAAGCGTGTTTCCTCTCCATTTCTGATGCAATGTCATATACCAGTGACAGTTGGGGACCTGCAAATCTAACATTGGCTGTTGACAAGCATAATTGCTCACACGCAGCACAGAACTTTGCCCATGAGAACACTCTCTGTTCTCCATCCCCACTAGGGGGAGTCACTCCAAGTTACTCTTAGAAATGTCATAGCTGACGCCTCAGATAAAGTAATTCAGAGTATTGCAAGTGATGATGTTTCTGACCTATTTCAATGACTTTTAAAGCAGAATTTATAATGGCAGTAGTGGAATAAAATGAGACTCAATTTGTGAACATTTCTTAAGTATTTTCAAGGGCGATATATACATCAAACTCAAACAGAAATCGAATTAGCGTATTTTTTAAATCAACAGCTGAACCTTTTCTTCTGTGCTTTTGTGTCATACAGTCTGCTAGTCTTCACTTGTTGAAGATAACAGAGGTGACCAACAGGTAGTAGGACATGAACGTCTGTTGTTTTGTTGTGTTTTTTTTTTCTTTCCCAGTAACGGTGAAAGATTTACATCCTCCAAAGTTACAGGGGCATTTTCAGTGACCCCTGTAAGGTGGCTGACTGTCGCCATGGACTCAGAGGAAGTTCATCAGCCCAAGGAAGAATCAAAACTTCAACCTCAGCCTGATTAATGATATACTCTAGTCAACCCAACCAGCTATGGAATTACAGTTAAGCAGCTATTATTTATTCCCAGTAAAACGACCACTACTTAAAAATGGCAATCAAGTTATAAGTAGGCATTAGCAGTGGGGTAGAAAGACAACCCCACAAAAAAAAAAAAATCACAAGGAAGGAAATAATAAAGAACAGAAATAACAAGAAACAAATATACAACAGAATCAATAAAGCCTAAACTTAGTTCTTTTAAAAGACTGTAACATTGATAAACTTCTGGGATTAAAAAAAAGGCAGAAAGAGAGAGAATTTACAAGTAAGTAATACTAGGAATGAAAAAAAACAGATATCACTATAGGTGTGTCACAGTCATTAAACAGAAAATAAGATATGATAAATAATTATATGGCAATGAATTAGAAAATTTGAACAAAATGGACAAATCCTTAGAAAACAATGACTTAGCCAAACTGATTTAAGAAGAAGTAGAACACTTGAACATTTCTACAACCATCGAAGAATCGATAATAAATTTTGATTTTCACCATACATTCACAGAAGACATGATTTTAATCTCACACACACTCTTTCATGGAGAAGAGATTACTGAACTCTGTTTTGTGAGGTTAACATAACCTCAATACAACACCCCAAGAAGCCAGGCAAGGAAGGAAAAATAACCAGCCAATCTCACTTGTGAACACAGAGGCAAAAATCCTAATAAAAAAAGTTACCAACCAAATCCAGCATTATATAAAATAAATAAAATATGATCACCAAGTTGAGTTTATATGAGGAATGTCAAGTTGGTTTATCATGTTAAAAATGGATTAATGTTATTCACAACATTCAGAAATTAAAGGAAAAACATGTGCTTTCTTCAGTAGATGTAGATAAAGGAATTGGATAACATTTAACACACCTTTATGATAAAGCTTAGCAAACTAAAAACCTACAGCAAATATATTAATGGTGAAAGCTCTTCCTTGGCTATCAGGAATAAGACAAAGACATCTGCTATGATCATTACTATCCAACATTGTAAAGGAGTCCAGGAAAATACAGTAAGACAAGAAAAAGGGGGGAAAAGTGAATAAGAAAAACATAGATATGGAACAGAGAAGAGAAGAAGAGCCCTGCGTGCTAAGTTGAGGGTATAATAATAAATTCATAAGAAAATATATACATTCTGCAATTACATCATATATATATTTTACAATGTAAAATAGTAAATAAAAGAGGTTTTTGGCAAGCTGTCTAGTTCTGTTTCTTCCTTTAGAGAGGACTTAAAAAACACAAAGTTGGAGATTAGTATTTTTATTTAGACACCTGTCTTTAAATTCTCCAGCCAAAAAACCAGCACCATTTATAAGATTCAAAAATAATGAAAATAAGTTTATGTGTTGCAAGTAGCAGTGATAATAAAATCAGAAAATCTTAGCGTTGAAAGAGACTTTAAAGATCACCTCATTCAAAAGGAAATCCCTTCAATGTCTTTAAGCGCAGCCCCGGGGTGGCAAACACCCTGGGCAGGAATGCAAGGGTACTTCCTCTGTACTGACAAGCCAGACAGTGGAAATGACATTAAGGGCACATGTGAACCAAAAAGGAAGGACCCATTCAGGGTGACTAATCGTGGCTGATTCCATGCAATTGCACGCTCACTGAATGGTATCCTAGCACCAACTAGTGGCAAGAATTAATGAAGACATTATTTGCCAGGGAAAAATAGAGCATTTATCATAAAGAAATCTTACATCTCAATGCCAACCTCTTTTTAGGTGCCTTCCACAGTCCATGATTTTTACCCTCTTGATGAAATAATACAGACAGATGTCTTTATTTAAAATCTGGGAGAATGCTGTTCAGCTGAAAAACCGGTGAGCAATTTGTAAGGACATGGTTGTCAGAATCCTGGGAGGACGGCAGGGGATGGGGGTAGGTCAAGAAGGGAATGAGGCCGGGCGGGGTGGCTCACGCCTGTAATCCTAGCACTCTGGGAGGCCGAGGCGGGCGGATTGCTCAAGGTCGGGAGTTCGAAACCAGCCTGAGCGAGACCCCGTCTCTACTAAAAATAGAAAGAAATTAATTGACCAACTAAAAGTATATATACAAAAAATTAGCCGGGCATGGTGGTGCATGCCTGTAGTCCCAGCTACTCGGGAGGCTGAGGCAGGAGGATCGCTTGAGCCCAGGAGTTTGAGGTTGCTGTGAGCTAGGCTGATGCTACGGCACTCACTCTAGCCTGGGCAACAAAAGTGAGACTCTGTCTCAAAAAAAAAAAAAAAAAAAAAAGAAGGCAATGAAAAATCTTTGTATTTGGAAAAAATTGCCCGTTAATCTGTATAGCCTTCCCAGAACTTGTGAGTACATAGCACTTTCTTGGTATTTCACCCTAATTCAGCCTGAAGGATTCTCTAGCTGTCGGCGATGGCAGTTGTTAACCATCAGAGCCCAGCCCATTCATCACGTCTAACACTGTGATGGAAAACCTGGAATTCCAAACAGAGTCACCAATCACAGTCTATGAGCCAGCTCTGACAATGTCTTGCTGGGTCTGTACAGACAGAATTCGGGACTTCTATGGCAAACTTGACCTTGGTAGCTATGTTGGTAGCTAGCCTGCTTTGCTACTGTTACTGCTTACGCACCCAGGAAATCTAATGAGTCCACATAAGTACAGGCAGCATTGATTCATGATTATAAGGCAGGATTAAACTAGATGCAATACCTATCTTTTGTAGCTATAAAGAAAAGGATTGGAAAATGCGCCCTTGTTATCCAAGGAAGGTTCCTTTAGAACTAAAATCCCATTAATAAGAACTACTTTGTTGAAATATAAACTTGCATTTTAAAACATCATTATCAAAAAATAAAAACTTTACTGGTAGAGCATTTTATTCTATAGTATTCCTAGGATCTGATTTGTATTTCAAAAAGCGATATACAAACCTACAGTGTAATGTGTTTGTATGAAGAAATGATATATGTGTGTCTATATGGATATATTTATAAAATCCAAAAAACTGAGTTCTTGTGAGTGTGCTTTTGGCCTCCGAAAGGAAATTGGCTCAATGGTAATTGGCAATCCTTTCTAAACGATGCCCTTTAATGATTGTGGCTTATGTGATCTGCAAATGTTACAGCCCTGTGTTTTGCTGAGTCCCCTTGTGACAATGAGTTCTTCCACAGCTCACCTGCTATTCACAGGTCGAAAGAAGCCACTTAGAGACTCTGCATCTGCAAGACTCAGACTGTCAACCTGCATGCCTTCTTCTGGGGCATAAACAGTCAAGGGAATTACTAACTGACTAACACAGTCCAAGCCAAGCCAAGCACTGCATCCAATCAGAGGGAGTCTGAGGCTGGCCATCTTCTGTAACCCCAGTGCTCAAAACCAAGATGCCCGGGTCACTGGCACCAGTGTCTAAAGCCCATGGGGCCACAGTTCCGATCACACTCACAACACATCCTTTCATTCATTGCTTCATTCATTTGTTTAACACACACTTCTTTAAAAACTGAGACATGGTAGATGCTGAAGCTTCAGAGGTAAGTTACCCAGTCCCTGCCCTTCCTGACTTCGCAGCCTGGTGGAGAGAAGTCAACTGACAAATAAATATAGAGTGAGGAAAAAAAGTTCTTACATTTCTAAATTATACTACCTCCGTGCTAAGAGAGCTACAGGGATTATCTCATTGAATCCTCACAATGATGCTATGAGGTGGATACCATTATTATCTTCATTTTACATAGGCAAAAAAATAAAAAGAGTCTTCAGAAAGAGATGAAGCAATTTGCCCAAGATGACAAAGCCCAGGCATCTTAAAAAAAAAAACCAGAAAATGACTTTTTTATCCTCTAACCCAGCAATTCTGCTTCTAGCAGGATTTTTTATAATAGCAAATAAACTGTGAACAACCTGCATGCCCATCAAGGAGAGAATAGAGAAAATACTTAAAGTACACTCACACTGTTAAGTATCGGACATGCTCGTGAACGTTAGAAATAAAACACTGAATTTTTTAAAAAGCTGAAGACCGTATAGTGTATAACATTTTTAGAGCTCAACACAAGTAAAACAAAGTAACATATTATTTGATGATACAGAGCTTATGTAAGAAAATGCTGTTTTTTAAACTCAGAGGGTGGTAAATGCAAACGTCAGGGTAACAGTCATGGGGGGGGGTTGGGGCTGGGGCAGCAGAGAAAGGGGATTGGAGAGAAATATTCAGGTGGATGCAAGGCTTTTGATGATGGCTCAATTCAAGCGTTGACAAGCTAGAGCCTGCAGGTCAAATCTGGCCCTCCAATTGTTTTTGTAAATAAAGTTTTATTTGAACACAGACACACCAATTTGTCAACATGGTGTCTATGGCTGCACTCACTTTACAACAGCAGAGATGAGTAGCTGCAATGGAGACTGTGTGGCCCATAAAACTGAAAATATTACACTTGATCTTAGCCAAAAGGCTGAGAAGCAATGAAAATATTAATACTTACTGTCTGCCCCTGTGCAGGGAAAGTCTGCTGTGACTATTGTTCTTGCCTTAGATTGGGTAATCGGTTCTTCTTTTATTAACTGTGAGACCTTCACCTCTCTCGGCCTCAGTTGCCTCTTCTGTAGGGAATGGAGATTATACAGGTTCTTACTTTATATATTAGTGTGAGAATTAATTAACTAATGTACGTAAAGTGGATTAGTGGTTTCTCTGGGGTAGTAGAACATGGGAATGGGGACTGACTGCTAATGGGTACAGAGTTTCATTCAGCAGGACAAAAATGTTCTAAAACTAGATTGCAGTGATGGTTGCAACCCTATGAATATACTAGAAGACAGAACTGTGCACTTTAAATGGGTGAATTGTATACTATGTGAATTTTATCTTTAAAACAAGAAACACTAAACAACATGTTACTTAGGGATATATACATATGTAATAAAATTTTTTTTTAAGCAATGAAAAAAAGCCACAGACTGGGAGAAAACACTTGACCAGGGTCCCATGTTGTTGAGAGGAAGACCACAGAAGCGAAGGGCCACTGTCACTACACCATGTCAAGGGCACGTTCTATCACTGTGATTTATCACTGTCCATGTTGACCTGGAGCACCCAGCTGGGGCAGTGCTTGTCAGGTGTTTCTACTGGAAATTTACTCTTTTTTGTTCACCCTTTCCATTATTCTTGGGAAAAAAAGTCACTCTGCAAGTAGCTCACACTCAAGGAGTGGGGAGTTACATTTCACCTCCTTGTGAGTGGAGTATCTACGTAAAGTAGTTGGAATTTTCTCCATGGAAGATTTATCTACTCTTCCCCATTTATTTATATCAGTATGGACTCAGAAATAGTTATTTTATGCTTTGGTTTATAATCCAGTAGTACTATTTTATTTTTGTTGCTGAAATTTGTTCCAGCTTTGGCCACTGGGAGATCTTGCAGTTGGCTCACACATACATCCCTTTGACATACTCCATCATTGTCTTTGTTTTTCTTTTTTCTTTTCTTTTTTTTTTTTTTTTTTTTTTTTTTTTTTTTTTTTGACCACTTGCTTACTTTCAGCACAACATCTTGTAAATTTCTCTCTTGGCCTTTTCAAAAATTTAATTAATATTACTAATTTGATCAGGTGAACTGTAATCCACCATGTATAAATTAGCACGGAATTTAGGCTACATAATCAAGTTTCATAGTACTTCACTTCTGCTTTTGAACTGTCTTCTTGGCTGTCCCCTGCATTCGACCACAAATCTATGATCTTGGATTTAAAACTTTGATGTGCTACCTGAACTACACTGATTTATACTAACTCAGCTCTTTCCGTTGCTCCCAAGAAATGGATGAAATTACGTCTCTCAACATCATACTTACTATATTCTATATCCTGCCTTTGTTCAACATTTTTGGAAAATTGTCGATGTGACTCTATTGCAACAACATAAAAATAAAAAACTTACCCTTAAAGTAAGAAGGTGATGTGTGCTCCATTCACGGTGGAATCGTTCTTTCTCCATGTTGGGAAAAAAAAAATGAGTTCAGAAGAACCTGATAGGTACATGCCCTCTTGCAGGGCTCCTCAGCTTCAGCACTGTTGATATTTGGGGCTGGGGACTTCTTTGGTGCAGGGCTGTCCTGTCATTGTAGGATGAGTTAGCAGCCCCCTCTGGCCCCTGCCCATTAGATGCCAGGCATGCTCACTACGTTGGGGAAGCCAAAATGTCTCCAGACATTGCCACATATCCCTGGGAAGAGTAAGGGGGGAGTAAATCGCCCCAGTTGAAAACCACTCTGCTGTAATAACCCAAGAAATTTTCTCCATGCAGCATTACTATAGATGACTCAAAAGTCCTGGGGCAAACAGTTGGGCTCTTTTACTGTGTAATCTGATCAGCTTTGATTCACTGGGCAGGACCGAACTGGGCAAGTCCTTGCAAAGGCGACCTCCAAGGAGCAACAAAGGTAGCATTTGGGTAATTTGGAAAGTGATATGACACAGGTTGGAAGGCTGCTGTGTTTCATCCTCTAAAACACCTGCACCTAAGTGGTGAGAGTGAACTGTGTGGTCCTGGCTAATTTCCAGCCCAGGTGATTGCAGATGATGGTTCTTAGTCTTCTTTCCAATCTCTGTAGGACACAGTGCCTGCTCCATACCGCATGACTAAACAAACCATCAGGATTCTCTTAGCTTTAGTGATTAGTTAGAGGATATAAATTTTAAGTCAGTGAAGAAATGGGGGAGGAAAAGGACAACTTGGGTTTCCCCTTTTGTCCCTTCGGGATGTAACCATGCACCCGTCAGATCCTTGGTGGACAGAGAAACCTCCTTGGAATCATCTTGCAAAAGAGAAAAACAAATTATCCAATAGTTCATAAATCTGCATAGGGCTTTCTTTTGATGAAGACCATTCCTAGAGCAATTGAGAGGAAGCTGGATCACAGTGTTTAGACCCAACTGAGGGGCCTAGTGTCCTCATGTTAATAACTTCCTCCAACTTGCCCCCCCCCCGCCCCCCCTGGTGGGCCCCTGACCCTGCCCCCCCCATCCTTGCAGGAAATTGCACCATTTTCTACCCTGTTCTCCACCCTTGCTCCCATTTAAACCACCAGCCCTGCGTTTTAACCCTTAGGGGCTGGCCTCTGCCCAGCAACAGAGAGAATGGGATAAAACTAGAGGGCCCAACTTGTCCTGGTTTGTCTGAGACTGGCTGGATTTCAGCGTTGAAAGTCGGGGTCCCGGGCAATCCTTTATTTCCTGGCAAACTGAGACCTTAACTCCTTGAAGCCACGCTCCGTATCTCATCTCCTGTGAGCTCGGCTCTCTCTCCTACCTCACAGCATCCAGGCCAAGGTGTGATTTTTCGTCTTTAAAAAAAAACAAACTTGAAAGAGAGAAACTGAAATCAACTGCAGCGCTTCTCCCGGGTGGCCACCAGGGGGCTCATTCTCCCACACGCGCAGCACTGCGGGAGGGACAGGGACAGAACGTTCTGGATTAGAAGGATCAATTTTAAATGGGTAGTCAGTGACTGCCTCAGGGCAGAGGTAAAAAAAAAAAAAAAAGATGGTTTCGTCGCTGTCACTTCTGCCTCTTCAAAGAGGCAAACAAAAAGCCAGGGTTGATGAAATCGACCCTCCATTCTGGGAACCACCACGTCCCGGAGCTTCGTGTCTCTTATTCCTGGTCCTTGCGACGTGGGAACTGTGTGTGGGAAGGTCACAAAACCGTGTCACACTTTCCCACCACACCACCTCGCCGTGTTATTCTGAAGGGCCTTGAAATGGGAGAGTGACACACTGCTCCCTGGGCTTAAGGCGAGGGGTGTGGGCAGGGGAGGACTGGTGTGGACAGAACGTGGAGAACCTGGTCGAGGCCAGAGGCGGGGCTGGGGGTGGAAGGGCCTCACTTCACAGTGCGGACACCCATGGGAGTGAGACATGGGAACGCGGCAGCCCCAGGGTGATGAGGACACAGGGACTCCCCGCCTCTGTTACTTTCCAATTCCAAGATAGCTGACGGCAGCAGCCATCATTGTCGCCCCACGTTAGGGAGCTCAGAGCATGAAACAGATGTGACTTAGGCAGAGAGTTCGAGGCTATTCGGCATGAGCACTGACCAGGGAGTCCGTAAGGGAACCTGGAGAGAATTTCCAGGTGGGCCTGTGTGTGCCAAGCCATTACAGCCAGCTATTTTTTTTTGAGATAAGAGTCTCACTTTGTTGCCCAGGCTAGAGTGAGTCCCATGGCGTCAGCCTCGCTCACAGCAACCTCAATCTCCTGGGCTCAAGCAATCCTGCTGCCTCAGCCTCCCGAGTAGCTGGGACTACAGGCATGCGCCACCATGCCCGGCTAATTTTTTGTATATATATTTTTAGTTGGTCAATTAATTTCTTTCTATTTTTAGTAGAGATGGGGTCTCGCTCAGGCTGGTTTTGAACTCCTGACCTGAAGCGATCCCCTTGCCTCAGCCTCCTAGAGTGCTAGGATTACAGGTGTGAGCCACCGAGCCTGGCCTAAATTATTTTTTTTTTAGAGATGGGGTCTTGCTATGTTGCTCAGGCTGGTCTCCAACTCTCGATCTCCTTCCACCTCAGCCTCCCAAAATGCTGGGATTACAGGTGTGAGCCACCATGTCTGGCTGTCAATTCTAATAATGAGTTATTATGTCTTAACCCTGGGGTCAGTGCAGAGAACACACAACATTCTAGAAAGGGTTAAAGTAGTTGGATCGGGAACTTCTCTTAGAAATCTTTAAATTCAGTTTGATTGAGAATCCTCTCCTTACACCTTGTAGACATGCTCAGGAGTCCTGGGGTTTGCTTGTTCTTATCTCTCTCTCTCTCTCTTTTTTTTTTTTAAAGAAAACCCTCAGCAATAGGTTTCATTATGACATAGAACTGATTTTTTTTTTTTTTTTTTGTCAGTCTCTACCATTCTGATAATCACACTTGGAGGTCCTGCTGAACTGTCAGGAAAATGATTCCTTTCCACATTACCTTAAGCAAAACAATTATGGTTTCTAAAACTATGCATTAGATTACTATGTCAGCCCCACTAGCCGCACTACCACCAAATAAATTGGGTTAACATTTCTGAGTTGCCAATAATCCGTTCCCCATGGATATATTTTTATCCAGGGCAACATCCCTCTAATTCAAAGCTTGAAAAATGAAGCCCATGTGATTTCAGGAAGACAAGCACTTTTAAGTTGTGAAGCATGTTGTAGCCTAAAAAAGAAAAACATAGCCTTCCAAAGGGAGCATCTTTCCAATAAGAAAAAAAAATTATTTGACTGACAGCTCTTTTCAAGTGCAAATGAGAGTGACAGCAAGAAGAGGTTTAAAATTCTCATTAAGTTGGATGGTACTTTTGCTTTTTTAATGTAAATATTGATATGTAATCTGCTTTTGCCATGTCAAAAAGCACTCATGCATACAAACATGCTCAGAATATAATACACAGGTTCTCTGTTCCTCTCCTAGGTCCTGTATTCTTTTCTTTGTAATGCTTTCTCAGAAAGCAGAGTGTGCATTATGGCCAATTGCTAGATGGCAGCTCTAAAGAACACCCAAAAAACTTGACTATAAATCAGTGAAATAGCCAACATGTTTACATGAGTGAGGATCTCATTGTTCTTCTGCCCAGTTAAAGTGTTTTCATCAGACTTGTGCAAGAGGAGCTGAACACACTGATGTCCAAAACACATACTTCCGTACAGAACTGGAACATTGTGAAACCACGGTGGAAGGAAGGATGGGGACAGGGGAAAACCTCAGTCAGTGTTTCTCAAACCAGCCCCATCTTCAGAGTATTTAATGGGGTTTTGGTGTACAGACAGCTCTCCAAATTTAGGTCATTGTATTTTCAAAATTCACTATAGTTCTTTACTTAAACCAAATAAGAGGCATTTTAAAATTAAGAATAATAGTTGTTTGTATTAGTGAGCAAGATAGTACTGTCCCCTCGCTTTTAAGAAAGCTTCTATATTTTGTTGATGATGAATAGGTTGAACCAAACTTTCATTCCAAATCCAACTGGTGAAGGGCTAATAACCAGAATCTACAAAGAACTCAAGCAAATCAGCAAGAAACAAAATCAAACAAGCCCATTAAAATGTGGGCAAAAGACATGAACAGAAGCTTTTCAAAAGAAGGTAGACTAATGGCCTATACACATACAAAAAAATGCTCAACATCACTAATCATCAGAGAAATGCAAATCAAAACCACAATGAGATATCACCTACCCCCAGTGAGAATGGCTTTTATCAAAAAGTCCCAAAACAATGGATGCTGGCATGGATGCGGAGAGATAGGAACACTATACACTCTTGGTGGGACTGCAAACTAGTGTGAGCTCAATGGAAAATAGTATGGAGATTCCTCAAAGAACTAAAAGGAGACCTACCATTTGACCCAGCAATCCCACTACTAGGTATTTGCCCAAAGGAAAAACGTCATTTTTATCAAAAAGACACCTGCACTTGAATGTTTATAAGCAGCATAATTCACAATTGCAAAGATGTGGAATCAAACCAAGTGCTAATCAATTCATAAATGAATGAATAAAATGTGGTATATGTACACCGTGGCGTACTACTCAGCCATAAAAAGACTGAATTAATAATACCTTTTGCATCGATCTGGGTGGAACTGGAGACCATTCTCCTAAGTGAAATATCTAAGGAATGGAAAAAGAAACACCACATATACTCACTATTAAATTGGAACTAACCGATAAGCACTCATGTGCACAGATGGAAGTAAAACTCAACAGAAATCATGCAGGTGGAAGGGGGGAGGAAGGGACCAATGAAATCATACCTAATGGGTACAGTGTACACTATCAGGATGATGAGCGCACTTACACCTTTGACTCCAGCAGTACAAAAGCAATCCATGTAACCAAAAGATTTGTACCCCTGTAATATCCTGAAATTAAAAAAAAATAAAAATAAAAATAAATAATAAATTTAAAAAGTTTATTGATGCAAAAAAATCCAATTGGTTTTGTTTTTTATTTTTTATTGGTTGCTCTATTGGCCAGTCTTCTTTCTGTTGCGAATGATAAACCTGAAATTAGCTTAATTTTTTAAAAAAGGAATTTATTGACATTCATAATCAGAAAAATTTAGGGATACATGTAACTTCAGGCATGGCTGGATCTAGGTGCCCAAATGGTGTCATCAAGAACAAGTCCCTCTTCATTGCTTGGGTCCCTGTTCTGCTTTGCTGTCCCCGAGTCGCTTTCATTCTAGGCCTTCTGTCCGTGTAATGACTAAAGAGGACCCACGCTGCTCCGGACTTGTATGCTGTACTGCCTATGCTCTCAAAAAGACAGAGTGTCTCTGTCACAAACACCCCTGCAAAAATCTCCCAAATGGCAGATTGATCCCCTGTCCCAGACCTAAACCAGTTGCCGTGTCTTGGAAATGCTGGGCCCATTGAACAGGCCTGGATTTGTAGCATTCCTTAAGCCTGGGATGGCAGCCACATGGACCAAAGTCTGGGAGCAGGGTGGGGTAATTTCCCAAAGAAAATGTAGGATGCCATTATCAAAAGAAGGGGGGCATAATGCCTGGGTGGTAAAAACAACACTTGTCCACTTCCTGTGCTGACTTAGAAATTCCTAATGCACAACTTGTGTCATTGAGAATGGCAGCAAAACTTTGGTGGCTCTTGTAGGTAGCTCTGAAGACACAGCTAGAACAAGGACTAGAAATTATGGACAGATCTCCCAGGGAAGTCTCCTTCCCTGGCTAACTCAACCAGCATGTCCACTGGAAGCTGGGAGATCCTGTGTCCACTTGGGAAGTGGCTGGGCGTGAATTTCTGTCTCCTCTTTGGTCACATTGGCATGGAAAGCATTTCTTCTTGTTGTGTCAAGCATTTGGATGTGTGTATCACTCCCAACAATACTTCATTAAGTTATTTCTTCACTGAGTACAGAAAATCATTGATTTTTAAGGGAAAAAAAAGTCAAACTCTTGATTATTGGGCCATGTGAACTATAGTTTGATCTCCTTAAAAATCCAAATTTCTTATAGCTTCAATGTTAAAAATCATGCAATTTCAGGTTCAGGTTTGCTGTGAAGCACACCACTCAAGCACAGCACCAGTCATGACAGAAGTGGTTCTGATTGGGTTATCAGCACTGTGGAGACATATTTTCATTTTCATTCAGTTCTAAGAATTTTTTAATTTCCCTTTTTAATTTCCTCTACAACCTATGGGTTGTTTCTTAATATTATTTAGTTTTCCAGACATATGGTATTTTTGTGGTCATCCTTTGTTATTAAATTCTAATTTTATTGTATTATAGCTGAAGAACATGGTCAAGATGGTGTATATGATCCAATTCCCTTGGAATTTATTGAGGTTTCTTTTATGGCCTAATTAACAGTCAATTTTTTGTGAATATTTCTTCCATATGTGCTCAAAAATGTGCATAAAAAGATGGTGTATCCTGTTTTTTAATATATAGCATTTCTTCTCTCTCTCACTATATATATGAACATTATACATATATAAGATACACGTGAATATGTATTATATATAAACATATACACATGTGTACACATAAATTCAAGCTATACAAATATGTGACATAAAATATGTAAATATTTATATAGCTTGAATTTGTGAATTATATTTTTCAGATCTTGCTATTTGTATTTTTAATCTCCTGTCCTATCAATTTCCATGAAGGTTTGTTAATATTTCTAACTACACTTCTTGATTTATCTGTTTTCACGCTCACTATTCGTTGCTTGATACATGTCGAGGCCATAAGGTTAGCAGCATGTACGCTCATCACTGTAAACTCTCGGCAAGAAACAGCGTGGAGAAGAGGCAGTTTCTCTGGGCTGAGACCCCCCAGCCCTGGGACTGTGTAGACAGAGGGTGGTGTTGAGGGGCCAGAGGGCAGCCAGCTGCCACACATCTGTTCTCATCAACTCCTCAGCCCAGCAGGGATTTGTGATGGCCTCAGATGCCACTGACCTGGGATTTCTGCGGCAAAACTCGAGAAAATTGTGCCAAAGCCACTTGGACAAGGACCCAGAGAAGAACCTGAGAGCCCTTCCCCCAACCTGTGCTCCCCGTGCCACTTCCAGGTGCTTCCACCCACATCAGCCTCACTAGGGGCCCCACAGCCACAGCTGGACAGCTGCAGTCAGGCTCTCTACCTTTTTTGTTGCTGTTTTGTTGTTTTTGTTCATTTGTGGAACATGAACAGATACCTTCCCTTTAAAAAGAAAAAAGTTTCTCCAAGGTTGATTTTAGGGAAGGAAGGAAAAAGCAACCTGTATTGGTTTGCCATTTTGACAAAAATCAGAAAAGTCACCCTTCAATTCCCCCCCACCCCAAAAGTATTCATTTAGTTTTCTCTTTAGTCATCTATGGAACTTTCTCCATCTCAGCTGGAGTATTTCAAAGTGTCCTTACAGCTCATTGCATTGCATAGCATGCTCAAAGGACGTAAGTCGGTGATAGAGATTTGATTGTCTTTGCAGATTTAAAAAGTAAGGTAAAAATCACATGCTATAAAATCACTCCTTTAAGTATACGATGCAGTGATTTTCAGCAGATGCACAAAGTTATACAGCCATCACCAAGTTGCAGAAAAATTTTATCAGCCCCAAAAAGAATTGCAGAAAGTGTTCATCAACCCATTTGCAGTCACTTCCCATTTCTCTCTGCTTCTAGCCCAGGCAACCACTAATCTACTTTCTGTCTCTACAGATTTGATTTGCTATTCTGGCTAATTCATATAAATGAAACCATACACTATGTGGTCTTTTGTGTCTGGCTTCTTTCACCCAGCATAATGTTTTCAAGGTTCATTCTTATTGAAGTTTGCATCCATGCTTTATTCTGTTTTATGACTGAATAATTTGCATTTTTGGCTATTAAGTATGATGCTGCATTGAATATTTGTGTGCACATTTTTGTGTGGACATATGTTTTCAATTTTCTTGGGTATATAACTAGAAATAGAATTGCTAGGTCATATAGTAACACTATATTTCACTTTTTGAAGAACTGCCAGAATATTTTTCAAAGCAGCTGCACCATTTTACATTCTCATCGACAATGTATGAGGGTTCCAATTGTTCCACATCTTTGCCAACATTTGTTATTGTCTGATTCTTTGATGATAGCCATCCTGGTGGGTGTGAAGTAGTATCTCACAGTGGTTTTGATTTGCAATTCCCTAATGGCAAATGATGTTGAACATCTTCTCATATGTTTATTGGTCATTTGTATATCTTCTTTGGAGATACACAAATCCCTTGTCCTTTTAAAAATTGGGCTATTAATTTTTATTGTTGATTTGTAAGATTTTCTTATATAGTCTGGATACTGGACCTTTATCAGAGATATGACTTGTAAATATTTTCTCCCATTGTTAGAGTTGCCTTGCACTATCTTAATAAGGTCTTTTGATGCACAGAAGTTTTCAATTTCACTGAAGTCCAGGTTATTGATTTTTTTTTCTTTAGTTGCTTTTGCTTTTGTTGTCACATCTAAGAAACCATCGCTTACCCAAGTTCATGAAGATTTACTCCCACGTTCTCCTCTATGGCTTTTGTGGTTTTAGCTCTTACACTTAGGAATTCAATCCATTTTGAGTTAAATATTATGTATATGCAAGAGGCAGGGGTCCAGCCTCACTCTTTGGTCCAACCTCAGATAGCATGTGGCTATCTGGTTATGTCAACACCATTTGTTGAAAAGACTATTCTTTCCCTATTGAATGTCTTGGCAACCTTGTCAAAAATCAATTGACCATAACTGAATAAGTTTATTTCTGGACTGTCAATTCTATTCCATTGGTCTATGTCTGTCCTTATGCCAACACCACACTCTTTCTACAGTCAAGCCAATTGATAAATCCATCATCTCACTTACTTATCTCGTGTGTGTGTGTGCATGTCTACATCTGTGTATGCAGCAAAACCACTTAAAATCTACTTTCAGCAAGTTTACAGTATGCAAAACAATATTAGTACTATGGCCCTCATGTTGTACATTGGATCTCTAGACTTATATTCATTCTACTTAACTTAACTGCAAGTTTATACCCTTTGACTTGCATTTCCCCATTCTTTCCCCCAATTCCTACCTTTGGTAACCACCATGCTACTCTTTCTACGTATATGACTTTTTTTAAGTTTGAACATAAAATAAAGATCATGCAATATTCTTTTTTTTGTATCTAGCTTATCTAGCTTATTTCACTTAGCATAATGTCTGCCAGGCTCATCCATGTTGTCACGAATGGCAAGATCTCCTTTTTATGGCTGAATAGTATTCCACTGTCTATATATGATACTTTTTTTTAAGCAGAGACTTCTTTTAAGCATCCCTCAATAGACACTTAGGCTGTTTCCAGTACCAAGCTTCTGATTGTTGTAACTTTGTAGTCAGTTTTGAAATCAGGAAGTATGAGTCCTTCACCTTTGTTCTTCTTTTTAAAGGGGTTGTTATGTGTTTGTTTGAATATGTTATACAGACAGCATGAGTTGCAATGGTATCTGTTTCTTTTTACTCCTTTTAAAGAGGCTACTAGAAAATTTTAAATTATGTATGTGGCTTGTATTCTATTTTGACTGGACAGCACTGATGTGAGACAGGGTGGGTTCCTGGCTTGGGATGATCAGGGTTGGGCTCTGTGATTCTATTGGCCCTTCTCTCTCCTATAAGAGTTATGCTCAGGCTGTTTCAGTATTGTCACAAGTGACTACAGGTAAAATTGGGGTGACATCCTTTTTTGTTCATATCTAGCAAGAGGAAGAGGGAGGGGAAGGGAAAGAGAGACTGTCAACTCTGGGATTTAAGTTATTCCCTTACTTTGTCTCCATAAATGAACACATGCCCAATGCCAATCCGATAACAATTTCCAGGAGAATGGCACACTCTGATCAGCTTCATTCTGCTTTTTTTCACCAATCACAGGAAAAGGAATGGGATGATCACGATCAGATTAGCCTAATCCCGCTCCACCTTCAGGACTGAATGTCCTCTTGGGGAGGACATCTGAACAAAATATGGCTTCTGTTAGACAAGGGAAAAAGGGGAGTAGACCCTGGGTAGGCAAATAGCAGAGTCTGCACCATCAAACTTCAACTTCTTTCTCTGTTGGGCTTTCTATACTTAAAGAAGACACAGTTACTCATTCAATTCATCTTCATACCCCTAGTGGCTAACAAACAACTGCTTATAACATCTGATTCTGGTAGTGACAAAGCTTCAGTGATGAGTTTTGGGATTCCCAAGGAAAACAGGAAGAATTCATAGAATTGAAGATCTAAAGTTTCCTAAAGCATTTGTGTTGGAATTGAATTCCTAATACAGACAAGAAAATAGAATCAGGAGGCAGGGGCTGACGTGTCTTCACTTTGTATCTTTTTTTGGTGTTTCTCTCTGGACCTGTGATTTAGAGTTAAATCATGAATGTGTACATTCACACAGACCTGGTTCCATGGGGAAACGCCGAGGGCAGGTACAGCTTGCTTCCTAGCTTGTACTAAGGTTTAGGAATGAAGTTTGGCGGCTTCTCCATATCCGGCTCATTCTGCTGTCCCATGACACCATTTCTTCCTGCCGCTTGACTCCCTCTCTACCCAACAGCTGTGTTACTATGACTGCTTTCTTCCCAACTTTATTGTCACCAACCTCAACTCCTTCTGATTAGAAAAAACAGTTTCTGCAAAAATCACTTTCTCTGCCAACGATGAAATCAGTTTCATTTTCCTGCACCCCTCCCGGGGGGTTGGTTTGAATTATAGATGACTCAGACCTCTCATCGCAGTCTCTGCCAGCATCAGGACCTGAGCACTCTTGGATATCACTCGATCCTTAGAAAAACAAAATCTCCGCTTTCCGGTCTGCTTGAATTACAGTATTATTCATAAATTGCCGGTGTTGTGTGGGATTATCCCGCCTGATTTCTAAATGGAAAAGAAAGTCAAGATATCTGATTTTGATTTTTAAGAATTTCTTTTTCTTTTCTAAAGAATTTTACCGTTAAAATAGTTTTCTCTCTGAAATGTTGAGAGAAATAAAATAGTAATAGCGAAATACTTTCATCTATTTGTGTTCCCCTGGCAAGGTACAGCTCAGCTTCAACCTTGTTCTGGCTCCTGGCTCTCTGCCAAAGTGAGGGACATTCTTCAGTTCCATATTCGAGGAGATGCCATTTTTACAATACTCTGAACTCATAATCCCACCTCTCATTTATTCAACCCACAGACATGTTTGAGTTGCTACTAAGGGTAGGCACTGTGGGAGAAACAGAGGAAGTATCAACCATATTCCTTGTTCATGAGTGCCACCCTACTGTGTGACAGAGACACCATGGTAAGTGGTTTATATACGTTGTATCTAACTTCACAATTTCCCACTGAGGCAGGTATTGCTATTATTATCATACCTCGGTATTACCATTATTATTTACGGAGTGCTAGAAAGGTTTAAGGACTTGTCCAAGGTCACACAGCTAGTAAGCAGTAGAGGCAGGGTTCAAATCCAAGACTAAGAGCAGAGTCCAAAGCTGACCCACGATACTGAACCATCTCTCAATATTGCAAAAGTGAGCAAGACATGATTCCCACCCACATGTAACCAATGGCCTCCTCGTGGCAGGCTAGCATGTACCGGGTAACAAGACTATGACAGTGCCTTAAAAGAGATACCCATTACAGGAGACCCAAGCAGGACTTCTACCCGGAAGGTCAGCAAAGTGTTCCTAAAGCAGAAGGCAGTAAGTGGAATTGTAAAGGCTGGGGACATGTTTAAGGATGCAGAGATAGATCCTTAAAAAGACTTTCTGAAGAGCAAATGATGTCGTGAGCAAAGTTTGCAAGTCCATGATGGGTTTAACGAAAAGTGTGAACTGTCACTTGATATGTCTGGATGTGTGAGGGGCTGGATCTGGACAGGGACGGTGGAACAGATCTGGGGAGAGCACACAAAACAATCAGGACAGCATTGGAAAAGAGGATGGTTTCAGACAGGAGGGGAAGGGAATGGGAGGCATAGATTTCTGCTCTCAAAAAAGACGACTGTCGGGGTTGATGCCACTTCATTACTGTCTGGCTGAAGATTGGTTGGATCTGGTGAAGGCAGGAACTAAGGGCCAGAGAAGGTTACGCCACGTTATTTAAGTTCAAGGTTACAGAGCCAGACTTCTATATAAGATTTGAAATATGGTTAATCAGATCCTTAAATATTTAAGGATGAAAAGTTGTCATTGCAAACATTTACAGAACTGGAATGTTGGTGTTTGCACCCCAACTCGCTTTTCAAGTCAGACTAAACAAGGGTAAGTGATTTGCCCAAACTCATTCATTAGTTTATTCAGCCCCAAAGCGGCATCTATCATATGCAGGGTGCTGTGACAGGTACAGTAACAGGAAGAAATGGCCTTGTCCCCTGTCCTGAGGTCAGTAACAGTCTAGTGGGGAGATAAGGCGTGTGTGAAGACATAGCCAGTTCTCCACTTATGGTGGTTCCATTTATGATCTTTTTTACCATGGTGTGAAAGTGACATGAATTCAGTAGAAATCACATTTCAAATTTTGAGTTTTGATCTTTTCCTGGGCCAGCAATATGGTTCACTTTATTATAAAATAGGATTTGTGTGAGATGATTTTGCTCAACTGTAGGCTAGCCTATGTGTCCTGAACACATCAAAGGCAGGCTAGGCAAACCCGTGATGTTTGGTAGGTTAGGTGTATTACATGCATTTCACACATCTGATTTTTCAACTTTTGATGAGTTTATCAGGACATAACCACACTGTAGGTTGAAGAGCATCCAGAATGAGCTTATGGGGCAGAAAGTACTAAATGAAATCAAAGAGGACTGATGAGCTCTAAAAAGAATAGGGAGTTGGGGGGCAGATTTCTCCACACCATGGGATGGGGAAGGGCCAGGAATGGCTCACAAAGAGGCAGGTGAGCAGAGTCTTAGAGAGTGAAGAGACTGTGAACATGTGAATGTGCAGGAGAAGGAAGTTAGGAAGAGAAGCCTATTACAGGACCAGGGGTAAGTGAAGGGACATAAAGGCAGAAGAAACTGAAAGATAGATTAATGAGATGGCATGCAAGACCTTGACTTCTGGGTGGAACAGACTGTGCCTTAATCAGCAGATTGTGAATCCCAGTCCCATGAAGGCAGGGCCAAACTGCCTGCTCACACTAAACCTCCTGAAACTTGCACAGTGCTCAATAAATCTATGCTCAATGAATGAATGAATCTGGAATAATCAAACCTCACTTTGATTTTTTTTTTTTTGAGACTGAGTCTCACTCTGTTGCCAGGTTAGAGTGAGTGCTGTGGCGTCAGCCTAGCTCACAGCAACCTCAAACTCCTGGGCTCAAGCAATCCTCCTGCCTCAGCCTCCTGAGTAGCTGGGACTACAGGCATTCGCCACCACGCCCGGCTAATTTTTTCTATATATATTAGTTGGCCAATTAATTTCTTTCTATTTATAGTAGAGACGAGGTCTCGCTCTTGCTCAGGCTGGTTTTGAACTCCTGACCTCGAGCAATCCTCCCTCCTCGGCCTCCCAGAGTGCTAGGATTACAGGCGTGAGCCACCGCGCTTGGTCTCAAACCTCACTTTGACACCTAGTTAATTCAGAGATATCAATAACAATTTTTTTTGCAACTCTAGCTCAATTCATCTAAACATGAACAGTGGGATAAACATAGGCAAAGGATACAAGGTAAAATGAAAACATCAGATTCTGTTCCTATAGAAGTCTCAAGAGGAAAATGTTATTTAAGAGAAAAAATAATTTTTACTCTTGATGTTACATTTGTATTCTCATTTTTTGCTTTTTGATGTAATGCCATTATAATTTTTTTCTCAATAAATGCCGTGTGTGTGTGATGAACATAAATATATTTTCTTCTAGGAATTTTGAAGTGTTTTAGTGCAAATACATTTACATCTTTTAGATAATAATGTTCTTTAAATATCTTTATATTAAAAATAAATATGTTATGTAAAACAGTACTGAAGTAGGAACAAAAGTTCTCCCAGATCTCATGTCAACATTTGTCTTTCAGAATGCCATGCTCTAATCTTCAGCTAAAGACATAGAAGTACTGAAAGATTTATAAACATGATTGAGTTTGTCTTTGCTTTAATGTATTTTTTTCCCTTTTCATAGGAGCAATCTTTACTCAGAACTTCACACGCACAGGAAAAGAACAAAGTGCAATCCATTGTAGATTTAACAGCAAGTATTTACTGCTCCCTTTTCGGGAGAAATACTGTAAAGCTGTGAAAAACCAACTTTATCTGCAAGCATGGCCTGCACTACAGAAATCATTGGTATTAGGTATATATCAGAAACCATTTTAATACTATCACTACATCTTTATATCAGTTAATTTTATGTAGGAACTTGGAGAATGATTTTGGGTGAGATTAACATTTAAATTGATGAATTCTAGATAAAGCACATTGCCTCCCATCAGGCATGTGGGCCTCATCCAATCAGTTGAAGGCCTGAATAGAACAAAAAGAACAGTTTCCACCACCAAGAGAGAATTCTGCAGCAGACTGCCTTCAGAACTCATCTGCACCATCAGCTACTGGGTCTCCAGCCTGCCAGCCTTCGGACTGAACTGAAATATTGGCTCTCCTGGTTCTTGATTGAGTCTTCCAGCCCGCACAACAGATTTTGGACTTGCCAGCCTCTATAATCACATGAGCCAATTCATTGTAATAAATCTCTTTACATATATATATATTCCATTGATTCCATTTCTCTGGAGAACCTTGACTAATACAATCTTGATGTGATTTTGATGTTAACCCTTCATTAGTATTGCTTTCTCTGGTCTATACTTTATTGTTATGCCCCAGCTTAGGGATGTTATAAAAGTCAGGTGTAGGACACTCAATATCTTTGGATAATAAGGATGTTGTCAAGGTAGTTGTGTAGAAACTTCTGTTATTTTTACCTCTTATTTTTTTTCTTCCACTTTGCTTTCTTTACCTATTTTTACCCTACCATGCTATATGTATGTCTGCCTGCCACCATATTATTTTAGGAATGAGGTGGACTAGAAAAAAAAATGAATACATCAATGACTTTTCCTCTACATATTTAGCTCAGAAATCTTAGCAGAAAAGATTTCGCAAAGCTAGGAGGAATGAAATAATCATGACAATATTGATTAGTCTCATACATACCATTCTTATAACTATGCTTTTGGAACTGTAACTGCTTGTTAAAATATACATTACAGCTCTAGAGAAGTTTTTTTTCTGTTTTCAAGTCAATTTTTGTTCTATTATTCAATAATCTTCCAACTCTCAGGGAGAGAATATGTAATACTTTTTTGAATTAAAAAAGGTGTTACAAGTGACAGTCCTTTTATTTTCTCATTCAAAACAGTGACTTTTATGTATATATATATTATACATTTTATATTATATAAATATATTTGCCTGTTTTTATATTTGACTTCATATTATATACTTACATGTTTTTATTACATATTCTATATAATGTATATTTATATGCATGTTTTCACATATTCTCATAAAGGAATGTGTTTTGGTTTTTGTCATTGAGAGAACATGCTTATTTAACTGCCAATGTCCAAATTCCATAGTGACATTTCAAGAGGATACAACATAAAGTCTAGAGTTATATAATGTTATGGTTTTTGTTTTGCATTTCCCCATATGTTATCTGTGATAAAAGGTGAATTGCATATGATTTTTAATTAAATAGTTGTTAGTGTTGTAAATGCTAATATATTTTAAAAATTTATAAAATATATTTTTTAGATATATTCTCACAATGTAATAGATATCCCAACTACTCTACTTCTAATTTAAAATAGCTCTCATTGTCAGAGATTGCCTGCTTAGTTTTCAATTTGAAACTGTCCTGGAGTAATTTATATAAATACAACCAGAATAAGAGATTTTAGAACTAGAAGAGATCTTAGGGGTTTAGTCTGGCGTCTTAATTTTATAGATATAAAAATCAGACCCAGAGATGTCGAGGCATCATAATGAAGGTCACACAAATTCTTAAAAACAGAAACAAGACGCCAAAAATAGTTTTAAAAGGCTGAAATAAATTTTAAAAAGAAACACAGGAGCCAAATTTACATATTTAAGAGCCATTCATAATCTTACATAAAAGATTAGTTTATTCCCTGCTAGAATATTTGTTTGTTCTGCCATAAGTATAGTCATACTATTTCATCACAGTCAACTATAAGAAGCAGTTGAGGTTTTGTGATTTGTGGTGCCACGAGTAAATAAGAAACAATTTATAAGAATGCCTATTGCTAATTTTAGTCATGTCAGAAGGAAAGTTTGAAAAGCACTGCCCAGGGAGTTCCATTTCCTCTTGCTTTGGTCTTTGTCTCTGTAAGTAGACATAATCCCGACCGGCATACAAGGATGTTAATGAGGTTTCAGTCTTGCTAGTAAATTTTTTTGACATTTGCTCTTGGAGAAGAATACATAAAAAGAGCATTATTAATATTTAGCTTTCCATAGTGCCGTCGTTATGCATCTAGAAAGAGGCAAGGTCCCCTTCCAGTCCGAATGGAGCTTGAGTTTCTTGATATTTTTAGATCAGGTAGCTACAGTATGAGGAAGTGAAGCCTCAGTTTTCTCACTGTTAGGGGGTTTTAGTGGGTTATTGGCATGCTGCCTCTTTGGCTCTGCTAAGCACCGCCCTTACAGATCTTATAATGAAGAGCCAGTTGGCAGGAACAACATTCATTATTAAAAATGATGAGAAAATGATATAATAGAGATAAATAAAACAATATTCTTATTTTGGCCAATGCATTCAAGCTTTGCACTAATCAACTTTTTCTTCCTTAATCAGAATGTTACTGATTAGAGTTCATGCCCTCTCAATGGGCAAAAAATTAGTTGTTGGTGGGTACAAAATCTTAGCCATAAAATATTTAAAAATTCCTGGCTATAAACACTCATAACAAAAACTTACCACCGAAAAGTTTTCAATGGCTGAAACAGATATTTTAAACAGAGAAACAGGAGCTAAATTTATATTTAAAAACTGTTTATAAGCCCAGAGATAAGCCCTCTCGTATGTGGTCAAATGGTTTTCAACAAGGGTAATCAAGATCATTCGATGGGGAAAAGACTGTCTGTCCAATAAATGGTGTTGGGAAAACTGGATATTCACATGCAAAAGAATGAAGTTGGACTCTTACCTTATGTCATAAACAAAAGCTAACTCAAAATGGAGCAAAGACCTAAACATAAGAGCTAAAAACATTAAACTCCTTAAAACTTCATAACATTGGATTTGGCAATAATTTCATGAATATTACACCAAAATCACAGGCAACAAAAGAAATTATAGATACACTGGATTACATCAAAATTAAAATCTTCTGTGTATCAAAGGACACAATTACCAGAGTAAAGAGACAGCCCACAAAATGGGAGAAAATATTTGCAAATCATATATCTGATAAGAGGTTAATATCCACAACACGTAAAGAACCCTATAACTCAATAACAACAAAAACAATAGCAAACAACCCAATTGAAAACTGGGCAGCAGGCTGGGTGCAGTGGATCATGCCTGTAATCCTAGCACTCTAGGAGGCTAAGGCAGGAAGGATTGCTTGAGGCCAGGAGTTTGGGATCAGCCTGAGCAAGAGAGAGACCCCCATGTCCGCAAAAAATTGAAAAATTAGCTGGGCATGGTGGTGTGTGCTTGTAGTCCCAGCTACTCAAGAGGCTGAGGCAGGATCACTTGAGCCCAGGAGTCTGAGGTTGCAGTGAGCTTATGATGATGCCAGTGCAGTCTATCCCTCGTGACAGAGCAAGACTCTATCTCAAAAAAGAAAGAAAGAAGGAAGGAAGGAAGGAAGGAAAGAAGGAAGGAAGGAAGGAAGGAAGGAAGGAAGGAAGGAAGGAAGGAAGGAAGGAAGGAAGGAAGAAAAAACTGGACAATGGACTTGAATAGTCATTTTTCCAAGGAAGATATACAAATGGCCAATCAGCACATAAGAAGATGTTCAGCATCACTAATCATTAGGGAAATACAAATCAAAACTACAATGAGATACCACTTCACACCCAGTAGGATGGCTATCATCAAAAAACAGAAAATAAGTGTTGTCAGGGATGTGGAGAAGAAACTGCAACATTTGTGTGTACCGTTGGTGGGAATGGTGCTGTCATCATAGAAAACAGTATGGCGGTTCCTCAAAAAGTAAATAATAGAATCATCATATGATCCAGCAATTTCACCTCTGGGTATATATCAAAAAAAACCTGAAAACAGGGTCTTGAAGAGATATTTGCACACATATGTTTATAGCAGAATTATTTGTAATAGAAGGTGGTAGCAACCCAAGTGTCCGTGGACAGATGAATGAATAAACAAAATATGTTACGTGCATCCAACAGAATATTATTTAGCCATGAAAAGAAGGAAAATTCTGACACATGCTACAACATGGATGAGCCTTCAGCACCTTATGCTAAGCGAAATAAGCCAGTCACAAAAATGCTAATACTGTATGATTCCACTTATATGAGGTACCTAGAGTATTAAATTCACAGAGACAGAAAGGAGAATGGTGGTTGCCAGGGGTGGAGGGAAGGGGGAAATAGGAAACTGTTGTTTAATGGGTATCGAGTTTCAGTTTTATAAAATGAAAAGAATTCTGGTGATGGATGGTGATGACAGTTGTACAATGTGAATGTACCTAATGCCACTAATCTGTACACTTAAAAATGATTTAGATTGTAAATTTTACCCTATATGTATTTTAACACAATTTTTCACAAAAGCTTTTTATAGTCTTGTGTAAAAGATTAGCTTATTCTTCGCTAAAGTATACATTTGCTCTCCACTAACTGTAGCAATAGCATTTCACTAGAGTGTATAAAGCACAGATATTCACACAGTGCATAAACAGGTATACCGTATATCTACACATTAAAATTTCATGGAGGAGGGAGGAACAATTAGGGAAAAAAAAATCTTAAAAGTTTCCTGGGACAGGGAAAAAGGGAGAAATGCTTCCTTTCCGTGACCAGTCTATGCTCTGTACTCCAATCTACAGCAGGGTTTTTGAACTATTTTGACATTTTGGTCTTTCAATGTTAACTTCCATGACAAAGGAATGCCATGCATTCTGGCCCTGTGTGTAAAGCTTTGGAAAGGTATAATTATTCTATTGTTAGCCAAAGCATCTCGTGATGACAACAGAGTTTAAATTCTTTGGGAGGGCGGAGGAGGGAAATATACAGTCAGATTGGAAGAAAAGTGAATTCAAAGTGCAGGCCCTGAGTTCTTGCTTAGCTACAGATCATGTGTTTCTATTTCAGAGATGGTATTTAAATTACAAAAGGTCTCCGTCAATCAACAGTACTGAGGGAAGACTTGTACCTATCGCTGTTGGGATGGTGGAGATGTGTATGACTGTTTACACTCTCAAGGGACTTACAATATGTTTTGGACTTAAAATATATGCATGTAGCAATTAGAGCATGTGGATAACTGCTGATGGGGGTTGTATTTGGATTCACAATGAATGTGGGCTCTACTCCTGTACTGGGTTGAATACTTTCCTTTCAAAATTAATGTCCTCCCAGAACCTCAGAATGTGGCCTTATTTGGATATAGCATCTTGCAGATATAATTAATTAAGATTAGGTTATCCTGCACTAGGGTGGGCCTTAAATTCAATCACTGGTATTCTTTTTTACTTTATTTATTTGTATATCTTTAGAGACAGGGTCTCACTCTGTCACCCAGGCTGGATTGCAGTGGTGAGATCATCATTGTAACCTTGCACTTCTGGGCTCAAGCCATCCTCCCACTTCAGCCTCCCAAGTATCTGGGACCACAAGTGTGCACCACCATATCAGGCTAATTGTTTTTTTTTTAATTTTTTGTAGAGATAGGGTCTTGCTGTGTTGCCCAGATTGGTCTTGAACTCTTGGCCTCGAACGATCCTCCCACCTCAGCCTCCCAAAGTGCTGGGATCATAGGCGTGAGCCACCATGCCTGCCTGGCCCAGTGACTGATATTCTTATAACAAGGCCGTGTGGAGACAGAGGTGCAGAGGGAAGACGGCCACGTGGAGACAGAGGCAGTTTGGAGTGCTATATCCACAAGCCAAGGAGTGTCAGTGCAGCCACCAGAATCTACGAGAGAGGCACAGGACAGGTCCTTCCTGAGAGCCTCCAGCAGAAACCCACCCTGTCACCACCTCCAGGATTGTGAGAGAAAAAATTTCTGTCGTTTCAGACCACTGAGTCGGTGGCACTGTGGTGCAGCAGCCCTAGGAAACGAACACAACTAAGGGAAGATTCCATGGAAAAGCTTGCTTCCGAGGAAAGGCGAAATGCGGATGCAGGAGAGAAGAGGGGCTGAGTGCACCCTAGTCAAAAAGCAAAGTGAAGAAAGACAGACAGAACCAGCTATGGCGATGAGAAGCACAGACCCAGTGTAACGGTTCCTGTGGGATGAGTGAGTGTTGGCCAGGTAGGCAGGGCGGGCCCTCCCGCCTCTATGCCCCCCTGCAAAGCCACACAGCAGCTTCTAATCTGAGGAAACAAATCCAGGCTTGGGGTTTTGCAACCTCAGTGCAATCTGTGTGTTTCTGTACCTGATTTATCTTCTATTCCTTCTCTTGCCGCTTGTGATTTCCTGCTGAAAAATATTTTCACTTTATGTTTTGTTGCCAACCTCTATGTTTTATTCATGCTCTCAAGGTGGCGTAGTAGTGAATTCATTCTGCCTTTGAGGAAGACTTTTTATTTCAGGACATTATCGGGGTACAAACATTTTGGTTACATGTTATGACTTTGCCTTTGTATTCTCTGGAACAAACTATGTTGGCCTTTGAGCTTGTTACACTAGAGGTTCTGAAATAGAAGTGACACCTGTGTGGGGAATTCTGAACTTTTCTACTGATTTATTAACATGTTTGGTTCTAAAAAATGTGACATAAGAAATGCACTGAGAAAATCTAGAAACGGTGCTCTGGATTTTTCTTATAGGGTGTCGTAAAGTTATCATTGGGGCCATGAATTTGAATTGGTTAGCAATTTTAGCATCTTGGAATCCGTTTTTTCTCTCTTCTTTTAAAAAGTAATATCAAAGCAAAAGGCGTGGGGAGCAGGTCCTCATGGATCACGCTGGGGTACGTGGATGCTATTCTGGTTTTACACCATGCTCTAGCCTGCTTTTGCCAGTAGGTCAAGTCTCCTCCACTGGATCCTAAGTTCTTGGAGGCCAGAGATGGTGTCTTTGTCCCTAGTGCCTCAGAGGATCTCGATGACTGGAAGCAGAGTGAACATCATGGACTTTGATGCCAGACAAGTCCTTGATCCTGCCTCTCCTGCCCATCAGCTGTGTCTCCAACATCTGAGCTTCAGCTTCTGCATCTGTAAAATACCAGCCGTTGTCGCTCTTGCGAGGATTAAAAGACAATGTAGTAGAAAGTGCTGGCTCAGACTGGATGCTCCGTAAAAGTTACCTCCTTTCCCCTTCTTACGCGATTCAATTTCACCACTGCTAAGATTGGTCTGTACATTTTGGGGCTGCAGAACTTTTCTCACAGAAACTATGCAGCCAAAAGTGTCTGTTACAGGCCGGGTGCGGTGGCTCATACCTGTAATCCTAGCACTCTGGGAGGCTGAGGCGGGAGGATCGCTCAAGGTCAAGAGTTCGAAACCAGCCTGAGCAAGAGCCAGACCTCATCTCTACTAAAAATAGAAAGAAATTAATTGGCCAACTAAAAATATATAGGAAAAAACATTAGCTGGGCACAGTGGTGCATGCCTGCAGACCCAGCTACTAGGGAGGCGGAGGCAGGAGGATTGCTTATGCCCAAGAGTTTGAGGTTGCTGTGAGCTAGGCTGACGCCATGGCACTCTAGCCCAGGCAACAGAGTGAGACTCTGTCTCAAAAAAAAAAAAAAGTGTTTGTTATGCAATAAGATGTATCTTTAGCCTCCAGACGTTTCTGTGTTTACATTTCATTCGTTCATCTCTAATGGGAGCCCAGAGAATAAGTTTCAAATCTTTTGTGGGGGTGCTTGCTTATATGTCATTCCTTGCTTGGGTAAATGATGTGGCAGAGGGGTGGCGGGTGGGAAGAGGGAGGTGATGTAACTGGGAGGAGAGACGTTGGATCTCCTCCAACATGATTTGCAGTCATGAGAAAAGGGACTCAGTTTTTAAAAAAAGGTGAGCGCGTGTTATCTGAACAAAAGGCGAGTTCATGTGATGCAGTTGCTCTCGGATGCTGGATCATCTTCCTCTGACTGTGCCTATGATCTTTTAATAGATGTTCCTGCCTGACGGTTCAGGAAGAGTATTTAGAAAGGCCTCCCAAGACCTACCCTGAATATCTCGGTGGAGGAATGACTAGTGGAAAGCATGTAGTAGCTCCTGGTCTGGCTCCTGGTGGGGTGTGTGTGTGTGTGTATGTGTGTGTGTGTGTGTGTGTGTGCTGGGGCCCTGGAGCTTGCTTACCAAACTGTTTAACTGTTTACATTCAAATACTTCGTTCTGTCCCTATCGAGGCAAGTTCTTTAACCTCAGCCTCCTCAACTTATCACATAGGCTTGTTATGAGGATGAAGAAGATGGTTTGTGGGAAATGCCCCGAATAAAACCCAGCACAGAATAAGTACTGTTACCATTCGGGGGATTTGAAGTCCGCTTACATTCTCATTGGCAATGTAATATCAATTCTTTAATCTCTGTTGTAAGATCTTTAATCTTTTTGGGAGCAATGCTGCAGGCGTCCCAGGTGCTACGCTGAGCAGGAGCTCTGTGGTTTCTATTACAACAACATGCTGTCTTTTAAATGCACAAGGTCTGGTCCATAACACATTCGTTCTAATCCATCCACATTGGGAGGACCAGGGAGAAGACTCTCTTTCCCACTACAAATATCTGTTTACTGTTTACTAAGTGCCAGACACTGTAATGGGTACTGGGATGTCATGGTGAATGATGATCATGTCCTCTGTAATGGTATTGCCATGCCAAGGTATACAATTTGTCAGAACCAGTACCAGGCGTGCCAGGGTAATGTTTCATTCACTTTGTAGATTTAGACAGAGAGTACATTTTTATGATTCCATCCTCTGATATAGCAATGGCCCAAGAGATGTGAAGAAAACATCTCAAATCCCTTCCCTCATCCTTCGGCAATATATTTCAACTTTTCAAAGAGGTGAAAGAGTAATATTTAACATATTTAATAATAAACACTTATTAAAGTACTATTCTTGATGGTTCTTCTCTTTTTGTGGATTAAAGAGATAAAATGTACATATATTATTTTCCCTGAGAAGTAGCATTGGTTGAAAAATAGAAACATGTTCGAGAAAAATACACAGATAAAAAATATATAATGGATGATTAAGGGAGGAATTTAGAAACGCTGAGGGCGCACTCAGTGTGGGAGGCTATATAATGGCCCCCAAACATATGTCCACATCCTACTCCCCAGAATTTTGTACCTTATATGGAGTCTTTGTGGATGTGACTGAGTGAAGGATCTTGAGATGGGGAGATTAGCATGGGTTATCCAGGTGAGTCCTAAGTGCAATCACATGTATCCTTATAGAAAGGAAGAAGAGGGAAATCCAACCACACACAGTTGAGAAGATGGCACGAAGAAGAGAGATTTGAAGATGCTGGCCTTGAAGATTGTAGTGATGCACCCATGAGCCAAGGCAAGCTAGCAGCCACCAAAAGCTGGAATAATTCTCCCCTAGAGACTCCAGTGGGAGTGTGGCCCTGCTGCTGCCTTGAGTTTGCATTTCTGGATTCCAGGACTGCAAGAGAATAAATTTCTGTTGTTTTAAGTCATTAAATTTGGGAGACCTTGTTACCTCAGCCAAGGGAAACTAAGACAGCCAGTCGATTTAGATTAATGACAGGAATGACAACCACTGACTGTTCTGTCAGTCATCTCTTGGCATGATGCTATCTATGTTCTGGTTCACCATGTCACTTCTAACTTAATGTTCCTTTATTTTCCTTTTGCATTCTGTTGAATGCCAGGAAGCACATCACTTTTCTTTTAAAAAGTTCATTTGTGTGTCTGTGTTTTGATGGTGGATGGAAGGAGGGGGGTCTCTCTATTTTTTTCAGTTACCTCAGATGATTTCAATGCATGGATCAAGTTGAAAGGCATCAATCTAGGTAAGGAGTGCAAAAATGTGATGACAGTCTGCCCCACAACAGGGTATGTGAGTTTAGTGACATGCATGCATGTATTTTCCAGATTTAGGGGTTCTTTTCCTTGAATAGTGGAAGAAATAAGCAAACGTGTGGTTCGATTTTCTTTTAGGCTCTGTGCTGATCCTTTCACTTTTTAAGGCCTTAATAAAATTAACTCTGATGAGGTTATCTTCATTCGCTCACTATAATTGAGCAGGCCACCCACGATAGCATCATCCCTTTACAATAAGATGATACCATGATATATGCTGATTCATGTTTTAAGATTAAACCCTAGTTACATGAATGAATGCATCTGGTCCTTCATAAGTTTGGGAGGCTCACGCGCATCTAATTAGCCTATTATATAGTATAGTCTTTAGATCCGGTGCTTTCCACAGACGGCTAATGTTACTCATATTTAACTTCTTCTTGACTTTATTATCAGAGGATAACTTTATCTTGAAGTGCTCATGGCTTTAGATAGCACCTATAGCGACAACTCCCAATTTTCTATCTCATCTCCAGCCTGTGCCTCTCTCTACCTGACTTATTTCCAACTGCCTGCTAGACCTCTCCCCTTAGATGGCTTAGCGCCAAACCCAATTCGACCCAGTTAATCTCTATTAGAACATTAACGCATCGTCCACGGTCTATTTGCTCACTCGTTTATAAACCAAGTTCCACAAGGGCAAATGCCACCTTCTCTCTCTGAGCTGCAGCACCTGGAACAGTGCTAGGCACATGGCAGGAAGCCAAAAAATACTGGTTGGTAATGACGATGGCTGAATAAATAAACCCAGCTCCATCTGCCTTCTTGGAGTTTGATTTTTTTGGGTGAGGCTATACCAGTCCTTTTGACACAAGCGAAGAATAAGATCTATGTTTATTTCTCTGACAAGATAGTTGATGACCTTCTTCATGATGGCCCTGCCTCCGCATCCCCACCCTCCTATAGAAAGGCTGTGGACTCTGTGAGTAACTCCGCATCCCGCAGGATCCCAGCCCTCTGGTGCGGCCCGACCGGCCTCAGCGCTGGCCGCTGGGGCCCCTTCCAGAAGCGCCGCCGTGGGTACCGCGGTGGCGGGCGAGGGGCAGTCCAGCCAGCTCGGGTCGTTCGGGCCGCCGTGTGCAGTCGTGTAGGGCCCTCAGGTGGCTGCCCTCCGGCGACTGCGCGGGGTCGCATTCCGGGGTCCCGGGTTGCGGGTCCGGGTCCGGGGTCGGGGTCGGCCGGGACCCTCGGCTCCGCAGGCCGCGGCCGCGCCGCCCGACGTCACTTCCGACTGGGGCCAAGATGGCGGCAGCGCGGGCGCCGGGGCGGGCGGAGCGGCTACGGCGGCGGCTCGCGGCGCTCTGAGGCGCGGGCGGGGCGGGCGCAGGTAAGAGGCGGCGGGGCCAGGCGGTCTCCAGGCCGGTGCTGGGATGCTGGTTCCTCCGCGCCACGAGCGTGGCGGCCGCGGCGGGGGCGTCACACCGGGGACCCGGCGCCGCAAGGCGGGCCGGACCGGCGGACGCGCCCCCTCCGAGGTCCCGGGCGCGACAGGCACCCCGGAACAAGGCGCGGACCGCCGGGTCGGTGGTCCCGCGGGTGGGTAGCAGCGCGGGGCCCCTCGCTGCTGGCCATGGGACCCCAGCGGCGAAGTTTGGGGTGCGCTTTGTCGCCGCACGGGGACGCGTGTGGGCTGCGGTGCGACGGGCCCCGTGCGAGCGGCTGCAGGGCCACCTGGGACCCCACGTGGCTTCGGGGGCCGTCCCAATTGTCAAGTCGCTGTGTTTTTCTCTTTTGTGTTGCAACTGAGTGTGCCTTGCACATTTTGCATTCTTAATTTGTTTGTGTTTGTGTCGTGCGTCTTTGTGTTTCCTAAATAGTTTTTGTGTGGTTTAAACCTGGAGATTGTCTCCCTCAGTGTTACCATAAACCCACCGGTGTGTGTGTGTGTAATAGAGGTCCACGTCTATGTTATTTTGTTATTAAAGCTATCCATGAATCTATTTTTGATGGTGGCAAGTGAGACATGAAGCAAACCTAGCGGGTCAGTTTTATTCCCCAAACCTCCGTGACGTGAACGACCTACCCACGGGCTTGCAGCCTTGTGTCAGGCTGTGAGGTGCGGGAACAATCCCATCCCACAATTAACCGGGAAGCCCCAGCTACCTTAACTACGCAGCTGGAATTTCCCGCAAGAGGTGAGATTCATGCTGGTCCTTCACTTTTCATTTAGTGTAGTGCTGAGGTTTGGGGTATATTTGAGACGTGGAACGCCTTTTGCTGAATTCCATTATATCCTTACATCCCATTAATCCGGCACTAAAATGACTGTCCCTAGAACAATCATTGTCCCCAGAACTCTACTAAAATATTTCTTAAAGTTTTTGTTTACTCCAGGTTTTTTGTTAAAAGTGACTGAAAGTTTTAACAACAAATGGAACCTTTGAATGATTCTTTTACCCACAAAAACACAGACATCATTTTGGTTTGATCAGTTTAGTCCAAGCATTAGAACAATGAAGGCCTTTTTTTAAAAAAAAACGCGATAGGAAATTTGCTGTACAAATATTATGGAGGAGGAACTTAAGACATAGTCATACGTTCCTTTTTAGTAGGGTTCTGTGTTTTTGAGATGGCATGCAGCTGCTCTATCACTCTCTAGAAGCTTCCAGACAAACACTTATTTGGCCAAGTTCTTTTATACGTAGAATCTCAGTTTAGCCTTGAGAGGACCTTTAAAAATCGTCTTATTAAATCCCCTCATTTCGAGCTATGAAAACTGAAATTGAAATTCATAGTGGAACTAACACTTGTTTACATTTTCTGTCATTCCAGGGCTCTAAAAAGAGCCAGCACATCTTTTTTGGTTTGATTGAAATAGGTGAATACATTTAAAGTGGTTTTAGAAAAGTGCAGGAACATAATAATAATAAGGCTCAAGAAATGTTTGCTTTTGTGCATTATGAATGTGGTTTCTTTAATTAAAAAGTTGGTATGTTCAGGTTTGATTTTTCCTCATTTCTCATCCAGTGCCTGAAACAATAAGGTTTAAATTCGTAATAATCATTAGTTTTGTAAGTACTAAGCATAACAAAAGATTACCACTGTGGAGCAATTGGAAAGTAGGGAACAGCACAAAGAAGGGATTGAAATGGGCACTAACCTTCCCCCTCTTCAGATAACCATTGTTAACGTTTGGCAGATCTCCTTCTCCTCCTTTCTGGTGTTTGTGTGTGCATTTCTTTACCCATATGTATTTATTTATAGGATTTATTCACTTCTATATATTTATGTTTCATACAGGATTGATAATATATTGTATGTATTGTTTGTAACCTGTCTTCCCTTAGGTTACAAACAATATTGTGAGCATCCCATTAACTGTTCTTCAATATAATGTTTAATGGCTATTTAATAATGTGGATGGGCCATAATTTATTGATCAATTCCATATTGATCTGTAAGGTTGCTCAATCCTGAGATTTTCTTTTCATTAAGATTTGTTTGAAAGGTTTTTTTTTAATCTTGAATTTTAAAGTTCTGTAATCTTTTGAGATATGTGGAAAATGTAAATTCTGCTTTTTAGCCCTAAATATGCATTTTTGTTGCCAATGCAGAGAGAAGTAACACTCAATTTCAGCTCCTTTTCTTTTCTCCTCAGCTGGGTCTGTGCAGTTATGTACATATATCAGCACACATATTCTTTTGATGATTATTTTACATTAGATGTTTATTTATTCATGGGACTGTTTCTTTAAGCTGCTTATCTCTTTTCAAGTTCTGGATCTGATTTACAAATCTTTTAAGTTCTGTTAAATTATAGACTTTCCGGGATGGAAAGCACCTTAGGTTATTTACTAATTTCATGTCTTCTGACTAGCGTTTCATGTTATTTTTAATACCTACACAGAAAAAATGACAAAACTGTGGGCTCCTAGTAGAAAACTCCATAGTGGGGAGTGAAAGAGGAGTAGGTGGACTGTTGAGGGAAAATTGTTAAACTTGCATGTCGATGGGTAAGCTGCAGGGAGTTTCCAGATGATGGGGAACATCACCTTACCATCCTTACCTGAATCACTGCCACGTGTCCTGGTTTGTGTGCTGCTCATCAGCTGTGCTGTCACCTGTAACAGCATTTGGTTCGAGGCCATTCCAGGTCCCTCCTGTTGAAGTTTCTAGTTAGAGCTGTAAAAACCATGTGCATGGAGCACCTGCAAACTGTGGACTCCATTACTGAAAGCAATACTTAGGTGCCGCTTTAAGCAGGGTTTCTCAACCTCTGTGCTGTTGACATTTGGGCTGGATAACTCTTTGCTGTCCAGGGCTGTCCTATACGTTATAGGAGGTTTAGCAGCTTCCCTGACCTCTACTCAGGAGATGCCAGTAATGTGACAACCAATAAAGTCTCCAGACATTGCCAAATGAGAGGGCAAAATTGTCCTATTCTCAACTGCTGCATTAAAGGAAGGCTCGTCTGGATGGTTGAATCATCAAAGCGGTTTTATTGAATCTCTTTTATCAAAGAGCTGTAAGAACATACTATGTAGTTTATAACTTGAAGCCAAGGAATGGACTTCTGGTCTGTCCAAATTCCTCCCCACTTTTAATTTTGTGACTTTAGAGAATGGTCACTTTCAGCAGTTCTGACTTGGCATTGCTTTTGTGGCAAGAGTTAAAGCAATGTGAGTTATCCTGGAGATTACAAAGGAGTTTTCATGACATGGGATCAGTGTTCCCAGTATGCAGATTAAATTATTATGAAATTTAAATAAATTTGCATAGAGTTGATGCATGGTGAATAATTTAAGCATGTGGTCCATTATGCTGAATAGCACAGAAACAACTGTCTTTCTCCTAGAAAATGACACTTGGTAAAGCAATCCCTGGAAGATTGATGGTTGAAGGCAAACTAGTGTTTCTAAAATCTTTTTTTTTTTTAAACAACCCATTTGGGAGTTATGCACAGAAATGATGAATTTGTCTGAAGGCAATAAGGTTTACTTTTGAAATGCTTACCTAACTTAGACTTAATATGTTATAAAGATAGCTTATTGATCATCATGGAAATCATATGTCATTAATACAACTTTTCCTGGGGGGGAAAATGTAAGTTGTATCATCTTTATTTGTAATCTTTGTAAGTATAGATAGTATAGATTGAATTTATATTGTTGCATAAGTAATATTTAGTCAGAATATACTGATAAATAAAATATATGAAAAGAGTTGTGCTTTTGGAGCCACATTTGGTAATGAGGTGTTTTTCTGAACTGTAGACTATTCTGTATAATTTCACTGGAGTGAATATATGTGTCATTGAAATATTCTTTCTTAAAGAAAATACCTTTCATTCCTCACTCCACCTCCCTGAAGCATGAATTAGAGTTATTGTATGTAGTAAATCTGGTTCATTTGGAGTGAAATATGCTTATAATATTTTTCTCAGTACGGTATAGTATTTATTCTTAGAGTCTTGGTTCATGTCATACCTTTGCTGTGTTTTCATTTATTAGTCCTTTGGAACATGCAATAAAGGAGGTTTCACTGAATACTTATATATTTTCTAGCCATTTTAGTGAAAAGAATATTTTGTAGCTCTTGTAATAAATCATATGTTAGGTTTTGCTTTGAAAGGGCTGAATTACTTCTTGGCACAGCTTGTCTGAAATATGTAAAGCTAAGTGCAACTGTTAGTTAGATTACAGTGGGCAGCCTGTCTGGAAATTGGTAAAACCCACACATTTTATATGTACTTATATGTAGTTCTACTGAGACTATGTTAAACTCTGGTGGGAAAATTCTGTGGCATTTTGAAATAATTTAAATGATGCTATCAAAATTTGAAAAGAATTGTGAGATCCACGAAACCCTTATAAACTTGAGTGTGAATCCTGTGCATTACCTAAGACCCTATTAAGACAATTTAAGTGTAATTTGGAGTATCAGTATAAAAGTGACATTCTAAATGTTTCTCACTCTGTAAGGCTTCTTTTAGAGACATTGCCATAGTTTTGAAAGACCTAGTTTTAAAGCATACCCCAAAGTAGGAGTTTTCAAAAATAAGGTTCTTGGGATGAATTTAAATTCTTAATTGTGAAGCTGTATTACCACTTGTTAGAAGACATGGAGCAGGTCAGTTCACTCATATAGATGAATGTTGTATGAGTGCGAACCTCCGGTGGTTTCGTGGAGCCCTACCTCAGGGTACAGAATGACGATGACGGTGTCCCAGATCAAGCACAGCAGAGACTGAGTTATTTCAGGCTGTGGGCAGGGAGGGAGGGAGGGAGGTCACTTGTCCTCTCTCATCTCTTTTGTAACCTGGGGATAATGATTACTTCTCTCTTTCACTGGGATGTTTTGAGATGAATAGACAAAGAATAATGAAGCAATTTGAGATACTTTAGGTTTTTCAGAAATATGAGTAAACGTCTTTCTTAGATATGTCTCCTAATCTAGCAGGTCTTGAGAGATAACATGGCACAGTTATTGTTGAGAGAAACCTTTTCAAGTTATTTCTTGAGTCCTTAGGCTTTTTGACCCTTCCCCACCCCTACTGAACTTGGTGGAGGGGCTTATGTTTTTTTAGTCCCTTTCATGCCTTTCACAAAGCCGCATCCTGTCTCTTCTCTCTGGATATTTTTCTGCTTTGCAGTTTCCTTTCCTGAGGCACTTGCCTTGGGACTGAAGACTTCTGAATCTCCATCCCCAGCCTTGATGGCCTGTCTGTGCTTGGAGCTGTTCTTCCATTTGACAGACGGAGCTTTCCATGGGAATGTCTGGCATCTTCTCAAAGACTCTAAAAAGGAGCTCAGCACCTTCCACTTAAATACTGTGCCCACTCTTGACTGCTCTATCTTTAAAATATATTCAAACTACCATTCTTGCAGTCAGCCCCATTCCAAATTTGGTACTCGTCTTTGCCATCTCTTTTTGCCTCCTGTTTAGTTAGCTAAGACAGTCTGCCTGTTGTTCTCCTTCTGTGGTGTCGATCATATTGTTTGTGTCCTTTCAACTCTTGCCTGCAGTTCAAACCCTGATTGCTTCTTATCTTGGATTCTGAACCAGCTTGCCTGGTCCCAATCTTTTTGACTGCCCATTCCTCACCTACTTCCTCATTCTTTCCTGTCAACTTAATCTTCCTAAAATATTAGACCTTGTCTTGTTGATGGTGCCTCCTCAGTCTAAAACTCCTCCTTGCTCATCCCAGGTGGCCAGCGCTGCCTTCCTGATGTGCTGCCACGAAGCCAGGCTCTTCCTGTGGGTGGTCATGGGCTCAGCTTCTCAGTAATTCCTCTTCTTTCTCTGCAGACCATTAGGGCTTTTGGACTGGGGTGGGAGGTGAGACAGTAACTCCTCACACAATATCTGGGAACTCTACCCACAAGGTAAGGGTTAGATTTAACCTGGGACTCGAAGCCCCTTTGAACTGCCTGTTTATTCTGTTTTTGCTGTACACAGGTACTCAAATGAGTCCCGCTGTTTCGCTTACTGCAGTAGACAAACGTAAAGAGACAGTCCTTTATCCTTTTTTAAATCATAATCTTGAAATAAGAACTACAAATAATTTATTTTGAGGAAATATACTTCTCTTTAAAAAAATAAAAATCTTATATATACATACTTCTTAAACTGTAGAAGAGTACACATTGCTCTGCAAACAGTAGGCATTACCATTATTTTTAAATGCTCTTGAGAAGTAGTTACACATAGGGAGAACAGATCCTAAAACTCAGATTATGTAAAGAAGAAGAGTCACTCCCTACCGAAATAAAAAATATCTTAAAACTTTGGGAGAAGACCTATGGAATCTTGTAGTGATGTAAGTGTGCCTGACCCCCTACGGAAATAAGTTTAAGTGGTCACTTTATCTGGTATAGCTTCCAATTTGCTTTAGGTTGTTTACCCGTGAGTTCAGGAAGCTTCTCTGTCATCTCTCTGTAGTTTATATGGAAGATGAGTTTTCCTGTATGTTGTATTGTGTATCAAAACCCAAAAAAGCTGTGAGAAGCTACTTACTTGTAAGATGACTGTATTATTGCTTAGAGAGTCTTTATGTGAGAAATGAAGACTTGGGTGTCAGGACCAGTATGTTCATGTTGCTCTAGCTTTCTTCTGCTGTTTAGGACATTTGCAAGTATTTTACAGGGATCCTGGAAATCTCTTAATTTTAAAGGTTTATAACAAAAATATATTACTTTATAACAAAAGTAGTATCTGCATTGGCAACTCCAGTGGAAAAACAGTAATTCTCAGGGGTCAACTGTGAATTTATTTTGTTCTGGGAATTGTGAAATGAACTATCGTGTGGTATTTTGCTTTAGAAATTTTGTTGGAGTTGGAAACTTGGCATTTGAGTGTCAGTAAAGAATTGACTTAATTTTCCTTTTATAATTATATAAAGTTTTTACATACCTAACATAGGGAAAATATCAGGAAAGTATCTTTCATTGAAACTTCTTTGACTTTAATAGTGTTTTGCAGGATATGCAGTCAACATTTGGTTATATTGTACTTTTTGCAGGAGCGATAGAAGTTGTAATCATCTCATCAGAGAGCAGTCTGGTCGGAAAGCTCTTATATTCTTAACCACCCTGTTTTCATGTTGACTTTTACATCTATATTTTTTGGCAATTAGTCTTGAAAATAAGGAAAATTAACATTTTTAATTCAAGGGTGTTTTGATTGGATGGAGTTACCTCATGCAGGAAAACTGACAATGAGTCTTTTGTTTTTCGTACCATGGGGAGGAATACCCTACTGTTACAGTGAGAGGTAAGATAATATGTTTTAATTTCTTTAGAGAAACTAGGTGTTTTTAATTAAGGGATTAGGGGGATTTGTAGAAACCCTAAACAAAGCCTGATATTTGTGATGTAATAAATTATGTGTTCAATGCAGTATGACATAGATGTATACATTTACTCAAAAGCGTAAGGGAGAGTATATATTAATAGCTGTCTATAACAGTCAGGTAAATGATAAATAATTAGCATTGTCATATGTTTAATTGTAAGCTAGCTCTTTATTAATGGATGTTTGGAGCAGTATTTTTTGAAAAATTTTCCTTTAATCCTTTTTTCCCCCCAAGTAATAAAAGAAATATTCTGAGGGGAAAATACTGGAGTGTCACCGTCTAACTGTGGATTTATAGTATTTTCCAAGTGTATTAGCAGGTCTCTTATTTGACATTTTGATATGATGTTGTTTAATTGCTCACGGCCGATCCGAGCTAGAGGGCTGTTGACCTTAGAACTCTATAACACACATATTTCAAACAAAAGCTCTAATGAGTCTCGTTTTCTCATTTGAACTCTGCAGCTCCAAAGCCGCTGAGAACAGCAGACTTGATTTTTCTGATCTGTTATACAGAAATTGTGCTGTCAGTATCAAATTCTCCCACCTAGAGTAAACCCACTACACTCACTTCCTAACTGAGGTTTGTGTTAGGACTCTCTGCTCTATGCATATCTGTGCTCTGTGCCTTCGGGGAGTCAGGCCCTTGGGATGTCTGTCTGTGGTATTCTGGGCCTAGTTGAAGAAATCAGTTTTTTTGAAATGGGAGAAATTTTTGGCTCATTTGTGAACATTCTATTTCTTGTATCCCTTCATGTACATTTGTAGATAGGAAAATTGTTCTACGTAATATACTCTGTTACCATTGTCTTTTTAGAACTCCTTCTAGGAGGTGAGAGACATGAGTGATTTCAAGCAGAAGGAGTCCATACCCTGTGATTCAGCAGCTTGCCAAATCTTTCCTGTATTCTCAGTCCCTATCTTGCTCTCCATGCACACACAATCTCCTTACTCTTAAAATAGCAGGTATGATTTTTCACTTTAGTTTATCTAATTTGGTAATACAGTCTGCATTTTAAAAGGAAAGTTGGGGCTACATTTTTGAGTGTGAAACTAGATGATTGCTCTTGTGAAATTGTATTTTAGAAAAGAAAAAACGAGTTTTTGTTTAGCAAATTCCTGGGCTAATTCAATATTTGTGCTTTTGCTTAATTTAACAAATAGGTGCAACAAGTTTTCATATAGATATCTAAGGTTTTACAGATTGTAATTTAGTGATTCCACCCTTTTGGTAGGATTGTGATGAGTGGGAGTTTTCTATGACAATGAGCACCTTAACAGTGTTTGTAAATTAATAAAAACTGCTTTTTGAGAAATTGGCATATTTTAGACATTTTATCATTTTTCTAGAAGTTTCAGGATTGCAAGAATCTTTTCAACAGAGTAAGTTAAGGTCAGTGTTAGACACTGTAAATCTACTCTGCTAAAAGCTGACTCATCTCTGTATTTGCTACAATGGTATTTATTTGCCATGAGATCTACTTTATGCAGTGATTAGCTGTAGAATGTTATTATGTTGGCCTTAAACTTTCTGAGACTCCTTTTACAGAATGGCATTGTGAAACCTTTTTTCTGCATCAAATCCATGTCTTCATTGTATTTGTGGTCTTTTAAATTTGATACAACCACACCAGTTTCCTTATTTCTGTGTTACTCTTTGAGCTTCCTCGGTCTTAAAAATTAAATAGTTTCTTCTGATTCTTGAAGTTACAATATGGAAGTTTTTTTAACTTAAGAAAATATCAGGGACCTCTAAGTGACGGTTGTAAAGTTATTTTCCAAATTGCCCTAAAATATCTAAGCTGATCCTAAAGAACAATTGTAAAATCATATCAGTGACTTACAGGTGAATGTGTGAATCAAATCAAATAAATATTTTCCCAATTCTCCCCCTTTATCCCCACCCCCCCAACTTAAACTAATTTTAAAGAATCTACTATTTCTTTTACTTTGCCTTTTATACAGTTTTGTAGATTTTATTTAATACAAGCCTGCAGATGTGAAGACAGTTTAATCAGTGTTATATGTGTTACATTAATGCTAGTTCATGTCTCTCTGTAGATTAATCAGAGGACTAGTGATGGAGATTGGGCTGCTCCTACAGGTCTGGTATGACCCAGAGACATTTGTGTCCCATGTAGCTCTAGATTTTCTGGTCTCTGGACCTCTATATCACATGACAGCAGCTTATCAGTTGTTGAGGTTGTCTTGACACTTTAAGGGGCTAGTATTTGAATAAAGACCCTAATTATTTTATTATTGCTGTATTGACATTAATCATTCATAATTAAATCATCTTTATGATATTAATTAGTTGAATATTTGTAAGGATGATTTGTTCTAGAATTTGAAAGCAATATCTTGAAAAGTACAAACATGCATATTAATTAAAACCTTAGATATGTAAAATAGAGACCAAGCTCTTATTTTTCTAAGAGTGTATACTATTAATATTTGGAAGGATAGTTGGTGAAAGAAATTCACATGCTCTAAATTTGTATGTCTGTTTAATGAACGTTATCTGCTCCTTCCAGGACTGATAAATATCAACAAGGTGGAGCAGGAGGGATATGTAGACTTATTCAAGGCGTATGGTAGAAATATTCAGGGTGGTTTGTTCAGGCATAGAAATAAAAAAAAAAAAAATTAAGGCATAAGCCAGGCTCAGAGAAGTCTGGGATTTAAAGATTTTCAGTAGCTACCATTAGAAAAACAGAAGGACTTGATTCTTTAGCATTTTTTTAAACATTTGATAGAATTGTTAAGCTTTCAGTGGTATATATGGAAAGCTTTCTCTCTGCCTGTGCACTGATAGGATTGATCATTCATTTTCTCACATTTGATAAAACTTTGGCCTTGAGATATCATATTAGTTAAGTAGGTATGTAAAAACAGTACCGTTGTAGTCAACACTGAATGTGAAAGTTAGTTAGGATTGCCAGGGCACTTCCTTGGGAGTTTTGGGCAGTGCTGGAAGAATCTTAGTTACTCCAACAACTTTTAGAATCTATAGTTGCTTTAAAATACATTACCATATCGTGGCTAGTAACCCTATTACAACAGTTTAGTGGTGTGGGTATTTTCAGTTGTCAAAGTGATCGGAGGCACTGCTAAATGCCCATAAAGAAAGGGACGGTCTTGCACAGGAGGAGTTGGCCAGTCCAAAATGCAATGGTCCTCTGTTGAGAGACTCTGCCCAAAGTCTCTCTTTGTTTCTTTTTTCTTTTTTTTGAGACAGAGTCTTGCTTTGTTGCCCAGGCTAGAGTGAGTGCTGTGGCGTCAGCCTAGCTCACAGCAACCTCAGACTCCTGGACTCAAGCAATCCTCCTGCCTCAGCCTCCTGAGTAGCTGGGACTACAGGCATGCGCCACCATGCCTGGCTAATTTTTTTTGGTATATATATATATTTTTTTTTTAGTTGGTCAATTAATTTCTTTCTATTTTTAGTAGAGATGGGGTCTCACTCAGGCTGGTTTTGAACTCCTGACCTCGAGCAATCCACCTGCCTCAGCCTCCCACAGTGCTAGGATTACAGGTGTGAGCCACCACGCCCGGCCTCTTCTTTTCTTTTAACACTGCTTGTTTTTAGTATAGTTTAATAAAGAACTTAATTTAAAAATATCATTTGAGAAATTAATGTCAGATTTGCAATGATTTTGATATTGTATAAGATTTTAGATATATATGCCAGGCGCAGTGGCTCATGCCTATAATTGTAGCACTTTGAGAGGCCGAGGTGGGAAGATCACTTGAGGACAGGAGTTTAATACCAGCCTGAGCAATACAGCAAGACCCTCTCTCTACAAAAAATAACAAAAATTAGCAGAGTGTGGTGGTGTGTGCCTGTGGTCCCAGCTGCTGGGGAGGCTAAGGCAGGAGTTTGAGGCTGCATAGTTTGTGAGCTATGATGACACCACTGTACTCTAGCTTGGGTAACAGAGTGAGACCCTGTCTAAAAAAAAAAAAAAAAAAAGGTATATAATTTGATGATGTTGTGAGTTAGGAGGGAGAGAGAAAAAATGAGGATCTGGTTTTTAGCAACGAGGATTAGAAGGGACAGAGAGAAGGGTCCACCCACACAGATATATAGAGACCATTTAAAAGAAGGTATAAAGATCTTCTTTTCTCTGAGAAGAAATAATGAATGCATTCTTAGCTGGACAAAGAGGGAACAGATAGTATAAAAAGGCAGAGAAGCTTATCAATCATGAAACAATCTGAATTGTAACTTTTTATTAAGACAAAGTTGAGATTCATTTCAGTCCTCTCAAGGGTTTTTTAAAAAAATAAAAAATTTAGATTCATTGAGATAATAAAACAAGGAATAAAATGTTTTAAGTACTATTTTAGTTATCTGGTAGCAGCTGTCAGGATATCTCAGTTGTTGTAGTTGTGCTGTGAGCTAGCATGGACAAAAGGTGAGGAAAAGAGAAGAGAAAAGTGATAAAGAGGAAAAAGCAAATGAAAGGCAGATGGTGAGAAGAAGGCAGCACCTCAGAAGACAGCAACTCCATCCTCCCATGCCCTCAGGACACAGCCCTCAGGGTCATCCCTGACCTTTTTTTATGCCTAACTTCTAATCTTGCAGCAAATCTTGGGCAGTCTATTTTAAAAATACATCCAGGATCCAGTTACTTTTTACATCTCTTCTTCTGCTTGGACCAGTCCCTCATCATCTCTTGCCCAGATTGGGCATCAGCAGGCCCCAGCCCTGTGAGGCTTCTCACTCTCTCCTCCGTCTGCTTATGGCATTTCTTCCCATACGTTCATGGCTCGCAGCTCTTCTATTTCCTAGCCTTTAGGCAGATGTCTCCTTCTGGGTCCTTCTCTGACCAGATTGTTGGATTTGTAGGCATAGCGATAGAGACAGAGATTGTAATTTATATCTCCCTTTTCATAATGCCTCTTTATTTCTTTATAAAGTACTTTTTATCTGATATACCATATATTTTACTTATGTGTTTGTTTATCATGAGTCTCTTCCCAATAGGGCAGAGATCTTCCTTCTGTTCACTGCTCAGGGACAGGGCCTGACACATAGTAGGTGCTCAAGGGTAGGTGAAATGTAGTTAAGAAGCAATAGCAGAAACCAAAATTATGAGACCTTGATTGAATTAGCTTAACTTCCTTGAATCTGTCTTGTTAATTGAGGATGCTAGTACTGTATTTGCCTTGGGGAAGATTACATGAGCCAATTTATGTGAAGGCAGCACAGTGCCTGCTGGTCCTTGGGTGAAGCTTCATAAATGATAGTTATGATGATGATACTGCTGATCCTTGTGAGAAGGAAAAGATAAACCAAAATGGTAAAGCATTGTGGCTTTTTCCAAAATCTTTTATTAAAACATCTGCATTTTTTGCAGATTTTTTGTTGTGTTCCTCAAAGACAACTCCCCTTGGCCAATGTTAATAAATCCATCTATAAAGCTTAGTAAGATGGAAGATGAAACCCCTATTTCATTCACTCAGGGGCATAGTGTATCACACAGGACAATCTAGTGGAAGTCGTTGGTAGACAGTAGACATTAATGGTTGAGGGAGTCACATCTTAGGGGCCACTAATTACTGTTTTATACCAAAATATACATTTTTAACTTGACAACAATCTCAAGTCTCCTGGAAAAGGATTGATTATATTCAATATATGATGTTTACTAAGAAAGGACATGTTAAATATATATAAGAAAGATGCTCAATATTAAAATTTAAAGGAATGGACTTTATGAGTTAACCTTCAATTATCTGACATTTTATTCACTGAGTATTTACTTAGAGTTTATGTTGGTTTGGCTAATACTGAGCTCTCTAATAAGATGTAATGTCATAGAATACATTCCTTGTGCCAATTACAAATAAAAAATAGTTCAGATGACCAAGCCCTAACTTAAATATAGGGCCTTTGGTTGTTAAAGGTGACCAGGTGAGTGGTTAAATAGCTCAAGAAAAAGAAAGTCCAGCTATCTTAAGAACTGGGGTAAAACATCAAAGCCCTATTCTCTATGACAATAAGCAGGCAGTATGAAGAATGTCATAAATTTCATATTCTTTGGTTTATTAACAGAACATAAAGTTTCAATATAAGTAGAGTCTTGTGGATCGAGAAAGGAAAGATAAGTTATTATAAGCAAGTTCATGAAAAAATAGGGGAATTATGCTTAATGGTGTGTATATGTATACAGCTAGAAACATTTAGACTATTACAGTGAAAGTTCTTAAAGTGTCATGATTTTCATGTGTTATGAATGACATCAAATGACTCTTAAGGCATACGTTACAGAAAGGACAATCTTTAGAGATTATTATTTAGAAATAATTCTGTTTCTAAAAAATGCATTCTATGAATCTACAAGAAATGATTTTGTCATCTTATTTTACTATACTGTGAATGTGTTGAACACAGATTTTTAATGGAACAATTGTAGCTCTTTTAATGGAACAATTGCAAATGTTTATTAAAACATTTGCATTTTACTGTGAGTTTTTTGTTCTGTGCTCAGAACTGCTGTGGCCAACGTTAGTAAATCTACCTTTCTATTTCAGGAACTTGAAAAATTGAATAACGTAATGGGGTCTAATTGTGTTTACAGTCAACACAGTATTGATATAAGCAAAAGAAGGACACTTATGTTGCATAATAAGGTACTCAGCAATGCTTTGTGTTTCTGTTAACAAAGCTAAATTTATTTCTTCTTAGGAATAATGCAATTCCAAACCAAAAATTTGATGTCATTCTAATAAGTCTGCTTTCAGTTGTAGTACCATGAAGCCCTAGTAAAGATTAGCAAGAAATCTATTTTATTGTAGATAATAAATCTGAGAAGTAAACTCTCAGCATAGATTGAAGTTGATCTATGGAGTTGCTTTATAAATAGCCCTTTGAGCAAACTCTACAGTTCTGTATGTGGTTTTAAGTCACTGTAAATTTGTAGGCAGGTACATATTACAATTGTCTGTTTTTCTTTTTAGGGCTCATGTAATCAAAGAAGTTTCTTTGTTGTGTGTATCTTTACAGAACACAACAGGAATTGAAAATGAATCAGGTGAGTTTAAAAATAAGAATTTGTACAAATACATGACCTAGATGTTAGACCAGCTCTTGATTTTTAAAAGATAGTAACACATATATTCCATTCCTCCCAGATTTTCATTTTTGTTTCTTAATACCATTAATTAGTTCATTGCTTTCATGTTGTGCATTTGTTCGTGGAGTGGAATGTGCATTGTTTTGGTGTGGGTTGGCATTTCTGTGAATCCCTGAGTAGAGGACTCATTCTTAGGGATTTTAGTTAAGACTTTTCTTTTTGACCTCTTCCCTGCCGCACTCCAGTGTGACTTGTTTTGTTTTTGTTTTGAAGCTTATTAAGCTTTCATTTTTAATACTTTTTATTTTGTAATTAACCATTGGTTGAAAAGAAACATTGAAAGTTATTTTTAGAGACCCCAGCCTATCCAATGAGAAACTTTAAGCATTTTGACCTTGAAAAATCTATTCATAAAATAAAAACTAGAGGGCAGATATTGAAATGTAAGATGTGTTTCTCTTTACAGGAGGGTGCGGGATTACCTGGTATTTAAACTGTTCTGCTAAGGATATTTCTATAGCCTCAAGGGTGTTCTGATAAGTAGAACCAGTTATGTGGATCTAACATATTCTAGAGTAGGATTCTTATTTTCTGGTCTCAATATAATTTCATTCGCAGTTATAGAAATTCGTGGATGTCAGAAACATTCTCTTTTAAAAATCTTCATAAGCGTATTTTTTTAAAATACAAAGGACAAAATCTAAAACTGTGAAGTATATCATTTTTTTAGTCCTTACCTTAAAACTCTGACTTGAAAACATTTTGTTTCCCTCATCAACTGAAACTTTGGACACCTTTTTATCCTTTACAGGTGCTTCTAACTAGAGATCACAAGTAAAATTTAATCAGGTGGCCAAGTTTAATACACTCAGTTCTGTGTTGCATTGAGAGATGTGAAATTTTTGGAAGGGGTTCTTTTGATATCTTTTCATTACTGTCTTTATCAGGAATATGTTTATTTTAATGCACAGGACTATACATCATAAAAAATGAATCTGGCGAACACATGGGGCACATGGTTTCTATTATTTTAAAACTTGCAGATTTACTGACATGCTTTTGAAGGCAAATTATTTTTGAAATAGTGAGAAGGGGGAGGGAAAAAAGACTGGAGTAGATTTTCACAATCATCATCCATCAAGTTATATGGATATAGATTTCATAGTTTTCATTTATTTTCCAATTTTAAGATTGATTCTTAACATGAACTGGGTGAACCAAAGGAGTCTGCTTTTCTGCTGTTTAGAAGCTGTTGTCAGAGGAGTCTTGATTTTGGGTTAGAATAATCGTGAACACTTCCAAAGAGGAATGTAAATAGTGATATCATTCTTGTTGCATCACCGTTCAGCAGTCGTTTATTTGAGGTTCTTACATCTTTAACCTTAGGCTTAATTGTGTCTTAATTCTTGTACAGTATTAGGCTAGCAATATTTCTGATGTGTTTAGACTTGTTTGACACCTCACACTTTCGCTTTAATATTTCACTTACAACAAACAAACTTGTGTTTAAGAAAAGTCCGTATGCCATTCAGAAGAATTATAGCAATAACCATTTCTTTTTTGGCTCTTTTACAATTTCATTTTGCTCTTGACAAGTTTTAATATCATAAAACTTGCATAGGACTGTCTTTGATGCTGAATGCCAAATAGCGGTGCAAAAGTGTCCTCTTATGTTTCTAATAGTTATCACATTTCTGATTTGAGTGTAATTTAAATGGTCTGGTAGTAATGCAACTTTCATTAGGACTATAAAAATTGTTCACTTTATATGAGTAAAAATTTCAGCATCTTTTGTTATAGTTTCATGATTTGAAGAATATTAATTGTATGCTATTTTAGGCTTGATTATTATGTCACAGCATGAAATCTATCAATGTTTTTTAACAATTATCTCAATAATTTTTAAAAATTAAGAATTACTTCATGATAGTTTATGGTTCTCCTCTCATTTTCAGCCAGTGAAAATGAGAAATAAATGCTTGAAAAACTTCACAATACCCCTACACAAAAATTCAGTTATAAAAAAGTTTGAACTTGAACAAGATTGACTTATAATTAAAATCCTAATGATGATTTTAAGGTTAGATTACCTTCTCTAGGAACTTACCAGCATTGCTTTGATGAATTTTAGCTGTCAAATCTCTCTCTTATGATAGATATGAGCTCTAAGACAATAGCACAGAATAATTTGTTAATATATACCTGCCATTTGAGTTTTAGGAACTGAAGGATCCTAGGCGTGAACACATGGTATTGTTTGCAAGTGATTGCTTTAGAAGAAGCAGTAGAGTCCAAAGCCTGCCAGCATTTAGGCACTGACTACTGAAGCCACATTCTGAACTGTGGTGCTCAGCAATATCAATGTGCTCCTGGTCCGTCCTGTATAGTAGCTCGCCAGGCCTTCCCTCCACACCCAGCTCTGGGGCTCCACAAAGCTCACAGACCCATAGGCTCTCTCTCTTTTTCTTCCCTTCTGTTCTTCACTCAGAACCTACCCCTTTCTTAATTTCTCTTAACCTTCTCAATTTAGAGCCCAGCTTGTTTTATACATGAGTCTTTGTTCCTTCTTATGGAACCCATGCCTGCTTGGAGCAGAAGGAGTAATCAGCGTACTTCCTCTCCCCCTTCATTTTCCCTTCTCTCCATTTTCAGGTCGTAGATGTCCTTTACTTCATTAACATCCCACACCCATCCTGATATTTAACTTATGAGATGTCCCACTATTTTCCTTCTTATTTTACTAGATTTATCTAGGAAAATTCAGAACTTTGTGTCTCTCTCATTGAATAAAGAATGTGGAATACTTTATAGAATGTCCAAGGCCAGCTAAGTTCCATAATGTAAATATGCTTGTAGTAGCTTAGATTAGGTATGCTAGAGCTTAATACCACTTGCTATCTATTGAGTGCTCACCAAACATGCCGATCTCTCTGTTAAGCATTGTATAAACATTGTCTCATTAATTCAGTCTGTGTAACCACTCTAGAAAGTGCAGGTTATAACCTTCATTTTGTGGATGAAGACATTAAGGCCCAAAAAGGTGGCCATGGTTTTCCCGTTGATCACTCAAATAGTCAGTGAAAGAGATCTGATACAAACCCTGACCTGTCAGATTCCAGAGCCCAAGTTCTTGGTCACTGTGCTATACTGCTGTCAGTCAGGATAAGCTATGTTATGCTGAGGTAACAGGCAAGTCCAAAATCTCAGTGGCTTAACACAGCAGCAGTTTATTTCTTGTTCTTGCTCACATTGAGTGTGGATCACTGTGGGATTCTGCTGTTGTATTTGCTCAAGCACCAAGGGTATGAAGGCCTTGTCTCAATATGCAGTACTTCTGGTTGCATTAATTGGCCACAGCTAAGTTACATGGGCACATCTAACCTAAAACTAAGGTTGGGGAGCAATGTAGTCCCATCATGTGCCTGGGAGGAGGAGAGGAGAACGGTGATATTTGGGGACAGCCTAATGATCTACTATATCTGCCTTGATTACTAATTTATTGAGCCACACTTAGTTTTTTTTTTTTTAAAGAATTTTTGTGTAAGTCAAATTGTTATATGTAGTTTTCTATCAGTGTAGTGGCTTAGATCATAGCATTCTGCATCTTGATCAGTAATGTATGGTATTGCCATTAATGGGTAGCAAAACAATTTAGCCTTTGAAGCTTGTTTTAAGGACTAGTATAAGCTTTTAATAAGCTTTTAATCACTTGATGCTGTAAATCCAACCCTGAGAATTGTGATAAGCCATTTATAGTTTTATTATCTTAGTTGTCATGAATGTTCAATTTTTCCTTCCCTCATTCATCCTATATAGACTGCTTCTCAGTGTTGTGGGTTCTGCAGTGAACTAGGTAGGCATAGGCTCTGCAACTTACATACTCCTAGAGGAAGACAGTTAAAAAGCAGGAAGACAAGCAAAGTAATTTCTGACAGTAAAAAGTGCTGTGAAGACTATTAAACAAGATCCTGTGATAAAGGGTGGAGGCGGGAGGAGGTTCTCTGGCTTACGTGGTCAGAGAAGGCTGCTCCAAGTAGGTAACTGATAGGAGAACTGAGACTCAGGTAATAATAAGGAACCAGATAAATACGTGAAGGCCTGGGGAAAGAAAATTCTAGGCAGGGCGAACACACAGTAAGTGCAAAGGCCCTGGTGTGGGAAGGAGCTTGGTGATTCAGGAACAGAAAGTAAGCCAGGGCCTAGAGCTTGGTCCCATCAGAGACTCTGGGAGAAGATGGCATTGGTGTGAGAGGAAAGGATAAGGTTTATAGGGTCTTATAGGGCCTTAAGGGCCACTGGGCATTGACCCAAGCTGATTTCCATTTTTAGGACATTACTCTTACTGTGCTATGGAGATTGAATTATAAGGGGCAAGAGTGTTGTAATATGTTTGTTAACTACTGAGATAAACACAATATTTTAGGACAGTTTCTTCAGTTGGACAACTTAATGTATTGGCCAGCTTTTGAAAGAGGGTACTTTTTTATATTGTATAACAAATTTTACTACTGTTCCTTAGAAAGATGGTATATAAGATTTTCTTGTTCTGTGTTCCCACCTGTTTATTATTATTGCAGTTATATTCATTCCTTAACCAAATGCAATTTAATGCTATTTCAGTAAACTGAGGCTTATATGATTTTTTCCCCATTGTTTGCTCCAGAATAGTAGCTTAGTCTTGTTTGCACTTCTGAACAAAGAAGAGTTGTTCATAGAATTTTAGAGTGTTTTAATGCTTCATGATTCTTGTGCTTGTAACAATTACTATGGTGATGATTATTAATCTATTGTAGCAATAATATATATCTTAGTATGAATATACTGTAAAATGTCCTTGTTCAATAAATGGTGCTGCGAAAATTGGATAGCCACATGCAGAAGAATGAAATAGGATCCATATCTCTCATCACTCACAAAAATTAATTCAAGATGGATAAATGACTTAAATGTAAGGTATGAAACCATAAGAATTGTAGAAGAAAATGTTGGAAAAACTCTTCTAGATATTGGCCCAGACAAAGAATTTATGAAGAAGACCCCAATGGCAATCACAGGAATAAGAATGAATAAATGCAACGAGTAAGATGTGCAGCATTTGGGGGATGGACACACTTGAAGCTCTTACTCGAGGGGGGAGGAGGGAATGGGCAATATATGTAACCTTAACACTTGTACCCCCATAATACGCTAAAATAAAAAAAAATGAATAAATGGGGCTTGATTAAATTAAAAAGCTTTGGCACAGTTAAGGAAATAATCAACAGAGCAAATAGACAACTTGCAGAATGGGAGAAAATATTTGCAAGCTATACATCCGGTAAAGGGTTAACCAGAATCTATAACCAGAATCTATAAAGAACTCAAGAACGCCAGCAAGAAAAAAATCAACCCCATCAAAAAGTGGGCAGAAGACATGAACAGAAACTTTTCAAGAGAAGATAGACAAATGGCCAATAAACATGAAAAAATGCTCAACACCACTAATCATCAGGGAAATGCAAATCAAAACAACAATGAGGTATTACCTTACCTCTGTTAGAATGGCTTTTATTAAAAAGTGCAAAAATAATAGATGTTGGTGTGGATGCAGAGAGAAAAAAATGCTTATACACTATTGGTGGGACTACAAATTAGTACAACCTCTATGGAAAACAGTATGGAGATACCTCAAAGAACTAAAAGGAAATCTACCATTTGACCCAGCAATCCCACTACTGGCTAATTACTCAAAGAAAAAGAAGTCATTTATCAAAAAGACACCTGCACTTGAATGTATGGCAGCACAATTCACAATTGCAAAGATGTGGAATCAACCCAAGTGCCCATCAATTCATGAGTGAATGAATAAAATGTGGTGTATGTACACCATGGCATACTACTCAGCTATCAAAAAATTGAATTAACTTTTGCAACCATCTGTGTGGAACTGGAGACTAAGTGAAATATCTAAAGAATGGTAAAACAAATACCACATATACTCACTATGAAATTAGAACTAACTAATAAGCATACATGTACATAGAAGGAAGCAAAACTTAACTGAAATCAAGTAGTGGGGAAAGTGGAGAAGGGGATGGGCGAAAACCTACATACAGTACGAAAACCTACATACAGTACAAATGAACAAATACTATCTGGGTGACAGTCACACTTATAACCATGACTCAAGGATTATAAAAGTGATCCATGCAACCAAAAATATTTGTACCCTGATAATACTTTGAAATAAAAAAGTTCTTGATATTAAAGAATATTGGATATGATCTCTTCTGTCACCTACTGCTGTTTCTCCAGTATTAGTTTTGATCAAATCAATATTTAAGAAACTAAGTGCTTTAATTAAATAGATCAAAACTGGTAGAATCATTTCTGGTAATTCTCTAGGTGAAGAGTGTAAAAGGAGTTACTTTTATATAAATTTAAATGAAACACCAGTAAAATTTGCTTATTCTTATATATTTTTAAAAGTAAAAACATTCATATACATTGACCATGTAAGATGGTACATGCAGCCTTATATAAAAACAGCCAGTGTCAGTGTTATAGAGGAGAGTTACCTTACTGATTGCAGTGGACATTTGTCTAAGGGTGTGGAGGAGGCTGGTTCTGTAGCCGCATGTGCCTGGAGCAGAGGCAGGAGTTGGGGTGAGTGGTCAAAGAGGTATGGGGTCAGCTCCGGGCCATCGTAAGGACCAGAGTAGATTTTGCCAGGGAGATGGGAAACTTTGGAAGGTTTTGAGTTGGGATTAAAAAAAAAACCTTAATTAAAATTTTTTCGTATCACATTGGTATTTTTGTCCTTTAAACTAGTCTTTGGAACATTTAAATTTCATTTTAATATGATTTAAAGATAATCATGCAGAATTTATTTACTTGTTATTTGACATTAAAAATCAACTTTGAGGTATAATTTGCATGAAGTAAAACAACTGTATTAATTGTATGAGTTTGACAGATGTGTATGCTTGTGGTTACACTGTCAAGTCATAGCACAATTCCTTCACCCCAAGAAGTTCCTTTTTGGCATTTTGCAATTAGTCCTCTCCTACCCCAGGCAACCACTGATCGGCTTTCTGTCCCTATGGATTGGTTTTTCCTATTCTAGAGTTTTGTAGAAATGGAATCATTCAGTACACACTCTTTTGTGTTTCTTTTTTTGGTCAGTGTACTGTCTTTGAGATTCATCTACATTATTGCATGTATCAGTAGTTCATTCTTTTTACAGTAGAGGTATTTTATAGGAGACCATCTGACCATCTAGATTAATCTATTCATAGTCCTGATTCCAAAGAGTTGGTGAAACCCCAGGATGGCTATCTTTCATTTTAGTTAGTATATCCTCTAATCCTAAAAATATCTATGGTATAAAAAATTGAAACCATTTTCACTGTTTTAGCATATTAATATACAATTATATTTTTATAGATACTTATGAATACAAATTTGATTTTTCAGACAAAAAAGACTTCTGTTATGACTTAAATCTCAATTATTAATAAATATGTGGTTTAGGAAATTAACATGCTGAATGAATAATGATGGCACTTAAAATCTCATTTTGAGTTGTGTATTTTACTAGATAAATTAGGGATTTTTATAAAATCTGGGACTTGTCTTTGTGAATGAAAATATTAGATCATTTCTGAAATTTGAAAACAAATTAACAACCCGGATAGCATTTTCTTAAATAACTGGAAGGAACTCGTGGCAAAAAGGTTTACCTTTTATGTTGTTCTGATATTAACATGTTGGTAGAGAAGAAGTTGTAGGATTGTTCAGCTCTGTCGCCTTTGTTACCTTTTGACTCACTCTCATGTTCAGCTCTGGGTGTGTGACCTTGGGCAGGCCCCTCCTCGACGTCTTCATTTTAGCTTTCTTTTCTGTTAAATAGTGATAGTGCCCACCCCACATGGTCTCGGTCAACAGTATATGAGTTAATAAATGCAAATCACTTAGGCTAGTGCCTGGCATATAGGACACACTGTGTAAGTTACTATTTTCAACCCATAACTGAGTCCTGATTCTGCCCTGTAAAATACCTTCTAATCACTATTACTGCTTGAATTCAGACCCAAACATCCCTTATCTGGACCATTTATTTAGAGACCTCCTGATTGATTGCCTCACCAGCAGTTTCTCTCGCCATCAAACTGTTCCCTGCAGGCCTTGAGTACTGTCCTTACAGAACATAAACTGGCCATCCAGAAGGTGAGCAGGGCGAGCCATCACTCTGAGTTGTTGGAATGCCTTCTTGGATCAGCTGGGATTTGAACTTTACTTAGAAGGAGGCAGAGTATATTGTCTGGTCAGAAGAATTGAGGCCAGGAGGACCAGTGGCTGGGGCCATTGCCAGATGAAAGCCTGAATGGAGAAAGACCCAGATGCCTGTAGGGGCCAGGGAGGAACTTTAAGAGTAAAATGGGGGGTTTTCGGTGATTTCTTCCAATATAATTTTTTTTTTTTTATAAATAAAGCCATGAGTATATCATACAAACCTGTCTGACTTCAAAGGCTGTAGCCCTATGGTTTGCTGCCTTGAATAAAGATATTTTGAGAAGTTGCAACTCAGTCTCACCAGTAAAAGCCTTACTGGGAGGCAGCAGAAAGCACCTTCTCTTGCTTACCCCTGCCCCGTTCTTACCTGCCCCTCCCCAGGCCCTCATCCCACCCCATTTCTGCTTCTCCTCGCCCTGCCCCATCCTTCCAACCACCCGATTCCATCCCCACCCCTACCCCAGTCCCACCCTCTATCAGAATCTTCTGGAGAGGGGGAAGGGGAACCCTGCAAGTGCCTGATTTTCTTTGCTTCTCTTGATTCTTGAGGGTCGCTGGTTGTAGAGGAACTGACTGGATTTTATTGAGAATGTTTTTAAAAAGTGCTTTGAATGAACAACTTTATAGGATGATTAATGAAGAAGACAGAGGGTTTGGAGAAGTTGCATGTAGAGTAGACTGGAAGCCAGAACGCCTCAGCATGTGTCATTCCCGACTAGACCCCTAGTGGTGTTCCACTGCTCTCTGAATGTGTCCAGTCTTTTCTCTGGCTTCTAGGGTCTGCAGGTCCCTGTGGCGGTCTCCTCTGCTTTCTCCCTGGCTCACTCTGACCCAGCTGCAGTGGCCTCTGTTTGTTCATGACAAGCCATTTTTCTCCTCAGTGCTTTTGCTTGGAATGCTTAGGCCTCACCGATGTATAATTTCAGGTTTGAAGATGATGATGGCAGTGGGAACTGGAGAAAGGATTCAGATGCGACAGATTTTGAAGGTTCAGCAGCAGCGTTTGACCTTCGACCACTCTCTTCCTAGATTCCTTTCTTGGCTTTGCTGACACCATGCGCTTGGTGTCCCTTCTGCCTCTGTGATGACTTCTTGAGCTGTGACTCTTTGCTGCTCCTTTTCTTACATTTCAGTCTTAAAGATATCTTGAGGACTTTGTTCTCTGCTCTTCTCTCATTCTCTGCTTCCTTTGCAGCATCTCTTCCATTCCCATGGACTCCACGACTGATTTGGTCTGAATCGCTCTTTAGCACACCTCTCTGCACCCAGACCTCTTGGCAGTTGACTGTTCACAGAGACCACTGCCCTATGCTGGGCACCCTATGCCAGGCCAGGTGAAGCAGAACCTGCCTGTGCTGTGCCCTAAACTTGCCTCTTGTGGAAAGGTAATTAGCCAAGCTAGCCCTAAGGGCTTACAAAATGCAAACTGCTGCTAGTTGGGAAGTGTTGTAACCCAGGATAGTGGGGACAGGATTCTAGGAGGCTAAAGTGTCCTCTGAGTAGGGGAGAGGCCTAGTATACAAATGCAAATTGGCATTTAAGTAATCTTCCTTCCTTGCTGTGGTCTTAGCCCCACCACCCTGGGGTTTAGAAAGCAGAGAGTAAAACCTCTCTTCTGCTTTTTTTTCCTTCCCTTGTAGGAGCCCATACAGGCATTAACGGTAAGTTGTTGCAGTTAATGCTCAGAAGCTATTGCAATTTATCCTAGTTTATTTTAGTGTATTTTGCTTGTCCTGATTTAGAGATTAGCAGGTAAACCAATCAAATAAAAAAGACCCTTGTGCCTGTTTGGAGGGAGCAGCCCCCTACAGTTGTACTCAGGAAGAGGGGGAGACGGGGGCATGATGTGTAGATCGAGCCCTCCCCCTGCACTCTGATCACTGCACTCTTGTCATTTTTGTCTCTAAGAATCTGGTCCTCTGCTTCGCAGCTCTGAGACAGGAGATAGCAGCAGATTGGAGGCAGTCCAGCTCAGTGCAGCAGTTCTCAAATTGATGTGTGTTATTTCTGTGAATGTTTACTGTGTTAGAAATTAAATCACATTTTTAAAACTTTTTATTTTGAAATAATTATAGGTTCACAGGAGGTTGCAAACATAGTAGAGTTGTGTGTACTCTCCTCCACTCAGCTTTCTCCAGCAGTAACATCTTACATCACTGTAGAACAGTATCAAAACCAGGAAATCGATTTGGTAGAAATTGATTTTAGTTAGACTACAGGCCTTATTCATAAATCAGAAAATATTAAAACCCTAAATTAAGCAACCGCACACTTCATTAGCCATCAGAATCATGACATCATCATACATGATGGCCTCCAGAAAACTCCACTCTGCACACCTGAGAGTGAAAAAGGCAGATAACATCTTAGTGTTGTCATAACAATAGTTCTGACCTTGTGGAGCCCCAAAAGGGATTTCCCAGTGTACCTGCACTTACATGGTATGAGACACCACCGGGTTAGTGGTTGAAATGTGGACTCTGGAGTCTGTCTGGATTTTATCTTGGCTCCACTGCTTTACAACTATGTAGCCTGGGAAGGTTACTCCACAGGGCTGCTTGTAGTATTTGAGAGTCCAGACCCTGAGCCAGATTGTCTGGGTTGCAATTACCTAGCTCTGCCTACCACTTGCTGTGAGTATGAGCAAGTTTCAGTTCCATCTGCAGAGTGGGGAACGTAAACCAATTACACTATGGTAATTGGTAGTGTAAAGATTAATTGAGGTGGTATAGAGTAGTTGGAATCGTGTCTGACGTATCCTGAGCACTCCATCCTTGTTAGCTGTAATTATTATTGTTGTGAGGATTAAATGAGGTAATGTATGCAAGGTGATAAGCACAGGTCTTGGCCTAGAAGATGGAGAAGATATTATAGTCCCTAAGCTCCCCACCTGTCAAGCATGGGAAGGTCATCCTGGGTCAAAGGAAGGTGTCAGAGGAATGCAGTTAGAAGGACCCTTCAGAGGCTCCCTAGCAAGGTCAAAACTGGTGAATCAAAATCTCTATAAGCTTTCTTGTCTTAGGTAGCAGAAACGGAGAAGTTTCTTCCAGCCAGTGGGCTTCATGGGGCCAGGCCTTGATCAGCTTTTAACTGTTGTGTCTTCACTGCCCAGCACAGATCCAGGCCTGAGCAGGCACCCGGGAAGTATTTGTCATGATTGGTGGTCTGAATGAAGGTGAGAGGCTTTGGCCATTAATTGGGGAAGGGAGGGAATAGTGACTTTCTTTGAGTTTGAGGTAGGAAGTTGGAAACATCAGATTAATGAGATCAATTAATAGTTAATAACTAATTAAATTAACTTAAATTTAACACATTAAATTTAACACATGCTGTTTTAGATCCATTCATTGATATATGTTTGGAGACTGTACTTCATTAAGAAGTCAAATAAAGAGTCCTCATTGCAATCTACCTAATAGGAAAGCAGAGAAGTCCTTTAGTTTCTTCTATATTATCAGTAAGTGCTAAAAACCCCTAAGACAGGAAAGTGCCTCTATTGTAGGGACAGCAAGGATGGGGGTGCAGGGAGACGGGGCTACTTAGAACAAAGGGGCTCCTAGTGGGGCTCTGGGTTGGGTGCCTAGCTGAGCTTGTGCTTAGCTCTTTGCTCGGTGAGTCTCCTCCACTCATTCTCTGTAGACGGGCAAATGGCCACATTTTCTCTCGGCCTTACCCCTGCCTGCCCCTCCCACCTCAGCCCTAGCTGCTTCTCTCACCTTCTCTGCTTCGGACACATTGGTCTTTTTGTCCTTTTGCTCTCTGAGCCCACCAGGTTTCCCCCAACTCGGGATTTGGTCCTTGTTGTTTCCCTCTTGGCATGTTTTCCCCGTATTGTCACACGGATCTCTTTCTAGTCCTAAGCATTCTGTCTGAAATGACACCTCATCCCATCTCCATTGCTGTGTCCCCTTTTTGTCCTTGATTTTTCTACAGAGCATCAGGCATTGTATTTGATTTTATATGTGTTCCTCACTGGAGTGATGCATTGCTGAGACAAATGTGTTGCCTTAGAACATTGCTGGCCCACCGGGGGACTCAGATATTTTAATAAGTTAATTGAGTAGATGCTGCAACTTGTTTTAGACAAGGTCGATCCAGGAAGTAATCCCAGGATCAGACTGTGATTCTTCAGTGTAAGAACCAAGATAACCCTGTTTAGAATATGATAGTACATGTAATACCATCAGGATATGTGTAAAAAAAAGAGATCCCAGTTTATGAGTGTGTGGGGAAAGATTTTTTTCTTTTTAATGTTCTTTTGTTCCAAAGGTTTACTTGTAAATTGGTTGCTTGAAATTGAGAGCATATCACATTTTCTAAGACAGGATTCTTATATTGACCCAGAAGAATACCTCAGAGTCAAGAAATTCAGGCACATGTGGAGAAAATACTTCCTTGATAGATGACCCTGCTATTTTATTTATTTCTATCCCTCCCTTTTTCCAAAAAAGCTTTTAAGTTAGCTTACAAAAAGTCATGTAGTCTTTCAAGTATTTAAGTGACACCAAACATTTCAGGCATACTGCCAAGCATGGGGAACGCAGCGTTGAATGAGATTACACATCTGTTTTCACGATACTCTCCTGGGGTGGGGACTGGGGGGGGGGGTCACATGAAAAACACAGAGTTATACAAATAATTATTTAAAATTCTGATAAGAACTATGAAGGAGAAATAAGGAAGAAGAGAGGGTGCTTCTATTTAAGAAGCCCAACCCATGAGTCTACTTCTTCTACTTCTAGAATCATGGTTTTCTAGAAACGTTTCAGGCAACGTGCAGCCACAGCCACTGCAGTAGAGATTCTAAAAGAGAGGTGGGAGGGGGCCTGGGGCTGCCCCAAATGTGGATTGGGATGCTGTGAATTGAGGTCCTCCTACTATAGGTCAGTCCCATAGCTGTATGAAGGGCACTATAATAGCAGGAAAAGCTTTCCTCTACCAGGTTAATGAATCCAAATTAAAATGGTGGTTTGAGCTGGAGCAGGCAAATGCATAGGAATTTTTCTTTCTTTTTCCTGTGGTAGCTCTGCCGAGGCCCTTTATATTCCTGGGTGTTTCAGAAATTTTAATTTATGTGGTCTTCAATTTATACTCGTTACAAATTTCCAGTGGGAATGAGCATTCCTGCCTTAAGTGCCATCCTGCTGACATTTCCATGGAGGTCTGGAAGTTTTAGGGCAGAGATTCTCAGATTATATTCCAGCAGAAACCCCACAGTGGTTACTAGTTTAGGCTGTAGAGTCAGACTGGGGTTCAGATCCAGGCCTGGAGCAATTTAGGCAATGTCAGTAAACTTCAGTTTCTTCCTCTGTGTGTAGGGGGAGGTATTGATATACCTGCCTCTAAGGCTGTTGGAGTAAACTCTGTCAAGCATGTATGATGGTTAGCACAGTGTCTTGCACTGAGGAAGTTCTCAGTAAATATTTGTTATTAGTATTTCTGTAACAGTGCCTGGATGTATCAGTTTAGGTTCACAGACAGGCTGTCTTTTTACAGTGCTGTGCTCCTAGGGAGGTTAAATGGTGCTTAGGGTCCCGGGGAAGAAAACTCCATTTTACTGTACTAAATGGTCAGTGCTGATAGGACTCAGAACTCTGGCTAATACTTATTAATATTGCTTAATTTATCAGTGTTGTGAAATAATCATTATGTAGTCTAGGATACAATTTAATACCCTTCTTCCCTTTTCAAAAAACACATTTCTAAAAATCCAGCTGATAGATTAAAATTTTAAAACTGGAGATACTATATTTAGAAGTGAGAAACGTCTATGCTTAATTTATTTACATTTTTAGCTAATTAAAAGTACCACAAGAGCATTTTCTGGGGTGAATTTGATACTCCTATGTTTTCGATAGCATTTTTAGAGGTTTTGTCAGGACGAAGGTGTAATCAAACGGGAATAAAACGTTGTGCTTCTGAGGTGTGTGCACTGTTGGCTTGGCCCTGAGGTGAACCCGTAGATGAACCGTCTGTAGGTTTTCTCTCTCAGGCTTTCCAACTGAAGTAGGCCAGAGAGTAGGCGACTGTGTTCGTAATGACTGTGTGGTTTATTTCTCTTGAAGCAGCCTGTGGACTTTAAAAAAAACCCCAAAATGGAAATGTTAGGAATATGCAAATTTAGATGGCATTCTTTTCTTGGTACATAATATTCTTTATAAGAGCTTCATTGTTTTGGGAAAAAATAATCTTTTTAGCTTAGAGTTTGCTTTCTGCCTATGTTGGTTCCTTTGAAAGTCCTTGAGAAATGTTTCCCTTTGCAGTCAAATAAAACACACTCAGACTACAAAACCTATCGTTCTTAGCAATGTCATGATATGCACATCAGGTCTTTAGGGTATATGTGGTACTTACTAGACACTTGGTTTTCTTTGATGTGAAAGTTATTTTTAAAATAACAGTCAAGTCATGTTCTACCAGTTGGCTCAGATCTCTCCCTTCCTTACCTACATATGTATCTTATACTAATATTATTTCTTAGGAGTACGATGAATTCCACCCTCAACTTTGATAAGTAATTGTATAAAATGCTCTATTTTTTTAGTGATTTTGTGATATCATGGTGACTGCTGTTTAGTGACTTGGTAAACAGTGGTAAATTACTGCTTTCTGGCAAGGTCACATTTCCAGTGAGGGACCACAGTAAGTTGTACAAAAAACCAGTAAGTTGTAGTACTGCTCTGCTCTTGGGTGGAATGTATAAGCGCTGGTCAAGTTGGGGGTTGTTGCTGGGGGGATGCACGGATAAGGCAGGATGGGGCTGCCAGGATAACCTTCCTGGTGTGTATGCATTTAACTGGGGAATATTGATTTTTATTTTCTAAAAGTGCTAACATGCAGATGGGTAGCCTTTGATTTAAAAGTAAGCTTAAGCTGTATTTTGCTGCCAGATTCTATTTGAGTTTAAAGCAATATGATGCCAGAGATTTTTATATTTTAGAAATGGCTACAGGTGGCTGGAACAAAATAGATTAACTCAGACATGCCTTGGAGATTGCAGTGGCTTCCTTTGGACACTCACAAACAAACATCAAAGCAACTCCTGAACTGCTTGACGTCACAATTTTTAACAAGTGCTTTGGCCTGGCTTGCTGGCTACAGATTTCTGTTACAGTTTTGCATATTTGCCTACAGTATTGGGAAAAAGCCCCACTGCTTGAATTTTCTTCCTTTTGCTATAATGCTGCTATGTTTTGACTTGTAGAACACTACTGAGCCTGTGGCAGCCACTGAGACACTGGCCGAGGTACCTGAACACGTGCTGCGAGGACTTCCAGAGGAAGTGAGGCTTTACCCATCTGCTGTTGACAAGACCCGGATTGGTGAGTACTCTGAAAACGAGAGGAGCAGTAAAGGGCAGGCCATGCTGAGGCTTCCTGGGGGGCATGTAAGGTAGGGAGCACACCACAAAAGCAACAGATTTACCCCGAATTAGAAGATTATGTGGTGTTTGTGCATTTTCCACTCAAGAATCCAGGTTGGACATGGATTAGAAAAATACAACCAGGAACACACACACACACACACACACACACACACACACACACACCATTCTTTGTGACCCACCCAAGTGTCCCCCTCCTCTGAGTCTCCCTGGGCCTCTCCCACAGAATGTGTTGTTCCCTCCTCTCTGATTTCACCGTGATTTGAGTATGATTATGCTATTATCTTTACCTGATTATTTTATAATTATTTTTACATCTGTTCCCATCACTGATTGTGAGTACCTTCATTTCTTATTTATCTTTATGTCTCCAGTACCAGACACTTTATGGAACCTCAGTAGATATTTAAATGAAAAGTATGACCTGAGTAGATCTGAATGCTTCTGGCTGGGATTTCTCATTGAATACAAACCATGCTTGTGTGTGTTTGATCTTTGTGCCTAATCTTTAGACAGAAAGCTAAAGAAGTAAATTATAAAAATTTAGTCAAAATACAGTCTTGGAATATATCATGTTTATATCATTTCTTGTTTTTTTAAGATGTACTTCTGATATTCTAATTTTTACATATATGTGTATGTGAATAAATTTTTAGTAAATGCTTTCCTAATTCTCATTGAAAACAATGAGCAATTTGAGTATTTATATTATTATTATTATTATTATTTTTAGAGATAGGGTCTTGTTCTGTTGGCCAGGCTGGAGTACAGTGGCACGATGATAATAGAGCACTGTAACCTTGAACACCTGGGCTCAAGGAACCCTCCCTCCTTAGCCTCCCAAATAGCTGGGACAACAGGCGTGCACCATTGTTCCCAGCTAATTTTCTTTAAAGCTTTTACAAATACCTATGCTTCAGCAATCCTCCTGCCTCGGCCTTCCAAGGTGCTGGGATTACACTACACCAGGCCCTGAGTATTTATATTATATCATTCAGATGAAAATGGTTCATTTTATAGCTTAACTAATTGTCAGTAGTGTTGATGTAATTTATAGCAGACTTACAGAAAAGTGGAATTTGTACATCCTAGCTGGACAGGACTGGCCCAGCCTCCATGCCACATTCTGTATTTGAGGAAATTGAAGCTAAAAGGTGAGGGAACCTGTCCAAAGTGATGCTGTGTGCCAGTTCCCTGAACTCCGGGGCCAGCTCCTGCCATTTTACTGACTGCTTGCTTCCTCATCGTTTGTTTGCTTTATGGTCAGTGCATAGAGAACTGAATAACCATGAGAATACTATGAATGAACATATATTTGGGCTATTTGAAACTCTGTAAAGCAAGTTTTTCAGTAACTAGGTTTTCAGGAAGCTTAGCTAGGGAAGAGAGGGTTTTGCACTTTAAGCAATTTAACTTCAAAAATATTTATTCATAAAACTGTATTTCTGACCCTTTGTAAAAACAGCTCATGTTCATTAGAAATAATTTGAAATCTGTAGAAAAGCAGATAGAGGAGTTTAAAAATTATTTGCAGTTTCACTCCATTCCAGTATTTCTTCTCTTCAGTTGTGATTGTGTTATTCAAGTATTTGTGATTGTATAGCATGGGTAATTTTAGATGTAAAAATTAAAAACAAATATAAAACATTCTTTTCTAATTATAAAACAATATAGGTTCTTTACAGACTATTTAGAAGATATGGGAAGAATATAAAGAAGAAAAATAGAAATCCCCATTGAGGACTTGATTTAATTTGACTTAACTTGATCTCAGTTGATTTAACATTATCTTGCTTTTAGGCAATCCAGCCTTTTAACCATTTTGTGAAGCTAAATTAATTTTAATGCTTTCAATCTTTAAAATAACCACAATAAGTTATAAAAATATTGGTTTTATTTTCTAGGTGTCTGGGCCACTAAACCAATTTTAAAAGGCAAAAAGTTTGGGCCATTTGTTGGTGATAAGAAAAAAAGATCTCAGGTTAAGAATAATGTATACATGTGGGAGGTAAGAAAGAATTCTGGTTCTTTGTTTATCAGAGTTCTATATATATTTTAAAGAAATCGTTATCCTGTTCTCTCAGGATTGATATTTCAACATTAAAACAATTATTTTAATGTGTTCTTTAAAATCGAGAATATTTTTATTAAAGAAAAAATGTGTTTCCCTGGATACAGACTGCTATTTATATATGCTTTTGTATTTTGAAACTGCTTGGCTGTCCTCAACAATAAATGTCAAATCTATTTTTTTATATTGCCTTGTCTGGGGTGTTTTGCTTTGCAACTAAGACCTTGACATCACACCACTGTGTGATGGCCTGTCACTTTATAGGCTTCCAGATAAACACCATAAAAGACACTCCAGGGTGGCTACAAAGAAAACACCATTAGATTCTACTCTATATTTTTTTTTTTTTTTTTTTTTTTTTTTTTTTGAGACAGAGTCTCACTTTGTTGCCCGGGCTAGAGTGAGTGCCGTGGCGTCAGCCTAGCTCACAGCAACCTCAAACTCCTGGGCTCCAGTGATCTTTCTGCCTCAGCCTCCCGGGTAGCTGGGACTACAGGCATGCGCCACCATGCCCGGCTAATTTTTTTATATATGTATCAGTTGGCCAATTAATTTCTTTCTATTTATAGTAGAGACGGGGTCTCGCTCAGGCTGGTTTTGAACTCCTGACCTTGAGCAATCCGCCCGCCTCGGCCTCCCAAGAGCTAGGATTACAGGCGTGAGCCACAGCGCCCGGCCTCTACTCTATATTTTTGAAAGTAATTTCTGTGTCGCTAGGGTATTCAGTGTTGGATATATTTAGCACATGGCACATTTATATAGAGCTTTTAATTTTTCAAAAGTCTTCTATTAATTTCCTGTTCTCACAACAATCCTGGAAGACAGAACAGAGAATTAGCATGCTCCTTTGAGAGGAGAAGCAGTCAGGAAACACAGATGAACTGCCCTTCCCTGTGGGGCCCCTGTTTGAGAGGCTTGTAGATGCAGAACTAGAATGTATCTGCCTCATGGAGAGGCGATTAGAAAGGTGTTCATTATACTGCCTGGGTTCAAATCCTACCTCTAGCTTTGTGACTTTGAGCAGGGTATTTAACCTCTGGGCTCAAAAATCCTCAATTTAAAAAATGAGGATAATAAAAAATATTTGATTAGGATGTTCATGGAAATTCAGCATTTATGTTGAATTTAGTTTAGGTTAGTGCCCTGCCGGAAGCTCCTCACATTTTTAAAGGAACTTCACAGTCTAAGTCCTTTTTAAAGCAAGCTAAGTTTTTGGATGGTGAGGAAAAGCATTCGTATCAGATTATCTGAATTGGATTACATCTGTTTTTCACACATTAACATATGAAAGCCTATGGAGAAAAAGATGGCCTACTGTGAAAAAAATAGAAACACAAAAGCTTAAAAATGGCTAGGAAATGTGTGGACACTTTCCATCAAGTTCGTGGCATTTGTATGTCTGAGGTATGTTGTTATTTTTCTTAATGCTATAAGCAGTGTTTTTTAACTTGAAAAACCTGACAGTTTCTCCCAGTAATTTTGAGTTTCTTGTGAATCTGTTGTAATGTATCTTCTGACTATGAACAGGGAGAGGGGTGCTTAGGAAATGAGGATTTACGAGGAGAATCATTGCATTATGTTATTTTACCACTTTTGAGGTACTCTATTTGTAGAAAAAATGCCTAGCTATAAAAATATTAATTACTGAAGATACTGCCTGCATGATTAAAAATGTCTTGACCACAGAATTATGCTCTCAAATAAACTACCTTTTTAATTTTAAATGTTTTCCAAGGGAAACTGACAAATATGCTCACCAGGTTAACATTAATTTTAGTGATGATAATGTTAAGGAACCAGCAAATGCTTATGCTAGTTCTGTGTGTTTAACACTAAGCTTGAACAAATGCTATTAATATTAAACTTAATAGTGCCTATTTTGCCCAATATAACAATTTGATGTTGTTGGGCATGTTGTATAAATTATTAAATAGTGCTTTTGGTGTAAATTAAGCTTCATTTGCACTGAAATTCACATATAGTATGACTTGATAGTAGCTTGTTGACAAATTATAATTTGAAAACATGACATATTATGGACTCAGTTTCCATAATAAGCTTGTTAACATTCCATTGTTAATTTAAGATGCTTCTTATATACTGCACTACTGCAGTTTGCAAATCCTTATGATATTGCTGGTTCTTTATAGTTAGGTTTAAAGATTTAATTCTTGTCAAAGCTGGCTTTTCCTTCCTGCAATTAAAATAATCTGAATCTCATTCAGGTAGTTCTGGCTGGTAGGTATATGTTTGATACAGAAACTTTTAAACCTTTTGCTATGTTAAAATAAATGTAGATAGATATGATATATACATAAATATGCATATGGCAAAGTATAGGAAGTATAAATTATAATGTACCTATTTCTCAAAAAGAAGAAAGTGAAAATTGAGGAAAGATTTAGTCTTTTCCCATTAATTTATTGCAACCCTGGTCTTATCCTCAGACTTGTATCCCAATGTCTCATATTAATGTAACAGAACCAGCTTATCATCAGAATCTCATCTTGGCATTTGTTTTTCCCTCAAAGTTCCTAAGATCAGTTTATCTGTTAGCAGCAGGGTCTTAGATCCCAGCCAGAACTCCATTTTAAAGCTAATCTAAGACAAAGTGCTGAATTGCTTTTCTTGAGCCCTTGTCTAACCTAGTCTTAAATCCTCTAAGCTTTCACAGAAAACATTCAGAAACAACCAGAGAGAAACAGTAGAGTATCGTCAAAGTAAATGCACAAAATAGGTAGGTTCTCACAAGAGGAGAGCATTCTTTGATCAGTCTCTGGCCAGGAGCTGCTAGCCAACTGAAACTCAGGACTTCATGTAATACTTCTCTTGACGATTCCCATGTATGCTGAGTAATCTGCAGTATTTTAAAACTGCCTCTGATAAAATCCTTTCAAATTCACTTTTATGGGCCTCGAATTGCTTCTAATGAACAAAACTTTGGAATTGTTTGAATAAGAATTATTTTAATAAGTCTTCTTTTTAAAAGAGAGACTTAATTTTTTAGAGCAGTTTTATGTTCACAGGAAAGTTGAGCAGAAAGTACAAATAGTGCCCATCTACCCGCTGCCCTGACACATGCACAGCCTCTCCCTCTGTCAGCATCACAGAGCGGTGACTTTGTTACAATCCCTGAACCTGCATTGACACTTCGTTATCACCCATGGTCCATAGTTTTTGTTAGAGTCACTCTTGGTGTTGTCTGTTCTAATGAGTCTTTTTAAAAAATTTAATATTAATACATGCTCACTGCAAAATAATATAAATAATGCAGAAAAATATATACAAGAAAGTAAAAAACCATTTAAACTCCTACCACCCAGGGGTAACCCCTGTGAATGTCTTCCTGAACATTGTTTTAACTCTGCTTCTCTGCCGCTCTTTTTATTCTGTTCCTTACACACGCTAGTACATATACAAACACTGCATATAGAAACGTATGCAACTGAGATCAAACGGAACATGTAGTTTTGTAATGTGCTTTTTTTCTTTCAATACATTATGGATATAGCCATGCCAGCTGCTTATTCACAGCATTATTTCTTATGCCTTCCTAGAATTCCGTTGTATACCATTCATGATTTATTTAAGCAGGCCCTATGTTGGACATTTAAATAGTTTTAATCTTTCATGTTTATAAATAATTCTTCAAAATATAAAGATCAGTCTATGTATACATATATGTGCTGCCTTGTCTGATTATCTTCAGATAAATTTCTTGAAATATAAATGTTAAGTCAAAAAGTTATGTACGTTTTAACCCTTCATAAATTTTGCCACAGCCCTCCAGAAGGATCTGTACTAATTTACATTACCACCGAGAATACATATTTCTTCCTAGCCTTTTAAAACCCCGTATTGTTCATCTTTTTAATAATTTTAAAAAATTCATTCTCATAGATGAAAAATGATAGTTCACTGCTTCTATTTGCATTTTGTTCATTCAGGCAATGAGTCGGGATGAAGGGAAGAAATAGAATTTCCTATCAGTTAAAATTGATAGAGAAATTGTCTCTTTATAATGAGAAGACTTTAATATTTTTTAAGGAATTGAAAACATTTTTTATCAGTCTGCACTGTTATGATTAAATATTAACAAGTGGTTTTATAGACCTTGCTATTTCAATTCTTCTAATATCACATTATTTGTAAGTTAAAATTGCAGGCAAGAAGAAAAAAGAGAGTAGTTAATCAGCTGATTCTGCAGAGCCTTTTTTCAGAAAGTACTACTCAGCTCTCACTGCTGCTTTCCAACTCCCAAACGTCAGAGTCGTACTGCAGGGAAAGGTCTAGAGTGCCAGGGAAATCCAACCTGCTGCCTATTTTTTTTTTACAGCCTGGAGCTAAGAATGGTTTTTACATTTTTAAATGGTTGAGAAAAATCAAATGTTTTGTCACATGTGAAAATTATACAAAATTCAAATTTCTGTTCATGAATAAAGTTTTATTGGAACACAGCTATAGTCACTCATTTACATATCATCTATGGCTGCTTTTGCCTTATAATGGCAGAGTTGAGCAGTACGACCCAGATCGTAAGGCCTGCAAAACCAAAAATATTTTTGTGTGGCCCTTCACAGAAAGTTGGACAAGCCCTGGTCTCAGTGTGTAGAGAAGAGAAGCAATAGGAGTGAACATGGTGATGTTAGGTTTCAGGTTTACTGAGAAGCTGGCAGTGCACAGATTTTGAACTTGGTACTTAAAAGTGGGGTGGCTGTAGAATTGGTTGTTATAGAAGTGGCTGAGCTAGTCACTTTCTTTTTCTCTCAGGAGCTGTGGGATAGACAAGAAGGACAATGAAGTGCAGAGAATTAAGTGATCCTTTCGAACAGGTTAACCTATACTCAGATTGGCAGCTTGGTCTGGTGCAAAAAAAAAAAAATCTCTGAGAATTTATTTATTAACTCATTTAATACCTATTTGTTAAGCTTTTGCCATGTACCAGGCACCGTCCTAAGTTCTGGAACACTAAGCCTGGCCTATAACATGAGTGGTGTTTTAAACCGGTAGTATCATGGAGATTTTTATTTGTGGAATAAAGGAATACTAAAAATGACCTAAATCTTTCCACGGATGAGAAGTCTGAGTACCAAGTAGCTTGCTTGGTATTTTAGATCTGTCATTCCTCGGGTAAGGCCAGGAGCCCGTGTTCCTTGTTGCCTGCTTAGTTCTTTCACAGTAGCAAAGCCTAGATGCTGTTACACTTTTTTGCATTGCGAACCCTTTTGAAAATCTCCCCAGAAAATATATAAATGTACATATATACACAAAATTTTGCATATTATTTCTAGGATTACATGAAATTCTAAACATCCATGGTCCAAAGATAGAATTTCTGATTTAAGAATAAGAATAGACTCTTTTGTTTATCCAGTGGATGTTGATTTGGGGGCCTACTATGAACTAGTTAACATTTATTGGGCATCTGTTTTTGGGAGATTTTGCAGAAACATTTGTGTAGTTGTAGGTATGAAATCTACTCAGAGTAATTTCAAAAGAGAGGGTTAGTCAATGTGGCTTGCCCAGTAGTGTTGGATATGAGACTGGGCTTTGAGGGCTTGAGAGGCCAAGCTACTTATTTTCTAAATTTGTGTCTTAGACTCACTTATAAAAGTAAGCTGTAAATTGGGAAATGTCCTCTGACAAGTGGGCTTATTGTAGTAAAATGTTCCATCATCGATTAGCTTCTCTTTTCTTTCCCTTATTCCAAAATCTTCAGAATTTTTTAGAATACAATGATGCATTAGAATAGTTCTTAAAGGAAATCTCTGAGCTCCTAAAGTAATCTGAGGAATGAAGTAGTTGATACTAAAGATTCATATTTGTAGCCACCGGAAAGTTAATTCTATAAGGTGGCAGTTTTATTCTGTAACTAAAATCAACTGAAATATGAACATGCCAAGAAGGTACAGTATTTTCTAGATAGCAGTGTTAATGAAATTCCTTACAACTTATGAAGATATAACTTTTATTAAATATTTTCATCAAAAGGCTTTTATACCAAAGTTATCCGTTTTTCTTTATCTTCACTTTTAAATGAGGTAAGTTCTCCATTGATTTGTTTGACTACAGATTAGATGCTGAATATGAAATTAGTTGATACAGACAACTCTGGCTCAGTGAATATTACTTGAACCTGAACATCAGAGAAGAACACTTGAATGATCATGTAGAGGATAAAAAAATTTTTTTGGTAGTTGAGTACATTTTAAAAGACAATAAACTAGGACTTATTCCTGCTATGTAATTATATGTTTGTGCCCATTAACTAAATGTTTGAGGTGGTGGATATCCTAAATATCCTAATTTGATCATTACACATTGTATGTATGTATCAAAATATCACATGTAACACATAAATAAGTACAATTATGTATCCGTTAAAAATTTAGAAAACCAATACCCTATAGATACTTTTCCTCATTAATAAATATGTTGAAATTAAAAAAAAGATTACCCACTAAGTAACATCTTTGTTTGGGCTTAGAATTTCTTTATCCCCTAACATTGGAGAGTATGGGCTGTATTCTGAACAAAAAAAAATGAGAATAGTGATGGGAAAGGGCACCGATCCCAGGACTGACTTCTGAAAGCTGAGTCACTGCAGAGAAATGCGAACCTGCTGTTCGTCTTTGAGGAATAGACAGGGAAAGTGGGGAATGGCATTGATCGTGACATTGGAAATTCAGCAAGCCAAAGCCCCAGAAAATGAAGATATGACAGGGAGCCTGAAGCAGAATGGAGAAACTAAAATGGGAGCCAGGGCCTCTGAGAGAGGTTCTTTGTCCACCACTGGTGTGTTAGAGCCCAGGTCACGGGCAGCAGAGGGGGAGTCCAGAGGGTGGCCGGTGGAGATGGCTTGACTGCTGTAGACTCTAACACTGGGAGCTGCTTTGGGTGAATATAAGAATTCTCTCATGTGAGGGTTGCTACGGTATGAGAAGGTTTCTTCATTCCTTGTCTTAATTCTTGCATGATTTCTCTCAAAATAAGTTGGTTAACACCAGTTGAGGTTGGGTGAGGATCTTGTAGGGGAACAGTTGAGGATTCGAGTGATGATAGCTTGCATTAATTGAATGAGAATTTTTTAAAATTACAAATTTGAATTAGTACATGTACAGTGTAACAAGTAAATAATAAGGAAGACTGTAAGTTAAAAACCCTTCTCACTCCTATCTCCTGAGGCAACTAACAGTTTGGTTTCTCCTTTGCAAACCTTTCTCTGTATTGGCATGCAGATTTAATCCTGAGTGTGTATTTAAATTGGCATCTGTACTAAAATTTGAATGTAGGTTGTTTTATCACCATTTCAAAATGACTGGATTAAATTAAATGGAAATTGGGTGGTGTGAAAATTACATTTTGCTTAACAAAGAGTTAGCAACCAGTCTTTGTTTAGTAGTAAAGAAAGAAAGGAGATAGAGCCTAGAGGACACTCTAGGGGAGGTTAGGCCTGGAAAAGAGGGGTTTGGAAGGAGGAAATAGAGAAAAGGTCAGTTGAGAACTGCTCTCAGTAGGACAGAAGTACAAGCCTCCCTCTCCCATTCTCTATCTGCATATCTGTTTTATTTTGGTGTAGGAAGAAATGAGGGTACCAGGTTTGAATCCTGGCTCTGATTTATAGTAACTTGATTATCCTACTGAAGTTACCAACCTTCTATAAGTTTCCTCATTTATAAAAGGGACTTAATATTTCATAGGTTATTGTATAGATTCTTATAAAGGTTAAATAAAATAACATGAAAAGCATTTAGTTCAGTGTTTGGTATAGTGCCACTTCTCTTTTTTCCGTTCCTGTCCTCTGAGTGGGGAGCTTCAATCTGAGAGTCAGTAACTTGGCAAAACTGTTTTATGATAGTACATAATCAGGCACCTTTGCCTTCTTAAAAGGGACTGTTTTATAGATTGGATCAGGAAAATAATTATTGATCATATGGTAATATTTCTCTTTGGGATCAAGTCAGCTGGCTATTTCTTGGCCCTTATAAAAATCTGGAAATAATTTTATTGCATGTCATTTATTATCTGCCTTTCCATTGTCTTTGTCTGAAAGGAAGAGATGGATTGTGGTTGTTCCCCGCTGTCTTCCCACCACCTTAGCCTGATGATGTGTGGCACTTCGCAGTCTAGTAATTTGTAGTTAAGCAAAATTTTGTCACATTTTAGAGGAAGTTCTGTGTGTCAGTCACTGAAATTAATTTGATTAGAAACCAAGGTTTGACCAACTAAGATGGGAATTATATAAAAAACACATTTCTTCCCAGTTCTTAAATATAAGGTTAAACTCTCAATAAAAATAAGAAAGCTACATACTTCTTTAAAATATGTGTGGATTATTAGGAGGATTTTAGCTTAGCATTCAGCAGACCTTGATTACCTTCATTCAAATTTAAGTTTTTTTTTTTTGTTTTTGTTTTTTTTGAGACAGAGTCTCGCTTTGTTGTCCAGGCTAGAGTGAGTGCCGTGGCGTCAGCCTAGCTCACAGCAACCTCAAACTCCTGGGTTCGAGCGATCCTTCTGCCTCAGCCTCCCGAGTAGCTGGGACTACATGCATGAGCCACCATGCCCGGCTAATTTTTTATATATATATCAGTTGGCCAATTAATTTCTTTCTATTTATAGTAGAGACGGGGTCTCGCTCTTGCTCAGGCTGGTTTTGAACTCCTGACCTTGAGCAATCCGCCCGCCTCGGCCTCCCAAGAGCTAGGATTACAGGCGTGAGCCACCGCGCCCGGCCAAATTTAAGTTTTTAATCAAAAGACTTGCTCTTCCCACCCACCTCCCTTTTTTTTTTTAAGAGATGAAGTCTCACTCTGTCACCCAGGCTTTAGTGCAGTGGCATGATCAAAGCTCACTGCAGCTTCCAACTTCTGGGCTCAAGCGATTCTCCCACCTCAACCTCATGATTAGCTGAAACTATAGGCATGCACCACCACACCTGGCTAATTTTTAAAAATTTTTTTTGTGGAGACAGGGGTCTCATTATGTTGCGCAGGCTGGTCTTGAGCTCCTGGCCTCAAGCAATCCTCCCACTTTGGCCTCCCAAAGTTCTGGGATTATAGTTGTGAGCACTGCATCTTGCCCCAACCTTCCTTTTTGCTGTGTAGATTATACTATTACAAATCAGTGGAGGAAAGGTGCAGATAAACAAAAGAAGGAAAATAAAAATTATGGATTATTCCACTTCTCAGAGAAAAACATTATTGACATTTTTATACTTTTAGTTTCAGATTTTTCTCTTCTTATATTCATATGCTTAAAAATGATTATATAATCCATATTTTTTATAAATGGCTTTATTTAATCATCAATATACTGTAACTATACTTATGACAATAAATGTATTTCTTCAACATCTAGTTATTTTTGTTCTCTTCTAATTATAGAAATGTGTATTTAGTTTATTGGAAAAATTCTTAAAGAATATAGAAATATCTAACAGAAAATAAAAATAATCTAATCATTTATACAACAGTACTTTTTAGTGCCTTCTTAGGTTTCAGCTATCAGAATGGACCATAATTTACTAAGCTAATTATTTATTGCTTTCCATTTAAAAACCATGAATTGGAAACAGTTTATAGTAAACCATACTACTATAAGCATCTTTGTACATACAATTGGGTACAGTTGCCCGATGATCGCATTAGAATAAATTCCTACAAGTGTATATGCTGGTTAAAGTATATTTCTATTTTAAAGCTTTTTAAAAAATCCCATCCAAAAACATTCTATCAATTTGTTCTCTGATCAGCAATATTTGGGGAATATCTGTTTTTTCATACCTTTTCCAATCTTATTTTTTCTTAATAGACAGTTTTTGCCAGTTTGATATATAAAAATTGTTTTAACTTGAAATTACTTATTATTAGTTAAGTATAACTTTTTTCAAAATGTGTATTTCTTTATGAATTACTTGCTTGCCTAATTTTAAAAATTGAAATGTTTAAAAATTGAATAGTTTTCTATGAAACTATTTTCTTTATGCACATCTGTCAGTATGACTAAGGTGCCTTGGTCTCTTTTGAAACAAAATGAGCTATGCATAAAGAATTCACTCAACTGGAACATTTTGCTTTGTGCAAAGGTCTGTATTGACCTGAGAGCCAGGAAGTTCCTGCACAGCCTGTATTGTTATCCTGAGGCAGGTGGATAGACTCTATAGCTGCCTTCTGAACTATGTGGGGTTTTCCTGGCAGCCAACCATCTCTGTGTTTGTCTCTGTAGCCTCCTTGATTTCTGTAACTGCCCTAATATTCGGGTGGGGATTGAGTGGGATTCTGCTGTCCACTGTGATCAGTCAAATCAACACTTTTTATACCTGAGCTCAGTGTCAGTTTATATTGGGAGAAGGGGAAATAATGTCTGTGTAAGTTACTGTGTACAAATATTCTCTTTGGTGCTTATGATGATTAAATGAAATAACTGCAAAGCACCTTCTAGCATGGAACTTGTCTTGCAGTAGGTTCTAATTAGATGGTGCTGGTCTTTTAACCAGGGTGGTCAAGGAAGGCACTGATAAACAGAGGTCAAGCAGATCTGAGTTTAAGCCCACCTTCATTCCATTTAAGCAGGTGACTTTGGGAAGGTTATTTAATTCTTGAGCTTCAATTTCCATACGTTGAAAGGGGATATAGTCATAAACCTGCTACATAGGGTTAAATGAGATAATATGTCAAGCCTGTAGCATCATGCCTGATGCCGGACTCCCAAGGGGAAGAAAGTAGTGTTAGTGCCCAGTAGGGTGGATGGTGTACCCTGGCAGTCACGGTCTCAGACACCCACGCATGCCCAGAAAAGCAGAGTTCTCACCATCAGCTGGGGAGTGGGAGCTTTGTTCCAGAAGGAGAAATGCAATAAAGAAAAGCAATAATGTGAGTAGGAGAGGGAAGAAGGCATGAGTGGAAGAGGTCGTGGGGAAGAAATGGAAGCATCTAGATTCTTTCCTTTCTTCCTAAAAAGAAAGTAAAAGACTTATTTCTTTAGCTCAGTGCATCTGTCACCAGTTGATTCTGCAGTTATAGTTCATTGCCTACTCAGATGTTTTACAGTCTAGTTTTGGGGAAATAAAACATGTATAGATATATATAAGCAAAATAAAAGTTAAAATAGTGGCTACATAGGTGTTCTTTAGAGTGACGGAATGGTAAATGAGTGCTGGAAGCATCTGGGGAGGGAATTGACTCAGTATGGGTGATCAGGGAAAGCATCTTGCAAGAGTAGATTTGATCTGATTCCTGAAATAGTTTTTTATTTTTTTTTTAATTTTTTTTTATTTCCCAGTGGATGTTCTGTTATACCTTAGTCATGACAGATGCTCTGGATAGAGCTGACCACTGAGTTTGCAAAAGCATCATACTCTATCACCCATGTGGCTGGTTCACAATGCGTGTTCACTTCCTAAAGTCCCTGTTAACGTTGCCAGAAAGGGACCTGCTGAACAGCCTAGCCCAGCAGAGTTAGGCCCCTGCAGTGGACTGGCAGAACAACCCAGAAAGCTTGGGATTTGGGTGCTGCCACACACTGCTGCAAGCTCAGTTTTCCTCTTTAAGTTACACTTTAGGGAATGTGGTTGTTGCTTGTCTCTGTGTACATATTTGTAAAACATTTGGAGATTATCAAACATTAACTATAGCTCTTAAGTTTAGGGGAAAAGAATGAATATGCCCAAATAGGAAAATAATGAGAATTACACAGTTTTGGAATTCAGTTTCCACCTTGTATTTTTCTTCCCTGTTGCTTATTTTTGTTTCTGTGAAATGCTTTATAGAGTACTTGCATATAATGAAAAAGAATTACCTTAAAAGTTGAAAATGAAAACATTCTAAAGATACTCATATTTTAACAAAAGTGTTTTTTCCCCCATTCCCAAGGTATATTACCCAAATTTGGGATGGATGTGCATCGATGCCACTGATCCAGAGAAGGGAAACTGGCTGCGATATGTGAATTGGGCTTGCTCAGGAGAAGAGCAAAATTTATTTCCGCTGGAAATCAACAGAGCCATTTACTATAAAACTTTAAAGGTAACAGTGTTAGTTTTCTGTTGGTTACTCTGCTTTGCGTTTTTCTAAATGCTGTCCTTAGTCGTGACTGACAATCGTAACTTTTTAGACTTTGAAAGGATTATATTTGAAAATGGTTAGTCCACACACTCAAGGAGGTTCTGTGTTTTAAGCATATGGTTGTCACTGCTTCATATGTGTCAGGGAACTAAAGCATGATGAAGATCGTGTTAAGTAATTACATACGGCATCTCTGTAGATACTGATGAGTTAAGCTTGTGGCAGCTGCTTCCCTCCTCCTAAGAGATAGAAGCATTAGGAACTGCCTGCCTGGCAGATTTATCCAACTGTGAGAAACTATCAATAGCTATGGTGGGTCTGTGCTAACTGAGAACACATTCTTAGTCTTCAGTATAAATGCAGCCTTGGATTAGCTTTCCTTTTCTCTACATTTTACTCAGAATAGAAATTGAACAGAACATGTTTCTTCCTTCTGCCAAATTTTTCTTTGAGACACTAATTATTGAAATGAAAAGAAGAAGAAAGTCACGTTCTAGGGTTGGTAGTGAGGTTACGGAGCACATTCAGGGGTGTCTGTGTTAGGAAGTTGCTGCATTTCTGTGGCAAGTAAGGCTGTGTCTCTCTCCCTGGTTTTCGCTGGGCATGCTGTCTCGGACATGTTCTCTAGGGAGATGAATCTGTACCTTATGTATGGGAGTGTACTAAGGCAGAATCTTGAGCATGTAAAGATAGACGGTAGTTGCTTTTTGTAATTGATAAGTTTGCTGAAATTGTCATAGGCAAATTTGTCTTTATTTACTTACATCCATTAAAAATGTCATAGACAGTCCATGAAAAAAAATAATCTACATCGAGTTGAAAACTATGCATGAGCAAACATTTTAAGATAGTGGCCAACTTTGCAAGTGTGTGCTGAGTTTGCTAATGTAGCAGTAGTATTTCTGGAAGTTTAGTAACTGGTAGCTGTTTAATTTTCCCTCGCTGCATTTTTCCTGACATTGTTAGCCAATTAGACTGCCCTTTACTACATTTATACCTGTGTCCTTGCTTCCTGCAGTCCTTGCCTGCAGGAAACTTTTTGTGGGTGGCACTTTCTCATTTAAGACTTTAAAAACCTTGTTTTCCATTTTTGTTGTGCTGGATTGTAGTACATGCTTTCTAGTAGGTATTACTCTATAATATTACTCTACAGTAATTATAGTATTATTCTACAATACTGTTATGTTGGAGTTTGAATTTGTATTCACAATTTGATAAAAGAAGAATTCATTGTTTGTGAAATTGATTTAAAGTGAGAGAGATACCTAGTTGAATCAGTGAGGTAGAATTTTGGTGGAGACAAAACACTAGCTAGGGGATGAATATGAGACAATCAAGGTAGTAGGAGTGATGTTCTGAAGGAGTGTGAGCCCAGGGAGATACTAGGAGACTGCAATTCCTTCAAGTTAAAATGTGTTCATCTCTGATAGCAAATCTGCAGGAACATCGGGAAGCAAGATAGAACAGTGGTTGGAAGAGTGAATTCTGAAGCTAGACTGTCTGGTTAGATCTTGACTCACTGTGTGACCCGAGGGAAGCTGGTATAACTTCACTAGCTGTGTAACCTTAGTCAAGCCCCCTCTCTGTGCCTCCATTCCCTCATTGTAAGATACCAAGTAATTATAGTATCGACCTCATAGGGTGGTTGTGATGATTGTATGGGTGACGTGGATAGATCCCTAGCATCCAGTAAGTGATAATAGATGCTAGTGGTTATTTTTGGCAAGGTGGTATGGTGTTGTGGAAGACTCTGGAGCAGTTATGTCTTGTGAGCAGACTGTTTTGGCCTCTAGATGTGTGACGATGTGAAGTTACTTAATCTCCCTGTGTCTTAGTTTTCTCACCTATAAAAATGGAGGTAATAGTAAATCTGATTTCTGCAGCTGAGAAGGTTAAATAAGCCAATAGGTATTAATATAAGGTTCTGTGAACAGTTCTTGTTTTTGTTCTCTAGTCCAATGTAAGTACTCAAAGTGTTAACTAGCTACACTACTACTGTTCTTTTTACCTTTGTCCAAAAGAACATAGTTCTGATCTTTGCAGACCTCTGCCAATCCTGACCTTTGATATTTCTCAAGTAATGCACAAGGCCTTTCAGATTCCTTACAAGCGATTGATTATCTAACTATATTCTTCTAGATTAAGTGTTCTGTGGGTTAGGCTTTGTAAATCCATCACATGCAATGTTCTCTGGGCTCTGTATTGCCTTCTCAACTTATTATTCCAACCAGATAATTGGGAAATCTCAACACTGGTTTTGTTTGTAACATAATTAAAAATGATTTTAAATTCTTGAAAGTTAATTGTTACGCCTACTGTCCCTGCATTCATCTATTTATTAGTTTGACAGATATTTATTGAATGTCTACTATGTACCATGTACTCTCCTATAGCAGTGAACAGGACAGACAAGGTGTCTGGTCTCCTAGAACTGTCATTTTATGGGAGAGGAGGCAGATAATAAATAAGTAAATCATAAACAAAATAATTTCAGATGGTGAAAAGTGCATTGAAGACAATCAAATGTGATAGAGAGTGACTGGGTCAGGAAGGCTGCTCTATTTCTCTGTTTTCTTCTGAGAGAAGACATTGGAAACCCTCTGTTCAGGATAGGAGGAGCCAGCCACTCAGAGATCTGCGGGAAGAACCATCCAGGAGGAAGGGCCTAGAAAAGAAAAGGCCTGAAGTAGAAATAAGCTAGTTTTTGTTGTTTGTCTGTCTGTTTTGAAAGGACTAGAACAAAGGCCAATGTGGTTGGAGGGAGGAGAGGAATCTTAGGAGATGAGGCTGGAGAAGTGGGCAGTGGCCAGATTAGATAGGGCTGGGCAGTCCATGGGGAGAAGGATGATTTTTAGTCTTAAGTTTAGCTCATCTATGGGAGAGTTGAGGCTGGAATCTGACCTGTGACTTTTAAAAGATCATGCTGGGGACTGGATCATAAGTGGTAGAGTAGACATGCTCTGTGTGTTCTGATGATTCTGGATTATTTCTCTCATTTTTCTAATATTCCTGACCAGGTATTAGGAATATCAGAGCCCTAGCTTCTTCCTGATTGGTTTTATAAAATTTCAAGTTTATATATATATATATATATATATATATATATATACACACACACACACACACACACACACACACACACACACAGATATTTAGAGAAGAGAATATGCTTGGTTTTATGAAGTCTATCTGAATCCCCCAGAAAAGTTGGATGAGTTTAAAGTCTTTTTGTTGTTATTTTTTCTTTAACATCAAAATATATTTAAAAAGTTTGTTTGGTCTTTTGACTTTATTTTTTTTTAATGTGGATTTGTATGTCTTTTGTGTAGGGCCATAGTTTTTCTTCTGATTTTGACTTAAAAATGCTAAGCAGTGCAGAAGAAAAAAAAAACAATACAGTACAGCGAAAAACAAGCCTTGATTTTAAAAGATATATTAATTTTCTTTTCATAAGGGAAAACAGCTATTGGTGTAGCTGTTTTAGGACGCATTATGTAGCTCCATGATATAATAACCATCTCATCTGCTAACAATTTTGAAAGCTGTTCAGCAGCTAACAAATCGGTTCCTCTTGGTCTAGTGCTTCACCAGCTCTTCAGCTTTTAGAAATTTTATATTAGATTTGTGGTACAAACAGATTCTGGTGTGTTTTCATATTGTGTGTTTTGTAACAACAAAAGAGTATCTTAGGACATGAATGCCCTTCTAAGTAAAGAGTTTGTGCCAATATTGAACTTCACCGAGTTGCTAGTACAGTTAGCATTTCACTAACGACTGCAGTGGAATGGATATGGGAACTTAAGCTCTTATTCTTGGAGGTATCTTGAAAATGTCTGGTGGTGTCTTCCAGCCAGTTTTCTGGTTACGCTGTTTGGGTTGCGAATATATTGGGAATGCATTTGTCCTTGCTCTTCCCATCATCTTTTTTACTTTGGTTTTATTTTAAGACTTCACATATTTCTTAGAACCCTAGTCATTTCAAATATCATTGGATATCACCATTTCATAAATATGTGGCTTATCACAGAAAATAGAGAACAAACTATACATTTGGAATTTACATCACCTAGAAATAGTTTACTTTAAAATAAGCTGTTCTTTCAACAGAAACAGATTAGCTCATCAGAATGCCAAAAGGCATTTGTGATGGCTATTTTAACTCATTGTTATCTTTCATACATTAAATTTTTGGGTTTAAGTTTAACTGATTCAAGAAGGGAAATAATATATTCGTTCAAATATAAGAAAATAGTAGGTTTTAGCCATCCAAACAGGGGTTGGGGGAAGCAAAGGAAACAGTGGCTGCTGCTTTTATTTTAAAGAATTTAGAATATTTTAAAATTTGGACTATATAAACAGTGATAGTTCTGCAGAGAATGAAATGAAGTAGTATTTACTCTCAAGGGCTTTATCTAGACTAGAAGGTATGTTGAAGTGAGGAAACATTTTGTTTCCAAACTGACATGTGAGGTGGGATTTCCTTCCCCCCAGAAAAAACAGGATCATTCTCTTACATAACCACAGTGCAACGATCAAAATCAGGAAGCTAACACTAACACATTATTTGTATTAGCTAATCTGTGTACTGTACTCAAATTTTATTGGCTGTTCCCATCATATCCTTATAAGAAAACTCCCGTAACATTTAGTTGTCACGTCTCATCAGTCTCCCTAGTATGGGTGGCACTTTAGTCTTTGTCTTTTATAACCTTTCAGTGTTGAGAACTGGCCAGTTATTCTATAGAATGTCTCAAAGTTTATACTTCTCAGATTTCATCTTGATGAAATTTGGTTTATGCATTTTGGGCAGAAATCTTCTAGAAGTGGTGCAGTGTTCTCTGTGCATTGTATCAGTAGGCATATGATGTCAATTTGTCTTATTACAAAGATGCTGTTTTTCCCATTGTAATTAATAAAGATTTTATGGGGAGATATTTTGAGACTATGCAAATATTTTTTTACTCCTCAAACTTTCACCTACTTTTAGCATCCATTGATGATTCTTGCCTGAATCAATGATTACTGTGATTGCCAAATGGTGATTTTCTGATACCATTTTTCTTTTCCTTTTTTTTTTTTTTTACTGATTAATTGGGATCTATTTTAAGGAAGAACTTTCCTTTTTATTTACTCCTTCCTTCCTTTCTCATGGATTCTTATTCAGTGGGTTTCAGATGGAATTTTACTTGTATTGATACCCTTGAAACTTTTTGAACAGATGAGTGACAAACTAATAAGCCATTTCCGCAAATTCTGTTTTGGTGTCTAAACTTTCCAGTCAATGTGTTTTTTCTTCAGGTTCTTGTTCTAGATGTAATCCATATGATGGTGGTATATGTACTCACTACTCCCAGTCATACAGGATTTAAGAATTTAATGATCTAGGAGCATAATACATGGGAGGTTATTTCCTTCTATATTTAAAAGTTATAATATGAAATCTTGATGTTTGGTACAAGGGGCCAGGCAGTGAACGCTTTTTACAGAGCCATGCAGGTTGACGGCAACGCGTAGCCTGTTCCTGGCACTGCCTCTTCTTTTAGCATTTCAGTGATATAAATAGGGGTGCATTTATAAATGTGCAGTGGCATACGGTTCTGCCTTGTTCCCATGCTTAACTTGCTCTTGGAATCTGAAAGGTGCGCTGGTGATTACCTTTCAGCGCTCCGCTTTCCATGACGCCCTCTTCTTTTTAATTATGCTGTACATTTCTCATCCACTTAGATTTCGGGAGCAAAATGGTTCCATGTTTTATTTTTTCTTCTGCGTGGGTAGTCGTGAGGCTTCGAACAGCAAGATGTGACGACGCCTGGCAGTTGCGAGTTTAAACCGACCGGCTCGCGATGAGCTACTGTCGCCAGCCTGTCTGTCCGCGCGCCTCGCCGCCCGCGGGGGCCTCCGCCGGCAGGGTTCCTGCGGGCGCCGGCCCGCGCCCCAAGGGTTAAGGAGCCCTTCCTGCCGGCCGGGCTGCGCGCGGCGCCGACAGCTGTTTGCCATCGGCGCCGCTCCCGCCTGCCGCCCGGCGCGCCCCGCCCCCGCCAACAACCGCTGCTCTGATTGGCCCGGCGCTTGTCTCTTCTCTCCCCGCAGCCAATCGCGCCGGGCGAGGAGCTCCTGGTCTGGTACAATGGGGAAGACAACCCCGAGATAGCAGCCGCGATTGAGGAAGAGCGAGCCAGCGCCCGGAGCAAGCGGAGCTCCCCGAAGAGCCGGAAAGGTAGGAGCCCCCGGCCCGGCCCGCGCGGCCCCGGCGCCACGCCCGCCCGCGACGCCGCCCCGCCGCTCCCTGCCTGACCACGGGGTGGGTCGCGGGCTCGGGCGGCGGCGCCCGCGGCGTCTCGGTGACCTTTTCCGGACTCGGCCCGGCCGGGCCCCGGCCCCGCTCCCGCCCCGCGATCCCGCTCGGGCCCCGCGCGTCGGCCCGCGACGCCGCCCTCCCGCCGGCCGGCCCGGCCCCTCTGCTGAATCACGGCCGCCACCGCCGCGCGCTCGGGCTGTTTTCTAACTTGTGACTTAGCACCTGGGCGGCGGAGAGTGCGCGGACGCCGCGCCCGGGAGTGGACGCTTCGCCCGGGGGCGCCCGCAGCTGCGCACGGCGGGGTCCGTAGCCTTCCGGGCGGCCGGCCGGCGTGACAGCCCGGGCGCCTCAGACCCGGGCCCGCCGTGCGCACTCGGGCGCGGAGTCGGAGAGGGGGACGGACGGGCGGGCGGGCGGGCGGACAGACGGACAGACGGAAGGACGGGGAGAGAAGAGCAGGGAGATGGGGCACAGAAAGCCAGGCGCGGTGGCTTCCGAAGGGTGTCGAGGGGCAGTGTGGAAGTTAAGGGAGCGTGCTGTTCTGTCGTTTTGACTTAATTCTTACAGTTTTATGATTTATGATTTCTAACAAAAGGTAAAGTGTAGTCATACTTAAAAAGGGAGGGGATAATTTCTGGGAATGAAAATAGTTTTGTTGGCTGTATCATTTCCAGCTGGCATACTGACACGTCGAAGGGATTTTTTAAATGAAGAATTTAATGTGAATTCAGAAATCTTTTATAGAGCCCAGTTTGAATATTTGCCAAGGAACAGTATGGTGGTTTCTTATTAATATAAACATTGGGGTTTTTTGCCCGACTTAGGTCTTAAGAAATTTTTGTAGTCATCTGAATGAAGAAGTTAATCCTTTACCCAAAACATTGCAAAGTGAGTTGTGGAAATCATACTGTAAATAAAATCCTACCATAAACTTGATTTTGGCTCACGTGTGTAATCCTAGCACTCTGGGAGGCCGAGGTGGGGTCGGATCATTTGAGCTCAGGAGTTCGAGACTAGCCTGAGCAAGATCGAGACCCTGTCTCTACTGAAAAACAGAAAGAAATTAGCTGGACAACTAAAAAAATATATATATATAAATTAGCCGGGCACGGTGGCGCATGCCTATAGTCCCAGCTACTCGCGAGGCTGAGGGAGAAGGATTGCTTGAGCCCAGGAATTTGAGATTGCTATGAGCTAGGCTGAAGCCACGGTACTCTAGCCGGGGCAACGGAGTGAGACTGTGTCTCAAAAAGAAAGAAAGAAAGAAAGAAACTTGATTTTGGAAAATTTCAATAAAATACTGTTAAAAAATGTTGGCAAGAAGTCTGTTCTGATCTTTCAATTACATATTCTTTGTGTATCACAGCATAATGGAAATACAACTAGCTCACCCAGGGGACAGTTGGTAGGCCTCTTACTGAATACAAGTTCTCTATTTATCAAAGGTGATTTAGGCACTGCTTTAGGTCATTAGATGCTTTGATCCTGAATCAAATGATGAGTCTAGAAAATTCCCAGGCCTTTTTAAAAAATTGTTTTAACTAAGTACTGGGATTTTGTTGGTATTATGTTTAGTGCTTAGTTGTTTGAAGATTCTTCACATAATTCAACTTGTTCCTTTATTCATTTATAGCTAATGTTACCAGGTAAGGTGTGATTTGTAGGGAAATGGAGATTAGGAGGATGGGGAATCTTTACCACTAAGCATAACTGACTCATACCTTTAAATATATTTATAGCTTAATAGCAACCTTACCTTAAGACTTCTCAGGCATACTTTGGTGTGCATGTTTAGAACATATTTCATTACTCTTTTTATATTTTATTTTTCTATTCACTTAGTTGGGTAAAAACCTGAAAGTAAACTTTGTTTTATTAGTGATATGTGAACTTACACATCTGCATTTTTATACCTGCTTAGATTGCTTGCTGGCGTTTTATATTGAGTTAAATAGTTAATATTTCCTATTATCCCCATTACTATTTTTGTAACTATCCTGGCAGCATATAACCCACTGAATCCTAGGATTTAATTAAAAGACTTGCACAAGGCTCACTCTTGGAACTCAGTCTGTTTTGAACAGCTTTCTGGTAAAGAGGCCTGTTTGCTCTGTATGACCTGAAGTTGGGAGAGTTTAAATAATGAGTCAAACTTTTTTTATTTTTTAATTAAATACTTTGTGATGGCTAGTTTATAGCTTGCAAAGACCTAAAATGGAGAACTTTTTATATTAACTCAGTTCTATATAATGTGACCTCAGACATTTAAATAATACCTTTTCAGGCAGTTATAGAGTGAATCAACATAAATTTCACTCAGAGGCAATGTTAACTTAGTATTTTTGAAAGCCAGATGTTGAAGACATACAGCTGACAGGTGGATTGACAGTGGACCTGACTTCATTTTGGTTATGAGACAGAAACAAAGGGCTGAATTCTTCATAGTTGTGGACCTCGGCTCCTTTGCACGACAGCTGCTGTGCTTACAGCTGTGCGTTGCATGTGGTGCCTTTCAGAATTCATCAGATCGCTGGTGGATCATAAGGCGTGTTTGGGGAGTGCAAAGACCTGATTTCCTTACTTACAAAGTTGTGTGGCCTTTCACTTCCTCCTCTCTCTTTCTGTCTCTCATTCATTCATTCACCTAATGTTCATTGAGTCCCTGCAGTGTGCCAGACACCCTGCTAAGTTGTACAGCACAGTGTTGAGCAAAAAAGCAGCAGTCATGATGCCTGTAGTCTCGTGAGGGACACATACATTAAATCAGTAAATAGTTGATCAGAGCCTAGATGGTTCGTGTGTAGTAGGCACACAATAAATATTCGTTGATTGGTGAACAAAGACTCACACAAACATGTAAGGAAATAAAAGAGCACAGTGCTGGGAGAACACAGTTCATATTGTCTCTGACCATGGAGCATGCAGTTTTGCCATGGGCCAAAGATATACGTACTTCAGGCATTTTCAACTGGAATTTATTTTGGATTCAATTTAACTTTTTACATGTCTGAGCAGCCCCTATAATATTGAACATGAGAAGTTCCTTGGATGGGATAGATTAAACTTATAGGTAGAGAGGAAGGGGAGAGTTTTTAGTGTCAGGTGTTCCAGGTTATTTTAATGTGAACCACAGGAAGATTATAATCTATAAAATAGCATAGTAAAAAAGCCAAATCTAGAAGTATTTATCATCTTCCTGATCTTTGTCTCCTATTTGATACTGTGAGAAATGAGATTGAATTTGCTTGTTCGCAATAAACAATGACTGTTGGCAAATGCTCTTACAAAATGTAGGCTGTAGTAGCAGAATGTGTGCCCTGCTCTCTCTTACCTATGCAAGAGCCTTACCCAAAGTTCTTTTAACCTGAAGAAACAACAGTGGCTTTATATAAATGGGTTTAGTGGAAGGAATGAAAAATATGGGACTTCTGGGTATTTACCCGGTGTCTGATTTTGGGTAAGTCATGTCACCTTTCTGTAGCACAGTTTTCCAGGCATTAGGAATGGGTGTCATGATATTGATACTTACGGCCACCTAATCTCAGGAGGTTGTTGTCAAGAGCAAATGAGATAGAAAAAAACATGCTTTGTGAAGCTTGCAAGCTCTTGGTAACTGAGTGCCACCTCTCAAAATGTGGCTGACATGTTACTTACATGTTTCCTGCTGAGGAACTCCTGAGTTTGTGACTTATTTATTCAATCAATATTTAAGGAGCACCTGTGTAAGCTCAAAATAAGCACCTAGTCTCTTCCCTCCTTCTTCCTCCATACTTCAGAGTCTCTCACCCTGCTGATTCGCCTTTATTTTAGGCCTCGTTCTAACCTACTGACCACACCATTCACAGCAAAGTAGAAGAGGAGTTATTTACAGCAGCAAGAAGTTTTATACCCAATAGCTAGACAGTGAAGAAGAACATTTATAACCAAATCCGTAATGAACTATAAAGAGCATAGTTCCTTAAAGTCAGTTAATAGCTTCAGATACTCTTTTATAAACCTTAAATAGTACCTGAAAATATCAACTCAATAAGTGTTTATCTAAGCGACTGTTAAATTATAATCAGCTCAACAAGGAAATATTTCATGTGTCTCTGCAGTCAGAATTGTTCAAATAAAAAACCTTGGTACTGTGAAGAACATTCAAGGTTTTTGAAATTATATTTATTGGAAATGTTTCCCTAAAGATGCTTACATTCAATATAGGGAAATAAGAGATCCATATGCAAAGATAACTCAGTCTAAGGTAGTTTTTTTAAAAAAAAAAAACAAAAGGTGCTAAATGAATGGTGTAAGGCAGTAGGACTGTACGTACAACTCATGAGAGGGCAAAGAAACTCGGAGCTGGGCTGGCCAGGGAGGCTTTATGTGGAAAAGGCAGAGAGCTGAGGGCATTGCAGAACCTAGGAGGGGCACAGCAGGCGTTCAGAGGGGCAATGGCGCTGTGAGCAGGTCAGAGAAGTTGTAACTGTGGATGTTCGTCATCATTTGACAAGTATTCATTGAGTCTGTGTAAGGCAGTATTCTAGGTGCTGGGGGCTGGAGTTCAGAGAACTAAAATGACAAAGGTCCTTGTTATCATGGAATCAGCATTCTAGGTTTTTTGTTTTTTTTAAGAGACAGGGTCTGCCTCTTTTGCCAAGGCTGGAGTGCAGTGTTGTGATCATAGCTCACTGTAGCTTAGGACTTCTGGGCTCAAGTGATCCTCTTGCCTCAGCCTCCTGAATAGCTAGGACTACCACTACAGCTCAGCTAATTTAAAAAAATTTTTTTTCATAGAGACAGGGTCTTGCTGTGTTGCTCAGGGTGGTCTCAAACACCTGATCTTAAGTGATCCTCCCAAAGGGCTGGGATTACAGGCATGAGCAGCCTTGCCTGGCCTGAAATTGACATTCTGGAGAGTGGGCACTACAGGCCAGCAGGTGAACTAGGCAAGCCTTATAATGTCAATAAACTGTTTTGTGGTGTAGGTGGGTGGTCAGGGATGGCGTTTTTTGAGGCTGTGATGTAAATAACATAGGAAGTTCTAGAAGCTGAGGGCTCTAAGAAGAGGGACCCAGTTCTGTTAGCAGTTCTACTCCTGTGTAGAAACCCACATAAGTAATTTTGGATAATGAAACTTAGTTCTGCCAATGGTCATATTGTTCCCTTTTCTACCAGGCACTGCACTAAGTGCCTGGGTTGGTAGGGGAGATTTGAGAAATGACTATAGCAGGCACCATAGAGCTTCTAGTCTGTTTCAGTGCAGGCAGGTATAGGGCAGACTTAGTTGGTGTTCTGGTTGGTGTGGAAAAGTAGGAAATGGACACTTCCCGACATTGGGTACTTGTCTAAGATCACTCTGCCAGTGAGTGTCATAGTCAGAATTTGAAATAGGTATTCCTTGCCTTTTCCCTACATAATATGCTGTTTTTGTCCATGTCTGTATGTGGTGGGCAACAGCAGAAGTGACAATACTGGTTCTGTTTAAAGTTAAAATTAAAGAATACACTTAATAAAAGCAGAGAACTGATGAGTTTCCATGGAGTTTGATCACCTGACCTTTCCTAACAGCCAACAGCTCTGTTTTAGGCTCCTTGGCCAAAGCTGAATGGCAGAGAGCTGGCCGTGGTGTCTGAAGATGATGGTAGACGGGCCCTGTGCTTATTGGATGGCTGGTGGGTGGGTCCTGCACCCATTGCTTTACAGGGCACTCACCCATGGTTCCTGTTTGCAGGTGCTAGAGTAGGGTGTGGGGTACTTGGAGGTGGTGATATTCTTGTGTCTTCCATTATGCTTGCAAACTTGTCACATTGGAGTGAAGTGAGCTGTTTCCTGGTTGATCATCTTGCCTGTCCCTCTGTGTAGCTCTCTGGCTGTCTCCTTGCCGTGGGGGTGCCTTTGCTGAGTATTGGGCGCCCTGTCTGGTGGTTGCTTGACAGGTTGATTTCTCTGCTGCTGTTGTGGTAGTTTGTTTTTAAAAGCTCAGTGCAGTTTTAATTAATATTTTTCAGTCACAGGAATTAGGGAATTTTTAAATTTCTAATTCTGCTGCTACTGAATTGCTTTAGGTAAAAATGTTGGCCAGTATTTTTGTTTTGTGCCTTTGATACTTGCTGATTTGTAACCTTGTTTATAAGGAAATTATGTGGATTAACTGAAAGTTTTGAAAGCATTTTGTAAGTTTTTCAACTGTATCTTAGTGGGTGAATTTAAAAATCCTAATATATGCCGCATTTAAAAACTGTTTCAAACACATAATTGATTGAGTATATTAGGAATTATACTGTGCTCTGTCTGTTCTTAGGTTGTTAATTCTGGTTCTCGTGTCCATATGTAAATTGGAAGGCGAGACTTGCCTCATACAGAAAAAGGTTTTGATCATGATTAAGTTTTCTAAAGGGTAAAAAAAAAGTTAGCAAGACCCAAATTATAGTGAGTTCAAAATAGTTTGATTTTTACAAATCCATTTGTAATTTGGCAGTAAAAAAAAACAACTTTCTATGCTTTCCTCAAATATGAGTGTTAGATTATTTTCCCAAATTATGGATTTTTTTAAATGTTTTTTAAATTCCTGCGGTGTTTCCTTTTCCTAGGTAGTTTCACGTTCCAGTTTACAAATGGCTGTTACCACATTCGAACTTACTGTTTGTAGGAGCATTACATAGAGGAGGGTATAGTTTTATATTTCATGTTTCCTTTAAAGAACTGAGGAATTGGATAGATAGCTCAAGAACATCATTATGAAGGTTAAAAATTAATAGACATTTCTTTCCATTAAAGGTTGTATGGAGAACTGAAAGTTGCAATTTCAGATAGACTGGCATCGTACTCTTTTGGCGTTCAGATTACCTGTTTATATTTTGTATGCTGCCAAGTGCAATTCTAAAGTTTGGTTGTGTTAATGTTAATAATTTGGTTGAAATAGTTTAGGGGAGCTGAATGACATGGAGAAGCAAGAGTTATTTGAAAATACTATTGTTTGTCTAAGTGAAAAAGATAAATACTGAAAGTTTTTTTTTTTTTTTAACCACGCAGATTAAACCAGTTGCATACATTACAAGAATCCTTGGCTGACTTCATTTATTCGATGTATTTTGTGTGGGCATAGCTCATGATTTGACACTTATTTTCACATGTCATTATGTGATGAATCACTGCTTTATTGATGGTGACGATGATGACAATTACTCTTGTTTCTGGCACTGTGCTTTGTGCTCCATGTATACCATTGCAAATTCTCTCATAATCCTGCAAAGTAGGAATCATTATCCTCCTTTGTAGAAGAGAAAAGTGGTGCTCGGAGGGGTTATGTACATGCTTTGCCCAGGTTCACCCAGGTTCTAAATTAGTGGCTCTGTCTTGCCTAAATCCTGTTTTTGTTCATAATGTTTCTAAGTAGGACATTTACACTGTATAAGTAACAGTATTTTATTGGCTTTACTAATTAGTTAGGGTGAATTTTCACTACTCACCATAGAAATGCCCACTTTAATCCTAAATACTAAGGCAGTGATTAAGTGAAGTCTTAGTTGTAGTTAAAGCTACCTTGTGGTGAGAACTGATGGCTTCAGTTATTTTTGCTTTGTGGGTTTATGGATTATATAGATACTATATTCCTTTGAGCATTCCAAATAAACAGTTTTTAAAATCAGATTACATTTTTAGCCTCTGCTAGCTGTTGTCTAGTGTTTTTTAAAAAACATTTTGGGCTTGTTGGTTTGGGCTTTTCATGAATATTTTCATTCTCTTAGGTTTTATATTATTTTGGCATCAGTTTTAAAACCACAAGAACAGAGTGAGACATTGTTTTTGTCCAACTCCTTTTGCAATGCAGAGGGGATCGAGTCTAGGATTGTGGAGCTCTTTCATTTTGTTTTATTGATGAATTCAAGAAGCCAGTGATGTTCAGCTTCTTCCTCTGCAGGAGGTCTTTTGTTAGGACTGGCTTAACAGTCTGGCTGTTCCACTGATAAAATATAAATTTTTAAAGTTTTGTTAAGCTAATGTTACGGGTCATGAATAAGCTTTTTATTAATATGTACTCTAAAATTACATCTGATTATAATTGCAATTCTGATTTGTTTATAGATATAATTGAGTTAAATCATCTTTGTTTCTGTCAGTATCTTAGGATGTGAAACCAAAAATAGAGATTTTGTTTGTTTCTTGTTTGCTCTACTAAGTGTCTCTGGGGGGTAGTAGCTTTTTATATTTTACTTTTACCTTTAAGAGGAACACACTTGAAACTATTTAAAGCATTGCCTTCTTAAGAGGTTTTGTTTGCTGATAAAGCTTTCCTATTCTAGCTGCTTGACTCACTCCAGAGGAGAGGCATGAAAGGAGAGACCAGAAGGTGAAGAGCATTGCCCTAACTTGTCGATGTGCACTCTTGAATTTTCCTAATGAGGGGCAGAGGTTGATTTCTTCATTGTCTTTATCCTACAATCGATTCTTAGAATGTGTGTGTGTAATATAAAATTTTAAAAGCTTCTTTTTTTTTATTTTTTTTTATTCCAGTTTCAGAGATAATAAAAGCTTCTTGAATTTATAACAAAATGTAATGTGGTTTTTTCTACCTGGAACTTTTACTAAGAGTACTCTACTTTGTTGGTTCTTAAAGATTTAGTTAAGTAGTCAACATCCCACCTCTAACCTCTAGACACACACTGTAGGCCAGGCAGAACTGCAGTTTAGTAATCTGTGCTTTCATTTTTCTATTTTTAAAGTATTTTCCTTTCTGTTCTACCCTTTTCTCTAATAATTAGGAGGTAACTTTGTTTAAAAGGTTAAAACAAGAAGAAAAAGTCCTAAGGATTATGGATAAGAGACTAGAACTCTCGGTGTTCTGAAGCATTTATTGTAGCTGTTTCCCATTCCTATTGCTGTGGTCATGACCCTGAAATTTAAAAATACATTTTGATGGCAGTTTTGGTGAATCTGGTGAATGTGTAGTTACTTTAAACATTACATGTATAAGTACATTACATTTATTTTTAATATACAAAGAATATTTGAATAATTTCAGAGGTAAGAGATTTATTCTAATGTTAAAATAATATGTGTGTGGCATATAAACATACCTCAATTTCTAAAATAAGATTATGACATCTAAAATACTAATTTGACACTTTTAAAACTTTGAATTTTTATGTTATTAGTTTAATTAGTATCTGAATACCAAAACTTAATTTCATTCTTAATGAATTAGCTGTGTATGTTACCAAAGCAAAATGTGTAGCTAATTGCAAAGGATTGTCTTTGCTTTGGTTAAAAATAAAGACAATTAATGTAGTGCTGTTCAGGCTCAAAAATCCTCCCTCCTTTTTCTGTTAAAGCTACAGTGGTAAATAATCTTTTTTCTCGTATTTATAATTCTGCTGCTTGGTGCAGTCTTTTGTAGGTTTCCTGAGACACCACATGCCACAAAAATGAAGGCGAACTGGTTTGTTCACCCATGTTTAGAACCCCCAAACGGAATTATGTGCAGTGTTTGAAGTTACAATATAGTTTGGAATGGGTAACAATGCAATTTCTGGGCCTTTCGTTATTCTTTTTACTGTTTGTCTTCTCAGGTTCAGTTTTCATTTTTTTGCCAATTTGAGATGTAGCATATGCCTTTCTAGTTCTGTTCATATTATTGTCTTTAATGTATCATATTATCAGAGCCTGTTTCTCATGGAATAAAGCAACTTGTGGACTTAGCAGAATGTCCAAGGTCCTGTGAGGAGAGAGGATTTTGCTGCTCTCCCCCTCTCGCCTTGGCACCTTCTCTGCAAGGATGTTGATGTTGGCCCTGTGGAGTCCTAAGTCTTCTGTACCTCTGTAGCAGGTTTATGCTGAGGCCTTCACCATAGTGGTGATAGTTGCAGTTCTGGTCTTTTACCTGTGGAACAATCTCCTTGTCTATGCACACATGATAGAGTGTAATTTTGGATTAATATTAGTGTTGAAATTAGTTTCTCACTGGCATCTAAAAGAATAAATAAAAAGTGGCAGTAATAAAAATAAATGAAAAGAAGTATCATACTATCAATATTCTCAATCTTGGATTTTTGAAGAACAAAAAAGGATTTACGATTCCAAATCTACTTGCTTTTAGGAATTTTGTCAGTTACTAAATGTATTATCAGAGGGGGTATTTTTTCCTTGTTAGGTGGATCATAGGAGTGTTTGATAATAAGATCAAATTTGAGTATTAAGCTTAATATCTATTTGCAATTATGATTCTGGCATTATAAATTGAGGAATTCAGGATGGAAAATAATGTAAATTACTGTCTGTATGCCATGATAAATTCATGGTTGCAGTAAAGTGTAGAAAATATGAAATAAAAAGTGACTTATTTCTGACTCTCTTAAGTTTTAAAGAGATGGAGTCCTACAAATTTCTTGGTTAATTGTCAAAAAGTACCTGAATTGGTGAACGATTGTTGTGCTCCCATCCTTCCCTCCCTTCAATTTCTATGCTAAGCCACACCACCACCACCACCAACAAAAAAAACCTATAAATTCATTAGAAATACACTGCTTGGGGGCTTTACTGTTGCTTCTGTGTTAAATATAAATTGATCAGTGCTTTGAAAATCGATAACTTGTTTAAAAATGAGCCTGAAATGTCTATTTATGTTGGGTGGAAGAGAGAAGGGAAAGATTGCTGACCCAGCTATACCTTGAGTATTAGGAGATGCATAGTATGTGGAATTGATTAGGGTATGCTAGAACATATCCTTGGAATTAAGAGAGCGGATTCAAATCCCAACTCCACCAGTTTAGTAGCATTGTGACTTTGGACAGGTTACACCGCATACTTTGATCTTTAGTTTACCTGTCTGTAAAATGGGGATAAAGACCTACTCTGCAGGGTTGCTGCAAACATTAAGTGGGAGCCTTGTAGGAATACTCTTGGCACACCACCCTTTGATTCATCCCATTGTAATGGGTGGGCACTGGCAAAATTCATTCTGCGGTGACTCTGCCATCATTTGGGTTATCAGTACACTTCTAAAAAATGAACAATTTCAGCATCTTGTAACATGTTCTTTTAAAATCCATATGTTTTGGAGTACTAATTCAGCTCTAAGAAACAACGGTGATATAGAAATAACGGCTTATATTTTCCTGGTTAGAGCTGGAACCCATACTACTAAGTGAAGTATCCCAAGAATGGAAAGACAAGCACCACATATACTCACCAGCAAACTGGTATTAACTGAGCAGCACTAAGTGGACACATAGGTACTACAGTAATAGAGTATTGGGCAGGGGGGAGGGGGGTGGGCATATACATACATAATGAGTGAGATGTGCACCATCTGGGGGATGGTCATGCTGGAAACTCAGACTTGTGGGGGGAGGGGGGAAAGGGCATTTATTGAAACCTTAAAATCTGTACCCCCATAATATGCCGAAATAAAAAAAAATCCGTATGTTTCACTTGGGTGACGTGGAATGAATTAAGTGGATTTCAAATTAGGTAATAGTAAAGACCTCTTTGGATCTGCAACTAGATGTATACATCACGGCACTAAGGAATTCCTCATATGCAAGAGACCTGCTTCTTAAAAGCTATCTTGTTTCACTGTTACCCAAACTAGGACGTCTGTGGTCACACATAGGCTGGTGGATTTAGATAACACTTGGAATTTGATTTGTAGCACATGCCTGGGCAGAAGTCAGCACTCTTCACTGTTTGTTTCCCAAATGAAGGGTTTACTGTTTTCTTCCTGCCCTTCTGTCCTACCATTGTATGGTCCAAACCACTCATGACTATTGTTACAACCAGATTTTATGCTGGTGACATGGTGGATGAATTTTTCTTACATTTTCTTAGATACTAAATTATCAGACAGCCTTGAAAGTAACTGTGTGGCAGCAACTTCAGGGTTGTATATGACAGATTTCTTTACAGTCTTTCTGGATGTGAAATCAGGAAAAAAGTGTGAAAGAACTATTTTTTTTTTTAAGATAAGCTACTAATTAGGTTGACGGTATCAGTGTTAAGGAAACAAATGTACTGATTATCTGTGCAGCATCTTTATCGGGCATCCTAAGGAGATGGGGTTCTTTTTCAGGGATCTTACAGGTACATTCCTTCTGTTGACACACAATGCTTGTATAAACTCACAACTTGATTTTGTAGTAACATAGGAGGCCACTGAGCCCACAGTGTTGTCTGCCAAATGTGTATCTGTTTCTATTTGGGGAGATGGGCCTTCAATGTTAACCTGATCCTCAAGGGATCTAAAGTTTGTCCCCAAAAGATTAAGAACTGCTAAAGTGAACCAGTATGTTTTATTTTCAAAATTGAGTGTCCGTTAGAAGCAAAAGTAGGTTATAGACTTAAAAATGAAATATACTCACAACTTACACTGTTAGAACTTTAATATATATTGACAGAGACTGTAGTGAGTGTTTGATAGGATTCTTTCTTTTCTTAGTTAAGCGTTTGTCCTTATTGGACTAGTACATTTCCATAATTATATCTGGGTGGGATCCTGTGAATCAATGTAGAACAAATGAACAAAACAAATGGCTGAATTAGGAATTGTTAGTGGAAGCAGAATGTCATTGTCTTCATGAGAAGGAACATATGCTGACAATTTAGATTTGTAGGCATGGGGTTTCTATAATTTGTTTGGTAGACTCTACTGTGGATACCCCTTAACATTGATTCCATTTATTGAGTCTGTGCCAGCCACTGTGCAGCATTGTGTTTGCGCGTTATCTCATTTACTCCTCCCTGACGACAGCATCAGGTCATTACTACCCATCTGAATCATCGTTGGTTCCCATCTGCTTTGAACAGGATTATTTCTCATTGATCAAATCATGGCCCTGCGGCTGTGCAGTACGATTTCATGCTATGTCACTTTTGTGGTTTATGTCGTTTGAGAACCAAACTTACCTTGAGGACCTACTATTCAGAGTGCTACCACAACACGGGGAAAGGCGATGAGAACCCAGTTCATTGTCTCACCTCAATTGGGGTCAGCTCTTTGCATGGAGGATGTGTGACCTTGGGAACATAATAACCTTCCAGGAGCAGGTGAAATGAGTGCCTGGTTTGAGAGAGAGACTGTTTCCACCAGCCTTAGGCCACTGGTCTAGGAAGGTCTAGGAAGAGTTTCAAGTCCTTGTCCTCTGCATACCTTCCTCCAGGGATTCATTTGTTCCCTGTGGACATTATTTTACTCCTATATTGGCAAAAGATAGAAAAAGCATCCACTAAAGGACAATATGGGATAATCCTCAGAGACCAGCACTAAGATTGAGTGTTTCTAGAAGGTTCCGTTCTCAGTGCTGGAGTGGGAAAGCTGGGGTCCACAGCTTGTTATTCATTGGGCTTCGTTGCTCTGCCGGGGTCGCGCAATGGCAGTTTATGTCGTCATCACTCTGTGTCTCCATTCTCCTTTCCTCTGTCTTCTTCCCCCCTTCCCTTCTTTTTAATGAAATAAAGATTCTCTGGGACATCTTCTCCACTCAAAATTTGCTTCTTGCTAACAACATTAGTAGGGCCTTTCTGCAGAGGTGCTTGTTTTTTACAAGTTAAACAGACATGACTTTAATTTTAAATTCCTTCATAGCAGACATCTTTGTAATAATATATTTGTAGCTCTTCACAGGGTTGTGTAGCTAATGAACACCCAAGAAAAATTATCAAAATACTTCTTTATTTCACCATGATTCCAGAAACTTTACACAGTATTAGAGAATTTTTTTTGATCTATCAAGAATAATGACCTTGGGTAAATTTGACTAGTCTGATATAAGCTAGCACATCTGAGAATGAGATATTGTTGAATAGTCTAGCAGAATTTTGTGTTTTAGGTAGAGATCTATTAGGAAAAAATGTGGTATGGAATTTAAATATAATTTGTGATTTTAAAAATAATTACTTTATGAGAAGATTATGTTTCAGTTTTATCTCTGCTTCTTGAATCCGAAAGACAGCCCTGGCAGTTTTAGGTTTATCAGACTGGGCGAATTTGCACCAGCCCCTTGTGCATGCGGAAGCCCCAAGAAGTCCACGACCTATTCCCTTGGAGTGCTAGTGTGTCAGTCTGTAAGTGCTGACAAGGGGCACAGCTACAGGCAGGGAGGCAGCTGGGGGACAAGTTGAGACCTTCTGCAGAGGTGGGATCAGATCGATGAGCAGTAGTGATAGAGTCTAAAAAAAGCATACAGGAATAAAAGTGCCTCATTTCATGGTAGGGCCAAGTGAGTAGGGAATTTAATATCTCTGTAAATGCTTTTGTTTTTTCTAAATCTCTGCCAAAATGTAGCTTATTCAAATGCTATTGCCTAATCTTTGCATTTTTAGGAGAAGCAAAATAAAAGCTAGTGAAGAATATTCTTATGATTATCATAATTGACTGCCAAGACACTGACCCTCAGGTTAATACTGGTAGGCACTCAGCATGACTGCTTAAATTAGATATTTGATTTAAATAATGTTGGTATAATAACAAAGTGCAGTGAAACAAAAAAAAGATTGAGGTGTGTGGCTGTTTGAAAGGAGGAGACAAATTAATTTTTTTGTTTGAAATAATGTGATGCATAGGGAAAGAATATACCAAAAGGTCGGCAGTGGTAATGTGAATGCTTAAGCAGTTCTGGCTATTTAACAATATCTGTTATGAATATTTTTAATCCCTTTTGAATCTTTATAACTGTGTCCATTGTGAATTTCATGTTTCTAGGGATAGTGCTTTTTTTTTCTCGAACAGTTTTAATGGAGCATATAGGTAGGAGATAGAAAACAGAAACATTTCAGGATACTTTTTGCTGTACAAGCTCGGTAGAAAGTAGAGACCTTTTCCAAATTGTACTGTTATTAAATTGCATAGGTTAATCTCAACCAACAGAAACATTTTCACTTATTTCGTTAATTTTGTTAATGTAGGCATTTCTTTAAAAAAATTTTTTTTTTGGGGGGGTATAATGTAGCCAAATGTTCATCTTAGAAAATACAATCAGACAGGGAAAAATATTATGCCCTCATCAATAATTCTCATCATGGGGCCATCTGCCAAAATATTAATGTCTGTCCTCTTGGTTACCCTTAAGTTTACAAATTTGTGGATACATTGTGGCCCAATTTTATTAATTAGTGATATGGTTTGACCATTGTTCCTATGGGCATTTCTGTAACCAAATGTGAAGAATGAAGTTTTAGTGTTTTTAGTTGTTTCTTGTCTCAGATTTATGTCTAGATTTTTACTTTGTAAAAATATTTTAAAATTAAATTTTGTAGTTAATTCATTAGGATACTGTATTATAAAATTTACCAGGGGCTTTGAAAGAAGGAAAAATGACTTTCTTTTTAGTTGAGAATACCAATTCTCGAGGGCGTGGCCATCCCCTGTGTGTTCAGGGGTTGCCAGGCACTTGAAACATACGTCCTCGGCAGCAGCTCCCAGTCCCGATTGTTTGGCTTGTTTGGCTGCAGGGGACTCTGACCTGAACTTGAATTAAATTCTCTACTTTGTAGTTGTCTCTTCACCCTTTATATGTAAGGTTTTCAGATTTTAGGTGTACGTTTTTCCTCTATTAAAAAAAGCTACTGAAAAACTGTGAGAAGAAACCTAGAAATTAAAGTAATTATAAAATAGAACAGGCTAGCTTCTTAAATGTCAGAGGTATTTTATTAGTCTCTAAAATCACTTTGTTCATGCCACAAGACTTTTTGAGGTTCTAAAGAATGTAAGGAAGCCCAATGCTTTCTGGGTTTGAAGTTGCTAAAGTTTATTTGATGAGCCCTTTCTAGGATTTGTAATTATCCAGTCAAAGCCACTAAAAGCCTTTTTTAGACAAATTAAAAGCTTGAACTCCCTTCTGATGTGATCTTTGCTGTTCTCCCATCAGCCTGAGATTTGGAAGAGTTAGGAGAGCCTATAGCCTCCACAGCTGCGAAGGCTGTGTGACAGCCCCCCTGGCGGGAAGCAAGCATTTCAAGAATTTATACTGTGATCTGCAGAACTGCAAAATCCAGAACTTTTCCATTGTTTCTGTTGGAAGCAAAGCCTAGAGTCCTGTTTTAATACCATGAGCAACTTAAAACCAGAAAGGTTTTATTTTTATAATTTGCCTCCAGGATTGCAGGTAGTTCTGGGGTGGGTTTAACTGTGGAAAAAGATTTGAAATTTTGCCAAAAGTAGCTTAACAGAATTTTTTACTATCAGGTAAATTTCAGTTATTTTAAGTGAGAAAGAAATCTATAGAAAATGTTCCTTTTATACAAACCAATTGTCTTAGCATCTTGCTACTTCAAACACCATGGTCCCATGGGGCTTGTTTTGCCACTGATCTCACCTTGGTCAGTTGGGACAGCCGCTCGTGGTCCTCTGATAACCACACCCCTGTGTATGGCACTGCTGACCTTTCAGGAATCCTGTCTGGCCAGCTTCTGAGGCACTGGTCTCCCATCAGTCCTGCTGTCCAGGGTTCCCGATTCTCTTTATCAGTGACTTTTGATGACTTCCAGGGCACCCAAGTCATTCTCTTCTTATTTTAAAGCATACATTAAAATACATTAAAGGATATTGAAATGGACTGTTCATTTTTTGTTGAAAAACTTAGTTTTACATATCTGTTTCCAGCTTCTTTCCTCCTCTCCATCATCACACCACCTGCAGAATGTCAAACCACTACCGAATACGCAGCAGTGCTGAGGTCTAACTCCAACTGCCCTTTACCATCTCGCACGTAACATCATCTAGCCACTGTATAAGATGATGTTATCCATTGCTGTTATCTATTCATTGCCTTCCTTACCAACACGATCTAGTACATATTTTAGTTTTTTAGAATCTTATAAAGAAGTTATTTAACATGTACTTTATACTTTCCTCACAGTTAAGCCTTTTTATCTTGCTTTTGGAACTCTAAATTATCTCTAAACCAAAAATGTATCCTGAGTGCCAGTGCCACAGCTGGCCTGCTGTCAAAAAAGGTACCTTTGCCTTTCAAAAATTTGGAAAGATGTATAATGTATTTGTATCCTATCCTTTTGCACACTTGCCTGAGATGCAGATGACTAAGCTGACCCTCAAGGCTCCTCCTGTGCCAGAGTCCTCTGGTTCTTCTTTTTCTCAGCTTTCAGTGTAGTTGGTTCATCTCATTATTTCACATCTGTTTTGTTCTTTTAAGTTCTGTGCCTTTAGCTGTGTACTTTTGTCAAAGCCTTTCTTTACTCTAGTGTGAAGCATGGCTCCAGTCTTCAGATTTCACTCTGATTTAGGGGAAGGAAGAAGAGGAAGACTGTAAAAGGGTGAGATCCTAGATCCTAATGTCGTAAGGCCAGTAGAGGAATTCTAAGAATGAAAGAAACATCAAATTGTCAAATGCGGAGGAGAAATTTAGGGCAGATCAAGCCTGAAGAAACACTGGACTTTGTAATTGTGAGATCATTGCTAACCATGGGACAATCAGCCCCATTGGGGTAGAGAGGATGGAAGTTCAGTTGCAGGGATGAAGGGCTGATGAACTGGAGGCAGCAGGCACAGTTGGCCCTCTAATGAGTTGGTGTTGATCTTGTTTAGGGTAGCTCCTGTCCTTGGTGACCTTCTGTGGTATAGTTGTACAGCTCTCCCAGATGGAGGCTACACTGATTTGGAGTCAACTGTGTATCTGAGTACAATGGTGAGCTCCCCAAATGAAGATTGGATGACCCTGGCTTCTGTACACTGATGTTTAATTCTGATTTTATACTTCAGAGTTGGATAGCTCCACAGTGAGGAGGCAGCACATGTGGAGTTACATAGAGTTCTAAATTTAATTTTTAAATCACCAAATGCCCGAGCCTTCACTCTCGTGATGAATTTTTTTTTTTTTTTTTTTTTTTTGAGACAGAGTCTCACTTTTTGTTGCCCAGGCTAGAGTGAGTGCCGTGGCGTCAGCCTAGCTCACAGCAACCTCAAACTCCTGGGCTCAAGCGATCCTCCTGCCTCAGCCTCCCGAGTAGCTGGGACTATAGGCATGCACCACCATGCCTGGCTAATTTTTTGTATATATACTTTTAGTTGGTCAATTAATTTCTTTCTATTTTTTTAGTAGAGACGGGGTCTCGCTCAGGCTGGTTTCGAACTCCCGACCTTGAGCAATCCGCCCGCCTCGGCCTCCCAGAGTGCTAGGATTACAGGCGTGAGCCACCGCGCCCGGCCTCGTGATGAATTTTTAATGTAACTTCAGCAAGCCTTCTAGAATTTTGCATTCTCTCTGATGCCTGAACATTTTTAAGTGAAACGTTATTCTCTAGCATTTCCTAGTGTTTGTCCAGTTTATTAGGATAGTAGAACATAGTCTAGACCTAGGTTAAATTATTCATGTGATGCTTTAGGCAGTTTTGATTTTGCAACTGGCATCCCAGGCACGAGCAGTATAATGCTATACATTGTCTTAGAAAGTAGTCATTGTGGTTGTTGAATGTCTCTCTATGGTAGCTATTTCACTAGAAAATCCAATTTTAGTGATATTATTCAGTGGTGAATCATATTTGTTCAGATTGGGGTTCTGTGCTGTTGACTGATACTGTTTCTGGCATAAGATAAAATAGAATTGGAAAAAATGCATTCCAATTTGATTGTTGCTCCTTTACTATAAAATGCAGCACAAGTGTTTATACAACTTTTTTTTTATTTGCCCTTGAAACCAAGTGAAATAATGCATGTAAAGTGCTTTTAAAAAATAAGGTACGATTATTAAGCTATTATTGGTGTTAAGAAATAACTGTAGAAGAACGCATTTTTAGTGTTATCACCTTGATTTCTAATTCTGGCTCTATAGCTAATGTGGATACGTCCTTGAGCATGTTACTTCACATTTCTGGTCCTTGAGTGTCTCCCCTGGAAAATGAGAGGCATATATTGGGATTTTGGGGTCTTCTGGCAGAATGGTCCATAAGTAGTAAGGCCATCAGTTCTATAACATGGGCACGGTACAGGCCTGAGAATGAGTATATACTACATTGGTCTTACTCTCAGCAACTAAGTACACAGTTAAAAATTAATAATTTCTTTGCTATGTGAGCACCATGATGTAGTAGATAATGGTTTTCCTTCTGTTGCATTCAATTTCTCATCTTGTTGTGTGCATCTCTTTTCCTCGTGTACATAAAGTTTGTCCTCTCCCTCATGCTGTTCTTTGTCGTCATTTCCATTTCACTTTCCTCGTGTTTCATTCCTGTCTTTCTTGTCTAGACCAAGCGGAGCAGCCAGCTGGCAGTAGCGCCATGTAGGACCCTCAGGAACCCGATGGTAAGTGCACTCATGTGCTTACCAGGCTCCCAGTGGCTCCCACTTCATGCTGTTCTTGCCTCACAGATAGAAGCCCACTTTATAAAAGTCCTTATAGGTTTGCTTCTGTTTTTCTTTTAATTTGATGGCAAAAAGGGCACAAATCACGTATCAGGAAAACACTGCACTAATTTAAGGAAATGTAGCCACTTCCACCACCTGTTGTTGCAATATTTGGCAGTTCTGAGTGATAGTAAGCATGTGGAAATGTGGGCAGGGACCTCTTGGTTCTAATTTCTGCTCCATCGTAGATTCATTGGTTCTCCATGGCCCTGGCCTTCAGTATCGCCCACAAAACAGCAGGCAGGACGGGTGATTTTGATAGTCCCTTCATCTCTAGTCTAAGGGTCATGAATAGTAACTTGATAGATGATGGTTCTGGCTAAGATTGAGAACATTGTTTCTCATCTGTCAGATAATCTCAATTCCATGAATGACTGATGGTCATGATAGCTTCATTTCTGTCATAAACTAAGTCTGTCACAGTTCACCAGAGTTACTTTGGTAAATTTAATTGTTCATTTCTCCGTTTTTAGAATTGGTTTATTAGTGTTATTCAAGTACTTTTTTGTTATTTTAAACAAATATATAGATAATCCCACATGTCTTTAGTGACCCAGAAATACATTGGTCTAGCCCAGTGGTTCTTATCCTGGGGAGAGTTCCTCCCCAGGGGACATTTGGCTGTATCTGGAGACTTTGGGCTGTCACAACTAGAAGAGGGGTGCTACTAGCATCTAGTGGGTAGAGGCCACAGGTGCTGCTAAACATCCTCTCGTGAGGGACAGCCCTCCACAGCGGAATTTTATGGCCCGGAATGCCATGCATGCTGGGGTTGAGACTCCCTGGAACGCCACAGCCCTCTGTTGAGGGACAATCTCGTTAGTCCTCTGAATAGGGTACAGGAGATGTACCTACTGCAAGTGGCTTCTCTTCACAGTGGAATAGGGTTTCTTGGCCTTGGCTTTTAATGAGGACACCTAGGGTAAGAAAAGTAACTTCTTACTGATTAAGTTTTAGGAGTGCAAAATGGACATTTGACATTTGGTGTTAGCCAGGTGTTCTAATGTTGTTTTAGGCAGGGAATAAACCTTTAAAAAGCACTTTACCTTCTGGATAGTTATGTGAATTCATTTTGAGTGCATCTTGATGGTATTATTAAAATTATACTTTGTTTTATGATATAAATGTAGAATTTCACTTATTCAATATTCTATTTACATAAAGTCTAGTGTACTTTGTTTTTTATATGACCTACTAACTGGGTTTGTACAGTATTTGAGAGGTTGCAGAAAATCTTTGAATTTCTTTTGTAAGTGATCATATTACAACACATTGACTTCCCTCCCTTCCAACAGGGTCTTACTGTGTGTGTTGTCTGAGTTAGAGTGCAGTGGCATCATCATAGCTCACTGCAACCTCAAACTCCTAGGTTCAAGCGATCCTCCTGCCTCAGCTTCCCCAGTAGCTGGGACTACAGGCATGCGCCACCACACCTGGCAAGTTTTTCTGTTTTTTGTAGAGATGGGATCTTGCTCTTGCTCAGGCTGGTCTAAAACTTCTTGACCTCAAGCGATTCTCCTAGGCCTCCCAAAATGCTAGGATTATAAGCCCCAGAATATAACTTTTGAATCAAATGTCTGAGGGATATGCCAAGAGCCCTTCACATGGTAATAAAAGAAGCTGTGGATTTCCTTAGGCATCAACTGCAGCACTGCAGCAGTTGTGCTATGTTATGTAGGCAGGTTGCCTTTTATATTTGCATTGTGCATGTGGGTGATAAGCATTTTGTTGGGTATCAGTACTATAAGTACGGAGCATAACACATACAGCAAGGCCTTATGTCAGACTGGGCATAAAAACTGGTTGAAAGGAGGTAGAATCCAAATGCCTTTAAACAAAACAGGACCCCTGAAGAGCTTTAGTGGTCATCAGATTTAGGATAAGTGCTGTTAAGTTGACAAAGGGAGAAAGTAGCCTAAGAGGAGTTTACTCATGAGGAAAGGTGCTTAGATGCACGTGCCCCTCACAGGGTGATTGGTTCATAATTCTTTACCTGGAGACAGGCATGAGTCACCCGCCTCCACACAGACCCTCGACTTCTATTCCCACCAGAATGTGGTTCCAGTGAGTGCATGTGCTTGTGTCCTCAGTTCCAAACTGCCTTTGGAAAGAAACAGGTAGACATGTTATCAGGAATTTGCTTGGGTGAACCCTTACATACATAGGTACAAAAAATATCTTCTGTTTTCTTAGAGCCTAAAGAATTACGTGCTTAAAATGGTATTTTAGAATTTGCTTTTTAAAACTAAATGCTAAGCATTTTGTATTCTTTTTGTTGCATCTCTTAAATTTTTATCAAAATCAGGTGGTGTTTTTTAGGATTAATGTTTGTATTGTAATTGATGTTTCCACTTTTAATCTCTGATCTTTTCCATGATGCTATTTTGTGTCTCTAACCTCATTTTTATCTGTTGTCTACATTTTAGCTAACTGTGCTTCCTCTGTAGTGATTCTATGTGTTCAGAAGCTTTAAGTGGTTTCTACTTTGTCGTTTCACTAATGACGAGGTAAAGGTGGCAGAGGCTTGTAGCTCTGGAAGCTGGTGGAGTCCTGTTTGGGGGGAGCAGTACAGAAAGAGGAGTATACAGGGAAGAGGAATAGGAACCTCCCTGGATCTGAAGACTGAAAAGCACCAGCTACTGGGAAAAGGATATCTGGAAATTAAAAGGTGGAAAAGAAGGGTTACAATTTTTGGTTAAATCCTAAAGACTCTGAGCTTCTGAACCTTCAGTATTAGTACTTCTATGGAGAATCATTTATCTTTATTGAATCTCTTCATGACTTCAGTTCATTGTTACAGCTTATCAGAAATATGTTGCATTTTAATCTTCTAAAATATTGTATCACTTGAAATGCAGCTAGTGCTTCCTGAATTCCGTGCTCTGAATTGTTACTGAAATATCGAACTGTACTGGACCTAGTGTCAAATCCCTCAGGACGCTCTGAGTGCTGTGCTGGTGGGCAGTGAATTATTCATAATTACTCTGCATTTGATATTTGAGCCATTGTGAATGTGTATCCCTTGTAATCCAGTGGAATCTCTGCTGCTCTTATTTTACTTCTGACAATTGTGGCTAATCATATCTTAACTAAAAGTTACACCATATTGTTTTTCTCTAATATATTTCTTACAGATAACCAGACTTCTACCAGTCTCTAATATTTGTGTGGTATTGAAAGACAGTGCTGTTACTGATTTTCCTTTTATATCAGCATTATTTTTTTGAGAATATAGTATCTGTTAATTTGATCACTGTTAACAGCTATCAAGGAAACTAATGCCCAAGATTCTCAAAAATACAGGATTTATGGTTTTTTTCTCTTTCATGACTTAAAAGTATTTATATTCATCATCCATTTCTTTCTTTAGGAATCCAAAGTGATAACCACCTAGAAATATGCAATTTTCTGTGATTGGATTAATAATTGTCATCTAAATTTAGAATAACAAGTAAACGAATAAATAAATATTGTGTTTCAGGGAAGAAAAAATCCCAGGAAAATAAAAACAAAGGAAACAAAACCCAAGACATACACCTGAAGACAAGTGAGCCAGATTCCACCTTTGCAAATATGAGAGATTCTGCGGAAGGTAAGCTTGTGATATTGGACTGGTCTGATGTGGGTATGTATGTACCAGTTAATTTTACTTTGTGTCTCTTCCTATTGCCCTTCTGAAAATCATTTTCAGGAATTGTAAAGGGGTTAAACAGTAAAACTGCCTAAATTTAATATGGTGAACTGAGCCTTCCATATCCTACTCTCTCTTCAAAAAATTAATCAAAATCCTTGTTAATTATAAAAATCCTTGTTAAAAATGAAATTGTTCTCGTTAAAATAAAATGAAACATATTATATGATTATAATTATAAATAATACAAAGTTCAAAATCATGAAAACAAATCTATGGTGATAGAAGTCAGACTGGCAGGGCTGTGAGGAGGCTTCTGGGGTCCTGGTAGTGTCCCATCACTGCTCTGTGGGGTGGTCACACGGTGTATTTCCTTAGTAAAAATTTTATCTTGCTATATACTTATGATTTATACACTTTAATATATGTGTGTTTTACACTTCAATGAAACATTTACTTAAAAATATTAAAAACCTTTGATTTTATATAACAGAATGAAAAATTTTTTTTTTTAATTTAAATTCTTATTTTGTCTCTTTGTGTTTTTCCCTATAAAATTTTCTTCTTTATAGTTCCTCTGAGGATTAATAATCTAGGCCTTCCATGATGTAAGAATTCACAGAGAGGCATGGATTGAAAGTTAATCAAAAAGACAGCTTGCCCTGTGGTCATTGCAGTGGGGCCGCCATATTGCCACTATCGATACAGAGATGAGGGAGGTGTGTCTTAATTTGTGATGGGCACGTTTATGTAGAGACTGGGACTTGCTCAAGAGTTGTTTATAGTGACCCCAATAGGCAAATTTCAGAATACAGGCTTGTGACTCTGTCAAGAAACATTTGTAGAGAAACCCAAAATAGTTTAGGTGCCTTTTGTAACCATTTCATTAGCACTGTTTGTAGTGATAGCATTCATAAAGGATTGTAATTTTTTATTTTGTTCTTTGAGGCAAGAATAGATGAGTTAATTTCCCAGAGCCTTATAAAACTAAGTTCTGCCTCTTAGTAACAGATTTGCTGAGACATTTGTTTGAACAACAAAAATTACTAAGTAACCTCACTACCTTTGGTGGCAGAATTGAAAAACAAATCCAATAGGCTCCTCCTCCTCTTCAGTAGTTCAGACAGTATTTTTTTTCCCTGATAAAACATTAGATCCCATGAAAAAAGACATTTGCCGCTTACTTCCCAGTTTGTGGTATGGCTGGTCAAAGTGAGGCCGGTTCTGTGCAGTGTATTCACAGGCCTCCCTGAATGTTCTGCCTTGTTCCAGCAAATAGTCTATATAATGAGTAAATGATTCAGACTCATCTTTGTGGTCCCCAAACCTCCTTTTAAATTTAAAACTTGACAGACTGTATCAAATGTGTACACACTTTGGCATGGACTTTTTTAGTTAATGGAGCTGTGCATATTTAGGTTCATATTACTTTAGACAGTTTTAAATCTGGGATTGTTTACCAGTCACAGGAAAAAAACATTTTCCCCCCATCAAAAGAAGCCACAGATTTTGATTCAACATGAACTCTATGAAGAAATTTCCGAACCTCAGAGAGGCATTTTCTGTTGTCTCATTTTGACTTTTTTGGGCAACATTCTGGGTCTTTTTGAAAATGTATTTGAAAAGAGAGCTAGTTCCTAATTTACAGTATATTATCACCATCAAATGACTGGTTTCCCTGTTTGTGGAAAAGCCTGTGGAATTTATGAAATTTGTCTAGGGGGAGAAGGCTGGTTTCTATTTAGAAGCAGAAACCTCATTGCTGGTAAATGTAGTAGCAGATGGGAAAAAGTAAGGCTGATATTCCTGGGAAATAGCAAGAGGGCGAGGACCAAGTAATTGAACTTGTATTAATACCTTGCATTGAAACCCTTTTTTCTACTGTATCCAAGTAGTCCCCACATCCAGCAACAGGTCTCTTGTATCACGAAAGTCTGGCCCCTTTTTTGCCTTTACTGCTGCTTTCCATTTTCTGCTTAGCATTTTCTGCCAGCATCTCCATTCTGTTATCATCATTCTACCAGTCTTGTTCCTTGGTCTCCAGTAATGTCCTCCCCATCCCTTAACTCATCTTGCAGCTGAATCTCCAAAATGGAATTCTCCTGTTTTCAAATACCTTGATGGATCCCCTTTGCCCCCAGATAGTCCACACTAATTTACAGTGTTCTCTGTGTTTTGATTCCTCCCTGCTTGCTTTTCCTCTTCCGTGCTCGATTCTTAAGTCCTTTAGGTTCAGCCTGTGTAGTTCTCTAAGAAGCCTCGCCTGATTAGCCAAGTCCCATTGGATGCCCCTGCTGTGTGCTTCTGTACCACACTCACTCCCGTGAGCACAGCCATTATGTTACTTGAATACGTTGCCTGCTTGCTTGTTTGTGGCCTCCATTAAAGTGAAGCTCTATATGGGTAAGGCCCTTGACAGTCTTGTTTACCTAGTACTGGCATATAGAGGGTGCTCAGTAAATGTTTATCTAGTGATGGGGAAACATCCAGATAACATAGCCTGGAGACGTCAGCGTAGCTCTGCCTCCTCTATGGCGCCTGTCTTAGCTCTGCAAGTATCTGCAGGTAAGAGCCCATTTCAGCAGTGTAGCAGGTGGTGCTGTAGGGAAAGCAGCATCATGGACCATCCCCATCAGCATTAAACCTGCTGTTACAGCTCCTGTCTCTAAGAGTCACCTATTGTCCCTGTGTTTCCTTCTACTCCAACCCTATTTCCCTCTTTTCCTTTACAACAGACCTTGAAAGAGTTACTAACAGTCTCCCTGTTTCTCCTGCCTCCTTTAATTCTCCTTAGGAACTCTGTTAAGCATTTTGTCCCCACTTCTCCACTAAAACTGTTGTCACGATCACGAGACCTCCATCTTTGTAAATGGAATGTTCCATTCTTAGCTACATCTGACCCAGTCCATCAGTAGTTCTGGACACAGTAGACCTTTCCTTCCTTGAAGTTGTTTCTTTACTTAGCCTGAGGGCCACACCACTCTTGGTTCTCTGGGTGCCTCCCTGGCCATTCCCCTAACCTCTCAGTATGGAGTCATCTGGACATAGTCCCCTTGTCCCTCTTCTGTCTGCATTCACTTTTTAGGTGACCTCATCCAGTCCAGTGTTTTAAATACCTTCTCTAGCCTGAAGATCTTGACATCTCTAGGCTCATACTGTTTGTTGAACTCGAGCTTCATGGGAAGCTATCTGCTTGATATCTTCACTTGAACCTATCAGGTACCTTCAACTTCAGCACGTCCAAAGTAACCTTGATCTCCCCCCACCCCACACACACACGTGCACACAAACCAAACCTGCTTCTCCAGTAGTCATCTACTGTGCAGTCAATAGTATTACTGCAGTTGTGAGGACTCCTCCTTGGCTCTTCTTTCTCTCTAACTACAGCCAGTCAAGAAGTACATTTTGTCATTGTCATCTCCAAAATACATACAGAGCCTGACCACTTCTACCCCAGCCCTACTGCCACTCTTATGTGACTGTCCTGCCTTCCTCCTAGAAGATGCATTAGCCCCTCTATTGTCCATCTAGGGTCTTCTTTCTCATAGCAATCAGTGATTCTCTTGAATATAAGTCAGACCATTCCATACTTTTCTGTCAGAACTGTCTGGTAGCTCCATTTCACTCAGAGTAAAAGCCAATAGCCTACAAGGTCTTGCGTGAGCAGGTTCCTGGTTACCTCTCTGTTCTCATCTTCTGCCCTTTCCCCTGCTCTTCTCGCTGCCCCCCACCCTGAACAACCCCCCACTTACTGACTTCCTTGCTGTTTCTTCATCACATCTAGCATGTTCTTGGCTCAGTGCTTTTGCATTTGTCAGTTATGGGTTCCTCCCCCAGTTATTTGCATGGCTTGTTTTCTTTAGGTCTCTGCTCCACTGTCACCTTGCCAGTGAGCCCTTCTCTGACCATTTTCTACCACCTGCCTCAGGTGGACTAGGCATAGAAACCCAGAAGTTACCTCACATTTCTGTTGCCTTCAATGAGGTGCTCCTGAGCTCTTAATAACTTGGTAAGGCTTAGAAGAGATGATCAGTGAAGTGTCTTTGACTTGACAAACTCGAATTACACAATTCTGGAAAATGTTCTGGTTTGTAAACATAGAATTTAAGTCAGAAAGGAGAGAGAAAGAGGATTGTCCACTCAAGACAGACTACTAAGAGTCTAATCTGGTGATGTGTTGAGCAATTAACTTGTTGCAGTTTCATGAAAAACTGGAATTTACTCTCCTGAAATTTCCTATCAGCTACTCCAACACAATTTAAACACTATAGTTTTTATAAACAAAGGTGTACATATGTGTGACTGAACACCGAAAAGAATCTAAGCTCCATGTGGGCATTCTTGTCTGTTGTGTTCATGTGCCTATCCTCACTGCCCAGAACGTTGCCTGGAAGGTAGCAGATACTCTGCAAATTCTTGTTGAACAAATGGGTGGATGAAATGGATTTGTATCCAGTACAGCTCTATAAATGAAGTATATAAAGTAGAAGTGATTTATTGTAAATCGTAATCTCCCTTATACATTTTAGGTATAAGAGAAATAACTTGAATCATACGAGTTGATCACAGGGTGGCTGGTTTTCCATGCTTCACTTCTATGCTTCTGCTTCCGTGTGCTTTCTAGGTCTTAAAGAAGAGGAGGAGAAGCCTTCAGCTTTGGCACTTGAGCAGCCAGCCGATCTTCAGGAGGTGGCTGGTCAGGATGTGCTGCCAGAACTGGTAACCCCTCCGCCTGCCTGCGAGCTGCAACCAGAACCAGACGAGAAATTAGAAGCAACAAACTGTGAGGTGAATGATTTGGAGGAAGAGGAGGAGGAGGAGGGAGAGGAGGAGGAGGAAGAAGAAGAAGATGATGAAGATGAGTTGGAAGAAGACGGGGAGGAGGAAGCTGACATGCCATGTGAAAATTCTGTAAAAGAGCCAGAAATACGATGTGATGAGAAACCAGAAGATTTATTAGAAGAACCAAAAAATATTTCAAAAGAAGTTCTTGAAGACTCTCCAGAAGTAACACCTGTTATCAAAATCCCTAAAACTAAGGAAGAGGCCAATGGTGATGTATTTGAAACATTTATGTTTCCTTGCCAGCACTGTGAAAGGAAGTTTACAACCAAGCAGGGGCTGGAGCGTCACATGCACATCCACATATCTACGGTCAATCACGCTTTCAAATGCAAGTACTGTGGGAAAGCTTTTGGCACACAGATTAACAGGAGGCGGCATGAGCGGCGCCACGAAGCAGGGTTAAAGCGAAAACCCAGCCTGACACTGCAGCCATCAGAGGACCCAGCTGAAGGCAAAGTATCTGGAGAAAATGTTACTCAGAAAGATGAATTGAATCCTCCCAATCTTGGGCAAGACTGTCTGATTGTGAGTTCAGAGAAAGCTTCCCAAGAAACGGTAAATTCTTCTATTTTAGAAGAGAATGGGGAAGTTAAAGAACTTCATCCATGCAAATACTGTAAAAAGGTTTTTGGAACTCATACTAATATGCGACGGCATCAGCGTAGAGTTCATGAACGCCATCTGATTCCCAAAGGTGTACGGCGAAAAGGAGGCCTTGAAGAGCTGCAGCCTCCGGTAGAGCAGGCCCAGCCCACCCAGAATGTCTACGTCCCCAGCACAGAGCCAGAGGAGGAGGGGGAAGCAGATGACGTGTACATCATGGACATTTCTAGCAATATCTCTGAGAACTTAAATTACTATATTGATGGTAAAATTCAAACTAACAATACCACCAGTAGCTGTGACGTGATTGAGATGGAATCTAATTCGGCAGATTTGTATGGTATAAATTGTCTGCTCACTCCAGTTACAGTGGAAATTACTCAAAATATAAAGACTACACAGGTCTCTATAACAGATGATCTTCCTAAAGAACCTTCCAGCAGCACAAACAGTGAGTCTAAGAAACGGAGAACTACTAGTCCACCCGTGCTACCCAGAATTAAAGCTGAAACAGATTCTGACCCCGTGACCCCCTCGTGTTCCTTAAGTCTGCCTCTAAGCATATCAACGACAGAGACAGTGTCTTTCCATAAAGAGAAAAGTGTTTATTTGTCATCACAGCTCAAACAACTTCTTCAAACCCAGGATAAACTAACTCCTCCTGCAGGGATTTCAGCAACTGAAATACCTAAATTAGGTCCTGTTTGTGTGTCTGCTCCTGCATCCATGTTACCTGTGACCTCCAGTAGGTTCAAGAGGCGAACCACCTCTCCCCCCAGTTCTCCACAGCACAGTCCTGCCCTTCGAGACTTTGGGAAGCCAAGTGATGGGAAAGCAGCATGGACCGATTCGGTTCTGACTTCCAAGAAACCCAAATTAGAAAGTCACAGTGACTCACCAGCCTGGAGTATGTCTGGGAGAGATGAGAGAGAAACTGTGAGCCCTTCGTGCTTTGATGAATATAAAATATCTAAAGAGTGGACAGCCAGTTCTAGTTTTAGCAATGTATGCAACCAACAGCCGCTGGATTTATCCAGTGGTGTCAAACAGAAGGGTGAGGGTACAGGCAAGACTCTGGTCCAGTGGGAATCTGTATTAGATCTCAGTGTGCATAAAAAGCCTTGTAGTGACTCCGAAGGGAAGGAATTTAAAGAAAATCATTCAGTACAGTCAGCCTGTAGTGCTGTAAAGAAAAAGAAACCAACCACGCGCATGCTACAGAAGGTTCTTCTCAATGAATATAATGGCGTTGATTTACCTGTAGAAAACACTGCAGATGTGGCCAGGAGCCCAAGTCCTTGCAAGTCCCTAGAAGCCCAGCCAGATCCTGACCTTGGCCCTGACTCTGGCTTCCCTGCCCCGACTGCTGAGTCCTCCCCTGGTGTTCGTCCTTCATCACCTGCCCTGCAGCCGTCTTCCCATTCTTCCAGTCAGCTGCCTCCTCTCTTGGTCCCCACAGATCCCTCTTCTCCTCCACCCTGTCCTCCGGTATTAACTGTTGCCACTCCGCCTCCTCCCCTCCTTCCTACCATACCTCCTCCAGCCCCCTCTTCCGGCACATCTCCTCATCCATGTCCCTCGCCACTCTCGAATGCCACCGCACAGTCCCCACTCCCAATTCTGTCCCCTACGGTATCTCCCTCTCCCTCTCCCATTCCCCCTGTGGAGCCTCTTATGTCTGCTGCTTCACCGGGGCCTCCAACACTTTCTTCTTCCTCCTCCTCCTCATCTTCCTCTTCATTCTCTTCCTCGTCCTCCTCTTCCCCTTCTCCGCCTCCTCTTTCTGCAGTATCGTCTGTAGTTTCCTCTGGTGATAATCTGGAGACTTCTCTCCCCATGATGTCTTTCAAACCGGAGGAATTAGAGAATGAAGATCTGAAACCCAGGGAAGAACCCCAGTCTGCTGTTGAACAGGATATCGTTCAGGAAACATTCAACAAAAACTTTGTTTGCAATGTCTGTGAATCACCTTTTCTTTCCATTAAAGATCTAACCAAACATTTATCTGTTCATGCTGAAGAATGGCCCTTCAAATGTGAATTTTGTGTACAGCTTTTTAAGGATAAAACTGATTTGTCAGAGCATCGCTTTTTGCTTCATGGAGTTGGAAATATCTTTGTGTGTTCTGTTTGTAAAAAAGAATTTGCTTTTTTGTGCAATTTGCAGCAGCACCAGCGAGATCTCCACCCAGATAAGGTGTGCACACACCACGAGTTTGAAAGTGGGACTCTGAGGCCCCAGAACTTCACAGATCCCAGCAAGGCCCATATAGAGCATATGCAGAGTTTGCCAGAAGATCCAGTAGAAACTTCTAAAGAAGAGGAAGAGTTAAATGATTCCTCTGAAGAGCTTTATACAACCATAAAAATAATGGCTTCTGGAATAAAGACAAAAGATCCAGATGTTCGATTGGGTCTTAATCAGCATTACCCAAGCTTTAAGCCACCTCCATTTCAGTACCATCACCGAAATCCCATGGGTATCGGTGTGACAGCCACAAATTTCACTACGCACAATATTCCACAGACTTTTACTACTGCCATTCGCTGCACAAAATGTGGAAAAGGTGTTGACAACATGCCTGAGTTACACAAACATATCCTGGCATGTGCTTCTGCAAGTGACAAGAAGAGGTATACTCCTAAGAAAAATCCAGTACCGTTGAAACAAACTGTACAACCCAAAAATGGTGTGGTGGTTTTAGATAACTCTGGGAAAAATGCCTTCCGGCGAATGGGACAGCCCAAAAGGCTGAACTTTAGTGTTGAGCTTAGCAAAATGTCATCGAATAAGCTTAAATTAAATGCATTGAAGAAAAAAAATCAGCTTGTACAGAAAGCAATCCTTCAAAAAAACAAATCTGCAAAGCAGAAGGCTGACTTGAAAAATGCTTCTGAGTCATCTTCTCACATCTGCCCTTACTGTAATCGAGAGTTCACATACATTGGAAGCCTGAATAAACATGCTGCTTTCAGCTGTCCCAAAAAGCCCCTTTCTCCTCCCAAAAAAAAAGTTTCTCATTCATCCAAGAAAGGTGGACACTCATCACCTGCAAGTAGTGACAAAAACAGTAACAGCAACCACCGCAGACGGACAGCAGATGCAGAGATTAAAATGCAAAGCACGCAGGCTCCTTTGGGCAAGACCAGAGCCCGCAGCTCAGGCCCCACCCAAGTCCCACTGCCTTCCTCGTCGTCCTTCAGGTCCAAGCAGAATGTCAAATTTGCAGCTTCAGTTAAGTCCAAAAAACCAAGCTCCTCCTCTTTAAGGAACTCCAGCCCGATAAGAATGGCCAAAATAACTCATGTTGATGGGAAAAAACCCAAAGCTGTGGCCAAGAATCATACTGCCCAGCTCTCGAGCAAAACCTCCCGGAGCCTGCACGTGAGGGTGCAGAAGAGCAAAGCTGTTCTACAAAGCAAGTCCACCCTGGCGAGCAAGAAAAGAACAGACCGGTTCAATGTAAAATCCAGAGAGCGGAGCGGGGGGCCAGTCACCCGAAGCCTTCAGCTGGCAGCTGCTGCTGACCTGAGTGAGAGCAAGAGAGAGGACGGCAGCGCCAAGCAGGAGCTGAAGGACTTCAGGTAAGCTCCAGCTCGTGGGAGGGAAAGGCGCAAGACAGCTGTGTCCTTGCCCAGGGTTTTTTTTGTTGTTGTTGTTTGTTTGTTTGTATCTTTTCTTCCTTTCCAGTAAAATTTTGATCTCAGCATTTAAAGGAAATAGCTGTTGCATAAATTGTAGGCATCAAGGGTTACTGCTTCGGCTGCTGTAGAGATGAATAAATAGTTTTTATTTCAGACATAGGACTCACAAAGTGGTACCATTTCTTTAATAGGACCAGGTGTGAATTGAATTTGAAACCCTGGAAAAGCTCTCAAAATAACTCTATAGGAAAAGATGAGATTATCTCAAATCTCCTCATATCTTGGTTATTAATACTTCAGTGTCAGTTGTATTATTTCCTGATCATAGATCATTTCTTAGGATCACTGAGTTCATTAGTAAACTATGTTGCAATCCTGTTTAATACTTTTGTGACTTCAGCATAGGTATAGTAACTAAGACTGCTTTCATTATTTGTGCTTTCTTTGATTGCCGGTGTTTTAATTTTAACAACTTGTTGCATTGGTTAAACAAAATATTTTTTTAAAAAAATGTTGTATGTCCCTGCCCACAATCTCCAGTCATAGGATAATAAGCAAGCCAGGTTCCAAAGGGGAAGAAGAGTAGGAGAGGGGGCTTAGAACCCTGTAGCAAGGCAGAGACCCCCTGGGGTCTTTCAGGCACATGTGATAACCCAGGGCGAGACCACCTCATGTGTCTATGCCTTTGTTTTCCCAGTAATTATGTAGGGATTCATCTTAGATTAGAGTTGACTTTACTGCATTCATGCATGTTCTCCCTGTGTTAGGAACTGTACTTAGTGCCCGACAGAAGGATATGGCAGTAGTTAAATTCGTTACATTGACTTCTCAAACTTTCTAAGTCCCATATCCTAAGTTGGTGTGTATCCTTGGCATTCCTGCCGTTTCCTGAGTAATTCCTATAGGTCAATCTCCTGTGAAATTATTCGTCATCAGATAGTATTTCTACAAAATACTTCTAAATCTTGTCTTCTCAGAGTAAGCTGCCTGACCTGACTTTCATGGCTATAGCTTTTGGTGTCTGAAAGTTCTTTGCTGCTTTAAGCAAGCAGAATTAGAGATAACTGTGGAGTGACTGCTATTTTGGAGAGGTCATGAGGACATCTGCATGAGGTCATAGTGCACAATTATGCATTATCACTGCATAATTGATCAGGTAGAATTCTTGGTGCTGGTGTGCCTTAAATTGTGGCTAAAGAAAGATGTAAAGAAGAATCAGTAGCCAAGGCTGATTTGAATGATTTACTGTAGGATTAAAGGATTAGAGTTTTAAAAAGCTACTTTATAAATGTATTAAATATTCAGTTGCTATAGCTCTGATCAACATTCAGTCTCTGGCCAGAGCACTTGCATAGGTGGTGTCTTGGAGGTTAGCCCTGTGAACACCTTTCATCGGCACAGAAAAACAGATAAGAAAACACTGGTGGTGTCCTAACTGGTAGATGGTGGCAGCAGGCACCCAGGGTAGCCATTCCTCCTTGTGTGAGTCTTTGGAACTGTGCTGTAGACACATCTGTAGGACATGGGGGTATCACCCAGGGGTCTACTTGCCAAGTGACCATAAACTTGTGATGTGTTTTGGGGAATTAAAAAACAATTGTTCAGTGAGACATCATATTTTGACTGGACACAAAAGTGGGCATTTCTTCAGTGTTTGTTTTGGTCTTCTTAGTACCTCATAGGGAGTTTTGTGCAAAACCAGGATTCCTAAACTCAGATCCCGGGAGAGTATGATATTAGTGTTAATGTCTCGCCCAGGGCTGTCCCAGAGTAGGCCTCAGCCTCAGTACATATTCCTTGTATGACATTGATAAGGAGTTGTTTGAATTACAGTGGTCTTCCAGTTTTAGTGTATTTCTACTTCTAAGTTTTCTTTAGGGATAATTCATGACACAATTACATGTTCACAAATACTGCTCACTTTCACTTTCTCTTCTGGATTTTGCTTTCCTTACCCTGTCGCGTACATGGAGACTAATCACAGAACGGGTACCGCATCCTTTCCTGTGTATTTCTTTACAACAAATTGTGTGTGAGAACTAGTCCCCAACACGCAGACGTTTCACATTTGAATTCCAGTTAAGGATTCAAGTATGTGCTTGCAGTTAGCCATGTGGATGTAGTCTGAGTTTTCCATTAACACCGAAGGCTCAGCAGTTTGCTAGTTGGTAATTTCCTGGAGCACAAGCCATGGTGCTAGTCAGGGTGTAAAAAAAGACACATGCTCCAATTTTTTTTCTTAGGACAGAGCAGCAAAGGAAACCAGGCATGCCACTCATCTTTCAGATGGTCCTGTGCCTCTTAATACAGTGACACCCGCCCCCCTCATCCCCCCAAAGTTAGTAGTCAGAGCCTAGCTATGGCTTTTTGAGGGGCTGCATTTAGATCTGATGCTGAGGGTTCATTTTCCCAGGCTCCAGTATGACACAAAGGGAAGGAAAGATTGTCTACTTACCTCTTAGCCATCTTTCACCTTGGTAAATCTCAAGGTGTTTTACATTCTTTAATGCCCCTTTTAGAGCAATTTTTTTTAACTGAGTTCCTTTGCAGCCACTCAAGAAAATTTAAAGATAGAAAAAAAATGAAATTCTAAACCAAGTTTTTCCATTTACCATGAATTGATAAAAAACATAAAATAAAATGCTGATTTCCCATGTCTCTGTGTCTGCTACACCTACTAGGAAATGGACCTACATGTAGTTCCTCCCGTGTCTTCTTTGTGGGACACTTGAGTTCCTAAGTACCTTCAGAGTCATTTATGTGTTGCTGTCTTAACAACATTTGTCTTATGGTCTACTCAACTTTTTCTTTAACATGGTCAATTCATACAAGGTTATGTTATGTTATGTTGTCATTTATCTTCAGTTTTCTTATTTTCTAGGAACTTCCTGTAGAAAAGCCCCCAAAACAAAACAAACTTTAATTGACTAAAAGATATTGCATGCTCAACTTAGGATAAGCACTACGGCAAAGGATACGAAATCTACCAAGCTTGCAAGACCAGTTGAAGCTGACTCAAAAATCCTAACACACAACTGATTGCCGGCAGGCTTAGAGTCAGGCATCTGCTTCTTCGGTGGTGCCCAACCTGTGTGCTGGGCTCCTGGGTGATTGAGATCCAAAGAGGAGGGCACTGTAAGACGGGCTAGATGAACTGGCTCCTCGTCACGGGACTGGTAACTCAGATCTGAGTGTAGCCCTTGTTTTGACACATAGGAGAGAAAGGAATGATTTGAACTTAACCTTGCAAAGCAAGTTCTCTGTTTTAGCAGTAGTTGTAGATTTCAGGGATGACAAATTCAGATGCACTCATTTAAAATGTTTTGCTCACTTACCAGCTCTTGATGCCTTTCTTTTAAATGGATTACAGACAGAGAGAGGCAATTTAGCTGATCTCTTGCTCTGTTTTTGTTTTTAAATCACAAGCAGATTGCCAGCATAATGGAGAGGAAACCAGATTGGATATGGACTTTTTTAATGCCTCTTACAATGTCATGTTTGTATATCCAAATGGATATTATCTTCTCAAATTATTATCTGGCACTAATTTATAACTATTATATATTATCAGAGACTATGTAGCAATATGTCAATGCACAGGGTGCATCCCAGGCATATAAGATGTATGTCTACACAGAAGTAGAAATGAATTTACATACCAGGTTTTACACTTGAGTCTCTAATAGAGATTAAAGGCAACAAATTGGCCTCTGCCTATGACTATGAGTATCATTTCTCCATGCATTTTTCTGCCCCCCCCACCTGATTAATGACTGAGTTGGTGGAAAATGGCTAGGTTTTATTCATACTGTTTTTGTTCTCAACTTTAAAAGTAATCTACCTCTTAAAATTTGTAGTTTAATATTTGGTGAATTTATGCCACTTTAACCCTTTCACTATCATTCCCATTTTGTTACATTTCTGTTATGGGGACTTTATGTTGAAATATTGTATAAAGCATTTGTAGCAGTTTAAAAATAAAATATTTAAAATTATTTAAATTGTTTTGGACGCTTCAATTGTATTATATGTGATCTACATTTTACATTTTTTGTTTGAGTTGTTAATCTGGAGAGTGTTCCTATATTGAAGTTTGCTGTTAGTTATTTTATTGTTTCTTGTTGGAGAGTGCTATAAAAGACTATTCTAATGAAAACATTAAAATTTATAATTTGGCATACAAAAGGGGTTGTCCATTGATTTTAACCAATGTAGCCTTGAGAGAGAGAGAGAGAGAGAGAGAGGTTAATTATAGACAAGCTAAGAGTGGTGTTTGCTGTTTTTCCTCTTCCAGCATTGAAATCATTGGGGCTCATCAGATGTATGAAAAAAGATATTTTTATGCTGTTGCTGCAAACACTTAATAACTAGGAGAGAATTTAAATGATACATTTTACATAATTGTAACCAATAAAAAACTTTCTAAAAGCTTGTGAAAGGACTGCATTTTGTGCATAATTGGGAGCAGTTAAGGGGAGGTGCATGGAGGGCCGTGCAAAGCCTGCACTCTTTAATGTGCAGTCAGCCTGCTGGGCCTCTGTTCACTTGTTTTGTACTTGACATTTGCTCGTTCCAGTTGCAGTTCTTTTTAGATGGTAGATACGCAGTCAGATGGGTGCGGAGAAGTACCTTGTGAACTCACTTTTGGTAACAGTGAAATAAAGAATTTCATCTCTGGGGGCTCAGCATCCTCTGTGCTTGCTGACAGTTAACTCTAGTTGGTGGGTTATGTTTATTTTTATGGATCTCCAAAGAATGAAAGAAGTTGTAATATTTATGTTAAATTTATATGAAACTGCTATTTCTTTAAGATTAAAAATGGACAAGTAGAAGCAGTTTCATATAATCCAACATCAGAGCACTTGTTCTAACACCGTTTGTGTCATTCCTCAAGAAAAAGAGGTAAAGGGATGACCAACTCCCCTTGGCCAGATGTTCACATTTCTGGCTTATGATACTCTACATTAGAAAAAGCTGGGGAGGGGTGGAGAGAGGTTGATGGGAGTTTGGAAATGGCCTTCAGCATCAGTAGTTTTAAACACTCTGCTGAAGTGAGTACTGACCATGCAGCAGGGCCCTGTGAGGAGGTGAAACTGGGAGAGAGAAGAGCACTGACCCCAGGGGGGAAGTGGGTTTCCACGCTAGCCCATCTGGCCATGCTTCCGTCCCCTGTGCCTTCAGTAAACAGGCCTGTAACAAGTGCCCTCATGACTCCGGTGGTTTAGCCTGACTTTGGGCAAACTCTCTTGTTTTCTAGATGATAGTTCCTAATCTGTAAAAAGTGTGGATTGGACTGGATGGTCTCTGCTCCTAGAAGCAGATCTTTTATACTGGATCTGGACCCACACTGGAAAGGGTGGGGTGAGGGCTCGTTCTCCATGGCATCCCCAGCTCTTCCAGCAGTACATGGGACACCACAGGCACTCAGGTGTGTACTGAATGGTGGAGTCCCCAAGAAGCCATGTGACATCCATCTCAGCAGGGAGGAGCTGCCGTTTGGTTACATTTACTCTTTATAGAGTTAAACATTTTTTAAAAATTGAAACCTAATAACTAAAGCCTTATGTTTCTACTACTATTTTGAAGCATGTCACAGTGTTTTTGATAATAAATCCCTCTAGGCTGGCTGTTTTTTAACTTGGCTGTTGTAAGTACTTTCTAGCAAGTTATTTTATAGAATCAGTTTATACTTAGTGTATGTCTGGCTATGTCCTGGGTGCTTAGGAGACATCAGTGGGCAAAATGGACAGAAATCCCTACCCCTGCGGAGCTTACGTTCACGTGGTGGCCTTCTCCCCCTTTTTATACTTCAAATTCAATATCTCTTCGCTTTGTCACAATTGCCCAAAGTCTAGGTGGTCAGGAAGGTGCTCCCAGCTTAATATCTGAGTGCTGATACCTAGACCTTATGTTATAGTGACTCCACCAAAATTACAGCTCATTTAATGCATTTGATACTTTATTCATGTGGATTTTGATTTGATATCGAACTTCATTCTGGATATATTGACTTACACCCATAAAAAACATTGATAAAGAGTAATTTACCTTGAAAACGGATTGGAGCACAGGCGGTTGAGAAGAGGGTTGGCTTGGATGTAAAGGCCACACTGAACATGCTCCAAAGACTGGGCTGACAGACGAGGCAGAAAATGGTTTGTCACTTTCCGTTGGCTTTTCCAGGTCCAGCAGCCTATGGCCTCTGTCCTGCCAGGTGGCATCAGCCCTGCACTGCTGCTTGGGGGTCTGGCCTCTCAAGTGAAGGTTCTGGTAAAGCGCTCTCGAGTGTGTGTTCGAGAGCCTCGCAAGTGTGGGTGAGCCATTCTCCCCGACTTCAGAGGAGGAGGAGGGGCTACAAGCCCTGCCCGCTGGCACAGTGCTTTCTGAGCTGCACCTGGGGGACTTGTCACAACTGGTTTGAAGGCTCTGCAGCCAGGCCTTCCGATTAGGCTGTTTCAGGGTGGGGCTTGGGTAGTCTGTACTTTAAGGCCCCCAGGTAAATTCAGCACATACTTGAGAATTTCTGAATTTATATTGGACAAAGAACAGATGTGTGTAGCTCTGAGTTGCTAGAGTGCTATGTTTTCCTTTGAGCCTCAGCGCCGCACATAACCTTGCAGAGTGGGCACTGTCATTTTCCCATCTTCCCAAGATCTGCGGGTGGGGGGTGCAGGGTAATCCCGAGGCCAGTCCTGAGCCGTGGGCCACAGAAAGGAACTTGCATTTGGTGGAAAGAAGAGGTGGTAGGGCTGGAAGGGCGAAGGAACCACTGGCCTGCTGTGCAGTTTCCTTCTGGCTTGTGCTTGCTCCAAGGCTCTGTTGGGCCCCCCCATTCGGTGCTGTGACCTTTCCCACGAGGTTTGCCTCACAAACAGGGCCTTAAATACTAAGTACATGGTGCTATGGGATAAAAAGAAATAGAAAAGAGATCTAGATTGGTGGAAATGATGACATCCTTGTGACCATTAAGATTCTAGATAAAATTAAAACATCCGATCTAAAGACAAATACTGAATGGAACAAAACTTGAGGCATGAGTAGGTGCCATGTAGGTAAAAAATGTAAAACTTCACCTTGGTTGAAGTGCGCAGGCTGTGAGCCCCAGGCCTGCCACCCCCAGCACTGGATCACCCGGTTCTTTCCTTCCCCTGCCTGCCTATGTTGCAGGGATCTGATCAGCTTCCAGCTGCATTTAGCCTGGCTTCCCAGGGCTTGCTATGCTGAGCATTTTAACAACTTGAATCTTGACAATAACATCCGTGAGGTTGGTGTCACTTACAGATGGGGAAACAGACTCGGGGAAGTGATTTTCTTCCGGGGCACACAGCTCTAAAGTGGCAAGTTAGGATTTGAACTGCCTCCAAGCTACACTGTCCTATCACTCTTTTTACAGTTTTTTTTTTTGTTTGTTTTTCAAATTTCGTTTCTTCTGAATGTAGAAAACAGATCTCAGTACCTTCTCTATTAAAGGCTTTTCCAGTGTGGGAAAGGAAACCTCCTGGTACAGCAAGACTGGTCACTAGTCAAGAGCAGCTACTAGGCTGCCTCACCTTCCCTGTCACTCCAAGCTGTGGAGTGACTTCTGCCCTGTCACAGGCCAGTCCATTCAGGTCAATGGCTTTTGCAGAGCCAGCTGCTTCCTCAGCAGCCGTCTGACTTCAACAGAAACCAAGCTCATTTTAGTAAAACCCTCTGATTTTGGAAAGCATTCTAAAGAAAGTGCCAGGGGTCACCAGGGAGAACCTTGACCTCTGCATTAACCCAAAAAGAAAGTTGGTCTGGGCTCGCCTCCCCACCGCAGCAGACAGTGCATTCATTACGTGTGTACAAAACAAGGGGTATTTACAGTCCTGCTGATACTATTATTTTCAAAATACAGGATTAGAACCTGGAGAGAGTGTTTGGGTTTTATTTAGTTTCTGGGTTAAGAATAAGAATTCAAAAAACCATCATGACTCTGCATTAAATTACTTGCAGTTGCAAAAAATTACATCCAATTGTGAGCCATTAAAGGGGGTTGGAGATACTTTTATTAAAGTAAATTTGTCAACCTATTGGGAGTAATAGGATTTGTACACACTCGTGTTTTCTGCCTTGTTGTGCCAGCCAGATTTCTCTTCAAATCCTTCTTACGAAAAACGATAGGAAGCTCAGGCAGATGTTCAAACAACGTAAACATTTTATGGAAGGACCTTAGTGCCTAAATATGCCTTCTCAGGTCCTGCTAATAAACTGCAGCAGGAGGTCAATGAAAGAAGCTACGTTTCTGATAGTCTCTTAATAGGTGCCACCTGAGTTAGTGAGGGGCGAGAACTGGAGTGTCATTTCAGTAAACTACAGGTGGATTTTAAAGCACAGGTTTATGTTCTGAATCATATTTAAGCGAAGACTATTTCTATCTCAGTGTTGAGACAGGAGCCTACTGTGTAATCTGGAATTCTACTTAGATAATCTAGTGAGTCTTAGCATTATATCTAAATGTAAATTTAAAATAGCACTCACTTTATTTTGTTTTTATTTTTTTATTTTAGCGTATTATGGGGGTATAAGTGTTAAGGTTACATATATTGCCCACGCCCCCCTCCCCCCTCGAGTAAGAGCTTCAAGCGTGTCCATCTCCCAAACCTTGCACATCTCACTCATGTGTTTGTATATACCCATCCCCTCTTCCCCCCTCCCACCCTCCCGATACCCGATAAATGTTACTCCTATATGTCCACTTAGGTGTTGATCCGTTAATATCAATTTGCTGGTGAGAATAGTACTCACTTTAAAAAGACCTGGAATTTATTGCACAGGTAAGTTAATAACAAAAGGAGTGTTTAAGCCTTAGGATACAGTTGTGACAGTATTAATTTTTTAACTTAGAATTTCGGTGTACAGCAGCTGAATTTGTGTTAATATTTAATTATTGCCAGAATTACAATTTTTAATTTTTTTTTTGGAGTTAAGTTAGTTAAAACTCATATGGGTTCAATTTTCCTTTTCCTTGCAGTAACATTCTCTTCTCACTTGCTTTTTATAATCAGAACCAATCCTTGCCAACCCAGCTAGAGTTTAGGAACATTTTCAGATGGCTTCTATTTCCAGGCTATTATTGGACTTGTGAATTCAGGCACATTCTCCTGTAGTGATTCAGTCAAGCCAGCCATTCAGAAAACATCTTTAACAGGCAATCCGGATCGTCAAGGTGCCTGTGGCCAGAGCAGAGTCCCCTGCCCCGGGACTTGAGAGGAACTTGGGGATGGGGTGGAGAGAGTCACCGGCCATTCCTACCTGCCGGGCACTTTTTGAGTGCTTACGTGACTCGTATATGCCCTAGGCCACCTGAGGGAGATAGTCCTCTTCTCATTTGCAGGTAAATCAACAGAGGCAACATCACTTGAGTCACGTCTAACAGCTGTAAGTGGGGACCTCAAACCTAACTGATTTCAGAGCTGATTTCAATTGCAGTGTGAAGCCACCTAATTTGCTGTGCTCTTGGGTTTTAGAGAGTCTTGTATTTGCATAACTATATTGTCCCTAATTGACTGATGCTGATGTCATCGCCCAGAGAGTTTTGTTGCAGAGAGGTTGGTTGCATAGCAAGAGTAGGAAGAAGCATTGGCTTTTAACTTCTGCGGATCTGGGTTTTCCTTCCCTGGGAACTGTCTGTAAGTGGGAGGCAGGGCAGCCCTGCCTGAGCCTCAGCTTCTTGGCCAGTGATGCGGTTATGTGTCCCCCACCACCCACCTCCCATTGTGCCCTTGAGTAATGGGTGGCATGTGTTCCCAGTTCGGATTCAGTGACTGGTGGCCATGGTGGCTCTGGTAATGGCTGCTGATGCTTAGCCTCAGGTGCTTTGGTCCTCACAGTTATGGACCTAGGAAGGTGTCCCTAAGCAGACAGCCAGGCATCAGTAACATGCCCAGGGGCAAAGGGGCGGCACGTGGATGGTGGTGAACTCGGCGATGTCGCCGAGGAACTTGTGGAAGAGGCTGCTGAAGAATTAAGGGATGAGCCAGAGTGCCCAGACTTAATTCTCAGCTCCACCTAGCTGGGCCTTCAGGCAAATTACTTAACTTCCCTCTGCCTCAGTTTCCCCATTTGTAAAATGGGAGAAATAAAACTCATACTTTTCAAAAGCCCTGAAAGAGAAAAATTAAAAGATTCCTTTGTGCAGACTGAGAAACATCAGTTTATATTAGTTTCATGGGTGGGTGGTTCCAACCTTTGGTGAGGCAAGAGCTTTTGTCAGAATTTTTTAAACACTCCTCAAGGCTCTAGATGCGGAGTTTGCCTTCCGCATCTAGAGGGGGGCAGAGCGGTGGAGCTGGGCATGCCAAGGCTGCAGAGGAGCCCAGAGCCTTTCTCAGGCTGAGGGCAGGGCCCCTCCTGGGAGCAGTGCAGGTGGATGAGGAGCTGCAGCTCAGGCCGGCCCGCCGTGATTACACGAGAATGGAAATTCAGACCAGAATTTCCTGAAGGCCATCTGCTTTGCATGAAGGAGATAGTGAGGTGCAGGCCGGCTCTCGCCTGGTTTTGAGGTTTTGCTGTGATATCATTACAGGCAGTGGAAGGTAGGTAAAGCCATTGGCTCTGGACCTGGAGCAGCTGATCAGCTGTCACCTCCTCCAAGAAGCCTTCCCTGACCATCCGATCTGTAATTACTGCCCTGTCCCTCATCCCTCTACTGTTCACTGTTCTTCAAGGCACTCACGCCTTCCATATGTTCTGTTACAGATTCATTATGTTTATTTACTGTAAATCTCTCCCTTCTTGGATGAGAGTTCTGCCCAGGCAGGAACTTGGTTTTGTTCGTGGCTGCATTTCCAGAACAAAAAAGATGCCTGCATGTAGTAGTTGCTCAGTAAATGCTTGTTGAATGAATAAAATACTTGAATCCTGGCTGTATCATGCATCGGTCTATAACCTTAACCTCTGCCAGTTAACCTTCTGAGCCCCAGTTTTCCTTTCTGTAAAGTGTCAATAATCCATCTGACCACAAAGGATCACCATGAAGACAAGTTTAGGTCAGCCTGTAAGGACCACAGATGCTGCCTGTCATAGTAAGTGCTATAAATGTCATTATTAGATTATTGAAAGATGTCCTCTATAATGTTAGTTTGAGTCTGATAAAAGGCGGCTGGTGCTCAAGCTGGCGTGCCATGTATAAGATTTCACGGCGGCGTAGGTTGCAGTAGCCGGAACATTCCCTCACCATCTCTTGCCTCCACCCAGAGAGAGCTCTCCAGTGGCCTGTAACTCCTCTGATTCGGCCGCCAGTGACACCAGGGGCCTTGCTGGGTCTTAGCTGGGCCACAGCTGCTGCCCCTTCACGCCAGGGGCTCTCACCTAGAGGAAGACAGGAAATCAGTTTTCAAGTCAAAGTGAGAAAAAAGATGATTCATTTTTGTCCTTCCATGTAACTTTCTTTTTTCATAGAATGTACAGGGGGAAACGTACAACTTTCTATTTCTCTTGGTTTTGAATCTCAAAGCCAAATGTAAATTTTTAAAAGGCAAGTTCAGAAGAAAACATTTCCGTAGCTCTGTAAAACCATGAAAGTTTAACCAAAGAATCTCAGTTCACTGAAATAATGGATGTGTTTGCTGGGCACTGTTTTAAGGGCTTTGCATGTATTACCCCATTTAACCCTTTGCACTCGCTTTCTTTTTTCTCATTATCCACTCAACATTATCCACACTCGACATCCGAGTGCAAAGGGTTAATCCCCCAAACAACCCTATGAAGTAAATACTTTTATATGTTCTCCCATTTTACAGATGGGGGAACTGAGGCAGAGGGCAGTCGAGCAATTTGCCTGAAGGCCCAGCTAGTAGGAGGTGGAGCCAGGAATCAAGCCCAGGTGGTTTGGGTCAGTCTCTTAATCAGGAGTCTGCACTGCCTTGTCTGCTGTTCTGGGGGTGAGGAGATAGAAGGGAGCCACCAGTTGCACCCCTGTTCTTCCTCCAGTGGCATCTCCTTTAATTTTTAATTTGTCCCTCTGCACCCATCCTCCAAGACACAGCTTATAAGTAAGCACCTGCCTGAGTGTGGACAGGAAGCACCAGCTGATGTGAAGGAGCTAAAAATATACTGGAGGTGCACAGATGTCGTGGTCCTTCTCGGGACTCGTCCGTTTTGCATGTTGTTGGGAAACCAGCCTGTGAGTGGTTTCAGCCAGGCCTGCTGCGCGTGTTCACCTGTGTTGGAGCCGCCTCTGCCCAGCTGGGTCAGGGAAGGAGCAGATCCTGGCTGCTCCGGGGCATTGATGAGCCTGGCTTCCTAGTCATCTTTCCCAGCCACGGCTGACAAGCAGGTTTCCGTCTCTGTGCAGGGATGCTTGGATGCTGCATAGAACGGGATTCTGAGGCTGGCTTCACGCTCAGTGAAAGGGTAGCCAAGTGCCCTTGGGTCTGCCCTGGGTGCAGGAAGGTGAGTGTTTCTGCAGCACCCGGTATTTGCTGCCTGTGGTCTCTGTGTGTCTGCTGCTTTCCTGCTTAAAACTGTACCCTGGACTTCATTTCACCTTTCCCTGAAAACTCACGGTAAACATCCAGTGATGCTTCACGGAAAAGTGGTGCCCTCAGAGAGGACTCGGGCATATGGGACATCCTGTCCCTAAGCTAGAGGATCCAGAAGCTGGAGATGTGACCTTTGAGAAGGGTGTGCTCCTTGGGGTCTCCTTTTTCATCTTGTCAGTCATGGATATTGTCTGCACCCCCTGGGACAGAAGCATGTCCTTCAGATATGCTTCTGCTAATATTATTAAGTCTATGGGATGGAAACTACAGTAGATGGTGGTCCTGTTAATATTGTGTGTCAACAAAGAGCTGGTGGGCCCTGAGAGGTCTCCCCCTTCTTGATACCACAGCGTGGGTTTCTGGGCGTGGTTTGCTCACTCATTAACAATAGGTCTTGCTGCTTATTTTGTGCTGGTAAGTGATGTTGCTAAGTGTAACAAAAGATTATAGAATAGGCTCCGTTTTGCCTTCTAAGCTCCAAAAACATATGAGATAAACGATTTGTGAAGAGAATGAAATGAAAGTTTGGGTGAAGGTGCAATCAGTCCCTTTCTCAGCGAAGGTTTCTTACCAAGTGAAGTACCTTAATTCTGAAACAGAATGGTTTTTTTCTCCTTACCATCCTGTGTCCTTTAGTCTGTGTTTAGGATAAGTATTCTGTTTGGTGCCAACTGGTTGAGTCTTGATAGCTTTGGAGATCTGGTCCTTACAAACCCGTGGAAGTACCTGTAATTCATCTGACTCATTACCTGTAGCAGGAATTGATGAACCTGCCCATTAAGTGGATATCTCCTCACTATAATTAATGATGTATTTATGTCCTTTAAAAATGTTTTTAAAAATCACAAATACAGCCCATTCCAGCTCATGGCAGGTGTTTTATTAAGGTGATGTTCTGAGTTGGGTATGGCATATTAGGTAAGGGGAGTGTATTTTGCTGGTTTAGTGGGGATATTGTCTTGTTAATTACAACTTGGGAAAGGGCCATTTCCTGCTTGTGTTCCCAGGTGTGTGAAGGGACCCTAGTTTGGGTTATCTCACCAGGAGACTAGCTCAGTGGGCCACCTGTATCAAAAGTTACCTGGGTGATTTATTGAAAGTTTCAGGCCTACTAAACCACAATTTCTAGGGATGGGATTTCAAAATCTTCATTTTTATCAACTTCTCAAATGAGTCTTACCAGACCTCAGAGTTTTCCTTTTAGTATTAAAAAGAAAAAAAAAAAAAGTGACATGCATGGTATTACTCATCACTTAATTTGCTTCTGATTTGAATTTTAAATTATTTTCCTTTGCTTATCTACAATCTCTTTGCTGTACTTTTAGCATGTTTTAACTCTCAGAACACTTTCAATTAAAAATTTCCCTAATTCTTATAACTACCCAGTGACAGTCAAGCCAGTGGTAGTTCAAGAGTTGGGGACATTTCTGAGTGCCAGGGATGAGATGGAATTGACGATTTGCCAATTTGTCCATGTTAACCTTTGAGTGTCTTTTTGAGGAGGATTTATGAACTTTGGTCATAAACTAGGAAAAGCTTGGTATGGCACAGAGCCCTGCCTGTCTCTGTTCACCACGCCACCCAGCACCTGCTGCACACCGAGTTTGTGAGCGCTAATGTGTGACCCTGACTCATGACTCTTTGGTTTAAAATGTGAATCTTGGGGCCATTAATTGCTGGCAACTGAGTAGAGAGCATCAGTTTGATAAGTAAATGATCAATTAAAATCAAGCTGAACAAAAAGGATGGTGACAGCTAATGACAATGAACATAACTGCTTCAGGGCCCAGTGCTCAAGGTTAAGAATGCATAATAAGGCCCAGGGCGGTGGCTCACACCTGTAATCCTAACACTCTGGGAGGCAGAGGCGGGGTGGATTGCTCAAGGTCAGGAGTTCGAAACCAGCCTGAGCAAGAGTGAGACCCTGTCTCTACTATAAATAGAAAGAAATTAATTGGCCAACTAATATATATAGAAAAAATTAGCTGGGCATGGTGGTGCATGCCTGTAGTCCCAGCTACTCGGGAGGCTGAGGCAGCAGGATCGCTTGAGCCCAGGAGATTGAGGTTGCAGTGAGCTAGGCTGATGTCACGGCACTCACTCTAGCCTGGGCAACAAAGTGAGACTCTGTCTCAAAAAAAACAAAGAATGCATAATGAAAGCTGGTCAGTGAACTGTAGAGCCCAGAACGAAAGTGTCTGCTGGGAGTCCAGTATAGTGGGATGTTATTTGTTCCAAGGTCCTGGTGGAATTCTGTTCTCCAATCCTTGTTTATGCTGGTACACACAGCAAAGGTCTGAGTCCTCACAGGCTGTCATTGGCTATCCTTGAACATCCTGCACTTCATGGAGTAGAACTATTCAAATATTCCTTCAGATTTTTAGCTTCTTTTTTCTTGATTTTTGGACCTGAAGGGAGGGTCACCGTTTCTGCGGCGCCAACTTTAATTCTGTCTCCTGACATCTCCTAAGCGGTCCCACTCGAATGGGGTCCCACTCTGTTAGAGTCCCCCAAAACACATGGCAGTGGGTGATTTTCCTCGCATGTTTTCTTCTTTTGCTGAAAATGATGAATCTTCGTAGAGCTCAAACGCTGATTTCACGGGGCCGTATGCGCTTGGCAGGGCTGTGTTGAAAAACACTGTTCCGAAAGCTGGATTTGCAACGCGCATCGCCCACCTTGGCGATTTCCCCATCACCCCCGTGAGTCAGAGCTGCTGCATAATGTGCTCCAGATGACTAAACCAAAGGGTGACGTGCCCCAGCACCCAGACGAAGGGAACAGGGAGGTCTCGGTCACGTACTCAGTCACCAAGTCCAGCGTGTTCACCATCGCCCAAGGAAGAATTGAGACTTGTAAGGACATTTTGCAAAAAGCACAGGGCCTGGGAGTAGCAGAAATCCTTAGAATGCCAACTGTGGATAAAATGGAATGCAGTTGCATCTCGGTCGATTTTAGTTTAACCGTCCCACCGTGTGAATGGCCTCCGGGAGTCCGGGCCACCACTCACGGCGGAGCCTGTGCGCTTCCCTTCCCAGCACTCAAGTTCAGTGCATGCCAAAGGTCAGCTGTATTTGTTCCCCCACCTGTTTATGCCACTTGTCTTTAATATTTATTATTGTGCTTGCGTGATGTAATTAAATATTATCCAAACCGATGAAACAGCATGGAGCTGTTTATAAAAAGCAAGTCGAATGCTTAGGAAGGCTCATAGTAATTTGCTTAAAATTGGTAGTCCAACTAGGTGTCGGTGACAAAATTAAAAATGTGCAGGGGCAGGGTGGCGATCATAAAGGCATAGATTCTTCACTCAGATTGCTTTGGACGTGTCTTAGGTTCTCACCACTTTAAACAAAAACTGGAAATCATAGATGATGACTCCTGGGTGTGATTTAGTCGAGAAAGGCAGCGCAGGTCTTGGCCCTTCATCCATCCATCCCTTCGTCCATTCGTCCAATTCTGCAGGTAGGGCCGAGGCCGGCTGTTCTGTGCCAGGTGCTGTTTCAAGTGCCAGAGGACACAGCCGTGAACAAAACCGACTGAATGTCCCACCCCCTTGGATTAGGTTCTAGTTGTGGGGACGGACAATCAGGTCAACACCTAGAGTGTCAGATGATCAATGCTGTGGAGAGGAACGCGGTGGGGGAGGGGACGGTTCTGGGGTGAAAATGGGGAGTGCCCCACTCTAAGTACAGGGGTCACAGAGCCTGAGCGAAGGGGGACCATTACAGCAAAGTCTTGGAGATGAAGAGGCAGCCCGAGGACACGGGAGGAACGCGCTTGGCAGAGGGGGTGACAGGTGCTGAGGTGGCTGCATCCCGGGCGTGCTGGAGGAACAGCGAGGAACGGCGTGTCACCAGGGAGGTGACGGGTGTCCAATGTCGTGGAGACTTGGCTTTTCCTCTGAGTGAGTGGGAGTCACTCAGTGGGATTGGAGGGTTTGGGGAAAGGTGTAATACGCCATGATTTGTCCTTTAAAAGAATCACTCTGCCCGTCTTTTGAGCGTAGACAGGAAGGGGACAAGCGTAGAAACGGGCTGCCCAGGTGGGAAGCGTCGAGGCTGGACAGGCGCAGCAGTGGAGGTGGTAGGCAGCCCTGGGCGGTGTTTCTGGATTTATTTGGAAGGTGAAGCTGCAAGATTTGCTGAGAGAGACAGGAGGAGGCAGGACGACCACTTTGTGGGTTTGGTTTCTCCCCGCGCATCTGGATGGGTGGGTGGAGTTGCCGTGAGCGATGAGGTGGGACTGTGGTGGAGCCAGTTTGCGGGGAGCGTGTGTCTGGGAACCAGCTGGGGGCATGTTGCATTTGAGATTCCGTCGGACATTCAGGGGAGACGTAGAGAGGGTCATTGAGTATACAGATTTGGAGTTCAGAGGAAAGGACTCAGGTGGAAATAGAAATTTGGGAGTTCTGATGTTTAAAGCCCTGGGATTGGAATCTCCAAGGGAGTGAGTGGAGATGAAGAGAAGCCCAAGAATCGAGCCAGGGGCTCCGACACCAAGAGGTCGGAGAGATGCAGGAGAGCCTGGCAGTGGGACGAAGAGGGAGCAAGTAAGAGGAAGGCACTGAGTGAGATGTCCCAGAGCCCAGGTGGCCGCGCAGACCAGGAGCGAGAGCTGGCCCCGGGTTTCACTGTTGCCCGTGGCAGGCGGAGCTTCAGCGCGCAGTGGGAGCACTAGCCTGCCTGGGGCTGGGGGTCCCAGGGGAGATGGGAGACCCTCCAGGCAGGAAGCATCCAGGAAGGGGAGCAGAGAAGTGGCTCCTGGAGGGAAGTGAGGTCAAGAGACGGTTGTTCTTTTTTTAAGGTGGAAGGACTAATAGCATCTTTCTGTGTTGATGGGAATGACTCAGTAGGCGAGAGAAGCTGACGGTGCAGGAAAGAGGAGGGAGAATCGCTGGACCCACCCATGCCCTTTGGTGGGTGAAAGGCGAGGGGACCCCACTGGAAGAGCTGGGCTCCGGGAAGGTCCAGCCTCCCAGGGAGGAAGGCGGGTGGGCAGGGCGACAGGGCGGGAACCGTCTGCCCCCGTCAGTGTGTAGCAGGGAGCAAAATCATCAGCAGAGACAGAGGGTGAGAGGAGACGTCTGGGGGTGGGATGTGCAGCATCTGTGCGGGCAGCAAGAGAACAATGGCGCCAGGAGGCGTTGGGAGCCCACCCGTGTTTTGGGACCACAAATTTAAAATGTGATCAGGCAGCATGGCTGTGTGTTTTTTCTCTAGCAGAAAGGTCAGTGAACACAAACACATCCATATGTTTTTGTTTTATTAATAATTTTTAATTTTAATTAAGCTTAAGAAATGCTTAAGGGATGTCCCAATATTGATCCCCCGCCTTGAGCGACCGCCTGCTGGGCTGCGTGCCGCTGAAGAACAGGGTGTCCCATCTGGTAAGATCCTGTCCTTTGTGAGCTGCTGCCCTGCCCCAGGCACCGTGCAGGCAGCAAACGTCTCCCCTCGCCGTGCCAGGCCGGCATCAGGCCTGTTTCACAGAAGACACTGTTTGTTCCAAGAGAGTGGGTGACTCACTCAGGCGGCTGGTGGCGGAGGTGGGACTGTCGGCTCCAACCCCCACACTCTGCCTCCCAGGAGCACCGGGTCAGACCAGTGAGGTCAGAAGGCCCAGTGTGCTGGTGCGAGAGGGGTGCCTCCTGGGGGGGCTGGAGAGGGGACCGTGGTGGGGGAGGGGCACTGCAGGCAGGACGTGGGAGAGGACTGAAGTGACTGAAGTGACATCTGACGGAGGTGGTGCTGGTGGGAGCCTTGTGTGCCAGAGGCCAGTCTCCTGGACTTGACCGAGTAGGCTTTTGACCAAAGCCGTCCCTTGCAGAGCTCCCCTGGTGCACATGGGGCATGTGTGCCTGGCTCTCCACTACGCCCCGCGGCGGCTGGCGGAGTAGGCGTCCGTGGTTATCAGATCACTGGGGCAAGTAAGTTTGGGGTAAATGGCAACCTGGCTCCTCTTCTTGGGAATTCACATTGCCTGCCGGCACACTGCAGAGACTCACAAGTCCTGCAGAGACTCGCCTGTTTGGCTTCCCCAGCCCGCGCTCTGGAGGTGAATGGCTTGGGCTTCAGTCCCAGCTCCGCCTCTTGCCAGCCGTATGTTCCTGGGCGAGTTGCCTAACTTCTCTGTGCCTTAGTTCCTCACCTGTGAAGTGCTCCATCTCATAAAGTTCTTGTGGAGATGAAATTCACGGCGCTTGACACTTCGTAAGCACAGGAACGTTAGCTGCGTGATGCAAATGCTTGTGAGGCACGTGCACGTGCAGCGTCTCGGGGCCAGTTCCACCGAACCCTGTTTGGGAAATGCTGGGAACGTGGACGAAACATCGGGAGGGTTTTCCAGACCTTCAACCTGTGGGCTCCCCACGTAGTGTCTGGCTGGGCCAGGTGTCTGTCCCCTGCCAGGAGGGAGCCAGTTGGAAAGGCTTCCACTCCGTGAAAGAGCAGCTCCCACGCCAGATGGGGTCAGTTGGCCTGGGTCTAAGTCATCTCACATCGCCAGGTCTCGGTGTCCTTGTGTGCAAGCAGGTTGAGCTGTCCCAGCCCCAGCCACCCTACAGCCTATTCGAGGTTGGCCAGGATATAGGGTGAGGGCTTTGGGGGTCACAGGCAGGAAGGTGGAGAGGCCAGGGCAGACCCAGCTACCAGAGGCCCTGCCATGCTTAGGACGAGGCCCCCAAACCCGCAGCCCACAGTGCACTTGTCCTCTGGGCAGCGTCATCCCTGCTAACTAACGCCCGTTCGGGCACATAGCAAGCATGCCTTTCCCTAACAGTGCCAGCGCTGCGTCTGGGACACCTTGCCAGCCGGGCACGCCCAGGCCTCCCAAGACAAGCTGTTTCAACCCCTCGTGTAGCAGATAAGCCCCCGGAGCTCCCACAAGGCTTCTCCATTGAGGCAGGGCCAGAAAGCCCTGCAGGGAGCAGCCATTCTTACCGTTAGCCTCCTTAGACCTGCTCCCAAGTTATACCGTCTCCAACCCGGGCATCGGACATCAAGTTCTAGAAGCCCTGGAACCAGGGCAGATGCCACATAAGACTTAGGAGACTCTTAGTCCCAGCAACATCAAGCCATATGAGGGTTGAGCTCTTCTTTACTTTGTCCTTGGACTTTACCTACTCTTCTTGACGTCCTTGGCCTAGATCATCTTTAAAAGATAGAGCTGTAACAATAATGAAGTCTTAGTGTCCTTACAAAATTTTTCCATTTGAAAGCGCTCTTCTGGCCAGGCAGGGTGGCTCACACCTGTAATCCCAGCACTTTGGGAGGCTGAGGTGAGATGATTGCTTGAACCTAAGAGTTTGAGACTAGCCTAAGTGAGACCCCCATCTCTACAAAGTGAGAGCTCCTCATCTCTACAAAAAGTTAAAAAAAAAAAATTGCGAGGTTTAGGGGCATATGCCTGAAGTCCTCGCTACTCAGGAGGCTGAGGCAGGAAGATTGCTTGAGTCCAAGGCTCAAGGTTATAGTAAACTATGATCACGCCATTGCACTCCAGCCTGGGTGACATCAAGAAAGATCTTGTCTCTAAAATAAAAATGAATGAATGAATGCTCTTCTATGTGGCTCTCATAGGAGACCCCTTTATTTCTTGCTGTACCAAGCTGGGAAAAGTTTTCCTACGTTCGTCAGTCTTGACACACTAGTATTTGTTCGTGTTTTATTTTTGGCTTCCCTCTTACTCTTAGAACTGGAGGGAAAATGAAGGGATGGGATTTGGGGCAAGCTTGACACTGGGTGTTTGCAGGGCAGCAGCGTCGTGGGAGGTGCAAAAGCAGAAGAGAGAAGCTGGGAGCTGAAGGAGCCGCTCCTCCACCCTGCTGGGGCTTCTCTCGCCCGGGCTGGTCATGTCACGGGCAGTGCCCTGTCTCCTGCAGGGAGACTTGAGCCCCTGTGCTGAGCAGAATGGGGAGGGTCTGTTGGGGGAGGGGGCCTAAGGGCTGCAGAGTTGGGTTCACAGAACAGTCATAAAAATGGGGACCTCACCCCATGGTTTTGGGATGGGACCTTGGCAACGGAGGAAACTTATGGGAAGCCGTATTTGAGGATTTGGTTCTGGGGCAGCATGGACAGGTGCCTGTGAGGGTTGAGCTGCACCAGGAGCCTGGCTCCAGGTTTGCCGTTTGTTTGTTCCGGAAACACCCCCTGAGCATCTGCTCGTGCCAGGCCTGGTGGCAGGTTCTGTGAGTGAGAAGCAAACAGACTGTGCTCTCCCGGGGCCCCCGTCCCAGTAGGGGAGAGGCAGTCACAGAGAGCTAAGTCCTTCGCCCGGGTGGTGCCGAGAAGGGCACCTGCCTCCCGAGGTTCCTTTCCCGAGTCCACTGGGACTTCACCCCCCCTTTCCCCATCGTTAGTGACCCCAGATAAACAGTGGGCCCAGTCCTGTCCCCTCACATCTCCCCAGAAACTCCTTGCTGTGTGCCTGTGAGCGAGTTCCTGCCTGAGCGTCCTCGTCTGTAGGGGCAGGCCTGCTGCCTGGGGCCTCTGGGGCCGCCTGCCCCCGTCTCCCGTCCTGGCACGGCAGGGATTTCCTGGCTGGCCGCTTCCTTTGGCCGAGGTCACCGCAGGCCGGGCTGGGCCAGGGTGTTGCACGTTTGTCACATGCTGGGTGTTTGGAGTTCAAGCCGAACAGGTTTGGGGAACTCACGGCACTCTGATGCCTCAGAACCTGGCGTAGAAGCCCCACGAGGCAGGGACTTGATTGGTCTTTCAGGTGGGTGGAGGCCAAACCAGGAGGCCGGTGAGAAGGAAGCCACATTGTCCGCAGTTCAGCCCTGGATCCGCTCTGGGTGTGAGTGCGGCTCCCTCCGCCCCTCCTTCCTTCTGTTCATGCCTCTTAAGTAAAGGAGTTGTTGTACCCAGCCCCTCTGTGTTGCCGTCCCCTCGGCCACAGAAAGTGCTAATGGCCCATCTTGCTTGGGTAAAGGGAAGATGAAGAAACCACGTGAGCACAGTGTACCTACTGCCTCCTCCCCGTGGCCTCCTCGCGTCAGCTGCCATCATCCCCACGGTCCCCCCAGCGGTACCTGAGGGTTCTGTCTCCACTCCAAGGAGCCCCAGCAACTGGACCATCCGGGCCAGTGGTTTCAGACCTTTGCCCCTGTCCCCTGACAACCTCAAACATCTCCCTCCCCTCAGCCCCGCCCTCCGGAGACCTTATCTGCAGAGCTTCACTGAGCACCGGCCCCTCCCCACCCCACGCCAGCACGGCTGACACGTTGCCCCCAGTGAGACTGCTGAAGGTGTCCCTGGCCCTGTGCGGTGTACAAACGCCTCTCCCAGGCGGATTCCGACTCAGGTCTGCTGGGGCCGAGTGTCTGCGTGACTGACAGGCTCCCAGGGACGCCGATGCCGCTGGCCGGCCCGTGGACCCCACTTTGACTATAAGGACTTAGACCAGTGGCTTGCAAAGTCAGCTTTTAAAATTGCGGCGCCTGGGCTGTACCCCCAACCAAGGAAACGAGAACCTCTAGGGGTGGAGCGCAGGCGTCAGGATTGTTTCAGTCTCCCAAGGGGATTCCAGCGAGCACCCGAGTTTGAGAACCTGTGTTCCAGGGCCGCTCGGAGCTGACATCTCAGCCCAAAGCAGACTGCGGCGTCTCGGGTGGCCTGTGCAGCTGTTCTGTGGGCAGAGGGTCAACCCCGGCCGGTTTGGGAGTATTGGGAAGAGCTCTTGGGGCCCCATTACCACGAGGACTGTGTCGCGGAGGGGGCACAGGCTTTGTCGTCCAGTGGTTCTGGATTCTAATCTTGGCTGCTTCCCCTGTCGAGCAAGAGAACTCAGACCTCGGCTTCTTCACCTCTCTGAGCCTCAGTCTCTTCCTCTGTAAGACGGGGACCGTCACAGGCCCTGCCTCACAGGGCTGCTGGGGGATTTAGGAGCTCCCAAAAGGCACCCAGGTAGCTCCTGATGCATAATAAGTGTTCAATGAATGATGGCATTAGGTTTTTTTTTTTTTTCCTTTCTTGATATACTCATTTTACAGGCGAGACTACTGCAGCTCAGAGAGGTGGAGGCACTTCCCAGGGGCCGCACAGCAAGTCAGTGATGGAGCTAGGACTGAAACTCTGGGCTCCCGAATCCCTGCCACCCTCCTTTGGGTGCCTGCCTTACCTCTCTCTGCTGTCTTCCCAGCCCTGACTCCCAGCCTGGGGGCTCCATTTGAATGGGAGGAACCTCCATGGGGCACATGGGGGCTGCCCACTTTGGGAAGTCGAGTCCTGCTTTGGATGGGACCATTCTTGGAAGCGTCCGGGGGCTGTGGGCTCCTGCAGCTCCCACCTGTGGACCTTCACCTGGCCCCCAGGGAATTCCAGCGTCCTCACAGGCTTGTCTTGCCTTTGCTCCGGCTCCCACACCTCCGCCTCTCCCCTACCTCCGGCAAAAGTGCACAACCACAGACATTGGCTTCAAACGAATTGCGCTCTGAGAATTTAGGGAGAGTCATGTAAGTTGCTGCGGCCAGCCGTGTGGCCTAACCAGCTTTGAGGATTGCTGTCCCCGGAGATCCCTCCTGAAGCAGGCGGAAGGAAGGGGTGGGAGGCAGGGTCCCAACCCAGAGCCCTGGGGAGTGTGTGTCCCTCAAAAGCTGGCAGCTCCTCCCCTCCCTCACCCCTTCCCTCTACTCTCCTCCAGTCTCTCTCCTCCCCTCCTGTCTCGAACTGAACTTTCTTACCAAGGTGGCCAGCAGCCTCTAGGGTGCCAAATGCCCAGGTCGGCTCTGTCTTCTCACCTTCCTTGGCCCAGCAGCAGCCGTGGTGGATGCTGCTAATCCACCTCCTCCCTGACACGCCTTCCGCCGGGACACCGCTCTCTCCTGGTTCCCTCCCGTGGCCAGCCGCCCCTCACCCTGCCTCTGTCCCCAGGCTCCTTCCTCCCTTCCTCTCCAGGCCGCCCGCCCTGCTGATCTCATCCCGTCACAGGCACTTAATACCGTGTGGATGCGGAGGAATTCCAAATTCATGTTCTTATCAGCCTCATTTCACCACCCACCTGACAGCTCCCTTGAGTGTCTAGAAAACAGTTCAGTTTAATCCTCCCCAAATGAAGTAGTCTGTCCGCGAAGCCTCCCTTCCCCATCTGGGCTGAGCGGAAACCCACCTGCCCCAACAGCTCAGTGGAGTCCAGTGTCTTTCTGGCACCCACCCGCCTCCCCAGATTCCTCCAGCACCACTTCCCAAATGTGCCGGGGCCTCCCCACCCCCAGCTTGGTCTCTTCAGCTGCTCAGGCGCCCCCCACACATCTCTTTCTGGATGGCGGGAGTTAGTCGCCTCCTAACTGGTCTCCCCAGTCCCAGTCTGTGCACTGCCTGGAGCACACACGGCCCAGCTGGCCGGGCAGGTCATCTCCTCCTCCAGGCCTGCTCAGCTGCCCTGTCTGAGGCCTTCCTCTTCCGCCCTGCAGCCCCGCCTGCCCCACCGTGCTCTCACTCCCAGCCTCCCTCCCCTGCTTCCTTTCTTCTCCATAACCATCGCCGAGGTCTGATGTGCGCTTGTTTATTTACTCACTGTGTCTCCACTGGGACGAGAGCCTGGGAAGGGCTCTTTGCCCCTCCTGTTGTCTGCTGTGTCTCCGGCGTTCACCCTGCTGAGCTTAGTTACTGTTCACGGGGGCTGAGATGAATGGCCTTAAGAGGGACTTGCATGAGAGGCTCTCGGGAGATGGGGAAGGGGCAGGCACTGCCTCCCCAGATGGTGGGGTGGGGGGCAGTCCTCCTACCGGTCACATCCCCCATCCGTGGGCAGCCGTGTGTACGGCCATGTCCCCAACTAACCAGGGAAGTGGCCTCTTGTTTTGACATGCTGTTCTTTGACAACGCCAGGGAGAATGGACATCTTTTCATATTCATGGGCATTTGTGTTTCTCTATGAATTACATCTTCATGTTATTATACGTCCAATGATTGTGTGTCCTTTGCCCATTCTCTATTCATATTTTATTATTTCTTTTAGTTTTTGTTTTTGTTGCATCAATTCATCTTCCTGGTCCCAGCCATCCCCTGTCCATGGGAAGGCCCCAAAGAGGAGAGGCTCAGGTGCTGGCCACTGCCATGATGTCACCTCTTGGACTTCCCAAAGCTGAGTGACATCTGAGCGCTAGGACAACCACTTGAGGTGTGGGTGCTTCTTTCCTCTGATCTTCCATTACCTTTTGAGGGACGTCCCAGGCAGACAAGCAAAGCCAAGTTAAGTCCTCATGGGGTCCCTTTGCTGTTCCCTCTGCTCGGAACTTGAGCCAGAACCTCCCACTCTCAGATCCTTCTCAGTGTCGTCCCCCGTCTCCTTCCCTGTCTGCCCCGCTCTGGCTTCCCTCCTTCAATGTCGATCTCTCCTGCACAATTCCAGCGTGTCTGGGTCTCTCCTTCACCAGAAACCACCGGGGGCTGAACAAGAACGTGGTCGCTTGGGAGCCAGGAGCCCTGAGTCCTGGCCTCGTACTGGCATCGAACTCCCTGAAACTGAGCGTTTGTCTTCTCTAGGCCACGCTAAACCACACGTAAAACTGCCGTATACGTAGAGAAAGCAACACGTTTTATTCAGCGAAACTTCCGATGGCAAAGCACCTGCACGTAGCAGACACACCATGCATCCGACCTACTGTGTGCCAGTGCCAGCCAGTGGTCTGGGTGCTGGGGGCACATCAGTGACAAACAGCTTCCTATGCTTGCCCTCACGCAGCCTGCTGGGCAGACAGTAGACTGTCAGCTGAGTAAATACAGGCTGTGTTGATGGGGATAGTGGAAGTGAGAAAGGAAGACAGACTGGAGAGGGAGGGTTTTGGGGGCGGGGTTTGCAATTTCCAATAGAGTGGTTAAAGGAGGCTCCCTGGGAAGGAGGCATTTGAGCAAAACCTCAAGGTTTCAAAGGGGGAGGGTGTGCGTGAGCCACGTGATTACATGGGGAAGCATGTTCCAGGCAGAGGGAACAGCCCGTGCCGAGTCACTGACGCAGGAGTGGACCACTGGAAATGTGAATGAAAGAACGAACGTGTCCTCGAGGCCAGGGATAGAACAATGCATTGGTGTCAGACTGTTGGGGTTTTCTGACAAGCAAGAAATTACGACCCGCAGGAGACGACACCCTGAGGGGCCCCATTTCTGAGCCCTTCCCATGAGCCAGGTGTGGACCAGGTGTTTAGATCTGTTCTCTGCATAGTCCTTCCCCATCTGCACAGATTGGATGGTGTATGAGGTCCCCCTGTGCTTTCAAATTCATGATTTTTTGTTCCGTGTAAATGAAATTTCCAGAGATGTCCCTGGTAGGGAAGCCGTGGAGCACATTTTGCAAGTGGCCAGACAGTTCTGAGCAAAGTCTGTGTGGAGTGCAGAGCAGGCCTCTGCCAACCCCCCACTATGTTTACAAAGTTAAACCGCTTTGTATGAAAATCTTAGGGAAGCAATGCTGTACCTCTCTCCTTTCCAAAAACAGTGAATGCTGAGCTTGTTTACCCCTTCTTGATTCCTCAGATTTAGGATCATGAGTGCCATCCATCTTACTGTGGTTTTAAGGAAGGATGTCCGTGGGCACATGCTGAGTCCATCTTCTCGCCCGTGCGCTGAATGGGCACAGATTTCTTGGTGTCTGAGAAAGTCTGTGCAGCGGGACTATCCTGGGTCTAGAATCACTCATTTCTTCGTTTCTTACATTTTGAGGGTCTGTTATTCACTCACTCGAAATTAGGTACAAGGATACAATGGTGAGCAGACCCTGACATGTTCTGACGTCATAGACCACAGGGTCCTCTGGGAGACCTGTGTGCCTCAAACAGTAACAGTCACAGATGCACGAGAAACTGCACGTGTAGGGGCACGTGACCCAGGACCGTTTTGCCTCAAGAGGGCGGCCACAGGAGTGTGACCAGAGCAGTGGTTCTCACTCCGGCCACATGGAGTTGCTAGAGAGATTCTGATGTCATGGCCTGGTGTGCAGCCTGGGCCTCTCTGAGTGACAGTAGCAAGTAGCTGGGGCCGCAGGCGCCAGGACGTGGGTCTGCCCAGATTAGCCGGAGTGACGAGAGCTGGAGGGGAGAGATGGGCTGGCGGGTCAGTAGGGGCCAGGCTGGAAGTATTAAGGAACTTGGGCCACATCTGGGGCCACAGGACCCACAGGTTGCAGCAGGGGCGGGTCATGGTCCATTTTGCTTTCCGTGGAGCAGGCGGGAGGGGAGTGGAAGTGAGAAGCCCAGGGGGGAAGAGCCTTGCCGGAGAGCAGGTTCGAGGTGGCACCGACGGTGGTGGAAGAGGGAGGAAGGCAGACCGGATGGGTCTCGAAGGACAGGGCGGGGAAGGGACCTGTTGACTCCCAGGTCTCCGGCTTTCAGGACGCAAACGTGGTGCTGTTCACCAGGAAAAGGAGTGTGGGGGTGAGGGGGGGGGTCATAATCTGGATCAGGACCTGAATTTAAGGGCCTTCCAGATGTGCAAGTGATTTCACATCAGCACATGAATGGGTCTGGAACTTGGGGGCAGATGTGGGCTGGGCGTGGGCCCGGTGAATCATCTCTGTGAAGCCACGAGACCGGCCATTGGCCATCGAAGCCAGGGCCAGGGTGGGGTCGCCTAGGCAGGGAGTCGTGCTCAGGGAGGACGGGCTCAGCTTCAGATCCTGACCTGACCGGGTACCTGCTCTGTGGCTTCAGCCAAGTAAGTCGTCTTACCTCGGGCTGCCATAGCACCGTCCCATAGCCTGTGTGGCTTGCACGGCAGAAATTTATCTTCTCACGGTTCTGGAGGCTGGAATTCAAGGTCAGGGTGACAGTATGGTCCAGTTCTGGTGAGGGCTGTCATCCCGGCTTGCAGACTGCCACCTTCGCGCTGTGCCTCACGTGGCCTGTTCTTGAACGTGTGTCTGGAGAAAGAGAGAGGAGAGAGGGGAGAGAGAGAGAGAGAGAGAGAATGTTTCCTCTTTCCCTCTTACAAGGGCACTGGTCCCAGCATGGAGTTCCTACTCTCATGACTGCCCCTAAACCTGATGACCCCTCAAAAGCCCCACCTGCAAATACCATCACATCAGGGGCTGGGGCTTCAACGTATGAATTTGGGGAGGACACAGACGTTCAGTCCGTCACATAGGTTGAGCTCTCTCAAGTTTGTCTCCCTCACAGGTTCACTGAGGAACCCGGGCAGAGCGCGGTACCCACGGGGCACATGGTGTTTTCTCTCCCTTGAAATCGCCCTCCCTCCCCCGTTCGGGATGTGTCTGGGGTCACTGCTACACACTCTGTTTGCTTCAGCCTGGTGTGACAGCCCCCTCTCCCTCTTCTGTTCACTTTTCTGTCCTGACTGGCTGTGGACCTGCGGCCCGGCCGCCCGTGTGCGTTGCAGTTGCGCGGGCAGCGGGAGCAGCGTGTGCAGCGGGAGCAGCGTGTGCAGCGGGAGCAGCGTGTGCAGCGGGAGCAGCGTGCGCCGAGCTCGGGAGCCCCGGCTCCGTGCGGCTGTGCTCCCGCAGGGCGCGCCGTGGGCCCCAGCACCCGCCACGGCGCCTGCGCACAGTGAGCCCCGTAAGAGCTCAGGGTCCGTGGGCGCTGGTCACAGGTGGCTCAGACTTTCTCAGCGTTCGTAGCTGCTCTCTGGTTGTGAAGGCTGAAGGGCTCTGGATAAGCGCGGCACTGGCTTGTCACAACTTATTTGCATGGCGACTGTGGCATTGCCAGGGTGTCTCTGTGACGCTGTGCTTCCCACCCAGCCCCGGCAGGTGGACCTGCGCTTGTGATGGGGCAGTGCTGGGAACTCACTCGGGGTCCCTGCACCTGAGACTCGGGGCCCTGCTGTCCCTGGGGGTGGGGCCTGGCCTGGGAAAGGTGTGTGTGGTCCTGTGATGACAGCAGCAAACCAGGGGCGCCCAGTGAGGAGCACCTTTCCTGTCCACTTTAGAGTTCCCCTCTCTCTCCAGCCATCCATTCGTTCATCACCTCAGCCCACGCATCCTTCACTGCTGCCTCCGTCCACCCACCGAGCATGCTAGCCACGGGGGACCCAGCCGTGACAAGACTCAGTCCCTGCCCTCAGAGACATTCTCTTCGGTGGAGCAGCAGAGAGCTCCCCAGGCAAGGGGACTGCGTGGCAGGCGCTGGGGGTGAGCGGCCCAGGAAGGCACAGCACAAACAGAGAAAGAAAACGCAGAGACGCGCTGGAGGGAACGGGGCCGGCGGTCGCTAAGGTGGGAGGTCTGAGAAGGCGTCTTTGAGGAGGGGACACAAGCTGAGGCCTAAAGAGAGAGCTGTGGGCAGAGGAGGGTGGTCGGGGGAAACAGTGGGGGGTTCTGGGGAAAGAAGAGCCTGGCCTGAGAGACAGACGGTCCCCAGAGGGAGAGCGAGTACAGAGAGAGAGCCCGGAGCCAGCTGGCGGCTCTAACTGCAGTGGGAAACCGGTGCCGCTCTGGGCAGTGCCATGTCACGGACCAGTGGTCTCTATAAAGGCCACTCTTGTTGCTTGGTGGAGAATGGATTGAGGGGTCAGCTTGGTGGTGGGGAGACCAGTGAGGTGGCTGCTGCCACAGTCCCAGTGGAAGATGTGATGCCAAGGGTGGTGCTGGGCGCTGGCAGTGGGAGTGGTGACACGTATGTGGGTTTGGAGGCAGAATCAAGGGACCTGGAGATGGCCTGACTTGGGGGGTGAACTGCAGGGGGCCGCACAGGCCCAGACTCAGGGCACATTGCTCCTCTGTGCACGGGGTAAAAGTGAGTGCAGTAGGTGGTCTCTGAGTCCATGGCCAATCGGAAGTAGCAAAATGGGTAGAAGAGGCAGAAAAGGCCGTGAGGCTTTGGTTGGAACAACCACACGTTCGGTGATGCCGTTTACTGAGCAGGGTGAGAAGCGTCTGGTGCAGATGGAGCCGGGTGGGGGTGGGAGCAAGTCGGGGCTGTACAGTGTCCCGCCATGGCCATGTTAAAGTTGAGACGCCCGTTAGATGTCCAAGTGGAGGGCCCCCGTAGGCAGCTGCGTGTTCGAGACTGGGGCCTGCACGTGAGTTTGGGCCAGAATTCTGGGCAATGTGTTGAAGCTGAGAAGCCCCACTTGACATGACATTCAATCTCTGAGGTCTGGTCAGGGCTCTGGCTCCCTCTCCCTCCACTACCCCTGTGTAGCACCAACCTGGGACGTCTCAGGTGTGCTGAGCTCTTCATGGTTCCCGGAGCACTTCCCAGCCCCGCTCTGACTTGCGGGACGGTGGGGATGGTCGCATTTTATGGAGAAGGAAACCGAGGTTCAGAGACTGAGAGGCAGGGAGTGACTTAGCCTGGTCATTAAGCCAACAAGAATGAGGACCAGAGCTGCCCCCAGAGCCACCCTCAGGCCTCCAGCAGCCACCTGCCACCTCCTCCTGGGGTCATGACTTCTCCGTCTGCGTCACCACCCCCAACTGCCACAATCAAAACGCTGCTAGTAACTGCCGAGGCCAGTGTGCACTGTGCTAAGAGCTGTCTCTAAAGTTAACCATCACCTACCAAATTGGGGTCCCCACATTGCACATGGTGAACCCGGAGCTCAGAGAGGTCCGTGGCTTGCCGAGGTCACACAGCTAGTGAGTGGGAACCAGGAATCAGGAGGTCATGGCATTAGCTGCTGCAGTGCTCGAGGGCTGGGGAAATAGCCCGTCTGGAGACCATGTTCCCTAGCGCTTAGCACCTCGTGTCCGGGAAGCCACTGGGCACTCTGGATTCTCTGGCCAGTGAAGGGCCTCTTTTATTTTTTTTGAGACAGAGTCTCACTCTGTTGCCCTGGCTAGAGTGCTGCGGCGTCAGCCTAGCTCACAGCAACCTCAAGCGATCCTCCTGCCTCAGCCTCCCGAGTAGCTGGGACTACAGGCATGCGCCACCATGCCCGGCTAATTTGTGAAGGGCTTCTTGATCAGGAAGGACACTGTCCTGTGGGCCATCCCTGCCCCCCGTCCTCATGGGGAGCACCAAGGTGTCCCCCAAAAATTGTGGCCCAAGGATCTGAAAGGCCTGAGCTCTGCTCCTGTAGGAAAGTTTTCATATCTAAGCCTCGGTGTCCTTGTCTGTAAACGGTTATAAAAGTACTTGCTCTTTCTACCTCTGGGACTGCTGGGAGGGTCCAAAGAGAAAGCTGAGAAAGTGCTTGGGAATCACATGGGACGTGTAAGTGTTAGCTGGGATTGTCCTCACTGGGCCAGACAGTGCGCCCAGGGGTGGCCAGAGGGGCCTGGCTTTGGGGGTCCCTCCCATCCTCTGACTATAGGAGCTCCACCAGGTGGACACCCTGAGCCAGGGAGAAGGCTTACCCTAGAGGAAATGGCTGTGGTCGCTGTGGCCACAGGAGCCAGAGGCGGAAGGGGACCGAGAAAGGCTGGGCAGCTGGAGGGGGCCGGGAGGCCGGGCGTTACAGGGACTGATCTGACTGGAATGTTTCCTAGATGCGCAGTGGTGGTACAGAGAGAGGGAGAAGCTGGATGTTGATGATGCGGGGTTTGTCTGTCTCCAAAGCTGCTGCTGGTCCTGCTACACTCCACTGTAGACATTTCCCCAGACGGGGACATCACGGCAGGACCTACTGTGTGCCAGGACTGTTCCTTGTTCCCCAACAGGATGGAGTCCACATTGTTCATGTCTCCAGGCAGCCTCCCAGCTGCCGTCTGTCCCTGGGTTGTGTCTCCTGGGGCACCAGCCTGCCCTGGGGTGGGGGCAGGCAGTAGCTGCAATGATGGCCCCACTAGCTGCGGTGTGGCCTCCATGGCCTCCTCATGGGCCCACGATCCTTGCAGGCCTCGGTGGCCCATCTGGTGCACAGACTTGCTGAGCGTTGGGCCTCAGCTTCCTCCTTGACTCTTGTTCGGGAGAGTGGAACGAGCTGACCACAGGCCTTGCGTGCACGGCGTGGGGGAGGAGCTCCAACAGGGCAGCCCCGACCTCGAGAGGGAGATGAGTGACACAGGCTCTCTGTGCCTCCGCTTCCCGTCTGCAAATGAGGGATAATCATAATGTTCACCTTGGTAGGTTGTACGAAGAGTAAGACAGTTGGTACGTGTAAAATACCTAGCACAAGTCTGGACACCCAGTGAGCACACATGTGTTGTTCTTATTTGGCAAATGTTTATATTTATTGTGCTAAGCTGAGCATGCAGCAATGATCACGACAAAGGCCCTGACGTTGGGATTCTGGAGCTCACAAGGAAGGCAGACGCCTTAGTATGTGCCTTTGGTTCAGTTTAACAAGTGTGGGGATGGGGACGCCCAAGGGGGCATGGGAGTCCACGGGAGGGACACCTCACCTAGGAGGTAAAGAGGGAAGGCTTCCTGGAGGAGGTGGTGTCCCAGCTGGAACCTGAAAGAGGAGTACGAGTTAGGTGGGAAGGGAGGAATGATGGTCTGGGTCACCTATCTTTTAAATACATTTGTAAAGGCTCTAATGAAAAAAAATCGCATTCAGTGGGCGATAGTACGAGCAAGGCCAGACCGTGTCAAAGGCAGCTGGTTCACATTTCCGTTGCAAAGTCACGTCACCTCTCTGCGATGGCTGACATGGGAGTGCCTGGCACGGGATAGATGTCGAGTGTGGGGGTTAATGGCATGGAGGAGACCTTTCCCCACCCCCACCCCTCCATCCCCCTTGCAGGTGTGTTTGCACCTTGGTAGCAGCAACCTCCCGAGATGCTTTCTGCCCTGTTGGTGTTGGGGCCTGGCAGGAGGGGAGAACAGAAAGGCAGGTGGGCAAAGGGAATCAGAGAAAGGTAAAGCTGTGGTCCGGATGCCACAAGAGTTCACTCCAGCTCACCTGCGTGTCCACTGGGGGTCACCAAAGCTCTGCCCATCGTGGTGTCTCAGACCCGGGCTGGTGGACACTTGTCACCCACACTGCTCTGAGCACCTCCAGAGGGGAGAGAGCGTGGTGGAAGAGCATGGGGAAGTGCACCCGGACCTGGGAGGTGGTGGCCAGCACTAAGGAACCCCCAGCGATGTGTGGGGGCTCCAGGTGACGATGTGTGTTGTTCCTCTTCCCACACAGCTACAGCCTCCGCCTGGCGTCCCGATGCCCTCCGCCAGCAGCTCCGTACATCACCCGGCAGTACAGGAAAGTCAAGGCCCCGGCTGCAGCCCAGTTCCAGGGACCCTTCTTCAAAGAGTAGACGCTCCGCCTGCTCCCTGACAGGTATGAGCCAGGATGGAGCAGCCTCTGGCACCGTGGGGTGGGTGCGGGGGCTGAGGGAGGGGGGCTGGGCTTGAGTCCTGGGTGGGAGGGAAGGAGAGCAAGGGTGGGCCTGGTCACTTATGTGTGCCAGGCATGGCGCGGGGCCTCCCTGCAGGAGCGGGCTTGGCTGAGAGCACAGATTCTGGGCCACCTGGGTCCACATCCCAGCTCTGTCACTGGCTGCGGGACTTCAAGCAAGTTACTCCCTCTGAGCCTCAATTTCCACATTTATAAAATGGGCACTACAGTAGTACCTACTTGTTGAGATGATCGTGAGAGTTACAAGTGTCAGATGTGCAAAGCACCTAGAACAGTGCCTGCCCCATGGTGAGCACCAGATGAGGATTAGCTCTCGTTGTAATAGTTACGATAGTAACGTTACTATTGTAATAGTAACGGTAATGATAACAATAGTAATTATACTTAATACTCAATTGAGACCTTCAGAGGCTTTCAGCCCAGAGAATATTGTGGAGTTCCTATTCCCGCATGTATCTGAAGGTAAAAATAATACAGGTTGTATATCCCTATCCTCAAATCTGAAATCCAAATGCTCCAAAATTTGAAACTTTTTGAGCGCCAACATGATGCTAAAAGGAAATGCTATATTGACGCATTTCAGATTTTGGATTCTAGGATTAGGGATGCTGAATCAGTGGGTAATGCAAGTATTCCGAAATCCCAAAATATCTGAAATCTGAAACACTTCCGGTCCCAAGCATTTGAGGGACTACTTCAGGGATACTCAACCTGTACTAAAATACAAAGTTTACTTTATGTTGAACCAAAATCATCTCTTCCTAGGTTTTCTGTTGGTAAAAACCTGGAATCATTCTAAATTTTCTGATGGTAACAACACGGAAGGCAGACTTCCCACTTTTGGAGCTCCTGGGCTCTGCTAGTGACCCCCAAGCAGGCTGGGCCTCCCTGTTGGCAACACAGCGCAGTCGCATTTGTTGTGTCCCCGAGGCCAGCGTCCCAAAGCATGATGGGAGGACTCGTGCATCAGAAGATCTGGGGCACCGTTATCGATACAGACCTGGGGTGTCCCTCCCAGATGTACAGAACAAGCATCCTGGTGGGCGTGGCCTGGGAACCTGAATTAGCAGGTGGCCCTGTGGTTCTGGGACACACGGTCGGGGATGCCTGCTTAACCTAGGCCAGGGGTTAGGCCACTAGCCAGGGTCGTTTGGAATGAGAATTCGTTGTTTAAGCCAAGAATGGGCTGAATTCTGAAACTTTGGGGATTTTTGTGTTATACCAGGAAGCAAAGACTCTCTTCTTCCCTTCTGCCTGCCCTCCCACCACAAGACCTCGCTCACTTCTCCCTTTCTTAAGCAGCTGGGGTTTCCGGCTTGGCTTTATTCCTCTGGGGGTGGGGAGGGGCATAACAGTAAAATCTACCTTCCCCAGAGAGCCTGTTGTCTGCAGCTGGCACTGAGCCCGTCACTCTGGAGCCAGCTGCTCCCCGACAGGGGACTTGACCCTGAGCCGGAATCGTGCGAAACGAAGTTGAAATGGATCCAAGATAGCACAGGGCTGGGAGGCCCCGGAGATGAACCCTCTCCTCCTCCCATTTTATAGATGGAAAAATTGAGGCCTTGAGGGCAGAGACTTGGCTACAGTCTTCTGGAAAATGGGAGGCAGTGCCGGAGGAGCAGTTGCTGACTCGGGGTCTCATTCCTGTCCTGGGATCCTCCCCGTGGCGGACGCTGCTGCGTGAACCTCCGTGCTGATGGGTGCTCCGGGCGTGGCTTCCACCCCAGGGCAGGCTCTCTGCAGCCTGCGGGAGAGCCGGGTGCCACCGGGCTGGCTTCGCGACAGGCTCGGCGGTTTCTGTCTGTGGCCGCTGCGGTCTCAGCGAGGACGACGCCGTGCTATGGGCAGCATTTGCCACACCTTCACGATCCAGGCTCTCCCCAGGGCCAGGCGCCATCCCAGACGGCTGCACTCTTCTTCCTTCTTCTCAGACATGTGCAGCTCCCTGGTCCAAGCGCTCAGACCAATAGAGGCTGAATGAACTTTGCACCTACAACCAACAGCCTCTCTTCGCTCATCTACGATGAATGTTCTAAACTGAACGGTTTAATTTCTAAGTGACTGAAACTCGCTCCCTAAAATCTTATTTAACTTTTTTCTGTTTTTTAAATTTGTATTTACACGAAGCATGTGCTACTTATTTTATTTTTAAGGATTTTTTTTTTTTTTAATCATCTTACATTGTTTGCCTTTGCCAGCTCAGGCTGCCATAACAGAATGCCACTGACTGGGTGGCTTCAACGTTTATCAGAAATTTATTTCCTGACAGTTCTCGAGGCTGGAAGTCCCAGAGAATGCATGGTTGAGTCCTGGTGAGGGCCCATGTTCTGGCTTGCGGACAGCCACTTTTTTGCTGTGTCCTCACGTGGTGGCCGTGGGGGAGGGACAGCAAGCTCTCTGGTGTCTCAGAAGCCCACTAATCTCTCATGAGGGCCCCTTCCTGGTGACCTCATCTAACCCTAATTACCTCCAAATACCATTACACTGGGGGTTAGGGCTTCCGTATGTGGATTTTAGGGGACACAACTCAGTCTATAGCACTAACAGCTCCAGGAGATTTTTTTTTTTTTTTTTTTTTTTTTTTTTTTTTTGAGACAGAGTCTCACTTTGTTGTCCAGGCTTGAGTGAGTGCCGTGGTGTCAGCCTAGCTCACAGCAACCTCAAACTCCTGGGCTCAAGCGATCCTTCTGCCTCAGCCTCCCGAGTAGCTGGGACTACAGGCATGCGCCACCATGCCCGGCTAATTTTTTATATATATATCAGTTGGCCAATTAATTTCTTTCTATTTATAGTAGAGACGGGGTCTCGCTCTTGCTCAGGCTGGTTTTGAACTCCTGACCTTGAGCAATCCGCCCGCCTCGGCCTCCCAGAGAGCTAGGATTACAGGCGTGAGCCACCTCGCCCGGCCATCCATGAGATTTTTTAAAATGCCATGACAAAGAATTTGAGCACAGGAAGGTATGTGCAGATCAACACCCTCATTTTACAGGGAGGGAAACTGAGGCCCAGAGGGGCACGTGGCAGAGCTGGCATCAAAGCTCTGGTCTTCTGACTTGCAGGGTGGATGCTGGACTTGAAGTGGGCTGTGCCCCCTTCGTGCAGAATCACACGTGCACGTGGGTCTCGTTCAGAGATGAGGATGGCACTCTCGGAGGACCCGTGAGCGGGGCTGCCTCGCTCCTGCTGCCCTTCCCGGATCGGAAGCTCCGTAACTGTGTGCTGGATGGGCCGAATGGAGCAAGGCGTGGACACAGGAGCTTGGTTTCCTCCTGTCCCTGCCTGCCACTAGCCTTTGCACCCCCCTTTCCTGTGTCTCAGGAGCAGCCAGAGCTTCTGTTCACGTTCAGGCGTAGGAAAGTGCCACCTGCCCAGTGCGGTGTGAGGCTCCCTGTGCACATCCTGTCTCACTCCACCCTCGGGGCCAGCGGGCTTCTCCCGGGTAGCTGAGAGGGGAGGTCTAGGGAGGGGACCAGCGCCTCGCACGTTCCCAGCCACTGTCACTGTCCTCGTCTTGGCTGTTGCTGCTCCTTGGCCAAGACTGGCCAGCCTTGAGCCCTCTGTGTCAGGCATTCTGACGCTGGCCCTGTCCTGCTGTCCTGGGAGGGGGGTGGGTAGAGGCCCCCATCTTCCTCGTGTGAGAGCTCCCCTCCCCCTCAGGCCCAGCCCCTGCTGCGGTGGCCCCTGCAGAGGGCTGCCCCCTTGGTGGGGGACTGGCAGGATGGTTCCCTTAACGAGTCCACGAGCCTTCAGGAAACCCACACTTGCTGGCCACGGCAGGCCGGGGGAGTGTGGCTGCTCCAAGATGGGCCCTGGCTCGGCTTTCTTCCCTCCCCCTGCTCCTGGGCCCGTCTGTGTCATAAGAAGGTGTTCGCGGGGGCAGGAAGCTCCCTCTCTCGAAGGCGCCCTCTCCACAGCAGGGCGAGCAGCTCCTTCCAGTGCCCTCAGGAGGTTTCAGCAGGTTGGAATTAACAGAGCCAAGTGGTTAGGTGTGGTTTCTGGAGCTACACCTTCAGTGGGTCCTCCACCCTCTGTGTTTCTAGTCACTCATCTGTGAAATGGGTTGACAATGATAGTACCTCTCTCATGGGTACATGAAAAGCCCTTAGGAAGGTGCCTGGTGTGCAGTAAGCCTTCCATAAACCAGAGCTGCTATTACTGTTATTGAATTATTATTAGCAATAATAATAATAATAATAATAATTTTTAGTAATAGTACTGGTGACCTGTAGAGAGAACTGTACCCCTGAACTTGGCCCAGCAAGTTCAGTGCAACACAGCAAACGTTACTGATCGCTCACCCACATGCCCAGCTCTGTGCCATAGTTTCCGTGGAGGACGGGTGTGGGCAGAGCCACCCCTCCTGACGGGAAGAACATGCATCCTCTGGAGTGAGCTTGACCCAGCCAGAGTCTCGCCTCTGTTGTCCGTCACCATCGGCTGACTTGGAAAAGTTACTTCTCCTCTCCGAGCCTCCATTTCTTCCATGTAAAATGAGGATGGGTGTTGCCTGCCCCGAGAACGGGTTGCGCTGGAGAACGGGCAGTGTTGACTGACATTGGGCCCCGCAGTGCCACGGCCGGGGACACACTCGGCAGAAATATGAGCCCACACGTACCAGAAAACCTGTACAAGAATGCTCATGCCTTGTATGTGCACACCCTAGCACCCAGCATGTGCACTCGGCAGACATGTGTGCATATGTTCGTCATACGTGTATTCTAGACACATACAAGAATGTTCTAGCAGCATTGCTCACATGGCCCCAAACTGGAGACGACCAGCTGTGCACTAGGGGTGGACTAGGTGGATGAATGCGGCACATCCTGCGAGAGAATACCATGCAACCGGACGGCTGGGAGAGCTGTAGCCACCTGCCAAGGGTGGAGGAATCTCACAAATGCGCCACAAGGAAGAAGCCAGACACGGAACATGTGCTGCACTGATTCTGTTTATTTAAGTCAAAAAATGGGCAAACTATACTGTGGTGGTAGAGGTCAGGATAGTGGCTGTTCTGGTGGGTTAGTGTATCGTAAAGGGGGGCCCGTGGGTGCCGGTGGCCAGGTGTGTGCACTGTGAAACCCACCAAGCTGGGCTTTCTGCCGTGGGTGTGGTGGACATCACGAAACAGTTTTGTTAAAAACTTCAGAGGGACACTGCATGAAAGCCCACGGTGGGCACTGAATATGTGGTTGCCATTATTTTTCTTTTCTTTTTCTCCCCAGCACCTGAAGTGACCTGGAATCAGTGAAGCCAAAGGGACTGCAGTCTGCCCCGCAGGGAGTAGTGACCTGTCCCCGTTGTGTGCGCCGCAAGAGAGGGGGAGTGCGTGTGCGCGTGTGGGTGCGCGAGTGGTCTTCAAGCAAGGGCCCTGACCTGGGGAGGCAGGAAGGCGGCCGACTCCACGCCGCCCTCTGGGATGATACTCGGAGGAGGCAGGCCTGGCGCCGAGTCCCGCAGCTCAGCCTTCCTGCTGGGGCGGGGCCTCTCCTACTATGCAATTTTCCAAGAGCTCCTTGACCCTGGTTTTTGCTTCTCGAATTATCTGTTGCCATTTTGGGGGACTTTGGTCCAGTCTGAGGAAGGCCTTGAGGAGGAGGTCAAGTTCCCTTTCAGTACCACCCCTTTCCCTCGCCTCCCGTCTCCCCACAACACCTCTGGGAATCAATAACATACAGACGCCTTGAGACACGAGCCTGAGCCCTGCCCGTGGCCTCAGCACTTGGAAACCCCCTTCCTTGCCTGAGCAATTGAGCTGCTGGCTCTCGAGTCGCTTCCAGATTTGAAATTCTCATCAGTCCATTGCTCTCAAGTCTCTGCAGAAAACGCCCAAAGCAGGTGCCCCTGGGAGAAAGACCTCGTCCCCACTGACACACCGTTCCCTCCCTCGGGAGGGGCGGTGGATGGGGCCTCACTGGGTGGGACCGTCACACCTTCCGTGTCTGAGCTCCTCAGATTCGCTGCAAAGGGAAACAAACAAATTGGGAAATGAAAAAAAAAAATGGAAGGATTAAAAAGCACGGGGAAGAAAAAGAGATTTCCAGAGGCTGTAAATGGCCTGCCAGGGGCTGCCGGGGTGGACCCCTGCTCTCGGGGGGTCAGTCCACGTCTTGGAGAAACACATGAGCTGAGCTTGGAGTTTGGACCCAGCTCAGCCAGGTGGTTGGGTTTTGTGCCTTCGGGGCAGACTCCAGACGAGGACATCTGAGACCACTTGGGTGCTGTGTTCTCAGCCCCGATCTCGGTCGTGGTGTGTCAGACCCAAAGTGGAAGGAGGGAAGGTTGGCGAGCGCGAGTTGTCACACAATAAAGGGATTTTCTTTTTCAGGGCTACTATGGTTGATCTTGCAACTCTGTAAATATGTACGTAAACACTTTTAAAAGCACGTATTTATGTCCCTGACTGTAAATGCCCCGTTTTTAAAGTTTTATAACTTGTGTTATTTAATTACTCAGTCTACTGGCAGCAGTATGGGGTCTGACAAGGGTCCGGGAGAAGGGTCTCGTGAGATCCTCACATGGGCAGAAAAATGCTGAGCATTGGCCGGAGTCACGGTTTTCCTATTTCCAACTAAAAACCGTTGTTTGCTTTTAATTTTTTATGAACTGGAGTCCTTTTGCCCGCTCCTGCAATTAACCCTCACGAGCATGAAGAGCTGTGGCTGCCCCCACCCTCTCGATACAGTTTTGTCGCGTAAATGTCCACGTCCATGAACCATTCCCCATCAGCAGGGAGGAAACGCAAACCCAAAGCCTCGAGAGGCACCTTCAGCCCACGGCGAATTCTGGGAAATGTGGTTGAGCCCTTGGGGGAGATTCTTTTTGCCGCATGTGCAAATGTGCTGGTCACCTTTCGACACTCCCACGCTGTCAGGAAAACTGTTCCAATGGTGTGTGTGTGGGGGGGTGGTCAGCGATGGTCTCAAGTGTGGGTGTGGGGCGAGGAGGAAGACAGCTCTGTCTCTGCCATGTGAAGAAAACGGACAATAAACGTGTGAAGAGCCATCGTGAGGAGCAGGTGTGGGGTGATCATTTTGGTCTCTGCGCCTTGTCTTCCGTGCGGGGGATTGCTGTGGTGGCGGGGTGGCGGTGGGGCGGGGGTCCCTGAGTGCTCCATGCCAGCAGCGGGAGGAGCCCAGGGCCTCGAGGAAACACGCCAGGGAACATCTCACCTGGTGAGCAAGGCTGCTTGGCCCCCCACTCACCCTTCCAGCCGCCAGCCAGTAAGTCAGGCCATCCTGCTAAGACCGGAAAGGCCTCCCACGATTGCAAATATATTCTTGTCTTTAAACAGCATTATTGAGGTCTAATCCACACAGGACCATTTCCCTACTGAGGTGTACATATCAGTGGTCTTTAATATATTCACGGTTGAGCAGCCGTCCTTGCAGTCAATATTAGAACATTTTCAACACCCCCAAAAGAAACCCCATACCCATTAGCAGTCACTCCCCAAGCCCCTCACCCTAGATAGACAACCACAAATCTACTTCCTGTCCCTACAGATCGTCCGTCTGGGTGTTTCATAGAGATGAGACTGTATCACACGTATCTTTTGTGACTGGCTTCTTACTGTTTGCAAGGTTCATCTAGGTTGAAGCATGTGTTGGTACTTCATTCCTTTTTAAGGCCAAATGTTCCCTTTTTTGTTGTTCTTGTTAAGACAGAGTCTCGCTTTGTTGCCCAGGATAGAGTGAGTGCCATGGCATCAGCCTAGCTCACAGCAACCTCAAACTGCTGGGCTCAAGTGATCCTCCTGCCTCAGCCTCCTGAGTAGCTGGGACTACAGGCATGTGCCACCATGCCCGGCTAATTTTTTGTATATATTTTTAGTTGGCCAATTAATTTCTTTCCATTTGTAGTAGAGACGGGGTCTCACTCTTGCTCAGGCTGGTTTGGAACTCCTGACCTCGAGCGATCCGCCCGGCTCAGCCTCCCAGAGTGCTAGGATTACAGGCGTGAGCCACCGCACCCGGCCCAAATGTTCCCTTTATGTTTTACTTGTCCATTCTTCAGCTGATTGACTTCGGGGTTGTTTCCTCTTTTTGGCTATTAGGAATAGTGCTGCTATGAACGATTGTGTAAAAGTCTCTGTGTGGACATAGGTCTTCTTGAGTGTATGGCTAGGACAGAATTGATGGGTCGTATGCTAACTCCTCAACATTTTGAGGAGCTGCCCAACTGTTTTCCAAAGTACCTAGACTATTTTGCATTGCCACCAGCAATACATAAGGGTTCCAGTTTCTCCACCTCCTTGTCAGCACTTGTTACTGTCTATTTCCGCTGTCCTACTGGATGTGAGTGTAAATAAATTCTTTGAAGAGCTAACCATGCCTCTGATCACATATCCCAGCAGAGTTAGATATCAGAGCCCCGGGGGATGGGGCGAGTACAGAGAATTCTAACGGGAACTGAGAGGCAAGCATGTCCTTGGGTTTGGGGTGGAAGGAGACCCCCAAATGGTCTTTGTCCACAGCCAACTATTGCAGAAGGGTAGAAAGAAGAGCCCAGAATTGTAAATACTTTCTTGAAAAAGGAGAAGATATGATGTGTTAGGGGTTCTCCAGAGAAACAACCAAAAGGAAATTTATATAGATATAATTTACATGTATATAAAAATATGATTTATTATGAGGAAGTGGCTCACACGATTATGAAGGCCAAGAAGTCCCACGTTCTGCCATCTGCAAGCTGGAGACAGGAAAGCCTGCAGTGAAATTCGGTCTGAGCCCAAATGCCTGGGAACCAGGGGAGCTGATGATATAATCCCAGTCCAAGGGCAGGAGAAGATGAGATGTTCCAGCTCAACAATGAGGCAGGAAAAGGGGGGCAAAATCCTCCTCCTCCTCCTCTTTGTTCTATTTAGGTCTTTCATGGGTTGAATGATGCCAGCCACACCGGGGAGGGAGGTCTACAGAGTCCACATATCAAAGAGTGAATCTCATCTGGAAACACCCCACAGACACAGCCAGAAACAACGCTTAATCTGGGCACCCCATGGCCCAGTGTCGAGTTGACAGGTAAAATTAACCGTCACACACAACTTCCCACTTTGGAGGAAGCTTGTCTAGGGAAAACAAGTAAACAAAGTAGACCCTTCCAGGGAGGTGCAATCCATGCCTTCAGCGCATCAGCGTGGGTTGGCCCTTAGTCTGGGCACACAGATGAATTCCACACAGTGGCGGGGATGGGGGGACAAGGAGGGGAAGAGTAGAGGGAGGAGAAAGTAGACAATTTCAGAGAATGAAAAGTGCTGGTGTCAAGGCCAGTCCTGGGTGTGTTGAGAGCATAGAGGAGGGATCCCAAATGCAGCCTTAGGCATCCGGGAGGGCTTCCTGGAGGAGGAGGGGGGGAGGATATAGGGGGCCCTTGCAGATCCTGATGAGGTCTCCTCACCTAATCGCCACATTAGGCCTGAGAATGACTCATGAAGGGAAGAGAAGTATTCTTAGTATTGCAAGTAGCCTGGAATTGAAATGAAAACAATAACGTCCATTTATGGCCTACTTTTCTGCTCCGTCACATACCCTCCCAACACGTAATTCCATCCCATTCCTCCAACAAGCGTCAAGGTGGGCAGGGCAGTCTCTTCTGCACAGGTGGAGCTCAGCGAGCCAGTGACTCACCTAGGTCACACCTGCTCAGCGTCAGCGGGGCCTGAGCCAGCTTCCGACTGCAAGCCCAGGGCTGAATGACACCACTGCCACTTGCTGAGTGCTGGGACATGCCAGGCATTTCCTGTCATCTCACGGCCACCCAGCAGTGCTGGTATCTCGATGGCCATTTCACAGGTGAGAAGATCTGAGGCCCAGAGTGTTAAACGGTTTGGCCAGCGACAGGGCCACACAGCTGGTAGGTGTGAGCCAGGAATTGGACACAGGCCTTTTGGGTCCCAAGGGCCACGATATCCTACTCACCCATGCCTACCCCTCGCCGCTCCCTCTACCGCCCCCTGCAGGTGGAAACGTCACAGCACGGGTCATCTCCAATTAGAGGCACAGCAATCAGCTGCTGGGCTTTTCTTCTTCCCCAGATGGGTGGCCACTCGAGACACATGGGCTTGAAAGCACAGGCTTTGGAGCTCCAGCCCCAGGTTCAATCCCAGCTCTGCTCCTGACTGGCTGTGTGACCTCGGCTAGTCACTGGCCTCAGCCTGCTTCCTTGTTTGTACAGAGGTTGATAATCATATCCACCTTCCTATGTTTTAGTGAGGACATAATTAGCCACTACTGTGCCTCCTTGGGGTAAGTTAACACCTGTTTCTGGGATCAGCTGGTCTTATTGTTAAAAGAAAGATTCTTGGCCTCCACCCCCAAACTTGTTGAATCGGAATTGGTGGTAAGGGGGAGTTCTGGGCCACTTGTATTGTCCGCAAGCTCTGCATGTCCCCCAGGTTTAACGCCTGCTAAATCTGAGGATTATGGCCATAGCAGCGACTGAAAACAAGCATTCTGGCTTCAGCCAGGATGGGTGTTGCCATAGGCTCTGGGCTTTGCATTAAACAGCATCTCTGGTTGTCCTTTGGGCATCCCACTGGGTCATTACTAAGAAAGGGGAGACTGGCTCCCAAAATGCACACTTTCCAGGTGCTTCGCTGCCTGCTCAACCTGGCCACCTGCCTCCAGTGGAGAAACCTAAGAAGAGCATCGCTGGGACAGGGATCAGGAAAGAGGGAGCCCCCCCCCCCCAGACCTCGGTGGCAGCAGCACGCAAAATGAGAACAGCCTCGACTTCCTTGGGACAGGTTAGAGAGGGCCCAGTGGGGATCGCAATGGTGAATCTATGGTGAGGTCTGGGATTTAGCAAGTTGCCAAGGGACCAGGACTACACGCGTGTGTGTGCACACCCAGGGAACCAGAGTAGCCCACGCACACTGCCTACCTAACATGACGTCAGCCGTGGCAGGGAGGTCGGTGCATTTTCCTGGGCACTGTTCGTGGGAGCCTGGCAGAGGGGGACCCCGCAGGCAGCTCACCTGAGACTGTGCTGCTGCCTCTCACCAGCAGATGGGGGTCCTCCCTCAAGGTGAGTCCCAGGCAGGGGCAGGGCCAGTGGGTGGGTCAAGTGCTCCTGGTTAAGGCTGAAGACAAAAGGAGCCCTGGGGCCCCAGAGCTGCTCAGCTGGGCAGGTGGGACCCGTTTGCTGAGCTCTGTGCTCCCAAGAGGCAGGTTGGGATGCCCCTCGGATGGGAGGGGAGGGGAGGGAGGGTGCCATGGACTGGGGTGGGCTGTGCAGCTCCCTCTGACCCGATGGGTCCCCGGGGTGGGGGTCCTCTAGAAGTTCCAAATGCCCTGACAGCTTTGCCAGCCACGGCTCAGCTAAGACAGAACAGCTGGCCTCCGGCTATAGGAGGCCTGTGCCCAAGAGCGAGGCCTGGCCCAGAGCCTGCCCCTCTGTTCCCATGCGCTGGCGGGGGGGCAGGAGGGCACAGCCTGGGACGTCCAGCCCAGGAAAGTCAGCGCCTGCAGCCTGCCCCTGATGGATGGGGCGCAGAGCAAATCTCTCCCTGTCCTTCCTGTCTCAGGGCAGACAGTGAGCGCAGCTTTGCTGACAGGTTGAGGCTGGTCATGTGACTCACGTGTCAGTTGATTTCCGTGCAGGGTTTAGGGGAGGGGACCAGAGGCCAGTAAGAGTCAGACTTGCACAAATCTGAGACTGAGAGTCTCTTTACATTTTGCTCTCTAAACACCTGACGTGTGTCCCCGTAGTCCTGGTCCTGGCAGCTTAGGATGCTGTGTGTTTCTCTGGCTTGTGTGCACATCTCTGAATCCAACCATGTCATTCTGAAAACTCTCCAAAGTCTTCCCATGCTCTTAGATTAAAATACAACTCCCCTTTTAGCCTCACCTTGCACCCCTCCACCGCCTACCTTGCCCTCTCTGTTCCAGCCATAGCAGCCATCTTTCTGCTCCTAAACTAAATAAACTCTCATCTACCACACGGCCTTTGCGCGAACTAATTCCTCTGCTTGCAGTGACCTTCCCCCCAGTGGTGACATGGCTGTCAGCTTGAACGGCCTCTCCTCAGCATCCTTCCCTGACCACTCAGTCGGAAGTAGCCTCCCTCTCACCTCTGTCACTTGGACCTGCTAGTTTCTTATTCTTTGCACTTATCACTGCCTGAGATTTTCTTGTCTCTTGACTTCCCTAGAATGTCAGCCTGGTGAGAGCAGAGGGACCACCTCTGTCTGGTGCAGCGCTGCATCCTGGTGCCAATGACAGCACCCCCACACGGTAGTGGGTCCTCAGGGTGCGTTGAGAGGCCTCCCCAGGGGAATGCAGCCTCGGAGGATCCTTCGCCGAGTTGGGGGTCGAATGCAGCTGTGTGAAAACAGCTGGTTTGCAGCTTCCAAGCTGGGTGGAGCACTTGCCCAGTCTCAGCCACGGCCTGCCTCTGCGTGGGGGTCTCTCTGCAACCATCTTCAGGACTGGGGAGGAAAATGAGGGGGTTTTTACTTTAAATGTCATTGTTTCAGAGTAGGGTTGCCAGGTAGGTTCAGGATGCCCAGTTACATTTGAATTTCAGATAGTAAATAAGTTTTAAGGTATAAGTATGTCCCACATATTGCACAAGGCGTACTTATCCTAACAAATTTGCTGTTTACCTAAAATTCAAATGTAACTGGGGATCCTGTATTGCCGTTTACTCAGTCTGGCGACCTATTTGGAGGGCTACACCTCTCAGCGATGCCCTCTCTTCTGGGTCATCTTGGGGGCTCCAGCTGGTCACTCTGAGAGCACGTCAGCAGCCCTGGCCCTTGGCCCGGCAGCCGGGCAGCGGTTCCTCTGCTCTTCATAGCAGCTCATGCTTTGGCTGCGAAGGTCGCCAGATGTCAAGTGGGGCCCTGAGGACTCTAAAGAGTGTTCAAGTGGCTCTCAACGCCTGCCTACATCTTGTGATTATGGCTTTGACCTTCGCTTGATGCCTAAGATCAAAAAGATTTTTCTTTTTTTAATCAGCAGCCTCCCTTTCTTGCCATCTGATGTGAAGGTCGGCACGACACAGGGGCAGACAAATGGCCCTGTTTTGGCATCAGCTGGTAGGATGTCACAACATAACGTCATTCTTGGGCAAGGAAGGGCTCCTACAGCTGCCTCTTCCTGGGGCCATGGTGGCTGTGCGCTTCCAAACCGGCTGTCCTGGACAGTGTTGGCACTGTCCGTATCTGCCCTGTCTACCCAAGCACCATTCGGTGCTGCCAGCAGGACCAAAGCCCAGGGAGGAGGGAAAGCAGGAGCATGGACACACCCATGCTCACTTTGAGGCCCTGGGAAGGGCAGCCTGCACTGGGGGCCCCCCAACCCTCTGCGACGGCTCAGGCCTGGGTGGAGCCCAGCTCCTAATGAGCACATAACCCGCGTGCCCTGCCTCAGTGCTCAGGCACGGGGACATTTCTTATGTGACTGCTTAAACACCAAATCTTTTATTTTCTAATTAGTGTTTATCTTCTAATGTAGTGTTAGAAACCCAAAAAATACGGAGAAAAATCCCGTCACTGAAGGACTCTTTAGTGCAAAATCCTTGAGGTTTTTATGAAAACAAACATTAGCAACTGGCTGTGCCATCAACCTGCTGTGTGACCTCGAGAAGTTACTGAACCTCCCTGTGCCTCGGTTTTCTCATCTGTAAAGTGGGTGTGGTCGTAGGCCTGTCCTCATAGGGTTGTTGGGAAAATTAAGTTGAAACTCAGGAGCACTTAGTGGCTGGCTTTGGGAATGGACTGTTAGTTATGATGTTGTTCACACTGGCCTGGTAAACTTTAATACTATGGTCACCTCTGCATTCCCCCTAACGATGGTGGTGGGAGGGGCACATGATTAGCCAGCATTTAGGTTACCTCTGAGTTTTCACCGGGCACTGGGCATCCTGGTGCCCAGCTGCTCTCAGTACTTGCTGCGGACGTGGACTGGCTGTGTTGGTCCTTACTGCACACTCACCATGTGGCAAGCACTGGCTGAAGGGTTCACCTTACAGAAACCCCATGGAGGTGGGCTCTGTCGTTGCTCCTACATGCATGGAGGAGGAAACGGGCTTATGAGGCTGAACTCCGCTGAGCTCACACATGGTGGAGCAAGCCGCTGGCCTGCTCTCCAGGGCCAAGGTGGAAGATGCCCTGTGCACAAGTCTCCATGGCGCATCCTCCAGTTGCTGCAAATGTCCGCAACCCAAGGTGCTTCCCTGGCTTCCTGCGGCCCTGCAGCTTGCCTGATGCCAGCCTGGGTCCCCACGTTTGTCCCGTCTAAGTCAGGGGACACTGCAGGGCTCCTGCCTGGAGAGGGTGGGAGGGGCTTTGGGTGTGTCCAGGGCAGAGCCCCCCTGCAGGCTGGGGTCCCAGTGAACACCAGCTGTCCCGAGGCTCCCAGCTGGGTTCCACTGTCCTTTGGAAATCACATCTGTTCAGTGCAGCTACCTGGAGAGGGCTGTGTGCAGAGGCAGGTGTGCACAGTGGTCTCCTTCCGGTCTGTTTGACTTTAGTTTTGTATTTAGATCTTTAATGATGGACAATGTAATAATACAAAACCAAAGAGACTGACTTCTACTACTGGGCATTGCCCACTGTGCCGTCCTAAAGCAGAGGTCCGGAGGGAAAGGCTGTTCTCCAAGGACGGAGAAATGCCGGGCAACCCAAATTCAACGTGCTAGAAAGGGGCCAGTGATTTCTTAAGATGGGCCTTCCAGCCAGGTGTCCAGGTGGGCTTATCTGGCGCCAGCTCTGTGCGCATCTGCTGCCCCTCAAGGTCTAATAAGAAATCTCCTTGAGGTGCATATCCCCGTGAAGGCACCTGCAGGGGAGCGAGCGGCAGGAGGGGCCCGTGGTGTGGCTGAAAAGCTGTACCCTGCAAGGCCAAGGTCAGGTTTACTTGCTTATTCCAGCTTCCCCTCTCCCCCTTCCCGACACCCACACGCACCTACTGTTCCGGACGGAGCCTTCTCCACGCTCGTACCGACTGGGACACACGTGTGCTCCTCGCTGCACCTGCTGAGCCAGCGGCTGGGAGAGGACCCTAGTTTGACCTTTCCTGCCGACAAGGAGGAGCCTCGGCTGGGCACAGCTCCTCAGGGCTCCACCCCCTCCTCCTGACATGAGGCCTGTTCCCTGGTACGTCTCTTCTGAACACCGTCCCTCCACAGGTCCCCAGGGGATGTCAGTCCACGCAGGAGCAGCCGCAGTGGGTGGAGCCCTTGTCCTTAATAGGAGGAAGATATTTTACCCTGCAGAGTGTGAGGTTGTGTGCACAGGAAGAGAAGGATGTGCAGGCCAAGAAGGGGGTATCATTGTCCCCCAATACTTATGATGTTTTCCCCCAGTACAGGACTCTGGGTATGGCCTTGGGACAGAGCTAGGACCTGTGTCATAGAAGATGTAAGGGAACAGATTTGCTTCATGCAAGCTTGATTGCTTTTTATTTATTTATTTATTTGAGACAGAGTCTTGCTTTGTTGCCCAGGCTACAGTGAGTGCCGTGGCGTCAGCCTAGCTCACAGCAACCTCAAACTCCTGGGCTCAAGCAATCCTCCTGCCTCAGCCTCCCAAGTAGCTGGGACTACAGGCATGTGCCACCATGCTCGGCTGATTTTTTTCTATATATATTAGTTGGCCAATTAATTCTTTCTATTTATAGTAGAGACGGGGTCTTGCTCTTGCTCAGGCTGGTTTCGCGCTCCTGACCTTGAGCAATCCGCCAGCCTCGGCCCCCAAGAGTGCTAGGATTTCAGGCATGAGCCACCACGCCTGGCCTTGATTGCTTTTTAATTTAAAAGCATTTCAGGGAGAGGGCCTTTATGATGGGCTCGTTGACCTTGTCCATCCTCTCAGTGCCACGTTGAGGTCAGCACTATCGCATGGCCCACCCGTGACACAGGACAGCAAAGGCGCAAGGCCGGGGCCTGGCTGGCTGTGGGAGGCGGGGGGGGGGGGGGGGGACGTGGGGTTTGCGAGCAGGGCTGTTGGGCCTTACGCCCAGCAGTGGAGAGGGGCAAATGGCTACTTTGCATTTCTTTTTAGCCTTCCATGTTTTGTTTTGTTTTTCCTAAATTGGGCTCATTTAGCAAACACGTTTGTTGCAAATGTTTCTTCTATTTGGGATGCATTCAACCCTCTGCAAGTGAAAGGACCTCTTTGTGAGGGCGTGCGTGCATTCCCCATTGTGGACCAGCGAGAGGGGTTGGATGGCCGCGTGGTGGGCTGTGACGGGGCCGTGGCAGGGTCCCTTCTGAATCCAGGAGGAAACATGAGGCCCAGGGGGGCACTGTGGGGAGACTGTGTCCTGGATTTTCCTCCCCAGGCCTTCATAGATCTAAGGAGTTCCCTAGAGCTAAGAACCCCTGAAACCTGTCAGAGCAAGCTGGGTGACCACCGCCCTGGGGCTCTCCTGGACTGTCGTCTGTTTGGAAGGTGGTGGTGCTGCTCACACTGGTGGATGGGAGCACACAGGGCCAGCCATCCTCTGGCCCTGCCTGTGTGGAGCGAGGTGGCTGGTTTGTGCCTGCACCTGCTCATCACCCCTGTTGGAGGTGGCTATGTCCCTTACAGTTTCGGGTAGAGGTTTGGGGAGATTAGGCAGAGGTGGCAGAGGTGTGCTTTCGGCTGTGGAGCTGCCCCCACCACTGCAGTCCCCCATCCTGCCCCTGCTAAAACGGCGCTTGTTCTCGGCACTTGTTCCAGGCTTCCCATTTGTCTTGGCCCCGTTCTGTGACGCACTGGGCACGTGTCCATCAGCGAGCCCTCAGTGGATGGAAAGCAGTGGTGGATGGAGTGGTCTGTTCTTACAGGCACAAGAGCATCACCTGGTGTTAGAGTGGACGACTTCAGTCCTGGAGTATAGCAGTCTGCTTAGGTTGCCATGACAAAATACCTCACAGTTCTGGAGGCTGGAAGTACAAGATGAAGGTGTCAGCAGGGTTGGTTTCCACAGCTGCTGTCATCCTGGGGGACTCCCTTCCACCATCCTCCTGCGGATTCACGTCATAGCCTCTTGTGCGAGGACCTCAGAAGCAGGGTTTTCATGTGATCACCTTTCTTGGATTACTCCCTTGCTTTAGTGGATCCCACCTTCCAGGAGCTCCTGAAATGGATGCATGAGAAATGAAGTTGAAAATGTTTTTATTCTAATTTCATGCTTGTTTTATAACTTAGCTGGGCATAGAATTCTAGGTTGGAAATTATTATTTGGAGGATTTTGTTCTATCCTCTTTTAGCTTCCAGGGTTGTTGCCACCAAGAAATCTAGTTATTGCTGGATGCCATTCTGATTTTTATACTTGTGGTTTTTTTGTTTTTTTTTTTTCAGACAATTTTAGGATCTTCTTTTCATTCCTGAAATTCAGAGACTTCACAGTGTGACTAGGTACCGGTCCCTTTACCTTTGTTGTACATGGTGGGCACTCTGTTGGGATTCTGAAACTTTCTTATATTTCTTTGAACATTATGAAAAAAATGTTTCTTTTATTTTTTTCTGGAACTTCTATTAGTTAGATGTTTAGCTCCTGGGTTGACCTATTTTTAATGATTGTTTTCCTTGATCTTAGTTCTTTTGTTCTATAATTTTCTGTGAGACTTTCTCAATGTTAGACTCTAAGTCTTCTCTCTTTTCAAAATTGTATCATTTTTGATTTTTAAGAGTTCTATTTTGTTTATTTTCTGTATCAGCATCCCGTAATTTCATGGGTGCAAAATCATCTCTAACTCATTTTTTTGTAGTTATCATCTTTTTAATTTTTTTAATTTCAGGAAATTATGAGAGTACAAACATTTTGGTTACGTTTTATATCTTTGCCTCTCCCTAGCAAGGGTTAGAGGTATGCCCTTCCCCTCTACAATGCTCATCATGTCTTTAGTTGTGAGTTTACCCCCCCCCACCCCCTGGAGAATATTACTACCATGTGAGCACCATGGTATTAATCAGTACCAATTTGATGGTGAGTACTTGTGGAACCTATTCTTCTGAATAGGCCTTATATACAATAGATTGACTGTTTCTAGGGAGTTTTTTTTTTTTTTTTGAGCTTTTATTTAAATATTGTACAATTCTTTTGTATTCTGGGCACTGTTCTGGGTGGTTTTATTAGTAAATACTTATTTAATTCTCTGCCTCTTTCAAGGTAGGTACTATGAAGTGATCTGAAGTCATTTGTTCAAGTCCCATAGCTGGTAAATGGCAGAGCTGGGATTTGAACCCAGGCCTCTGGCTCTAGAGTCCATGCTCTTAGACACTATGGTTAGGAGCTACATGCTTTCTTCAGGGATCAGTTGGTCCTTGGATGTCTTGGAAATCAGAATGGCATACTTCAGGGAGGCACAAAACCTGGCTGGAAGCACCTCAGGTGCAAGGTTACACTTATCCATTGGTGAGCCTCTCACAGGATGTTTGGGTGGGGACCTAGACATTCAATGAGGACTACTATGTGTCAGCATCTATAGGTTTTCTCTCTGGGCTGATCAGTTCCCTCAGGAGAATCCTGGAAGGGGATCTATTGGGATGATAAAAGACTGGCTCCAGTATTCTGAGAGCTGAGTGGAGAAATACAATATCCAGACTTTTTCTTCATTTCCCTGTTTTCCCTGCAGCCCTAGCTCTTGCTTTTAGTTGTGCTTAGCATTCATGAGCTCAGGAACTTTCTGGCTCAACTGCTCTCTGGAGTGTACTTGCCATTTTTTGTCATATTACAGGGAAGAGTATGGACCATCTATGTGTTCCTTTCAGACTTTCAACCCGTCTTTCTATTTTTCAGCCCTCCCCCAACAACTACCTTCAGAAACACCTGCTACCTTCAATTCCTGAGCTTTCTGAATTTCCATGGTGTGGACTGCAGTGTCCTGTTGACTGCCTTCCAATCCCACCTGCCACCCCTACTGCAGGCACTCCACTTTCAGCTTTCTCTGCCTTAAACCAGTTATATCTTGGATATTGCCCTTCCAGTTCCCAAAGGTTGTTGATGTTTTTCATCTCTCTTCTCTTTGTTGTCCCAGTAGGTTTCTACCATTTTTTAAAAATTGTCATTGTATTGAAATTTTGGGAAGGGACTGATATAAATGCATATTTAATCTATCACATTTAAACTACTACTTTTAAAAGAAGGAAACACTTCATCCCTGTAACAATTCCAACCTAAACCTGTAGGTAAACGTGACTTAAGAAGGCACAACAGAAATGCAAAGCATTTGGGAAAGGTGGCTTTGCACAGGGCCTGGTATGTGATAGCAAGTCATATGTCGTCTCTATGAAGAAGGTGTCACTTCATGTTAGAAAAGCGTAAAAGAAGGATAAGGAATGACTCTGATCTGGGAGACATAAAAGACAAGACAAATGTGGATTAAGGAATTCTGCTTCTGCCAGGTTTTCCGTTTTCCAGCCAGGCCCTCTGGAAACCCGGCATAGGATGTAATAGATGTCTGCAGTCCTGTCTGCATGTGAAGTCAGTTTTTACGTGCTGTAGTTATTGAAACATATTTTCAGTCCAGAGGTACCTGGAGGATATAGAACCTGTCTGAGCTTGGAGACTACAGAGAGAATAATAGCCTCACAGTCTTTCAAAGGGTGAATATTGATTATGGGTAATAGACTCTGGCAATTTTGCCAGCTCAGCATCCATTTCCCCTTCCTAACAATCTCCTGAGGGTTTGAGGGATTACTTATTCCCCTGTGTGGGTGGGTTAGTCAGGACAAGTCAAGTCAGTTGTTTGCATTCTGTTTAGTTGCTGATGGGGCATGCCTTTCTTTACACAATCCTGTTACAGCCTGGGAGTAGGCAGGGGACCCAAGCTCTGCTACGCAGATGCCCTTTATTTGAGACTCTGAATTATGAGAGAGTCAGAGATTACACACAACCCGCTGGTTCTCCTATCAGATCAAACCCAGGCCCTGCGGCTGGAGCTTTGAATTCGCCTCTTCCCTGCCCCCAACACCACCCAGCTCCGGCCAGGCCAGGGTCCCACCGCCTACTTGGAGGGCTCACCGCCCAACCCATGCAATCCTCCCCACCTGTTAACCCTCCTCGCCCCGCCCCCTCCATCCGGGTCACACAAAACCCGCCCCCACCCCCCACAGCTGCACTTCCTCCGCAGGACCACCAGCGTCCACACCCTCGCCCTGGCAACGGCGTGGAGAGTGTGGCGGTGCCTCCAGCGTAGGCCTTGGCTCTGCGGTGACTTCGCCTCTTCGGAGAGGACTACAAGGCCGCGTGGCCCCTCCTCAGGTTCTCCAGCAGGCCTTGGCGGCCCAGCGTGGCCCACTGAGGCCCGAGACAGGCTGGCCCACGCGCGCCACTGACCCTCCAGAGTCGCGTCTCACCAGGAGGTGGCCCTGCCCCGGCTGCCCCCAACTCGCCCACCCCCGCAGGACAGTGCCCGCGGCTGCTGCAGACACCGCGCAGTAGGGCCGGCCTCGGCGCCCGGTGAGCCGCGACGGTTTTGTACCTGACCCCCTTTCCTGACAGCTGTCTGCCCGGCACCGTGTGTCCGGGCCCTCCCCTTCCCTTGTTATGGCTGCTGGGCGGCTCCTGGCCTCCTTCAAGCACACCGCTTTCGAGAAGCGCCCGCAGACGGACGACCCGTGCGGCCTGCACCTGCTCCGCGTTGTCCTCTTCACGCGTCTGCCTGGACCGCCTGGCCCTCCTGGGCCGAGCTGCCTTTCGCCTTGGTCGGCCCCTCCTCTGGTCGCCCCTGCAGTCCGCTCCTGGCTGGAAGGCCAGGGCCTGGCCTGCGGGGAGCCCTCCTGCCGAGTGGAAGGGAACAGGGGCCGGTCAAAGTTTCTGCTTGGCCACCGCCAACCTCCGCCTCCTGCGCGCCTCGCTCGCCAGGTGCAACCACCTTTTAAATTCCCAAGCACGGGCCAAAGAGATCAGGGCGGCCGGCGCCAGATCAAAGTCTACATCGACTGGGCCACCAACACCTTCATCAGCGCGCCCAGCTTTGGCAGCCTGGTGTCTCCGCAGGGCACAGACAGTGTGGTCCAGGCCGTCTCCAGGACCATCACGAGGACAATACAGGGGTGACGGCAGGCGGCACCCCGGTGACAAAGCTGCCAGTGGCCAGGCCCAGGCTCTGGGGAGCCGGCTGGCTGCGGCCTTGAGGACGCCTGCATCATGCGCATCGGTGGCGGTGGTGAGGAGGGGGCCGGCCACCTGAAGGCGACTGCCCTGCCCCTGGGGGCCAGGCCAGGAACGGGACTGGCGGGGGCCGCGGGGACAGACACCCAACCACAGTCAGCGGGACAGGGACTCTGGGAGCCTAGGCATCCCCTCAGCCTCCAGGGAGTCCTTGGTGAAGGCGTGATCCAGGCGGGAAGGCGGCAACGGGGAGCCGGGTGCCAACAGCAGGCTCCATACCCGGCCTCGGAGTTGAAAAAGGCAGCAGCCCGCAAGAGGCGCCACCCGGATGAGGCCTTTGACCATGAAGTCTCAGCCTTCTTCCCTGGAAGCCAACGTGGACTTCCTGTGCCTGCAGGAGGTGTTGGACAAGCAGGGGGCCACCGTGTTGAAAGACCAGCTGCATGGCCACTTTAAGTACATCCTGTACGACCTCGGGGTCTACAGCTGCCGAGGCTGCTCCAGCTTCAAGCGTCTCAACAACCGCCTCTTCTTTGCCAGCTGCTGCCCAGTTGTGGACGTGGCCTATCACTGTTACCCCAACGGGCGGAGCTCCGATGTCCTGGCCTCCAGGGGAGCTCTGTTTCTCAAGGTAGGAGGCCTCGGCCGGCCTGAGGACCACATGCCAGCCCTTCCCAGAGCCCTGTAGGGGGGCAGGCTGAGGCCCGGAGTCTTCACCTGGGGTGGGGGGCTGGAGTGGGAGGCTGACAGGAGGCCCCCGCTGGGGGACAAGGGAAACACAAACATAGGGACAAGAACCACAGCTCTGGGCACAGACAGACCAAGCTGGGTAATCTTGGGCCAGTTCCTCAGATCTCTGAGCCACCATTTCCCCATCTATAAAATGGGGACAGGGTGGGAGTGGACCAGAGTGGTGAGGCCTCTGACAGTGCAGGTGGCAATGGTGGCTGTGGCAGTGGTGGCAGTGATAAGAGGAGGAGGAAGGGGCCCTCTTGGTTCACAGGAAGCAGTGAGACTATTGCACAGTAAGTGCCATTGGCAGGCAGATGGGACTCCCAGGTCCCTGGGCCCATTCCCATGCCTGTGTCACTGAGGCCACCAGCTTCACTGGCCTGGACGCCCTTCCCTCCTGGCTGTCACGCAACTGCCATGCCAAGCTCTCTGCCCATCAGCCCATGGCTTCACTTCCATAGTCACTAATTAAAAGTGAATCATAGTTTAAAAAAAAAATTATGAGAGAGTGATGCAACACCAGAAAAAAAATGGTTGGCAGTCATGCGTCTCAGCTGTTACTCCCTAATCAGGTGTTGTGCCTTGTATGGCTTTTGCAGTACTGCTTCCAAGACCTTGAAGATGTCTTAGATGTACTTGTATCAATTCAGGTTTTTGTTGCAAGCTACAATATTGACTAGTGGATTTCTTAAGTAAGAAAAAGGAATTTAGTGCAAGGATATGGAGACCAGGAATTGGTGGGAGGCTGAAGGACCAAACTTAAAATATAGGCATGGACTAAAGATACTCTGGAGCATTAAGAAGTAGGAAGCATGAAAATCATATTTTAGTAGAAACAGTCCACCAGAACTAACTTGTAGCTGCTAATACATGCTACTATGTCATTAAACTACCTGCCATAGCTACCCTGGAATTATTCCTAGTTGTCCCTTTGTCTCTACCACTCGCTCCAGATTCAAAGTCTCAGTGGGGAGAGTGTGATTTGCCAAGACTGGGGTCATGTGCTCTCCCAATGATTTTTGGATTCTAGGCAGCCAAAAGGGGGCAAGCCCACCATACTGACGATTTCCGTTTCAGGTTTCCCTGCCTTCATATGGGTTCTGCAAATTCCCAATTTCTTTCTAATAAATTCTCTTCATTTGCTAGCCAGAATGCTGTGTCTTGTTAACTGAGAAGAAAAAATGGCCAGGTTCATAAATTTGGAAAGGAGAACTCTATTTCTCATAAAGGGCCTGTAACTGGCCATTCCAACGGCTGGGAAGCAGAGCTGTGGCCAGAAGCCAGAAACACATGTTCCGAGGGAGGGACAATGGAACAGGAGTTTATGCTGAGCAGGGCGGCCACATATACATATTTAACAAGCTATAGGAGAAGTCATGAATATTTATGAAAGAAACGTGTGTGCACAATTGAGCTTTATGCCCCTTTATGGGGCCCATGTTCAGAAAATGGCAGCCCTCTGGTGTCAAAAGGTGAAGCGAGGGCACAAAAACCCTCTCTGTGTATGCTCTGTAGACTGGTTAAAACCTTCCATGGTGGTTGGTGGTCTCTCAGCAGGAATGAATGCTGGTTAGTTGTGCTGAAACCACTGATGGGGAGGGGTAGATAAAGAGGTCGGTTTCTGTTTATCCCTTAAGGAAAAAAACCTGATTGCTGTCAGCAGGGGAGGGGGTATAGCGAGGCATGTCTGACCTCCCATCCCATCATGGCTGGGAGCCTAGTTTTAAGGTTTCTCTGTAGTCCCCTTGGCTGAGAGAGGGTTCATTCAGTCAGCAGGGGTCTTAGGATCTTATTTTAGTTCATGGTCTTATACCTAAAGATCTCTAACTGAGGTATGTCTCATTGTTCCCATCTGAACTCGGTTTATTGGCACATCTTAGAACTGTGGGGATCTTGAGTTGTAGACTCCACATCTGTCCCTGTCACCTCAGTTTGATTATAATGCTTAGGGAGAGTAAATAACCTGTGTGTCTTTTGCTGAGAGCAGTTTATTGAGGACTGGCGACAAAGTGCATTTCCCATGTTCTTGGCCCGGGAGCTGGCTGACTGCGCTGAAGTGTGAGTGTTGAGCAGAAGCGCGTCAGTGCTTGGATGTGGGCCTGTGAACTGAGTTGGTGTGGCCAGTCCATTCTCATCTGGCACATTCAGGCTTGACTACTTTTCTCCGAAGAGTCATTATTGTGGGGGTGGGGAGGAAGTTTCATGTGAAAATGAACACGAAACCACTTTGCCCACTGCTATGATTTGGTTAAGGAGATTGAACCAGCTCTGGGGGGCCAGAACTCGCTGCAGCTGTATGTAAAGTGTTCTTGTGCATGAGCATGTGTGCTCACTTTTTGGAGGAGAGAGTCTCATGGTTTTCAGGAACCAGTAGGGGTCCAATACCCCCCAAAATTGAGTCATTAACGTGTGTCATGAATCTGAGCTTCTTAAAGATGACCTCTAAGATAGTGGTGATGGTTGTATAACTCTGAATTTAATAAGAAACCATTGAATTCTACACTTTAAATGGTTGACTTCTATAGCATATGAATAACATCTCAAAAAAGTTATTAAAAACTAACTTCTGAATATGCGATATGGTTTGGATGTTTGTCCCCTCCAGATCTCGTGTTGAAATTTGATCCCCAGGGTTGGCGGTGGGGCCTAGTGGGAGGTGTTTGGGTGGGTTGTGGGGGCAAATCCCTTATGAATGGCTTGGTGCCTTCCCCAAGGTAATGAGTGAGTTCCCTGTAAGTTCTCCCGAGATCTGATTGTTAAAAAGAGACTGGCCCCTCCTCTTGCCCCCTCTCTTGCTCCCTGTCTTGCCCTGTGACACACCTGCTCCCCCTTCACCTTCTGCCTTAATTGGAAGCTCCCTGGTGCCATGCTTCCTGCAGCCTGCAGCACTGTAAGCCCAATAAACCCCTTTTCTCTATAAATTACCCAGCCTCAGCTATTTCCTGTACAGCAGTGCAAAACTGGCTGAGACAGTTTTGAGCTGAGGACTGCCTTAACAATGGGCTCACCTTGGGCCCTCAATGCATTTGGGTAATATTGAGCTTGTTTTTATATAATGTTTGGCTCTAGGTACACCCAAATATAGTAATTTTGTGTTGCTTCTAAGTGAGCTGTTTGGCTTCTAATTCTGCACTGAGGACCATGTTTAATCTATGGTGAGTAAAGTGCTGACTTCATTCATGGCACTGCGAATGGGTGGTAGTTCTGGTAATGGCTGAGGACACGGGCACGGTGGAAATTTGTGAGTTCCCTCCCTTTAATGGCCCTGGTTCTCTCGAGCTGGTATTTGGCACCCTGTTAAGTGATCAGGACTCTTGAGATATTTTGGGTTATTTGGGTGGATGTGCTTAGTAGCAATGTTGGGACTCATGCACTAACACTGAGGCAAAAACAATGAAAACTAACGTGACCCGCCTGGAGTCTGGGGTCCTGTGGAACACATAAGGCATTAAGCAAAAAGAGCTCGAATCTGCCTTGCACGCAGCCATCAGAATGCAAATCTGACCGTGTCCTGTTCACGGCTGGTTCTTGGAGGGCTTCCCATCATGGTGCAGGGTCTGAGTCTGTCACCATGGCCTGGGTGGCCCTCTGACCCCAGCCCATTGCTCTCTTCCCACGTGCTTCATGCACCTTACCCTCCCTGCTCTACTCTGCCGGTTTTCATCTTTGACCATTTGCTCACACCGGATACTCTGCTCAGGACCCCTCCCTTCCACCTCTTCTTTTTCACTCTGCGAAAGTTCCTCTGCCGTTGTCTCTCCCAGGGGTCCTCCTGTGGCCCTGCAGAGTGGCTTAGGTGTCCTGCCCCCAGCTTCCCGCCATCACTTCTCTTGCCACCCTGTGTTATTTGTGATGCCACTCCCCAGCACGCTCACTGTTGGACTGAGTTCTGTGACGTCGGGGACCTTACCTGATCACCGGAGCCTCGGTGCCATGCAAATGAGACATGTTGGTTGGCCGGGCAGGAGACTTGGAAGGTGCAGGGCCCTGGGTTACTTATACACAACTGCAGCTGCTGCCTTCCTGGGTTGCAGAGATAAATGAGAGCCAGGGCTGCCTGGAGAATGGGAAGGGGGCTCCGCTGCCCCACCGGACTGGAACTCTAGAGAACAGCTGCCTCCAGATTCGGAATTCTAGGGCTGCATTTGTTTCCTGCACTAACAAATTACCATCAACTAGAGGGCTTAAAGCAACAGAAATTTATTCCCTCACAGTTCTGGAGGTGCCAGCAGCGCTGTGCTTTCCCTGAAGGCTCTCAAGGAGGATCATTCTTTGTCCTTCCTTGTTCTTGCGGCGATCCTTGGTGTCCCGTGGCCTGCGGAATGTGTCTCCAGTCTCTGCCGCCATTTTCATGTGGCTTTTCCCTGCATGTGTCTGTGTCCAGGTTTCCTCCTCCTCATATGGGCACCAGCAATTGGATTAGCACCGAATTCTAACCTGATTATGTCTTCAAAGACACTGTTTCCAAATAAGGTCCCATTCCCAGGTGCTGGGTGGACCTGAATTTTGGGGGACAACGTTCAACTCAGGCTCTGAGCTAGTCCCTCCGACATCACCTCACTGAAGAGCTCGTGCCTCCTCTCATGTGCCCACTCTGTAAGCCTGGAAGTCACTCTTGATATTCTTTCGTCACCTCCTTTATCCTATCCTTGAAACAGCTCCCATCTACGTCTGTCTTTCCAGTCCTTCGCGACCACCCCGGCCCCAGCTGCCGTCGCTGGAATGACCTTCCCCACCTCCCCCAGCTGCCCTGCAGTGGCCCCTCTCTTCCTTCTACAGCCAGGGATATCTCTTTGAAACTGGAATCGGGACACAACTTGGATTAAACCCTTCCAAAGCCTGCCCATCGTGCATAAGAGAAAGCCCCAAGGACTTATGGCCCGTGAGGCTCCAGTGGTCTAGCCGCTGCCTTCTGTCCCCATGTCACCTCCCGCTGCTGCCTCTGGCTGTGCTCCAGCTGTCCCTAGAACACACTTGCGTGTCCTTTCCTCAGCACGTGCCCTGCCTGTCCTCCCCACCCCCACTCCTGCCTGGCGACCCGCTGATTTACCCATGAGGTCGGTACTTGCTTTTGTGTCACTTTCTCGATGTAAACACTTCTCTGACCTCTTAGTTTAAGTAGGGGGTCCCCCTATCGATCTCATCATACCCTTTGTGGGTATCATGGCACTTGTCCCTTGCACTTACGCTTCTGTGATTGCCTGTTTAATCTCTATGCCCAACCTGTCAGGCTCTGAGCTCCATGAGGGCATGGGTCATCTCATCCACGGCTGTGTCCCTTGTACCTTGAACACCTGGCACAGAGCAGGGGCTCGAGTGTTTGGATGAATTCATCTTGGCCATTGCTTCCCCCTCCCCCCAGTTAATGGTTCATCCATTAGATATGCCAGTGCTGCCATGTGCCTGGCCTTGTGCAAGGCCCGGGGAAAACGGAGGTGCACCCAACCTTTCTGTGCTGTGTCTGGGTCCTCCCTTTTTATATAATATAATACACACTGTCCAGTGGCTGGTTGGAAGCAGGTCTCATGTGCTACAAAAGAATGAGCATTGGACATGCGTCCTTGTGGCTATAGGACACAGAACCTAATTTCCCGTAGTGGTTTAGGCTCTTCTTCCTGCTTGACCCTAGCACATCTGAGACTTCTCATCCCCTTAGGGGCAAATCCAGGAGGAGCAGCTGTGACCCCAGGGGCCACCTCCTAGAATCCTGGCATTATCGAGTTGCTCTTCTCAGGGCTGGCATTGGATTAGAAGTGTTGTGTGCTTATTTTATTCAGACCCTGCTGAAAGGAACTGAGTATTTTCTAGGTAAGAGGTTGAGGCCTGCAAAGGTTGCTGAGTTTGACACTGAGTGGCCCATCCCAGGCTGGCCAAGGACTTGGACTTTGGAGGTAATGTTCCTAACCGCTCTGCTGTTGCTGCTGGGTTCTGTGGGAAGCAGACCTTGAGCCACAGTTAATGCTAAGGGAGTTTTTCAGGGACTGCTCTTGGGATCCATGTTGGGGAGGAGGCAGAATCGGGCCTGGGCAGAGGGAGAAGTCCACTGCAATGCCTCAGCTGACCCCACGGCTTGCTCAGAAGATGAAATGGCCCATATTGGGCCAGAATGGCTGGGCCTTCATACATCTGCCATCATTGGTCACCAGGGGTGCTGGCCCCAGGAAGGATGTGACCTTGGGCCTCTTCTGCAGCTGAGGCAACCCTGCAGGGCCCCAAGCACTGCCAGCAGCTAGGCAGCCAAGCCCTTCTGGAAGGAGGGGTCCGGGATCTCAACTGCTACACACTCCTCCTACTCTCTTTCTCTTCGTGGATAATTCTAAAACTTTCCACCACTTACATGTACGTGGAATTTCCCCACCACAGGTAGTTAGAGCTCTTGGAAGTGAAATATGCGTTAAAAGATTACTGACTGTCATTTCAAGCATTGTCTGTGTGAACCAGCCGTGTCATCCAAGCTGTTAGACTTACTTATCCATGAAGGCCGAGGGCTACCTGCTCAGTGTGACAGAGAAAGCTGTGGAACCGGTTGCAGACCAAGACTCTTGATATGGGACAACGTAACTTAAAGGGGACTGTTTGCAACTTAGGGGCCCCTTAGTCTGAATGCAGAGCTAAGTCTTAGCAGTTAAGCAGAGTGAGTAGAAAAGGGGCATTGGGGGAACCCTGCTGAGTTTCTGCTGCCCAAGTAGGGTGTCAGCAGGAGGTAGGTGACCCCAGGACCTTCCAGCTGCTCTGCTGATCTGCCTCTGGACACTGTCTTGTCCCCTCCTGCCTTCTAGAAGAGCCTAGAAATCATTCTTATCTGGGAGATCAAACACAATTCTTTATATCAGGGTTCAGCAAATTTGTTCTGTACGTACATTGTTCTGTAGGTATGATCTGTAAACATACCTACATCCTTCACAGTTACATCTACATTGATGTTTAAAAACATGGAAATGTCCTGTTCCTTTCCTGTGTGACCAGTGGCCACTATTAAGCCCTTGCTGGGTGCCAGGCTCTATGACAGGTGCTTTCCATAGGGTATTAACCATGGAATCCTTACAACCTCATGGGGCGGGAGAGACCCATTTTTCATAAGAGAAAACCAAGGCATTGAAAAGTTGACTAAATTGCTGGGAAGCTACACAAACAGCAAGCAGAATTGGTAGAATTCTCTCCCTGATCTGATTCTACAGCTTTTAACCACCACTCCACACTCTGCCTAGTCTACAAGATTCCTTTCTGCTTCCTCTGCCCGTTCCTTATCACACGTACTCCTTCCTGGGGTGCTTCAGGTGGGCACGGGGGTGAGCAGCCGATGGTGGCCACTGTATGTCACAGGTGAGCAATTAAACCTCCACCTAGATTAGGACCAGCAAGCCTTGGACAAATATGGCCCACAGCTCTTGAGCCAAGAATGTTTTTTACATTTTTTTAATGGCTGAAAAAAAAAATCACAAGAAAAAGACTTTGTGACACCTGAAAATTATATGCAATTCAAGTTTCAATGTCCATAAATAAAGTTTTGTTGCTGTGCAGCCATGCTCATTTGCTTACACATCATCTATGGCTGCTTCTGCACTGCGACAGCAAAGCCAAGTCATTGAGACAGAGACAGTATGGCTTGCCAAAGCCTAGAATGTTTACTCTCTGGCCCTTTGCAGAAAAATGTTGTTGACTCCTGATCTAAGATGAACAATGTTTGGTTTCTCAGACACGAATGACTTCCTAAACTCTTTTGGGAGGAGAGGAGACAGGACAGTTTCAGAGGGCAGATCAAAAGGGCAGCCAGATACAAAGCCAGATCAATTGAATTATATGCTTATCTGCATTGTTCTGGAACATTCTTTGCAGTAAAGTGTACTTCTCAGTGGGTCCCGAGCGAATGTCGCTGTGTTGGCTGTGCTTTGATGAATTCGCACTCTTCCTGCAAGCTCCTGCCTTGGAGCTTGACGTGTTCCTCCTATGTCACATTTGTCTCCGGGCGCTTGCATCCCCGAGCAGCTTTGTCAGTACGTGGTGCATGTCGGTGTGACAGCTCTTGACACAAGCAGATCAAAGCAGCCTCACTTAGTGATTAGCACAGGGAGTTTCCACTCAGTAAACCAGTGAGGAGCTGCCACGTACCAGGCCCTGCAGGAGGCACTGAGGGTCTGCAGGTGAGTGACAGCCACTGCTCTTAGGCAGTCAGTACCCAGAGTGTCGGCAGGGACATTAGAGGATTTTAGGATTCTTTAGTGATAAGCAACGGAAGCTGATTCTGGCTAAGCTCAGCCAAAGGCCATGCACTGGGAGGCTGTGGAATGGTTCGTGGGATTGAAGGAGAAGCTGAACAGCCAGGCTCAGAAAGGGCAGGAGTGGGCAGCTCCAGGATCTAAGGAGTCTCTTCTGGACTCTCTACCTCTAAGATAAATTTGTTCTCATCATTTTCCTCACCTTGATTGATATCAGGGATGTGGGCTACGCTGCCATCAGCCGGGTGAACACAAAGCAGAAGCGATTGAGCACAAGAGGCAAAAAACAATAATTCCTTCCAAGAGCCCCTGGGTGATTGTGAATTGCCTGTGATATCAGGTTGCCTGGTGTGAGAATTTGACTTGATTTTGGCCCTGTGTCTCCTCGTTTGGCTATAGAAAGGCAGAACCCGGAGGCTGTTGCAGGGGAACCTCCCATAGAACAATAGTTCTGCTGCTGGAAGCAGTTAAGTGCTGTTGGGAAAACCAGAGTCCATAAGTCCTATAAACTGTGGGAACATAGAGGAAATGCCCAACCCAGCCCAGGACAGCAAAGAAGACTTCCTGGAGGAAGAAACAATGAACCTGAAACCAGGATGGCAAGGAAAGTTAGCCAGGGGAAGGGGCAAGAAGGAAGTAAAACATTACAGGCCGAGAGAATTGCAGGTGCAAGCGCCCAGAGGCAGGGGGCATTACTGTTGTCTGCAGAATCATGGCTCTTCTCTGTTGGTCTCTGAGAGTGACAGGTCACTCTGCCCAAGGACTTATACTTTTAAAGATCAGTGTCTGTGCTCTTTGCATCCCCCTGGAGTCCCTGAACTTTCCAAGGTCAACCGAGCATCATGGAAAACCTCAGGCCCGCCCTCCCTCCTTCCTTACCTCCCTCCCTCCCAGGGAGTCTGCAGAATTAAATGAAATCTGGAGCCTCCTGCACTGAGAGCTGATAGGAAGAAAAATGCCGCCACAGCCTTGAGCGTTTTTATTGTTCATCTCTGGCTACGGTGGGGGAGGCCTCCGGTCAAGGGCCGCCTAGACCGATTTGCACGGGCGTTAGTCACAAATTGTGGCGCTTGACGTTTATAGCATCCGTGACCCACGCGTTATCGATTATTTAGGAAAAGAAATGAAGCTGAGATGGCCGAGCATCGGCCTCGTTGAAAATCTGCCCGTGTCGCATTTCATCTTGACGGAAGAGGGGGCTCCAACTCGGAAAGGGAGGAAAAGCACCAAGAGCACTATCAAGTTTGGATCTTGTTCGTGTCCCGGGAGATAGCAAGCAGTTTTAGTTCACTGTCTTTGATTAATAAGTTCTTCTTAATTCGTGTGAAAAATCCACAATCACCCAGGGGCTCTTGGAAGGAATTATCGTTCTTTGCCTCTTGTGCTCCATCCCTTCTGCTGTGTGTTCACCCGGCTGATGGCAGCGGAGCCCGTGTCTCTGCGTTGGCTGCGCTTTGATGAATTAGCGCTGCTCCTGCAAGCTGCATCTTTCTGATTAAGCACATGAGTTTGTTTCCTTCCCCCTCACCCCCTGTCATTAGGAGGTTGTTCCTTCCATGCTAATGGGGAGGAGTTGGGCCTCCTCTCCATCCAGGGGGCACTTGGCCACACCACTACGGTCCACATGCAGGCGGAGTCAGCCCAGAGATAAAAAATAAAACCTGCTCTAAGGCTGAGAACGGGAGGAAGCCCAGCCAACACCTGCAGGTGATGAATTCAGTGGTGCCCTGACCTGCGGTGGCCGCGTGTTCTTCAGGGGCGCGTGGGAGGTAGGCAGACCCCCCCACACACACCTTCACCCCAGGTGGGATTGGATTCTAGGCCAAGTTCTGCTTCGACTTGGACCAGTTCCTGGCATTGTTGCCCCCTGTAAAAATGACGGGGTGGAGCTAGGTGAATACGTTAATCTCGAGCTACAGTAAGAGAGTTCCCCAGATGGGGTGGCTTAAACAACAGACCTCACAGTTCTGGAGGCTGGATGTTCAAGGTGAAGGTGCTGGCAGGGCTGCTTTCTGGTGGGGCCTTTCTTCCTGGCTCGTAGGTGGCCACCTTCTGTGTCCTCACATGGCTTTTTCTTTGTGCATGCACACCCCTTTCTTAGGAGGACACCAGTCCCACTGGGTTAGGGCCCCACCCTTAAGGACCCTATCTCCATACACAATCACATGGGGGGTTAGGGTGTCAATGTGTGAATTTTGGAGAGGACACAATTCAGTCCATGACAATGAGAAACTTGCAAACCAAAAAGGTGGGGGAGGTTGTTGACTCTTCCACAGGGTGCATAATTTATTGGGCGATGGGAGAGGACTTTTGTTTGGGTGTATAATCACCCCTTACCCCATTTATGCTTGTAAAAGCCATGCCATGGTGAGCTCCTGTCACCGATGGCTGTGTCTTCCTTCCTCGTGTGGAGCTGTAGCAAACTCAACTGGCTACCACCCGATAGCCTTTCACCCTCTCTCTTTGCATGCAGAGGTGTCCACCCAGGGCTGCGTTGTGGCTTTCATGGGTCCTGAGCACTTCTGCCCTTGGGAGTCCCTTCCTCTATAAAAATATTAAAAATTATATTAATATTTATATACCTGACATTGGATATATATATTAATATCTCACGTATTGTGAGAAGTTATACATCCTTGTGGGCCCTAAAAGTATTGTTGGCTCTAGGGCCCCGTGCCTGCTCCATTCAGTGGCTAAGTCAGCCCTGGGTCCACCTTTCACCTGCCTTCTACCCAGCTCCAGGAGAAATCTGGAGTGAGGTGAACCATTCCTGCTGCTGGCCACCTGGCCTACTCATGGAATGCCAGGGGGCCAGTGAGAGGTAAGGGACAGTTTCCCAGGGAACTCCTAAAAAGAGTTTCTTTTCCCTTGATGAGATACATGAGGGAGAAATAGCCCTTCTTTTCCTGGACCTTCTCACGCAGGTTCGTGGCAGCTATTTTGAGATCATGAGGCAATGCTGGCTCGCTGAGGGCGGTAGCACACGGTGGTGGAGGGGACCTGGGTTCCAGATGATGCTGTTGGTCCATGGAGTTCACGATCACTGCAGCGCTGCAGCTCTGTTCATCTGCTAGGGCTGCTGTAATGAAGTGCCCCAACATAGGTGGCTCCAAAGACAGTTCATTGTCTCACAGTTCTGGAGGCTACAAATCTGAGATCCAGGTGGGTTGGCAGGGGTGGCTCTTTCTGAGGACTGTGAGAGACCATCTGCCCTAGGCCTGTCAGCAGCTTCTGGGGGTTTTCTGGAAATCTGTGGCATCCCTTGGCCCGTAAAAGCTTCACCCTGATCTCTGCCTTTATCTCCACATAGTGTTTTCCTTCTGTGTGTGTCTGTGTCCAAATGCCCCTTGTTAATAAGGACATCAGTCACACTGGTTGAGGGCCCAGCCTAGTGACCTTGTTTTAGCTGGGCTACCTCTGTAAAGAGCCATCTCCAAGGTCACACGTTCTGAGGTAGGACTTCTACAGGTGAACTTTTAGAGGGATGCAATTCAATCCCAAACAAGGGAAACAAGGTAGGTGGGAAACAAGGTAGGAACACCTGCCTTGGGGCTGGTTTGGTGACGATAAATCCCCTTGCTGTCCACACCTTGTGAGCTGGGCATTTGTTACCTGTCGTCTGCCAGAATTGCTGAGCAAGATCTTGATGGGGCCGTCCTGCACTAACCTCTGGCGTCCTGTGTCGGGTCCTGCTAGGAACCGCACCATTTCCTTTCCTTGCTGTTGGGGATGTTTGTGTGTCAGGCCCTGAACAGGACTCGGCACAAACATCCCAGTTCAGGAGAGTAGCACACGCAGAGGTCCTGAGGTGTTTGCAGAAATAACAGAAATGAAACAGTGCTGACGTCCTGGCCATGTTCTAGAGGCTCCCTGTTCCCCCTGGCTTGTGGCCCCCTCCTCTGTCTTCAGAGTACATCACTGCAGTCTCTGCCTCCACCATTGCATGGCCCCTCTGCTTACAAGGACCCCTGCGATGACCAGGGTAGTCTTCCCATCTCAAAATCCTTAACGTCATCAGATCCACAAAATCCCTTTTGCCATGGAAGGTTACATAGTCACAGGTTCTGGGCATTAGGACATGGGCATTTTTGGGGTGGGGATGTTATCTAGCCTAACCCAGGGAACCAGACTGTCGAATGTATTGATCAACCTTGTGGTGCAATGGCTGCTTAGACGTGGATACTTTTTCTGCCCGTTTCTTCTCCGGGCATGGAAGTATTAATAATTGCTTTTCTGTCCCTGGGTGCAGGGCGGGGTGGGAGGTGTGGTGAGCATGCTCTTCAGCAGGTGGGGCAGCAGCAGCAGTGTCCCCGGGGAATTGTATTAGACGTGCAGATCCTCCTGGGCCAGCAACTTGGGGATGGGACTCAGCAACCTGTACGTGAGCAAGCCCTGCCTCGTAACCCTGCCTTTTTTTAAGATTTCTATTTTGCATTTATCATGAAATGTTTTACATTAAGATATTTATCTTGACTACTAAGATTTTTGCTGCCCCCTTCCTTTTTGTGCCTGAAGGGAATGCCTGGACCCTAGGAAGAAAAGGTCACCAAATCTCATATCAAAATCTGAGTCCTCCCAGGAGGTCCATGGGGTGTGTGACAGAGACACAGACCTGCCTGGGGTGATCAGAGACGTCTTCCACGAGGATGGGATGTCAGCACTGGGAGCCGAAGGTTGGAAGGAATTCACTTGGTGATGAGGGCATAGGAGCATTTTAGGCCGAGGAAGCAGCAGGTGCGAAAGCTCAATGTTTGGAGGGGACGTGGCAAATAAAGGTGTCGGGAAGGCCACCGTGCCATGTGATTCATTTAACAAATATTTATTAAACTCCTACTGTGAGCCCTGGGATCCCCTGGTCTTTAATGACCTGGAATTCCCACCCACATATCAATGTGGAAGAGCCCAAGAGAGGCAGTTGGAACAAAGGTTAGGCCTGTCATCTTGGCAAAGTGTGCCCCAGGCCGTCTTCTGCCCAGAAATGGTGTTTGGCACCCAGAAAATAAGGCAGGGAAAGTACAAAAGGCCCTACATCTCATAAAAGATGCATTTAGTACAGGTTTCTAGTTCAGAGCTAATAGCATTAGCTGTTACGGAGAAAGTAAGAGTACACAATTACCCTGTTTTAATAACACGGTTGAGAGCACAGCTCGAATCCTGGGGGACCCTTTACATTTTGAAGTTTCCGTAGTGAGTTCTCAGTACCATGCTGGTTCATAACCTTCCACACCAGTTTGCTAGAAGGATCCTGGTGTGCACCTAATGTACTGACATCATTATTAATAGCACCCCTTTCACCTTCAAGTGCCCTAGTTTGGGCAAACAATGACACGCTATCCCCAGGGACACAAAACGGAGAAAACTAAGCTCAAGGTTGATGATGCGGCTCCTTAGAGAGACCCACCTCTAGCAGAGAAGCAGTTCACCAAGTCTCAGACTGTGCCCCCTCATCCGTTAGTATTTGAGGGCAGTTCCACACCAGGTATTGCTCTAAAAACCAGGCAGAAAGACTGCCTGGGATCTGATCTTAGACTTTTTTATTGTACTCAGGAAAAAGCTTAAGTAGAACAAGGGGAAACAAAGCCATCACTAAGATAAAGTGGCTCTCACTTTCATTTAATAGGTCGCTCCTCAAATGTTAAGCCTTTCCCAGCAGCCGTGGTTGGGGAATTGAACACCTTCTCGGTGAAAGCTAACATATTGGGCCAATTCAGTGTTTAATTATTTAAAATATTATAGCTGTACAGGTTTGTTTCAGACAATTTTAAGTAACACAGTGACAGTGCCTCAGTTGTCCTACTGCTTTATGGTGAGGGTTGTTAAAAGTTGGTGTGTATCCACCCTGACGTTCAAAAGCGAATTTTATCAAAGTACAACAGCAGCAAGAGCACAGATTGTGAGATGCAGCTTGGAGCTCCATCCTGGTCACCAGCCCCTCTCCCGAAATGCAACCGCTATCCTGACCCCTCTGGCCAAGGAGTCTGTGAACTTCAAAAAGAGAAAACTGAACATAGTTATACGTGTATTTTATGTCTGGTTGTCCCCCACAGCCTGGAGAATCATCCATGTTGTATGTAGTTTGCTGACTTTCATTCCTGCATGTGTTCTCTTGCATGAATATGTTCTTTTGTTTTGTTTTGCTGTTGATGAAAATTTGGGTCATTTTCAGTTTGGGGCTGTTACCAATAATGGATGTTTCTGTGAACATTCTGATAATATGCGAGTGCACAGGTACATGCGTTCTTTTTGCTACATACCTAGGAGTAGAATTGCTAGGTCGTAGAGTAGGTGGGTGCTCAACTTTAAAATACGGTGGCAGGCAAAATTTTCCAAATTATTAATATTTGTACCACTTTATACTTTTACCAATGGTATGTGAGAATTCCAGTTGCTCCACACCTTTGCTAACACTTGGAATTTGTCAATCAAATGTTGGCTGTCATGGTGGATGTAAGTTTGAATTTCATTGTGGTTTTAATTTGCTTTGTCCCACCGAGTAATGCAGGGCAGCACCTTTCCATATTGGCCATTGTAAATACCCCTTTGTGGAGTGCTTGTCCAAGCCTCCTGTCTGTGTTTTAATTGAGTTCTTTGTCTTATTGATTTGAGAGAGTTCTTTCTATAATGAACGTATGCATTGTTTCTTGGTTGTTATAGGTGTCGCAAATTTATTTTCTTCATGAGGAGACAATAGTAAGAGTGTGGAAAGGCAAACCACAGACTGGGAGAAGCCCTTAACTTTGATGCGTCATTTGTCAATCTTTTTTTTTCCTTTATGGAAATGTGCTGTTTAGGAAGTCATTGCCTACATTCCTCCACCAAGGTCACAGAGATAGTCTCTATCATTGTCAAAAAGTTTTGTTTTGATTTCACACTGAAATCTGCAATCCACCTGTAACTTACTTTTTTCTATGGTGTGAGCTGGGAGTGAAATTTCACGTTTTTCTCCCATATGGATTTCCAATTGATTGAGCACCATTCAACATCTCTTCAACATTGATGGTCAGTGGTCTGTAGTGACAGCTTTGTCATGATGCCATGTGTGAGCCAGCATCTGGACCTTTCATGGTCCACATTGGTCTATTTGCATATCCGGGGGCCAGTACCACACTCTCTTGATTACTGAAGCTTAATAACCTGTCTAGATAAACTGGGAGAGCAAGTCCTCATATTTGGTGGCCTTTTCCAAGAGCTGTTGCCCCGTTGCCGTTTCAATTAAATTTTAGCATCATCTTGTCAAGTTTTACTGAAAATCTGTTCCAATTTTGATCTGATTAAATCTGTAGACTAATATGGGAGAATCGAAACTTTTACAACATTGAGTCATTGAATCATGACTCCATGGTGCATTTCTTCATTTGTTTAGGTTTCTTTATATCCATCTTTTATAGCTTTCTATAGAGCGGTCTTGAGGGTTTTTAATTAGATTTATTGCTAATTATTTGATATGTTTTGATGCTATTGTTATATTTTAAAAGTTTGATTTTTTTGTTTTGTGTTTTGTGTATAGAACTACAATTTGCTTTTTGACATACACCTTATTTCTAGGAATTTTGCAAATTGATTCTAAGAATTTATCTGTAGGCTTTTCTTTTTGGCTTTTCTGCCACAATCATGTCAACTGCAAATAGTGAAAATTCTATTTTTCTATTTCGAACCTCAAATCTCATTTCTTTTACCTTCAATATAATATAATGTTGTATAGAAGTGATGATAATGGTCACTTTTGTCTCATTCCTGATTTTAAGAGGAAGCTTTTAATATTTCACCATTGCAAATGATCTTTTCTGCAGGCTTTTGAATACAAACGCTTTATCAGATTAAGAAAATTTCCTTTTATCCTTTTGACATTTTTTGAGATTTGAAGTAAGGTCTGCCATAGGGACAATTTTTGGAATCTTTCTTTTAAAGAATGTGTAGTCTGTAATTGTTGGGCACAAACGATCCATTGTATATGTCCATTCGCCAGTATGTTAAGTATGTTCAATTTTTCTAGATTGTTTTTTGTTTAGTTTTTGTATTTTTCACTTGCTGTGGGTTTAGTTTTCCTCATAGTTTGTCACTTTTTGCCTCATTTTGGAGGCTTACTGAATTGATCGTTTTGTTATTATAAAGAATATTTTTGGTTGCTAGAACTTGTTTTTATCATAAAATCTATTTTGATAATAACAGAGCTATAGCAACTTTCGTTTTCTTTTCTTTCCTTTTATCCTTCCTTCCTTCCTTCCTTCCTTTCTTTCCTTGTCCTTCCTTCTTCCCTCCCTCCCTTCCTTCCTTCCTTTCTTTTTCTCTCCTTCCTTCCCTTTCTTCCCCCTCCCCTCTGCCCCCCCTCCTCCCCTCTCCTCCTCTTCCCCTTCCCCTCTCCCTTTCTTTCTTTAGAGCAACAGAACAAATAGAAGTGGGAATTGGCTCATGTGATTATGGAAGCCAAGAAGTCCCATGATCTGCTGTCTGCAAGCTGGAGACTCAGGGAAGCCTAAAATTAGGTGTGAGTCCAAACAAAGGCCCATGACCCAGGGTAGCCGATGTAACTCCCAGTACAAGGCTGAAGGCCTGAGAACCAGGACGGGGAGTGCAGGGGTGAGTCCTGGAGTCTGAGGCTAGAGAACTAGGAGTTCCAGTATCCAAAGAGGGGAGTAGATGAATGTCACAGCTCAAGGGGAGAGAGAGAGAGAGGAAGAAAAAGAGAGATTGCCTTCCTCTGTTTTTTGTTCTATTCCGGCCTCAACAGATGCCTGCCCACATTGGTGAGGGTGGATCTTCTCTGCTCAGTCTACTGACTCAAATGCTAATCTATTCCAGAAACACTCTTTCAGATAGACCCAGAAATAACCAGCTATCTGAGCGTCCCGTAACCCAGTCAAGTTGACATGCAATTAACTATCACAGGTATCATCAGTTATCTCTTCTGATGTTGTTGCTACTTCTTTTCTCCCGCTTCTCTTCTTGTTTTGGGGGATGGCAAATAAACCTAGGTTATACCTTTTAACTGAATCGCTGTGTCACATTCTTTCCTCTGGTCTTTTCATCCTGTTGTTTATGTTGCTTTATTCTGACTCTCTTCTGACTCATCTTCTGGTTCACTAATTCTTTCCACCTGTGTCTAATATCAGTTTGGCAAATTTTTATAGTTTCCATTCCTTTTCCAAAATTCCCTACCTTGCCCCATTTCCCTGACCATGTGAAGTAATCTTGTTGCAGTGGTTTTCTTGCACTTGTCTGTTTCTTTTGCTTTCTGACCATGTTGTCGTTGTACTTCTGTTATTTTCCTAAAACTATAGGAAAACTACAGGAATGGTACCACAAACTCCCCACCCCCAAGCCATGTGAGAATATGTTGTAGACATGATGCCCTATGACTCTCAGATGTTTTAGTGTGCATTTCCCACACATCAAGGGAATTCTCCTGTTAACTGTGGTACAACTGTCAAACTCAAGGAATTAGCATTGATCCACCATTACTTACTCCATTCAAGTTTTACTGGAAGAATTCAGATCACAAGTTGCATTTAGCTGCCCTGCCTCTTTAATTGCTTTTGGCTTGGAACAATTCCTTGGATTTTCCTTAACTCTGATGACCCTGCCACTTTTAAAGATTATAGGACAGTTATTTTGTAGAATGTTCTTCAGTGTGGGTCTATGTAATTTTTTTCATGAGTAGATTCAAGTAATGAATCTTGGTCAAGAATATTACAGAAGTGGTGCTAAGTTTTTCTCATTGCATCCTATTAGGTTAGGACATGATTTTGACTTATCCTGGTACTAATGTTGCTAACTTTGTAATTAACTTTGATTAAGATGGTGTCTTCCGGCCGGGCGCGGTGGCTCACGCCTGTAATCCTAGCTCTCTGGGAGGCCGAGACGGGCGGATTGCTCAAGGTCAGGAGTTCGAAACCAGCCTGAGCAAGAGCGAGACCTCGTCTCTACTATAAATAGAAAGAAATTAATTGGCCAACTAATATATATAGAAAAAATTAGCCGGGCATGGTGGCGCATGCCTATAGTCCCAGCTACTCGGGAGGCTGAGGCAGGAGGATCGCTTGAGCCCAGGAGTTTGAGGTTGCTGTGAGCTAGGCTGATGCCACGGCACTCACTCTAGCCTGGGCAACAAGTGAGACTCTGTCTCAAAAAAAAAAAAAAAAAAAAAGATGGTGTCTTCCAGGTTTTCCCACTGTGAAGTCACTCCCTTTTCTTTTTGAGATTAATAAAGATTTTGTGGAGAGACATAGTTTGAAATTGTAAGTATACCATTTCTCATAAACTTTCATCTGGGTGGTGAAAATATTCTAACATTGACTGTGTTGATGGTTGACATATCATAGTTTTAGCATTCATGGCTATTTCCTGCTTGAATTATAACTATGAAGGGCTGTCAGAAATTAGTTTTCCAATTCTGTCATTTCATATATTTATCGACTGGCATTCTACTGTAAAACTTTTTCTTCTAGCTCTCTATGCATTTATTTATGAATATATTTATATATTTATCCAGCCATCCATATGGAGGTATATATTTCTATTCAATGAGTTATAATTCCCTATTATCATTTCTTTATGCTCAAATTATCCTTGATTTGGTCAGTGGGAGTTTCTTCAAACTGGCTTTTGTATCCTTTTAGAATGACTCCATCCATCTTTGGGCAGTTCCTTTCTGGCTGAGCAAGACGTCAAGCTCTCCTTGTGTTTTCCTTGCATCAGCCCTGGATCAATAATCTCTGGTTCCTTTTAATAAAGGAATGGTATTTAGAGCCCGGGTCTTGGTTTCTAAGAGAGCTCATTGCTCTTTGGCTGTCCTCATTCCTAGGCCCTCTCAGTGGACAAAATTAGGGAATATATTAACAGCATGTACATACTGACACACATGTACACACATGCACATCTAAATCTAGATTTATTTATGTGACTATATATAAAATAAAAACCATGCTTTCACAACGATATTTACAATTTCTATTCAACACCATAGATTTAATTCTCACTTTGTCTTGTCTCTAGCACTGAGAAGCCAGGCTCCCATTATCCTCAGTATGTTTACTTATTTGCTCAGTCCCAGCCTGTGTAACCAGTCTCCTGTTGCTGCTGCCGTTCCTGTGCAAATGCCTTACTCACCCCGGCCGGGCTCCAGCCCTGCAGGATCGCTGCCCTCTCTCCTTGCCTCACAGGTCCCCTTCATCTTGCCGGGGTTCTGACTCAGCATCGGGCTCTGCCACCCACTCCCCTGGCATGGATTTCCACCTCTCTTGCCCAATAGTTTGCATTGACTTGAATTATTCAGGAGGGAAGGAAAATAGATACCTAGTTATTTTTGATTCAGTGCTGGATAAGGTTTATAAAATTACAAGAATGATTTAAGACCTGGGGATGATGAAGGCAATGATGATGATGATGATATTCCTCCAGAGAAACATTATGTTTATTTCTGTGAATTCCGTTGTGACAGAGCAAAAGACAACATTATCTCTTTCTGCCTTGGATTTATTGATGGGTGATTTCTCGAGCAAAAGAAAGGTCTTCACAAATGAGTCTGTTTTGAAATTTAATTAAGCTCCTTCTAAGCCAGTTATTATTTTAACCTCTGCCACCTTTAAGGTCACTAGAATAACTTAGTGCTAAGCACTGCATCAAAACATTATTGCATTGGCGAGGATATGAAGAAGCTGGAGCCCTCATTTTCAGCCAGTGGAATGTAAAATGGTGAGGCCCCTGGGAAACAGTTTTGCAATTCCTCAAATGATTAGACGGTTACCATATGACCCAGCAACCCCACTCCAAGGTATAAATACCCAAGAGAAATAAAAGCAAATGCCGATACCAAAAACTGTACACAAACGTTTTATAGCAACATTAGTCATGATGAACAACCCAAATATTCATCAACATTTGAATGGATAAACAAAATGTGGCCTATGCGTACAATGGAATAGTAGTCAGTCATAAAAAGAAATACTGACATATGTTACAAGTTGGATGAACCTTGAAGAAATTGTGCTAAGTGAAAGAAGCCAGACAGAAAAATCCACATATTACATAATTCTGTTTATATAGAAGTCCATAACAGGGAAATTAATAGATAAAGTAGATTAGTGGTTGCTTAGGGTTGAGAGGGCATAGTGGAGTAGGGGGTGATAGCTAAAGTGTACTGGTTTCTTTTGAGGTGGTGAAAATATTCTAACGTTGACTGTGTTGATGGTTGACATATCTGTGCATATACTAAAAACCATTGAATTGTGCACTTTAATGGGTGAATTATATGGCATGTGAATTATATCTTAATAAAAGCTACTTAAACATTTTTTTTTAAAATAGAGACATTTATTAAGACTTGCTGGGAACCTTGAGTCTACATGGAAAGCTTTGTGAAATATGAGTCAGTAGTATAACTCCTCAATTTAAATAGGTAGTAGTTTCTTTGCTAGTAATAGGTAATAGGTTCTTTGCTAGTTTCAAAGCAGAGAACCAGTAGACACATTCATCTTGTAGATTGCCTGTTCATGGCTATGTAACTTTCTGTCTGTGTAATCTTCGACGAAGTATATGAATTTTCCTAAGCCTGGGTTTCCTCATTTGGGAAGGGGGCATGTTATTATCTGTGGAGCTCAGATATGGCTCCAGCACGGCTCATGTCATGTGGCAGCCTCCACTTAAGGTCTTTTGCTATGAGAAATGAAGCATTGTAAAACAAGCCCTTCCAAGCTCGGTGCTATATATATATATTTTAAATTGGCCTTCACTTTGCTTCTGTCTCTCTATAACATCTGGCTGTGGTACTCTATACCTTTTGGGAGCTGTGGGTCACAACAGCTGATATATCTGCTGAGCCAGACTTGACCTGTCGAGTCAGCTCTTAACTCCCGTGAGAGTATGAGTCTGAGCAAACTCAAGGGAGCCTCCTGAAGCAAGTCAGTTTAAAGTCTACAGGACTGAAAAGGTACCAGGGAGATATTAAAGTAAAGGTATGATTTGGACCAGAGCAAATTTACATCCCGTCTTATCTAAAGAGTTCTAAGCAGACTTTTAAAACCTTTTCAGTATAACACAACATTTAAATTAGTCTTGCCCTAGTGACTTGCTTGTGCCCAGATCCCCTCCCCCAACCAAAAACTCTTCTTTCCATTGAAGCAAATCCCACGTCTCTTCTTAGACCCAGGTCTAATACTCCCTCCCTTAAAGCTTTCCCAGAAGGTGGTTGTTGTCACTTATGTGGGAATGATAAGACTTTCATGATCATAATTCACAGTGCGGTATGTTTTCCCACTTGTGTGGTTAATCATTTTTTGGATTTATCATAGATAGACAGGTGATGGGTGGCTATTAATAGATAATGTGTTGCTTCTCTGTCTCTTCACTCCTCCGCTTCTTCACTTTCTATGCCACACCACTAGCCACTGACCTGTGGTCAGCATAGAGGTAGGTACCAAACAGATATTAAATAAATGACCTTTATTAGCACAGATATAACAAGAGTCCAGGAAGTCAGTCAATGACTTCTCTAGTGTGGTTTTCTTTTGACCTTTATCTCTGAAGGAGTTTTTAATACCTGAACACATCTCTGTGAGGAACAGGCTGTATTGTAAATGAACGCAACCCAAGCTTGGTGTAACACGATGGCCTGTGCCCCACTATAAAGGGGGTAACTGCTGCTCCAGTTGATTATAGCAGGAGACATGCAGGCTCTACGCTATCGAATCTGACCTGTTTTGAAAAGTGTGAAATCCAGACTTCTTAAAATGTTGGCCAAGACATTTAAAATGTTAACATTGACACCTCCCTGCCCTGAATCAGACAGGAGAGAGAGCTCAAGAACAGACCCACCCAAGAATACGATAAATAATGACAGTGGAGCTGCCATAAGGGAAACCCATGGGCGCGGTGGCTTGTGAACAGCTCTTCCAAGAGTACAGATACAGAGTCTGACTTTGTGTCGATGGTTTAAGGTGGTCAAGTGACTGAGCATCCCTATCCTTGTCATGGAAGACGCTCTTCTCCGAATGCTGCAATTGTGGGACATCACAGACCATTCTCTCTGGCAACCACGGGCAGTACGAGTGGGAGTACGCACCAGCAAGGCTGTTCCGGTGTAGTACTTGGCAGCATTTAATGAAATCAAAGTTGCATTTATCTTTGAGTAATTCCCAGGGAAATTCTTGTGCACATCCATCTCTCCTAGTTTATGCCACTTATCCTGGAGTAATTATGCATAGTGCCTCCACTCACGCTCAGAGTGTTCTGATTTGGACGATATGTTTCTTGATGCTCCTGACGCTGGATGACATCATCACTGTGTCATTTATAGAGGCAGAGCACAGGCAGCAACTCGATCATTTGGTGCTGAGGAAGCAGATGGAGTAAAATGTGGCAAATTTAATATATGAAACACCATTTAGCAGTGAGAAGCAATGGACTGGGTATACGCAGAAGGGAGGAAAACATGGTTTGCCAAGCAGAAGACATCTGCAGGTTGAATTAGCAAATAAAGGTTTACCTTGCATGTTTTTAGTGGTGGCTGATATAGCTTATTGCATTCTAACTTGCATTTCCACTTGAACCCAAGGAGCCGATCCATTTCCCTTCCTGCATGGGGTTCCTGCAGTTAACAAGAGATCTGGTCTTCTCCTGACCCTAGCCCTTGTTCGTCTTAGATCTCACTTGCTGGAGAGAATGGTCTTAAACCATCAACACAAAGTCAGACTTTAATTGAACTCTTGGAAGTGTTTCAAGGCTTCTCTGCCTTGCTGACCCATCCCAAATAACCCTCAGAACAACCCTGAGCTGTACCTCGCTGTTGACCCGAGAGCTCTAATGAAAAGGGCTCTGTTTGAGAGCCTTTCTGGCCCACAGATCAGTTGGAATGTTACCTTCTTTGTCTTAAATATAGAAGAGGCAATGGCTTTTTAAACCAAAGTCCTCCTGAGGAAACAGGCCTGGGTGCTTTCACTGCCGCTGCTTTGCTCTCCTGGCATGTGTGGTGCTGCCTAACGGGATTGCCAGTGCCCCCGCCAGTGTCGCTGCTGAATCCCCAAAGAAAGTAGCCCCAGTACTGGCCTGGGATGACGCAGCATCTAGAGTTAGCACTTTCACCATTAGCAGATGGAATAGCAAAATAAAGACACAGGGTCTACCCAAATAGCTGCTGTAATCATGTGAAGGAACTCCTCCTCCCCCTTTTCCAGAGAAACTGCCCCTTTGGGTTGGAGCAGGGGGCAGACCATTCTTCACCTTGAATAGGGCTGGGTTGGCTAAGATGAAGCATCCAGACTGCGTGCGCGTCACAGAAGGGTGGTGGGGATGGGCAGCATTTTTCTCCTTTTCCCTTCTTGCTCTTTGGGGTTTACCCTGAGCGGTCTGGTCTCCTGTGCCTGGCACTTCCTTGGCTGTGGGCATGAAGAGGTTACAGCAGCCCTGGAGCCTGCTGGCTGAGTTAGCACTTCCCTCTGCATCCAGAATATCTCCAAGTGAAGGCCCTTTTGCATCACGGAAAAGGGGTGGCGGAGCGGGCTGGGGCCGTTGCAGCAGGTCGGAGCAGGGGCTTGGTGACCGTGACCCAGTGGGCCCCAGACCGCCCAGCGCCCAGCGAGGAGCAGAAGGCACAGGCATCTGAGCGAGTGAAGGATGAGCCGGGCCCCTGGTGGGTCCCGAGCCGAGCCGCAGAGAGCCCGCGCTGCACGCCCCTCGCTCTCTCCCTCTGGCTGCGGCGGGACGCGGGAGACCCGGGGACCGCGGCGCTCACGTGGGGACGCAGGGACACCGGAGCCCAGGGCGGGCGCTGCGGGGAGCCTGCGAGGCCAGAACCCAGGGGAACCCCAGGCGGCCTCGCTCCCTGCACTGCTCCGCGGGAAGGAGACGCGGCTGAGCCCCGCAGTGCTTTGCCTGCAGCTGGCGCTGGAACGCGTCCTCCGCTGAGCTGCTCCCCGTGCTCTGCCCCTTCCAGGTGACCCCGCAGACAGACCAGACTGGGGGCCCAGTCCCAGTCGCCCTTCCAGGGCAAGAGGAAACAACTCCCGGTAGGAGGGCGGGGGAGGGAACCTTAAGATTTTTCTTCTGCTCTGAACTCCTGCAGCTGGGCAAGATTCGCTGAGCCCTATAGGGGTTCAGTGTTTACTTAACTGGTGTTTGAGAAAAACTGCAAGGAAAGGGTCATAAGAGGAAGGAACACTATAAACTTTGGGGACAGGGATATTTTCTTGAAAGTGACAAGTACCCACAGATCTGCGGTTCCTGGGCCAGTGGCCATGTCCTTTGCTGGGGCACTCTAGGGGTCTGGATGCCGCCACATGACCAACTCCAGACACCCCGAAATCGCCATGGAATCCACGCTGGGGACATCTGGTTCTGCCACAGGCCCGGTCACCTTCTCCAACGTCTTTGGTCAGCAGTGCCAACTTATGGAAGCAGGTAGGGAGCCTGTCGTGTGGCGTGCCCGGAGAATGGGTAGTGGGGCGCTAACGGGGGTCGCCAACAGCAGAGGTCTGTGGGGGTGTGTGTGTATCTGTCTCCCTGCCTGCCTCACCTCTTTCTTGATGTAACTTGGGATATATGAGACTCAACCAGCCAGTGACGTGATTGCCTGGCATTTATCACTTTAAACAATAAAGTTTTTAGGACTTGCCCTGAGACTGAATGTGCCACTTGGGCATGATGAGTGAGGGTCCCTATTTGTCTTTCATCGTTGACTTTCTCTGTGGCCACCTGGAGGATGAGGGAGGGTCTGATGATATGGTGACTGTGGCCATCTTTTGGGGGCAGGTGCCAGTCCCAGACTAGCCGCCTTTCTGTCACCTTGCCTCTCTCTGCCCCTAGGAGCGGTGTTTCATCCATGCCTCCACAGCCACTGCTGGGGTAACTCCAATACTCGTAGTAGTGTCAGCCTCTCCCAGCCTTTGACTCTGCTGTGGGAATTCCTCACCAGTCTCTGCTCGTGAATGTGGCTTCCAAATGGCTCATGTTTTGTTCAGAATGGAAAAGTTGGCATGGGAACAGCCTTAACCCATGCCAGCCATCTTGCCAGGATGTGCGTTTGGTTTCAAAGCAAACCGGGTGAGGGAGGATGGCTTGGTGCAAACAGTCCCCCTGCCCACACATGGTGCTTGATGCGTGCTTCAACTTGGAGACACACAGGGATTAGGATGCCTGTTTCCCTGCCTTTCCTGAGTGTATTCCTGTCGGGAAAAGGACCGTGAGTTCCTCCAATGGTTTCCTGGGTGTCTAAGTGTTAATTGTGCATTTTGGCTGCGGGTCTCAGGAAGGTGGTGAGAACACTGTAAGAGTCTGGGGGGCTGAGCAGGTGACGGTACTTTTGTTGGGCAGTTGCATGACCTTGGAAATTGCAGACCCCACCCCCTTCCCTGGGGTATCTGTCACCAGCTGCAAAACAAGAGCTTGGGACTCAGGGCTGCTAGGCCCCTCCAGGCCTGAGGTTCTGTGGGCTCAGAGGGGTACAGCTCAGCGAAGAAGACAAACTTGAGCTGGTTTCTAAGACTGGCTTGTGTCTGCATGGAGAAGCTGCTCATGGAGTGGGTGCATGAGGACTCTGGAGGTGACTGCCTGGATTTGAGTCCCAGTTTCATTTGCTAAGAGCTGTGTGACCTCAGGCAAGTTACTTAGCCTCTCTGTGCCTTAGTTTACTCATCTGTAAAATGGGGGCACTAGACTCCTTCAGAAAGACATTGCAAAGATTAAATAAGTTTAAATGTGGAAGGCCTCCTTCCATGGGCTGGTCAGGGCATCTCCATTTGCAGGGAGGAGCACGGCTGCCCTTGGTAATAGAAGAGGGAGGTGCTGATTGTCCCTGTCTGCACCCCCAACTTGATTCTGGTTTGTTTGGAAGCTTGAGACTCTCCCGCTCCACACATCTGTGGGATATTTGACCTGTAACGGCTTAGGTGCGTCTACTTGTACACAGGAGGAGGGCTGGGACGCTTCCTGGGACCAGGGTTCCTGTGCCTTTCCACTTCTCTGAGGTTCCTGTGGGAAGGCAGGTTGGATTTCTAAAGTGCCTCCCCTGTGGCGGCTTTTGCTTTCTTTTGGGAGCACCCAGGCCTAAATCAGGCCATGAAATCCTGTCTCCTTTAAAAAAAAAATCCTTTATATGTCAAGAGAGTGATGCAACATGGAATAATAATGACCAGCAGTCTCCAGAGAGAGCACTGTCCCCAAAGAAACGCAGGGAGGGATAATTAACCTCTAAGTCAAAAGAGCTCACTCAATTAGGAGGCAAAAGGAATTGAGAGCAAACACAGATATGTCTCCAGCCGGCCATTTGCAGCCAGGTTAGTATCACAAATGAGATCTTAAATGTATGTGAAAATCAGTCGCAGACTCCTCCGGGGGGCTTAGAGCCGCAAGGTTAATCGTGTCTGTTCCCAAGTGAGAGGCAGCCACCAATCCCACGTATTCACTGAGTAGCTACTAGGGGCTGTGCTCGGCGCTGGGACCCACAGGGCCTGGAGAGTAGGTTGTGGCCCGTATTCAAGGGGATGATAATGTAGCTGGTGGTAAAGGTACAAGCATATCGAGGAAAAGAGAATTATACACAATGTGACTTTTTTTTTTTTTTTTTTTTTTGAGACAGAGTCTCGCTTTGTTGCCCAGGCTAGAGTGAGTGCCGTGGCGTCAGCCTAGCTCACAGCAACCTCAAACTCCTAGTCTTGAGGGATCCTTTTGTCTCAGCCTCCCGAGTAGCTGGGACTACAGGCATGCGCCACCATGCCCGGCTAATTTTTTATATATATATCAGTTGGCCAATTAGTTTCTTTCTATTTATAGTAGAGACGGGGTCTCGCTCTTGCTCAGGCTGGTTTTGAACTCCTGACCTTGAGCAATCCGCCCGCCTCGGCCTCCCAGAGAGCTAGGATTACAGGCGTGAGCCACCGCGCCCGGCCCACAATGTGACTTTTTAACAATACCATTTTCTGAACCACCCTTCCTATGTGTTTTACATAAACTAGCTCACATAATTTTTAAAAACCCTAACCAATTTCTACAGGCAGAGGAAACACTCAGGGGTTGCCTGCATGCTCATATTCATGCCATGTGGGAAGGTAAGTCTTGGTCTGCCCCTCGAGCTTGTGCCTTTAACCTCAAAATCTCATGGGCCCGGGTGATGACTTGGGTTAATTTTTTATATCTATAAGTGTCTCATGTCTTAGGAGAAGAAGTTGATTTCTGAGAATGGAGCAGTAGGGATGCTTAATGGGGTGGAGGTGGGACAGGCATGAGCATGAAAGTACGCCTAGGATTTAGGGGGCTAAGGGTATATGTCTGGCAGAAAGGGTGAAATCAGGTATAGGTGAGACCAGTATAAACCCTAACCAGTTAGCAGCAGTGGGAGCGTGAAGTTCTGGTGGGGCTGTGGGAAGACTGGCGTTCTTTCTTCCTGTCCCAGTTCAGCTATTGCTGGCTGTGTGAGCTTTGAACCAGGGGCTGGCAGACTATGGCCTCGGCACCAAATCTGGCTCACTGCTTGCTTTTGTAAATAGACTCTGATGGGCACAGAGCCATGCCCGTGCCCTTACGTGCCCATCTTGGCTGCTTTAGTGCTGCAGTGGTAGAGTTGAGTAGTTGTGACTGACACCATGTTTATTATCTGGCTTTATTATCTGCAGAAAAGCCCAAAACTTTGCTGACCCTTGCCCTAGACCAGCCTAGGCAGCACAGCATTGGGTAGACAGAAGGTGTGTGGGACAATGACAAAGGGCTCCAGCCTGAGGCTTTGGCTCCGACAGGTGCTTTTTTGCGGGTTCGTTTGAGGCTGCGTGGCGCGTTGGCTGTCTCATATCCTCCTGCACCATCATTCCTGAGCCCCCTCATGCCTGTGTAGCAGGAGTTGCTTCAGGAGGCATTTAGAGTAGATCTGGAAATCCCAGCAAGAACGGAGTTCCCGCCATGTGCCCAAATCTATAACAATGGAGCTGGACAAGATTGCAGCCGCCTCATCTTCACTCCGTCCTGCAGGGGGGATGGTGCCTTCCTAGTTAACGGTGAGACTCTGATGCTGGTGGAATTGGATTTAAACCTCAGTCAGCCCAACCTCCAAGGCTGTACTCAAAAAAGGCAACCCCGTAGCTCCTGGAAAGGGTTTTTAAAAATACATCTTATCTTGCTTGAGGATTTGGAGGAGAGCGCAGCATTCTGGATCTTTGGTGGCTTGGGTGCCATTGCTCATCCTTGTCCCTCTCCATGGTCCTTCATCCCACTCCTGAGTGGCTCGTCCTACAAAGCAGTTAATCCTCCTCTATTTCTTACTCCTACCCTATTTCCTTTTGCCTCTGTCACCTGCCTTAGCCCAAAATGGTAGGTGAGAATTTAGCCTGCCTGGGCAGGCATGACGATGGAAGCTGCCATTGTCCAGTCTTCCTGTCTGACCTCCTTCAGGTAGGAACTTAAGGCCACACTCCCAGGAAGTGCCTCAGCTGACATCACAATATCCAGCATAACTCAGGTGTTTGGCTGTTCCAACATCTTACTGAGGATGTCGGAGGACTCTGAGGGTGCAGGCAGTATAGACTCAGGGTGGTGTGCTATTGACCTCAGTCTGGCTGAATGATTCCCCTTGTCTATCTTCTCCTCAGCCTCCCAAATGCTTGGTATTTGGCTGCGTCTCTGCAGAGGACTCTTGTCCCATTGCCTGGCTGGCAGCTGTTGGTAGGGTGACCACAGCTTGTCGGTATTTCATCTCTTGTGCCAGGCAGCCTCTGACTTGCTAAGCTGCCCCTGTGTCACTGTAGTTTATGTCCAACCTACCTCATTTGGGTGGAAAGCATTTCTGTGGGCTTACTTGGCTGGATCAGAACGACCAAAGTCATTCTGTCCAATATGTCCTGCTGACGCTGCAGGGATCCAGGCCCAGCTCAAGGAGGAGGGAGGTGAGGACAGGAAAGTGACAAGACTTCCTCACCTGGACTGCAGCTGCTCTGCAAGGCTGCTCATTTGCATGATCAGTGAAGGTGGGTCCCCTGCCCCATGCCGTGCAGAAACTCAAACAAATGCAAGCCAGCCTGTGTGTCTCTCTCGTCTGTCCAGCCGGTACCTGGAGCTGGGGTCTGGTCATCTTTTCACTGTATTATCATGTTCCTTCTGAAGGCTGGCTGCCAGCCAAACTCCTTTCCTTGCCTTTTGAACAATATAGGGACCTTCTGAATATAGAGCCTGTATATACTTGGAAGCCACTTGCCAGATTTATAACCAAGAGGGAAGGGAACTATTAATATAATAACATTTGTCTGATTTCCTTAATATTACAACATATATGGCATCTTCTGGATGCTGAGCACATTGGGTGCTTTTGCCACAGTTAAACAGATGAAGTGAGCAAAGAAAGAGCGTGCTTCCTGTCTCTCCATCGTGGCAATGGGAGCACAGCTTTAAGGTTTCCCTGTAGATCCCTAAGCAGTGCTGTATAGGAACTGCTCCTTGCCTGGCTGTTTCTCTGGTGGAAACGGTGTGCTTTGACATTTCAGACAAAGATTTGCTGTGGCTAACCTCTGGCCACCACTGAGCACAACCGTAGGTGACACTCAGTGAGTGTTTATTCTGGGATGGTCATTGTGCTAAGGGCTTTACATGTTACCTTATTTTATCCTTGTCACATCCTCATAAGACAAGTAAAATCATCCCCATTTTATAGATGGGGAAACTGATGCCCATAGAGGGGGAAGTATTTCTCTTAACTAGTCGGTGATTGAGCCAGGATTCAAGCTCAAGCCATCTGGACCTGAAATCTCTATTTATTCCTGTTCTCCCTTCCAGACTCTCCTCCAGAAATTCATTTCCAGAAATGTTGGTTGAACATCTATGCCAGCAAATCAATGAATGTTTGCTGGGTGCGTGTGGAATCTGTTACCACTGGGGTTGTAGTTACGGTTCGTAACGTGTTATATTGTGTTGTCATTTCTGTTCATCGATGTCGTCTGCTTAGACTCTGAGCTTCCTGAGGTCAGGAACTGTGTCTGGGGCATCTGGGTCCTCCACCCCTCATGTGGTGCGGGTGCCACAGACGGCTGTGTTGCGGTTTTCACCAGGACGATGCTGATGTGTCTGCTTTAAACCAAATCGCTAGTCATTCCACAGGGTGGCTGCCATCCGTAGGAGAAAGCTGTTAGCATGATAAAATGGTGTTAGAGGAACCTGGCAAAGCAAAGTTGTGGTTGTGTTCATTCTCTTTCTTGAGACAAATTCTCCTTGATTGTCCTTAAGGTGGCTTGGGGAATCGAGGGCAGTGGGAAAAATAATTTATTGCCCTAGTCCAGGGGTCCTCAAACTTTTTATTTTGTAATTTTTAATTTTTTTTTTTTTTTTTTTTTTGAGACAGAGTCTCACTTTGTTGCCTCGGCTAGAATGCCGTGGCGTCAGCCTAGCTCACAGCAACCTCAATCTCCTGGGCTCAAGCGATCCTGCTGCCTCAGCCTCCCAAGTAGCTGGAACTACAGGCATGTGCCACCATGCCCGGCTAATTTTTTGTACATATATTTTTAGTTGGTCAATTAATTTCTTTCTCTTTTTAGTAGAGACAGGGTCTCGCTCTTGCTCATGTTGGTTTTGAACTCCTGACCTGGAGCAATCCGCTTGCCTCAGCCTCCCAGAGTGCTAGGATTACAGGCGTGAGCCACCACGCTGGGCACCTCAAACTTTTTAAACATGGGGCCAGTTCACTGTCCCTCAGACTGTTGGAGAGTGCACACTGTGGGCCTGGGACGAGTCAGCTGCTAAGTAGGACAGGCAGCGGTGGCAAAAACACCCGAGGGCCGGATAAATGTGCTAGGTGGCCCGCACGTGGCCCACGGGCCGTAGTTTGAGGACGCCTGCCGTAGTCCCTGGGGCTGATGAATTGCTACTCTGGACTCCAGGCTTTACCCATGTTTTAGGCACAGCAGACCACACGGTGGGCGCCAGACACTCCTTCCTCTCCTCCAGCAGCCCCTCCCTGCCCCATCTCCACCCTCAGTCCCAGCGGGCAGTATTCCCTAGTGGTCCCTGGAGATCTCCTTGGGATTCGTGCAGCTGACCATGCTGCACTTACTGTCAGTGACATCCCTTAGACCACCCCTTGACCATAAGAAGTTCCCACCAGTGACGGTTTGAGGAAAAAGCAACGGGGCCAGGTTGGGGCCTTACCGCGTTGGAATAAGCAGCATGGACAGTAGCCCTCGCTTGTGAGCCGTCAGTCTGCCCACATTTCCTTACATGAGAAGCAGGCCTATTTCCCCAGAGACCTATGTGTCAGAGGCAAGGACACGTGGTTACTAGCATGGGCTTAAGGGCTCAGCATCTTGGGTTCACATCTCAGTTCTGCCATTCACTAGCTGTGTGACCTTAGGCAAGTACCTTAACTTCTCTGTGCCACTCTTTCCTCATCTCTAAAATGAGGATAATAGTTGACTATTTCATAGGGTTGTGGTGAGTCTGACAACGAGTTACTATGTATAAAGTGTTTTTGTTTTTTATATATCTTTATTTTCCAAAATTTATACAATATAAAATATTCCTTTTATAATTTAAGAAAACATAAACATGTAGTTTTAAAATGTCACCACATATTCTATAATACTCCAGGGTAGCACAGCAGGTCATGCACCATCTTCCTCGACTAACTCTTTTCTCCAACAGTCTATAGTCACAGGAAAGCTCTTGGAGAAACACCTCTCCCTCAGTCAAGATCAGCTCTGTGACTCTAAACATGCTTAGAAAAGTACAGTCGTATAGACTATAGATTAACGATACTCTTTGAGAGTGCAGCATTAACAGAATGTAAGTAGTAGGAGAAACATCTTTCCTACCCATAGTTAAAGACTGTGGGTTTCCCCAACACAAATAAAAATTTTAAATGAGCTTTATTGAATTGGTGTTTGTTTTCAGATTAGCTTCCCTCTTTCCACTGGCACCTCACCCCAAGAATGGAAATTTGGTAGAGTATAAATAAACCCCTCTCATTTACATTTTTGCATAACAACAAATAAGGCTACACCTTGTAGCAGTACTTAATCTTTTAGGAGAGCCAAAGAAAAGGTATAAATAGCATTTGGGTCCTCTCCTTTATTTAAGCCAGCACTGTCACTTCCATTTGCTCAACTGTTTTCAGAGATTTATTAGAAATCCTTTTATTCTTCACTGTAATAATCAAAACTATTCATCCAAGAAAAATACTGCCTGAAAAAAAATAGCGGAAATTGAACATTTTCTTTCATTAGAAGGGATGTTTGGGATAAGAAGTAATAGAGAGGTAAATTGAGTCAATTATTTCCTAATCCCCTTGTTTATCTAATTGGTATATATACATGTGAGCAATGCAGTGAGAACAAAATGAGAGGATAAACAAGCTGATCTTTGTGGTCCCACCCTCAGATTTCTACATTACTTCCTTTGTTTATTCCTCCCAGTGACAGTACCTTCATGAAGCACAGGGATTACCCAGACCCCTTATTCTAGTAGCCACCCAGGCTTGGAATCCCTGAGAGTACACATTGTGATGGCTTTGTAATATGCCCACATGGTGAGGCTGAACTACATCTTCCAGAATTCCATTTTCTTATATGTGTCCAGGTAGGGTAGGCTATAAGAGGAAATTCTTTTACACTAGTTGGAGGATGTTAGGAAGGCAATAGCCATTTTGTAGCATGCATGTGCACACACATTGTTGCTGTTATGCTGACTTGTTGACAGGAAGCAGCAGTTGGACCTGCAATTGCTGTCTTTGCCCCTGGATCTTCAGTGTCTCTGATCCCTAGACCAAAAGTATGTATGCTCATTCTTATTGCCAAGGTCAGAGGCAACAGGAAACAACACAGGTTTCAGTCTGTTCTGTGGAATTCAAGCCTACTTATGACCTTCACACCTGCCTGCCTGCCTGTGAACTTTAGGCTTCAGCAGTACATGCAGAGACTACCTTGTGGAGGATGCCTAGCCAGCTCCCATAATTGTACAAATGAATTCCCTGTACTCATGTATATACATATGTGTCTATTATCTTTCCATATATATGCATGTGTATACACACAGTAGGATACATATATAACACCCTACTGCTCTATTTTTCTGCTTGAACCCTTAATTATACAGATGTAATGCAAAAGTTATTACTCTTCCGGCCGGGCGCGGTGGCTCACGCCTGTAATCCTAGCACTCTGGGAGGCCGAGGCGGGCGGATTGCTCAAGGTCAAGAGTTCAAAACCAGCCTGAGCGAGACCCCGTCTCTACCATAAAAATAGAAAGAAATTAATTGGCCAACTAATATATATATATAAAAAAATCAGCCGGGCATGGTGGCTTGTGCCTGTAGTCCCAGCTACTCGGGAGGCTGAGGCAGGAGGATCGCTTGAGCCCAGGAGTTTGAGGTTGCTGTGAGCTAGGCTGACGCCACGGCACTCACTCTAGCCTAGGCAAGAAAGCGAGACTCTGTCTCAAAAAAAAAAAAAAAAAAAAAAAAAAAAAAAAGTTATTACTCTTCCCTGGATATTCTCTCAGTGGGTTGTCTTCTGGGATTTGGAGAACAATGATTTTATTATTTCTCAAAGGCATTAACTTGGTATTTATTTCATATCACATCAGGTGCTAAATAGCAAGCTCCTTTTCCACTTCATCTCCCAATCCTTTCCCTAAATATGTAGCACACTGAAGGTTCATTTCTTACCTACTGGCTGCAACCTGATTTCCACTGATAGCATTCCACTGAAATTGATTCTCGGTTTGGGTGGTTATATCTTTATTTTACTGGATCGTTCTACATCTTGGTGTGGTTTATTTCTCCCTCATTTGGGACTTTCTTTGCTAGATTTCTTGCAACTACCTTCCAGTTTCTTAGGAAGGTAATTCCTCCATGCACCCAGGAAACATTGGTTGTTTGTCTCTTTAACCTTCTTCTAACATTATGCATGCAACTATGGGCTCAAATACACCAATAAGTTTAATGACTTTACCACCCATATTTTACTGACCTCCAAATTTAAGTCTTTGGCCTGGGCCTCTCTCCTACATGAACGTCTCCACTTGGATATCCCACAAGTGTCTCATACTCAGTGTGTCAGCAATTTGATTATTCATCCTTCTCCCCAAATTGCTCATCCTTCTGATTTACTATCTTGGTGAATAATACCTAGTATTCAGTAAGCACTCAATAATGCTTATTGGGAAGTGAATGAATAAATGAACACTCAGAAAACATTTTTCCACTCTTAAATTATGAGAGTGAATAGGAAACCAATTCATATGCAATAGCTCTTATTCAAATTATGTGAAAGGGACACTCTAGTGAAACAGACTTATCCTCCAAGTAACCCTTAATTTCCTTCCTCTGAGTCAGCCTTAAAACTTTTTGGTTGCAAATACTCTCAAGAATAGAGATCCTGCCCCACCCCCACTCCATCCCATCCCCCCAAAAAAACATTTGTGTGTGTGTGATTTTAAGGCCATTTGAAATTCATTCCTAGACTCAAGAATTTGGGTTAAGGATCTGTGATTTGGTTTAAATACAATAGTAGAAAACGTTAATTAGTCTTTTAGATGAGGCATAACCTCACAAGAAGGTGTCAGGGCATTCATGCTGCTTTCAGGTATCTGTTTTTGTCTATTTGAATTAATAGAAATAAAATCCTAGGGTTGTTTGTCAAAACGAACATGATTGTCCTACTGAGACTTTTGAAAAAAATTAACTAAAACATCGATGATGTATCTGGTGAAAATAAAGTAGTAAAGGGTTTAAATGAAATAAACTAAGATATTTGTGATGTTTTATCATAACATTTAGATGGAATTTAAGAGATACATTTTTTAATTGTTTCTATGTGCTAAAAATATCAAAACCTCTTCTGTATTAAAATCATTGCTCCTCTCATCTGAATTTTCAGATATTCTTTCTCCAATTAAGTGTTTTATTATAGATTTTTAGGAAAATGAAATAATTTTACCATCATTTGTTGAATACTAACTGGTTTATCAGCCAGTGGGAAACACAAAGATAACTTTTTTCAAGAAGGCACCGTTCTCTCAAAATGTACTTATTATTAACTATTCTGTGTAAACCAAAATGCAGTTCCATAACGGAGAATAACGTGAAATAACAGTAAAAACAATTACAATAGAACATGAATGAAAAATTATCACAGTAGCCAGAAATACATTTTTGAAACAAGAAATTTGACATTGATTTCACTGATTATGGTTTTCCCCACATTCCAAAGTAGGTAGGGCCACTGGCACATACTTGTAAACTTTTTTAATTTTTTTCCCTGAGTCAACAATTTATTAGTGAATTGCACTTTCACCTTCACCCAGACTATTCCAAAGAGCTGGAACAAGTGGGGGGGGGGGGGCACGTGCCCCTCAGGAGCCAGGACCCCTGGCCGGTTTCTACCCCCCACCCCAACCCCCACCAGGGCAGGTTTCCCCTGACCAGGGCAGGGAGCAGCAGGCTGTCCAGTCTCTGGCACCAGCTCTCCTCATGTGTGCACACAGCAAGCCAGCGGTTCCTCACACATAAATACAGACATACTTAACAAAAATAGTATATCATCTTCACAAGGAAGAAAAACTAGTCTCACATATCTGTGTCAGAGAGCCCAGGGTGACTGGGGCTAGGCCCAGATGCCCAGGGATGAGACTGGCTAAGGGTGCAGCAGAGGAGAGAGGGCTGAAGGGATCAGGCTAGATGGGGGTGGGGTACAAATCTGCCTGGTCAGGCAGGACTGGCCCCTGCAGTCTGCCCCACTCCCACCCTGTGAACCAGGCTTTTCTTTCTATCCTTCCTGCCCCAAGACCTGAGGGTACCCACAGCTGTCCCTATAGAAATCTATAGCTCCTCTTCACCTCTGGGCTGAGGCCCCAGAACCTCTGGACTCCATGGGCAACAGCTCAAGGCAAAGATGCCACACACCAGCCGATCTTGCAGGAAGTGAGGCAGTTGAGGCCATCAACAGCTCTGGGGCACCATCTGTCTTGGGCATGGGAACCAGGGGAAGGGAAGGGACTACGGTGGTGCGAAAATGCAAGGACCACTCTAGCTTTGGCGTGGAATGGGGCTGGCCTCTAGCCAGAGGCCTCTGGAGGACATTCAGAAAGGGGTAGGGACTTTGGCCAGACCAGAGGTGCGGGGTCCTGGTCCTTGCTTCTTTATTCCAAGCAGCCTGAATCTGTAGTCCAAATGTCTCCTAAGTGGCTCTTGGGGATGGGGATGGAACGAAGAGGATTCTAGGTCAGGGGTAGGGATGGGGAATGATCAATTCTGAGGCCATAGACATTGAAACAAAGGCAATCTAGTCTCTTTCTCAGGAAGAGGTTCCTAAAACTCGCCAGCTCCCTGGCAGAAAAACACTTCTGGGAGGCTAAGTGGTAAGGGTTCCACCAATCAGGCAAGGCCATCCTGCCCCCAGCCACAAGCCCTCCAGTATCTGCCAGCCTCCATGGGGCAGATTTTGGGGACTTTGTGGATTTCAAGGCTGAGAGAACTGAGATGTGTGTGTGTTTGGGGGGGAAGGTGGCTCTCACCGAAGCGTGGTAAATTCTAGAAAACTAGTTGCAGGGGACCAGGTGTAGGCCCAAGCCAGTGATGGGTGGGTGGGCGGGCATGGGCTGCATGTAGTAGTTCTCCTGGTGGCAGTGCGGCTGGACGGAGTGATGTGGTGGGGGCAGGGCAAGGGATGGGAGGGTGAGTGGATGGTCAGTGTCTGGTCATTTCCTATTGAAGAGCAAGCCCAGCAGAACCACACCAGCTACAGTCATACCCATCAGGAACCAGCGGTAGAAGTGTTCCTGGCCTTTCCGGCTCTTGGCTGCTGCATTGTTCCCGTAGAGTTCCACAAAAGTGTCCCAGCCGCCGTTCTCCTGGATCCAAGGCTCTAGGCGGTCATTCAGATAAGTGACCATCCAAGTTATGATCCGGCTCACCAACACTTGCATTTCCTTGTCTATGCTTTCCACGCACAGGGCCCCGCCGAAGGCGAAAAAGGCCACAATGCGACCCCAGTTTACCCCATCCCGGAAGAGTGCGTCCACTACCTGTTCAAAGCTCTCATATGCTGTCTCTGGGGTGATCTGGAGCTGGGATGTCAGGTCACTGAATGTCCGCCGGTACCGCAGTTCAAACTCCTCACCTGTCTCCCTCAGTGCATGCTTCACTGCTGCCATGGGGACCTCCTCCCGGGCATCCAAACTGCTGCTGTGGCCAGTGGCTCCATTCGCCGCAGGGCTGTCCTCCATGTGCAAGGATGGGTTGCCATTAATGGCCCTGGGGGTCTCCATCTCCGACTCAGTCCCTTCTGGGGCCTCAGTCTTGTTCTCTTCCACATCGCTAAACTGATTCAAGCTGTATCCTTTCTGGAAAAGCTTGTAGGAGAGAAAGTCAACCACCAGCTCCCGGTTGCTCTGAGACATTTTTCTAACAGGGATGGGCTCAACCAGTCAATTGTCCAAAATGCCTGCTTACTCACTTAGTGATTCTCTTCTAAGGTCCAAAGCCAAGATAAGATTGTTCAAATCCGTCTCAGGCGACAGCAGGCAGGTGCAGCCCCCGGAAGATCTTTTGTAGCATAGGTCAGGAGAGAGGTGGTGGACGGGATGCCAGTAACTCAGCCGGCCTCGCGGCGCCTGGCAAATAAAGCAACTCCAGCGGTAGGGATCTTGCGACCCGGCAGGCTCTATATAAAGTGTTTATCACTGTGCCTGGCACGGAATGCATTATGTAGAAACATTTGCTGTCACTATTTGTCATTAGTGCAATTGCTGTATCTTGTTTAGTGAGACAAAGTTTAGCAACATTAGGAATTAAAACATTTCTTGTCGTCATGTCTTTCTGACCAGAAATTCTTTACAGAATTGCTACTTGTTTTCCTTGGCTAATCATTGCCGTTAAAAAAAAAAAAAACAAAAACTCAACATTTTTTCTTTCCTTGATTCCCATGACCAAGAATCAACAGGGTCATGAAAATTTCCATCCACCGATCACAAAAGAATGTTTAAAGAAGGGTCCGCATTGGACCCAATTTGCCTGGGGTTTGTCTCTCTCTTCCTGGTATAATTAACAGTATCGACATTCATTCTCAAGCATGTCATTGTTTGCATGTTAAATAGTATGGTTACCCTTAATACGGGGCAGCTGAATAAATACAGTTTAAATATTACTTAAACAAAATGTGGAGCATCCGATCCCGGAGGAAGTAATTTAAGGTTAAAAGGACAGTCACAGGAAGAGGCAGATATTTGGTCTGAAACAAGGACCAGAGGGGTCAGCCAGGTGAGCTGGGTGCCGCTTCTCAGTGGTGTCGTAACCACAGGACCAGCTCAAACCAATTAACCATTGCTTAAGTTGTTGCAGACGGCGCAGAGCCAAAATTGCAAGTCATGCAGCCTGGGCGTGTGCAGTGGGGAAAAGCTTTAACCTGCTAATTGTTAACACCATCAGCCTGGCAGGCTAGTGGCACTGGCATCACCTGGAGCTGGTCAGCAATGCCATAAAAGATCGACCCACGCCCAGATCCGGGAGACAGACTCAAGCATAGCCTTTTGTCTCCTTACCAATCGACTCACAATGTAGCTTTTTCTTTTCTCACAAGCTGGTGCCATGATAGTGGCTTCCGTGTGTCGAGAAGCAAGCCTGTTGTTCAGTAACAGTACTGGCAGGGTCGCTGATGTTGCTAGGTCTTATTTTCCAAGAGAAACCTGGGGTACCGATTTTCTTATGAAACCTCCCGATTTTCGGATACATATTGCCAAATGTAATATTCTGAAGTAAAAATAAAATAAAATAAATAAAATTCTAGAGGGTAAGACTCTGGACAGCTGTGTCCTGCCTGGGGGCCACCAGGTTACAGTCTCTGGTGTCAGTGTTCTGTCCTGGTTAGCAGGTGTCCTGTGCCAGTTGCCTCAGCGACAGTCCTACTGTTCACTCTTGTTTCACGCTTGTGTGTGAGGTAGTCCACCACTCTGCACACGTCTGAGTTCTGTCACATGTGAACACGTGTGTCTGTCCAGCTGCCAGGTCAGCTTCTCGGAATCCTCGCCTTGTTCCTTGTGTGTCGTCTGCGTGGCGGAGGCGGCGGTGGGGCTGTGATGGAGCTGCTGCTTGAGCTGCTGCTGCATTCTCCTCGTCTCCCTCACGGGGACCTGAAGACGTGGCAGGGGTTGGGGGATAGAAGCAAAAACAAATAGTCCCGAGGCTCCGAGGCGTTCCAGTTTTTTGGCTCAGTCCAGGAAAGGAAGAAGGTCTTCACTGAACCATTAATACACAAGTCCCCAAGCAGCCCCAGGGTGGTCAGCAACACGACTGGCTCTCTGCCGTCAGCGGCAGCAGCGAAGGGCGTGGGGAACAGCTCCGGATTTGGTGAGATGACGGGGGCGTTGCTGAGAAGGAAGGAAAATGGCCTGTTGGTGGGAGAGTAAGTTGGCAGTCCCATTTTACCCCTGGCTCTCTCTTCAGAAAGTGCTGGGGTCGAATGACCATTGGGTTTCCCGCTTGAAGCTTCCCTGATGCCAAAAGCCCAATAAGGAAGGAGTGGGGGCCCGAAGGTGCTCTGTTCCCCAGGGGTAGGCGGCATGTACGCAGCCTTCAGAGTTGGTCTCATTCTTGGACGTGTTTAGTTGATCACTTTAACTTCATACTGGCTGTTTTCATTGGGTCTGATGTCTGTGTCTCAACCAGCTTCTAAAAACTCATGAAAACTGATTCTCCTCATTTGTGTCCCCAAACCGTGGTAGTTTCCAGGGGCAGGGGAGAGAGGTGGGATGAAGAGGGGTTGAGGAATGGGTGAAATACAGTTAGGTAGAAGGAGTAAGACCCAGTGTTTGATAGTTCAGTAGGTTGATTGTAGTTAACAGTGATCTATTGTATACTTCAAAATAGCTCAAAGAGAAGAATTCGAATGTTCCCAGCACAAAGAAAAATGTTTAAGGTGATGGATGTCCCAGTTACCCTGATTTGATCATTATAATCATATGACTATATCAAAATATCACATGTACCCTCCAAATATGTCCAAGTTTTTATGCATTAATTAATACACTAGGGGCAAAGCTCGTAACCAGACAAGCTTCCCTCCTTCCTCCCAAATGAAATAGGAGTGGCTATGGGTTTTGCAAAGTCTCCGGCACGGTCCCTGTGATGTGGCTGGAGAGTGAGCAAAACTCTGGCCTGGGTGGTCGTCACCAGGCAGGAAGGAGGTGAGGAGGGTTTCCACGTTGGTCAGCGAGAAACTCTGAGCAATGCGGATTATTGGAAGGTGAACACTGACAGGTGATATTTGGAGTAGGGAAGATTGTAAAAATCTTGCTGTAAAACACTGTGAAAATGTAAAAATAATATTCTAGTGTGTACTTACTGGGATCCCCACCTCCCCATCTCCACCCCCCACCTCTCCGAGTGGTGACATTCAGACCTTGATGAATGACCCATTTATTTTATGGTCTTAGACCACATCTTTCCATCTATCTATCTTTTTTGGATACTAGTTCCTGTGACCGATTCGGATCTCATCTGTCTTTCTAAGTAAGGAATAGGCTGGATGAAACAGACGTGGAGTCTGGGCTTTTATGTCCGTCCTTTATATCAACTATCCTCTCTAGCTCCTGCATTTGCCTTTTGTTTTAACCTGTGGGGTCTAGTGCCAAGGTGGCCGGGAGGGGGACTCAACCTCGACACCAAAGGGAGGGTCAGTCCAGCGGGCTCCCACCCAAGGACAAGGACAGAGCCACGGTGGCAGCCAAGGGGTCAGACTGGGCTCCTGCCTGCATTTCAGGACTTTCTGAAACGTGACATCTTCTTTTCAATCTCCTCGAAGTCATTACCAGTCACCTATAGCGAGGACAGGTCAGGTCACTTAACGAAAGTACTGGCTGGGGAACCAGGAGTAAGGAAAAGAAGAAAGGAGAGTGTTTTTATCTCTGCTGTCCCAGGGCCCTAGAGGGGAGCTGAGCTGAGCTGAGCTGAGCAGGGGGCTGACAGCCAGGCTCGGGAGAGATTTGGAGGGATTTTGAGCTGCTCTGAGAAGGAAGGGCTCCTAGGTACTTGAAAGACCAGAGTCTTGGCCTTGGTTCCTGGTGAGAGGTGAATTTCAACAGGAATGGACGTGGTGGGTCCCTCCAAGTCTCTGGTAACTGCAGATGCGGAGCACTGGAGACAACAGGACTCCAGGAAGAGGGGAGAGCTCCTGGCCCTTTGTCAGAAGAGAGACGTGGCCACCCCTGGGAGAAAGTCGTTGGGGGAACACAGATCTGTTTGGAGACGGAGGCAGGGTCTACGACCAGATCAGCCCTTCACACAAGGCAGTCGTCCCAAGGGCTGCGTAGGGGACTAGAGGTAGGATTGGCCAGGGGAGTGGAGGATGGGGAAGCCAGTGGGCTTGCCCTGGGTGGTGGGGGGTGGGAGGTGGGAGGCCAGCAGGCACCTTCATCAGCACAGAGGAAATGGCCAGCGCCCAGACAGGTGAAAGGGAATGGTATCTCAGGAAGAGAGCCCCTCACACCTCCTCCCCACCCCTAGCAGGCCACACCTGTTAAGCAGACACTATTGGAGGGAGATCGCCCGGGTTGGAAAAGTTTGGATTCTAGGGACCAGGCCAGTCACAGGTGAGATGATCATAGACGGTTGGGACCGATCCACAGTGGAGGCCAGGACCAGACACAACAAAGACACCCTGGCTGGATCTCCAAAAGTTTTAGTTATATTTTGGCCACTGTTGTTGAGTGAGACCAGCTGGATATAGATTTCTGAGCTGAGCTATTTCCTCTCAGCATGGAGGGTGTGATGTTCCTCTGTCTTGTGGCTTCCATTGTTGCTTTTGGCCTCTGTTGATCTTGGGGTCATTCCTCTGTGGGTGATCTGCCTTTTCTATGGATTTTCTCTTAAAACCTCTGTCCTGGAAGCTCTGTAGTTTCACTACAATGTGTCTAGGAGTGGATCTGATTTTATTTATTCTCTTTGGGGTTTGTGCTTCTCAGATCTGCAGATTTGTGTCTCAGCTCTGAAAAATGTCCAACCACTTATTTCTTTGAACAATGATTCTTTTTCTGTTTGTTCTATCACCAGCTTTAGCAATTCCCTCATGCCCTGCACTGGATTTCTCAATCTGAACTCTTTTTCATATTTTTCGTCTTTGTTTCTCTGCTGCATTCAGGAAAATGACTTTAGAAACTATCTTCTGGCTCATTATTTTTCTTTCTTGCTGTGTCTCGTCTTCAGCTGAACTTAGGTGATCCATTAATGTCTTTTTTTTTTTTTTTTTAACCCCTAGGAGTTCTAATTGAGTAATTTTCAAATCTTCCAGGTATTTTTTTAAAAAGTAATCTCTTATCTCTCTTGCTCATGATCTTATCTTTCTAATATAATGACTAAATACTTATTTAGTCATTTAAAGTCATACTTATCTGATAAAGGAATTTTATAATCCATTTCTGGCACTCCTGAGTACAATTGTTCTGTTTTTCTGTTGACTCATGTCCAAGACAGCTTCTTACCTCATGTGCTTTGTCAGTTTGCATTTCGAGCTCATGGGGTTTTATCTGTGAGGTATCATTACCATAGGGCTGGGGATTTCCATACGCTCCCAGGTATTAATAATATAAATCTGAACCCCAATTCATTGGAGGGCAGGCTTGAGGTAATGAGTTATTAAGGGAGCTCACTCCCCAGCCTCCTAATCCAGGACTCAGATTGGGACGGACAGACGCCCTCCTCTCCCTTGCCTGTGTGCAGCACCTGTCCCCAAGTCCCACCTGTCCCTGCTGATGGCGGTCCTCTGAGACATCTGGCGTGGAGCGTGTGCATGTGAAAGTGCCATTCTAACTCCTCTGTCACAGCGTAACCTGAGTCCTTGTTATCTATCTCCTGTGGCCGTAAAACTCTAGCCTCTGTTTTATAAGATCAGCAAATGCCTCTGAACAGCAAAGTTTTAGTGTGCACTATCACTCTGGTTTTCAATTTTGCATTTTTTTTCATTAGTGCACTTTATGGATGCATTAGTTTTCTGTGGCTGTTATATAAAAAATTATCACAACCTCGGTGGCTTAAAACAGCAGAAATCTAATCTCTCACCGTTCTGGAGCCAGAAGTCCAAAGTTGGTATCGCTGGACTGGAACCAGGGCCTCAAGGGGCTGCCTCCCCTCAGAGGCTCCACTCTGGCTTCCGTGGTCCCATCGCTCCTTCTCTTCCATGTGTGATTTCCCTCTGTGTCCTCCATAAAGACACCTGGAATGGCGTTTAGAACCCACCCAGACAGTCCAGGACGATAATCGCTCTGTCACTAGATCCTTAACCACATCTGCAGAGACCCTTTCTCCAAATAATGTAACATTTACAAGTTCCAGGGACCAGGACGTGGATATCTTTTGGGGACCATTTTTCGGCCTTCCACAGTAGATTTCCTTTACTTTCAGAGTTCAGTTTTGTATTCCTAAGGATGCTCATTATATTTCTAAATGTTTTGTAGCCTTTTGCCCTCCCCCCAACCCCATCCATCATATTGACTCCTTGAAAAAAAAAAGAAATATATCGAAGACTCTCAAGGCTGGAGAGTGGAGAGAGAAATGTGTGACCACCTGGAGTGGGCTGCTTTTCCCAGGGCAGGAGGATGACTCCACTGGCTGGTGAGAGAGCAATACTTGCAAAGCCTGGGGGGGTGGTCAGAAAGGCTGGGCTTAGCTCACGCTGGCCAGAGGCTGCTGTCTGCAAAGATCAGGCTGGCCCAGGTTCCCTGGCTGACCACTTCCTGTTTGTCTGGTCTAACTTTGTCTCTTGAATTCCACGTGTGTGATTGACCCTGGTTTCTGCTCCTACCTGGCCCCTGGAATCTTCCATTTTCACAGCCAGTAACAGGACTTGCGTCTGTTCCTTGTCATCCCCTTTGCTTCAGATAATGGACAAGACATTCACCCGGGAATCTCTGGTGAACTCACTCTGTGCCAGTTGGGCATGGCTGAGACCAGGGCGGGGCTGGGGCCAAGACTGGCCACTAGTGTCCAGTGTGCCCCCTCTGCAGCCAGAGGTGTCACAGCCTCAGGGGAGAGAACACATTCCTGAAACTGGTACTCTGCACCAAAGCTTCGTTCCTGGGGACAGTCAGCCATGCCGTGCTTCTTGTGACTCTTTGGAAACCAATGACCAATGGCCATGCGGAGGCTGTTGCAAAGTGAAACCACCAGCGTCCTTGGGTGATATGCGGAGTGGTCGTGGTGGGCTTCTTGGCTCCGTTAACTCAGAGGGAAGAAATATCTACGTGGATGGTTTTTGTTCCTGCCTCTCTTGATGTGGTATCCCCTGTCCTCAGTGAGTGGCTAAAACCTTGATGGAAAGTGTGTTTGCAGCTGGAGAAAACCCTGTAAGTTTATCTACATCATGAAATGGAATCTTCTAGCACCACAGGGCACCCCCTCCAGGCCCAGAGTCCCACAGGAACATGGAAGCACACTTCGTGTCTCTCACACCAGTGTTCGGAGTCTAGTGTCTTTCCGCTGTGGGGTTGAGTGGGCCCCGGGGAAGGCCTCTAGCAACTCTGCCAGGAGTTTCGCTCTAGGACCAAAACTTGGTGTTTAGCTGGCAGGGGCTGGCAGAGAAGACCCTGTCAGGGCTCTGGGCCCAGGGCTGGCAGAAAGAGTGGCAAGATTGAGGGCGAGGCCTTCGGGGGGCGTACATGTTGGGGTGTGTGCGAGGGTGTCTTAGAATGACTGAGGCTGGCATTATCCCATCCCTTCCCCCGCAGGTCCAAGCCCTCTTATCCAGGAGGAGATTCTAAAGGTAACTTGTCCCTGGAGCCACTGACATTACTCCCTTTTCCAACAGCCCTTCCAGAAACAAACCAAACATCTGCTGTCCTTTTCCAGTTTCAAAGTGTTTTCTGGGAAACACAAGGCCAAGTTAGTCTGGTAACCTCCTGGCTGGATTCTGGCAAAAGCTCGGTCTCCCAGTGAGATGTTTCTTAATGGGTTTTGGACTAACTTCTCTAACATTTTTTGGCTTGAATGATGCTTCTGGTGCCCACCACGCTGGGTGAAGTTATAAGGTTGTGTGGTTGTAGTTCATAGAGAAAAAGAGAATGTACTTATCCTAGCTTGGAGTTGAGTCTCTATGGGAATCACTGGAGTCTGAAGAAAGCCATCCTGGCACACAAATTGACACCATGGATTAGCAATATTAGAAGCAGAAGGAATAGAAGACAAGGTGCAGAGAATGCTGGCTCTCCACTGGCCCACAGAAATTGAATAATTTAAAGAAAGTTCCAGCCACATTTTAGCAGTCAGGTTTTCTGCTTGAAACAGAATTCTTGGACTTTGTTCTATATTGGAGACGTGGTTTATTTTTAGGTCCATCAGGGAGCCTGTAACCGGGGTTGTTCAGAAAGCTGGCCGGCCCATGAAAAACAGGCAGCATCAATATGTTGTCTTGTGGTTTAGAAATACTCTCTTGCCTGCTCTAGCATGAAGGGCCAGCTGCCTTCCTTTGGGGATAATGAGAAAGGTCATGAGAAAGTTGGGGGGTTTCAAAGAAGTATACGGTTTCTTGCACAAAGCTTACGGCTGTAGGCTGAACCTTAGTTCTTCAGCCTTGACAACTCTTTGGCCAACAAAACTCCAGCTGAAATAGCTCATTCCTCTGAGTACTAAAGGGTTCATTAAAAATCCCGTTTGTCAGGTGTTGTCACCCGGGTTGTCCCCAATTGAAACAAAAGTTCCTTTGGGGCCACTGGCCCTTGGGAATAGCACCCTGGAGCCTTGTTGAGCCCACAAGGCAGACAGCTGAGACTTAATAGCTTTTCTTGGTAACGCGTTGATCACTGATAAATGAGCCCAGCAGAGCACAAGAAGAACCCTTTGCTATTATCTTGTCCCTCGGTAGAATAAAGAATTGTGGGGCCTGCACTTCACTTTCAAGGGTCATAAACTTCTCAAGTGGTGGAACAGGCCCGAGTTGAGATGCTGAGCCGCAAAATTTGTTGTGTGTGCAGAAATCCGCAGTTACAGGACCCATAATCGCCCCAAATGGCATCATGGCAGAGCTGCTAAGAGCTTCCATGAGCTGGAGGTGAACGTAAAATAAACATGTCTTATAAGACCAAAGAGAGAAAGTGAAAGGCACCTCTGTGGGCTGCTTTCTTTTGCAAAGGTGGTCAAGCCTGTGAGTTTAACCTCTTCTCCTGGCTATTCCTGTGACCTGAAGACAGGTGACGTCCACGGACTCCATGCAGGTAGATAAGTGCTTTGTTATCCCCATGAGGTCTCTTTACAGAAGGAAAGATGGGCATTTAGGTGGCGTTTAGGTATAAACATGTCTTATGGAAGTGCAAGGTAATCCTGTTATTCAGCCTTGAATTGTGGGATTGGTGACACATCTAATGGCACTGGTTTTTAAACAGCAGCAGCAGCAGCAACAACAACAACAATGTGTCTGCAAGGTCACAGTCCAGGCAGCATCTGGGGTGGTTTCAGTTAGGGGATAGGACTGTTTGGGTCGCTCTCCCTCCTGGGATGCCTGACAATAAAAACATTTTAAACCTACAAAAGGCTGTGTTTTACTTTCAGGGGCAGGAGGGTAAGGAGGGAGGTATAGATCTCTCTCTTTCCTGTGTGGTGAGTCTAGTCTTGGGTATTGAGGTGGTGAATAAGGGGGGATCTGTCTGCATCTGTTCTATCTCAGGGATTTTTCCCCCCAAATGGACTTCCTGCACCCTGCAGTGCTGCCCACTGTCCTGACACCCACATTGTCTTCAGAGAAGCACAAATCAATATTCAGTGTGCTTGGGCTTTTTTAGGATAAAATGTCTTTCTTGGCTTCTTATGATTAAAGTCTGGTTTGAAACTGTAATGGGACTAATTAAGCATTTATGAGGGCAGAGGACTCCTGACAGCCTCATGGAAAGATTCAGTATGAATTATACCCTGTGAGAATGAGGTGGGGAAAATGGAGGGATGGAAATGTAGAAGGGAGACCAGAGGCAGTTCTGACCCCATTGTCTAAGTTTCATGGAATCCCCTTCAAATATGGGCTCGAGAAACCCTCATTCAAACCCAGAGGGCGGTTGTCAGCCTCACTCCTGAGTGGAGAAGACTGATCGGGATGAGTCCTGACGCTGCCCCCAAAATGGACATTTGGACTGGGTACCTGAAAAGAGGTTTAGCTCCTGCCCAGTTTCTAGGTGCTTTTCCATAATCGATTATAATCCATCGTGGCTGACTGGGAAGGGATGAGTGTGTCTTGCTTTCTGATGCCAAAGGGAAACGTCACTTCCCTCCAGGGCTATAATACTCCCATTTTAAAAATTTCATTTTAAAAGCCACCGCATAATATACACCACCTAGAAGGCCAGGTAGAGGCATTTTGAGTCTATAAGTACTTGTGTGTGTATATATATCCAATTACCTTTGCCTTATGATATAACTTAATATATTATATATTTATGTCCTTAAATCAAAAGTTTTATAAGACATGATGCAGCTTTGAAAAAAGGGAAAACACAAATGATGAAGAGAAAAATCATCCACCAGCACTTGGGTTGCGTTTGGGCCCCCAAAAGTCCCCTTCTAGGTGATTCAACAAGAGCATAGAAGGAAGTTAAGGGCGTGGGTTTGGTGTCAGATTTGAGTCCTGGCTGTGCTCAGCTATGTATTGATTGTGTGACTTTGGACAAGTTATTTTTTCTCCTTTGTTATTATTGTAAATCTCTCTGAACCACAGCTTTTCATGTATGATGGGGGTGGCCAATTCTATAAGGTAGGAACTATGCGGATTCTATAAAAGTGCATGGAAAGTATTTGAGGACCATGCGCTTGGAGTAGCACAAAGACCAGCTGTCACTGCCCAAAGGTGGTATCCAAGCGGAGCTCTTGGTTTCCTCTGCACAGCTCCCACCCAGGGTGCGGGGCAAGTGAGCGCGGCTCTTGGTGAGCACTGTGGTGCTTCAGTTCTCCCAGCAGGGAAGAGAATTCTGTTCTCCCTTCCCGTGCCTAAGGAGTCTGTGGTGGTTCCACATTAACACTCTGTTTACTGGGTCTCTTTTGGTGGCTGCTGAGTTGGTGATTTGTCCAATTTGTATGTGAGCACACACTGCACATAGAAGGCCACGAGAAACTGTGTGCCAGTTGGTGAGATAAACAAGCTCCGTCTAAGATGCTCCAATTAACTCAACTTCCAGGGCCAAGGCTGAGCTTCTCTTCAAGTCTAGAGGAAGAGGCTGAGATAGGGGAAGAGCTTGTGTTAACACCTGCAAGATCACCTCTTGTCTCAGGAGAAATGAGACTCACCTTTAAAAAATGTATCAGATGATAAAATCGATGAAGTGTTGACTGCATTTCCATTTCCATAAAAATGAAATCCTGTTTATTGCAGGATTCTATAACTCCACCCAAGATATACCTGCTAGCTGTGCATCACAGAGAAAGCAAAGGAGAGCCTAGGCTGGGACCAGGAGCTATATCCTCCATGGCCCCTGGGAAGATTGGCTGAACACATTAACTGCTGTGTGAGTTGTATTTAACTCATGCTAGTTTTGAGCCCCGGGGCCTCGTGAAGCAAAAGCTAGGCAAAACCCTGCAGTTGGTTCATGAAAATCTTACTTGTTGATGTTCTTATTGTTACAATTAATATTGACACATTAATTCTAAGAATGTAGATGAAATGCAGTCAATACAGTTAGTTTTTCATTAAATTAGAAAGGATCATTTTGTTTTCAAAGTTTTTCATTCTATTTTCGTAATAAAACACTATGGCCCCAAGTAAAAAAAAAAATTTTTTTCTAGAGTGGCAGTCAATGTGTTAAATGGGACTGGGACTGTCCCTTACCTTCCTGCTGAGCATGGCAGTGGCATGGGTGGGGCAGTAGGACCTCTCCTAGGGCTCTCGTGGCACAGTGAGAGGCACTTACTAGTTTCCCCGCAAGACAAGGTGTTCTGTGGCACAGAGACGCAGACCCTCGTCCTCGCCAGCTCAGGTGGACAAACATCAGGAACAACTAGAGGATTTTAGAAAATTAGAGGGAGAGACTCTATTGAGTACAAACTAAAGCAATGTTCTGTGTGGTCTCTGTCTGGTCAGGGAAAGGAGACTTCTGGGAGGAGATGGGCCTCAAAGTGGATCTTTCCAGGCAGCTTGTGCTGTGGATTGGGTCTCTTTGGACAGGAATCTCCAGCTTCCCAGGCCTGTGGAGGAGCTAGGCTGCCCTGCAAGATGGAGAGATAGGAGAGTCCTGGGCCGGTAAGGTCAGCAGTTGATTGTGCTGCTACACTTTTCCCTAAGGGCTCCTTCCCCAGCAAGGCGATTCTTACAGACTTGTAAATCTGGTTTTCTGCTGGCCTCAGGGAAGATAATAGCTGAGCTCTGCTCTCAGCTCTCCTTTTAGCTAGGATTTCTCAAATTTTTCCAATTCAAGCCCACTTTGGCCAAACAAGAAACCCTGGAGGGGACGATCTGTTTTTGGAATGGTTTTCTGACTTCAGTGTTTCATAATAACTTGGGAAGCTTGATTAAAATATATGCCCTCAGCTCCCCTCAACCCTGAAATTCTGATGATTGGGTCTCTCTGTGACCTGTTTATTCAACAGGAGCCCTGAGGAACTCTTGCTTCAGGTGGTTTGAAAATCATTAGTGCAGTGGTTCTCAAAGGGGGAATCTTTTGGATCAGCATCCCCTGGGAACTCGTTAGAAATGCAGATTCTTGGGCCCCTCCCGGACCTGTAGAATCAATGACTCCAGGGATGAGGCCCAGTGATCTGAGTTTCAATCAACCCTCCTGGTGGTTCTGCTGCAGGCTAAGGCTTCAGGTAGAATGCACTAGGTTTCACAGCCAGCACAGGTGTGTTGAAAGAATTCCCACTTGTGTGACATTTGCTTTGGGGATGGGGAACCAGATACCAGTATGAGCAGGAAGGGTACTAAGTACCAATCTGGTGGGGTTTAGTTTTGCCAAAATGACAAGGAAGCCTCTCATACTTACAAGTCTGAATATCACCCTCCTCTGACCTCGGCTACAACACTCTGCACTAGGGGTGCTTTGTGGGCCTGGCGGCTCACTGAACCTTCCTGAGCATCAGGTCCCTCAAATGTAACATGGGCAGCGTGATCTTATTGTCGACCTGAAAGGGTTGACACTTGTATGCATGCCACAGTGCAGCACCTGGCACAGCACCAAGCTAATATAGCTATGGATATTTGCTAAAGATCCTGTGGTAGGCGGGGTTCTCAGGTGGCTCTCATTCCTAGCCCCTGCTGGGTAGAATCCGTGAGTTTGATGGGATGTCATTCCCTTGACTGGGTTCTGTTGTACGGCAAAAGTGATGGGGTGTCCCTCCTGTAAGCACAGGATCTTACAGGTCTCCTTGTTAGCCGACTAGGGAGAGTTTCTCCTGCTGACTTTGACAAAACACACACCCACATTGTGAGCGTGCCTGGTGACAAGGGCCTGCAGGCAGCCCCAGGGGCTGAGAGTGACCCCCAGTGGCAGGTAGCTGGAAAACGGGGACCTCAGTCAGACAACCACAAGAAAATAAATCCTGCCAACAGTCCAGATGAGCTTGAAACAGATGTTTTTCTCAGAACCCTGGATGAGAACAGCCAGCTATCACTTTGATTGCAGCCTAATGAGACCCTGAGCAGGGGACCCAGTGATGCTGTACCTTGACCTCTGACCCTCAGGAACAGAGATAGTAGGTGGGTGTCACCTTTGAGCTGCCAACTTTGTGGTGATTTGTTACATAGGAATAGAAAACACAAATCACACGTGTGTAAATGTATACATACATATACATACATGTAAGCATATATATGTGCATATTCATATACATGTGTATACATGTGTGTGCATATACACACACAAACACACATACATATATAGTCATCTGTCCCCAGCCAGGAGAGTTTTCTTATGGTGGAACAAAAAGAAGTCTAGCAACCCCTTGGGTAGATGACAGTGCCTGGGACCCAACACTTTTAGGGATTCACAAAATAAATTTCTTTAAAAAGAAAAAAGGAAAAAATACACTTTGAGGTTGACAAAAATGTTTTAGTCTGTAACATTAATATATTTGTCTTTATACCAACATAGTCACAAACTATAATTTTTAATGTATTTTATGGAAGAAAGGACCCACAAAGGCAAAAGTGCCCCAAGGCCCATGAAAGTCATAATGTGGCCCTTGTGGATGGTGGAAGGGAGTCCTGTGCGAGTGTCTGGTGACTCCTTCTCCTTCCTCTCCACCCCAGCTGGGGCTGTGTGCTCCAGGGTTTCCTCCCTCCCACACTGGCACCTCTGCTGTCCTCTGCTTCCTCCGCTGTAACCGGAACGTCTTGCATCTGGTGGCCAATCTCAATGAAGTTGGGGGAGCAGTGGACAGGATGCAGAGCACGAGGCCACATGCCTTGCTGTGCACTTAGCACCAGAGAGAGAGGGCTGAGCCTGGACCCGGCTTCACCTGCACCCCACCTCCCCTATCCCTTATCCTCGAACACCTTCTGCATGCATGCTTACTCCTTGCTTTGATTAGGATTCTTTGGTTGTGAGCCACATAAAGGAGGAGAGAGAGGAGGGCAGAGAGAGGAGGGAAGAGAGAAAGGGAGGAGAGAGTAGAGGGGAGACAAAGAGGAGGGTGATGGGGAAAAAATTCATGAGGGAGACTTCAGAGAACCCAAGGAGAGGAGAAGAACCAGGCTTTAGAAAAGACTGGCATTAAGGTAACACTGATAGGGGCTGGCGGAGCGTGGGTGGCCTTGGGACTGAGATCTAAAAGGCAGGTTTTCTGAGACTTCACCAGCGGGACAATCAGCTCCACGTACATTCGGTGCTTGTATCCTGCAGGCCAGATGTAGATGTCCAGGAGTGGGGGTCCTCTTGGGTGCACTTTGGTCACGGCCCCCCTGTTCTATAGGGGAGTAAGGCCCTGTCTGGAGAGTCCCCCAAGAGCTGCATGTGATGGGGGAGGGGTGTTTCCCCAGAATGAGGGTAAAAATGGTGTTTGCTTGACAAAGGGATGCCACGCAGCACGTGTCGGCGGTGGTGGTGATTATGTTTTATATTGTGCTCTCTGGCTGTCTCGTGGGTCTGTGCCCTAGACCCCTGCTGGGATGCTAAGCACTGGGAGAGGGAGGCTGTGTCTTAGCCTGCTCAGTATCCCCTAAACTGCTTAGTGTGGATAGTAGGTGCTCAAAGACTGCTCTAATTAACATTCATTTTCCCCACCCATCCAGCACTCCTACATGCCAGGTGCTACACATAGCGAGGTGGACAGAACAAAATCTCTGTGTTCTTGGTGCTCGGAAAATAGCAGAGGGATTGATGCTCATTTACCATTTTAAAAATCCTAGGGCCCATAAGAATTGTGCTGAATCTACTCTGCTTGTGCTCTGTAAATAGAACAACAAAGCCTGGAGGACAGCATATCTCTTTATAGCATGGTTTGCTGAAGATTTTAAGCCCACAGTTGAGACCTACTACTCAGTAAAAAATATTCATTTCAAAATATCACTGCTCATTGACAATGCACCTAGTCACCCAAAAGCTCTGAGGGAGATGTGCAAGCAAATTAATGTTGTTTTTGTGCCTGCTAACACAGTCTCCATTGTGTAGCCCATGGATCAGGAAGTAATTTGGACTTTTAAGTCTTACTATTTAAACAACACATTTTGTAAGGATATAGCAGCCATAGATAGTGATTCTTTTGGTAGATCTGGGCAAAGTAAATTGAAAGCCTTTTGGAAATGATTCACCATTCTAGATGCCATTAAGAACATTCACAGTTCAAGGGAGGAAGTCAAAATATCAACATTAACAGGAGTTTGGAAGAAGTTAATTTCAACCCTCATGGAAGACTTTGAGAAATTCAAGACTTAGTGGAGGAAAGAACTGCAGGTGTGGTAGAAATAGCAAGAGAACCAGAATTAAAAGTGCAGCCTGAAGATGGGACTGAATTGCTACAATCTCATGATAAAACTTGAACAGATGAGGAGTTGCTTCTTATGGATGAGCAAAGAAAGTGTTTTCTTGAGATGGAATCTACTCCTGGTGAAGATGCTGTGAATATTGTTGAAATGACAAGAAAAGATTCAGGATATTACATAAACTTAGTTGACAAAGCAGTGGCAGGGTTTGAGCGGATTGGCTCCAATTTTGAAAGAACTTCTGTTGTGGGCAAAATGCTATCAAACAGCATCATGTGCTACAGAGAAATCTTTCCTGCAAGAAAGGAAGAGTCCATCAATGTGGTGAACTTGATTGTTGTGTTGTGTGAAGGATTGTCACAGCCACCCCAGCCTTCAGCAACCACCACCCTGATCAGTCAGCAGCCGTCACTGTGGACCAAGACCCTCCCCCAGGAAAAAAAGATCATAATGCGATAAAGGCTCAGATGATTGTTAGCATTTTTTAGCAATAAAGTATTTTTTTAATTAAAGTGTATACATTTTTTAGAAACAACGATATTGCACATTTAGTAGACTGCAGTATAGTGCAGATGTAACTTTTATATGCACTGGGAAACCAAAACATTCATGTGATTCACTTCATTGCAATATTCTCTTTATTGCAGTAGTCTGAAACTGGACCCGCGATATCTCTAAGGCATGCCTGTGTATCAAAGCATCACGTTGTATACTGTAAACGTATTTTTATTTGTCAATTATACCTTACTAAAGCTGGGGGGAAATACCATTCTCCACTGAATAAAGAATTAATAGTAGGGCGGCTCCTCATTGCTGGTGACTTTCTTCTACCCTTCTCCTGCCTCTCTTGTAGCAGCTGTTTCACTCTTGCCTACTTTCAGACTGTTCTCCACTCAGCAGAAAGGGAGATTAAAGACTTTCCAAAGCCTTCCATCACTTCTAGAATGTTCTCTGTCCCCCTCCCCCTGACTGCATGTCTGTTTCCTTCTTTCACTGCCATCTAAAGTGCTACCACCTCTCCTCAGTTCCGTTTTAGCACATCCATGCGTCTCAAATTTCCTCACTCTTTGAAGTGACCTCGTTTGTGTAGCTGTTCTCTCTCTCCTACCCCTCCAAAGTGGGCTTCCCAGGGGCAGCCTTTTACATTCACTGCTGTATCCTGAGTGCCCGGATAGCGTGTGATGCAGAGTAGGCGCTCAGTAACTATCAGGCGACTGATGACAATATTGACAGTCTCTGAGCTCCCTTTCTGGGAACCCCAAACTGAGTGGAACCTCTCAGTGGTTCCCAATGTCCAGCTGCCACAAAAAGAGAAATCCCAAAAACAACACCGGAAGTATATTCACTTGAAAATATTTGTGGAGCACCTACTGTGTGCCAGGCACTCCTGTGGCTGGTTGGAATATGTGAATAAACAGACTACGATCCTTGTCCTCCTGGAACTGGTACTCTAGCAGGGGAAATAGATCATAAAAAATAAGCAAAGTAAGTAAATTATATAGTGTGTTAGGAGGGTATGGAAAAAAGAGAAAGTGGAAAACTTGGAGGAAAATCAGGAGCGTGATGGGTAGAGGGCGGAAGCGGGGTGGGGTGGGGGGCAGGCTGCTTTATTAAATAAAATGGTCCAGGGAGGCCTGGCTGGGAAGTGGCATTTGATCAAGGTGAGGAAGAGGAAGGGAGCGAGCTGTGCAGATATCTAGGGAAGAAACAGCTAGTGCCAAGGCTCCAGGGGGGATGGCTCCTGCTGGTTTGAGGGAGGCGAAGGGGGGCTGGGAATCATGGAAGATGAGACAGACAGATAGTGGAAGGGCTTGTAGAGGCTGTAAGGACTTGGGCATTTGAGCAGAGGAGAGACAGGTTCTGACTTCCAGCTTTTAAAGAATCACTCTGGCTTCTGTGTAGGGAACGGATTATAGGGGCAGGAATGTTAGTTGCCAGTTATGAGTAATCTAGGTGAAATATGATGCTGTGTGTGTGCGTGCATGTATGCAGACACACGCGTGTAACATACCTCTGACACATATTACATTACGTTGTCTGCCTTCAGCCGGAGTGGTAGCAGTAGAAGTAACAGGGAATGGCTGGATTCTAAATGCATTTGGAATGTAGGGTCAAAAGAATTTCGCTGGGGATGGGCTATGAGAGAGGGATCGGAAGGTACTTCAAGGTTTTTGGTCTGAATCATTGGAAGGGTGGCGTTACCATCCATGGAGATGGTGAAAGCTATGGGTAGACCAACTCTGGGGCAGAAGAATGGGGTCAGAACATGTTAGGGTTGAGATAACTATCAGATATTCAAGGGCAGGTGGTGAGAATATAGTTAGAATACCAGCCAAGGTGGGGAGGCAGGACTGGGCTGGAGATGAAAATTTGGGGGGAGTTGTGGGCATATAGGTGCTTTTTAAGGCCTTGTTTAAAGCAGAGATATTTATTAGAAGGATTATCCTTTCCCCCTGTGATCTGAAATGCTCTTTGTTGTGAATCCAGTGTCCATCTATGTGTAGTCTGTCTTGGACTCTCTGTTCTGTTCTACAGATCCACTTCCCTATCGTGTACTCAGCACACAGTTTTAATGGCTGGGGCATGTGAAGTTTACCATTTAAGAGTATAAATCCCCCAGCATTGCTTGTAATCTAACAAGTGAGGGTGGCGGGCCAGGTATACTTGTCCACAGGAATGTGAACGTAGCATTTGGAATGGCAGTAGCTAACTGTCCTGCATGCTCACTGTGTCCCAGACCCATGCCAAGCCTCTGTATGCCTTGTCTTTGTCATTCCTTGAGGTCCTTGTTATCCAAGGATGGCTGATATTGGAAAAGGTCCCTCAAAGTTAGATTGCCTTGATTGTTCTGGTGCTTTGCGTTTCCTCATTACCTATTATACTCAGTTTATCAATATTCACAATGAAACCCAGATGTAATTTTATTGGAATTTTATTGATTCATGATCAGTTTGTGAATACATATCTTTTCAATATTGAATCTTCTAATGCAGAGGTCAGAAAACTTTCTCTATATAGGTCCTGATAGCAACTATTTTAGGCTTTGCATGCAAGATGGTGTCTGTCACAACTCCTCAACTCTGCCATTGTGGTATGAAAGCCTCCATAGGTAATATGCAAGTGAATGAATGTGGCTGTGTGCCTATAAAACTTTATTTACAAAAAGAGGCAGTGGGCCAGATTTCACTATTAGCTGTAGTTTACTGACCCCTGTTCTAGTGCATGAGCATCTCCTCCAAGTTCTTTTATATCTTTCTGTTCTGTGAAACCCAGAAGTCTGGGAATCATATCCTGTTATCTTTGTACTTTGTAATCCTCTCCTCACGCTCTGTCCTGCCTTGCAGTATCATTGTTTCCATTTTTGTTGGCGTCTACAATCAGGCCATGAGCCATTTGAGATCAGAGAATGGGATTTTTTCATCTCTCGTATCCCTTTGCTGCTTCATGAAGGGTCTGACACATATGCTGGTACAATAAGTTGCCAGGGTCTGAATCTGATGTTAAAGAAGAACTGGGGAAGGAGTGGTTTAGAGTATCACCCTGCCTTTCTCTGCCTTTTCTGTGTTTTGGGGGAAATCCATGGCCCCAAGACTTGGCTCTGTCTCTTTTATGGACCATCAGTTTCTCCCCTCTTATATTCTTCCAGGAAAGTTCTGGCTCCTATGGACATTCAGAAAGAACTTGTGTGTGTTGGGCACTGGCCTGTGTTTATTTACCTCCTGGCCTCTAACCTGGTGCTCCAGGAGTCCCAAATGAATGGACTGTCAGAGGGAGAAGGTGCTGATATTTCTCTTTCCCATTGGAAATCCCTTGGTAATATCTCCTGGGATCACCTTTCTATCTGGATGGCTACACTCTGCACCTGGCTTGATAGGGGAAGGGTTTATTTGGGGCTGCTTTTTCAGCAGCACCTGGCTGAGCCAGTGGTGCATGCTGCGCTTTGGGTTTTTGCTGTGGTCCGCCCTGAGTGAGGAGGACGGTTGTCATGGTTAAGCACAGCCTGGGGTTACCTTCTTGCCTAGATTTTGACAGCTTTAAATGCACAGTTGCTGGTCACCCTGAGAAGACGTGACTCAGCAAGTCACAGCCCTGAAGGGTGGTAGGGCCATTTGGGGCAGCTGGCGTGAGGACACCCTGTCCAGCTTCAGAGTCAGCGGCAAGGTCACCTGCCAGAGCTCCCCAGTTGAGGCCAGAAATCTGGCTCTCTTAGAAGATTTTTTTTCTTACTTTTGGTAGTGTCATCTGAAGCTGTACAATTTTATTTCTGTAGTTTAGTGCTTAGAACACTGGTCAGCCATGGTAGGTGCTCAAGGACTTAGAATCTAACGAATGAGGTTGGTGGGCTAGCCAGATGTACAGGTTGGGTGTCTGGCTCAGAGCAATGTGCACACAGCAGCTGGAATGGGGGCACAGCCGGCCCTTGAACAACACAGGGTGGTGCCAACACCCCCCCATAGAAAAATCTGTGTGCAACTTTTGACTCCCCCAAAACTTAACTACTAAAGTCTACTGTTGACCAGAAAGAAGCCTCACCAATAACAGTCGATTGACACATATGTTGTATGTTATATGTATTTATATGCTGTATTCTTATAATATAGTCAGCTAGTTACTGAGAGTAAACTGTTATTGAGAAAATCATGAAGAGAAAACATATTTACTATTCATTAAGTGGGAGTAGATCATCACAAAGGTCTCCATCCCTGTTGTCTTCATGTTGAGTAGGCTGAGGAGGAGGAGGAGGGGCTGGTCTCGCTGTCTCAGGGGTGGCAGAGATGGAAGAAGATCTGTTTATAACTCGACCTGCACAGTTCAAAGCTGTGGTGTTCAAGGGTCCAGAGCAGTTAACGGCTCTGTGTGCTCACTGCTTCCAGACCTGCCCCAGCCCCTCTGCACACCTTGACTCAGTGGTTCTCTGAGACCCTTGTCACCCCAAGCTGGCTGGGACTGGAAAAGGCCCCTCAAAGTAAATCCATGTAAATGAGGGCTGAAGTTCTAGAGGGAAGAGTGGGGGTGGAGTTTAAAGGTTGAGGACGTTAGTATTCAAACTGCAATTAAAACATTTTAAATAAGTTTTTTTAATGTAACAAAATTTAAGAGTATATGCAGGGGAATTCAACTTCAGTAATATTTTATTTTATTAAAAAATGCTGAAATGAAGCAATCACGTTTTAATTCTGGGTTGGTATAGTTCTTTATTTTATTTATTTATTTTTGTTCTTTTTTTTAAACAGCTTTATTGATATTTAATTCATATGCCATACAATTTGCCCACTTAAAGTGTACAATTCAATGGGGTTTGGTATATTCACAGATATGTGCAACCATCAGCAAAGTTAAATTTAGAGCCTTTTCATCACCTCGCATAAACCCCTGTGATCTTTTAGGTATCACCCACCCTTGACTTCTCTATCCCTCCAAGCCCTAGGTGACCACTGATCTGCTTTTTGTAGCCATATATTTACCTCTTCTGGACAGTTCGTGTAAATGGAATCAGAGGTGATGTGGTCTGTGTGTGATGGGCTCCTTTCACTTAGCAGAATGTTTTTGCAGATGTCAGGACTTCATTCCTTTCCTGTGGCTGGTATAGTTCTTTATACTTCTCTGTAGTTACAAAAATTTTCCCACCTGGCGAGATAATCTATTGTGGTTGCGTTGAAAGAATATTCTTATCTTTGAGAGCGGAAGTAAAGCATCAAAGGGGGATGGGGATGTGGGGATTTGGGTTCAGTTTTAAATTTAGTGGTTGGGGAAAGCCTCAATGTGGAGGTGACATTTGAGCAAAGATCTGAAAGAGGTGTGAGTACCTGGAAGCAGGTGCTCCTGGCAGATGGGATGGCAGGTGTAAGGACCCTGGCAGAGATCGAGGAATGTCAAGGTAGGGAGTGAACAAGGAGGAAGAAGTAGGAAGGGCGGGCGGAGAGGTGCTCTGGGTTGAGATATGGAGATCACTTGGGACTTTGCAGACTAGTGAAAGGAGCTTGGCTTTTCTTATGGGAGAAATGGGAAGCTGTGAGAAGGCTTTGCATGGAGAATTGCCTTGACTGACATACAAGTTCAAAGCCCCCTCTGGCTGCTGTGTTGACGATGGACCATAAGAATTAGAGGACAGAGGCAGGGAGTCCAGTCCAGTGTGGCCATGACTTGGACTCCAGCACAGGGAGACGGGACAAGAGTCAGGATATATTTTGAGGACAGCGCTCACAGGATTTGCTGATGATTGAATGTTGGGTTGTGAGAACAAGAGAAGAGTTGATGCTGACCACAAGGGTGTCCACCCTGAGTGGTCCTAGGATGGCCATTGACTGAGACGGTAGAGACTTGGGAGGGGCACGTGTTGGGTGGTGGGGAAGACCAGTGATTTGGTTTGATAACGTTCCCTCTCTACCTTTGCTTTTTTCATTTCGAGGAGTCTAGATCTGACCCAGCCTCTATACAGTCTTAAAATTACTAGGCTTGCGTCTCTACTTGTAAGTCATTTCTGCCAGGAAGCTTTCACCAATCCTCCCCCAAACTGGGTTGGGTGCTTCCCTGTGCTCTGAGCTCATGGTGCTGTTACTGCCACAGTGGGCAGGGCAGGGACACACTGGTCCGGCTCTGCCCTGGCTGACCAAGACCACCGATGAACACCGTCCATCCCTGCTGGGAGGATGGGTGCTTGCCATTAGTTCATTGGCATTCCTGCCTGCGTGACACAGAGGCACTTTCCTTTCTCACCCTGAAATTTTCTAATTCAATGTTTAACACAAGAATGAAGCGATGAACAACCCCCACTAGTGTTTCTGAGTCACGTGATGACTTTCTTCTGCTTTCCCCCAGCCTTTTTCCTTATTTCAAGCCCCTTTTGTGCAAAGGCGTGTGCACACATGGAGAGTGACATTGGGTCCTGATTAAAGTGAAACTTACAGGTCCCTCTTTTTAATGAGTAAAAATAACCAGGCACTGAAAATAAAAGATAGATTTATCTTTGTTTTAAGAGTTTAAAAATCTCCTGGGAACTTCAGTGCATGACTGCAATAAATGACTGTAAATTTTCCCGAGCACAAATCAGTATCTTAAGGTGACGAACTGCTGGCTTGAGTGACAGATTACATTTAATATTGAAGTGACAGTTAAAATAGCATCCTCCTCATTTGCCATTTTTCCAAGTTGGGGCTTCAAGGGGAATAGCTAAGGAGACAAGAAACATTCATCATCTGTGATTTTTCACTCCCTTTCAAAGGCTAATATTGCTGTTGTGCTCAAAGAAAAAAGCCCTGCAAAAATATACATTTTAAATATGCATTTGGCTTAAAGTAGCTAAAAGTAAAGTCCCTATCACCTTCCATGAAAACCTTCATGTGGGATTCTGTCATTGCAGCATGGCATCTTTGCTGATAAAGAGATGCCATATTTTCAGTGTCTTCAAGTGGCCTTCTTGTTTTTGCGTGTGACCCAATTTTCCTGCTCCATAAAGCCCTTTCAGAAGCCTTTTAAGATTAAGCATAATGCAGACTTGGGGCTTGTTAATAGAAGTAGAATGTCAAGGTGCCTGTGCTACCAGACCCACAGGAAGGTCAGGCTGCCTTCCCCGGGGTGCATGTAGTCCTAGGGCAATTGGAGAGGAAGGACCCTGAGGAATCGGAGGGTCACACAGGGACCTTAAAGGAGGCCTTGAAACCTTTCTGTGTGAAACACGGATGAGCATGATGGGGTATTTCACAGAGGACTTAAAATGGGGACTGGGAGCTGTTTTCAGACACCTGAAGAATTTCACAAAGGAAGTGTTTTGTTCTGTGCGTCACAGCAGAAGGCAGAGTAAGAAACAGCCGGGCAAAGAGCCAGGGGAAGTAGGCTGAGATCTTGGTCTTTGCACCACCAGACAGACCTGTGTCCAAATCCCAACTTTACTGTTCCATTCTTTCACTCAGCAGCTCTTCGTTGAGGGCCTATTATGAGCCAGGCACATTTTTAGGCATGGGCAAGACCATGGACACAAGATGGAGAGGGTCCCTGTCCCCACGGGGCTTACATCTTAGTGGGGAAACCAGAAACAAACCCATGTTCAGATACTTACAAGGTTGCACAGTGATTAAAACAGACAAAAGTGGATGTGCAGGGTGGAAGGGACTAGAGTCTAGTTCATGGTGCTCAGAGGCTGCTCTACAAGAGCCACATTTGGGCTGAGACCTGAGTGACGAAGGAGGCAGGTGTGGGGGCAGAGTCGCGGTCCAGGCTGAGGCAGAGCCTGTGCAAAGACACTGTGGTAGGAACAAGCCTGGCAGTGTGTTCAAAGAAGAGAAAGGAGGGCCAAGTCAGTGACAGAGCTGCGATTCCAACCTGGCTCCATCAGAGTCCAAACTCTTAACCACAGAGCTGAGGGACCAGAGGGCATGTTCCTGTAGAGTGGTCAGAAGTTTCATCGCTTGGGTTTCAGGGGAAGGTCAGATTTCCGCAAACTAGCAACCTGGGGCTCTAAAAACGTGCAGCATCTGGGATTCTTCTGGAAGGGCTTTCCCATGTTGTTAAGCAACATGGGTGGAGGATGATCCCATTGTCTTACTTCCTTCTGCTGGGTCCTGCTGGGTCATGGATTATGACGATGACGACGACGATGATGATGGTGGTGACAACTGCAACCATAGTAACAGCTTTGTCTGAGAACTTGCTGTATACCTGTCACTCTGTGTAGCATCTCCTTGAATCCTGACAAGTTGGGAACTATTTCTCTTTTCCTTTTGTTCTGATGACACCGAGGCTTAGAAAGAGTAAGTGACTTGCCCAAGGTCACATGGAGTCAGTATTGCTTTTGGAACCATGCTTCTCGCTAGTTTTCTGAACTGCAAATCGGGAAGGAACGAGTTTGAAAGCAGAATTTAGAAACTCACCATACCCAGGACACCGTTGTCTGTACTATGTGTGGCTAGCCTAATAAAAAAAATAGAAAACACAGTGTTGTGGTTTTGAATAAAATATTCATCCTGCAAGGCTCTGCATGGTGGTGAAGGTCATGGCCATATTTGAGGGAGGGGTGACATTCCAGGTAGGAGAATTCTTCAAAGTGAGCTAAGCATCACCCTCTAATAAAATATTATAATCTTTAATTTTTGAATGGGTAGATGCCTTGGGGTAAAAAAATGCTCCATTTAAGAAAATCTTTCTTTTTTTCCCCCCTGATATCTAATTTTGGAGAAAGAGCTCTAATGGGATAGATTCTGATCCTTGCTCTGCCCCCAAACTAGCTGCGGATTGGAGAGATTTCTCCCCCTGCACATTAGCTTTCTGGTTTGTAAAACAGATTTTAGAAGCCAGCGCTGAGCCAGCTGGTGACCGAGGTCTCGCTCCGCTTCAAGGCTCTTTGATTCTAACATGGGGTTGGGCCCCCTGGACCCGGGAGCGGCACCTGTGAGGCACCTGCCCGTGTTTTGTCTTGAACGCCTTTGTCTTGATTTAATCCGGTTGAAAATTCAGGCTGCCGCCGTACCCTGCGCATCCACCGGGGAGTGAGGTTGACTCCCACTGTGCTTGCTCTCTTTATCTTCATGGCTGTGTTCTGGCTTCCAGGGAAAGATGGATTGTCCGGGAGGCACACTGCAGCTCAGAAGCCTGCAGCCATCCATCATCGCGACACCTTCTTCATGGGCAGAATGACTTTGGTGATGCTCACGTCAATGTCAGCCCGGGGCTCTGGTGCCGGCTGTGGGCCTAACGTCTGTGGGCACTTTGAGCAGCTACTAAAGATCTACTTGGGGTTAATAAAAGGGATAGTATGAATGGCATAAAATAGGCAGACCAACTGGGGAGAAACTAGCGAGTCCACAGGAGGGTTGGCATAGGAGAGGGATGGGGGCTGGGAAGTCTGGTGTTTTGGGGAGAAGATCCGATGCGAGGAAGGGAGAGGATTAAACTGACAGGTAGAATTTACTAGGCACCTGCTAGGACCAGACCTTGTGCTAAACGCTTTGCATGGACCATTTTCATTAGGTTCTCAGAGCACCCCCCTGAAATAAGTATTATTGTCATGTCCATTTGATATTTGGGGAAGTCGAGGCACTGAGTGTTTGAGTCACTTCCCCAGGGGCACAATCTTAGTGGGTTGGAGCTGGGATTTGAACTCAGGCAATCTGACTTTGGAGCTTAACGCTTAACCATTCATTGCCCTCTGTTGGTCCCTCTTCTCTCCCTTCCTATATATTAGTACAAATCCACGCTCCTTGCCATGCGTCTTTGCTCTGCATCTCAGCGGGAGAGACAGAAAGTCCTGCCCTTCCCCCTGCCATTTGATGTTGGACTTGGTCATATGATTTGATTTGGCCAATGAAAAGTTGGTGGATAGGATTCAAACAGAGGCTTTAAACGTGCTGGTATGATTTAGCTCAAAGTCTCACATTTCTGCTGTGTGAGAAGAGCATGCCCTGGAGAAGCTGCTTCTCTGTGTGGTAGACCTGAACCCAGCCTGCAGCCCAAAGCCAAACCAGTCCACAGCAACATGGTACAGTCTACCTGGGGTCCACAGGTGAGAAATAAATGCTTCTCGTAAGCCATCGGGTTTGGGTGTCGTTACCTAGCCTTACTGCAGCAATAGCCACCTGACACAATGGGATCTGCTAAGCCATTTCTCCCCGTTCTTCCCTTCCTCTTGCCCGCTCTTCCATGGAGCACCTGCTTTGTGACAGTTACTGTGCTAGGTTTGGGGAAAACATAGACACAGTCCCTGTCCCTGTGGATCCCAGTCTTGTGGAGGTGTTTATGGATAGGTAGGAAAACTAAAGTACTACACTTGAAACACAGGCAAAGTGCTAGAGTCATTGGAGGTTTTACTGAGGTGGTAACATCTGGCCTAGGTTTTGCAGCATTCCTGGGAGTTTTCCAGAACTGATATTCTAGAGCAAAGTGCCAGATTTAATCTCTGCTTTTCTAGTCATCTCATAATAGTCACTCCATTGTGGACCGGAAAGAGAAAACTCTGATGGTCCTTAGGAGATCCTAGACTGACCCCTCTTGGCCAGCCAAGAAAACTCCCACAGATCTGCCCTTCAAGGCCTTGGAGGTCCCGGGTTGTAGACTTTCAGGGACTTTTTCCTCCCCTGCACAGCCTGTCTTACTTGTCTGGACTTGAGTGAAGCAATAAGCTGCTCCAGGTTCCAATAAAACCCTGTAGTGTGGGCATCTAGTCTTCCCCTGATTAAATAATGAAGAGCCATTCATCTCCTTTCATGCTAGAAGAATTCAATTTTGCCAATTAATGTTAGTGAATTGCAAAATCTAAGGAAATGATAGTTTCTGCAAAATAAAAGCAGTTACCATATTTTTATTACACAACCGTAATGGTCCAAGTACACGGCTATGATTTGATTTGTAAACCATAAACACAAATTAGTAATTCTCCCTCCAAATAGCAGTGCAGCTTCCCTGACGTGTTTTAATTGCTGTGTTTTGTGGTGCAGGAAAACCTGGCCGGGTGTGACTGAAGCAAATTGCTTCTTTGGGAACTGCCAATGTTTTCAGCCAGAGGGGCGTGTGTTTTCTTGTGTGCACATGTGTGTGTGCACAGACACGTACCTTTTTCTTGAAAGGTGCTGAGTTGAGGCTTAGCATTGCAGACTCAGGGAAGATTAAGCCAAAAGCACTCATGCATTATGACAGTGTCTTGACTTCCCCATTATCAAGACTAATGAGAAAAGATCAAGGGCGTGGATAATCAAAAACAGGGACAATCCCCAATGACTGTCATTTGTGGGTGTGTGTGTGTTTGGCCCCTGGCAATTCTTCTATAAGGCTTAGACTGAGCTATTTCAGAACCAAAAGTCAGGATGCAAATGTCCCACAATTAAATCTTCTGATTGGTAAATGTATTTGCATGAAACGCCTTATAAAAAGTATGCAGTTTAAGTTTTATGTTTAATAACTCAGCTATACAGGAAAAGGAATAAGGTTATTAAGTAGTTTACCTTCACTTATATAACCTAGGCACAATTCTCAGCTCATTAAACATATTAAATTCATGAATTCTCATGTCATCACCATGAGATAGGCATTATTTTTATTCCCATTTTAAAGATGAGGAAATGGAGGCCCAGAGCGGAAGAGCTAGTTGCCCATAGCAACACAGGTATTAATAGTAAACAGGAGAGCCAGGACTCAAACCCAGGCAGTCTGGCTCTGGGTCTGACTCACAATCACCAGTAAAATGGGTTTGTTGATAAATGTTTGCTATCTGGACTCTTCCAAAATCCGGGAAGGATGATACTGTACATATATATTTTTGGTCCTCTTTGAATCTTTTTCTTATGAAAGTATCATTTGATAATTTTCTAAAATGATTCCAAAATTGAAAGTTTATTAAAAAATAGTCACTGAGAAAAGGTATCGAGGCTTTATTTAGATTTTAGCAGCTTTTCCATTAATGTCTTCTTTCTGTTTCAAGGTCCCATTTAGGACCCCACATTGCATTTTTTTTTTCCTCATTAAAAAATATCCACCAAGTCTGGCAGGGTCTGGTACAAAGTCAGTGCTCATTCATTTGTTGACAAATGTTTACTGAACCTGTGCTTTGTGCCTGGCTCAGTCCTAGATGCTGTGGGCACAGCCGTGGAGAGAACAGACCCAAATCCTGCCCTCATGACAGGCTAATGTTTGTTGAAGGATCACTTTAATGGTGAGAATAATAGGTAATCATTCACTGAGTACTTGCTATGTGGCAGGTGCTGTGCTTATTTGATTGATATTGTGACCCAGTGGGGTTCAGAAAGGTGGAGTAACGTTCCTAAGCCACATGCCTGGTTAGTGGCCGATTAGATGATCTAACCCAGGTCTGAATTCTTCTAAGGCTGATGCCCTTACCACTGTGTGGGAATGAAGGAATGGATGGATGAATCCTTAAAGAAGACCAGCAGAGGCCAAAGATGTGGTTTTATACAGTCTGCAGGGGAAATGAGTCCAAAGTAAAATTACCAAGAATATCTCTCCACCTTTGGATAAATGGGGAATAGCTGTACCAATCCTTTTTAATAACAGGCATTTCTCTCCTTGGTAACTAGTATAGAGTAGATGCATAACAGAGAAGGAACAGCCATGAATTATTGCTGGGCTCACAGAAGCAAAAGCAACTGTTGCCTCTCTGCCAGATAAATTGTGACAAAGTATAAAGGGAGGCTGAGTTGTCTCAAGGACAGAGCAAGCCTCAGATTTTCTGTGAACCACCACTGGGGTGATGAGAGGAGCCCTCACCTTGAGATTTCACTCCCTACACAAGCTTCTGGAAAGGGCTGTCTACAAAAGGCAGCTGTGAGAAAGATAAGCCTGCAACACAGCTGGTGGCAAATCCTTACCTATAAATTTAATGTCAATTGTGCTGTTGCCAAAGTCTGTGAAATTCCTGCGAGTGGAACAAATGAACGCGGGTGGTAGACGCTGCTGGAAAACCTCCCGCAATGGTACCCAGGAGATGAGATTGGTAGTGAGCACGTCTCCTCTCTCTCAGTCTTACTTCCCAGGCATGTCACGTGACTGTGACCTTGGCTTGCTGTTTTTCTCCCTCTTTGCCTGCTGAAATCATTTCTATACTTTAAGACCCAATGCTGGAAGCAGTTGCACTGTTCTCCCAATTGCTATATTTACTCCTTGGGCAAGACTCACTCTGTCTCCTTGGGTCATGTTTCCTTGACCATCTTCTCTGAGTGACTGAGAGCTCTTTGAAGGTGGGAACTGGGTCTTGCTCATCATTCTAGTCCCTAAACTAAACACAGGGGTGCCCTTTGCAAATGCTAGCCGAGTGTTTTCACTTTGAGATGAAATGGCATTGAATTAGCGTAGTAATAAGCCTTCAGTACCTTATGTGTGCTAGACCTATACATATATTCCATTATTTAATCCTCCCAATGAGTTGAACTATTTTTGTTCTCATTTTCTGATGCAGAAAGTGAGGCTCAGAAAAATGCAAGAGATTTGAGCAAGCTGTCACAGCTGGGAAGGCTGGAAACTGAGATTCAAACCCAGGTAGTCCGGCAACAGAGCTTGTGCTCTTGACTGCTGTCCTGTGCTGCTATTAGTCTACTTAAGAGAACTTTGGGTGTTGTCTAAGATACTGGCCTTGGGTAATGCCATGTGATGGCTCAGAACTGAGGGAGCGAGGTGTGAAGGGGTCAGGGAGCTGGTGCACTGATCTCCCACTCACTGATGGGAAGTTAGATTTCTAACAGACAGTGCTAGCGCTAGCATGTAAGCCCCAACACGTGTAGTTGGCTCTTGAATTAAGAAAACCCATGATAAAAATATTAGAGTTTACAGCATGGGATAGTAGAAGGAACACAAACTTTAGAGTTAGGTTTGAATTTAGCAGCCAACCATGACACTACTGACTGAAGCTTTGGGCATGCCACTTTGCACCCCAGAACCCCAATTTCCCCATCTGTAGGATGGGGATGATAATTACTTGTACATCTTTTTCAAAGTCTTAAAAAGGGAATAACATTATATATGTTTGTGTATAAAATCAGATAAATTGATATGTATATCAGAAAAATAGAATATATATACTAAAATATATATATTATCTGATATGTATATATCTTCCTGGTATATATATGTAATATGCAGTGTGGGATAGACACTATATATTCTAGTTTTATGATTATATAAACATATCAGATAATGTATCATAGAAGTAGAATCCATTAAAAATCAATCAGTGACAGCGCTAAACCTGAAAAATACTGTAACTGAAATTAGTTCAATATATGGGTTGGACACAGCAGAAAAGAGATTGAGTGAACTGAAAAATTAATAGGAAAAAACACGTGTAGTCCCTCGTATGTGATTGGGGTTGAAAAAATTTTTGCCGCGACTCTTAATGGGAGCTTATTTGTGTTCAGTTCAGTTTTTTAAAAATGCAAATGAGTTGTTGCAAAGATAGAATTCATTTGGAATACCTGATGAATGTGAATTTTATTTATACCTAAAAGTTCTGAAATTCATCTATGATATTAAGTGAGAACATTCTGCATGTAGTAGTCAACTGCTACTATGTTGGGAAGATGGGGCTCTTTTAGGCCTTCTCACACACCCTTTCAGATGCTTCCCCTCCCCTTTATCAAGCATTTATTATTTCCTGTGTGCTGGAGATGAATAGGGAACAGCTCAGGGAGTCTTTGGTCCTCAACACATGGTCACCCACGGTTGGACAGGTCTCCTCTCTGCTTACCTCTCACATTGGTAGCCCCAAATCTGGGCAAATTAAGTCAGGGACAGTGATTTTCTTGGCAAGTGCTTAAGTAAAGCAAATGGAATTTGTATATTTTTTCCCAGGAAGCATCCTTTCCTGGGGACTCTGTATTTTGGAGTTTTGGCAGCAAATGGCACTTTAGGACAAGTGCAGCTGTGTTTCAGATTTTCTTTCCAGCAATGGAAGAGAAACTTGTTGCAGATAAATGTCCCTAATGAGAACAACTAGGAAAACTGGCCCCAAATAAAAACAAACAAAACTTACTGTCACTACCACCACCAACAACAACCAAATGTGTTTGAGAACATCAAAGAGTTACCAAGGCAGCCAGCAATTAGGGAACCAGAGTCCTGGGGGAAGAAAAACATCACTGGACTAATGACGTCAGTCCAATATTCCGCTGTGTTGCCCCCTTAAAGCAGTTGACAGCTGTAAGCTGCATGAAACTGAGAGTTAAGATGTTGAACAGAAATCAGTTGTCAAAAGACAGGGAAGCAAAGCAGAAATTTTGGGTCTCATGGGTCTTGGCAGACAATGTGGAAATCAGGGTCTGTCAAGAGGACAGTCCCCGGTATTAATATTAATAATTCTAGATAGTATCCTGGAATGGCTATATTTTAGGAGTTAGAGTGAATTGAAAATACAGCAGCCTTCAGAAAAGATTGAGTCCCAGCTCCAAATTCCTGAGTCCTCAACGGGATTCAGGTGATTTGCCTCCACTGTACCCCAAAGCAAAACAAGTCCTCTCTGGAGGAAGATGTAATTCACCAGAGCCTCAAATTCTTTCTATACTTGTTCATTCACAGTCGCTGGCATCCAGTACAAAATCCCAGGCACCCTAGGAAACAGGACCAAAATAACCAAAACCAAGGCAAAGACTTGGAGTTATTTAGACATGGATATTAAAATAATTGTGATTAATATGCTTAATAAAATAGAAGAAAAGATGGATAATTTTATCGAAGAACTAGACTCTATTGAAAAATAAGATGATAGCTCTAGAACCGAAAAATACTTTAGCTGACATTATTAACTCAATATATGGGTTTAACAACCAATTAGACACAGCAGAAAAGAGGATTAGCAACCTGGAAGACCAACAGGTAATACACACATCAAAGCATGAAGAGAAAAAAGTGATAGAAAATACAGAAAAGAGGGTAAGAGGCATATAGTACATGTTGAAAAGATCTAATATGTGTAATTGAAGTTATAGAATGAGAAGAAAGACAACAGGAACAATATTTGAAGAGAGATAGTGGTCAAGAATTTTTCAAAACTGATGATCATCAAGCCATAGACACAAGAAATTCTTCAAACCCCAAGTACAGTAAGTACAAAGAGGACTGTCATAGGCACATCATCATAAAAGTTTTTTTTTCTCTTGAGACAGAGTCTTGCTTGGTTGCTGAGGCTAGAGTGCTGTGGCATCGTCATAGCTCACAGCAACCTCAAACTCCTAGGCTCAAGCGATTTTCCTGCCTCAGCCTCCTGAGTAGCTTGGACTACAGGCCCACACCACTATGCCTGGCTAATTTTTCTATTTTTAGTAGAGATGGCGTCTTGCTCTTGCTCAGGGATGGTCTCAAACTCCTGAGCTCAAGTGATCTTCCCACCCCAGTCTCTCAGAGAGCTAGGATTACAGGTATGAGCCACTGTGCCCAGCCCATCATAAAACTTAAGAAAACCAGAAACAAAGAGAAGGTCAGAAGAAATAAGATGTTGTCTTCAAAAGAGCAAGACAGATAGCAGACTTCCCTAATGATCTAATGAAAACCAGAAGACAGTGGAATATCATCTTTAAAGCATGGATAGAAGATACTAGCCACCTAGAATTCCATATCTAGAGAAAATCATCTTAAAACACAAAGGTTAAATAAAGGTGTTTTCAGGCAAACAAAAAATCTAGAAAGTTTGTTGTCAGTAGACCATACTAAAAGAAATCCTACCAAAGGGAGTTCTTGGGTAGAAGAAAACATGTTCCCAGAAGGAAGAACAGAAATGCAGGAAGGGTCCAAGACCAATAAAAGGTAATCATTGACAAATCTAAGTATTTATTGATTTTATAAAACAAATAATATATGTAAACACAAGTAACCCAATCGAAAAGAAGCCTATATGGTGCATAGAAGAAGATATATAAATGGCTAATAAGCATGTGAAAAGATACTCAACATCATTAGTACTTCAGGAAGTACAAATTAAAATCACAATGATATATTCTTTCACGTTAACAAGAATGGCTATAACAAATAAGACAGATAATAACAAATGTTGACAAGGATATGGAGAAATGGGAACCTCATATATTACCAGTCAGAATGTAAAGTGGTGCAGCCACTTTGTAAAACAGTTTGGTAGTTACGTAAAAAGTTAAAGATAAAACCATCACACAACCCAGCAATTCCACTTCTAGCTATGTACCCGAGAGAAATAAAAAACACATGTCCACCCACAGACTTTCATGCAGATGCTTTTAGCAGCATTGTTCATAACAGCCAGAAAGTGGAAATAACCTAAATGTCCATATACCACAGACAAAATGTGGTATATTATGCATAGAATACTATTCAGCAATAAAAAGAATAAACTTACACATGTTACATCATGGAAGAACTTCAAGAATATCATGCTTAAGTGAAAGAAGTCACACACAAAAGACCACCTATTGTGATTCCGCTTACATGAAATGTTCAGAAAAGGGAAGTTTATAGACACAGAAAGTAGGTTAGTGGTTGCCTGGGGCTAGAAATGAGAATGAACATTAACTGTAAATGGACATGAGAGATTTTATTGTGGGATTAAAAAGCTATAAAACTAATTTATGGTGATAGTTGCACCACTTGGCAAAATTTACTAAACATCATTGACTTGTACACTTGAGATGGGTGAATTTTATGATAAAGAAAATATAGTCCAAGAAGGTTGTTTAAAATATATGTAGAACTAAAATATATAACACAAAGGCAGGTGAAAGTAAAGAAATTTAGTGTTATAAATTCCTTGAGTTGTCCACAAAGCGGTAAAAGTAGTGATTTATATTAGACTCTAATAAGCCAAGAATGTGTGTCATTATTTCTATGGTAACCACTAATAGAAAGGTGAAAAATGTGTAATTAAAAAGCTTGTAGAGGGCTAATTATAATAAAATGTACTTGATTAATCCATAAGAAGGCAAGAAAAGATAGAATAAGCAAGATAAAACAGTTTGACAAATAGAAAACAAATAATAAGATAGTTGACATAAACCCAGTTGTATCAATGGTAACATTGCATCTGTAAATGGATTAGATATTCCAATTAATAGACAAAGAAGAAAAAAATCCAACACTATGGTCTTATAAGAGACATAGCTCACATAAGAGATACAGGAAGATTGGCAGTAAAAGGATATAAAAGATATACCATGTAAACACTAACCAAAAGAAAGCTGGTGTTGTTTTAACATAAGGCAAAGTAGACCTTGAGGTTAAAGACATTCCTAGATATAAGGAGAAACATTTCATAGCAATAACAACAACAGGCTCAGTCCACCTGAAAGATATAATATATACGATATAAATAAAACTCATACACATCTGCTAACATCACCTCATAATATGTGTAGCAGTAAATGATGTAATTAAGAGTATATGTATCCACGGTCATTGTGGGAGATTTTAACACAGCTGTTCTTCAGGGAGATGATTTTTTTTAAAAACAATATTTTCCCTCAGTCTGTGTGTATGGGGTGTGTGTGTGAGTGAGGGAAAAGAGAGAGAGGAACAGGGAGAGACACAGACTACATTTAAACCTAGAGAGAGAGGGAGGGAGAGGTCTTCAGTAGGCTTTTTATGGACCTGGTGGCTGGTAGGTGGGGTGACCGGGGCCCCTGGAAACCTGAATGCTGGTTCTGGCCCAGGCCCCTGAGTTAGGGGGAAGAGGCAGTGGTGTGGCCCACGGACAACATCTCAGATGCTCCTGTGCTTGTTTCGCTCCTCTCTGCCCAAGCCCCCGTCGCGTGACTCTGGCGGAAGTGCGGTGGCAGGTCTCGGGTGTTTGCAGGAAAGGCCCCTCTCCAGCAGCCAGAGGTGCCAGGTGGCAGCGACCAGGGCATCTGGGCTCCTGAGTCCTCAGGACACTTCCTCAGACAGATGAGAGTATCCTCCTATTTTTAAATAAATCCAGAGTTAGCTTTTCTGTGTTCATTCCCTGGTCAGCAATTTCTGGTGCTTTTCCATCAAGAAGTGCATCCTTTTGGCTACCCTGAGTCCCTCAGGTCGTGATTTAAGTGCCTTTATCCTAATCTGCTTACACTGCTCATTGGCAGAAGGGCAGCCTCTCCCAGCCGACGTCCTAGGCTCGGCTCCGGTCTCCCCAGTCGCAGGGTGCGTGACGGAGGGCTGAGTCCGGATTCTGCCCCGCAAGCTGGTCTTCCTGGTTTTCAAAACAGGGTTCTCCTCCTTTCAACTGCGTGACCTTGGACAAATTACTTTTCCTTTTCCTCATCCATAAAAGGGGGATAAAATGAGCAGTTCTGAGGAATAAGAGAGATCATGAACACGAAAGTCTGCCAGTACAGTAACCAATAGTAAAAATGATGCTTAGACTTGTTGTAGAGAATTAGAGAGTTCTGGGGCGTGCAGGATGTTTAAAAATCCTCTCTGACATTGTCTCGCACCCCACTCGCCCTGCCCCCAGTACCTGGGGCAATCCTGGGCATGTACTAGGTTCTTAATAAACACTTGCTGAATTAATATTCCCAGAGGGCCTTGCTCACCTGCTCTGCCCTGCAACCCACGTCAAAGGTCCTAAATGGCTAAGGTTTTATATTCCCGAAGGTAACCTAACACCTTCTTCCTCTGCCGTACTCCATAACTCCCTTTTCTAGGACTGCACCTGGTCCCTACTAAAGATGCCTCCTGTATTTAAATTAGGTAGTGTATTTGTTCTTGCGGCTGCTGTAACAAATTGCCACAAATGTGGTGGCTTACAGCAACAGAAATGTTTGCTTTCACAGTTCTGGAAGACAGAAGTCTGAAGTCAAGATGTCGGCAGGGCTCGCTCGTTCCTTCTGGGGACTCCAGGGGAAGAATCAGTTCCTTGCTTTTTCCAGCTTCTGGTGGCTGTCACATTCCTTGAGTTGGGGCTCCCAATGCTGGGAGCCACCTCCAGTCTCTGCTCCCATGGTGGCACTGCCTCCTCCCCTTCAGTGTTTATGTGCCAAGTACCCTCTGCTGTCTTTCATAGTGACTCAGGAAAGTGACTCTCCATGCTGGGAGCCACCTGAGGTCTGAGTACATCCTTGGCTTCACGCATGAAAGAATTCAGGAGTGAATTCAGAATTCAGAAACTATAGAAAGTCTACTCCACAGACAGAGCTGAGGCAAGTTCTCCCTGCAGAACAGAACCGGCCCCCTGGTTCCTGTTGCCTTTCTATTTAACCAACGGCTTAATTAACAAGGGGAGGAATATTCATGGCAAGGCTGGTGTTTCACCATCTGGCTTCTAACCCGTTGGAACTTGTCCTGCCTCCATCCTGTTTTGATCAGGACAATTTGAAACTTTGGAGACTTCCTGACTCAGGCAGTGCTGCCTCAATGCCCAAAGCAATGGCTACAGCAGTACCTAAAGCAGTACCTGCCAGTTCCTTGTCTCAGTAGGGACACCCGTGATTGCATTCAGGGGTGTATTAGTCTGCTCAGGCTGCCAGAACAAATACCACCAACTGGGTGGGGGCTTAAAGAACAGAAATTTGCTGTCTTACAGTTTTGCAGACTGGACATCTATGATCAAAGTATCACAGGGATGGTCTCTTCCATGTCCTCCCTCCTTGGCTATAGATGCCGCCTTCTCCCTGTGTCCTCAGGTGGTCCTTCCCTCTGTACCTGGCTGTGTCCAAATTTCCTCATCTTGTACACCAGTCACGTTGGATTAGGGCCCACCTTAAAGTCTTTTAGGGCTCACCCTAATGACATCATTTTAATCACCTCTTTAAAGGTCTTACCTCCAAATATAGCCACACTCTGAGGTTCTGGGAGTCAGGAATGCAACATATGAACTTGGTGGGGGCAGGGAGGAGACACAATGCAGACCATAACAAGGGCCCACCCAGTTAATCCAGAACTATCACTCCCATCTCAAGATCCTTAATCGCATCTGCAAAGATGACTTTTGTATATGTAAGGTGACAGTCATGGATCCTAGGAATTAGGAACTGAGCTCTTGGAGCGGTCCTTATTCAGTCTGCTACAGGCAGAGATTGGGAAGAGCAAAGGCCTGGGAGAGTGCCAGGCCACAAAGAGCTGAGGGTTTGGGGACAGGGCAGCTGGAAATCCTCCTGCAAGACGGAGCTTTGCCCGGCTGAGGTCTAGGGTTGGCTTCTTGAGCCCAAGACCTCTCTGTAGCCGTGGGCTGTGCCTTCTTTCTGGAAATAGTCTCTCTCCTGTTTCAGTGATACTGTCCATCTCCCCTGGGTTTTGTTTGACATCCCTGAAAGCTTTTCCTCAGAAGCTCTGCTGGTTCCTGCCTGGCTGCATTCTTTTTTTTTTTTTTTTTCGAAACAGAGTCACACTTTGTTGCCCAGGCTAGAGTGAGTGCCACGGCGTCAGCCTAGCTCACAGCAACCTCAGACTTCTGGGCTCAAGCAATCCTTCTGCCTCGGCCTCCTGAGTAGCTGGGAATACAGGCATGCGCCACCATGCCTGGCTAATTTTTTAAATATATATATTAGTTGACCAATTAATTTCTTTCTATTTATAGTAGAGACGGGGTCTCGCTTTTGCTCAGGCTGGTTTCGAACTCCTGACTTCAAGCAATCTGCCCACCTCGGCCTCCCAGAGAGCTAGGATTACAGGCGTGAGCCACTGCGCCTGGCCTCTGGCTGCTGTTTTTGGAAATGAAAATATGGCTCAAGGTTCTGCCCAAAGTTCCTTCCCATTTTACAGATGGGAAAATAGAGGCTCCGAGAGCTAAGTGATTCCCCCCCTCCATGGTCACTCAGGTAGCCGGATGCAAAACTGTGCCTGGGACTCTGACAGTAGGGCTTGAATGTCTCAGCACCTTCACGACACATGGACTGCCTCTCCGATTTACCTAGCACCTGGCACGCACTCTGTGTTCGCAAAATATTCTAAGAAATGCTAAGTAAAGCAGAACCCAGACCTGGGTTTTCTGCATCTAATCTATTCTCTCCTGCCAGCATTTCGATAAGGACATCATTCCCTTCCTCTGAGCCCAGAGGGAGTAGCTGTCCCAGAAATTGCAGTTCCTCTTAAGATTTTATTTTCAGCAGCTCTGATTTTTATGTTCAGGGACCACACTTAATTATTGCAAAACATCTGCTGGCACAAAATGCCATTTTGTTCCTGAATCATTCCCAAGAACATCCCATGAGCTCTTGTACTTGGAGACACCACTTCTGCAGGGGCCTGGGCCAGCAGAAATACTTCCTGCTTAAGCAGCAGCAGGGGAGATTTAGGGTTGACTGGCTTTGAAAACAATTGCTAATTAGATTGCTCAGGGCTTAAAAAAAGGATAAGTCTTCTGAATATCAGGCAGGGGCCCTCATCAAATATTTACTAACCTCTGCATGGCTTTCCATGGGCATCTGTGCGAGGAGGCATTTTTTAGGGCGGGATTGTTTCCCATGTCTTTCTATGGGGTTTTGTAACGATGAGCATAGCAGCTCACACTTAGCTCTTTCTCTGCACCGAGCAGCATCCTAAGTACTCCTTGAACTTCATCTCATGCGAACTTCACAATATCCTGCAAGGTCTGTTCGTATTCCCTGTATGAACACACCATATTACAGAGGCATAATCTGGGTCACCAAGAAGTTGACTTGTTCAGGCTGACCCAGCCTTTGGACCTTACTTGGGCCTGCAGTCCCCGAATCTTCTCAGCTGAGAAGTTCCTCCTCACGTCAAACCCAGTGTCACGGTCAATGTTTGCAGGAGGGATTCCCCCCAGGTCGGCAGCCCAGTGTGGCCTTGGCTGCGTTTCGAGCAGCAGCTCCCCGTTACCTTTGACCTTAGAGGATGGAGGTTGAGAATGGGGGCTTTGGGGTCAGCCCGTCTGGGTTTAGATTCTGTCTCCCACTTACCAGCTGGTTCAGAGCTGTGTGTTAAATGGGTGTCTGGAGGCATGCAGGGCCTTCCTGAGAAGAGGGGTGATAGTGTTGCAGTTTTCTGGGAGCTGTGGAAGGAGAAAGAAGAACAGAGTTGTTTCTGGGAAGTGGCCTGCTTGGAGTCCATAGGATTCCTCTTCATTTCAGCCTTTTCTGCCAATGCCCAGCCCTGTATTAACCTTAGGACTTGCAATTATAGGCAATAACATAGCATTGCCAGGTGGAGAATCTTTGAGCAAGGATTTTAGATAGGAGGGAATGTGGAATGTGTCCACAGCACAGTTTTGGGGGTCAGCCGCATTTGAATGCATATCCATCCTGGCTTCAGGAGAGGCAGTATTGTCTAGTGGTTAGGGGCATGGGACCTGGAGCTAGGCTGCTCGGGTTTGAATGTTGGGTCCAGGGTCTAGCACATCACAGCTGTGTGCCGTGACTTTCCTGTCTGTGAAATGGGGACAATGGTATGAGGAGAAGGAGATGAGCTAGTACATGCAAAGCACTTAGACCCATGCCAGGCTTGTAGCTGTGTGACTCTACTTCCTGGTGAGCTCAGGACAGCCCCAAAGTATGCCTGAAATCCCAGCAGAATCATTACTAAGACCCGTTCACTGTCAGAGGGGTTCTGGTTTGGAGATAACTCACGTGGTCTTACACACAATAAGATGTCGTTATTTATATAATGCTGAATGTTGGGCAAGCTACTTAACTGCTTGGAGTCCTAGCTCCAAAATGGGGATAATAATGTTAATAATAAAACCGTTTTGTTGAGTTGATTAAGAATGATGGGACAACATGGAATGGCCGGCACAGGTTGGTCTCAGTTATGGTGATGCTGTTTGCATTTCTTCAGGCTCCGGGTCCAGGAGAGCCACGTGCACGTGGCTGGGTCCCCCAACACTCTTACCACCCAGTTTCTCCTTTTGTGAAGATCTCTAAAGTGCCGGCATCTTGATGACATGATGCCCAAAGCTCTCAGGCCTTCCGAGATGAAGATGTGAGCACAGCCCTGCTGTCCTGTTGGTGGCCTCGCGTCCCGTGGCTGTGCTGCTCATTGTCAGTAGGGTAGTTTTGGTAACGGTCTCTGAGGGACGCTTGAACCAGGTCAGGCCTGTTTGCTGTGAGCAAAGGCTGGTGTCTTAACCCAGATTCCCGGGGACCTGTGGGAGCCGTGGACTGAGGACTGTTTGATGCATAATCTTCTTCCTTCCAAGAGTTTCTTATTTGAATGGAAGAATGGGCTTCAGGGCTCTTTAAACATGCTTATTTATTTATTATTATTGTTATTAGTTTTTACTGTGCTGCCTTGTCCTCCGAATACCCAGTGCTGAACCTTGAAACGGAAAGAGAGAGACAAACAGTGCCAAGCTGGGGCAGCGTCTTCTGGGAACAGTTATAAACCCCCAGGTCCCTTTCTTGGAAACTTTATTCAGCTCAGAGCACTTTATTTTACAAAGCCAGTCTCTGGGCCACAATACAGAGACGACATCCCGCTTTTATTGCTTTTGCCCATATGTTGAAAAGTCCCTCCACCAGATCATCAGGAGAGGACCCCATGTTGCAAGGCCCCTGGCCAACCTGTATGCAGAGATCAAGTCCCAGTAGTGTCAGCTGGACCACAACTGTGCTGTGTGACCTTGGGGGTGTCCCTTTCCTACTCTCTGGATCTTCATTTCTTTATTTTTAAAATGAGGGGATTGAATAAAAATTATATGTGATTTTTCTCCTAGTTATATTTTCCTTTGATTCCTAAGTTTCAGGGAGATAAATTTTTAGCTCAACAGGCTTTCCAGCAGCCAAAGCTGCCTGACAATCTGTGGAGTGGGCTGCCTGGGGAGTAGTGAGCAGCCTGTGGGTAGAGACATTCAAGCAGAGGCTGCAGACCAGGTTGTGGGGGAAGCGACAGAAAGGCTTCCTGAATTTGATGGGCAGTTGGCCTTGGAGGCTCAGTGCTCCCGTAATTCTTAACTGGCACTGTCTCATCTCTCTTCTCTCACCTCTTACATGTTGAAGGTGGGTTTGGGGTTCATTTACTCAGGGAGGCATTATGGCTACTCCTTGGGGGCTGGGGTGGCCTAAATTGATACTTACCTCTCAGAACCTGGAGACATCTTTTGGCCAGTGGAGTACTTAATGCCGTAGAAGTCAATCTTTGGTTCTGGGCCAAGCCTGAGTAGGGCAGGAGGAGGCTTTTGCAGAGATTTTAGGAAGGGTCTCGGGATGAACTTAATGAGTAGTTATACATCCAGATTTTATTTTCACTTCACAATTAAATGATAATTTGTCTGAGTAGACAATTCTTGAACCAAAATAACTTCCTGAGAAACTTCTCTGCCCATCCCTTTACTTCTAAACTTTTGGTGTCGATAATGACAAATCTAATGTCAGTTCGATTCTCATTTCTCTGTTGGTAGTCTTTTTTTTTTCCTGGAAGGTTTTACAGTTTTCTTTTTATTTTGCTCTGAACGTTCACTACTGTGTTGCCAACTGTGGGCCTATTTTAATGAACTTGGTGAGCTTTCTTAGCCTGAAGATTCATGCCTTAAGCTTGTTTCTTATTTCCCGTCTTACCTTAGAATTGTTCCGTCCTTCTAAAGTTCCGGGTAGAGTTGCACCATCCAAAATGGTAGCCATTGGACTGATCCCGCTCATAATCCTAGAAGACACAATCCTAAACATCATAATTCTGAGAATTATGATGAAATCCTGAAAGATCAAAATTCCTAATGGTCAAAATCCCTGAAGTCTAAAGTCCCTAATGTCTAATTGTATCCCAAAACCACAATGACCGATTTGGAATCAGGTGCGATCAAGACTTCGAAAAGTGTGCTCGCTTCGGCAGCACATATGCTAAAATTGGAATGATACAAAGAAGATTAGCATGGCCCCTGCGCAAGGATGACACGCAAATTCATGAAGTGTTCCATATTTTTGTCTCCAAACAATAAATGCTGGCGTGGATGTGGAGAGAGAGGAACACTCCTACACTGCTGGTGGGACTGCAAACTAGTTCAACCTCTGTGGAAAGCAATATGGAGATACCTTAAAGCCATACAAGTGAATCTACCATTTGATCCAGCAATCCCATTACTGGGCATCTACCCAAAAGATCCAATGACACTCTACAAAAAAGACACCTGCCCTCGAATGTTTATAGCAGCACAATTCATAATCTCAAGGCTGTGGAAAAAGCCCAAGTGCCCATCAATCCAAGAATGGATTAATAAAATGTGGTATATGTATACCATGGAGTACTATTCAGCTCTAAGAAACAATGGAGATATAGCACATCTTATATTTTCCTGGTTAGAGCTGGAACCCATACTATTAAGTGAAGTTTCCCAAGAATGGAAAAACAAGCACCACATATACTCACCAGCAAATTGGTATTAACTGAACAGCACCTAGGTGGTCACATAGGTACTACAGTAATAGGGTATTGGGCAGGTGGGAGGGGGGAGGGGGCGGGTATATACATATATAATGAGTGAGATGTGCACCATCTGGGGGATGGTCATGCTGGAGACTCAGATTTGTGGGGGGAGGGGGGGAAATGGGCATTTATTGAAACCTTAATATCTGTACCCCCATAATATGCCGAAAAAAAAAGACTTCGAAAAGTGAATCTCAAGGTGCTACCAGTAGAGTTTTTTCCCCCATTCATCCCTATGCATTTGATGGAAAATTTAGATGCATGGATTGGCCACATGACACAGCAACAGCAAAATCTTCAGTTTAAAAATGCATCATTTGTCTGCATCGGCCTTCTTTCCAGCTGATGAAATTCCAGGAGCTTTTTAATTGAATGAAAGCTACATTTGTCTGAAGAAGCCAGCAAAGTCACTGACGGGTTCAAAACAATTATGTGCATGGTTAGAAGACATTTATGTGATGGTGTTGCTGTTTGATCATCGATATTGTTTCCGCCAAATTTGTCGTCTGTATATGAGTGAGTGCAGAATGGATTTCCAAGTGCTCAAAACAACGCAGAATCATGGCACATAAGATGGGGAAATTTAATAGGGAAGGCTCATGTTCATGTATATAGAGTCATAGAAGAATTTCAAAAAGAGCACCATCATGTAGCAAATGAATGTGAACATAGTCTACGAGAAGAGCCACTCCCTAAAAGAAAAAAAAACAAACTATTCAACATGATGCAAGACTTCAAAATATCGTTACTAATTGTGAGATTTGGCCAGCTGTTTTGGACTACCTCTGTGCAACTGCTCATAATCTGTCCCTGTAATACACTCTTCATGTGTCAAATTTTCTTTTTAGTTTATTCAGGGGTTTTGAGATTTTTTTTTCTTTTTTAGTTTATTTCCCCCCACTATCATAAATTGTGTCAGCATGATTTTTTACAAATTGCTATGCTATGTATTTCATATTCACATCATTTCCAATACTTGAGGTATAAATTGTGTAAAGACTTTCAGAGTTCTAATTCATTTTACGCATTTTTTTGCACATTTAACTCCATAAAAGTACATTCTTGCAACATTGACTTTGTGTATAAGCATTGTGTATGTATATAAAAATGTTGAAACTCCCTCAGTTAATGAAGAGATTCCTTTTTATACATTTGTATTTGTGAAAGATAAAATTTCTTGAGATCTCAGCTCTCGACTATTTGGGATGGTGACCATCGCAGTTTTTGGTGGAGCTTGTCAAAAGACTTAGGTTGTCATGGTATCTCAGATTACTGCAGTTGTATGAGCTATTTCTTTATGAATATGTTTTATCTATTCATAACTGTTAAGCCTGTTTGTTGTTAGTATATCTCAGTTTTTATCCTTGCGAAAACATGTAGGGTGTTGCCTATTTTATCGTGTAAAGTGGCCTATGAAGTGTTCCATTATGTTTTTATATGTCCCTCAAATAAATCTCCCTTTAAAAATGTAAATAAATGTCCTTTAAGAAGTTTTAAAATTATTTTTCCAAAATTATATTTTTTGGGATTTTAATTTTTTGGGAGTATGATTTTCAGGATTTTAGACTTTAGGGATTTTGGTCTTTAGGGATTTCAACATTTGGGATTTTGATGTATGGGATTACGGCCTGAACTCTTCACAAAGATGTTCTCCAACTCAGGAATCTGGGAAGGACAGGAAAACGGGAAAAATCATAAATGTGTGAACACTTAAACCATCTTGCTTTTCATGAAAGTTTCCTGCTCTCTTGGGGTTCACTGAGAATTCTCTTTTAATATTAGATCTTGGTACGACGAATGCTTTATCTCAAAAGGAAGTACATTCCTGCTGCATGGACACAACCTTCCCAACTCCAAGCTTTAGGGGTAAACTAAAAAGACGCACGGAAGAAAGTACTTGGGTCTTCTTACGATCCCTCCATCTAGGTGGGGCATTTTCTCCAGGGAGCCATCACTTTGCTTCCGTGATGGCTGGGTCACACCAGCAGTTCTCCCATGCAGCGTTCTTCTCTTGCACCCATCACTGGTGTCTGCTCACGGTGAGCACCCATCGTCCGAGGACCTAGTGCAACCATAGTAAGGGTTCTGTGAAGGTTGTCCAATGACTGAGTCATCAAAGCATTAAGTAATTCCATAATCCCAACTGGGACTGGAAAATATGTTCCCATTTTTGTAAATGGAGGTAAAATTTTTTGTGTTAACTTCCTCTCTTTGTTGTTGTCCCTAATGTGTATGATTTTCAAGTTAACTCCTCTTTACTCGGCAGGTCAACTTGCAAGAATTTTTAGGAATGTTGGTAGAAGTTATTCCCTCATTTCTTTTTACTTTCTTTGGATCATTTATACAAGTGTCGAATTGGCCAGTCCTAGCCCAGTTCTCTGGGTGGATTTGCTGTTAACAGTCTTCTACTCAGAAACATACCCCTTTGTCTCTGTCCTTCAATTCCTCCTGTCTGCTCCTTGCCTGTGACAAAACTGTCCTCCCATTCTTTATCCACTCATGTTTTGAAAGGAGACATATTTCTTGGGAAGTATCTGACAGGCACACGATCACTCTTTCCTTTCCAGGCATCCTTCCAGTAATCTTGTGAATAAGTTTGTGTCCTCCAAGACAGTCTGCCTAGTGGTGTGGTGATTGTTTTGGCTCTTGAAGAAAGTCTGTCCTCGTAACGTGATTGTGCAAATGCTCAAGTGTTATGGGCACACACTATTTTGTCATTGGGGAGAAATTACTGGTTTCAGATTAAAAGCAAAAAAAAAAAAAAAAAGGGACTTGAATGATGTATAGAGAAGATGTAGGAAGAGATTGAAGAGCTACTCATTGGCTTTTTGTTTTTTAGAGAAGAATGTTTCCAAGGTCACAGGAGTTGTTGGTGTTGGTTACTAAGGGAAGCCATGGCTTCCTGGGTCGTGAGTCCAAATGTAAGAATATTGCTTCTTAATTTTGCCTTTGTGTTGCTGGATGGGTGAGGATGTGATGGGGTTGGGAGAGCAGCGTGGATCTTCCCTGCAGGATCTTCCCTTGCATTTGCTCTGAGCTTTGCAGGGAAGCTCTAGGAGTTGGGGGTGGAAGAAGAAATCCTGCTGGTGTTGGAGCCTGGTGAGCCAGGATCCTAGAGGAAGCTCTGAATCAGAAGTAAGAGTCCCAGTCGTTGCCACTGGGCCACCCACTGGCCTCACCTAGGGGTCAGGTGGCCTCTCTGGACTTCCGTCCCCTCACTTGTAACGCGGATTTGTTTCACATGGATCACAGTTGTGTGTGGAAATGCAAAAGGAAATGATATATGCAGACTGTAAGGCAGATGCCACCTGGATGCTGGGATTATGGGCAGTGACAGGGGCGATCCAGGTCCCTGCTCTTCTAGGTCAGGGAGACGTACAACAGCTAAGCAAGCAAATAACTAAGGTAATTTGGCAATGAAAAGTGCCACTCGGACAGTAAGAGGGTGATGAGATATGGAGCCACTAGGGGGAGACTTTGGTTTGGGTACTTGTGTGTCTTTCTTAGTACATTTAATGTTGCTATAAAGCAGCAGTTCCCAGTCTTCTTGGCACCAGGGACTGTTTTCATGGAAGACAATTTTTCAATGGACCAAGGGTAGGAGAGGATGGTTTCAGGATGAGTCAGGCACATTACATTTATCGTGCACTTTATTTCTATTACGATTACATTGTGATATATAATGACGTAATTATACAACTCACCATAGGTTGGGGAGCCTTGCTATGAAGGAACACTCAAAGCTGGTTAATTTATAAAGGAAAAAGATTTATTTGGCTCACAATGGTTGAAAAGTTCAAGATTAGGCATCTACACCTGGTAAGGGCCCGAGGCTGCTCCCACTCATGGCAGAAGGCAGGAGGGGACCTGGCGTGTGCCAGACATCCCATGGCGAGAGAGGAAGTGAGGGGTGGGGAGGTGGCAGGCTCTTTTTAATGACCAGCTATCCTGGGAACTGGAGTGAGAACTCACTCGCCCCTGAGGGAGGGCATTAATCTATTCATGAGGGATCTGCCTGCATGACCCAAACACCTCCCATGAGGCCTCACCTCCAACACTGGTTTCAAATTTCAACATGCAGTTTGGGGGACAAACATCCAAACCATAGCACCTTGTTTCCAATAGGGCAGGGGTGGCTACCACCATTATAAATATGATAATGATGATGACACCCAGGGTGCAGGGTCTGTTAGTGCTGGGTATTGTCTGATCTGATCCTCTCGCACCCTCAGGGCCTTTGCACTGCTGTTCCCTCTGCCTAGAATAATTTCCCTTAGCGTTCTCTCATGTTAGTGCCTATGCATGCCTCAGTTCTCAGATGTTTCTCCCAGGAAACCTCACCTCTGTCTCCCTGCCCCAGAAGAGCAGGGACCTGGATCACCCTGGTCACTGCCCATAATCCCAGCATCCAGGTGGCATGTGCCTTACAGTCTGCATATATCATTTCCTTTTGCATTTCCACACACAACTGTGATCCATGTGAAACAAATCTGCGTTACAATAGTAAGGGGACGGAAGTCCGGAGAGGCCACCTGACATCTAGGTGAGCCCAGTGGGTGGCCCAGCAGCAACGACTGGGACTCTTACTTCTGATTCAGAGCTTCCTCTAGGATCCTGGCTCCAACACCAGCAGGATTTCTTCTTCCACCCCCAACTCCTAGAGTTTCCCTGCAAAGGCTCCATCATACCCTCAATTTACCCACCTTCACCTTGGGGGGTTGCCATGTTAAGGCAGCCTTTCTCTTTAGACTGTGAGCTCCTTGAGTGCAGGGCCTGGATCTAACTCACCCTTTAGACCTGCAGCCTCACACCCTACCTGGCTTAGAATAGCACCTAATAAATAACCAATGAGAAAGTATTTGCTGAAAGGCCACAATGCGCCAGGCACTGCACTAGGGACTAGGGAAAAGGATAATACGTAGAAACAGATGCTAGCTATTCCTTCTACTTCCATACATATAGCTGAAATTTTTCATAATAAAAAGTCTAAAAACATAAAACCCCATCCCTGCCTTCATGGAGGTTACAGTCTAATGGGGAAAAAATCCATTAATCACAAATAATCACACAATGTATCATTATAACTTGTGTTTAGTGATATGGATGAAAAAATAATAAATAATTAACAATTCTTGAGTATATGCCAGGCATTGTTCTAAGAGTTCTATGTGCATTACCTTTTTAGTCCTCACAAAATCCCTACAAGGAGGGCACTATTATTATTCCATTTTGCAGAAGGGGAAACTGAGGCGGGAGAGCTTTGCCCAAGGTCACATGGGCAGGTGGAACTGGGATTCTAACCCAGATAACCTGACTTTAGAGCCTACCTTTGTTTGATTGTATCTGTGGCCTTTATAAAGGTACACCCTAAGTCATGTATGTAGTAATGCTACATGTATGTAGTAATGCTAGAATTAGGCCCAAAGTTGGTTTTATGAGGTGCCTTTTCCCCACTTGCCGGGCCACGAAGACTAAGTGAAATCAGAACAGCAAACTCACCTTGGCCAGGCCCGCCTTGGAATGCTGCATGCAGCCACAGTGACCTCTTGTGGTCAGAGCAGGAATGGCATGGACAATGCCTCACTGAGCAGAGACCAAACCTCAGGATTATCTCCCAAGTCCGTTTGCATTACCCAAGGCCTCACTGGTGTCTTCCCTGTGCTGGTGTCTCCAATGACACGTGGAAGGATAAGTCTCCAAAGGTGGGCGTTTAGGCATTGGTCAGTGGCTGGGGCTGTCGGAGTCTGTGCTCCTGGACTCCGTCCAGGCCCGTAGGAAACCCTGGGCTTGACTCTTCCAGCTCCTGCCCTGGCACTTCGGGACAGGAGGACTGCGTGGCCTGTCAGCCCCACTCACCTGGTGGCACCTTTGGCTGGCGCTGTGCTCCTGGCTGAGAAAGGGACAGCTCGCTCATTCATCCATTTAACCAGATATTTACTACTTGCCACTGTAGGCCAGGAGCATTCTGGGTGCCAGGAGGAAAGCAGAGAACAGAAGAGACAGAATGGCCACCATCCTTCTCCCCTCCCAGCATCCACACCCAAGCCACCCTTTTCTTCCTACCTACAATTTTGGATAATGGCTTAATTCTCGGGGTTCGTCTGTGTTGAGTGAAAGGAAGCTGACTTCTACTCAACTGAAAATAAAGAATAATAAACCACAAACAAAACAGGCATGCACACACACACACACACACTCCTGCCTTTGTGATATTTGCTTTCTAGTGAGGAGAGACAGAGCATACACAGATAATGATAAGTGTCACAGAGAGAGATAGAGCCACAGTGAGGGGGTAGTGAGTGGAGTGGGCTGGGCTGGGCCGCTGGCTCACAGCATGGTATTTAATGAAGGTCAGTAGTGCCCTGTGGGTGCAATTTGTATGTCTCTGTCTCTCTACTAGAATTACCCAGAAATTAGTACATGCAGTGATGCAAGTAGGTGTTTTCATTTGTTTGAGAGCCAACAATTCTAGAGGTACTAACTCAGGGAAAAATGGAAATAAAAATTGCCCTCCACCACCCATGGAGTGGTGGCCATGCAGGAACATTTGTCCCCTCTGTCCTGCTGTGCTGTACACTTGGAGGAGGACCTGAAGGATGTGGGGAAGTGAGCTGTGTGGGTATCTGGGAAGAGCATTCTGGGTTGTGGGAACAGCCCGTGCAAAGGCCCTGGGGTGGGTGCTTGAGGGATAGAGAGGAGTCAGGTGCAGCTACAGGGAAGTGCTGGGGTAGGGGCAGGAGATGAGGCCAGAGAATCTGGAGAGGTGATGATCACATGGGGCCTTAGGGTGCATTGTCTCTATCTCTGGTTGGACTGATTTTGGTCTTGAGTGTGGGTAACACCTCCTCAGGATGCTGAGTGACTTAACCCACACAGAGGGGTGATACAGGAGATTAGCTCCTGACTCGGGTGCCCTGAGGTCCTCTGGGGCTCTCTGGGGGTGGGCATCCTTAGCAGCTCTAACTTGTGTTATTTCTGTTCACATTTACAACAACCCTGAGTGGTGGGCAATATCCTACCCATATCCTACCAGTATCCTACCCATTTTCTAGACAAGAAGACTGAAGTGTAGAGAAGTAGGAAAGGGACTTCTAGGTGCCCAGACTGGCTTGCCCAGAGGCGTGGTGGATGGAGGATTTGAGTGTGTTCTGGTGATGGTGACACTAAAGATGTGAATCAGGGCCAATTTGCAGAGACTTGTACACTATAATAGGAAGCTGGGACTTTGTTTTTGTCAGTAGGATATGAAAGGAGGAATGGACATGACAGTGCTGTGTTTGTAAAATCCCCCTGGTGTCTTTGGGGATGGAATAGAGGGAGATATGGGCAGTGGGGAAAGCGGGGGGAGGGGGGGAGGAAGGGGAGAGTCATGGACACATGAGATTTTGGCCCAAATCTAGGAGAAAGTAGTTGACCATCTAAGTTGAGGGCTGTTTTCAAGAGAAACAACCTGATTTAGAAACAGATTAGAAGTTGGAATTGAGAGAGGGAGGAAGGTTAAGGAAGAGTACAAACTTTTTATCTTAAAAAAAATTTCCAGAACATTCTGCTCAGTTTGGGAAGTGTAGCAGGCACTGGAGAACTTTTTGGACCAAAACCTCCAGCTATGTTGCTGGCTGTGTCCTTTGTTAGTTTCTCACATGGGTTGTCTCCAAATGGGCCCTATCCTCCTAATCTAAGCAGGCAGCATCTTTACAATGTACAACTGTACAATCTGTATTAGCTGATGCCGCTTTAATTTCTAGTCCTCCGGCTCCTTTAGGAGTGAGTTTGTTATCTGAGGAATTATAGAATTTTCTAAGTAAATAACAGCTGCTTCTTATCTCCCTTCTTACCTCTCTTAAAATTCTATTCATGCTTCAAAGCCTAGCTCAACTCTATGAAAACTTTTTATTTCTTTTTCCCTTCCCTTCCCTCCCCTCCTCTCCCTCCCTCCCTTCCTTTCTCCCCTCCCTCCCCTCCTCTCTTCCCTTCTCTTCCTTTCCTTACCTCCCCTCCCCTCCCTTCCTTTTCCTTCCTTCCTTCCTTCCTTCCTTCCTTCCTTCCTTCCTTCCTTCCTTCCTTCCTTCCTTCCTTCCTTCCTTCCTTCCTTCCTTCCTTCCTTCCCTCCCTCCCTCCCTCCCTCCCTCTCTGTGCTCTCTAAAGGGTTAAATGTTTCTGCACTGTGGTGTGTGTGGGGGCAGTGGGAGGCAGGACAGTGCACTAATGTCATAATAGGCTTTGGAGTCAGATACAATACCTGGGTTCTAATCCCAGCTCTGCCACTTGCCAGCTGTGCAAACTTGAGTTTGGTTACTTATAGTCTCTCTCTCTCTCTCTTTTTTAATAGCCTTTGAGAAGGCCTTCAAATATAGTCTCTGAGTTATAGCTTTCTCATCAATAAAATGGGCCAAGGGTATCTACCTGACATTGTTATTGTGAAAGTTAAATAAACTAATCACACAGCTTGGTACAATGTCTGTCATTTGCAAATGCTCAACTAATGGTGGCTGGGGTTGTTATCACTATTCATCCTTTAAAAAATTTTTTTAAATTATTTATTGAGCATCTACTGCATGCTGTATACTGCCCTGGGCACTTGGGGATGCATTGGAGAGCAAAATACATGTTTTCCCTGGAGGGGATACAATTCTATATAGACTAGATGGGGGAGATAGAAAATAAACAATAAATGCAAGAAGTAAGTATATTTTATAGTACATTGGAAGGTAAGTATGGTGGAAAAAAGAAAAAAGGAATGCAGGGGAAAGTGGTTGGCAGAGCTCAGGGTAGGCAAATCAGTCAGTTACTGTCGTGTAACAAGCACACATAAAATCTGATTGGCTTAAAACAATAATTGCTTACGTACTCCAACGTTCTGTGAGTCTGCAGTTTAGGCTGGGCTCAGCTGGGCAGTTCTTCTAATCTTGAGTCCTTTCAGCTGTGCTACACTCATGTGTCTATCACTGGTTGGTCTAGGGAGGCCTCAGTTAGGACAGCTCTCTTCTATTCCACATACCCTGTCATGCTCCAGCAGGCTGGCCCTGGCTTGTTCTCATGGTGGAAATAGGGTTCTGAGAGAGAGAGAGAGGAAGTACCCAAGACTTCTCGAGGCCTAGACTGGGAGGCATCATGCCATCACTTTTGCCACGTTCCATCAGCCAAAGTAAGTCAAAGCCGGCCACCTCTTAAAGGAAGGAGCTAAAAAGTTGCATAGCAAAAAGTATGGATATGGGGTGGGAGAGGGTACGGACGATTGTGGTCACTTTTGCAGTCAATCTACCACAGTGAGAAGGGTGCATGCAGGTTCCGGCATTAAGCAGTGTGGGGAGGGAAGCTCTCCCTGAGAAACTGACACTTGGGCAAAGACTTGAAGCAGATGAGGGAGTCAGTGAGGCAGGTGGTCTAGATAAGAGTGTGCCAGGCAGAGGGCATGGCTAGAGCAGAGGCCCTGGGGCAGGAGCGTACCTGGGGTATACCAGACAGAGAAGGACAAGGGAGCAGGAGGGCAGAGGGAGGGTAGGAGGAGAGGACTGAGAGGCTGCCTGGGGTCTGCAGATCATTGCAGAGAGTTGGCCTTTTACCCCAAGTGACTTGGGGGGGGAGCACTAAAGGGTTTTGAGTAAAAGGACATGATCTGACTTGCGTTTTAAAAGGATGATTCCAAGTTCCAAGTTGAGACTAGATTGTAGGGGGCAAGAGTCTAAGCAGGGAGACCTCTGCGATGCTCTTGGAAAGGAGTCGGTGGCTCAGGCCAGGGGACAATCACAGTACGTTCCCCTGGACAGGTATGGGGGCATTAAACTTCTAAGGCTGCTTTGAGGCTTTTATGAAATGACAACACCAAGTGTGCAGCTTATTGGTCGGGATATGAAAAGTGTTCAACAACTAGAAGTGGGTTTTTTTTTTTTTCCATTAAGGTGGGTGCTTTTCATAAATATTACTTTAGAAGGAATCACTTTCTGGTACTTCGGGCCTGCCAGCGTGGCTCTTACCACCTTGCAACATGAGTATTTCTTTGCATGCTGTTTCCCAGCAAGACCAGGAGCTCCCTGAAGTCAGGGAAAGCGGCTCCGTCCCGTGTTCCCAGCTCCTGTGCAGCACCTGGTGCACAGTAGCACCCCCGGGTGGGTGGAATGAACTCGCTCTGAAATCAAGGAGGGCTGGAGCTGTCTCTTAATTATCTGTGCTTCCACAGGGCAAAGTCTGGTGTCTTCTCATAACCGGCAGGTCTATCCGACTGAATTACATTGTTTTCACGTCAGTCACCTAAATGTAAAATGTTTCCCTCTGAATTAGATCTCATGAACCCTCCAGGGTTCAGGATTCCAGCTGGTTTCCTGCCAAGCTGAACATCCGTCCTCCTCCTGTGTGAGGGCTCCATCCTTCCTGACTTGCACGATTATTGGACACGGAGCCCAGGAGGGGGAGGCAGAGTACAGCAGAATGGCCACCCAGTGAGGAGCAGAGCCACCTGGGCTGCTGTCCTTGATCCTGTGGTTTTCCCCAGACCCTTTGGGGGCAGCTGACCTGGAACATGGAGGCAGGGCCAAGCTCCCTTAAACTTTCCTGGCTCCCTCCTCCTCTTCCTCCATTCTTCCTTCCCTGTGTGCTCTTCCTGTGCCTCCCACCATCCCTCTGTCCTTCCTCCCCCTTCTCCTGCCTTCTTTCTGCCTTTCTGTTCCTCCCTCCTCCACTTCCTTCTCTCCCTCCTCCTACTCCAGCAACACAACTAAGTAAGAGGCTTCCCAGGGATCAGAGAGGGAAATAGCCACAGCAGTGGAGAAGGGAGACAGGGGAGACCGGGGAGACCTTCCTTCCAGGGATAATGATGAGGCAAGGGCTGGGGGAGCCTTTTGGACCCCACAACTCTCTGCCCAGCCTGCCCTTCCCAGCAGTCACTGGGGTGTTCTCTGCTCTTTGCAGCACGTTGTACAAGCTGGGTCCTGTGGTATGGATATGTGCAGCTGATCTCACAGTCCCACAAGGACTCCGTGGTGCATGAGGGAACTGATGGGGAAGCCATCACAGCAGTGACCCACCATCTGCAGGGCCACACAGGTGGCGACTGGTGAAGCAAGGATTTGAACCCATGAGGTCCTAGTGTAGACCCTGGATGTCTGCCATGGTGGCTGCTGGCCTCGCGTGGCTACTGGGCACTAGAAATGTGGCTAGTCCAAGTTGAGATGTGCTCTAAATGCAAAACAGACACCAGATTTTGAACAATTAGAATGAAAAAAAGAATGTAAAATGTCGCATTAATATTTTTGATATTGGTTACTTGTTGACATGGTGTTTTTTAAATATTAGGTCAAATAAAGGCTATTAAAATTCATTTCACCTTTTTCTTTTTAATTTTTTTAAATGTGCTGCCTGAAAATTTAAAATTACATATGTGGCTTGCCATATAGTTCTACCGAACAGCCTTGGCCTAGAATTTATGTTTTAAATCACTGCATTCTACTCTGTAGGTCTGGCTGCCCCCATCCAGCAAGACTTAAGCTTCCTGAAGGCAGGACCACGGCTTACTTACCTTTTTATTTGTAGTATCTTAGATAGGATGTAGAACAGACTAAGGCTTTTTTTTTTAACTTTTTATTTTATAGTCATCAAACTCTCAGGAAGTTGCAGAAATAGTACAGAAGGTCCCAGGTACCCACCATCGAGCTCCCCCCAGTGTGACGTCTTACCTAACTGGGGCTGACCGAGTAGGTGTGTGAGCAGTGCCTGTGGACTGACTTAGGTGGGAATGAAGGAGGTGCCCACTCCTGCCTACCAATCAGGGAATGCAGGTCTTCGGAGCTGACATCTGAAGGGCTGGTCGAGAAGGAGTAATCAGTGGGGCTTCAGAAGCTCCTCCCACCCCACGCTCACCCAGTGACAGCTGGAGTGACCCTTTGGGAATCACTCTGGTGGCCAGCAGCCTGCCTGCGGTATAGACAGGGAGACAGAGTGGCCTGGGGGTGGGGGAGGGGTAGAGGGGGATGCAGAGGCCTGGGGGTCAGACTGCCCCGGCAAGCACTGCCCTTCACTCCCCAAGCCTCACTGTCCCCGTCTGTACAATGGAGCCAGTGACAGTGCTTTACTTCAGGGCAGTTTGTCGTGATTCACGGAGACAGTGCAGGCCGGCTGGCCTCCCACCCACTCCAGGGTGGGGGGCGGCGCGCAGTGGTGGCTCACCCAGCCCACCAGGCCCTACGAGCCCAACTCAGATCTCAGTTCTTGTGTTCCTAAGACCGGAGAGGGGCTTCGCTTGGCAGGGATGGATCTGCGCTCAGCTGCCAAGAACCGACGCGCTGGGACCCCGCACCTGCCGGGCCTGCATAGCTTCTTTCCTGCGCGGCCTCAGCGCAGATGGGCCGCGACCTTGGCGCGGCAGCGCGCGCCTCTGGGCTGCGGAAGGGCGGGGCGCAGCCTGCCCTGAGTGGGGCGGAGCGTCGCTTCCTGCAAGTCTCTGGTCCCCGCCGGGACGGGAACCATGGAAACCGCAGAGCAGGCGGGAGGCTTCCAGACCACGAGCAGGTGTCCTGCGGCCGCCTGGTCTCCCCAGCGCTACTGTCCTGGGCGGTCGTGGTCCCGCTGTGACTTCTTGTGGGAAATGGGTAGGCGCTAAGCGGGGTTCCCGGCATGAGGAAGCGCTGCGGGCGTTCAGCTCCGGCAGCCAGAGCACCATCCCCGGCATGGCACGCTGGGACCCCCGATCCAAGGCCATCACAGAGGGGACTGAGACCCTTTGAAAGGGTGATTCAAGTCAGGGCGGTTTCCAGCAAATTGGGGTTTGCTGGACGGGTTTGCTGGCTTTGAGGTTTGGAAAGAGCCCTGTCTTTGGAGCTTGCATTGTGGTTCCTGACAGGTAAAATGGGCTGGAATCCACGAGGAACTACGGCCTTTTAACCCTGGCTGCTAAAATCCTTTGGCCACTTCTGCCCTTGCTCTTGTTCTCTTTTCCTCCTCAGCAAGACTCCTCTGAGCCCTGGTCTGTACTTCTTGTCCCCACTTCCTCATTCTCTCTTCAGCCCCTTCCCGTTTAGCTTCGTCCCTGCTGTGAAGGCCACCAGTGACCTTCGTTTTGCCAAATTCCACAGTCAGTCCTTTCACATGACCTTTAGCAGCATTGCCCACAGGTGACCATGGCATGCTTTCTTTTCCTGGCTCATAAGACCTTGGATTGCTGTTTTGTTTGTTTGTTTTTAATTTCGGGATATTATGAGGGTACAAACATTTTGGTTACATTTTGTGACTTTGCCCCACCCAAGCGAGGATTAGAGGTATGTTCTTCCCCTTTGCAATGTTCACTGCATCCATTAGTTGTGACTTTACCCCCCCAATCCCCAGAGACTATCACTACCACCGTGTGAGCACCATAGTGTTGATCAGTTAGTATCAATTTGATGGCAAGTACATGTGGAGCCTATTCTTCCATTCTTGTGATACCTCACTTCGGGTAATGGGCTCAAGCTCTATCCAAGAAAATGTAAGAGGTGCTAGATCACTGTCGTTTCTTATAATTGAGTAATATTCCATTGCTGTTTTTGTTTGTTTTTTAACTGTACTCACCACTTCCCAGTCTCCTTTGCTGGCTTCTCCTTTTCCATGTAAACTTCTGCCCTGGAGACACTCTCTGCCCAGTTGATACCATGTAGTCTCAGGGCTTTACATGCTACGTATGTCCTTGCCGTTGATGCCCAAATCTAAAGCACGGCCGAGACCTGACTGCTAAGAGCCCGTATTCAATTGCCTAGTGGACATCTCTACTTGGATTTCTAGTAAGCATCTCGACATAACAAGTCTGAAATGACACACCTGACTTGTACCCCTGCAGATTCTCCTCCACCAGTTTTCTCCATTCGTTCATTTATTCACCAGATATTTATTCAGCATATGATATATGCTAAGGAGTCTTCTAAGTACTTGAGATATAGAAATAAACAAAAAACAAGTTCCTGCCCTCATGGAGCTTATATTCTAGTTGGGGGATGTTGTGGGTTGAATCGTGTTCCTGAAAAATTCTTACGTTAAAGTCCTAATCCCTAGTACCTCAGAGTGTCAACTTATTTGGAAAAGGGTGGCTACTGATGTAATTATAACAGTTAAGTTAAAATGAGGTCATCCTGGAGTAGTGTGGGCTCCTAATCCAGTATAACTGATGTCCTTATAGAAAGGGGAAATTTGGACACAGATGTGTATGCTGGAAGAACACCAAATAAAGATGAAGGCAGAGATTGGGCTGATGCTTCTATAAGCCAAGGATTACCAGCAAATGTCAATGATTACCAGGAAACCACCAGGAGCTAAGTGACAGGCTTGGGACAGATTCTCTGTCATAGCCCTTAGAAGGAAGCAACCTTCCTGACATCTTGATATTGAACTTCTAGCCTACAGAGCTGTGAGAACAATACTTTTCTGTTGTTCTAAGCCACACAGTTTGTGGTTCTTTGTGACGGCAGCCCTAGCAAACTCATACAGGAGGAGACAGACAATACATACACATGTAAATGTGATGTCAAACAAGGATATGTGTAATGGAGAAAAATAAAGCAATGTGAGGAAGTTAGGAAGCCCTAGGAAGGAGTGTGGTTATTTTACAGATGGTGGTCAGGGATGGCCTCACTGATAGAGTGACACTGGAGCAGAGACCTGGGGAGAAAGGGAGCCATGTGGATATTCAGGAGAAGAATATTCCAATGAAAAGGAAGAGCAAGTACAGAGACTCTCATGTGGGGACATGCACTTACACTGGAGCCAAACTCCTAGGAGGCATCCTGGATCCCTCTCCTTCCTTCAGACCCCACATCCAATCCACCAGCAAGTCCTGCTGGCTCTACCTTCAAAATATACCCAATATTCAGCCACTTCTCCCTCCCTCCACTGCCATCACCTGTTCTGGGCCATCCTCACCTTTTGCTTGGATTCTTATAGAAACCTCATAATTAGAAACCTCGTCACTTGTCTCCCTGCCTCAGTTCATTCACACACATACCCGTGAGCCTGTTCTCATGCAACACCTTGGGTTGCTAAAAGCAGGTCCTTTTTCTCCTTGGCTCATGAACACTTGAAGGCTTTTCATTCTCTCTCAGAGTCACAGCCAGTTCTGCAGTGGCCCAAACTCAAATATCCCCCCATCCCCCAGTCACTCTGCTACAGCCACATTGGCCTGCTTGCTAGGGGTGAACAGATCAAGCCTACTCCCACCTCGTGCCCCTTACACTGGCTGCTCCTGCTGCTTGGAGTGCCCTTTTCCCAGCTCTTTGCAGAGCTCAGTCTTTTGTGTCACTCAGACCTTGGCTCACATACTACCTGGTCAATTCTCCAGGCTGAGGTTTCACAGGACATCAGTCTTCACTTGGAGGATAGAAAGTGACCAGGATGTGTGCCCTAAGCTATAGCACCACCAGATAATGAATTTCAGGTGGGCTCCCTGTGCGATTTGAGAATTCTGGACTACATTGTCTTTTGGATTCAACTATGGAGACCATTAACAGCTAATCATGGTTGATTCTCAAAATGGTCCTGTGAAGTAGTCAACTTCCATTTTATAGAAGACAAAAACCAAGCCTCACAGTGGTTAAGTAGCTTGCACAGCTGGTAAATGCCAAAAATGGACGCAAACCTTAGATTCCGAAACTCATGCTCTTCCCACTCTACTAAGTGGATTAATGTTCCTGTACCTCTGTCGCTCACGTCTTAGATGCCAGGCAGACTTAATCTAGGGAAAAAAGGCTGAAAGGAAATAAATATATCCTTGGTTTCTAAGAAGAAGGATTACTCCAAATACCATCTGTTCTTGGTCTCTCTTCTGATGGCAGAAAGTGATATCTGTCAGTGGATGATTAAGGTGTTAAATATTAGGGAATAGTTCTGACAAGGACTGGGAATATCTGACATTTATTAAGGGTGTAGTATGTGCTAGACACTGTGCTAAGCCCATCCATACTTTATCTACTTTTATAACAGCTCTGGAAGGGTATGCTGCTATTAGTCTTGCCTTACAGGTGAGGAGACTTAGGCTCAGAGGCAAAGTCATATGCCTGTGATCACACAGCTTGGACATGGAAGAACTGAAGAGTGAGCACTGAGGGTTTGACTCCCATGTGTGGACTCATTACTAGTTAAATAGGGGACTCTAGGTATGGTGGACACATCTGTTACTATCTGTCAGTGGATTAGTTGTGATTCTGCTCAAATGCAGGGGGATGGATGATATGACCTCTGAAGATGATTCTCTTTCAAGGGAATTCTATTTTTCTTGACCAAAATGTCAAGACATTTTTTTCCCATAAAAAATGTCCCTTCTTAACGATGGCTCTCTTTGAGAAACAAAAGGCTTTGTCTAATTTGTACTTTTATCCTGATTTACTTCTATGGCCTCCACACCTGCTTCTTCTAATCTTTTTATAAAATATGCCATCCTGGTTCTCATAAGGTTGTGGAATTTTGTCTAAGCCAATAAAAATACTCAATAAAAAAAAAAAAGACCTTCAGGCATAAAGATTTTATCATTCCGATGGTTGTAATGAGAACTGAAATGGCAGCTGATTCAAATTTCAATATAGATTTTTGTAAATGTGAAGAGTGACATACTTTGTATACCAATTATCCATTACCACAAACCACCCCAAAATTCTGTGCCATAAGATGATAAGCATTTGCTCAGCTTGCTTTCAGTAGGTGATTTAGGCTATGTTCAGCAGGGAGGTTCTTCTGCTGTGTGCTAGACTCTTCACATGTCTGGGACTTGGCTGGCTAGTGTCTGATCTAGGATGGCCTTGACTGGAATGACAACTCGACTCTCCACCACATGTCTTTCAAATCCCCCACCAGGCTAGCTTGGACATGTTCCTGTGGCATTATAGAGATATAAGAATGAGAAAACCTAATTGTAAAAGAGAGCACGCAGAACTGTGCATGCAATTTTGAAGTCTCTGTTTGCTTCACCTTTGCTAACATCATTTAAGCCATAGCAAGTCACAGGGCTGAGTACAGAATCAGAATCAGGCTGTGTGTGTGTAGGAGGGCTGCAGTGTTACAGCTCAAAGGGCATGGAATCAGGGGGGATCAATAAGTGAGGTCACCAATACAATCAGTCACACTTTGTGGTTGTGTATGAATGCATTCTCAACATGGGCTTGAGTGCACCTTAGTGGTCATCTTCACATGCCTTGGTTGCCAGACCAAGACATGCTGTATTTCCCCACTTTAAGGGATGCATGTCCATTGAGGGTCTTGTGAGTTTTTATTTTGGCATATCTGGGAAGTATTTCACAAAGCATGGCCTCCAAAGACATGGCATCATAGAGAATTGTCTCGTGTTAAATCAGAGTGGACATGGCTTGTGCAAAGGGGAAATAGAATATTTCAGTGAACAATAAAATTTAATAAGAAAAGGCAGACAGCAACCACTGGAAAAGCGTCCAATAAATTACTAATTAACATCCATGCATAAAATACCACCTAATTTTTAAATAAACAGAGTCTAAGGATGCTCCCAAATTCTCTTGTGGGATTCAAAGGAGTTCAACTGTCAATTGCTATTAGTCCAACAGTCAAGGGTATGTGCAGCCAGAAGGCAGGGGGCTATCTGTGCCATGCTATCCAGAGTTCTCTGATCTGCTGTGGGGCCTGTATTCTTTTCACAACACCAGGATCAATCAGCTGGTGTGCCCAGAAGGCAGACCCCCAGCCTTTTTCTCTGATAGACTGTCTTGGAGATAGGAGAGGCCAAACCTCCTTTCAGCCTCAAAGTTGGATACCTTGTGGGGTTATCAGTGACATCACTGGAGGCAGCCAAGTTGTCTTTAAAGAGAACTGGACTGGAGTGAGAACATCTGGATACCACACTCAGCTCTTCACCGACTTACTGTGTGTCTTTGGGAAACTCACTTTCCTTCTCTGGGCTCCAGTTATCACCTGCCAAATTAAGGAGTTGACTAAGGACTCCCCCCTGTTGTTCTGGGTCTCTAAGGCCAAGTCCCTGTTTGAGTCAGAGTTTGGAAGCAGGGTGTAAGAACCCTTATATAATCAATGAGTTTAACATATGTATTGAGTGTCTACCACATGCTAGGAATTGCTTTAAGTGCTGCGGCTATACCAGCAAAAAATTCTTGCTCTGAAGGGGCTTCTTCCCTCTCTTCCTTCCCTCTTCTCCTTCCCTCTCCTCTTTTCTCTCTCCCTCCTTTTCTTCCTCTTCCTTTTTATCCTCTTTCCTTTTCTCCTCCCCTCCATCATCATTATCAGCATCTGTAGAACAGTGATCTAGCATTCACATTAGCCAGATGGTGTATTAAGTTCTCCCTCCATGTGTCACCCTGTGTGACTTTTATAACAGCCCCACGGAGGCAGTGCCTGCCACTACCACTTGCTCCTCTAGATCCACTGTCCACCCTTCTCTGCCCTGACCCTATGGACCTCATCAACCGACTTCCTTACTCTCAGGTGTCCAGTTGGGTTTGGCCAATGGAGACACTGGCAGCAGATCAGAGGATCAAAGAGCGAGGTGAGAACATGAATGTACCTGGCTCCCTGCTCACTGGGTTTCCAGAAGCTCTGGCTGTGACCAGGCAGCCCCTTCCATACCACACCTTCTCTGGATTCAGGTACCCACTCCTTCCACTTGTCTTTCAGGCCTGTGGTGGTACCAGCTTTCCAGAGTTGCAAGCCCAAGGGCCACTGCACTTTCTTTTGTTGGTTTTCTTAAATCCTGACCATACCTTTGTGCATAATCCCTTTATTCTACTTCCTTCCAATAACCCAGTTGGAGTGTGCCATGTGTTTCCTGCCCAGCTTTGATACAGATAAGGAAAGTGAGCTTCAACACCAGCCCTATTGCTAATGGGCTGTGTGATCTCCACCCTGGGTCTCAGCTCAAATACAACCTCCCCAGGGAAGCCTTCTCTGGTACCCTTTCTATTAATAAATTAGTCCCCTGTGGCAGGTGTCCCCAAGACCACCCACAGGTCTGATGACTACCTTGGAGGACTGCCAGGACTGAGCATATAGTCATACTCACGGGTAGGACTAAGGATTCAAAGCCAAATTGGCCAAAGGAAGAGGTACATGGGGCAACGTCTGGTGGGAACTAGGCACAAGTTTCCACGAGTCTTCTCCCAGTGGGATCACACAGGACATGCTTACATCCTCCAACTATGAATTGGAACAACATGTGTGAAATGCTGTGTGGCAGGGAAGCCCATGAGGGACTCAGTGCCAGGGTTGTTACTGGGGCTGGTTATGTGGGTGTTCTCTGCCTGGCATGTACCAAAACTCCAGACCCAGTAGAAAAGCAGGTATTTGGAATAAACCACATTGTTTGTGCAAACAGTTTAGGCACAACAGGACCACTGTCATCATTTAGGGAAAGTTTTACGTCAATGAAGGGAACTGTTTATGATTTAAGTTTGCAGATATCAGCTGTAGTGGGTTGAATAATGGTACCTTTAAATATCTGTCCACATCTAATTCCCAGGACCTGTGAATGTGGCCTTATTTGGAAATATGGTCTTCACAGATGCAATTAAGTTAAGGATCTTGAGATGAAGACATCATCCTGCATTATCTGGTGGGCCCTAAATCCAATGGCAAGTGTCTTTATAAGAGACACACAGGGGAGATTGGACTGACAGAAGAGGAGAAGGTGGTGTGGCCACGGAGGCAGAGATTGGAGTGCTGCAGCCACAAGTCAAGGATGCCTGAGGCCTCAGGACTTGGGAGGGATGAGGGACAGACTCTCCCCTAGAGTTCCTAGCGGGAGCAAGATCCTGCTGGATTTGGGACTTCCAGACTCTGGAAGGGTAGATTTCTGTTGTTTTAAGCCACCTTGTTTGTGGTAGTTCATTGTGGCAGCCCCCGGAAACAAATGTACCAGGCAAGGGCCAACCTTGCAAACAGGCCTTTCTCCCAGGCTGCTGTGTGGACTCTTTTTCATACCTTTCCTCTTCCTGTGTAATTTGCCATCATAGGATTGTTTATCCTCATAGAACTTTTATTACCCTAATTATGTTGTTGTGTAGTTGTTCATTTAATACATATTTATTGATCACCATCTATATTTGAGGCATAGTGCTGGGTCTTGGGTATATAGTGATAAGAAGACTAGGGACTCTGCTCCTATAGATTTTGCAATGAATGGGAGGCTACATAGGGAAGACAGATCATAGCATGTGTCAGGGTGGTGGCTGAGTCAGCCGCCCTGTTCCACTTCCATGCATGTTTTGGTCGAGTTTGCCACTTTCTGCCGTTACTCAGAAGGCAGCAAGCAGCGTGTGGAACATCAGGATCACTGTTCAGAACACATGGTTGCTTCAACACAGCCCAGACCAAGCATATGAAAGATGTCTCTTTGTTCTAAGAGCACCTCTGAGCCAGAAAGCTTGAGCTATCACTGGGCTTAGGAGCCATGTCTCAGAGGATCTTAGCTTTCCTCGGGGCTCAGAACCGTGTGTAGTAGAAAAGCTCTGCATGTGGGCATTTCACTGTGACCTGAACTTCAATTTGGACTTCACCTATTTATTTGTTTATCACATATCTACCCCAAGACTCTCTCATGCTCCCATTGCTAAGTACAGAGCTTGGAACAGAGTAGGTACTTATCAAATATTGATTGAGTGAATGAATGAGCCATACATTCCCTTACACAGAACCTATCATGCCGTCGGGCAAATAGTGTCAATTCAACTGTCTCCCCTGCCAGACCATGAACTCCTTGGGAGCACAAATCATGTTGTGATGTCTTTGCGTTCCTAGCACATCTGTGGGGTCAGTCAAGGCTTGCTGAATGAATGAATGAATCAAAGGGGGTAAATATGAGTACATGCATAATAAACCCAGCTTTTGGAAGGTGTTTTGATGAAAAAGTAAAGCAATATTTCTCAGAGTACTTGGGAAGTCTCCTATATTTAGGTCGCTTTTCCTCTGGGTTTTAGACATCTAGGACAATTAATTTTGCTCAGTCTATCACAGCCTGCTAAAATTCAGACACCCGGGTGATTTTTCTAAAACTTTGGCTGTTTATGTTGCGAGGCTGGTTCCCCCATTAATACTAACATCCCATCTGTTCTGCTCTCCAAATATGTCTTTGTGAGACTTACTAGAGTCAGCCTCTAGAATTTTAGTTTTCAGATAATTTTCCCATTTATAATAATGACCATTCTGTCTAATTTTTATCCTTAATATTTCCTGATGGACTCTCCAAATGCATTCATGGTTTTGATCTTCTAAGAGAGCAAACGGAAAACAGACTAATAAAAATCCATAATGTAACAGTTTTAATAAGTCAATCTGTCCTTTGCTGTCATAGAACCAAGCTTCCATTTCACTGTTCAAGAACTCATCAGATGAAATGACCTCCTTGTCAAGAAAAATTACTCCATATGGTAATGTAATCACAAAGGAGAAACATTATTTTTCTATATATTATTCCCTGCAGAAGTTGTAGCGAGAAAGCCATCATATTAAAAATATCAAGGATGCCTAGGTTTCCGTTTGCCAGCCTGATGGAGTTCATTTTCTTTATAGGCGAGGCAAACTTGGTTCTCATTGGCAGCATTTTATTTTAAGGGTTCATTAGGCAATTGTATATTGCACTGGAACACCTGTGGAAGTGTAGATTATATCTACATGAATATAAATGCATTTGTTATGACTCACACTATTACAGTCAATAACAGATGCCTTTTTAAGAACAGGCACTTAAAAAGAAGTGTGTATGGACGCGTCTACCTATCTTCTGTAAAATGTTAGTGGCAACGTTGTGTGTTTTTTAAATTTAGGAAGTCAGTATGAGGAGAGATTAAAGCATCTCTACTCTATTAAGCATCCCCTTCCTTTTAAAGTGTGGTGTACTAGTCAGAAAAATGTATATGTTTAAATAGCATCGTACTTAATGAATCCTCTCTCTGAACCACATTTACTGTACAAGGAAAATATTTTTCTTCATCTTGGCAAAGCCAGGAAGACAATTCATCCAAGGTTGAGTTGAGCTGGGAGCCCTCCTGTCTCATGAATTATTCAACAGTTTCCCACTTCAGAAATGCAGGTTGGCTCTCTGTTGTTGGTGAGGATCAGAGAGGAGGTAGAAAGATCCTTACCTGTTCAGGAAAAGAGCTTAGTGGGTAGAGAAATCAGCCTTTGTTCTTGTTTTTTTCAATTGGGTTCCTTTGTTCTAGATGTTATCCAAAGAGAGCTGTTGGTGAGGTATTAGTGATATATTGGAAAGAACATGAAACTTGGAATAAAATTCAGTTCTGCCACTTCAGTGGTTTTTCTTGGGAAATAATTTAAATCCCCTATGCCTCAGGTTCTCTTATGTACAATGGTGATAATTTTATCTATTGCAAAGGATTGTTTTGAGGTTTTAGAGAAGTAATGTGGCTATTTTTTAGATGACTAATGACTACCATGCTTTTAGTAGTACAATTTGAAGTCAGGTGTGTGATGCCTACAGCTTTGTTCCTTTTGCTTAGGATTGTGTTGACTGTTCAGGTTCTGTTTTGGTTCCATATGAGTTTTAGTATTGTTTTTCTAATTCTGTGAAAAATGATGTTGATATTTTGATAGGAATTGAGTTGAATCTATAGATTGCTTTAGGAAGTATGGTTATTTTAACAATATTGATTATTCTAATCTATGAGCATGGGATGTTTTTCCATATGTTTGTGTCATCTACAATTTCTTTCATCAGTGTTTTGTAGTTTTTCTTATAGAGATCTTTCACCTCCTTAGTTAAGTAGATCCATGGCATATAATAGAGAATCCAGAAATAAAGCTACATATCTACAGCCAACTGATCTTCAAGAAAATTGGCAAAAATATACACCAGGGAAAGGACATCCTATGCAATAAATGGTGCTGGGAACATTGGATAGCCATATTCAGAAGGATGAAACTGGACCCTTGTCTCTCACCGAATACAAACTTTAACTCAAGATGGATTAAAGACTTAAATGTAACACCTGAAACTATAAAATTTTTAGAAGAAAATCTAGGAAAAACTCTTCTGGACATTGGCCTAGGCAAAGAATTCATGACTAAGACCTCTAAAGCAAACGCAACAAGAACAAAAATAGACAAATGGTACTTAATTAAACTAAAAAGCTGCTCCATAGCACAAGAAATAATCAACAGATTGAACAGACAGCCTTCAGAATGGGGCTGTCATATTTGCAAACTATGCATCTGACGAAGCACTAACATCCAGAATCTATTAGGAACTCTAACCACTCAAGAACAATAAAACAAATTACTCCATTAAAAAGTGGACAAAGGACATGAACAGACATTTTTCAAAAGAAGACATAACAAGTGGCCAACAAGCATATGAAAAAATACACAATATCACTAATCATCAGAGAAACACAAATTAAAACCACAGTGAAATATCTTATACCCATCAAAATGGCTATTATTAAAAACTCAAGAAATAACAGATGTTTGTCAGGATGCAGAGAAAAGGGACTGCTTGTACACTGTTAGTGGGAAAGTAAATTAGTACAACCTCTATGGAAAACATTTTGGAGATTCCTCAAAGAACTAAAGCTAGAACTACCGTTTAACCTAGTAATCCCACTACTGGGTCTACCCTAAGGAAAATAAATAATTATATCAAAAAGATACCTGCACATATATGTTTATAACAGCCACTATTTACAATTGCAAAGATATTGAATCAATGTAAGTGTTCATTAACAGATGATTGGATAAAGAAAATATGGTAAATTACACACACACCCACACACACACCCACACACACACCCACACCATGGAATATTAGCCATAAAAAGAATGAAATCATGCCTTTTACAGCAACTTGGACGGAACTGGAGGCCATTACCTTAAGTGAAATAACTAAAAAATGGAATTAAATACTGCACACTCTGCTCTTATAAGTGGAAGCTAAATAATGTGTACACATGGTCATAGAGTGTGGAATGATAGACAATGGAGACTTGGAAGAGTGGGCAGGGGTGTTGAATGAAAAATTACTTAATGGGTGCCATGTATACAATTTGGGTGATGGTTACACTGAAAGCCCAGATTTCACCACTATGCACTATATTCATGTCACAAAACTGCCCTTGTACCCCTTAAATCTACTTAAGGGAAAAAAGAAGCAATGTAAGACTTCTGATTCTGTTAGAGTAGCTTGGATAGACTAAGCCTTCCTTCTTTCTGGAAACATTTGTTAAGATCAGATAAAATACACCAAAAAATGTGGGGGAAATGTCTCTGAAAACATCAGAGAGAAACCAAGGTAACCAGGACTTGACAGGCCAAATTTTGGAGGGAAAAAAATCTCATTTGAGTTAGACCCGCATCTGCCTCTGATTTCTTTCCTTAGTGCATTTGCTGATTCACAGCAAGGGGGAATAGTGGTTGATCACAAGCAGTGACTTGGAACTTACAGCAGTCTTCTAGCATGGGGAGACAGAGGTTAGAATTTGTTGATGCCAAGAGAGTTGAGAATTGAAGGGCCCAATGTCCTAGAAAAGAGGAAACCACAGAAAAATGACCTCAAAAGTCTGCGTACAATTTCACATTGATATAATTGTCAAATTCTTAAGTTGCATATGTATGGGGCAAGGCTCAGGAAACAATCAACTGCAAAGCAGTTGCTAGAAGACTAAAGAGCTAAGCAAAAGTTTTGGCAGTTAGCTAGAGCCTATACAACTTTTATATTCAAAACATCTGGCACTTAAGAAATTACCACATGTGCTAGGAAATAGGACCAAATGACTGAAAATCACAAGAAAAACAGATCTATGGGTGATACCAATATTGAAGTTTTCAGATTTAAAATAACTATAGTTCACTTATTGAAGAAAATATAAGAAAAGCTGAAGATTTTTTTTAAAAAAGTAGAATATATGTTTTTTAAAAGACATGAAAATGCTATATCTTAAAAATAAAATAACAGGTTAAGAATTCAGTAGAGAGGTTTAACAGTAGATAAGACAGTAAAAATGAGGATTAGGAAACTGAAATATAGTTCAGTAGAAATTATCCAGATTGAAGTGCAGAGAGGAAAAAGGACAAAATATTGAAATATTGGATTTTTTAAAAAAGAAAACAAAGTGGAAAAATACTGAAAAGAGTTTCACAGACCCATGAGATGTGTAGGAATGGTCAAATATACATGTAAGTAGAATTCCAGAAGAGAGAAGAGAATGTATGGAGCAGAAGCAATATATGAAGAATATATTAACTAAAATTTTTTTCTACTCATTAAAAGCATCAAGCCCCAAATTCAAGAAACTCTGCAAACCCCAGGATAAAGAAAACAAAAAGACCCCAAACTAAAGCAAAACAAAATCCCACCACATTAGGCACATTATAATAAAAAAAGGTTGAAAGCCAAATATAAAGAGGAAATCTTAAAGGGCATCAAGATAAAAAAGATACCTTACCTTCAAAGAAGCAACAATAAGGCCAATAGCCAATTTCTCAATAGAAATGATGGAAAGTAGGTGACAATGGAATAACATTTAAAAATTACTGAAAGAGAATAAATGTCAACATACAATCCTATACTCACTAAAAGATCCTTTCACATTTAAAATAAAGACATTTTCAGAAAAGAAAAACTGCACTAAAAGGAATATTTAAGGCAAAAGGAAGGTGCTTCTAGTTGGAAGCATGTTATGCAGGAAGCATTAGAAGGAGTATATGTATGATAAATGTAATTGGAATCTGTCAACTAAAAAAAATATACATAGAAGATTGTATAGGATTTAAAATATACATAGTATTAAAGTACATGCTAAAAATAGGCACAAAAGGCAGAAGGTGGATAAATGGATTTAAAGCGTTACAAGGTTCCAGCATTGTCCAAGAAGTGGCAATGCCTAATCTAGGTAGACTTTAATAAGTCAGGCATGCATATTGTAATCTGTAGGGTAACTGCTAAAACAATAACAAAATAATATATAAATAAGAATCTAATGAAGGGGAAAAAGTGAAATAATAAAACATACTTGACTGATTGAAAACAAGGCAAGAGAAGAGACAAATATAAAACAAATAGTGAAAAGGTAGTTTTAACTCTAATATGACAAGAATTACACTAAGTGCAAATGGACTAAATATTCAAATTAAAAGCAAACATTGGTCTGCTCCTCCCACCTCTCTGTTTCCAGCCCCGTCCTCCTGCAGGCGCATGCGTGCTGAGTGCAAGAAAAAGGCGGGAAAAGGCGCGAGCGGCGAGAGCCTCCTGAGGAGATGAAAAGGGGCGAGTCTCTCAGGAGGGCACAGGATGACTGAGTAAAAAACCGGTATAGTCCGAGATGGCAAGCACGACGACAGAGTGAAATGGAGAGAGAAGAGAGAGAAACTGCTAGAGGGACAAGCAGAGAGGGAGAGCAGAAATGGTGGCGCTCGCTCGCAGATGGGAGAGGAACCGCCCCTGAGGGAAACAGGCCGGGCGGCGACAGTGGCGGGGAGCATGAGAGACCCGCAGAGGGCGAGAAACTGAAAGAGAAAGACACTCAGGGAGAAAGAAATGATGGGAATGTGAAACTGAGAGTGAAAGAAAACATGAGAAAGATGGTGAAAAAAACAAGAGAAATGACCATGGATGAAGGAAATGGGGAAATAGACACGGTGAGGGAGAGAAATTGATAACGAAAGAAGAAAAAGCGCAAAAGCAACCGGTGTGTGAAAGAGGGGCAGAGTGGACCAGGAGAAGCCCTGAGACACAGGGACTGACTGAGGAAGAGAGAGGCAGAGAAGCGGGTGCAGAATGTGCCGGGTGGAGCAGCAACGGGGGGGCCTAGGCCCCGGGTGTGGCTGCAGAGATGGAAGGAGATGTGACAGCATGGCAGAGGCTCCCAGAGCAGAGCGGGACTCAGTTGTGGCGCTGGAGGCTGACCCCGCTGGCCAGTGTCAGGCCCAGGGCAGGAGACAGACAGGTTGGCTGAGCAACCCATGCTCCAGGGGTCCTCACCCTGTCTGAGCCATACCAGACCCGCACCAGAGCAGGAGCTGCGACAGCAGGTAAGGTTTCACTTGCTTTAGGGGAACTGGGATAGGGAAGATGGCGTTGGGGGCCCATGGCCGTGGGCTCTAGATCGAAGGGCCCAGGCTCTTGTATTATGCAGTACTTGAGGATTGCCGAGCCTGGCCTGATCTCTTACGTGGCCTCCCTTTCTGGACTCTGGAGGAGAGTGTCACCATCAAGCCCAAGGAGGCAGTGCTTTTAGGATCTCTGGAGACAAGGAAAACCTGAAGCCCTGAGACCTCAGCCAGCTCATTTAGAAGGGTCTAGTCTTTCTGGAAATCCTGCAATGAAGCTAACGGAGGTTTATGGAGGCCCCGACAGCTGCCTCAGTCATGCCTCTCACCTGTAATTGGCAGGTGCCATGTTACCAGGGAGGAGACCCCTGGGCACCTGGTAGTGCCCCAAGAGAGAGCGTGTCCAGGTACCCCTGCCATAGTGGTCCCCTTGGCCAGGTTCTCTCCTAAGGTAGGGTCCCAGGTACATGGGAGATAATCATCTTCATTTGTATAGTCTTGGGAGAAGTTGGGGAAATGGTTGACCCTGTCCCCTGTCTCAGAGGTCCTGGAATCTTCTGGAGCAACTCTGGGATCCCCTTGCCCAGACCCCCTCACGCCCAGTTCTGTAGATTCCACCATGATGCAGTCACCTGGCCTCACCTCCACCCCTGCCTGCTCCCCTACTCCATTCATTTGGCTGCTCTCCTCCACTCCCCGCCTCCATCCCTGGTACCAGTGCAGGTGAGCCCCACGTCTTCCTTGTGGTCATAGTTGTGCTTCCCCCATGTCCCTGAGGGGCAGTCACTCAGCAAGGCCTTGTTTCCCTTACAGCCCATCTCATCCAACCAGATGGGTCCAGTCCTGGGACTGTAGTGAGTTTTGTCCACCAGGATCCAGACTTTTCCACAGCCTAGTTCCCAGCAGGCCACAGTGGCAATCTTCAGGTCCCAGTTGTCATTGCACACTGTACCCCAGTGTCCAGCATGCCACACTTCTAGCTGGCCAGCACATTGGTTGGGCCCGTCAGCCAGGTGAACCCAGAACAGGTCTGTGTGGATGGCGTCAGGTCAGGAGGGAGGGCCAGCCTCTCCCCTTCACTCCCAGTTTCCCTTCATGCTACTCACCTGACTCCTCAGTGGTGCTAGCAGTGGGGGAGGGGGCTGGTTCTTTGGGTGATTCTGGAGACCCTTCTGCTAGGATCTCGGCAGATGGTTCCAAGGAAGCCTGAGGGATTCTCTTAATGGTGGCCTCAGAGGTCATTTCTTGGGAGCCTTGAGAGGTCAGCATTGCCATAGTCTTAGAAGTTTGTTCTCAGGGGGCCTGAGAAGTCAGCTGTGGTAGTCGTGTGTGAGGTCTGTCTGTGGGGGGCCTCATGGTCAGCCTTGTGGTAAACTCAGGGGTCGATCTTTGCGAGTTCTCAGTGGTCAGGGTTGTAGTGGTCTGTGAGGTCAGTGCTGGAAGGCTTTGGGTACCCAGGCTCCTGAAGTGTTTAGTGGTTGCTGTTACTGGAGTTGAGTCGTTGGTCTCTTCGCATTTTTTGTCACTCACGTCTTAGTACTCTTAGGCATTTTCCCTAGGGCTTTCGTGGTAGTTTTCTCTGGAACAGTAGAGGTCAGACTTGCAGAGGGCTTGGTCACCATTTCACCTGGGAGCCACATATCCCGATTTCTACCCAGTCTGGGGATCTAGCTCCACCTGCAGGGCCTGAGAACCGAGTCTAGGCCAGGGGAGCCCAGAAGGTGGATGGGGAAGAAAGAGAAGATGGAGACACCATAATGACAAGATCATCCATCCATCTATCCAGGCTTCTCCTTGTGTCTAGTCAGTCACCAAGTTCACATTTGTTCATCATTCATTCATTCATTCATGCCACAAATATTTATTGAGCACCTCCTATGAGCCACACTCTGTGTTAGACTCTGGGAATACTGTGGCAAGACAAACCTGACACTGTCCCCTGCCTTCTTGGCACTTACAGTCTAGATGTTACTGATCCTTTCCACCCCCTCACACCCAACCCCTCCTCTCTATTTCCTCAGCTTCTGCTTCAAATCAAGTCCTCTTGTTGTACCTTCTAATTCTAACAGGTCTCCCTACTTCCTCGTCAATTCTCACTGGCCATTAGAGTGGTAATCAGGTCTGACAAGCCACTCCCCACCTTAAATCCCTTCTGTGGTTCCCCATGGCTCTTAGGAAGAGGGGTAAAGGAGAAGGGGCCTCAGCTTCAAGTAGAATTGATGACTCCATCCTATTCATCTTACATCTTTCTTATATAAGCTTAGCTTATGTGTGCAGTAGAGGATTAACTTGCCTAAAGAAAGGTTTGACCCTTTGCCCCTGGCTTCTGGGCAATGGCTTTTAAGCCTTTAGAATGTCTTGCTTGATAAAAGATTTTCTGACTACCTGTTTGGAGCTCCTCTTCACTTTTCAAAACCTAAAGTGATGTGTGGGTTGGAGGTATAAGGATAGAAAGAAGGTGAGAGAGGTAAGGAGGTGTTAGGTAGGGGGAAGTTCTTATACTTCTCAGTTTGAGTTTGGTGTAACCTCAATGAAGTTTAGACATAATGGGAGAAATGATTGGTTTGGGGTGCCTCTCTTTGGAGTATTGATCAGGAAGCCCAGGAAAACTCCAGGAAATGGGCTATGGGCTGTTCTCTACTGGAACCATCCACAGAAATGATAGTATTTCTCTCATATGTTGTGCATTGAAGTGTAAATTCAAACAACTCCCTAGAATGATACTTAAGCATTAATAAATTCATATTTTTGACCTAATAATTCTGCTTCTTGGAATCTCTTCTAAGAAAAGAATGAGAGAGATGGATGAAGATAATGTTGCAAGGTTGTTCAGCCCAGTGTTTTAATTTATAATAGTGAAAAACTGGAAGCAATTTAACTTTTCAATAATGGGGAGTTTGTTAAATAATTTTGTTTATATATATTATTATATATATAAACATATATGAAAATATCAGGCAGGGAATGAGTTTGTCTTACTGACATTTTCAGTGACAGGGACAGAGCATGGCATATAATAAGTGTGCAATTCAATGTTTTTTTGGTAAGAGGTTCACTGAGATCTACATACCATAGACATAATTCATATACTGCACAATTCATGCACTTAAAGTATACAATTCAACAGTTTTTAGTCTATTTGGTGGCATGTGCCACCAAATCAGTTTTAGAATATTTTTATCACCTCAGAAAGAAACCCTGTATCCATTAACAGTTCCTGCCTATTTCCCTTCAAATGCCAAACCCTCGGCAACCACTAATCTACTTTCTATCTCTACTGATTTGTATGGACATTTTATATAAGTGGAAATATACAATGTGTGGTTCTTTGTGACTAGCTTCTTTCACTAGCGACTAGCTTCTTTCACTATAATGCTTTCAAAGTTCATCTATGTTGTAGCATGAATTGGTACTTCATTCCTTTTGATTGCTAAATAATATTTCATTATGGGAGTATATCACATTTTTAATCTATTCATTAATTGGTAGATATTTGGGTTGTTTCTACTTTTTGGATATTATAACTAATATCTGCTATAACTGCTGCTATAAACATTTGTGTACAAGTTTTTGTGCAGACATAAATTTTAATTTCTCTGAGAATATATATTTGCAAGTAAAGTTCCTGGGTTATATGGTAATCTATGTTTAAACTTTTAGAAACTATTAAACTGTTTCCCAAAGTGGCTGTACCATTTTACATTAACACTAGCAGTATAGGAGGGTTCCAGTTTCTCTACATCTTTCCATAAAATAAATATTTGCTGAATAAATGAAAAAAATGTCAAAATTTGATCATGATATAAGATTATAAAACTGTAAATATGCTATAATAGTTTTTTAAACACATTTGCACTAGAAACAAATCTTGTAGAAAATTTAATAGGTGGGGTGATTAAAATTTTCATCATAATTTTCACATTCCCTAACTTGCTACAGTGAACAAATCTTGCTTTTATAATAAGAAAAAATATTTTACAAACTAGTGTTGTTCTGAAGGCGTTTATATCAAAGAGGAGGAAAAATTGTCTCAAAATGAAATTTAAAAAAAAAATTTTTTTTAATTTCGGCATATTATGGGGGTACAGATTTTAAGGTTTCAATAAATGGCCATTCCCCCCTCCCCTCACAAGTCTGAGTCTCCAGCATGACCATCCCCCAGATGGTGCACATCTCACTCATTATATATGTATATACCTGCCTCCTTCCCCCTCCCACCTGCCCAATACCCTATTACTGTATCAAAATGAAATTTTTATGGGTATTAGCATCTGAGTTAAAGACATTGCTTGCACTGAGCCTTCAAAATAAATTAAATGTGTTCATTTGTCTTTGTCTGTTTTGACTGAATATAAAGATTAATTGACTCTGTTGTGGGTATACATCAGTCGGGTTCTTGGGTGCAGACAATAGAAACCAGTTAAGAAAAGGAATGTATTGGAAGGGTATTGACTGGTTTGTTGAAGGCTGGAGATCCAGGCTTTGGGAATTGACTAGAAGCCAAGGAGGGTAGTGTAGAGCCAGTATTACCCCAGGGAAAGAAGGAACCAGTCACTGGGCCCTCATGTCTAGAGAGCAGTGCCAGGACATGGGGTTTGTGCTTATTTGGACTCATGTTGCTCTGTCATGGGGCCTGCAGCTCTGCTACAGCCTGGTGATTAATGTCCTTTTGGTTCCTTCTTCAACCTTGAGAGCATTCAATTGACCATGCTTAGGTCACATACCTATACCATAACCGCTAGGAAGCCAGGAGAAGGATATTTTCCCCTAGTACTATGGAAGAAAGGAAGTGTTCTTTCATTGGATTAGCTGTGCCTGTGCCTCCTATCTGTTGTGGGATTTCTCTGAACAGAAGGCTGGTTGGGTGCTCGGTAGGCAGAATTCTACCCCAGGAAAGACTTTTGAATCAATGTCATCCATATTGCAGTGTCATAGTCACAAGCTGTCTTAGTCCATTCTGTGCTGCTGTGACCAGAATACCACAGACTGGGTAATTTATAATGAACAAAAATTTATTTCTCAAGGTGCTGGAGGCGGAGAAGTCCAAGATCAGGGAGCCAGCATCTGTAAAGGGTCTTTGTACTGTGTCAAAGTGTGTTGGAAGGCATCACATGGCAGCAGAGCAAGAGAGAGAGTGAGAAGGGGCCTGAACTCACCCTTTTATAATGAACTGATGCCCACAGTAACACCTCTTAAAGTCTCAATTCTTATACTGTTACAAAGGCTATTAAATTTCAACATGAGTTTTGGAGGTGTCTTATTCCATTTTGTGTTGTTAAAACAGCATACTTGAGCTTGGGTAATTTACAAAGAACAGAGATTTGTTTTTTATAGTTCTGGAATCTGGGAAGTCCAAGATTGAGAAGTAGGTATCTGTTGAGAGTCTTCATGCTGTGTCATCCCATGGTGGAAGGCAGAAGGGCAAGAGAGGGCAAGAAAGAAAGGTGGTGAGCTCACAGCCTCAAGCCTTCCTATGACCAACATTAATTAGATCATGAGGATGGAGCTCTTGTGATCTGAACACCTCCGATTAGGCCCCACCTCACAACACTGTTGCATTGGGGATTAAGCTTCTAAAACATGCTTTTGGGGAGAAATATTCAAACCATAGCATTTTGTGTATATGGTAAGCAGAGACCAAGTTGGCATTTATTCAGTACCTACTATAAGTAAAGCACATTTCTCCGGGGGTTACATGGCTAAACTAGACAAAGCCCTCACCTTGGAGGGCTTCTCACTCCGCAGGCAGGAATCAGAGGAAAAAGCATCATATGAGACAGAGTTATGATAAGTGCTGTGCTAAAAGTGACAAAGCAGAGACCGCAGACATTAGCTTGCACAAATACAGGCCAGTGCAGAAGTAAGTTCTTCAGGGATGGGTTATGAAGTTGAAATGGACAAACCATTAATTAACTAATTCATTCATTTACTTATGTATCCATATGTTTGTTCCATTTTTACTCTATTCTGTGCACTATTCTAAGTGGTGGGGATAAAGGAGTGGATGTGAGATGCAAGATACTTTCTAAGAGGAGTTTACATTTTATTTGGGGAGGCAGGAAGGGAAGGACAGCAGGAGATACCAGTAATGAAATAAAATGGCCATCCAGCTACCATGAGTCCCTGGTACACCTCATCAAACCCATCTTTGATTCCAAGGAGAAGGAATTGGAAGGAGAGGCTGCCTGCTCAGAGTCCAGTACAGATGACCCAGACTTCATGGACACCTTAGCCCCCACACTTGGAGAGGACCTGGTCGAGTGGGGCCAACTTCTGTGGCCGTGGGCAGGGCATATCTCACCAGATCAAAGAGTTGGAATCATCTGTGGCTTTTCCCTTGCAGGAAAAACTACTCAAGTGAGAAACTGCAAAGAAGGTGTTACCGATGTGGCATTGGCAGTAGGGAGACATGAAGCCGAAAAGAAATTTTATAAACTATCAGTAATAGAAAACAAACTTTACTTTAGAAAAAAGGCCTGGAAGTTTTGTATAAAACTAAGTATACATCTAGTCATTGACCCAGAAATTCTACTCCTTGGTGTCTACCCAAGAGAAATGAAAACATACATCCACAAACACACTTGTACAAGAATGTTCATAGCAGCTTTAATCATAATAGTCACCAACTAAAATCAGCCCAAGTGTCCATCATCAAGAGAATGAATAAACAAATCGTGATATATTTATAGAAAGAAAGCTTGCTCAGTAAGAAAAACAAATGTGCTCCTGATGCAGGCAACAACATAGATGAATATCATTAACATTATGCTGAGTGAAAAATCCATATGTAAAAGAGAATATACTGTATAATTTACTAGTATAAAGTTCTGGACTGGTAAAGCTAATCTATGGTAGGAAAAAAAATCAGGAGAGTGGTTGTCCTGGGGTTAGGGGCAGTGATGGACTCAGAAGGGACATGAGGGAAGCTTCTCAGTGATGGTGATATTCTGTATTTTGATAGGAGTTTGGGTTATACAGGTGCACCCTTCTGTTGAAGCTCAAAGAATGATACACTTGAGATTTGTGTATTTTATTTTATGTAAATTTAACCTCAATAGAAAAAAAATCCTAACTCCAGTTAATGATGTGTATGCTGAAGTGTTTGGAGTCAAGTGTACTGATGTCTGCAACTTTGAAATGCATAACAAAATGAGATGAATGGACAGAAAGATAGATATGTGATAAAGCAAGTCCAGTGAAATGTTAATTGTAGAATCAAAGAGGTGGGTCTATGAATGAATATTTACTATAATTTTCTTCATTTTTTTATGTTTGAGTATTTTCATAATAAAATATTGGAAAGAAAATAATTATCACTGCACAACAAACCATGTAAGGATTTGGTGACTTAAAACAATAATTATTTATTATTTCTCATAGTTCTGTGGTTTGGCTTGTGATTATTCTGGTTCATGAGTGGTTAACTAAGGTTCATGAGGTAGCTGGAAGGTACAATATAGTCACACTTGCCTGGTATTGATGCTGGACATCAGCTGGGAGTTCAGCTGAGGCTGTTCATCAGGAGTCTTAGTTTTCCTCCCTGTGGGACTCTTCAAGTGGCTACTTGGGCTTCCTCACAGTATGGTGGCTGGGTTCAAACTGGAAGGAAGCAAAAGCTACCAGTCTTCTTTTGTTTTGATTTGGACTGAGAAATCACATAATGTTATTTTTGCTGCATTCAAGGGAAAGGAACAGAGTCTACTTTTCAAAAGGAGTGACAAGAGTTTGCAGTTATATTTACCCTACCAAAAACATTTTGACCAAACATTCTGCAATGAAGATTGCCTTATTTTTATATTATTGTTATAGAAATTGTTATAAAGTCACTATCAAATACAGAGTCAGTCAAAGAGAATGTAGTAAAATGTATAGAAAAAAAGGATTATGGAGATATATTAGGAAGGTGATTGAAAATATGTCATTTTTCTAAATTTCTCTGGATTTTGTGATATTTGTGTTATTTGGCAACTTTTAAAAGTGGTTCATAATCATTGTTATGATTTTTTTCATACTAGACAAATATTCATTTTCAAATCTCATTTTTAATTTGTATTATAATTTTGAATTCTTTTTCCTTTAAAAAGGCTGGCAAATGGTATGTTTTATACTTCACAAACTTGGATTCACCTCTGGCAAGAGTAACATGTTAATTTTACTTCTTTGCTATAAATTCTCTGCCCTAGGCCTATCTATGACTTAAGTCAAAGTACCTTAATAGGCCCACATTTAGAGACAATTCAAGCCTTTCTAGTTGGGTTGCCTCATTGAGGACATTTCCTATTTTTCAGGTAGTGAATTTTCGTATTTGAATTATTAGTGCTGTATCCAGAGCTTATGGTTTGGAGTCAGTGTTTCAATTTTAGATCAAAGTACTTCAGGATAGCTCAGAGGTGGTAGAACCTTACCTCCAGGTTTGCCTCAGACTGTCTTGGTTTAATACTTGTTGTCCCAGTGTAATTGTATTATTTCCCCCTTGAAAAAACGTGTCCTATTGCACAGTTCATATGTGGAACCTCTACTTAGGAAACTTTGTTTAGAAGTGGAGTTGCCTTAATCCAGAGGATGGTTCAGAGGTACCCTCTTGGCTTGGCCTTTCAACCTTAGACTTACATGTATACTTTTCAGCATGATTGAATGTACAAATTTGCTTGTAAGTGCCCTTTGCAGATAGGAGATTCTTTCAAAGAGTAAAAGCCCATTCTACTAATTAGTTATTTAAGATTTCTGCTAATTTTTTAAATGATTTTATGGCTCTTAAGGTAAATCTCATTTCTGAAACCATTACTATCCATTTAATTAGAATTCCATGTATATTTTGCTGTTCTCTAATCCTTTGATTCTTGAAGTCTTCTTTAAAGGAGGTAATGCTGTTACTTAAAAATAGAGGTGAATAAATGGACAGTATTGAGGACAGTGGTAATGATGATGACAATGAATTTACCAGTATGGAAATGAGACATAGAAGGATTCGGTAACCTGCCTAAGGTTACATGGTAAATGCAGGATAGAACTGGGCAGTAAGGACAAATTGCTATCTGCCTTATTTTTAGTAAAAGAATATCTTAACTACTTTAACTCTGTGAGGTGTTTTAGGGGGTGATATATTAAAAATAAGGTTTTCCAATTCTGTATAGTACCTTTGATATTTTTTTATCTAACAATCCCATTTCACAGAAGAGAAAACTAAAGAAGTTCAGCAACAAAGGGTTTGAATTTACATCCTGAAGTTTATTCAGGAGGAAAGGAGAATAATAGAGTATATTCCAGAGTAAAGATGAGCTAATGAACATGAGATTGTTAGGTAGAGAAATGGGGTTTGTATGTGTGCATGTGTACACATATGTATGGGCGTAGACAGGAAGAATAGCTAGCATGTAGATATAACACATCCTGTGAGATCAGTGGCTGGTACATGTTTAATGACCAGTTCTTGGTGGGAGGAGTGAGGGGAAGGGAAGGTCCTGATTTGTAGTATTTGCCAATTTCTGTGGTGTAAACACTCCTGTGACTGATTCCACCCTACCAAAGTGATGGTACTGAACAGGAGGTTGGGAGATATAGTATTTCTACCATGCAGATAAAATAAATGTAAATAACCTCAAGAACTAATCATAAAATGTAGTAAAATAATTAGGAAGTGGTACATTTTAAGTATGTTACCTTATTTTTAATATAATTTATTTAATTGTAAGTTTATTTAATTTATAATAGCCATTATATTTAACAGCTAGCTCACAAAATTCCTGAAAATGTAATGATAGTAATTTGGTAGGATCTGGCTCCAGCACACCCTTACAGGAAACCAACCCATGTGTCTGCATGATGTCAAAGACCAGGAGTTGCTTCAAATTCTTGACAGCGTTCACCTGGAGAGGTGGAAAACCATAGTAATACTGCATTATACTGAGGAATGGACCCTCTGATCCTGTTATTAGTAGAATTTTCCTTGGCATCTCAGGGAGATTAATTCTACTGAGAGTGCTTAATGTGGAGCAAACGGTCTCCTTTCCTTTTGAGCTTTCTTAGAGGTCAGCTGTTCCTCCAGTTGTACATGAGGATTGACCGAGAGGTGCTGGCCAGGTGTTTACCCTGGGATAGTGGGATACTTTTTAATGATCACTGGGTGGCACATCTTTCACCCTTCTGTTCCCCATTTCCATCAGCAAATATCATGGTTGGCATGTGCTTCCTAACTGGCTCATTTTCCCTGTGTGCAATTTAAGCCCCAACCACCTTGAGCTGTGGATATAGACGCGATGTGCCTCTTTCCTACCCCACTGTGCCTTCACAGGCTGCCCCCTCTTCCCGGGTGCCTTTCTCCCTATCATAGTCCCCACTCTACACTTCAGGAAAAATACTTGTTATCCTCCTACTAGACTATAAGTGCCCCAAATACTTAGGCTGTGTCTTTTAGAGCTGTTTCCAAGACATAATACAGCATGTCACTGTACACAGTAGAAGATCCATGAATGTTGCTGAATTTGTGAATCTTTATTTTTTTCCCTTCACCGAAATTATCCTATGAATGGCTTCCTAAGTCATCTCTTCCATTCCCATTTACACATACTGAAATTGGGAGTCTCAAAAATCTCCTATCTTTACTCTCCTTTTCTGTTGTCACTTAGTCTCTGCAGAGAAATTCTCTCCCCTTAAGTAGTGAGTCATAGGAGGAGGGGAGAGATAATCCTGAAAGTGGTGGCTCAGAAGAGTCCTTTCTGCTGAAAGATTACAGCTGGCTGCTGTTAGCCAAACCAGCTTGCCTTAAGATAATGTCACCGGGAATTAAAGGCTTGCAGGTTCCAGAATTCAGCCTCTCTCTTAGAGGCAGAATGTGCAAGAAGGTAAAAGAAAAACCTCCAGGAAGGACCCTAGCTCTCCAGAAAGATAAAAGCAGGGGAGTGGGGAATTAACAAGCAGCTTCTTTGCTGATGCTACCATAGGGCTGCCCCTGAACACATCAGAGGAGAAAAATCAGCTCATATCCTCTGTATTTCTGTATAAGTCCAGAAACAGCCAAGAGTGGTCCCCAAGTGGCTTTCAAAGGTATAATGAGAATGGTTTTTATTTATTTTTCAAGTTTAGACCTGGAATTTTCCATTGTCCTTGCTCTCATCAGCTTCCAAAGCCGAAACCACAGTGATCAAGTCTTTAATTTGTCGACCAAATATTCCAGTTCCCTCCCTGTGATGTCCCTTTGCTCCAGTGATGTCAGGTTTGATTTGCTTTGGCCAAGGCCACGTGAGTAGAAGTAGCGTGTATCATGTCAAAGTCAATGCATGGTTTGTCATATTCTCTTTTCCCTCTCCAGGGGCAGGGAATGTCTTAGAAAGAGGCTTCTCCATCAGCCTGGGTCTCAGAGTGAAGGTAACATGGGGGTGGGGGGCAGAGTTGCAGCTGACCTAGGGTGCACATGTGGCATAAGTGAGAATGAAATATTAATGGCTGTAAATCCTAGGAGACTGATACATACAGTCAAAGGAGTTTACTAGATTTCATAAAGAAAGGAAGGGAATGAGGTTAACTAGAGAGAAAAAAAGAAGGCTTTAGTTAAAATTAAGTTATTCAATGTTTATTTTATAAAAAAGTGCATTTTTTTTTTTTTTTTTTTTGAGACAGAGTCTCGCTTTGTTGCCCAGGCTAGAGTGAGTGCCGTGGCGTCAGCCTAGCTCACAGCAACCTCAAACTCCTGGGCTCAAGCGATCCTTCTGTCTCAGCCTCCTAAGTAGCTGGGACTACAGGCATGTGCCACCATGCCCGGCTAATTTTTTCTATATATATTAGTTGGCCAATTAGTTTCTTTCTATTTATAGTAGAGACGGGGTCTTGCTCTTGCCCAGGCTGGTTTCGAACTCCTGACCTCGAGCAATCCGCCCGCCTCGGCCTCCCAGAGAGCTAGGATTACAGGCGTGAGCCACCGCGCCCGGCCAAAAAGTGCATTATTGCATAATAAATACACAATTTCCACTGTGCAGAATTATCTCTAATCTGGCATTATCTTTTCTGTTTCTGCAGATAAGTTGAATGGTAGTTGGTCTGGTCGTTGTTTGAATGGATATATATTAAGAGCTCCCTATTACTCAAGCATCATATTAGGTTCTGAGACACAGAGGCAAACAAAACAGACAGGACCCCATTCTTCATGGAGCGAGAGGTCCCTATTGGTAGGTTAGGCAAATTAAAAACAAAATAAAAAGACCAAATAGTAAACATGGTAATTTCAGAAAGTGACTAGGTAGCAAGAAAAATAAAACAGGGTAGAAGAATAAAGAGTGACTGTGAGGGTTGGGGGAGAGCATGGGGCCACTCCAGAGCATTTTGATTTATTGTGCTTTACAATACAAAGAAATCGAACTGATAAGGACAGATGACTTTTTAAATTTAAAATGGAGTCATAGTTTTATGTCAATTCCTTTAATAAACATACTGGGTGAATGTAAAACTGAGAGCCAGTTTATTTTACAAGTGGTTCTTTTTGTGATGCAAACGTTTATCTTAGAATTCATCTGGAATTAACTCTGAATTTTCATCCATAAAAAGGACCTCCTTCCAGTGTTGAAGACAACTATTCCTGGATGGCATTTTAAGGAATTTGGTTTCTGAAGTAGCCAGGGAACTCCAGGATGAGGCAGGGAACTTTAATTTGGCTGCAGAATATGGGCCTGTGTGTGCTGTGAAACTCAGATCCAGGGTGTTTGGTATTGCATCTTCTGAAGCAGTGTTCTTCTCTGGACAAAGCCCACATTCTCCCTCCAAAGAGCATAAGATGAGCTCAGAGAACTAATGGTTGCAGTCACAAAAGCATACCAACTGGTTTTTATGTTTTCAAACTCAGCAAAGCCAATGAAACCAGAAAAGGAGAGAAGAATTATTCACATTTGTCAAGAGTTGACTTATATATTTTGCACCAATTCTTTTCTTCAGCCAGAATCATAAAATTTCAGTGGTAAAAGAGATGAAGGTTATCATTTTACGACTGTGGGAATGGAGACTAAGAGAGATTAAAATGAGGTGTTGAAATTTATTCACGCATGCCTAGCTAGTCCTAGCTACTCGGGAGGTTGAGGCAGGAGGATCGCCTGAGCCCAGGAGTTTGAGGTTGCTGTGAGCTAGGCTGATGCCACGGCACTCACTCTAGCCTGGGCAATAAAGTGAAACTGTCTCAAAAAAAAAAAAAGAAATTTATTCATTTATTAATTGAACAAATATTTATTGAGTACCAACTTATGTGGAGCTGGGCACTGCCCTGAAGCCTGAGATTTCAACGGGGAGAACAAAATAGTCTTTGTTCCTAGGAAGTTTAGAGCCTAGTGCATCTAGTGGGAACTACAACTATGAAGGCAACCTGGTGGTTCTATGAGAAATTATCCCTAAATAGCCTGACCTGTTCTTGGGGGCAGTGGCCAGGGAAGGTTTCCTAAGGAGATTATCCTCAAGCAGAGGTCTAAAATATCAGTAAAGTTTAAAATGATGAAGGGCACATGAAGAGGATGCCTTCAGATCCTTCCAGGAGAGGAGAAAAGCATGCATGAGGGCATTCTGGTAGATGGGAGGGTGGCAGTCTACAGCAACTGACAGTAATAATTGAGGTTAGGGAATAGAGAGCAAGGAACACAAAGATTCTAGGGGAGGCTCTAGAGAGACTCATGGGCAGAATGAAAATTTCGAAGGAGGAAGTAATATCAAATTTCTTCTTTGAAATGAACTTGCTAGTTAGGAATAAGAGAGTACTCCATCAATCCAATAAAGAGCTACAAAAAGCCTACAGCAAATATAATACTTCATGATGAAATATTGAAAGACTTCCCCGTTGCAACCTGGAATAAAACAAGGATTTTCCTTATGATGCCTTCCTGGAAGTCCTAGACAGTGCAATAAGGCAAGAAAAAGAAATAAAAATCATAATGATTGGGAAACGAGACCTGTTATTATTTGCAGGTAAAAATGATTACATATGTAGAAAATCTAAAAGAAACTCTACTCAATTTATCACATAAACTTGGCAAGGTTACTGGATACAGGGCGATATACAAAAATAAACAATATATGCTAGAATAAAGATATATTTACAATAGCATAAAAATCTGAATATTTTAGAATAGATCTAAAAAAAGTTATTTTGATAGCTGTGAAACATTATTGGAAGAAGAAGAAAAATAAATGGTTGGATACATCTCATCTGTGAATCAGAAAACCCAATATTGTAAACATGTCAATTTTCCCTAAATTGACTTATAGATTTAAAACAGTCTCAATCAAAAAGCCCACCTTTTTGAGTATAGAAAATTTTAAGCTGACTGTAAAATCTATTTGGAAATGCAAAGGACTAAGACTGGTTAAGGCAATCTAGAAGAACAAAAAACAGGTAGAAGGACTTATACTATTGGATACCAAGGCCTATTAAAAACAATAGTAATTAAGATGGTATAATATTGATATGCAGATGGACAAAGATCAGTAACAAAATAGGGGGTCCAGAAATAGACCCATACATATACAGTCACTTGATTTGTAAGGTGGCACTGCAGTGTGGTGGCAAAGTGATTTTTATTTTAATAAATGCTGCTGAGTCAATTGGAAATTCATAAGGAAGAAGATGACAGGTGGATTATAGACTTAATCATGAAAGCAAAAGGAAACAAAATCAGAACAGAAAAAAAAACTCTTTTAAAAGAAAATATAGGGGAACATCTTTATGATCTTGGGGTGAACAAAATTATTTCCCAATGGATACAGAAAGCTGTAAGCGTAAGAGAAAAAGGCATTGGTAATAGGACTACATTGACATGAAAACTTTTGTTCTTCAATAGATATCATTAAGGGAGTGAAAAGGCAGTCCATGAAATGAAAGAAGATATTTTCAATATATTTGACAAAAGACTCATTTCTCTAATGTATAAAGATCTTTACAAATCAATAATAAAAGGGCAGGCAACTTAATAGAAAAATGGGGAAAGGATTTCAGCATTCACTTCACAAAAGGGAATATCTAAATAGTAAAAAAAAAAACACAAATGTTTAACCCGTCAGGAATCATGGAAAAGTAAATTAAAATCATGGTGATATACAACTCTACCCACCCCAGAATGGCTAAATTGAAGATGATAGATGATATTTCATGTTGAGAAGAATATGAAACAACTAAAACTATCATATATTGCTTGTAGTAGTGTAAATTGGTACAACTATTTTGGAAAAGTGTTTGGCAGTGTCTACAAATGTTGAACACTTTCCCACACTGTGATCCAGCACTTCTGCTCCTATGTATAGAAATACACATCTAAAATGCATACTATGTTCACCAAAATACATGTGTGGAAATACCACTCCCCTTACCTTGACAAAAAGAGTACAATGTTAATGCCAGCGTTATTCATGTTAGCCCCAAACTGGAAACAAACTCAAATACCTATCAAAAGAAAAATGAATAAATATAAATCATGGTGTAGTCATATAATGGCACACTGCAACAATGAGGTGCCTAGTGACTAGAAGAGGCTCAGTGGGGGTTTCCTAAGCAGTGCTGGCGATGTTCTATTTCTTGATCCAGTGCTGGTTTTGTGGGTGCATTCACTTAGTGAAAGCTAATCTAGCTATTCCTTTATGATTTGTGTAATTTTGTACGTAATGCTATACTATGGTGAGAGTCAACAGAGTCTTCTAGCAAGATGGGGTTAAAATCTTAAGTATCATATCCTAGAAGTGACATGCCATCACTTTTGCCACATTCTGTTGGTCAGAAGCAAGTCACAAGAGTTCCCTTGCCCTACCACACACACACACACACACACACACATACTCAAGGAGAAGGAATTACACACAGGCTTAAATACTGGAAATCGGGAATCATTGGAGCCTCTTTGTATCTGTTCACTGCAATGCCTCAGTGTTCTCATCTATGAAATGGGAATAGTAGTAGTACCTACCTCATGGCTAATTATATGGAATAAGTGAGATAATATATATAAAACACTTAGCACAACTCCTAGAACTTGATTTGTGCTCCAAAATGGTTAGTTGCTAGTTTTATTATTCTAATTCTGCAATATGGCAGTGTATGAAAGGATTATTTATTGTTTTTTTATTATATATATTTAAGATGTACAGCATGATGTTTAGATATACATAGGGAAATGATTACTATGATCAAACAAATTAGCATATCCATCACCTCACACAGTTACCCCCTTTTTTGTGGTAAGAGCATCTAAAATCTAATCTCTTAGCAAATTTCTGGTATGTAATATAATATTAACTATAGCTCTCATACTGTACATTAGATTTCTAGATTTATTCATTCTATATAACTACAACTTTGTACTCTTTGACCTGCATCTCCTTAATCCCCCCTACCCTCATAACTACCATTCTACTCTCTTTCTATGTATTCACTTTTTCAGATGCCACATATTAGTGAGAGTATGCATTATTTTTCTTTCTATGTCGGGCTTATTTTACTTAGCATAATGTCCTCCAGGTTCATTTATGTTGTCTCGAATGTTAGGATCTTCTTTTTCAAGGCCAAATAATATTTCTTTGTGTGTGTATATATGTATTTTCACAGTTTATCCATTCATCCACTGATGGACACTTAGGTTGTTTCCATGTCTTGGCTATTATGCATAATGCTGCAGTGAACATGAGAGTGCAGGAGTCTCAATGAGGTGCTAATTTTATGCCCTTTGGGTAATCCCAGAAGAGGAATTGTTGGGTCCTGTAATAGTTCTATTTTTAATTTTTTTAGGAACTTCCATACTGTTTTCCATAATGGCTGCGCCAGTTTATATTCTCACTAACAGTATACAAGGGTTCCCTTTTTCCATACTTGCCATTCTTTTCCATACTTCCATCCTTGCCAACAGGTGTTATCTTTTGTCTTTTTGATAATAACCATCCTAAGATGTGTGAAATGATATTTCATTGTGGTTTTTGATTTGCTTTTCCTTGGTAATGAGTGATGTTGAGCACCTTTTCACATACCTATTGGCCATTTGTATGTCTTCTTTGGAAAAATGTCTTTCAGTTTCTTTTGGTGTTGAATTGTGTGAATTGTTGTATGTTTTGGATATTAACCCTTTATCAGGTGTATGGTTCATAAATATTTTTTGGCTGTCTTTTCATTTTGCCCATCATTTCTTTTGCTATGCAAAATATTTTTAGTTTGATACAGTCCCACTTGTTTATTTTTTGCTTTTGTTGCCTGTGCTTTTGATGTGATATCCAAAAATTCATTCCCAAGGCCAATGTCTAGGAGCTCCACCCCCATGTTTTTTTCTAGGAGTTTTTACAATTTTAGATCTTACATTTAGGTCTTTAATCTATTTTGAGTTGATTTTTGTATAAGATTAGGGTCCAGTCTGATTCTTTTGCAAGTGGATGTCTAATTTTCCTAACACCGTTTATTGAAGAGACTGTCCTTTCTTCCTTGTGCCTTCTTGGTGATCTTGTTGAAAATTATTTGACTGTTTATGCCTGGGTTTACTTCTGGGCTCTTTATTCTGTTCCATTGGACTGTGTGTCTGTTTTTATGTCAGTATCATACTATTTTGATTACGTATAATATAATTTGAAATCAGGAAATGTGATGCCTCCAACTTTATTTTTCTTTCTCAAGATTGCTTTGGCTGTTTGGAGTTTTTTGTGGTTCCATACAAATTTTAGAATTGCTTTTTCTATTTCTGTGAAAAATACCATTGGAATTTTGATGAAGAATGCAGTGATTTGTATATTGCTTTGGATCAAATGGACATTTTAACAATATCAATTTTTTCAATCCATGAGCACAGGATATCTTTCCATTTATTTGTGTTTTCTTCAATTTCTTTCATCAGTATTTTATAGTTTTCAGCATACAGATTTTTCACATTTTTGGTTAAATTTATTTCTAAGTATTTTAATTTTTGATGCTATCATAATGGGATTGTTTTCTTAACTTGTTTTTCAAAATAGATCATTATTGGTGTAAAAAAATGCAACTGATTTTGTATTCAGCAACTTTACTGAATTTGTTTTTTGATTCTAACGGTTTTTTTGGGGGGATGGGAGTCTTTAGGATTTTCTACATAGAGGATCATGTCATCTGCAAATGGGGTTAATTTAGCTTCTTCTTCTCTGATTTGGGTGGCTTTTATTCCTTTTTCTTGTCTGATTTTCCTTGCTAGGACTCCCAGTATTATATTGAATGGAAGAGGTGAGAGTGGGCATCCTTAATTCATTGTGTATGACCAGCTTCCTCCAGTGCATTTGAAATATCATGCCATTCATAAGCAAGTAAGCACACCAAACTGGGCAGGAGAGCACATTTGGCAAAAAGTGAGGCAGACCAGTAACTATCATTTAGCATTTGCAAAGAAGGAAATAATATCCATGTTTCTCACTATCTGATGGTATTTCTAGTCACCTGTCTGCAAGCCATGATTCTGTCACATTAGTTTCCAAGTAAGTAGCAGCATCAACATCATGTTGAAGTTAAATGCTGGCTCATTGGAGTGCAAGTGCAAATATCTGCCATTTTGTCATGGGCAAGTATTAATAAAACATGTGTTCTACTTGCTGTGACAAATCAGCAGGCTTATCAAACACCCTTTGATAATGATTTTACACTGTCAGCCTTGGACCAGGGGTCAGGCATCCTGGGTTTGAATCCGATTCTACCTGTAAAATAATCCCTGTGCCATTGGCTCAGTTACTTCCTTCTGGCCATCAGTTGCCTCATCTGTAACATAAGAGGTTCATACTATTTTATCTCCAGGAGTCTTTCATCTGATAAATGTCTTTGATTGTAAATGTAAATGGCATATTAGCCTTCTAGTTCTGCTAGAAGTAATTGGAGTTGTGGCCTGCCTCACTTCTTGTAAAAAGATCAAGGCTGGCTGCTCCTGATCCCTGTGTTTAATGTTCATTTGCTGACCTGAAATTTGAGTTGATCATGTAAGAGCCTCCTGTGTCTAAATGCATTTGAGGATAAAAATAACTTCCTGGTGAATTCTCCCTAGGGTGAGCAATTTCACATGCATTAGTACCCTTTGCTTCCGCACGACTTTTCACCACTCTCCCTATTGTTCTAGTAAAAGGTATACATTCATAGCATGCTAAAATGTTTTATGAAAAGGAGACTCGATTGATATGTCAAGCCTGCTTGATGAAAACCTACTAATGTTGTTATATTAATAGGGGATTTCCCCAGATTTCGAGAGAGGGGATATTTGTTCATTTGTTAATTCTCTCACTCAAACATAAACCAAGCACTTAGTAAGTAACTAATGTGTATCAAACCCAGAGCTGTATACTGGGGATACAGCTTTGAAAAGGGATTTGGTCTTAGGAAGCATAAACTTTAGTGAGATAGGCACATAAAGAGATAATTGTATATACATGTAACCAGATGCCTGCTGACATTATTGCTTTAAAGCTAGGCTTTCATTTTGTTGGAGAGTGAGGATGAAGCAACTATTGAAGAGAATGCTGGTAGTATATAGCCAGGCACTATTCCAAGGGCTACACATATATTAATCATTTAATTTTCTTTTTTTCCCCCAACTTTTTTATTGGGTATGCACATAATAAAGTTTACCATCTTAACTATTTTTAGTGTACAGTTCAGTGATATTAACTACATTTATAGGTTGTGCAACCATCACTGTTATCCACCTCCATAATTCTTTTCATTTTGTAAAAATGAAACTCTGTACTTACTAAACAATAACGCCCCATATCCCTCTCCCTCAGCCCCAGCCACTACCATTAACTTTCTGTCTTTAAGATTTTAACTACTTCAAGTATATGTGGAATCATACAGTCTTTTTCTTTTTGTGACTGGCTTATTTCACTTAGCATAATGGGCTCAAGGTTCACACATGTTGTAGCATGTTCCAGAATTGCTTCTCTTGTTAAGGCTGAATAATATTTCGTTATATGTATAGACCACGTTTTGCTCATGTATCCATGGACATTTGGGTTGCTTCCACATTTAACCATTATCGTTAATGCTGCTGTTAACATGGATGTACAAATATGTCTTTGATACCTTGTTTTTAATCCTTTTAGGTATGTACCTGGAAGTACAATGCTAGATCCTATGGTAAATCTGTATTTAATCTTTGCAAAACCACCCATACTGGCTATACCATTATTCCCTACCATTGGAGAGTGTGCAAAGGTTCTAATTTCGCCACATCTTCACCAACACTTGTTATTTTCTGTTTTTTTTTTTTTTGTATTAGCTATCTTAATGGATGTGATAATTCATTTAATTTTTACAGCTCTTTGAGACAGGTATTATTTTAATTCCCATTTTGCAGATGAAGAAGTTTAGAGCATAGAGAAATCAAGTTACTTGTTCAAGCTCACACAGGGAGTCAGTAGTTGGATCAGGAGCCAGTGATAGGCAGTCTGCTCCTGACCACTCCCCATACCTGATACAGCTGTTCTTTCAGTGGGCATTTGCAGTGCACTTACTAATTTACTATGGGCTAGAGGACAGGGGTGTCAAAGATAAGTATCATGTTTCCTGCCCTGGAGGAGTTCAGAATCCACAGTGCATGAGTGTACCAGGAGAGGCATGTGCAGAATGTGTGGAGTTATAACTGAAAGGGAATCACTTAGACACCCAGAGGGGATGTGTGTGCATATTAACACTTGTGCCTCCACATGTATACACTGTGATGATTGGATAGTTTCCTTAATGGCCTGAAATACATTCCTCCTGCTCCCCTCATCACTTTTGGCCGAAGCTGTAGCTCAAAACTATTATAGACAAACTACAGGCATTTGAGAAATATTAATACCTTAATAATTTCATTGTGTCCATAACAGTATCATCTATACTACTAATATTTTTTAGAATCAACTATCAATAAATTATTATCCTACCATGGGTCTGAGGTGTTAGTTATATTTGTTCCTGATTCACATTAAAATAAATCCTCCATATAAAATCACCCTGTGGCCTACCGTGGAGGAATTGCCTATTGCACTTTGATCTTATTGTGCATATCTCTGTTGTGCTGCAAATGATGCATCATCTTTAGGACGTTTAATTTTTCTAGGAAGAAGAGTCAGTGCCAACTCAGAATATGAAAGTGCTGAAATTCTAACATACCACTTTAATTTCTGATCAGAGTTCCGTATTGGGAAAAGGATCCAGGGATGAAGTTGTCCTGCATGGGAGGTTGGAGGTGTCCGCCATGGGGAGTCTCTCTTGGTTCCTCAGTGTAGGTCCAAGTCTAACCATCCTTTGTAGCCAAGAGCAGCTTCTCCACAAACAGTCCGTCTCATGCCTCAGTTTGACACTGCTTTTCAGGCTTTGTCCTGCCCTTTGTGAGCAGAGCTGAGACTCATATATCATTGTCTGCAAGTATTTGTTAAATGTGCTTATGATGTTTTGAAAGGTATGCTTTGATGCCAAGCTGCTGCACATGTATTCAGGGTGGGCAATAACGAAAACAGATGTCTCAAAGGCAATAAAGATGTGAGTAACATCAGAGAAAGCCTGGCAGACCCATGGGAAAAATTCTGTTCCTCCAGAGGAAAACATCTGCGCCTAAATGACTACTCTTAGGAATGTATTAATGGCTCTTTGCCATAGGTAGAAACCATGTGCGATTCCCACAGCCTCTAGCCATGCTTCCCTGTTTCTCAGGACCTCATCTCCATTCCCCGTCTTCTATCTGCCCTCCTTATCACCTTCCTTCCCTCCCCTTCCTGCATTGCAATCACTATGGCCCTCGTCCTGCATCTGCCCACCTCTGTCCCCATCAGGGGAATCCCTAGCTCAAGGGCTAGATCTGTATTGCTCCCTTGGGTGGATACAAGATGTGCTCTTGGTGCCCCAGGATGGAATTGACAACACATGAAATAGTTATAGTTAGGAGAAAGTCCAACTTGCTGCTCCTGGTTTAGAAGACCCTCCATGGTCAGATGGCTTCCCACTCTGACTCATCTCTTAGCTCTCTCTCTTGCTTACTGTGCTTCAGTTCCAGGTTTTCTTTCTGTCCCTCCACCATGCCATGCTCACGCCCACTGCAGAGTTGTTGCTTTTGCTTAAGGTGTTGTCTCCCCAGGTGTCCACCTGGCTGCTTCCTTGTCATCATCTGACAATAAAAACCACCACATGCTGCCTGAGTTTCCTCTCTAATACACTTCCGAGCTTTCCTTTCTAAGACATACCCCATCATGGAATACTGCCAGAGGCAGCGAGCTCTTCCTTTTCTAAGGAACAGCTTTGTGCCTCTGGGAAGCCTCTTGGTTGGAATGTTCTAAAATTATAGGGAGGTGGGTTAGTGTGGGAGTTATGAGTATGGAATGTAGAGCTACACTAACTTCAGTTTGAATCCCTGTTCTGCCATGAACTATGTGACCTTGGGCAAGTGATTTGACCTCTCAGAGCCTTAGTATTTCACTTCTGAAGTAATTAATGATAAGGAATTTACTCCATGGGATTGTTTTGAGGATTAAAATAATTAAATACATGTAGAATGCCTCAGCATTTTCTGGGCAAGCAGTATGTAATCTGGTAGACATTCTTATCAATATGTTGATATCACATCTGTCTCCCACAGCAGTAGTTCTCTTTGAGAATGGTTCTGTCCTTTAAGGGGTGCTTGGAAATGATTGGGGGTGTGCTTGCTTCTCACAGTGATTGAGGGGGCTACTGGCATTTGGTAAGTGTGAAGAAATGTTAGATGCCCTGCAATTTACAGGGAAAAATTTTTTCATGTCCTACCCCTGCCAGATGTTCATGTAGGTGAACCACCTGCCAGATGTTCATGTCAGTAAGGAATCTGTTAACGAGGATCTGATTGTGAAATTTTTTTTGTCTGGTTGAATTTAACTGAATTTTTAAGGAATACAATTACATGCAGATTGAGGAAAGACCATGTATTATTTTATTGGGAATTTTACTGGGAGTTGTGCCCCATTTTGAAAATGTTCATCAAAGGTACACATACCTCATGGTATGTGAGTTAACAGAACAACCCCCCTGAACCCAGGTGTAACTTGTAACTATCACAGTCATGGTGATTCTTCATATATATACAAATAAACTTATGTAATTCCTAGTACAAAATGCCAGATAGAAAAGTCAGTGTCAATAATATTCAAATACTCATCTCTTGACTTCAGATGAAATCATGGTGAGTATGAGTGTTTGCCAGACCCCAAACAACAGCCACCACCCCCAGTGGTTTTCTGTTGTGTTGTTTTGTTTTTCCTTATTAGCACCACACTCCAAAGTCATGGAATTCATGATGCATCTCAGAGAAAGGCACTAAAATGCAAGGGTTTGGAGAGAAATAACCTAGGAAACGTGGCATGTTAGTACCCAGCCTCTGCCATTACCATATTTTCATGACACCACAATTGAAATGAAATTGTGCTGGGCCGAGATTGTCTTGGTTGAAATGGAAGCTCTTCTTCCTCAGTGTGTTTGTGTCCAGGGATCATGGCTAGGCGTGGGCTTTTCATTCTGGACAGAATCCTCCCCAGAGAGGCAAGACTTTGATTTGACCAGGCAACAGGTTAGCTGGAAGCCTCCAGATCATGATGATGATGATGGCGCTGGAATTTTCAGGGCCTTTCGCCAACCTGGGATTGGTCCAGTGAAATCTGACTCAAATATGACACCTTTAACCCAACAATGGCATTCATAATAGGACTCCCCTAGGACCTCAGGAGGAATGGGAGTTGTTTGCCCTTGCAGTGAATAGCCCTGGGCTGCTCCATTGAAAAGTATTTCATATTTGCTTTGTGTAATTTTTCTATTTCTTTCTCATGATGACTCTATACGCTTCCACCCCATCGTGGATGTTTTTTTTTTCACTACACCACAATGAATTAAAAGCCTTGTACTGAGGAGGAACGCTTGGTGCCACATTGCAACTGTGTCTGTTGCAATCATTCCATCTAATCTGGGATTTCCTGAACAACCCGAGACAGCCAGGAACAGAATCTTTGAAGGAAGCTTCACAGTCATCTAGACTAGGATGCTGGGGCAATAACGTGGGAATGTCATCCTTCTAAGCAGAAGAGTGAAGAGAGAAAGGGTGCCTGAATGCTTAACTCTGGTACTTCTGTGTGGGACCATTTCAGAAGACATAGACTCAGAATAGTATGCCACCTATGGTCCATGGGTCCAATCTGGCTCACTGCTTATGTTTTTTAGTCTGCAAGATAAGAATGGTTTTTACATTTTTAAAGGGTTATAAAAAATCAAGGGAGGGATAATATTTTGTGACATACAAAATGATGTGAAATTCAAATATCAGCGTCCACAAATAATCTCATCAGAAGGACCGGGATGTAGGATGTCTTGGAGAAAAGTCTGTGAGGGTGAGAAAATGGAGCCCTGTTTAAGGTAATGAGCTCCTGCACAAGTTAATGAGATAAGGTTGTCAAAATGATGCTACCCTAATCTGATTTGCACAACGACCAAGGCCGAAATGCGTTCTTTGCTTGAAAGGAAATGTAGCCTCAGTGATACTAATATTCAAGCAATTTACCCGGTGATAAAACTAAAGTAATTTATTATAATTTTATGATGAGATCTCTCTTTCTTGGCTTAGGAAAGGTTTCTTATTGCCTCTAGTCTTACAATTTCACTCTTGGTAATATTGATTTTACTATAATCTCTTTCCTTTTTTTCACACTTCTCAAGTTATTTCTTGGTTTGTACAAAATTCACATTTAAATGCAGTTTGAAGATATAAAAACCAACCTTCGAGAAAATTTATTATGATAACTATATGTTCCTATTGGTGGCCAATGTTATGTGCATGCCAGTAGAGAAAAATGCATCTTGAAATCACTAGACTTTTCTATCCCTTTTCTCTTCCTTTGGCTTAAAGGGGAAGCCAAAGAGGACAGGAAAGCCCCATAAGGCTCTGTGTGTTGGGAAGGGCTTTATAAAGCTTCCTGGAAAGAAGATCCGCATTCCCTCAGTGGACCTAGGCATGATGGGGAAACCTTTCAGTGGTTCCCTATTGTCCAATATTATTTTATAAAACCAAGTGTGCTACATCTATGATTTTACATGATCCTGCTAAGTCAGTGGGTTCTTCCCATTTTATAGAGGAGGGAAATTGGGTTCAAAGGGTAGAAATATTTCACCCCAGCTCCAACAGATGCTATGTGGTGCAATGATAGAGTCCGTCCAGGGTCTTGATTCCAGAACTCCATGACCTTTCCACCACATCAGGGCTGAGGGTTTCCCTACAAAACACCCACGTGACCAGAGATCCTGGCACTTTAGAGGCATGAACCAGAAGGGCCACAGGCACTCAACCCTGAAAGTTCTGTGTCTCTTTAAGAACATGATGGTTCTGAGCCTCGTTGCTAGGCTAGCTGTGTTTCCAGGCAAGCTCATTAGAGCGTATCTTGATTCTGCACATCACAGGGTGGGGTGTTCATTTCTTTTCTCTCTCAATGCACAAAACGTCAAAAAAGCCTGGGGTTGAATAAAAAGGATAATTTGGGGCTCCAAGATTAACTGTTTCTGTATTTGTTAAGTACTTTGCACATATTCCATGTTGTGCTAGGAAAATGCAAGAAAATCTCCTGCATGTGTGTGAATATGTGTGATATAATACTCCTAGGAGTGCAGAACTCTGTGGCTTACAAAACATCTTCATAAACATGACGCCATATAAACCCTTCAGTGGTAAATATTATACCCATTTCACAGGTGAGGAAGTTGAGGAACAGCAGACTGAAGTAATGTACCTGGGAGATCAGAGCTGTGGATGTAACTCAGGCCTTCTGACTCCCAAAGGGTCAGTGTTTGGGGCATGTTTATGAGGTTGTGCACAACCCACTATTGGTACCCCATGAATTTTAGGACTTCTCAGAGGCTCACTTTGGGATGTATTTTCCTAATGTCTTTTTAAAAGCTTCTATCAGCTGTTCCTCAAATAGATTTTATTATGATTTTGCTTGGTCCAACCTTTGTCCTTGTGTTAATGGCCTTTATTTCCCATTAGCCTCTCAGAGCTGGTCCATCACTGAGCATACACATTTTACAAAATTCACAAAAACCTACAGTTTCCATGAAGATACACAAAGAAAAAAGAGAAGCTGGGATTTGCCCTTGGGCTGCTCTTATTGTATTAAAAAAAATAAATGCAGTAATTTTTGTGTTTGCGTTTGGAGATTTATTTTCTAGGTTAATTCGGGTGAGGTTAACGTGAATAAAACTGTCTTTGCTGCTTTGGCAGAGTTATGGAACTAGCTTACTACCTTGATGAAGCTTGTCTCTTCTTATAGTTTCTTTAAAAAGTATCTCTCTGAGATGACTTGGCAGCAATTCTTATCTATTTCCTGTCAGTCTGGTGGAAGACAAGTAGAACATGTGTCTTCCCTTGTTCTCAGTAGTGGGTAGCATGTTTACAAAAATAGATCAGATTTCTTCTTTTTCTCCATGACATTTGGCCAAGTAGAGGTAGAGTCTTGGGGCCTTTTTCACCCTGTCTTCCAACTTCCATTGCAAATGCTGTTCTTATACCTGTACCTGCTTTATGTTGCTACTCCTTAGTTTCATTCTTAGTTATCTGCAAAAGACTCAATACCCTCAACTCTGTGTCTATAAAAATTTACTTTCTGATTCAAGCCCAGATTCAGAAAGCAACTTGTCAGCATTTGCAATTTCAACATGGAAACTGACAATTGCTCCTTAGAAAGGCAGAGGGGCAGCCTCCAATAATTGAACACTTACTATATTCCAGACACATGCATTTATTCTTCACCATGACCCTGTGTGTTCTCTTAGCCTGTTTTTACAGGCTCAAAGTTGGGCATGGGGGACAGAGCCCTGCCCAAGGGCATCTCGTAAAGGGTAAACTAGGATTTAAATCCAGCCTGCCTGGCCACAGAGCTTATCCATTATGTCCCGATGTCTCACCAGCTGCAGAGGCTCTGTTGGGTTCAGTGCAGCTCTTGACTAAAATCCTCCATTGTGTCTCAATCTGTTTTTCCCCCTCCTAATTGGAAAAAGCATTAAGCATGCCCTGTGGAAATTTTCCAGCTTGGGAGAAGACAGTGTGTTGGTATTTCATTTCCACTTGAATTTCAGCAAGGCATGATAGATCTTCACCTGGAGCTGTCATGTCTGGGTACATAGGAGCCAAGCACCCTTGCCAAGACTCCACGGAAGCCACATGTGGTTACGAAGCTGTGGATGCCTGGATGCCGGAGAGCAGCCAGGGTAATGATCATCATCATAATAGCTGACATTTATGGAGCACATAGTCACCATACTTCATTCATACTTTCCATGAATTAACTCGTTAAATCCTGGAAACATTCCTTATGATTACATTATTACCCCCATTTGGCTTATGAGGAAACTAAGGCACAGAGAAGTTAAGTTAGCACTTATCACTGGTTAGCTTAGAGTTGTTTTATATTTTACTGAATTCCACTACCTAATGAATTCAGAATAAAACAAAAATTTTGCAGTGTGTCTGAACTGGTAGTCTCTTGCCTTTATTCTTGGTTTTTCTAGTGCTTCTTTTCATGGTGAAGTTTTGTTTCAATGGTTTATAGCCCAACACACCGTGGGTTAATTGACATCATGATATGTTATTTACTTCTGGGCAAAATTGACTGATGAGCGGATTTAAGATAGGTTGTGGAGGGAGGGGAGAAGGAGGAGGTTTGTTAATCTCCAAATGTGAACTTAATGATCTCAGCTCTTTTAAGAGATACGGCAGAAATAATAATAACAGCTATAATTTATAGTTGTAATTTGCATATGTGCTGGTTAATTTTAGGCATCAACTTAACTGGACTAAGGGACACCTAGATAGCTGGTGGAGCGTTACTTCTGGGTGTATCTGTGAGGGTTTTTCCAGATGAGACTGCTGACACTCCCCCAGTGTGTGTGGGTGCCATCTAATTGGTTGGTGACATGGATAGAACAAAGAAGGCAGAGGAAAGATGAGTTTCTGGCTCTATCTTGGAGCTGGGACATGCTTCTTCCACACTTGGATGTCAGAAGTCCAGTCTCTCTGGCCTTTGGACTCCAGCACTTATACCAGTGGTTCTCCGAGTTGAGTTCTCAGGCTTTCAGCCTTGGACTGAGAATTACACCATCATCTTCCCTGGTTCCGAGGTTCTAGGACTTGTGCTGAGCTGTGCTACTGGTATCCCAGTTTCCAGCTTACAGCCAGCCGGTCATGGGACTTAGTCTCCACAATCACATGAGACAATTCCCCTGATAAATTCCCTCTTACATGTCTATATATATCCTACTGGTTCTGTCTCTCTGGAGAACTCTGACTAGTACAACACATAATGTGGCATTTTAATTTTCAAAAGCTCTTTCTCGTATATAAAATTAGTACTGACCAACAAAAGGCCATTAGAATCTTAATACTTGCTTGCAAACCTACCAATTAGAAATGACTTGGCTTATGTAACATGATGTTAAATCTATATTGTATTTGAAAAATACCATATACCCCACATATTTTATTAACGGCCGTTTTCCTGGTGTGTGGGAGCAATGGGAACCACACATTCATTTTCAACACTTTATGATAAGCCTTATGAACAAGCTATGTACCAAGACCTGCTGGGAACACATATAAGAAAAAGACTATTCTTCTTGGAAGGCAGGGACATTTAAATCAGGCCATGAAGGCTGAGCACAGCACATTTGACATGGATTGGCGTGTTTATGACGACTCTTCTCCTGGCCATGTCCCCTTCATTAAGTATCCACCCATCTTACCCACAAGCTTCCACATAAACACCTTAGCAAGGCTCCCTGTCCTCTGCCATGACCACCACAGCTCCAGGCAGCAGAACCGCCACCTGCTGACAGGCAGTTCCAGGAACATCCATTGCACAGCAGCTGGGAACTCTGGCTGATCCCTGGGTGCCACATTGCCCAACTTCTGATTACTAGATATTTTCCAGAGTTTCTTGTACGATTCTTTCCCTACTGCTGTGAGATCTTTTCTGCAGATTGTTCTAAGAGGGTGAGGCCAAGGACAAAGAGTGTTGCATCCCAAAGCTATCCACACTTACCCTTTGCTCTATGGGATACTTACCAGCTTAGACAGGAGTTTCCAGCTATTCCTGGAAATATCTGAGGCTAGTCACTTTCTTTCTTCCCTACCTCACCTCACCCCACCCCAGGCCTATTGCATAGAGCCCTTTTCTACCCTTGGACAGGATGAACAATAATTCTCATTTCTTCATAATATAGTTGGGGAGATACAGTCCTGTGGCATCATTCTTGTTGGAAAACTAAACATGTCAAGGTGACGACCAAACTGTTTTGTATAATTAACACTGCAGTCTGAAGATGCTGTGTTGGATATACACAGTGAAGATCCAGTTTGCTTCTTAGGAAAATCCAGGAAAGGCAAGATAATTCACCCTGGTGTGTCTATCCTTCCTTAGATTTTAATTTTAATTAATTGAGTCAGCGGAACTGTTTGAAATTTGATTGCCAGGAGAATTTTTCTCCTGTGGGTCTACATGATTTTGCAATATCTGGATAGAAAGTGAAAAATTTAGACTGTTATCTGGAATTCCAAAAACTGTAGGATATTTATAAGAATAGTGATGATTGCTAGCATTTGTCAATGCTCCTTTAGTGACTCTTGAGGACCTGAGGGTCAAGCAATGTAGGTTTCTTTTCATATTCTGTAAATCATGAATCCTATTGTGGCTTCAGATCTGAGGGAGGGATGTGAATTTTGTTGCTCTTTCTAATCAAGCAAGGTAGTGATTTTGGTGTTTTTCACTCTCTCTTATAAGCCAGGTTTCTCACCATGTTCCTTTAGGTATGTGTGTCCTAGAGTAGGGCTTCTTTTTTTTTTTTTTTTTTTTTTTTTTTGAGACAGAGTCTCACTTTGTTGTCCAGGCTAGAGTGAGTGCCCTGGCGTCAGCATAGCTCACAGCAACCTCAAACTCCTGGGCTCAAGCAATCCTCCTGCCTCAGCCTCCCGAGTAGCTGGGACTACAGGCATGCGCCACCATGCCCGGCTAATTTTTTCTATATATATATCAGTTGGCCAATTCATTTCTTTCTATTTATAGTAGAGACGGGGTCTCGCTCTTGCTCAGGCTGGTTTTGAACTCCTGACCTTGAGCAATCCGCCCGCCTCGGCCTCCCAAGAGCTAGGATTACAGGCGTGAGCCACAGCGCCCGGCCCTAGAGTAGGGCTTCTTAACCTTGACCCTATTGATGTTTTGGGCTGGACAATTCTTTGTTGGGTGGTGCTTGTGGGGTCTCCTGCGCATTGTAGGATGTTTAGCAGTATCCCTGGCCTCTACCCACTAGATGCCAGCATACCCCTCCCCAGTTATGACAACCTGAAGTGTCTCCAAACACTGCCAAATGTCCTAAGGGGGCCAAATCATCCCCAGTTGAGAACCACTGTCTAAGAGCCTTGCTGCTCAGACCGTGGGTTAGAAGTATGGGCATCGCCTGGGAGTGGTTGGATATAAGGAATCTGAGACCCTACCACAGACCTACTGGATCAGTATGCACTGTTTAATCTAATTCCTAGGTGATTTGTATGCATGTGAATGTTTAGGGAACTTGGTAGTTCTTGAACTTTGGTGTGTATCACAATCCCCCCTGAGAGCAAATGAAGAGCACAGATGCCAGGCATGTGGAAGTAGAAGAGAGCCTGGGTCTTTGTATTTTTTCAAAGTTCCCCAGGTGATTCTGACACTGGCCAAAGTTTGAGAATCATTGCCTGTCACCACAAGATCAGAAAATAAAACACCTTCTGTCCTGAGGTTGGCACCTGAGTGTTATTTTAAAATTACAGAAGGAAAATTTCACCTTCCTGAAGGACCCAGGGTCTGGTGGCCAGCACCTCTGCACTTCCCAAGCACTGTAGGGGAGAGACTCTTCTTTTTCCCTGGGGAAAGCCAATTCCTTCCCATGGCTGCATTCCAAATAGAAATTCAGGAAGTATTTATGATTATGAGTTGCAAACTGGAAATGGTTTTCTCTGGGATCAATATTCTCCAAGATGAAATGGGATGTGAATAAACATTCTTTTTTTGGGGGGGGGCAGTGAATACTTCTCAGGTGCAATGCATCAGTCTGTTCCAGACTGCCCACACTGCCCCTGGTAAATAAAGAATGAAGATTGATTTCATATTTTGTTGAATGGTGGTGGGGGGAGGTGAGGACTGAATAGTGACCAGGATCATTGGATTTGGGGTGTGTTGTGTGCATGCATGCTCTTTCTAGCTTGTTTATTATACAAGACAAAAATTGACTTTCCTTTTTCTGCAGTTCATTAAATTCAGTCATGGTGTTTATATCTAATCTGAGTGGTTTAAAATCTTTTTCGATAACTTCACCTTTATAAATCCACTCTAAGCTTTGTATAAATGTTAGCCTGAAGGCTGCAATTATAAGAGAATTGCAAGGACACAACAAATGATAGCAATTTTGATTATTAAGCAGCCTTTGACCTATATAGAGTACAGGTCTTGAAAAGACCACAGTGCATTATAGCTTTCATTTATTTAAAGCGGGGGAAAAAAACAAACAAAAAAAAACCCCAAAAAACAAAACCAAAAAAAGGCTGTGGATTTAAGATGTCATGTGATGCAGCACTTCTATAATATTGTGTTTGTATTTAAAGACCAAAGACCTTGAGTAGTCCTTATAGATAATGTGAACCCAGAGATGTTCTTGTTATATCTTCCCAAGATTGTACCATTTTTAGTCATGAACTTTCTTCTTCCAAATGGCTTCAGTAGTTGATGACAGTGTACAATAAAAATGTTTTCCAGATTCTCTTCAAAGAGAGGTGGGGTGCTTTGGTGGAAAGACACTAATTAGGGAGGTAGTTGGCCTGGGTTTCCATCCCACTTCCACCATGAAGTATACTGGCAACTTTTGAGCAGCTTTCTTAACGTCTCTGGACTTCTGGTTCTTGCCCTATAAGATGGGATACTATTTCTCACCTTGCATGAATAACAACGATACTTACTGAGTACCTATTAGGTCCATACTCTTCTAGGTTCCTACACATCAATCACCAAATCCTTATGAGAAGATTTTATTAATATCATCCTTTTGTCTTACAGATGAGGGAATGTGCCTCTCTGGGAAGTATCTTGGTGGGGTGGTCCAGACAGGATTCAAACCTGAGGAGTCTGGTTCTGAGTTTGTGACCTTAGTCCACAGGCTATGCCTCCTCTCTTGGGTGGGCACTGACTGTAAGGTGACCTGTATGTGGGTCTTACAGGAGAGGAAGCAGGAGGAAATGCAGTGGAAGGAAAATTAAGGAAAGGTAAAAAGAAAGGGTCTTCTTAAGAAGCAGTAGGGGTAGAATCGAGTGACAGGAAGTCAAACCCAAAGACCCTGGGAGGAGAAGTGGGTTCGTGATTATGAGAGTTCATGCTTGAGTGGAGATGAGAGCTGGTCCTGTGTGCACAGCTGACTCTCAAGACCTCCTCTGTCCTGAGACTTTCCTCTCAAGAACTCTGAAGAGCATCTGAGAAGTCAAGACAGAAACCAATGGGTAATGTGCAGAGGTTCACCAAACACTACTTCTCAGACCACTGGGGGCTTTGGATTGACATCTAATGGGCAGAACAGGGATCCCAAACTTCCTACAGAGTGTGGGAAATCCTACACAGTAAAGCCTTGTCCCACCCACATGCCAAGAGCACCCCATTGAGAAACATCAAAGGAAAATTCTGCTTAGGGTTATTTTGTTAGAGATTGGGTGACAAGAAAATATGTGATGGCTAAAGCATACATGAGTAGATTAATAAAATGTGGTATATGTATACTACAGAATGCTATTCAGCCATAAAAAACAGTGGTGAACTAACACCTCTTATATTATCCAGGATGGAGCTGGAACCCATTCTTCAAAGTGAAGCATGGCAAGAATGGAAAAACAAACACCATGTACTCAACATTAAATTGGTACTAACTGACCAACACGTACGTGCACATATGGAAGTAACATTCATTGGGTGTCAGGCAATGACACAATGGGAGGGGAGGAGGGGATGGGTAAATTCACACCTAATGGGTGTGGTGCATGATGTCTTGAGGTTGGGCACGCTCATAGCTCTGACTCGGGCAGTGCAAAGGCAATTTCTGTAACCAAAGTGTTTATACCCCCATAATATTCTGAAATAAAAAAATGCATATAAAAATTACAAGTGTCTGGCATTGGTGTTCAGTAAGTTTCTGAAAGTAGGAGTTTGAATTTTAATTCTAGGTTTCTAAGTTATATAATTTAATTGTGCTTCTAAAAATCTACCAATAAAATGTTAGCTTTATTAAAAAAAAAAAAAGAAATGTAAATGGTGCTGACAAGAGAAAACCTTCAGGCCCATGACCCAAAAAAGAGCTTGATGCAGCAACATACCCAGTGCAACCTTGTTTATCAACAATGACAAATTGGAGACCACCCAAATGCCTGACAACGTGGAAGTAAATTATGATTAATCATCTCAATGAAAGTTTATGCAGCCATTTAAAGTGATGGCCATGAAATCTATGCAGCATCATGGGAGACTCTGCTAATATAAAATTCTTTTAAAATATCAAAATTATTTGAAAGATCACATGTGTTATGCACAAAAATTAAGCAGAAATAGAAAAATAAAACAAGTTCCTCCATGATAGTTAAGCTATTGATGACTTATTTCTTTTAAAAACAATCTGCTGGTATCATGTCTGTTTAATTAATTTGGGGAAATGAAGAGATATGTTCATTCCCTCTCCTTGTGACAATAGTCAGATGGCCAGGGGCAGGGACAGAGGAGAGGGTGCCTTTCTCCTTGTGAAGGGTGCATAGCACTGGAAGGTGAATCCTGCAGGGCTGTTCTGGAGCAGGTGTGGAGTTCAAAGCAAGTTCAAATCCAGGCTGGCAGAATGTAGCAACCAGGGAATGCTTAAAAGGTACCAGTGCTTGGGCTCTACCCCGGATCAATTAAACCAACTGCTGGCATGGTGTGTTTAATAATGTTCCCAGCTGATTTTAATATACAGGTAGGGTTGGAGGCCAGGGATCCAAGGAGGGAAGGAACAGCTATAGAAAATATTCCAGCTGAGGTGGGTGATTTGGTGGTGCACTGAAGAAAACTTAGGTCGGAGCAAAGAAAGTCTTCTTTGTCTTGGGATTAAGATCATTAGGAACAACTTCTCTGTTCTTCCACTAAATTTTTTCTTGTTTTTTTTCGAAAGTTCCAAGCAGAACAGGCTGCTGTTGAGTTGGCCCATGAGGGAAGTTGGTTCCTTGCATTTGTATCTGTAGACTGGGGTGGTCATGAATGTGATCATATTATGTATCTTACTCAACAGTAGATTCTTACTGTTCCTCTGAAAATGACCACTTCCCACTGGTCATGTGCCAAGTGAGCCGTAACCTATGAGGGCACTGTACTCAGGTCTATGTAAGATTTGGAAATTCTTCATCTTTCCATTATGCCTCTTCGTTATGACTCTGGATTCTCGGTACTCAAGGTGCCATTGGTAGACCAGCCTCACCAGTGTCTCCTGGGAGCAGAAACGGAGTATTCTGAGCCCCACGACAAACCTACTACATCAGAATCTGTATTTTAACAGGATCTCAGGATTTTCACGCGCACACTGAAGTTGGAAAAACATTCATGTAGACCAGCGCTGTCCAATAAAACCATCTGCCATGATGGATATGTTCTACATCTGCACGGTTCCATGCAGTAGCCACTGGTCATATCTGGCTGTTGAGCACTTAAAATGTGGCTCATGTGACTGAGGAACTGAATTTTAAATTTTATTTAACTTTAGTCCTGTTCAATTTAAATAGCCCATATGACTTCTCATGGCTACCACATTGGCTCCAGAGCCTTCTGACATTGGGTTCCATCTAACCTCTCCAGTGGACCACCTGCATTTCTGTTGCTTGTCTTTCCAAAAATGATAATGATAATAATCACCCTCTATCTATAAACTCTTCAACTGGGTACAAAGGGTTCAGAGCTGTGCTATGGGAGGAGTGGTCCTCATTCTCAGTCCTGCCCCCGCCCCAGTCCCTGCTTGAGTTCATCTTTAGCTTATGAAAGCAAGATGGTCCACAATTATAACTGTAAAACTCTATTTGGGGAAGCAAAGCAAATGTGTTTGTATGAAGGAAAAGGACATTTGAAAGAGCTTTAGACATGAAGAATGATAATATATTAAACCCCTGTGTCCCAGGCTAAATTCTTCATATGCATCATTTCATTTAATCCTCCTAGCAAGAGGTCAGAGGTTTTGTTTTGTTTTGTTCACTGATGACTCCCAGGGGCTTAGAACAATGAGTGGCTCATAGCAGATGCTCAAGTAAATATCTTTTCAATATTATCCCCATTTAATAATGGCAAAATTGAGGCACAGAGTGGTTAAGTAATTTCCTTGAGTTTATAGAGTGGCAGAACAAGGGTGGAAGCCCTTATGGCCGGGCCTGCAGATCCTGCACCATGCATGCACTGCCAGCCTCCTTCACTGCATTAACAAATGACAGCCCAGCTGCTTGTTTCTCTGGATTCATCTAGCCACCTGTAGGGCAAAGTTTATATATATAGAGAAAGTTGGATTTAAAAATACTTGTTGCGTGCCTGCCATTTGCCCTGCTCTAGGGAAGCCAGTGGTGTAGAGTATTGTTTCTCAACCTTTCATGTGCATAGGAATCTCCTGGGCATCTTGTTAAATGTAGATTCTGATTCAGTAGGTCTGGGACCTCGCCTGAGATCCTGCATTTCTAACAAGCTGTTGGGTCCAAGAACTGTAGCTGGAGAGTACACAGAACAGCTTTGCCCTCAGGAAGCTTGCAGTCCAGGAGAGGGCAGAGGAGGGACTTCACTGTGACATTGCTGAGTGGCAATTGCTCTTAATACAGTGGGTGCTGTGGGCTTATGGAGGAACAGCCAGGCAGGGGTGGGGAAGTTATGTCTAAGCTGAGACCTGAAACAGGCTTGGAGGGGAGGCAGGGGAAGAGAGTATGGGAAGTGTGCTCCAGGAAGAAGGAACAGCATGTGCAAAACATGGGAAGCTACAATAAGATTGGGGCATCTGGGGACATGAAAATTGTCTTGACATCTTATCATAAACCTGCTTCTCCTAGGGTAAATACTTTATCCAAAGGACAGTGTGTTGGATTTCAAATCCTGCCTTTTTATGGTTGTAGGTTGGAGCCGAAGTCCCCCTGTAGATAAACAGCTTCTTCTGAATCCCATCCTCAAAGCACCGCTTGGTTCTAGTTGATATTTCTGATTTTCTGTTTGATGTCTGGAATCCTCTGCCCACTGCTCCTCAGCCCCACCCGATGCGCTGGCTTCCCCTGGAAGCCTAATCAGGCAGTTGCCACGGTAACCGGGTGACATCCCTGTAGCTGATGCTAATGCCATAGCTCCCTAAACCCCGAGCCTGTTTCTCTCTGTTTGGTAAATTAATAACATTTAAATTAAACATATTAATTTAGTTCATGTCAATTAATTTGTATGTTAAGTTGCATGCCGGCTTCCCCCTTCCCCCCTCAACACTCATTAATTAACTCCAGCCAAATTGGGAGCACATCAGAGAAGGTTGCGCAATAGCTTCCAGCAAACTACAATTACAATACTCTGCTCCTACATAGAAAGTAATCAATGTCAAAATAATTGCTTTTCACAGGTCTACAGTCAGCTGTCTTGTCAGATAGTTAACTTATAATTATAACCGTTTGGATTTGTAAAAATAAGAAGTGTTACCAAAATATTGGAGGGACAAGCGGTGGCTGCTAACACAATTTGTGTTGAATATTTCCCTTTTCTTCCAATCAAATTTTTTTTTAGCACCCAACTATCTCTCTCTAAAGCTGCAATGACTCCACCTGCAGGACTGGTTTCAGGAATTGTGGTTCCCAAGGGGGTTAGTCTTGGAGAAAAGTCATAGGGCATGCCAGTGGGTTTATCTGGCCCCAAATGAGCCAGCTTTTGCCTTTCTTTATTCTCTTTGTAGCAATGGTGGGAAAACTGGTTCCTCCAAATGAGATTATGTTCCTTGAATTTGCCACTCACTGGCAAGGTTCACACGCTGCCAAGCTTAGTGTGAGCTTTGGTAATCTTATTGGAGCAGCTTCTCTCTCCCCAAACTCTGCACAGCTTTTTAGCATGCACTGGCCTCTTCAAGGTTTGGGGCAAAACTCTTTATTTATGGCAAAAATGGGCGTCTGGGAAACTGCACGTAGGTGAATGCTGCTGACACTCCAAATGGCTTGTTTCTTAATTCTGATGGGAGGTTTATAGGTGTGCACAGACTTCTACAAATGATCCAGCATCGTGCTCTTCAAATTGTGTATGCCAGAGACCTGCTCATGTTGTAGTCTGAGATGTGATGCGTTGTATCCTGGTGGATCTTGGAGCTCAGATTTGTCTGCTATCTAATCACCTCCCCATGCACAACCAGCCAGCCGGATATTAACAGAGTGCATTCCTACCACACTCCTGCCTCTGTGGTAGCCCCTGGGGACTGAGAGGGGAGCCTGGAACATTTGCCCCCAGCCAAGCTGGGTTATAGCTGAGACACAACACAATTCTTTCTTTGTTTTTTGGATTTTTTATTTTAAATTAAAGACCGATACAGGTTTATCATTTCTGCTCTCCATTTATGGAGACCTCTTTTGACTTTTTACATTCATTAAAAACATTTATATTCTGACGTCAAATATGCCCTCTGTAAAAGCTAGCTCCTGCTCATAGTTTCCAAAGGTTTGCCTTGGAATGTGAAAGAAAGAGAAAAAAATCAACAATGTTCTCTCTCTCTCTCTCTCTCTCTCTCTCTCTCTCTCTCTCTCTCTCACACACACACACACACACACACACACACACACACACACACACACACACACACACACACACACACACACACACACACACCAATCTATCTATTTTCCTCGAGTTACAACCGCTTCTCTGCCAGCTTGGGCAGATGGATGTTTATTACCAGAGTAAAGAGTTGCAAGAATGAGGGTTCCACAAGTTACTAAGGATTTAAGGACAGGGTGCTAAAATAAAATGACTTTGCAGGTTTTACAAGTGTAAGGGGAACTGCCTTCTTTATGTACGCAGGAAAATTGAATTTACAATCTCCTTTAAACCAGCAACTACATCTCTTGACCTAGCAACTGCTGCACTGTAGGTATTTAATGAATATTTATTTTAAGGTCCTGAATTTCTTTATTTCTTTGTACAAACCTAATCTATTTTGTGCCCATAGTTTCTCCTGACTTGAAAATAGATGCAATACCTTCCTCAAAAATATACCAGGAATTGGTTGAAAGGCTGTTGTTATAGGACTTACATGTACTGCCTGGCATGCCAATGGTAGTGCTGATGTTTGGAGACATTACTACTGTTTACTTATGAGCTAGGTGTAATTAACAGGCATGTATTTCATTTGATGGGATTTGGAGGTACATGAAAAGTATGTCCCATTACCATGTGGATATCAGTAAGTCAGACTGCAATAGGGACAAGCATTAATATAATTATATACAAAAAATTGATCAGTAGTATATGCAGGATTCTTAGAACAAATAATTTCTGTTTTCTTCCCTTGTCATGAGGATTCATGAGCTAACCTCCACAGAGTGGCTAGCTACAGCAAGATGAAGGATACTCAGGCAAGATGTTGCAGGCCACCAATACTGATGTAATTCATTGTTCCATGTAGACAGAGAATGGTTCTCTTTGTTACAGAAACGCTTGGGGAAGTTGTAGATTTGACCTTTTCTAATTTTCGAAGGAAAAGGAAAAGATACATTTTAGGATGTTCACTGTTTCCTCCCATGAATAAAAGGCAGAAAGCTTCCTGCTTTTGTTCAGTTCTATTGCTGGCTAGATTTTTGCCATAGGATCTGAAAATAATGGACTTGGGTTGTCATGGCAACGCATCCCCGTGTCGTAGTTTTGATATTGTGGCTGATTCCTTGACGCCACTTTTATCTCATGAATTGCTGAAAGTTTCTTGAAACTCTGCTACAAGGACACAAGGACTGACAGCTTGCAATGTTAGGCGAAGAAGCAGGTAGCTCGTTTGCCTTCCTCCCTTGGCAATGTGTAGAGTAGACATCTTGAGTCTTTGTGCTTGAGAGAAAGTCAGAAACTTGGTTTTCCTGTATAACAAAACCATCCTTATACACCTGACATCGGCCTGAACCACTGGAACAAAACTTCTTTTTTACCCAAACAAAATCATTCCCTAATTGGGTAACTTTTATGTTACGTCTAGCTGGCTGATTGTAAAAAGATTATTGATACCTACTCTACCCTTTGTCCCCTCAACTTGCTACTTCTCCTGCAGTCCCTCGCCGCAGAAAAACAGTGTCCCATTTCCCAGCTACCTGGCTCTTCTTAGACTTCTCCCCTGTGGTCTATCTAATGGATCATTGAGTCCAGTCATTTATTTTAACGGTAAGCAACATTTCTTGCGTGCCTACAGTGTTAGACACCATTCTAAGGGCATTACATGCATTAGCAAATGCAGCCTTGACAGCAAACCTGTGAGGTTGGTAGCATTCCTTATTGTCCTCAGTATACAGATTGAGAAACTGAGGTATCAGAAAGGTGTATTACTCACTCAAGGTCACATAAAGAGATTCCAACCCAGGTTTGCTGGCCCCAGAGCTTGTGCTCTTAGCCACTGTATCCTCCTGTACCCTGCAGCCTGTCTCAATATCTCCTCCTCATCTGTAGACTCCACCAACCTCTGTGTCTCTCCTCGCCCCCACACCACCTTCACTCAGACCCATGTCTTTTGCTGAAACTACTCCAGCAGCCTCTGGCTTTCCCCTTTCTTAGTCTGCCTGTTTCCAATCTATCCTGCATGCAGCTACCAGAACAGTTGCTCTGAATTTCCAACATAGTTACGCCACTCCCATCCTAGCTTGGCCCCTTTGATGGACTCTGGATGTCTTCAAGGAGGTACCCTAAGTTCTTAAAGTGTATATAACTTCTGTGTGTTTTGGCCCCTACTTAGAGTAACAGTGAAAATGGCCATGATCTTGGTAATGACAAGAGCTGGAATTTATTAAGCATGCACCAAGTCCCAGGTGGGTCATAGGAATCATCTCCCTAGATCCTTCCAGCAACTCTGATGGAGGCTGGAGTGGCTTCATGTGAGGGCAGGGTGGCCCCAGGCCCTGAACTCTTAACCACCCACTCTGCTGTCCTTTCCCTCTGCACCCTGGGTGTACCGAGCAACCAGGCAACTTGCAGTATCCCCAAGGGCCTTGTATTTTCTCACCTCCAGGCTTCTGCTCTGCTCCTCTGTCTGCCTGGCACAGTGCTTGGCACATAGAGATGTTTGGTGAATGAGTGGAAGAACTTCACAAGAGATGCCATCTTGTTTAAACTGTGTGGCTACCACTAATGTATCTGAGGGGAAAACCCAGCAAAGTAAGCCAAAGCCAAAGGAGAAGCCAGTGATGGGGAAGATTGATAGCTGGCATGACCCAGGAAGAGAAGAGGGACCAGGGGTAGGTTGGGATAGCACTTGAGAACCACAGAGGAGTGACTTGGCTTTGTCTCCAATCCTAGGGGTGGCAAATAGGCCACAAAGTGTCCAGGGGGGTCAGAGTCAAACTAGGAGGCTCTGAGTACCGTAATCCTGGGATGGAGGCTGCTGTGAAGTTTTTGGAGACAGTGAAGCAGCTTCGTTGGTATCAAGGACTTGCATCCTTCCCCCTTGCTAGCTGAACCACAGGCCTTGCCTCTCCCTGGCAGTGTAAGTGCCGAGCTATACACTGGGGATAGGGCTGTAAGCGCAGACTTTTGAAAAACCTTGCCCAAGAACTTGGTGATTTTATTTTGTAAGCTATGCAGAGCCAAGCCTATTCATGACTTCTTATCTTGCCTCTTCTTTGGAATGGTACAGAAACAAAACCCGAGTTACATGAGGTCCTCCAGCCTACTGGGAAGTTAGGTGAATATACAATCATAGTAGCTATTGCAAAACTTCTAGAAGCCCATGCCAAGCAAAGCAAGTGAAATTGAAGTTGAAACCTTTCCCTAGCAAAAACAGTTCCTCTCTGCTTCTTACCTCCTTAAACACATGCACGAGAAGCTCAGAATTTGTAAAGAGAAGTAAACTTGGGAAGCATTTATTCCTCAACCCTGCTCATGCTTCACTGGAGCTGGAGTTAGCAGATTTTCACTTCTTCCATGCAAGGCAGACAGTCCGAGGGAATGTCCATGGAAACATCTAGGCTGGAATGATGTTGAGCCCAGCAAGGCTGCTGTTTCGATTGTGAGTCTGTTTGCTGAATAGAGTTATTGGCTATACTAAGAATGTCATCTAAAAGTAAATCTCTTCCACAAGTGATAGACTAATGCTCCTTTTGCCTTGCTTTTTCCAACATCCTGTGTCAGGTGGCTGTGCATAATGGCAGAGCTAGACCTGGACCCACACCACACACACAAAAAAAACAAAACAAATGCTCATGATCACGACCAATTTAAATGCAGGAAGATACAAGCTGATGTTTCCTTTTAAGTAATCTTTTTTCATTGTTGGTTTTTCTGTGTCTTTGGGAAGACTTTTCAAGGGTCCCCAGGAGACATCAAAAAGCATGGCTGCTTGCAACAAGGGAGTGTGGGCTAAGGGCAGAATTGGTTAATTCTAAGATTGCATTGTTAAGGGAAGTGATTTCTTTTTCCATGGAGCCAAATTGGATTAATTATATGCACTCGGAGTGTACTTAACAAATGACATAATTCAAAGGTGCCGAGCTGGGTCATGCACAATTTGGTTCTTTGTTTTTCAACTGAACAAGGCGTTTGCCATTTACACTCTGAATTAAATGTGCTTGGTTTGAAAATTCTAGTGGCCATTAATAGTTGTTGATGGATTTCTGTGCATTTATAATTTTTTCCTAGATTATACACATAATGCTACAGACTTAACACACAACCAGAGAGAGAGAGTTCACGGTTCATTGGGTGCATTTAGTGCCTGATCAGAATGCAAAACTCCATCAATCCAATTATTCTTTGATTATCAGCCTGCTCTGTGTAATTAAGGGATGAGGCCTGGCTTAGCTGTCCTTTCTTCATCCAGTTAAGACTGGCAGAATGTATTAAGCTCTGAATCAGAGGTGGCCTTCTCAGGAATGGCAGAAGACTCTTACTGGGCAGGTGACAGCAATGGGGGAAGGCTTGGGGTCTCAGCTCAGCAGAGGCAGTGTGACAAAGCTCTCACTAGATGTGCTTTCAGGTGAGAGGTAACAGAAAGGCATTCCTTCTTCCCAATACATACTTTCTTCTGTTCACTCTACAGTGGCATCAGGAGGTGTAACCACATTGTCCTGTCTGGTATCACCAGAGCATAATCTGGTGGGAAGGGCAGACAGATAATTCTACTGCAGTGTGATGGGGAGCTCTGCAGTTGCCACAGTGGGATTGTGTTGTGATTGACAAAAATTTGCCAATAGATGCCATTCAAGGATGTATGGGTTCCTTAATGCCAAAGGCTGGGGTTTCATGAAGTAGCAGGAAATAATGGAGTGCTCTCAGATGGAGGGATGGCTTCCAAGAGTCTCGAAATGCCCTCTGGGGACATACAGCTGAAGATGAATTACCTGCCTAAAGCAAGGGTTTGCCCAGGTGTGAGAAGTTTCTTTTCTGATCCTCATGGGGACTTTTGGACTCTCTTATCCACCTTTCCTTACTCCTCCAACTAGAGTTTATAGCTATGTGTCTGCCCCTTCTTCAGTTGCAAATATTTTCTGGAGAAAAAAATCTCTAATGTATTTCCTGTGAGATGGAGGAAAACCATATTTTAGGAGTACCCTTCAGCAGGCTCATGCTTCAGGCCTGTCTGAAGTCAGTGTTAGCTGGAGATAAATACAAAGGTCTTTGGAATGATTCTCTAAGAGAGTCTAGAAAGGCTTCATAGAGGAGGTGTTATTTGAGCTGGATTTTGAAGCATGAATAGAAGTTTTCAAGGCAAATCAAGAAAGGCAGGAGCATCCCTGGCAGGGGATACAGCATATGCAAAAGAGAGGAGGCATAAAGGTACACCTTTGGGACAGGCTGGAGTTTCTCATGGTGTCAGAAGCTGAGTAGGACAGAGTGGGGTTCATGTCCCAACTTGGTCCAAGACGTGTGGGGACTTCCGCAGTTTGGGGAGGAAGGAAGCTGGGATGGCTAAGACCTTTATTGGGAGAAACTAACTCAGCTCTAGAGGCCAAAGCGTGTGGCTTCTCAGGCTTAGTGTGACTCAGGCAGTGCCTCGGTGAGTGGAACATCTGCATGTTCAGCTCTTGCTGGTCAAGTGTGTTATTCCATGCACGGGCAGGTTCTTTCCACAAATTAACCTAAAATCTGCATGTTGAAAATTACATGTTCCAGAAAATTTAGAAAATGCAGTAAAATATCCAGGCTTGATGGCTTGTGCCTATTTATCCCAGCTACTTGGGGGGGGCTGTGGTAGGAAGATGGCTTGAGCTCAGGAGTACAAGGCTGCAGTGAGCTGTGATTGCATCACTGCACTGCAGCCTGGGCAATGGAACAAGATCCTATCTCTAAAAAGAAGGGGAAAAAAGAGAAAAGAAGAACATAAAATGTAGAAAATAGATATTTAAACACCTAGAACTCCATCATCCATAGGAATTATTGGTAATCTTTTTAGGTCTATTTATGTACACACATTTTCTGAACATAAATGGGAGAATATAGTGCGAGTATCTTATAACTTACTTTTTTCCACTGAATACATCATAAACATCTCTCCATGCCAGTGAGTACAGTTCTACAATACTAGTTTTAATGACTATGTGGTAGTCCCTGTTAAGATGCATAGTCATTTATTTATCCAGCCATCTGTTGTCAGATATCCCATTTGCATGGCAGGCTGCCAACTACCTTCACCCACAGTCAACGTACTGGCTACTCCTTACTTGTCTAAGTTCACTAAAGCTATCCCCTACTGGGGTAGAAACACCATTTTTGATGCTTTTGTATAAAGCAGAGAAATCTCTGCACTGACTCGTGTCTGAAACTATTCTTCCATTCTGTTTGTTCTGTCTTAACTTCCCTTGTTGGCCCATGGAGGAATAGATACCAAGCTTAGAACCCTGAGTCCTGGGATGCAGGGCCCAGCTCCCCAGGCAGTGGCAATAGCTTGGTTTACAGGGAGAAAGAGCCTTTGATTTAGCAGTGTCTGTCTGCCTCCTCTGGCTGTTTCCAAGAATCCCAGCACAGAAGCAGCTGTCAGTGTGTCATAGTAAATTTGGCATGGTGGCAGCCTAGCCACAAACAAGCCACTGACATCATGAAGAAATGGGGCTCAATCAAGCCTCTTAAGTCTTCTAGCGATGTTGCCCAAGTTGGTTTCTTCATTTGTGTCCCCACCCTGCAGGCTTTGGCCAAGTAGAGTAGTGCTTCTGCACCAGTGAGTTTGTTTATGCTATTCTCTAATGGGCCTGTGCTTTACTTAAAGCTTAGGGTCCACTGTGTATCTGCCTTGGCATGTGTGTACACCCTGAGAGTTTTGGGTGCTAGGGAATGACAGACAGACTAACCTGGGGAGCAAGCTTAAGAAGGGGCTTAAAAAATCTAGTGTCCACATGACTTTCAGGGAAAGCCTGAGAAGAAAGTCCATACCTTGGATGAATCTAAGGGAGAAGGTAGAACAAGTCCATTCATCCATCTGTCTGTGCCTCTGTCCATCCATCCATCCATCCATCCATCCATCTACTTATTCATTCACTCAACAAGATTTTTGGGCACCTACTATATGCCAGGCTCTGTTTTAGGAACTTAGGACACTCAGTGAATACAAAAGTGATAAAAAGTTCCTACACTCATGCAACTTACATCTAGTGATGGGAGACAGGTAATACACTATGAACATAATAAATAAGTCACATAAGAAGGCACTAAGGGCTAAGGGGAAAAACAGAGCAAGGGAGGGCAGATCTAGGGGCTGGGACAGGGGAGGTACAGTTTTGATTTTAAGTAGGGGAATGAGAGTAGACACCATTGACAAGTTAACCCTGGAGGGATGATTTGAAGAGTGAAGGAGTTAGCGCTGTGGCTATCAGGGGGAAGAAAGGTGCAGGCTAAGGGAAAAGCCAGGGCAAAGTCCCTGAGCAGGTACACCTTGCATGTTTAAGGAGCACCTGGGACAAGTGACCTTGGCAGAATGAGGTTGGAGGAGAGCAAAAGGGACACGCCTCCAGGTTGTTCTCCCCTTTTACTGTAGAATCACAGTTGGGTTATGGAAATGGGATGCTGGGAGCTGAGTGACAGCCTTAGACACCAGCATCTCCTCCCTGGGCTTCATTGAAGAGAGGCCTGGGGGCAGGATCTCTGCCCTCCAAGGGATGCAGGTGACCCTGCCCCAGGTCATACCTGTGATGAAGCTGCAGGTGAGGCCAGGAATCTGCAGCAAGAAGCAGTGCAAGGTAGAGCATGGGATTGGAATGAGACAAATAGATTTGGATTTGAATCCCTATTTTCCCACTCATCTTTGCAAATTACTCATCCTCCACCTTAATCTTGCCATCTGTAGAAGTGGGGATTATAATAATAGCTATTTGAGAAAACTGTATCAGAGGGAAATTAACCTGCCTGCATTCAGACAAGATGGTAAATTGCAGAGCCAACTCCACGGTCACCCTGCAATCTGACCTCTCATCAAGCTCCCTGGACTTACAGAAAGAACCACGTCAACCAATAAAGCATTTGAAAGGGGTTGGCAAATTGTCAAGTGCAGCATAGATGTACTTTGTCGTTGTTATTATAAATGGGACTTAGGGTTAAGTTCTGAGATGACTGTGGCATCTAGCAATGTGAGATTGTCCTCAGAAGTCAGCAGAGGCCTCTGAGTAACAGCTGAACATTCCGCTGCTGAAGGTCATGGAGGAACTTGGCAGGGCTGAGTGTGGTTAATAGATTTTATCATCATATTTTGTGCTTAAAACTTTTATTTATACAACATAGTTTGGCCATCGCTGCCGCCTGTACATTTTGCTAATTGATTTATGTTAACTTCCATGCATGCTGTTGATCAATATAAACAGCCTTGGATTGTTACATCTTTGGAGATTTAGAATAAACCCTGGCATCAGTGCACTCAGTATGCTAGGCGACCTCTCCAGCCCTCTTCTGCAGGGGGAAGGAGCAGAGATAACTGTGGATTATCTAGATTTTTCTACATTGTCATATGTGCCTGTTTCCAATCAATCTAGATAGACAAGCTTGTACTGCAAATCTATTTTAGCATCAAATTGCTCACAATGATACTGACATGCTTATAACCCTTAGGCTGGGGATTTTTATGAAAACGTTAGACAAATCTTACTTGGGTAATAAATGCAGTTGGCTGGACTTGGTAAAAAAGTGTGTGCATGTATGTGTGTGTGTGTGTGTGTGTGTGTGTGTGTGACAGAGAGAGAGAGAGAGAGAGACTAAGAGAGGGAGAGGGAGAGGGAAATTTTGTTCTGCCTGTGATATTTTGAACTGGAAAGATTTCATGTTTACCTGGCTCAGGAAATAAATTCAAACCTGGCTGAATCATTTCGACCAAATGTGAGCACCCTGAAATAGCACTCACATCTGACCTTTTCAGTTTTAAAACAGCTGACTCTGTTTGCAGAAAATTGAAGCTTCTAGAGAAGAAAGGACCGGACTGAATTAGGTAGAAGGAGTCAGTTTGAGAGCCTTAAAACTCCCAGTCCATGTGGCTGGGGGTGGGATAGGAGCTGGGATATGGAGAGGTTTCTTCCAATAGACTTAAAAGCCTGGGCAAGTTTCCTAAGGGTCTTTGAGGAAGACTTGCTGTTCTCACTCACTTTGGACAACTGATATTCTCTTGAGATACTGGGAGTTAATACAATTGATATGGAAATTACATTTATTTATTTATTTTTTTACTTTGGTCACTTGAACTTAAGAAATTATTACATTATTTTTAAAGTACAGAGAGAAGCCATGTTTTATTTTTTTATTTTATTTTATTTCTTTTATTTCGGCATATTATGGGGGTACAGATTTTAAGGTGTCAATGAATGCCCATTTCCCCCCCTTCCCCGAAAAGTCTGAGTCTCCATCATGACCATCCCCCAGATGGTGCACATCTCACTCATTATGTATGTATATACCCGCCCCCCTCCCCCCTCCCACCTGCCCAATACCCTATTACTGTAGTACCTATGTGACCACTTAGGTGCTGTTCAGTTAATACCAATTTGCTGGTGAGTATATGTGGTGCTTGTTTTTCCATGCTTGGGAAACTTCACTTAATAGTATGGGTTCCAGCTCTAACCAGGAAAATATAAGATGTGCTATGTCACCATTGTTTCTTAGAGCTGAATAGTACTCCATGGTATACATATACCACATTTTATTAATCCATTCTTGGATTGATGGGCACTTGGGCTGTTTCCACAGCCTTGTAATTATGAATTGTGCTGCTATAAACATTCGAGTGCAGGTGTCTTTTTTGTAGAGTGTCATTGGATCTTTTGGGTAGATGCCCAGCAATGGGATTGCTGGATCAAATGGTAGAATCACTTGTATCGCTTTAAGATATCTCAATATTGCTTTCCACAGAGGTTGAACTAGTTTGCAGTCCCACCAGCAGTGTAGGAGTGTTCCTCTCTCTCCGCAACCATGCCAGCATTTATTGTTTGGAGATTTTTTGATAAAGGCCATTCTCACTTGGGTTAAGTGATATCTCATTGTGGTTTTGATTTGCATTTCCCTGATGATTAGAGATGTTGAGCATTTCTTCATATGTTTGTTGGCCATTCTTCTGTCTTCTTTAGAAAAGTTTCTGTTCAAGTCCTTTGCCCACTTTTTAATGGGGTTATTTGATTTTTTCTTCTTGATTTTCGTGAGTTCTAAGTATATTCTAGTTATCAGTCCCTTATCGGATGCATAGGATGCAAAAATGTTCTCCCATTCTGAAGGTTGTCTGTTTACTTTCATGACTATTTCTTTGGCTGTGCAGAAGCTTTGTAGTTTGATCATGTCCCATTTATTTATTTTTGTTGCTGCTGTGATTGCCTTTGGGGACTTCTTCATAAACTCTTTGCCCAGGCCGATGTCTAGGAGAGTGTTTCCAACTTTTTCCTCTAGAGTTCTAATAGTTTCATACCTTAGGTTTAAGTCTGTTATCCAGCGTGAGTTGGTTTTTGTGAGAGGTGAAAGGTGTGGGTCCTGTTTTAGCCTTCTACAGGTGGCTATCCAGTTTTCCCAGCACCATTTATTGAAAAGGGATTCTTTTCCCCAGCGTATATTTTTGTCTGCCTTGTCAAAGATGAGATGGCTATAGGAGGATGGTTTTATATCAGGATTCTCACATCTGTTCCACTGGTCAATATTCCTATTTTTGTGCCAATACCATATTGATTTAATTACTACAGCTTTGTAGTATAGTTTGATATCTGGCATATTAATGCCTCCCATTTTGTTTTTGTTGCCTAGAATTGCTCTTGATATTCGGGGTCTTCTTTGGTTCCATACGAAGCGTAAAATTATTTTTTCTATATCTGTGAAGAATGCTGATGGGATTTTAATAGGTATTGCATTGAATCTGTAGATCAGTTTGGGTAGTATAGACATTTTGATGATATTGAGTCTACCGATCCACGAGCATGGTATGGATTTCCATCTGTTAACATCCTCTGCTATTTCCTTCCTCAGTGTTTCATAGTTCTCCCTGTAGAGGTCTTTTACCTCCTTGGTTAAGTATATTCCTAGGTACTTTAATTTCTTTGTTCCTATTGTGAAGGGAATTGAGTGTTTGATTTGGTTCTCAATTAGATTGTTGTTGGCGTATATGAATGCCTCTGATTTCTGTGTATTGATTTTGTATCCTGAGATTTTACTGAATTCATTGATCAGTTCCAGGAGTTTCTTGGTTGAATCCTTGGGGTTTTCTAGATACAATATCATATCATCAGCAAACAGTGAAAGTTTGATCTCTTCTGCCCCTATTTGGATACCTTTGATTCCATTTTCCTGTCTGATTGCTGTAGCCAAGACTTCCAGCACTATGTTGAACAGAAGTGGAGATAGTGGGCAGCCTTGTCTGGTTCCAGTTCTAAGTGGGAATGATTTCAGTTTTTCCCCATTCAGTATGATGTTGGCTATGGGTCTGTCATATATGGCTTGTATCATTTTTAGGTATGTCCCTTCTATGCCTATTTTCTTAAGTGTTCGTATCATGAAAGGGTGTTGAATTTTGTCAAAAGCTTTTTCTGCATCTATTGAAAGAATCATGTGGTCTTTGTTTTTGCTTCTGTTTATGTGGTGAATTGCATTTATAGATTTACGTATGTTGAACCATCCCTGCATCCCTGGGATGAAGCCCACTTGGTCGTGGTGGATTATTTTTTTGATGAGTGTCTGGATTCGGTTAGCTAAGATTTTGTTGAAAATTTTTGCATCTATATTCATTAGGGATATTGGTCTGTAGTTTTCTTTTTTTGTTGCATCCTTTCCTGGTTTTGGTATCAGAGTAATATTCGCTTCATAAAAGGTGTCGGGGAGGTTTCCGTTCTTCTCGATGTTGTGGAATAGTTTCTGCAAGATAGGTACTAGTTCTTCTTTGTAAGTATGGCAAAATTTGGGTGTGAAGCCATCTGGACCAGGACTTTTCTTTTTAGGGAGATTTTTAATTGCTGTTTCTATTTCAGCTGTTGAGATTGGTCTGTTCAGGGAATCTATTTCTTCCTGGTTGAGCCTAGGGAGGCTGTGTGTTTCTAGAAATTTGTCCATTTCCTTCACATTTTCTAGTTTGTGTGCATAAAGATTTTTGTAGTATTCATAAATTGTATCTTGTATCTCTTTGGGATCAGTTGTGATATCTCCTTTTTTATTCCTGATGGAGCTTATTAGAGATTTCTCTTTTCTGCTTTTCGTTAGCTTAGCCAATGGTGTGTCAATTTTGTTTATTTTTTCAAAGAACCAACTTTTTGTTTTATTAATCTCCTGAATAGCTTCCCTGTTTTCAATTTTGTTTGGTTCTGATTTGATCTTGTTGATTTCACTTCTTCTGCTGGGTTTGGGGTTGGTCTGTTCTTCTTTTTCCAGCTCTTTGAGTCGTTACATTAGATTGTCTATTTGTGATCTTCTTGTCTTTTTGTTATAGGCATTTATGGAGATAAACTTTCCTCTCAGAACTGCTTTAGCTGTGTCCCAGAGGAGTTGATAACTTGTCTCTCCATTGTCGTTTTCTTCATAGAATTTTTTAATTTCCGTCTTGATTTCTTCATTTATGAAGTAATCATTTAGTAGGAGGTTGTTTAATTTCCATGTTTTTGTGTAGAAATGTGAGTTTCTGTTAGGGTTGATTACTAGTTTTATTCCACTGTGATCTGAGAAGGTACATGGTATGATTTCTATTTTTTTAAATTTCTTGAGATTTTCTTTGTGTCCTAGGATATGGTCAATCTTAGAGAATGTCCCGTGAGCTGATGAGAAGAACGTATATTCAGTGGATTTTGGGTAGAATGTTCTGTAGATGTCTGTCAGACCCAATTGTTCTAGAGTTTTGTTTAAGTCCATTATTTCTTTATTAATTTTCTGTTTGGAGGATCTGTCTCGTGCCGTCAGTGGGGTGTTGAAATCTCCGGCGATTATGGAGTTGCTATTAATCCATTTGCTTAGCTCCAGTAAGGTTTGCTTTATGAATCTGGGTGCACCTAAGTTGGGTGCATATATATTTAAAATTGTTATCTCTTCTTGTTGGACTGTGCCCTTCACCATTATATAATGACCCTCTTTGTCTTTCACTACTTTTGTTGGTTTAAAAACTAAATCGTCTGAAATTAGAACTGCCACACCAGCCTTCTTTTGGCTTCTATTTGCTTGGAATATTGATCTCCACCCTTTTATTTTTAGTCTATATGCATCCTTGCAGGTTAGATGTGTTTCCTGAAGACAGCATATACTTGGCCTGTATTTTCTTATCCATTCAGCCAGCCTATGTCTTTTGAGTGGAGAGTTTAAGCCATTCACATTTATTGAGAGAACTGATAGGTAAGGTAGATTGCTGTTCATTCTGTTGGGTGGGATGTTGTTGCTATGATTTCTGTCTTGAGCCATTGTAATATTTGGCCTTTAATATCTTTGGGTTTTGGTTGTTTTTATATTCGTGGGTTATTATGATGATGTTCCGTGCGTAATGCTGTTATAAGTACTTCTTGTAGGGCTGGTCTTGTGTTGGTGAATTCTCTGAGCCTTTGCTTGTCTGAGAATGTTTTTATTTCTCCTTCATATACGAAGCTTAGTTTTGCAGGGAATAATATTCTAGGCTGGGCATTGTTTTGTTTCAAAAGAGTGAGAATGGGGCCCCAGTCTCTCCTTGCTTGTAAAGTCTCATTAGAGAAGTCTGATGTTATTCGAATTGGCTTTCCCTTGTATGTTACTTGCTTCTTTTGTCTTACAGCTCTTAGAAGGGCCTCTTTAGTTGATACTTTGGTCAGTCTGATGACTGCATGTCGTGACGTCTTCCTGTTTGCATTGAATCTCCCAGGGGTCCTCTGAGCTTCTTGAACTTGTATATCAAGATTTTGAGCAAGGCTTGGGAAATTTTCCTCTGTTATATCTTCAAACAGCTTGTCCAACCCTGGAGTGTTGTCTTCTTCCCCTTCTGGTAACCCTATGACCCTCACATTAGGTTTCTTCACATAATCCCACAGCTCTTTTAGGCTTTGCTCTTTTCTCTTGTTTCTCTGCTCTATTTCTGTGACTGATTTATTTAATTGGAGAGTGTTATCTTCAAGCTCTGAGATTCTTTATTCTGTTTGATCTACCCTGTTCTTGAGACTTTCCACTGTATTTTGTGGTTCCTTGAATTGGTTCTTCATTTCCAGGAGTTCGGTTAAACTTTTCTTCATTGTGTCCATTTCTTTTTCCATATCCTGGAGGTTTTTTGTGGTTTCTTTGTGTTGGTTATTGAGTTGTTGTTGCAGCTCGGTGAGTGTTCTTATGATCCACATACGAAATTCCTCTTCTGTCATATTGGTTGCCTGATTTTGGTTGGTGTCCGTTTCTAGGGGGCTGGTGCTCCTCTTTGGGGGTGTGTTTTCCGTTTGGTTCTTCATGTTTCCTGAGTTCTTTCGCTGATTTCTTCCCATGTCGATCAGTTGTTGTTTCTTTCCTTTAGGTTATTGTTTGGGTATTCACACACCTTGTTTAGTTTCTGAGGCGTTAGGTGGTGTCTGTGGGTGAGATTGGACCACTCCCTGTATATTGAGTCAGTGGGTGCAGTGGAAAAGCTGTGCAAGATGCCGTCCCTGTCAGTAGGTGGCGTTTGCTTGGAGGAACAGGCTATGCTGTTGATTTTGTGTCCTGTTATCAGCTCTTGTTCTGGGCGGAGCTGGGTTGGGTAAGCCTGCCCTCAGGCAGTTAGCAGGGGTCACAGTTCTGTTCTCTGCTTCCAGGAAAAGCTGTCAGGGCGGGGGTGGAATGGTCCCGCTTAGCCAGAAAGTCTGGGTGTGGGGGTGGGGCTTTCTGAGACCCGCAGTCTGGAGCGCGCCTTGCTTCTTTCCACCGTCCCTAACTCCGCAGCTAGTCCTGGGCCTCTGCCAGCAGGCAAGACCACAAGTCACCAGGCCTCCCCGGACTGTGATGCCGGCGGGGAGGTTCCTTGCACAGGAACGCCACCTGGGCTGGGCGCACGGCCTCCTCCTGGGAGGGGGTTGTCCTCTAGGATGCTGATCCGTCCCTGGAGGCACACACACCTCAGTAGGCTGTTCACGTATAACCCTTCTGTGCCCCGGGCAATGCTAGCCCTCGGTGCAGGTGATCTGGTCTGCAGGTCTGACCTCTGGGTCCCAGAGTTCAAACTGTATCCCCACCAGGGAGAGGAGTTCCGGTCCCAATTCACCCACAAGGAGCCCAAGCTGGGTCTATGTCTCTCAGCCTCTTAGTCGGCACCTTTCTCCTGGGAACACCGTGCCAGCAGCACCTGGGAGAGCTGGCGGGTAGGAACCTCACAGTCTGAGTTCCCCTGAGTCAGCTGTAGGGTCCCAATAGGGAAGGTCTCGTTCCCTGGAGGTGCCTCTGGCTGGTGGCTGTATTGTCTCTCTGGGCAGCCATGGGTAGGGTAGGCAGAGGGGAGGAGGAGGCAGTATGGCGCCTGCCGCGCGGCTCGGGTCTGTGCACATGGAGGTGCCCCGAGGAAGTTGGGAACCTGGTGCTACGTCTACTACAGGCTCACCACTGGCTGGCGGTGGCCGTCTCTGCGCTGGTGTCCGCAGGTCTCTCCACCCGCTGGGGAGCCCACCAGCAGTCCCAAATGCGGGGGGGGGGGGGACAGCAAATCTACCTACCCTTGCCGCTGGTCTCCGGGCTGCTCCGGTGGTCTCAGCCTCCAGTTCTCCTCCGCAGCCTCCTCCCATGGAGTCTCCCGGGGTCTCAGGCACCCCTCCTTCTGGCCCTTGTCCGCTGTATGCTCGTCTTCTTGCTTCTTTTTTCTAATTTTTGCTAGAATCTGTCTTTTCTGCAGAGACACTCTGTCTGGCAGTGATTCTCGTCCGCCATCTTGCTCCACTCCCTCCTATCTGTCCATGTTTTATTTTTTAAATAATTTTTATTTTCAGCCAAGAAATGCACATGTGTATTTTAAGCATCAAATAATGCTTGCTCACTAAGAACCATGTGGAAATAAAAATAATGCTGTCAGAAAACAGCAATGCCCTGCTCCTCTGTACCTCTACCCTGCTCCTTAGAAGCAACCACCTCTGAATTCTTTCAGCTGTTTCTTCTGGTATTCCATGTTTCTAAATCATATCAGTGTTTTATGTCATGGATTATTCATTTTGGACAGTGTTTGTTGCTTTCATGTAGGCACAGGTAAGGGGTTCTGACTTTTTCACACCCTTCTTTCTACTTTCCATATTCTCCAAATAATATAATTTCACATTTTGTTGTAATTATTATTGTTTTTGTTATTATTATTATGTAAATATTATTTACTGCTGAGCTAGGGAGTGTATTATAGTTATACTTCTATGATTATATTTCCTTTACTCTCAATTTATTTATAAAATCTTCCTTTTCCCATTTCCTGGGTTTATTTTGAATCTTTTTCTTAGTCTTCCTATATTCTCCAACAGCTTTATAAAATGTTTCTCAATGCAATTTTCCACTCAGCCAAACCTGTCAGATAATCTATCAGTTTCATTTTTTTCTAGTTGATTTCTCTCTCCCAGAGCCCTCCCTTCTGCTCTCAGCTGACCTGGTCCCTCTCTAAGCCTGCTGCACAGATTTCATCCTAGGGTCTCCATTCCATTATCCTAGAATTCTCTTTGCCTTTCTTCTATGCTGGATTCTCTGTTTCCTTGGTCTCATGTCTTCTTTTTCCTTAATTTAATTCCCCATATTAGTGGGCTTCCTTCCTCTGTAGTTTCCTATAGAGTCCAAGGGAAGTAACTTTGTGTAGCTTTGCATGTCTGAAAGTGTCTTATTTTACCCACAGCCTGGTGGATAGTTTAGTTGGGTATGAAATTTTAGATATTTTCACACAGAATTTTGAAGGCATTGTTTAATTGTTTTCTGGCTTCTGCTATCATTGTTGAGAAGTGCAGTGTCACAGTGATACCTGATCCTTTGTATGTGACATTTTATTTCTGTCTGAATGCATTTAGAAACTTCTCTATCTCCTGTTCTGAAATTTGAAGACAATGAATCTTAGTGTGGGTTGGGCTCATGTTTAGTACTTGGAAATTTTCTTATGCTTTTTCTTTGCTAATTTATTCCCTTTTGTTTTCTCTGGAAATCTTTAGTCACCTGTAAGACCTCCTGATTGATCTTTCAATTTTCTTATTTTTTATTTTCTATTTCCTCTCCATTTTTTCCCTTCCAGGAAATTTCCTCAGCATAAACGTATACTCTTTTCATAGGGCCTGATGCTCCCGACTCCAGAATGCTTGCATCAGAAAATATACCCACATCTATAATAGTTCTAGGTATAGAGGATGGGGCAGTCAATTCCTTATGCTGGGTTAAAGAAGGGGAAAAACCTAGGAGTCTAACAGCTCCTGACTTTGACTTTAGAGCAGTCTCCCTGTTTTCACTCTTATTTCAGCCTCATCTACATCTATACCTGGTACCTAAAGTTTACTGAGTATTTCTAGGGTTCCCAGGGAAAATCCACTTACTTTTCAGTAATGTCTCCCTCTTTCAGAACTGAGATTTAACTTTCCTATCCTCACTCAATCTATTTTATCACTTCATATTGATGCGGAAAATGGCAGGCGCCGGGACGCGTCCACTTGCCGCCTCCCCCTTGCTCTGCATCTCGTGGGCCAGTGCTGCATGTGGCCAGTTGGAGGGCACACTGTTGGGGCTGGGGACCCGCGGCACAGAGCTTCGCGGGACCCCTACGAGACAGAGCTGCCTGGGACCCCCACGAGCTGCCTGGGACCCTGCTTGCTGGAATGCCCCCAGGCCCACATGCTGCTACCTGTTTCCGGCCACGCTGCTTGCGTGATCCTGATTGGGAATTTTTGAATCCCACTGTTTTTGATTGGATGTTAAAGCTTGTAGTTGATTGGACGCTTCTTGAGTCCTACCAAAGGTATAAAAGCAGGGGCAGCTGGGCAGGAAGGGGAGAACATAGGAAGACATGAAGAGAGCTGTAACACTAGGTGTGCTGAGCCTGCTGTAGAAGAATAAAGGCTGTTTGCCAACTCTTCGTGTGCCACTTGATCCCCCCCAACCGTCAAATGAATAAGAGCTGTAACAAGAGCTATAACACTAGCTGTACACATTGCAGCAACAATATATTGTGGTTCAGTGATACAGTTTCACCAAAACTGCATATAAGACTCTTTTGTTCCTCTTTTTGTTGTGAATTGATTTTTGAGAGAAGAAGGGGACAGATACTTTATCCTGCCATCTTGAAATTGAAAGTCAAGCCCCCAAGTATCACCTTTTCAACACTTTTACATGTTATTGAACTTTAGTAATGAATGAAATTAGCGACCCTGCTTACTTAACTAGGCTTAATTACCTCTCAAAACTAATGGACATGGTGAGCATTGTAGTGGGGGGAAAGGCATGCCTCAAATTATGGTTTGGATGTGGCAAAGTAATAACATGTAACCAAAATGTTTGTACCCCTGTCATATTCTGAATTAAATAAGTAAATAAATTTTAGCCATACTAATAGGTATGTTAAAGTAAAAAAAAATTACCTCTCACCATAACTATCATAATTGACTTAAAAAAATTTTTAACCATTTTTAAGTGCACAGATCAATGGCATTAAGTACATTCACATTGTTGTGCAACCATCACTATTATCCATCTCTGTAACTTTTTCGTTTTCCCAAACTGAAACTTCATACCCATTAAACAGTAATTTTATATCCTCTCCCAGCCCCTACTCCAGTACTTGGCAACCATCATTCTACTTCTGTGTCTTTGAATTTGACTAGTCTTAGGTACTTTGTATATGTGGAATCATACCATATTTGTTTTTTTGTGTCTGGCTTGTTTCACTTAGTGTAATTTCTTCAAGGTTCATCCATGTTGTAGCATGTGTCAAAATTCCCTTTTTTAAGGCTGAACAATATTCTATTGTGCATATAGAGTACATTTTACATTTAAATACATTTTGTTTATTGATTTATCTGTTGCTGGACACTTGGGTTGCTTCAACCTTTTGGTTATTGTGAATAATGATGCTATAAACATGAGTGTACAAATACCTGTTTGAGTACATTCTTTATGTTCTTTTGAGTATGTACCCAACAGTGGAATTGCTGGGTCAAATAGTAATTCTGTTTCTAATTTTTTGAGGAACTACCAAACTGTATTATCTTACATTCCCACTAGCAATGTGCAAGAGTCCCAATTTCTTTACATTCTCTCCAACACTTGCTATTTTCTGATTTTTTTTGTGTGTCTTTTATAGTAACCATCTTAATGGGTGTGAATATAATTGACTTTTTAAAAGTACGTGCTCACTTTTATAGAGTACTATTTAAAATACTTTGCATGCCTTACCCCTTTAATCCTCATACCAACTCTCTGAGGGAGGCACTATTACTATCCTCATGTTACAGATGAAAAACTGATGCCCAAAAAGGGCAGGTGACTTACCTGGAGTGATACAGAGAGTAAGAGGCAGAGCCAGTGTTCTAGTTATCTATTAGTGCACAACAAAGCACCCCAAACCAAGGGGCTTAGGAACAATGATTTGTTATTATCTTTCACAGCTCTGTAGGTTGACTGGGATCAGCTGGGTGGTTATCACTTATGTCTCTGGGTCTCTAATGTAATTGGGGTGTATGGTGGCTGGGGCTGGAGTCAAATGAAGGCTTGGCTGGGGTAGATGCCATAATAGCTTCTTCACTCACAAATTTGCTTTCTCTGTGCTCCATCACATGGTCTCTCACTCTCTCCTTCAGGATTAAACCCTCTAGCTCTCTGGCTCTAGAACTTGCTTGCCTTACCACCCTATAATACTGTATTTCTGTTGGTTTTTCTTTGTTCTTGAGGTTGTCAAGTCTAAAGAAGTAGAATCATTAGGGATCACTTAGTCTATTGGATTTACCACTATTTTCTTTTTCTTTCCTTTTCTTTTTTTTTCAGACTGAGTCTCACTCTCTCACCCTGGGTAGAGTGCAGTGATGTCATCATAGCTCACTGCAACTTCCAACTCCTGGGCTTAGGGGATCCTTCTGCCTCAGCCTCCCAAGTAGCTGGGACTACAGGCATGTGCCACAATGCCCAGCTAATTTTTTCTATTTTTAGTAGAAATGGGGTCTTGTTCTTGCTCAGGCTAGTCTTGAGCTAGACTCAAGACTCTGTAGCCACTGAAGTAGATGAATATACTCTCAATTTACAGATAAGGCAGTTTCGTGAAGGAAGAAGAGCTGCAAATTCTTTAAAACTCCTCCTTCTGAGAGGTAATTCTCTCTGCCTTGAATCTGGGCTAGCTTTAGTGATTTTCTTGATAATGAAATGTGACAGAAATGATCTTACAGGATTTCTGAGGTTAAGTCAGAAGAAGCCTTGCAGCTTTTGCCTGGGGGGATACAAGACTCCCATCCACCCTGAGACCACCATGCTATGAGAAGCCTAAGCCTCTCAGGGAGGTGAAAAGAGAGAAAGATGAGAGGCCATGTGAAAAGAGAGAGGCCAAAGAGCCCCGCGGCGCAAGTTATGTAGATGACAAAGCATCTTGGAAGTGGGTCTTCTAGCCTCAGCCACTGTAGCAGACCCCACCATGGATCAGAGGTGAACCACCCAGCAGAGTCATTCTTGAATCCTTGACTCACAAAATCAGGAGCCAAATAAAAGTGTGGCTTAAGCTCTTAAGTTTGGTGGTAGTTTGTAACACAACCATGGAGCAGGAAATATACCCAAGGGCTTCAGTGTATATAGGAAGGCATTGGTCTAGAGGAAAGAGGCAACTCCCCAGGGTCACCCTTCGAGGGCAATTTGGTGTGAGAGTTAAAAGCAGGGACTCTGAACTCATCCCTCTGAGTTTGAATCTAAGCTGTATAATTTACTAATTGAGCAAGATTCCTAACCTAAAGTCTCATAACCCAGTAGTAAGGATCAAATGAAATAATATATTTGCAAATCACTTAGAACAGTGACTGACATGTAGTAAATACTCAATAAATATCTACAGTTATTATTATCAGTAGTAACTGATAGCAGATCCTGGGTCAGAATCCACATTGCCTGATTCCAATCTAATGCATGCTCAGGGGGCCAGACTCTGGCAGGGTGTGTATATATGTGAAATTAGAGACTTTGTCACTTCTTAGTTTGCATTTTCACAGGCAGGTTGCTTATCACCAAGCTTAGTTTCCTTATTTGTAAAATGGGGATAATATTATATGGCTGTTGTTGAACAGATGAACTACAATAATTATATAAAGGCTTAATGTAGTACCTAGAAAATGGTAATCATTCTGTAACGGACAGCCACTGCGCCTACTGCTATAGTCCCTGCTGCTGCTGTGACTCCTACTCCCACGATGCTGTTTTTTTTCCACAGGTGGGTGTGATATGAGACTGTGAGAGAAGACAGGAACATGTCACATTCAGAGAGAGCTTGGATGTTTTACCTTTTAGTGCAGAGAATGGACAAGGTCCATTTGCCCTGATATTCCTATTTCTAGAGAAGCACTTTTTATGTAAATTCTCCAAAAAATTAGTTTCAATCATCTAGTTGGAAATCACCAGCAGTTTGATAAAAAATTTAATAGGAATCATGGATGGTGGGTTCACCTAATGATGACTGCGAAGCGACAGCATCTGTTGCAGATTCACCGAGAATCATTTTCAATATGACACACTCTCTCTCACCAAATGAAAAATTAATTTAAAATCCTCATCCCAGATGCAGCCAGAACAAACATTCCTGGAGCCAAAAATAGGAAAAAATACATCCAAAGTATGTGCAGGGTATGGTGCCCTTGTGGTTTTATAGCCACATCCATTCAAAATTTAGGCAGCAATAGGTACACACGTATTTATTTATTACTAAAGCAAAACAAAACAAAACAAAAATTAAAAAAGGGAAATAAAACAGCTCAAGGGTATATGTGTACTCTCCAAGTATATATACTCCAACATCCTATCTTATTTGCTGGCTTTTGACACAAAACAGAAGTCACTTTTCCTCCTGCTTAGGACTTTGCTTGCAGAGGTTACTGAAGACAGCTGCGTGGGTCAGACCCACTAGTGACCCACAGACAGTCCCCACACTGTCATCACACTAGGTGGCGGAGGTTTACCAAGCAAGTGGTAGGTACACAGGGCTGGGGGCCAGGTGTGTCCCTCTTCCTCACCTGCACTCAGTGAGTTTCCCAGTAAGAGGGTGTTCTCACGGCCCAGGGGCCTTACTTCTCTCAGGGAGATCAGAGGCCACAGCCTCTGAATTGCCCTATTAATTCCTGAGCAAACATTAACCAAGGCAACCATTTTGTCAGAATGTTCACTTTTATTAGAGAGCGCTGATCTGAAAGCAACCTTGTGATCTCATGTAATACACCTGGGTTGGAGTTGGGCTACCTGGGATGCTTGTATGAGCCTTTTGATCCAAAGTCGTCTCTGCCCAGTGGGTCCAGTTTTTTTGTTCCCTGGTCTGTCCATCCACCCACCTGTCCCATCTGTGTGTCTGTCCATCCATCCATCCATTTGTCTATCAATCCACTTTAAACTCTTTGTTTAGAAGCAGAACTGATGGAATTGTGCATTAAGCGTGGTGCTCTGCCCTGGTGGAAGTTGGGGTGGGAAGTGTGGACACCCTGCTTCAGCTCCCATTGCTGGCTCCTGCAGCACTTCCATAGAACCCTAAGCTCTAATGAACACATATTTGACAACCACTGATCTCGGTCATTTGTCTAATCCTCAATTTTAATTCCTTACTTTATTTTCAAATATCTATCTGGATACTCCTTGACTCCTGGACTGGACATCTGGGAGTCCATTGACTAGCACTCCGGATGTCCCCATGGGCTTCTCGAATACACTTCAAAATGGAGCCCTTACCCTCCAACTCACTCCAGGCAAGCGACTCCTTTTCCACTCCAATGGCACCACTGCCCGCCTGGTCGCCCAAGCCAGAAACTTAGACTGACTCCTTGCAGTACTTCTGCTGCTTGTAAAGAAAACGTTTAGAGTTTGTGACCAGCCTGGGCAGCACAGTGAGACCCTGTCTTCTAAAAAAAAAAGGATAAAAAAAGTTTAAAAACACTGGACTGTGAGCTCCATGAAGGGACAGAGGATTCACATCTAGTATGAGTCTCTCTCATGGGGAACTCTCTGACCCAGTGGGCAAGGGTTTAGGTCTGGAGGCAGCAAATTACTAACTTCTGCCTCATTTTTCTCACCTACAAAATGGGAAAGTACTCACCTGTTGGGTTTTTGAGGATTAAATGGCATAGTAATTGCAGCAAGCCTCTAGCAAACACACAGCGTGGAGTAAGTGCTTGGTGAGCACTCACTAACCCTTTGCATAAATTCCCAGTTGATGTTTCTGGCCGAATGTGTCTAAACATTTGTTAAATCCGCCTGGTCCTCTTCATGTCACCATCCCTGCCCTAACTCAGGCTTCTACACTCTCCTGGTTGGACTGTTTTAGTAGCATCCTGCTCTTACAGCAGCCAAACTGATTTCTCTAAAATACATATTTGACCACATCACCCACGTCTTCTTGTTTAAATCCCATCAGTGAGTACCTACTGCAGACTGGAAAATTCTCTACCTCCTCAGCAAGGAGTGTTAGGTCACCTGTGATTGCCAGGCTACCCCTGCCTCAGTCTCTGACCTCAGCACCCACACTCCACGCCCGCCCTCTCGCTCTCCCTCCTTCTCTTCCTTTTTTCCCCTCCTTTCCTCCCTCTGTTGCTCCTGCCCTCTCTTCCTTCTGTCCTTCTTTCTCTAGCTTAGCTGATGTCATTTGAAGCCTTCAATGTGCAAGGAGTTCTGTTTGGCCCAGGGTGGTGGTAAGGGAAACCAGACAGTGTCCCTTCACTCAGAAAACCAGACATTGATCACAGAATTATGCAACAAGTGCCCAGTTGCAGCTGGAACAGTGCTACCCAGAGGGCCTGCCATGGTAGGACACTTGATATGGTCAGTGAGGTCCGGGACAGCATCCTGGTGGAAGTGGCCCTGTCTTGATTGAGGAGTTGATTACACAGAGGCACAGGGGAAGGGGCTGTGTGTGCATGTGTGCACAGGTGTGTACATATGCATGTGTATATGTGAATGTGTGCATGCACGTGTGTGCACACATGCGTGTGTGCCTGTGCATGTGTGTGTACATGTGTGTATATGCATGTGTGTACATACTGAAATTTAAAGGGCATCCCAACAGTTGACTTAGGTCTCCAACCTCAGTTCAGCTTCCTCCTCCTCCTTCGGGTTCCTCTACTTGGTGATGCAGAGAGGCAGGCCCACTCTCTGAGAGCTTCCCTCCAGCCTCACTGGCAAGACCCACCTCCACATCTTCAGAAGGAAGCAGAAGATTGGGAGTATTATCTGGAAAAATCCATAATGTGATATTGCAATAAGCAAGTACCATTCAGTTGAAATTATTGCACATTTTGTTGTTGTTGTTGTTAAAGAGAAATCAAGGCAGACACTAGTTGAAGCACAGATTTAACTCAGTACTCCTGCAATAGGAGAGGGAGGTTTCTGTAGGACTGAGCTCAGCTCTAAGAACCAATGAGACAGCTGGGGTTTGCAGCCAAGGAGCAGAGCAAAGGCATCAGTGGGTGGAAAATTACTGAGAAGAGACATCAAGGGGTGGGAATTCAGCTAAACTGACCTAAAAAGATTCTTACTATAGACAGGCCAAGGACGTAGACATCAAGGGTGGAGGGAAGGAATTCGATCGGATTCTCGCTGATGTGATTAAGCAGAATTCTTGCTAAAACTGAAGTAGGTGTGCTGAGGATGGGGCTTGAGGACAGGGCCCTAGGCAAGAAGAGGGCTCAGAGGAGCCTGTCCCAAGTGTGGTCAAGGAGGGAGTCTGTCAGTTGTTTGTTTGTTTTATTCCTGTGCATCCACCCCTTGTGCTACCCCTGAGGGTAAAACACAAGAGAAAATTCTTGGGAAGCGATGTGTTTGCATCATGCACTACGGGGTACAGGGTATTGAATTCTCTGTTCTCTTCAGCTAAAAATTAAGAATAGCCAGTATTTTCCAAACCTGTACTACGTGACAAAGTTCATTGCCCTGACCCTCCCTGTGGACAGGTGCTAGTCTTGCACGGACTCTAGAAATGTGGTAGTCACTTTCTGGGCTGCTGCACGCTATAGTTGGATTTCATGTACCTGCTCTCTCCCTTCTTGGAGAGTAAGCACCTTGGTTCAGGACTCAAATCTCCAGCTGTTCCTGACACCATCACTGGCACATGGCTCACACCTCCTACCTGCTTCTCCAGGGTTCAGCCAGAGAGCTGAGTGTCCCCAGCCTGCCAGGGCCAGGTGGATCTGTGATAATTATTAATATCTATGTGTTTACACAGTCTGCTTTTGCAAAGGCATTAACCTTTTTGAGCCCTCTCTATCAGCTGATCTCATCAATATTTCAGAACTGTGTCAAAATAATAAAAAAAAAAGTGATGCTGAGCATCGTGATAAGCATCAAGATAGCATTTGCTCATCCTGCGCCTTATGCGGCCTGGTTGTGGCTGCTGCTAGACCAAGCCACATAGGATGCCCTTTGGGGTTTGACAATCAAGATGCTATCCTATGATGCTAACAAGCTATTTGATTAAAATAAGGAGAGAAAGCCAGGGTGAAAAGCACAAGAGAATCCATGGGAGGATGGTGTGTTTGTACTGTGCGTTGTATGGGGTTGAATGCTCTGGGCCCTGCTCCAGTTGCCCCAGCACCTGGGATGTATTGGGGGGCAAAGGCCTATTTGGTGAGCTCCATCCATCTCTGCTTGAGCATCAGAGGGGGCCTGAGAGGCTTGGGTAGACAAGGAGAGGAGAGGCATTAGGGGATGCTTTTCCTCTCTGAGGAAAAGGTGAGCAGAGACCTGAATGAAGCAGGGAGGGATTTGTGTGCATATCTTAGGAGAGAGTCCAGGCATTCCAGTAGTAGAAACAGCCATTGAAATGCTCCCATACCCACTGCAGGTTGGTGGGGCCCTCATTTTACTGTTGTTGGTGTGGCACACAGAGCCTATGGTGACCCCTGTGGCTTCCACCTCCTAGTATCTGTGCCTGTGTGTGTGTTCCCTTCCCCTTGAGTGTGGGTGGAGCCTATGCCTCACTTCTAATCTGTAGAGCACAGCAAAGGTGATGGGATGCCACTGCATGATTCTGTGATGCTTTACGGCAAAGGTGACGGGATCTTGCTCCTATAGTCACACTACATCATATAAAACCGTCTCTCTGGAGTCACTGTCACTCTCCTACTGGCCTTGAAGGAGCAAGTGGCCATGTTGTGAGAGGGCCTGTGGACAGGCTCACATGGCAGGGAATTAAATTTTGCCAACAACCTGAGTGAGCTTGGAAGCAGACCTTCCCGAGTCACACCTTCAGATGAGAATGCAGCTAGGCCAACACCTTGGTTACAGCCTGATGAGACATGAAACAGAACTTGGCTAAGCCACACCTGGACTCCTGACCTACAGAACTGGGCAGTGATAGAGGGGTATTGTTTTGAGCTGCTATATTTATGATAATTTGTTATGCAGGAGTAGGAAACTAATACATTTGGTATCTCAGGCATTGAACATTTCCCTCTGCTCAGCTGTGAGGAAAACAGTTTGATGGCATCAGCAAAGTGAGGAGTAGAGGGGTCCAAATTCTAACCACAGCCCAGAGCTGCATTATAGCTCTCATGGGCCCTGGGTATTTTGCTATTGTGGGCCCCATCCTTCATATAAAAATAGTAGGTGTTGTTTTACACTTGCCTTGGTGTAAAGATGAATGCAGTTGACTCTTGAAAAATGCCGGGGGCACTGGCCACCTGTACAATCCAAAATCTGCCTATAATTTTTGACTCCCCCCAAACTTAACTATTAATAGCCTACTGTTAGCCATAGTCGATTAATACATATAATCCCCCAGGAACATTGTATTTTAATACATGGCACAGTATATTGTGCCATGTATTATACTGTGCCATGTATATTATACAATATACTGTGCCATGTATTCTTAAAATAAAGAATGCAATATTCTTATAATAAAGTAAAATGGAGAAAAAAGTATTATTAGGAAAATCATAAGGAAGGGGAAATATATTTACTATTTATTGAGTGGAAGTGGATCATCATAAAGGTCTCCATCCTCATCATCTTCACATTGAGTAGGCTGAGGAGGAGGAAGGGGAGGGGTTGGTCTTCCTGTCTTGGGGTGGTGGTTCATTGGCAAGGCTTTTTACAAATTGTTGCAAATCTCCAAAAAATTTTCTAATGTATTTATTGAAAAAAATCTGTGTGTAAGTGGACCCACATAGTTCAAACCCCTGTTGTTCAGGGGTCAACTGGGTTCATTTAGTATATATTTATAATTATATTATGTCATTTTTCTTCTGATTAAAAAATAAAAATGAAAACATTTTCATGGGCTACTAAAAGTATCCTGGGCCCCTGGCATGTGCCTATGATGCCTGGTGGACAGTCGGCCCCACACACTTCTTCCCTGTCCCATGTGCCACTTCAGAATGTTTGGTGGGTTGAACTTGAGTAAATGAAGATGAGATGAGGACACTGTGTCCTCATTTCAAGAAAGTCGAAAGTGAGAAGAGGAGGAAGAAATGGGGAACATTCTATCCTTTAATATTTACTAAAGTTTTCCTGTGGGTCTCCTGCAGCCACAAGGATGAGTGGCTGAGTTCTCGCCCCCAGAAATATTCTATTTTAATAGGAAAGATAAGAACCTGGAAAATTATAAATTAAGATAGAAGATGACAAGGGCCAAAAAAAGAGAAGAGAGAATGGACCATTCAAGGAAGAAGATTCCATTTCTGGGATTATTTGTTCATTTTCTTGTTGGTTGGTTCATTTATTTTACAAACATTTATTGAGTTATCGGTCATGCGTGAGAGATAGAAATGGGTATAAGTGGTCCCTGCCTTGGAGAAGCGTGTGAGCTAGTGTGGAAGACAAATTATTCTAATACAATGTGTTGAGGAGGCTGCCTGCATCTGAAACCTGACTCCAGAGCAGGGGCTCCAATCTCAGCTCTGTTGACGTCTGTGCCCGGATGGTCCTTTGCGGTGGGGCTGTCCTGTGTGTGGTAAGGTGATTAGCCGCTTCCACAACCTCTACTCTCTAGATGCCGGTAGTCTTTCTCTTCACCCCCCAGCTAGTGGTGATTATCAAAAATGTTCCTGGGGGAAGGGGAGGGGTGTCTCATCCCTGGCTGAGCACCACTGCTCTAGAATTTACTGTGCGACCCAGGGTGAATTATTTAATTTCAGGTGCCTCAGTTTCCCTGTCTGTAAAATAAAGACAAAAGAGGACCTATTTCTCAGGCTAATTATAGTAAGAATTAAATGAGACGGTATGTGTATAAAGCTTGGAACAGCAACTAGCACATAGTAAGTACTCCATAAACATAGACGACAACTGGCATCATTGTAGGGAAGGGCTTTGGCACGTGGTTTGTGGACCCAGAGTCTGTACCACACGAAGGTAGGGATGCACAGTATGTGTGTTGAGGAGCCTTGGGATATCAGACACATGCATGTTGACTGGGTAAGTGAATGAAGGTTCCAGAAAGCCTTGATTGCCAAACGAAGAAATCTCTTTTCTGGGTCAGGAGGTGGTGGGGATCGTGAAGCTTTCTGAGCTGTGTTTAGTGGGGAGTGGAGCTTTCTCAGGCACCACACAGGGAGGCTCTTCCACCTCCACTGGGTCACCCATGAGCTGACAATTCCTGTGATCCTAAACCATCTAGGGCTGTGACTCCACAGGAGGTAGCTTTGGAGTCCCTGTGCCAAGGACAGGATGAATCAGAGTGTGGGGTTTCTAGCTCTGCTCCCCAGAATCTCCTCTCTCCCAGTCCACAGGACAACGGGAAGGAATGTTATTGTTTACAAGAGGAAAATCAGCCTCCAGGATGTGTCCAGGATTTAACTTTGGAAAAGAGAATGTTAACCCCTTACCGTCTGGTGGGTGGTAGGAATTGCTACTGAGGCTTTTTCCCCCCAGAGTCTTACTCCTTTCCTTCACTGTCTAGTCTTTCTGCTTATTCTCTCCCCTCCACTCCCACCTTAATCTACATTCATAGTCTTTGCACTTTGCCCAGTGACTGGTGATCTACTTTCTCCCCGGCTTCAAAATTCAGCTTTCCCCAAAGCCTCCTCCACCAGGAAGGCAACTCACCTTCATGGAGCCTCAACTTTGTGCCAGGTGTTTGCTCACCTGTGGTTGGGAGAATAATGGTCCCCTGAAGATGTCTACAAATCCCCAGCCACTGTGAATGTGCTATTTTACATGGCAAAAAGAACTCTGCAAATGTGATTAAATTAAGAACCTTCAAATGGGGGGTGGGTTATCCTGTATTATCCAGTAGCCCCATGTAATCACAAGGGCCATATATGATGAAGGCAAAGGGTCAGAATCAGAGGAGATATGACCGTGGAAGCAGAGGTTGGAGTGAGATGACTGCTGGTGGTGGTGGTGGGGTAGGTGGGAGGGATGGGGAAGGTCATGGGGGAAGGGGGTGGCGAAGGCACAAGCTAAGGAATGTGGGCACCCTCTGGAAGCTGGAAAAAGCAAAAACAAAACAAAACAAAACAAAACCCCCCACCAGATTTTCCCTGGAACCTCCAGAAAGGACCCAGTCCTGCTCATACATTGGTTTTAACTCTGCAAGACTCATTTTAGACTTCTGTCCTCCAGAATTACTAGATAATAAGTCTATGTTTTTTTAAGCCACAAAGTTTGTGGAAATGTGTTACAGAAACAACAGGAAACTTGTACACCGCCCTCCACCTTATGTCACCAATGAAGAGATAGAAGTTCAGAGAGGTCCTGAGGTGGTTTGCTGGTGATCACATGGCAAGGAGGTGCAGGATCTGATACACAAATAGGTCTGACTCCCAGGCCCAAGTGTGCTTGAAATACCAGCCTGGAAACATTCTTCCTTAGACATATAGGGAGACCCAAACTGACCATGGCCTCTCTCTCCTCTGTACAACCTCAAATGTAAGACAGCAAATGAACAAACAAAACATTCAGACTTCAGAATCACCCTAAAAGCTACAGCTAGTTGCAGAAGGAGACTTGCATGGTTAGCATCCTTGGTGGTTTATGGCCTAGGGGCTGCTTTTGCCTGGAGATGTTTAGAATGTGGTCAAGGTCACAGCCTCCATTGCTGTGTGAGCCAGTAGTGTGTGCTGTGTGCTAAGTGCCTGGTCTGTGGTCCCGATCCAGTCTTCCATTAAAGAAGAAGATGCATGCAAAATGCCCACCACCTAGTAGGTGCTTAACAAATGTGCATCCATCATTTCTCCATCCTCATTGCTGGAAAGGTAACTCCAAAGGTATGCTAGTGGTGAGGCATGCCACTTGGTGATTCTTCCAGAATGTATTCCCCGTGAGGGCAAGGATATTTCGCTGTTTTTATTTCTCTGTTGTATACATAGTGGCTGGCACACAGTAGGCCCTCATGGATATTTTTGCAAAACTTAATGTGACTAGACCAAGAGTCTCTTGGACATGAATTCCTGTTCCAGTGTTGCCACCTGTTTTCCTTTGATCAAGTCTCTTGGTGTTTCTGAACTTCTCCCTTCATTTGTAATGGGGAAAAAATGTTACCCTTCTTGAACACCTTTTGGGGCTGGGGAGCAGACACTTGTGCATTTTTTGCTCAAAAATTTTTTTAACCATGATTTATGAAGCATTACTATGGGCTAAGCATCACATTGGGTACAGTGTGTACATTAACTCATTAGATATACCCAAAAACCATGAGGAAGGTTATTTTCTCCATTACAAGTATGGAAGCTGAGGCCCAGGAAGGTGAGGTAACTTGCCCAAGGTCACAGACATACATGTGGTAGAGCTATCTGACTCCAAAGCCTGGACTTTATTCATTCCCCATGATGTAAATTATTAATGGATAAAAACTTGCCTCATGTGTGATCTTTAAGAGCATCCTTGAATTTAATAGCACTTTATGGGGTCTCAAAAGGATGAACCCCTAAATTTCATATAAAACTCCCCCATCTGTGTATTAGTTGTTCATTGTATTATAGCAGATCTGACTCTCCAAGCACAGACTCAGTCTCTTAGTTTTCTGTATCCCAACTTAGTTTTATGTTCTGGGCCCTCAGTCCTTTCTGGCCGCCCGTGCCTTGTAGGTCACGTTGCCATTCTGGTACCTTGAGCAGGATTGCAGAATCTATGTGGAAGGTTTCTCATCTGGTCCTCTGTCATCCAGGCACACAGGCTGCCTCTGAGACATCCATTATCTCTTGGGCGCTCTGACCCTGGGGTTCCCTGCTGCCTCCATGCCCAGGTAGGGTTGTTCCAGCACACATCCTCCTCTACAGACCCCACCTGTGGCTTGGCCATCTCCTCCTCCTCCTTCTCCACCATCCCGCAGGCCTGACTGAGAAGCAAGGGGCCAGTTCCCTTGGCTCTAGAGACCCCCACAGACCCTTTCTCTTCTTCTTCCTTTCTCTTATACAGGGAATTTTCCTTTAGTCTGGGAGGAATCCTGTCTCTTCCAAATTTCTTCAAGCCTCTACTGCTTTACCTCTGAATCCACTAAGGACTTAGGTCTTTGTAAAAACAAAGCCAAGAAAGACCTGGGGCTACTTCCATTCTGTTCTCTCCTATAGGCCTTCCCTAGGCAGTGGGCACAGGAAAGGAAAAATGTATGAAGAAGGAACAAAACCCCTTAGGTTAATATCTCCAAAGACACCCAGTCATACATCACATCTTTAGTAAGAAATTACTCTGTCCTGGGCTCTGTGCTTGGTGGCATATAGCAGTGAACGAGAGAGGTGCAGTCCATGTCAAGACAATTTAGTGGAGAAGACTTGTTTAGGATCAAAGAAATGTGAATTCATTTGTTTAAATAGTTCTGTAACTATTTAGGGTCTGCAGAAGCAGCAGTGTGTGAAACAATAAATGGCGGTGTATGCACGAGAAGAAATGAGCAGCGTGCTGAGACAAAGAACAAGAAGGGGGGAGGGACCTAGTTTAGATGGAATGGTCAGAAAAGATCTCTCTGAAAAGATTATATTTAAGCTAATATTTTTAAGTTAAAAAGGAGGAAGCGTTCCAGAGAGGGGTGAACAGGGCTTTCCAGCCAGAGGGATCAGCATGTGCAAAGGCCCTGAAGCAAGAAAGGTTTTGGAATATTCCAAGAACAGAAAAGAAGCCTAGTGTTGGCTGCAACAGGCATACGATGAGGCTGAAATTATCACTGTTATGTTACTTCAAAGGGCTGCTTTGGGATGAAGGAAGGACCAGATTTGCAATTTTTTTTTTTTAAACTTTGGGTATTTAGAACAAGGAAGGAGAGGGTTTTGTGGTTGAATCATAACTGTCTTCTAACCCTGATATTCTACGATACTGTGGTCCTTCTACCATGTTCTAACCACAATGCAAGGAACTCAGGAGAGGTTTCCTGTGGGAGCTGCAAGAAGATTATCAGGATTCCTTCAGGGCAAACACCTTGACAGTGGTCTGTTTTGGGAGGTATCTTGTACCATGTAAATCCCAGTAAATCCCTTCACTGGGGCGCAATACCCTGGGCTATTCCTCCTGCTTTCCTCTGCTTGGAGTAGGGGAGCCAAACCTGTTCTGGAAGCAGATCCTCTAGTCAGTACCTTTTATTCTTTCAGACACATTTGGTGGGCAAGTTTTTGCCTCTTTGAAATTCTGCCTTTTCACCACTGTCTAGAAAAAATAGTTTGGATTTCCATCATCGTGAAATTCTTTTAGGAGTTAGAGTTGCATGTTCTCCATTTGCTGTAAGAGCCTCAAGGTCTGCTGCTTCAACTGATTCTAGAGTATTTTCCCAAAACGTTAAAGATGTCTGTCATTTAAGAACCACATCCTCACAAGGCACTTGTCCAGGTCAATGTTTAATTCAAGATTTTATAGACTTTAAATTTCCCTGAGGGCAGGGACAATGTCCCCAACTTCTTTTCTTCCTCCTCACTGTCTGTCCTCAGGCAGCCTGAAGGATCTGTGACAATGGCCCAGAGAGAACCTTCTGTGAATGCCCTTAGGATAACTTCCCAGTGAGATTCAGTGCTTGTCCTAAAACCATGTAAATAAGCTATGTAAGTTTGTATCCAAATGGGACCCTTTTGGAAGTGGAAGAAGGTCTTGTTAATGATGATCTTGGGATAACAGGCATAAGCGAGGACTGCCTTGGACAAACTTACTTTACCTGTAAGTTACCCAAAATGCTCCTCAGACATTCCTCAATATGACCTCCTGCTTTTGCAATTAGTGCATTGTAGCCTGGATTTTGAGACAGCAGGCTCGGGTTTAAGACCCATCTCTACCTTATACCAGCAGTGTGGTAATCACATGGTCACACAAATCAATATGTAATTAATAACTGATGGTGCTAGGAAGGAACAGTTTAGGGAGCTAGGGCATCATCCAGGAACAATGTTCAGTAGAGTTTGGTGGGGGCAGCAACTCCAATGATGGGGTGTTTGAGCTGACACAGAGTCAAGTAACCAGGGGGTTGAGGATGAATATTTATAGGTCTGGCTAAGTCTGTTTCCATGAATAGATGAGACATGCTTGGAAGCAATGGTTTGAAGATAAGGAATCACAAAATGCTTAAAAACATGTTCTCTTAAGCAAAGTCAATATATACATTTTTTTATATTGTTATTTTGCTTGGCTCAAGTTGCATTATCAATTCCAAATTATTGATATTTGAATCAATGGTCTTTTATTTATTAATTCAGCCATTTTATATTGAACTCCTGATTACCTACCATATGTCAGCCACAGGACCAACTGTGTACAACTTGCAGAGATGAATGGGACATTCTTGTTGCTCTGTAGAAGCTAATAGCGGTTACATCACTATTTCCCAAAACATCAATTAGTTGAGCGCCCCCTGTACACTATTTAGAAAATAACAGTAAAAATAATTATAATGAAAAGGAAATGAGGCATAACTACCTTCCTAACTCTAAGAGCTATGTTGCCTGTAGCAGACTCCCAGCCCTAGGCATGCTCTCCCTTTATTCAAAATGAGATCTGGTATCTCCACAGGAGAGGAGTTAAAGACCTGCAGGTACCAAATGGAGGCTGTTGTCTTGTTGTGATCATGTTTGGAGGGTGATTCTTCTGAATGATGAGCTGACACCCTCTGGAACAATTGCTTTAGAGTTGAAATTTTAACTGGTACATTCCCAATATTACACTATCTATGCAGAAGTCTTTGCAAATAAATTGTGGTGGGACTTACATAGTTGTTGGATAGACCAGTGTTTCTAGAGTGGAACGTTTATGGAAGAGGGAAGCAACAGAAAAGGATGGAGAGCCAGGTTTAGGGCATGTTCAGATTTGGGTTGTATAGAGAGGAAATGGGCTTTGGCTGGTGGAGGACTGGGGAGGATGGAGAGGGGAATTCACTGTTGTTTTTCAGCAGGCAAATGACGAAGTCAAAAGGAAAACTAATATTCTTTCCAATTTGGTTCCGTGTTCCTGTCTTGGAGTAAATGAAGTCCAGCTCTTGTTCCTGCACACCACGAAGGCTGCATACATAGTATATCTCCCAGGATGTTTTGGATGCAAGCAGTAGAAGCCAACTCTGGCTAACTTGATAGAATGGAATTATTGGAAGTATATGTGGTAGCTCACAGAGTGGGAGGGCACGCTGAAGAACAGACAGGAACCAGGGAAGCTTCAGGGGTCTGGGAAGCAGGAACTGATATAATGTCTTTCTAGGGTGTCTCTACCAGGGCAGAGTATCTCCAGCTATGTTCTGCTCTCCTGTTCACACTGCTGGAAGAGAGCTCTGAGTGGCTTGCCTCCAGGCCAGGAAGGCCTGGGTCCCTTGATTGACAGGGATACCAAGGCCCTAGGGGAAGACAGTCCATTCTTACCGGAAAATCAAAATACTGTCACCAGAATAGGCACTATCAACCAATGTCCACCTTCATTAAGTGGCCAACTTCAGCCAACCCAACAGCCAATCCAGTTCACTGTGCTGCAGCCTCTCAGACCTGGGCAAGAGAGATGCCAGCCTGGAGCCCCTACTGTAGAATACCCTGTTTAGCTGAACCTCCAAAATGCAAAGGCTTTGTTTGTTTGTTTGTTTGCTTGGGTATTGTAAGGAAGCACTTTGAGTGATTGGTACCCATTTGAATAAATGGGCTGTATGGGCAAGGACCGGGAGAGCTAGGTGGGGCTTACTGGGCTTGAGACTAAAAGGTTGGGGTACGGAGATAGTCAGAGGCCCTGCCTGGGGACATAATCAGAGACCCTGTCTGGGGACCTGTGGAGAACATAGTGCTTTTGTATAAGGTTGGCTGCCCTGAGTCACCCAGACCAGGTCCTGCAGGTGACTGTGCTTCTTCTACCCCTCTGCTCAGCTCATACAGTGTGGGAAGGAGTAATCCTGAGTTGCACACCCTGTTCCATGGGGGAGCTCGTGCAGCTTCCAAGTCTGTTTCCTGCCCAGTTTCTGCCCTGCCATGTCCCAGCAAATCCTTGCTATGACTCAGGCCACAGGTGGCCAGTGAGGGGACAGCATGGCTCCTTTAGCCTCCTGTTCAAGAGAGTGGGCCTCGGGGAACAGGCTTTGAGACCCTGGGTATATCTTGATTGTAACTTTTAAATGTTTCTATGTGAGATATGTGGGGCTCTATTTGTACTCTTGTTCTGGGTTCTGCAAATATTTTGCTGAGACATCTGACAACACAACGCTTTGGGTAGAATTTTATGCAATGTTGCAAAACTCTCATCTCTCATGGGAGCAACCATTCAGCTTTGCCCTCTGTATTGGTAGCATGATAAAGCTCACTAAGACACAGGTGGCAATAAGACAGGATTTTTGGAGGAAACGTGCTGGAGTGGATTTTTGCTGACATAGTTTTGTCAGGCCCTGAGATCTTAGAACAAAAGACATAAAGCTTTCATGTTACACATGCGTGCGCGCGCGCGCACACACACACACACACACACACACTTACACACACATAGGAAGACTAGACCAGAACAGAAAGAACAAACAATGTGTTAGGGTAAAAGGGGCTAATGCATTTTGAAACAGGCCCTGCCGAAAAGATTACTTGCCTTTGAAAGCTGAAAGCATGATTTGAATCTTTTGTTTTTCTTTTTCTATCTTTCTAAGCACACATAAGCTACTCATATTCTAAAATCCTGGGTCAAATCAGAAATGCATTAAAAAAAAAAAGCCACCAAAGGAAAACTGCCTCAAATAGCAAATAAGAGCAAATGTCTGATCTCCCAATTACTTTGGCAAGTTCCAGTGGGGCCATCGACTCCACACTGCTCTGAACTTGTTTGAGAATCGATACATAAGAGGTGGGCTTTGCATTTTCCTGTCAGTGCACATCTCTGTTGCAAATGCGCTAGTGACTGATCTCAAAGGAGGCGGGGAGGAGCTTTAAACCCTCTCATTCCTGCTTCTCAGCATGGTGTGGGGGTTGGTTGTGTCTTCACTCAGTGATGATGGGACATCACTTTTCTAGGCCCGAGAACAATCTGTTCATTTTATGGTTATATTTTCGGTCCTTTAATCATCAGGAAAAACCCTTAGTTGCATAAGGGAGCGGAGCTGTGGTCCATTTGCGCTGGAGTTGCTTCCCTCTGGGCGTTTCCATGCTGGAGGACAATAAAACTGCCAGGTTCTTTGGGTAAATGTAGGGAATTGCTAGGCAGGAGTTTCAAGGCCCTTTTCCTATAACTCCTTTCTGGTTGGTTGATATGTAACGGGAAAGCAGGTTGCAGATCACTTTCTGCTATCTGTACACACGTGTCTTAGCACTCAGGCACAGAAACAGTCGAGAACCTGTGTCCAAAAACTCAGCCAAGTCTTTGCTTTCTGTCTTTGTATCTTCTGGACAAAAACCTTGCCTTAGTTTCCCCCCTGGGCTGAAGAAACAACCACTTTGCTCAGCTTAAATGCCACTTGCTCTGAATCACCTTCCTTGATTACGCTATCTCAAGTAGTGCCCTTTCCCTAACCTGGTTACTGGGTGACTGTCACGCTGCCCAGTTTTCTTTCCTCTGTATCACAAATCGCTATCTAATTATTTATTTGCCCACTTTCCACCCCTCCCTGCACACATAGAATGTAAGAGCCGCAAGCACAGGGACCTTGTCTGTCTTGCCCACTGTTGTATCAGCACAGCCTGGTACAGTGCTCGGCTCATGGTAGGCACCTAGGAAACGTTTGTTGAATGAATGAATGAACTCTTTCATATTCTTTCCCTTTGCTGGTTTTACTGTTTGGGTATGACATACAGTTTGATATTTTCCCCATCCTTTGGGAAAAGACTTGAGAGCTGTTTCAGCTGCACCTCTGGGGAAACTGAAGCTTCTGAGTTTTTTTGTGATGTTTCCCACAATTTGAGGAGTAGGGCCGTCAATTTCCAAGCAGCCCCTCCCCTAAGTCATGAAGCCCACAAACCCCAAATCACTCGACTGTGTTTATGCCCCTGCTAGACTATGAGGTCCTTTGGAGGAGGTACTCGGGCAGTGCCTGACACAGTGTCTGGTGCCTACTGTGTGCTCGCAAACATTTGCTAGATAATGTTTGCGTCTTCCACCCTTCTGCCCATGGCTCCCCCATACTCCTCCCTGGGTTTGTCCCATTGTGTTTCTAGACTCTTTTGGTTGACAGAATCCAACTCAAGCTTGCTAAGGAATAAAGAAGAGGGGGAGGGAGGAATTAGTTCAAAACCTTAAAGTTTTGGAGCAACCACAGCAGAACCAGGACTCCAGTGATGTCATCAGGTCTTTGGCCTCACTGCAGTCTTTCTGTCAGTTTCCCTTTAAGACAGACCCCTCCCACCACCATCTGGGGGCCCCAGCATCATCCTCACAGCCAAAAATACCACTAGAAACAGGAATTTTTATTCCTAAGTGTTCCAGGAAAGTTGCCTAGGATTGGCCTAACTCATGACATGCTGCTCATTTCTGGACCAATTAGCCCTTTCCAGGGGCCAGAAGGTTCTGACTGGCCAAGCCTGGATCTCATATTCACTCCTGCAGTTGGGGAGTGGATGGGACCCTACCTTAACCACTGGCAAGAAAGTGAGGATGGGGTGCTGGTGTTCCTAAAAGAAGAAGGTACAATTTCCAAAGATGTGAATGTAGGGGACAAAACAACTGCAGAGACTTCTGGTCTATCAGCCTTCCTCCACATCGAGCCCTGTCTTAGAGACAAAGGGGTCCCTATCTGGTCCAATCAATTTGTCCGATGCACTTTTGGAAGAAGCAACCCCTGCATGTATAAGTGAGTTTAAATGCTACTGTTGCTTGCTAGAGATAGTGGCCTCATCTGTGTTTCCAACCTTGTGGGGTCCAAGCACCAACCAGGAAATGTCCCTGAGAAGTTGTCTCAAAACCAGCTGGGGCACTTTTTAAAATACAGATTCCCAAACTGCACCCCAGAAGAGTTTAAGAAGGTTTATAATGGGGTCAGGGATGTGCATTTAAAAAAATCTCATCAGAGGAGTCTGATGATGCAGCCTGCTAGATGCTGCTAACATGCAGCCTGGCTAGAAAACCATTGGCCTAATGTATTGATGATGCTCACATTGGATTTTAGGGGCAGACTAGGGTGGGAGGGTGGTATCAGGGCTGGCTGGTGTATGAGAAAAGTGGGAGCTTCAAGAACTTCCACTGCCCTTCCAATCCTGTTACAAGTGCAGCTGTCTTTTCCTCACCACAGAGAGCAAGACTTACTCTGACCTCATTCTTCAAGTTTTTGTGTCTGACCAGAAACAGGGAAGTGGGACGTTACTGAGTTCTCAGCCAAGGTCTTCAGCTAATTGTCCACTAATGTTTTTCACTATTGACTTGGGGGCTAATTTCAGTAGCGAGGGCAGGATGGAGCCTCATAAGTGGCTCTGTAGCTGCATTACATCGTGCACCTTCCTCAGTCAAATGTGGGGAGGTGCTGCTTGTCCCTCAGGCATGTCAGGTGGAATCATCACGCAATGTTGGTAGCAGGGCTCCACATGAAAAGTGCCCATTCTGTAATGATGCCTTCTATACAACCGTGATTATCTAACAGGAGAGGGTGGGTGGAGAGAGGCCTTGGAAGCCGGATTACATGCTTAGTGCCCTGGGATTCAGAAAGCTTTTACTCAAGCTATAAAAGCAAGACCTGTTTACTTCCAAACTGATATAATTACAAATATCAAGTCATCTCTTCTGTACAAATAAACCCAAATGATAGTGATCTGTTATTTGGGGCCAGGTCTGCATTAGTGGGGAGATTTAGCTGGCTTTCTGAAATGCCATAGACCTAATTGCAGCCAAGGGAAACATTGAAAGCCTCATATTTTCAGCCTAGTATTCTCATCTTTTCAAATCTCTCATTTTTATTTCTGAAAAAAATGTTCCTTCAATCTCAAGAAGGGCTGGAGGTGTTTAGGAGGAAGAAAGGAAAAGCCTTTCAGGTTTTGCTGTTGCTGTCTGTGTATTTCTTAGCAACCACAAGACAAGGCCATCCTAGGAGAAAGCTGGGGGCCACATGGGTGTTTCTGTCTCCTGGTGATCTTTGCATGTGATTAAGAAAGGAGGGAGGAAGGAAGAGAGGTGAGAAATTAAAGAGAGGTTGAAGGAATGACATTATTTTTATTTGCTTATTCTGAAACCTGAACAAATACTGTACCATCTTATTTATTGCAGAAACATCCCTCTATTTGTGAGGAATTTCACAAATCCACCAATTCACACAGAAAGGAAAATCATTGCAGTAACCCTAATCAGAAAGATATCAGAAATTCAGTAGTGGTAAAATAAGAGTCTTTGATTTGCAAGGATAATTTGAAGGCAGACAAGCGGTGCAAAGTTAAATAGGAAAGACGTTAAGATTTAACGATGAGGATTTAAGTGATGCCTTCTTTCCCATCCCATTTTAAAAAGTCATTTCTATAGCTCTTTGGCCACTATTATTAATGATAGACATAACGTTTGACATTAAACATCTTAAATAACTAACTCACCATATATATGTGCTTTTTCAAAAGGTGACATTTTTGTACACATATCATCTACTTTCAAGGTTGTGGGCTGCACAGATTATTTTAAGGCATTTGGCTAAGAGTACCAAAATGTTACTGAAGTGTGTTTGATTCACCTAAACCATAAAAGCAGCCACAGCCCGTACCTTCTCTGACTGTGACAGATCCCAGAGGGAGGTATTATCATTCCATTGCACGGTAGAGAATGGAAGGACAGAGAGGTTAAGCAAGCTGCCCAAGTGGTTGAGGTAGAATCCAAACCTGGGCCTCCCTGAGTGCAGCCTGCAGGTAGTTTGTTTCCTGGGCTGACTGTCACAGGCATAAAGCTCAGCAGTAAGAGAAACGTAAGCTTTTTTTTCCTCCCAGAGCTTAATTGAAGACCACACTTACAATTGTACAGTAAAGGAAGGGGTCCAGTGCAAGACAGTTGTAGAAAAGGGACCCAGGACACAGAGTTTAACTGCAGAAGTCACTCTTGTGTGTACTAGATGAACCCAAACTGGGATTCAAGGTCTGTTTTCAAAACTAGTAGGTCATGATCCCCTGATGTCTTTGCTTCTTTCACCATGCATTAGAGTTTGGAGGGATTGTTGACAGAAGGAGCAGGGAGGAGTTCTGGGGACAGGCACACCAGATGCCTTGTGAGCTTCTCCTGATCTCACGGATTCCAGGAGAGCAAAGCGGCACCACTATCAGAAGCTAACAGAGCTCTTCCCATGAAAGATTTTGTAAGATTCCACAAACATTGTTTGAGGGACATGGGACAAGATGCTCCTCAGCATGTGGGGGAATACTCTCCTGTTTCTTCATGGAACTTGGCATCATGAGGACTGGCAGCCCTGGGAACATGGGAGCAGCATCCTCACTGGGATGTTGGTGTGTCCCCAGCAGGTACCTCCTGGTGGTGAACTTCCCCGAAAGCCCTGGTGGGAGGACATGGAGAGCTTGGCACAGAGCACATGTCGAGCAGCCTTTGAGGCATCTCAGAAATACTCATGGGGGTAAGGGGATGCTTGGCCAGAGTTGATGCTTCTGCCTGGGCAGGTGGGAACAACCCACGAGGCAAACTTGAGCTGCGAGAATTCCGTGCCCCTTAACTCTAAGGCTTGAGGAGCCTTGGGATCTACTTGAGTTTTTATTTTATCTCATCAGTCACATTTGTAGTATCTGGGGAAAACTTGGCTCTTTGGGACTTTAGAGGAATCTGAAATGTCCCTTTGTTTAGGATAGGTGTTAAGAACATAACAGTTTCTGGTGGGACTATCTGGATTGGAATACCATCCTGAGTTCTACCTTTGCTGCTTTAAGGACGTAGTTTTCTCTCTTGATGCCTTTATAGCCTCACCTGTGAAATGAGGATGTTGCTGGTGCTGCTGCTTGTGTTTTTGAATAGAGCCCAGTATGGTGAGTGCTTAGTTGATGTTAACTTGCACTATTGTAAATCAAATGTCATTTAGTGTTCTTAGATTTGTGTTTTTGCTTCTCCAGTTTGCTCAGACTTTATCACCTTGGACCAGGTGGACTTAGTTCTGAGTCAAGAGCAAGCAGGTGCCAGGTGTGGTGCTAGTCCATCTGTTTGTTCTGGGAGGTTCTGGGGAAGATGAAATGCCCTCCATCGGATTTCACCACCTACCAACTGGGGGGCCATGGGCAAGACCTCTCCAACACTGTGTGCCTCCACTTAATTGCCTGTAAAGTGGGTAAATAGTACATATCTCTCCTAGGGTTTTTATAAAGATCGAACGTGGGAAGATGTGTGTGAAACATTTCACAATGATAGTTACAATATCTTCCCACTGGTGAGAGGCCTGGCAGGGAAAGCATATGCATGCCCAAGTCAGACTGACCCAGGTTTGAGTCCCGGAGACAGTACCTGTTGGCTGTATGACCTATGGCGAGTTGCTTAACCTTTCTGGACTTCTGTTTTTCTCTCCTTTAAACTGGAACAATGACACTTTCCTCCCAGGACATATGAGGGTGAAATGAGATAATATGTGTTTAGTGCCTGGTGCTCATGGACACCTAGAAATGCTTTCTCCTCACCTCCTAACACAGAGACCCACTTGTCCTTTCTGAATTTACTGCCACTAGGAAAAAGTTGCAGATTCTAGAGGCCATTTTCTCACTGGGTGGCCCCCACCGATGGGAGCCTTTCTTAATCAAGGCTGGTTTTGAATCTACTCTGGTCACTCTTTCCCCAGTCATGGCAGAAGGGGTTAAAATGTAGTGGGTGATGGCAGGCTGAGACAATGGGGAGGGTGTGGAGATGCCCACCCAAGACTTCTGTGATCCACTCTGTGATTGAGTGCAGCAGGGACAGAGGAGAGACAGAGAGGGATTATTAATATTTATTTTGCTTTTTGAAATCTGAGAACCCAAGACAGTGGGTTCACAGAGACAGAGGAGCAGGAAAGATTAACCCCGTAGAGCTGAGGAATTAAGCAGTGGCTGCAGGCTTTAGTGCAGCAGGATTAAATGCATGTGGGAGCTACGTGGAGTCAGGAGCTAAAGACATTCAAATTCGTATTTTATTTTACTTTATTTTAATCTTTCTCTCTGTCTTGGTGAACATTCTGGAAACAGAACAAACCACTTCTCCTGGCCCAATCCCAGCCCTCATCCCGCTGTTCACTCCTAACATTTGCAGGGCCCAGGACAATAGAACAAATGAAGACCTGCATGCTGTATGGCTAAATATTAAAGAGTTATCAATTTAGCTCACAACTGTTAAGTGAAATGTGATCTATCCTTCTACCTTGCAAATGCACCTACATATTGACCTGGAGAGTCAGGTTCAAACCTACGGTTCTGGACACTGTGACAGTCTGCTGGCCATAGCTATGGGGAACACCGGCTCTTGCTCTCAGCCCTAGCCCCTTCTTCTCAGCCCTGGCTCTGCACTACCCCACGAGGAGTCCCCCACGCATGTGGACATCCTGACCTGCTTGCATGCCCAAGCTATGTCTATATCCTCTGCAAACCATCACCCCTGCCCTTGGGCTGAGGGGGCAGAGGACACATCAGGAAAACAGTGGGACCCTATCCTGGGGATGGACCTGGGGAAAAGCCTGTCCCAGCCTTGGGAGGATGTTTGGGGGTCATTTGGCAGAAATTCTGGTGTCCCATGTACTTAGAGGTCTGGACAGCTGGGAGGAAGGGGTGGGAGTAGTAGGGGGAAAGGACACAGGTGGGCTGTCCACAGCCCTAGACAGGGGACCCACTACCCCAAGTCTAAGGGCAGAACCAGTCTCAAGTGTATCTTGAGAGCATTAGCGAGGTGTTCGAAAGAACTCGAATTGCATCCACTTTCATAGCAGTGGGCAGAGATGTGGGGACTTGGGCTCTAAGCCTGCCTCTGCCTCTGTCACTGACTCGCTTGGGGCATAGGGACCAACCTCTTCTCCACAGTCTCAATTTTCTCATCAGTGAAATGAAGGCGTGGGACTAGGTCATCTGTAAAGTGCTTTCCTACCCTCTGAAATGAAATGTGTTTGCTTTTGTTTGTGTTGACTCATGTTAAACTTTGATTTTGTGCAAAAGTTAGGGGAGGAAGTCATTTTAGTCATTTATTTCTCATTTGAGAACAGTTTCCTAGGTCATCAAAGGAAAAAAAGTTGGGGTAGGAGGACACCAGGAATGAGATATTTGGCTCATATTGCTAATTATTTATATTAAGTGGTATATAATGGGGAATTTGAATATAAATACTTTATCTTTTTAATCTAACATTTACCCATGTGAATAATAAAAAATCCTCCAATGCAATCAGAGTTCATTTAAATGTTAATTTTAATTTTTATTTACCACTTGGTCTTGACACTGAAATATATATAAGTTAAAGCAACTGCAGCTGAGCTTCCTTCTGCCGCCCCTGGCAGAACTCACTCTGGCTCTAATGGTGGTTTCCTGTGATTTATTCTTCCTGTGGATCACCTCTGTTGCAGGAGAGGAGAAAATGAATTTCTTCAGAAGGTGTATTAATCTACCTCTGCACACATCAAGGTACAAAAAAATAAAACACCAGAAGCACACTGGTTGAAAATTTAGAGGCAGCACAGATAAGAGTTGGGTATTGAAGAGGAAGATGGTAGAAAAATTCAGTACTTTAAAATAAACTGATTTGGGCAGACCTTTAAAAAAATAACGAAAGTTTTTGGACGTGGACATGCTCAGAACAAAAATGCGAAATTTCTTAACAAATGGTTGTTTTGCCCTTTCCTGGCCAGCCGTCCTGTTCAGAAGGAACCTAGACCTTCGACTGGTCTGCACCAGGCAGTGGCAGCCTTGGCGCGAGTGCCATTTGGACTGAATGGTTCTTTGCTGTGCAGCTGTAGGATGTTTAGCAGTGTCCCTGGCCTCCTCCCACTAGACGTCAGTGGCATCCTGTGATGGGTTGAATAGAGGCTATCCCCCATTCATATGTTCAAGTCCTAAACCTCTAGTACTTCAGAATGTTAACTTGCAGATGTAAATAGTCAAGAGGAGGTCATTAGGGTGGGCTCTACCAAAGGGGCACATTTGGACACAGAGATTAAACAAACATGCGGGGAGAACATTGCATGAAGATGAAGGCAGAGATCAGGCTGATGCATCCACAAGTCAAGGAGCACCAAAGTTTGCCAGAAACCACCAAAAGCTGGGAAGAGACAGGGAGCGGAGTCTCTGTGATAGCCCTTGGAAGGAGCCAAACCTGCCAACATCTTGATCTCAGAGTTCTGGCTTCCCGAACTGTAAAACAATACATTTCTATTGTTTTTCTTTTTTTTTTATTTTATTTTTATTTCGGCATATTATGGGGGTACAGATTTTAAGGTTTCAATAAATGCTCTTCCCCCCCTCCCCCCACAAGTCTGAGTCTCCAGCATGACCATCCCTCAGATGGTGCGCATATCAGCTGCCCAGGTTGTGGTAGTTTGTTAGAATAGCCCTAGAAAACTAGTTCATACCTCTAGTTGTGGCAACCCGAAATGCCTCCAGGTAATGTCCCCAAGGGTGCAAAATCACTGCTGCTTGAGAACCACTGGTGTATGTGTTATCTACGGCTGCTTTCACCAGACCACAGCAGAGTTCTGTAGATGTGACGGAGCCTGTGTGGCCAGCAAAGCCTAAAATATTTACTGTCTGACCCTTTATGGAGAAAGTTTGCAGACACCTGCTCCAAAACTCTCCTTCGGTGCCCTGTGAGTTTGCTGCCCTGAGGCACACAGGGCTCCATCTGGGACCTGCAGAACTGGTCCATGAGAGGCCAAGGATGGAACTAATGGTGCAAGGTGAGGATGCTGATCTGCAGAGGATGCGTCGCTTGCCCTGGGATGCACGGCTAGCCAGCAACCCAGATATTAATACATCCAGAGCCCCTGACTTCAGGGTGTCTGTTCTTAGCCCGTATTTTATTTTCTGACTGCTCTTGAGTACTCTTGCCTGGCATGGGTCTCTTTTGACCCGTTACTTCCTTGGACCACTTTGTGACTACTGAGAAGGTCTTCAGTTTCTCAAAGCTCAGCCTTTTATTATAATACATGGGGCTTTAGGCTGTTCCCCATGTGGACTTGGTTCTTGGCAGTTCCTTGGTCCCAGGTGTTCATTCCACTATTGGTTCACTGCTGTTACTATTCATAGAGTGCCAACATGCTGGCAGTGGGAATCTTAGTTCCTAAAAATGTCTTCTGCAAGAAGCACCTATGAGGGGCTGTCCTCACTGTGAGTTGTGAATGTGGTTTTATAGACTATGACTTTGGGATGGCGAAGAAGACACAGGTGGGATGGGTGCTGCTGGAAGACTCACACATAACTCAAAAGATCTTTCTTCAGCACCATTTCCTATTCCTTCTCTGGCCCTCAACACCCTGATCACAACAGCAACAGCCATTGAAAACTGTCATCATTCAAGTTGCTTTTTCAGACCTAGGAGATCAACTCCGTATTGTTTCCTTTAGCCTCAGAAGCCACACTGAAAACTTTGAAAAGAAAAACAAAACACAAAGGAATGGTGTAAACAATTGTTATGGGTAAAATTGTGTCATATCAAAAGATATGTTGAAATCCTAAACCCTGGTTCCTGTGAATGTGATTTTGTTTAGAAATGTGATCTTTGCAGATGAGAATCAAAGTTAATCTGAGGTCACGGGGGACCCTAATCCAGTGTTGCTGGTGTTCTTCTAAGAAGAGATACCAAGACAGACACACGTGGGGAGGCCATGCGAAGATGGAGGTAGAGGTCAAGTGACGCAGCCATACACCAAGGGTTGCTGACTGTCAGCAGCAACCAGGAGACAGAAAAGAAACTTATGCTCCCTCTGAGCCCCCATGAAGGAACCAACCTGCTGACAGTTTAATTTGGACTTCCAGCCTCCAGGACTATGAGAGAAGATATTTCTGTTGTTTTAAGCCACTCAGTTTTTGGTAATTTGTTTGGGCAATCTGAGAAAACTATTTAAGAATCATTATAGAGAATATGTATTTTTGAATCTTATACTGTTCAGTATGACTTAACAATAGTCAAGTGACATGCTGCTGGCACTTACTAGCTGTTACATCCTCTTGCAGCTCCCTACAGTTTTTCTTACTAGCAGTCACTACAACTTGTAATTCTACATATGTCTGTGAAATTCTTGGATTATCTCTTCCTGCTAGATCTGAGCTCTATGCATGGCACTCAGCACTGGTAACAATGATATTTAATAAGTATTTGTTGAAAGACTGTGGGCAAGTAATTTATCACTTCTCAGCCTCAGTTTCCCTATCTTGAAAATAGAAATATTAATGATATTTTAGGGGAGGAAAAAAACCTTAGTCCATTTGGGCAGCTATAACACTATAACATAAACTGGGTAACTTATAAACAGCAGAAATTTATTTCTCACAGTTCTAGAGGTTGGGAAGTCCAGAGTCAAGGCACTGGCAGATTCAGTGTTCAGGGAGGTACAGCTTCCCGCTTCATACATGGGCCTTCACTATGACCTCACATAGTGCAAGGGACACTCTCTGGGGACTCTAATCCCATCCATGCATGATCTTATCACCTCCCAAAGGCCCAACTCCATGACATTATCACATTGGTGATTAGATTTCAACAGATGAATTTTGGGGGACACAAACATTGAGACCATAGCAAAATCCTTTTCCTTCTACTTCTCTAAGTTCTCAGCTGGGGTTTCTTGTAACAGAAGAGAGATACACAAGAGAAAAACAAATATGATTAACATGTGCATCTCATCCCCATAAGAGATACCCAGAGAGTGAGGCACCCAAAGAGGTGGCTGAGAACTCCAGTTGGTACACCACCTTCAACAAAGGGTGATGCATTTGTAGAGAAATGACAAGACAAAGGAAAGTGGTTTTTGGCTTCCAAGGGTGGGAAACAGTGGGAAAGTAAATATTTGGGGGAAACTGTAGAAGTGAAGTTTGTTTGAAGAATCCTCTGGTGCCATCCGTGGGCTGGTAAGTGTCTAGTGTCATCTTTAGCAAAGGAGAATTTATATCCTGCCTTTAGGCAGAAGAGGGGGAGAGAGTGAAAAGAGCTTTTCTTGTATTTGGTGCTGCTTGCTTGTCTTTAGCTCAAAAACGCTTTTTATGTTCACAAGACGTATTTGGGGGTGTCGTGTTCTGTTTTCCTGCAGTACCTACTTCATTCATCAATATGAGGATTAAATGAGATACTGTATGTGCAGCACAACACATCGTGTGTGGTAAACACTGGTGTGAGTGTTTTCTGCATGAATTTTTTCCTGTAAGCTTTCCATGTGGAGATTTGGGCATCACATATCTGCTCTGAATTCCAGCCCAGCTCATAGCCAGCTTGTGTAACTTGTTTTGACAACCCCAGGTAATGATTTGTCATTAAGAGCTACAGTTGAAGTTTGATCTCCCCAGGGAAGTTTTCATGGTTTCTAAGACCTCATCACTAAACAGCCCCGAAGATACAGAAAGAACCTTACTTGAAATTGCCATTAAGGCCATACTTGTCACCTTGGGAAAAGCTAATGGACAGAAACATATTGATGTGTTAACAGTTTGAGACCTTTCCCCTAAGAAAACCTTTTAGCTAGCGAGGGTTCATTCACCTTAATTAAAAATTATCCAATGGATACATCTCTTTCCATCACTCTGTGGGCACACATGGAGTTGGTTTTTTTTTTTTAAGGGAATTAAATTTAAAGCTTCATCCTTCTTCAAATAAATCCTTTGTTTGCCTTATTAAGCAGAAAAGCCTGCTGGCTATTAGATGTCAATTAAATGTAGGTGTTAATTAAAATGGCCATGTCCAAACACTCGTAGGGATTAACTAGCCACTTGGGGCCCCATTGTTGAAGTTGGCCTTGAATTGCGGTACATTATCCATTCTATGACCACTTGGCACCACCTTGGGACACCAGAGAGTGGACTTAAGAGTTTGTTTGCTATATACATTTTCAACAGCTCTTTTTCCCAAATGATGAGCCACATACCCAGGATGATTTAAATCAGGAATGTGGCCTGTCCGTCAAACCCTGTCCTCTGCCTGTTTTGTTATGGCCTGTGAGCTAAGAATGATTTCACATTTTCAAATGGTTGAAAGTAACTAAAAGAATAATTATATTTCAAGGCACATGAAAATTATATAAAATTGAATTTCAAGTGTTTGTGAATAAAATTTTATGAGTACGCAGCCACAACCATTTATTTACTTATCGTCTAAGGTCTATGGCTGACCCCTGATTTAAGTGATCACTGTGACATTAACACTGAACTTGAGGACACACGCACACTTGTGTGTGTACTCTGTCTCTTCTGGCTCCCCTCTGATAGGGCTGTCTGGCCACCAAACATTCCACACCGTGTTTGTCCCTGAGTGGTAAAGCAGTATAATCAATAATGTGAACTCATCTGTCCTCTTCTAAGCGATCTGGCTGTGGTTTGTGAAGAGTGAGTTTTATATATTGAAGGTGCTCCGGGAATCAAATGCTGCCTTCCAGGGGTGTCTTCACTCCCATCTCTATTGCATGTCCTCTTCTTAAAGGAGACCAGCGTTTTCCCCCATGCTCTGACAAGACAGTCCAGACAAGGGGAGCTAGACTGCAAGATTTGGGGAAATGAGAGTTGGCACCCCTCCTTGCTGTCTTAGAGAAGGGTCATATCAGGGGTAGATTCCTGAAACTGCCTTCTTAAATGACCATCTGGAGACAAAGTCAGCCCTTGTTTGCATCCTGTGGGGAGAGTGGAAGGCGTATTCTGGGCATGTGACCAAGGAGGTACTGCCCAGAGATGATAACAAAATTATACCTAGTGCCACAGTGTCTGGATCTCAGGGCCAACTTGGAGCAGCCTGGAGCAGCAGTTGGGGTATATTTTTGCCAAGCCCCCATCCATGCCAAACTCGTCATCCTGAGCATTCTGCTTCTCTTTTTTGTGCTTCCTTGGCTGACCTGAGGTTTTCCTGCCATCTCTATAGACATCAAAGTTCCAGGCTGTCCCCAGGGCACTGACCTCACCCATCCATGCTTCCTGCTGATCCTAGCCATCTAGAACATCTGTGTCATATTCTTGATTCTTCTGTACATGTAGCATTTCCTCATAGGTTATCAATTTGGCATGACCATGTGTCTATAAACAACATTGATGAATGTGATACAGATACATAACAGTATTAAATAAATGTGGAAAAAAATATACTTTAAAAATTAAGTGAGTGTGTTCTGGAATCAGCTACCTAGAATCAAATTCTGCCTCTGTTACCTGCCAACTTTGTGCCTTTGGGTGAACTTAGTGAGGGCTAAGCTAAGGTGAGCTTAGCCTCTCTGAACCTCAGTTGTCTCATCTGAAGAGTGGAGTGATGAATGACATCTGCTACAATGGCACTGGAGAGTAAGGGGTTTAAGTGCCCAGCACCGTGCCTGGCTCAGAGTAAGTGGTCTATAAATAGGGCTCGATAATAAAGCATCTCTATTGGGCTTTCAAGTAGCAAAGAGTTTATCCATCACTATGCCCTGGAGTGTCTGGCATCAGAGAAACTTAGACCTGGGAATGTTATGGGAGCCAATATGTCTAAACATGCACATATTGGTCATTAATTTCAAAGACCTTCTCCTGAGCCCAGTGTGATTGGAAATGGCAGCTTTATATTAGACTCATATCTCATCACAGCATCACTGCAGGCTGATGTTGGCCCAGATGTTGTTTTCACCATTGTCCCTCCCTTTCCTTTGTTCTCGTGAAATCAATCAATCCTCCCACACTTTCTTTCATTTAACAAATATTGACAAATCACTTACTGTGTGTTAGGCATTGTCCTACGATCCGTGAGCAAAACAAACATGGTCTGTTCTGTGGTCCAGTTGGAAGCAGACAGACATTAATCAAATAATCACACATAGATTTACATTTTTAAAGACCCATCTGGCTGCAGTGAGGAGAATAACAGAAGCAGAGAGGCGCAGAGGAGGAGACCATAGCCCTTCTAGGGGGAGATGGTGGTGGGCTGGACAGGGGTAGTGTGGATGGAGGGAGAGAAGTGGGAATGTCGAGGGGTGATCAGAAGCTAAACTCAGGAAGACCAGATAAGGGATTAGATGTGGAAGGGATGGTTGGGGTGACCCCAGTGTTCTGGATTGTTCCTTCCCCTCATGAGGAAGGAACTCTGGAAGAAGTCTAGATTGTGGGAAGAAGATCATGAGTGCAGTTTGGACACTCAGGTGGGGTGCCAATCAGGCTTTGAATATATGGGTCTCAGAGGAGTTCTCCCTGCTATTTGACATGTACAACCTGACCCTGTACAATGGAAAAATGTATCCCTAAACCTTCTGGCCCAGGGATGTATGCACACATGGGTTATAGGCATCCTTCAAATACTGTACACATCATGAAAAAAATCATTAATCGCCTGCTCTTTGATATCCTATGATGAGGGGGTTGACTGCTGAAACAAATTCAAGGGCATGCAGTTTGTTCCAATATAATAGTATTAGACTATTTACTTTGAGCCCCTACTTTTTTCCCAGTTGGTCATCTTACATCAATAGCGTAGTCATTTTAAAAATGTACATGGGTGTACATGTATGTGTTCATTCATGTATGTATACATGTATATATGTATATGTGTGTACATTAGATCCCTACAAGAAAAAAGAGGTTTCTTGGAACCTTTGAGGTGGCTTCCAAATCTCCAAGGTGATCCCTGTGTTCTTTCATTCAAAGATTCCCCATACTCTGACTGCACTATTTACTCCCCCACACAAATAGTCACACTAAATACCCTTGAGTTTGCTGTCTTAGAATAAATCCATTCATTTCTGAAAGCCACGGTGGTTTATATAAGCTAAGTCATTTTGTACTCACTGTAATTAGGTAATTCTTAGCAAATTGGACTGTGATTATTTTTTCTAGTGTAATTTTTGGTCAGTTGTGTTGAGGCATAATTTACATGCAATAAATTAATCAATTTTCAGTATACAGTTCAATGAGTTTGGACAAATGTGTTAAGTCTCGTAACTACCACCGCCACCACTGCCACCACCACCACCAGCAGCAGGACCACCACCATGATATAGAACACTTTTATTCCAAGAGTTCTCTCATGGCCCTTGACAATGAATACCATCTCACCAGCCCCTGACCACTGGACACCCTTGACCTGCCTTATATAACTATAGCTTTGCCTGTTCCAAAATTTTATACCAATGAAATCACTCAGCATGTACACCTTTATGTCTAGCTTCTTTCACTCAGCATATTGCTTTTGAGAGACATTCACATTGTTGCATGTGTCAGTAGCTCCTTCCTTTTCTTTGTTAAGTAATATTCCACTGTATGGCTGTCTCACAATTTACAGCTGATGGACATTTAGGCTGTTTTCAGTTTTAGGCAATTATGAACAAAGTTGCTGTAAACACTCACAGGCAAGTCTTTATGAGGACATGTGCTTTCATTTCTCTTCCATAAACACCTCGGGGTGGAATTACTGGGTCATATGGTGAGTGTATGTGTGACTTTGTAAGAAACTGTCAAACTGTTTTCCAGAGCAACTGTAACATTTTGCATTTTCCTCAGCAGTAGATGAGTATTTCAGTTCTTCCACGTCTTTGCCAATACTTTTAAACTATGACCATCCCAAAGGATATTAAGTGATGTCTCACGGTGGTTTTAATTTGCTTTTTCCTAATGATTATTGCTGTTGAGCATCTTACTGGCGGTCAGATTCTTACTTGCCATATTCATATATATACTTTGGTGAGATTTCTGTTCAGATCTCTTGCCAATTTTTATTGGGTTGTTTGACTTCACATAATTGAGTTTTAAGAGTTCTTCATGTATTCTAGATATAAATCCTTTATCAAATATATGTTTTGCAAATATTTTCTCCCAGTCTGTGGCTTGCCTTTTCATTTTCTTATCAGTGTTTTGAAGATAAAAAGGTTTTAATTTAGATGAAGTTAAATTTATTGATTATTTCTTTTGTATTTGATTCTTAATCTAAAGAACTTTAAAGTTTTAAGTTCTAAAGACTTAAATAATCATTGCCTATTTAAGTAGACTTTGCTGAACCCAAAGTATTAAGATTTTCTCCTATGTTTTCTTTTAGATGTTATGTAATTTATGCATTTAGATCTGTGATCCATTTTGAGTTAATTTCTGTACATGGCATGAGGGAAAGGTCTAGGTTCATTGGTTTGTTTACCCTAGCCAATTGTTCTAGGGTACTTTGTCAAAAAGATTATTCTCTCCATTAAATTGTCTTGACATGTTTGTTAAAAATTAATTGACCTTATATGCATGGGTCAATTTATGGACACTGCATTCTGGGTCTTCATGCAAATACTACATGATCTTGATAACTTTAGCTTTATGTTTTGAAATCAAGTATTGTAAAGCTTTCAACTCTGTTTTTCTTTTTAAAAATTGTTATTGTAAGTCCTTTGCATTTCCATTAAATTTTAGAATTAGTTTGTGAACTTCTCTAAAAAAAACTTTCTGGGAATTTGGGAATAATTGACAACTACATCATCATCATCTTGAATCTTCTAATCAGTAAGATTGTATATCTCTCCATCTATTTAGGTTGTTTTAGTTTTTTAAGAAATGTTTTACAGTTTTTGATGTGCAAGTCTTACACTTTAAAGAAAATGTATCAGAATTTGGGTGCTGTCATAAATGTTATTTTTCATATTTGATTTCCAATTTTATTTACTAGCATATAGAAATGCAAATTATTTTTGTATATTGACCTTTTGTATATTGTATCCACTGACCTTGCTAAACTCACTTAGTTATAATAGCTGTTTTGTAGATTCTTTAGAATTTTCTACATAGATTATCACGATAGTCTGCATATGAAACCAGTTTTAAATGTTTATTTCCAACTTGCATATTTGTTTTATATTCTTGCCTTTTTATACTGGCTAGATCTCCAGTGCAACATTGAATAAAGGGAGATAGTGTACACCTTTACCTGGTTCCAGAATTTATAGGGGAAGTATTCAGACTTTTCCACTAAGTATAGTGTTAGCTATAGTTTTTTAGTAGGTGTGTTTGATTAGATTGAGGAAGTTTCCTTCTATTCCTGGTTTTTTGAGTTTTTATCAAGAGTGGCTGTTAAAATTTTCAAAATTTTTAAAATATCTATTGAGATAGTCAGATGGTTTTTCTTTCTCAGTCACTAATATGGTGAATTACACTGATTAATGTTCAAATGTTAAGCCAATCTTACAATTTTGGCATCAATCCCACTTGATTATGATATATTATCCTTTGAATATATTGCTGAAATTAATTTGCTAAAATTTTCTGAAAAGTTTTTCATGTATATTCTGGAGAGGTATTGGTTTGTAGTTTTCTTTTCCTGTAATATATTTGTTTGGTTTTGATATCAGGATAATGCTGGCCTCATAAAATGGGTTGGGAAATATTCCCTCCCTTTTTTTTTTTTTTTGAATATATGATGGTATTACTTCATCATTAGGTGTTGGGTAGAATTCACCAGTGACCATCTGGCCCTGGAGATTTATTTTTGGGAAGGTTTATAACTACTAATTTATTGTTTTCAATAGATACAGAGCTATTTAGTTTATTTCTTCCTGAGTGAGCTTTAGTAGTTAAATTCTTGGTATTAGTAATTTGTGCCCCAATCACAATGGCTAGAGGTTTATTGATTTTATTGATGTTTTTAAAAAAACAGCTGTTGGTTTCATTTATTTTGTGAATTTTTCTCTTTCTGATTTCATTGAGTTCTGATCTTCATTATTTAAAAATTTAAAACAATTTTTACTCATGGCTGTTTTTGTTATTTATTTATTTACTTATTTATTTTTTATTTCAAAATATTAAGGGGGTACAAGTGTTTTTGTTACACAGATGAATTTTATAATGCTGAAGTCAGGGCTTGTTGTGTGCCTGTCACCAGAGTAGTGTACCCGGTAGGTACATTTTTATCCCTCACCTCCTTCTGAACCTTTCCTCTTCTTAGTTTCCAATGTCCTTTATACTTTATGACTGTGTATACCTGATGTTTAGCTCCCACTTATTAGTGAGAACATATGATGTTTGTTTTTCTATTCCTGAGATACTTCGCCTAGGATAATGCTCTCCAGTTCCATCCAAGTTGCTGCAAATGGTATTATTTCATTCCTTTTCATAGCTGAGTAGTGCTCTATGGTATACACCACATTTTCTTTATCCACTCATGTATTGATGGACACTGAGGATGATTCCATGTCTTTGCAATTGTGAATTGTACTGCGATAAATGTTTAAATGCAGGTGTCTTTTTGATAAAATGACTCTTTTCCTTTGGGTAGTCAGAAGTGGAATTTCTAGATTGAATGTATTTAATAAGTCTACTTATAGTTCTTTGAGAAATCTCATACTGTTTTCCATAGAGGTTGTACTAATTTACAGTCCCACCAACAGCGTATAATTGTACCTTTTACCTTTATTATTTCTTTTGTTCTTCTTACTTTGGATATAATTTTTTATCTTTTTCTAGTTTCTTAAGGTGGATGCTAAGGTCTTTGATATTAAACTTTTTGTGTTTTCTAATGTAAGAATTGTATACTAAAAATTTACCCATTAGTATCACTTCAGCTATATCTCACAAATTTTGGTATGATGTGTTTTCATTTTTCATTTAGTTCAAGATATCTTCTAATTTTTTTTGTTCTTTCTTCTTCAACATGGATTATTTAGAAGTATGTTATTTAATTTTCAAACATTTAGGAATTTTCTAGACATCTTTCTGTTACTTTGTCATCGATTTTAAAAAATTCTGTTGTAGTCAGATAATATACTTTATATGATTTTAGTTCTTTAAATTTGTCAGAAGTTGTTTTCTGATCCAGAATGTGGTCTATTTTGATAAATGCTTCATATTCACTTTAAAGAATGTATATTTTGCTGTCATTGTGTGGAGTGGTCTATAAATGTTGCGTAGGTCAAGTTCATTGACAGTGTCACACTTCTCTTCTGTACCCTTATGATGTCATCTGTGTACTTGTTTTGTCAATTATCGTTACTATTGTTATTGTCATTATCATTTATAATAAATGATTGTTATTCTTGCTTGTTTCATTTATTGAGAGAAGAGTATTGAGGTCTCAAAGTATAATTGGATTTGTCTATTTCTTCTTTTAGTTATATTATTTATTGTTTTATATACCTTACTATTCTGTTATTAAGTCCATACACATTCAGGTTTTTTCCTTTTGTGCCCTCTTAATCAATTGACTCCTTTATCACTATGAAATGTTCCTCTTTATCCCAGGTAATATTCTTTGCTCTAAAATTAACTTTAAGATTCATATCAACATTCTAGCATTCTTTTGATTAGTGGTTGCATGCTTTGCCTTTTTAAAAAAATAGGCTATTTTGTAGAGCAGTTTAAGGTCCACAGCAAAACCAAGCAGAAGGTACAGAGACTTCCTGTGTATCCCCAACCCCCTACAGGTGCATAGCCTCTTCCTTATTATCAACACCCCCCCTCAAATGAATGCTATATCCTTTTACATCCTTTAACTTTTAATTTTTCAATGTCTTTACATTTAAAATGAGTTTTTTAATAGAATATAGATCTTATTTTATTCAATATGACAATCTATATCTTTTTGTTGAGGGTTAGACCATTTCCATTAATGCAAGTATTAATATGGTTATATTGAAATATACCATCTCTATATTCATTTCTATACTTATCTGACCTTTTTTATTTTATTATATCTTCTTTTCTTAACTTCTTGTGGATTAATTCAGTATATTTTGTGATTCCTTTTTATCTTTACTTTGGCTTATTAGCTATTCATCACTGTCATTTTAAAAAGTAGTATATGACATACTTCTTTAATCAGTGTTCCTTCAAATAATATTATATTGTCAGAATCTCACAACAGTATACATTCATTTCCTTCCTCTTATGCCTTATGCTATTACCATTCATTTTACTCTATATGTGGTCTAAACTCCGTAAAATATGATGGTTATTTATGCTTTAAAAAGCCAATTATCTTTCAAAAAGCTTTCCAAAAGTGAGAAAAATGCCTTCTATACTTACCTTCATATTTACTATTTCTGGTGCTGCTTTATTCCTCCGCATGATAGAAATTTCCATGTAGTCTTATTTAGAAATATTTTCTAAATATTTCTCATTATACTGGTGATATATACTGGTGATAAATTCTCTCAGCATTTGCTTGGCTGAAAAAGATCTTGTACCACCATTACTTTTAAAGATATTTGGTTCACTGTAGAATTTCTTTGGTACTTTAAAGAAATCATTCCATGTCTTCTAGCTTACATAGTTTTCGATTAAAAGTTTGTCGATAATATTATCTTTGGTTCTCTATAAATAATGTGTCTTTTGTTTCTCTGGCTGCTTTTAAGATTATGTTATTATTATTACTGGCCTTCTGTAATTTTGTGACTTGTATGTTTTTCTTCCTGTGTCTTTTGCTTGGGATTTGTTCAGCTACTTAGATTGTGGATTTATAATTTTCATTAAAATTGGAAAAATTTTAGCCATTATTTCTTTAGATATTCCCCCTTCCACACCTCTAGCTTTTATGGGACACCAATTGCATGTATGTTAGGCCACTCAATATTGCCCCACATCTACTGATGCTCTGTCTTTTTTTTTTTTCTGTCCTTTTTTTCTGTGCTTCATTTTGGAAAGTTTCTATTGGTGTGTCTTCAAGTTCACTGTTTTCTCTCTCTCTCATTTATCTGCCATGTCTACTCTGCTGTCATTTCTATCTAGTGTATTTTTTTGTCTCAGATATTATATTTTTCATTTCTAAAAGTTTAATTTAATCTTGTTTTATAGCTTCCATTTCTCTCCAATGTTTTCCTCTTCATTTTGGAGATAAGGTGCATATTTATAACAGCTGTTTAAATGTCCATGTTTGTTAATTCTATCATGTCTCTCATTTCTGGGTCTGTTTAGATTGAGATTTCTTCTGATTGTCGGTTATATTTTCCTACTTATTTTTATTTCTCATAATTTTTAATTGCATGTCTGGCATTGTAAATATGACATTTTCGATCGCTGGATTTCATTGTTGTTCTTTAATTTTTGTTAGGTGTTATCCTGAGGCACAGTTAAATTAATCAAAACCAGCTTGATTCTTTCTAGTTGGCTTTTAGCCTATATTAGGGTGGGTCCAGAGCAACTAGGGCTAATTTGCGTTTATTGCTGTGACAGTACCGGTCCTAGAATTCTGTTCAGTGCCTTGTGCTTCCATACTGGCTGGCAGAAACGTGAATTATTCCTCATTCTGGGTAGGCATAATGGGTGGTTCTGTCTAATCCTCTCTGGTCATTCTTTCTGGTCTTGAGTATTTTCTTCCATAGAAGCATAGATCAATACTCAGCCACAGACTTGAGGAAACCCCCTGCTGAGAGCTCTCTGCCTGTGCAGGTCCCTCCTTTTAGTATTTTGCCATGTAAATCCCAGCCACCTGACCTCTCCAAAACCTCCCCAAACTCCAGACTCTTTCTCAGCTCAGTGAGACCATGAGGCTCTGTTTGGTTCCCCTTCACTTGTACTCTGGTCTGAAAACTCTCTCCAAGCAGTAAGCTGAGGAATTGTGGGGCTCCTTTTGTTTGTTTCTCTTCTTTCAAGGGTGACTCTCCTGTGGTGCTTGTTGTCCAACATCTGAGAACAGTTGTTTCATTTGTGTGCTTGTGTGTACACACATACACACATATGTTTAGTTTTCTAGTCTAAGGTAGGAAGGTATTTTGTCTTGATTACTCTATTATGGCCAGAAGTGGAAGTTCTGTCTATTAACCTTATTTGTATATATATCTACATAGCTACAAGCAAAAGACATAAAATAGTATATCTTACTGTGACATTTTTAAACATCAGAACATTTTGTTAATGTCAGCATTTATTAATGTCAAATTCATAGCTATTTCTTTCTCTATTTCAGTATTTCTTAACTTTTTGGGGTCTTAGGGGTTTGTTAAATCCATGTACTCTCCTTTGAAAAATGCACATGGTTGTATATACCCATAGCATGCAAATTTAGAAGTATACAATAGTACTGGAATCTCTCCCATGGACCTCTGGAATCTAGGTGGAAAGAAACTCCTACTCTAATATATTAAATATATTAGTTTTGTTTGTTAGGTTGGTGATCAGAAAATTTATAATTTTGATTACCTCACAGGGTTATTGAAAAGATCACACTGACAATGTGAAGATGCTTTAAGAGGGCTATAGAAATATACTTTATTTTTAGTGATGATTGTTACTATTGTTATCATTATCATTTATAATAATGGCTCTAAAGTGGTATTTTAAATATTGTGGTTAGTTCTTATTAATTTAGTTTTTCCTTAATGATAAACCTGTACATATATATGTACCTACACACATATACACACATATATGTGACAGTACATATATGGCATATGTTTGAAAAAGGATTTAGGACAGCATAACCCTCTATTTGCACTGAAAATATACTTCTTGACCTTTACTCTCTCCCCTCCACTTTATATCTCCTGGTTGAGTAGTCCAACACACTTATATAATTTTGCATTGATTTACAAGTAAGTGTTGTGTAATGTACTTTGTGAAATTCATTTTTCTGTGCTATTAAAATCAATAAAGATGCAATTTGTGGAAGACTCTTATTCAGATATCTCTCTGAACTAGTTGCATTCTGCTATTCAGTATTAGCTATGCATGTTCTTAGTATAATATTGTGCCTGGGTTTCAGTCTGGTCTTGTGCTGCCATTTCTTCCCCTCTCACCCTCTGTTAGCAAGATAGGAGCCACGATTGTGCCATACACACATCCACCATGCCCTCATCCCATGTGCTGTCTACCTCTGATCCACCTCTGCATTCTCTCCCTCACCTCTTGTCCCTGTTCCTTTACACCAGCCACCACTCACCAAGAAATCTGTCCCATTCCTTTTCAGGTAACTAAATCTCCCCCAACCTTTGGATCCAGTCTGGGACATACCTCCTTTAGAAAAGCTTTAATGCCCCTTGGGCCCATGGCCATCTCTCTTTCCTCACAAGTGCTATACCACAAACTCCTGTGTTGTCTTATTCCATTTTTAATATCATAGTTTAAATCTTACTCATGGAAGAGATTATAAACTCTTCAAGAGTAAAGGCTGGGCTATCTCGTCTTTGCGATCTCCCCAGAGCAGTGTTTGCTTTCTAGGAGACACAAAATACTTAATAAATTAAATTCATTTGAACTAATTCCTTCTATTTCTGCCAGATATGACAGAGAAAGAGATATCTCTTACTTTGCTTCCTGAGACTTTTGAATATCTGCCCAAGGAAAGTAGAGAAACGATTGGGATATCTTTGTAGGGAAGTTCAAACTTACTTTCTACGGGTTCGAGTCTAAGTCTGCTAAATGAATTGACAATAAGCAGTTTTAAAAGAAAAAAGCCATAACAAATTTATTTGATCCTAGTTGTACGTGACACAGGCATCTTCAGATTGAAGATCCAAAGATTAAGGGGAAGTTATTTGATTTTATACTTAGGTTCGATGAAGCAAGGTTCCGTAGTGACCCATGTAGAAATGTGATTGGACAAAAAAGGATGTGCGCTAAGGCTAATGGATTAGAAAACCTAGCAAGGCCTTTCTGTTCATATTTATCTTGTCTTCTCTTTTGTAGCATTTATGACTCCTGGGTATGAGGTGGGTGGATCCCTCTGGAATGAGAGTGTTAATTTCTTTATGGCCAGCTGTAACACAGAAAGGTGAAAGGAGGTTGGGGTAGTGTTTTTAAGCTTTATGGTTGGCTTTCGGGAAAAGGGGTTCTGGTTTCTATGACCTGCCTTGGGGATGCTAGTGTTTATGGCTTTCCTTGAGGGAGAATGAGGGCCAAGGGACAAGACGGAAGGAAGTCAGAGAGAGACTTTGCTTCTGAGGCCTTCACTTTGGGGTATTGTTCTCTGAGCCCCAATATCCTCAAACACTGTTGGTGAGAGTGGAAATTAGGTCAACTGTTTTGGAGGGCAACTCAGCAGGTTCTATTAAGATTATAAATACTCATCTAAGCAATTCCTCACCTGAGTACCTATCCTGGGAAATGCATTCCAGGGGGTCAAAATTTTCAGAACAAGGATTTTCACTGGTGTATTGCTTGTGATTGTAAAACACTAGGGGAAAAAACCTCTAAATGTCCATAAATACATAAATTTTTAAATTAACTACAGAGTATCCATGCAAGAGTCTATTATTCAGTAATTTAAGAGAACTGAGTAGATCTTTATGTACTGATATAGAAAAAGCATCTTTAAAACATACTGTTAAATTTTTTAAAAGTTTAGAAATAATATGACTAGTTTATACCCCTTATAATTTAAAAAACAACCCCACAAAATCTATATATTTCTATGTATCTGTATTTATGGAATCTCTATATTTCCTAGTAGTGGAATTGAATGTCACATGGAAGAGAGAGGTTCTACACAAGTCAGTGAGCACAGTGACAACTGAACTCAGTCAAAATTTATTTCTAAAATCCCTTAGGGAAGAGCTACTCCAGAGCTGGACATTTCATCTTTACTAAGTTGAATGCAACTCTGTTTCCTGCTGTGTTGGAGCAGATTAATGTTTTTCCAAGCAGCAGATGAAGATGGCAGGTTGCATTCAGGGGCCACACTGTTCAAGTGAAAAGAAATATGCTCATACCACAAAAGACCCCCCAAAGCTGAGATCAGTGTTTCTCAACAGGGTGTCTAAGAATTTAGGGCAGGATAGTCCCATGTTGGATGTTTAGCATCCTTACCTCTCTGGCCCTGGATGTGTACCATTACCATTCCCTTCCGTGTACAATGAAATAGTCTTCCAAATATTTCTAAATGCCCCATAGGGGGCAGTACTCCCCCTGGCTGAGAACCACTGGAGTAGGAGATCCACATCTCCCATTTCATTCTCACCCTCATCTAGGCATATGCTCACTGGGTACAATGGCCATCGAGTGGAATCATCTGCTCTCATTATTTAAATAATTTTTCCCCACTCTTTTTTATATTTTTGAGCCTGCATAGTTGAGTTCACATAAGCCTTATGCTCAAAGGGTGTCATTCTGGTATATTAAGTTAACTGTTGCTATATAACAATCCATTCAAAACATAGTGGCATGGAAAAAGAAAACCATTTTATTATGTGACAGATTCTATAGATCAAGAGTTCAGACAGGATACAATGACTTGTCTCTGTTCCAGTGTCTGTGGATTTAGGTTGGAAGACTTGAAAAGCTGAATCTGGCTCAAATGGCAGAGGCTGAAGTCATCTGGAGGTTTCTTTACTTCACATGTCTGTCTCCTGAGCTAGGAGAACTCAAAGGTAGGTTCAGGTGGGACTGTCAACTGAATGAAGCATCTACACATAGACTCTTTATGTGGCTCAGGATTCCTCACAAGATGGCAGTTTCAAACTTCTTACATAGTTGCTCAGGGTTCCAAGGGTCAGTGTTCCAGCAAACAAGCAGAAGCTTCATGGTCTCTTATGACATAGCCTTGAAAGTCATGTAGCGTAACTTAGCTACTCTATTGTCAAAGTAGGCACAAGGCCACCTGGATTCAGGAAGAGGGGACATAGACTCCACGTCTTAATGGGAGGGGTATCAAAGGATTTATGGCCATGTTTTGAAACCACCAAACCTACTGTGCATAGGAGAGAGTTCTAAAAGGATACATGTCACTCTATCAAGTTGAATCTATGAAATTGGCTACTTACAGGCTAAAAATTGTGGAATAGTGGCAATTTCATATGGCTGAGTGTAATAATAATGGAAGTGGTTATCTCTGGTAGAGAAGATTGGGATGGAGAGGCAGTAAACAAGGAGAAATTTCACTTTATCTGTGTTTTTAAGATATTTTTATAATGATTATATATTCGTGTATTATATAATTTTTTAACAAGATGAAGTTGACTCTTCATCATAGAAATAGCCCTATAAAAGTGGACTAGGATAGAGCCAGGGAACTTTGATCTGCAATCAGTGGCATAAATATAAAAATTATTCTGAAGCCACCAATGTGTCGGAAAATACTGCCTCCTTTATTTGATACAACAGCTACTCATTGAGTGCCTCCTGGGGGCTGGACAACGTGCCAGATGCTTGTGAGTACACACTGATGAAGAGGCACCTGTCTTCCTGGGCTCACTACCTGGTGACAAAACCCAAACACATTTAGATTACTTAGAGGTATGGCAGACAATGATAGGTTCTGCTGTCAGTGCATGAAGGAGAATAGTGACAATAACAAGACAAGCAATCACTGAGCATTTATGACATGCCAGGTACTATTTGCATTCTTAAGTTATTTCTTGGAACAAGCCTCAGAATGTTGGAGTGGGTGCTTGAACTCCAGTGGATTTGGGAAGTCTTTAAGATGATGGGAAGATTTAAGGTGAAACTTATGAGTTGGACTTCTCAGGCTTCAGAGGTCATTGCCATTGCCTGGGTAGTTTGTTCAAAACTTAAGTGAACCTCTAGGCTACCCCAGTCCTCCTAAAATGATAACAAGCACATCTGTATTTTTAGTGAGGATTCTGATGTGCATCAAAGTTGAACTACCCCTGCCATGGAGAATGTTTCTCAGAAGCTCACCCTGGGCATTTGGGAACACTTATTTTCAGGCTACTCTCATGGAGATTTGGGTTTAGTGGTCTAAGGGGAAACCTGGGCATCTGTGTTTTTACTGAGAGTCCCAGGTATTCGGTCAAAACACCATTTTATAAGATAGGAAGAGTTTGACCTATAGAGATTTAGGGAAAGAGAGTTCCTGCTGGGGGGCAGCTTTTGTAGAGGTGGAAGTAGGTTGACTGTACCTGAGTCTTTGGTGAGTGCTATAGAGGCAGATTGGAGAAAGACACAGGAGGGAGGGAACCTAGTTAGCAGTCCATTGCATTAATACGGGGAGCTAGTTAGGAAGCTACTGCAATAGTCTAGGTGAGAAGTACCACTGGCCTCATGTATTCTCCAGCCTAGGGCATGTGCTTACCAAGTGAAAAGGCCATTGGAAGGACCTGCCTTTTCCCCACACCCTGTTGCCTGGAACATTAGTGTGGTGGCTGGAGCTCCAGTAGCCATATTGGACCATTGTATAGTAGATGGTGAAAGTGAGAGACAGAAGGGAAATTTGATTGCTTTGGTTAAAGGGTTTCTATCTACCCAAAAGGCATTGATATCGTGCAGTCAGTAATGAAAGTAGGCAACAGCCTCCAATTACAGAATAATGTATGTGAGTGGTGTGTGTATGTGTGTGAGAAAGAGGTGCCTACCTTCCTGGGCTCACAACCTGGTAACAAAACCCAAACACATTTAAATTACTTGAAGGTATGATAGGGGAGGGAACTTTGTCCAGTGAAGATCTGGTTTGTTCTTTATCTTGTGAATTGAACATGTGCCAGAGACTGCGTTTCTGTCTCTCATAAACAGTCAGTTGGCTAAATCTGGCTCTCTGATATGCTTTTCTTAACCAGCAGTTTGTGTTCATATCCAGAAAAGTTCAGTTAAGTTATTTGAAGCCATCATGAAATTCAAGGAAAGAAGTTGAATTGGTTCCCCAGATGAGCCCAGCATTCATCTTCCTTGTATCTTCTTGGACATAAAAGTGCTATCTTAGGGAATATTAGTATGGTATGGCAGTATCAGTAGCAGCAGCAGTAATAAAAATAATAGCAACTAAGCTTTTTTTAATGTGCCAAGCGAGTTGGAGAGTTTTACATTTATCATCTCATTTAATCCTTACCCTGACTTCACAGGGTAGGGTTCTTTATTATCTCTGTTTTACAGAAGAGGAAACTGAGGCTCAGAGGTGTCTAGTCACTTGCCCAAGGCCTCCCAGCCCTGCCTTGTGCTTCCTCTTATCTGTGAGTCACTCCCATCACCTTCCTCACCTTCTGCCTGCCAGTGTCTTCTGATACTTCAGCATCATGAAGTCGAAGAACCAGCATCCATGCATGCAGACAGGTCCAGGAACCTTGGGGTGGGGGCTGTGGTTAGCTAGGAGACATCTGCCTGCTGAAACCCTCTCTCTGACAAAATAAAGCTTTTTATTTCATGTTTAAGTTAAGTAGGAGATTAAATGGGTTTTATTTTGCCAGTGGTTAATGAGGGTTGAATTAACCTATGCAGTGATAGTGTGTTCCTTTAACGCTGGATCTCTGTTTGCAATAGAAGGCAAACAGCAGTGACAATTGCCACATTATGTAAATGACGGCAAGGAAAGGGGTTGCTGTGGGCAACCAGAGCATTTGAGGATTTGGCTCCATTTTTGTATTTCTGCCTCTGGCTCCCCTTCAAATGCCCTCCAGCACCCCCTGCTCAGACTATTACCCTTTATCTCTCCTTTTACCTGATTTGCTCCTCCATCATTGCTCTAGTGTTGGGGCCATTTGGCCTTCCAGTGGCAGCTCCCCTGGAGACTGTGCCTTTAGTTATTGCAAACATCTCATGCATTCTGGAACCTGCTGAGCTGCCTGGGGCTCGCAAGCTGCTTCATTACTCAAGGCCTGCCTTTGATCGACTTCAATTTATAGCTTCTTGTGTCTACCTTGTGCTTCCATCCTCCCTGGGGAATGGGTGGGGGTACGTGCTCTGTGGCCGTGCCACACATGTGTAATTCAGGGGGCCAGGGAGGGAGAAATGCACATCTGCCCATTATCCCTCCCCGTTGGGGCTTTTACCATCTGCTCTTAGACTAGGGATCAGGATCTGGAGCGTGGGCTGAAGCTTGGGCAGGAGAAAGGGGGCAGCCTCCTGTCTTTGTCCAGCAGGGAGGGACCTCAGCCCCACACGGGGTTTGACTGGGCAGCCTCCTTGGGACAACTCTGCCAAGAACGGTGTCATGAAAAACCCAACATGCAATTTGACAAGTGGAAGTGAATAAAGGAAAATCAGGGCCCCTTGCTAGATAACTAGAGGTTTAATCTCAGGATGGCTCTTGTGTGTTAGGTTCTGGGAACACCTGTGTAAGGATAGGGAAGGGAAAGAATGAAATACAAGACAGCCAAAGATGAATCCTCTCTCCCTCCCTTCCGTCTTCCTTCTCTCCTGTCCTTACCTCCCCTTCTTCCTCTTCCTTTCTCTTTCTCTCTGTCTCTCTCCTGAATACACACTATTTGGAGATGGACTAGAAAGGTTGTTGAGTAGTAGAGAAATGATCACATGCAAGATGCATCCATAGGCAACAGGATGATAGTAATGATTACCACCGCTGAGCCCAACCCCTGCCATTCCACTAGTTGCTAATGCTAACTGAAGACAATGATGAGACGCATACATGTGGAGAGGAGAGCTTTCTCTCCCACAAAGGGTTGCAGCTTGTGGGTGGCCGTTCCAATCCGCTGGAGAGGAGAGCATGACCAGAGCCAGGAACCCGAGGCAGAGACAATGGGGACAGGAATTTATACTGAGCGGGGTGGCCACATATACATATTTAACAAGCTATCGGAGGAGGTATGAATATTTATGAAAGGAGAAGCATGCTGTTGCGCAATGGAACATTATGCCCCGTTGTGGGATCCATGTTCAGAAATGGCCACCCTCTTACGTCAAAAGGCAAAGCAAGGACATAAACACCCTCTCTGTGTGTTCTCCATGGATAAAACCACTGCATAGCTGGTGGTCTCTTATCAGGAAAGATAAGAGATTGGTCTGGATCAGGAAATTGGTTTCTGCTCAGCTCTTAGGGAAAAAGTCTGATGGGTGTTAGTAAAGGCAGGAGGTATAATGAGGTCTGCCCAACTTCCCACCCTGCCATGGCTGGGAACTCAGTTTTAAGGTTTCTCTGCAGTCCCCTTGGCTGAGAGGGGATCCATTGGGTCAGTGGGGCCTTAGGATTTTATTTTAGTTCACACTAACAACTAGGTTCTCACTAGCCCAGGACACTGCACTACACCCTGCCCACACCTTAATAAGTAGTCCTCATGGAAGGCTGTTTAAATCCCCTCCTTGAGGTGGCTGTCTGAGTCCTGCCAGGAACTTGAAGAACACACAGAATCAGTGGGGTGTGCAACTGCGACTGGAACCCTGCAGCCCGACCTGAGACATACACACAGGTATCAAGAGGTCCCCAAGACAACTCCCAGGTGCGATGGTTCGTCAGGTGGCCTCACAGAACTCAGCACATAGTTGTACTCATGGCTATCGTTTATTACAGCAAAAAGGATCCAAAGCAAAATCAGCAAAGGAAAAAGGCACAGGGGTGAAGTCTTGAGGCTTCAGAGGCTTGAGCTTCCAAGAATATCCCTGCATGTGGTGTCCTGGAGTGCGCACTTAATTCTCCCAGCAATGAGCTGTGACAACATGTGGGAAGTGCTGTCCACCAGGGAAACTCTTTAGAGACTTAGTGCTCATAGCTTTGTTGGAGGCAGGTTACACAGGCACCCTCTTGCCTGGCACATACCCAAATTCCAGATTCCTAGAAGGAAACAGGTGTTCAACCTAAGCCATACTGTTTGCACAAGCAATTTAGGCACAGTGAGCCCCTCTTACCGGTTCATGCTGGGAACCCTCCTTGAATCTGAGTTCCACATGCCAGCTAAGGGCGAGCAGACCTGCTACAGGATTGCAGTCAGGCCTGCCATCTTAACCCTCTTCCGCACAGCTCACCATGCACCATTGTTTATTAAGCATTTATTATGTGCAAGGCACGGTATTTGGAGAATAGTATCAGTCATCTCTTTGAATGATGGTTTAGATAAGATAAATATTGTTTTTTATGCCATTTTGCAGATGAAAAATTTGAGGTGGAATATCTTGCTGAAGGCAACAGGAAGTAAGTGGTGAAGGCAGGATTTGAATCCAGGTTTATCTGACTCCAAAGTCTCTTGAAGGCTGGTGAGGTGGGGGGGGGTGTTGGAATTTAAGGGGGAGAGGTAGAGAAAATGTGAACAGTAGTTGTTCTTAGGTGAAGGTATTGTGGATGATTTCTACTTTCTTCTTTTGGGCATTGGTATTGTCTTACTTTTCCTTAATGAGATTACATTATTTAATTAGATTTTTAATTTTTTTCAGACATGGTCTTGCTCTATTGCCTGAGCTAGAGTGCACTGGTGTTGTCATAGCTTACTGCAACCTCAAACTCCTGGGCTCAAGGGATTCTCCCACCCCAGCCTCTTGAGTAGCTGGGACTACAGGTCTGAGCCACCATTCCTGGCTAATTTTTCTATTATTTTGTAGAGACAGAGTCTCACTATGTTGCCCAGGCTAGTCTCAAACTCCTGGCCTCAAGCAGTCCTCCTGCCTCGGCCTCCCAAAGTGCTAGGATTACAGGCATGAAAATCTTAAAACAATTTTAGGTAGAATTTTTGGTGAGTCTCTTATAATATATAAATCATCCCAATTTTAAGGGCAAATTAATTGTCAGTATGCTGCTATAAATTACTTGAACTCAGTTTGTTCTCTTAAGCAGGTTAAACATGTTCCTTGTGATGTTGTTTACACATTGCGTTTGCTTAGCAAAACCTTTTTTCCCAAATAGGGCAAAGGTAAATGTCTGCTCAGTCCCAGCTGAATTAGCCCAGGCAGTAAAGCTCTTGAAGACTAATAATTATCTCAAGTCAAAGATCCATCTTCCAGCAATCCCCAAACCTCCCAAACTAGAAGAAGAACTTCAGGATATTTTAAAATAAAAAAAGATGGAGCTAAATTCTTATCAACTTCAGTGAGTGAGGTTGGAGTATTGTACAAATGGGATATTATTTCATGGGACTTATAATAAATACATCCCTTGACTTACTTAGAAAACCCAGCTAGTCCTAAAGTAAACTTTCAACCAGCACAAAATGCAGGGTCTCAGGGAAGCCATGCTCAGCACACAATTTACCTGCCCACACAGCTTCCGGTGCTGCTAAGGGGAATCGGAGGGATCCTGACTGTGGATCATGGTTCACTTCTGGAGCTAGGGATCCTGACTGTGGATCATGGTTCACTTCTGGAGCTAGGGATCCTGACTGTGGATTATGGTTCACTGGAGCTCCGGACAGAGAGAGCCCAGGAAGAAGTGGATGACTCCAGGTCCTGCTCTCTGAGCACCTGCCCTTGTGTCTTGTGGTTTGCAAACCACTGCTGGCTTCCTCTGTCCGTGGGCATGGTGTTCCTCCAGGCTGCCTTATGTGGTGACATCTCATAGGTCCCTCCTTGCAACTCAGTTTATGTACTTTGGGAGATTATGATCTCCCATCCAGGTGCCTCCAGGTTCCTGTGGGGCAAATTCTGTGTCTCTCTGTGTGTTAGCCTCCTGTGGCTGCTGGACTAGGACCGCCATAGCCAAGTGCTGCAGACTGGATGGCCTAAACAATAGAAATTCATTTTCTCACAGCTCTGGAGGCCAGAGTGTGAGATCAAGGTGTCAGCAGAGTTAGTTTCCCTTGAGGCCACACTCCATTTCTGGTGGATGGCCATCTCCTCACTGTGTCCTCACAGGGTCTTCCCTCTGTATATGTCTGTCCTAATCTCCTCATCTTGGAAGGACACCAGTCTTATTGGATCAGGGCCCACCCTAATGACCTCTTTTCACCTCTTGAAAGACCCTATCTCCAAATACAGTCACATTCTGAGATGCTGGAGTTTTGGACTTCAATGGGGGAAGGGAGACCCAATTCCACCCAGAACGGCTACTGTGACAAGTTACCAAAGATGTAGCTGCCTAAGTAACATATATTTACTATCTTATAGTTCTGTAGGTTGGAAGTCTGACACACCCTCACTGGGCTAAAATGCAGGTGTCAGCAGTTCCTTTCCATGGGCTGTGGGTAGGATCCATGTCCTCGCCTTTCCCAGCCTCTAGAGGCGCCTTCGTCATTGTCAAAGCCAGCCGTGGCCAGTGATCCCTTCTCACATGGCATCTCTCCGGACTCTTCCAAGTCACATCTTCTCGACTCTCCCTCTTGCATTTTTAAGGACCCTTGTGATTACATTGGGCCCATCTGGATAAACCAGGATCATCTCCCTATTTTAAGGTCAAATGATTAACAACCTTCATTGCGTCTGCAGCCTTAATTCCCATCTGCCATATAAAGTAACAGATTCACATGTTCCGGGGATTTGTACTTAAGACATCTTTGGGGGACCATTATTCTGCCTACTGCACTCCCATAACCTGTATAGCAACACAGACCATTTCTCTGTGTTAACATGTCCAAATACAGGGAACATCTCTCTACTTTGCAAACAGACAGACACAACTAGCATCATTAACATAGATATTGCAGGAGTGACCATGTAGGGTTGTAGAGATCATGGGAGACAGTGAGGGCTTGCCAACAGCAACACTACTATATCATCATGCCAAGGGGAGGTGGATTCTCCTTTGTGTAGCCCCAGATGGTATAAGTCACCTGAGCTGGCAAAGAGGGCAGAGGGGCTGGAATGTAACCTGGTGGTAGCCCCACTGTGGAGCTGAAGCCAGAAGCAGCACTCCCTCCTACACCACACAGCCCTGCTCCTCCCCGTGGTCTCCCAGCACTGGTGGGTGGGTCTGTCCTCTGCTCTTGACTTGACGTGCCCTGCACGAACAGTGCAAGCAGCTCCTCTCCTCCACCTTAGCTAAGCAGTTACTTACTTTGCTTCTGAGAACCTTCCTAAGGAGCATTTTGACACACAAGTGGATACGTTGATGAAGAAAAAGGTCTCCTGCTATCTGGTGTAGAAGTGATGAGAGGGTGCCCCCTGCTCTTGCTATTTCAGTGGAATAGAACTAGAGAGATGGAAAGAAAGATGAGGGTGCATTGCATTTTCCAGGGTGGGAACCTCAGGATCCTGAATGATACATCCAAGATTTCGGCTATTTTGTGGCCAACCTAGAACTTGAACCCAGGTGTCCCAGCTGCAAATCTATTATTCTTTCCACCATATACTGCCTTTATAATGAGTCAAAAAAATTTAATACTAACCTTGTGAGTCTTCTATTCAGAGGTTGTTCCCAAGAATTTGTACCCTTGCCATTTTTCGTAGCAGGTAACTGATTTCTTTTTCTCTCTCATGGGCATGAGTCATTTGTTTTGTGTTTGCTGAGTGGTTTCATTTTATTCCTAATACATTTCTACTATTTATCTAAATCAGTTTTCCTTTTGTCCTCATTCCTGAAACTATTTATTTCATCAACCTGCCGGCAGTTGTATGCATTTTTTTGTTGAATCCCCTTCAGTCTTTTGTGGTATGAAGAGGAGGAGGATCCCTAGATAAATGAATCAAATATCTCTCTTTCCTGTGGAGGGTTGTCTTATTTGAACTCTTATAGCACTGTTACTCTGTGTCTTGTGTGACACATTATGCTCTATTTTGTTTTTTAACATTGACTATATGCCAGACTATATGTTCTGTCTAAGCAGGAGATACAGACACTGCTATCTGAGAGGGTCAGCCTGGCAGGGGACAGGGATATCATTGCACAAAATAGCATGCAGTTGAAGGACACAGCCTTCATGGTCTATAACTATAGACCGAGAGAAGCACTCTGAAGGAAGGATCAGGATATGTTGAGTGTCTATAACAAAAAGAACCAACCTGACCTGGGAGGTGGAGGCTGCGGTGGATTTGAAGGCTTCCACTTGACCAAGGGGTAGAGTATGAGCAATGTTGGGCTGAGAAACCCCATCTCATAAGAAGGAATAGTATGTACAAAGGCCCTGGGGCAGAAAGGGGTTTGGTGCATTTGACGAACTATTTCATTCCTTCTGGCTGCCTGGTTCCTGACTCAGACATTACTGAGCCTTTCCTTGCTCTGAGAACCAGTGCTTCCAGGTCCTGTCCACACCTGCTTGGATGTCATCCCCTAAATCTATTGGTTTTTGAAGAATGGCTTCACCTGAGAAACCCTGTCCAAAAGTGACCAAAAGAAATACAGCCAAGGAGTCAAGCATCTACTTGATTTTCCCAGTCTGGTCCATGATGACTAACGATTTTCTACTTCTTCCAATTTAAGGCATTCCTATAGGGTTCCATGACTTTGTGCCTCAAAGGATTGCTATGAAAATCAATTGAGTTAAGATACTTGAATTGCATGGAAAAGTCTCAGGTGCCAGAGATACTTGTTCACATTTGCTTTTGGTGAAAAATCCTCTTTGGAACATCAGATATAGCTACATCTCCCAAAAGGAACGTGTGAGTAATTGACATTAGGGTCAGATTTGAGGTGGTAGGAAGGATATTTTTGACCTAACAAATGACCTCTTTCCTCCACCATGTAGCCCTTCCTGCTAGCAACCAGTTGGCATAAAATATTTGAAATTGTTTTAGGCACTATGACATAGCCACATACTATTTTGGGGAGAGAAATAACAGATGATTATAAAATTAGGAGAATATTCCACATTGAATTCTCCATCCTGCCATGAATGAAACCAGAAGGTGCCCCCAGGAAGACAATCCCTAAAATCTCCTAATTTGCCTTTGGGTTTCCAAATCCCTGCTCTGGAGGGTTCTCCAAAGCCCCTAACAGCACCCAACACAACTCTGACCCAAGTTTCTTTTCCTTTCCAGTGCGTTCAGAGCAAACAAAGGAATGTTGTCTCCACCATCTGCAGGTGACCACAGAAAATGGATGTACCAGCCGTGGTGGGAGGCGGGGCTCCACCCAAACTTGTTATATATTTAGAACAAATAGTCTCTAGAAAGCTAGCCTATGTGGCTGCTATATGAATTCTCTCCAGAACAATCCACACCCCTTTCCTGACCTCCCTCCAGCTGGCCATTCCCCTTCATGCCCATGGGGGCTGCGTCCTTCAACTGCCCAAAGCCTCAGCTCTTTACAGAAGGGGCCCCCGAAAAGGTCTCATCCTCTTCTGCCCGTCTATATCCAAACTCCTGACTCCAACCCCACTGAAGTGGGGTTGATCCTGAGAGCAAAACAAACCAATTTGAAGTTGATATTCACTAGGGTTTCATGACTGATGTCCCCCGTTATTCCTGGAGAGTAATCTTTCTTTTAGTTGAGTTGGTTAGCCCAGGTGAGTCTCCCTTCAGAGGCATCATGGCAGGTGCAGGGGCCATAGTTTAAGACAGTGAGTTTCCTCTGAAAACCCCAACATGGGAACCTTGGCAACTTCTGCTTTTGTGTATGTTTGGCTGGTTCTGTTAACCTTAGCGGGATCAGTGTGTGCACACTAAATCCTTTCTCACCAGTTTCCGGAAGTTACACTCACCCACCCCTCCCTCCTTTCCTTCCTCCCTTGCATTCTCTGTATCTGTTCTCGGCAGTACAGGTGGCTGGGCTGGCTTGGCTTTATTAGGGATTTTTTCTTCCAGTTCGGAGCCCAGGTGAAGGGGCTGATGTTTCCTGGATTTCAGAGCCTTTCTCTGGGTAGTGTCCACACCCCTGCATCTTAATTCAGCCTGGGGCCAGCCTGGCCGGGAAGCACTTAGGAGACAGCCAATGCCAGTAATTTGTGTCACAGCTCTTCAGTCATTTCCCATTAGCCAGTGGTTCTTGGCCTGCTTTTTTTTTCTTGCCTCAAGACTCCTCTTTACTGCAGGAAGACCTGATTAAAGTCATTCTTCCTTTGCAACCCATGTTTACAGGTGGAAGAATGGCTGAGATGAACACATTTAAGGAACCAGGAGGCTTCAAGGATGAGCACCATATGGCATGTGGTTCCACATCTCCGTGTTGCCATTCTCAGATGGTTTCCATGAAAGGCCACCCAGGTGGATCTCTCAGGTCTTCAGGAGTGTGGGACATAGGGATGAGTCTACTTTTGATGGCCAGGGTAGAGATCCTGTGTGGGGGAAGTCCTCTCTGAACTGGACCATGGCACATAAGCTCATGAGTGGTGTGTGCTGGGCTGGGTGCCCCAGAGAAAAGGTGCTTGTTGGTAACTTTACCAAGTGGGAAAAAGGAACACAGTGACTGCTTAACTTTGTCACACACCAGCATTATGTTCTTTAGCAGGTCATTTCTCTCTCTCTCTGCCTTAGTTTCCATATCCACAAAGCAAAGGGCTTGGGCAAGATTTCTAAAATCCTCTCTCTGGTGAATTTCAGAGTCTGTCTACATTTGACCAACCTCTAATTTATGCTCTTAATTGCAGCTGGAATATTCATTCTGAAATGGTTGACCAAGGCTGTACCCTGTTTAAAACAACCCAAGGCTCCCTATTGCCCTCAAGGTGAAATCTAAGTTTCTTTAGCCAGGTATCCTTCCATGGCCTTTCAAGGCCTGGCCTCTGTGGCTTTATCTCCTGCCGCACCCTGCTGTTGCCCTGCATTCTAGCCATATTGGTCCTCGGGATGCTCCGGAAACTTGCCACAGCCCCCCCCCCCCAGTGGGGATGCCATTTTCCCCACCTAGAACTTCTCCAGCCTCACCACTCCTTCCACTGGCTATATCTCATTCACCTGCCAGGTCTTAGCTTGAAAGTTGTGTTTTTCCGAGAAGCCTACTCCCCATCCCCTCCAAGCCTGGAGGCTCATCTCCGTCGCACTGCTGACTCTGTCACAGCCTTCACTGTGGAAGAGGGTTGTTCCCTGTACATGGAAAAGTGTGCGTCTTCTGCTGAATGATGAGCTCCTGGGAGGGTGGGGCTATGGCCTGCTCACATCGTATCCCCAGTTCCTAACACAGCGCCTAGCACGTAGCAGACACTATGTGCCAGTCAATATTTCTCGCCTGAACCATTTTTATGAAGCAATGCTGCTGCCCACAGCATGGCATTGCGCCAGCATAGATCTCCCTCCCAGGAGGCAGGTTTTGGGCCACACTCGGGATGCTCTGTGGCAAATTGACTCAAGCTGTTTCTAAATGATGGTCATCGTAGTTTCCAAAATACCCAACTATCTCCCAGCGGGTGGAATCAGACTCCTCGTGTGCCCTGTCCTCTCACATATCCCTAAAGTGACCCTTTATCTTTAGAACAAGTGGGGAGCTGTGTGGACTTTCCCATTTGTTCCTCTTTTGAAGAGCAGCATTAACACTTCACCAAGCATGTGCCTCCCATTTTAGATACATTCTGGCACGCTGACTTCCTGTTCCCATTCAGTCAATCATCTCCCATCCTTGGCAGGATGGAGAACACACAGGTTGCATGAGCCAAGCCCAACATATTTCTAATTCCATCATGGCTGGGTCTGTGCCGCCTGTGCTGTAGGATTTTAAGATGCTTAAAAAAATCGTGTGTGTGAATGTTTCATCTCCAGAACTAGGAATGTAGAGGCGGAGCTAGGACTATGATTGGGCTGAGCCTGCACCTGTGAATCAGTCACAGCCCTTGACCTTTACTTAAGGACTAGAGTCCAGTGTGACAGTAGGAAGGGGATCCACTACTGACAGGTGCAGGCGCATGGGATGTGTGGGGGAACCTGGGTACCAAAGATTGCACAGTGATGATTTAAAAGTGAATGGAGCCAAGGACAGCACCCAGCCCGGACTGGGGTCTTGAGGGTTGGCCAGGTCCATACTGGTTTATTCTTTGTATGAAGAAATTTGCCATAGGGAACAAGGAGAATTTGCACAGGGGTGGGCTAGTGGCCTTTAGTATTGATGCTGATCCATTTATCCATTTCAAACCCTTATGATGCTGTGAAAACTAGCTCCTCTCATGTTCCTTCTACTACAGGCAAGTATAGATCTGCTTCTTGAGGACTTTGATGTATATCTGAGGGATGTGTGTGTTTAAACCTTCTTTGTCTGCCATTAGTTCCTGGGCTTATTTTGAAGTTTTAGTAGGTGCCTCTCTGGACTTATAACCCAACTCCCTCCTTGTCATTTATTCTCTGCTAAAATCTATAATGTCCTTTCTGCTGTGTCAAGAGTGATTTTGACCCTTACCCTCCTTTCTCCACGCTCTGATATTTTTCTTCCATTTCTTCTTGGAACATAAATTTGATTTCCTACCTGCACAGCCCAGCATGCACCTGGTGGTAATTACTCTAATCTGTGGTGGCATTGGGAAGGCAGAGACTAGCACGATTCCATTCAGCTTAAACTTTTCAACTACAGGCCCCTCCTCAAAATGCCACTTCTTATTTAAAAGATTTAATCAGTAGCTGCACTAACATTTTATTTAAGTTTCCCTTTATTTTTCTGATAGCTGTAAAAAAAAATCTGTTCTATGAGGATGGAGGATTTTTTTTTTCCAATTTCTCTTTAGCTTGTGTTAATTTTGCTCTTTTCTTGCCACCCAATTTTGTTCTCTTCAGTTCTGTTCTCAGCTGGATCCTGGTGTTTCACTCCACATATTGAACGAGCAAAGCAATAATATGTTATGATTAATAAGTGGCTTGACAGGCAGGAAAAAAGCAAATCTTATTCATGGCATCAGTGGGGCTGTGCATATTCGCTATTTTTGAAAAATATATTTAGTCAGCAGGATGATTTTTGTCTAGCACTTTGGCCCTTCCCTTCCCACATCAGCTGTGAGTTCCGGCTCTCTTCACCTGCAGATCTCAGGCTTGCAGAGCATGGGCCTGGGTTTCAGGAATGCTTAAAACCTTTCTAAACCCTAGGAAGGCCACAATACTAATCACACAAGATATAACAACCCACATCCACATCCAACTTTAAATGCAATTTTGTATAACTATATAAGAATTTAGATTTGAGTTGCATTTGACCGGTTGATACCATAAATCCTACTCTACACTCAGCTCTCTGGTGAGCATGTAGGAGTATGACTTACACAACTTACAATGACACTGTGAGCTAGATGCTCTTATTATCTGAAGAATTTCCCACTTTGTTGACCTCTGTTGCACGTCTATCTATTTCTCTTACAGGACATTTGCATGATTTAGAATGTTAATTTTTTTTTTCAAATCTCAAGAATTTTTCTTTCTTTCTTTTTTTTTTTTTTTTATAAAAAAAGCTCCCAGGCTCTAGAGCTTCCATCTCTTAATATGGTAGCTACAAAATGTATGTGGCTACTGAACACGCGACATGTGGCTAGTCTGTGTTGTGCTTTAAGAGTAAAACATACCCTAGATTTCAGACTTAGTAAAAGGAAAAAAGAAGATTTTAAATTGCGTGCATGGCTCACATTGACAGCATTGCTCTAGATAGTCTGGTAAAGGGTTTATATGGCCCTGGTAGGTACCTGGCTTCCCTTGAAGTTTTTCAGTGCTTTTGTGAGAGGAGAAGGGCTCATACAACATTCATTCATGTAGCAGACATCTACTGAGAATCTATTCTATGCCAAATATTGGGCAGAATGCTAGCGATAATGGGGGAACAGGATAAATGGTGTTTCATGGACTGCAGTCCAGCCTGAGCTAGCCCACTAAGATAGGGGACAGGCCAGGGTTGCTGCACCTGACAAAAGGGGTTCCTTTTTCTCATTCACACAAAGGGCTGCTCTCTCCAAGCTATGCTTCTTGAGGGCTGCATTTGTACCTTGCACAAGAGCCTGTATGGGCCCTCACCAACCCTGTCTCTGCTCTCACAGAGAGGTGGATGGGGAGCCCTGGGTGCTGGAGTTGCTTCTGGACCCCACGCCTGGTGTCCTGCCCTTTGCCTAGATTCTAACTTCCGGCCTGGATTTCTGAGCCTTCTCCCCCTCCAGGCTTAGAGGCTCTGCCACAGCGCCACCTTGTCTGGCCACTGACTTTTGACCCAAGGCCAGTCTGACTTTACTGCATGGCTTTGCCCCCATTATTAAAGCCAGCGAGGCTTCCTCCATCCTCTCCCTGTCTAAAACAATGTTGCTTACTTACTGTCTTCCTGATTCCCTCCACTAGAAGGTGAGCTCCTGGTCTGGTATGTTCATTCATGTATCCGTAATGCTGAGGACACCACTGGCCCAGGCTGGATGTTCCCTGACCATGCACTGATCGTGGTGAGCCCATTGCTTTTGGATGGCAGAGGAGCTGCCCACCTACCTCCAATTTGCCTTTGGCCACGGGGCTGTCACCAGATTCCATTCTAAGATGTGATGTCCTGGCTTTTAGGAGGAAAGAATTTACTGGGAGAGTGGTGACTCCCCTGCCCTCCCAAGCTGTAAGTGTGGAGGTAGTGCTAGCAACTGGGGTCTGGTTGCATCCTTTGTCTCTGCCATGCCCTTAGCTGTGGTCTGGTCTCTGCATCTTTCTTCTCTGCATCTCAGCCCCTGGTCCCTAGCCCCCATCCCCATGCCTGGCACAGAGGAAGCTCTGGGTAACTGTGTACTGAGTCCCAGTGTCAGCCCCAATGGAGAGTTCAACAAGCTGAGGCCATACAAAGTGCTGTGCTGAAGGGAGTTAAAGCCTTGCCTGTCACTTACTGTATCCCCAGCTTTGATGGCCAAAGATGTGGCCCAAGTGTATAAAGTGACACTTGTTTCACCTCCTCCAGGTGTTCCTTGGAGAAAGAATTTCCTTTCATGCCATGCTCTAGAATCTTTAACTCAACCTTTGCTTTCTGCCTCCTGTTTAGGGAGAATTCTCCCCATACCTGGGCATTATTCACTTATTTCTATGTAGTTATTCCTCGGTCTGCTGCTGACAGTATTTCCATGTCCTTGGACTCTGGGTGGGTTGACTCTTTTAAGTAGTTCTCAGTAACTATATAGAGAGGCTCTGAGCTATCTCCACAGGGAAGAGGCCAGGCAGTGACTCCTGCTTTGTGGGCCAGTCCTTGTACCATTTAGGTAGCACCTTGTGCTCACATACTGGCCCTGCTTTGCATGCTGGGGACTGGGCAGTTCATCAGAAAGATAGGGAAGACTCCCTGCACCCTGGAGATGTGCATGGGCTATGTAGCTCCTACAGACAGAGGACAAGGGTATTGTGCAACAGACATTCATGAAATGCCACCTGCTATGTGGTGACTTCACAGCCGGTGAGAGCTCAGAGGAGGGCAAGCCCAATAATCAGTGGGGCTCAATCTCACACCTGCCCGGGAGTAAATCCAAGATGCATACGTGAGCAAACACTACTTTTATGGATCAACACACAGTTAACTGCAGTGCTCTCAAACCTGAAAATGTTTTCACTGGGGTTGTTAATCAAAACCTACATCGTGGTAGCTCTGGAATTTTAGAGAATTTTATGGTTTTGGTTCTGTTTTTTTTGTGAATAGCATAGGCAACCAATGAAGGGATTTTGTGATTGAGGACGACATTTAGCCAACTTCGGTGGAACCACTGTCTTTAATTTGATTTGATGATCATTGTAAGCAGTTCTCTATTCAACATGTCTGAGCAGAGTGTGTCATCCACAGCAGAGAGTTGAGGCCAAGCTCTTTCCACATGACAATAACACTACTTCATGTTCTTGCCTTAGTCCCCTGCCCACACCCATCCCTACCTCTTCAAATTGTGTGTTTTAACTGCTTCTTAGAAGGGAGCGAGTGTTCATTTTGTGGGAATGTTCCATCTGTGCTTGATTTGAGCACCTGTACACCCTTGGAGAGGGCATTTCAACTCTGGGGAACGAATGCCTGGGAAAAGTTCTTGCCCTTTCCTAAGCTGTTTTTTTTTTAGGGCACTATATAAATCAGATCTTGTCACCGTCCCTCTTAAATCCTTTGTGGCTTCCCATCCTACACACATCCTGTGCTCTTTTGAAGCATGCTTTGCATTTCCTTCATGGGACTTATAACAATAACTTTTAACCACCTTGTTTATTTCTTATATGTATGTTGCTAGTCTCACCCACTAGATAGAGAGTTAGTAAACTACATTCTGTAGGCCCAGTGGGGCCCGCCGACTGTTTTTGTAAATAAAGTTTTATTGGACCACAGCCACAGTCGTTCATGACCACCACCTATGGCTGCTTTCATGCTGCGTTGGCAGTTAAGTAGTTATAGAGAAGCCTACAGAGTTCTGCAAAGCTGGAAATATTTGCTGTTTGGCCCTTTACAGAAAAAGTTTGCTAATCACTGCTCTAGAGCATAAAGTCCATGCCAGCAGGGACCTTATTTTGTCCTATTTATTTACTACTGCATTACCAGGACCTGTGTGTCTGCCTAACACAGCAGCTGTTCAGTAAGAGTAAACAGGGAGGGAGGGAAGCAAGGAAGAAGACCTGGAGGCCTATAGTTTTTCTACAGTGTTCTTGCTTCTACACATCATCTTGGCTTGGCAACTTACTACCGGCTCCATGAACTGTGTGACTTGTAGAAGCAGAATCATACCCTTGGCTTTGAGATCAGAGCTCCATAAATGGAGTAGCCAGGTTATAGAAATGCTTTCCATTCACATCATCCTAGGGTATAGCCCAGTGTCTAAGTTAAAGGATAAGGCACCAGAACTCCTGAGTTTCTTTCTAGTCTTTGGCAACTCATGGGCAGAATTCTAAAAATGACCCTGTCGTGACCCTCACCCTTGTACAACCCCCTCTCTTCTCAGTGTGGGGTGCACCTGTAACTATGGTAAGATGTCACTGCCATGATTATGTTACCTTATATGGGAAAGGGGCAGGTTATCCGAGTGGGTCTGATGTTATCATGTGAGCCATTTATTTATTTATTTATTTATTTATTTATTCATTCATTCATTCATTCATTCATTCATTCATTCTTCATATTATGGGAGTACAAATATTGTTAGGGTTACATATCTTGCCCCTGCCACCCCTCCCCCACCCCACTATGCCAGAGCTTCTAGCATATCCATCCTCCAGGTGGTGCTCACTGCACCCACCGTGTAAGTACATATCCTTCCCCACCTCCCCCCTTCCACCTGCCCACTTCCTGATTACAGATTTTTTTTCAGACATTTTGGTTACAATATATATCTTTATCTCTCCCTAAAAAGGGATAGAGGTAATCCCTTTCCCCCCACAATGCTCGCCACTTCCTTAAGATGTGGGTCTCCCCCCCAAATCCCTGTTGAACACTACCATTTTTTGAGCACCGTAGTTTTAGTCAATCAGTACCAATTTGATGGCAAGTAGATGTGTAGCCCCTTTCCCAAATTGTATGTCGTCTTGCTTTATATTACGGGTTTAAGCTTAATCCAGGATAGCATAAATGGTGCTAGCTCACTGTCGTTTCTTAGGATTGAGTAATATTCCATTATGAGCATATACCACATTTTAGTTATCCACTCATGAATTGACAGGCACTTGGGTAGTTTCCATGACTGTGCAATAGTGAATTGTGCTGCTACAAACATTCGGGTGCAGATGTTTTTATAATAGAGAGACTTATATTCTTTTGGGTAGATGCCTAACAGTGCTATTGCTGGGTCGAATGGTATTTCTATTTCTAGCTATTTGAGGTATCTCCAAATTCTTCTCCGCAAAGGTTGCACTATTTTGGAGTCCCACCAGCAGTGTAAGAGTGTTCCTGTCTCTTCGCATCCTTGCCAGCATTTGTTGTTTTGGGATTTCTTAATACAGGCCATTCTCACTGGGGTTAGGTACGTGAGCCTTTTAAAAGCAAAGCGTTTTCTTGGCTAGAAGCATAAGAAGTTGGAGAGGCTGGAGGTGAGAGAGACCTGGCTAGAGGTGAGAGAGACCAGCAACCACCTGTTGCTGATTTGAAGGTGAAAGAGGCCATGTGAAAAGAAATGAGAGGGGCTTTAGGAGGCGTGAGTGCCTGAATGACAGCCAGCAAGGAGACAGGGACCTCAGTCCTAAAACCACAAGCAACTGAACCCTGCCAACACGCTGAATGAGCCTGGAAGCAGATTCTCCCCCAAGCCTAGTCCAACTAATGCCTTGATGTTGGCCTTAAGAGACCCTGAAGGAGGGAACCCCTCCCAGCCCACCTGACTTCTGACCTACAGAACCAAGGAATAGTAAATGTGCATTGCTGCTTTAAGCTGCTAAGAGTATGGCAATTTATTACATAACAATGGAAAATCAATATACCATGAAACCCTGAGTAACATCCTATGGGGAAAGAGAAGTCTGCCACTCCTGCAACAGAAACGTCTGAAGAACTTCCCTCTGGGAGCAGCCGTTGCCTCTTATTAGTTATAGGACCATACACAAATGGCCTCCCTGAGCCTTGGTTTCCTCATCTGTAAAAAGGGAGGATAATAACAATAGCTACCTCAGTCCAACTGTCATGAGCACAAAATGAGATTATGTGTGCAAAGTGGTCTGTGCAGTGCTGGGCACAACAGGTCCTCAATAAAGGAGAGTTCCTTTGCTTTCTTGATGTGCACCCCTCTAAAATCTTACTCTTCATCAAATATATATATGTATATGTGTGTGTGTGTGCGTATTTATATTGTTCAGGTAATTTATTTCTATTTTTTTTAGTAGAGACAGCATCTTGCTCTTGCTCAGGCTGGTCTCTAACTCCTGAACTCAAATGATCCTTTCACCTCAGTCTCCCAGAGTGCTAGGATTACAGGTGTGAGCCACCACACCCAGCCTTACTCTTCATCTTTACAATGTAGATTTGTCTCAGGGAGTCGCTGCTTCCCTCCTGCTCACCCCTTCCTCAGTAATGGGGATCCCTGTGCTATTTTAGGGATGGCCAAGTCATATGGCACTCATTTCTCAACTCTTCCTCTGGCATAAAAGCAAGCAATATAATCACTGTTTTTCGGGGAGTAGGGGCTGGCAGAGAACAGAAATGTTCAGTGGCAAATACCCTGTCAACCCTGTGACATGCAGCTAAAGGGTGTTTGGGAGGGAAAAGCCAACATGGTGCCACATACTCAGCTGAGCTTTTCAAATTCTGTCTTTACACAGATAGTGACATATAAAGTACTTCCCTTGCAAAATGCAGGTGCACAGTTAGCCAGGGCTCTGAGGTCCCATAAAGGAGGATGATTATAGATGCCATTTATTTAGTGTTTCCCATGTGCTTGGCATTCCTGTAAGACCTTCTGTGTTGAAGGTGATTATCCTGTTTTATAGATAAGGGAACTGATGCTTACAGAGGTTGAGTCACTTTCCCCAAATTGCACAGCATAGTAATGAAAGGTCTGGATGAGGACTGGTAGTTGGCTGCAGGACCTGAGCTCATTCCTCACCGTGGTGCTGGGGGATCTGAGCTCTGGCGCCAGCCTGCCCCCATGACCTTGGGAAGCCCTCAAGCCTTCCTGAACCCCAGTTTCTTGTCCTCTTACATGAGGATTTGCATGAAGACTCAATGGAATCTTTCATGAAAAGGGCTTTGCATGGTGGAGCTCTTAAACAAAGCAGTGGAACAAAGAAGCCAGTGGGGCACCTATTGGCCAGGGACCTGTGTGTGGCCTTCTGGATTTGAGGGCCGTTTGCCCAGAATCTGTCCCCTTTGGTGGAGACCATGAACCAGCAGTGAGTGTCCAGGGGAGGGCACTCTTCTTTCATGGCTCAGTGAGTCCTCTGAGGCCTCGTGGTGCAGGGACGAAGGGCTTTGAGAACAGTCATCCCCTAGGTGTGTTCAGCCTCAGAAATGCTGAGCCCCAGGCCGACCATGGCTGTGGCAGAGCCGTGCGGGCAGCAACCCTGGCCCTGGATCGATTGGGTGCCTGGTCCCTCAGGCCATGGCAGCAGACAGCCCAGTCATGTCCAGGCCATGTGGACAGCACATGGGAGTGACTCAATTTATCATATTTCAGCTGCTTGGGGTTGGGGGTGTTGGAGTGCTCAGTCCACTTCTGGAGTGGAACTTGGATCCACCCCATGGCTCTCTTTTAACTCTGGGGGAGCAGGAGGTGGCCCGGGCCATTTCCAGGATTGAGAAGGAAGTGGTTTAGGTAACTCTCTCCTCTCCAGCCCCTCATTCCAGGAATCCAGATTGTGTGCCCACCCCCAACCCCCTGCCTCCTACTGTCCACAGTCATATCTGAGCCAACAGCCCTCTGTATGTGCTGCCGCCTAAGGCCTTTCCTTCTTTCTTGCTGTCCCTTTGCTTTCTGCCATTGCCATTAATGAGGATAATGATTTGATAGATTTCTCTTTTCAGATATCAAGCTGGAAAACTGATTACATGGAAACTTTTAACACCCTGATCCCTGAAAGTGATGACTCAGTGTCAGTTTAGACCCAGTGTCAGCATATTTTTTAATCTAACATTTATTGAGAGCTTACTGTGTATTAGGAAACACTGGGCACTTTCTAACTCTGTCCTCACAATGATTCCATGGGTTCAGTGCCATTATGTTCTGTAGATGACAGAACTATGAGCCAGAGAGGATAAATCAGTTTACTTAATGCTCAGAGACACTAAGTCTCTGATCCAGGTTTGTTGTCTTCAAACCCCACGCGCCCTTAGTTGCCATTCCTGTACTGGCCCCGTTGGTGCCTATCTTAGCCAGCTCAGGCTGCCACAACAAAGTACCACAGACTGGGTGCCTTAAACCACAGTCACTTATTTAGAGGCTGGAAGTCCCAGACCAAGTTGCCTACAGATTCAGTTTCTGCTGAGGGCTCTCTTCCTGACTTGTAGTGGCCATGTTGTCTCACATGGCAAATAGACAACAATGTCTCTTGCTTGGTTAGTGCTTCAAATAATGAATTTGGAAGAGGTCCAATTCAGTCCATAGCAATGTGATGGTGTGGAAAAGGCTCAGCAGGTCTCAGATCAGGGGCTGGGAGATGAAGAGGAAAGATGAGCCCCTCCTTCAGACAGACATAACCCAGGTCTGAATCCCAGCTTTACAGTTAGTAACAGGTGACCCTAGCCAAGTCACTTAGCCTCTCTGATAATCTATATCTTCTACTAGCAAGCAAGTCTGGAGATGATGATGGCACATACCTCACGTTGTAAGGGGTTCTCATTGCATATAAATCACTGGCCACTGCCTAGTCTATGATGAGGAATCAAATGTTAGCTAATGAGCACCCAAGATGGGAGGGTCCAGTCTGGTCCTGCTGGTCAAGTGATAGTAATAATTTGTCACTGGTGTGCACTGTGTCCTGTTTGCAAAAAGGTTTCCCACACAGGTGGAGTTGCACTGCTTGCTCTTCTGCTCACTTTAGAACCCAACTCCACAGGCCAAGGGACATGTGACCAGGGCATGCACAGCACAGCTATATCATGGGGTCACCATGGAAAAACCCAGCTTGTGGGGACAGCTGGCAGATAGCCACATTCTCCTCTACAGATTCCCAAGGAATAGTGAAAATGCAAGATTTAGGTCCAAATCTAACGAGTATTCCTAACTACAAAGTGCTGGATTATTCACTGTGCTAGATACCTTTTTACACATAAAATGTTACTTAATCCTTACAGCATGAAACAAATCTATCAGCAGGGGCTAAAGTACCAGTGGTTTTTGGAACAAAATAGATGAAACTCTACCATCAAGAGGGAACATGTTACTCATTCTCCCCTGTGCCCGTTTTACCACCAGGGATTTGATGGTGACCTTTAGGCAGGACAGTTTAAAGGCCAGCCTGCAGCCTGCAGTCTTCCACTTCACTCTTTTCTTTGTCTTCCTCAGTGAGCGTCCAACTCTGGAGTACATGAAATTTGAAGCACAGGCCTAAAGACACAAAACTCCAAGCCAGGGCTCTGTATGGGCAACATAAATAATTTACCAGGGTAATTTTGCCTTCCATGCTGATGACAGATGCTGACCCTTTCTTAGATACAGAACATCCATGAGAATATTTGGCCAGAAGGACATCTCAGAATTCACCTGCTTGAATTCTCCCATTTTACAGATGGGAAGACTGGGTGCCAGAGGGATTAGATGGATCCCAGTGGATTGTAACAATAATTAGGGACTGAGGTGAGAATGTTTTCATGGAATGGGATTATTTGTCTGCTAATCAAACATCTGACCTGTAATTTGACTCAAAACTGCCAAGGTTTTTGAAAGAATGTGACAGATTGGTTTCCTGGCTCCCTCAGCAAATTGATGGGAAAATAGTTGGTTTCAGATTTGCCCAGATAACCAGAGAGGTACCCACGGCTGGGTTGTCCTAGCCAGTCTGTCGTTGTCAAAACCTCTTGCTAAAGCCAGGATTCTTCATCTTTTCCAGAGATGAACATTAGACGAGTTACCAATGAAAAACATTCAGCTTTAACTCCCTTTTTAAAAAAATTTCTTCTTTCCTGCAGGCTATTTTTGGGTTTTTGTGATGACAAGGCAGTGCAGCCCCATTGGTCTGTGAGGGAGCAAGCAGAGCCTTCCTCACTGGATAGGTACAGGGCATTTCCTCCCTGTCCTCAGCCCTTTATCAAGAATCACAAGCTCAGTGCAGAAGCGATGGGAAGATAAGAGATTTAAGTTGATTCTGTTAAGGGCAATTATTTTTCCTGCTTAGACAGTTAATTGTCGGATGCCAAAGAGTCAGCAAGGATTTGCAGCAGCTGCGGTGTGTATGTGTCATCACTTTGTCTTTAGGGCTACCGCAGCTGGAACAAATGTTAGAACTCCTATTGTGTTTAGAGGCCATTACCTTCAGGGGTGGGTCTTTTTCCATCCTCCACTTTGCTCATCTTAGACCACCATACACCTAGCCCTCTTTTTATTAGCCAGCAACAGACAAGGGCCAGAGCGATTTACTGATTGGATAGACTAACTCTTTCCCCAGTGAGAGTCCAGCGCGGTGTGGGACATGCTGAAAAGTGTGTCTGTAAATGTCTCAATTGCTGACACTCAAGGAAAATATTCCTCTTGGGAAGATATAAGGGACTCTCAGGCCAAATAACATTGCATACATCTGTCTCATGTCACAAGGCTTGGCGCTGTACTAAGCTGGTTACTGGTCCCTGGCTAGTAATAACAAAGACAATAATAGTTGTTAACATTTAGCAAGTCTTTGCCATGTAACAGGTACCATTCTAAGGGCTTTATGATCCAGTTTAATCTTCACAGTAGCCCTGTTTAGTGGAATAAAGCAGGTTGCCCATTTCAGAGATGAGGAAACTAAAGCACAGGTGGGGTAGGTAAGAGTCACAAGACTAGGATCATAAGGACAGCCTATTTGTCCTCATGTGTGTAGTTTCCTCACAAGGGTTTGGGTTTCAACTAACCTCAAGGTTAGGTTTAACATCAGTAGATGCTAGATGCCCACTTTCCTTCACTGAGCCCAGAGGTAACTTGGCTAAATATAGCTGACTCTGCATTCCTAAGGAACAGTGCTTTAGTGGATCGTGAAATGTAACAGAGGGAAGACTCTTTGGAGGGGATTGGCATTGTTCTCAGAACAGTGGGCATGTGCTGTTTCTGGCCTCTGGTACCCATGCACCTTTCTGCTGCTAACCATGTCTTGTCTTGCTTTCTTTCACTCTCAGCCTGCGTACTCTGGGAGGTGCTCCACTCTGACTTAAGGAGCATTTGACCTATGTTTTAGCTAATCAGAGCATCATACTTCTGACAATGATGATTGAGTTAGGGTGGGTGTGAGAGCCAAAGAGGATAGAATAAGACACTCAAATGAGCATTCTGGCAAAGGAACTACTGTGCTCTCCTCCCAGGCCACAGTCTGGGAAGATGTCTGGTCTGGAGCTGTGGTAGCCACCTTGCCACCTTGAGGCAAGAGCTGACTAAGGATGGGACTCAACCCAGAGAAGGCAGAACCAAGAGAGGGACAGTGAGAAAACCTCATGTCAAGCTGGGCCCACCATGGATTGTGCCTCCCATTTGAGTTTGCTTAGCCATGTTTCTTCATAAAAAAATCTTAATTGATACAGTCTATCATACATGAATATAGTTTTATTAGCAGGTATTTAGACAATGATTAACCAGGGAAAGGTGTGCAAACCACCCCTAAGAAACCTTTTCTGTTGGTCAGCTACATCATAACTATGGTGAATGAAGCCCCATGTTCTACTTTAGGCTATACCAGCCTGGGGTGCAAGGAGCAATGATTCCACAGGCATCACTTCAACAGAAAAGGGGATTTCATTTTACAGGTGCAAAATGAGGCTCAGAGAGATTATGTAAAGTATCTACAACCATACAGTTAGAAAATGGGAGAACCAGGACTGAGAGGCAGGCAATCTGGATCAAGAATCCAAGTTTTTAATCATTATGCCTAATAAACACTTTTTAAAAAAATTCAAGAATATTTATTGAGGACTTACTATAGGTCCATCATGGAATACATCCATGAACGAGATGCCCAAAGATCCCTTCCTCATGGTATAAGCACTCACGTGTATGTGTGTAAAGAGAAAAGATAGAAAACAAACAGCAAACATACTAAGTAGTATTAGAAGGTGATAAATTATCTGAAAAAGAAAAAATAAACAAGCTAAGGGAGATCAGGGTAAGAGATTCCAGTTACCAACAGAGCCATCAGAATGAGCCTCTTTGAGAAGAAGACTTGGAAGAGGTCAGGGAGTTCACTACAGGGTTATCTGAGCCAAGAACATTCCAGATGGAGGGAGCAGCCTGTGCAAAGGCCCAGAGGCAGGAGGGTGCCTGGTGTGTTCAAGGAAGAGCAGGGAGGACAGTGAGGTTGGAACCAAGTATGTAGAATATAGTAGAAAATGAGGGTAGAGAAGTAATTCCAGATCTCTGAAAAGACTGGTCCTTGTAGGATTTTGAGCAGACAAGAGACATGGTGTGGCCAGGGCTGTTGAAGGAAAAACTATATATGGGGAGTGTAGGAGCTTCGAGGTTGATAAAGTCCTTAGCACTGACCCAGGTGAGAGGGGACGGGGGCCTGGACCAGGGTGCTAGCTGTGGAGGCAGTGAGAGGTGGTTGGACTCCAAATATGTTTTGAAGGAAGAAATAAAAGACTTTTTAATAATTTTAGGTGTGGAGCAGGATAAAGTGAGGCATCAAAGATAACTCTAAAACTTTGGAGCAAAACTTGAGTAACTCAGTGGAACCCAAATTCTTTGACTGTCACTTCTGCAGCCACGGAATCAATAACCTCTTCTGCCTGGGGCCACTTTCGGTTCTGTTTTATCCAGAAATGCCTCCTTGGTTGAGAGTGTTGCTTTTTTTGACAGAGAGTTTCTACGTGAATCATTCCATTTTATTCCTACTGCAATCTTGAGAGATTCTACTCCCATGTGAGGACTAGGGACACAGGCTCAAGGAAATAGTTGTTTACCTGACCCAGCTTACATAGGTGATAAGCTGATATGCTCTATTCTATCCTGTTACAATAGAAGAATATTCTGCTTTTATTAAGCCACAGAAGAAGCAATTGTCTCCTGGTTATAAAGTACCTAATTGCAGCCGCAAGATCATTTTCATCATCCCCCAGGTCTATAGCTTGTGAGCTGTGAGTGTCTAGACCTATGAAACAGATTATTCTTCTGGAGACTTCTCCGTAAATACACTCTTTCCATTTGCTATAACTTTCTGCAATATCATGCCTGAAGATCTAAAATTTTTTGTCTTCACTTCTGCACACAAAAATGTATGTGTGTTATGTTCTACTTGATTGAAACACCTGCCTTGGTTTTTGCTGTTGGTTGGTTGTGGCTACTGCTGTATGACATACTTGTTTCTCCTTCTTTTGATTCAAATAACTTGATTAGCTCTCCTCTGGAAGTTGAACGTCTCCACTTCGAGAGTTTTATCAGTGAGACTTTATTTGACCGTGAAGCTGAGGTGTGGGTGGTCAGCAGAGAGAGTTTTAAAATCCAGAAAAGATATAAAAGGTACCTGGAAATGTATACCATAGATCAACCCAGCTGTTATTTGACTTCCCATCAATGTTATGATACCACTTACTTGGGTGACCAGAGTTTCCTCCTGTTAGAACAATTACACAATTGTGTTTTCATTGCCATTTTCCTGCAGAAGTTGAAGCTCCACTTTTTATCTTCTCTTTGAATGTATAAAGCAAAACACACACACAGAGAGGCATACTTGTTTTTTTTTTTTTTTTAGCTACATTCATGCAGGGTTAAGGTCACAGATTTTTAACCAAGTCTAGCAATGTGGGTGCTGAGGCTTTGGAGAGGTGGTTGTCTCCAACAGCTGGCAGCCTTGTTGTCATGTTGCACCTTCAGCTCCATCATTCTCTTCCAGCCCATCTGCGCCTCCCATTTCCCTCAGGGAAATGAATGCCTCATCATAGAGATGAGAATCACTCTGAGCGGGTGTATATTCTAGTGAACTTTCAAGTGAGAATCCCAAATACACATACGAGAAGAGGAAATGAGAGAGACAAGGAGGGAAAAGTGAGGGAGGTTTCAGCTTCTCCTTAAGAAATAAATAGGCAATTCCAATAGAGTAAACCATTTCATGCCTGGGTGGTCGTAATCACCCGCGAGCAGGGCTGCAGCCTCGCTCTGAGTTCTCTCCTTTCTGGCCAATCTATTTCTTTCAGATTAATCTTCCAAATCACTTCTGTGCTGCCCTCCTTACTGAAAAGCCTCTAGTGGGCCCATGTTATCTATGGGCCAGACACACACTCCGGATCCTGGTGGTCAAGGACAGATGTAATGGGACTCCACCCCGATCATCCGCACTGCTATCTCTCCATGTCACCAGCTCCCAGGTGGCCCAGGCTTCTTCCTCTATCTCTCAGGGACAAGACTTATGTGCTGGTCCCTTGGAGGCCCTCCCCACCCATCGAATCCAGGCCACGGTTAGGGCCCATCATCCTAGGATGACTCTATTCCCATTTCTAAGATGCACACTAACATATTTGCACACAATAGTCCAAGTATCACTTTGTTCTCATTTCATAAGCTGCCTTAGGCAAATGTTTTTGTAGTGAAATATCCCAATTTCAATGGTGGGTGTCATGCATTTTGCTTTGACTCACACTGTTTCCTTGGAGCCAGTCAGCTAATAGGGAAATGACCTTTAATATGGAATGCTTCACAAACTTGTGTGTCATCCTGGTGCTGGCATCATGCTAACTTTCTGTGTATCATTCCAATTTTAGTCTGCGTGCTGCCACGGCGAGCACCTGCGATGACTTCCTCACCACTGCACCTTCTCTGTACATAGCGTACTCTCTTGAGCTTCACTTGACCTGGCGCCTAAGCAAACAGCGTTTTATCTGGATCCAGTCTCATCTTCTTAGCTGCAGCCAGGGCTTGTTGAAGTCAGGGATACTGCTTTCAGCTTTATTTGTAATATCACGTCACTTACCACAATCTCAGGCACAGAAGAGATACTTGTGAAACCCTTGTATTGATTTAAACTTGCCAGAGGAAGAAGGAAAAACCTTTTTTTATTGTTTAAGACCTCTGGAAACAGAGACCACAATATATGCACTGGGGTTCCTCTCTGTCCCCAAAGTCCCATTGGTAACCCCCAAGGGTGCTGCCACATTGAAACATTGCAGATGATGGTCAGCATGGACAGGGCCCCTAGGGGCCACCCCCTTCTTGGAGAGTCACTCATTCATTCACTCTTCCATTCAACAAATGCTCACCGAGCACCTACTCGGTTCTCTGCATGCAGATATGGTTTGGAAAGAGACAAAATCCTGCTCTCATGGAGCTGGGTGTCAGCATGGTGTGTGTGTATGTTGCGGAGGAGAGAGAGGGAGAGAAGGAGACACAGCAAACAAGTAAGTGCCTAGATGAGGGGCTTCCCATTAAGACATGTCCCCAAGGGAAATTCAATAGGGATTGCCGTAACAAGTTGATGGAGTAATCGGGACGGTCGTGGTGAGACTTCAATAAATAGGATTGGATCACCCCTGGCACAAAAGTTGAGAGAGACTCCCAGGAAGAGAGAACAGCATGTGCCAAAGCTGTAAGGCAAGGTTTCTCAGTCTCAGCAGGTAAGACTATTGACCTTTGGGGCTGGATAAGCCTTTCATGTGGGGGCTGTCCTGTGCACTATAGGCCATTTGGCAGCTCCCCTGCTCTCTGCCCACTGGATGCCGGGGGCACTTCCCTGGCCCCTGCCATGGTTATTAGAAATGTCTTCTGGCATTGCCAAAACGTCTGACAATAGGGCATTTTGTGAGTTCAAATGGGGGCCCTGGAGAGATATGTCTGTGCCCTAATTAAACATTCACAGTGAACTGTGAAGGTGACCTTGATTGGAAAAAGTGTCTTTGCAAATGTAATTAAGGACCTCACAATGAAATCAGCCTGGATTGTCCAGGTGGGGCTCAAATCCAATGACAGTTGAGACAGAAGAGGGAACGCATATATGTAGAGGGAGGCCACATGAAGACAGACAGCAGGAATGGAGGGACGCAGCCATCAGGAGAGTTGGCAGCCACTGGGAGCCGGAAGAGGCAAGGAATGACTGTCCCCTGGAGCCTTTGGCAGGAGGGAGGCCCTGCTGGCACCTTGATTTTGGACTTCTGGCCTCCAGAACAGGGAGAGTGTAAATTTCTGTTATGCCACCAAGTTCAAGGTGATTTGTTACATCAGCCACAGGAAATGAATGCAGGGGACAAAATCACCCCTACTAAAAACCATTACCCTCACGTGAGAAAGATCAGGGAAGGTTTGTGGAGCAGCAGGAAGAAGCTATGGCTTTGGCCTTGGTGAGGCCAGAAGAGCGGGTGGGCCAGGTCCTACCTGGGAAGGAATTGAGAGTTGGTTGTAGGTGCTAGGGTGACAAGCACTGAAGGTTTCAGACAAGCCTGTGACATGATCTGGTTCATATATTTAGCAGATTTTTCCCACTACTGTGGTGGAGCACAGTGAAGCTGGGATTCTGTAGGAGGCAGCTGCAGCTGACATGGGCAAGACTTTCGAACACGTGGGCCATGAAGACATCTCTCCCATTGAAGGGTGTCCCAGGGGAGGCAGCCCAGTGTAGGCAGTTTCCCCCCCAACAGGAAGGACTTGCATTTGATATTTCATGTATCATAAAGGCCGAAGACATTCCTAAGATGGTTAATTCATTGATTACATTTTAAGATAAAGAAATTGAGCCCTCAAAGGAAGCAGTGACACCTCAGGTTAGTAGGCACAGAAATATTTACCAGCAAAGCTGGAACCCAAACCCAAGCTTCCCAATGTACTTTCTTCACTTATATCTGCAAAGCAGTGCATTATACCAAAGCTCTCATTTGAATTTTATAACCAACCTGAAAGATGCGTAGCATGTTACTTTTATTTTACAAATGCAAAATTAAAAATAAAAATAAAAGTTAAGGAGGATCAGAGAGGTAAAGTGATTTCCCCAGGATCACACAGCTTTCAAGTGGTAGAGCTGTCGATCAATCTTGGGTCTTCCTGGTCTATGTCTCTCCCAGGAACACTGCTCTTGCTGAGTCGTAGAGAGTTATGACATAACTAACTAAATCTGAAAAGTTTCCCCCCATCTCTTTGCCTCGGGTGACCTCTTTCCAACTGGAAGGTTTTCAATTTATGATTATATGTTGTTCTTTGCCCTTTAGGCAAGTTCAATTTCATTGTCCAAACGCAAAACTATTTCAGTGAACGCTGTAAAGAAAAAGAAAAAGAACAAGGAAGGGGGTTAATAAAGAACATGCTGGATCTGAAAACAATTTTAGAGGTAATGTGGGGCCCATGGAGCCTATATTCATTTTCTGATAGCTGAGAAAAAGCATTCCCCTTAACTGTTTTTTTGGTCCAGTGTGTCCTGTGCAAGATAAAAATAAAGGTTCACGTGACACTGAAGCTGTGATAAAGCCAGGGTCCGGGAGATTCGACACTAATGGCGACAGGGCATTTCTCACTCAGGGGAAATTAGCGGTGGCTGCTGGGCTTTCATCCATATCTGTATTCACTCAGAAAGTGCTCCAGGGTCTTCCAACCTTCCCCCTTCATCCTAGATAAGAGATAACACTCGAAATAAATCTGAAATGCTTTCCCTTGTCTTACAAGTTCTGCTTTAGAAGAATGCACACTGTTATTAGAGAAAAGCTGTTCTTTGTCTACTTACCCAGTCTGCGGATTTGATCACTAAACATATATCAAGCCCATGCCGTGTATGGGGCTTTGCATTGGTGTGAGGGACCCACTGGCAGGAAGGAGACTTGGGCTCTCTCAGCTCATGGAGTGGTTCTGTCTGGAGCAAAGAGAGATTTGAAGTATGTGAATGCTGTGAATGCAGATGGAAGCCCCCAAGGCCACTCATGATGCCGGGAGGATCAGGTGTTCCCAGCAACACTGAGTAGGGCTTGGGGGCAGGAAGAGAAGAAGCCAGAGTCCAAGCTTGCAAGACAGTGCTAAATGTCCAATCTGAAGTTCCCAGGAGGCTGGGCGGGAATGTGGGATTGGAGTACATACAAATCCAAGGGTAGGTAGAGCTCAGTGAAGGCAGCTGGCGGGACAGGGAACTCAGCACTCAGCCTGGGGATAGCAGGTCTGGAGCTTCCCTTTGGGTGCTCTCTGGCAATGCAACCTCTCAGGGGCTAAGGTGGTGCTACACCCTCATTCTGCCCTAGCTCCTGATGGATCAAGGGATGTGGGTGCCTGAGGCTGGTTATAAGTATCCCTGACAATCAGCCAAGTGGGGAGATGTGGTCAATGAGTTCTTTAGCCTCTTGGCTCCAGGATGGCAAGCGTGAGAAGCGGAAATCGCGCTATATTAGTTTGCTACGGCTGCCATCATGACACTACAGGCTGGGCAGCTTCAACCACGAAAATTTATTTTCTCACAGTTCTGGAGGGTGGAAGTCCAAGATCAAGTTGCCTGCAGGGTTGGTTTCTCCTATGCTTTCTCTCCTCCACGTGCAGACAGACAGCCACTTTCCTGCTGCCTTTTTGCCTGGTGGCTCTGCTGTGTGCTCACCCCTGGGGGGCTCTTTGTGTGCCCATATCTCCTCTTCTCTTAGGGACACCAGTCAGAATGGATCAGGGCCCATCCTGATGGCCTCATTTTAACTTAATCTCCTCTCGAAAGGTCCTATGTCCAAATTTGCAGCCATGTTCTGAGGTCCTGGGGACTAAGTGAGAGTTCAACATAGGAATTTGAGAAAGACACAGTCCAGCCCATAGCAGACGCCCTCTCTTTGTCCTTTTTCTGTTGGAGAGCTGGGAAGGGACGCCAGCCCAGAACAGATTCAGTGCACTAACCACAGCTCTAGGACATTATTTTCTTTTCACTTCTTTAGCCCATTTGGCCATTCATTTAGTTCATGAAGCCCTCTTGGTGCTAGAAATACAATTTTTGAGAGCCTTGAATTGCCTAAAACATAGCTATTAAATTTCATCTTTAAAGAGATTTTAGCATAAGCCTGAAAGGTAATAATACTGATGCCTTTCCCCCCTAATTATTTATTTGTGTATCCACTTCCCTTATTAAACCAAGGGTTCCTAAAAGGCATGGGCTTTGTTTATCTTTGTAGCCTACTGCTCAGCACAGAGCTCAGACCAAGGTAGGGGCACTCATGGTGTATTTATATCTGTGAGGTTGAATTTGTTGATGTTGTCTTCAAAGCTGAATGAGTCTTTGTGCTCAGAGAGGAGGGTGCGAAAGGGATGTTTAATTGGATGCTCTGGACCCCAGTATTGTGCCCTTTCGTTCCCCTGACACTCTGGTCCCTGGGACCCTCTCTAGTGAACATACTGCCTAAAAACCCAGCCCAAATTTTCCAGCCTTTTTCCTTACTCAACATATCCAGGGATATTCCTTCCAGCATCAGGCACAGTTACATGGTACCTGTGAGCCTGAATTGCCATGTGCCCCCTACCCGGTTCCTCCAGAATCCTCCACTGTCTAGTGAGAGAAGTGGTGAGAGGGGACAGGTTGGCTGCCCAATTGTGGGGCTGGGCTGTGTCTTCACATAAGCTCAGATGGGTCTAGGGCTGCCGCCTCAAGAAGGGGGAAGCATCTTGTTGGAGCTCATTGATCATATCTTGTCACTCTTCCCATGTACTTCTTGTGCTAGGTGCTACAAACCTGCCCATTGTGTATTTTATCAGCAGCCCATGAGGAAAGAGCTATCACATGGGAAAACAGGGAGAGACTCCCCCCCACAAAGAGACACAGACAGAGAAACAAAGACAGTTTCCATGCCTGTTCTTATCCATTTGTGGGCTTTCCGAAACACTGGCCTTTGTGTAAAGGAAAACACTTCACGATACTGCTGCCAGACAGATGAAACTCAACAGATGAGAAAAATAAATTCAAAGAAAAGCAGCCCTTGTCACATTTTATGTATGCAGATAATTGAAAGAAAGTGAAAAAATAGAGCAAGCAAACTGTATGTATAATATCTTACAAGATAGAACACTGTTTTTAAGTGCATAACATTCAGAAGCCCTATCAATTACATTTTATAACAGCCAATAAGTCTGTCGCTCCTTTTATTTTCTTTCTGCTGACCACAACTGAATTAGTATTTTCTGATTAAAAGCTTTCTTCCCCAAAGTGCAAAGAGCTATCACCTACCTACACCTGTTCCACGCCCCCCTATCTTTCCTTTCTTCCTCAGTGTAGCTCTGAGCCCAGCATTGTGGTCTTTCCTTCCAAATATGGAGGGCAAGTGGCTGGGGGCCCCTCCATTTAGCCACTGATGGGGACTTCACTCCCATCTGTAATTTGCTCAGGCTTATTGTGCCAGGCAGCCTTATCTATATGCAAGGTGGAACATCTCTCATAAAAACAAGTGCCTCTTGGTATATTTTCACCATTAATAGGCTGATCTTTTTTTTTATCATTTTAAAAAAATTCTGAGACCAGTTATTTCCTGCTGCCTTATTCATTTGGTTAATGCATGCTGTTTCTGAAAAACTAAATATTAATGTAGCATGCCTTGCTGGAGCAGGTCTTTACAGGGGGAGATCTGTGAACCTGTGGATAACACATCTGCACTTCCTACCACACAGATAATAATTAGGCTTGCCCTAAGTGAATGTACATTTGGAGTTATTATTTTAGTAGGCTGAGAATCCCTCTTCTTGCTGCCTCTGGAGTTGGCTGGTTCCTCTTCAGCGAGAACATCTTTATTTGGGTCTCTATATTAAGGCTGTGTTTGATGATGGTCTTGTCAACCCCATGATACAGGTAGAGGATGAAGCATTTATACAATTCTGAAAAGAAAAGCTTTAAACAAATAGCAGCAGCCCAAATTGCCAGAGGGTAGGAAGATGACTGGGGAGCTGATGACTAGCCAATGAAATGAAATGTTCTTGGTTAATATAATGCAAGGATGGCAGTGTGACAAGTAAGGCCAAACCAGGAAACACTGACACCTGCTCACCTCTTAGCGTGGGAGCTTATGCACCAATTCGTTCATTTTTATCACTCAATCGGGTACTTCGGAGTTGAAATGAATCTTAGAATTTGTGTCATTTTGCCTCCCAAACTCCTCAAAGGAATTCAGAGTGGAAAGAAAAACTGTCTCCAGCACATCAGTTACTATGTTTGATTGTGTTCTACTTGAATCTCTCCATTTATGGGGAGCTCAATACTTTTCAAGGCAGCCTTTCTAACTGCTAGGCAGTGCTAAGAGTTGGAAACTTACTTCTTTGTGGTTTTAGTTCAGAATCTTTTGTTGAAAGTGGTAGGGAAAATTCCTCTAATCAGTTCAGCTAAAAGGGGGAATTAATTGAGTACATAACTTTCAAGACTTCAGGTAAGATGGTGTTTAGGTGAGGCTTGATTCAGGGGTCAAAGGACATTGACAGTCTTCATCTCAGCTCTGTGGCTCCATTCTCAGGCTCTTAGTGGCCTCTGACAAAGTCAGGCTTATTTTTCCATGACACCAGACCAATGGTTGCCTCTTAATTTTGGGGATTTTCATTGTCTCATTGGCCCAAACTGGATAATAGCTCTATTCCTGAATGACTTAGTTTAGGTTCCACCCACCCACTTACCCATATAGCCTGAGAATAGGACTTGTGAGTACAGGTAGTTAAGTTGGGAGGTGAGCCCAGGGAAGAAGCTAAAGTCAATGAAGGTTATATTATGAAACTGGTTATTGCTATGGGCAAATGAGGCTCAGTCCTACTGGGGACCCCCATAAATTGTGCACTCCACTGATACTCTATCTTCTGTCTCCATTGGTTCAGGATGGTCTTTGGAGGCACTTGCTCTCCTCCACCTCCCAGATCTGGGCTGCCCTGAATGGAATGAGCTGGGCTTAGTGGGGTGGGCCTTAGATAATGACCTGAGGCAGAGAACTAGAGAGATGTGGCAGGCACTTGAGATGTGATGCTTCCAGGGTCCTAGGAACTGGGTACCCCAGCCCAGCAGAAATCTCAAGTGATTGCCACCACCAAGCAGGGACTGCGATCTGAGCATGGATTGAGCTCATTGGCTGAACTTCCACCATGGGCTACATCCTCAAAGGCAGGTATGGAAACTGCTGTAACTACATGTAATGAGACTGGAGGAAGACAGCTCCCAAGAATAAAATCAGAGTGTTATTACCAGAAAAAGAAAGAATGCATGCTGGAGACTGATGTCAAGCATTTGCTATACCACTGTTGAGCCCCAAATGTGCTTTCTGATAACTCCCACCCATTATCTGGAATGTTACCTTGGAACAGAATATAGAATTAACAGTGTGTTTCCACTCTATTTGACAGCCTTTAAAATATCAGGAGATAATTAGCTTGTCTACCCTTGGAGTTCTTTTCTTTCATCTAGTATGGACAAACTTGGATTCTTTAATTGTTTTTTGTATGACGTGGTTTCTAGGACTTTTTATGGTGGCCCTCATCACTGCTTCATCCAACACCCCCTTCATTTTGTTTCTTTACCTCCTGTTCCCTCAACAGGAAGGGTGGAGTTGAGTCCATCATAGCAAGAATGGATGTGTAGAAGGATGACCCGGGGGTCAAGAAATTGTGGGTATCCTGTGACATGTGACTTGAAGATGATGTTACTATATTTTGGCTATTATTTTCTGAAAATAGGGGATCTATGTGTAACTCTCACTTATCCAGTAAATAATTTTCTCCTACATTATCTAATAATGGCTAACTCCTGACTGTTATCAAGGCTTTGTTGCTATGTTGACCCATTTTGTAAAATATTCCTCAGTGGACAAATGAGGCTTGGCCTGCCTGCTATCTCTTTCCCTTCTGGTAACAGAATCCTGAATGACCTCTGTGGAATCAGCCCCACTTCCATGCTGAGTGGGTGAGGTTTGCATAGACTCATGGTGAAGTAAGCGACCTGTTCTTGGCCCACTGGAGTCTTCATGCCCTTCTCCCAGGGGTTTGTGGGATGTTGAGCTTGTGACTCCGTCTTGGCTAATTGTCATCATCCTACCAAGGGCCACAATGATCAGTTTGTGGTGGACACATGACCCACAGCAGTTTAGTTACAGAATGCCGGTTGAAATGTAGGCCTGGGGATGCTGGAGGCATTTGCTACGATGTGGAGCCTGAGGAGGAAGCCACGAGGAGATGCATGAGGTGGCCAGAAGCCAGTGGAATCACATCCTTTTGGCCTCTGAGTTCTGTGTGACTGAAAAGTCTTGAGTGCACATTTCATGGGAGACAAAGGAGCTCTGATTTCTGCTTCTATTACGAAATGAATCCCGGCTAACACATTCACTACATTAAGTCATTTAATAGATTGTATCAAATAGTGGGGAAATAAGTAGATTCAAGCCAGAAGCTCTAGGATATAGCCTGATGCCACCACCGAAGGACATGGACTAAGCCAATCTCCTCATCTGTGTGCCTGGGGCTCTGCTTTCAAGATCAAGCCTGCGTAATAGAAAATAGTAAAATGATGGACATGTGAGTATCATTTTCTCTCTTTATTAAGCTACGTAGTTTTAAAAAAATCATCCAATAGGTCAGATGGTCAGAACAGAAGCTCCATGAAGACATGACCTAAAAGAATCCTCCCCAGATGTTGGGACAATTGCAGATATTCATAGAACATTTACTGTATGCCAAGAAATCTACGAGGTATTTTTACCTCATTTTATCTTGAACCAGATACTACTGTTATTCTCAAATCACATGTGGCAATCTGAAACTCAGAAAGATTAAATGATCTTCCCAAGTTCATGTGGCCGGTTCACAAGGGCATTTGGCTTTGTACCTGACAGGCTGACTCCAGAGCAGGTGCCCTGGGCCATTATTCTAGACCAAAATTTTGTCTTAGCAAAGGATCATTCTCTTAGTAACAATAGAAAACTGTGTTTTTTCTGCTTGATGTGCCCAAATGCCATTAAGCTGCTGAATAAAGGTGCGTATTCATGAGTTTGTTTTCAAAACAAAACATAACAAAAAGACATGAACAGTATATTCTTCTCTGAATGATCCACCTTGAAATTTCTGGTTTCTAGGCCTTTGTTTTTGTGGTGCTTTTGGAACACATTGGCCTTCATCTCCTACCCACTTTTCTCTGCTTGTTATTAATCGTATATAAACAACTTGACAGCAATAAAAAGGGGAAATTGAAAGACAGAAAAATTGCCCATAGTTCTACCCATTCTTTAAATCTCAGATTAAATGCCACCTTTCTCAATAAATTGTCCCTGGAGTGTCCTGCTTCCCACGTGCACACATTCATATGTGCTCGTACACACACACACACGCACACACACACACAGACACACACAGTGCGTGCCTTATTAGGTAGTATTATTTTTTCTTTCCTTCGCTAAATTGCAAGGCTACACCCATGCTTGTTTCTTCTATGCTTCCACAACACTCTGAGAGGAGGCCTTGCACACATTACCTGCTCAGTAATTATTTGTGGAATTATAAGTCACATATAGTAAAATTTTATGTTCCTCTCCAAGGGACAGTGAGTAATTACACAGATTTAAAGTCAGCTGAATAACTGGTATCTGGCTCTTAGTCTTGGCAAGGCTCTGAATAGTTCTTTAAAGTTGACATTCTTCCTGGACTTGCAGTCTGATTGCATGAGGCTCTCCAGGGAATAAAAATTAGTGTGCTGTCAGAAATGTTTATGAAAACAGCCAAATTTAGATGATCAAAGAGTTTGGTAATCCAGGGGCCCTTGAGTTTGAAAGCTGTGATATCTTTTACAGGCATGTTGAACAGCAAAGATTTTTCTTCAGAAATTCCCCTTCAGAGGCATTTCATTGGAAACTTTTAATTTCTCATTAATTGACAGAATGAAGCAAAGTCTTTTTTAAGTAGACCATTTGAGCATTGTGTTGCCCTTTGTTCATTGGCTGCACCCTAACTTTTGAGGAGTGTGCTGCTTTTGACCAAACTGAAATGACTTCTAAAAGATGAGACGGGTCTGTAGCTTACGTTTAACATGTGGACTAATTTGCCACCTTGAATCAAAAGGGAGGCTGCTCAAAAGATTCCAAAATGAGGCATCCTCTATATTTTGCTAAAATTTGAGGAGTGGGATAAAGTCACAGAGAGCGGAAACTTGCTCTAAGTAATGCTTTCGAAAGCCCCTAATGTAAATACAGTTCAAGCCATGTGGGAAATTGTTTCCGTTACTGATTCCTGAGCAGCAACTTGCTTTGGGTGTCTTTGCAGGATGGGGGTGGGGTGGGGACAGGAGGCCCTGAGGGGGAGGAAGGTCTTTGCATAGCCTATTGAGGCCTTCAAGAACAAAGAACACTCCTACACTGCTGGTGGGACTGCAAACTAGTTCAACCTCTGTGGAAAGCAATATGGAGATACCTTAAAGCCATACAAGTGAATCTACCATTTGATCCAGCAATCCCATTGCTGGGCATCTACCCAAATGATCCAATGACACTCTACAAAAAAGACACCTGCACTCGAATGTTTATAGCAGCACAATTCATAATCGCAAGGCTGTGGAAACAGCCCAAGTGCCCATCAATCCAAGAATGGATTAATAAAATGTGGTATATGTATACCATGGAGTACTATTCAGCTCTAAGAAACAATGGTGATATAGCACATCTTATATTTTCCTGGCTAGAGCTGGAACCCATACTACTAAGTGAAGTATCCCAAGAATGGAGAAACAAGCACCAGATATATTCTCCAGCAAACTGGTATTAACTGAGTGGCACCTAAGTGGACACATAGGTACTACAGTAATAGGGTATTGGGCAGGTGGGAGGGGGGAGGGGGACGGGTATATACATACATAATGAGTGAGATGTGCACCATCTGGGGGATGGTCATGATGGAGACTCAGACTTTTGGGGGGAGGGGGCGAAAAGGGCATTTATTAAAACCTTAAAATCTGTACCCCCATAATATGCCGAAATAAAAAAAAAAAGAACAAAGAGGAGCACATTGTGTTGGGGAGGTGAAAGAGGTGGCAGGAGGTCACCTGGCAGGACACTGAATCTCCTTCCTTGGTGGTCAGTAATATGGAGTTATTGGGAGCCCCAGCCTCAGCTGGACACCAAGAATTCTCTTCTGGCTCACCCCTTCTCCCTGTGACTTTGGGAAAACTATTTAGCCTCACCAAGCCTCAGATGCCACACCTGTAAGGTAGTGTCAATTGGAAAATCATGAAGTTCATAAATTCAGAGAAGAGAGTTTTATTTCTTATAAAGGGTTGCAGTCTGAAGGCAGGCCATCCTGCAGGCTGGAAAGTGGAACCTCTGTAGCCTCTAGGAGAAACTGGAAGCAGGTACTTCTAGGGAAGGAAGGGTGAGCCAAGGATTTATGCTGAATGGGTTGGCTAAGGATACATATTCAATAGGTTGTAGGAGGAATCATGAATATTCATGAAGGAGGGACTTACACATGCACAGTAAGCAAATGTGTGTATGTGTTATATACAGCCCATGTTTACTTTGGGGTGGAGACTTAACACTTAAATGCATTAAAATTAGGCTCTGTAAGTTATAAGGTGAAACAGAGGACACAGAGGCATCTTGTGTACAGCCCCTGTAAACCAGCCAGAACCCATCCATGGTTCATTGGTCTCTTGTCAGGAAGGAATTGTGGTCAGTTGTTGTGAAAATCAGCAGTGGACAAGAATTTCAAAAGGGCTGGTTTCTGTTTAAGTCTTAGGAAAGAAAGCCTAATGGTGGTTAGCAAGGGAGGGGGTATAAAATGCCCAACCTCCTGTGCCATTATGCCAGGTTTCTCTGAGGTCCCCTTGGCCAACAGGGAGTCTGATCAGTTGGTTGGGAGGTTTAGGATTTTATTTTATTTCTCAGTAGGAGTGCTGATAGTACCCACCTCACAGATTGCCCAGGGAACTGAGATGCTGCTCAGAAAGCTTGTAAAGTGCTTGACCCAGAGCCTGGCATGTTTGTATTATTAAACTATTACAAAGCCTCTGCGAGAAAATGTGAGTGGGACACTTTGCTGAAATATAGTGAATCCCTGACAAAAATCCTCCTTAATCATGTGAATAAGACAGAAAGCAGCAGAAAGGCATTCCGTAAATACCAGAGAGCTTCCTCACAGAGGTGACTTAGGGCCCAGGTGGAAGACAGCTGGTGGGGGGGTGGCAGAGAGTCCTGCCTTTTGGCTAAACTTTATAAGATTAGGTTGCTTGTAAACAGAATGCTCCAAATTGCAACTCTTTGCCAATCCCTTGTCCAAGTGGGAAGAGGCTGTAATGAGCCACAACATTAGTAATTCATGAATGAGCCCTGCTGGGGAGCTAGAGGACTAGGCCTGAGTGATGAGGGCTACCAGACTAATGTGTGGCTGGGGTTTTGGGGCCAAGACCAGCAGTCACTAAAGGCCACCCAAAGTCCAGGGAGATAAAGATCCTGCCACCCAGGCCAGTGTTTTCTTTGGAGTTGTGAAGTTTCCTTTGAAGCTCAGGAAGGATTTCTCCTCTCCGTCTTCCGAGGCAGGAGCTAACTTGCCCTGGGTTTGCCCAGCAAGTGAGGAACGCAAGGGAAGTTGGCAGGAAGAGAAAGGGAACATTTTGTTAAAGAGCTATCTCCTCCACAGCTCAAGAAAGTTTTCCAAATTCACCCCAGCCCTTAGGAATTTGGTTGTGTGGGATCATTCATACCAGAAGAAATGGTTAAAGTAGGTCTGACCCAAGGATTCCCCTCTGGTCTGCAAAGCAGCCAGGACCAATACTACTGAAATCTAGATTGTAAGTTTCTGTAAGAGGCAAGGTGCCACCAGGGTGCATGAGCCACCTGGGCAGCTCAGCTTCACTGAAAGGCTCTTCGCAGTGTGGGTTAACCAGCTACCAACCAGAACCGGAGGTTTCTGGCTGGCTGGGCCCTCACAACGTTCCTTTAGGGCTTAAGCACATGGGCTTTGAACCCACACTGCTTAGGCTCAAATCCTATTGCTACCGTCTCCCAGCTGGGTGTCCTTGAGCAAGTTGCTTAATCTCTCTGTGGCTTGGTTGCCTCATCTGCAAAATGAGAATAGTAATAACACTCATTTCAGAGGACTGCAGTGAAGATCGAGCCTGTTCAGATGTGTCAAATGCTGACAACGATATCTGGATATCTGGCAGAGACTAAGGCAGTGACTCATGTGTGAACCATTTTCATCATTACTTCTCTGGGCAGCCTGTTCTACCTTTGATCAGGCCTGCATGTTACGAAATTCTTCAAGGGGCTTGTGAACATATCTGAGCTGCACCACGTAATAGATAAGTAATTTTGTGCAAGAGAGTTACTCTTTTAAAGCTTTGGTTTCCCATCTGTGAAATGGGGATAATAGTAGTATAAGTTTTGCAAGATTGTTGGAAAGATTAAATGAGATGTACAATGCTAGCCTTAAATAAATATCACTGTGTGTGTGTGTGTGTGTGTGTGTGTGTGTGTGTGTGTGTACATATATCCTATATGTTAAGATACCCTCGGTTGCAAGCAATAGAAAATTTACCCAAATCTGAATCAAACTATATAGAAATGTATCATGTTATTTAACAGGATGACCTGAGGCGGGGTAAGCTTCAGGGCTGGTTGATTCAAAGGCTCAATGATATTTTCGAGGACCCAAGTTCTTTCTGTTTCTCTGTCCTGCTGGTAGGCTGGTAGGGAAGAAAAGAAGAAAGGCCAACTCTTTCTATGGCTTATTCTTAGGAATTAGAAAAATTCCCTAGAATTTTTCCCAGCAGAAATCCCAGCAGAATTTCACTGATGTCTTCCTGGACACACTTATCTCCCATGCCTATACTAGAACCAATTACTGGAAGAGGAAACAGGATTCCTTCGGACCAATTGGCCTCCTGTGGAGTTATCATGAGGTCTTCCCTGGAAAGGGGGGTGACATCTCTGCATTGTTAGGGTTCTGTTAGGGATGAGGAAGAGGGAGCAGATACTGGGCATGCCACAGTGTATGTCACAGAGCAAGACTCATTTCTCAATATTTACTCTCCCCTATACCCTCCCCATCCACACCAGGCTTAATCACTTTTCAAATTTTATTTTTTTATTTTTTAATTAATTTATTTTTGAGACAGAGTCTTGCTCTGTTGCTTGGTCTAGAGTGCAGTGGCGTCAGCCTAGCTCTCAGCAACCTCAAACTCCTGGGCTCAGGTGATCCTCCTGCCTCAGCCTCTGAAGTAGTCAGCTGGAACTACAGGCAAGTGTCACCATGCCCAGCTAATTTTTTCTGTTTTCTTGCTCAGGGTGGTCTTGAACTCCTGACTTCAAGTGGTTCTCCTGCCTGGGGCTCCCAGAGTGCTGGGATTACAGGCATGAGCCACTGCACCCGGCCCGGCCTCACTTTTCAAATTTTAGATGGATGCTGTCATCCTTTCTTCTCCAGGAATCTTTACCCCCCACTAGTGGAATGAATGTGCAAAGCTCCGAGTTTCTTATGCTAACAAGTGCTGCTGTGTTTTAAGGTAGGCATGGCACTTCCAACACTAGTTTTACACATCACCTGCCTGGTTCAGGGAGATTTAGGATTATCCAAACTGCTGGATCTGATGGGCTTGAAGGTGCATGGCCAGCTCATTGGATGGGGTCAGTGCCTCTGTGCATGTGGCTGCCTTGAGCAAGGGTCAGGCATATGGGGACTGGACTTCTCAGAGGAGTGGCAGGCTTTACCCCCATCATTCTTCTTAGTGGCTTCCCATCCAGAGAACATTCTAGAAGCCTTTGGAAAACATCTTAACCTTTCTATGCATTAATTTCCACCACCTCCCACATACTGCCCACTGAGTTGTGCCACCTTGGTACCTGCCCTTCCCTGGATAGTCGTCACTCTTCTGCCCCTATCCACATTCACCTGGCCTGCAGCCCACTGCTGCAAGACACTGCAGGGAGAAAGAAAAGCTGATGGGATAAACCAAGCTGTGTGCCATAATCATGGTCAGTGTCTCATCATCCTGGTAAAACCTATTTGCAGTTCAAGTGTTTTTATTTGCTTTGTTTGGTTCACCTCAAATCAATGTCTTCAGCCTCCACTGCCAGTGCCTTTCCCATCATGTTGTGTTCGTATCTCACTGGTCCTTCTGAAGCTAGTTCGGACACCACCTCTTTCCTGAACACTTCGCTGGCCACAAAGCTGGAGGGTGACTTTCTCTCCTCAGGGATCCCAGCCCTTGCTGCTGTATTTCACTCTTGCTCTCCTCAATATGCTTGGCCTAATGTTTCAGTTATTTATAAACTTGTATTTTCTCTCCTCTGCACAATTAGCTTCTGGAAAGGCGAACAGTGCCCAGGAGGGAACAGGGTGTGGGGTGTAGAGGGAAGGATGCTCACTGTCTGGGGAAGAAGAATTCCAGTTGCTTATTTGGCATTGGTCACGCCTGGGCCTCAATTTTCTTTATCCATGAGATGAAAGGACTGGGTTGGATATTCTCTAAGTTCTTTCTGGTCAAATAGACTTTTGATAAAGTGTGGAGTAATTGATTTACTCTAGTGCATGGGGGGTGAAGGGATTTTAGGCACGTGTGTGTGTGTGTGTGTGTGTGTGTGTGTGTGTGTGTGTGTGTGTGTTGAGCAGGAGGAAGGAAGATGTTCAGCTTCCTTCTTGATACACCATATAGGCATCCATGAAAGTCTTCCAAATTAAGACTAGTTCTAGGAGCTGAGTGGACAGAGAGGAAGGTGAGAAACCCAACTGTCTTTTTTGTTAAAGAGGCAATTTACAGGGGGAGGGGCTTTGTAACTAAACAGAACTGGGGTTAAATCTTGGCTCCATCGTATAAATCTGCCCCCTCCAAAAGTTTCCGGGTTCTCTGGAAGGTTTCCTTGGAGCCCTTCATTATAATGACTTTTAAGGTGGGCAGCCCGAATCTGTACCTGCCCATGTGAAGGGAGATTGGCTGGGAAGATGTCCTCATTCTCTACAGGAAAGATGTCCTGTCTAATCCTTGGCAGGCGGCGGGCGATGATGCTCACAGACTGATGCCTTCAGAATCTCGCCTGCCAAGAATGAGTGGCATGTGAACGAAGCTCCGCTCAGCAGTTCTGGGCAGATGCCCAAGCCCAGCTAGATGGTCCCTATGGCCCCGAAGGAACCATGCCAAGAATCCGTACGCTGCCGAGAGCTTTCCACCCTGTGCACCATTCTGGCTGCCTGATTTTCCTGCCAAGCTGTTTCTAGGCCACTCTTCCATACTTCCTTATGAAATTCCTAGAAAAGGAATTGGAAAACCTGGAAATTGTGGGGAGGCATTTGAAACTTCTCCATAATGATGTTGAAATAATTACCATTAAAAACAAAAACAAACAAACAAACAAAAACTAAAAATAGCAGCTTTGAGAAAATGACATGTTGTCACAAGTGGTCACTCGAGGTTTTACATCATTCCCTGTGACCTGGCCACAGAGGCAGGGTCTGCACTTCATTGCCTCTGGGGCACGTGCGCACAGAGGCCTCCAATGCCCACCTGTTGGCACAAACCCTCTCTGAGAGTCAGACCTGTAGGGTTACTTAAGGAGGTAAAATACATCTTGCTGATGGAACAAGACATAACAAAAGGGCTCATTTACAGTAAAAAAAAATTCCTTTGGTCTCCTTGGTGATGCCATGACTCCAAGGAGAAATGCCAAGGGTGTGGCAGATTCACCATGTAAATTACCCCTCCGGCCTCAGAGAATTGAGAATAGCGGGAAAACGGCCAAAAGCCAATTTGATTTCAATACTTTGAGACCCTGTGGGATCGGATGCCTGTCTGGACTGTCTATCATTTTAGCCTAAGGCACCCTGAATGGAAATAGGCAGAAAAATCAGTGAGTTTTGGCAGCGTATGCAACTGAAAGCAATTTTTTAAAGTCCTGCAGAAAACTCTTTGTGTTTTGAGGTTACACCTGTGCAGGGATAATGGCGTGTTTTTGTTTGTGATTGCTGCATGTTTCAGTGTCTCGGCTATCACTGAAATTGTAGAAAGCGGCTGGATGCTGTTCAGTTTGAGGTTGTAAGTGAAAATGTTGAGACTCTGCTTGTGATGATTGAGATTTTTTCCTCATTATTTGTTCTTATGTTGCTATAAAGAGTAAATTTGTGATGGGATATCCATGTGAGTTTATTTTCTAGAAGAAAGAATGTACTCTTTGTTCCTCCATTTCTTTCTATCTTCCCCTCTTTCTCCCTCTATCCTTTCTTTTTTTTTTTTTTTTGGCTTGCCTTAAAACCAAATGGAGGTGGGTTTTACAGGGTGAACCTGAAACCTCGATGTGTCCCTGTCATAAAGTATAATTCAGGAAAATGCTGCCTTCTACTGTGAGGTCTAGCTGTGTTCGCTTGAAGTCTTTAAAACCTCCACTTTCAAAATCTCCCCATGCATTCAGAGTTAGAAGCATTTAAAATTCCAATAAAATACTCTGGCTAAAAATGTCTTAGCTCTGGCTACCAGGTCGTTCCTAACAGCAAATGTAAACAAATGGAGACTGTGCTTCTCAGCAATGGCTTTTGGAAATATGTCGATGTTATTGCACACAACTGGGCGAGCATTTTCTTTCTAAGAGCCACGATGCATTTCACAAGATGTACAACATCCACACTTTTACCTGTATGTGGGATGACTGCTATGCACAGAAGGAAGAGAAGGTGCCAGATTTGTACTTTTCCTATATCCCTGCCAAGACTCCTGAGTGAAGAAAGCACTTCAGCTTGATAGCTCTTTAGCCTCCAGCATTTGCTGTTAGCTCTTCAGAGAGCGCAAGAGCTCTCTAAATGATATTTGTCTCACTTCATCTTCATGGACACTGTCACGTGAGGCAGAGGGACGCACTGGAGCTGGAGGGCCTCTCCTCCTCATTTAAGATGGTAAAATCCCTCCTCTGCCCCATGGCCCCTCAGCCCAGTGATGGCCCAAAATGCATTTTCTCAGGGTACTAAACCACAGGAGTTGCCTCTACAATTAAGATTTCTAAAGAAGCCACTCTAGCCACATTTTCACATCCTCTGTTAGATTTGGCCAAATTTTTCCTGGAGTGTTTATTGACTTTCTGGCTAGACTATCACCACACCGTTATGTCCCTGAAAGGAAGAACATGTCTAATAGAGGTTAGCATGAGCCACAGTTTGCACTAATTATCTTGGTGATGGAGCAGTTGGAGGGACATCACCTAAAGAGCCCAGTGTGGGTTCCAAGACTACGCTCAGGGGTTGGCCCCCATGGTGGCAGGAGGGACCAATGCAGGGCCAGGGAACATTGCTTGGAACAACGGTTCCTTAACTGCACAACATCTAGGAGAAAACAGCATTGTTACTCAAGCCATAACACCCCCAAATTTTAAAATTTTTCACCTAACTTTTGGTTTTATTTTAGGATATATAGTTTTGGAAAGTCAGATAATTCCCTGAGGCTTGACATGAAAAACACCAGACTCCTACTACTTCTTCCTTGTATGCCACTGCTTACTTAGAAATGCGCTTTCAACTCTGAGTTATTTATTCAGGTATACGCTCCATGTTTCTATTACTCTGGTTTTGTTCGTTTTTGCTTTTAAGTATTAACTTTTGATTTTCTACTGTGAAAGGTGAGGATTGAGCTCTGTATTGCCCACCCCATCCATATCCACATACTTCTCCCCACTCCCTCCCTTACTTCCTCCAATGCGATTCTATCAGAATTTTTTCATAAAATGACTATTCAGAGTTTCTGTTATTATGGTATATACATTTCATTAACAACTGAGTCATGATTGTACTTCTCATCTTGCGCAAATTTTGTTTCCTGTGGACTTTATAATTGTCTTTTTCCTCCCATAGTTTTCTATCTGTCTATCAGCAGTTCATCCCCAAACTCTCATCTGTAGTTATAAATCTCCTCCAAATTCATTTGAGTGCATCAGGTAATCTCTTGTTTGTACTTATTCTTGGATGTAGAGCTTCTTCCTCCTCCTTGTCAGCTTTGATGGGTGTCGTCATCCTGGGCTTCCCATTGTCATTATTCTAGAAATTCATTCCCTTGGCCTTTCACTGTGTGTTGGATCCCCTGTTTCCTGGAAGCATTATCTTCCTCTTGTCTTCGTTTATCTCCTCACTTTGGTGGACCACATCTTCCAGAACTTTTCTACGAAAAGGTACCTGGGTTAGAACTTATTTTGAGACTCTGGATATATGGACATGACTGTTATGCCACTTTTAATTCTTCCCTTGGTTACTGTTTTAGTTCATTTTGTGTTGCTATAACAGAATATCTGAAACTGAGGAGTTTATAAAGAAAAGAGGTTATTTGCCTCATGATTCTGGTGTCTGGAAAGTTCAAGACTGGACAGCTGCATCTGGTGAAGGCCTCAGACTGCTTCAGCTCACAGCAGAAGGCAGAAGAAGAGCCAGTGGCATGTGCGAAGAGATCACGTGGTGAGGGAGGTGCAGGTGGTGGGGGTGAAGTTCCAGGCTCTTTTTAACAACCAGCTCTCACAGAAACTAATAAATGAGAACTCAGTCACCTCAGAGGGAGGGCATTAATTTGTTCATGAGAGATCCAACCCCTTGACCCAAACGCCTCCTACGAGGCCCTACCTCCCAACATTGGGGATCAAATTTCAACCTGAGGTTTGGAGGGGATAACTTCCAAACCACAGCAGTTACCTTCATGTAATGCCTTAATTTCATTGTTTAATCAATTCCAGACCATATCGCTTGTTTGAAAAGATTATTAGTATTCCTTCCTTTCTATTCACCACTTTTAACTGTCCCCCCCACCCCACTTTCAATGTCCTCTTCCTTTGCAACATTCTCTTGATTTTTTTTTACTTTTACCACAAAAAAACCCTTTCTCTGTTAACATAATTAACTCTGGTTAGTATGTAGCTTTTTAACATCGTGTCAAAAATTTTACTTTGTTTTCATTTTCTTTTTTTTTTTATCTGACTTTATCTCATTCTAAATTTTTTTCTATTTCTCAAAGTCTCAGATCTCTTGATGCCCCTTTGTTTCTAGATGCCCTTGTCCTGAGGACCTCGTTCCTCTTGTTCCTTGTGCTCCAATATGAACTACATGATCTCCCTGGGTCCCCCACATAGTCATGACTCCCCTTTAATACTCTCCTAGGTGTAGTTACTGTTTCCTGAATCCCATGAATTTTTCTTTCTAATTTTACTTCTTATTTACTAAAAGAATCCATAAATCACTTTTAAACAATGAGGGTGTTGAGGTGAACCTTCTAGACCCTTGTAAATACAGAAATATCTTTGTTTTATCCTCATAGTTGATTGATAATGTGTCTGGGAATGGAATTCTAGGTATAAAATTATTTTTTTTTCTCAAAACTTGGAAATTATGAGTTCAGATATTCCAACATTGTAGAATGCTGTGAGTGACTTAGTAGTTTGATTTTCATTCTTTTTTGGGGTAGTCTTTCATATTTTTTTTCCTCTGGAAGATTTTAGGATATTATTTTGCTTTTCTCCAGTCTTCTTAAATTTCAAAATAGTTTGTCTAAGTTAGGACGATTTGGGAAGTATAGTACAGTTGACCCTTGAATAACATGGGTTTGAACTGCCTGTGTATGTATACCTATGTGTGGATTTTCTTTTACCTCTGCCACCCCTGAGACAGCAAGACTGACCCCTCCCTTTCTTCTTCCTCCTCAATCTACTCATCATGAAGATGGTGAGGAGGGAGACCTTTATGATGATCCACTTCTACTTAATGAATAGTAAATCTATTTTCTCTTCCGTATGATTTTCTTAATAACATTTATTTTCTCTAGCTTACTTTATTGTAATATTGTACATATAACACATATAACATACAACATATGTGTTAATTGACTGTTTACGTTATCAGTAAGGCTTCTTTCTGGTCAACAGTAGGCTATTAGTAGTTAGGTTTCTGGGAGTCAAAAGTTAGACATGGAATTTTGACTGTGAAGGGTGTTGTCACCCCAACCCTCGTTTTGTTCAAGGGTCAAGTGTATAATGTTTAAGCGTGCAGGCTGCGGATGGGTCCTGCATGCCTGAGTTTAAATCCAGTTGTCTCGTTCCCTAGCTTGGATAAGGTTTTAACCAGCATCTCCATTTTTCTCAGTCCTAAAATGGAATTGATACTAGTAGTTACCTCTTAGATTTATTTGTAGCATTAAATATCATTACATGCAAAGCTTTTGAAAGTGGTGCCTGGCACATAGTATGTCTTCAGTAATGTTTAGCTATGACTATGACCATTGCTGTTTTTTGTAGCGGTTCCTTTAAACTTAAGGCTTTATGACTTTCTTGTCTAAGGTATGAGCTCAGATTATTCTGTTTTCTTTCTCTGCTTCCCTGTCATTACTATTCTCTTTCTTTGTGATGTTTGGCATGTTTTCTTTGTTACTTATATTTTACCCTTATCTTTTCCTCACTGCTTGTTTTACTTAATGGAAGATACCCTTGTATTTAACATCTAGCCTCTATGTTAAAATTTTCTTTTGCTAACGATGGATTTAATTTTCAAGAGCTTTTCCTTATTCCCTCATGGCCCCATCACCACAGTCCCCCTTTCTTGGTTTGTGGATGAAATGCAGTCTGGAATGTCTGTTTTGTTTATGTGTTATTTTCTGCTCCTAAACTCTTTGTTTTCCCTAGGGCCATATTTCTCATTTTGTTTTGTGTATATTTCTTTCATATTTCAGACTTTCCTTCAATGTCAGGAAATCCTTGGTGGTCTGTTTATGCTCAGGGATGAGTTGATGAGAAAGCAGGCAGGGATTATGCACATGTGTACAGCAGGCTTTGTGTGATCAATAACAGGTGGGACTGACCATGATGTCTGAGTACCCCCAAATGCCAGGGTTTCTGTACTTTTACTCTAGGGTGTCCACATCCACACCAGGTACCCTTATTCCCTTCTGAGAGTTTGTTTCATTTCTTTGACAGAGAACCTTCTACTTGTTTGTTTGATTGGATTTTGTTTTGGCTTTAATTTTTTTTGGTCTGGTCAGGTGTGGTTGAAGCTGTGGTTGAAGGTGGAAGCCAGTGCTTCCACACACGAACTTCCAATTCATCTCTCCTTTCGAGGTGCGCACCTCGCCTTCTTTCTGTTGGACATGGTATTGCCCAGACCCAAGTCTTTCCAGAGTTCTACAGTGCAAAGGGTCCTTGTATTTGCTCAGTTCCTCCCATCTCTTCTGAGCCACCGTTGCCTAGGGCTCTTCATGGCTGTCCTGCCTTGGACATCCTTCGTCAATCACCACCACATCATTTATATTTATTTATATCCAATTTATATTTCATGGAAACTTGCTGGAATCGCTAAGCTGCTGACAGCCTTATTTTCACAATTGGGGGTTTATGCTTATTTTATTTCCCTATCATCTTTTTAATAAGGGCAAGGAGATAAATAAATATTAATCCACCCTCTTAATCAAATACTATGATTTTTTAAAAGCCTAATTTAAGGGCTAGATTATAACATGGAATAAAGCTGTATTGTTTTATAAGATATATATTCTTGTGTGATTTGCATTTGGAGCAACTTATAGACTCAACAGAGGAAAACTGATCTCCTAATATTATAACCTAAAAACTCCAGTTCTAAAAATTTCTCTGCACATTCATAAAATGACAATACCAACAGAAATAGTAGTCATAACAGCAACGACATAGTATTTGATATTTTCCCAGCACTCTATAGTTTCTCAAAGCACTTTCACAAACATCATCTCACCCTACAGATACCTCACAGATACTGTGTTTCTGTAAGCACTATTATCTCCATTTTCAGCTAGGGAAATAGAAGGTCATAAAGACTAAGGACTTGCCAAACGTTACACAACAAGCCTTGCTGACTGTTGTTCTAGCATGATGTCCGTGATGTCACGGCTCCACTTTACGGTTGGTTAAAGATTTGCACAGAATTAACTGCAGTGAGTGGTTTAGCTTAAAATTGGTGCCAAATATCTGGTAATTTTATACAACCTGAAATCTCCACTCCTTAGCTTAGTATCTCAGGGGCAATTTAATACTCCTTTATAGTAGAAGGTTTCCAGAAACAATAAGAATTGTCTCTGTGTGAACCAAACCTATACCCTTTCACTCAGCCTACAACAAAGAAACCACATGCCCTTAGAACTTCCAACTTCACTGTGCCACCAACATTAGGATTTTCAAAGAAAGCTCTGCTTTTATGGTTTCCTCTGAGTTACCACCTGACAACCAATTCTTACATCTTGTGTGAGATTTGAGAAGCATGTCCACTTGTATGTTAATAGAACTAGCACTGTAAAAGATGGTATCAAGTACCAGGCAAGCATGAACCCATTGTTGGGACCCATGTCTAGAAAGAGGTAATGCCACATTCCCATTGTTGATCCTCAAACCACAAAATGCAAGAGCAGGCTTTTGACCTCACTTAAAAATAACAAGGGGTTAGTATCAAATGCAGATGTACTTGTACCCTTTCTAATAACTATTGATATCAACCTCATTTTTATTTTTAATACAACCAATTAATAATTGCAGTCTAATTGCATAACTAATGTATATTTCAATGTGAGAAATTTGGGGAAAAATATAGAAAGGAAGAAAATAAGTCACAGATAATAACATTAAGTAGGGATAAAGCCGACTAACATTTTGATACACAGATTCATACACAAGTATGTGTGTATATTCTTAATTATATATGTGTACATATAACACCTACATTACAAAACTATGTGCATAGTGTGGCCTCTTTTCAGTTTGGCTAAATATTGAAGTCACACTGTCCACACAGTTTTAGAATGTTTCCCCATGACATACAGCCTTCCTCTATAATATCATAGGGTTTCACCTCCATTTACTAATTCTCTTTCCTGATTGTAGATTAAAAAAAATGACAAAGACAGGAATGTGGGTGGCCAATGTAACATAATTTTGATAGTTTTCATCATACTCTTAAGAGGCACTAAACTAACTGGTAGTTTCAAACCATACTTGTTTTTCAGGACATAATCTATATAATTTAATGGCCTAGCAAGGCTATTTCTTAGCTGTTTTTCCTGTTAAAACTCAGTTTCTGAAAGTAAATAATAGTATGTTTCATTGCTTGGAAGCAATGAAAATGACCGGTTTGATATTTTCACATCTGCCTGTCAGGAATTGACTATGACTCCCATGTTGATGTTATTAGTAAGTTAAATAGTTAATTGGACTACTAGTTATTGAGTCTTCAGCTCTTGTGCTAGGCACTTTGGATGCTGATAAAACAATCAATCAAAAAGGCAGACAAAACACAATCCCTCTCATCATGGAAAGTCCAGTCTGGTGAACAAATTGATGGTGATGTTGGGACTAGTGTTCCCCAACTCTTAGCACATAGAGAAAGTGAGTATATTTTTATAGCAGATTGTGATCAATAGAGAAGGTTATTGGAAGACCGAGGCGACCTGCCTAGGCCTGTGGCCATCCTGAGGGCTGAGAGGCTCACAACCTTATCACACCTGTAACCTATTCCCACCCAACCAGCTGCCACAATAAAGTAGTGGCAGTGCTCTCCAGTGGTAGTTTGTATTTTGGAGGCATACAGGAATTACTGATGTGGTATAAACGTTACAAAGTCAGTTGTGGTAATTAAAAAAAAGAAAATAAAGTAAAATCCTGAAGAAAGAAGTTCATTCATTTCCTGTTTTTCCTTATGTGTTTTAAGCTCTTTCATAAAGTTTTTGCCTTGCAGCTCTTGCTGAGCTAGAAGTAAGTGAATTTTGAGGGTTGATTCAAGGGCCTCCATTTATTTTATCTTTCTGTTTCCATGGAGGATGTATACTTAAATTATACTTGGTTGTGACTATTCAATTGCTGCCAGTTTTTGGCAAGATAGTGGACTAGAAGCAGCTTGCACATGCTGCTCTCAAGGAGAGGATCAAAAGTTGCAAGTAGATGCCCACCTACAGATGGACCTTCTTAGAGAGAGCATTGTAAATCATCAGAGAAGTGATAGGAGACACTGAGAGTGAGAGAGACAGGGATGGGAGCCCCACTCACCAAGATCAGAAGGAGAGTTTTTAGCAACGGAGACCAGGAACACAGCAAACCTATCTGCCCCTGAACTGAGAGAAGAGGTTTCAGACAAGAAAAAAAAAACAGCAAAAGAACTCTGGAAACACACAAAAAACAATCTAGTGCAACATCCCCGAAGGATCACAATAGACCTAGAGCAATGGACCTCAACCAAAAGGAAATTGTCAAAAAATCAGATATGGAATTCAGATTATGGATGGCCAATAAGATGAATGGGATTGAAGAGAAAATTGGAAAAAAAAAAACACAAAGAAGCTAAAAAGAATATCAGAACATAAAGGGAAAAAACACGAAAAAGTCACTGAAGAGATAGACAACATAAGATAGGATGTAACAGAACTTAAAGAAATGAAAGAGTCACTTAGAGGACTTCAAAAGACAGCAGAAAGCTTCAATAACAGGCTGTACAAGAAGAAGAAAGAATTTCAGAGCTGTAAGTTAGGTTTTCAAACTAACCCAGTCAAAAATGTAGAGAAAACATTGATGAAGAATAAAAAACCTCTCAGAGAAATATGGTTCTATGTAAAGTGAGCCAATATACAAATTATAGGTATCCCTGAAAGAAAAGAAGCAAAAATCAAAAAGCATGGAAAACCTATCTGAGAGAAATATTGAGGAAAACTTTCCTGGTGTCACCAGAGAATCATATATTGAGATACAAGATGGTCATCGAACACTTGGAAGATTCATAGCAAATAGCACATCTCTAAGACACATACTCATCAGCATGACCAAAGTCAAAATGAAGGAGAAAATTCTATAAGCTGTAAGATGAAAACAACAATTAACCTACAAAGGAAAACCCATCAGGCTAACAGGAGACTTCTTAGCAGAGACCTTGTAAGCCAAAAGGGATTGAGGTCCCACTTTTAATCTTAAAAAAAACAAAACAAAAAACCAACTGCCAGCCAAGAATTTTGTACTCTGCAAAACTATGTTTCATAAATAATGGAGAAATAAATACTTTTCCAGACAAGAAAACCATAAGGGAATTTGTCACTACTAGACCTGCCCTACAGAAAATGTTCAATAGTGCACTATATGTGGAATACCACAATAGATACTCACTAGTGTAAAAATACCTCAAAATTAAAGCTCACAGCTCTTATAAAACAATAGCACAAGAGGGAAAACAAAACAAGGTATCATTCAACATGATGACCAGAACAGTACCACACATATCAGTACTAACACTGAGCCTGAATGGTCTTAGTGCTCCAATTAAAAGATGTAGACTGGCTGAATGGATGAAAAATCATTTACCGAAGTACATGTTGTTTCCAAGAAACCCTCTAACTCACAAAGACATACACAGACTCAAGAGCAAAGGTATGGAAAGAAAATATTTCGAAGCAAATAGAAACCAAAGGTGAGCTGGTGTAGCCATTCTCATATCAGATAAAATCTACTTTAAATTAATGGTTAAAAAAAAAGACAAAGATGTCATTATATAATGATAAATGAGACAATTCAGCAAGGAGACATAACAATCCTAAATATATATGCACCTAACACAGGAGCTCCCAGAGTCATAAAGCAAATTCTACTGCAACTAAGCAAAGAAATAAACAGTAGCATCACAATTGTCAGGGACTTCAACACCCCCCTGACAAAATTGGGGAGATGATTGAAGCAGAAAATCAATAAAGAAATATTAGACTTAAATGGAACTCAGGAAAAAATGTATCTAATAGACATTTACAGAACATTCTACCCCAAAACTAAAGAATAGACATTTTTTCATCAGCACATGGGACATTTTCCAAGAATGATCATATCCTAGGCCACAAAGCAAGTCTCAGAAGATTTAGAAAAATTGAAATCATGCTATGTATCTTCTCAGATCATAATGGAATAAAACTAGAAATCAATTCCAAAAGAAACTCTCAAATTTATACAAATTCATGGAACTTAAACAACATGCTGCTGAATGATCCTTGGGTCAATGATGAAATTAAGATGGAAATCAAAAGAGTGTTTGAACCGAATGACAAAGGGGACACAAGCTTTCAAAATCTATGGGATACAATGAAGGCAGTGCTAAGGGGAAATTTTATAGCCTTAAATACTTACATCAAAAAGACAGAAATATCACAAATTATCAACCTGATGTCACATCAGAAGGAACTAGAAAAAGGAGGCAAACCCAAAGCCAGCAGAAGAAAGAAATAACAAAGTTCAGAACAGACCAAATGAAATGAAAACAATAAAAACCAATATAAAGGATCAATGAAACAAAAAGTTGGTTCTTTGAAAAGATAAAATTGATAGACTACTATCTAGATTAACCAGAAATAGAGAAAGGATTCAAATAATATCCATCAGAAATAGAAAATGAGACATTATAACAGATACCATAGAAATACAAAATATATTTCATGAATACTACAAAAATTTCTATGCACAAAAACTGGAAAACCTAGAGGAAATGGCTAACTTCCTAGAAACATACACTCTCTCAAGCCTGAATCAGAAAGAAGTAGAAATTCTGAACAGACCAATAATTAGCAGTGAGATTGAAGCAGTAATAAAAAATCTCCCAACAACAAAAAAACCCTAGACCAGACAGATTCACAGCCAAATTCTACCAGACCTACAAAGAACTAGCATATATGCTACAGAAAGTATTCCATAACATAGAGGAGGAGGGAATCCTTCCTAAACCATTCTATCTATCCTTTCCTATCTAGCCTATATCACCTTGATATTAAAGCCAGGAAAGGATATAACAAGAAAACTACAGACTGATATCCTTTATGAACATCAATGCAAAAATCCTCAACAAGATACTAGCAAACCAAATTCAGCAGCACATCAAAAATATAATTCAGCATGATCAAATGAGTTTCATCCCAGGGATACAAGGATGGTTCAACATACACAAATCAATAAATATAATTCACTACATAAACAGAAGCAAAAACAAAGACCATATGATCATCTCAATAGATGCAGAAAAAGCATTTGATAAAATCCAACACCCTTTCTTGATGAAATCCCTCAACAAACTAGACATATAAGTAACATGCCTTAAAATTATAGAAGCTGTATATGAAAAATCCATAGCCAACATCATATTGAATGGGGAAAAGTTGAAAGCATTCCCTCTAAGAACTGGAACAAGACAAGGGTACTCATTGTCACCACTCTACTCAACATAATACTGAAAGTCCTAGCCAGAGCAATCAGGCAAGAGAAAGAAATAAAGGGCATTCAAATTGGAAAAGACAAGGTCAAACTATTCCTGTTTGCTGATGTGATCCTGTATCTAGAAAACCCTAAAGAATCCACCAAAAGACTCTTAGAATTGATAAATAAATTCAACAGTCTCAGGTTACAACATCACTGTACACAAATCAGTAGCATTTCTATATACTAATAACAGTCAAGCTGAGTGTCAAATTAAGGACTCAGTATCATTTACAATAGATATGAAGAAAATAAAATATTTAGGACTTATTTAACCAGGGAAGTGAAAGATTTCTATAAGGAGAACTACAAAACACTGATGAAAGTAATTGTGGATGACACAAACAAATGGAAAAATATTCCATGTTCATGGATTGGTAGAATCAACACCATTAATATATCCATTCTGCCCAAAGTGATTTATAGATTCAATTCAATCTCCATCAAAATACCAACATCTTACTCTACAGATCTAGAAAAAATAATCCTAAGCTTAATTTGACACCAAAAAAGAGCCTGAATACCCAAAGCAATCTTAAGCAAAAAGAACAAATCCAGAGGCATCACATTACCTGACTTCAAGTTATACTCTACAGCTATAGTAACTGCATGGTATTGGTATAAAAGTAGAAAAATAAACCAGTGGAACAGAATATAGAACTGAGAAATAAAACCATATCGCTATAGTCAACTGATATTCAACAAAGAAGACAAAAACATGCACTAGGGGCCAGGTGCGGTGGCTCATGCCTGTAGTCCTAGCACTCTGGGAGGCTGAGGTAAGAGGATTGCTCAAAGTCAGGAGTTCAAAACCAGCCTAAGCAAGAGCGACACCCTGTCTCTACTATAAATAGAAAGAAATTAATTGGCCAACTAAAAAAAAAATATATATATATATGTGTGTGTGTGTATATATATATATATATATCTATATATATATATCTATATATATCTATATATATCTATATCTATATCTATATCTATATCTATATATATATATCTATATATATATATATATATATATATAGAGAGAGAGAGAGAGAGAGAGAGAGAGAGAGAGAGAAAATGAGCCAGGTATGGTGGTGCATGCCTGTAGTTCCAGCTACTGGGGAGGCTAAGGCAGAAGGATCGCTTGAGCCCAGGTGTTTGAGGTTGCTGTGAGCAAGGCTGATGCCACAGCACTCTAGCCTGGGCAACAGACTGAGACTCTGTCTGAACAAACAGAAACATGCACTAGAGAAAGATGCCTATTCAATATATGGTGCTGGGAAAATAGATAGCCGTGTGCAGAAGAATGAAACAAGACCCTATCTCTCACCATATACAAAAATTCATTCAAGATGGATTAAAAACTTCAACATAAGGCACAAAACCAGAAAAATTCTAGAAGAAAATATAGTAAAAAGCCTTCTAGACTTAGGCCTAGGCAAAGGATTTATGACTAAGACCTCAAAGGCAAATGCAGCAACAACAAAAATAAGTAAACCAGACTTAATTAAATTAAAAAGCTTGTGGGTAGTGAAGGAAATAATAGAGTAAAAAGGCAAGCAGGCAACCTACAGAATGGGAGAAAATATTTACAAACTATACTTCTGACAAAGGACTAATTTCCAGAATCTATAAAGAACTAAAAAAATAAACAGCAGGAATAAAACAAACTTATTAAAAAGTGGGCAAAAAATATGAACAGAACTTTTTCAAAAGAAGATAGATAAATGGTCAACAGAAAAAAAAATGTTCAATAGCATAATCATTAGGGAAATGTAAATTAAAACCACAGTAAAATGCCGTCTTACTTCTGTCAGAATGGCCATTATTAAAAAGTCAAAAAACAACAGATGCTGACATGGATGCAGAGAAAAAGGTACGCTTATACACTGTTGGTGGGACTGTAAATTAGTACAACCTATATGGAAAATAGTATGGAGATTCTTCAGAGAGCTAAAAGTAGACCTACCACTCAATCTGGCAATCCCACTACTGGGTATCTAGTATGAAGATATTTAATCAAAAAGATGCCTACACTTGAATATTTATTGTAGCATAATTCACAATTGCAAAGATATAGAATCAACCTAAGTACCCATCAATATATGAGTGAATAAAGAAAATGTGGTATATACATATATACCACGGAGTACTACTCAGTTGTAAAAAGGAATGAAATAATGTCATTCATAGCAACTTGGATGGAAGTAGAGACCATTATCCTAAATGAAGTATCTCAGGAATAGAAAACCAAAAACCATATGTTCTCACCAATAAGTGAGAGCTAAATGATGGGTGTACATGAGTAAAAAAACAAAAAAAGCATAAAGAACATTGTAAACCAAGAAGGGGGGGAGGGTGGAAGGGAGTGAGGGATTAAAATCTTACCCACTGGGTACAATGGGCACTGTCCTGGCTGTGGGGACACTGAAAGCCCTGACTTCAGCATTATAGAGTGAATCCATGTAACAAAAACTTTTGTACTCCCTTAATATTTTGAAATAAAAAATAAAATAAAATAATGCATGCTATAGTTATTTCTTTAAAAAATTGCTATCGGTATTTGAAGCTGTGTTTTTTTCCATATGAATTTGTTTTAGAAGATTACATCTGATGACAAATAAAAGGCAACATCTTTCCCCAGTTCCATTAGTGGAAATAATTCCTTGTGGATAAGAAGACTTATCGTCGTGGCTCAGTAGAATCTTAAGGGTTGTGTTATGACTTGTTCTTCTAGCACACAAGAGCTGAAACCATTTACCTGACTGGTGGAACTGTACTTCTTTACTCTGGAAGAAGACCAAGAAAGCACAGACAGAATTAAATGCTTCTAAAACATAAGTCTTTAAAAATGCAGTTGCATAGAAGATGGGGTTTCCTCAGGTTATTAGAGCAAAATCAACACTGTAAACTACAACAGAATTTAAATCTTTGCCATATTGGTCAGCTATTGCTGCATAAAACATTGCATTCAAACAGAGTGGCTTAAAATAATATAACGATCTTTATCTCACAAAGACTATGGGGCAGGAATTCTGGAGTGTCTTACCTAGGCGGTTCTGGCTCAATGTCTCTTGTGAAGACACTGTGTTGTCTAGATTGACTGGAATCACCAGGAAGCTTGATTGCAACTGAAGGGGCTGCTTCCAAGAATGCATACTCACATGGCTGGTGAGTTCGTGCCAGCTTTTAGTAAGAGGCTCCAATCCACACCAGGTGCACCTTTCCATAGAGCAGCTTGGATCCTCATGGAATGGGAGCTGACTTCCTACAGAGTGAGGGATCAGAGAGAGAACAAGATGGGAGCCACAGTGTCTTTTATGACCTAGTCTTAGATGTCAAACTCTGATATTTCCACGATATCTTATTGATCACACAGGTCAGCCCTATTTAGTGTGGGAGAGTACTAGATAAGGGTGTGAATACAAGGCTGTGTGAATCATTGGGTTCTATTTAATGTGGGAGAGTACTAGATAAGGGTGTGAATACAAGGCTGTGTGAATCATTGGGTTCTATTTTGGAGTCTGGCTATTGTTGTCCATATTCTGCCTTTGGTGCTTTAAATATAAAATATTCTCCCACCTTCCCAAGACTCCTACATCAGCTCAAAGTCTGGAATCTTGTCAGTAAATCAGGTCCAGGTGTGTGATTCCTTAGGTATCATTTTTTGAGAACTATTCCTCTCAATCTAAAAACCCATGACCTAAAGAGGCACATAGCCTCTCTCCTACCCATATAGCAGTGGGACAGGCATGAGTAACTGCTGTAGACTTGTTTGTTCATAAAGGGGAAAGTGCAAAGCACACAAAAATTACTGGACCATACAAATTCTAAAACACCGCAGGCACAGGTCAACACTCCTTAATTAGGACTCAAGGAGCAAGAATAATTCCTCATGGCTTTGGATCCACTCTTTTAGCTCTTGGTTATACCATTTAGGTCACTGTCCTTTTGTATAAGAGATAGCTCATGCTTATAGATGCACAGTTTTCTTAGTCTGCTTTTTGCTGGTAGAACTCTGGGAGATCTATAGACCCCTTTTCCTTCAGTCCCTTTTGATTCAAGTTGATAGTGTATCTGCCAAAGCAGTTCTCTTTAAAAAAAATGTGAGTCTCCTGTGAATTTTAGTGGAGTTGACTTCATTAGACAAAACCACCCCCTAAATCTCTTTGAGATAAGCCGTTTTTGCCTTTAGATTTTTGCTGAAACTACTGAGGGACAACCTTAACCTTCTTAGAAGCCCTGTTGTTGGACTGAATTGTTCTTTGAGGAATCACCTAGGTATAAAGTAGAAAGCTGTGGTTCCATTTTCTGTGGTATTATTCTTTCTATGAGACAGTTTGATTGAAGCATTATTATATGTTAAGTTATGGCAAAAGGATCATCATTTTTCCTTTTTTAAATTTGCTGTCTTAACATCTGTGCAATTTTTAATTTGTCACAGAACAAATTTTATATATTTCTGATAGTCCTGGAATGTGCACTATGGCTTAAACACCCTCCCCCCCTTCCCCCCCCCCCCGCCCACTTTGGAACATTGCGAGGCTTGTGTTTTCTCAGTGGACCCCAGCGACTTGCCATGCTCTATTTAGGTCATATGAGGGGCAGCAAGGTGGTCCTTCCCACTAGAGAGCCAGTTTTCCAGTTCATTCTGCTTCCACCCCAGCCACCCCTGCCCCATGTCTCTATGTTAAAATCAGGAATCACAGGCTCTATTTAACATGCAGTTCCCTTCTCCAGGTCTGGCTCTTCACCTTTGCATGGACTGTTGGCAGTGAGCCTCCTGTCCGTGGCTCACCCAGGTCTCTGAGAGTTTCTAAATCTCATTTGCATGCAGATTGTGTCCTTGAGCTCTACAAAGCTGCATCTGGCCTTGCATAATAAAATGTCAACAGCCCATTGACATCAGGTGTTGAAGTTTTGCTGCCTCCCAAAGCAAAGGGAGCCATTCAGGGTGGTTTCTCTTTAGATTCTTTCTGAAAAGAAAATAACAGTCTGTTGTCACTGGTACCCTCAGACTCGGAGCAGTTCTTCTTGTCCTCCTTCTTGGCTCTGGGCAAGCACTGCTCTTTTGGCAGCCATTTGGAATCTTTGGCTCTGACCGCAGCATTCAATAGCTTCACTTCTTAGGGGCAAACTCTGTTGACAGAGGCTGTGCATGTAGATCAGGTAAACAGTTGGTGCTACAAAAAGTAGAGTCATGTGAATGTCACATAAAGGCTTTATGGATGTTAACCATTGTCTTGTTTTAGGATACTGAGTACCTTCTAGCAGATATTATCATAATCGTACAAAGAGCTGGCATCAGTATAGAACATGGGTAAGGCCAGAAAGAGGTTACTTAGCGTCCCTAAGTAAACAAAAGAGATTATAGTTCAGTGGATGGTGCTTTCATGTGGGGATCAAGGGCCTTGGAGTTGGACAAAACTGGATTTGAATGCCAGTTCTGCCACTGACTGCCTGTGTGACCTTGGGCCAGTCACTTCTCTGTCCTCAAGTTCCTCATCTGTGAAATGCAAGTAATCAGATCACCCTCATGGGGCTTTTGAAAGGATTGTTACATTATACAAAGTAAGTGTGGATCCCAGAATATAGCAAGTGGTCAATAAACAAGAGCTGTTATTGTTGCTTTTGTTATGAATTTGCACAATAGCATTACTATGATAAATAAGATTATTATTATGAAGTGTTTGGTAACAAATTTGTACTATATTTATATTGCAACAGACTTCAATTTTTAAGCATTCTCAAGCATTTTAGTTATACTTATTTAGGTGTAATTGACACACTAATTGCACATACTATTTATTATTACAAGTGGGCCCTCTGGCTTTATTCACTTTGGTTTGATTTATTTCTAGTTTTACATACTTAGAAACATATTCGCTTTTTAAATTTCTTTAATTTAGATTTTACTTTAATTAACTCAGACTGCTCATTCTTCTCCAGGTAGGAGGGAGGTTTTAGCTTTTATGGACACAGTAAGAAAGGGAAGACTAAGTTGCAAATATCCCCTCATTCTGAGTACAGAATGGAGGAGCCCTGGTCTGCTCTAAGCTGCATGGAATGGCCAGATGTTCAGGGTTTAAGGTGAAAATGTCTAGGAATCTCAAGCTTTGCCATCAAAAGATAGCTAACAGAGAGGAAAGCAAACCAAGACACCCATGGTCAAGATCAGGGAACAGAGCAGGAACCTCCTCTGAAATTGTGTGCTTTACCTTAAAATTTTATGTGCATTTTGCATTCAATTCCACATTTCATTGTGTTTGTTTTATCATAGAGAGAATGGCCTCTGCTGCATACCTCTGGCCCCTGAAATGTTGCTGGAGGTGGACACAGGCATTTCTATCCCATTATGGGGTGCCAGTGGTCTAATTTGAAAAGCAAGTCTATGTCTGTGCAATAAATACAAGGGTGGAAGCTGAGAACATCTGGAAAAGGGAATTAGAGAAGTGAGGAAGGGTAAGGGAGCAAGGAAGTGAAAAATCTTGGGGTGGAGATATATAGGCTGGAACTGGGGCAGGAGACGAATGGGCCAGCCAAAACTGAGAGTCAAAGAACTCAGCCTTGGGGCACCTATCAGATCTGAATTGCACTGAACCACCAAACGCAACAGCCTCTCAGCTTCTTTTCTGGAAATTAATTGGTTCCAGGAGTAAAGTTAAGCTTCTGCCAATGGCAAGCGTGTTCCATCAGGACCATAATTTCAATATTCAATCCTCTGTCACCATAAGGTTGACGCATCCTTGGCTCCAGTTCCTCTTCCTCGAGCCAAAGCCCATTTCCTTTTTGCAGTCTTTACCTGGACAACGCCATTCAAATGAAAATATGTGCATTATGCCCAAACCAGTTTCTGGCTACATGATTTTGTCATAATCCATTTCTCACAAGGTGACTTTATTGTAATTTATTCCCTTGCAGCTTCTATTAGGTTGAAGCAGAGTTGGCCTTGGTAATGATGAGAGTCTGCATAGAGGGAAGCAGTTTGGAATGTGGAACGATGCGTGTTAGACCCTGTCAGGGTACGAACACAGAGCGACAGAGAGTTCTTTAATGGCATATGGAGTTCTGGGACCCACAGAGGGAGACACTGAAAGTGAAAGCCACTTATTATCTCTGTGGAAATTGACACCTGCCTGCTATGTGGTTGAATGAGAGTGTGCAGGGCTGTGTTCCGGTGGAGGTAGCCTTTTTTGCTGACTTTGAAGGAGGTGGCGGGATTGACAGGCAGCTCCTTCATGCTGGTGGCAGATGGAGATGACGATGCCTATTACAGGCCATAGGAATGTGTTGCTTTAATACCAAGCTGTTGATATCTAACTGCCTTAGATTATAGATTTAGCATAGCAATAGAGTGTTGTATCTCCTTCCACCCAGCTAGCAGAAACTGTTCATTCCAGCAAGGAGAGCCAGAGTGCCATGGAGCCCCTCCCAGGTACGAGGTTGTGTGACTGGGGCCTTAGTTTTCTCAAACAGAAGGATGGAGCCAGTGATACCTGCACATGGCTTGTGCGGAAAGGAAATGCAGTGATGCATGCAAGGAGCTCTGTACAGTGCTTGACATTCAGTAAGTGCTTAATAAACAGCAGCTGACATTAGTAGTTCTGTTGTTGCTGTTACCATCATGTCCCTCTGAGCAAGACATGGAAAGCACAGCAGAGTTCATGTGCAGTAAGGAAACCTTGAGAAATAAAAGGAAAATGTCACAAGTAGTAGAAAGAACTTCAGCTGCGGGACTTGTGTTAAGCAGGGTTCTCTTGGCACATTTATCAGCAAGCGACACCAGCTGGCCTAAGGATGAGGTGGCAGGTCACCACGAGGGCTCGGGGAAGGAGGCAGCTTGGTCTCAGGGTAGATGGAAACCAAGAACAGGAAGGGTGGTGGCCCTGTGTTGCTCTCCAGGTCCTTGCCATCTCACTGTTTTCTCTGTTGTCTTCTTTTGTTGCCTCCAGCTGCCTTTCCCATGTCCAGACTGTACACTGGACTGTGCATGTCCATTCTAACATTTCCATGCACCACATCCAGCCACTTAACCTCCTGTGATGTCTCAGCCCCTGTTTCCCACTGCTGGACAGGTTTGGAGGTGCACGATCGTCTAGGATTGGTGTGAAGATGGTGTTGAGGTGGGCTGGGTAAACATAGGGCAGTGAGAATAGGCAGGGCTAATGCCCAGGGAGCCTTTAGAACTAGGCTGGGGGCTCATGGGAATAAGGCAATGGTCATACATAACAACCAGGATAATGATAGTCGAGTGTCATCACCAAGGAACTCTGGCCCATGCATTGTTCAGAGTACTTTATTTGCACCAAGTAGTTTAATACTCATTACTATCAAGTAGATATGGCTTATCATCATGTGATGGAAAGAAAAGTGATACCTAAAGAGGTGAGGTCCCTTCCCAAGATAACACAGCTAATAAGGGATGGAGGCAGGGTCTGAATCTAACTCTAAGGCCTGTGCCCTTAACCACACCTGGTGAAAATGTGTCCTCTTTCACAGGTGGTGGCAGGCTGGACCTCCCCAAGCTTCTTTCTGACCATGGGCTTGGCTTTCTAAAACTGGGGCCACATTTATCCCCTGAGGCATGACACTGAACCATACACCCTTTTCGGACTCACTGTAGCCCTGGCTTTGCTGTTCTTCAGCTCTCAAACTTCACAGGCCCAATCACAGTCTTGTTCTGTCACCACCTTGCTAAAACTTACAGCCACACATGGTAGCCATGTTCACAAGGTAACTCTGGGGCTCTTGCAAATCTATCTATTTAGAGAGGGTGGTAAGTTGATTGTGTGGTATCTGTGGTTCTAAGGGTTTGTTTTGTTGCCTGCTTTTACACCTGACCTATTTGTAAGTTATGACTTTTTCACTGGGGCCAAGGTAAAAAAACTGGATCCTGCACTTCCCTCATCTCACCATAAGGCAGATCCCAGGTATAGGGTGAACATCCTTACATGTCAGGCACCTCTGGTTGTCTGATTCTGGGAGGCTGTTCCAGTACCCACTTATTTATTTATTCGGCTGTGCAAGGGTAAGATGGTCTCCCCAACTTTTTTAAAAAAATTGTGGTAAATTGTACAGAGCATAGAATATACCATTTAATTGTTTCAAAGTATACAATTCTCAGCATTTAGTACATTCACAATGTTGTACAACCATCACCATTACCTAGTTCCAGAACATTTTGTCACCCAAAGAGGAAACCCTGCCCTCACTGAGCACTTTCTCCTCATTCCTCCTCCTCCTCCTCAGTCTCTGGCAACTACTCATCTGCTCTCCATTTCTATAGATTTGCCTATTCTGGAAATTTTAAAAAAATGGAATCACAATATGTGGCCTTTTGTGTCAGGCTTCTTTCATTTAGCATAATGTTTTCAAGGTTTGTCCACGTTCTAGTGTGTGCTGGTACTTCATTCCTTTTCTACAGCTGAATAATATTCCATTGTACGGATATACCACATTTATTTATCCATTTATCCGTTGATGGGCACTGTGGTTGTTTCCACCTTCAGCTATTACGAAGAGTGCTGCTGTGAATATTCATGTACAAGTATGTGCCTGAATATCCATTTTCAATTCCTATATGCCTAAAACCAAATTGCTGGTTCATATGGAAATTGTATCTTTAACTTATTGAGGAGCTGCCAAATTGTCTTCCACAGTAGCTGCACCATTTTACATTCCCACCAGCAAAGTATAAGGATTCCAATTTCTCCACCTCCTTGCCTCCAGCATCAACTTTTGACTTGTGAGATGAGTTTTATTATAACAATGGGGGAAAAAATATCTGAATTATTTAGGCTTCATTTATTTAATGAGACCATATTAAAGCAAGAACTGGAAACTTGAGAGCATTTTAATGCAAAATACATCATAGAATTTGAGATACACGAAAGCAAAGGTTGTTTAACATGTGGAGATAAATTTGGTCATTAGTTCATATCTATGGACCATATAAACGACAAGATCATAAAATCCATGGAGCTTCTTGTGACGAGGCTGTGCCCCATGATATGATTCATCTGGTAAATTTTTCTATAAAATGTACAATAGCCCATCTCAGTGACATCTGGACTTGTCTGCATAAAATGAGAGTTTAGGGTCACATTATTATTATTTCATGTTGTCAACTTCATCTGATTCATAAAACAGAGACACAGTATGGTAAGCTGACATTTCGCTTCTGAAAACATTAAGAAATCAAATGGGTACCTTCTATTTTTGCTAATGACACAAAATGTTGAAACTTGTCATTTTTTTCTTCTGCCAGCCCATGAACGTGCCATTCTTATCTGAAACCTAAATAAATAGTCATTAATGTACAGTGAAATTCAAATGAGCACTTCATATAAATAAGCCTGCTATAGAGATACATGTTAACTTTAAATTTGTAGACCAAAATAACATGAAATAAATTGAACATCATTTCACATTCACAACAACCAACCAAATAAACTGGTTTTTATGACTCAATTTCCTAAACTCAGGTAGGTAAGAAAGCATATATATGACTCTTCATTTCCTAATCCATCATACATTTTAAAACAACATTATTTAGTTGAGATTTTTATAGGCCAAATGGAGAAGAATGACATACCACCTGATTCTAAGGTGACAGGGCAAGGGGAAGAGACAAAGTGAAGTGGCGTTGGTTTTTTCCTTCATTTATTTGTTCTTTTTTTCCATTTTTGGGGCAAACATTTATTTGTCCAAGCACTATTCTGTGCCAGGTGCTGTGCTTAAATCTGGAGATATAGTGATGAACTGAAAAAAATACTATTAGTGGCCTCGTGGGACTTACAGTCCAAAGTGTCTTCCCTGAAGTTGTCACAGTTAGTTATATTTCACAGTTATCTGTTGTTATGTGACAAACCACCCCAAAACTGAGACATGCAAATCAATACCTTATGATGCTCTCAGTTTTGTGGGCCAGGAATTTGGGTATGGCACAAAGGGGTAGCTCAGCTCTGCTCCAAAGTGCCATGGGTCTCACCTGGGATGACATCAGTGGTTGAGATGGACAGTGCCATGTCTAGGGCCTTGGTTAGGGCAGATGTCTGGATCCCTTGCCTCTTCTTTGCATGGTGTCTTCTGGGATTGGAATGTTCCAGGTGGCTTTTTCACCTCACATATCTGGCACCTGGGTTAGATGGTGAGACAGTTGAGGATGCCTGGGCATCTCTCTGCCTTCATGTGGTCTGTGAGCGTGGGCTCCCCTCAAAGCATGGTAGTCTGAGGTTACTCCGACTTTTATGGCAGCCTCTCCCCGAGGGAGTGGTCCAAGAGTTACGGCCATATGCAGCCAGGCCTGTTATACCTAGCCTCAGAAATCCCAGAGTACCACTGCTGCCACCTACGACTGCCATGTCACTGAGGCCAGCCAGACTCAGGAAGGATTTAGATCCTATTTCTCAATAGAAGGGCTAGCATAAAACTTGAGATTATCTTTAATCTACCATAGAGGGAGGCAGACATTCAAGAAATAATCACACAAATAACTATGGCAAGAAAGGAAAAGCACAGGCCTCTTCGTAGTCATTAGAACTTCCTGGTTGGCAGTGACAGAAACCTAACCTAGAGAGACTAAAGAGAAGAAGGGAATTTGCTGACCCACTGAACTAAAAAGTGCAAAGCTGAATGCCATGCAGCAACGTTGTGGTCAAGAACCTCTTTCCCTGTCTCTCGGCTCTACTTGCCTCTTTACTTTGTTGGTTGTATTCTCAGGCAGGGGCTCCTTGAATGATGACTACAAAGGCCACCAACGGCTCCATGTTTCTGACAGTTTATTAATTCCAATTGAAAAAAGAGAGCCTATTTATCTTTGTTTCAATAGTTCTATCAAATAGTTCTGAGATCAAACCTGTTGGCCTGCATTTGGGTCATGTGCCCTCTACTGAACCAACCACTGTTGCTGGAGGAACACAATGCTTGGATTGGCGGGCCTGGAACTTGTGCCCTTGTGCCTCTGTGACGTGGGAGTGGAATCAGCCCCAAAGCAACCATACATGGGGATGCGTGTTTCCACAAAAGGGAAAGAGAGCTGCTTTTATTAGAAGAAAAGGGCAATAGATGCTAACCAGACAAAAACATGTAATACCCATTTCACAAGCCTGACACAGGATGACCTGCCTTGAAGATTAGGGCCATGTATAGAAACAAGTGGAGAGGGGCATTCCTCCCTGATGTCATTACTTATTCACCTTGCATTCATTAAGTTTCCACTGTGTCTGCAGCCTTGGACAAGATGTAACTCGGGATACAATTGGAATAGACAGATGAATGGTGCAGGGGTTCGCGGGATGTGGGGGCTGGCCACCAGGTGGCAGCAGCACATGCAAGCTTCACTGGGCAACGCTTTGACTGCCCAGAGGCGTAGGGTTCACGCTCATAAAGGGGAAGACATAGATGTCAAGTGGCCACCATTTCTGCCCTCAGATTGGCTGCTCCAATGGGGCAGGGCACGATATGAAACATTAAGGCACTTCTGCTTTCAGATCCCGGAATCTATTTGGCTGTTTCTAACTATCTCCACTGGAGAACAGGAATTCAGGGTAGGCAGGAATCAGGCCCCATACTTACAGTTCACCTTTCTCTGTTTTAGCCAAGCTCCTCCCCCAACTCAGGGAAGGATTGTAGAGCCTTCCTCTGCAGGCAGACATTGCTCTGATGTCATATTCTCTATTCTCCCTCCTCTCTGGTTTGATTCTCCATGATTCAAAATCATCTTCTATTTATTTATTTATTATTTATTGTTTATTTTTAGTGCTGCTTCAAGGATTTGCAGTATACCTCTTTAACTTAACACAGCCTTCAAATGGTATTATACCATTTTAGGTATTAATATAATATTTGACTCTGAGGACAGTATACTTCCATGTGCTCTTCCTTATTCTTTGTGCTGCTATTGTCATATATTTTACAACTATGTATGTTGTCAGCCCACAGGTACATTATTTTTTGCTTTAAAGCATCAATTATCTTTTAAATGAATTAAAAGATGAGAAAGAAAATATGTTTATTGTGCTCACATATTTCCCTGTGCAAGCATTCTTTTTTCATTTTTGTGAAAAGAAGTGTCCACGTAATGTCATTTTCCTTCTGCCTAAAGAAATTCCTTTAACATTTCTTTTAGTGGAAGTCTGCTGGTGATGCATTCTTTCAGCTTTGTAGTACTTTCAAAATATCATTTCTTTATCTTCCAGGTTGTGTAGATTCTGATGATAAGTCTGATATCATTCTTTGTTTCCTTTACATGTAACGTGTCTTTTTTCTCTGGCTGAGTTTAAGAGTTTTCTCTTTCTAACTGTGTATATGTGTGTTTGTTTGTTTAGTAACTTGATTATAATATGCCTTGGTGTAGTTTTCTTTGTGTTCATTATGTTTAGAGTTTATTAAGATTCTTGGATTTGTGGGTTTATAGTTTTATCAAATTTGGAAAAAAATTGTCCATTTTATTCCTTCAAATATTGTTTGTTTCCTTGTGATTCCCCCCAAACTCCAACCACATGTATGTTAGCTTTATAGCCTTACATTGTTGCCAAGGCTCTGTTAATTCATTTTGGATAGTTTTATTGCTATGATTTCATGTTCCCTAATCTTTTTGTCTGTGTTGTCTAGTGTCTAGTTTATTAATCTCATCCAATGAAAATTTCATTTCAGATACTTTATTTTTTTATCCCTAGAAGTTCCATTTGGTTCTGATTTAAATATTCTATTTTCTCCTCATTATATTCATGTTTTATTTTACAACCTTGAATAAGCAAAACATATTTTTAATAGCTGTCTTAATAGCCATGTTGGCTAATACTACACTTCTGTTATTTCTGGTTTTGTTTCTAGATACTGATTTTTCTCCAGGCTATTAGTCACATTTTCTTGCTTCTTTGTATGTCTGGAAATTTTTTATAGAATTATAAGCATTATGAATTTTACATTTTGAGTACTAGATTTTCTTATATTTCTATAAAAATGGTCAATGTTTTTCTGGCAGTTATTTTAGTCACTTACAGATCAGTTCAATTCTTTCAAGGTTTACTTTCAAGCTTTTTATGGATGGGTCTAGAGTACCCTTTATTCTAAGGATCATTTTTAGCTTCACTTCTAAAGCCTGGCCCTTCTGGAGTCTCTAATGAATGTGTCCTGTGGTCCAACCAAGTCCCTCCATGCTGACTGGAGAGCATGCCAACCATTGTGGCCCCATGTGATCTCTTGGAATTATTTGGCTTACAGCTCCCCAGTAACCGTTCTCTCCTGGAAGTTGTTTTCTGGCCTGGTCATGTATTTATCCTACCCATACCAGGATTGATATTCAGCCAACAACTCAAGGGAGATGCCTTTGCAGATTTCTGGAGATCTCTGTATAGCTCCCTGCTCTTTAGTACTCTGTCCTGCAAATTGCAGCTAACTTAGCCTTCCTGATTACCAGCTCCTCAATTCAACATTCTTGCTGGGCTCTCTTTGAATTCCTCTTCCCTGTGCTGGAGTTTGGAAATTCTCTCCTTGCAGAATGCATGGAAATGACATGACTCAACTTGCCTTTTCCCCCATTCTCAAGGATTACGGTCCCTTGCTGTTCAATGTCTAAATTGTTCCATGTCTAAAAGTAGTTGTTTCTAAAACATCGTCCAGATTTCTAATTATTTACAGCAAAAGGGTATTCTGGACCCCTTCCCTTCCTCATGGCCAGACATAGAAGTCCCCAAAGCCACTCTGCTTTATGCCAGTTTTTTGATAATTACTTTTCTTCTCATAATTGTGATTAATGCAGTGGCTTTACCAAGAATGCTTGAGATTTACTTATTTTGGGATTGGAAGGATAGATTTACCTGAAAATGATAGAAATTCCATAATGAAATGAATGTTAATTCAAGAAAATATAAGGAACTAATTCAACAATATTTATTGAGCACCTTCTATCTGCTAGATACTGTTCTAGGTGTTGGGGATACAATAGTAAACGAAGAGATAAAAAAAAAAAAACCCACCTCTGCTCTGATAAAGTGTATTATAGAGAAAACAGAGAAAGAGGCAACCAGAATAATAAATAAGCAAACTCTTCAAATCTATAACATGTCAGATGGTAAGTGCTATGGAAATTATAGAGAAATAATAATCCTCCCAGCCCACATGTGGCACTGATTAGAAAACATGGCCACTGTCCTTTTGTAAATGTTAATGACAGAGGCCATCTGCTTAGAGGTAAAATAGCCAACTATATTACCATAAATGTAAATCTAGTCTAGGGCTGTCCCCTTATGCCCTGGTAATCTCTGTAGTTTATAAACACTCACCACAAATTCATCTTCATCTATCTATTTGCTAACTTGTTCTTTTGTCTTAGTTTCCCCAACAGGACTGGGTGCTCCATGAGAGTAGGTACCATGTCTGATTTTGCTCACGAGTGTGTCTGCAAGCACTTCATACAGGCTTGGCATTTGAATGGTGTTCAGTAAATATTCATTCATTGTTAAAAACATTTGCAGAAGGGATTCATGGGTGTGTCAGGTTCTTGATACCTGCCTGGTGTATACCTTGTTTGTACACCCTCATGTTTCCCTTTAAAATTGCTAGTCAATTTCTCTTTGAAAGTTACAAGGCACAATTCCACTTTTCCTTCTTTCTCTTTTCACAGCGGTGCAATCATTGCACACCCTTAATGACCAGATTTCCCATTTTATTGTCACCAAGTCGAGGGCCCTGGAGGAGGACAAAGACCCTTTCCTGCCCACTAAGAAGGAGACACTGAAGAGTTCCATGATATTGATGAGACACCTCTTAATGGATGCTCAGGTACAGAGATCAGTAAAGAAAGCCTATATAGATTCTGTGGAAGCTTTTCTTTTATTATTTATTTATTTATTTTTGGTATAAGCTGTCCAAAAATGTTCAACTACCATGCCTATTGAACAGATGTTCTAAGACGATATACTGAGTATTGGATTTCTGATTTGGTCTTGTTTGGGATTTAGTATCAAAATAGCTTGCTTTTAAGTCAAAGTAATAGGGCTTAAAAATAATATATGTGTTGTCTTTGAGCATTTAACAGATCTCCCATTAGCCTTGGAAAAGTGAAAATCCATTTACATACAAATTTGGCAGGCAACAGAGCTGGCAAAGGCTTCGGAATGGAGCAAATACTTACCCCAAACAGCATCACTGAGTAACTAATGAATATTTTGGTGCATTTGATGTACCATCCAGTAAGTGAATCAGCACTGGCTTGCTAGCACTGAATGATTGCAGAAGGTATTTAGCTCATTGCATGCTATTGTTGAGATGTTATTCCTCAAGGCCTCTCCTTATACACTATTTTATTGAAATATTTAAAAATAATCTACTCCTTCTGGTTTTGTTGGTGGGTGTCTTCAGATATGTTGATAGACAAACACCAGGTGTTTTAAGAGAATTGATAGTTTTCTATGGTAGGGAAGCCAAGTTGAACTAAATTTTATTGTCATTCTTACCTCTTCAGTATCTCGACATGTTTCAAGAAATGTTGTTTGGGTTTGCTGATTTTTGTGTTCGTTTGCCCTGAACCTTTTTTCCTGAGCTTGTTTTCTATTTAACAACAGTGAAGTCAGAGTAGTTGGTGGTTTCCTGCAATCTGTTTTGTATCAGAGATTTGAACTGTGGTTTCTTTGCTTTTGTTTCTACCTTGGTGGTGGTTTATGTTTTAGCTTTTAAATCAATCCCGAAGCCTGGATCTTGTACCAATATGACTTTAACTGGCAACGCTTTTGTGCCTTGCTCACCTGTCAATGTTTGAAGCCACCCCATGGGATTTTTGAGGCCCTGTGCAGAGATGGCCCGAATTATGCAAAGCCTTTCATTTTTATGCACGGTTCTCCTTCCCCCTTTATTATGAACAGCCCATTCAGCTTCTCTGTTCTCCCCAAGCCCATCTGGTGGAAAAAGGAAGGATTCTGAAGCTACAACAGCCAATTTTAAAACTCAGAAAAAAGGGAAATTTAGGACAATTTACTAAATAAAAGGGAGCAAATTGTTCTTGAAAGGATTAGCTTTCCTCAATGCTGGGACCCAACCCTGTAGCTAACACCCCAGCCAAAGGAACTATTCTAAATGAATCCCCAAAGATACTGCGTAAACTCCAGTTTGCAAAACCTAAGGTAACAAAAAATCATTCGTCTTTTTCCACTCATTCACATCTGAGCATACTAGGGCCCAGAACTGGATCTTAAAAATGTTTAACATTACTTAAGGAAATATTTTCTCCCCATCAATGCCGATTTCATCCTGAATGGTGTTGATAACAATTTTTCCCTTTTATATTTAATAGGACTAAAATGTCCCATATGACGTGATTATTGGGTAGGAATATTTTATTATCTTATTCTTTCCTGACCCCAAATTGATGCCTGCTAGAATGTTTTCACTTAACTAGCCAGATGAAATGGAGCAGAATATGGTAGATATTATCCTAAATATATTAATTATATATTATCTATAATATCTATCTATCTATACTATTTGTATGTACCCTAATATACTAAAAAGGAGGTGGATTGGTTCTTCTTGCTGAGTGTGGAAAAATCACAGAAAGTCAAGTAGGAACACCATGTGGTGTCTGGAAACACTATTGTTTCTTTTGTCTCCTAACATGCAAGGATTCCTTGCCCCTGTCTTTTAGATGAATAAAAGATGAAATGGGTTGTGATGAGTTTAGTCTAAAAATACCACCCTAATTTCTTTTCTTCCCAAACCACTAACTTTTTGAGACATTATCGTGGTCGTGATCCTAGTCCATTGCTAAAGTCAATTAGAATCATGTTACCTAATACCTCACTATGTGTGATCATACCCCTTCAGATTAGTAAAATGCTAAGGAACCCTAATATTTGGGGGATGGCCAGAGGTGACATGTGATTTTGAGTTTTGAAGTAGACATCTAAAAATGTGTTATTTTAAATAAGAATCTTTATTTAAAGAGCTTTTTTGGGGGTAAATTCACTTATTTTCCATCCATTTTTAACACTGCATCTTACCTCAATTCCAAAGAGGAATGAATGTACTTATTTCGTATTCCAAGTCCATCAACAGTGGGAGGCCAATAGAGTGTAAATATAACTTACATGCACATCCTTCCGTTTGGTCTGCTTTTTATGATATTAATAGATGTCCTATAGGTTTGTGTGTTATAGGACATAAGCTCTGCAAGGGTAGTAACCACATCCCTTGACTTGGCTGGTATAATAGCCCTCTCAGTTCCATATACAAAGGGCCCTTAATAGTATTAGATTATGATGAAATACTCTGACATCAGCTTACAAGTTGAATGAAGTCAGGCAAAAAGTATTCCAGAGAATCTGGAGGTTGCTTGAGAGTAACTGTTTAAAAGGCATAATCGATTCAAGTCACATCTGTCTTGGAAGCAATAAATCCTGCTTAGGGGAATGTCAAAGGCAAAAACATTGCTGGACTATGAAATTCTACCTCTGAGGATTATAAAACAATGTGCACAGAGCAAACACATCTCCCAAGTATAATGGGGCAGCCAGAGATGATTGGCAGGCCTGACAATCCATCCCGGAGAATGGAATCATGCCGGGAGCCCCTCACATGGGCAGCCCAGAGGGCCAGCAATTATTTATTCATCCCCTAAATGTTTCCACCGTGGGGGTGTCTGAAAGAGCCTAGCACTTCTATTTGCATTCCATTCCCTTTCTAGTTTGCAGGCCCCCAAATTCAATGACGTTTACCATTCAGATCGCATTTGAAACCTGATCTTGTGGCTTTTATTCCTAAGAGCTCTGTCTAAATCCAAACTGCCGACTCAGCCTCCTAAGTGATTAGATTCATAACACCGAAGAGGCAATTCTTTCTGGTAGAGATTAATTATTTTACTGTGTGACTCCGCATGCTAAGAGGGGTTGATTATGGCAAATTAAATCTCCTATTGGCAGTTCTCTCCCTCTTCCCCCCAAAGACTTCATATCATTATTTATTAAGAGAAGACAAATGCTTGGGAAAACAATATGATCGCTTTGTTGGCAGGAGGTCCTCCTCTTGAAGGCTGAGTACTAAAGGGCAGAGAACTTTCTGCGCACCTAGGGGTCTCCTTCTGCTGCCCATCCAATGCAGAGTGGCTGAGGAAGGAGCCTGGGTTCCACTGACCTATGGCCACTCCCCAGGCCTGGACAGTGAGGGGGTGTCTTCTCTGCCTGCAACTTGGCTTGTGCTAGGACTCAAAGGTGGAGCTTGTTTGGAGTGAGGCTAAGTGTACCCTTCTGTAGTTCCATCTCTAGGAATGAAGTAAGTAAACCTTTCAAAATAAAAATAAACCCCACAATTGTCATCTCTAAGCAATTCTGTGCTGTAGGCCTCACAAAGTCAAACGTTAGGCAGAAAGGAAACAAAATATGCTTTATCCTTTAAACTCTCCCTTTTCCCTGCTTTTCCTTCTGTCCCTTTTCTCTTTGCTTTCCTTTATCTTCTCTTTGCCCCTTCCTCCTCCCTACCCTACCCGGCATTCCTCCTCCTTCCCTCCTACTTTCTCTTTTCTTTCTCAACTTTGTACCTCTCCTTCGTCCCCTGCCTCCTCTTCTTTTGGTTGGTGAAATAGATCTTAGCTGAGATGTGGAATTACATTCTGCCTTTTTATTCCCTTCTCTTCCTTCTCTTTTCTCATCTGTTATTTGTGTTCAGGGAACTTGAAAGCACATGTGCCAAAAGCCCATGTTCCCCTTGCCAACTGAGAGCGGAAGCAGCAGCAGGAGGCAGACCTGGCACTCGGGAGGTAGATTGGGGGCCCTGCCAGGACCAGAGACTGAATATGATTTGGGTGGCTTCATTTTTCTTTTCTCTCTTAAAAGAATGGTCTAGCAAACTCTCATTATGGACGTTTGTGCTTTCTGATTGGTCTCTGGCGAAATCAGGCCCATTGCATAAATAGATCAGCTATTTGAGCTGTCTGGACATTTACTGGCCTCAAATGAGGAAATGTGGTTTGGACCAGAGGGACCCTTGGCACAGGCTCCTGACACATAGATAGGGAGTGTTGGCTCTGCAAAGTCGATGTCACCTTGTACCGGGAAGGGCCCCTTGGGAACTGGGTGGTTCATACATATTACAGAGGTACACTTGAATTTGATTCTCCCGTTGCTAGCATTTTCTATTCCCCAGATGCTTTCTGAAGTCAATACCATGGTCAAGGCAGGACCCTGTGGTTATTACCAAGGCAGCTATCTGGAGCATTCTAGCTGCAGCTGCCTTCACGGTTGTGCCCATCAGTGTGATATTCTCTGTTAGCCCCAGAGGATACATTGCCCTCACTTTGTACAAACCGAGGCACCAGAAGGATCCTTCTTGCCTTAAGGAGGTCACAGACACTGGCTGCGGCTATGGGTAGCACACCAAGTGTGGGCTTTTCTTATCATCTTCTGAGATGTGACACCATGAGGAAGGAAGGACTAGAACTCTCTCCTCAGGTTGAGAGAGCAGGGAAGAAACTCTGACATGAAAACGAGGACAAACAGGCAAAGCTTTCAAAATCCTAAGAAAATTACCCTGGGATGTTTTTAAGTCTCTTCATCCCATCAGATTTCCACCTTTTAAAGGTTAAAGGAGAAGTATTTAAACAGATGCGGAAGAATTTAGTTCACCTAACTAAAAAGCTACAACGATAAGCTGATTATTCAAAGGAGTCTTAACTCATCCCCTCCAGTAATCCATGTGCTTCATTAGACATCCTTTTTCTGTGTGTCTGAAAAAACAATGCTCATTTTCCATTTTCAGATGCAAAACTATAAAATCAGCAAGTCTGAAGCTTGTGGTTTCTTACAGAACTCTTGCAAGCCCACTTTCTGTTCTGCCATGATAGTTTGGATCATTTAAACGTTTTTTTTGTTGTTGTTGTTGTTTTTTAATAAATAAAATTTAACCCGCAGGCATTGCCAGGCTTAGATACAATCCCATCAGTTACAGAGCTTCTGTAATCACCTTCCCTGTTCAGAAGAAATGGAAGGTGAGACATGAAACTGTAATGCTATTTCTCTGTTAAGCCTGTGTCTAGGTTTTTTTTTTAAGTTAATAGAGAAAGGTAGCCCCTTCTGAGACCTCAGCACCTTTGTAAAATCCATAAGATAGAATGTTACATGCAAGAAGAGTTGCTTTTAGTGTTGTGCAAAGATCTGGGTATATTTGGAAATGAGACTCAGAAAAAGATAGACTCTTGCCCACTGCTGCATTCTGAAGGAAAGGATCACTTTCTCCTTGGGATGAGCAGTGTTTGAGTGGAACAGTCTCTATCAAGCTGATATAGCTTCCATGGAGCTGTGTAGTGCTAAAGGGCAATCTGGGAATTTTATTTCACACCATAGAGCTTTTGTGCTACATTTTTGGATATTAAGTGGTTATTTTAATGATATGCATGTAAAACGATAACAAAATAGAATTAATACTGATCTGATAAGTGCTGGTCCCTGTTACGGTGAAAGGGATCTGAAATAGTAACAAAATCATGGAAGGAAGGTTAAGGGTGAGGAGTTAGTTAGGGCTCTTTGGTTGTCAGCAACAGAGACCAGCTCTGGTTAACCTAACAGAAGAAACAATGGAAGCATAGGGGGTGGCTTTTAGAAAAAGCTGAAGAATTGTATCTCAGAAAAGACTGGAGAGAGGGCAGCTATGGAGATTTAGGTGTTTCAATCACTTAAGAGCAGTCACTTCAGGGTGCTGTGGTTGGGGTAAATTGGCTCCAACCACTTTCTGTATCTTTGTCTCTGTGCTCATGATTCAAATTCTTGGAAGAGTCTGAATGGCCCATCTTAGGTCATCCAGCTCTTCTCTTTGGCCATGGGAGGGTAGGCATGGTGATAAATGGTTTTACCAAGACTGTGTACAGTGTGCGGAGGTATTATCAACACAAAAGCAGCAGAGGATGCTGGGCAGATACCGCTGCAGTTGGAGGCAGTAATCTGTGTATTCTGTGTGAATGGACTTGGCACTGCACCGAGCTCTAGGAGCAGAGAGGGAAAGAACATTGATCCCCCAAGAAGGGCTCAGATCTAGTGAGAATGAGAACTAGACATTGAAGTGCCCCGTGATAAGTACTGACAGAAGTATGTATGAGGACCGTGGAATCTCTGAGAAGGACCTTGCTGATATTTGTAGATCACTTTACTGTTTACAAAACATTTTAGCCAGCATTTTCTCATCTTTTCCTCTCAGCCATGAGAGGTACAGGAGGTTGGGTATTATTATTGCTATTTTGAAAACTAGGTATTAAACTTTAATAAAATAGCCTTTAAAATTTTTTTTTCATCCAGCCCGTTACAAAGCCAGTGTAATTGGTTTCCTACTTGTAGGTGGTGACCCTCAGAGCATTTGGTTCCTGAAGGGTTATTAAATAGAAGGAAAGAGAGTATGTTATTTTGAGAAAGAAGATTAAAAACTAGCTTCAGACACAGTATACCACACACAACTGAAAATGTTTTGACAATTTAAATAAACATGCAATATATTCCTAAAGCTGAACTTGATTCTCTCAGACTCCTAGAAGTTTTAGGATTCCAGGAATATAGTTTTCAAAAATCTTTAACTAGAATATAAAAGGTATTAGCGGTCACCCCAAAATATTCCAGTCTCTTCAGATGTTCATTGTAATGTTGGCAAATATTTGGCTCCCTGAATAATACCGTATCCCACTATCTCCCTATAGATGAGTGGTTCTCAACTGAGAGGGGAAGAGAGCAATTTTGCCACAACTGCTACCACAACCGGGGACATGTATCAGTGTCTGGAGATATTTTTGATTTTCATGACGAGGATGGTGGGGGGATTGGGTAGTGGTGCTCCTGGCATCTAGTGGTCAGAGGCCAAGGATGCTGGTAAACTTCCTACAATGTATAGGACAGCCCCTTACAACAAAGCTTAATCCAGCTCCAAATGTCAATAGTATCAAGGTGGAGAAAGCCTGCTTTAGAGCCAAGGCTAACTTTTAATTATTTATGAAACTCTTCCAGCCGCAGAATCCTTTTCTTTGAAGCCCTAGGACTGATCATAATCGATCCTCAAGATATACCTTAATTATCCATTCATTCATTGAGCTTCTCCTATATGCCAGGTGCTATGCTAGACTATGGGGAAACAACAGCAAAAATGAAAGAAGTAATCTTTGTCGTTAAGGATCTTGTATTTTGGTGGGAGCAACAGACTATAAATATGGAAGTAAACAGATAATGAGTTTTAATACTTGTCTTAAAGATGTATTATACTAGGACCTAATTTAGATAAAGGTTCAAAGAAATGCTCTTTGAACGTGACATTTAAGCTGATATCTGAAGAGTGTGGTGTGTGTGTGTGTGTATGTGTGTGTGTGTGTGGGGGGTGTGCAGAGAGAAAGACCTCTTCTCATGCTTTATTGCATATATTTATACTTTATTTCAGTTGTGTATGCTTAGTCCTACCCCATGAGGTAATTAGAAATAGATCCCCTGAGATGTTGCAAAAGATCTATGGAAATTATTTATTTTGGAAACTTTAATTTAGGGAATACAAACATTCCAATTGGTCCCTCAGGAACAGAGAATCTTTTAATCCTTTACCTATTGGCATGTGCATAGGAACTGGGGCCTCTGTCTTTCCTTACTAGCACCTGTGGACAGAGAGACACACAAAGGAAGGCCAGGGTAAGAGTTGTTTGAGCTTCATGAAACACAGGAGTCAGATGGATGATGGGAAAACAAGGACAGTGTAGAGTTATTTTGGATAAGAAAACGAGGAAGAGAAGGCTGCAGTTACTGAACTGCAGAGCTTGTAGAATTGGGCTGACAGTCAGTTCTCAATGATGTACCTGTAGATTAGTAACTTTGTGGATCATCTATGGGCAAAACATTTTTCCCCCAGTGGAATGCATTCAGGACACTTAAACCAATGTTAGTCTAAATGAGACATAATTAGAAAGGTAATTGCATTGCCAATAATTTTTTTCACCACAATGGAATTCAATATCAGACTTTTTTTTTAAGTATCAGTTATTTGGTATTTGTTTTAATGCTGTGGCTCTGATCCATTAGTCAGATAATATAAAGCTGAAAGTATGCCATATAATTATAACCCTAAAATAACTTACATTTAGAACAGTAATCCTTATACATACTCATATTAAACCCAAATAGTCCCTATAGAGTGGCCAGATAAATTGAGGCATGATGTTGCTAAGTGTCATTATTTAAATCTGATGTTGAATCTGGGAGTAGAGCCAACAAGTCTCCTTGATCTCACTTCTAGCCAATATTCCATGTTCATTCATCCCTTGTCTCTAGGTAAATCACACTTAACAGCAGTTTAATAGTGAGATGGTGACTTGGCTATTCTAAGTGCTCATTTATTCCTGTGGGACTTGAAACAAAATCGCTTACTTTGGCCAGTTTAGTAGCCCAGATATTTGCTTTCAGAATGGATGTTCTTTTATTGGCTTACTGTCTTTGAGTCTAATCCTTCTTCTTTTTTTTCCTCCTCCAAAAATATAAAACAAAAAGAAGGAACTCATGATAGAACTGATAATGAGAACCATGGCATAGATTTATATCAGCTAGCTACTGCTACATAATAAACCATCCCCAAACTTGGTGGCGTTAAACAATAGCTATTTATTTACTACTAACAAGTCTGTGGATTGACTGGGTAATTCTGCTAATATGGGAAGGCTTGGCTGATCTTGACTGGTCTCAGGCATACGTTTGTGAACTGGGTCTGACTGGCCTAAGATGGCTTCAGGTGCAATGACCTATCTTTTCTCCACGTATCTCTTACATCCCTCTAGTGGGCTAGCTCCAGAATATTTCCATAGTGATGACAAGGGTCCATAAAACAAAAAAGTGGACAAAACAATCACTTTTCCAGCCTCTGTTTGCATCAAGTTTGCTACTGTGTCATCGGTCAAAGTAAGTCACATCATCAAGCTCAGAGTGAGTGTGAAAAGACAGAACCAAAAGAGGTAGATACAAGGGAGTATAAAACATGAGCCATTAATACAATCAATCTATGACATATACAAAGCAAATCAGCACAAGATTTCTTAAGAGAACTCTTGGTGATTTTTGATCTGTTAGAAACAGGAGTTTGAAATGCCCTAATTAGCAAGTTTCATGCACATTCTCTTTTGGAAAGATTGCTCTAGTTGGTTTTATTTACAGGACATGAATTGTGTTTTTCTGTCCCCTATAATGCACAGAGGACAGACTATGTTTGAACAGCTGGAGGATGTATTTTAAGAGGGCTCTATGTCAAGCTTGGACAGCATGATTTCAAACAGGCCAGTGACCAAGTGTGAGAAGCATGGGCTTGATAGATCTAGAAACACGATGAGTTACTAAAAGGTCATTAATCCAGCTGGTTGTTAGAGCCAGGTGCGTGGTTAATTTGTTCATCAAATAAGTGCTAAGCATAATTATACCAGCCACCTGAAAGTCACAATGCTAAACATTGCAGGTACATGTGAAAAATAAATGGTAGTGTATTATTATTGAGTACTTACTAAGTGTCAGACACTCTGCTAAGGATCTTGCCTCCATTTTATCACTTAAAACCCCCAGTGATTTTGTGAGGTACATGCCATTTCCCTATTTTGCAGATGAGGAAACTGAGGCCCAGAGAGAAAACTTACTTAAAGTCATATATCTAGTGAATGACTGCTAGTTTGATTGCAAAAATGGCTGCAATTCTTTACTTTCTTCTTTTGCATAATGACTTTGCAGTCTTTCTCAACAAGAGACATTTCTCCATCCCTTGAATGTGAAGTAGTCTGTAATCTGCTTTGTCTAAAAGAATATAGTGAAAAGGATGGGTCAATTCAGAGCCTAGACCTCAAGATGCCTTACATATTCCTGCTCTTTCTTGAAATCCTGCTTCTACTTTGAGAACAAGCCTAGGCTAGCCGGCTGGAGGATGAGAGATCACATGGAGCAGAGGTACATCATCCCTGCAGAGTCCAGTAGACCATTCAGCTCCCAGCTGACCTACTGAAGTGACGATGCATTAGAAAGTCCAGCTAAAATCAGCAGAACTTAGCCTGGTGCAGCAGAACCACCAGTCATTCTGTAGACTTGTAAGAAATAATAAAGGGTGGTTGGTTTAGGCCACCAAGTGTCAAGATGTTTTCTTACACAGGTAGAGCTAGCTATCTGATATAATTGTCATGCCGATATTTGAAATCAGGTCAGATTTAAAACTGTACCCTAGAACTGGAAGGAGGGGAGTGAGTGGGAAAGTGCTCTGGCTGTGTTCCAAGGAGAAAGAGAAAATATATTTTATGAGTTTTTAACCAGTTTCTGCCACACATTTCCTGGTTTCACAACATTCATCCAGCTTGAGAACCACAATAATGATGGTGGAACCATTTAATGCATTCAGACAAAAGGATGACATGATTATTTTTGGGTATTTGAAAGATCACTTTGAAGGAAGAGTAAGGAATTGATTGACGTGAGACTGAAGATAGGAGATAGTTTGTCTTGGCAAGAGATTTAGGTAAGGCAATGTGGTATAGGGTGACAAGATTAAAGAGGAAGCGATGTATTTAAGGAATGTTTAGAAGTAGGACTGTCATTCATTGAAATGTGGAGGTGAAAGTAAGATACATGTCTAGGATGAATCTGATTATGGTTTGGGTAACTGAGAAAATGGTAGCACCTCATAAAGGAAACAGAACAGCAGGTTTGAAGGGGGAAATTATGAGTTTGGTTTAGAGCCTGGGAAAATTTAGGGACATGTGGGACATCTAAGTGTGTTTGTGTAGGAGACAGTCATACATCTGTCTTCAGCTCCAGAGAGAGTTCTGGACTCATGGGACAGGTCTGGAGTCATCAGTGTATATATTAGTAATTGGAGTCATGCTGTATCAATCACAGTTCTTAAGAGAGACATCAGAATACACTTTAATTAATTTTGGTAGTCTGCAGAATCTCTAGGATTGAAAACTAGGTTCAGAGGATACATAATCAAGAACAACAGTAGCCAAGAGAAACCAGCCAGACCCACAGGACTATTAGTAGAAACTGCACAGCTACCACCTCACACAGCACAGCCCCATGCCCCAGAGACTGAACACTAGGCCCTCATCCAGAGCTATCCTGAAGAGCCAGGTGCTTCTGCTTCCAGTTTGCTAAAAGAGCCAATCTCTTCTCTCTCTGGGACTGCCTCATTGGTCATCTGTACCTTATCCAGGAAGAACCTAGGCCACCTTGGGAACCTTAGCTGCAAGGGAGTTGGAAAATGTAATCAGCTTTTCATTTTCTGTCGTTCAGAGAGCTGGGCTAGAGAGTGGTGAAATGTGTGTGGTGTGGGGCAATTCATGATATTCCAGACACAGACATAGGGAAAATTACACATGAAAATTATACAGTGAGGAACAAAAGACAAATACGCTGTGGAGTAGGCAACAAAGTCCCCTTTTCATTTAAACTAGACTGAGTTGGGTTGTTGTCACTTGCAACAGGAGAAGCTTGAATAATAGGGTACCCCAAATTTATGGGAAATGCCATTCTTTCTAGCCACTGCTGTCCCAATGAATATGCCACATGGTTAGCCCCAGAGCCAGGCAAGGGCTCTGTTTGGGCAGAAGTATCCAGTCATCTGGAATTAAGCCCCAGAAACCCATTCACTTATATATACTTGTACAGTCAAGCACAGAGCTTGAATTCAAAAAAGATCAGAATAAAGCTATAATCATTTTAAATCATTACCTACTAAGAAGATTGAATGTATACATGGAAGTAGCACAATGAGTTTTGTTCCTGGCCTGGAAAAAAATCTACTTTTTGTTCTGGAAGCACAAGCTATACCTTGGTGTTTATAGTGACATTTGAGTGTATGTGATGACTTTTAAGTGTATTTTCAAATAAAATTTGAATCACTGTAGAACCTTTGAAATACCTCTATGAAACCCTACCGTTACACAGAACACAATTTGGAAATGGGTGTCCTACACTATATTTTCTCTAGCCTCATCAAAAAGAAATGACTTTTTCTTTGTTGTGGGTTAAATTGTGTCCTCCAAAAAAAGACATATTGAAGTACTAACTCCTAGAACCTCAGCATGTGACCCTATGTGGACATAGGGTCTTTACAGAGGTTAAATGTTCAAATTAGGTCATTAGAGTGGGTCTTAATTCAGTATGACTGATATCCTTATAAATAAGGGGAAATTTGGAGACAGAGAGAAACATATACAGAGGCAAGACAATGTGAAGACACAGTTGGAGAATGCCATACAGAGATGGAGAATTGGAGTGATGCATCTGTAAGTTGAGGAATGCCTGGGGCTGGAAGCTAGAAGAGGAACCTGGAACAAATACTCCTTAAGAGTCTTCGAAAGGAACCAACTCTGCTGCCTTCTTGTTTTGGACTTCCAGCCTTTGGAACTGTGAGACTGTAAATTGCTATTGCATTAGCCACCCAGATTGTGATACTTTGTTACATCAGCCACAGGAAACTAATACATCCTTGCTGATGAGAAGATCAGAAACTAAGAAAGTGAGGCATTTTTATACCAGGCATATGTGGTTCGGTAGTAGTGTTTTTCTTTTTCTTTTAGTTTGATGGAATAAAAATGATTGTCTAGCTGGGCACAATGGCTCATGCCTACAATTCTAGCACTTTGGGAGGCAGGAGGACCACTTGAAGCCAGGAGATCAAGACCAGCCTGGGCAATATAGCATGACCCTATCTCTATAAAAAATTTTAAAAAGTGATTGCTATTGAAGACTGACATGTGTGTTTCCTTGACCTTCAGTGAGTAACAGCCTTGAATGCTGTACCTAGGCATTTATGTTCCATCCAAGGTAAGTTAAGGGTCCTTTAAGAGCCCAGGCATAGCATGGCAGGTGGCTGTGCTTTATCAGCATTTGCTGTAGGTGATATCACTGTTGTTTATGCTGCTGGTGCCGACATCACACATAATTTGTTGATTCCTTATTGTTGGTATCTCTGTGTGATGGGAAGTTGTCACCTGGCTCATGCCTTTCTTTTCATCATCATTACTGCCTCCACTCTGTCATCCTTCCAACTCTAAATCAAAGAGGAGTATGTCTTCACTCATCCGGGAAGTATTCCAGATGCATATTATTAGAATGGAGGAGCACTTGACATTTCAGATTATCATTAGGGCTTCTTAATCAGTTTCAGCCGAGCCTCAGCACTTTAGTGGGCCTGTGGGGGCAAACAAGCAAGTGGAAAGGAGATTTAGCAATGTTTACCAGCAGCTGCAGCTCTTGGACAGAGTCATGCTGCTACCCCAGGTGGGACAAGCGTAGTGTCTCTCAGGATCCAGCATTTGGCTCCATGTGGCAAATCTGGTTGTCATCCTTCCTTGGCCATCTTCTGCCTTGGGAGGAATTGTGGAGTGGATTGGATCCCTCTTCTCAGACTTCTCCACCTACCCAGATTGCCATCCCTCTCTTCTGTAGCGGGCTTCTATCTCATGCCCATGTTCCCCACGTACTTCCCTCAGTCAGACGTGCCCTTCCCACATCATTGTCTGTGTCCCCAGAACCCTCCTCTCCACCAGTCCTTTGGAAGGCTGCCCATTAAGTAGCGTTATTTGCATTTTGAAGGAGGGAAGGCTCCAAGAAAGTATAGTTCTTTCATGCAGGGTTTGCTGAGTGCTCACCATGTGCCAGACACCGCAGTTGCCCTATCTTTTAAGCCCTATCTTTTAGAGCAGTGGGAGGAGTATGCTGGGAGAGAGAGCCATAGAGTGCAGAGGGGGACCAGGCAGCCTGAATCAGGGTGGCTGAGGGGAGGGGAAGAGGACTCCAGCCACTGCTTCCTGGAGGAATGAATCTGGGGTAGTTTGTGTGGTAAGTCTGGCAAGGATAGAGACTTGGGGTTGAGAAACCTCAACCTGTTCAGTGACTGCCTACTCAGTCCACCTGTGGGACAACCCTTTTTCTCCAGTGCCAACCCCCTCTCCAGATTTTGTCAGCATATTCAAATTCTCATTTCAAGAGGGTGCAATTCAGCTGTTGGCACAGTTGGCTCAAAAATGCCTTTTGGCACATGGGGTTCAGCCCTTCAGGGAAAGACCAATAGATTCTGATAGAAATTTTCTATAGATACAAGTTATTATGGAAGAAAAAAATTTGTTAATTCTTGTCAACTGAAGAAATGACAACGTTCATACATTTGGAAAGGACAGTTTTATTTCTCATAAAGGATTGCAGCCTGCAGGGTGGCCATTGTGACAGGCTGGGAAGCAGAGCCTCAGGCAGAAGCTAAGAGTATGAACTTCCAGGGAGGAATGAGGGGAACAGGAATTTAAGCTGAGGGGGGTGACTGAATACACATATTTAACAAGCTATAGGAGGAGTCATGAATATTTATGAAAGGAGAAACACATGCATGGGCAACTGAACTTCACACCCCTTCATGGGATCCATGTTCAGAAAACAGCTGCCTTAGCATGATCTCAGAGTAGAGTTTGGGCCCTCTTATGTCAAAAGGTAAAGCAGAGGACACAAAAACCCTCTCTGCACAGCCTCTGCAGACTGTCAGAGCTGCTTCACGTTTGGTGTTCTCTTGTCAGGAAGGAATGCTGGTCAGTTGTCATATGGAAACCACAGAAAAGGAGGAGAGATCCCCAGATTGGTTTCTGTTGACCCTCAGGGAAGAAAGCCTGGTGGCTGTTGGTGAAGGAGGGGGTATAATGAGAAGTATCTGACCTCTCATCCTGTCACAGTTGGGAACTCAGTTTTAAGGTTTCTCTGTGGTCCCCATGGCCCAGAGGGGGTCTGTTGAGTTGGTGGGGGGCTTAGGATTTTATTTTAGTTCACATTCTATAAGGACATCTGAATTTTTCTTTTCATTATTGGAATGTTTCTAAGTGCTTGGCACTATGTAGTCATTTTTGCTTCCACCCTCCCCTGTTTAGTTTTCTGGGGACCTCCCATGCCTTGTTTTCACCCTGTGCTGCTGACAGCTTCTTCTCTACTCCCAGGGCTTTCTTAAGATTTAGTCTCAGAAGCCCAGAGAAGGAGAGCAGAGAGGAACAAGTGGGCCTCTCCAGAGTTGACCACCTAAACAAATCCAGAGAATTATCTGTCAGGGATTCCAATTACAGAGACGACTTACCAAAAAATCACCAAACATTTGAAAACCACCAAGAAATGAGGCAGAAATGATAGAATTACAGAGTTAATAAACTGGAAAACTTACACCTAAGAAAATAGTTAGTAGATAAATTGAAACAGGATTTTTAAATGAGTATAATTAATATCTTCAGAGAGATAAAAGAATATTACATCCAAAAAATCTGAACAAGGACCCTTCATTCATCCATTTTTTTAAATTCCACCTCTGTTTATTGAATCCCTACTACGTGCTGGGTGAAAGTCCTGATCTTCATGGAACTTAAAGTCTAAAGGGGAGACACAAAAAATGATAAATGATAACCACAAAAGTGAAACCAGCAAATATATAGTATGTCAGCTGATGTGTTGTAGGAAGAAATAATGCAGAGTAAAAGGCTTAGAGGTGTAGGCATTGGGGTGGGGTGCCCTATTTATGTAGAGTGGTCAGAAAAGGCCTCAAAGAAATGAGGGAGTGGATGAATCAACCAGATATTATAGGAAAGAACATTCTAGACAGAAGGAACAGCAGATGCCAAGGCCCTGAATCAAGAGAGCATCTCAACCCTTCAAGGAACAGCCGGGAGACCACTGTGGTTGGAGTAGGGTGAACAGGTGTAAGAATCCTAGAGAATAAATCAAAGTGGGGGCCCAGGGCAGGGCAGATTGTCTATGGCTTTAAAGGACTCTGACTTGAACTCTGGGCCATAAAAGAAGCCCACAGGGGATTCTGAGCAAAGGATGATATAATTTGATTAAACATCCCAAGAGGACTAACCTGGACTGTTGTGGGCAGCACCTACTATAGGGGATGGGGAATGGAAGCTAGGTGATCAGTTAGGAGAATATTGCAGTAACCCAGATAAGAAATAATGCAACTTGAAGGTGGTGAGAAATGGTTAACTTTTGGGACTCTTTTGTAGGTAATGCTGAGAAAGTTTGTTGACATATGAGATGCGAGGTGAGAGAGAAAGAAAGTTGTCAAGGGAAACCCTGAAGGTTTTGGCCCAAAAAACTGGAAAAATAGAGAAGACTTCAGGGAGGGTGGGACCAAGAGTTTGGGTTGGGATGTATGTTTGAGATGCTGGGCGATCTCTGAACAGGTGTTCAGTGGGACTTCTGACCTTCAGGGAAAGAACTACATTGGAGGCACAAAGTTTGGAGACTGGGCAAGTTCGTCCAGGGAGGTAGTGTCAATGAGGAGAGAAGTCACAGGACTGGGCCCTGGTCAAATGCAACTTGCAGGAGTAGTGGAGATGGAGGAGGAATGACCTGAGTGAGGAGCCCCTGCTGATAGATGAACTAGAGTGAGGACTCCATTGGAGGTAGCAATGTAGGGGATATTGGTGAGAGTAATAAGGAAAAATTTGGTGGACTCTGGGGCACAAGCCCAATAGGAGGGAGTTGGAGAAAGAACAGGGGAGCAGCTGTCAAGACAGGGAGAAGGGCTGATGTCTTTGGGGAGTTTTACCGAGGAACAGGTCATAGGTGTAGTAGTTAGAGAAGAATATAGAGTCAAGAGAAGTGTTCCTTGTTTGTTTTGTTTTTTACTGGAGCTTATCCTGGGGAGGAGAATGAGAGGAAGATTGCTGATGCAGGAGGCAGTGAGACAGTGTCTTCTGGGATGCCCTTGCACAGGTGATCCAAAGTGAGGGAGTTTAAGGAAGAGAGATTATGGAAATAAAAAAATTAGAGATCGTGGAAATAAAAAAATGCAAATGTTAAAATAGAACTCACCACCTCATTTTTTGAGTAGATTAGAAGAATGAACAAATATGAACAGTGAGCAGAAAGAGATTCTCCCAGAGTGAAGCATAAAGGAATAAAAATGGGAAATCTAAAAGAAAAGTTGAGATATATGGACTAGAGGTGCCAGGAGAACCGGGAGGAAAAATAGGGAGAATGAGGAGAGGTAGCATTGGAAGATCTAACTGCTGGAATTTTCACAGAGCTGAATAAAGACGTGTCCTCAGATTGAACAGGCCACTGGGTTACTACCCTGTGTAAATAATAATAATACCAGTAATAATAGTAGTGAAATATCACAGTGACACTGCCAGTTATCAAAAATAAAGAGAAAAATTGAAAAGCCACCAGAGAGGGAGGCTGGTCTGAGTGAGGTCACAGAGGGTCTTTGAGATCAAGGGAAGTGTTTGGATTTTATTGCAAGAGCAATGGAAACCATTGAAGGATTTTACGAAGGGGAGATGAAAGTCCGATTTGTGACAAAGATGTCTCTGGCTGCTGAGGGAGAATAGAATTGGGGACAAAAGCAAAGGCAGAGAGAGCAGGTAAGGCGCTCTCAGAATCGTGCCGCCGAGAGGTGAAAGCCATGACTAGTGATGTGGAAGCTGGCATTTACTAAGAGCTTGGTAAGTGCTGAGCACTATTCTGAACACTTTACACATGTCAATTTATTCCATTGTCACCAAGGCCCTGAGTAGTAGGGACGTCTATCATCTTCATTTGACAGAGGAGAAAAATGATGCATAGAGAAGTTAAGTAGGTTCCTGGAGGTCACCCAGCCAGGAGGTGACAGAGCAAGGATTTGAACCTGGGTAGTCTGGCTTTAATCAATGCACTAGAGTATTAATAATGCACTAGAGTGTTAATAGAGAATGGAGGAGTGGATGGGCTTGCGGGAAGTTTGGAGATGACTTTGACAGGTTAATGGTGTGGGAGGGGGAGGGTAAGGCATCAATAATGATTTTTGATTTGGGCAATTGGTGGTGCTGTTTACTGACATGCTTTCAAGTCCATGCTTAAAACTCTTTAATTGGGCTGGGCGCGGTGGCTCATGCCTGTAATCCTAGCACTGGGGGAGGCTGAGGCAGGAGGATCACTTGGGCCCAGGAGGTTGAGGTTGCTGTGAGCTATGATAATGCCACTGCACTCTAGTTCAGGAGACAGAGCAAGAATCTGTCTTTAAAAACAAACAAACAACAATAACAAAAAACCTCTTTAATTGTTCCCACTGCATTTGCAATAAATTTATACTCTCTTCTGTGACATGTAAGTCACTGTGGTAACAACCTTGCTAAAAGGGTGACCAACTGTCCAGTTTTCCCAGGACCCAAAGGTTTCAACGACGTGGGACTTTCAGTTTTAAAACCAGGAAAGTTCCAGGTAAACAGGAGGAGCTGGTCACACTCCTACCAAAATGGCTAACCTCATCTCATGCTACTCTGCCCTCCCACATTCTGCCCAGCCATATTGACCACGTCTTTCAGTGGGCGAGACCTTCCTGCTTTCGGACTTTGCATGTGTTATTCCTGCAGGTGGACAGCCCACTGTCCACACTTTGCATAGATGACTTCCATCAGTCTGCAGGCCTCAGTTTAAATGCCACCCCTCTAAGGTGCCCTTCCTGACCGCACATTGCATGTAACGCACCATCAGCTATTCTCTTAGTCATCCTCCACCCCCACCCCCCCGAACTGATCACAGGCTCCAGGAATTTCTGGAATTATTGGACCACTCCCCTGCTTAGTTGCACGCTCCTTGAGAATAGGGCCCATGTCTGTCTTGTTCACCTGCCTAAAGTGGGTACTTGGCACACAGCAATTGAAAGAAGGGCTCTGAGGATGAAGTAAGAGAAATTGACTATAATTGCAGCAAGAGACATTTGACCAGAGTATCAGGAAAGACTTCCTCACTGGAAGCTCCTAGGAAAGGGTAATGAGAGAAAGAGAGCTTGCAGCAAAGACACATTTAGAAATTAAGGCTTATAATTATATTCTTAGCATTTCTTCTTCTGCACCTCTACCTTGCTTTAGTCCCAATTAAGGAGAGAACTAGGAGACCCACAGTGAACTAGTGGTTGGTGCTAGGACAGATGATAAATTCAAGCTATTGATATTTTCCACCTAATACTGTCTTTCTCCTTGGCCCTACTAGAAACAGCACTCCTGAAATTTGGGGGAGCCACTGCTCTGAAGTCACCCACATAACTGCTCCATTTTATTTGTGCCACAGATAAAAGGAGATAGTATTTATATGGTGTTTAACATTTCTTTGATGGATGCATGTCCTATGCAGTCTTGTTTTTGTTCTATTTCAAAACTTATCTCTTGCTTGCGACAGTGAAAAATTGGAAACAAGATAAAAAGCCAATAATATTTTGATTGGGTAAATGAATTTTGGCTCATCCCTAGGGTGAAATACTCTAGAACCATTCAACACAATTAGGTAGATCTATGTTTATTGACATGGAAACATGGTCATGATAAATTGGTAAATAAAGAGGAAAAAAAAAGCCTAGAAGGAGATACACCAGAAATATTAACAGAAGTGGTCTCTGAACAGAGAGGTAATAGATTTTTTTCTTCTTTCTTTTTATTTTTTTGCATTTCTGCAGCAAACGTGTATTATTTTCATAACTAGTAGGGGACAGCTCTTCCTAATATGGAAAAAAATTTTAAAAAAGTTTAGAAGAAAAATATGTCTAATATTTATTATTCTGTGAAATCATCTATAGTCCCCTAAGAGAACAAAAGATTTGGAATGAGCCTGGTTTGTCTCTGCATGTGCATATGTTCTTTGTAATATAGTCTTTGTAATATGTTGGTAATACATATGCAAATGCAGAAAATATATTATTAAAATGTGTAATGTGATACATGCTTTGTGATATGTGTATATACATATATTACACACATATATCTTGTCCTGTATCCAGTATATTGTTTCACTGAATTCATTTTTCCAAGTGAAATACTTAAAGCACATCTTACTGCAATAACCAATTCATATTCTGATCTTTCTTGTCACACCTGTGCTGGAAGTGAATGCCCACCAATAGCCACGGTTGCCTTTTTTTTTCTTTTTTTAATGAGACTTTTTTGAAAGATAAAGCACCCGGCTGGCTGGCTCCTTTAAGGACCATGGAGCCCCTGGCAGCATCATTAGTATTTGTTACTCAAACACTAGCTTTCCTTAAGAGTTCCCAACACACCTGTGCTTCTTTCATTTGCTTGGTGCACGGCCCCTCATAGCCCAATTTATCTTGCGTGGAGGAGTGTCTTGGATTATGAACGATGAGCAAAGATGGCCTTTAGAGATCTGGCTTTGCATCTTGACTGATAATATGTTCTCAGCTTCCATTGTCTCTGATAGACATTTCTTCTCAGCCATTTCTTTTCCTTTTATTTATCTGGTTTTTTTTTAAGCTAAACCTCTGCTCTTTTCTCTTTCCCTTCTTTCCTCCTCCCCTTCTCTCTCTCTCTCCAACTCCACCTCCAAGTCTCTCCTCTCTCTTAAGGGAGTAGACAGGGTGTTTATTGGCTGATATTAGTAGCTGGAAATCTGCAGTGAGCTGTTAATGCACCCAGCACTCTAGTTCCAGAGCCTTGGAAAGTCCCAGTGTTTCAGGCAAGATAACTGATTGGCTTCAGGCCCTGGTTGCCCTGGAGCAGCTGGCAGAGCCTGGCACAGCCTGGCAGCTGTTCTCAGGTCAGGCTGCCTTCCCCACCCCAGCATCCCTGCCCGGGCCAGCCTGGCCTGCTCTTGAAAGGGACCTTTGTGTATGGACTCCACAGACAAAGCCTCAGCATCAGTTCAACCCATCCTTAATTCCCTCTGACTCCAACTCATTTGATCTGAGAAAGCCAAGTAAGATCCCCTGCCTTGGTAGAGCATTCCTTTTTTATTTTATTTACTTATTTTCACAAACGTGGTGCTTCTTACATGCCAGGCTCTGTTCTAATCACTTTAATTTATCTACTCCTCTTAACAACCTAATGAGACAAGTATTAGCATTATTCCCACATTCCAGTTGGAAAACAGAGTAAGAGGGAGGTCAGTGATCAACCCAAGGCAACCACATGTAATGAGTCCTGGAGGCAGAATTAGAACCAAGACATTTGGTTCAGAAGCTCCTGCATGTAACTGCACACGACGTTCCTGGGTCCTCTTCAGCTGGAGCAGAATCACAGGAGACGTGGGTGCCTTTTGCTACAACTCAGGCTGCTTCAGAACGGCCATCAGTTTTCATTAGTTCTTCTCTTGAGGTTGTCAAGGAGGGCATTGGAAATTTGTGACTTGCTGAGCACAGCATTCCTGATTTGGCCTTGCCTGGCGTGGGGAGTCATATGTAAGCAGGCTTGTGCAGAAGGGGAGCTTCTGCTGTCGGGGAGCTCTGTTGTTGTGGGAGCTCTCGGATACTCCAGGAGCTGAGGGCTGGTGCAGACAGGAGAGCAGGGTTAGGGTGGGGAGAACAAAGTCCAGGTCCAGTGCAAATACTCACTTGCTTGGTGACTTCCTGCAATGTCCTTTAACCTCTGTGGCCAGTTCAGGTCTGCAAAATGGGGACACCACTTTAGGTAACAGCCTCAAGAGTGTAAGGAAGGAAGCAGCTAATATCATGCGTGGCATATGTTGCAGGCAAGGCACTGTGCTAGGTAGGTACTTTTCCATTTCCCCACTTGAAGTTTGCAATAACCAGGTGAAGATAAAAATCATGATCATAGATAGGAAAGTATTTTATAAAATTAGATGCTTTGCAAATTTAAGAAATTATTATGGTAAATCATGCTGTATCATACTAAATAAAGAAATAAATAACAGTTGGCCTATAATGACATATTTTAAACAGTTGTGGGCTATATGCCAAAACAAGATAGATAGTGAAAAATAAATTGAATTCTATATAATGCATCAAACAGATTTTGAGAGAATGGAGTACAAGAAGAAGTGTCCAGTGCCTGTACCCAGTAGGGGGTCAATAAATACCTTATTAGAAGTGTATAATAGAGAACAGCTTCAGTGAATAACCAAACTAAGTTGTAAGCCCTTTTTCATGAGTGTATACTTAGGACTGAAGACTGCACCATGTTACCCTGTCATCATCTGTCTTCACTCCCTCATTTTTTTCTCTGAATTTTATTTGTATTAATTACTTAGTTTTGGAATCTGTAATATGCTTCAGCCTTGGTTTTGGATATAAGAACATGTTTGTGAATTTAAGAAATGATTGGTGTTCCAAGCAGAAGAAAGAGATGGGGATTTCAGGCTAACCCAGAGATTCACATGGCTGGATTTGAGGAAGTAATAATTGACTCAAGAGTCCAGGGCCTTTGAAAAGATGGCCTTCACTAAAACCAAAATGTTGTCCCATAACCCAATAAACTTAGAGACAATTCAATATGCACTAAAGTAATTTTAGAAGCCATCATTCCATTTCAGCAGTAAATGTAGCTCAAAGCGGTATGAATTCCCCATTAAGATGATATGGTGGGGAGAGTGAAAGAATCTTTTGCTACAATCAATTTGTTTTAGTGTCCCAAATGTTCATAGCAACAAGAGCAAACGTGGCTGCAGCTGCCATTGTGGTCTGCTTTCTGTCACAGTGGGAAATGAATGGCCTCCCCTTAACCACCAACCTGCGCTGCCTCCACGACAGAGAATCCATCAGTTTTCTCCAGAGAGTGGAATAGAAGCCACATTTGGGTGTGTTGCAAATTAAACTTTTAATAGAAAACCAGAGAAAGAAGCTTTGCTCATTTATTTTATGGGTTGTTGCTTTTGAAGAAAGAGAGAGATTGGGAGTGGCATAGTGCAGGTAAGACTAGTTGAGCCATTCTTTGAAAATTTTCCTTTTGCGATACTTGCATGTTTTTATTGAACCTCAGTTTTCATTTCTATTTCACTCTGATTTCCTCATTATTTTCCAAACAATCACCAGAAACTGCTTTTTACTATTATTCTTTCTCCTCACAAACTAATAGAAGACTTCTGAGCCATACCTCGTGTGGGATGTGCCAGGATTCATTTGTCATTTCTGTCCTCCGAGAAAGAAGTCATAGAGTAGGGAGAGCGTGGTGCAGGCAAGCTTTTCTTCAAAGGAGGATGGTCCAATTATCTGACTCTTAAAGTGCTGAAATCATTACCTGAAAATAGTAAATAAAACTGAGGTTAGCTTACAGCATATTAAAAACTGGGCAAGATATTTGATTTTTTCTTGTTCTAAAAGGAGAAACAGAAATTTGTTTTACATTTCCTTTAATCTTCCCTTTTCTCTGGCTCCCTATTCCTGTGAATGAAAAGAAAAAAAGAGTGTAATATCTAGTCACAGTCATGTGCCCTTAGAATTATTGAAAAGTGACAAACAAATGTAAAGAATGGTTCAACTTTTGGAATAAAAAATTGTTTTGTTTATACATATAGAATTCTGTGATTACAGAATTAACAAGGCATGGACTCATTTCTGCCATGGCACGTAAAGTAGCAAATTTATAGCATTTTTCATCTGGCATAGCTCATGTGATAGATGAAACCTAATTGGAAAACATAACATTGGAGCTAAGTTCTATGGGCCTTTTGAAGACCCAAAAGAATAGAGAAAAGGAAATATTAAGGAATGCTAGCTGCTATCACAGATAAACTCTGAAATCTTAGCCACTCAAAATAATAAAATCTGATTTTTTGCCAATATAAAGTCCTAAAAAATGTTTCTGATTTCTTGGAATTCCAAAACAGTGTGTGGCCTTCCATGTGGCCATTCAGGGCTCCAGGCTTCTTCTATCTCATGACTGCCCACTCTTCCTTCAGCCAGTCAAGGAAGAGGCTAACGACTGCATGTGGCAGGTCTGTAAGGTTATGGCTGAGTATCCCTCACTTATACCTACATGTAATGGGGCTAGCGTGTAAGTCGTATGGCTATGACAAGTGCAAAGAGGGCTGGAGAATGTAGTTCACCTGTATTCTCAGGAGTAAGAGGAAATTGGTTTGGTAGTCTCTGGTACAGGGAACAGAGTTCTTGAGTATTAGGAATGAGAAATTAGTTTGAAAGAAGATCCAAGTGTTGGGTCAAGCTACAACAGAAGAGCAACTTGTTAAGAGCAAATGAAAAAGTTCACCATTGTCATGCACTCATGTATGACAATTACCATTGTTCTGTGCTCTAGACAACATCTTCATTCTTTCTAAACAGGAATTTCCAATTTATTTTATTGTAAAGATTTGGAACGGTAATGTTACATTGTACTGGTGAAAACAGGATTTTCTTTACAGCCAACATTGTTCGAATACCTTATCCTACTGGTGAACACATGTATCTACTTTAAATGCCATCCAAATATATTGGCAATATACATTTATGCCTGCAATGAATGAGATATCAGTGGAATGATTACAGAATCAAATTTCCACCCATGTCCATTTTCAATTTTTAGTAATATAACTATGTCAAGGAGAGTTTAGAAAATACTAGTGATTAATATTTTATTCAGTCTGTTTTCTAGTCCACAAAGTTAGTGTTTTTTTGTTTTTTTCTTTTCTGTTTTTTTAAAGAAATGTAAGTGCCTGCAGAAAAGAGACAGTGTAGTTGTATTTATATTTCACCCACAGTTTCAGTTTTCAGTCAATAATAATAGAAAAAGTTATCTTTCTCCCTGCTCAGTATTCATTACAAAGCCTTACCACACCAGTAGAGGAAAGAAATCTTGGATCGAAGCAGACTATTCTCAAAATGTACTATTTGTGATTTGGTGTAAACCTTGTTCTCTCTGAAAGTAATGGTAGCAGCTGTAGTGTTTACAGTGACTAGACATCATCAGCTCCTTCATCATAGCAAGAGCAAGTATATTTAAAACAAAGTTTTAAAATAAAAACCTCTTAGTTTTTATAACTCTTAAAAACATAATTATATAAATTTCCTTTGTATATATACTTGTGCTCTCCCTTTTAAACCTAACAATTGCTTCATGAGCATTTTCCCATGCCATTAAGCATTCTTCAAACTTGATTTGTTAATGACTGTGTAACATGCTACCACATGGCTGGGGCAGGGTTGAGTTAACCATTCCCCTATAGCTGGACACCAAGGTTGCTCCCAGGTTTTTCTTTGCTCTAAGTAATACTGTGATAAATGTCATAGTAAATGAATTGTGTGCATTTCTAGGTCTTTCCCTACCATAAATGGCTAGGGATGATGTTAGGAGGCCAAAGGGAATAAACACTTTTAAAGGATTTTATTGTTTATTGCTCCTGACCTTTAGTATGTTGAACCCATTTGCTGTACTGACTGTGAATGTCCCCTCCAAACTTGAGCATCATGTTTTTCAAAGTTTTGCTGTGATTATCAAAATATCAAAAATTGAAATAAAGACAGAATCCAGCCCTGAACGTGCACAATTTGATCTAACTCACTCACCTTACCTAATCCTGACTCTGACAGATTCTGTCTTTATTTAAAATGTTGATATTTTGTCCCTCTTGGATTTTTTTTCTTTTTTGCATTCATCTTAATTCAAAAATTAAGATGTTATTCTTCTTAATTACAGAGTTATTTGGCACCCTTAAATTTTGAGGCTGAGGTGGGTGTCCCTTTCACCTCATCCTAATTCTGGCCCTGGTGGTTTGGAACATTCTGGACATTCCAGAATCCTGGTGATCTGGAGCATTCTAGAATGTTCAGGGACATTCTAATACCTGAGAAAAAACACTTTAGTACCCAGATTACTATGTTAATGAAAGATTAAGGACAATCAAGAACTAGAGGGCACTATGACACCTGCCAGGCCGTAGTATGCACACTTGGTATATCTAAAAGACTGAAGTGGGCAGGCCAAGGAGGGGCCCATGCTGGCTAATGGCAGATAATGGAAGTCTCAGAACTTGCTTTGAAGCCTTAGCAACAAGCTGTTCTATCCTACTGATGAAAACACTTCACAAAGATGCCTCCTAAGACCACCATTCCCCTCCTACTAGTTAAAAATATCGTTTTCCGGAGCCATGTGCCCTATTAGTTTCGGCTTTAATCTTTTTGAGTCTAATCACAGACCAAAAGAATGTCCATGCTGTTTGTGCTGATTTAATACCAAACCAAACGAGGATTATCTCCTGTCCTTGTAATGATACTTCTCCATCCCCCAGTGTGGAGGAGACAAAGGCAAATGGCTGGAAGAAAGATGGGAACTGGGCACACCGTGTGGCTATCTGTACTTAGAAATCTAGTTCGCATTTTAATCTCGGAAGTGCTTCTCATGTTAACTGACACATGGTTGTCAGTGCTAAAGGCTACATAAAAAATAGCTCTTACAAAATTATTGATTAAAGTAATCAGCACAATGCTCAATTTTCACTCCCATTCGTTAACTCATTTGTTCAAAATTTACTGAGCATTTATTAGTGCCAGGACTGTGGTTAGCCTCTGGGTAGACAGGGTGAGCAAAACAGCCTCTGGTCTCTGCTCTTGTAGAGTTGACAGTTGGGTCAGAGAGATAGACAATAAACAAACATAATCATCACCTCCTGATTACACATGGGTGATGAGTGTGAGAAAAGAGCAGAGTGCCCTAAATGTCTTCTAAATGTCCTGCACTTTGCTGAGCTATGCATTCATTGTTTCATCTTCAGAATAATGCTGCGATGTGGGTATAATTTTCTGCATTTAACTGATAGGAAAATAAAGCTTGGTATATAGACCAACAACATGCCGCAGGTCTTCCAGAGTGAGGTAGAAGTAGAGGTGGATTTATAACCTGGGGGGTGAGTCTAGGCCCATGGTTTTGTCTTATTCTTGCACGGGCTGGTTCTCCAATCATTTGCGAGCCAAACTCCACACCATCCCTCCTTGAGATTCTAAGAGGTTGATAAAGGATATTCCTGCCTTCTTATCTTTGAGTTTGGAACCAGGATGAGAATTGAACAAACGAACCTAGCAGGACATCACAATGTTTCCTTTGGATAAAGCTGTTTGGAGAACATGGCTTTGCTACACAGCTGAAATGCTGCCTCCTCTCTCCCTCTCACCTCAGACACATCCCCACCACTACCTAAGTCCAGAACTTCAGGCAGGCCAAGCGAAGGAAAATTAGGATCTGCAGAAGTACCCCACCTCATGCTGACCTGTCACAGCAAAGGAAGAAAAGAGAACCCATCCAGAGCTCTATGGACTTTTCTATGTCAACTCCATCCCATTGAGAAACAGGAGCCAGGGCCACTGGCTGTTCCCCCACAAGTTAGGTGACTCACTCCTGCTCCTCAGTGCAGCATGTAAGGGTCTGGCCCATGTGTCCCAGAGGTCCCTCCACATGGGCATATAAGAACTGAGGCAAGTATTTTTTTCCAGCATACTGCATCTCCACCTATCCCCTTATTGCTTAAAGTAAGTAAAAGTCTAGGCCTTTTGGGCTGCTGTATCTTTTGGAGAAATCTGCCTGCCCTTCATAATTATTAAACTTTGGAATTTATGTATGTTTTCTTTTATACAGATAAGGACTATAATAAATTAAGGCACAGACATCAGCTTACATAAGCGGGTGATTACTGTAGATAACCATAGCACAAGTGTGATTCTAATAAATTTACTACTAACAATTTCTTATCTACAGACCTAGACCTAAGTTCTAATTCTGTAGACAGGTGGATATCAGTATAACAGTGATGTATTTAGAGTTGGTATTTGTAATTATTTGTATAGCTGTCCAATCCTGGTTATTAATATGCATTTGGCCATTTATACCATGCAAAAGTGGCCTGTGTGGAGGTGCTGTGTCCCCAGCAGTGACAGTCTGGATACCAGTGTGACACCAGTCCTTCTACTGGTGTCCACTGAGGGTTGCCTTGCCAGATGAGCTGCTGCTGTTTGTGTGGCCTGGGATGATGGGTGACTGGTCCTTAGGTTTGATGTCTTCCCCAGTTCATTCCTCCAGTAGGTGTTAACATACACATTCTGGGCCAGTGGTGGTGCTGGTTCCTATAGCATGATGAGAGAGAAAGACACTTAAATTTATAATCATTCTTCTGTGGATGCTTCTCTCTCATGCATGTGTTAATCAGGCATGCATTATGGTGGTAGTTCTCAAAGTTTTTGATCTTAGAACTAACCCCATTATACTCTTAAAAAATATTAAGGACTTCTAAGAGTTATTGACCCTGTGAGTTATATCTACCAATATTTACCATAATAGCAACTAAGACTGAGGAATTTTTGAATTTTTCACTCACTTTAAAATAATAATAATAAACCCATTTTCTGTTAACATAAATTATATACTTATGAAAAATTATTATACTTACTAAATGAAAAATACTGAGAAGAGTGTCATCATGTTACATTTATGTAAATCTCTTTGATGTGTGGTTTAATAGAAGACAGGTAGAGTCTTACCTTTGCTCCTACAATTAAGCTGTTGCAATATCACACTGTTCACATGTTCTGTATCCTCTGGAAAACTCCATAGTACACTCATGGAAGAGTAAGAGTGAAAAGAAAAATAACATCTTAGGATTATTATAAAAATAGATTTAACCTCATAGACAGGGGATTTGGGGAACACACAAGGGTTCCCAGATGACATTTTGAGAACCTCTATTGTTTGCTATTCTATTCTAAATGCACATTTACTAAAAGTACTCATGCACCCAGATCTGAGAGAATTCTTTGGAATTGAATACAGTGTTCAAATATTTGTCCAAAATTCAAACCTATCCATTTTTTATTTGTAATTTTTATTTCAAGGACAGGAAAGATGAAATTGGGCAATAAGTTGATGGCAGAGAACTAGGGTCAGGAGTCCTCTGGAGTTGGCTTGCATGGGCTTTAAAAAGTTATTTGGATGTTCAGGGATTTTTCCAGTTGTTAAACTATTATTAATAGGTTAAAATTGACCTTGGTGGGAATATTTTCACCATGGAACTAGGCAAATATTATAAATCAGGGTGCTTTGTGTTTGTTTTTTCCAAAGAGCTAGTTTACCAGTCCACAACGTGTTATAGCTCTTACACCAAGAGAGCTAAAATGGCAGTCTAAGACAAAACCCACCCCACAAGCTTTATTTTTTCTTTGCTTTGGTTAGTATAGTGGATTTTTGTGTGCTTGCTTTATATTTGTGTTGTTTTTATTGTTTTAATCTGAGTGCATTTACACTGGCAAGCAAGCTCCATAGTTCCCCAGTTCATTTTGTCCCAACTCTCAGCCCGGTTCCCACTTCTATGCAGACACTTCCACCACAGGCATGGCCCTCATAGGCATTTGTGTCTATAGTTCCTGCTTTTCGTCTTGTGCAAGGAGGCTGGAATGTCTCTTCTGAAAGTCCACCACTTTTACTTCTGCTAGTGATGGTGTTTGCCACGAATGTTTTGGTGAAATGGTTCAAGAATAGCAGCTACCCCTCTTCCCTTAAAGCCAGAGCAGCACCAGGGCATGGCATGGGTTATGCAGATGGTTGGCATTACCCCCTGCTGGGATCTACTATTATTTGGAAATTAATGAGGGCTTGGTATCTTTGGGAGGGGGCAGGGAAGCCATGATTGATGAAGCTCTCTCTGACATCTGTCTCCCTGCTTCCAGGCACTGTTTTTCACAGTCTCAGAATTTGAGAGAAATTATGTTAAATGATCACAAATTTTCTTTAAACTTTCATTTTAAATGAAAACAAAAGAAAGCTTTTTAAAAAGACAACTAGCTCTCTTTCTGGAGGTCTATATACCAGAGATTACAAACCAGGAAAAAGGAGCAACATGAGTTCTTCATTTTGGTTTGTTTTTAATTGAGATCTAAATCATGATTCTCTTAGAATGGAATAGAAAGTGATACTAGTCTTGATGCCTATTTGATCAATTTTGCAGTATCCCAGCTGCCAGCAGGGAAATGAGAATAGGTTGGTGCATCTAGAGGAATTCCTTGATATCCAGTCGACAGACACACCACCAGCCTAAGTCAGGAAATCTTACTCTTTCTAGCTTCCCACCGCCAGAAGCAAACAGATCATATTTGCCTGTCTCTTCTAGTAGAAGGTTTTATGAATCCTGTTCTTAAAAGCTTTCTGAAAACCCACCCCTTCTCCTAGCCAATTCTAAGGCCTATATGCCTTGATTTTATGCAAAGCAAATCCAGTCTTACAGGTAAAGTTAAAGAAGATACTGATGATTCACTTTACACTAGGATTCTTATAGGATTTCTTCAAATAATAAATTCCTATAATGAATTCAAAACGACATCTGTTGTTCAGAAATTAAATGTACACTCTGCTTTTCAGGAACATGTTTCTTTTACAAAGTGGAATACACACCTGTATTTAGCAACCTCTATTTGGGAAGATTTTCTTATGTGTGAATTTTCTATATTTATTTAAAGGCTATTTTAGCAGATTCTTTCTTAAGTAGATATAGGAAGTCATTTATGTTTTTTCAGCACTTGTATCTTCTTTTCTTTTAAGAACATCAGTTGCGTAGGCTTGATTTCATCATGCTTCTCAGTGGCTGGCTCAATGTCATCGCTGGGCTGTGCAGTCCCTTCTCCTGTGCTATTAATATCTCCTTCTCCTCCCATCCCTCCTGCTCAAATGGGACACTAGAACCAAGAACTATGATGGAGTATTCCGTGTGGGTAGAAATTGCAAGTTTACACAAGGTGGCCTCTTCTGAACAAAGACCCGAAGGAGATGAAGTAGGGATTAATGGAGATGTATGGGGGAGGAGTATCCAAGACAAAGAAAACTATGTGCCAAATGATTCCTTCTAATTTAATGAAAATTTTGTTCTTTATTGTTTTCTGTGTGTGAGTTATACACAATTAAATTGTCAATATTAACTGTAACAATAAGAACATCAACAATTTTATGAACCAACTGCGGAGTTTTGCCCAGGGGGCCACCCATTACATAGCATGCATGCTACAGCATGGCAGTGTGAGTTGTCTGTGCACCACATGGCTCCCCAGGTAAAGAGACATGTGAGTTACGTATGTTTCATGAGGCCCCGAGCTCAAAACTAGCATGAGTTAAATACAACTCACATGGCAGTTAATATGTTAAGTGTTCTTGAAGTAACGTATACATTAAGCATTTATCAGAAAAGTTAGTTTCTACTATTGGAAGCTATGAAATTGATAAAATTTGGATTTGGAGTGACAAAGCCCTTCAGAAAACTATTAGAATAATTTTATAATTTTCTAATTGTTTGACATCAATTCATTAGGTAAGTATGAGATGGAAAGAATTAGAGCTATGTGATTGTCATTGCATGTGTTTCATTTTTTACACTGTGTCAGCAGATTCCCCAGAGTATGGTATTGTAGGATTTATTCAGCCAAAGTGATTTTATTACTGATCACCAAATCCCTCCCTGATGGAGGGATGCACTTGCTCCTCTATTCCTTAGTACTGCCATTCCTTAAATATTCCCCTTTATCTTAACAACTGAGTATTCCAATATCCACTGATGTTCTGAGACCACAGCTTAGTAGTATCATATCAGAGGAAATTTTAATATTTCATTTTATGTTATATTTGAATGGCCTTAATTTATTGTATAGTATTGGTTCTTTTCAGTCAAAGTTTCCTTCTAAAAGTGAAGAAAATTACTATAGGTGTGGTGCTTTTGTTTTATAAAGGTATTATTATCTCCACTCTCCAGGTGAGGAAACTGAAGCTTTTAATAAACAGTGAGGCTGGATTTGAACCCGGGTCTGATGGGCTCTACTATATGTCTACCGCATTATCCTGTCTCCTTCAAGTCTTGTGCTGTAGAATCCCAGAACTAGAGATGAATGAGAGGTCAGATAGACTAAGCTTCTTCTCATCAAAGAGATGTTCATCTAACTTCCACATGCACAATATCTGTAATCATATTTCTTTTTTCTCAACTAAAATATACCATAATTTCCATATTTATTCCTATATCAATAACATACAAAAGTTATATAAATATTTTGGAATATTGTGGCATTGACAGAAGAAATTTTTTGTACTCTCCTCAATTGCCCCCCAGAAATAGAGCAAAGAGATAGTAAAATGAAAACACACAAATATTGTCGACAAGTTAAGCAGACAAAAATATGATTTGGGGGGAGACAAACCATTAATAGCAACCAGGACCTACACAATATTTATAATAATTTATCAGGTGGAAACTGAGGAAAGAAGCAAGGAAGTTGACATACCTGGGAATTTTTAAAGTATTAATATTTTCTGGAAAGGAGCCCAAACTGGGAGAAGTATTGTGTGCTCCACTAGCAGGTGAATGAAGAGTCTATGGTAATATCTAAGGAGCTGAAACTGTGCAGGTTCCTTGAACTCCTAAAAATTCCTTCCAGAACAGTTACTTGCTGAGGACAAACTGCCAAGAGTAGAACCCCGGCTCAGAAGCACAGAGGTGAGGGAAGGAGAAGGGACAGATGAAAGTGGAAGAAGAGTGTAAAGGTGAGAGATCCCAGAGAACAAGCTGCCATATTTTTTGAAAACTATAAGAAAACATAAGAAGAGGGTGATCTAAAGCCTAATGTTTAAAAAGTAAAACTGTCCTGAACTATGCTCCTATTAAAAGTTTAGGAAAGCTAATTTTACATAGAAATGAACAGTAGAAAAAGATGAAGATTGCTATGGTTTAAATATTTGTCCCTCTCAAACTCATGTTGAAATTTAGTTAGCATAGTAACAGTCATAAGAGGTGGAACCTCTAATAGTTGACTAGGTTAAATAGGGATTATGCTGTTGTAAAAATAGGAAGCTCAGGCCCTTTTGCCTCTCTATTGGCCCTTCTTCTATCTTATGATGCAGCAAGAAGGCCCTTGCCAGCTGCTGGAGCCTTGACATTGGACTTCCCAGCCTTCAGATTGTGAGCCAACACATTGCTTTTCATTATAAATTGCCCAATCTGTGGTATTCTGTTATAGCAGCACAAAATGGACTAAGACAAAGGTTTAATCCCATACAAAATTATTATTAAAAAGAATAAAGAGTAAAATAGCTTTACAGAAAATGAAAGAATGCTAGAAAGACAGGCTCACCCCCTTTAAATAAAAACTATAACCCACTATTTCTAACAAGCTAAAATACACTGTGAAAATGATACACAATGTGAAAGGAAACACATAAATCAGAATTTGCAAGACTCATAAATGAGGTTGTTTTACTCAGATAGGATACGAAAATAAAATGGAAAAAAATTTAAAAAGGATTTGAGGGAAAGTGACAAATTTAGAAGACAGGCAAAGAAGATCCAACATATGTATAATCAGGGACTCCAAAGAAGAAAATCAAGGCAAAAGAACAAAAAAAATTATTAAAAACTATAACTTAAAAAATGTTCTAAAATATTTTTTTTGAAATTACATATTGAATATGCACACCACATACCTAAGAAAATTGACCCAGAAAAGCCAACACTGAGAGAAAAATTAGTAAACTTAATGGACTTTCAAGAAAAACAAAAATTTGGGCATCCAGGCAAAAAGACCAAATCATTTGTAAGAGAAAAATACAGGCTTTTGTCAGACTTTCCTACAACAGTGTTTTATGTCAGAAGGAAATGGTGTAACATATTTATGATACTTAAGGAAATAATTGTGACCTAAGAATTTTATATCCAACTAAACTGACACTCACGTGACAGGCTCAGGCAAATAGTTCAGGCAAACTCAATGACTTGGAGAAGATTTTTCCCACAAGTTTCTCCTGAGAAATCTAAAGAGTAAATTCTAATCAACCAAAATAACTAGAGTGCTATTGACATGTGGTTTGGTACTAAGCACTATATATTTATTTTCTTGTGGAACTAACACCAAATGAGAGTCAAGAGGGAAAAAGGAAAGTATATAATGTTTATATGCTCTCACAATGTAGATACAGCACAACTGTAAACATGTAAGAAAAATATATGCAAATATAACATGTAAAGAGGATGTTAAGCAGCCTTCAAGAATCACATTAGGTTTATGGTAGAAGAATTGCTTTTTAAAACTGAGATTGTTTGATATATAATGTGACATAAAGCATATGAGCAATTCTGTGATATTCTAGTTCCCTAATCCCCTGTGTTCTCAAAAATGAAGATTGTAGATATGGAAGAAAGTAGATAAAAATGCCAGGTAGAAAAGGTTAAGTAAAAACCCTGTGGTACTAAATTGGAATTGTAAGTATGATGTGACTCATGAGTTCATGCTCACATGTACTGAAAAGGCTTAGAAGAAACCACAAGCAGCCCAGTAGCAATGATATCCCTAGGGCCCAGATTATGGTCCTGAAATACTATTTCCTACTACAAGGAAACAGAGATTCTTGGAAAAAGAAGATTCAGATCTGGGCAGAATATGTATAACATGACCCTAGGACATTGTGTCCTACTGGTTAGCAAGGAAGCCAGAAGGCTATTAGGGTCACATCAAAAGGACACAGGAACTGATGATGATGTTCCCACTAGGTAAGGATCAGACAGTATGTGTTCAGTAAAGATAATATTTTCAGTGGGTTGAAGCTCCACAAATACGTTTAAATCCATGAATTCATAAGGATATAAAAGAACTCATTTGTCATTTTTGGGTAACAATAAAGAGCAACTCATTATTTTAAAAACTGGTAAATAATGGGGGCAAGAAGTCATCTACTTGCCTTTTCTAAATGAATTACACCCAATAGCCAAATAGTAGATGAGTAAATGTTTCTCTTTATTGAAATATCTCAACTAATAACTAAAGGAAGAATAATTGAATTCAAATATTGATATTTTATAATCCTAATGAATTAATGGATCCAGGCATTAGAGATTATTTGGTACTAACATTAAAAACAAACAAACAAACAAAAAAAAAAAACAATGCGAGACACAACCACACATCACTTGACTCTGATAGATGAACACAATATCACCTAATGTAGTTGTCTTGCCAGAAGTTAAACGTGATAATCAATCCTTTAGATTCATGGAGATGCAATCAGTAAAATTCAGACAGTGGGAAACCTGACAGGACAATTTGTATTTTTCAACAGATAAATTACATGGGATAAAAAGTGTGGAGGGATAGAGGAGGAACCTCTAGATTAATAGAGATATATAAAAACAACAGGGAAAACTAAAGTGTTTAGGGATATATAGTAAGGTGATGAAACTATAAAGCTCAGAAGGTATTACCATAAAAGTGAGGACAGTGGATACTTTTGAGGGAGTAGAAAGGGATTGTGATTAGGGTGGGCATATAGAGGGCTTACAGAGTATCTGGAAAATTAATATTTCTTGACCTGGGTTGCAGTTACAAAGTGTTTACACTTTGTAATAGTTACAAATAGTTTACAATAGTTTATTAAACTAAGCATTTATTTTATACACTTTCTTTAAAAACCATTAATCCATATTGAGGTAGTATTTAGAACACACTGCTTCAATAACTACTCAACCTAACCCATGTATTCTAGTTTCCATCACTCAACACAATGGAAACCCACTGTTTGCAGGTAATTGATCATCTCTTAATGACCTTTCCTTACTCTTTACCCTCCATACACTCTGCCAACTTTCTCATTGTTGAACATGACTTTCTTCCAGAAACTTTCCTTCCTTTTCTTCTGAATCATCAGGGTACCCTGACTCCCCTCCTACCTTCCAACTGTCCCAGTGGTGTCCTTTGGCTGCTTTTTCTACCTCTTTGATTGTGCCTTCTGCCACTTTCTCTCTCTGTTCCCTTGCCATGGCTTCACCTGTCATAATATGAAATTAGCTTCAAAATATCCATAAGACTCTTGCCCCATGGGAGCTCCAGACAGGTGTTTCTGACTCACTGGTTATCATTTCTTTCTGGATGAATTGATACAGCAAAAACTGAACCCATTTTCTTCCCCAAACCAAATCCTCCTGACCTCGCCAATCCAATTACTAGCTTCTTCACCTTCTTGGTCTTGACTTAGAAAATGTGAGTCATCCCAAGCTACCCTGTGGATATGTCCCAAACTCAGTGTCTATTTCTCTGTGTTGAGAGGACTTATGTGCTCTTTGGAACTTGTCTATGTGCAAGGCTTTTGATGGACTTCACTGAAACCCAGCAGAAAGGCTCCCCCCGTGGTGGCTCAGTTGGCAAGGTCTACCCTCATCCTCTGGTGGATCACACCATGTCTGTGTTTCATTTGGTGATGGCATTCTCGGGTTCCAGACCAAAGGTACTTTGGTCTAGACACTTTACGCCACTAGCTTAGGTGGTGAATATCAGAATGAATGTGGCCATCAACACTCTCTTTCTAGCTTAAAATGAACAAAGTGCAAATGTTTCTTCTGTGGAGGTAGGGCCTCTGAAAGCACAGATAGTCCCACCTTTATCCTCCAGGGCTTCTGTTCCCAACCATACTTATACTTGTCAAGTTATTTTTTCTGCTGAGTAAATGGCCCTAATTTACATTGATTTTTAAGGGAAAAAAAAGATTTATTACAGTCACAACATCTGTTGTTTGTGCCTAGAGGTAAAGGTTTAGGTTGAAGCAGCTTCATCCATTTATCCATTTGTTCATTCGACAAGCATTACCGAAAGTGAACTTTGGTGCCAGATGCTGGTCAATTGGATGAGCAGTGTGGCTCTCATCCCCAAGGAGTTCACTGTCAAGGTCATGGTGATACTACTTCTGTCTTCTTGCTTACTGTTTATTTTCCCTGAAGATGTAACCTCTACATTCGCTCATACATTCTTTTCCTTTATAATCTCTTCCTCTCTCATATCATTAGCTATTATCCCTTCTAAGGTGATTTTCTATATATTTTAGACACAGTGCTTGACCTTCACATGTATATTCAAAGATAAGTATTGAATTCCAGTCATAATATAGACACTATGCTAAAAGTTGAGATTACTAGTAAACCAACAGCATAGTCCCTGCTGCAGGAGTCTTCTGTGAACAGGACACAGCTTTTCCTACGTCCTCATGCTCTAAGCATTTATGTTCTAAAATCACAATGATTGTAATTATGACCCTTCTAAATTGTTTTACTTTTCTTTCTCTTTCTGCAATAGATGCTTCCATGAAGGAAAAGAGTACGTTGCATAAAAACTGTCCTTAGAAAGAGGAGCTTGAGGTGTTGTTTCCATAGCAAAATCCCTGCAGAGCTTGCCAGCTAGGGTTATTTTCCAGCTAATCACAATCCTGACACCAGTCAACATCATTACTATAGTGTTGTAAACAATACAGCGACACAAACCAGGCAGTCATCAACTACCACTGAATGCCATATAATTTCTCTACCTACTCTAAAAAGCTGTACGTACGAAAGGGGGTGTAGGGTGGGAAGAAGATAACAGGATTTTTTTTAAGCTATATGGATAATCAAGAGTATTTTTAAAAAAGTACCTCTTGGCCGGGCGCTGTGGCTCACGCCTGTAATCCTAGCTCTTGGGAGGCCGAGGCGGGCGGATTGCTCAAGGTCAGGAGTTCAAAACCAGCCTGAGCGAGACCCCGTCTCTACTATAAATAGAAAGAAATTAATTGGCCAACTGATATATATATATATAAAAAAATTAGCCGGGCATGGTGGCGCATGCCTGTAGTCCCAGCTACCCGGGAGGCTGAGGCAGAAGGATCACTCGAGCCCAGGAGTTTGAGGTTGCTGTGAGCTAGGCTGACGCCACGGCACTCACTCTAGCCCGGGCAACAAAGCGAGACTCTGTCTCAAAAAAAAAAAAAAAAAAAAAAAAAAAAAAAAAAAAAGTACCTCTTAAATATATGCCTGAGTTCCCTGAAACCTGTGACGATAGAGCATCTCATTTTAGTTGATGTGTGACAAGGAAGCAATCACCGTTAATCAGAAGGACACATTTCCATTTACTTTATGAAAGGGAAGGTAGATGAAGGTCATGACTAAGAAAACAAAGCAGTGTGTGAATCGTGATGTTTGGGGTTTCTTTTGAAATGCATTTCCTTAGGAAGTTTATAATCCGTCCTTTTTTCTCTTGGCATCATTTATCTAAATTGCCAGAAGTCCTTGTCAGTGAAGATGGAAATGTTTCATCTCCTCTGCTGAGTAGAGAAATAGGTTAATTCACTCTGGATGCTTTGACAAATTTGGATCTTTAAAGGTATAAAATCTCAGAAGTTCTGGCTCCAGATATCTTTAGAGGTTACCAATTCTATTCTCTGGCCGATAAGATTATACCTGGGAGATTAACATTCCAGCTGGTCATGGTTATGCCCATGGGAAACTGGGAGGGAAAAAGCTCAGAGGCTGAGCACTTTATTAGAAGCAGAAATCAAGAGATTTCTTTCCACTCTTTCCTCTCTGTATTCTAAGACACTTAACCATTTAAATGCCTTGCAATAACTAGGTTCTGGTTAAAACTCTACCTTTCTTGGATATCCTCTTTCATAAAGGAGTATATGATCCTGCTTTTGGTTTGCAGCTGGAGTTGGGGAGTATGGCTATAATTCATGGTGCAAGCCCAGCTTTGGAGCCATTAGATCTGACTTTATTGCCCAAACATTTGTAGAACCTGCCAGAAGTCAGTGTGATACCCCATTGTGCTGTAGAATATTATCAGTAGGCTGTTACAGTCTCCATCCTCAAACTTCAAATATAATTTGTGAAATACAGAGGACATTTTGGCATTGGGTACCCAATACAGATCTCTCAAGAGGGATGCGAGGCTATTTGTTCTGAAATCCAAGGATGGTACTCTTCCATGGCCAGATTTGGTGTTTGAATCCACAAAGGTCATGATGCCCCAATATTTTGAATCTGCAAATATCATGACTCACTACCTCAGGATAATTTTATAACTTAGTGTTTAGCTTGTCCAAAGCCTTTTATGATTGCCATTATTGTCATCATCATCATTTAAACTGGGGAAGTTAAAATAAAGAATTATTAGGCTATGGTAGGAGATTAGCTATAAAGATATAAAGAGTAAAGTGAACTCTAGCACTGAGGGAGCATGCCCAATGAAGAACGGACATAGAAGGTGGCTCCCTTCCCAAGGCTGGAGTTCAGACTTCTTTGAAGCAGGTAGGATTGTAACCACTGGATAGTGGAAGAGTTCTCTAAGTTGTCCAGGTAAGGGCTGGTCCACAGTCACAGGACAAGCAAGAAACAACTCTCTGGGGCCTGCAACACCTGTTATCTTGCAGAAACAAAGATGGTAGCCTGTAATAGGTTGCTTTGCAGCAGGCTCTTTCAAACATGCTTCCTTTCCTAAGCTTTGCAAAAATCAAACTTTAGCAGGCTTTTTCCTGGCACAAGCTGTGAGGCCAGTGCCAATGCCTGAGGAACTGAAGTGCTGGCTATTTTGGGTCTGTGCAAAGCCAAGCTTTTCAAACCCTGTCATCAGCAAGCCACTTGAGAGAGACCCCACTTGGTGCCACTTGATACTGGCTCACTCATGATGTGCATTTCCTGCCTGTGCTCCTTTTGGTGTGGTAGAACTCCAAACTCTATAATTATAATTTTCTTTTTATGTATTCCTCTTCCTTGTGTTCTTTGGTCAGCCTTTTTGTATATAAGGAAAAATAAAACCCAAATTTGGATGTTCTTCCAAATTTCTATTCTTTTTCCAAATATTAGGCCAAATTTGATAGGAAATCCTGCTTAAATTACTGTTAAACTTCTTCAAACTAAATTGTCAGATAATACAAGATGCTCAATCATGAAACTGACCCAGGAGGAAAAATTCTGGATTCACTGAGATGTTTGTATGTGAGGGAAATCTCATAAATCTGCTTACAATAACAGAAGGTGGGAGAGATTGATAAAGTGCCTAGTGGAACACAAGGGAAAAAGGCCACTGGGCCTTGGCTAGGCACCAAAACCAAGAACTCGGAAGCACCACGGCCCTCTGTCTCTTATTTGTGCTTCTTGAAAAATGACTTATTCATGTTTTTCTGTAGAAAAGATGTCACTGTCCCACAGTCTTTATATTAACAATTTTTTAAAATCAAGTGATCAGCCCAACTGCACTAAAATCTTGTTGACCTCTTAGTGCCAATTTGGAGTTAGTTTGCTAAAGAAATAATCTTGTGGATCCAGCTTTGTCATTTGTCCCCCACACCCCTGGCCCCCAGTCCAATCTGTTACGGCCAGAGGGGCAGGGCCACATTTGTCACAGACAAGGCAGTTGGGAGTCCACATTGGTGGGGAAAGGAGGTAATCGATGTAAACTGGGAAGATACCCCCAAAAGTATCTTCAACAAATGTTGAGGGAGCGCCACGTGCCATCTGGGTTTTATGATAGCCAGGGCACAGGGCCCGGACTTCTTAAAATAAGATCTACAACTTTTAAAATTTTTAGCAAGGCAGACTTTTCAAAAATATACTTCCATGGAGATTTTTAAAGACTCCAGGGATGAACAACTGCCAAAAATGAATTTCAGATACCCCAACTGTCAATGATTTTGAAGTGAAAGTCAAAAGGTATCTTAGTGTAACACTCAGGATGCACACAATGAGCTCAGACTTAATACGGATCAGAGGAACAGGGTTTATTCAAGGCCAAATACAAGCCCAGAATAAATGGAGAGAGGGGCCAAACAAAGCAAAGGAAGAAGAGTAGAACATGCCAGGAGCAAGTAAAATGGAACGATAATGGGGTTTTAAAGGTTATCCCAAAGCTAACAGCGAAGAGTAGAACATGCTAAGAGAAACCAAAAGAAATATTATTTGACTTCTAATGGTTATATCAGAAGCAAGAAGATACAAAAGGAAGAGGACACCTACTTCTTGGGTCTAAGTAATGCCAGCAAATGCTGGAAAAAACACAGCTTTGCTTAAATGTCTTTGGGCTACCATTTTCTCTATCAAGGAAATGGAGGAGCCATAGAGGTTAGAACTAAACCTGATGGCCTAGCCAAGGCCTCTTAGATTGCAAGAAGCTATTAGCTAAGAAGAGGCAACAGTGGGGAGTGGCTATAGGGATGCCACAGAAATCTTACAGACCTGAAGGAGCCTGGACAAAGGACAGGCAGATCTCCGGGGAATCAGAAAGATGCTAAGAACATAGTCACCCTCTCCAGGTGTCAGGAAAAAATGCCTAGTGCAGTGGTCTTAACTATTGGATCCAACTCTCCCTTTTTAGAATAAATATTTTACAACATCCATTGGCTCCCTTAAAATGAACTTCATAGATAATATAACCCACCTACACACTTAATTTCAAAATAAAATGAATATAATGCCCTAACTGAAATATAAAGGAGGACCACAAGGAAAGTAACTTATCTAAAACATAAAGTAAGATATAGTTTAATATATCAGTGTTTAGACAGAAGAAGAAATAGTGAAGTAGCCACACATTTGCACCTATATATAGAACCACCATGAATATGACAACTTCAAATATAGACTGATAAGGTTGGATTGTACTGGTGACATGATTTTCCAAAGTAGTGGGATTTTCCAGTTGTCTATTTCTGTGTCACAAACCAAACCCCAGTGGCCCCAAACAATCCTTTGATGGTGTTAGTTGATCTGAGGGATCAGGAATACAGAAAGAACACAGCAAGAATGGCTCTCTCCTGCTCCGTGGTGTCTGCAGCCTCTGCTGTAATGGTGGCAATGGCCTAGACAGAGCTGAAGCTAAGGAATCACTTCCCAGATGGCTCCACTTCACTTGCTTGCCTGGCTCCGTGGCTGGGAGGCTGGAGACTGGCTGCCTACAGGTGGCTCTCCAGCACAGTGACATCAGGGTGCTCAGATTTCTTACGTGACAGGACTCTAAGGACAAGTTTCCTAGCAGAAGCTTATGACTTAGCCTCGAAAGTCACACAGCATCATTTATGACAATACTCGCAGTCAAAGCAGTCACATGGTGCAGAGGGGAGAAAGGATGTGAGTCCGTAGCTTCTACCTCTTGATGGAGGGAGTGTCAGAAAATTAACAGTCATGTTTGGAACCACCACAGTGACTGGCTTTCAACAAATTTTCAACAAAACAAACTGTGATGTTTCTTTGAACTACACAGTAGTTGCATTACTCAGAAATTTGGTATAGATTAAAACCTTGCAAATAACATGTTATGTTTATATGGAATGTAGAGTTAGGTTCTAGGTTTGACCTTTATGCACATTGTTCATCAGGATCTTTAAAAGTCGCTTGTCTGTTGTATACTACACTCCCGCACACGACAGGATGCTTAGCAACCTTGGCCTGTGCCCACGAAATGCCAGAGGTACCCACCTGGTTATTCATGTCTCTCCTGTGGACTGGTGCCCTCTGCTTATTTAGTGCTTTCCTTGCTTGGACACCAAAATAGCATCTCAACCCTGAATCTACAAAGCCTTTTAGCTTGTGTCTCCCGCTCAAGTGGGTTCTGATGACAATAGTGATGATGACAATGATGATGTTGATATTGGTGATGATGACAATAATGAGGATGATGACAACGACAGCTGCAGTGAACATCACTGAGTGCTTCTGTTCTGCCAGGGATGCCATTATGTCGTGTACCATCTCACTGTATGCTGTCAGCAGCCATCGGTGGGTATTATTGTCCTTCTTTTCCAGATGAAGAAACAGGCTTGGAAAGCTTACATAGTTTATAAAAGATCACAAAGTTAGAAATTGAGGAACTAAGAGGCTCAATTATTCTCCCAGGCCACTGGATAGCTTTGGAGGACATAGTGACCTCACCCAATCAGTTTTGGCTAAAGGGGTAGAGGCATGTCCTGCGTGTAATTGGAAGCTGATCTCTCAGAAGAGGGCTGTGGGCCAGAACAATGGTGGGCATCTCTGGTGCGAGAGATAGGAGGAAATTGAAGTTCAAAATAGATGTGGAAATCGTGAAAGAATATTAACCTGCTTTTCTGTACCAAGTACCTTAACCTCCAAGGCTCTGGGAGAAGTTGACTGAATGATGATTCATAATCTTTGAGAATCCTGGTGAACAAAGCAAATATGGTTCTAATATTAAGCAAATACAGTTCTAATATTGAACAAAAGGAAGAAGATGGAGCTTATAAGTGTAAGCTCAATGTAAAACTCCAGACCAATTTATTAAGAAGGAAGTGAGTACTGGCCTCCTCATTGTTGCCTGATGGAGGAGGTACCTGCTTTGTCATCTCCATGTCATTTGGGGTGCCATGGCCACCCTCCTCTTTTGTCTCTGCTGGTCTGTGTTCCCCGAGCTGTACTCGGTATATTCTTCACAGGATTTGCAGAACCACAGTTAACAGGCCAGTGGGAGAGCTTCAAAGATCTGTGATTCAATTGAAGAAAATCCAAAGCCTTAGCAGTATTTTATGCACTCGCATATCTACTAATGAGTTGTCTTCATTTAGCAACAAAATAGTTTGTAAGTTCTATTTTTATGATCTTTAAAAATGGGAAAAATAAAATTGCACCATGAACTGCGAAAAGACAAGAAAGAAAAATAGCTTGCCGTTCCTTAATTCAATTGCAGCCAACTGGGTTCCTCCCTTCTTAGCTTTCTTGCAAAACAAAACAAATTTATAATATAAATGCTGTTTTGGCACATAATGTAGTCTTCTTTACCATTGCAGATCTATATTATAAAAGCGTGTTTATAAAAGCCTTTGATTGCTTCTCAGAAATATAACATTTTTAGAAAGAAGTGTTACTGAGGTGTTATTCTCTGAATTAAAAAAAAACATTCTGAATATGACATATTTTATGCCCATGTAACATTTTATATAAAAATATGATCATATTGGTAGGGAGAAATGCAAAAGATGAACAGATGTAAATGAAATTCAAACTCCTGCTTGCTTTTGGACCATTAATTCTATGCTAAAAAGCATCTCTAATATTTTATGTTTTCCTTGAATAGTATTTTCACAGCAAATCTGAAAATTTTATTCATACGAGGGCCCTCTAATGGTGACTTTAACCTCATCTCAATAGCCACTTGGACCCTTTCAGGGCCCAGGCCCTGGGAAGGAGTCAGCACTTGTGAGCCACCAGTCTTGGTTCTGAAATTTCTTGTCCTGGGAAACCTGCTATTATTATTCAAGAAATATCCACACAGGAAGATGGTCTGAACAATTGAGTCTCTCTCCAAGGAGACTTAGATTCCTCTGGATGGAGAAGGACCCCTGTGGCTCATGTGGTCCATCAGTCTGCCTCCAGCAGAGCTGTACGTAAACTGCCCTATGCTGTCAATATGTTCCCTAAATTCTTTCAGACTCTGTTCTTCCTCCAGACCCACACTATCCAACAGAACCTTTGCAGGGATGAAAATATTCAACATCTGATGAAAATAGTCAATATCCAATATGGCAGCAACTAATGTCATGTGGCTATTTAGCACTTAAATGTGGTTCATGGGACTGGGGAACTGACTTTTACATTTTAATTAATTTCAATGTTAAATAACCTTTTGTGGCTAGTGGCTACCTCATTGCCCCTGTAGTTCTAGAGCCCTCACCCCCAGAGATTTTGTAAAAAACAAAACAAAACATTTAAATAAAAAGGTAAACATAGTCAGAATTTGGTGTGAGTTAATAAAATCCCCAGGCTTACTTGAAAAGGCGTCTTTTGCAAGAAACTAATATCACTTGAAATAACTGCCATTTATTGGGCAGCATCTAAGAGCCAGGCAAGGTATGAAATAAATGCTTTAACAGTATTATTTTTATTTTATTTAACTCTTATAATGTACTTATGAGCTAAGTATTATTATGTTTCCCCTTTTTTATCTGCAGATGAAAAATAAGTGGCTTAGAAAGATTAAGGATCACAGCTTGTTCTTGGCAGAGGGAGGCTTTGAACCCAGGTCCTTAAGTCAAATGTCTGTCTATATAAGAATGTGTTTCACATAGCTTGTTGGAATTCACACTTCTTTCTAACTAGATATTAGAAGACCTAAGAGATTGAAAGACCCTACTGATGGAACAAAACATAGTTTCTTACTGCAAAGTTCTATTTCCACATGAGACTCCACTACAAGTTGATAAGTTCTGCCATGGAAGGTGACTCTAAGACACTGAACATTTAAGTGTCTGAATTGTCTACTGTCTCTCTTGGTGGCCCTATATTTCCAGTAAGAAGGTTATAAAAAAATGACTCATGACCTCTTGATGTGCTAGAAAACATTGCATTTGCATTTATACGTAGTCATGAGATGGTCCAGTTTAGTGTTAAGATCACCTATGATGATCTCAGAGAAGTCTAAGGTCTCCAGTAGGCATTATGCAACCCCAGACAGGCTACTTCATCCTTGGAATCATCCTTAAAATGAAAGTAATAATAGCTCCCACTTCATGAGTTCCTTTTTGAGAGTTAATGAATGAATGTATTTGAAGCATTTAGCATGGTGTCTACTATACAATAAGTGCTCAGTGAAAATTAGAGGCTATTTTTTATTATTACTCTATACTTACTTCAGCTCATATCCATGGGGTTTATTGTTAATTTTTTTTATCTTATTCTTACTGATATGGAAAAGAGATAATGAAAACACATGGATAAGCCAATGTTATGACTATTGTCAAATGACTTTCTCTCTCTCCTGAGATATAAATACAATCAAAGGAACCCCTGAATTGCTGGTTTGTATATGATAGAAAAAACCCTGATAACAAGCTGTCTTCCTCTCCCTGTGTAGTTGATGGAGTGTAGGAAGAAAGTGTGACTCTGAGTATTTTCCCCAGATGGCCCAGACTCTTGGCTCTTCAGTACTCACCCTTGGGTTACAACAGCCCATGCTGCTGTCACAGGTGATAGAGAAAGTGAACTCTGGTAGGTTAGAAAAACAGATGACAGAATCCAGAAACCTGGGTCTGAGTCCCAGCTCTGCAGTGATCACTCTATGGCCTCATGCAAATCCCTGAGCCTCAGCTGATCCGTATGTGAAATGAAGAATCTAAACTCCAGGAATTCTCCCACACTACCTGGTTATAACACTGGCTATCAATGTCCAGTGCACCAATTATGACTTAGGAACTACTTTATTCACAGCTATTTAATTACATCTGGGTGAGTTAGGGTAATGCTAACTACTATAGCAGATAATTCTCTTGGCTTAGTACAGCAAGAGTTTATTTCTCACTCATGCATAGTTGAAACAGCTGCTCCTGATGAGCAAGTAGATTTACTCCAGGCAGTGACTCAGGGATCCAGGCTCCTTTCACCCAGTGACCCTGAAGTCTTCATAATTCATTCGAAGGTTACCAGATTAGGGGAAGGGTCTGGGGGGCAGCTTCTCCTAAGTGAGGGGTTTCTATGGGCCAGGTCTGAGAGTGGCACACGTCACTTCCATTCTGATTTCACTGGTAGGACTCAGGCTCCCACGCACGCCTGACTCTGAGGGAGCTGGGAGATAGTCTGGCTGGGTGCCCAGAAGGAGAGGAAATGGGTGTGGCAAACATTTAGTGCTTCTGCCCCAGCCTCTCATCAGTATTAGATGACTGATGCTATCATACCAGGTGGCTCTTGTTAAAGTCAAAAGCAAAGCAACAAAGTTTTAGGTAGTTTTGTGACTCTGCATGTATGTGTCTGGTAGGGGGAAGGTAATGAGAATGTAACACTTCTATTTAAACTTTTTAAATATTGAAAAAGTCAGTGAGTTATTTTTTCATTCCTTAGGTTCTAACCTCTTGCCAAAGCACGTGGAAGTTCCATTCCCTGTTGCCTAGTACCTAGTACCAAGGACTTGAAGACCCCACCCCACTATTTGATTGATGCTTGGGGACCTGGAAAGGAAGTCTTGGGCTCCCCCTGGCGGCCAGCAATGTCCCTGTCCCCTTTGGTGTTTGCATTCTCTGAATTAGCTACTACACAGAGACTTATCCTAGTTGGTACAGGACTGATGCAGAGATCCCTTCACCCCACGAACGGAGCATTTCTCTGGCTTAGAGGAATGTTGCATGTTATCCCAATTCTCTTGTGTATTTCTATAAGATTTTCTTCATTGTTGCTTGAATTGTTTCCTCTTATAATTACTATTTTATTAATCCTTTATACTACATCTAATTTAAAGAAAACAATAGGTATTTTAAATTTTTTTAAATAATTGAATATACTAATTTCTCAGGATACCTCAAGATTTCAGTTGCAAAGAAAAAGCCAGTTAGCCAGACAATGTCACATGCAAATGTGACCACCATTTTTAGGGTAAAGATCTTTTATAAAGATAATTTTAAAAGGTGAAAGAATGAAGCTTCTCTCATATTTGAAATAATGTATTTTTCCCTTATAATCTAAACAGCATCGTTTGTAAGCAGTATCAAATGGTGAAACGAGATCCAGGTTTGGGGCACATCTGAGTTCTGCAAGACTGTGTTTCTCTGCCTCAGTATTCTCATGTGATAAATAACAACAGTAGCACTTGGTTGCTAATGTCTGCATTGACTGCTTTGACGATTGAATGAATTAAATTATAAAGCATATAGCAAAAGTGGCTGGCACATCACATGGTAGGTGCCTACCATGGGATAATTCCCTTTCCCTTCTTACACAATCCAGTGGAATAGGGAAACCCAAATCTGCAGACTCTTGCCTTCAAAGGTTCTAAAATCTCAGTAGAGTCCCCAGAGGCAGGAACCTCAGTCCTGTCAAACAGCTCTCTTAATAATGCAAATGCAGGGACACTTACCCAATTCACACATTTTAAAAATTACCCATCAGAAAGCCTTCACTGCATCTTTTGTATGTATAGTCCTCCCCTGAATGCTCTGCCAAAAGAGAACATAAATCAGGTATGGTACCTGACCTTGGATCTTGAAAAGTACACACAGGGTGTGAGAGTGGTGGAGGTGACAGTAGATGTGGGTAAGGCGTGGATAGCAGAGTAAATGCCAAGTTGAAATCAATATTCCTAGACCACATGTCAGATCTGGAAGGTGATGGATATGAGTTCATAAGGCCAAAGGAGAGGTTTTTAAAAAATTGCCTGTGCTACCTTTTGGCATTGCAGGTTAGCATGTATATCAATAGGCTTTAAGATATGCACACCCTTATATTCTAGAATTCTGCTGCTGCAGATCTATTCTATGGAAGGAACCCTCAAAATGGAAAAAACTCCATTGCATTTTCTGTGGGATTTTTTCCAGTGGGTTGTAAAATGATGCTTTGGAAAATAGTTTGGAAGCTCCTCAAAATGTTAAAGAGCTAGTTATCATATTACCCCATAATTTCACTCCCAGATATATACTCAAGGAAATTGAGAGTATTAATATAAATCCACATAAAAACTTGTACACAAATGTTCATCGCAGCATTATAATAGCCAAAATGAGGGACCACACATGACCATCAGCTCTTGAATGGATAAACACAATGTGGTATAACCACACAATGAAATATTACTCAGCCATAAAAAGGAATGAAGTACTGTGAGATAGATGACCCTTGAAAACATGATGCTGAGTAAAAGAAGCCAGTCACAAAGGGCCACATGTTGTGCAATTCCACTTATATGAAATGTCCAGGATAAATAAATGCACAGACAGCAGACTAGCAGTTATCAGGGACGGGGGAAGAGGATATGGGGAGTCACTACTGATGGGAAAAGGGTTTCTTTTGAGGATAGCAAAAAATATTTTAAAATTTGATGGTGATAGTGGCCACGCAACTCTGTGAATATACTAAAAACCTCTGAAATGTCACTTTAAAAGGGCGAATTTTATGGTATGTGAATTATATCTCAATAAAAGTTATAAAAAAGCAAAAAGTTTTATGCATAAAAATGACTTTTTTTTCTAAGAGTGAAAAACTGGAAGCAATCTAGATGTCAGCCACAGCGAAGTAAGAAAATATTACAGCCACCGGATGGACACTATTTAAATAATTGTTGACTTAAATGACGAGAGTCCCTTCCAGCTTTATTGCTGGAAACAGCCCCCTTTTCAGCAACTTCCCAGCCCTTCCTAAGCACCCTTCCCCCTACTGTCTCATGTAGGCTCAGGGGCAGCTTACAGGATTTGGTTTTGTTTTGCCCTAGGACTGCTCTGTGATGGGCCAAGCTCTGTCATCATCTCTCCATCCTTGGGAGAGATGTCTTACCTAAAGTGTCCTGAAAAAAAAATCACAGAATCTTCCCCTTCATTTCCCTAATACAGCAAAGATAAAAAAATCCCACTTTTGGATGATATTTTCTTAAGATTTAGGGAAAATGGGAAGAAAGCCCTATGTGGATGATAATTTGCCCCTCCCACCCTGGGCCAGACCCCTCCAATGTGTTCTTAGGCTCCAGGTCCAGCCTGACTTCCGCTTTGCCTTCCTGTGGTTTTATCTGAGGAGGGGAGGCATAGAGACCTGAAGTGCCCTCTCAGGTCTTTCCACAACTAGGAGGAAAGGCCCAATTGACCCCAGACCCTGGGATAGAAGAGAGAGTCCTCCCACAGCCCAAGATGCGCCCTCTGAGTCTTCCTCTTGTGCAATAGGACTGCCCTCTCCTGCAGATGACTCTGAGCGGGAATACCCACTGTCTTCCTCTCATGCAGCCACTCAGGTGTTGGGGGACTGCCCCCAGACTGCTCCCTCCAAGATAGGTGACTTAATGCAAGGAACGGAAACACCCTCGAGAAACACTGTGCTCTGCTTCCTCCAGCTCCCTTTCAGGTACTGTCCATCAAGGGTCATTTGAGGCTGGTCTCATCTGCTGTCATTTTATAATGAGTAAGTATTTTTTTTATTTTTGCATATTATGGAGGTACAAATTTTAAGGTTTCAAATAATGCCCTTGCCCCCCTCCCCCCACAAGTCTGAGCTTCATATAATGAGTATTAAAACAAGGAAGCATTATTGAAGTTATGTGAAAGAAACAAAATAAGCAATCACCTATAAACAATAAAAATAAACATATCCCCCTATGGGGGGATATGTCTGTTTTCAATACAATGAAAGGTTATCAGAAAATACCTTTTACTTACTGGGTAAGTCCTGGGTGGGACCCTTGGAAAGTTTCTCTTTCGAGGAGGGTGAGTGGGGAGTATGAACACTTTTGAAGAGGGTGGGCAACCTTCTGGCATCTCACTCACTGATCTTTAGGAGTTGCTCTAATTCCTAAAGTGGAAACTGTACTCAGTAGATAAGAAACACAGACAAGGAAAATGTTACCGAATCTTGGGGGTGTTCTGGACTGAAAGGCTGGTGTATTTTCCCATTAACATGATTGTTAATAGCTGAGGAGTGAGCAAGGCCCAGAGGGCACCTCTGTACCAATTGCTTAGGAAACTAATCCCAACAAGCTCTGACCTTTCACAGTCAATCATTTCCTAGTCGGATGAAATCATTTCATGCATTCACTGATCTTTGGCTTCTTTCGTTTCCAAACCCATATGGTGAGCTCAGTTTACAGGAACTTTTCTCTGGGTATCTTTAATTTAGTAATGCCCTCTTCCTAGTGATGAGAGAGAACACTCTGTTATAATGTAATATAAATCACCCTTGAAAGCGCTAGAGCAAATCATTATAGAATGGACTGGTGTTATCAATGTAAGAAAATAATTAAAGCATATTATTCATTCAACAAACACTTATTAAGGACCTACTGAGTGCGAGACTGTGGGGATATAAGGATGAATGTTACGTCCTGGGCTTCAGGGTAGCTTGTGATGGGTTGAGCCAGAGTCCTGGGGGACCCCGGACTGTGTTGTGTCAGTAAGAACAGAAATGATGAAGCCAAGAAGCGTGGGTGAAAATGTGGCTGTGCCACGTACAAGCTGTGTGCCCCTGGCTACGGGAATAAATTCTGCCTCAGAGAGTTCTTTTCCCAATTTATAAAATCAGATGCTAAGCTCATTAACTTTCAGCCTTTCTAACATGCAAAGTGAAGGCTTTGCATTTCTCTGTTTTGTATCCTCCAAGTTTTTCAAAATAGCATTTTTAATAGCTTCACTGAGAAAAGGTTTATGTACCCTACAATTCTGCCTTTTAAAGTGTACAACTCAATGGTGTTGAGAATCTTCCCAGAGTTGCGCAGCCGTCACCACAGTTGCTGCAGTACTTGCCTCATAGGGTCATCTTTAAGGATTGAATGAGGTGATGTCTGTGAAGCAGGAGATCCAGTGCTGGGTGCTGAGTTTTTCTGCTAGTTTTTGTGCTTGCTACTGTGGCTGGTGCTGGGGTGTCATGGAAGGCTGGAAAGAGTTGGTAATGGGGCCAAACAAAAGGAGCCTATGAGACCCACTGCTTGGGCATCCTCTCCAGACAGGAGGGACAGGCTGTTATTATCAGTGGCTCGTGGGTTCTTTTCCAGCCCCAATGTCACACCAACTGAATTGAGTGAACAGGAGCCATTTGGGACTGGGTTGAGTGGATTAAATTCAGAACCGATTATTGTTAGGTCTGGCGGTCACACACAAACATGTTAACAAACAGGCAAGCAACCACACACTTCTGCAATGAACAATGGCTAAGCTGAATTTAGTTCCTCTTTGCCATGAGGGCCGGAGTTCCTGGGAGGCTGGACATCTCTCTGGGTGCTTCTTATTTGCTCAGGCACTGCGCCTGGCCCTCAGAGGGCTAGCGGCCAAGCCCACTGGGCAGCTCCATTGGGGTATTGCTATCCTGATGGGGAAAGGGTGGAAGATCCGGATTCTTCCAGTTTCAGCAGAGCTGCAGCATACTCTCAGAGCGTTTGCATGTGTCTGGATCCCAGGTACAAATACCACTCTTTCATTCATTACCCTGGACTGAGGAACAGTGCATCTTCAAATCTGACTGTTTTCTTTGTAATGGCAAACACGTTCTTGAAGCTGTCACTTTTATGTGCGCCCAGATAGCCGAGGACTACGGCTTCCTTTGCACTGGGATTGTGATGGCTTTCACGTTGCATGAAAACTGTGATTTCATAGATTCTCTTGGAATTTCAAATTAATGGTTCTCTCTCTCTTTCTTTCTTTCTGGCACTAAATTGCTGAACTGTGTGTTCTCCAATCAAAAAAAAAAACTAAGCCAAAAACTGCTCTCATTTTCAGTATATCATGCTCTTGTTTCAATACGGCATCGATCATGTGCTTTAACGGACAAGGACACGCAGAGATAATTGACTCTAGTCTTCTGCAAAATCGCAATTTTAAATTGTTCTTGCTTTTCATGCTATCACCCCAAAAATCTTCTAGTAGGCTGGTTCACACGGTTCCAGTTTCTCTGCATCACTGCCGTTGGCTTTCTGAGCTCTCTGAGTTTGGGAACCTGAAGTCTAAAAAAGAAATTAAATAGTTGAAACTGACTTTTTTTTTTTTCTTGGCAGTGAATTACAAACGTAAGTTGAGATTATTTAGGATCATTCGTTCTCAGAGTAACTAAGGGCTATCTTGCTCCCTTGGTGACATTTTTGGTTGTTAAAACCAACTAAAAAGGGGTGGAGGGAGGTGGTGCTACTGGTATTTAATGGATGGAGACCAGGGCTCCTGCTGAATGTGATACGATACACAGGATAGCAACTCTCTCCCACCATAACAAAGAGTTATTCAGCCCTGAATGTCACAGTGCTGTACGCTTTAGACTGAATTTCGTATCATACTAATGGCGCTGATGGGGATTTGGGGCTAATGGCCCTGATTGTCAATTTGCCATCCTTGTCTCAAAGCCTCAGCTTTGAGTCAGGCAGGGTGTCTTTATGTAGGATTTTATGTAGATTTATTTAGGATTTGTGTAGGATTATGCAGGATTTATATAGACAGGCAAGGTGCCTCAGCAATTGGAACCTGGGCATTGAGTTCAAGAGGCCTGGACCTGGGTTCAAGGAGAGCAGGGATAAAATCCACGGATCTCAGCGATTTCTGCATATAAACTGTATAAGCAGCTAAAAGAGAACGAGGCCTGGGAAGATGGAGGGAACTCCTGACAAGGACAGATCCCCAGTACTTGGGATCTATTCCATACCCATGTGGCACCTCTGTGTGATTAGTCAGGTGCCCATGCTACCTGTGGGCACACAGACAGGCATCACCCTCCAGGCAGATGCAGCCATTGCAGGGTATACACTATAGAGGCAGGAAGCCAACTGGATTTTCGTCCCACTCTTCACTCCCACCAGGTAGTCACATGAGGTGGCCTTGCTTGGTTCTTCTTTCTGCTCCTTATGTACCCAGGGAGGGGGTGATGAGAGTCCACCTAGGATGAGACACTTGCAATGCCCAAGGAGTCCCAAATAAATCCATGCCTGGGATTTAGCAGCATCACCCCAAACCCTAAGACCCCCGCTGCTACTCCAAGGGTCTGCTTATCAGTACCCATAAACTCAGGCACCACATAAGGCTGTCATTCTGCTACTTGGAAAACCACATCTCGTAGGCCTTTTGCCCAAATCTGGGATCTCAAAATTCTTTCTGGGTCATGGCTGTGCCGTGTCTCTTTACCTATGACCTATGTCATAGGCTGTGGAATCTCCTTTTGTAGGAGCCAGCTTTGTGGGATTCAAAAATGCCCCACTTCTGTTGACTCAGGGGCTTTCTGTGGGCAGGGGAGGGCATTGGGGGTACCATGGATTCACACCTCCTGAGTTCAGATCCCCCACCAAAAAAGGATTGGGACCTACAGCAAGATTTTGTTTTGTTTTGTTTTTAAACTTCCCCAAGCCTTCATTGTCTTTTCTGTAAAGTGGGGAACCACAATGGTACATGTGGATGTTAAATGCAGTCAGAAATATCAGGTGCTTAGCTCAAGCCCTGGGTAAACAGAGGCTACACAGGACAAGGCATTGTGTCCTACCACACCTTCCTCAGCTGGTGATGGTACCGGCAACCTTGGGCAGGGCAGCTATGTCATTCCCCTCCTTGGGCAGGTACAAAAAGCAAGACCCAAGAGGTCACACATCCAGGAAGTAGAAGAACCTGAACTAGAACCCAAGACTCTGGAGCCTACCATGCTGTCCGCCCACTCTACAGCTCTGCTACTTCTCTTAGGGTGTGACTACAGAGCCATTAGGTGGCCGCCCCACCCATTGGCTCCAAGGGCACTGGAAGCTCTGGCTACCTTCTCATCCTTCCCCAGCCAGGACAGGCTCTTCTGCTGGCTCTGAAAAGCTCATGTTGTCTCTTTGGATTAAGGCACTGAAGACAAGTCTTAAATGCACATCCTATTTGGAAGACAGAGCAGATTTATAATAATAATAATGATGATGATAAAGGTTATAAATGACACAGGAAGTAGCATTCATTTCTTCACCAAGTATTTCCGGCAGTAGGCCATCGGCTGTGCTGTTCACTTCCCATAGATTTGCTCCCTGCATCCTTCCAGTCCCTGGGGAGTGGGTGGTATCACCAATTTTCCCATTTTACAGATTAGAAAAGAGAGGCTTAGAGCAGGGTTTGGTCTAGACCACAATGGGGAGAGAGTAGGCTCTAGAAGCAAAAAAGTATTAAATTGGTCCCTGAAAGAAACTTTGAGTTCCTGGCACATGTCAGAAAATAGAATTTGCTTTTCATAATATCTACCTTTTAAAAATAATCCAACTTTTGACAGAATAGTATGAGGTTTGCTATTTGTTATCCTTCTCCTTCTTCTCCTGCTGCCTCCAAAGCATGCCAAACCTCCTTACTTATGGAAAAGCAATTCGGGGTTCTTACCTAAAGGAGTTGCAGGGAGGCCATGGAATTGTTTGCACAAAGCATTGGCCTGATCTGCCCCTGCACTGTTTTCTGACCTGTTGCTACATGAAGTATCATCTCAAAGATGCTTTCCAGAAAGCATGGCCTGAGCACACATTTTCCTTTGGCTGAAAGACTCAAATTCCCTCTGAAGATATGTCATACTCCTACACTTAACATTTACTTTAAATGATGAAAAAGGAAGTAAATCCAAAGATTGTAAACTGTCCAAGCAAGAGGAGAATTACACAGATAAGCAGATAATACATCGATTTGTAGACACCAGTTGTGAAAAATGGTATTGGATGGAAATCAAGAAACCCACTGTGTGAAGCAAGAAGATGAACTCAGAGAGGTTGTCTGAGCTTTACCTGGGGGGAAGCCCAGCCAATATGCAAAAGGATGTCTATGAGAATGACCTTCCAGCAAATGTGATCACCATGTGTCAAGGTGGGAGAGAAAGAAAAAATTGAAAAAAAAGTATAGGTGTATTTGAACAAAAAATATTTATGAGATGTCCACTGTGTGTCAGCCAGGACTAGAACAGTAAACAAAATAGACAAAGTTGCTGCCCTTGTGCAGCTTATATTTGGGTGGAGAGATGAGGGAAAGAAAGACTAGAAAATAAAGCATACTATTTCAGTGGATGATCTGTGCTAAGAAGGAAAACGAACTCTCAGCCCCATAGGTTTGTGTCGAATGCAAACCAGGTGACAACTGAGGCACAATGCTAGCTTGAACTCTGACCTATTGCTAGTTTGCATTTTGCAGTCTCAGAAGCCCTATGTTCTGGAGCCAGCTTCCTTTGGCGACTCACCATCATACAAAAGTTCTATGTCAGAGCCACACAGAGTAGAACACAGGTCTTTTTCTTTCATCTCTCAAAACAGAAACCCAACCACACAAACCAACGAGCTAAACAAAACACAAGCACACTCCATATGCGGCACGTATGCGTATCGGACTCCTCTGATGATTTGAAGTATCAATGGAGATTAAGTGGCAGCAGCACATGGCCACCAACCCCAAATGGCATGTTAGAAAGTTAAAAGTCCTTCAATTGCGCTTCCCATGGGCCTCCCGCCACACTGCTCAAAAACTGCCCCCTGCCCACCATGCCACCATTCACACACTCACTGCATCTCTCTGTTTTCTGTTTTGTTCTCTTTTGTTTATTGTTATTTCTCCTCTTGGGCTCTCTCCAGAAATTCAGCATCTTTCTCTTTTCTTTGAGAACAGATGCACCCTCTCAAAGCCACCTGCACGCACAGCTAGAGAGCAGATCAGGCTCCAATGACCAGCAGGTTTCTGATCAGGCCCTGCCCTTCCCTATGTGAAAAAGGTACATTTTCCTTCCTTTATCTTTTCTCCACCTGTCTCTGGGAGGAGGAGGAGAGAACAGAGTGATTTATTGTAACCTCGACATTCCAATTACGCCACTTCATTTAGAACATAAAAGTGCCTTCGTTTGGTTTGGGTTGAACATAGCTCTTCAAAATAGCTCTTCCCTTCCTTTGCCCAAGCAGCTATGTGGGTGAAGGAGGGGGAGAAGGAAGCTGCCATATCCTTAATAATATTGCATTGTGCACTTCAACATCCATGAAGAGGACCAGTCTCATGTTGAGTGTTCTTACCACAGTAAAAACATACAAACAAATACATAATAAAAAAATATGCCTGCTCTATGAAAGAGTTTGAAGCTGTTGCTAGGGGCAACCTTTTTTATCTCTATGTAAATTCAAGATAGGATCTGTGCTTAAAGGAGAAGGAAAAGGAGTTTCTAATCTCACTCTGGGGAAAATGGGAAAAACATGTAATTATGCATGTTTCAGACTAGATGGGACTAGAGCCCCAATGTCCTCACTTGCAGCGTAGTTTACCTGTGATCAAACACTGCAAAGCTACATGCGAGGGCCCAGGAAAACCAGGACACTCCCTGAACTCCGTCTAAGATAGACCTGCAGAATTTTGCACACTCGATCCATGTCCATTGATACAGTAATGGAAACAACAATTAAACAGACAAAAATAATCATTAAAAATTCCCCGCCATGTTGCTACTACAGGAAAAAAGTCAACCCTAGAGGCCTGTCCTTCTTTAGTCGTTTGAACACTTTGATACTACCTGCTTCGGGACATCTGTGTGTTTTCTTTTCCCTCCACCTGGAACATTTTCATTCCTGGTCTTTGAATGTCTGGCTGCTGCTTCTCATTGAGATCTTACTCTAATGTCACTTTATCAGAGAAGCCATCTCTGGCCACTTTATCTAGAGCAGTGACCTGCCTGCCTGGCCCCGCACAGACTCTCTGACCCATTGTTTTCTTACTATTGTATATTTCACTGTCTGAAATTATCTTCTCTATTTGTCCATTCGTTCAGTAACTTATTCACTCCATAAATGCTTACTGAGGGCTTACTGTGTGCCTAGAACTATTCTAGGTTCTGGGGATACGGCAGGAAGCAAAACCAACAAAAATCTTTGCCCTCGTGGACCTGAGGTTCTAACGGGAGGTGACAGACACATGGTGAACAAAGTAAATGCTTTCTACAGGCTGTTGAGAGGGTGGTAAGTGCAGGGGATAAACCAAAGCTGGAAGGATGTTGGGAATGCTGGTGGGGGGGGTGTGTGGCCTGGGGAAAGAAGAGCATTCTGGGCAAAGAGAGCAGCAAATGCAAAGGCCCTGAGGTAGGGGCATGGTGTGAGGGGATTGATGGGAGACAGGAAAGCCAGAGTGGCTGGGTAGGGTGAGCCAGGGGCAGAGAGCAGTGTCGTCAGAGGGAAGGTGGGAGCAGGGAGTGCATGCAGGGCCTTATCCGGCATTGCAGACTGAGGCTTTTATTCTGAGTGAGACGTGGGCAATTGTAGCATTTTGCACAGAGGAGGGGCATGATCCAGCTCCTCTGTTCAGAAGGTTCATTCTGGCTATGGTGTTGAGAATGGGGTGCAGGAAGGCAGAGCAGGAAAATGCTCAGGAGGCTCTGCCTTGGACCCAGGCATGCGAGAACCCAGGCTGGGATGGGCTTGATAGTGTGTGTATGTGGGCAGCCATACACACGTGTCCACGGAAGAGTGAATTTGCGTTCATGTATTCTGTTTGATTGCTGCCCTCCTTACTTAACAATATGTCGTTCACATTTTCCATATTGATAAATACGAAGCTATATCATAATTTTAATCTGTTCATATTATTCCCTTATGTGGATGTACCATAATTTATCTAGCAAGTCCTGAATTAAACACTTCAGCAGTTTCACATTTTTCACCATGATAAACAATCCTGCAGTGAACATTCCTGAACATACATCCCTGAGCATTTGTTTACACAAGTATTTCTTTGAGATAGAGGCCTGGAAATAGAATTCTTGGGTCAAAGTCTATAAGTACTTGAAAGCTTTTGATACACAATGCCAAACTGCCTGGAAGAACGGATATACCAAGCACATCCCCACCAGCTACGCACCTATTTCTTCATCTAATTTTAAATATCATCATCATTTTTATGCCTTGCTAATTTGATAGATTAAAGATGCAGTATTTTTTGCTATTTATTGCCATTTTATGGATTTTCCCATATTTTATTTGGGTATTGGCCTTTTTCTTATCAGTTTTTAGGAGCACTTAATATATTAAGGACATACTACCATAAATGTATATTTTTAAGAATTTCCCCAAATAATCTTTTTGTTTTTTGGAAGTTATGAAATATATACATGTAAAAATATATAATACATCTATGAAAGGTATAAAGGACCAAATAAAGACACCTGTGTACCCATGACTCAGCTCAAGGAATGGAACATTTCCAATACCCCAACTGCGTTCTCCTTTCTTCTCCAGCCAAACTATTCACTCTTCTGAATTTGATGGTGATGATTCCTGTGCTGTTCTTTATAGTTTTAGCTGACATGGAAATCTTCCTAAAGAGCATGGTTTTAGGAAGGTGCTTTATGAAAATAAAACCACACTATATGTATGTGTCCACAATCTGGTTTTTTTTTAAACAATAGTGTGGGTATGAGTTTCCTCCCTATCGAAAGTGAGTGGCAGTCCATCCTCTCTCCCAGAGCAGCTGTGTAAAAATGTCTCTGGAAGGGTAAATTTTAAGTCCCAAGAAATGCATATCTTAAAACATACTAGTTCATGCCAAAAAATGGTTTTTACCAATTTATACTTTGGTAAGCAATACATGAAGTTTCTGATTTGTCCCCATCCTTGCCAAGACATGTGAGACTTTTTATTTTTTCCTAATCTAGTGGATAAGGAATGTGAATAGACAAGGAGCAGTTTTGATTTAAAAAAAAAAAAAAAAGGCAAGCTCTGAGTAGAGGTCGCTAGATTTTTAAAAAATGTCTTTTAAAATATTTATTATATTTGTTTTAGTTTTCCTAGAATACTAAGAAGGCAAACTCTAATAATACTTTTTGTATGATTAAGTTGGAAGTGAACAGAACTTTAGTTAGAAATTGAGGTAATTTTAAGGTCAGAAAAACGAGCTATCTGGGGGACAATTTGCAGGAAGAGATGGTTACACTATTAAAAAACTGAACACTCTTCTTGCTGGGGTTGTGGATAAGATCAGTGTTAGAATGCACTATCTAAAAGGTAAAAGGGTTTCCTGAACTAATTTATTCTAAACCAACATTTAAAAACATTCAATTTGCTTGGGTGCAAAAAGGAAATGGGTAGATCAATAGGTAAAGAAATGGGTTTTTTCATGTTCTTGGTGATCGATACATATCAAATGAACCCATCCACGTTGTGTGCACTAGATTTAGTTTAGATTCTTTATATGTAAATTTCTTTGATGATATAGTTTTACTCTGCATTTGTGACAGGTTTGTGAGAAGTGACAAATGTTCTTCTAAAGCACTGTGGAACAATTGCTCACCTTTTCTTTTTGCTTTTCTCTGGCGATAATCCATGTGCATATCGTCATGCCAAACATCTGCTTCACGTGTGTGGGGAGCCAGTTGTGCTTGTACCGCACATTTCAGCTGGGAAGCACCCAGCCTGCTGACAAGATGCATAACCTAATTAGACGTGAACTCTAACGCAATCCATGCTTGTTTCTGCAAATGTAAAATGCCACTCTCAATCTATTGTTTTTTCCCCAGGTCTAAAAGCATCACAAATTAGGGGGTTTGGGAAGCCAGAGATTTCACAGGCAAAAGTTGATTGCACAGATGCTCCAGTGTTCATCACCACCTTACACAAACCCTTCTGAGTGCCATTCCTGACTTTATGTTTGCAACCATACAGTGGTGTAGTGAGAGTAACATGAGAATTCCAGACAGGAGATATGGCTTCTAGATGCCTACAAATGAGTTCTGTGGCTTTAAACAATGTACTTCCCATTCTTGGCTAATGTTTCCTCATTTTCAAACTAAAGGGGTTGGACATTTTCACTAAATATATATTTTTTATCCTTTGCTATGTACCAGGAGCCAAAATAATAATTATCATAATAATAAGCATGGTCTCTGCTCTGTAGGATGTCCACAATTTGGAGAGGAGGGACAAAGAAGAGTCAGACAATTCTAATGTGGTAGAGACAAGCAGACTGTGTGAATGTGGCAGAGCACAGTGACCCTGAACTCAACTCAGAAGTTAGGGGATGCTTCTTAGGGCACTACTACTGCTACCAAGCCACAGAGAGTGAAGAGGGAGTGGATAGGAAGACAGGGATGGGGGAGGATGTTACCTGACAGTAGAAGTATGTGTGAAGGCACAAATGTGGTAAAATAATAAAAGTGCCACATGCATCATATATGAGGCCCTATGGTGCTTTTAAAACATGGCCCCAAATTCTTTGACACTCTTGCCATGGGCAGGTGGGGGTCTGTGTCCCCTCCCTTGAATTGGGGCAGGCTTATAAATATGGCAGAAATTAAACTGTGTGAGGCTCGGTCATGAAAGATGTAGCAGCTTTTACCTTGTTCATGGGGAAATTCACATCTAGAGCCCTGAGCCATGTCAGAAATCCAGCTATCCCCAAGGCCTACATACTGTGAGGAAGCCCATGCTAGTCACATGTAGAGACCACGGTAGGCTCTCTGGAAATCCCAGCTGAGGCCAGCCTTTGTATCATCCCTGCCTGGGCACTAGACATGTCAGCAAAGAGACTCTCTGTGATTTCAACAGCAAATGAGCCACATCTTGCCTGCTGAGGCCTCTTCATCACGGAACAGAGACAAACCATCCTCACTCTGCTCTCTCTGAATTCCTGACCCATAGGATCTGTGAGCACCGTACAGTGGTTGTTGTTTTACACCATGAAGTTTTGGGGTGGTTTGCTATGCAGCCATAAAGAATGGGAATGAGTCTTTTTCAGCAATAAAATTTGGTTATTCTGTAAAACTCCAAATCCAAATCCTGTTGTTCCAAAAGCAAGCTCTGATTACATGAACTTTTAGTTTGAAGTAAAACAGTTGTAGGAACATCAAGACAGACATTGAATTCTTCAGAGAAATTATAGTCAACAAACCCAAATTTGTTTACGTTGTAACATGAGTTTATTGATCCACATAATCAGGAAGTTCCAGGTGTGGATTAGGGACAGCAGAATCCAGGCATTGAAGGGATGATAGGAATTGGTTCCCTCCAGTTCTGCACTCTGTTGTGCTCTGTGCTGGCTTCAAAGTCAGGCAGGTGCTCCCCAATGACAGGCAAGATGGCCATGGCCAGCACCAGTCAAGCACCCCTGGCAGGAAGTGTCTCATTGTCAATCATTTCGGTACACATTTCAGGCCTGAATGCTCTTCATTCATGTTGACTGGACCTTCTCAGATTACGTACCTGCCTTTGGCCCCATGACTGTGGCCATGTGAAAGCAGTCCCCTGATTGGCCAGGTGGTACTACATAGAAATAAAGTTTTCACTGAAAGGGTAAGAAGGATCCTTCTCTCCCCTCCACGAGCCTTTGGAGACCAGCGGGCTACCAAGTTTCTTGGAGGCTTCTCTACCACCACATGCCCAGGCATGGCAGCAACACAGAATATTGGGGAGAACTTGTGTGATCCCAGAGCTTGATCATTCCATGTGGGGATCCCCTCCAAGGAGAGTGTCACAAGAGCTCGGGAGAGCTGGATGTCTTCTATTTAGGTGCTTCCTCCCCACCCCTCCCTCAACTACTGCAACTGGGAGTGCAATTTGAGCAAAAATTTGGGGAGCAGCCATTCCCCCCCAATGGAGGTGTGCTCTAGGGTGAAGTTCCCATAGAGAGCAGGTCCCACACCCTTCCACTTGGGAACATGTAGTGGACCCATAGTGCATAATTTGGGAGCTCCCTGCCTGCCAGCATTTCATGGATTTGCATACCAGCGGGTCAGACGAGCAGGCCAGATCTTGTGCACCCCAGACTAGAGCGGGTTACTGGGGACACAGGGCAGGCATCTGGGAGCTGGACTCAGGTGGAGAGGAGGCCCACATGGAAAAAACCAATGGGAGAAAACTGGGGGGGTTCTGAGACACTGCAAGTTGGGAGAGCACCCATTTCCCACCCACCCCCCAGGAAAACTGCCCTGTTGGATTGGCTAGATCCTTCTGAGAAGAACAGCCCATCCTGGAAACTATAGCAACCAGGTCAGAGCATTGAAGGTGACCTGGAGCTGCAGCCCTTCCCCACACATTCCATCCAGGAGAGGTTTGAGCCAAGATTTTGGCAAGTGACAGCCTCCCTCTAGTGGGTGCATTCTGCAGGCTAAGTGTCCACAAAGTGGGGCACATGCCTCTTTCCTAGAGGACTTATAGTGGACCTGGGGTGCCCAATTTGGGAGGGTTCTACCAACTGGTGCTTCATCACTAGTGGGTCAGACATGTAGGCTGGGGCGAGGTTCAAAAGCATAACAGCCAGACTATGAATCTGATGCCCTATCTTCACAAGCAGACTTTCTGGTCGGGTGGGGCCACTTCAGTCCCTTTCTGGCAGCTTTCCCAAGAAGGCAGAAGCAGACCTTTGAACCCCACCAAAAGGGCTACCTTACCAGCTATTGTGGAGCCTGAGGGCAGGCTCACCCAACCCATCCTCACTCAGGCTCACTTCCCCACCCACTGTGGCAGAGAATAAAGACTCACCAGGAAGTTCCAGGACTCTGTCCACCACCTGGGGCATTTGCATACTCTACCTGAGAGGTAAGAGCTGGTCTCAGGTCTCGAACACTGCAGCTTGTTCCTTCCCGCAATCACCACCTACTGATAGGGAGGTCAATTTGCACAGCCATTTATGGAGCATTTACTGACTCAGTCTTACAGGGTGAGATTGATTCACATCCACAAGTGCCACCTACTTTCTCAGAGATTACATTTGGTGTGCCAATACAATTCACATGACTAAGAAGTCCACAGGCCTGGGGAAAGAAAGGATGTCAAAGACCTCCTCTCTCATTAAAGTGAGATAGGGAATCTGCCCATACACATAACTCACCACTGCTACAGCCTACAAACAACTAGCAATTGAGAAAAACACCACACTAAGGATATCTACAGCCAAGGCTTCTACCCAGAACCTAGATTACCATCAAAGCACCCACAAACAAAGCCAAATGTTCTTATCCAATGTATGCTACACATACACCCATACAAGTGAGGGGAGGGAAAAAACTCCATCTAAACAAAAGAAAATCCCAAAATAAGAAGTAACAGCTGATCCAGATGAGAAAGAATTAGGAAAGTACTCTAAAAGTATGAAAAATCAGAGTGAAAGGATATCCCCAAAAGGGAACACCAGCTCTCTAGCAATGGAGACCAATCAAAATTAAAATATTGAAATGACAGATAAAGAATTCCAAATATGGATTGTAAAGAAACTCAGCAACATTCAAGAGAAAATGAAAAACCAACTCAAAGAAACTAGAATGAAAAATTTACCAAAGAAATAGACATATTAAAGAAAATCTAAATAGAACTTCTGGAAAGGAAAAATTCATTTAAGGAAATATAAAACATAGGGGAATGTTTTAAGACTGGACTAGATAGGCAGAAAAAAGAATATCAGGGCTTGAAGACAACACTGTTGAATTAACTCAGTCAAAACTAAAGAGCAGAGAATTAAGAGGAATGAACAAAGCCTACAAGAATTACGGGATTATGTAAAACAGCCAAATACGAGAATCCTAGTCATCCCTAATGGTGAAGAAGAAAATGCACAAGGGCTGGAAAACCTATTCAAGGGAATAATCAAGGAAAAGGTCCCTCATCTTGCTAGAGATTCAGACATCCAGAATGCAAAAATGAACACCTGGGAGACTCATCACAAAGAGGCAGTCACCAAGATACCTAGTCATCAGACTGGCCAAAGTCAACATGAAGAAGGAACTCCTGTAAACTAAAAGAAGAAAACATCAAGTAACTTACAAAGGAAAACCCATCAGTATAACTGCAGACTTCTCAACTGAGACCTTACAAGCCAGAAGAAATTGGGGCCCCATCTTCAGTCTTTTTAAACAGAACAGCTTCCAGCCCAGAATTTTGTATCCTGCAAAACTAAGTTTCATAAATGAAGGAGAAATAAAGACCTTTCCAGACAAGCAAACACTGAGAGAATTTGTCAAGACCAGACCTACCCTGTAGGAAATATTCAGAACTGCATTGTAAATGGATCAGCACAATGGTCACCCACCAGTGTAAAACTACACAAAAACTAAACCTCAGAGCTCATATAAAAGAATAGTAAAAGAGTAAAACAAAGCAACAAAGTACTACACAACCGGATGAAGAAAACAGCATCCCACACATCAATTCTATCAATCAATGTGAATGATGTGAGTTTCTCATTCAAGAGACACAGGCTGGATGAATGGATAAAAAATACAAGCCAAGTATCTGCTATCTTTAAGAAACACATCTAACCCACAAGGACTCTTACAGGCTGAAGATTAAAGGATGGAAAACAAACAGTTCATGCAAATGGTAACTAAAAGAAAGCAGGTGTAGCCATTCTTATAACATAAAATTGACCTTAAATCAACAATAGTAAAGAAAGACAAAGAGGGTCATTATATAATGGTAAAGGGAGCTATCTAATAAGAAGACATGACAATCCTAAATATTTATGTACCTAACACAGGAGCACCCAGATTCATAAAGCAAACCCCTACTAGATCTAAGCAAAGAGATAAACAGCAGCATTGTAATTGCCAAGAAGATCATCTAAGCAGAAAATAAATAAACACTGGACTCAAATGACATTCTAGAACAAATAGGCTTAACAGACATTTATAGAACATATTACCCCAAAACTACTGATTATACATTCTTCTCATCAGCACATGGAACATTCTCCAAGATTGATCATATTTTAGGCCACAAATCATGGCTCAAAAAATTAAAAAAATAAAAATAAAAATCATGCCATATGTCTTCTCAGATCACAGTGGAATAAAATTAGGAATCACCAAGAGAAACACCCAATTTTATACAAAGTCATGGAAATTAAACAACTTCCTGCTGAACAATAATTAGATCAATGATGAAATTAGGATGGAAATCAAAAGATTCTGTGAGCTGAATGACAAAGGGGACACAAGTTATCAACATCTGTGGGATTCAGCAAAAGCAGTCCTAAGGGGAAAATTAATAACCTTAAATGCTTAAAACAAAAAGACAGAAAAATCACAAATTAATAATCTAATGACACATCTCAAGGAACAAGAAAAGAAAGAGCAAACCAAACTCAAAGCCAGCAGAAGAAAATAAATAACTAAATTCAGAGCAGAACTAAATAAAATTAAAAAATAATAATAATATAGAAGATCAACTAAACAAAAGTTGGTTTTTTCAAAAGATAAACAAAATTGATAGACCTCTTGCTAGGTTAACCATAGAAGAGAAAGAAATCTAATAAGCTTGATAAGAAATGAAAAAGGAGCTATTACATCTGATACCACAGAAATACAAAATATCATCTATGTATAGGATGAAAGTCTCTATGAACATAAACTTGAAAATCTGAAGGAAATGGACACATTCCTGGAATCACACAACCAAATAGAATTCCTGAACAGACCAATAGTGAGCAATGAGATTGAAGCAGCAATAAAAAAAAACTTCCAACAAAAAAAACCTGGATGAGATGGATTCATAGGCAAATTTTATCATACCTACAAAGAAGAGTTGGTACCTATACTGCAGAAATTATTCCATAAGGTTGAGAAAGAGGAAATCCTCTCCAACTCATTCTGTGAAGCCAGTATCACCTTGATACCAAAGCCAGGGCAGGACACAACAAGAAAAGAAAAATACAGATCAATATAATATCCCTTATGAATATAGATGCAAAAATCCTCAATAAAGTACTAGCAAACTAAATTCAATAGCACATCAAAAAAATAACCCCATGACGAAGTGGGCTTTATGCCAGGGATACAAGGATAGTTCAACATAGATAAATCAATAAATGTGATTCACCACATAAACAGAAGCAAAAACAAAGATCACATGATCATCTCAATAGATGTAGAAAAAGTACTTGACAAAATTCAGTACCCTTTCATGATAAAAACTCTCAACAAACTAGGCACAGAAGGAATATGCCTCAAAATTATAAAAGCCATATATGACAGACCCATAGCCAACATCATACTGAATGGGGAAAAGCTCAAAACATTCCCATTAAGAATGAGGACAAGACAAGGATGCACACTGTCACCACTTCTATTCAACATAGTGCTGGAAGTCCTAGCCAGAGCAGTCAGGCAAGAGATAGAAATTAAGTGTATCCAAATCAGGAAATAAGAGATCAAACTATTGCTTTTTGCTGGCAACATGCTCTTATAGCAAGGAAACCCCAAAGATTCCATCAAGAGACTCCTGGAATTCGTAAACAAATTCAAAAAAGTCTCAGGGTACAAAATCAATGTACACAAATCAGTAGCATTCCTATACACCAATAATAGTCAAGCTGAAAGTCAAATCAAAGACTCAATACTGGCTGGGTGCGGTGGCTCACGCCTGTAATCCTAGCACTCTGGGAGGCCGAGGCGGTGGATTGCTCGAGGTCAGGAGTTTGAAACCAGCCTGAGCAAGAGCGAGACCCCGTCTTTACTATAAATAGAAATAAATTAATTGGCCAACTAATATATATAGAAAAAATTAACTGGGCATGGTGGCGCATGCCTATAGTCCCAGCTACTCAGGAGGCTGAGGCAGTAGGATTTCTTGAGTCCAGGAGTTTGAGGTTGCTGTGAGCTAGGCTGACACCAGGGCACTCACTCTAGCCTGGGCAACAAAGCGAGACTCTGTCTCAAACAACAACAACAACAACAACAACAAAGACTCAATACTATTCAGAAAGGCTACAAAGAAAATAAAATATCTAGGAATATATTTAAGGAAGTGAAAGATTTCTACAAAGAGAACTATGAAACATGGAGAAAAGAAATTGCAGAGGATACAAACAAATGGAAAAATACATCATGCTCATGGATTGGTAGACTCAATGTTGTTAAAATGGCCATACTACCCAAAGTGATTTACAGATTCAATACAACCCCCATCAAAATACCAACATCGTATTTCACAGATCTATAAAAAAAGTAATTCTATGCTTTATTTGGAACCAGAAAAGAGCCCAAATAGCCAAAGCTATCTTAAGCAAAAGGAACAAATCTGGATGCGTCCCATTACCAGATTTGAAACTACAGTACAAGGCTACAGTAACCAAGACAGCATCCTATTGGCACAAAAATAGAGACATAGACCAATGGAACAGAACAGAAAACTCAGATATAGAACCATCCACATAGAGACAACTGATCTTTTACAAAGCAGACAAAAATATACACCGAGGGAAAGAAGCCAATCCCAATTCACTAAATGGTGCTGGGAAAATTGGCTGGCCTCATGCAGAAGAATGAAACAAGATCCATGTCTCTCACCACTCACAAAAATTAACTCAAGATGGATAAATTACTTAAATGTATGGCATGAAACCACAAGAATTTTATGAGAAAATGTTGGAAAACTCTTCCAGATATTGGTGTAGGCAAAGGATTTATGAAGAAGACCCCAATGGTAATCATGGCGATAAGAAAAATAAATAAATGGACTTTATTAAATTAAAAGGCTTCTGTACAGCCAAGGAAATAATCAACAGAGAAAATAGACAACCTACAGAATGGGAGAAAATATTCTCAAGCTACACATCTGATAAAGGGCTAACAACCAGAATCTACAAAGAACTCAAACAAATCAGCAAGAAAAAAAATCAAACAACCCCATCAAAAACTGTGCAAAAGACATGAACAGAAAAATTTCAAAAGAAGATAGACAAATGGCCAATAAACATATGAAAAAATGTTCAACATCATTAATCATCAGGGAAATGCAAATTAAAACCACAATGAGATATCATCTTACCCATGTTAGAGTGGCTTTTATTAAAAAGTTCAAAAATAATACATGTTATAGTGGATGCAGAAAGAAAGGAATGCTTTTATACTGTTGGTGGGACTGCAAATTAGTACAACCTCTATGGAAAACAGTATGAAGATACCTCAAAGAACTAAAAGGAGACCTACCATTTGATCTGGCAATCCTGCTACTGGATATTTATACCCAAAGGAAAAGAAGTCATGTTCTCAAAAAGGCACCTGTACTTGAATGTTTATAGCAGAACAATTCACATTGCAAAGATGTGGAATCAATCCCAGTGCCCATCAATTCGTGAGTGGATTAATAAAATTTGGTATGTGTATACTATGGAACACTACTTAGCCATGAAGAAGGATGACTCAATGTCTTTTGTAACAATTTGGATGGAACTGGAGACCATTATCCCAAGTGAAGTATAGAAATAATGGAAAAACATTACGTGTATTCAGTATTAAATTGGAACTAACTGATGGGCCCATATGTGCATAGAGGTAAGTAAAACTTATTGGAAATTAGGCAGGTGAGGACGGGATGGAAGAAAAACTATCTAATGGGTACAATGAACACTATCTGGGTGATGGCACACTTATAACCATGATTCAAGCATTATAAAAGTGTTCCATGTAACTAAAAATATTTGTACCCCTGTAATACTTTGAAATTAAAAAAAATTAAAATTAAAAAAAAGAAAAAGAAACAAAAATCAATGCTAACTAAGTAAAGAAAACAGATTCCACTTAGGCTGAAATTTCTTATGCTGTCCACAGTTGCCCATTTGGCATAATCCTATACTACTTTGACTTCATAGAACTATCCCTTTTACAGGTTTAATTAACACCAAAGCAGCAAGGTAGTTATGCCTCCAATACAGGTTGATGAAAATTATTTCCTAGACTTACAGAGTTTGAGGATTCCTCATATTTAACCATACCTTATATCATTCTTGTTTGCTGTTAATTAATAAACATTCCTGAATTTTAATGATGAGTTCCTTTATATATGCTTTTATTCAATAATAAAAATTTAAACAGCATGTCCTACTTTCCTTCAAAATAAGTCAATTTTTAAAAAGCATAAAATATTTAGTTTCATGGAGCTTATTCTAATCACTGTGTTTTACTCAAATAATACCGTAGAAAACCCCCAGGCTCTCTATATGCCTTCCTTTTCCACATGTTCTTTTGGTTCAGTCTTAATGTTGGATCTCACTGTCACCTTTGGGATTCTAAAACACATACACATGAGATCCAGGACTTTTTCTTGGGGCCAATCAATAAAATGGAACACAAGGAGACATAGACTCAACAAAGAGTTCAAAAGATACCTTATACATTATGGATAAAAGGTGGGGAAAAAACACCCAAGAAAGGAAAAAGACAATATGCATCATGGAAACAATATTATGATAATTAAAAAAAAAAAAGAAGCATGTTTTTCCTTCCAGCATGCCTCATGGTGAATGTAAAATTACTAGCAGGAAAGAAAGGGCCTTGCCTTGGGATTGAATCTGATCTATGTAACCCATGCTTGTGTGATTCCTAAGCATAATTCTGGGGTCTTTCTAATAGCAGGTTTGTAGGATTCCACCTACAGAATGGAGAACATTGCCATTGCCATCAAATGGGCCATCTGTGGACCCGGTGTGACCTCCATCACTTCTAGCACACGAGGAAGAGGCTCTTACTCTCTTTAAGATGATAAGGATGATTGAGATAAAAGTTCCTCAATCTGAGAAAGCTCCCAATTATTCCCTTCCCACCTGTCTGCCCCAGCCACCACCTCCAGGAAAGCAGAATGCCTTTCCTTCTTGTCAGGTCGTCTTTTCTCTGTCGTGTTGTTGGATCCACCACAATTCAGGTAGAGAAGGTATTACAGGGGTGGGGTCAAAAGTCACCATCAGGTTGTTCAGACTCTGTATTAGATATTATAGGAGGGAAGAGAGAGACCTCCATGACTTTCTGGAAATTTCCTTCCACTGGCATCTGAGAAGATTCAGAAGACCAAGTTGGTCTCTGGGGTGATACAGAGAAATCCAAGCACAGTATAGAGTTCTTCCTGGATCTTTTGGGCAAGTTATAAAGGTGAAGTTCAAGTTTCTGCAGATGCTAGACAGTGGCCAGGGAAGGAGAACAGCCCTGTGTGGCTGGCAGGGCCCAGAACCCAACAGAGTCAGCAGTGAGAGGAAATAAACTGGCCCCTTCCTTGTGTTTACAGTATGTATTTGTACTTGTGCCTTCATTGCAGTACAATTTTGTCTATAAATGTGTTTTTCAAGCTAGAAATTATAGGGATCCAGATGTTCCTAATGAGTCGTCTTCATTTGGTTTCTGTTTCACTCACAAGGATGGACGTGGAGCTTCATTTTACATTCAGATCTGGTTCTGAAGGTCTTGTAGTAAGCAGATGGGTAAACCTGGAGTTCACACTACCCAGCGTGGCTTGCCTACAACAGAATCATATTGCTGTGAATTTAATTATAGGCCAGAATACAAGTGATGGTTTTTCCTAGATCTTATTCCAGAAAAAAAAAATGTAGCCTTAACTTATATACCACTGCCTTCTTAATTGCATCAGCTTCCTTCCTGTTTCTTAGACATGCCGAGGCCTTTCCTATTCCAGGGCCTTTAGTCACGTTGTTTCCTCCACCTGGAACTCTCCTCCCCAGAAACGTGGGTGGCTCAAGCTCACCTTTCAAACATTAGTTCAAGGGCTGCCTACCGGGGTGGCTCTGTTGGTGTGAACCCCCCAACCCATCCCATGTGTTCTCTCCAATCCTTGTTTATTTCCTTGGCAACATATAACAGCAAGTGTAATGATTTCGTTGGTTTGTCTACTTGTGATCTGCTCGTATCACACCTTGTTGTGAGATTTTCAGGCCCATGAGAGCAGGTATGTGTCCTGTCTGCTCATCACTGTGTCCCCTATACCTGGTGCAGCACCTGGCGCACAGTGTGTGCTCCATAAATCTGTGTTAAGTGCATGGAATGCGTAAGTAAAAGAGCAAGGCAAGAACCCCAGAGAAAAGCATCCGGTGAGTGCAGCCAGTTTGTTTAGGGCTGCAGATCCGCTGGTGTTGCTGAGGACCACGTGAGCTACCAGCTGCCTCTGTGTTGGGCTTCAGTTAAAGCCCTTTGTGTGCCAACTGAGACTTATGACCCAAGAGAACAGAGATCTCTCACCCAACCCCCTTATACTACGCTTCTACTAAAAATGACTCCTAGAACTGAGAGGGCAGGGATCTCTCACCCAACCCCCTTACACTCCCCTTCCATTAAAAATGACTCTTAGACATCCAGGAAGGGAAACGAAATTCATTTGGTAGCTACCATGCACCCGCCCAGCCTGAGCTGAACGGTTAACACTCATCTCCCTTAATCCTCACAAACGCCCAACGAGGGTAGGTATCCATATGCCCTTTTCAGATAATGGAACCGAACCTGGCACAAGTGTGAGCAGGAGGCACACAGTCAGGGTTGCAAGTGACACAGAGTGGCACAGGATGAGTGCCACCTATCTATCTGGTGCCTATCCTGGTAGTGCTGTTCCCACGACTAGGTAGCACTGCCCCACGTGGCTCCCAAGTCTCCCCGCAGTGAAACTTGTGCAGCTGTCCACTGTCTCGTCTGCAACTCACCTGTCTTTAGTTTGGCATTTCTTCTCCCCCTTTTTTAGTGCCCAGAGTGTTCATTATTCTTTGTCTGGTCTTGGGCAAGTTACTGAGACCTCTCTGAGCTTTGGTTTCTTCACCTATAAAATTGGAATGCACCTATTATAGTTACTATGAGGATTCAAATGCTTAAATAAATCCTTAGGCACATACCTTATGGATTTTAGCTATAATAATAAAGATTATTATATTATTAGTTAGGATAAGTAATGTTAGTTGCTTTGACAAATAACCCCCCAAATCTCAAGGGCTTAACCCAATAGCAGTTTATTCCCTACTTATCTCACAATCTGGTGTCGGTCAATGCAGGGCTCTGCTCCAAGCAGACTTTGGGGCTCCAAGCCCCTCTACTCTGCAGTGCTGTCATCTCCTAGGGCCTGAGAACCCAACACTGTATTGTTTGCATCAGCTGGCAGCTGAGAAAAGAGAGGGTAGAGGATGGTGCAAGAGGTTTTACAGGCCAGCCTGGAAGTCATGGACGTCCTGTCTTCCACGTGGCCGCACCTAATTACCTGAAGCAAGGTTATGTGGTTTAGCGCTATGCCCAGAACGCAGTGGAGAACTATAGATGTTGGTGAGCACTGAGGTTTTCTGCCATGTTGTTACAATTATAATAGTTATTCAGGAGCCCTTTCCCCCATTTAGCAATCCACCTAAAAATACCCCTCCCTTCCCAAGCTCCCTACTTGCTCTTCAACACTTATCTCCCTGGGGTCGGTTGTGTTTCTTCAGAATTTCAAACCATGCTCACAGAGAGGTGTTCACCACATAAGATAATAGCTAACTATTTTCTTTTAAATTACTTGATCTTAGTTAATGGCTAGTAATGGGTTAAGGTATAATGGTACATAGGACTTTTTACATTTTAAAGTAAGACTCACTGAGAAAAGAAGAACTGAGAGGGAGGAGACATTTGGGTAGAATCTAAGAAGAGGCCTTGGTGGCAATCTGCTTTCTTCTCTCCTTGTCAGGTGTAATGGCAACTTTCTGGGTAGGGAAGGCTGCCTCCCTTCCTCCATGAACTGGGGCTTTCTACTGCCCACACAGTAGCCTCTTTTATCCTCCCCTCTCCAGACTGCCAAGAGAAAGCACTCTGGCATACAAAGTAGGATTCTGACTTCCTTATCACGGTGCATGCTTTCATTTCTCAGAGCCCTCACCGACCAGATATGCATGTTGCAGCTGTATGAGCTCCTACAGGCGTTATCAATCACTGAACGCTCAACAAATGTTTCATGAGTGGTTTCTATGAGCAAGGGAGCCATTATGTTTCTGTAATGTGGGAGGGGACATGTATTTTTGGTTTAGGTTATTTCATTTTTGGAGTTTATAAAATGACTGGTAAGTCACAGAAAAGATTCCCCACCTAAAACACAAAAATCTGTTCTCCTGTCTGATCTGCCTTTATACATTTTTCTAAGTCCCTGGTTTTCTAATTAGGTGGAAAGAAAAAGTTTTATTCCCATCCCCATTATAGCATGTGACTGTGTTTCAATTATATTTTTCTTTTGGCTGGATAAGGGTAATGAATAGATCCTTATCAAATAATTTGATAGACATTGTTATATCCAGCAACTTTTGCCAATAAGATGCGCTTGGAATCTCATCTGTGTTTGAAGTTCATGCTGACGTGTGCAGAGTGTCAGAGAGAGGCTCCCGGGGCCATCCCCAGTGTGTATAATCTGCGCCTCCATGTTGATTCACAGATGTTAAAACTGTTCCTTTTGTTGGCAACTCAAGTCAATGGCCCCTAATTTATCACATAAAAAGGCAGTTACAGCCACAGTACAGTAGGGTGAGGTTCTGAAATCAGGGACTGAGGTAGATGCTGCAAATGACTGAAATATAGCCCCTCAAATTGCCTGTACAGTACATGGTGATTGCCCCCCAGTGCTGGAACAGATCACTCTTTCATGGCTAAGCACCAGGTAAAATAGTAGGGAACTCCTTTCATGAAATTATGTATCTTTTTATATATTTGTATGTAGGTAGTCAAATGTCATTGGCCCCATAAGATGAAGGCTTACAGAAACTGAGATCCATAAAGGAACATCATCTTTCAGCTCTGCCAGTTCTGGGCACATGGAGTGGAATGGCACATGGAATAACTTGGACCAGCTGGAATGCTCTATCCATCTATTGGCCTATGCCATACTTACACAATTGAAGTCACCCTAAGTAAATGATGAGTGGTGTAACTTTCACAATAATCATTGATGGAGTCCTTATGACGTGTCTGACACTGGGATGAACCCTTTATGATACCATTTTATTTGCTCAAGACCCCAATTAGCTAGGTGATATTATGATGTCAATTTTATAGATGAAGATATTGAATCACTGTGAGATTACATAATCTGCTCAGGTAAGTGGTGAGCAAAACAACAGTGAACCAAGGTCTGGCTGCCTCCAAATTGCATACTATTATGTCATACTGCCTTGTGAGTCATTGCTGTTAACCCATCCTAGACAAGAAAAAGAGAACTGAGCTAAGCCCAAAAAAGAAGCTTGGTTTTCCTTTTCTTGTGTAAGGTTGCAGCCTCTCTCATCCCTAAGTGTCTATACTCAACAGGCCCTAAATAAAATGCTTGTTACTCTTTCAATTCAGTTCCTAGAGTTTCTCTTTCCCTAATACCAAACCTCCCATTTAGTTCTCTTCTTCATCTTTCTATGTTGGTAACACGGGCAGGATGAGGTCTCCACCGTGTATCTACTGCTGGGTCTGAGTTGCTGAGACTTTTGCAACAAGTGTAATTACAAGTTACCTCGGTGCTTTCCTGTATCCCCAAAGATAAGCTGAGTGGCTTTGATCATACGAAATACTTAATATGTACATTGTTTCAAAAAACACACCCCATCTAACCTCTACCCCCAACTTCTACATAATAAAGCAATACTCTTATACTGAAATCAAAAGGAGGAAGGGAAAAAGAAAGGAAGAGGGGAGAGGGAAGGTGGGAGGGAGGGAGAAAGAAAGGAGAGGAGGCAGGAGAGCACCATGCTGTCCACCTGTCACCGATGTCTTCATTCAGAACATGATAGAACAAAATGCATGGAGGAAGACACATTGGCTTTCCAGAGCTGATCTTCTCAGAGCTGATCCCTTCTTGGCTGTATGATCCAGGAAGCTCATTCACATCTCCAGAGCCTCAGCTTCATCATCTGTAAAGTGTTGAGAATAATAGCATGTACCTCGAAGAACTGTGAGGAGAGTTAAATGGGATAACATGTTTACACATTAACTGTCATGTGCATTATATTTAACTCATGCTAGTTTCATGCCCGGGGCCTCATAAAACATACAGAGACTCGATTCTCTGAAACAAATTCAATAAGTATGTTGTGAGTCACATACAACTCAAGTGGCATGTGATGTAAAAATTGATTCTATCACCGTGTGAGTTGCATATAACTCATGCACAGAAAACCATAAAAACATAACACATTTTTCATTAAATTAGAAGCGATCACTTGGTTTTCAAAGTTTTCATTCTATTTTCATAATAAAACACAGGGAAATTTTTTTTCTAGTGTGGCAGTTGATATATTAAATGGATATGGCACAGAATTTGGGGGTATGCCCCTAATTTAGTTTCTTTCCACATGAAGGACTTTAAGTCTTTCCTACTTGTGCCTCTTGTGAATTCCTTGTTCAGTTGCAAGATCTATGAAGGCATGGATAATGCCTTCTATTTCTTTGATAACTCTTCCTCCTGCCACCCTTGCCTCAGATGGTACAATTGAAGTCCTTGCTGCATTCCCGCAATGTGACAAAATCAGTGTGTTTGACTGACTGATTCTCTGTTCAGAGGCCATGTCAATGCTTAATTACCCTTTTGATCAGAAAGTTCATTCTTATCTCTTAAGTCCCTTCTACTATAATTTATCCTTATTTTTGCCTGTTCAGTTCTAAATGTAGTATATGTTCTTATTTTTAAAGGCAGCATTAAAAAGAAGGGGAAAGGGTAAGAAAAGAAACACATTAGACAACTTGATGAGAGCCTAGACATTTCTATGAAGTGTCAGAGACTGAAAAGACCAAAAGAGAAGAGAGAGGAAGAGCCTTAGCCCCACACTGCAATAGTCACAGTGAATTGATTATCCACAGTCCTAAAATTATATTTTGGGAAACATTTCTAGATTATTACTTTTTTTAAAAGACAGAGTTCAGCTATAATTCTGGGAGAGAGATGTCTTTTGCTGTTTGTTTAATCGAGAATCTATACAAGAAAGAGCTAAATGCGCATTGGTGAGTTGAGCTGCTTTGCTGCCGAATATTAAATTCATTTCTCAAGTGTTTGATTTCACAGCTGTGGCTGGGTTTGTTGTCAGACCAGACTAGGTTTAAGTCCCAGGTCTGCCTGCCACTTACTGGCTGTAAAGTCTCTGAGCAAGTTGCTTCTGTTCTTCGAATCTTACCTGGAATGCAAGTGATAACAACCTGAAAGGAATATGTTAGGATTAAATGATTTAATAGAAGGAAGAGAAGTCAACATTGCTATCTTCCTGGTAAATATTCAACAAATGATTATTGCATTATCGTTTAGATTTTGACAGCAAAAGGCAGAGTAGCTCCAAATTTGGAAGAAGGAAAGGGAAGAGGTAAGCATGGGGGGTGGTACAAGGTAGGGAGACACAAAGGTCTCTTGGGTTAGTGACATGTCAGATGAACCACAGAGCAGATGAATGACAGGCACACCCTCAACTCAGAGTAGAAGTCACAAAAGCAGACGGTTTCTTCTCAGAGCAGAATGAAAGGCAGCTCATGTGGCCAGCCAGTGTGCATCCCTGGGCCCTCCTGGCTCCATGCTCAGCATTGGATCCCAGAGATAGTCCTGGGAGCTTTTGTGTAGCTCTGGTGGGACAGTTTGTTCCAGATGCACACAGCTGCGAGCTCTGAGGGCCCAGGGCCCAGGCTTTCTGTGGGAGGCACATTGTGCTCCTCTCTGTTCTCCACTGGAGCTGACAGAGCCCGGCACAGGCCTCCGCTGTTCGAGCTGGGACGGCGCCATGGCACAGAAAAAGGCACATGATGTCCCTGGCGCCCCAAACATTAGCACCAAGACCTCCTGTTTAACCGCCCACCCCTCTGTGGGATGCCTTTGACTTTTAGTCTTAGGAACAGCCCAGGCCCCCTCCCCACGTGGCCTGGCAGGACCTCGTCTGTCACGCGGACCTGGATGTGGTTCAGGAGCCATCTGGGAGAAGCACATTCTTTGTTGCAGCCTGAGGTTTATCAGCCTTCCCAGAGGAGATGTTAGCAACCCCAGACGTAAGCCAAACATCGTTTCCTTTAGCGCGCCCTCCTCTCTGAGTAAGAAGTTGCAAGCATGTGGAGGGCATCATTACTACAAAGCTAGACACACAACAGCTTCAGAGCCTTGAGAAGGCTCTGGAAAACCTAGAAGCTTCTCTCAATGACTCAATTCCACTCTACTTTGCGACAATGACTTTGGGTGACCTTGAGTCTTTTGTATGGGTCTAGAAAATATGAGAGCTGCTGAGATGTTGTTCACTCTCCCCTTGAACATATACCTGTGCTGTTAACAAATTGCAAGGTTTTACTGAGGCACTATGCAAGTAGATTTTTATTTTGAAAGTGGAATAACAGTGCCAACTCTCTTTTTCTGTCCTTTGATTTTCCAAGTTGCCTGTATCACTTTTTCTGATTTCAGTACTTCTTGATGTCATTCTTTCTTGGTATCTTGACAAAAGTTTCAAGACATCTCCCTCTTTGTTTTCCCTATTTCTTTATTCATTCAACAAACGTTTACTGAGGTCCTGTGATGTGCCAGGCATTTTTCTAGATACTAAGGGCACAGCAGTAAGCAAAACAGACAAATATCCCTGCCCTCATGGAACTGATATTCTAGCGTAGGAGGCAGATGCTAAACCAAAGAAATAAGTGAAATATTCAGAACATCAAATGGGGTGAGTGTACAAGAATGGGAGGAAGCATGAGGGAGGGAGGGTGGTCTGGACATTTGAGCAGAAGTTTGAAGAGGTGAAGGAGCTACCTGTGGAGTACTCCAGGCAGACAGAAAAGCAGGTGCAAAGGCCCTGAGGCAGGAGCATTTAGATGTGTTTAAGCCTCAGCAGGATGACCAACATGGCTGGAGCAGAGTGAGCCACAGGGGGCTACAGGAGAGAGGTCAGAGAGGGACATGTGGAATCTGATCTGAGTTTCCAGCTGGATCAAGACACCATTAACTGTGGTCCCTCCAGAAGAGGGCCTGACCTTAGGAATAGCTCTGATCTTTGTGAGCAGTGCCACTGAGCAAAGGTCACAGGTCTAGCTGGCAGGCAGCAAGCTACAGCACATTCCCACGTTGACTCATACAACAGTTTCTACTTGCCCGGCACAGTTCATGTGCTATGTGTATACTAATTAATTTATCCCTCACCACACACCTGTAAGATGATTACTGTTATTGTCCCATTTTACAGATGAGACTTTTACAAGTTAAGTCACCATCACAGGTTGCACAGCTGGTAAAGTGAAGAGTTGGATTTGAAATCTTGCAGACGGCCTCCAGGGTCAGTCTTCCTACTCACGGAGCAACCTGGCCCCCATGTGGACATGACAATGACATCCCTAGTAACAGTACACACATGTGAACACACACAGCATTCTGTGACATGCATTACAGCCTCTGATTTTAACCACGCACCTTGGGGAGGAGGAAATTAAGGCAGTAACTATTTACAAGATGTTGTGGCACCATTCAGTGGGTCAGTTCTAAAGCTGGTTAAGAAGGTAGGGTGGGGAGTGCCACTTCCTGGATCCAAATCCTGGCTTAGCCGCTTACTAGTGTGTGACCTCAGACATGTGATCTTGTCATTTTTGGACTTGGTTTCTGAAGCTATAAAATGGGGACAACCCAAGTATGTATTTCATGGGCTGTTTAAAGCAGAAATGAGATAGTATATTTCAAAGTCCTGGCACATAGGAATAAATCAGGAAATTTCAGCTCCGATCATCACCATCAATTTACCACTATTACTGTGACAATCCAAAGTTTCCGTTTCCTTGCCCGGTGCCCTTGCCACCATGTTTCAGTGCCCAGGACTCAGGGTAAGATATGCTGGGTGGTCCCTGTGGGCTGAGTCAGATTTGAGATTGCGTGTCTGTCTTCTCGGTTATTTGTTTGCTGCGTGGCCCTTCCTCAAGTTGCTTCACCCTCCTCTGTGCTCATTCTCTACCAGTGAGGCACTTCTAGAAGGATGTGAGGAGGCAGTTATCTTCTGCAAAATCATTCCTGCATTTTGGGGTGGAAGATCTCAAGTAACCACGAGGTGCCACTTACTCCTTCCAGTCACCCTCCAAGTCCAATTGGTACTCTTCTTTGAAAGGTCACTTTGTTGACTTAAGAGTTTGCTGCCATACTCAAGCTGGAGCTTAAACAAATTGTTCCAGAAGTCTGTCTTCCTCTCAGCCTCTGGATTGCAGCAGGGAAATCACAAGGGCTCCATCTCAATTGCTGCTGTTAAGCTCCATCTCAACTGTCGCTGTTAAGCTTATCCAAGACCCACTTTACCTAAATGCCATGGTCCCCAAGTGGTGGTGGATGGAAGCCTGCTGGCACACATCATGGTTTAGGGGACATGTGGAAGAACACTAAGATTTCAATAGTCATGTATTTATTTAATATGTAGTAGAAAAATATGGGCTAGCACATCAAACCAATGATGCAAAATTTTAAAATTAAATTTGGATAAGAAAAAGAAAAGTGAGTTGCTTATAAAGACTGTGAATCGAATCATGTAAATGATAGATAGGGGGAAAAAATCCTTGTGGCTCTTAGATGGCTAAAATTGGGAAAAACACATCCCGGAGATAACCCATGTGGAGCAGTAAGTACAACTTTGGCAATTACCACTTTTAAAAGTTCAGAACTTCCTACACATTGCTAGTCACTTTAGCTACTTCACTTCTGCTTACTTAGCTGACTAAATTCTACACTAGAGCCTTGTTTTAACACTCTGTTTTTATACTGTGGAACTCAATAGCTTAAGACGGGTTGCCTGCCTTGAACACTGTCCAGTGTCATTTAATACTGGAAGGACCCCCATGATAAAACCACCTTAAATCTCTGTTCAAAAACCTTTTTAAACCCTCTCTTCAAATTTATTGTTTCAAACTGTTCTGTAGTAGGAAATATAGGCCTTTCTGAGAGCCATTTCTCCAGCTATCTCTTGTAAGGCAGTTTGTATGAGTTGTAAATCATTCTGTCGTTGTTACAACAAGTCATAATGAAATCTCTGGCAACACCAGGCTTGTAGCTAGAACTGAGTATAGCTGTTGAGAGAGGGGTGTTTTGTTCATCTTCAAAATCAGAGTGGAAACTTTCCGTCTTCTGCACAACCTCTGTGGAACACTCTGTAACCGATAAAATTCCTACTGTGTGATCGATGAGTTTTATTTCTAATTCAGATCATGCGGTGTGCATGTGTGTGTATCCATCTTCAACTCTGAGTTGATTCAAACACCATTAATGATCATTTACAACATTTACTATTTTACTCTGAGATTTTAGGGGAAACCCAAATTAAGTGTAACCTTGTGCATTTTACAAAATTCTTTGAGGATGCCTGGGGCTCAACTTTACAGACCAGGGTTTCTTTAAACCATGTTAAAAACCATAGAACAAAAACCATAGAAGTCGAGGCCTGTTGTATATTGAGCGAAGAAGAGAAACTGATGTAATACAAATGACAGCTAATTACCAAAATCAGTTCTTGTAACAAGTTGAAAGAGGATCTGGATTTAAATGAGGTAAACAAGTGGGGTTGTGTGTTCTTCATATTTAGATGGCAAACTGAAATGTCACAGGGTGTGCTCTCAGCTGTCAGCTTCTAATCTAATTAGACAGGATAATTGGGGAGGCTGAGCTTACTGACGGTTGACAAACATATTAGTCTAATTTCATTCACTCTAATATGACTCTGGCAACATTGAGTTTCCCTTGTCACCATGTCAGCCAAAAAGACTTCTGAACTCAAAGACAAAACCCTCGTTTGGTTCTAGAGATGGCTGCTAAAGGGGGCTGGGAAGGTGTGGGGGTGCGGGGTGGGCTGGGGGAGGGGATGCTATCCAAACTATAAAAGGAAACTAATAAAAAAGATAATTTTTGGATTTTGTGAAGTAGAACTGTAGACTGAATTGCTAAATAGTTATCAAAGGCTATCCTTTTTGTTGTTTTTAAGGACCTACAGTGAATAGAGCTTCAGTTTACAGAATGCTGCCTTTTAGAGACCTGTTGGCATAAATAGCTAAGAATGATTTATTATATCATCATTTTTTCAGTTATCCATCTGTCAGGCTGATAGTCAACCATGGTGTCCTAGAGTGGCCTTCTGGCTCCTAGACCATCTTGGCTATTAAATATCTTTAATAGCACCTTCGTTGTTTTAATTTTCTATTCCTGCTGCTACAAACCACCACAATTTAGTGGCTCAAAATGGCAAACATTTATTATCTTACAGTTCTTTAGATCAGAAGTCGTGTAGGCTCTAGATGTGAAACTGGTTCCAAGCTCATTTAGAGTGTTGGTCCAATTCAGTCTCCTGCAGTTGTAGGACTGAAGTCTCCATTTTCTTGGGGATAATTAACTGGGGGGGTTGGTCTCTGCTGCTAGAGACTATCTGCATCCTGCCTTATGCTGCTCACATGCCCCTCTTCCAGTACCATTGGCTATTAGGGTTTGAATGTGTCCCCCAAAGTTCATGTGCTAGAAACTTAATCCCCAATGCAATGGTATCGAAAGGTGGGACTTCTAAGAGGTGATTAGGTCATGAGGGCTCTGTGCTCATGAATGGATTAATACTGTTATTGTAGGAGTCGTTAGTTATCATGGGAGTGGGGTCCTGATAAAAGGATGAGAGTTCTGCCCCCCTCCTCCCTCCCTGTGTTCATGTTCTCTCTGTCTCTCCCTCTCTCTCCCTCTCTCTCTCTCCCTCTCTCTCCCTCTCCCTCCCTCTCCCTCCCTCTCTCTCCCTCTCCCTCCCTCTCCCTCCCTCTCTCTCCCTCTCCCTCCCTCTCTCTCCCTCTCTCTCCCTCTCCCTCCCTCTCTCTCCCTCTCCCTCCCTTTCCCTCCCCCTCTCTCCCTCTCCCTTCCTCTCCCCCTCTCTCCTCACTCTCCCTCTCCCTCCTCACTCTCTCTCACTGTTGCTCTCACCCTTTCTTGCTCTTCCACCTTCCATCACAGGGTGACACAGCAAGAAGTCCCTCACCAGATGCTGGCACTTTGTTATTGGTCTTCACAGACTTCAGAACTGTGAGAAATAAGTGTCATCCCTTTTTTTAAATTATTATTATAAATCACCCCATCTGTGGTATTCTGTTACAACAATACAAAACAGACTGAGATAGCAGGTCAAGTACCTTTCATGCTTCAAATCTCTCCAACTTCCTTTTCAGCCACATCTCTCTGACTCTAGCCAGCAAAAGTTCTCTGCTCTTAAGGGTTCCTGTAATTAGACTGGGACAGTCCAGGTAACCCAGGATAATCTGTGTATTTTAAGGTGGAACGTAAACTTTAGTTCCATCTGCAAAGTCGCTTATTCATTAGATCCAGGGATTAGGGCATGGACATCTTTAGGGGAGGAGGAGACACATGGAGTGATTTCCAGGTGATTGTACATACATGAAAGTATTTAATCTCCATATACTTTAAGATTCTCCCCAAAGTCTTATTTGCATTGATAATTTTAGTTTACCAAATTTTTTTCTTCCCCATAATAGCACAAAGTTGAATTTTGGCCCAGGCAGAATCTGAGCTACTATTCATTATTCCAAATTGGTGGGATTCAAAATAATGAAGTAGTACAAAGTAAAAGAGAATGTCTAATATTATTGTGGTTAAAGGGATCTGTCTGGCCTTCTCTCAGTCTTGTAAGCTCAGAGATACTAATATTTTGTGGCTCTGGGCATTCGTTTAATTAATCAAATATGATATCTTGGTTATATGGAAAAATGTCAAGGCTGTTATACCACCTGTATATCATCACAACTGCAGTAAGTATGGACAGGGACCCCACAAACGTGAGAGTAAGGAGCATACCAAGGTTGCTGGAAGCATAGTGGAACATACAGCAATGATAAAAGTGGGGAAAGCACTGGCCTTGAGCAAACACCTCAGGTACACTCACGTGACCACAAGCATCACCTGGCATGGCCAGCAGCATGCTTCCTTTCAGTGGTACCTGACCCCAACAGATTGGAGAGGCAACTGTTTCACCCCAGTCTCTGCCAAAGAGTCAGAAATCTAATCCTCAATGTGGAAGTTTTATGTCTTTCCTCCAAATGACCCAATTTTATTTCACATGCCCCCACAGCATCCTTGTGACTCAGGAAGGAACAGATGCAGAGAATGATTAAGTAATTCATCAAAGATGACACCATGGGAAAAACAGGACCAGAACTCAGGACTCCTATTTGTGGATGGGGTGGGAGAGGTGGGGAGAGGGGGTGCTCTCTAGGGAGAGTTACCAGTGGGTGGTGGTCTGCCCTTTTCCATAATTTCCATTTCCATCTCTTTGTGAATTAACTGGAAAGTAAGTAACCTTACGTAACTCTGCAAAAGAACCACTGCCGGGTGTTTCAGATTGGCCCCTCCCTCAGATATTTCTTTTAAACCAAAGATGACAAATTTGAATCATGCCCTACCTGATGCAAACAGCTTCCTTTTCCTCATTGCTCGGTGTATGACACTGTGGATGGATGGATGGATGGATGGATGAGTGAGTAGGTGGGTAAGTGGATGGGTGGATGGATAGATGGACAGATTGATATATTATAAATAAATAGTTATAACTTAATGTGAGTTTACCTATGTCTGGATGAATGTTAAACTTACCCGTGCAGTCAGGTGCAATCCCATCCAAATTACTGGCATTGCTATTGCACATAAAGGCACAGTTTAGAAGAATGGCACTTTTGCTTTATGAAGAAATATAACCAAATGTAGTCAGTCAGCCCTCCATATCTGCAGGTTCCGCATCCGTGGATTCAACCAGTTGTGGGCCAAAAATACAGTAAGATCTCACTAAATGTAGTTCACAGGTTGTTGGAAATTGCAACTTTAAGTGAATTGATGTATAAGGAAACCAATTTACCATAGACTAATTGATTTCAATAAGAGTTAAAGTCCTGCAGCATATTTCTAGTCACAAAAACATCAACAATCTTCTAAATAGAGGACTAAAACCCTTCTAATATTAAATATTGAAATAAATGTGAGCTCTATATACATTTAAGAAAGATTAATAAAAACAAATAAGATAATGATTTACCTGCTCATTCCAGTTCAGGATGTCGGGTGGCCAGAGCCTCTCCTGGCAGCTCAGGTGTCTGGCAGGAACTGGCCCTGGACAGGACATCTTTAGGATGTGGGAGAAAATCCATGCAAACATGAGATAACATGCAAATTCTACATAGACAGTGGCCCAGGCCAGGAATCAGGTGCATTTTTTTTCTTATCAACATTATAACTAAATGACATTGAATGAAACAATATTATTCGAGGACCTGCTGTATTCAGGGTGGGGGGAAACCAATAAAAAATAACAATGCAACAATGAAAAATAATACAAATTTTAAAATATAGCACAACAGCTATTTACATAGCATTAACATCATATTAGGTATTAGGAGTAATATAGAGATGATTGAAAACATATGTGAGGATGTGCACAGGGTATATATATGCAAATACTATACCATTTTAAATCAGTGACTTGAGCATCCAGGGATTTTAGTATCCAAAGGAGGTCCCAGAACCAATCCCTCATGGATACTGAGGGACAACTGTATGCAATATATTAATATAATACCATGATTAAAAGAACACAAGAATCTATATCCAGAAAACCTATCATGTATGTATTGCCTTAATTTGTCTAGGCAGATAAAGAATTTTTTGTGTTCTTTGAGTGACTTAGTACTTCCAACGGAATCAGAATCCTGAATGTATTACATGGTGAGAAGCTGCTCATCAGAACACTGCCAGAGGATGATGAATAGTAATTATTTTGCTCCACCTCCTTTGCCACCACAAACAATGAAGACCCACAAACGTATATATACACCTCTGGTAGATAAGGAACATGCTGTTTCATTGCATTCTGCTTTCTGTCTTTTTTCAATGTCAAGACATCACTTTACTGTGCTCTGGTAAAAGAGTAAAGAGAGGATGATTTTTAACATGGAAAGGTGATTTTTAACACAGATGGTTAGGAATCAGAACTCACTTTTCTACCTGGGTATTTTTCTATGCCATTTTCTTTCCAATTGTAAGTTACTCTTATATAATAACTCCTCTTCTAAGGGCCTCTCCCTGTCTGACTCATGGCTTCCTGAGTCACAAAGATGCAGGTGGGCCAGTGAGAATCCAGGCAAAAGCAAGAATGAGGGTCCTCAGTGAGTTTGCAGAGGATCATTGCTCAGGAACAGCAATGGCATATGGGCATATGGGACAATGCTATTTGATAACTATTCATGTTTACTATGTATCTGACCTTTTTCAAAAGTATTGCAATTATTATTTCTGATCATCCCAACAACCTTTTCAAATAGCATTTACCATTCCTGTTTTTTAGATGAGAAAACCAACCCCAAGATCACAAGCAAGTAGGGAACCAACTCAAACGCCATGTCCTTTCTGAAACCTTCTGGTCCCTCAGGTTGGGTCTCTTGCTCATTTCTTGGTGATATCTCAAAAACTAGTGCACTTCTCCATGAGAGCACCAGAATGGCTGATTGACATCTGACACCCATGTTTGAGTCATCCTTTTTATCTGTGCACAAGGGACACAACTTTGCACATATTAGTCATGCAGCAGACTTTCACTGGATGAATGAATGGGGCTCAAACTGACTATAGGCCTACATTGAAAGGGCTTTTCCACCATTGCAGACATAGGGAGAAAAATTCCTCCCAAGCCAGGAAAAATCTAAATCTCTACCCTTTTTCTCCCACACATCCAACCCATATTTTTCTCATCAGCTTTCTTAAAAAGAATATTTGTTTTTTTATATATTTATATGTATTTTTCCCATAAATACCCTCAGAGATAGAAGGATATTGTTAAAATACTCTATATTAATTTGTGCCATGACCAAAATGAAATTAAATATAGCACTTTGGCATTTCTAGAGGTCCGCCCCCCCCTTTTACTTCTCTCTCAGATATTCCAACTAAATTCTTTTATCCTAAGCTGAGGTGTGTGTCCCATTCTCTTTGTATTGCAAGCCATCCTCATTCTTTCTTGCATTCATTAACTACCTATTGAGCATCTATGTTGCTAGGCTCTGGGCTACTATGGTAGACAAAGCAGATTTAGAATCTGCCCTTACAAATCTTACAGTCTGATAGAGGCAGGACTGCCTACATAATGTGTGGGCTGCAGTGCAAAATGAAATATTGGGGCCCTTATTATTAAGAATTTCAATATAGTGACCACAGAATATTAAATCAAACATGAGGACTGGTGCAACTGCATAGGCCACAGTTCCTGAAGCCAGCCACAGGTAGAGAAGACAGACATTAACATGTACACAAATCTATAATCACAGTATGATTAGTATGGGCACTGCGAGAAATCATCTCTAAGCTCTTGCATCCGCCACTATGCCAACATTGTGTCTTGTACAGAGTAGATGATCAAAAAAATGTTTAATTAATTGAAAGCTTCAAGCATTTTGACATTATAGAAAGGACTTCCATGGAAAATGTAGTGGATTATTATACTAATAAGAGCTAAACTCTATTGACTGTGTTATCGGTGCCAGACAGTATCTTAATCTCTTATTATGTTTGAGTCATTGAATCACCACATGGTCCTGTGTGTTGGGAATGATATGATCGTTACTTTTCTCATGAAGAAACAGTCTTTAAGACATTGAGGAACTTGCCCAAGGCTCATGGGGCTAATAAAGGGAAACCTGGAAGCCAATGGCCATCTAAACCTGACATATAAGCCCCTGCTTTGAACCACCATGCTGCAGGTCTCCTGAAGGCCAAGAGCAAATATTTAACCCCTCTCCATTATGGTCAGCTAGGCCCACTTTTTGAGAGGTTCTCCAGTTAATTTTGATTCTAGTTAGATTGTATGGACCAACATTTATTGAGCTCAGCTCTTGTTCTGTATGAGGTACTGCAAGCCTTCTAAATTCCTAGGCCAACACAACTAGTTTCACTGCACAGTAAACACCTTGAGGTTGGGGGCTGGGGCTGGTTTATCACAGGAAGTTGCAAGGATCAAGGAAGTTAATATATGTGAAGAAATTTGCATAGTGCTTGGCATGCTGTGCTCTGTAAGAGCTATCTGTGGCATTCTCATTATATGCTAAGGTCCACTGCTGTACCCAGCACACAGGGACCACTCATATTCCCAAATGAATGGATTGAAGTTAGCAAGGTGGAAGATAGCCCCAAAAGTTATTCTGTAATCCAGTTTGAAAGCAAGAGGATTTGTGTGTGGGATGAGAAGGATGACAATGCTGTAATGGAACTGCTAGTGTGTAAAAAAGGAAAAAGAAATTAAATAGCAAATGCTGAGCAGAAGGAGTTAACCAAAAGAGGCAGAATGCAGAGGGAGGAGAAACCCTTATACTCTGTTCTCACCTCTGTTTCCAAAGGTGAGGCATTACCTGTGGGTGATTATTTCCCTCTCCAGTTGGCTTTCAACTTGAAGTTTAATAGGATGATGATATATATGTATACATAAGACCATGAAACCAGAATTTGACCTGCTAGGTTAATAAACACTAGCAGTTACTGTAACTCACAAATTACAGGTCCCAATTTTCACAGCCGGGTTGCAGGCATTAATCAAAACTGGTGTTGCAAATCATAGCATTTTGGAATGCCTGCAATGTTTTAATTATCAGTGGTGTTGCCACCTTAATTTAAAAAAGCAACTTCCATCATTTTTCAAAGAAGAGTACAGTAAGCCGGAATAAGTCTCTTTCTCACGCTCACAGTCATTAATGTGATAGGAGAAAATGAAAGTTTTTAACGTCTTTCAGTATGTTAGAGTACAAATTAGCAGACTTGCCACTGGAGCTAACTCTGCCAATTATAAAATACAGAATAATTAAGGAGATGCTACTATGAGTAAGTCTTTCGTTTGGCTAGGCTGGCACTCTCTCTGTGTCTGTCTGTCTGTATGTCTCTGTCTCTGTCTCTGTCTCTCTCTCTCTCTCTCACACACACACACTCATTATCAACAGGGTAACATTGCCCCTAAGGGGGTGAAAATTGATTCTTGGGAGAGAGGATTTAGATATTACAATTTCATGGCCCTCCAAGGGCCACAGTACCTAAACAGATATACAGTATGTATCCGTGGTATTAAAATTTCATAGGATGAGGTGGTGAATAGGAAAAATAAATTTTGAATAACTCCTTAGGGGGGTGATAGTGATAAAAAAAACTTTGTGAAATTCTGTCCTAATAGGATGACTTCTAAACACTTGACTTTGAACCATTTACCCAATTTGTGATAAAGAATATATCTTAATATTTTTCAAATAGCATTATACAGAGGAAAGTAGACTTGTGGTGGGGAGAAAAAGGGCAGAAATAATAAGTGTCTACCAACCAGTGGACTGGTAACATCCTGCCAGGGAACTGTGAGAGGGTTAGGCTGGGAGAGAGGAACAAACCACAACAACAATGTAGAATTCGAAGACTATGGTAAAAACATGGGCTGGGGCAGAGAAAGGAAGTTATGGGGTAAGAGGAAGTGCGATGAAAAGCTCAGAGCAGTGTTGTGGAAAATTATGTGTTGTTACAATTAGGGAATCTGAGGGAAATATAACTCCAGGGTAAGAGTTAATGAAATGATGGGCAAGATCATGGGGCTGGCTGTCACCCTCACCAATAGTGGGGTGGGGGCAGGGCGCTTCCACAGCAGTACTTTAGGGAAAGTAGGTCAGGTGATAGAAAAGACATCATCCTTAAATCTCTGTGGTTTCCCCAAAGTGTCAGTAATACCTCTATCTTAGTCCTTTTTGTGTTGGTATAACAAAATACCTGGGACTAGATAATTTATTTTTTAAAAGAAGTTTATTTAGCTCATGGCTCTGCAGGCTGGGATGTCCAAGAAGGCCAGCACTGGCATCTGATTGGCTTCAGGCAAAGGCCACTCAAAACGTGGCAGGGAAGGTCAAAGGGGAAGTAGACAAATGTGATGAGGCAAAACCAAGGAACTCTCTGGCTTTGTAACAACCCACTCTTGTGGAAACTAATTCAATGTTGCCAGAGGAAGAACTCAGGCACACCCAAGAGGGCGTGACACCATTCATGGGAGATCCACGCTGCGACCCAAACACCTCCCACTAGAACCCACCTCCCAATACCACCACACTGAGAATCAAATTTTAGCATGAGTTTTGATGGTGATAAGCTATATCCAAGTCATAGCCACCTCTAACTGGACCAGCTTGCATTATGTGCTCCTCCCCAATGCATCACTTTGGCTGGAGATGTGGAATCCCAACCCATGATGGTGGCAGCTGGGCTGGCCCCACTCAACCTGTGTGGGAGGAACTGGAGGGACGGGCGTCTGCAGGGAAAATTAGGTTGTGTTGTTACCAAAAGAGCAGAGAATGGATATTGGGAGGTAAAACAACAGACGTTGACTCTGGTGTCATGCAGAGCTGCATTCCTGTCCTGGCTGTGGCATCTGGAACACCTGGGGAAAAATACTTCTCATCTCTGAGCCTGAGTTTCATCTGTTACCTGCATTAAATGCTAATGATAACAGAACCTACTACACAGGATTTTTGTGGGGACTGAGTGATATGAAGAAGGTGAGGCTCCAGGCACATAGTCAGCACTCAGTAAATGTGGCTCCTTCTCCTCTTCACTGAGGAAGTCTGTCCTACCATAGAAGCACAGTTTGTTAATTATTATGAGTCCACATTACACGACTGAATGAAGAGAATCAGTGATGAAATTTCATAATCCGTTAATTGTGTGCTTTCAGTGAGCTTATTAACTCACTAATTCTCCACAGGGTTATTTTTCTTCCCCTTTCTCAATATCCCTCTTTTTTCTGGACCTTAAAAGGCACTGATATACTCCATCTTCCCTTCAATGTTTTTTTTATTTTGCTCTGATTTTGATTTTTTCCCCTCCCACCCTCACTTGAATAGTGCCTGGCGATGACACAGTTTGACAAGAAATGGGGTACCACCTTTCAGGAGTAAGTATTATCATTGTGGTGCCGTAGGAAAGGGTTTGCCACCACCTTATTTTGCTCAGGCTGCCTAACAGAGTACCACAGACAAGGTGGCTTCTGCAACTCAAACTTACTTTCCCACAGTCTGGTGGCTGGAAGTCTGGCAGGTTGGCTTCTTCTGAGGCTCTGCTTAGTTTGCAGACGGCATCTTTTCCCTGTGTGCTCACATTGTCGTCCCTCTGTGTGTGCCTGTGTCCTGGTCTCCTCTTCTTATAAAGACACCAATTATGTTGGATTAGGGCCCACCCATATGACCTTATTTTACCTTAATTGCTTCTTTAGAGACTCTCTCCAAATATTGTTATGTTCTAAGGTTCTGAGGCTAGGACCTCAGCATATGAATTTGAATTTGGTGGAGGTGGGGAAGACACATTGAGCACATTACAGCCACTGACAAGCAGTGCGCCTGTGTACAAGGCTCTTCACCACTCGGTTATGAATAAATCTCCTTTGGATATAAGGAATTGAAATCCATTCAGGCCAGCACAAGTGAAAGGAGAGTTTACTAAAGAGTGGTAAGGTGTAACCTGAGGCAGGAGCAGAAATCCAGCCATCCAAACAGGAATCAAAATCTCTGCCTCCATGTCTCAGGATTGACAACATGGCTGTCATTTCTGCTTTACTATATATCCTCTTTCTCTTTCTCTCATCCTTTTCTCTGCTTATACATGGTCCAACAAAGCATGGTCCAACTACTCCTGAGTCAATATGATCTTTCATCACTAAACAGTTTTAGTCTCTAAGTCTTAATTAAATTTCTCAAGAGAGAAAAATCTCATTGGTTGTTGGGCAGCCCTGATTGGTTGCTCTGGTGTCAGGTGCCCATTGCAGTTCCAATCAGTGATGTCTGAGCCATAGGTGAGCAGGGCTATGTCATACACAAGAAGTTTACTATTCAGCATGTACTAAGGCAGAGGGATTCCCATGTAAGGGGCCGTAGCATAGAGAGACATCCCCAAATATATCTATGACATAGAATGAGCCCCCACGTTCCCATTTGTAAAGTAGAAATAATAATACACGCATCACAGAGTCATTCTAAAGAAACAATGAAATGATGAGTTACAGATTCCTTTGGTGACATGAGCATATATAGTTTTTGTAGAGTGGAACAAGAGCTTACTGATTACATTGCTGTGTCCCTGTATCAGTTAGCTATTGACACAAAAGTGCTATGTAACAAGTCATCCCAACACTCACAACCATTTGTTCTGGTGGATGTTGAGTTATCTAATATTGGCTGATATATGCTGGGCTCAGGCAGGGTGGCTTTGCTGCAGAAGTCTCCCACCTCCTCCTGGAACCAGTATACTGGCCAGGACATGTCCTCCTCATGGTGATGGCAGAGGTTCACAAATACAAATAGAAGCAGCCAAATCTGGTAATGTCAAGGAATCTGTGTTTAGTTTTTTCTCATATATGTTAAACTCTTCTAGGCCTGGGCCACATGAATCCCAACTTTATAAATGTTATACATGTAGCAAATCAATCATTTCTACTCTCATGGTCAAAACTAAAATATATTTGGGACTCATGTTTTGAATCCATGTTAGTATATAATTTTCATAAGGGTTCCTTGCTCCAAAAAGCAAGGCACATTAAACTGAACAGTCTTTTGAACTCAATCAAATTTTACTTATTTAATAATGTTTTAGTTGAACCCATGTATTTAAACTATAGAATAAAAAAAAAGTTGGAGCTGTGAGACATGGGATAGATTCCCAAATATTTCTCTTTCATGTCATAAGTAGGAGAGTGAAGCTTAGAAAGATGAAGTGACTTGTCCAAGGGCTCAGAACAAGTTCCAAATACATTTATTACTGGGATGAATGAAACACAGATCAAACTAAATCTGGAAATTCTGATGTTGCTAGGGAATTGCAGACTAACTTTACTATATATGAGGGTTTGTTTGTTTTGTTGTTGTTGGAACAGACATTACTTGTTTTAGCTTAAAGATGTTATCCATTGCTTCTTGGGCCCTATCTGGAAATCTAGAAATTAAAAAGAAAAAGTATGAATTGTTAAGTGGGAGAGGAATACACTGAAGCAGCAGTTGAGTGGCCAGCTTGAGAAGATTGTTCACTATCTGCTTTCCAGCTTTTTCACTGGTCTCCTGGCCCTAAAACTCCTTATGAAATGAGTCTTAACGATATATGTATATGAACCTCTAATTTTTGAATTGCTTATTTATGCTTCTCTGCTGTTGAGATTTGATTATTAACCATAACAAAATTACTGGCAGAGGAATCAGAGGTTGATAAAATGTTAGACAATCATCTAGTTAAAAAAATTAATATAGCTTATATTCAAAGCTCAGCTACCTATGAAGGGCAAGAAAAATGCTAATATACATACAGAAAGGTAAAAATAATTTCCATTGTTCCCCACCTCAAAATGCAACTACACAGAGCTTTCTTAAACCACATGGAAGATTCCAGGCTGTCTTCCCCTCTTAAAGTCATTTCGATGGATATGACCTTTCCTTCATTTCCTCTTGAACGTAACCTTTCTGATGACTGAGACTACTTTTCTTAAAACATGATCTTTCTCAAATTCTGAAAGCTGGGGGCAGTATTTTTATTATTCACAGGCCTTGGTGAAAAGGATTTTCTAAGTGAAAACACTTGGGTGAAAGTAACAGATTCAAAATATGCAAATTACCAAAAACTCATTCTGTAGTCATATCAGAAGCCAAATTCTGACTGCTATCAAATGGAGTTCTCCCATCTGGGAGGGCTGGAGGTTTTCTTTTCCTATTTATGTGTTCCCTTCCAAGGTACCCTACGCGAGGACACACAGACTGCCGCACCCACTACGATTCCCATGCCTTTGTTGTCTGCTTTCGAACGTGGAGAAAGTAGGTGGATTGCTAGCTACAAGCGTTGCTTCAGGGTTAATATTTTTGTACATGAAAAATGTGATGAAATGGATGTTTGCTCATCTCTAATTACTACAAGCCTTTTAAGTAGAAGCACTTTGTTGTATAAAATGGGATAAATAGCTCCCTTGCTGACATCACTGCTGCCTTCGTGTTCTGCGTCTCTAGTCTACCAGCTTCTCTTGCTGAGTCCATGTCACCACACTCCACCCTCTGTCCTGAGTCCACCCTACCTCATGCATAAACATTTTTTCTTTAAATGTATTGCTCTTCTTTTCAAGGGCATGAGAAGTCAAGCTGGTCAAGGATCTCATGAGCTATGTCCCTCAAGATATGGCAAATGGTGATCCTGGTTCTGACTTTATTCATATTTATCCTTCGGGGAAATTAATGCAATGCAGATTTCAAGGCGTCTTGTGCAAAGTCTGATACAGCAGGCTGGCTTGAGCCTTAGGAAATCTGATTTATAAAATAACCCCACACAATTTTGATGAAGGGCATCCACAGATAAGAATGAAACACTGGTTTGGTGACCAAAAGTGGACTCTCAGCCACCCAAGCTGGGCTTGAATTCTAGCTGCAGCTCATGGCGACTCACTCACTGTGATGTGGTGAGCTAGCTATTCCTTCCTCACTGTGTTCTTCACTTTCCTCATCTGCAAAATAGGCTGATGATAACACACTGCAGCCTTATCGTGAGGTTTAAGTGAGGGTTCCTAGATGGTATCCAGATGGAGCTCAATAAATGTTCCTTTTTATTTTTCTTTCCTTTCTTTTCCTTTTTATTTGTTTTGTTTTTGATCTGTCTTCAATATTTTTTAAGGCTAGTCCAGTTGTCCACAGCTCACTTCTTACTCAAGGATAGAATTCAACAGAGAAAAGTTAGCATGATATGGAAGGATTATATGAGACCATTTTTTGTTTTACTTCATTAGATTTTGAGATTATGAAATAGATTTACAAACTATTTACAAAACTGTGACTATAATGCATATGTATATTTTAAAGAATAATTTTTAAAAGATCTCCTGTGCCAAATACCTGTGTTCCTGCCACTCAGTTTAATAGATAGGCCATGACCAATATCCTAAAGTCTTTCATGTGCTCTTTCCTAATTACACCTCCTCCCCACACCAGGTGAACAGCTCTTTAGTATTTGAGATTTATTATTCCCACACAGAGATTTACCGCACTTGTCCTCAGAATCTGGTACCCGGACCAGCAGCATCCATATCACCTGAAAATATGTTAGAATTACAGATTCTCTGGCTCCATTCCCGGACCTACTAACTCAGAAACTCTGAGGGAGAGACCTAGGAGTCTGGTTATAAAAAGCCCTCCAGGTAATTTTGATGCACATTGAAAACTATAGCCTTCTGACAAATACTGTGTGCCTAAATAATACATTATTTAGTTTTACTTTTATTTAGTTTGACCTTTATATCAATGAAATAATACTTTATGTATTCTTTTGTGTACTTGATATTTTTCTCTACATTATGTTTATGAGATTCATGCATATTCATATGTGTATCCATCAGGCCATTCATTTTACAGCTATTTAGTATCTGTTGTTGAATATATCACAATTTATTTATACATTTTAGAGCCAATAGACATTTGGGTTCTTTCCTACTGTTTTGCTATTTTGAGGAATGCTACCATGAGCATTCTTGAATATTTAACTGATGCACCTGTGCAAGAGAGTGTCTCTAGGGAAGTGCTTTCCAGCATTTTTGATGTCATAGTAAACATGGAAAATGATATTTGTAAACAGGAATAAGTAAACAGGCTTCTCATGGTATATAGTGGATTCTTAGGCGTGGTTCTTTGAGCTTCTGTTCAACCATCCTTCTATGTAAAGAGGCTGGGAATCTTTTTAAACATTCTCAAACTGCCTTGTAATTGGGTTTCTAGAGGCAAATAAGATTTTGCCAATTAGATGCACAAACACAAGATGGGAAAGCCAAAGAGGCCAAAGCCACCCTTCCTGCTGTCCCTGGCTGCTGTGCTGACAAGCTCCCTGTAGCAGCCTCCCAGGGGCTAACTTCACTGAGCATGGGGCTTGCTGTAAAGGTATTTTGTTTTGTTTTTGATATCCCTTATCAAATTAAGGAAATTCCCTTCTATTCCTAGTTTGCAAGGGTTATTTCATCATCATTATCATCAATAATAACTGAATTTTATGGGTTGTTTTTTCAACATGTATTGAGAAGATCATATATTTTCCCTCTCCTTTATTAATATGGTGAATTACATTGCTTCAGTTTTCTAGCACTATAAATGAGGGGAGGAGGGCTTACATGACAAAGATTTACTGTCTCACAGTTCTGGAGGCTGCAAGTCTGGAATCAAGGTGTTGGCTAGGTGGATTCCTCTGAGTGCTATGAGGGAGCAGGTGTCCCAGGCCTCTCTCCTGTCTTGTGGGGGACTCTGGCCATCCTCGGCTTATAGAGGGCCATCTCCCTGTGTCTTCACATCCTCTCTCCTTTGGGTGTGTCCCTCTATGTACAAATTTCCTCTTTTTATTAAGATACCAGTTTTATTGGATTAGGGCCCACCTTCCTAACCTCATCTTAATGTGATCTTCTATAAAGACCTGTTTGTGAATAAGTTCACATGCACAGGTACTGGGGGTTAGGACTTGATCATCTTTTGGAGGAACACAAGTCAGCCTGTAACATACAACTATGCTTTCCTAATGTTCAACCAATCTTGTATTTCTTTGTCATGTTGAGATATTTTTTATACATTGTCAGATTTAGTTTCCTAATATTTTATTTAGATTTGATTTAGAACTTCTGCCCATACATTCATCAGTGAGATTGGCCTATAATTTTCCTCACTGAAGTGTCTTTCTCTGGCTTGGATATCAAAGTTGTAGTAGCTTCATAAAATAAGTTTTAGGAAATAATTCACCTTTTTCTTCTTTCTGTTTTACAGATTTAAAAAATTTATTTAATTATTTTAGGAATGGGACCTCCTTCAGCTGCCCAGGCTGGAGTGCAGTGGTGCACTCATAGCTTCCTGCAGCCTTGAACTCTTGGACTCAAGCAGTCCTCTTGCCTCAACCTCCTAAGCAGCTGGGATTACAGGTGCAAGCCACCATGCCTGGCTACAATTTTTTATTATGAAAAATTTCAAACATATAAAAGTAGAGAAAATAATATAAAGAACCTCCATGTGCCCGTTATGTAGCTTCAAAAATTACCAGTAGATGGCCAATTGTATTTTATCTATTACACACCCAACTCTGAATTATTTGAAAGCAAATCCCATGCATCATATCATTTTATCCACAAATATATCTGTATATATCTCTAAAAGGTAAGGTCTCTTTTTATAAACACAAACACAATGCTGTCTGTAACACCTAGACTCTTTTTTAAACATAGAAATTTAGAAAGAGCAGTATAGTAGAACTACCACTTGATCCAGAATCCCATTACTAGAAGTCTACCCAAAGGGAAAAAATACATTCTATAAAGAAGACAACTGCACTAGGATGTTTATAGCAGCACAATTCACAATTGCAAAGATGTGGAAACAACCCAAGTGCCCATCAATACATGAGTGGATTAACAAAATGTGGTATATGTGTACCATGGAGTTCTACTCAGCCACAAAACACAGTGGTGATCTTGCACCTCTTGTATTATCCTGGATAGAGCTGGAGCCCATTTTACTAAGTGAAGTATCACAAGAAAGGAAAAACAAGCACCACATGTACTCACCATTAAATTGGTGTTAATTGATCAACACTTAAGTGCACATATAGTAGTAGCATTCACAGGGTGTCGGGCAGGTGGTGGGGGGGAAAGGATGGATATATTCACACCTAATGAGTGCAGTGACATTGTAGTTCTGACTTGGGCAGGGCAAAGGCAATATATGTAATTCAAACATTTGTATCCCTGTAATATGCAGAAAATTTTAAAAAAGAACAGTATGATGGACTTCCATGTGTCTTTTTCTCAGCTTTGATAATTATGAACTCAGAGTCAGTTTTGTTTCATTACAACTCACACCCATTGCCTACTCCAAATTATTTTGAAGCAACTCCTGGGCATTATGTAATTCTACTTTTAAAATTTGCAATATGTATATATTTGCCCAGAAAGATGCTAGGGCATTTCTAAAACTAAATTCCTTCACAAGAAAACATAAAATCACAGGAAAAGAGGTTCCTTCTCTCTCCACCCTCATATTTCCATCCTTAGGCAGTTGCTCCCAAACTTAGCTGGTCTTACCAGAGTCACCTGGGCACTTTTTTTTTTTTTTTTTTTTTAACAATAGAGATGCCAGGAGATTCTGATTTGGAGATTAATGTCTAAATGATAAGGACTCTTTAACAACATGGCAATGTCTTTATCATGCCTAAAAATTAACAATGATTCTCTAATCTGATCAAATATCTAGTCATTGTTCAAGGGTCCCACATTGTATTGCAATTTTTTAAACAGTTGATTGATTTGCACCAGGATGCAAAGTTCACACATTGCATTTAGTTGATCTGTCTCTTAAGACTTCTTAAATCTATGGTTTTCTTCTCCCTTTTTAAAATTTATTTTACTTTTGCCATTTATTTGTTGAAGAAACTGAATCATTTACTCTATAAATGTCTCACATTCTGCATTCAACATGCATTATTCTATGCATGTTGTCAGTTGACATTTTCTTTTCTCCCATATATTTTCTGTAAATTTGTAGTAGTTAGACCAAGAGGCTTGATCAGATTCAGTTTCTTTCTTTCTTTTTTTTGTTTGGCAAGAGTATTTCCGCTGCATACTACATCAGTCAGGAGGCAGATAATATCCGTTTTGTAAAACTATGAACCTTATCACAGATTTTTTAAGTGACCATCTAATTTGTATTTTTCATAGGATTAAGGAGTGTTGAAGGATGTAATTTCTGGTATACTATAAATGTTGACATAATAATTGTCCTGTTACTCATTTAAATGTATCCAGTGTCATCTAAATACTACAGGCTCCTTATTGCCCCACAGGGAGCAGACAGACCAAGACAGGAAGAGGGAGCAGCAAGGTTAAGCAGGCCAGTCCTTTATCCAATTCACTGATCAGAAAAGACACTGAAATCACTGGAGAGAGGTCCCTTCCCTCTCCACCCTTATATTTACATTGTTAGGCAGTTGTTCCCAAACTTAACTGGTCTCACCACAGCCACTGGAGGCAGTTTTTTTTGTTTTTGTTTTTGTTTTTTTTTTTAATAGAGATGCCAGGAGATTCTCATTTGGAGATTCATGAAGGGGACTTGAAATCTATCAGGCAGACACCTCTTGTTAGGTCAGTGCTCTCTGGCGTGTCCCTCCAAAACCTGAAGCCATACAGGTGGTCGCTTGGTCCAAAGACAATAGCTCTGAGTATGAAGAAATAATTTTCTTTATCAAAACACAAGGTAATGATGCTCATCTCCTAGATTTGTTTGAGGCTTAAATAAGATGGCACATTCATTCATTCAATAAATATTTATGGAGGGTCTGTGATGTGCAAAGCAGGTTCCTGAGTGCTATGGGGTGGGGAGGGAAAGAAACAGATAAGGTTGTCTCCAGGGAGAGAGACATGCCTTAAACCAGCAGTAACAAGAACACAGGATGAAGGCCACAGAACAGCACCAGAGCGGGTCCATAAGGTATGGGGCTACATTGGTCATCCCAATACCCCCTTGCCGCAAGCAACAAACTCACAAGTCTAGATGGTGAGTCACTGATATGGGTTGAGCTGTGTTCTCTCAAAATTCAGTTGTCAAAGTCCTAACCACCAGTGCTTAAGAATGTGATCTTATTTGGAAATAGGGTTACAGCAGATGTAATCAGTTAAGATGAGGTTGTGCTAGAGCAGGGTGGGCCCAAATCCAGTGTGACCAGTGTCTGTATCAAAAGGGGGAATTTGGATCCAGATGGCACAAGGAGAACGCCGTGTGAAGATGAAGGCAGAGATCAGGGAGATGCTTCCACAAGCCAAGGAACACCCAGGATTGCCAGCGACCACAGGAGCCAGGGCAGGGGCAGGGAACACACTCCCTTTCACAGACCCAAGAAAGAAACAGCTCCTCTGACATCTTGATCTTCCTTGGACTTCTAACCTCCGGAACTGTGAGACAATACATTTCTTTTGTTGAAGCCACCCAGCTTGCAGTACATTGTCACAGCAGCTCTAGGAAATTAACACCATCACACATATAGACCTTCATTTGGTGAGATGATGACCCATGTTTATGGGCATTTACAGATGGGCCAGGCATTTTTACAGGTGCAGTACAGCTTCATCTCACTTATGCTTCATAATGACACAGGGAGGTCATTATGGTACTATTATGATCCCCTTTCTACGGAGGATGAAACTGAGGCACAGAGGCTAAGCAACCTTGTGTCTAAGGTAACACAGGCAGTAAATTGGCAAGATTCAATCCCAACAAGTCTTTCAAGCCCAAACTCTAAACCTGTGTGATCTCACTTTAAGTTGGAACACTGCATGTTTGTCCAAAAGCACTTGGAACTAATGTCGCTGGATATTTCTAGAATGATTTCTGACTGCCTTCAACTGGCACTATGCCTGTCAAAAGGCCTCCTATCTGGTTTGGTTTCCTTTGATCCAGAAACCCAAAAGCTACTCCAGTTGGGTTTCCCTAAAAGAGTTGTGTTTGTCTCTGAGTCTGCAAATCCCCCAACCCTATTTCTTCTGCACCAAATTGGAAGGGTGAAGGCAGTTGAGATGCACAGTTTTTATCAGCAGCAACTTTAGGGATTACTTCTTTGCATATGAAGCAAGTCAGCTGGAAGACAAATTGAGCTATCTGCCCTTGAAGGAACATTGATGCCACTGAGCAAAATGGGAATCCCAGGACTGCTATTGCCTGACGTGATTCAGTCCTGGCCAGTGGTCCTGGCTGGTGGTAAGGAGTGGGAGACAAATCAGCTTGGCTGTGAGGATGGTGTCCAAGGTGTATTTGGAAAGTGGTAATGAAAGGCAAGGGCCTTTGGGCGTCTCTTCAAAGCATATGGAAGGTGCAGTGTGGTGGCAAGGTCACGGGTGCTAGAGACAGACACACCTGCAGTCACACACATGAAGCATCTGAGCTAGGAGCAGAACATTCTAGAAGGCTGATAGAGAGGTACCTTCTCTCCCCCCGCTTCTCTTCCTGGCATTTTCCTATGACAGTGATATTTAAAGTGTGTTCTGAGGGTCCTATGCCATTTCAATTCAAGCAACATTTATCAAGCGCCTTCTTGAAGCAAAGGCACAGAAGTTGACACATCAAATAAAGAACAACAGAGACCCCAATCCCTCTGTCAGGATGCTTACTGGGGCCACAGAGGTTCCCATGGGAAGCCACAGGGGACTACAGGGTGACTAATTGCCTCAGTTTGGCTGGGACTGAGGGGCTTCCTGGGACATGGGATTTGGGAAAAATTTGGGCAAACCAGGAAGAGCTGGTGACCCTAGTTTCTACACCCCAGCTCCCCATGCCCCCATTTAAGAAATCCATGGGTCAGTTTAATTCTGCTTTTATCTATTACATACAGTATAGTGGATTTCCAAGGAAGATTTTGTCTGAAAAAATATTTTTGTTACCTAAAAAATAAAAATTAATAAATACTACACCTTCACCTCCTTGCTCTATTCTATGGGCTATTTCTTTTGCAAACATTTTGCTCATATCACACAGCAGACCTGATTCAATAGCTGGACAGAATACACACAGAACTTCCTGCAGTCTATGAAATGGGGTCATCCGTGTTTGCTCGGGACAGCCTATAGTGATTCAAACCTGAAAATGACTGCTGTTGTAACAACTCCAACTTGAAACATGTGTCTTAGACTGGGAGGTTCCTTCCTCTTACCTATGCACTGGAAAAAGTCATTAACCTTATCCCTGAGAATACAGAAGCTATTGGCTACCTTTTAGGCACTTTGTGCCCAAGTGAATTCAAGCATCTTGCTCTACAAGGGTGTTTCCGTGTATCTCTGCCATTCTGGGGATTTGGGCCAATGATCTTCATTAAAGGATGCTCTAATTCCTGCCAGACATCAATGCCCCCATGCAGCAAAGATATAGAGGCTCTTGAGCTCTGAATAGCTTTGCCTGCTTGGAGACCTTCTCACCAAGGAAACAGGAGTTGGCATGGTATACCTGCAGCCTTGGGGACTCAGTTCACCGCAGAAGTCGGGTCAGCTTGCAGCAACCCCGAATCTTCCTGCCAGCTTTCTTTTCTGCCTTCACCAGGAACTTGGGATTCTTTCACAGCTGGTGAGGTTGCCTTGACGTTGGCAACCACCTAGGATGCTGAGTGCCCTTTAGGGAAGAATTCAGCCAGGAAGATAATGGATGCTAATGTCAGAAGGGGAGCCCTGGGGGGAAGAGACAGGAGAGAATCACCTTGCAGGAGTGGAATGCTGTTCCTGTAATTTCCCAGTGGAATTCCCATCTGCCCCTGTCGGGGGAATGAGGTCAGACAAATGAGTTTATTTATTCTCCAGGGTGGCTGACAGAATGGAAGTGTTCACTGGATTGGGGAGCAAACCACAATTAGCAATATTACCAGAACCTGGCATTTCCAAGCAAGATTTTTTTTTTTTTTTACTTTCTCAGAATATTAATTGGACTGCAGCTCTTTCAGACAAAACAATTCCCTGAAGACCTAATCTTCCCTTCTGGATTTGCAGACTCTATCAAGGCATTTTGTCAAGTCCCCAGATTTTAAATTATTTTTTGAGGCCAAACTCCCACTTGTCATGGCAGAAACGTGTTCTAAATTCTAAAGGAAAAACCTCGTTCTCTAGGTTTACTATTAAAGAGGACGTTGATAGCAGAAGCTACTGACTTCCAGGAAGTGAAACAACTCCACCCAGTTAAAAAATGGGCAAAGGATCTGAATAGACATTTCTCCACAGAAAATATATTAATACAAAAGACTAATAAATCTATGAAAATATGCTCAGCATCATTAGCTATCAGGGAAATGCAAATCAAAACCACCATGAGATCCCACTTCGTAACCACTGGGATGGGCTATTGTCAGAAAAAGTCAGGTAATGACAGTGTTGCTGAGGATGTGGAGAAAGGGGAGCCCTCATACGTTGCTGGCGGGAATATGAAACGGTACAACCGCTTTGGGGAAAATCTGGCAGTTCCTCCAAAGGTTAAACATGGAGTTACCAGATGGCCCAGAATCTCCACTCCTGTCCCCAAGAGAACCAAAAACATATGTCCACACGAAAACCTGTATAAAAATGTTTATAGCAGCATTATTCACAATAGCCAGCAATTGGAAACAACCCAAAGTCCACTAACTAACAAATAGATAAATAAAATGTGGTCTATCTGTAATAATAAAATATTGTTTGGCAATTAAAAGGAATGAGTACTGATACATGCTACAACATGGAACCTTGATGTTCAATGGTGATTGAACATCAAGGTTCAATCAACATTTTGTTTCCCTGATAGCTAATCATGCTGAGCAGATGTTGATGGAACCTTGAAAACATTATGCCAAGTGAAAGAAGCCAGTTATAAGACCACAGTTGGTATGATTCCATTTGTAGAAAATGTCCAGAAGAGTCAAATCCATAGATAATAAAAATATAACAGAGACTGCCTAGGGGAGGGATGGGAGGTTGGGGGTGGAAGAGGGGGAATGAAGATGGACATAGCGAGTGGCATTTAATGGGTGAGGGGTTTCTTTTGGGGTGATGAGAATGTTCTAAAATTATAGATTGTGGTGATGGTTACACAATTATATAAATACACTAAACATACTGTATACTTTAAGCAGGTGGATTACATGGGGTTTGAATTCTATATCTCAATAATTTTATTTAATTTTATTTAGAAGGGCAATGAAACAGAAGGAAGTGATGCTTGAACTGGCTGCTGGGGCCTGGGTAGCAGTCAGCAAGGAGAAGGGAGGGGAGAGACCCCACCCCCAGGCAGCAGGAGGAAGTGGTACAAAAACCCTATGGCAGGAGACAACATGACAGGCTGGGGCTCTGAAGAAGGCTGGTGGGGCTGAAACCCAGAAAAGGATGGGGAGCAGGGAGTGAGAAGAAGGGGATAGCAAGGAGGGGCGAGATGCTGCCGGAACTTGCAGGCTGGGGAAGGGAGTGCTGTCTGTGTCCTCCCAGCAAGGAGGGGCTATTGTAGGAAATGACTATCAGATTTGCTCTGTGAAAAGATGGGCTTAGCTGCATTTGGAGAGCAGGCTGGAGAGAAAGGAAGAACCACGGGGACACCATGGCGTGGTTCAGGTGAAAGTGACAAATATCATCCAGGAGCCTGAGATCATCACAGGTGCCTTGAGAAATAAGCACTTACCCTCTTCATGTGATGCACTGAGAAATTCAGTTCAGTGACTTCCTGTGAGTTCATTTGGCAGATCAGTAACAGAGATGGGTCTTTCTGTCTTATGTATGTAAACCTTCCCTCCACCCACCTCTCCAAAAAAGGGGTCTCCTCTTTGGATTCTTGGCAGGTGCCAAGTTGGCATTTGTTTATCCCCTTCTCCCCAGAGCATGTGGCTTTCCTTTTCTCCTCCTGGGATTGCTGAAAGTAAATGCAATGATGACACCAAATACTCAAGCACTGCAACGATGTCACCAAATACTCAAGCACTGCAACGATGACACCAAATACTCAAGCACTGCAACGATGTCACCAAATACTCAAGCACTGCAGCGATGACACCAAATACTCAAGCACTGCAACGATGTCACCAAATACTCAAGCACTGCAACGATGACACCAAATACTCAAGCACTGCAGCGATGTCACCAAATACTCAAGCACTGCAACGATGACAGCAAATACTCAAGCACTGCAACGATGACACCAAATACTCAAGCACTGCAACGATGACACCAGATACTCAAGCACTGCAATGATGACACCAGATACTCAAGCACTGCAATGATGACACCAGATACTCAAGCACTGCAACGATGACACCAGATACTCAAGCACTGCAACGATGACACTAGATACTCAAGCACTGCAACGATGACACTAGATACTCAAGCACTGCAATGATGACACCAGATACTCAAGCACTGCAATGATGACACCAGATACTCAAGCACTGCAATGATGACACCAGATACTCAAGCACTGCAACGATGACACCATATACTCAAGCACGGCAACGATGACACCAGATACTCAAGCACTGCAACGATGACACCAGATACTCAAGCACTGCAACGATGACACCAGATACTCAAGCACTGCAACGATGACACTAGATACTCAAGCACTGCTCTGGAGACACACATCTCCACTCGTGTCCCAGCTCCGCCACTGGTTTCCTGTGACCTGAAGCTTAATCTCTCTGTGGCGCAGGCTCCTAATCAACAAAATGTTGATTAGAGTAGTGGTTAGTTCAGGGGATCATTGAGAGAATTTAGAAAAATGATTCCCACAAAGAAATTAAAACAGATCCTGCTGTGTATTAAATACTCAGTAAGTGTTGAACGTTATTATCATTTTCACAATTATTATTACTTTGAACAAAAAGTAGACATACCACAGTAGGACTCCTCCCATCCAGCCTCTGGTGGCCTCACCATTTCATGGGCGCCTCTGTAAGCAAAATGCTCTTCTTACATCTCCTGTGCAGCAACCAGTAGTCCAACATCTGGTGCTGAGAATCGACCAAGACAGAGGCCCAGGCGACTGGTGCCAATGTCACTGACTCAGCAGACATAGTGTTTGTTCCCTGTGTGCCAGTTGTATATTACCTGTGAAAGTGGAAGGCTCTCTCTCAAAATGCCCACTAATTGCTTCGTTCACACCTAAGCATGAGACCAGATGGCTTCATGGGTGTGACCTGTCTGGCCATATAGGGTCTTGTGCTTAGAAAGACCTTGCTCTCACTGTCATGGAATTTGTAGTAGTTCTCAAGCCAGTGGCCCTGCATGTTCCTTTTTCATCAGGCTCTTCAAATGATATAGCAGGTCCTGCAATGTTGCCCCTCCAACCGCAGCAAGCAAAGGGTGTGGTGGTGTGGGGAAACTTCTATGAACTAGCTTAGAGTCAGCAAGGAGAGCCTGGCACAGGCTGTGGCCATGGGTTTGTCTGTGGGCTTGTAAGCCATCCTGGGAGGTAGATGGTAAAGACTAACATAGCCACATCAAGAACTAAGAGGCCTAAGGAACAACACCCTCATTCTCACGCTTATGCTGCTCAATGTGCTAATTTCTCTTCAGGGACTATCTCTATATCAGTTTGCTAGGGCTGTCACTGAGAAGTACCACATACTGAGTGGCTGAGCACAACAGAAACAGATCATGTCACAGTTGTGAAGGCTGGAAGTCCAAAAGCAAGGTGTCCACAGGGCTGGTTTCTCCTGAGGCCTCTCTCCTTGGCTTGTAGATGTCTTTGTCTACATATTTCCTCTGTGTGTATCTGTATCCTTATATCCTCTTCTTTTAAGGACAAAAATCATATGGGATTAGAATCCAACCTAGTGATCTCATTTTAACTTAATGACATCTTTAAATACCCTGTTTCCAAATACAGTTACATCCTGAGGCCCCAGGGGTCAGGACTTCAACAAGTGGCTCTGAGAACATGGAAGGCAGGAGGGCAGGCTCTGCAAGCCCAGGTCTAGCTTTTCATGTCTGTAGAATGGAGATGCTTCCTAGGACTGCCGTAAGAATTAAATTAGATAATCCATGTGTGGTAGTTAGCACAATAGCACTCAATAAATAAAAGCCATTATTAAATCCTATCAGCAACTCTCACCTAGCACTGCTAGTCCTATTCATTCAGTCTTGGAATTATGTGTAAATAATATCTCTAAAGCTATGCAGCTTCCATGGAAAAGTTTTAAGCCCACTTTGTAGATAGGCCTGGAGCCCCCAGGTTGACACTCCTGGATAGCTCACATCCTTGGTTTAACATAAGATTCACCTGATTATCTTAGTGAGGCCCTTGGGGCTATAATACTCATCATTTGAATTTTCTTTATACTAGTCTTAATTTTTAGTCTTCAAATTTGTGGGCCTATGGTTATTTTCATAATCTTGGCTGCACACATTTATGTAAACTGTGCTAATAAACTTTACTTTGTGATGTGTGTAGGAAGAGGAAGCTACTCGTCCTAAGAAGCCATATATGAATTGAGGGGAAATTTAATTTGATGAGATTGATTAAAATACAATTGAGTTGTATGCAGGTTAATATTTTTATTAGTGCTTGCAAATCCTGCTGGCGACTTCAAAAGTGAATGAGATTTCATGCTGTCCAGGTGAACTGGACAGCATAAAAACTATGGGAAGGGAGACAGATCCACTGGCTCCTGGACCCCTTTAGAGACATCTGGTTCCATTACCTTGACATGGTTCTACAGTTTATTCCAGGCATTGCAGGCTTGTTCACCCAATATCTATGGCCAATCCTGACTCCCTTCTCACTTGTCTTTCTGACATGCATTTATTTTCCCATCTTCCCTTTTAGCTAGAGGTAGTCATGTGACCAATGTCATATGACCCTTCTCATAGTCACAAGACCAAGGAGGCCTCAGCAGAAGTCTTCTGGGAGTAATGGCACTAGAAATATTTTCATTTCTGGCGAAAAAGAAAGAGAAGATTCTGGCATTGCAGTCACCCTCATTTTACCCTTACCTATTAACCTTGAATGTAGATATTGTGTCTGGGGCAACAGCAGTCATCTTGGGGCCATAAGGTAGCACAATATAGTGTTAAAGATGGCAGAGCGGGAAGACAGAAGAGATTGAATCCTTGAGTAGTGGAACCAACAGCAGCAAACGTTTAGCTCTGAACTCCTTGTCATGAGAGAACCATAGACCCTGATCTACTTAAGCCACCACTGCCAAGTTTTCTGATATATGCAGTCTCATGCCTTCCTAATGGATGTGCAGTTCCATGGACATCCTTGAGGCCTCTAGTAGTGCTTTTGAGGAAAGTTTTTAGAAATATAGTACAGAGAAAAACCTGTCCTAGGGTTTGGGTGGACCCCCTTCAAGGGGAATGACTGGAGCAGATACAGTCCCACCTCCGTGGTGAGAAAGCAGCAAGGGAAAGCTGGGGTTGGGGGTGGACGTGAGGGTAAAGTAGGACATGGTAATTAGGATGACACAAAAATGACACCTTTGCTCTAAGGGAATCCTGGCTGTGCTAAGCAAAGAATGGGGCACATCCTTCCTACACACGGTGAGTCCTCACTGAACATCACCATAGCTTCTTGGAAACTGTGACTTTAAGCAAAATGACTTATAATAAAATCAATTTTTTTTCTCATCAATATTATAACAAAACACTGAATGAAATGATGTTATTATACTTGAGGACCTGCTGGACATTGTTTCACTTAAAGTTTCTGTTTCCAAGAGCCCAGCAATGACATTAAGTGAGGACTCACTTCTTGTTGTGTTTGTGTATAGTTTTGTCTGCTGACATTGCTCTGTGCTGTCACGTCACAGGAGTGATAAAAATAAGCAATATTTGTGCTTCACCCTGTAGCTCGCACACTTCTTTTGTCTTCTGATCAGTCCAGCTGTCTTGCCTTCTAGCAGAGTTCAGGACAGAAGCGAATGAACAGAGAGAGATGCTTGGTGGTCTCTGCAGAAAGGGCCTCTGGAAATGTTGCCCAAATGACGGAGACCTCCTCTGCTCTGGGCCCTTCCAGGGCTTTGATTCAGTAATCATGCAGGATGGGAGGAGAAGGAGCTGCAAGGTGGAGTGGTAGGCATAATCCTCCAGGGTGGCTGCAGCTGGCAGGGAGTGATCAATGTCAGGGGAGTACAGGCAGGTGCAGAGGTGGTGTGCCGCCTCCCTGCAGGCAGCTGACTTGCCTGAAGCCACCCGCGGGCCGGCCCTCCCTCACCCAGGGACATGTAGCAGCGAAGCCTGTCTGGAGGGCTCTGGGTGATAGATGGTATTCCAACCCCCCTTCCCCTTTCCTGTGTGTCTGTGCACGGGATGGGACATCATTCCTCATGTCAGCCTCAGGCTCCCACTGATGGATGAGCTGGAGAGGAGAGCCGCTTCTTCCTCTGAGCACCTGTTTCCTCCAACCTCCTGTAGCTGACACTGTGGCCTCATCTTTTGCTTCTCTTGATGAGAAGATTCTTGGGGGTCTGGGGGCAGCTGAGCCAGGCCAGAGGAACACCACGGCAGTGTGCAGGTCAACAGCATAGGGCAGACTTAGCAGATGCTGGGGACACTGAGCATGCTGGCAAGAGGGGGTGCAGAGAGGAAGGCAGAGCGATCATGCATGAGGTCCAATTGTGACATGGACTCCGTGATACCTGGTTGTCTTCTTGAAGCCTCATATGACCCTGCCAGCTTTAGTCCCATTTTGCAAACAAGGAAACTAAGTCTTAGATTGATTATGTCTTTTATCTGAGATCACACAGCTAGTAAGCAGAACAGCCAGAATGTGATCCCAAATTTCTCCAGCCCCAAAGGGGACCAAGAATTAGATTAAATGTCAATGAGATTCCCCTTCACATCTGACATTCTGTGCTCTAGGGCCACCATGAAAGATGTGAATTACTAAAACATTAAATGATGTGTGAACATCTGACATCTTCCTTCAGTGTCAAAAACTATATCTCCACTTTCTTCCTCTTCTTCTTTTTCTTATTTGTCCTCCTCTTATTCATTATTCTTCTCATCTTCCTGTAAGTAAATTCAGCATTTCAATCAACTAAGTTTAAATTCCTTCCTGGGATGGTTGGTTGGGGTCTTCCCATGTCTGAACAGGATCATGAACCATTTGGAAGATGTAGACATTGTCCCTTTCCCTTTTCTTTGTCCAGGTCACCCCAATCACTGGTCTTGGTCCCTTCTTCTTCATGGCAGGCTCTTCTGTCCCCCATTCAACTTTCACAAGCATGTTTAGTGTGTCCTGGAAACATTACGGGTACACAGAGAAAGACAGTCCCAGGTTAAACCATTGACTAACCTTCTTGGGGTCCCCAAGCTCAAAATCCTCTCTTCCCCCAAATCAGCCAATGTCAGCATTCCCCCCTTCTGAGGGGCTCCCCGTCTTCTCCTCCATATATAGCCTTGGTTTCCCCATGGTGATTAATTAGCCTTTGGGGAGGTTCTGAGTGGTTGAAGATAGCAAGCTTAGAGGTACTTTCCCATTCAGAGAATCTCTTCCAACAGACCAATAAAATAACAATAGAAGTTAGCCATGTCGCACACTTGTTCTGTGCCAGATAGGGTTCTAAGTGTGTTGCATGAATTAGCTTTTCTCATCTTCATCATAAACTGAGGAGTGAGTACTACTTCCCTCCCACTTACAGATGAGAAGACCAAAGCTCAGAGAGGTGAGATAACTTGGCCATGGTCACACAGCAAGTAGGTGGTAGAGCCAGAAGAATCTAAGCAGTCTAAGCCCAGAGCCCATTTGCTTAACCACTAAGTAAATTTGCTTCATGTCTGTCTGTATGTATACATGTATGCATGTGGCTGGTGCATCTTCAAATCAGGAGCTCCCACCCCAGCGAGGCCCCATGTACTATGCAGATGTGCAGTTGACCTGCCTTTCCCACTCCCCATGCAAAGGTCCTTGGGCTCAGGGTTCTCCATCCAACTGGCTAAGACCCACCTGCAGACTCACCAAAATCACAAAAATACTCATGGCTTCTGCCATGGTACGTACCTGCCATGTGCCAAGCATGGTACCAGGCCGTGCAGGTAGTTATTTTTTTTAAGCTCACAGAATCCTGGCAAGCTGCTGTTCTCTAGTTTTACAGATGAGGCCATGGAGGACTGGAGAGGTTTCATGACTTAGCCAGTATTAGACAGCTGGTAAGGGAAGGACCTGAAATTCACACCAGTCTGTCTGACTGTCTCTGAAAGGTGGGAGGGAATTCTTGCCACAGAAACTTCCCAGGCCCACCTTCTTGCTGTGTGTCCTTAAGCAAGTTATTTAACCTCTCTGAGCCTCAATTTCCTCATCTATCAAATGAGGATAAAGATAACTCACAGGTGGCTGAGCAGGTAGAGAATATACTTATTAAGTGGCTTTCCCTTGCTCTTAGGCCAGTCCTCCAAATCTGCCAACCTTTCTGCCTCATCTCAAGCCATGTTATCCTCTAGGCAAAAGTCACACTGGTCTTCAGTAACTCTTACTCAGTTACTCAAGTGTCCAGTTGTTTTTCCTTCTCAAAGGTCTTTGCACACCCTTCCTTCCCTTCCCACACACTGCCAGAAACACAGACCCTCCCTCCCATGCACACGTGCACATGGGGACACAGACATACACAAAGAGAGACAGAGGTGTGCACACGCAGAAAGACCCAGAGAAAAACAGATGCATGCATATAGACATACAAATCTGTGCATGTGCATACATGGGCACACACATTGCCTGGTTAATCCCTACACATTCTTTTATAATTATTTATTTTTAATTTTTTTTTAGAGATAGGGTCTTATTTTGTTGCCCGGGCTTGGGTGTAGCGACATGATCATAGCTCACTGAAGCCTCAAATTCCTGGGCTCATGCGAGCCTCTTACCTCAGCCTCCAGAGTTTCTGGGAATACAGGCACACACCACCATGCCTGGCTTGCTGATTGATTGATTAATTGATTGTAGAGATGGAGTCTCACTATGTTTCCCAAGCTAGTCTTGAACTCCTGGCCTCAAGTGATCCTCCCATCTTATCTTCTCAAAGTGCTTAGAGCCACTGATCCTGGCCTCTACACATTCCTATTTTTTATGTCTTAACTTTTCATTTGTTATTATTTTTTATTTCAAGATATTAAGGGGGTACAAGTGTTTTTGTTACATGAGTAAATTGTATAATGCTGAAGTCAGGGCTTTTAGTGTGCCTGTTACCAGAATAGTTAGTTACACATTCTTGGGCTCTTAGCTCACTTTCTCAGGGACTCTTTCCTGAGGTCAGATTCCTTAGCTAAACAATTGCAGAGAACCACATTCCTTTTCTTCCCTGTGCTTATTTCAGTTTACATTTGTGCAGTCCAAGGCTGGATCACGGGGCACTGCCTGCCTAGCTCTAGTTTGACAGCTATCCCACAGGTAGGAACCACATCTACACCTGCCCAGCAGCGTGGATTGCCTGGCTTAGAATCCTGACCTCATTGCTTTCTAGGTGCATAACCTTGGGCAAGTTCAACTCTGTGTGCTTCACTTTCCCCATATGTAAAATGTAAAATAATACTTTCTGTTAGAACTAAATAAGTTTATATAGTGACAGCACTCAAAATAGTGCCAAGAGCTTAGAGGAAATACCATGTAAGTGTCAGCTATAATTATTTAATGAATGAATGAATGAATATCTGGCATAGAGAACACAGTAAATGGTAGCCACTACTACTCTTACGATTACTATCAGTGCATCTGGATCAACTTTTCAGGCAAAGGCTGCAGTGGCAGATTCCTTCACTTGCTGTTATGGATGTGGGACCATGTGGGTAGTTTAGCTCCTCCTTGGTAGAGGGGCATAATCGTGCAGGGGATAAGAGATTAGGCTACTACATCAGGCTGTCTGGGTCTAAAGTGCACGTCCACATTTCCTAGCCATGTGGCAAGTGATCTAATCTCTGTTGGCCCCAGCATATTGCCATTGGCTTGTTCTGAGTCCTACATGAGTTAATACCCACACTATGACCAGCTCAGCTCTGGTGCCTTCATGGTGGACACTCAAAAACCATGAGTCCCATTATTGTTAATGACCATGGACTGTGACCCTTATTTAAGCCACATATTTCAAAATTACATGCTTTTAGAATAAAGTGGGACTGAGGTTTTACATTTAATTCTTAGAAGATGAGTTGTGTTATCATTATGTACAAACAACAGCACAGTTCTGTGTGTGTGTGTGTGTGTGTGTGTGTGTGTATGATGTCATGCTACGTTGGAATTATCCAGAGACAAAGGCCCTGTGGCTGAGTCATATATCAATTACCAATGTATTCAGCTGGAAGGAACTGAAAACCTGGGCTTACATAGAGGGGCTTACTTTTATCCCCCTAACAAGATGTCAGAAGGTGGGCAGTCACCGGCTGTGTTCAGTGGTTCATCCATGCCAGGGCCAGTGTCCCTGCAGTTCTCTACATCTTCCCCAAGAGTGTTTCTTTGTTAAAAGATAAGTGCTGTGTTCTGGTGCCAGGCATCTTGTTTACATTAAACCAAAAGGCAGGCATGGATGGGTCCATCCTCTCTCATCAGAAAAGCAAAAACCAATTTTTGCTGGTGTCTTATTGGCCAGAACCATATCACTCAGCCACCTCTGGCTCTAACTAAGACTTGGAACACTCACCTTTTCATTTTCCAGCCTCTGCAGTAGAGGCAGGCAGGGGAAAGGAGGGTTGAAAACAGTCTGGAAGAACCAGCTGTTGCCCCACACACACACACACACAGGGTCCTTTACATCTTCTCTGCTGTGACTCTGGTGACAGATGCTGTTTTCTCCGGCATCCACCCTAGGGGACACACTTTTCAGTGTACTACTCTCCCACCCCCAACATTACTACAATCTCATCTCCTCTCTTTCACTCTTACTCATTAGAAAGCAAGAATAAGAATAATAGCCTTGAATTTGCTCAAATTTACATTAAAAATTTAAGCCCTGTGCAAACTTAAGACTTTGTTATGAGTAACAAATTATTTGAGATTCCTTGATGGGTTGGGACATCAAGGTTGAGAATTGCTGCCTTGTACAGAGAGTTGAAATGGCCAACAGACGGTAGGAACCAATGGGAAATTGGTAAAATTGTCTTTGTCCTAAAGGGGGCCAATTTAAATGAGCTTCTCTGTAAATTGTCCAAAAATCAGCCCAAATGTCACAGCCGGCATCGCGCATGAAATCACCTCTGTGTTCCTTTTTGTCTTCTCCCCACTGAAAACTCATTAGACCATGTTGAAGAGAGAAGATACTCATTTGACTTATGTCAAATGAGTTGAGTTTCATAAACTGTATTTTCTCCCTCCCCCAACACACACACATTATTTTAATGTTCTTTTGATATATACCTCTGTATGTTCTCCATTTCTCTTATTTTTCATCTAATTACTCCATGTATTATTTTAGTTTGCAGACTAAAATTTTGCAAAGAAATAAAAGTGCACCTGGCACATGAGCCAGTGGTATCAACTCACTGTTATTTCTCTGCATGTATCTTGAAACTTTTGAAAATGTGTCAGGGGAGTCAGGTTCCCCTTGCTTTATTACACTTGAATGGTGGTTCTCAGCCATGGTAGGAGGTATACTGCATACAATTTGTTACTAATAATAGAGTATGCAAATTATTTGCTCTTTTTCTTTTTAACAAACTGGAGAAAATTAAAAAATGTCTGTAACACTAACTCAAGGCTGGATTACCGGCACTCCTCTGTGGCGAGTGCAGGGGGAGTGGTCTGGCCCGTGAGCAGGATATCGAGCCCCAGCAAACACATCTTACCCGTGCCATTAGATGTTAGGAGATGAAGGGGCTGTTGTTGATATAGTGTGAATAGTGGGGGTGGTTACAAAGTATCCATCCATCTGTTCCACAACTATTTCTTGAGCTACTAGTGTATGCCAAGTGATGCCCTTGGTCCTAGGATACAGCAGGGAAAATGCAAACATGATTCCTGCTCTCATGGAGTTATAACCCGATGGGGGAAACACATAGACAATGAAACAAATAAAATAGACTGTGATAAAGTGCTGCATTTAATCGGACTGCTGGAATAATGCTGTGTAACAAATCACTCCAAAAGCCCGGGATGTTGCAAGAGCAGGAGATAATTCCTCGCTCAGGATCAGTGGGATGGCTGAGGCTCTGCTGGGCTCAGCTGGGCTTAGCCTCGGGCTGTGGGCCCGCACTCACGCTATACCACGTGTCTCTCATCTCCCTGGCCCCATGACACCTGGAAAGTGTTCTCATGGCAAATAGCAGGAGTTCATGGGGGCAAACTCAGCCTGAACACATTTAAAGCTTTGCTCAGATCACATTTGCTAAAGTCCCTTAGCCAAAACAAGTCACATGGCCAAGCCCAAAGTCCACAGGGTAGAGAGAGAAGATACACTCCCCAGGCAACAACGGCATCTATTACAAGCATTAAGGCAGTAACAGTGGGAGTGGGGGAGGCTGGTAACATGGTTAGGAAAGGCCTTTTTTTTTCCTTGGTAGAGGGCGGGAGAGGGGATATTGGAGGTGGGAAGAAAGCAGCCATGAGAGGGTGGAATGGCGTACTCAGCAGAGACGCACGAATGCAAAGGTGTTGCTGTGGAAGGAAAGCCTCTGGGGCCATCCTGGAAATAGCAGGTGTGCTTTGAGTGTGGTGAGGGAAGAGGACAGTGGGGCGCAGGAGAGGTGGGGAAATAGGACAGGATCCTGTAGGGCCTTCCAGCCCCTAGGATTTGGGGCTTTATTCCAAGTTCAGTGGACAGCTATAGGAGGATTTTAGGCAATGGAGTGATCTGTATGATCTGATCTGTATTTCCAAAAGGTTCCTCTAGCTGTGCGCAGCAAAACAGATCAGTCAGGTACAAAAATGGCAACAGAGAGGCAGGTTAGGAAGCTGACTGCACATGAGAGACAATGGCCTTGACTGAGACGGGGGTCGCATGGAGGGAGAAGAGCAGACAGGTTGGCTTTATATTGTTCCAGCAAGTGTTACAGCTAGTGTTAGCAGCCAGTGTATACAGCGCTTGACCTGGAAAAGAACCGGCACAGGCACACGGAGAGTCAGAGAAGCCTTTATTCCCCCAGCAGGTATGGAGAGGATCTGAGCCCTCCCTCCTTGGTCCCCTCCAGTATTTATACCCTTGATAGGATTCAGAAAGTGTCCAATCAGCAACAAACTTTAACATCCAATCAGCAAAAAGCTTTAACATCCAATCAGCAGCGGGGTTCAGAAAGTATCCAATCAAGATCACGGGAGCAGTGCAGCCCATGGAGACTATGGATGCCACCAAGAATGGACAGGAGCCACCGCTCGAGGAGCCGCCATGCCTCCTCCTAGTAAGCAGGTGAGGAGTGGCAGGGAGGCAGCAAACAGCCAGTCCCAGCACCAGACGGTTTTCTCTGTCAATGTGTGGGAGGTTCAGTGACCAGATATGAGATATGGTGACACATTTTTCTGAGAACCTGAGAGGGATTTATTTCTCCCCCAAAAATTTGTTTGGCGAGTCATAAAACTCTGGGTGCATCCTGGGGTGTGTCCCACCTGGGAGCACCATCTGTCTTGTGAACCAGCGAGACCGATGGGGTAAAGTCCTGGTGAAACCTAGATGTGGAGGTATAAATCCTGCTACAGATCCTACCTCCAATTCTGTGAGCTTGTGGCTCTCAGAATCTTGGGCAAGATGCCACATTTAGGCCAATGTCAGACTTCAGACTCAGCCTTGGGGAGGGTTGGTAAAATTCACATGTTGAGACAATGAAGCCTCAACCAGGACAACCCATGGAAACCTCTGAAACGGAGACCCCAGCCTGGTAGCACAGTGAACCCAGGAGGTTGCATACCCAGACCAGGGCATTTGCAGTGCTGTGCTTAGCAGTCCCAGGAGGTGGACAGCAGCCCAGAGCACACTCCTCAGAATCCACATGTCTGGTGTATATGCTATACCTGATGACAGTGGCACCCATGAGCCAGACTCGGTGGAGGAGGGTTTAATCCTGAGTGTCCCCTGGCCCAGGGGCTCTGTACAGCTGTGTCCATCTCTCTTCTTCAAGCCTGCTGACTCCCTGCTTTGAAATCCAAAAGACCCATTGGCTTGGGAAAAACATCTACAGGTTTTCATGAACAGATTGATTTTGGCCATATCTAAGCCAGGCCACTGGGGTAGAGTGGACACCCTCCCTTCAGAGTGCACCCCAGCCTGACCCTGCAGGCATCTGCCTGTTCCTGTGATTCACGTCAGGCTCGGAGCACCAGCTTTACTCTTTGACAAGGCGGCTCTGCCTGTCGGGAAACTTGGCGTGATGCTTCACAGGCCTGTCAGCAGATGAGGCAAGACATATGCCAGCCGCAGGAAGTATGCCTTAAACACAGAAACCTCTTCAGATCACGATTGCCCCAGCCTGTTCTGTATAGAAGACACTTGGCAGGCGTTCATGGGAGCCGTGTCCCAGCCAGGGGGGGATTAGTCAAGTGTGAGGCAGTCCTTTCTTTCCCGACTGGTCCCTTCTCACCTTTTGGGTCTCAGCCCAGATGTAACCTCCTCCAAGAGGCCTGCCTTGATCACTCTACCAAAGTCAGGACCCTTCCATCACTTCCTGTCACACTACCTTGTCTCACCTTCATATCACATATGATAATCTTATTTATCTGTATACTTCTTTCGTGTCTGCCTCTCCCAGTTAGCACGGAGACCTCCCGCTTCATTCTATCCTATGACCTAGTGCAGGACCTGGCACTTAGGCACCCAATGGATGCGCAGAAAAATAAACGCAAAAAAAAAAATTGGAACTACACAGGGAAAAGCAAGGACCATTTTTTATTGATAATATCTTTCTCTATTTCAGAACTGACAGGCTCCTCAGAAACCTTTCTAACTAAATGCAGCGGTTGTAATGAATGACAAGTTTGGGAGCTGAAGTCCCTTGAGTCATAGCAAAGAGTTGGAGGGAGCAGACAGGTCTATAATAAAGTTGTCACTTGTTCTCATATCGATGCAAACCACCATGCGGAAGCAGGTGCAGCATCTTCCATCCAGCACTGAAGGACGGGAGAACGTGGGTGGAGGTGACCGGGCAAGGAGGGATCTCCAGTGGAGGCTTATGAATGTTTCCTCAGAAGGCATTAAATGTGAAATCCCAAAGAAGAGTCAAGATGTATTTTGATTAACATAGAAATAAGTGTATCCTGCCCAGAGTCTGAGTAGATGAAATTGTTAACATTGAGGAAACCATAAGAATGAAGGTTAGATTCCTGGGTCTAACCAGAATGTCTTAGTTGATCATTCCATTGGACTCTATGGAATTACATGCCAATGGTATGTGCAAGTGTCCAAATACAATTATCTGGAGGTAGGAATCAGAGGTTTTATCATATTCCCAAAAGAGTCTACACAAGACTGCTACTCAAAGGTACCCTTATGGGGAAGGTCATATAGATCATAAGTCTATAGAAACTGAAGGTGAAAATTCTTACTTCTGGATCACCAAGGGTTACCTCTCCCCTTGCCTCGCCTTGCCTTGCTCATGGTGAGCAGCCTGAGTTGGACAGAGGGTGGTTTGACATGGCTCAGTGCTGGCTCTGAACTGGTTGGGGTTGTGTGGGTGGTGGCTTCGGTGAGGTGGGGAAAGGTAGCACGTGATACTAGCTCATGGAATTTTTGTTTATGTCTTTACCTGTGTGTCTTGGCTCTTCACATCCCATCTTGGTTTAGCTCTTCAAGGTCCATTTCACTCCACGTTACAGGCTCAAGATTCTTAGGACACTACTCCTGCTTTGTGTTTTTAATGATCAAACAAAGAAGCCAAAAGGAAGTAGATGTGAGTGTTGCACAAAGTGTGGTCCATGGACTAACCTTGTCAGAATCACCTGGACTCCCTGTTATTAATAGAAAAGTAGATCTCTGAGCCCAAGCTCAGACCCACAAAATCAGAGTCTGTAAGGACATGGTATAGGAATTGACACTTTTTAAGAGGTTCTCCAGGTCATCATTCTAAAGCACAACAAAATTTGAACCTTGATCCCAGTAGAAGCTCTCAAATGTTCTCCAAGTTGACCCCAGAATGGATGAAGCCTGTCTTTTCTTATGTTTTTTCTTCCTTCCTATTTATGCCTAGACAAACTCTGCCCACCCTTTAAACTCACCTCATCTCCCAAGACTTACAAGATGTATTTCTCAAATGTCTGCAGCTCCCATTGACTTTTTTTTTCTCCTCGTGAATGCAACAACGAGCAGTCTTGCCTTATTTTCTTTTTCTTTTCTATTTATGTGACTCTGGTCTCCTCAATTCGATTATAAGCAATAAAATCCTCAAAGGGCGCTTTGCAGTCTCTCCAGTGCCTCATTTATCTTGAGGGACAAGAATGTTCCATAAACAACCTTCTCCAGAGTACACCTGACTCTCAAAATGTTCCTAGCTGGTAACAAATAGAAACCAAATAGCTCTTATCTTACCTACCAAGTATTGATAGTGGAGATACCCTGTTATTTGGAAATCGCAGCTTCCTCCTACTATTTCCTTTGGCTTTCCAAGTCTGCACTTCTTATTGATATTTTCTTTTGAGATGGTAGAAAATGGGTGCAGAAGAATTTGAGTTATATCTTCTGTGCAGAGCTCCTGCAAGGAGCTGGCTTGCCACAGCAGTTTGCAAAGAGCTCAAAGAATTTCACCTACCACTGGTCAACTTTCATCCAGTATCTCAACAGGACATTTTCTTTGAGGTGTAAAGACTTCAAAGAAAGGGTTTTAAGCTCAGCATTTCCCTGAGGCCTGGTCAGGAGCTTGAGAAAAAGACTGATCGTGGTTTGGGCCAACATGTACAGAGGATGGCTGTGTGCCGTCCAGCCTTGATTTCTGTCCCACGAGGCCTGGATACTTTCAGTGAGCTTCAGTGAGCATCTGGAGTTTTGGAAGCTTACTAAAATCACATTTCATTCTGAGAAAGTTTTGTCCATTCCTCAATCTCATGTTTAACATTGCTATTTTTCCTTCAGAGGTCCTCCATAAAGCAGTGGGTGATGAATTCATTGCAGTGCAGTTCTGGTGATCCAGCAGGCTTCTGAAACCAGTGGGCTTTCATGCCTTCCCAAGGGTTCATCTGAGTGTCATATAACCATTCAGAGTCTCCTTTCTCGTGCATGTGGCATAACCACAACACAGTCTTAATGCATGACATAATACACTTTTGCATTTTCCCTTCATTCTTGAATAGCTCTCTGAGCTCCTGGAACTCATAACAGAGATGTCAACTGTGGGAGTTGATGAAGCTCTAGGACTGTGTCATCCTACATCAGAACATTCTTTTAAATCCTTAAGAAGCACGACTGCTCTACAGCCAAAGCCTGTTCTTTTTAAATAAGAAGATAGATCTATGGGCCTTTGAAAACAGGATTAGCATTTTAAAAAATTAATAATACACACAACTTGGCTCTTCCACTTCCCTACATATTCACACATCCTGACATTTTAAGAAGGATGTACATCTGCTGCATTTTCATTAGCCTGTGTCTGCTAAGGTTTTGCAACATGGATTGGATTGAGCACCTTCTAGATGGTAAACGGTCAGCTGAGGAAAAGACCATAGTAATCTCTCCCACCACGTACAGCCCAGGAAAGCCCATGTTGGAAGCAGATTCTGCTTTCATTATTTGGGGAACAGAATACAATCCATGAGATCAGTATTATATAAGCAATTTATATCTTGGAGTTCAGGGCTATTTTAGAGGGTCTGACAACTCCCTGAAGTCGAATGCAAAAATTTGAATATGTGCACACTTGTGTTTTCCAGGGGGAAGATCCATAGTTCTCATCAGATTTTCAAAGGGGTCTGTGATCCCAGAAAAGGTTGAAAAAAATAAAACAAACAAACACAATGCTGCACTCAAAATCAATGTGCCTATTTGCTGAACCAAAATGTGGATACATCATCTGTCAAAATGATACCAATTCTGAAGACAAGGAAGAAAAATACCTGAAATTAAGATTACCCCAGATAATGTAAGGCATATGGTTATCTGCATTCTGGAAAATGACATGAGGGACAGGAGTATGCTCTCCAATTTTTTTAAATTCATGAAACTTTTACTGAACATTTGGGTGGCAGAGTCTCTTCTAAGAACCAGAATTACCAAGGTGAATGGGCCTCAGTCCTGTTTTTAACCAGCTCACAATCTATGATGAGAGACATTCCCTTTTGCTTCTAAAATTATGGCTCACATGTCTTTGCTCTGCTGTAAGAAAAATCCAACAGAAGCACTTGGGTTTGGTGGCTAGGAGCTCCGATGTTAATGGTATGGGGTGGAAAAGCTTTTGATGCTTCTGGAACACCCATGAGAGTTCAAGAAATACAAGACCTCCCCTTTTCACTGGAAAGGACACTCACCGTGTCTCTCTGATCATTGCACCTTCTCCCCATCAGGGGAGGAAACAATAATTTCTGTTTCAAGGCATTAAATTGCTTGTCTGACTGCTGCGACCCTGGGTGGGATGCAGGCAGACATCATTAATGCAATGCATTGCTGCATTTTTTTTTTTTTGGTGGATTGTTTTGAAAAGTATTTAACTGCAGAACATGAGCACAGTTTGAGCCATGGTGCTCTGTGGGAAAATTAAATTCCTGTATTTCTCTACCTCTTTCTGCAGCTGTTCCCTGCATGTGGTCTTTGAAAGGGGGGTTTACAAAGGCCAACATGATAGGGCTGGCTCTGAGGGTCCATGGACTACTCGCGAGCTCAAACGCAGTTGGTAATTGCTTTGTGATCCTCACCACTCACGGCCAACTTATCAGACTCACAGCCTCTCCAACAGGCCACCCAGACATGACCAAGAGAGATGACTCAGTAGAGAGGACATGAAGTCGGGGTGGAGTGGGCTTTCTCTCTCTTCACCCCTCCTTGATTCTAGCCTGTTTGGGTCTGAATGGTCATAAGACTGTGCTATGGAAAACTGCCCAGCCCTTTCTGTGAAGTAAGCAGTCTGGGGATAATTCTTGAAAGGCAGTACCTTCTCCTGTGCCATTATGTGAACCTGCCCCACTCTCTGAGCACAGGTGATAGAATCTCAGGCAGCCAGAGTAATGCAAAAGCAGCCAGTCATAGGCCATGAGATGACAAGTGAACTGGTGAGATTAGCTTTGCCCAGACAGTGCCTAGATGTTGCCAAGTTTAGTTTCAAAGCAGCAGCATCTAAAAGGTTCCCAGTTCTACCTACAGAGACACTTTCACAAAGTTCATTCTTTGTGGGACAAAATAAGATTTGCTCTTCAGGCACGTGGCTTCATCTGAGGCTTAGGGGTGCATAATAGCGGAATTTGACTTCCATGTGCCCAGTTCTTTCTATTTCATTTGATGTCACAGGTGAGGGACCCAATTCTGCCACTGGTTCCAATTAATTTGTTCTTCAGGATGTGCTGATCTTGTTTACATTGAGTTGAACCCTAAAGCATCTGGCAGAAAGTAGAGTACACAGAGGGGAATTTAATAAAGAGATGTTGATTTTAAGTGATCCCACAAGTTCATGTGCCACCACCTCTTTTGTGAAGTCCTCTCTGATCTCTCCCTCTCACACCTGCTACCCTCTGCTCATGTATAACATAACATTCCACCATGACTTAGTCACTCATGTGCCCTCCCAGTAGCATGCTAGACCCTCAAGAACTGGTATAAACATTTTGAGTAATTATAAAGTCTTTCCAGCCCTGATGTTTTGGGCTGTTTCCTCCTTCCATGATGATCACACAGCTATCTTGGACACTTCTATGGTCCAGACACCCTGTCTTCATTAGATCATATATAGACCTCATGCTATAACCCTATGGAAGAAGATACTATCATTACTCTCCTTTTCAGATGAGAAAACTGATACTCAAAGAGGTTAAGGAACTTCTCCTAAGATTTAGTTATACTAGTGCCAAAACTTGAACTCCAACCTGTATAACTCCAAAGCCTGTGCTATTAGTTCTCATGAGACACTTCCTGTTCTTAGATGCCCATGACAGAGCCTTCATCTGAGCGACCATCTGCCCCTTGAGCTGCAAAACAAACGCTCACATACAAAGAGGCAGTGATACATAGAGGTTCACAACCAACAGACACTAAAAGTAGTGAGTGGATGAGAACCAGGATGTGTACAGAGTCTCAAAGAATATCCCTACAAATAATTTATTGACTAAAAATGGAGAAATAGCAAGTTTACATTGAAGGAAACTGTCAGATACAACCTCAACCAAATGATCAAAGCCACCGTCATCAATACTGGGACAAAAGGACATCTGTTGGCTCCTAGTGTGAGGTACTGAGGACACAGCATCATTCTGGTCTTCCTGCCAAAACACATAACTTGAACCTAATCATGAGGAAACATTAGAGATGTGCTGCCGAAAACTGGCCTGTGTTCTTCAAAAATCTCAAGGCAAAAAAGCTAGATTAAGGAAGAGTAAAGGTTCCAGATTAAAGACAAGTAGATGCAATGTGTGCTCTGGGGTCAGATCCTGAACGAGGGAAAATATGGCTATATAGGACACGATTGGGACAATTGGCAAAATTTGAATAGGGATTATGAATTAGATAATAGTGTTATCTAAATGGATTGTACGGGAAGATATTCTTAGGAAATGCACACTACAATATTTAGGGTTATATGGGCACAATGTCTCCAACTGAATCTGATCAGGAAAACAAAATATGCATATATATAAAATATAGAGAAAAAATAATAGAGCAAGTGAGGCAAAACACAAACAATAGGTGAATTTATATAGGAGTTTCATGAATAATTCTTGCAATTTTTCTGGAATTTCAAAATGATATCAAAATTAAAAGTTGCAAAATTTTATAGAGTAGTGGTTGCAAATGTGAGTACTGGCATTGGACTACCTGGTCTTATGTCCGGGATCTGCCAAGTTCTGGCTGTGTGACCTTGAGTAACACATCCAACCTCTCTGTGCCTCTCCATTTCCTTTCCTGCAAAATGGACATAATGGAGTATCCAGCTCTTAGGATCTTCTGATCACTAAATGAACTAGCACTCACTAAGTGTTAGCCAAGATTATCAGTATATATGAAGGTCAGTGGAACCAATTTCTTTGATATTTTCCTGTTTGCCTGTTGTGTGTGGATTCCTGGTTTTTCAGGTTATCTCCAGGGGTATTGTTCTAAAGTCAAGCAAATTGCTATTAGATTTGGAAACTATTTCATCAAACGCACACTGTCCTCAAAGGTCTTGAATGCATTTAACAAGAATTAATGAAAAATTGGCAGCCTGGTATATTTGGCCCAGTCAGAATGTGGCATCTCATTGCTAATTAAGCCTTTGCATTTTTCTCAGAGCAATGCCACCTGTAGGCTTGCCTGATTTAGGTATTTGTTTGTCCAAATGGCTGCTGCCTGAAAGTTTTAGCAACCTGGGAACAATAACAGGAATTTAGGTTAAAAGAAGAAATTGAGCCACCTCAAATTGTAACAGGATGAACCCTTAAAAAAAAGATGGTTAGATTTTTATGAGATGCTACCCATTTGTCTAAAACCCCAATTTTAAGTCAGAAAATTATCACTCAATTAATAAAGATGGATTTATGCCTTCTAATGTATAGGGCACTATAGAAGACAGTGTTGGGGCTTATAGATAAATAAAATATGGGCATTTTTTTCAAGTTATCACAGCAGAAGACTTCAGCATCTGGACCAAAGTGACTAGAGAGACAGACTGGCATGGGATGAGACCAAAGTGGTGGCCAAGACCAGATTACCGAGCCTCAGAGGCCACGGGAAGCAATGTGGATTTGATTCTGCATAACACAAGAAACCACTGGAGGGTGTTAAGCACAGGAATGGCATTAGTTGATTTATATTTTGAAGGAAAAAATTATTCTGGCAGTTATGTGGGCCAAGTCCAAAGCAGGAAGACCAGAGAGGAAGCTGCTATCATTGTTCAGGTGAGAGATGATGATTCTAGACAAGGGAGGAAGCAGTAGGGAGAGAGAAGACTATTTCAGAGGTAGAGCAGTGAGGATTTGGCAATGCGACTGGATGGGGTTGGGGTGAGGGATGGTGAGGAAAAGGCAGAGGCCAGGGATGATTCCTAGTTTTGGAAAAAAAGGTCAGCTTTGAACATGTGGCAGTGGGGAGAAGGATATTCCAGGCAGAAAAGTGTGAAGAGAAACATGAGGTGAGAAAACAGAGCCCATGTCCAGGGACGTAGGAGGAACTACAATCTTTCTGGAGAATGAGGTGCAAAATGGAAAGGTGTGGCGGATGCGGTTGAAGCCAGAATGGAAAATACCGGAGCAAAGAAAATGAATTTCTTTCTGTAGGCAATATGGAGCCACCGCAGGATTTTAAGCAGATTAGAAAACTCCCAGCAGGCCCCCGATGGTTAAAACAAGTCCACCACCTTCCTAATGACCCATTCTTGCACTCAGTGACTTAAAGAGTATTTTGCATTTAGCATAAATCTCTCTATTCGTTCCATGGAAAACACACACGCCCACACATTGCCTACCTCACTGATTTTTAAAACGGTTTCAATTCCCTTTGAAGGCTGCTGGTGGGCCGACGTATTTACCAGACTATTGGCAATTTCACACATTCAAATTACAATCTCCAACTTCTGCAAATAAAAGATCTTTATGTTCCCCAGTTGTGAAGTTTACTTGCAATTTCTATGCAGAGCGTTCCGTCTGTGCTCGCACTCAGAGGCTCTGCGAACACATCTGCTCACTGCCACGTTTGAGAATTCCCAGGGAAAAGAGAGATTTGTTGTAAAATGCCTGGCAGCCCCATCTCTTTCCAAAGGATGCCTCTCAAACACAGGGTTGGAGTGAAATTGTCACAATAGATACACCAATCCTGACAGTGTGTCCAATTAGTCTGAGAAGTCCAACATGAAAGGAAGATGAACTATCTTGGTTTGGTCATGAGGGACAGTGTTTTAAATGCTTGAGAAGATATCCATCAGGGTTTTTGTCCTGTTGATGAGATTACCTATTTGGAGCTACTGTGGCTCATTCTGTCACTCAGTGAATAGTTGAGGTGGTGAATACGAAAGTCTGTGGAGGGAAATTAAAGCTTAGATGCTGTTCTCATCCTTGATGTTGATGCAGGTTCAGCCCTCTCTGCTGGACCACAAAGGGAAGAGAGAAGTATAGGGGGAGGTTAAGAGCATGCAAGAACTTTGCAGTGAGATAGCTGTGGGTGTAAGTCCAGGCTCTATCACTTACTGGTGAGACACTGTCTCAGTTTTCTTACCTATACAATAGCATAATAAAAATTCCTTTGTTGAGTTGTCGGGTCATTCACTAAGATAATGCATATAAAGTTTATCTTGTAAGTTCCCAACAAGGTTCTAAAATTCCCCTTATAATCACGTTAAAGGCAATTTTCTACATTAGATGGACAGTGGAGCTCATAGGGGTATAGAAATGTAGATTCAACCCATCAGTGTGGTAGAATAATCAGGACCTGAATAGAGCCACAAGGAGTATGTCAACAGGGTTTCGTATTCCATCCCATACATGCCATATTGTCACTGAGATATGACTCACTCTGAAGGGCAGAAGCCAGGCCTGATTCTTTCCTGTAGTGGTTCCAGTACTCAGCACAGTCCAGAAATGGATTAATAAACATTGGATGAATAATGTTGGCCAGAGGTCACCCTCAGTTCCTAGCCATGTGGGTCTCTCCAATGTGGCAGCTTGCTTTACAGAAATGGATTTAATAAATATGGATTAATAAATCTTGGATGGATGGATGGATAGATGGATGGGTGGGTGGATGGATCTAAAGAAATACAGGGAATGACATCCTAGCAAAGAGGGCAAGCAGTGCAGATGTGCGGAGGTGGGGGTTAGATGCAGCGTGGCCTTATTGTGGTCATCAGATTATGATGCTTGGCACGGGGCGTGTATGCCAGGCAACTTCAGGAAAGTGCAAGCCTAGATATTAGAACTAAAGCCAGGCTGGAGAGTGGATGCTCACCTGATATGGAAATCAGTTGAGTCTCTTCAGCCGGAGAATGTCAGATGAAGGAAGAGATGTTTGGAAAGTTGGTCTAACAACAATTTGAAAAAAGAACTAGAAGTGGCAAAAATAAGAGGAGGGCCATTCAGAGCCTCCTATAGGGAACCAGAGAGTGCAAAAGAAGAAATGACTTTGGAGTCAGCAGACCCATGTTCAATTCCTGGCTCAGTTATGTGGCACTGGACAAGTTGTCTAACATCTTAGAGTCTCTGTTTCCTCAAAATATCTAACATATAGTCCTGCAATAAGAATTCCTCTAGGAATATCTTTTAAATAACAACACAATGCTAAGTGTCTACTTTGTGGCAGACTCTGAATCAGGGTGATGTAGGCATTGCCTGCTGTCCTAAACTTAATAGGTACAATTATTCCAGGAAGGAGGTATTATTATCCCCATTTAATAAATGGAGAAACTGAGATTTTAGGCAGTTTAATGACTTAAGCAATCTCTCTCAGCTGGTAGGAGAAGCAAGATTTAAACCCAGGTCATCCTGGTACCTAAGCATGCATTCATTGTTTTTTTAATAAGCTTAAAGTGTAAGTATAATATTTGTGGTGGGTAGCCTTCTAGGCTGGCTCCCAATTATTCCTTCCTGGTATTCATACCCTTGTGTAATCCCTTCTCTTTGAGTTTGGACTGGACCAAGTGACTTGCTCCTAATGAGAAGAATACAGGTGATAAGATGTCACTTCTGTGATTAGGTTGCATTCGCCCTACTTGCTTCTTGGCTTGCATGCTTTGGTAAAGCAAGTTGCCACCTTGGAGAGCCCCACATGGCAAGGAACCTAGGTGACCTCTAGCCAACAGCCCACAAACAACAGAGACTCTACAGAAGCCATGAGATAGTGAATGTCATTGTTCCAAGCCACTACATTTTGAGGTAATTTGCAATGCAGCATTAGACAATTAATACAATATGCATAGAGAAAAGAGTACAAATCACAATTGGGCAGCTTGATGCATTTGCACTGAGCAAGCTTCCTTTGATTAATCAAAGTAATTAAGAGAGGGAGTATCACAAGCACCCCAGGAGCTGTGCTCTAAACCTCACTATCCCCACGTCTCTCCACCCCAAAGGAAATTTGTCTCTTGACATCTAACAACATAGATTTGTTTTGCCTGATTTTGAACTTTCTATAGGTGGAATCATGTGGTAAGTATTCTTTTGTGTCTGGCGTCTCTTTCAGCGCCTGCCCTCTGAATTGCTCCCTGAACATCCTCATGAATGGATGAGTCAATTTCATTTTTGTTCTTGTCTTGTTGTGGATTTCACCCATCCCGTATAACTAATTCTGCATATTGATTTGTTTAGCTTTTCCTATGAAGCTTTTTCTATGAAGAGGTGGTGTTTATGCTTTTTATAAGCCATTTAAGGAAATTAAACTACCTCTCAGGGATCCTTTATTCTTGCCTTTACCGTAAATTCACCAGGAGTTCCTGGGGAAGTCTCTTCACTTTTCTGGGCCAAGGTTTCTTCAGGAGTAAAATTAGGTAGTTTGACCTATTAATACTTTAGAGTTCCATCTGTAGAATCCTAAAGTTGTAAGAGGTCATTCTAGTCTAGATCATCTGTGATGTCACCCCTTTACTCTGGCATGTTGACAAATTTAAGTCATTTTTTAAAATCTAGTTTAATTTTAACTCATCCCAAAGACATGTCAAATCTACCACTTGGGATGGAGAGACATTATGAAATAAAATAAATAGTAAATAGGATGTGAATTCTAAATGGGTTGGAAAGCATAGGTCTGGAAAATTTTTTAAAAAATGATGGCTTGGCTTTTCAAGTGGAAAATGAGGCCAATAAAGACAAATTACAATGATAATTGCCTAGTTCTAATCAGTGGCAAATTATGGGTAAGTGGGTAACTGGGAAGTTAGTCCCAGAAAAAGCCATGTGCTCTGTGGTATTGGACACAGATACTGAAATGTATCCTTGAGTGAAAACACTTTAAACTCCCGTGGGCTATGTCTTTCTATCTGTACATGCAAATACTTCCTGATGGCTACCCAGAGTTTGCAGAGCTCTGTGTATGCCTGCACCTATGCCAAAAAGGAATTGTATGACTTGGAGAAAAGGGAGCAAGCACCCTTTCAGGTGTTCATTTTGATTTAGTGACATCTATTGTCACTATAAATGGAATCATATGGTCATCTCCCAGCTAGATTTGCTGGAAATTTCTGTGATAACTTTCTACTTAAAGCTAATCAAATTTAAAACCATAAGATTTCTAGTCCTTCTACGTTATCCAAACTCATCACTCCCATGTACTTGATCCAGCCTTGTTTATCTTCCTTGGCTTCATTGTCCACCATTTTTGCTTCTACTCCTTCTGCTGTTCTGTCCCTAGGCTTGGACAAAAAACACTTTCGTGCTTCCAGGCCTGTTTGGCATGTGCTGGACCTCTTCTGAAAGTTCCATTCAAGAGGCTTCCCTGACACCCTGCCCAGAAGCTTCTATCCTGTTCCTCTGGATCATTGTATCCGAATACTTGTAATGACATGTCATCTTTCTTTCATTCATTTTTGTTGTTGTTGTTTAAAAGCAATTTTTTTATTAAGATAGAGATCACATACTATAAAATTCTCTTTTTAAAAAGTGTACAATTCAGTGGTTCATAGTATATTTGCAAGGTTGTACAATCATCATCATTATTTAATTCTAGAACATTTTCATTACCCAAAAAGAAGCCTAATAGCTCAATTAGCAGTCACCCCCATTCTCCCTTCCCACAAGCCTTACTTTGCCTGAGGATCTCCCAGGGAAAGGGGTTACTTCCCATCTGCTAATCTACTTTCTGTATCTATGGATTTGTCAATTCTGGGCATTTTATATAAATGGAATCATGCAACATATGCCCCTTTTGTGTCTTGGTTCTTTCACTCAGCATAATTTTTTCAAGGTTCATCAATGTTGTATCAGAATACATTTCTTTTTGTAGCTGACTAAATGCTGTTGTATGGATATACCACATTTCGTTTATCCATTCATCAGTGGATGGACAACTGAATTTCCTCCCTACCTTTTGGCTGTTATAAATAATGGTGCTATAAACATTCGTGTACAAGTTTTGTGTGACATTCACTCTTGTCATTTAATTCACTTGCTCTTTATCTATTTCTACAAATACACTAAAATGTCCCTGAGGGCAATTTCCTTGTCTGTCTCATTCTCCACTCTTTCCCCCAAAGCCTTAGCACAGTGCCCGACAAATAAACATTTGATAAATGAATACAGAAAGAACTAAACTGTGTTGCAGATGTTGTTATAGAACATATTTTTTAAATCAGCTATACTGTTTCAATAAATGACAATTACATATAATAAATCCAGTACTTATACACTACAAAACTTATAAACCTTAAATGTAAAATTTGATGAATTTTAACAAATCTATATACCTGTATAACCACCACTATAATCAGGATATAAAACATTCATATAGCCTTAAAATAGTCACTCATGTTCTCTCCAGTTTATATCCAGCCCCCGATCCCAGCCCCAGGCAAACTTTGTTCCACTTTCTATCTCTATAGATTTGTCTCTGCTAGAATCTCATATAAATGGAACTGTATAGTTCCATATAAACTGTGGTTTACATATAAACTGTGGTTTATATGTACTCTTTTGTGTCTGGAGTCTTTTGCTTAGCATGTTTTTTAAGATTTATCCCTATTGTTGCATATGTCAATATTGTGTTCCTTTATGCTGTTGAGTAGTATTTCCTTGTAAGTATATATTACAATCTGTTTACCATTTACCTAGTGATCAGTATGAAGATTGTTTCTAGTTTTTGTCTATTATGAATAAAGCTGCTATGAACATTCATGTGCCAGTCTTTGTGTGAACATATGTTTTTATATTTTAGGGGTACATACTATAAGTGGAATTGCTGGGTTAAATGGTAAAAGGTCACGTAATTTTATGGAAGCTGCTCAACTTTTGCCCAAAGTAGTTATACCATTGTATATTCCCACCAGCAATGCACTCATCTTCTAGTAGCTCCACATCCTCATCAAACTTTGTGTTATCAGTCTTTACATTTTAGACATCTGAGTTAATATACATTGGTAGATCTCATTTGAATATTTTTGATAAAGCATCTTTTCATGTGCTTTCTGTAGGATCTCTGGTGATGTCCCCTGTTTAATTTCTAATAATGATAACTTGTGCTTCCTCTCTTTGTTTCTTGATCAATCTAGCTAATGATTTATTACCTTTGTTGATTTTTTGAAATTTGGTTTAACTGATTTTTCTCTACTGTTTGTCCATTTTCTATTTCACTGATGTTTATTTTTATTATTTTTCTTCCATGCATTTTGGGTCTAATTTACTTATTCTTAAGGGAATATGTAGATCATTGATTTTAAGCCTTTTTTCTTTTTATAGCATTCAAAGCTATGAATCTCCAAATTTTATATGTTGTTTTTTTCAATTTTGATTTAGTTCAAAATATTTTCTGATTTTCCATGTGATTTGTTTTTTGACCCATGGATTGTATAGAAGTATGTTGCTTAATTTCCAACTATCTGGGAATTTTCCAGATATTTTTCTGCTATTGGTTTCTTATTTAATTGCATAATGCTGAAAAAACATATTCTGTATGATTTTAAATCTTTTCAATTTGTTGAAAGCCTTGTTTTAGAGCCCTGAATATGATTATCTTGGTGAATATTATGTATGCACTTGAAATGAATGCTTACTCCATTGTTGTTTGCTGAAATAGTCTATAAATGTCACTTAGGTCAGATTGGTTAAAAGTGTTGTTCATGTTTTCTATATATTTACTGATTTTCTGTCTACTCTTTTATTGATTATTGAGGGAAGAGTGCTGCATTTTCCTACTACTTGTGGATACGTGACTTTCTCCTTTCAGGTCTGTCAGTTATTGTTTCATAAAGATTGATTTTGAAGCTCTATTATTTAGGAGTGTTATGGCTTCTTGATGAATTGACCCCATATCATGGTACAATATTCTTCATCTCTGTTAATATTCCTTGTTCAGAAGTCTATCTTGTTGTTGTCAATATAGTCACTGTAGCTTTCTTATGATTTATTGCTTACATGATATAATTTTTTTCCTGTCTTTGACTTTTAATCATTTGTATCTTCATATTTAAAGTAGGTTTCTTATCTGTAATATATAATTGGATCTTGTTTTTTAAAAATATAGCTGGACAGTCTCTGCCATTTAATTGTAATCTGTGGATCACTTACGTTTGATGTATTTATTATATGTGTGTGCTTAAGTCTATCATCTTGCTATGTGTTTTTCTGTGACTATTTGTCCCATCTGTTCTTTGCTCCTTTTTTCTCTCTCTTCTTTTAGCTTACTTGGGCATTTTTGAGAGTTCTTTTTCTTTTTTCTTTTCTTGAAAACATTAGACTATTATTTATTTTAATATTATAAAATATAACTGCCAAAAGATTAGCTAATCTTCTTTTTATAATTCATACCTATGATACTAGGGTTTCATTTCATAGTCTTATATTCTTTTTCTTTATTATCAATTTATTAGCTATATAGTAAGTCCTCACTTAACATCATCAATAGGTTCTTAGAAACTGCAGTTTTAAGTAAAATGACATATAGCATGTCTTTGAATAATGTCATTTCTTTCAGTGTTGTTGTTTCATTATAACACTGGCAAGGAAAAAAATTGATTTTATATATGTTGTTTCACTTAAAGTCGCAGTTTCTAAGAACCTATCGATGACATTAAGTGAGGATTTACTGTACTTTATTATTTAGGGGCTCATCTATGGTTGATATCATGTATCTTTAAGTCATCACAGCCTAACTTTAAATAATATATTATCACTTCATGTATGATATTAGAACCTTGCCACAAAATACTTCCTTTTTTCCTTTCCCCTGTTTTGTGCTACTGTTCTCATAGATTTTACTTCTGCATATGTTACCAACCTCCTTGGTATTGCTTTCACTTTAAACAGGCAATTGCAATAATTATCTTTTAAAGAAATTTAAAATGTGAAATAATTTCTTGCATATTTACCTATTTATCACTTCCAGTCTTCTTCATGCATTGCTATAGGTCCTTCTACTGAAGAATTTCCTTTAACATATTTTATAGTACCAGTTTTTTAATGAAAAATTCTCTCAACTTTTGTTTGTCTGAAAAAGGCAGTATTTTGCTTTCATTTTTTGAAAGATATTTTTGCTGGCTCTAGAATTCCATGTTAACTGTTTATTTTTCTTTCAGTTCTTTGAAAATGTTATTTTGTTTTCTTCTTCATTGCATAGTTTTTGACAAGGAGATTTTTGTCATTTTTATCTTTGTTCATTTGGATTTAATGTGTAGATTTTTTTTCTCCTCTGCTTTTAATATTTTTCCCTTTGATGTTGGTTTTGAAGAATTTGATCATGCTGTGCCTTCATATAGTTTTCTTTGTATTTCTTTCTGCTTGGAATTCATTGAGTTTATTGGACTGTGGTTTATAGTTTTCATCAAATTTGGAGAATTTGGGGGTCTTGTTTCTTCAAACATTTTTTCTCTTTCCCTTTTCTAAACTTTCACTATATGTACATTAAACTACACAATATTCTCCTACAATTCAATGAGACTCTGTTCATTTTTCCTTATGTACTTCATTTTGGACAGTTTCTACAGGTATATCTTCAAGTTCATTAACTTTGTATTCTTCAGTATTTAATTTGCTGGATTCTCATCCAGTGAAGTTTTAATTTCAAGTATTTAATTTAATTTCACTTTTCATCTCTAGAAATTCCCTTGGTTCTTTTCATATCTCCAATTTCTCTTCTCTTTATGTTCATGTTTTCTTTTAAATATTTGAAAGTAGTTAAAATAACTTTTTACACCTTTGCTAATAATTTCATTATCTCTATCATGTCTGGGCCTCTTTCTATTGATCACTTATTTTTTCCTGGTTGTGGGTCCTGTTTTTCTACTTGTTGGCCTGTCAGGTAATTTTTTACTGGATGTTGGACATTGTTAGTTTTGCATTTGAGGTTTAGATTTGTTGTTTAGAGAGTGTTCTGTTCTGTTCTGGGAGGGAAGTGTAGTTAACTTACTTGTAAGTCCCTTTCATTCTTTCAAGGCTTGTTTTTAAGCTTTGTCAGGGGCAGTTCTAGTTTAGGCTATTAACATTCTGCTGGGTGTGGCCTTTCTAGGGTCTCTGCTTAATCACCCTTGATAACTCTGGCTACAATCAGACAATTCCCAACCCTCTGTGGATTCTGGGAACCATTCAGCTCACTGCCCAGGGGTTGATCTTTGCCTTTCTCACGGAGATGCATCCTGCACATGCATGTCTCCATCCTTTCCAGAACTCAGCCCCGAGATTTTCTGAATTCACATTTATGTCTTCTCAACTCAGCGAATGCCCCAAACTCTGCTTAGGAGCCTCCTCCCTTCCCCACAGTTTACAATATGCCTCCAGGCAGAACATCAGGGAATCATAAGTCTCTCTTTGTTTGTTTGTCTTCTCTCCGGGACCACAGACCTGATCTGTCTGTTGCCTAGTGTCTGAAAACTGTTGTTTTATATACTTTGTCCAATTTTCTAGTTATTGAAGGCAGGAGGGTAAATCTGTTCCCTGTTTTCCCATTATGACTGGAAGCAAAAGTCCTTTATAGAACACATTTTTAAACAGGGTCAAATTTGATTATTTTACCCCTAACCCTGACTCCTTAACAATTTATTTCAACTGTAAGCTTATGTATAGATTTGAACAGAATATTATTAGTAGTACTATTGTTGATGTTAAGGTCATAAAAGAATAACTCTCAATTTTCAAATGTTTATTATTGATCAGTTATGATGCTAAGCATTTACAAGTATTCTTTTATTACCTCTACTTTAAAGTTGAGAAAATTGAGGCTACAAGAGAGTAAAGACAGGGTCGGAATTCAAATTTGAATGCCATTCTTTTGTAACCCACCTCAAGTGTCTGAAACTTCCCAAATCTTTGGTGGAATGAGGAAGGGGAGGGAGCAAGTTTTTCATTAGCCTCTGATCTAACCTGCTTTGAATCCTAAAGCTTTCAAATACAAAGTCATACTGACATCGGAACATAATGTCTTAAACTTTGGGTTAAGTCACTCAGCTCTATAGACCTCGGTGTGATTACGGCAGACAGAGGCTCGACACTGATGTTTTCCAAACTGGGGCAGGTTAACAGAGATATAATTTGCTGGGTTCTGTCTCAAAATGTCTGAGTCCTCGTTCCTGAGGGATTATATATATAATCTGTATTTCATTTAGGTTCTCAAGGGATTCTTATATACAAAGAGATTTGAAAATCATGACTCCGACTGAACTGAAGATTTAATCTCTTTCCTAATGTCAGTCCTATCTGTATCTGCTTCCAAATGATTGCAGGAATTGTTTTCCTCAGCCCTACACACCTGCTGCTCCCTGCTGCTCCATAATTCCAGCATCAACTATTTGAACCCTGAGACTTTCAACATCCTCCATCCTACCAAATCAAAAAATAAAGGGGAATTTCAGCCATGAAATATGTTCCATGCTGAGAAACAAAAGCAGCCGTGACTAAGCGTTTCCTGGCCCGTACTTACACCTGTCTTCTGTATTGGCATTTAAATATAATGACTTTTTGGTAGAAAAACCTCAACAGTCAACAAGTTTTTCATTAGCCTCTGACACAACCTGCTTTGAATCCTAAAGTTTCAACTACAAAATCATGTTGATATCAAAACACAGTGCATTAAACTTTGGGTTAAGTCACTCAGCTCTACAGACCCCAATGTCCATGGTTTTCAACTTTGTGGGTTAGATATCCAGAATCTCTTACAGTGCTAACATTTTATTATGTAAAATATTAATTTCTAATTAGCAAAAAAGTTATTAATATTTTCACTTACCTTTTAAGCTACTTTTAAGGAGCTCATTTTTACAATTATATTCTCTGGAATTAATAGTAAAACTCACAAAGATGTGCAGTAATCTTTCCTGGCAGCCCTGAATTGCAAAAATGCACCATGAAGCACCCTTTCCCCTTCTGAAATGCTCATTCAGGCTCTTTGAAGTGTACATCGTGGCTTACAAAATTTTGGTTTGTCAGGGTGAAGATGTATTGATCGAAGTGTAGGCAAACAATCAAAGGAAATGCTGAGTGTTTGTCTTTTTTCAAAACTCTATCTCAAAGTCAAAACCAACCAGAACATTCTGTATTGAGAACGGCCAAGCAAGAGGAAAACAGAGACTGTTATCTGTGCTGAGAAGTGGCTTTGCCAGTCTCCTTTATATCCAACTGGGAGGCTTTGGATTATAAAACACTGTTAACTGCTGTGTAGATCTTACTGAAAGTGTAGCATAGAGGGTATTTAGTTACAGAGGGATGTGTAGCATTTTTAAGCCTAAATCCGGATTTGATTACCTAGGAAGTGAGGGACAATAACAGAATTTGGTATTTACAATTTTGTCCCTGGCTCACTAAGACAGTCCTAGCCAGCTGTGTAGTTGGTTATTTGCATTTATTTGATCAGAAATGATCATCGTGTACCATAAAAGCATCATTCATTTCCTATTACCATTGATCCCCAGGGAGTTTCACTCAGAACTTGCCCAGAATTTCAAATGGCAGGTGGTAGGGCTATATTTTTCTATAGTTAATCATATAGTCCAAATTTAGTGATTGTAACTCATTAAAGACAGCAGATTTCCTATTAATGAATGCTTAGTGCCAGAATTCAACACTCAGAGGTTAGAGAAGACCTAGAAAGAAGGTGGACACCAAATTCTAAAAGAAGAGATCTCACCCAAAGGCTTTCCTAGAGCAACTAACTCTCGCTGGGCTCCTTTGTACACGTGCTGGAACTTAACCCATCAAGGGCTAGTTTGCTTCAATATTATTCATTTCACATTCTGTTCACTCTAAGGGCTTGATAGCCAAATATGACTTAAATATGATTCCAGATTTAAGTTTTGAAGTTTAACTTATCCATTGCTCTCTCAATCCTAACAAATGTGTTACAGGCTGTCTGAAAAACTTGGTCTTAAAAACCAAGTACTGAATGATGGCATGACATTCTCTAACAAGTTGCATTTGCCTGCAGAAAAGGTGTGGTATCTGAAGCAAAGTCCTACTTATGCTTGAATACTAAATTTAGGTCTCCTCCCATTTCTATAACTTTAGCCTTCAACAGCCTCCAAATGTTCTCCTGGAGTCAGTTTCATCGCCTTCTAATCCATTCTGTAGACAACCTCTTGATTGCAAGTGTTATTGGAAGGTGACATCTTAAATCAGATGTTCCCAATCCTTTATCTAAAGAAAAAGCCTCTGGTAACAGACTGAATGGATGAGGTTATGCTATGGTAATGAATTATCCCTAAATTTAGTGTCTTACAATAATAAAGACTTATTTCTCATTCATCCTATCTGTCAGTTTTGAGTCATGGCAGGGAGAGAGGGGTTGATAGTTTTTACCTTCTTACTCAGGAACCAAGACAAAAGGAGCCTTCACCATCTGGAGTGGCAGCCGATTTCTGTGGTGTGGGAGGAAACATAGCAAACAACAAATCCCACATCAGCTCTTCACGACTTTTGCTAAGAAATACATCCACTTGCATTTCACATGGCCAAAGCAAGCCACATGCCTCAGCTGGTAGATTAGCAGGGTGGTGCAAGCCAATCATGGGCCCAGGAGGAGAAGACCCAAAAATATTGGTGGCCAGCATTACTAACTACATAGTCTGTCATTCTAGTCACCAACTAGTTTACCTTTCTTCCACGCAAAACACCTCTCCTCTTAGGAAAGTCACAAGTAGGCAGGACATCAAGCTCAAAGTCGGGGGTCTCTGGGTGATGGAAGGTAGTCTCTGTCAGGTCTGGATCCAGAAAGGAAGCTATCCCTCACACATCCAATATATGAAGGTAGTGCAGGGACAGGGGAGCATAATAAGTACCCCCGTTCAGAAAGGAGGAGGACTCTGGTCTGTAGCAATTCTGCAATCCTGCTGGGCAGACAGGATGAGGTTTCTCTCCCAAAGATGGGGCCATTCTCTGAAAAGGATACAATGCTCTTGTCTTGGAGATCTCTCCTATCCATTGTCCTTTGTGGACTCTGGCTGTGTCCTCCCAGAGATTTTACCATCACAAATTCTTTCCTTGGCCACATTTGCAGTGAGGAATAAGCAGTCCTTGGGGGCTAGACACCCTTCTTGGCTCACACTCAGAATATCCAGAGTGGGGACCTCAAGGATCATCTTAAGCCTAGAACAGTCACATCTGTTTTAGTCCCAGTGGATGTTTCTTTTATTATGGCAGTTCTCCCTCCAAACAAGTGGCTTCTTAACTTTCTGATTCCAGCTACTTCTTTGTGCCAAGAGTCACATCCACTGTTCATTCCCAGATAAAAATACTCCCATGCGCTGTATTTCCTGCTTTCTCTCCACCACCCTCCTCCTTTCTCAACTTCATCTACTGCATCTTGAACTGATCAAGTGTCAGCAGGGGAAATCACACCCTCATTATCTTTTTCCTGAGATATTCAGCCCACTTGTAGGATTTGCTGGACCACAGTTTGATAGGATCTTTCCTTGAGACACCTTTTTCCATTCAAAAGTTTTTAACAAGGGGGGGGTGATGGCTCTACCTTTCATTCGGGCCACTCCACACACTGAGTTTCAACTGACCTGCATTGCTCTAAGACTTTGCTGAGAAGCATTTGCTTCTTCCAACTATACAAGGACTTGAATTCATGGACCCTCCCTATTCCCTTTCTTTCCTATTTGCAAACTGGCCAACTCTTTCCTGAAGCTGCCATGTCCTTGTCATGCCTTGCCAAATGCAGCCCATGACAACATGCACACCCTAACTGCATTCTGTTTTCCAGCCTGTTCATCAGGGATGTGATCTGTCTCTCAAAGTAATCACAGGTGACAATTTGCCAAGTGTTTTCGTCTCCGTGGATCACCATCTCCTCAGCCTCTGACAACAATGTCCTTGCTGCTCCCCACTGCTGTTTGAGCCAGTACCACATATTTTAGGTGTGGGTTACAGCAGGACCTCACTTCAAGATGTCAATTCCTGTATTAGTGAGGATGGGCGACATGGGCTGCAGTGACAAGCATCCCAGAAATCTCAGTGTCTTAAAACAACAGACACATATTTCCTGCTCACAACACATGTCCATTCCTGATCAGCAGAAGTCTCTTCCCTGCAAAGTCCTCACCCAGAGATCCTTGCTCAGGATACCTCCATTGTCTGAAATGGCTCCAGCACTCATGCAGGGGGAGAGAAGGAAGCAAATGTTACATTGGCTCTTAAAGCCTTCTTAAAATGGCCATGGGTCATTTCTTCAACCAAAACATGACACATTGCTGTATCTGCCTTCAAGGGTATATGGAGTACCATCCTAACAAGCTTCTGGAAGGGGGGGGGAAGCTCTTGAGAAATTGATATCAACCACACTGCTGTTAGCACTCCCTAACCTCCCCTTTTGGGCTCTATGTTTTACAAGAGTTTCATCAACTAAACCACATTTATGATGTAATAATTTCTCCACTCAAATTATTCTAAGACTCTCAGCTGCAAATATAGCTGTTGGTCTTTAAATAGTAAATTGATCTCAAATATCAAAACTAACTGTGTGACCTTATGGAACATTAATGTATGATTCCCATTAAGCTATATAAAATTATAAAAATTGCTTAGGTGCCCACTTAATTACTTTCATTACCCTAAAATTACAGATGCCATAGGAAGGTGGCCATTGTAAGGTTTTGATCAAGTAACTTCTGTGCACATAATTTCCTAGGAAGAAGGAAAAGAGCTGAAAGGGGAAGAAAGAGGACTTAGAGACAAAGTCATCTTTATCTGCTTTATAATTTTGCTGGCCAGTCTACATCCCCACACCGCCCCCACTAGCTTACATGGACATGTTCTGTGTGCTTGTGGGCATTCCCTCTCTCTCATTTCTTTCACCTCAGATGTCCTTCCATGGGGATTAAAAACAAAGAGATGCCATCACCCTGAGCATTAAAGCCAGACAGACCCCACTGAAGCAGAGCAGAGTCACAGTCCATCCAAGTTATTTTGTATCAGACACTAACTTAAAAATGCTGCCACCTGACTCTAGCATCTTTCTCTACTTCCAGGCATTTCCAAATTAGCTTTTCTCCATGTTTAGAATATTTCTGAAAAATATTAAAGATCAGTGACTCAATGTAGTTTTCCTCTTACATGACCTTGAGCATCATTTGACACAGCTGATTACTTCCATCTTCTTGGGACACCTTCATCACCTGGCTGGGGCAGCCTCTCTCTGAATTCTCCTCTGACCACACCTTCCACTCTTTCTCTGTCTCCGTTGCTGATTGCTCAAAATCCCCCTCACCCCTCAGTGGTGGAGACCCTAGGGTTCTAGCCCAGAGGGCTCTTGTCATTCTACACCTACTCCACAGGTGAATTCACCTCTCTCTCTCCTGGTTCAAAACTCATCTCTGCATTGAGGACTTCCACATGTCTGTCTCAAGCCCAGACTTCTGCTGTATACCCCAGAGTCTTGCATCCAACTGCTGACCTGACATCTCCACCTCAGTGTCTCATGGTCATCTTCAAGTTAACAATGTCAAATCTGAAATTCCAGTTTCATCTCTCAAGTCTGCCCCTGAATCACCACAACCACCACATCTTTGCAAAGAGAACCCCGACCTTCCTGCTGCTCTGGCTGTACACTGCATAGCCATCCTTGGTGTGTCTTCACGTGCCATGTAAATCCCTCTGGAAATTTTATTAGCTCTGTTTTCTTCAAAATGTATCCAGAATCCAAACTCCCCACCGCCTCCACCACCTGGTCCAAGCTACCCCCTCACTCGCTTTGCCGGGGGTCCTCACAGATCTCTTTGTTCCCATCCCTGCCTCGGTGCTCCATTCTCAACGCCGTAGCCAGAATGGCCTTTTGGAAAGGAACTCAGACCAAGTCACACCTCTATTCCAAACCCTCCAGTGGTTCCCCATCCTACTCAAAATTCTAAACCCTTCCCCTGGCCCACATGACACCACACGCTCAGGTCCCCTGCCACCTCTCTCACAAGCTTCACTGTGCTGGAGCCACACTGGGCCCCTGAGTGTCCCTCAGTCATGCTGAGAATCCTCCTGCCTCTGGGCTCTGAGCTTGCTATTCCAATCTCAGCACAGCTCCCTCCCTCACTTCTGTTATGTCTTTGCTCATCTGTAAGCTTCTGACCTTCCCAGTGTGATCTTCTCCCCCTCATCCTGCTTCATCGTCTCTGGAGCACTCCTACTGCATAGTTGTTGCTGACTTGTCTGTCATGAGTCCTCCTATGGAACAGCAGCTCCATGAGGGCAAGCTCTTTGCCTGTGTTTGCATCCCCAGTGCCTGGAACGGTGCCTGGGAGGGAGTTAGTGCTTGGTAAACACTTAATGCAATGATTGGAAAAACGTGTTGGCATAAGCTAAGCGCTGTACCCTGAGAAATCCTTTATTAACAAAGTATCAATGTTTTCAAGAGGTGACCTTTGTTTCATAGATTAGAATGGCTTTAAGGTTATCCATAATACAGTATCTCATTCCCTGACTTGTATTTCAATTGATTGTCTTGAATAATGGAGAGAGGTGGAATTATAGCCAGCAAGTCAGAGACCCCAGACCACATACCTCCTGAGCTCCTGACACCCCAGACCCTTTCTGCCTTTTCCAGACCCCTGCCTGTGTCGCCCAACCCTCACTTGCCAAGGCTGATTCCTCCCATTCCCCCAGCTGGCCTCAGTCTCCCTAGTCTGTTCTCCCTCAGAGCTAAGCTTCTATCCCTGCTCTACTTTGAGACTCATAACATGTGGACTTGCCTTTCTCAGTTTCCAGGGTCTGATTCTTTGAGAGCTCTGTCCTATTCCTGCTCCATTCTCCTGTAGCACCTTAAACACAGGTGACCATCAATAAAGATTCGAGGAGTTAAAACTTAGAAAGTTGCAGTAGACCGACTCCCCACCTTTGCCACCAAAGACCCCTTCCTGGGACCACTGACATATCTATCCCCTGTGTTTACTCAAACAAGAAGGGGCTGTTGTTTGCCCCCCGGAGTCCTCTGTCTGTCGCTGATCAGGCATTCTCAATACTAAAGTCACAGGTGGCTGAAAGAAAGGATCTCCTTTCACAGACCACAGAAAATTAATTGTGCTACATAAGAGAGCTTAAAGAAGGGGGAAATTAAATATGATGGTCTTGCTAAGCTATCTGGAAGTGAATCTTTCAGAATAAAATTACATTAGCATCAGAGATTCTAATGTCTAAGCCCATGGATCACTTATTTTTTTGCTTATGAATATTTTTGTATGTTTAATGAACAGAAATGTCTCCAGCTCATGTAATGGAAATAACATTTGATATTTTTCATCAACTATAGACCAGGCAGGAAAAAATTTAACCTATTTCTTCCACCATGGAGTAATAATTTAAGTATCCAATGAAGTCCATACTGCCCCTTGTCCACTACCTCCACTGCTCTGCCCTCAGTGGGAATGTTCCATCTCCTGCTAATCTCAGTTTCTTTAGCTGCCATAGATAAAAGTAGATATGTACGTGTAAGTTTCAGAGGAGATGTATTGTTATATGCTGTGCATTTCCATTTTCCTCTGCATTTCTTCTCTGTTCTCATTTCCTCTCTACCTTGAAAACTTCCCTTACTTTGTGAAGTCTTGTGTGTGTGTGTGCATGTGCACAATCCTAACTTAAAAGCTCTAAGAATGCCTGAGAAGATATTCCTAACTTAGGAACCTCTGGATTCTATGTGCATATGGTGGATCAAAGAATTATGCCTTTGTCAAGATATTCCTATATAACTGTACCTCCTTAGACATTACATTCTGCAAAATCTGTTGGAAAGGTACCATGTTTAAGAAAAACATTAGTAAAATGATTACTCAGAGGAAAATAAGTGATGTAGGAGGATATAGAATTCATATTTGATACTTCTGTGGATGCAAGAACACATACAACTCAAACTACCTTACCCAAAAGAAAGATTTTAATGATTCAGGTGGCCAAATAGTTTAAGTATAGCATCAGCTTCAGGCATAGTTAAATCCAGGTGCTGAAACAACATTGTTAGAAATCTCTCCCATCTTCCTTCAGCTCTGCGCTCTCCTTTGCTGGCATCAATTTTAGGGATGTTCTTCCCATAAGACAGTGAGACAACACTGAGCCTATAACCCACTCAATGATCAGCTCCAGTAGGAGATCATCTGGGAAAATCTTACATTGGCTTGGCTTGAAGAATGTTCTCATTGCTGTGGCCAGGGGATGGGGCTGAGGTCGGTACCATCCAAACCCCATAAACAGAGAGTGTAGAAGGGGAAGTTTGCGCCCCCCAAAAAGTCCAGAGTACCAGCACCAGAAGAAGGAATGGTTGTTACCAGATGACAATGACAAATATTCATTATGCCACTTCAGAGGACAAAGCACCGAATGCAGATCTGGAATGTGGAGGTGCAGTTAGATGTGACCTGGAAGGGGAACAGCAGCACTGGGGTCAGGGAGTAAGCCAGAACTGCCTACTTCAAGGACTGTGTTGTGTCCTCTACATCTCATTAAGCTGCACAGCTAGATAGAAAGGCAAGACCAGGCAGACCTGAGGTTGAAGCCCAGCCCTGCCTCTCAGTCACTCAGCTCAGTATTTCACTTTTCGGATGCCAGTTTCTCCACAAGTCAAACCATCATTGCAAGGACGTAGGGAGCCTGTGTTTGGGTCACAGCCAGCTCAGTGCAAAGCATGGGGAGTCACTGCTCCATAGATGTTGCCTCCTCCCCTGTCCTTCCAGCATGTTTTACAATTTTATGTCAGGATTGTCTTCTAGGGTGGAAGAGTCTAATTTCATAAAACGTGCAATTAAAGAATTCCTAACACTTCCTAAAGCTTGCAAATCACAGTGCATTAACAAGGACAGGGTATTGCCAATTTGGAGCACCTGGAAGCTGCTCGGGGCACCCTCAGCTCATGACAGCTGTGTAGGTTCTCTCTGAATTTGTTGCAGTAGCACTTCTGCAGGAAGGAAGCAAAGGAAGCTTCACAGCAAATGGAAAGAATCATCATATTAGACAGGCATTGGGAGACAGAGGGAACACAACTGGATAAGAGGAATTTTGTTTGGTATTTTTACCTATTCTTATTAGCCATACACAAAGCCAATCTCATCTTACTGTGGGAGATGGCTTCCTGCTGGGTAATTAGCAGACAAAGAGGCTACTGCCCATTTCTCCTAAGGCTCTCTTCCTCTTCCCTCCATCTTCTCAGAATTCTCCAACTGAGTACTGGCTGATCAGAAGAGTGGGGTTCCCACCATCCTGCCTATGCCCATGGCGGGAAGAAGCATTTTACTGAAATACAGTCAAGCTTATCCCAGTGGGGCTGCACCCTCACTTGCTAATCCCCTGGAAATTGTACTGTGTTGTCATAAGTAAAATGAAGACTGTTTAGTTGGCTTGTAATAATGTGCAGTAAAGCCAATTCAGGACTTCCACTTGAAAAGCAGGATTTTCCATCAGGGACTGTGCCTCTCTGCTTTGAATGACATAAATACATAGGAAGTTGGCTGTATAAGTTATGTTACACACAGACACTGGGACACATGGAACCATTACAAAGAATGAGATAAAATTGGAAGAGTTAATCTGGAAGGACTTCTAGGTTACATCACTATCTGACAAATTCAACCTGCAAAACAGTAATAATTTAAGTAGGGTGTATATAGTTTAATAAATAAAAGTGCATGCACATATATTGATACGTTGGTGTATGTACAGAAAGGAATGATAGAATCTCCAAATGTTAGCTGGGCCCATAGCTTCCTAGAATAAAGACTACATTTCTCAGACTCCCTTGCAGCTAAGAGTTGCCCAATGGCATGAACTTAAGAGATAATGGGCAATTTCTGGGCCTTGTCTTTAAACAAAACAGGAATGTTGTGGTGCCCCTTTCACCCCTGCTGTGGAAGTGGTGGGCTCCCTCCTAGCATGTAAGCAAGGGAGACAGTGAAACAGTGAGATAGAAGGGGCTCAAATACCCAAAAAAGAGGCAGCCAGGACAGCCACCCTTAGGCTGTGACATGGGAGAAAAATCAACTCAGTCTTATTTATGCACCTATATATTTTGGCGTCTCCTATCACAGTGGGCAATCCATCCTCATATGAGCAGGATAGTCCCCAGAAAATTGCCAATGGTCTCTTCTGAGATATAGCATTAGAGGAGAAAGAGATTCTTACTAATATTACTTTTTTACCTTAATGCTGCTATATTTTAAATTTTGCAGTTATGATGTTTTACTTGTTAATTTTCCTGGACCTCAGGTGCTAAATTGGGTTAATTATAAGCCTTAAGTTTATCATAGCCTTAGGCAGGGGTCCTCAAACTTTTTAAACAGGGGGCCAGTTCACTGTCCCTCAGATGGTTGGAGGGCCACTGGAGAGTGTGGCGCACATTTCACACATGCGAACTGTGGGCCCAGGATGAGTTGCCTGCTAAGCAGGACAGGCAGCGGTGGCAAAAACACCCGGTGGGCCGGATAAATGTCCTCGGCAGGCTGCATGTGGCCCACGGGCTGTAGTTTGAGGACCCCTGGCCTTAGGTCTGGATGTGTTGTAATCATTGGTCTATAAAGGGCCCCCTTTGAATTAGTCCGTTAGATTTGGGTTTTTTTTATTTTTCAAAAGTAATAAACATTACCTGTCCACACCTTAGAACGAAAGCCAGGACTTGACCACACCCTTCATCTGGCCATGTCCTATCCACCCCCAGCCCTGGCTTCCCCCACCTGGGATAAACAACCATTCCCCAGAAGTCCCTCATTCCTGCTTTTCTTCTTGTACATATTTTATTGCATTTATGTGTACTCCTTACATGCCTATTTTTAAATTTTAGTTGGTTTTATCTTTATAAAAAGAATATCATGCTATATATAAAATTTTGAGACTTTTTTTCACCTTATGTTATATTTCTAAGACTCATCCAAAATTTTGCAAGTTGCTCTAGTTCCAGGGTTGCCAGAGTTTCTGTAAAGGGCCAGATAGGAAAGATTTGAGGCTCTTCAGGTCACATATGGTCTGTGTCACACATCTTTCTTTGTTTATTTTGTAACCCTTAAAAAAATGTAAAAGCCATTTGTAGCCTGAAGACCACACAAAAATAGGGCCAGGCAGTTTGCTGCCCCCTGCTCTGGTTCATCCATTTTGATTGCTGTATAATATTAACTGGGCCATGGTTTATGAATCCATTCTTCCATTAGCGATGCTTTGTTTATTTGTAGGCTTTTGTTATTGGGCATAGTGTATCTTGGTATTTCCTATTGTACGTGAGCCAAAGTTTCTTTGGAAAGTTCCCTGGGAGTGAGATTGCTGAGTCACGGGAGATGTGATGTCGATTCAGGGATATACTGAGGGCTGAGGGCAGTGGTTCAGAGGCAGTAGTGCCAGGTACGCTGTGGTCCCCAAGGCTCTGATGTTTGACATGCTGCCCCTGCCCATCTCCACACAGTTCTTTCCTTACTCTCCATTCTTGCCTAGCTCTTTTCTGGGGTTGTTTCATTTTTGGTGCCCTCGCACCCCAGCTCGGACATAATTCCTTCCCAGGCGTGTTCTGTGGCAGTCCCTGATGGCGTCCTCCTATGGAACAGTTGATGCAGACTTACGTGGGCTTCAGCACTAGACTTGGACTCAGTCTTCTGGGCTCTGCCAATTTCTAGCTGTTTGGCCTTGGACAAGTCACTTAGCAGCTTTGGACTAGAGTTTTTACATCTATAAAGCAGTGAGAATCCCAGGGCCTTTGTTCATTATGTGGCAGCAAAGAACAGGAAGTCACTCTAAGTGCTCAGCAAAAATGAAATTGAAAGGTGGAAGTAAAAGATGGAGAAATGATAGCCACTCTGCCCTAGGCTGTTGGACAGCTCTTCAGAACTCTGGTGCAGTCTCTGTGTCACTCTACATCTCATTCATTCATTCATTCATTCATCAAGCACTTATTGAGCACCTATTTGCTAGGCTGTTCTAGGTGCTTGGAATGCTGTAAGGAACACAACACAACAAAGATCCCTGCCCTGGAGGGGCTGACATTCCAGCGGGGGGAGAGACAAAAATCAATGAATGTAACAAGGAAAGTACAGGAGCCTTAGAAGGTGGGAGTGTCTGGACAAAAGGAAAGTCAGTGGGTTGGGGGTGCTGAGAGCAGCTGGGGGCCATGTTAAATAAGGTGGGTGGGGCGGCCCTCAATGAGAAGGCACATTTGAGCAGAGGCTTGAAGAAAGGTGAGAAGGAGGTGTGCATGTCTGGGGAAGGCGTTCCAGAAAAGGAAAAGTTGCCAAAGACGCTGGGTCACGTGGACAGCCCCAAGTACCCGCTGGAGCCATGCAAGCAACACAAGGATGAGGGCTGAGGCCAGGAGCCAGATCATACAGATGTGGTGGGTCATCGTCAGGACCTGGGCTTCTACCCTGTGGGAAGTCACACAGGACTAGGAGCAGAGGAGTGATGTGATGGGATCACAACCAGCTGAAGGCTGGACAGGGACTCGGGGATCTGCTTCCAGGTTCCCTTAGTGTTGACAGAAGGCTCAGCCCCTTGTCACCTGGACCCTCTCCATAGGTTTGCTCATGACTGGGCAGCCGGCTTCCCCCAGAGCATGTGATCTGAGAGAGACAGGGATGGGGGAGAGAGACAGAAACAGACAGACAAACACAGAGAGAGACAGAGACAGACAAAGAGAGAAATGGAGAGAGACAAAAAATTATAGATTCAGAGAAACAGAGAGAGAGAGAAACAGACAGGCAGAGACAAAGAGAGACAGAGTAGCTGTCCCCTCTGCCTTATTTTATTGGTTAGGAACAAGTCACCACACCAGCCACACTCCACAGGAAGGAATGGATGGCACAAAGGAATGGATGCCAGGAGGGGGGACCACTGGAGACAGTCCAGGACAAGGAGGGCAAGGGTAGAAACAAAATTGGCCAGAAGGCTCCTGCAGGAACTGAGGGGAGAGCTGCGAAAGCGTCTCTTGCTATGGTAGTAGCAGCAAAGGCAGGAGGAGTGGTTGGGTTCTGGGTATATTTTGATCAGAAAGACAACAGGCTTTCCTGACTGATTAGATGTGAAGTGTGTGAATAAGAAATGGGGTAAGGATTGCTCCAAGGCTTGGCCTGAGCAAGGGTGGAGACCACTAATCTGCTTCCTGTCTCCATGGATTTCTCTCCTCCGTATATTTCATAAAAATGAAATCGTACAACACGTGACTTTTGTGCCTGACTTCTGACATTTAGCATATTTTCAAGGTTTATTCAGGTATAGCATGTGTCAGTACTTCATTGATGTTTATGTCTGAGTAATATTCCATCATGTGGGTATATCATATACTGTTTATCCATTGTTTAATTGATGGACATTTGGGTTGTTTCCACTTTTTTGGCTATAATGAATTATGACTCTGTGAACATCTGTATACAAATATTTGACAGTTTTCAATTATTTGGGGTATATACCTGAGAATCAAGTTGCTGCCATATGGTAATTCTATAGTTGACTTTTTGAGGAACCTCCAAATTGTACTCCAAAGCAGCTGTAGCATTTGACATTCCAGCAGTGTAGAAGGGTTCCAATGTCTGTACACCCTCATGACTACTTATTGTTGTCTGTATTTTTTATATTAGCCATTCTCTTGAATGTGAAGTGGTATCTCATTCTGGTTTTGATTTGCATTCCTCTAATGACTAATGATATGGAGTATCTTTTATATGCTTGCTGCCCATTTGTGTATCTTCTTTGGAGAAATGTCTATCAAAGGCCTTTGTCCATGTTTTAATTTTCTTGTTTGTTTCTTTGTTGAATTATAAGTTTTTTATATCCTCTGATACTAGACCCTCAGATATATGATTCAGATATAATCAGATATATGATTCACAAATATCTTTTCTCATTCTGTAGGTTGTCTTTTCTCTATCTTGATAGTGTCTTTTTTTTCAGGGAATTATGAGAGTACAAATGTTTTGGTTACATGAATTGCTTTTGTGCCATTTGAGTCAAAGTTATAAGTGTGCCCATCAAAGAACTAAAAGTAGACCTACCATTTGATCCAACAATCCCACTACTGGATATTTACCCTAAGGAAATAAAAGACATTTTATTAACAAAAGACAGTTGCACTCAAAAGTTTATAGCAGCACAGTTCACAATTGTAAAGATGTGGAGAGTGTCTTTTGAGTCACAGAGTTTTTCGTTTTTATGAAGTCCAATTTATTTAATTTTTCTTTTGTTGCTTATCTGGATGGGGTATAAATACTTATCCAAGTCAAAAATTTGATGGCATTATCGAAAGGGGTGGGAATGGATTCCAAGTGGGAAAAATAACAAACTTGCACTACAATTAGCAACTTCACAGGTTGTTAGACAATTTAAATGAGATGACACATACCAAGCACTCAGCACAGAGTAAGTGCCCACTAATTGTTAGCTCTTATTATTTGAGGCTAGCACAAATGTTTGATATGTAATTTTGGAAAGAATAAATATGGTGCAGGCAGATGTCACAATTCTTTCTCTTGGTCTCTGTCCAGAGTAACCCTAGATCATCTGTGGAGGGAGGGATGAAAGGAAAATAATATTGGCAGCATCCATCATGGAAAAGAATGTGAACAGTTTTAAATGTGCCTCCCTTCTTTGACATGGAAATAGTCTAAAGTTTAGTCTTCAGGGAGGAAAATATGTTTAGGAGCCTGTTTTACAAATATTATTTTCCCTCAGTAAGATCCGTACATTGTCCAAACTTAAAGCAGAGTCTAGATGCCTGTAAACAGAATTTGAAATTCCTAATATTGTCCTTCCTTGTTCCTGTTTTACCTCTGTGGCAAGTAGCTATTGGCCCATTTTAAAGAGAAGGTTGGCACCTTCTATCCGAGAAGCTGATTCTAATATTGCTTATAGCTGTCACTGTTGGCTGCCTCTCCAGTGTGCATCTCCCTGTCTTCTTTGCTCATACAAGTTGATTTTATGCACATTTCCTGGAGTAACCATGTCATTCTGGTGAGTTTGGCCCCCCTGTCACACTCCAAAGAGAGAATCTCCATCTGCCTAAGCCAACCCAGAAGGTCTCTGTCTCTTGTGATTATTTTAGGAATGACATTGACCCTCTTCTGGTTAAAAATATGTGAACAAAAGCCTAGCTTGTGGGAAAGGTGTCATTGGAAATAAAAAAGAGATAAGGGAAAGAAATGCTCTTCTTTGCAGTAGGCCATTGTGTCCACAAGCAAAGCCTGGAAATGCTTTAGGGAGCTTGTAACTCCAGCAGGGTCCACCAAGTTCAACACAGCAGCATAGGAAGCACCTGGGTCTTCGGTAAGCAAATTAGCCTACCTTGGATTTGTTCTATCTTCAGACTTCTCAGTAGAGTGATGAGATGACAAATCTCCTTTTCTGGTTAGCATAGTTTTAGTCAAGTTTAATGTTGCTGGTAGCTATTATAGAAGTATCCTAAAGGATGCATTGTATCAGGAGGGACTCACGTAGGACAGCCATGGTGGAAGGGGATGTCCACCTATGTGGCGGATTAGTGAGTCAATCCTCCAGGCCAATGTAGTGCAGATGTCACAGTTTGAGTGCCCAGAGACTCTGATAAGGAAAAAGAAAATTAACAAAGCTGTCATCATTCTATGGTGGGGATTCATAGACCAACAAGATGAGAGGCAGAAAGAGAGAGACTAGATTTTTTTTTTTCATGGAATAAGAAAAGAAACAATATGGAAAGAAAAAAAATAGCCTTTCAAAGTTCCTAAATGCTATTTTCCCTCAGGAAATGCTCCTGTTCTCTTTCTTTTATTGGGGAAGAGAAAAAAGCAGCCAAAAAATAAACTCTTGAACCACTTTAGACTCTGAGCATATTCATTATCTAATAAATATGAATTAAATATCTCCTATGTGTTAGGCACAGGAGGGGAAAGAGATTCGAATGGTTGGAGCGGAGCATCAATTAGAGTTCTCCAGAGAAACAGAACTGGTAGGATGTCTGTATGCACAGAAAGAGATTTGTTATTATAAAGAATTGGCTTGGCTCACGTGATTATGGAGGCTGGTAAGTTCCAAGATCTGCACTTGGCAAACTAGTTACTTGGGAGTGCTGATGTTTCAGTTTGAGGGCAAAGACAGGGAAAAACCGAAGTCCCAGCTCAAAGGCAGTCAGGTAGGAGGAGTTCCCTCTTTTGGGGAAGAGAGTCAGCCTTTTATTCTCTTCAGGCCAATTGACTGCAGCCCACCCACATTAGGGAGGGCACTCTCCTTTATTCAATCTGCCAGTTTAAATGTTCATTTGATCCAAAAACATCCTCACAGAAATACCTAGAATAATGTTTGACCAAATGTCTGGGCACCCCAAGACCCAGTCAAGTTGACACATAAAATTCACCGTCATAAGTAACAATAGCTTTCCTCTGAAAATACAGTCTTTACTCCTACCGGTGCGTTATCCTTAAACCCTTAACCTCTTATGGTTAACAAAGCACCACCCAAATTGGGATGAAAACATTCCCAAGACACCTACCTTTCTTACCCTGCTACTGCAAGCAGCTGTCCCACCATGCTCTGCTGTGAAGTTCCCCAGCTGTCATTCCCTGTGGGGTCTGCAGCATTGCAGACACTTTTACATATCTGGATGTTTCATACCCCTTGTTACTGTAGCTGGCAAAATCACAGACATGAGAAATAGTGTGAAGGGTCTTCCACTAGGATGCTGGAAGAATATAATGAATATATTCAGAGTGTTCTGAGCATCCGCATAGTTTTTCTGTGCATCGTTAAATTGCTGGCTTATTGGAAACTATTTCTTATTTATCTTTGGGTCCCCTGTGTCCTATTTCTATGCTTTGCACAGAACAGATATTCAGGAAATATTTGTTGATTTGGATATTAAGCTATACATTTATTTTGAGAAGATTACTTTACATAACCAAGTTTTATAGCTCTCCAGATCTCTGAAGATATGTTAGTAGGTCTCTAAAAGTAGAGATCCCTAATCCCTGGATGTCAAGGTGAAAGTTTGAGGGCACAAACTTGGAAATCGCAACTGGGGTTTAACCCCTACTTTAGCAGCTACTGAGTTAACTCAACCATGTTTCTTAACCTCTTTAATCCTCAGCTGATCTTTTTCCTGTGTGGAAAAGTGTATGTTTCAGTGTCAAGCTATGCCTTGTCTCAGAGACACCTCTCCAGGTTGTCTGATTCTGATTTTTTTATAAATTGTAGTTAGCTGATAAACATGCAAAATGCTCCTTATCTGTAGACTTGTGAATTCTGTTCCGTCTTGTAGTAGTCCAGTGACTCTTCTGGCTCCTGTGAAAGAAGCCAATTTGGCTTCCATTTGCCATTTCAACTTCTCCTCTGGCCCATTTATAACATTTATTTGGTTTCCTCATTATGAAGAAAACTGAAATGTTAGTCCTACATTCATTTTATATCTGAGAATCATGATTTTCCTTATTTATCTTCCAATTAGTCTTTACAACACTCATCTGTAAATTGGGGAAATGATGATGATGACCTCAAGGGGTGGTTTTAACAATCCAGGGTACTTGAACCTCTTTGTTCTGTTCTCCAAGGTACAGGCAGAGAGGGCCTGTTGAGTCCTAAGTCAGAGTGTGCTGCTTCCAGGCTTAAGGTGCTACAGTGGCTTCCAGCTCCCAAAGTCCTCATGTGAGGACCCCCATAATCTCATTGAACTGCTGTCCTTGTGTCCCACACACTCTTCCTTCACACCTATACAGCTACATGGCCTCTTTATTATCCTGCAAACAAGGATGTTCCTGCCTCAGGACCTTAGCACAGCTTGCTCCCTCTACCTGGGTCACTCTTCCCTCAGCATCCACATGGTTGATCCCTCACTCCCTCCAGCTATTTACTCTAATTTCACCTCCCCAGAGGGCCCCTCCTCGCTGCCCATGCCTAATTTCAAACTCCCCACTTCCTCAACCAACACCTCCTCTCCCCAGTCTTGCTTCATTCTCCTTAGCACTCACCACTTCCTGGCAATCTATGTGTGGTGCTAACTGACCAAATGTTATTGCTTCCCCACTAGCATGTAAGCTCCACAAGGGGAGGCATTTGTTTGCTGTTGTGTTCACTGCCTTATTCTTAGTGCCTGGAACGTTGCCTTGAACATGGGAGGACCTCAGTGAGTGAACACTATGAGATAATTCACATAATCCCAATGCTTGGCACATTGAAAGGGCCCCAAGATGCCACCTGTAAAAGAAACAACAAAAAAGAAGGTGAGGAGGGTGAGGGTGAAAGGAGATTGAGAGAGAAAGTGGATTCCTTAAGACATGAGAAAAGGATGGAGTCAGGCGCACAGTCAGGAAAACCTGGCGAGGGCTTATCAACCGGAAACAAGAGGGAGCTGCGCTTGTCCTCATCAGATAGGACTTTTTAGTATGTAGCTGGTACATTCCAAGTTCCACCCAGTACTGTTTTCTGATGAAAGTCAAAACCGTCAATTCGTGAGGGCATCAATAATTTGGGGGTGGGTGGGATAGGGGAGATTGTAAAAACAAAAACAAAAACAAAAAAATGAAAAACAAGATCAGAAAGACTATTTGAGTCCACATCACATGTTTTTTTTGCCACACTGGAACAGTTTAGGGAAGTTGGCACAAATAAATGCAGATGACTTTCCACTGAAATGCTGGATTGCCAGAGTGAAAGATAATTCATCCTTGGTGAGGAGCTACGGAGAGGAGGGCCAGCCAGTGCCCGTGATTGTGGACTCCAGGTTTCTCGCTTCTGTGGGACACCATGTGTGATGCTTTTAAAACCCCAGGCCCATTAAGGAACCACCCTCAAAGAGGATCATCATTTAGATTCTGACAACCCTACTTTTGAGAACCGTGTTCAATTTTTATTGATTCAGATCAGAACCACAAACTGAATTTTGTGCCTAAAATAGTTGGAAACAAATGGATTTTTTTAAATCTCCCTTTCAATTAATTCCTCTGCTAATTAGTTTTAGCTTTAATTGATTTTGAGGCCCATTTTAAGGCACTTAACACGGGCAGGCAGCCTCTTCCTTTCATCTCCTTCAGCAAACTCATCCAATTAAAAACACATTACAGAATTTTCATGTAAAGAAATTGGGCGCCATTTTGTTCTTTAAAGACCTGGTGCCTTAACCACCATGGCCCTGTTACATCAGGACCAGTTCTTGAGTTTGCTCCAGCTCAGCTGTTCTTTCCCTCACTGGATGATAGGGCCAGAACCAGAGCCCATCTTTCTGGCTTCATCTACCTGAACTTTTCTTCTTCTAACAAGTCATGCTCTAAGATCTCATTCTGCCTGTTACGGGCATTCCAACCTCCAGAGTAGGAGTATTTACCCACTTATTCACTCATATATTTTATTTTTAATAAATATTTATGAAAGGACACTATAAGTAAAGCCTTGCTAGGCTGGAGCTGTCCAAGACAGTAACCATCCACCATACTAAGCACTTAGAATAGGGCTCCTCTGCACTGAGCTGTGCATCATTGTAAAACACACATCAGATTTTGAAGACATCATATGAAAAAAAAAAAAGAATGTCATAGAGCTCATCATTACAGATTGAAATGATCCTATTTTGAATATATTGTGTTAAATAAAATATGCTGTCAAAATTAATGTCATCTGTTTCTTTTTACTTTGTCATGTGGCTGTTATAAAATGTGAAATTATATTTCGATCAAACGGTGCCGGTCTACATATTAGGGACACAGCAGAAAACAAAACAAACAAAAATCCCTATATTTATGAAACTTCTGTTCTAATGGAAGGAATATAGACCTCCAAAAAAAAGAATGAAAATATATAGTATGTCAGATTATGATAAGTGCTATGGTTAAAAAATAATAGGAAGGGAGGCTGGAGGGGGTAGGGGAGAGGCCTTCAATTAAATAGGGGGTTTGGGAAGGCCTTTTCAAAATTAGTCACTCTGGAGAGGAGAGGCCAATTCAGGGGAAGAAAAATTGTTAGTAGGGTCCCTACAGTTCAGGACTTCTAAGCTAATAAAAACTCTAGGTCAAAGAAAGTACATATTTTTTAGCTCATGTATATGGGAAGTGGATTGGTGGAGCTAGCATCAAGGACTCTATACACAGGCACACACACACACATTCTCTCTCCCACATAAACACAGACACATACACATACACACATGCCCATGTGCACACACGTGCACACCATTCCCACCTCTCTTCCAAATCCTCTCTGTCTGCAGAGGAGGAGACCAACATCTACCAAGCTCCAGCAGTGTTGGCATCCTCTGGATGGCATGTCCAAACCTGGATGGTTGCACCCCACCCCAAAGTCTCTAATTCAGCAGGTAGAGGATAAAACCAAGAATGGGCATTTCTGATATGTCCCAGGTGCTGCTGCTGCAGGTTAGGGACCACCCCTTTGAACACTACTATGTTGTATAATACCTAAGTTTTAAGATCAAGTGGAGGGCTAGGCATACTCCTTGAAAACATGGAGATAGCAACATGAGAAATAGTTAAAAGAACACAAAGATGATGTCTCAGGGAAGTTGGGATCAGGAGTGAGCGGAAAGGGGCAGAGACTGCTGATGTTTGTTATAAGCCTTGTCTTACTATTTGGCTTTCAACAACTCCACATGTGTATCATTTTAATAAAAATAAAAAGTGGATTTTCAGAAAGAACCTAAATGAAGAAAAGTATCACTCCTTGTTGGTCACTAGGAGGTTACCCAGGAAGTGGCAACGCACCAAGCGCACATCCTCCAGGTAGACCCTGGGCTGCAGTGACTCGTGCTGGGCCAGCTTCCTGGCGCCTCTTGCCATGTGTGGTCACCTCTTTGCACCAAAGTGCACAAGACTTTCTTACCAGCTCAGACCTCGGTCTCTGCCCAAGGAGGAGGAAGAAATGCTTTGGCTCTAAAATGCTCTCCAAGGACACAACTGGTCATCAAATCACAGACAGCAGCTTTCAGGGGGTGACTAAAAGGATGGTGGCTTATAGCCCCAGACTGTAGTGAACCTGCTCACTGGCCCCTCCCCTCCTCTGCACTGGTATCCTTCTTCATCCCTCCTGCGTGACTACCCCTTGGTTAGGCGTGATGGGTAAGAGTGGGGACACGAAGAAGGAGATAGGGAAGGATGGTCTGCAGTAGATCTCAAAGGTTCGGTCACATTTTTCTCATTCTTGGGGTGAATTTCCTATATTCTCCCTCCCCATCAGTGAGATAAGACCTCTAGGGCTCAGATCAGAGCAGGGTTACTGAGATGTTAGGATGACTGAATTTGCCTAGGACCAAGGTGGTACTGAGGACACTGGATCTTTTTTTTTTTTTTTCCAAGAGACAAGACTTTGCTCTATCACCCAGGCTGGCATGCAGTGGTGCAATTATAGTTCACTGTAACTCAAACTCCTGGGCTCAATCCATCCTCCCACCTCAGCTTCCCAAGTAGCTGGGACTGCAGGTGTGCACCACTCACTAGCAGAAACCATAGGGATTTTGAGCCAAGAACATATTTGTAAATAATATTTGCATTGACTTGGTGGACTCTCCATGTGGTGGATTCCCCACACCCCACATCGCTATTGATAGTTGCTTGGGTATTGAAGCACTGGAATGTTGACCCTCTCTTTGTATCTAAAATATAATAAATAATTATCTTAGCTTTGTACAACTCTGAAATCTATTACTTCAGCTGTAAGAGAATGGGAGGAGGGGAATAATCTATATTTTTCCTTTTTCCAAATTGGGAAACTGATGTGTAAGCAGTGAAATGACATGTGTGTACAAGGATTCAGTTTCTGAGCAACAACCAAAGCTAAGAAAATCAGGTGCATGGACTGGTACAATTTTCTCAAAATATTTAGAGCTTTTGGTCTAAAGATAAAGGTGGCTACAGAATGACTAGATTATGGATTTTAAGTTCATTGAAGGTTCTATCTGGTATGTGTAGATCTGCCATATAGTCTGCAAAGGACTAACAAGAGGAAGGACATTTATATACTAACACAAAAGATTGGCGTTTGTTATGAGCAAAGGTTTTTATTCAATTGAACAGATGTGTACTGAGCACATTTTGTATGTTGAGCTTTATGCTGTGCTATAATGAATTCAAAAGAAAACATGAGGCACAGTCTTATCCCTTGAAGCAACTCTCATTGTTCTTGGGGAGACAAGATGAAAGAACACATGAGATAAAGACAAATCAAACCATGTCCAGTATCAAAGGCCAAGATATGTGGTGTAGTGATAAAGGATGCTGGAAAAGAGTCAGGATGGTCCAGGAAGGATGCACGGCTGTGAGCTGAGCCCAGACTTGGAGGATGAGAAGGACTCAGGTTAGTGTAGGAAATCTTCAAACGGAGATCAGGGCAGGGGTTTCAAAGTGAAGGCCCAGCTTCACTTTGTTTGAACCAGGCCATAGGTGTTTTGTTTGTTTGTTTGTTTTTAAACTTGAATGACCTACCAAAATTTAAAAATTGATAAGTTATACATATTATCCCAAATTCCAGGTTTTCAGATTTTCTTGAAAAAATGAAAAACCCAGAAGTACTAGTACATGTTCCCACAGGACAAGACAGAAGCAGCTGCCCTCTTTCAGTGGAGCAGGTATCCTCTTATTTGCCACAGTCCTCACCACTCCCAAAAGTCTCCCCAAATGAAGATGACAGATCAGTTGCCATTTACCATCTAGCACTGAGCCCATTTTGGTTTTATTTTTTATTTACTGGCTACTGGCTAGACTCCTATAGACATTTCATTTGAGACCCCTGAATTAAAAAAACGAAACAAAACCCTGGAATAAAAATGAGTAGGGTACAGTCAGGATTACAGAGGAGACAGGTCCAAGTTAGAATGCAACTGATTGGGGGATGGGAGGTGGGGACAGCCTGGCCTGCCAGGCTAAAGACTATGGATTGGGTGAAGTAGACACAGAGGAGCCATTGTGGTTTGTTCAGTAGTGACAAGGACAAGCCTTGGAAGAACCTCCAGTCCAAGATAAGGCTTTTGCTGCTCCTCTGGATCTACCCAACCCCAGCACCCACTTTGGAGTCGAACAGAGGAAGAGTCAAGGCATGGCCACTGATTACCCATGACCTTGGGAAAATTGTTTAAATTCTCAAGTCTTCTCCAAATCTGATATAACAGTTATGAAAATAAGTGCCTAAGAATATTACCAGGATGATTAAACTAATATACATGTGATAAGTGCTTGGCACAGAGCCTGGTTCCTAATAAAACTTGCCTTCATTATCATCATCATCATCATAAATTCCCTTGCATGGTCTAGAACAGTGGTTACCATGGAGCGGGGTTTGCTCCCCAGGGACATTTGGCAATGTCTGAAGATGGTTTTGGTTATCACACTGTGAGTTGGGAGGGGTCAGGAATGGTGCTACTGGCAGCTAGTAGGAATGCTGCTGAGCATCCTACAGTGCACAGGACAACCCCACAGCAAAGCATGATCCCATCCCAGATGTCCACAGTGTGGAGGTAGAGAAGGCCTGGTCTAGCACTGTGGTTATCAAGGACCAACTTCAAAGAGCCACCCAGCAACAGTGCTAAGAATGTGCAAATTTCTAGCCCTACCTCTCAAGATTCTGATTCAGCCCATCAGCAAGCTGGCCCAGCCCATATGCAAGCTGGTTCAGCAAAGTTCCCCCAAAGTTCCAATCCTCAGCCAGCTTTGACAGTCACCTGCTCAAAGGCTAGCAAGTTCTCATGCACTTCTGATGTTTTTCCAGTGCCAAGGGTGTGGTGCATATTGAAATGTGCCTCTCAGGCAGGGGTGTCTGAGGCAGTTGGGAGCCATAGCTGTGAGCAGTCTGGTTTGATTTAGTAGATACAAAAGACCTGTTTGTAAACGAGGAGTCCACAAGCCAAGCAGGACCTGGCCCCTGTCCCTCCCTGTGGAGTGGCCTCTGTGTTCTGAACCCTCAAAGTTCCATGGCCTTTCAGCTCCCTGGCAGGTGTGTTCATTGAATCTCTCTGGCATGGAAAACCAAAACTTTAATCATTTCACCAGTAGCCAAAAGGCACTGGAATGTTGAGAAAATTCCTTTCTCACTCTGGAACTTAGGATATTTTACTTCTAAAATAATAGTCAAAACCAAAGACCTGATCATTATAAACAAAAGGCAGGCCCATCTCCCTGCAAGGAAATAAAAGAAATAGACTAGTGGAAGGAGTGGACTAGTACCCCAAAATGAAGAACAGGCCATTTGAAGACACCCCCTTTTGTGGGTCCACAGGAAGCATCATGACTTCTGAGCCCCACCCCACACCAAACACTCAGACCAGCACTTAGACCCCATATTAAATATATGATCTGTGTACATTTTATAAGGAGTTTTATAACTTTTGAAGCTTTTGAAATTAGTTGACTGCTAGAAGCTCATTTAGTTTAAGGTTCGTTCTGATCTCTTAGGAAAGCATATATACCCAGCAATTCTTCCACAATGGGAGAAAAAAAGAATTAAACATATAAATTATTTTTAAGTGTAATAAAAATTTTGAACACTAAATTTAACAATTAGTGAAATTGGGGTAATGTAGCATTTCAGACACGCTTATGTATTTATTTCTCTTTCGCAGTTATCTCTGTATATGTTGAAGCTACAAATTTTTTTCAGTTATCAAACAAACAATTTTATACATCCTTGAAAACCTTATGGATACTAAGCATTATGGCTCTAACAGCTCTGGCTGTGAAAAAGATTTTTATGCATCTATAGATGTACGCGGTTGTGTGCAATTAGGCGCAGGATCATCACATCGGTAGCATTGTTTCCACTGTGCAAAGGGAGAGTAGTGAACATTTGTAAGAGTAAATATTAAAGTCCTGAACTTCTACAGGCTCCAGGAAACTGACAGAGCATTAAAAGGGCCCTTAGGTAAAGGAAAGAATTTAATAGGGTCTTCCCTGAGTCCAGTGGGGAAAGCTTCCTGATTCTGAATTCATTTACTATGGTAAAATTGACTACTTTGCTTCATACTCTACACCCTATAAAAAGCACAAATGTAGTCTTAATTCTTCTACTACTAAGAAACCCATACTTGGGCATGCTTTATGCTTTAGTGCTTATAAAGCACTTTTCACCGATTATGACCATATATAATTTATTCATCCCTTCGTCCCTTCAGTAATTCATTCAACAGCCCATTATTACATTCTTAATCATGTGAGAGAGAAAAAAGTGAGCCCAAGAGACATGATCCCAAGCCTTGTGAAACTTATAAACACCTTTTAATCAAATAGGTGGACAAATAAATGAAAAATTACAACCAAACAAGGAAATTACGAGGTAAGAAGATTACATACCAACATATTAAAAGGGATGATCCATCATGACTGGTTGGAGTTTATCTCAGGAATACAGGGTTTATTTAACAAGTGGAAATCACTTAATAAATGTATGACATTAACATATTAAAAGAAAAATATAATATGATCATCTTAGTAGATGGAGAAAAAGCACTTGATAAAAATTTATACACATTTTTGATGTTAAGAAAATGTTCACAAAACTTAGGAGGAATTTTCTTGATATGTTAAAGAGAATCTGTGAAAGTCATGGCACACTTGTTGTTGAAATATTGAGCACTCTCTTCCTAAAGTTGGAGACATGTAAAGGAATGTCTGGTTGCATCATTACCCAAAGTCCTAGACAGTGTAAGACAGGCAGGACAATAAAATAAAGTCATAAAAATTGGGAAAGAAGAAGTAAAGCTGTCACCACACATGATATAATTTTGTATATAGAAAATCCTAAGAAATCTACCAAAAACTCTAATAAGTAAATTTATCAGTGCTACATGCTTCAAAGTCAATATATAAAAATTAATCATATTTCTATATATGAGCAATGAACAATTGGAAAGCAAAATTAGAAATATCATTTAAAATAGCATCCAAAACTATATAGTATTTAGGGCTAAATTTTTAAAAGATATCAAGATCTTTAAATTAAAAACTATAAAACATTGATAATAAAAATTAAAGAACTAAATAAGTATAAAAATCTACCATGTTCTGGATTAGAAGACTCAGTATTATTAAGATATCAACTCTCCTAAATTGATCTGTGAATTCTACCCATCCTAATCGAAATCCTGGCTGGCTCTTTTTAAGGAAAGAAATAAACTGATTCTGATATGTACTTGGAAATGCAAGTGACATAGAACTGCTAAAACAATATGTAATAAGACAAAGTGAGGACTTTGCTGACTTACTATAAAGTTACAGAAATCTCAATAATGTGGCACTAGTATCCAGAAATAGATTCACAATATATGATTGACAAGGATGTCAAAGCAATCCAAGGTGGAATGGAAAGCCTTTTCAACAAATAGTGCTAGAACAACTGGATGTGCGTATTGGGTGCGAAAACAAACTCTAATCCCTACCTCATACCATATACAAAAATTCATTTGAAATGGAGTATAGACCAGACATCAAAGCTACAAGCTACAAAACTTTTAGAAGAAAACATAGTAAAATATCTTCACAACCTCACACTGGGCAAAGATTCTTACATAGGGTACAGGAAGCATGAAAAATAAAAGAAAAATTGCTAAACTGAACTTAAAATCTTTTGGTCATCAAAAGACACTATTAATAAAATGAAAAGACATGCCATGAACTAAGAGAAAATTTTTATAATACCTATAGCCAACAAAGGATTTATATTCAGTATATATAAGGAACATCTACAATTCAATAACAAAAATAAAACAACTCAATAAAAATGAGCAAAGTATTTGAATAGACAATAGTTCACAAAAATATATACATATCAACAAGAATACAACAATGTGATCAATATCAGTAATTATGAGGAAAATTGCAAATTAAAACCAAAATGAGATACTACTGCCTACTGACTAGAATAGCTAGTTAAAAAAACTGACAGTGCCAAATGTTGGGCAAAGATATAAATCAACTGAAACAGCCATAAGTTGTTGGTGAGAGTATAAAATGATAGCATCAATTTTGAAAACTGGCATTTTCTTAAAATGTTTTATATACAGCTATCTATGATCCAACAATTCCTAGGTATTTACCAGAAAGAAATGAAAATGTGTGTCTGGAAAATTATTGTATAATACAAGAAAGTTCATAGCAGCTTTATTCATAGTAGCCCAAAATAATTAAAAACTCAGATCTTCAATAACAAGAGAATAAATAAATAAACTTTGGTATATTCATAAAATGGAATATTACTGAGGGCTAAAAAAGAGAGAGAGAAAGAAAAAAAAAACTAATACCTGTGACAAGGATGAATCTCAAATATATGCTGATGAAAGAAGCCAGACACAAAAGAGCACAAAAGATCAGGAGGGTATTTACTAGGTGGGAGCAAGAAGGAACTTTCTGGGGTGATGTGTGTGCATTTGTCAAAATGGATCATTTGTCAGCCTCGGCGCTCCTGCATCAGCCTCCCAAGTAGCTGAGACCACAGGCCTGCACCACAACACTTGGCTTTTTCTAATTTTTGTAGAAACAGGGTCTCACTCTTGCCCAGGCTGGCCTTGAACTCCTGACCTCAAGGGATCCTCCCACCTTGGTCTCCCAGAGGTCTGAGATTACAGGCATGAGCATCTCTGCCCCGCCAGGGAACTGAACTTCTAAGAGGTTAAATCTTTTGTCCAAGCTTTCACAGCTACAAAAAAACATATCTAGAATGCCAACCCAGACCTATTTGTCTTCAAAGTGTATATTTTTTGTCTTTTACAATCCTGCCAGACATTTGCAAATATATATATATATATATATATATATATATATATATATATATCTGTGTTTATTTCATCCTTTGGAGTGATTTTTCAGATAGAGAAACTGAGGCAGGTAGGGAGCTTGACCTTCATGAAGTCCCTCAGTAGAGTGAAGACAGAGCCAGCACCTGAACCCCAAGTCCCACCTCCTAGCTCATGCTGTTTCTTACCTCATTTCTCTTCCTATGAAGAAGAAACTGCCTCTAAATATAGATCTTCAAGAACTGGCACCCTGGCTCCAGAAAGCTCCAGAGTTTCACTTCAGGGAGCCATGGTTGCATTTTTAAAGGAAATCCAATTCAGTGCTCATAAAAGTCCTCATTATCTTGCTAAGGTTGGCAGTTGGGGACTCTGAAATAGCTGAAATCTCTATAAACTACTCCTGGCAAGCGTCCACCTTAGCCTGGTAGACAGAGAGAAAATCATCTGCAAAATGTCGAGATGATGTTTAAACATCTCCATCTCCCACCTCGCAGTCAGGAGGATGTTCTAAGGGCCTGAGTAGGTGCAGCCGGCCCAGACGGAGCGTAGCTAGGCTCACACCCACCCACCCTCTGGCCGTGACTCATTTTGCCTCTAACCAAGGAAACACAACCCAAAACAATGCACTGCTCAGACTTCATATTTCCTCATTTGTTGCATGGAGAGAAACTGGAGTAATGAACAGAATTTTGGTTTTGTGTTCTTGGACTTCTGACACCAGATTTCTCAGCACTGTATTAGTGAAAAATAACACATTAAACGTTATCTTCTATGCATGTGTCTCAACTCTGTCCCTCTGGAGGGGTCAGCAAACTTTGGCCTGCAAGCCAAACCCAGCCACAGCTGGTTTTTTTTTTATGACCTTCAAGCTAAAAATGGTTTTTACATTTTTACAGAGTTGTAAAAAGAGAAACAGTGATCAGGAAGCAAAGACCGTATGTGGCCTGCAAAGCCTAAAACATTTCAAGATCCTTAACAGAAAAAGTTTTCTGCCTTCTGCTCTAAATATTAATAGTGTCCAATAAAAAGAGTTTCTAAGGTCAAATAATTTGGGGAACCACTGGATTAAACACAAAACACAGGGATGTGTCTTATGTGGGTTTTAGGTAAATGCAAGCCTTATCAGAGCCTTTACTAATGGCATTTTTGAATCTGGAAAGGGGAGATACGTGCAATTTTTCCCACTGTTATTTTGCTTCAGAATCCTTTTTTTGTGGGGTATGATTCAGCAGCTGCCTTCTGTCGAAGCCCCCTTCATTGGAGATGTGTTGTAGACAGGGCCTTGGAACCTGGCTAGACAAGGTCATGCCATTGGCACTAACTGGTTGCAGGTATCTTGTGGGTCCTTCAGCCTCTGATGGATGCTTCAGAGCTGAAAAGCATGTGTTTAAGAGTAAGACTCTGAAGCCAGACTCACTGGGTTCAAACTCGCTCCACTTGCCACCTGTGGGACCATGGGACATGTGTTTCTCCAATCCGTGCCTCAGTTTCCTCCACCGCAAGATGGGAGTAATCATAGCTGCTGTGTTCTGGAGCCACTGCAACAATCAAAGGAGATAATGTTTGTGAAGCACAGGTGTGGCGGCTGGCACAGGAAATTTCTGAACAAATGATAACTACTATTTTTATTCACCTCTAATACGGGAATGATGATGCCTGCCTAACAGAGCTGTTTAGCATAATAATGTATGGAGAGAGGATTCATAAAGAGAAAAATGTGACTATTGTCACTCTAAAAAAAAAAAAGAAAGTTTCATTTGTTTAAAGGAAGTATATTCATTCCCTAGGGCCACTAAAACAAAACACAGACATGAGGTGACTTAAAACAATAGAAATTGATTCCCTTGTAGTTCTGGAGGCCAGAAGTCCAAAGTCAAGTTGTTGTCAGGGTCTTGATTCCTCTGAAGTTTCTAGGGAAGAATCCTCCCTTGCCTCTCCCAGCTTCTGGCAGCTCCAGGCATTCCCTGGCACGTGGCAGCATCACTCCAGACTCTGCCTCCCTCTTCGCTCAGCCTCCTCCAGGCGTGTCTGTCCTCTCCTTCTTACAAGGTCATCAGTCATGTTGGATTAAGGACCCATGCTACTCTGGTACCACCTCATCTTCTATTTCCAAATAATGTCATGGTATGAGATACTGGGGGTAAAGACTCCAACATATCTTTTGGGGGGACACAGTTCATTGCCTCACAGCAAAGGTGTTACAACCTCCATGCTATTGGCTTTAGGGGCAGGATAATTCCTGGTGGGGGGGCTCACCCTGTGCATTGGAGGATGTTTAACAGCATCCCCCGCCTCTACTCACTAGATGCTGGGAGCACCCTCCCCAGTCATAACAACCACAAATGTCTTCAGACATTACCAAATATCCCTTGAGAAGCAAAATTGCCTCAGTTAAGAACCACTGGGTTAAAAAATAATACTGTCTAGGCCAACTCAAAACAGAAAGACTTCCTCCAATGGGGTTGCAGAAGTGGCTAGTGCAGCGGTCAGGTTGTAAAGTGTAGCTATTCCTCTTATGGCATAGTGCTAATAATAATGACTGAAAATTTTGCCTTGCCTAGCAGATCTTTTTGCTGAGATAAATTTCCCTACCTGGAGGCCGCAGTTATTATTGTTGGTTCATACATGAGTCATAGCTTAAAATGTAAATTGCTTGGAAATAAACCAAATTTGGTGACATAATAATAAAAAGGGAAATCGATTTCTCCAGAAATACACATCTGTTCATTAAAGCTGTCTGCTGGTCCATTGCAGCTGTTCCCATTTAAAAACTAAAGATCTAAACATATTCCTTTACAGTGGAAAGTTAGTAGAGAAGATATTCATAAAAGTCTGTGGAAACGGTTTGGCAATTAAGTGTGGTTTATTTTTGTATGACTCTTATGGAGCACTCCCGAATGTACAAATGAAAAATAAAATGTAGCTACATCTCCATTGAGGTTGTTGGCTATCCAGAGTATCTGCTTAAAATCTTGCTGGGACAGTGCAGGGGGTGACAAGTTCCTGAACAATTAAACGTTCAGCCCTCCTCTGTATATAGGAAACTTGGAAGACTTTCAGGAAAGTATCATAGCTGCTTTGGAAGTGGTCCAGCCTACTGGTCACTATGTCACTTCTCTCTGGGCAGCGGAGCTACAGAGCTGGGCTGAATCGGTAACAATGTCAACATCACTCCCCACTGCTGTTCTTGGCTGCTGTGCAAGCTAATCAAAAGCTCAGCCTTAGACTGGCTTAGTGCAAAGACAGTGGTGTCCAGCTGTGTTGTGTGATTTGGAGGGGTCCCAGGGAGACTCCCACCCCCTACCTATGCCTGTGTCCCCGCCATTTTTAATGTCTCCCCTAAGTTCAGCTCTCTCTCAGATTCTTGGAGACTCTTCAGCTTGATTGCATCTGCACCTTGACCTCATTATATCTTTATCTTTCAGAATGAACCAGGCCATGTAAAAGTATGTGAGGCCCAAAAGGAGAAAGCTTAGAGTTTAAGTTCAGATCACAGTTGTACTTCTGAGCTTGGATCTCCTCACTTGCAAAAGACAACACTTAGTGTCATTTGTTTAAGGGAAGTGTATTTGTTTTCTAGAGCTGTTATAACGAAATACTACAAATTAGAGGCTTAAAACAACAGAAATACTGTGAAGACCTACATAACGAATTTTCTCTGTATCTGTATAGGTAGACTGACATAGAACAGTGTCTAGTGTAATGCTCCAAACAAAGGGGCATTCAGGCGTATTTGTTGACTGCTATGAGGGTACAGCCCAAGGAAGGAAGACAGGGCAGGAACAAATGTGGGGCTTCCTTTCAACTGCCTCCTTGCACCTCTATGTGGCTCCATAAAGCAATATTATCTTTGGAAGGCAGTAGTGGCCCCAGTGTGAACCTGTTTGGTGATGGAATGTATCCCTGAGAGCTGGATTTTAGTTTCCGAGCATCATTTTGCAAAAAGCAGCTGTTTGCCTAGAAGTGCATGTTCAGTTTGCATTTTGTTGCCAGCGAGTTTATGAATGATCCATCCATTAGGCACTCCCATGATGTGGTCATCAACAAAGTTTCTAGGTCTCTGACTATTTTTCCAACTACACAATCAACTTTCACAATTTATAACATAAGTGGATCCTGGCAACCACATTTGGGATCTGGAAACGGCTTTCTTGATAGTGCAGGAGTAGGATGCAGGAATCTGGGCAGTTTGCGTAGATGGGTATTACCTGTGATGAATCCCTCCTGCCAGGCCTCTGGCTCAATCCTACCTCAGGCTGCTGGCTCCATGGAGTTCTTTGCAGCCAAACAAAAGAAAGGGAAGGCATTGCTTTAGCTTCCAGAAATTAGATTTGTGTACTGTCAAAAGCAACTCATTAAATTCACAATTTCTTTACCTGCTAAAGAATTTATAGTCAAAGGGGATTAAGGGACAGCCAAGTGGAGAAACACTGGCTTGTTTTCTTCTTTCCAAGTGCATTAACAGAGCTTGTGTGTGGCGGGTCCATTTCTGGTCCCAGTCTTACCTGGGTCACCTTCCTTTGGCCCCCATTTCGAACAATGGCTAATATTGAACTCTGGGCTTCCCTGGAGTTGAATAAAGAGCGTGACTTTCATTAGCTCAGGGAAGGTGTCTTACACCAAGATGTGTTTCTGCAGCACAGCCTCAGGAAAGAGCTGGATGGAGACACATCTCCAAAGGCACAATAAGAGATCCTCAATCTGAACGTTCTCTGAGGAGAAAGGTTCTTTATTTTGTGCATGTGATAGCAAAGCTGCCACTGCTCTCTGGGTGACAGAAATGTCAAGAATGTATTGTTCACCCTTTAATTTCCTCACTCAACACCAGGTCATTAACTTTAACACCATCCAAGTGCTTGCATGATGGCATTCACCTTAAAGGATGTGTGTGGAGCCTATTGTTTAAAATAGGGGCTCTACCATGGGAGAAGCCTGCACAGCTGAAGCTATTCAGCTTCAAAGGTGGGAACTTGAAATGTGCCAGCCACGATTTGTACATGGCTTCTCCAGATGAAGAATGGCAAAAGGGAAGAGGGGTATTTAGAAAGCAGCAAGGAAATGAGGAGAGGGTAGAATGGACCGGCCTTGTCTCTTCAAGGGTGTGATGGGTTCTGAATGATGAATTGCATTGTTTAACAAAGACACAGCACATCTCCTGGGGAAAGTATTTAGCAAAGAAGAAGGCAGAGCAAGGACCCAAAGGAATGAATCAGACCACAGCCCTAGTGCCAGTTATACAAAGTAAGTCAACATCCCTATATACCTGCAGGAGAATCTGAGACTCTTGTTTTCAGATACTCGTTCAAGCTAAAACCATGTACATCTCAATGAAGCAATTCCTGATGGTGCTTGGTCAAAGTCCCCATCAATGCAATAGTTAAATAAGTTAATCCAGAAACAGCTGGCTCTGTTGCTGGCTCTGTCCCACATACTGGGATTATATCCAAAGTATGGGTCTTTGTGCTATGGGCGCATTCTCTGCCTCCCAACACATGCCTGAGGAGCCTTTGCATCAGATGCAAAGAAATTGGACTGAACCAACCAAAACACTGGATGGAAAGGGTTTGCTGCTTCCAGAGAGAGCAAGTGTTTTTCCACTCCCAGGAATGAGAGAAGACCAAGGCTTGACGGAGAGTGAGGTTGGGGGCTAGCAAGTGAAGGGACCGCCTGGGCTAGTGAATAAAAAAAGAAAAGAGTGAGGAGTGTTGGTCCTGGGCAGGTTGGAGGCATGGGATGAGGACCTTCCCTTCTTTAGGAGGTCCAGACACCAAAGAACATGGGGGCTACTGAGTTATTGTTCTGTGAATGTGGCCGCTCCCAGGCAGCAAGTTGTCTACATCCTGCGGATTATTCAGGAACCTCAGCCTAGGCCCAACTCCCCTTTCCCCTCCCTTCTTGGCCCCTCTGCCATGGAAGACCAAGAGGGTAGTTTGTAGAGGGGCCAGCCATTTTGTGCAAGGCATGCTGGGAAAGCCTTGTTCCTGGTGGCCTTGGATAGGATTACTTTTCCCTCTGAGTGGTGCACCTGCTGCCTTTTTCATATGAGTGTCCGCCTACTTACTGGGCTGAAAAATCTGGGACTTCCATAGGTCTTGGGTCCCTGAAGTTTCTTTTGGGACTCATGAACTTTACTCATATATTACAGGAGTCTCCAACCTATGGTGATTTGTATAATTGTTTCATTATATATTATAATGTAATAATAATAGAAATAAAGTATACAATAAATGTATTGTGCTTGAATCATCCTGGAACCATCCCTCCCCTCACCTCCCGGGTCTGTGGAAATATTGTCTTCTGTGCAAATGGTCCCTGGTGCCAAAATGGTTGCGGCCTGTTGTTCTATAAGACATTATGGATAGTATTGGACCAGGGATAGGTGATTTGTCCCGTACTCAAGAAAAACTTGAGACAGTAGTGTAGTCATTCTCCAATGTCAGTGTGCATCAGAAACACCTGAAGAGCTTATGAAAACACAGCTGGCTGGGCCCCACCTCAGAGATCCTGGTTCAGTGGGTCTGTGGTGGGGCCAGAGAAGGCGCATTTCAAACAGGTTCCCAGATAATGCTGTCGCTGCTGGTCAGGGCACCATACTTTCAGAGATATTGCTCTGCTATGCCTCTTCTGGGAGGCAAATAGAAACCTTTCCTAGTCTCTGAGTTTTTCACTTTGATATTGAGACATTAACTATAGGCTTAATCCCATCTTGCAAACAGTTCTCGCCCAATAGAGAATGTACTTTCAGGGATCGAGGCTAAGCCTACCCACTACAGCTAAGATAGAATCTGAAAATTATGTGTGGTTGGGAATGATGCCTGTGGAATATTTGGCAGAGATTTGCAAGGGCTAAATTGGAGAAGGGTGGTCTGGGAGCCCCCCAAAAGCATCCTAGTCCCTGGGAGAGGCCAAGTGTTTGAAGAATGGAGTTTCTCAGTCTCTGCCTTGCAGATGCTGATAAAAACATCCTATCAAGCACATGACAAGGAAGTGAAAAAACACCTCTGTGTTTCTGTTCACCTCATCAGCATCAATAAATATTTATTGACCTCTCAAAACGTTTGGGGTGCTGGCAAGCAGAACCAAACATTCAGGAGACACGGATCTCACCCTCCAAAGAGACCACACTCTAAAGAGAAAACCAAGCAACAGGAGAATTATCTTTGGGAGGCAAGGCGGATGTGCTTCTCGTGAAAGATGTAGTTAACTTTTCACAATGGCAGTGTGCCTGAAATGCACACATAAATTAATGCTTTTGTAAACCAAGTTAGATTTTAAATGCATGAGAAGAGCCAACTGTTTAAAGGAAACTGGCGGAGAATCCTTCTTTAAAAGAAGAATCACTTAGTAATGTGAATAATCCCAGTCTCATTTATTAGCTTCAATTTTTCATTTTGGTATACCTGAACAGTCTGAAAACACAAGAAAGAGGAACTTTTCTGCATTCTTCCTTTGGGAAAAGCAAATGACATGTTTATATCAGAGATTGTTAAATGTCTACTGTGTATTTTACTGGGTCAGCTCAGATCATCCCTATAACTCCATGTAGTTGTAGGATTGTTGAATAATGATGGGTATATCATCAACCTGAGGTCAATAAAAAAATTAAATGTTTGTATAATAACTGAAGAATGATGATTTGTGTTGAATATATTTTCTTGGACTTTGGGTCTTTGAAAATCAGTAATTGAAATGTGGTAAATGTGATTACTCTCAAACTGGGTTTCCCACCCTTGGTGTTGTTGATTTGGGACCAGATATTTCTTTGCTATGGGTCTGTCTTGTGCATTGTAGCAGCATCCTGGGCCTCCACTCGCTAGATGTGGACGTCCCCACCTCCAACACCTCCCCAGTTGTGACAATTAAAAATGTCTCTACACATTTCCATGTGTCCCCTAGGGGAGGAGAGAAGCAAAATGAATATTCAGATAATCAGCACCGCCTCTTCTCAGACAATTCTGTATTGACTTTTCTCAAAGCAAGAAACACTTGTCCATGAGTGGGGTCTCACCCTGAGGCTCCTTGTTGATTGTGTCCCAAGTGGCAGGGAAACTATGCTGGGTCATTCATTTAACCATTCATAAAATATGTGTGAAATACCTACTATGTGCTAAGTGGTGAAGGAGATGAGCAAGGCTCTTGCCCTGCAGGAGACTACCGGGAATGTCAGGTGATCAACAAGGAAACAAATTAATAATCAATAAGAAAATATAAAATCACATGACAGAAACAGAGGTAGAAATAGAAACTAACACAGAAACAGCCATTGTAGGCAGAGTAATCTGAGAAGGCCTCCCTAGGAGGTGACATTTAGGGTGCAGCTGCAGAATGAGTAGGAGGCAGCCATGTGATTAGCTGGAGGAACTGCAGTTCATGCAAAAGGAGGGCTTCATGACAGGAAGTCGGAACAGTAGACCAGGATTGTAAAAAGCAGCATTCTGGGACTGGGATATATATAGACTTATATTGCCTCTGTATTAGTCAAGGTTCTCCAGAGAGACTGAACCAATAGGAGACACACATATACAGAGGAGCTATGTATGCATATGGTTCATTATAAGGGATTGGCTCATAAGATTAGGGAGAGTGAGAAGACCCATGATCTTCTGTCTGCAATCTGGAGACCCAGGGAAGCTGCAGGTATAAATTCCAGTCTGAGTCCAAAGACCCGAGAACCAGGAGTGCTGATGATGTAAGTCCTAGCCCAAAGGCAGGAGAAGACTGATGTCTCAGCACCACAGTCAGGCAGAGTGAGAAGATTCAGTCATCCTCTGCCCTTTTGTCCTGTTCAGGCCCTTGATGGATTGCGTGAGATCCAAACACACTGGGGAGGACAAACTGCCTAACCAAGTCCCCCAATTAAATGCTAATCTCCTGCAGAAACACCCTCACAGACATACCTAGAGGTAATGTTTAACCAGATGTCTGGGCACCCCATGGCCGATGCAAGTTGACATATAAAATTGACAATGACACAATAGCCCACACAAAAGTCTGTCTTCTTTTTCTAGGAAAAGGGGTGCATCCTTGCAGTCCTGGAACCCTGGGAGGCATGCCTGGGATAGTGTATTCCTCCTCTGATCCCCGAGCAATATGTCAGACAAAATGATGGTTTGGGGCTTCAAAGGGAAATAAGGATTATTTCAAAGATAAAAGTTGTGCCTCTTTACTAAGTAAGGTGTAATTTGCAAGAGATTTGGTTGTCTGGGTTGTTTCTTAAATGGATCTCATATAGAAGTAGAAAAACATATCCCTCCCATTTGTGAAAAGATAGTACTTTTAACAGGTAGTGTTGTAAATGGACATAAGCCAATTTGATGGTGCGCACACACCTATGAAGTTCTTTTTGGTAGCTACTGACAGGTACCAGTAGTTGGATGGGGTTGAGCATTAACTACTCTCCTATGCCTTCACTGCCAGCACATCTCAGATCAAATCCTGTGCCAACTTGTTGTTTAAGCTGGACAAAATTCCAGCCTCCTGTCTTTGTAGGTGCTGTGACCACACCTCACAAGGAACCCTCACCCCAGGCAGATAGGACAGTGTTCAAGAGGCAGGAAAGAGTGAATCTCATAGTGATCATTAGGCAAAAAAAAAAAAATCCTCCAAACCATTGGCTGGGCACAGGAATGTTTGGGGGCTCAAGTCTCAAGCACCATCCCTGTGGGAAAAGAGGAAAATGTCTGTAAGCTTTTTATATCTCCTGCACGTAAAGATGGGGAGCTTCAGGAAAATATATCTTAGCCAAACCACTCACCTTGAGTACCACTAACTCCACCAGAGAGAACCCTCTTCTTATCCATTATGCTAAATGACAAGCCCCATTTCCACCAATGAAAACCCACTTGGAACCCTCTTTGAGCTCATTAGCAAAGTCTTTGGTGTTGATCAGAGTTCAGAGGTTAAAAAAATAGGAATTACCTTGGGAATGTGACCTTTCTGGTTAAATGCTGGAGTCCACTCTCAGAAAGTAGATTCCTGATCAACAAAACGGACTACCCCTAGAGTATAGCTTAGACCACACTTTCTATGACACTGGAATTTAAAGTACATTGTATACATCAAAACAGGTAGACACAGGCTGAATCTGTCCTGGGAATGGGTACGGGGAAAGGAGGCTGGTAATTAAATAGTCTGATTAACAAAGAGCAATCACATATGTCGTTTTGAGATTGCTCATTTTCAAAGAATTAATGTCCAATCCAACTATCCAAGCTCTAGAGCACCTCAGCCTTTTGGGGGCTTGGCTTCAGCATCTCTGTACAACCCTGGGTTAGTAGTTTCCAGGCTTTTCCTAAAAGATGACTGTTAATTTCAATGGCTTCTACTAGAGGGTAGTTGTACTTTAGTGTCTGGGGTTTTTGTCATTTTGTTTTCTGGGGTTATTTTTGGTTTTTTGTTTTTGTTTTTTCTGGTGCAGACAGGGTCTCACTTTATTGCCCATGTTGGTCTCAAACTCCTGGCCACAAGTGATCCTCCCACATTGGTCTCCCAAAATGCTGGGATTACAGACATAAGCCACTGTACCTGGCCTAGGATCTGTTAACTGAGAAAATAATAATGAAAAATGTTGTCTTTCAATTTGTCTTTTATTAGTCACAATATTATCACACACACGTGAAAATGAGTGCAAAAGGTTAGATTCAAAAGTAAGGGAACATCACAAGGCAAACCCTCAGGAAGACCCCAGGTTTGCTGGAGAACTCTCTTGCCTCGTCTCTCTGTAAGTCAGTAAAACGCAACTAGCCTTTCCCCCAGCACTAGAACAGATGGTTTGTTCTTTGGCCAAGCCCTAGATAAAATAGGTGGCTTGTATTTAGGGCCATGTTGTATGAAAGCTGTGTATCTCAAACACTGGTATCACACACTTCATGTGGCCAGGTGCTCACACTGAGTGGCCCTGAGAACTGAGACACACTAAGACTAAACTGGTCTTCATATCCTGTCTCATGCTCACAAATAAGATATAAGGTCACTATGTGAAATGACATGCGAAGAGGAACACTCATATGTACACAATACATTCAACATAAAGACAGTCCATGGCATTTGTATGGAAGCAAGGCCCCTTGCAAGAACTCCCCGGGACCTTGGCCAGGCGTTACTCTGTGTCATTAGTTAACACAGGCAAAATGCTGATGCAAACAATAGCTAGGAAAGAGGAGTGTACAGGAACCCACTACCCAGACACAGTGAAGGAGAGCTGGAGTGGTTCCCCATTTCTTGTGGACGTTTTACTATCTTGATCATTATCAAGAATGTGTGTTTAGCACCCAAATGTGCATTGCCCTGTATGTGTATTACACCCAGAAAGAGGACAGCACTTAGTCAGTGCTATGGTTTGAATGTGCTCCCCAAAGTTGGTGTGTTGGAAATTTAATACCCAATGCAACAGCGCTGAGAGGTGAGAACTTTAGGAGGTGATTTGAATCCCTCATGGATGAATTAATGTTGTTATCACAGGAGTGGGTTAGTTACCGTGCAGCGGGTTCCTGATAAAAAGGAGGAGTTCCACTTTTCTCTTTCCTTCTCACTCTCTGACACTTCTACCATGGAAGATGTAGCATGAAGGCCTTCACCAGATGCTGGCACCACTCTCTTGGATTTCCCAACCTCCGGAACCATAAGCCAAATAAATTTCTGCCTATTATAACTTATCCAGTCTGTGGTATTCTTTCATGATAACATAAAATTGACTGAGACCATCACAAATAAAACCTAAAGCAATATATGTCAGCATGACTCAGCACCATGTTCTTACTACATAAGCTTGGGCAAATCACAGGACCACCATGAGCTGCGTGTTATGGTTAAATGAGATAACCCAGATGAAACACACTATGAGTGCTCCATCAACAGAGGTGAGCATTTTAGTCATTAGATTCTCGGTATAAAACAATTGTATCAAAGCAGCAACAACAAACCCCAAATCATTATGTTAAATGAAATCGTTTTTGCCATGTACATTTTCATTTGCAGAGCAAATGCTCCTACTGTGTTATATTAGTCTGCTGGTGCTGAGTATCAAATAGGATTTGTGTAGCATCCAGATATTTCCTATCTGCCAGACATTTATGTATTTTTTTATGTTGGAAAAGAAATATCTTCGTGCATAATGATTGAAGAAAGGTAGCTATTTAGCCATTCTCTTTTTCTTGTTATTTCTAAGTGAAAGCTGATGGGAATCTGAGCATTTTGTTGAAGTGTTTAAATGGACAACATTCTAAGTTGTCTAGCTGCTCAGGATAATATAGACATTCTAAAATAACAAGAGGGCAGGAATCAACGTACTCTAAAGTTCTTTTAAACTAGTAATTGGTCTCCTATCCATCAGTTGACCTTCCTCAAGCTTCTGTCTGTTTCAGAGACAACAAATGTGAAGAATCCTTGTAAGAATTGGAGGCAGGTCCTAGGGGCCAACATATCAGTGGGAAGACAGTGTATTATGAGAGTGATCGGTCTCACTCCTCGTTAGCTCAGAGAAAATGCTCTCCATGGCAACAATGACAGTCAGAAAATCTAAGAAATAGCAAATCCACCAAGCAGAGAAACCAGAGTCTACCCCCTTCAATTTTTAACAATCGTAACTCCTCGTACTCCATTTTTCACAATGGGCCAGGTCACTGGCAGTAGATAGAGCTGCCAGTGCAGCTGACATAATGCCAAGTTCACCAATGAGTCATTGGCAAGCTTTATTGGGCAGCAAAACTGAGGTTTTCAAAGCATAGTATCTGTTTATGGCATGGAAATGACTTCCTTAGTAGGGAGAGCCCAGCTGCTAACTCCGTAGCCAAAGGTGAGGTCCTGCGCACATAACGATCACTTACCTGTTTGGTTCAAGTCAGCATTTTTCAACCTCCATGCTATTCATTCAGCCAGTCCATTCTTTGTGGTAAGAGGCTGTCCTGTGCACTGTAGCATTTTCAGCAGCATCTGGGCTCTCTACCCACTTGATGCCAGGAGTAGCTCCCTTTCCCAGATGGGAAAACTAAGAAGTCTTGAGACAGTATCAAATGTTCCGTGGGGTACAAAATCACTCCCAGTTGAGAACCACTAATTTAAATGAAGCTTCTCCTAATAGGTCAACATTTCAGGGGCCAAAATTTTAAAATTTATTTCTTTGTGTATTTATTCATTTAACAAATATTTAGCAAGCCCCTACTATGTGCCAGGTGCTGTTTTAACCGATTCAGACATGAACTGGGTCCCAGCTTTCATGGAGCGGCATCACATATGACACAACATGGGAACAAACTGAAACACATGACAGTTGTGGAAATTTTCTCAGTGAGAACTGGTAAAGTTCATGGATTATAATTATCAGTGATGGGAATAAACTTCAATTATTTAATTCTTATCACCAAAGATAATTTGAAGCCACCTACAATAAAAGGGTTATTCTCTAAAAGAAGGGTAAATTGGCCAAAGCCAAATACGGACATGGACATATTTTAGAATGTAATAAACAAATAATTTATTGGCACTTTTTTCATTTGCAAAAACAAAATATGCTACATGTAAATAAAAATTAATTAAATTACAGCAGGTTTTGATTTAGATTAATTGCATATTGAGCACCTACTATATGCCAGGCATCGATATAGTCCTAGAGATGAAGCAGTAAGTGCAACAGGCAGAAAACAAGCTCCTGCTCATCTGGAGCTTATAGTTTAGTGGGAAGACCAGAAAATAAGATAAATAAGTAAAACATACAGTATGATCTATAGTGTAAACTTCTAAGAAAAGAAAACTACCTTCTTGGGGAGAGGGAAATTATAAGAGTTGGATGAGAGTTAAAATGCTATATAGGGAGACCAGGGAGGCCTCACTAAGAGATGCCACTTGAAGATCTGAAAGTGAGGGAGGACGCTGTGCAGGTATTTGAGGGAAGAGCATTCCACACAGGGGGAACAGACAATACAGAGGACCTGAAGGAGGACTGTGCTTGTGCTGCTGGACTCAGTAAACGCTGCGTAGAATAGTTGGAGCTAAATTCAGAGTTGATGTCTTAGTCCATTTGTGCTGCTAGAAGGAAACCTCTGAGACTGAGTAATTTATAATGAAGATAAATGCTTTGGCTCACAGTGCTGGAAGCTGGGAAGTCCAAGATTCAGGTGTCGGCATCAGGTGAGGGCCTTCTTGCTGCATCACCACATAGCAGAAGGCAGAAGGACAAAGAGGAAAAGGGGGCCGAATGTGCCCTTTCATAACAGCATTAATCCTACCTGTGAGGCAGATCCCTCATGGCCCTGTCACTTCCCAAAGGTCCCACCTGCTAACACCATCACAATGAAAACTAAATTTCAACCAAAGTTTTGGAAGGGACAAACATTCCAATCCTATCAGGTGGCAAAGGGCCAAGTCATTGTTAAGAAATTGGCTTTATCTCAGAGTGAGATGGGAACCCTTAGAGGTCCTAGGCAGAGGGGTAGCATCTGGTTTGGGTGTTAACAGGGCCCAAATGTAGTTGAGCTCCAATGGAGACAGGAGCTAAAAGCTGAAGGCCAATTAGGAGGTGATTACCATACCTAGGAGTGAGGCCCTGGTGCCTTGGACTCCAGGGGAGTTGGAGGTAGTGAGGAGTAGCCAGGCCACACTGCTCTGCCTGTCCTCCTACATGCCATTGCTCCTCAGTCACTTTTGAGGAACCCTTCTCAGGCTCTGACTCGCAATGCTGGGATAACCAGGGACAGTCCTTAACCTCTTCTCTTTGCTAATGACAGTCACTCCTTGGTGATCTCATCCCATCGTTATATCTTCAGCCAGACTCTCCCAGACTCACACAATGGCCTACTCAACCCACTGCTTGGATGTCTCAACCTTAACTTACTCAAGGTAACCTGTTCCTGGGAGAACTGCCCCCCCCCAATAAGCTTCCTCATCTCAGCCAGTGGACACTTTAATCTCCTGGCTACTTGCTCCTTCTCCCATGTATACCCCTGATCTGTCAGTAAATCTTACAGGCACCACCTTCAAAATACATCCAGAAAATTCATTAGAAAGGGTAAATTCCCAGAAATCCCACCCCCTTTGTGAATAGTTAACAATTGGTATGAACTGCCCTATAGTGACTTTGTTTATATAATAATTTCTGTAAATGGGTGTAGGACATGCTTGTGGGGACCCTGGCTTCTCAGCAGGATTTGTGCATATGATTATTCATTATGCTGGGGCAGGGTGTTCCTGAGTGTTTTCATTCCTCACTCCTTACAACTTCAGCCCTGGACATTCCGTGGTAGATACAGGATGGCAATACTCACACTCACAAATCTCTGCCTCGCTGCTCCAAACCCCTACTTGAACAAAATCACTCCAGGGAGCTGTGGACTCTGGCACCCAGGAGCATGATGTGTCCTTGGGAGCTGCCACTGATTCCAGCAGCAACAATAGGTTCCTTTGAAGTCACAGAAGGCATGAAGAGAGTAGCCTTAAAAGTGAAGCCAAAATGTGGATACAGAAAGACATCCCGGCTTTCCCTTCATTAAACACAGTTCAAATATCTTTATCTCCTAGGCCAGAGTCTGCAGAGACAGACTTTCAGAGAAGACAACAAAATACACAAAGGAAAAATCAATGTCTTTGTCAAAAGCTTTTGAGGGAGAAGGTAAGGGTGTATGGGGTAGACATGTACATGCATAGTAGATTCAGTAACACCATCAGCTTTCTCCATTGTGAGTGGTGACTTTAATAGGGAGTGGTTGAGAGGTTCCTTTCCCCGATTGTTAGAAGTGATGCTTCTACCTCTTATTTGGGTGGTTAGTCCTCAGGTGTTCAGTGAAAGACGGCTCTGTGCCAGACGCTGTGCAGGGTGCTGCAGACACAGCATCCAAGAAGACAGGCAGGGTCTCTGCTCTTACAGAGCTTCCATCTAGCCCAAGGTTTCCCAATCCTGGCACGATTGACATTTGGAGCCACATAATTCTTTGTTGTGGGACTGTCGTGTGTATGATAGGATGTTTAGCAGCTTACCTGGTCTCTACCCGTTAGATGCCAGTAACACGCCTTAGTCATGACGATAAAAAAAGCTTCCAGACATTGCCGGATGTCCCCTGGGAGCCAAAATTGCCCTGGTTGAGAATTGCTGGTTTAGCTGAGTTGAATCCAAGTCTTTTTGCAGTTAGCATGGTGATTCTAGTGGGGGCCAGGCTGAGCATCACTGCTCCCATCCACTGAATCGGTGCATGTATTTTCTAGTTGGGAAGGGAGGGTAGTGTTTGCCCTTGGCTGTCTTTCTGCTCTAGGGATCTCTTTGCACATGTGCAGTGGTCAATACACATGGGCAAGTGCAAGGAGAAGAGAGCATCCCGCAGCCCCTGCCCTTGGACTGCTGTTTTCTGCTGGCTCATTTGTGCAAACTCAAATATTATTTTGTTTTTAAGGTTCTGCTACCACTTCTTTGAGTTATTTTCTTGCAGCCATTGATTGTTCGCCAAATCAAATGGCCAACGTTCACTTTCAGGCCACAGGACTAGTCAGAGCTCCAAATAGGCACTTTCTCAAAACTTTTTGCCCAAGAAACCCTCTTGGGTGACAGTTCTTATTGATCTATTTTACAAGTTTAAGAACCCCGAAGTAGTATCTGTAAAGCACAAAGTAGAGGCCCCCCAAATGGTAGTTGTTGCTGCCTTATCATCTTCATAATTATCAATATGTAGCAAGAATAAATATCTGCAATAAAAATATTTAGGTCGTGAACTCCTGCAGACATCATTCAGCTTCAGAGAAGTCGTGTGGTCATTAGGATCCACCCCTTTGCCTTTGAGGCTACAAACATCAACCATCCTTCGAATATCAAGGAAATGAAGGCTTTGCAGTGTGATCGTTCATAGTAAAATGCAGCCTCACAAAGAGTTTGCCATAGTTGCTTGTTCCAGGGGACATATTTGCAGGAGTGATGTGTGGCACCCTTCCCAGTCTCCAATGACTAATGCTTGTGCTCCCTGAGTTGTAGCATCGACAGATGTTTTCTTAGAAGGCCCCAGGATCCCGTCACTGTTACTGGGCACCTGAATCAGAGGAAACGCTGCTTATAAAAGTCATGGGAAATTATACTTGCAAACTCCTCAGATGGAAGAATGGTTTTAAAAAAAAAAGGCAGTTGGGAAGCCCTTTAAACTAATTTTAACAGTACTGGGAGAATTAGAGCTTTGCCATAAGGATTTGATGATCAAAGGTAGGCATCCCTGACTGGCATTTATCTTACACTGTGCAGCTGCTTTGGGCTTTTTTATGTCCTCCTGCCACTAGACGTGCAGGATGGAAGAAAGACACCTTTCTTATGAGGACTTCCCCTCACACATACCATCAGTGCAAGTGTGAGTGTGGTAAGTGCATCAGTATAATGATGCTGAATTTCTGGTTTGCTTTAGTTTGCAAGATGCACAAGCCCGTAGGAACATTAAGAAAAATATGGCATGTGATCTTATATCCAGGAGAATGACAGTGGCCTGGGACCCTGGGACCTTCTTGCCATCCCTCCCATTTTAGCAGACGAATTGATTTCCAATATTCTCCTGGCCAGACTATTTCAAGATTCCCGATAAATAAATAATAAGGGATCTTGGGATGGTATAGAAGGAGTCATCTGCCCAGGGATTGAAGGAAACAACTGTTGAAATGCAAACCAACATCCTATAATAATAATTGCAGATATCTGGTTGACACTTTCTTTTATCATTTTTGTAATCTGGAGGCCTATCCAGATTATCGTGTATATTCGTCATAACCCCGCTGGGAAAGGGGTAGAAGGTAGTTTATATTAGCCCTGTGTAAACCCAGAGGTTGAGTAGCTTGCCTAAGATCTTAACACTCTTCACCACTTCATTGCTTCCCTCCGCTAAAGAAACAGGAGCGCTCCCATGAAGTTTATCAGGACTTAATATCTGTTGAGCTGGTGTTAGGTGCTTTACATATATTATCTTGTTGAATGCTCATAAGAACTCTGCAAGATAGGGAGTGTTCCTGGTTTAGAGATCTAGGAAGAGCAACAGATATGTGTGACTAATATGTTCAAGGTCACCTAGCTAGTGAGTGACAGACAGGGATTTGACCCCGTCTGTGGACTTGGGAAACTTTGCACTTCTGTGGTGGGTTAAGTCCTAGGCTGTGACTCTTTGAAGGCAAGAACTGTCTAGCTCACCTCTGCCTCTCTTGTCTGTAATTAGGGCTGAAGGATGGAAGAAGAGAGAGAGGGAGGGAGCAGGAGAGGGAAGAACAGGCAGCAAGAGAGAGAGGCCTGAAGGGAGGAAGGGAGAGGGGGTAAAAGGTAGGGAGAGAAGAGGAAAGGAAGGAAGTTGACCTGTTTTTAGATGTGTCTACTTATCTCCTCAAAGCAAACAAGAAGGAAGTTTGTGTTGATATCACGACTGTTTATGGTTATTTTACTCATGCACTGGCCACACCATTCACTTCTCCTTCTCTACCACTTTTTTTAAACTGCTAGGAATGGCCAGGGCCCTGGGAGAAAATAGATGGCACCTTCAAATGGAATCATTGAGGAGAGTTTAATTTAGGGTCTATTTTGCAAAGGTATGGGTGCACTGTGGACCTAATTGGGGCCCTTACACATCTGGGCATGAAGGAGAGGTGGGGGAGCAGCTCCTGGAGTCACAGAGGGACCTGCAGCTATGACCAGTGAGAGCTGCAGCCCCTGGCAGAGGAACCCAGCTGCCCACCAGCTACTCCAAAGGGCAGCCAAGAGACCAAGTTACCCCAACACCTCCCTTCTCTTCTTTTAATCCCTTGCTGGTGCCCCTCAATGGCCAAACCCACTAGGAGGCTGGAAGGCAAAGGCATGCTTGATCCAGAAACACCAGCCTCCCAGGGAGAGATGGAGGTGGATTTGGAGGGGCAGTGAGACTACCCAGCATAGAGTTAGAAGAGGGATACTAGGGAAGGTATCTGACAGCTTGGGTGGCAGGAGCCACCCAACAGATGTGGGCACTGACTAATCAGAGCAGGGCCAGCCATAACAACTCCGTGGCCCTTGTACCTTTGTTAAGACTTAAGTTTTACGCTGATCTGCACTGAACGTGGAGCCTTAGCAAAGATATCTAATGTTTGCCGGGGAACCCACAGAAAGCGCACACAGTTTCTCTCCCTCAGCCACACCAACCATGGCTCAGATAGGGCAAAGCCAAGTCTCTGCAGGCCACAGACTATGGCCATGTGGCTCAGATACACGGGTTCCAAAAAATGACAGGAAGATGCCCTTTACTCAAGGTCAATGTCTAACTCCTTTTCTAACTTGTGAAAATTCTGGAGCATTGGCCAGGCCCAGCCTTCAGACTCACTCCCCTAACACGTGAGAATTTTCCAAACTATTTTGACAGATGAAATTGCAGATAATTATCCTGGCTCTGCCAACTTGAAATTACTGGGGATGATTTCTGTGGCTGTGTACTTGAGTTTCTGGAAGATAATCTAAAATTGAGAAACAGGCCAGTGTTATCCTCATCTTACCCCTCCATCACATCGTTACAAGTATAGAAGAAAACTTTGGGTTGGTCATAAACATCTTTGATAAGTGCAGGGGGATAAGCCACCCAATTAAAGCCACGCAGCCTGGATCTGTTTATAGCAGTGAGATTGAAAAAGTGCTGTCACCTAAATGCCTTTTCACTAACGTCAGCCATCTTTTTAGACAGATTCCATTTTCTCTGCTCTATGAGTTCTTCTTCTTTTTTTTTACTTAGAACAAGATTGGCATCAGAAAAATAAAGTAAGATATATAGAAAGTTTGTGTCTCCCTCTAATCCTACCTGCTCCTCCTCCATGATTTCCATGACATTGGATTTTGAGGGTTTATTTCTCCTCTTTTTCTAGAAACTACAGTCGCAGTGTACCTTAGTAAGACTGAAGTAGATTGACTGCAGTAATGGCCCCACGTCCTCCTCTCTGTACCTATAATCTTTATCATGTGACTTGAGAGTTCTTCCCATAAAGGTGGAGTATATTTTCCCTCCCCTTGTGTCTTAGTCAGCCCAGGCTGCCTTAACAAAATACTACAGACTGGGTGGCTTAAACAGTAGAAATTCCCCCCACTTCTGGAGGCCAGAAGTCCCAGATTAAGATACCAGTATGGCTGGATTCTGGTGAGGGCTCTCCTCCTGGCCAGCAGGTGGTCTCCTTTTTGCTGTGTCCTCACATGGTGGAGAGAGAAAGAGCTTTTGCCTCTTCCTCTTCTTGTAAGGACACTAATACCATCGTGGGAGCTCCACTCTCATGACTCCATACCATGACATTGAAAGTCAGTGCTTCCGCATACAAATATTAGGAGAGACAAAGAGTCCATAGCACTATGTGACTCACTTTGAACAATAGAATAAGGCAGAAGTGATGGTGTTGCAGCTCTGAGATGAGACTGCAAGAATCCTTGCCTGTTTCCTCTTCCTCTCCTGCATTGCAAGAGGGGAATTAGAGACATATGGAGCTAAGCAGTCCCAGCTGGTGTGGCCTAGACCATTCCAACCTAAAACAAAGCTCCCTGGTGGCCTATAGATGCATGAATGAACCCAGCCAAGACAACCAAGCTCTGCCTACACCAGCAGATCCCTCGCCTACCTGCAAATGCATGAGCTATAGTAATATATATAACTAACATAGTAATGAGTTAAATAAGTGTGATTTATTTTGCTGAGCTTTGGAGTAGTTTGTTATGCTGCAATAGCTAGCTGTTACAGCATGGCTACTGGATGATCATTACTATTTATATGCTTTTCCTATAAAGGAAGTTAGGTACAGTTTAAAAGCACGGAGTAGATCCTGTCTTCTTGAACTTGAATCCTAGCTCTGCTACTTATTATTTGTGATTTTTGGTAAGGTACTTCAATTTCTTCATCAGTAAAATAGATATTAAATAGTAACAGTGTCTCATAAGGCAATTATGAATATCAAATGGGTTAATGCATATAAAGCACTAACAACAGTGCCTGCTCTAGAGCAGGTGCTACAGAAGTGTCTGTTGTTATCCCTTTTAAAGGGCTCAAGACTTAGAGAGAGCAGGCAGGAGGTGAGGTGGGTTGGTGCCCAGGTAGCATTAGCTCCACTACTAAATAAAAGGCTTTGAGCTCATATCTTAGCATAAGATGAGCTCACTTTTCCCAAAATAGGAAATGTAATCAAGACTGCTTTAGAATTCTCTGAGATGAGTATTTTTTATCTTCTCTAAAGAAATAAGCATTAGCGTATTGAGGGCATTATGCCTTTTCCCCACGTAGAAGTGATGAGAGAGAGTGCCCATCACCAAGGTGACTCCAGACAGTGTGGACAACTGCTCTGAAGGGTGCAGAACCCCTTGCGTTTCCTCCTACTCCTTCCCACTTCCAGGTACTCTGTGTTCTCATACTTCAGCTTTCAGACTACCCAGGCATTTCATCTCCCCGGAAGTATTGGAGCTGCCCCACCACCACTGATGCCCTGAATCTCCCTGTGCCTCTCTGCTTGTCGCCCTTGCCACCCCAGACAAGGATTTCACTATAGCAGCTAATTTGTTAATCAGTCACTCCTCCTAAGAAACCTATTTGCTACTTACCAAGTACATTATTTATAGAATGTTTTATCAAGAAAAAGTGAATTTAATGGCAGGAAATCTAAATACCGTGATGGTCATTGGTAAGGAGAATTTAAGGGCAGAAAGACACTCAGCACTCTCTCTATAACCAGCAGGTGGCCACCCATTAGGATCAATCCCAGGCAGTGAGACAGGCTCCTGTATCACCCATGGGACTCATTGGAGCCAGTCACATGATCATTTCAAAGTCCTCTGTCCTGGGTAACAGCTGGAGACATTTTCATTGCTAAGGGGTGGTGACCTATATGCCCCTCATTTTACACCTCAGAACCTTTGCACGTGCTGCTCTACTCTGCAGTCAGAAATCCTGCTTGTGCTTCAAGGCCTCCTGTTCAATTCTGTCTCTCTCAGGAAGTCTTCCCAGAGCCACCCCTACCCCCCGCTTGTCAGCTACCTCTTCCTCTTCTAGCTTCCTCATAGCCTGTTACAAGTGACTCTTGTCCCCAACTGTACTGGGAGCTCCTTGAAGATAGTAGCCATCCTCTATTTATCTTATCATCTTAGCACAGTGACTTTTGTGTATCAAACTCTCATAAACAGTTGGTGAACTACAATAAAATGAAAAGGAGTGATTCCACAGTCATTTCATCCGGTCAGGGAATAATACCTGTACTCCTTCCCAAATAAGTAGCGATCCCCACACCCCATTCTCTTGTGAGCTCTGGTGACTACTAGGCATCCTGAAGCACTTCTGCTATCCCTCTTGGGGTACCTGGGACAGGTTTGGAGTATTTAGGGAGCTTCTTTTGTTCACATGTCTTTCTTTGATGCCAGCTCAGGCAGTATTTGTCCTAAGGGAATAACAAAGGAAGAAATATCAACATCTTTAAGAGCAATATAAAAATAACTCTGCCAGAAGTGCCATTGTCATGAATTTAAGGCTTGATAAAGCCAGGCCTTCAGCATGATATTCCTTGAATTTTCAACTCTCCTAAATCACAAAGTTTTAGGGGTAGAGAGTTGAGTAGTCTGCCCATTAAAATGTACATTCCTTGGGAGGGGCTTTCTCTCCCGCTTCATCCATTCTACAGATATTTGACTCAAGGTCACAAAATCAGCAGCAGGGCTGGTACCAGAACCCAGTGCTCTGGCTCTGACCTAGCATCCACCCACCACTCCACACTGAGCTGACACAGCCAGGAAAGAATGGGCTACTGTCTCCAAGCTATGCCACTGACTGCAACAGGTGCTGTGATCACTTGTGTACAGAGTGATAAACCTCCATAATAAGTATGTAATGGAAGCTTTATTCAACCCACTAATCCTCAGTGAATGTTACTGCCTACCTGTGCTCTCTCTCAGGCCCAGCTCCTGCTGCACTGTTCCTCACTTGGACCCCAAGTGATGGCATTTCTTGCATATGAACAAGGCCTTGCCAGATGTGACTAGATCACAAGAATTAATATCAAAAACAGGCTAAAAATAAAAGCATTTTTTCCTCATGATTTCTTATCTGCCTGTGTATGTTTATGTGTGTGTTTAGAATATGATGAACAACAACAATAAGGTTATGTAAATATTCATTTGACCAATGTGTGTTGAACATCTACTAAGACAAAGGCTTTGTGCTAGGCACTTCAAGAAGGGTGGAGTTGCAACCAAAAACAGTGAAGCACAAACGCTGCAAATGTGGTACGAACACATCGGTCTGAGGCTGCCAGGGAGACAGCATGATGGATTTCCAAAGAGACTAAAAATGGGAGGAAGAGGAATCAAGTCTTCATGGAAATGATAACACTGAGTCAGACCTGGAAACTTGGGGATTTTTTAAATCAGGAAAGGAGAAGAAATTCTGTGTTGAAGGGATAGCTTGAGCCAAGAAGATGTTAAGAGTGAGTTTAAGGCCGGGCGCTGTGGCTCACGCCTGTAATCCTAGCTCTTGGGAGGCCGAGGCGGGCGGATTGCTCAAGGTCAGGAGTTCAAAACCAGCCTGAGCAAGAGCGAGACCCCGTCTCTACTATAAATAGAAAGAAATCAATTGGCCAACTGATATATATATATAAAAAATTAGCCGGGCATGGTGGCGCATGCCTGTAGTCCTAGCTACTCGGGAGGCTGAGGCAGAAGGATCACTCGAGCCCAGGAGTTTGAGGTTGCTGTGAGCTAGGCTGATGCCACGGCACTCACTCTAGCCTGGACAACAAAGTGAGACTCTGTCTCAAAAAAAAAAAAAAAAAAAAAAAAGAGTGAGTTTGACCAAAGCTTGCAAAAAAGCAGATAATACTTTCACAAAAGAGGGAAGAAGACCAATTTTCAGAAGCTTCTGATATAAGAACATGTCATTACATGTTCAATCTCATTTATTGGACACAGATGGAGAAATCCTAAACAAGGTAACAGCAAACAGAATACAGTAGGATATTAAAATAACTACATTGTAACTAATGAGCCTTATCCTAGGAATGCAAGGATGGCATGAAGTTTTAAAATCTATCAATATAATGCAGCACATTAACTGAATTAGGGAAAATGACAACATGAATGATACAGTAGATGCATAATAAGTGATCAGTAAACGTCAACATTTATTCATGAGTTTAAAAAAAAAACTCAAAAATCTCTTATCAAACTGAAAATAGATAAAAATTGCTGCAAAAACCTGCAAATAAACACCATACTTGATGATGAAATAGGGAAAGATTTTTAATAAATTTCAAAATAAGGCAAGGATGCCTACTATCACATTTATTATTCAACATTATATTTAAATTCTTTGTCAATATAATACAGCAAGAAAAAAGAAAAATAGGCATAAGAATTAGAAAGGTAAACACAACAATTTTAGTATTTGCAAAATTTATAACTATGTAAAATTCCCAATGAAAACTACATACAAAATTTTAGAGCTAAAAAGAGAATTCAGAAAAGTTTTTGGATACAAAATCCATAAGTTTCTATAAGCCAAAAAGTATCTTAGAAGTTATAATAGAGAAAAAAATTCTATTCCTAATTGCAACAAATTTATGAAAGAATATTAATAATTGCTAAGATTTCTTGAGTTCTTACTAGTGTTCTAAGCATTTGTATCTTCTACCTTTTTTAATTTTCATGAAAAGTCTATAATACAATCTATCTAGGAATAAATTTAACAAAAGCCTTGCAAGAACTTTATAAACAAAATTACAAAATGTTATCGAATGGCATAAAGGACTCAAATAAAGGAAAGTATGTACCATATTGTCTGATAAGAAAAGTCAACATCTAAATTTCCTAAATATCAATTCTCCCCAAATTGATTTGTAAATTTAATATGTCTCCATCAAAGTCCCAACAGGATTCTTTGTTATGAAACTAAACAACCTAATTCTAAAATTCACACAAATGAGTAAACATCTAAGAGTTGCTAAAACAATTCTGAAAGAGAACAAGAAGGAAGAGGGCTCTGAAAGTTAACAAGGCCAACTCTGTCACAATGCAGTTGTGACATTAGTACAGAAATAAATCAACAAATCAATGGAGGAGAACAAATATCTCACAGACTAAAACATATATAGAAACTTAATACATGATAGAGGTGACTGACATTGGAAACCAATAGGGAAGATATAAACCATTAAACACTTTCACAAATGGTACTGAGACAATTAATTTTGCATATTAGAAAAAAATTGAAACTATATCCCTCCCTCACACATACACAAAGATAAAACTCAGATGGACCAAAAACCTAGATGCAAAAAGAAAACTTTAAATCGATTAGAAGAAAATGTCTTTTAAGTTTCGTGCTAGGAAAGGAGTTCTTAGTAAAGATCCCTCTCCTTCCTCCTCCTCCAAAAGATCAGCAAATGAAAATGAAACATTAACAAAAATGATTCATTTCCATTGCAAGCCTTTTATGAACAAAATTAAAAGACAAACCACAACCTGGAAGTAGATATTTGCAATAAATAACTGAATTAGGATCTGGAATATATAAAGAATTTTCAACATAGGAATAAGAAAAAGACAAAAAACCAACAACAAAAATACCACAGGAACAAAACAGAAAAGTGACAAAAAAGGAACATGAAATGGCCAGTCCATATACATAAGAAGAGAGCCCTAAATCTCACTGATAGTATGGAACTGCAACCAGCAGTAACAAGATATCATTTCATAGCATCTGTTGAAGAAAGTTTAAAATCTACCACTATCAGGTATTGGTGAGGATGCATATTACTACTGCTTAGGGTGTGCAAATTCCTGGACAAGCTGTCTATCTGGCAGTGTTTAGTCAAACAGAAAATGCACACCCTAGAAGCCACCAATTCCATTTCAGTCATATACCTACGAGACCTTCTCCCTCATTTGCCTGAGGAGACATGCATGCTGGTGTTCATTGCAGTGCTGCTCACTCTGGGAAAGAAAACAAAACCTAAAAACAGTTAAAATGGCTATAAATAGGAGAAAAGATAAACAGGCTCTATCATAAGATATTGATATAACTGCATTTATTTAAGAATGTATTCCAATATCAAATGGCAAATTTCAACAATGCTAAAACTACAATTACTTTTTCACTAACCTAATGACTGAACTCAGTGAAGGGAATGAACTATTGAAAATTCTCAAAAACGTAACAGTAAATGATGATAACAACAACCAAAGCAAGCTGTGGAATGAAATGTATATACACAAACAAAAACATGTATTGTCACCAACATCTGTGTAAGTGAAAGAGTAAGGGCTTAAAGGACACACAGTGAATTCCTTAAGATGAAATCACGTTTTCACTGTGCTCTCTGACACCTGACATTGTATCACATCATTGTAAAAATGAGTATGGAGGAAAGAGCAAATGCAAAGCCTCCCTGCTGAGAGAGCTCCTCCTAGAATTATACGCTTTTGCGCATTCTTTATGTTTTTTACATTGCATTGAGGCATCCTTGAAACATTTCGTCTTTGTGTGTGGCGGGGAGGCCCAGGGATGGCAGTGTGTGTGAATAAACCCACCTCCTGAATACATATACAGAATGCTTTCAACTCGGAACTTCGCATACCACTGCTCAGAACGCATCCAGGCTGTGTGTTGTCATAACAACAAACTCAATAATTTGAAATGCAGATTCTTCCTCTTTTGCTCTGATGGCAACGTGTGAGGAATGCAGGATACTTTGTATTGGGTATGAGCCTCTTTGAGTTCAAATGTGATATTAGCAGTTGGTTGTGTGCCCAGCAGGGAAGAAAATGTATGATTTATGAAGCATCTAAACTGGGACTCATATAGGTTTTCAGGAAATCCTGCCCATTCAGGTTATAAAGTTTTGGCACTTGAAACCCCCTTTGAGTCTTGGCAGTCCTGTAAGAGTAGCTTCTTGTGTTGGAGAGGCAGGGGTGCAGTCAATGGGATAAACCCTCTGGCTGTAGGTCCCACAGAATCACCATTTCCTAATTGTGTGTCCTTTGGGCAAATTACTTACTGTATCAGTTGGGGTTCTCCAGAGAAAGAGAACCAATAAGGTGTGTGTGTGTGTGTGTGTGTGTGTGTGTGTGTCTGTGTGTGTGTGTGTGTTTATATACAGTGGGGAAAGAGAGAGTGATTATTATAAGGAATGGCTTATGAGACTAGGGAGGCTGACAAGTGTCAAGATCTTCAGGTGAGTTGACAAACTGGAGACCCTGGAGAGCCCATGGTGTAGTTCCAGTCCCAAGACTAACTGGCTCGAGCCCTAGGAAGAGCCCGTGTTTCAGTATGTAGTGGTCAGACACGAGGAGTTCTCTCTTACTTGGAGAAAGGTCAGCCTTTTCGTTCTGTTGAGGCCTTTAACTGGTTGGTTGCAGCCCACCCACACGAGAGAGGACAATCTGCTTTACTTGATCCACTGACTTAAATATTGCTATCATCCAAAAACACACTCTCCGAAACAGCCAAAATCAGGTTCGACCAAATATCTGGATGCCCTGTGGCCCAGTCAAGTGGACGATAAAAACTAACCATTGCGCTTACCACCTCCGGGTCTTGGCCTCTGCATTTGGGGACGGTGCTAATAGTTGTAACGAGTTCATAGGCCTGAAGTGACGAGTAAATAAGTTGCTTTATAAAAAGCACAAGCCGAAGAGCTGAGACTGGGTAGGGACTCAAAATAACTAGGCATGGTATGAATTTCTAATTCTGCTAGTCAAGTATGAGTGCTCAAACAATAGAATGTTTAGGTTTGCTTGTATTCGCGCTTTATAAAAATGGTAGCCTGAGAGACCTGCTTTGTTCACTCAACTTTCTGTTAGCAACATTTGTCCACATTGTTGCACGTAGCTGTGTGTATTCAGAGGCTGCTGAAGGTACCCAGACTGTCGATGGACACGTATGTTATTCCTAGAGTTTTTTTCCCATGTTGAGCAATGCTCCTATGAATTCTCCTATCCATGGCAGCTAGCACCAACCTCTAGGATTTTCTCTAAACTATACACCTTGGAGTATATATTGCTGGGTTATAGGATAGGCAAGTGTTCCACGTTACAAGATCGAGCTAAATTGTTTCCCAAAATGGCTAGTCTGTCCTTGTTGAATGAGAAAATAGTGAGCAGATATTCTCATGCTTGAGCATTAAAAGAAAGCCTTATAAAGACTATCCAACAAGAGGCAAAAAATGATTGTGGAGTTAAGTGTAAAAAAAAAAAGAGGGATGTAAAGTTAAATGTGATCACAGTTCCACAGAAAGGGAGGGTGGTTAAAAGCAGTATAATATCAGAGTCATAAGAGAAAGTCTAAACAGGGTGGGGAGTCAGACAGACCTGGGGGGCAGGCCTTCACTTGCCTATAACCTGCCTGTGCAAACTTGAGCCAGTTTCACAACCTCTCTGCAGCCTTATGATCTCATTTTAAAGTGGGAATCGTCGCCTCTAATTCAGAGTGTTGTCTGAACTGTGACCTTACATACAGTAAGTGCTCAATAAATGATGGCCCAAAATGCAAACAAATAAAAATCACGTGTTTTTAAAAAAACAGTCAAATGTGCATTAGAATGATTACTAATGTTCGTGGGAGGTCTTACATTATGAGTGGGATTTTTTTCTATTTTTAGAGCTTTTGGAAAGTGATTATATTACTTTTAAAATGGGAAAATTAATTTGTTTTTTAAAGATTCCATTATTTGCTGCTTTATGTGGGTTCCTTGTGCTACTTTTATTTATCCACACACTTCTCAGTTCAATTTATCACCTCTGTGGGGAGCTGGGGAAAGTGCTTGACTTTAGTTAAAGTGGGCAGGTACCTGATTCCCCACGGGGCTGCCTCTTGGGCCAGGGTTTGCATGAGGTGAGAATGACCCCAGTTAGGACCTATTAAGGTGAGAAATCTAATGGTTTGATTACAATTAAAAGTCCTTTCTGCAAACTTACATTTTTTCACTTTTGCTGGGGTCTGGGTTTTCTGGGTATTAGAGTTTGTGCATGGGAATGAGGAAAGGGTATAGGTCCCTGGACCCGGGGGTATGTATGTATCTTTCCTATATCGGCCTTACTGCAAGTGTGTGCTGAGCATAGAGGGAGTCTCTTAAAAGTCTGCAGCTTTGGTACATTCCTTTTTTCATTCAGTAAATATTAATTGTCTAGCACTGTTGTGGATATCGCCCCTACAGAATAGGACAAGAGATACAAGTCTGCTCAGACTGCTGTAACAGACATCATAGACTGGGTGGCTTAAACAGCAGACATTTATTTTCTAACAGTTCTGGAGGCTGGAAGTGCAAGAGCAGGCTGGTGGCGTGGTCAGGTTCTGGTGAGGTTCCTCTTCTGTGTTTTGTCTCCTCACATGGTAGAAAGGGAACAAATCTCTCTGGCATCTCTTCTTGTAAGGATATTACTCCTATCAGATCAGTGCCTCACACTGTGACCTCATTTAACTTTAATTACTTTCTCAGAGGCCCAGCCACTAAATACAGTCCTGTTGGGTGTCAAGGCATCAACATATGAATCAGGGAAGGGAACACAATTCAGGCTATAGCACCAGATAAGGTCCCTGCATCGCCCATTCTAGGGGACATGACAGACCATGAACAAGTACAGAAATAGATAAACAAGGCAGTTATCAAGATCAGTTCCATGAAGGAAGTGAAGAGAACATTGTAGAGAGTAAAGGGGTAGTGTATGGTTTTATGGAGGTGGGGTCGGGAAGGGCCTCGCAGAGGAGTTGACATTTAAGCTGAGATCAGAAGGATGGGGAAGAGCCAGCCATTGGAAAACATTCTATGCAGAGGAAATTATTTTAAATGCAGAGTCTTCATTCAGGAAAGACCATGGTACATTCTAGGAATTGTCGGAAAGACCAGCATGGCTAGGACCTGGTGATTCAGAGGGCAGCCCTGTCACACAAAACTTAGAAATGCCTTACAAAATATAGCAAGTATCATTTAAAATGCATAGATGGGCCAGGCACCGTGGCTCACGCCTAGCACCGTGGCTCACGCCTAGCACTAGTGCTAATCCTAGCACTCTGGAAGGCTGAGGCAGGAGCACCCCAAGCTCAGGAGTTCAAGACCAGCCTGAGCAAAAGTCAGACCCTATCTCTATGAAAAATAGAAAAATTTGCCAGGTGTGGTGGCACACACCTATAGTTGCAGCTACTTGGAAGGCTGAGGCAGGAGGATCGCTTAAGCCCAGGAGTTTGAGGTTGCAGTGAGCTATGATGACGCTGCTGTACTCTAGCCCGGGTGACAGAGTGAGACTCTGTATAAATAATAATAATAATAATAATAATTATAAATAAAATGCATAGATGAGCTCTCAAGAAACCAAAAGTGTTTGTAAGAACCAGAAACAAAGGCAGAAGAGAAAAGCTGTCTTGATGACACGAGGACTAGAGTTGTTAATTCCTGGGAAGGTACAGAGTTTGGGGTCTTGGACTCAAGAGAAGTGGGTAGTGAGAAATGAACTTTCCCACATGAAGCCAGGACTCTGGGAGGGCTAATACTGCCCACCCATCAAAGGATGAATGGAGGAAACTACCTACATACCCAAGAAGATAAGAGAGCTTGAGTTACTTGGTGTAGGTTCTGTTAAAAACAAAATAATCTTCCAAAAATTAATACCAAGAACTTGCCCTCACTTAAGTTTAGGGTTCAAATTTAAACTACCCACACCACCCCAGAATCCCCAAGTTGAGAAGGAACTCAAACACTGGGACCAAACAGTGATGTCCATGGGAAAGTTGTAAGAAGCAAATACAAAACTGCCAGAGAGATGTATACCTTCAGCCCAGGTCACACAAACTCCCACTGATAAAGCCCTACTGACAATGAGCTTTCACTCTCAAATTAAAACTACATGAGAAAAAACTTCATCATGAGCAAGAGTCAGAAATTACAGTGAACTGAAGGACTAGACATCTTCCCCTAGGAACTCCAAATTAAAAAAAAAAAAAAACCCTATCTGAAAGACTATAAAACATGTTTAAAATAATTAAAGTCATAAAATAGGCCATTAAAAAAACAGAATATGACAGACACTCTGGGAGAAAACAGGGCAGATTCTAAAAATAACTTAATAGAATTTCTAGATAAAAGCCATAATTAAATAAAAATTTTCAGATGATGGCTTGAACAGCAGATTAATCAGCTTTGAAAAGAGAATTAATCAACTGGAAGATAGATATGAGGAAATTACTGAGAATATATTGCCTAAAGTTAAAAGGTGAAAGGCATGAAAGATAGGTTAAATAAAATAGAAGATTAAATGGAAAGGTTCAATTTACTTTTAATAGAAGTTCCAGAACTGCAGAATAGAGAGAACTGGGAAGAGTTGCTAGAATTTGCAACAGAGTTTACAGAATTGAGATGACAGACATGTATGGTAGGCTGAAGACTGGTCACCCAACGATAGCAAGTTCTAATCCCTGGAATGGTTAAATGTTACCTGATAGGGAAAAGGATCTTTGCAGGTGTGCCAAAGTTAAGGATCTTGGGATGGAAATAGTATCCTGGATTACTCAGGGGACCCTGAATACAGTCACAACTGTCCTTAAGAGAGGGAGGCTGGCGGAGATTTTGTATGGACATACACAGAAGAGAAGGCAATGTGAAGATGGAGCCCAGGAGGTCCAAAGATGCTCATCTTAGAGACTGGAGTGATGTGGTCAATAACCAAAGGATGCCAGCAGCCACCAGAAACTGCAATTGACAAGGAACAGACTCTCCCTCAGAGTCTCCAGAGGAGACGTATATGTGGCTCTGCCAACACCTTAATTTGGGCCCATAACACTGAATTTGGATTTCTGGTCCCCAGAACTGCAAGTTAATAAATTTTTGTTGTTGAAGCCACCATGGTGGTCATGATTTGTTACACTATTTCAAGGAAACTAATACAACGCATATTGATGGATTGAGAATGAACATCAAGTTACAGGAAGGATAAATAAAAATAAATCTACAACTAGACACACACCAGTGGAATTGGAGAATATCAAATGCAGAGAAAAGACCTTGAAACAACCAGACAGACAAGTACGGAGGGGCCATAACCAGGACGACGGTATATTTCTCAAAACGTTAATATAGTCCAGAAGACAATGGGTAATATCTTTAAATTGCCTACAAAGACAAATTATCATTCAATAGTGAATGTAAAATGAAGACATTTTCAGGCAGGCAAGGCTGAGTTTACCATTAATAGATTCTTGCTGAAAGAGCTGCTTCTAAAAAGTGTTGTACTTTAGAAAGGACATAAAATCCCCAAAGACATAGTGAGATACAAAAAGCGACCCTAAGCAATGAAACTGGAAAATGTGTGATTAAATAGAACCAAGCATCAAATGTACAAAGCAGCAACTACAATAAAATTATGATTTGGGGCCGGGCGCGGTGGCTCACGCCTGTAATCCTAGCACTCTGGGAGGCCGAGGCGGGCGGATTGCTCGAGGTCGGGAGTTCAAAACCAGCCTGAGCGAGACCCCGTCTCTACTAAAAATAGAAAGAAATTAATTGACCAACTAAAAGTATATATACAAAAAATTAGCCGGGCATGGTGGTACATGCCTGTAGTCCCAGCTACTCGGGAGGCTGAGGCAGGAGGATCGCTTGAGCCCAGGAGTTTGAGGTTGCTGTGAGTTAGGCTGACGCCACGGCACTCACTCTAGCCTGGGCAACAAAAGTGAGACTCTGTCTCAAAAAAAAAAAAAAAAAAATTATGATTTGGGACCATGAAAAAAAAGAAGGTAGAATTAAAATATCAGATAGTAATAACATGTAAGAGGGAAGGGCTTGAATTAAAAAGTTCTTGTCTTTGCATTGTTCAGAAGTAAAAATATTGCTTATGTTTAGATTTTATAAAGTAAAATAGGCATGTAATAAAGAAATCTGACCAATGTAGTAGGTCATATGAAACAGAACAAAGAAAACACAGAAAAATGGCAAATGCAAAATAAGGTTGATAAGGCCAGGTACTGTGGCTCACCCCTATAATCCCAACACTCTTAGGAGGCCGAGGTGGGAGGATGGCTTGAGGTCAGGAGTTTGAGACCAGCCTGAGCAAGAGCAAGATCCTGCCTCCACCTAAAATAGAAAGAAATTAGTCGGGCATGGTGGTACACACCTGTAGTCCCAGCTACTCAGGAGCCTGAGGCAGGAGAGTCACTTGAGCCCAGGAGTTTGAGGTTGCTGTGAGCTAGGCTGATGCACAGCACTCTAGCCCAGGCAACAGAATGAGACTCTGTCTCTAAATAAATAAATAAATAAGAGTGGCAAAATAAATCTCCATGTTCCAACACATAAACCTAAATATATCAAGAACCACAAAAAGTATAAACAAACCAATCCCACTATTTATAAGACAGAAGCTTTGATGAATAAACAAGATCTATTTACTCTAAGCTTTTAAAAGAACATCCAAGTATTTAAATACTTAAGGATTTAAGTATTAAGTAAAAGTATTTAAATACTTAAGGATTAGAAGGGGGGAAAACTTTCATTATTTAAAGACAAAATTATCAAACTGATAAAACTAAAATAGAGAATTCAGTAGTTTTGATGGGAACAAGCTGAAAGATACAAAAATCAATTGTAAACATCAGCCAAAATAATTGGAACGTGTAGTTTTTAAAAGATACCACATACGCTAGCAATAAAAACTCAAAGCTACCTAGGAATAAACTTTTATGGAGAAATTTATGAAACTTTATTGAAAGACATAAAAGAAGAGAAAAAAGACCTCAAGAAATGAAGGGCTGGGTGATAAGCCCAGTTCATTAGTGAAAAGAATCAATATTATAAAATGAAAATTTTCACAAATCAGTCCATAAAGTTAATATAATTCTAATCATAAGCCTAACAGAATTTTCCATGGGACTTATAGCAAGGAGGCAAATGTAATTTTTATAAAGAACAGTATGGAGATGGAGCTTTCCTTCCTAGATATCAAGACATCATAAAGTTGTAGTCATTAAGACAGCACGATATTGACTCAGAAATAGACAAAGAGATCAATAGACTGAAATAGAGAGCTCAGATTCAATCCCATATGTATGTAGGAACTTAATCTCTGATAGATGTGGCATCATAGAGCAGGAAGGAAAACAAAGGGCTGACAAGTAGTACTGGGATGGACATTTTTCCATATGGAAAAAAAATTAAATTAGGTCTTTACCTCAGGACACAAAGATCAATTCCAAATAAAGAAAACCTAAATTCTAAAAAGGCAAACCTTTAACACACATAAGAGGAAATATAGGAGAATACCTGTGACTTCTTGGTAGAGAATTGCTTTTAGAAATAGAAATGATAAAGAAAATATGGGAAATCTGATAACATTACAATTAAAATCACCTAGAAAACAAAAGTCACTGCACATAAAGTAAAAATACAAATCACAGAGTGAGAGCAGATACATAAAAAATTTAGCATCCAGAATCTATAAAAGATATCTATAATTCGGTGAGAACATAACCCAAAAAAAGAGAAAGGAAAGGGTATAAATTGAAAATTCACAAAAGACAAATCCTGAACAGCCTAAAAGCATATAAAAAGTGTTTGACCTCATTAGTAATCAGGGAAATGCAAAGTAAAACAAGGAGAGCTTTTCATGCTTGTCAGCCCTGGCTGGGGACTTCTCCCCAGATGCTATAGGCAGGAAGCCAGGGTGGAGGAATGTCCCAGGCTCGTGACATGTTTGGACCAGACTGGCAAAAGCTAATAGTGACAACACCAAGAGCTGGTGAAGAGGTAGAGAAACAGGAGTTCTCATACCCTGTCCATGGAAGAGCAAATCAGTTCAATTTAGGGAGGAATTTGGCAATATTTAGTAACACTGGAGATGTGCATGTTCTAGTTTTCAGCATTTCCATTTCTAAGAATATACCCAGAAAAGACTCCCACGTGTTCATAAAGTAACTGGTAAAGCCTTGCAGCACTATTTGTAACAGGAAAAAAAAAAAAAACTTTTTGCAGTGGTGGATGAGAGGGAAGAGCCCAGAATCCACTATCAGAAAAATAAATGCATAACTTGTAGTACACTCGCATAATGTAATACTATGCAGTGGTTAAAATGATGGTACCAGGACTACATGTGTCGACATTGGATGAAACTGTAGAAACATAATGCTGAGCAAAAAAAAAAAAAAGAAAAGAAAAGAAAAGAAAAAGAAAAGTTTTAGAATTATTTATTCAGCATCATGCCAATTTAGTAAGTAAAAATGTAAGACAGCCTTATATACACATACCATATGTGTGTGTGTGTAAGATATACACATATGGAGCAAAAATAGACAACCATGATGGGGATGATAAACATCAGTCCCTCTGGGAAGATTGGAGAAGAATGAGATCAAGAAGGAACACACAAGGGCCTTCAATTGTATCTATAAAACTTTCATGCTATTAAGCAAGTAAGTAAAGCAATTAGACAATGTGTTGAGATGTGGCAAAACTCAATGATAGATATACAGTGTTTGCTATGTTCTCTCTGTTTTCCCTGTCTGTGTAAAATACTCCATTATACAAATTTTTAAAAATTATTCAAAGTAGGAAAACCAGTCCAGAGGCTATCTTATTAAGCCAGACAATGAATAGGTAATATTCACTAGGATTAGGGAAGAGATCCAAGATAGAGAAGTGAACAGAACCAAAATGTGTTTTGGAGGTAAAATCAAAGGCCTTGGGTAAATTTGCTGTTTCAGATATAACAGACAGGTGGCCCTGTCCATATTCTATGGGCCTTTCTGGGTGTGCCAGCTGATTTCTAACTGTGGTATCCATGTGGGTGTGCTGAGGTTCTTTCCCCATGCCCGCAACTGCTGTCCCCAGGCAGTAGACCAAATATGCTAAGGAATGTGCCCATCAACAGGCCCTCAGGAAGTGGCAGGTGAATACTCAGCTCCCAGTCTCCCAACTGGGATAATTCTAGCACTTGAGCTTTGTACAGTTTCCCAGCATTTCCCCATGGGAGCAAGCATCGGGTGCCCTCTGTGGCAGCAGGCTTAACAGGGGACCCTTTTGTGGGGCAGAGTATTTGAGGCAGGCCCACGAGGAGATTAGCTACTTCTCCCCACAGAGCCAAGTCCCTAAAATAGGGGTCACCACAGAGGATAAGGAAATTGATAGGCAACAGAGAGAAATAAAAGAATACACAGAGACTAAGGTATAGTTTATAGTTTTTTATATATATAAAGATCAGATATAACATAGCGGGGGTACTTAGGAGATTGGCATATCTCCATAAACACCAGCAATATGGTTAGATTCATACAGATTTTTATAATCACAGACATCAATTACCAGTTGTCAGGGTAACATATTTGCATATCAGGGAATGCAGTTGTTAGGGGATACAGGTAGTGGGTTAGGGTCAAAAGTCCTTCCAAGGGGCTTCTAATCTATCTAGGTGAACAAACAGATACAAAGTCTTTCAGGGGATAACTTCTAAGTTCTAAGAGGGAGTTGTCAATTAACAAAGGTATAACAAAAGAGGTATAGTGACTCTATATTTCTTTGATTAGTTATGGTGGACTTGAAGGTAGACAGACAGGAGAGAGCAGGAAACTCATTTCTAATAACCACCTATAACCACTCATTTCTATAACCACCGGGGCGCTTTTCTGGGCAAAGTGCACTCATTGTCTCTGGCTCCCATCCTGAGGGCCATATTTTCCCTGTCTTGTCTTTCAAGACACAGGGAAGCTCACAGTTTTGAGATACCGGGAAGCCTTCCTGGAAAACATCCCCACCAGAGATTTGAGAGCTCTCCCATGATAGCAGCCTCTAATAAGTAAACCATTGAGTTCACACATTCCTTCAGGGCAAAACCCTGCAAACTCCTGTTTCTGTCTTTAATATAGTAATATTGGGTTATACAATAAAATGATGGTCTTATGTGCCACATTTCATTAATTCCTCAATCATATTTCTCAACACCTTTTCTGGCTGTCTTCCTTTCCCTGTCTCCCTTCCCCACCTCCATGCAAGTATTAGCTTCATTTTCCCAATGAACCACTTTCCCATGTGTTCTTGTCTTGGATCAGCTTCTGGGAAGACCTACACGAAGGCCTCAGGCATCCTTCCAGAGTGTGCCCATGTACCACTGCACACTTTCATGATGTCACTCTCAATCTGGCAGAGGGAGTGGGGAAAAAGATGGGTTCCAGGGGCTATGGACTGATGAATGGGGAGACACTGGGAGATGCTACATGCAGGCGATAGAAAGCACAGCTGAGGGGCAGAGGAGAAAACTGGCTGCTTAAGAGTTTGGAGAAGAAAGATGCTGCCTTCTTGCATCAAAGAAGGAAGTGAATGAAATTTCAAGGTGCACTAGGCAGCTGTGGAGATTTTTCAGCTCTGGGCTGTGCTAGCATTTGCAGCAGTGCCTTATCCAGGGATTCCCTTGACAGAATTAGGAGCTAAGCACCACCCGATGATATGCTATCCTATGTCTAATCCCAAGAGAACATCATTTATTTGCATTCATATTCCAGACATGTCTGCAGGGTAGGATTTGGCACTGATGGATTCTGTTTTGATATAAAATATTATTGAATGTCACTAGAGAGTGACTTCTTGATACAGCATCAAATAAGAGTCCAGTTTCCCCAAAGTGAGATTTCAGTAGTGAATTAGAAAACATTTGCCTTCACAATAATATAAAAAATAAATTGCTTAAAATTTTAATTTTATTATATGTAAGCAAATGGGATAAAAACCCCAATAGTTCTATGTACTCTGTGTGTATTAGTCCATTGATGAAATAACACTTCATCTTTAAGCAGGAAAAAAAAATTTTAACTCTAAATCCATTACAGCTAGCTACTAAGTCGACCTGTTATCAACAGCAAAAACACTGTAGGGAGGTTCTTGGCATTTCCCTGGCTGCTGATTTGGAAGGAATGATACTTAATTTGACTTTACCTTCTCACAAAGGTGAATCGAGAAGTCTCCAAGGAGACCAGCTTTGGCTTCTCAGTCTACAATGTATTTATGCCATCCCATGGAGTCAATGAAATACATCAGTTCAAATGACCATCAGTGAAGTGAGCCTGAGATACTGTCCCCTCCCTGCTGGCTAGAGTAAAACCAGAGAAACAGGTGGCTGTTCTAAGCACAGGCTGTGTAAGGAGCAGCCATGATTTTGGGGATCATCAGACAATGTCATCATCTAAAATGCAAACTATAAGAAATCTACATAGAAATATTTGCCAACTCTAAACATGCCCATCCCAGGAGGTGGTCCATACAGAGTTACTAATGGAACCAGAGCATATCCTGTGGGTCCATTGGAGGTAAGAATTATGGAACCTTGGAAAGATCTTACTATAGGTAGTGTTGATGAGCCGTTAGGAGCTCAATGTCAGAAAGATCTTACTTTATATTTCATATGATCCCAGGCAAGTTATTTAACCTCTCTGAGCTTCAGTTTCCTCTTCAGTAAAGTCTAAAGCTGTGTACATGCGTTGTGATGATTAAAGGAGTATATGTAAAGTACTTTGGACTGTGCCTGGTACATAATAAGCACTCAGTTGACAGTGGCTGCTACTTTTATTATTACTGTCAGCAGGTAGCAAATGGAGAGAATATTCCACCTTTATCAGTATATTGTAAATTTTCAGGTGTGAAGTGATTGTATTTACTTTTGGTGTAAGGAAAAGCAAAATGATATTGGAGATTAGGAATTTGTCAGAATTTATCAGCATCAAGCAAGGAAAGTGACTTTGCCTTTAGACAGTAGGGCTTATTTTTTTAGATAATTAATCTGACTTTCCTTGGCTAGAGGAGGCATTTTTTAGGAGATCCAACTCCTGTCTTCTAATTGTATACTACTTCCTATCTATGATCTGATCTCCTAAGTAGTGCAGGCTCAATGACTCTTCCCAGCTCTGACACCAAGCCTTTCTGCCATAATAAGTCATGAAATTAGCCTCTGGAGCATCCCTTAGAGTCCTGTGAGTTTGGTTATCATGAGTCAGTCACCAGTACACTTCTGCATCTGCAGAAATCATGGCCAGATGGGGGCTATTGGTGACCACCTTCTCACCCAGGAACTGTTCCCTCATGAAGCCTTGTCTGAAGCCTCCGGGCCTGCCATTCAGATGCAACTGTCAATAATGAGTGCTCACTGAGCATGTGAAAAAGGATAATTGATGTAACATATTTAACTCCTATATGAGCTTTACTGAGCATTGTCAATAGGAAGTAGTTTGTCTCTGGGTAGCTCTCTGTCTTTATGTAGTGCCTTCCACATCAGCACAAGCCAGGTATAAATCTACCTTATTTTGTCTCTGCAAAGACCCTATGAAGATAGTGTTCACATTCTAATTTTAAAGATAAGTAAATTTTTCTGGAGGCCCAGAAAAATTCAATGACTTTCCCAAAGTGAGAAAGGCCAGGTATGAACCCTATCCTGTCTGAACACTATGTTCTTCCCACCCTGCCCAACCACTGTCATCTCATTGCCTGTGAAGCCACCACCCCTTGCCACAAGACATGAATGCCCGCGGCCTGTGCTCTGGCCAGGCCACTCTGGGAAGCACTCACTTCTGCCCTGGGCTTATCAGAGAGTGAGGCCAGTTCTTTCTATGTAGGAATTGGTCTGAAACAATGTGTCTTAGCTTACAGCTAGAGCTACTACATCAATTAAAAGGATGGAAATAGTGTATGATCATCTTATATCTATTATAAATAATTATTTTTCCACATTATTCAGGAAAGAGTTCTCAGTGAGTTTTAAAGTGTCAGAGTAATCAGTGGAATGGTTCTCATATAGCAAGGGCACCACTGACACCACATTCAGCATTTGGGTATTAATTGTGTATTATCTTATGTTCTTCTCTTGGGATGGGTTTTGTTGGGGGTGCTATGATATATCTTCTAACAACGGCTTTGAAATCTCCATCCTAGAGGGGCACAAGGAGAGCCACACTGGGAGAAGACACATCCTTATGTCCCTGGTTAGGACTTGGAACGTACTTTCCCATAAAGATCCTACTAAGCACAATGGATTGTTTTCTTTAGTGTTACCATATTAGGACAGTGACAACTGTGATTCTGAGACCTCGTAGGTTAAATAAGCCAAGTTTCCCAAATCAATGTCTTTAGAATGTAAGCAGATTCTAGCAATAAGTTTGAAAAAATCTGGGCTTAATATTGTTGAACAGGTACCTTCATTCAAAACTTCATAGAACCTATTGTCCCAGTGGGTGTGTGAGTCTCCAAGAGGAATCTCCCAAACTCTTTTAAGCACAAAATTCCTGTTTATATCTCTCAGATTTTGCAAAATTCACTTTTCATAAAAGTGCCCTTAGACATAAGCCTTAGATCCCACACCACGCCGCACCTCTCACATTTAGCATTGGATCCCAGAGAAACCACTTTTCTCTGTCTAAATAACCAACTGCAATGACTGTCAGATGAGATGGTGTAGACAGCAAAGTGAGGAATACATTGTGGGTTGCATGGACTTTCAGGATAATTTTCCACAACCAATTCAATATTTTGCAAAGTGAGTTTTGTCAACCCCGGTGACTGGGATTTGGAAGGTCTGTCTTGGAAATTCCCAATATGTGCTGGCATAGTGAAGATTCTGAGAAATTTCAGTAGCAGAGGAGCCCAGTCAACCATCAGGAACCAAGAAGAAAATAGGCGAATCAGTATGTTACCTTTGTTATTTTAAACTTATATTGAATTCTGTGTTTAGGCTTTGGATGGTGAGTTTCGCGCTCTGTGTTCTGATGAGATATAATCTAAGTGTGCTTCAAAGAACATCCATGAGCTTCTGTGTTTACTCAGCTAACTGCCCTAAGAACAGTAGCTCAGTCAGCATGAGGGCATAAATTCAATCACTGCAAGACCAATGGGGAAGAATGTCCCCTTTTCCTTCAACTGCACAGGCAGATGATTTAACATATTAGGCTGGCCCAGAACCAAGCACTACACAGTGGGTAAGACACTTACAGGGTCAACCCTTCTAGATTCTTAATCTTTACTGACATTCACTAAGCAGTCATTTGTATTTTATTTCTTTTCCTATTTCTTCTCTTGCACTTACAAGGCAAGGAAACAAAAAGAAAAATCTCATTGTGTGGATGTATTTGGTACAGATGCCCCCTAAAGGATTGAAATAGATGATGTCATACATTCAAATTCAGTTATATGGTATCTATGCAACATCCTTGCATCCAGAAGGTATAAAATATAGAAAGCCTTGCTATTTGTAAACTTCTATTGTGTGTTTGTAAGAAATAATAGTTAATCTTTCTGTGGGCCATGTGAACATTCTTAGACCATTGTCTGGGTCTCAGATTCTGATCCCTTAGATTTTCCCTATGTTTCTAACGAAGAAAACTTCCCCTATGGAAGCTCATTTGGTTATATTCCTAAACTCCATTTGACTTCTGACTATGAACTCAGGTTGATGCTTCTTTGCCTAAGGGTTGATTACAGTAGCCCTTTTATCAGTCTGCAGCAATGATTTACTAAGTTTTAAGAAAGTGCAAACTTTGATTAAATTATTGTTCTTATAAACAGATAAAGGGGAAGCTAGTTTCATAGAAACTTGTTTGAAGATCCTAAGTCCCTACCTGCCTAGCACCTACCCATCACAATATATTTCTTTGGAACCCTGGTGTTCCTTGGAATAGAATTTGAGAAACATTGTCTGATGACAAGGTTTCCGGACTGAGAGACAGGAAGCTTGGGTTTCATCCTAGCTTGACCACAAACTCCAGGCTGAAGTTAATCAAGATTTTTAAACCTTTGGTTCCTTTATTTTCTCCTTTGGAAAATGGAGAAAATAGCATGTTTTTTTCCACAGGGCTAGTATGAGGTATTAGACACACTAAAATAGCAGCTTGTGATTTTATACTTTTTAATGTGTTTTCACATCTGTTAATGTATCTTCTTGTTAAAACATCCCTGAAGCAGCATAGGGCAAATACTAGTAAATATGAAACTCTTTAGAGAAAATTCACATTCTATCCAGAAATCAAGCTTTTGAAGACTTCAGCTACCCACAGTGATAATAATATCAGATCTATTAGATGTCACTGATGGAGCACTTACCACGTGGCAGGCACTACTGGATCCAAATCCTCTTTCCAGCACATATTTACTCCACAGCCATAGCTAGTGGACCAATAACTTTGGAATCTAATCCCTCCCTAATTTTTGACTCATGTGGCACAGATGGAACTTCCCTTAATGACCTAGTTCTGGGAGTGTACCAGTTACCCGGGTCTGGACATCAAAGCTGCCTCCTGGGACTTTCGCTGGAACTTTTGGGGAAAGGCACATTTTCCTTCTGAGAAAGCAGGCTCTACAAACCACATATCCCTGGAACTGTCTGCATCAGCCTTGCCTATACAGCAAGAGACCCTGACTAATAATTAAGCCACCACAGCGGGGAAAATAACACAAAACAGATGGGCTAAACAGAGTGCTGGGCACATGATGTGGGCCCCTAGATACAGATGTACCTGAAGCCCATCCTGGACACTTCTCATCTGAAACTATAAATTCCACTTACTTACTTACTTGAGCCAGTTTAAGTTGAGTTTTTGACACAATGGAAAGAGTCCCAACTAACATCATAAATGTGGCAATTTGCTTAGCTTTGAGAAGCCTCAGCTTTCCTTCTAGTAAATGAGGAGATACATACCTCACAGGTTGTCGTGAAGATTAAAGGAGGTAATGGCACAGTGCTCACACTCAACAAATAGTACTCTCATGCTCATCATACTTCCCATAAGTTGTTTCATTTAATCCTCTCCATGGCTGGGCTCAGGTGAACTATCTTTATTTCACAGATAAGACAACTGTGGCAGGAAGAAATTAGGCCCTTCATCTACAAGTACATGTACGAGTATATGTACACATCTGCAGCAAGTAACAGGGCCAGGGTTTAAGCCCAGGCTGATCCCATCAGCAAGGTGCTGTTCACCAATGCACACTGCTCCCTAGCACGAGTTCCCTCTCCTGCAAGGCTAAGCTCACCTACACAGGTAGAAGCCACCATGTGCACCTGCACAAGTTGTCCACTGCACAGCCATTCATATGGATGCTAACATAAATTGCGCCCTCTAGAGTTGTGCGGTGCATAATTTGTCCTATATGCCACAGTCCCAAAAGCCACAGGCATACACATAGAGGACCTTATAAGGGTAGATGGGGGGAAGAGGGTGGGTACAGTATGTTTACATTGCAAAGAACTCATTTGTACATCTGGCCATACCCCAATACCTTCTGCCAGTCACTCCCATCTCCTGCATCTTTGGCCTGAGCCTACAGCTCTTCCTACAAAAGGCTTCTAAGAAGTATCACCAGAGGAAAGAAGGGCCGGATAAACTCCCAGCCCCGCTGCTTGCTGAGCCACTGCCAACCTGGTCTCTGGGCTGGCAAATATGCTTTGGTTTAACATAAGCTATTCTAATATCACGGATAAATCATCTTAGATTCCTTGGCTTTCTGCAGCAGGGAAGAAGTTATGCAAAAGCACATAATGAAAAACCATAAGTCACTTTAACAAAACAGAGCTCGCAGATACCTGGCTAGATGGGTTTCTAGGTCTCCCTGAAAGTGCATTATTTGGGGTTAAAGCAGGGACACGGTAGGGGTGAAAGAGTCCTGGCCAGGGCTGGCCAAGGTGAGCTGTGTTCTCACCTTGCATTTGCAATGACTGTCTTCACAACATCTTGCCAAGCCCCAGGAAAGCTCCTGCCACAGCTGGGGGCATCTGGAAAACTGGTTTGTCTTCTCATCTCCCCAGTTAGGGTTCTAGCTGTGGTGTTCCCTTGCCACCCCAGAAGCCGGTTATGAAGATGGAAGTTCATGGTGAGCTCAAGAGTTAACATGAGATTAGGCCCCCCAGAACCCCAGGAGAGCCCTGCCCTGCCCTCTCATCCCCCAAGCCGTGGCTCTAGAGGCTAAAACAATAGCTCAGTAAGAAGTGAAATGTAAAACAATAGCTCACTGGCCCCAGGCCAAGAGCTCCACTTGCATCATCCTGTTTAGCCCTCCTGGTGGCCCTGCTGAGGAGGCATTATTGGGCCCATTTCACAGGTAAAGAAACTGAGACTCTGAGAAGGTACATGGTTTGCACCAGTTCACCTGGTAGTGGGGGCAAAACTGCCTGACTCCAGAGCCCATGCACACTCAACACACTCATCACCACCCCTGTCTATCCCCCTTCCACCACCAACCCCACTTTCTAGAAAGTTCTCTGATCTGGATTTGGCAGGAAGGCTGCAGTTGCCACCTAACGTGAGAGACTGTTCTGAACAAAGGACTTCGAGAGTGACATCCTCACAGCCCCGCATGGGCCCCCAGGTTCCTGCCCTTTCGTCTTCCCCTGGCTGACTCGGCTCAGACACGCTGGCCTCCCAGTGCTTCCTCAAACACACCAAGCACATTTCCACTTTGTGACTTTCACATATTCTGTTATCTCTTTCCGGAATGTTCTTTCCCCAGACATCTGAGTGGCTCCCACACTGACCTGATCTCTTCCCTGCTCCCCCACTCGGCCTTTGATCCCAGGCTGACCTGGTGCTGGTTTGCCTTCCTCCTGGGAACATCAGTGATCCTTGGGTATCCTGGAATCAGCTCATGGGCCTCACTGAGACGGCACGCCCTGAAGCCCAGCCTTGCACTAAGACCTCTGTGCACAGGCCTGCAGGGCAAGGACACCCAGAAAGGAGACAAAGGAACCATAAAGCAAAATGTCCCACTCCTCTTGCCCTACCCATTGCTTCCCAAGCTCAGAAGTTCAGAGCTAGGTCAGGAACTTACCTAGGAACTTACCTAATCTGGGCTGCATCCAACCACAGGGACTGTACTCCAGGGACTGCTATTCTTAGCCCTCCTGTCCCTTGGTCTTCCTTAACTTCTCTCTTTCACATCTTCTGGCAGCAGTTATAGACAACACACCTACTATGTGCCAGGTGGAGAGCTAGGTACTAGAGGCGCATGGTGAACAAAAAGACCAGACTCTCCCCCTTATGAGGAGACTGACATTAACGTAACAATCCTACCAGAAATGTAAGATCATTAGCTTTCCAGAGGGCTGTGAAGTGAAGCCCCAAGGTGAAACCAGCCCAGCCTCCAGGGGTCAGGAGATGCTTTCCTAAGGAAGGGGCTTTGGGGTGGGACCATGTGCATATGTATCTGTAGTACATGTGCATATGTATCTGTTAATACAAACATAATACAAAAGATCATCTATACAGAATTTATGACCTCTGTGGAGTAAGATTTAGAATTTAAGGAGAATGTGGCTGGGTGTGTATTTGCCACCCATCAAGCAAGTCCACACACTCCATGAAGCAAAATTATGCAGGTTCCCAAGTCCCCTGGTTGCCCTCAGCTTCTAGGTTCTCTTTAATGTACAATGTGACTCAAATTCATAATGGACTACCTGTAAATGAACTTCAACCGTGTTCCTCTTGATGCTTTCTATGGCAATGGACTGTGGCTCCAGACTTTCAGAATGGATTTCTTTCAAGTTGACTATTGGCAATAGCTCTACTTGATGGGTTGCATAAACGTTTGGCTGGAGTCCTTGAGCCAGAATCTATCAAGTTTGAATGAGGGTCCTGGCAAGGTTATAGTCATATTCCATGTAAGTGTCACATTCTGATTTATGTCAAGTCCCTAAATGCAGTATATGATAGCTCATCTTAATTAAATACTGTCAGGAAGAATGAACTCATTTGGTGAGACAAAGTTAGCATGTTCTTTGCTCTTAATTCCTAAACACTCTGTGACTCTTTCAGGTGCTAGCTCAGGATTTTAGGTTAATAAATGAGCTCAGAAAGGCCCATTTCTTTATTCAAGGGAATACATATGGTGACTTAGATACTTATAGACACTCTGCAGTGTACACCCTCTACATTCAAATGTCCTTTCCAACCAGAAACTCTTTCTAGGGAGTTTCTGCAATTTGTTGACACAAATAAAGGTGCAGGAATATGAAAAAAAATGAATACATTCAATCAGATCTAACAAGAATTTGAACAATTCATTATATTGAGCTCAAACTGAACTTCATAAGGGTCTTTTCTAAATTCTGACAAGCCTTTAAATTTTACACATACACACGTGCACATGTACACACACATACACACATACACACACACACACACACACACACACACACACACCCCACACACACTCTTCCTGGTACAGTGAAGTCAGCCAAGATTGTTTCAGGAAATATCTAAATATTTAGGTCCCCACTGATACTTGGAATTCATAATGGCTTTTGTTCCTCATCACAATTCCAGGAGAGATAGTGTCATATAGTGTTATGATCTTTCAGTAAAACTCTGGAAAATCAGACTTAAAGTTATAAACAGAATGGATAGGATGGAAACCCCCTTGGAACAGCAGTGTGATATCCCAGCAGCATCTCTGAGGAATGAGGCCCCGCAGAGCCCTCCTGGGCCTCCGAGCTGTGTTCACACAAAGCATCACTGGTAAAAAACATTCAGACACCCAGTTACGTTCTGCTTTCTGTTCCTCTTGCTCTGATTGCGCAGAAAGTGATCAATCTTTGAAGTCCAATGGACCTGGACTCAAAGTCCTGCTCAGCAGCAAACTGGCTGTCTGACACTCAGCAAAACACCTCTCTGACACCTTGGTTTACTCCTCAATTCAAAGAGGGGTAGGACCTCTTTCCCAAAGCATTGGGAAGTGACTCAGATGGGGTACACCGTGACAGGCATAGTCTGTGACAAGCAAAGGCATTCACGAAAGCATAGTGTCTTTCCCCTTCCAAAATTAATAGTAATGGCAGCTCAACCATGGCAACAAATGAAAACAAGAGTTATTTGCATTTTGGAAATTACTGAGAGCTTTATCTCATGTCATCATCGCACAGTCACGTGTAGGGGAGGTACCATCCTCATCATCATTCCTATTGAGAAATGAAAACACTGAGGCTTTGAGAAGGGAACTGAGCTCCCAGGATCTCACAACTATCAGCAATGGAGCTAGGACACAAATCCACTTCACTCAGAGTAAAAGCTAAATTCCTTGCAGTGCCCACACGCCCTTCGTGATCCCATCCCTGTGTCTCATTGACAACTTCCCCCATCGCCCTCCTGATCACTTGGTTCCAGCCACACTCTGGTGACTGCTCCTTAAACACACCAGGCAGCCTCCTACCCCAGGGCCTTTGCACGAACCATGTCCTCTGTCTAGAATACTTTCTCCCAGGTGACCACATGGCTAACTCCAAGAATATGCTCAAATGTCATCTTCCCAGAGAATCTTATTGTGACTTGCCTATTTAAAATTCTAACATCCTCTACCCCCATCACCTCTGCCCTAGAATCAAACAGTCCCCTTTACCCCAAACTACATTTTTCCTTTTGCCCTTATCAATTTGTAACTTGCCATAGAATTAACTTGGTTATATGTTTATTGTGTATATATGTTGGGCTCTGCTAGATGGGAAGTTCCTCCAGAGCAGGGATTTTTGTTTCACAAATATGTACATCCCCAGTGCCTAGAACAGGGTTTGACATAAAGCAGACACTTAATGAAGGTTTGTCGAAAGAACAAATTAGCCATTGATCTGACTCTCAAGGTCTTAACCATACTCCCCTCCCCCTGAGTACTGTTGGTGCTGACGTCTTCATTCATGATGAAATGTTTGTCCACATGGAAGTTCAGACAGCAAGTTGTTCTCTTGTAACTGCTCGGTGTCCAGCATTATGGCGATTATACAAGAGGCAGACAGGACAGCCACTGCTCTCTGGGGCTGCAGAGATGAGACACACAACCCAGAGAGAGGATAAGTATATGTTCCCTTGTTGGTGATGTGGGAAAGATCTTATGTTCCGCAGGAACTCACACCAGGGTGCTGAGCACAGATGGCCCAGTTGAGAAGTGACTTCATGGAGAGTACAGGAGTGAAGCTGAGGCTTGAAGGGATTGGCATTGGTGGGAAGAAAGACAAAGCCCATTCCTGACCGAGGAACATGCTGGACAGGTGTATGGGAATTCATCCTCCCAGCCTCAGACCTTGGCTCAATCGCTACCTCCTTAGGGAAGACTCCTTGGGCCCACAACCTAGGTCCAGCTCTGCCATTACACACTCAGAAAATTACACTGCTTTTCTTCAGGGAATTTATTGAGATTTTTAAATATAAGTGTTCAATAAATATTTACTGAGAGATTGAATGGATAAATGAATGGATGGATGACCAAATAAAGAAGAAAGTATATTATGAGAGACCAGCATGTCTGGATTGGGCAATAATATTGAGGGTGTGATAAATAGAAGATGCTACTGGCCATAGAGCACCCACCTGACACAGCCATGGTGCCAGACAATTTCTCATCTAATCCTCAGGGTAGCCATCAGAGATGGGCATTTTGGAATCCATTTTACAAATGGTGAAATTAGTTAATTTATCCAAGTTCAAATAGCTAAGAAGGGTGAAACCAACATTTTTACTCAAATGTTGGGCCATTCTGAGCCCCTGGTTAGAGGGTAAAGGGCCCTAGGCAGGGAAGTTGGGGGCAGATAACCAGGACCCAAATGTGGCATGAAGAGCAAGGATCTCCCAGAATTATGCTGAATTCGAAGACTGTGTTAACTTTCACACTTCTCATCCTCAACCCTGACCTCCTCATGAGACTTCCAGCAACACAGAGGGGTGGGGAAGCAAACTTCACACTCTTTAACTTCCCAGAGGAACAACTTTTTCTAGGAGCTATTAAAAATGTGGTGGAACTGCCAAAAGCACACAAAAGCAACTATGTAGACTGTGAACATAAGTCATAGTTCAATTCTGCAACAGTGAAGAATTGCACATTTTTTCCACCAGTATGGAAAAGAAAAGCTACGAACCCTTGGATATAACTCCACAGGAGATGGCACTTTAAGCACAACATTCTTCCAGGCAGAGTTTGGTCCACCCAGCCTCAGGGACTCGTGAGCTCCCAGCAACACGTGAACTGTTTCCCTTGTTGGTACAAAGATATAGGGGGTTCCTGCTAATGGTTTGTACTGTCCCTTGGTTCTTTGATATATCATTGCGATAGGTTGCGGTTTCCTTCTTGGTGGCTGTGTGTATATGTGTATGTGTACACATGGTTGTATGGATCTGTGTAGGTGGATGTGTACACACACACACACAAACACACACGCAAAGTCTCTCTCTCTCTGTTATCCCTGAATCTCAATACTCCTCCTTAAGCCCTACTTGTTTATTTATTTATTTTTTTCTACTCATTTATTTCTAATACTAGTATTTATGGTGGCAAAATTTACTGAAATAAAATGTGCCTGTAGGGTACACTTCCATGAGATTTGAACATGCATCCCCTGTGAGACCACCCCCCCCACAGTCAAGATCTGAGCACTTCCATCTTCCCAGAAAATTCCTTCATGTCCTTTTCCAGTCAATACTCATCCTTCCCAGAGACAACCGTTCTTCTGACTTCTAGCACCATAGATTAGTTATGCCTGTTCTAGAAGTTCATTTAAAATAATTGTGTAGTATGAGCTCTTTGGTGTCTAGTTTCTCTCATTCAACACATTCAATACTCTTCAATATTCATTCCTGGTTCCATAACTCACTATTATGGACTGCATGTCTGTGCCTGCCCCCATGTTGACATGTTGATCCCCTGATCCCCAAAGTGATAGTATTTGGAGATGGGGCTCTTGGAAGATAGTTAAGGTTAGATGAGGTCATGAGGGTGGGCCCTCATGAAGGGATTAGAGCCCTTATCGGAAGAGACACCAGAGCCAGTGTGCTCATGCTCTGAGTAAAGGACATGTGAGGACAGTGAGAAGGAATCCACCTGCAAGGCAGGAAGAGGGCCTGAGCCAGAGCCACCCTTGCTAGCACCCTGCAAGCATGTCATTTAAGCCAGCAGGGTATGGTATTTTGTTGTGGCAGCCCAAAGAGACAATTTCATTGGCTCCTTTTTATTTCCAACCCGTTCCATTGTAGGACTGTCCTTGGATTCGATTGTTGTTCTCCTGTTTGTGTTACCTGCAGTTTGGCGCTATCTTGAAAACACATGTTGTAAACAATCTTGTACTGTGTGTGGTTCTTTCTGTCCCACGCTGCCATTTTGCATACTGGTTCAGAATTTGTGTTTGAGCTTGGCGGATGGTGCTGATGTCTCAATGAGGATACTTACAAGTATGTGTTTTATAAGGATGCTCAGGACGAGATGTGCATGTCACCAGATGTGCTCTTCTGCACTGCCTCCACCCTTCCACCCACCTGAACTCCTTCCCCAACGTCTCTCAGAGGCATTTCTAGAGAGTGGGGAACAGAAAATACAAGATGATAAAGAGGAAGTAGGACAGGGCAGGGCCATACTGCTGGTGCACAAGCTCCTCTCCCCACCCTATCCCTTCCAGGGCAGGAGCCTGTCACCAAGGACTCACGATGTCTGCATTCTGGCAATTTCACTGCTGCCCTTCCTAAAGATGCCAGCTAACCAGCCACCTCACTCAGGGTTATGGCTATTTATGACCCTTAACGAGGGTCATAATGCACTTTGACCTTGTCTTGTGGATCTCAGTGGCAGAGGCAGGGAGGGAACGAGGGAACAGAGAAGGCAAAGAGGAGACAAGGCGTGGTCAGCTAATGTTTGAGAGGAGAGTGATTTTTGAAAGCTATATCAAATCCTAAGAGGTTCGAGGAGATAACTCGTTTACCCACAACACTTTAACGTAAAAATAAACAAAATAGCATAAAGCATCTGCCATTGTATTAAATAATATTACAATAACTGGTTAACAGGATAAAACCCAAGGATGCTCAGTCCTTCCATTGATGAAGCTGTGACTCCAGCTGTTGTCCAATGTATTCCACCCTTAGATGGCCCTGGGAGCACCTGTCGTGTCCAGCAGGTTTTCTTACCTTGAGACATCTGCGGCCAGATTAAAGAGGAGAGAGGCACGTGACAAACCCTCAGGGTTCTCTGGGCTTTGGCAAGGGCTGGGCGAGGATTGATGCCTGAGGGGTACCTTGGGCCTCTCCCCCGAGGTCTTGCCTCCAAGAGAGGGAACCCCTTTGAGAAAGAACTGACCCTTGGCTGTTCTCCAAGGGAGCCCCGGGGTTGGGGTCCATTTGGAGAAAGACCTGGGCAGATTTGGGTTCCAACAGTCAGCAGTGTCCAGCAGAGTCACGCAGAGTCACACAGAGCCGTGTTCCATATCTCTTTGGTAGCTCAATGATAGAATTCTCATGAGAGACACAAATAAAGAGAGGAAGGGGGAATTTACTTTGGTATCAGGGGTAGAGCTTTTCCTTCAAGGATGCATCATTTCCAGCGGATTCCATGTCCTCCCACAGGACAGCTCTTGCACTATAGAGCAAGTCAGACACCATGCCAGGCCCTGGCTATACCCTTGTGGGTAACGGAGCTGGCTGAGAACACTGGACCCCTGGGGAGCAGGAAGTAGGACTTCTTTGGGGCACATTAGTATGGACAGGGATTTGATGGATGCAGGGCCAGAGGAGGGCTGGCTTCAGCAAAAAAGCAGGGTGCACCTGGGGCATGACAGGATGGTGGGCCAGGACCTCAACCAGGACTCTGCCTGTGATGTTCTTCCCCTCTATTGGGGATGGTCCCCTTTTCCAAAGTCTACACCAGCCACATCCTCTTGGTCACCTCCACCCACTGGGCCTGCAGAGGAAGTTAGTAAAAGGCACATCCTGCCATTGTCAAACCTCTTTGTCCCTTGTGTGCCTGACACTCTGTCTGAAGCTTTGGTGCAGGGCAGGTCCCGTCTGACCCCCTGCATGCAGGTGTGTAAGAGGGCGTTGACTCTGGAGGGCAGCAGTGCCGCCATCCCCAGCACCACGCCCCATGCGGTAGAACCACTGCCAGGGATGGCTTGATCAGATCCAATGCTGTTCACCTGCCAGCCAGGCCCCGGAGTCATTGCCCTCTGCCCAAACATCTGCCTGCCCTGCCCCTTGGGGACGCATGGCTCGTCCTGCCCTTGTTGTGTTTGCCCAGGCCTGCTGAGCTGCTTCTTCCAGGCCATTTCCTTTCTAACCTGGACCTTCCCACTGACCATCACATAGCTGTCCCTTTGGCATTTCTGTTCCGGTACTTGCTGAGGATCAAACGGAACACCTGGGAATGCTCCTTCAGCCCACAGGGCAGTGAGGAGTGACAGGGAGTCACCACTCCTAGGAGCCACCTCTAGCCAATGGCAAGTGCAAGGAGGAGAACAAACATCCCAGTTCCCTCGACACTGAGGAGGGAGGGCTCGGAGGCCTCGCCCGCACCATCTCAGAGCCTCCCTGGGGAACTGACCCCGCTGCCTGTGGTGATGTCCTGCTCCCACTCCTGTGCCCCTGCCCTATCTGCCCCATGCCCCTCTGTGTCCTGGGACCCACTTATGCCCAGATCCTGGTCTTCCATGCTGCTGCTGGGAGCACATGGCTGAAGGAGGCCATCAGGAGCCCTGCTGGAAACTTCGACCTTCAGCAAGCACTTTCAACCTCAGCCACCTCATCTTGGGATGGGGATAGTGACAGGGCACAACACGCTGGTGACTGTGTGGAGCGTTCCTGAGAGCAGCCACTGAGTCCTGTACTTAACACAAATTATCTCCTTGAGTCTGAGTCAAATACTATTGTGATTTCCATTCTACAGCTGAGGAAGATGAAATGCGCGTGTACACACAAAGAATTACGTGACCTATCTGGGATCACCCAGGCAGTAAGTGGTAGAGTCAGGATTAAATTAAATGAGGAGGAGAATGAGAAAGAGGAAGATGATGGCGGCAACCAGCAGTTATTGAGGGATTTCTCTGTGCTAGGCACTTACATGTATTTTCTTGTTGAAGTCCTAAAATAATCCTGAGAGGCAGGTACTATTATCATTCCCACATACAGAAGGGAGAACAAAGCCGCGCGTTAAGTCACTCACCTGCCTGAGGTTGGACAGCTGGTCCATGGGGGAGACAGGATGTAACTCGGGTCTGCCTGCTCCACAACCAAGGTGCCCTGGGGTGTACCTCTAGCATGCTCAGCTGATTTTAGCTTCATTTTCTAATCATTATTTTTTGGTCCTGTTTCCCTGCCTGACACTTTAGCTTCTATCATCAACTACCCAGGATCAAGACCTTTTGCCCTCTGGAGGAATTTGACACAAAGTGTGTATCATTCTCCTCCTCTGTGAAGCTGGTTTCTGAAACATTGATGTTCTCTTGATGTGCCCCAGTTAGATCCTGCATGGAAATGCGGTGAGTCAGAGAGCCACGTGTCTCTTCCGGATAGAGCCGCGTCAGTTAATGATCTGAGAGCCGCTCCCCCATTAGGCAAAGGCACCCTGACTCCCACGCGGCCCCACCGCCTGCAGCCGTGGCCCGCCCGCTGCCTGCCTACCACGGCTCCTTAACTCCTAAGACTTGAGCATTTTTGCAGTGATGAGGATCATTTTCAGAACAAAGCCGGTGAAACATGCATGTTGAAGGGTTTCTGCTTCCCTTGAAAGTCCTCACCAAGGCCGGCGAGCAATTTTCAACAATCATGAGAAATGATGCTTTATGCTGGACAAAGAGAATTAGCCGGTGCGCCCTGAGTCTTTGTTCTGGCTCTTCCTCCCCTCGCCCCTGGCAGTCAGAAACAACGCATTGTAGAAATAATTGTCCAATTTTTCCAACAAGATCAATTTGCTATAATTTTTTTAAAAGAAAGGAAAGGTGGGAGCATTGTCAAACAGCCTCCCTCTTCTCTGCCTTCCCCTGCCTCCGCCCCCCCCAATCTGCGGCCTGTCAGGAGCTGCCATGGCTGCAGCCTGCAGGTCTGATGTGAGAGCCAGGAGGCCCCCCACGCGGAGAGCTGTGTGCGGGCGGCACACGGCGGGCCAGGTCTCAAAGCAAAGTGAGCTACCTTCCCCCTGCACGTTCCTACCTTGGCTATTTAGAGGTCCAAGAGGGCAGCATTTGAAGTGAGAGCAAAAGAGAAAATGAGAAAGAAAAAGGAGTAGGAGGAGAGGCTGCAGTCATCTCCAAAGATGGGATGACATATTCCCATTTTCAAGTGTCCTCTAAAAGGTAGCAGCAAGACTGGGGTGCTTCTGAAAGCAGTCAGCTCTTCTCCCAGTTCTGCCTTCCTTTTTGGTCACCCTTTTCACTCCCCCACCCCCAGGTAAACTGCAAGACAGGTTGAAAACTCCTTATTTCCCCCGAAGCAGAGAGAAATCAGAGCAGCACAGTGTCCCTGCATCTCTGCTCCTGTTCATACATTCGTGGATGATTTTGATGGCCTCAGGCATATCCTTATGTTGATTTCTTCAACACAGACACTTCTGAGTGCCTACATGTGCCAAGCACTGTTTTCCATGCTGGAGATACCTCAGTGAGCAAAATAAACTAAACAAAAACCCATGCCCTCACAGGGCTGACTTTCTGGTGATGGGAGGTGGTGAGTCACAAATAAGCAAGATGTGCAGTACGTCAGGTAGGGACAAGAGTTATGGGGCAAGATGAGGCAGAGTAAGGGGACAGGGAATGTGAGGTTTTCAGGAAATATATTTGAGAAGGTGAGGGAGTAAACCACAAGGTATCTGGGGAGGAGCATTCTAGACACAAGGATCAGCCAGTGCAAAGGCCCTGGGGCAGGAGTGGGTATGTGTGGTAGAGTGCAAGGAGCAAGGGGTATGAGCAGCATACAGTGAGCAGGTGACCAGATGGGGAAGGGGAGGGTTGTGGGGACCTGTCATGGAGGGCTTTGCCAGCCATTAAAGGATTTTAGTTTCCACTCAGAGCAAATTATTCTCTAAACCTTGTGAAATGAATGAGAAATTATAGTAGGAGTAAGAGATGGGCTCATGATGTGCTTGCTAAAAGTTTCCCGAAGCTCCTCATGGCCAATATGATAAAGCAGAAGTTTTTTCCATAGGACTTCCTCTAGCACCTGCTGGTCCCCATGTAAGCCCTTAGTGCTGTGATGCCTTCCACCTCCTGTAACAGATCTTCTTCTGTTTTCACTCCTTTGGTGAATTCACCCAGTCCTGGGGTCTTGATTGTATCACTACTCTGACAATTGCCAAATGTAAATCTCTAGGGCAGACTCTTGTCCTGCTCTCCAGACTGGTATAGCCAACCACCTACTCAGTGTCACCAGCTGGACACCCAGTAGACATCATGAACTTAGAACATCCCAAACCAAGCTCCCATTTCCCTCCACACCCCAAACCTGCTCTTCCCACAGCTGCATAGATCTTAGCATCATCTTCAATCCTTCTCTTTTTTATTTTTCCATATTCCATATGCAATCCACCAACAAGTCCTACTGGCTCTCTCTTCAAAATATAGAGACTCTGACCCCTTCTCACCACCCCCTTGGTAGCTGCTCTGATCTGAGCCACCATCATTCATGCTTGCTTTGATGAATACAACAGCCTCCTAAAAAGTTCCCTGTTTTTACCCACCTGGACTCTATCCTCAACACAGAAGCCAGAATGTCTCTCCTCTGCTCAAACCCTCCATAGCTCCCTGTTTCACTCAGAGAAAAAGCTAAATTCTGCAACTGGCTGTCCAAACTTCTGCTGTGACAGGAATGTTCTAGATCTGCATCTGCACTGTCCAATATGGTAGCCACAGGCCACAGGTGTCTATCAAGCACTTGAAATGTGGCTTGTGTAACTGAGGACCCACATTTGAAATTTTATCTCATTTTAATTAATTTAAATTTAAATTGTCACATGGGCCAATGGCTACCATGTTGGACAATGCAGTCCTCCAAAGCCCGACATAAGTTGATCTCTCCTTATCTCTTCAATCTTTTTGCTTCTCCTCCACCTCTCATTCTCACCCTACATCAGCCACTCTGACCTCTTATTGTTAGCTCCACAAGAGCACAGGCTCTAGGCTCTTTCTGCAGTCTCTTCCTTCTGCCTGGAGGGTCCTTCTCTGGACATCTGCGTGGTTAGCTCCTCACCTCGTTTAGTTCTTGCATTTTGGGTCCATCTTCCACACCCATCTACTCCCACTCCCACTGGCTGGCCATATACTTTCTTTTTCCCAATATTTCTCCCCTTCTATCAGATTATATTATTTACTTATTCATTAGGTCTGTTGTCCTGTATCTATTCACTAGAATGCCAGCTCCACCAGGGTGAGATCTTTGTCTCTCCAGCACACTGCACTTTATAGAGTACAGCTACCCAGAAAAGGCTCCATGGATGTTTGTTGGAAGAACCATATAAGTGAAGCCCAGCTCACTCCTCACTGTGCCCCAGTCCCTCTCTGGGCACACTCATGTTGGTGCTGCTGATGACCTTGACTCTGCCCCTGGATTGCCATCTGCTGCCCATCCAACCCATATTCATTCGTTCATCCATCATTCATCAAGGAATCACAGACAGCCTGCTCTAGGCCAAGCATGGCATGAGGGCTTCGGGCAGAAGAATCTCTGCCTGTAGGAAGCTGACAGTCACTTCAGGAAAATAGACACTGAATAAGCAAGTAACAAGAAAAATACCTGTAGTAAGCACTAGGAAGAAACGAGCCCTAGGATGGAGGAAAACAAGGCACATGATGACTCACAGGAGGCCTGACATAAGGAAGAGAAGGAGCTGTCTAAATGGAAAGCAGGTAGAGTGTACCTTGAAAGGGAAAAGTAAAATGATAGGAATACAGCAGGTGTTGTGGGCCCTGCGGCAGGGAGGGTCAAAGGCTCTGGGACCTGTCGGACAGCCAGTGCCTGTGTGTGGCAAGCCAGGTCAGATGTGGCATGAGAGGAGGGTAACCACTGGGGACAGGGCCCACATCAGGCAAGGCCTGGGTCTGATTCTGTTCTTCTTCTTCCATAACTGGAGCTCATTCCAACATCTTTCTTCCCTGAACTGTTGGAACATTCACTACCTAAGGCATTTACAGTACGTTCTTCAAGTGAGATCTTAGGCAAAAGCCCCCAGATAACAGGTGTAAGTGGAGCTATTCTGGAGCAGGTGGGAGGCCTGGACCCCTTCTTTTCTGCCACTCCTTGTGTCCCCCAATGCCCATGGGGGATTTCCTGAGCCCCAGAGATTCCAGGCCTTTAGTTTGCAGCTCCGCGGCCTGAGACACTCATGATGTCTGAGAGCTTGGCTCTGCCTTCTCCAGTCTGTTACTGAGCAAGTCTTGTTTCCACAAACTGACTCTCACCTCCTTTCTGGTGGGGGCATTTTGACTCTGACATCCCCTAATAGGGCCTCTCAGAGTGCTGAGTATGTCAGAGAGCTCAGTGACTATTTGTTGATTGTCACTTAGTAAACACTGATGGTCCACTGCTCGCTCCTGTGAAGGCTGCTAGGAACCTTCAAAATCTTCCATGTATTTATGAATCACCTGGACAGCAAATAATAATTTTTAAAAAGACAGATTATAGCATTGGCAGGACCTAGGAATGTGAATTTTAGCAAGCATCCCAGGTGACTCTCATGCACATGGCCTGTGGACCACTCTGCAAAACACTGGCTTGAAGGACACACACACCACCCATCTCTTGAAATAGTCTAGATTTTAGCTCTGGTTCAAGTCAGCCTATTAGACTGGGATATTTGTTGGATTATATTAATCTTTAAAGGGATAAGGTGATTCAGTACCATTCAAGGCTTAGGAAGTTGATCTCTCACTTAAAAATAAAACCTATTACTGTGTCAGGACCGCCTGGCTTCTTTGAGGAACCTCAGGGAAAAAAAATGGACATTAATGACCATGACCTTGGCAAAAGCTGAACTTGGCATGAGGGTGATGTTCTATGTGATAGAGACTCCTCACCCTTCTCCCCATAAATTACCTGGGTGAGGACTCCAGTCCTCCACGGGTTATGATAGAAGATGCAGAGCTCTGTGCTGACAGCCCCAGAGGATTTGCGGAAATAAATTCTCTCCTGCAGATATGAATGATGGAGCATGTTCTGCTCTCTTCTAGGACTTAACACATTGGATTGTCAATTCCTATTCATGTGTCTGTCTTCTGCATTCAGTCACTATCTCCTCAGCAGGAACCCCCTCCTACTGAAGCAAGAACCTCTAATACCTAATTCAGTGTATGATACTTAATGGGTGCTCAAAAAGATGCTGTGCAATGACTGATTAAGTTACCATCAGAACCGGCTACATAATTTGCAGGGCACCATGCAGAATCAAAACGTAGGGTCACTTGCTCAAACAGTATTAAGAATTTCAAGACAGCAACAACAGAGGATTCAGCCAAGCATGGTGCTCTTCTGTGTATGGGGGGCTGAGTATGGGGGGCCATGCATAGATTGCTCATCATGAAGCCGGCCCTGGGTACTGCTGACATTCTGTGAATTCCCAAGCCACCTAAACCTGTTAAGTCAGGGGTGCAGATTTGCAACTTAGCAACATAAAAACCAATGCCTTCATAGCAAGTGAATGACTCAGACAGGTTCTGAGAGCTGATGTCCACCTTCCTCTTTCCTGCTATTGCCTCACAGAGCCACCACCACCCATAGGCCCCAGACAACTGGCACCCATCCAACTTAGTGCAGATTATGCAACCCACTGGGCTGTAATGGCCCATTTGCCTCCCTGTGCCTCTGATGGACGGAGGCCTCTGGAGGCTTGAACAGCCCCTGGAACATTTTCAGCACTTAAGTGTTTGTTTAGATGACTGGAGGATAAATGAATCAATGAAGTTCAGAAAGCAATGTTGGCTTCTTATCATTTGTGATAAGCTTCTTCAAGTCTACCTTCTGAATTAACTTCCATGAGAATACTAATAAATATATTCTTTAAAACCCATAAAATTAAAGTCATGTTGAACCCTAGTTAGCATCTTCTGGAACTATACTTCCCAACATGTGGTTCTGAAAGCAACAGTGGCAGCGGCAGCACTTGGGAACTTGTTAGAAATGCAAATTCTCAGGCCCACCCCAGACCTACTGACCCAGAAACTGGAGGGGGGGGGTAGTGCTGTGATTTAACCCAGGTGATTCCAATGCCCCTCAAGTCTGACATTATTAGTGTTCTAAGGAATATAGTTTGGAAAGCAGTGACTTATAGCATTCTCATGCAGATGTGTCTAGACCTTAAGGAAAATTAACTGTTTGCAGTTGCAACCCTTAAAAGTGTCAAAGGGCCGGGCGTGGTGGCTCACGCCTGTAATCCTAGCACTCTGGGAGGCCAAGGTGGGAGGATCACTCGAGGTCAGGAGTTCGAGACCAGCCTGAGCAAGAGCGAGACCCCGTCTCTATTAAAAATAGAAAAAAATTATCTGGACAACTGAAAATATATAGAAAAAATTAGCCAGGCATGGTAGCACATGCCTGTAGTGCCACCTACTTGGGAGGCTGAGGCAGAAGGATTGCTTAAGCCTGGGAGTTTGAGGTTTGCTGTGAGCTAAGCTGATGCCACAGCACTCTAGCCCAGGCAACAGAGCGAGACTTTGTCTTCAAAAAAAAAGTCTCAAAGGATTAAAATTTATGTGAGTCAAAATCCCATAAGGCTGACTCATGGTGGGGTCATTTGACTCAACAGGGACATTTTGGATAAGAATGAGAGAGGAAAGTTGAGTGTGCATTTTAACAAAAAAGGAACTATTTGTTGGTATAAAGCTAGAAGGTGAGTTGGCAGGATGATTGTGTGTGGTAAAGGGAATATTGGACCAGTAGCCAAAAGATCTACAAGATAGGTGGCCTTGAACAAGTGAATTAACGTTTGGGCCTTAATTTATTTACCTAAAAATGGAGAGAATACCCAAGGCTCCCATGGAAGGTTGGGCAAGTTTTGTGCTGCACAAGGGGACACAGCTGAGGGGCAAGTGGGAGCTGAAGTCCAGCTGAGCCAGGCGCTGTCCTCCCCGCCCAGAAGAAGGCGCATCTTTCTAATCCATTCAGAGGCACCTTATGAACCAGCCAAGGCTCTGACAACACCTGCCCCTGCCCACTTCACCAAGTTGTTGTGAGGATTAGAACAGATGATGATTGAGAAAGCCATTTGAAAATGACAAGGCATTACATAAAGAAAAGACAGGACATTTATTTTGATTGTTGCTGGGGTGACATGCTTCTATTTTGGCCATTTTACACAGTCAGGCTGACCAAATGCTTGATGTACTGATTGAACACAAATCACTGCCCAGGCACCAAAGCTCATGCTGTAAAACTTCAGGGCCCAGAAAAACCAGCAAGAATTTTTTAGTTGCAGGGACAGGGTCTGTTACAGTAGTTCACTAAGCCCATGGAGGTTTTGCTGCTATATGAGATCATTACAAAGGACCCGCTGAAGCCCCTCATAGTCTGTATGATGTTGCAGCTAAACCTTCTCAACCAGCGGGTTTGGTCCTCAGAAGCAGACCCTGAGGGGTCCACCTTGTGGCTGCCGGGTTATCCTGGTGGAGTGATCTGCTCGGGGAAAAGGTCAGAAGCCCCAGAGAACCCACAAGCTCCACTATCAAACCATAGATGCTTGGAGGTGAGCCAGGCCCAGGCTTCTGTTTAGTTTGTGTTTGAGAAGAAAGATGACCCTTTCTGATATTTGCACTTTGGGGACTCAAGCTCTCTTGTTAGGACACCACACACATCCACGTTGATCTGATTTCCTAAGTATCAGTAGCTCAAATTGAGCACCAAACACACTTTCTATATAAGCAAAAGTAAGTGGTCTTGTTCATTGCCACCTTGTGGCAGTTTGGCACTACAACATCACCGAGGTGAGCTGGCACCTGTTCTCTGGGGCACACATGGGACATTTGGAGAATCCTTTCTTTGTTTTCTTGTCACCAGTCTTTCTTTTGAGGAACCTATGTACTATTAGCCACTGTCATTGAGCTGTCTGGGTGACCAGATGACCTTGGCCAATCAGCCAAGTCTCTCTCCCTCTCTTTCTACCCTAATGCACCCTCCTTGAATTGCATGACCTTTAAGATTCCTTGCAAACTTGAAGTGTTTTGGCTCTCTCAGACATGATCTGGGCTTCCCAAGTAATACATAAAAAGAAAGGTTTTATTTTGTATTATATTGTTTTGCAAATCAAAAATCTCAAGCCCCTCCCAAATGGGCCCCAGTGCTCTGCGGGAACAGCTCCCTGAGGGACTTCTGCATTGTGAGATAAGGTGGCTGGCTGCCAGAGGGACCACCGATCTTCAAAACTGTCTAATTAAGTTCCAGCCAGCAGGCTACCTCTGTGGGCCAAGGGGCTCTTGGGAGATAAGACACAAGACATATCCAGAGATGGAGGAAGGAGCTTTGCTCTAGTCATGAAATAAATCAAGAGCAGCCCATCCCTTATATAAATGGCAATCATTCTCACAGGAGGCCTGCAGTCTTTCGAGAGAGCCAGGAAGAGTGGCCATTGGATTGGAGGCTGCTGGCCTTTCTGCCTGCTCTCCAGGGCTCTGGTGGGGTGCAATTATGGTATTAACTGGGATGGAAGATAAGGCAAGATGTCATTAATAAAGGAGAGCATGTTTCCTCAATTCCAGAAGCTAATCCCCAGTGACTCATTCCCTCCTGAGCCTCCCACAGGGATGTGGAGGCATTAAAGGTGCATTGTTTATTCATGTGACCTATGTAGTTTGCTGCCTTCCTTAGAATTCTAATTACCTTCAAATTCTAATTCTGTGGCCTTCCTGCTGCCAAAATGGTGTGTTTTTCTGGCTAATTTTGTAATAAGATTGTTCTCTCTCTCTCTTTTTTTTTTTTTTTGCACTTTGAATATAAGATTTCTCAGAGCTTCAACTGTCCTTTGAGTTTCAAATGAACTTTTTAAATCTTAAGCACAGCCCCCTCCTGAGAAATCACAAGATCTTGCTCAATTTAGAGACAGGTAAATTGAAAATTATAAAACTGAAGGAATCTGGCCATCTCGACTCCTTTACTGACTGCAGAATTTCTTTTTTTTCTTTTTGAATCTACCTAGATTATAACAGTAGAGTTTCTTGATGAACTTCAGAGTATGTGGTTCAGACACAGAGTAACTCTAAAACTCTGAATTGCAAAGGTTTCCACTGCAAACCTTTATAAGATAGCCATACACCCCTCAAGGAAAACAATAACAAAATCCACTGGAGCAATGATCTTTACCTAATGGTTTCTTTGTGGTCAACTGCTTTCTCCTCTGCCATCTCCAAAATAAACTAAATTCATGATTTTAATTAAAACAAATTGAAATCCATCTTGAGAATTTTCCAATACTCTTTAAGATTATTGTCAAGTGAAGGAAGTAGAAAATTTTCCCTCCCGAAATCTTTAGATATTATAAGGTAGCAAAGCTTTTGGTTGAGATGTACCATGTATCTACTTGTGCTGTGGCTGTGTCTATGAAAATAAATAGAACTAATTTAATTCTTTAAGTGTCTGCGCTGACATTTTCATTCTGAGCTTCACCCTTTGCCTCCTCTGACAGTCCCCACGTGAGCCTGAGAAATGGGGTCTGATTTCTACTCTGACCTCTGACCTCAATGTCTGTGTTTGAGGTTTATCCCTCTCCAAGTTCAAAGCCAAAGGAAAGGTAGGCACAGAGATGGATTGGTCCAATAAGCCACACCTGGAGATGCCATTTGGTACCGTCAGAACAGTTGGAGGCTGGAGGACTTCACCAAGGGAAGCAGCCACAGTGAGCATCCTTATTCTTGGCTCTAGAATTAAACTTAGAGGCAGAACTGGCAAGGCAGGGCACCCCCAGCCTGGGGGGAGGCACCCTCTGTAGCTTCAGAGTAAGAGAGAACATTCCGAAGGCACATAAGTTCATCCTTGAAAGAAGGGGCTGAGCCACAGGTGCTCAATTGCTTTCCCTGGGTGTGCAGGAAGGACGAGTGGGAAGAGAAGCCAAGACAGTGATGGTCCACCTCCTCAGTCCCCACAAACGCCAGAATTCACCAGCTTGTGCCTCTCTTGATCTTTTGGGTTTAAATATGAAGTTTATGGTCAACCAGGTCTGTGGGTACCTCTGAGGAGAGAAAATCAGCTCCCACCGGGGCAACCAAAACAGCCATGACAACACTCCCTCAATACCACCTACCATGCCTTAGGTGGGGGGGCCCTCAGTAATCCTCCTGCAAATTTCTTAAATAGTAAAAGCAGTATATTAATTAAATTAATCCCTAGGTCCTGCTGTGTCCTAGGATGAAGATTCACTGCTTGTTCTATTTACCTCAAATTACAGCCAGCCATATATCCAGTGTGAATCCCCAGAGGTCAGGCGATGAATCAAACGATTGCATAAAGATAACCCAACAATGCAACGTGGACTAGAGATGCTCAAAGTTTGAATATGTCCCTGCTGCCATTATGTAATTTTTGGAGAGAAATTCAATCTAAAAGTTTATGTCTCTTTCTCTTTTGTAAATTAAAATGTAAAGGAATTAAAGCCCTAGTTCTTTAAATTCAAAAGTCAGCTTCACTGATGCTTTATTCTGCTCAGTTTGGGCTGGGCACAGTGCATCCCCAGCCTGGGTGGAATCGGGATTCTTCAGTGGCTGTAGGTTGGGTATATTCTCCTGGAGCGCGTGAGATTCTTTCAGGTCTTCAAAATTTGAATTCGTTCTACACCAAAGATCTCACATGCCACACTTTTAAATAAGATCCCAAAAAGTTTATCCTAGCCTTATATCAGAACACTGAGCCCTGATATAAATGGGACAGTGACAGCATCAGCCATACCCTCAAAATTTAAAAAACAGTCTAGTCCCAGCCTAGATACCTAATTCCAAGCCAAGTGATGTTCCCAGAGTCCAGTGCATAGCAACACAGATGAACGTTTCTATTGCCAAAGATGACAGCAGGACTTAATGGCATCTGAGATAGAGAGGGTAGATGGAAAACATCTTAGTTTTAGCCTCCCCAGGATGCTAGTTGATTGACATCTGGTGTCTAGAGTCCCCAATCTATATGAACTCTGACTTGGTTGGGAAAAATCTACTATACTGAGGTTCTGGTGAGGGGGGAATACAATAGCATTGGGAGCGGTCTCAGTCACCTCTCTTCTTGTGTTACCTTTCTTCCCCATGCAGCACATTCAAAACCTCCTAATTCCTTTCTCCCTTTGAACTCTGGGCTAGAGAGTTCCATATTCACAGGTGGCTTGGTCTAGTGAAAGCTCCTCCATAGCCCCTCAAGAGGTCTTTGCCACAATCAAATTCATTGGTGCACCAACCTGTCCCACGATACTGCTTGCACTTAGGGACCCTGCCTCCTGGGAAGGACCTCATCTCCACTCCATAAGTGTTTCAGCTGGAAAACCTCCCTCCACTGATTCTTGAATGGAAGAGCTTTTTGGTGTTTCTAAAGCCAGAGCCCCTGGGTTGCCATGTTGGGACCAATAATTCTTTCTGTTCTCCCTTGGGACACTGTGTTCCCACCACATTTTAACAATTTAGACATTTAGAATTTTTTCTTTCTATACCTAGGAATGTACACCACGTGCTTCCTTTTTTCCTCTGTTTTTCCTCACTTTTAATTTTTATCTGTCATATTTACTGGCTATGGCAAGTCATTGTAAAGCTCAGATTCAGGCTTGAGAATTTATCTCACCTCCTCAGCCATGGGAGGGTCTCTCATTCTGGGAGCAGGCACTGTCTTAAGTACTCTAGATACGCTGTAGAATTTGAATTTCACAACAAAATCAAAGCATGGATCAGACTGGCATTTTATAGCTGAAAAAAATAGTTAAAAGAAGTTAAATAACTTGCCCAAGGTTGTCTAGCTAGAAAGTAGATGAGGAGAGATCAGAACCCATTTCTATCCTCACTGCATTATAACCTAAAACCTAGAACAGAGGCAGGGCCAAGTGCAGCAGGAAAACAGGAGAGAACAGAGGACCTGTCAACAGTACGTGAGCAGGATCCTCACTCAGAAGCTTGTCCCCAGGACAAATTGGGATTGTATCACTCTCAACAACTCCTGGTAGCACTGACTGAACAACAACAATGTGCTGAGACCTGTTTTAAGCACTTTGGTCACTGACCCCTTTAATTCTCATCTTGCAGAGGAAGAAACTGAGACCCAGGAGGTTAGGTCACTAGCTCAAGGTCATGCCATTAGTAAATGGCAGAGCAGAGACATAAATTCTGTTCTTTGTGACCCAAATCCCAGGTGTAAGGCTGTGCCATCCCATAGCTCTGGGATGAGGTGGTGGCAGAAGCCAAGAGGGAAAGTGGGTAGGACCCATCGGCAGGATGAGTTCTGGCGCTGCTATGCCTATGCTAGCAGAAGAAACCTGGAATGCATTCTCCATCACTGATATGAATCTGCAGAGAGCACATGGTCATCTAACTGTGTTTCTAGAGTCTTACCTTTTGAAAATACAGCAAAGAGAATCCAAGAGAAGGGCTCTGGATGCCACTTGGCTTAGCAAATCTACAAAACACCCATTCTGAACTGGAGTCTCTGCTTGTGGCTTCCCAACAACTCTTGACAGGATACCAGCCCCAGAGAGGCAGAAAGAGATTGTTGGCACAGAAGTGGCCCTGAATAGAACAACATGCAACAGAGGCCAAGAGGTCCAACATGGGGCTGGATGGACACAGGCACTAAGGACTCCAAATAACCCAAATGAGATGCCTGGTTCCCTCATCTCTCCTGCCTTGACTACACATGCACACTTTTTACTTTTCACCTCCTGTGACATTCACAGGTGATTTATGGACAAGATCATGCTTCTGCCTCTTGTCACAGAGCTTGAGAACTGGAAGAAACTAGAATGCCAAATGGCATTCTTACCCAACCCCCTCCTTATACAGATGGAGAAACTGAGACCCCAAGAAGAGACCTGCCCATGGTGGGTCTCAGTGGTAGAATCTGGTCTATATTGGAGGCCCTTAACCTCCTGACCTGATACAGGGTCTACTACAATGTTGATGATTGCATGGGTTGTATGTAGCAGAGATCGAACTCCAATAGGCTAAACCAAAAGGGATTGACTGGCTCCCATAATGGAAAGTCCAAAAGGTTTTGGCTTCAGCAACAGCTGATTCAGGATCTCAAACCACTCTAGGAGGACTTGGTCTTTCCCCTTCTTGTCTCTGATTTCTTCTGGATTGGCTCTAACCATTGCCCTCATTATCTAGTAAACTACCTAAATGGCTGCTGGCAGCCCTGGACCCATCTCCCTGCATCTGGCTTTACCCACATCCACCCCTTTGCTTTAGTTGTTTGTCTTTTCCTGGAGACTGAAATTTTTTACAGAACCAGAATCTTTTACCATCATCCTCAAGAAATTTGGATGATGTTTTTGAACTGGCCTCAAGTTTAAAGGTTCTTAATTTGTGTGGCAATTGAAGTCCATGCCTTCCCAGGCTGCAGGAATAGGAATACTGTCCTAAATGAAACTCTGGGCAAAACTGTGCTGCATGTAAACATGGATTTTTTTTCCAGGAGGTAGAGTAGAATAGAGCTTTTAACACCTTGGAACAACACATGTTCCCCCAAAGGTAAGGAATTAGCAAAACCGGAATTCACTTTGGAGGTTATTCAGAGAATTTTACTTGGAATAAAGGCTGAACTTTGAATTTTCTGGTCTTCAACCAATATTACCTAGAAACAAGGAGTGTTTGCAAGATCGGGGACCATCCTGTCTGCCATGTTTTGAGCATCACACTACTACCAAGAGAAAACTCCTCCCTGACCTCATCTCTGTTATTTCAAATGCACTTGGAGAAGTTTGTGAGTTTAATGAGCCCCTTCTGACTCTAAGTTTGAGGAAAATGATGGGATACATTCCTAGCTTTGTGTGAAATCATGCTGAAAAGAATTTTACCCAATTTAACGCTTAATGGCCTCTCTTGGGGAGAGGTTGATTGTTTTGTGCCCGGCTCCAACTTGGTGCTCCAGTTTGCTCATCTCGGGCAAATTCTCTCAGGCAAATTCTCTCATGCAAATCTGAGCTGCAGCATGCTCAGGAGAGGTTGGGGAGAGTACTGTGCCCCCCTGCAGTCTCCCTCTACCTGCCATCCACTCATGCCTGTCCTCTCCTGTCCTGGCCAGTCTTCATCCCTCTTGCATCACATTGAATTTTTGGTTTCCCAGTGTCTGGCTGACTTGAGGAATAGGATGTGGTTTCATGATGAACTAGCACAGAGCACCTGTCTTAAATAGAGCTGCTGCGTGGCAGTGCCATTGCGAGGACAGTGGGGAGTAGGAAAAATGATTTCAACCACCACTTTGCCACGTCATGCAAACCCTGGGCATCAAGTGTCAGGAAGGCAGGATAGGCTGTTTGGATTTGTAAAGGGGACACTGAGAAGAGGGGACCTGTCTGCTAAGCACCCCAAGTATTGTCCAAAACACAATCCCAGCCCCCTCAGAGGCCTGGGCTCTGAAATAGTGTCATACACTCTTTATCCACCATACATGTTGGGTGGAAATTATATTGGTACCTCAAAAAGGCAATCAACAAGAATTATGCTTAGATGGCTTATGTATGCACAGCTTGGGGCTTAGTTTCTCTCAGAGCCTATGGCTACAAACAACTGAGATAAACTTAAAACAAAAGGGATGTTTTAGGAAGATCTCAAGGCCCACAGAGAGAAATTGAACCAGTCCATGTTCCCCAGAATAGAATAGAAACAGATCAACATGAGAGAGAGAGACAGGGATAGGGAAAGAGAGAGAGCTTGACAGATTGATTATAATGAATTTCTTATGATTGCTGTGATTACCGAGGCTGAAAAGTCCCAAGATTTGCAACTGGCAAGCTGAAAACCCCAGAGAGCAATGGCATAGTTCCAGCCCAAGCCAAAGGCCTGAGAACCAGGAGAGTTGGTGGTGTAAGTTCAGGTCCAAATCCAAACCCAAGAGCAGGAAAAGTCTGATGTCCCAGCTCACAGATAGCCAGCCAGGGACAGTGAGTTGTTCCTTCTTTTTGTTCTAGAATTTTTGTTCTATTCAGGCCTTCAAAAGATTGGATAAGGCCCACTCACACTGGGGAAACAAATCTGCTTTACTCCATCAGTCTACCCATTCAAATGTTCATCTCATCCAGAAACACCCTCACAGACACACCCAGAATAACGTTTAGCTAAATGTCTGGGAGCCCATGGTCTAGGTAAATGGACACAAAAAATTAATCCTCACGCAGGAGAACCAATCTAGACCTGAGTGGGGGCCAAGGTCACAGTGAGGATCAGATGTCAGGAAGCCAAGCCCTGGACTCATTGTAGGAACACTGGATGGGCAGGATGCCATGGCAATAAGTGATCACCAGCTAAGTCTTCATCCTCAGAAGGCAGCATCCAATTGGCTAAGCTAAGGTTATGTACTCAACTCTGCCCGTACTTGGGTGGAAGGTAGAAAAGTAGAATGCAGCCGCTTCAGTTTCCCCAGTGCAAGGCCATGATGTGTGATTTAATCTTCTCTCCAAAACTACACACAATAGGGAGTCGGTAATCCCCAGAGGGACACTAGGGCGCTTCAGGAAGGGGGAACGTGTGCTGGGAAGCCCACACAGACACACACCTCTCCCCAAATGTACATACACACACATGCACTTGCACATACAGCAAATGCACACTGAAAATAAAGCGTGGGGCACCATCCCTGTACATGAGAACCTGGAGAGAAACAATATCCCACAAAATTTGACTAAAAAATAAGGCAGTTCTATAGATTACAGTATTTTCTACCAGTATAATAAAGTGCTAAGTTGTGCAGAACAGACATTTACAGACAGGGTACTTCTTCAAATACCGCATGGTTGTGGAAAGGAGACATCAGGTAGGCTGATGTTGCAGGGAAAGAAGGAGGAACTGGGCTAGGTCTTGAAGGATGAACAGGGAATGCACATAGGCAATGGCAGAGGGAAAATTCAAGGGGCAGGGAAAGGGTGTGGACGAATGCACTGGAATTCAAATCACTGTTCCTGGGAAGGTGGCACTGGGCTTGAGACTCTACTCCACTGCTGTGGGACTGAACAACTTGCCTAGCACTTTTGGGTCTCACATTATCAAGATAGGACAAGTAATCCTACCTCACAGGGTAGGAAAGGTATGGAACATACAAATGGTTACTGTTCCCTTTTTCTTCCTCCTTAATTCTGCCATCTTTATATTAAATTGCATTTATTTATGTGTGAGAAAGATTTTAGAATCATAATTTGATAAATAAAACCAAGTAGATCCTTTTCAAATAAATGCAGAAAGTACTGTGTCCGACCACTGGGCTCTGCTAGGCCCCCTTGCAAAGCACGCTCTGAGCTCCTGTCTTTTCCTCTGTTTGAAAGACTCACCTAGGCCCTCTGAGAAGCACAGGCATCTCATTACACATCTAGGCACTAGAGTTAATTCCATTTTTTTTTAAAAAAGTGTGGTTTTGCTTTTACCCAGGAGAATTTGCTTATCAAAGCATAGTGGGCCTAGGCTACAAGGACAGGCAAAGGGCCCACAGTACCAGGGCTCAGTCACCGTATACCTTCAGGCTTTGGATTTATGACTTCTCATGGAGGCCCTCCAGGTGTAGCAAGTGGCCATTTGGCTGAAGCAGGACCTTGAGTGGCAGGCACTGTGGAGTGAGTGTACAGGGAACAGTCAGGTAGCAAATGAGGAAAGCTAGATGACAGCCAATGTGCAAGCCTCACCCCTGGGTTCTTCTCTATTCATGTGTGCAGCCACTCTGGCTAAGTTACCCTTGACTGCACTTTATGAGGGAATTTATATGCTACCGTGAGGACCAAGCATCAAGGGCTTCCCAGGAGTCTTGAGGAGTAGCTGGGCTCTGTCTCTGGGGTCACAGACTTCAGTGCCTGTAGGAGCCAGACAAGCAATGGTAATGAGTAAAGCAGGTTAGGAATTAATGTCTCCCAATTCCCATTCTTCTTGAAATATGCACCTCTTTTAGTCTGCTTTTTAGTTTCTCACTTTTGATAGAAACATGAATAGAGAAAACTATTTCTCTATTACAAGAGAGTTTGTTACATGCTCCTTAGCCACCATATAAAGGTAATACAAATTTTCAATTATTGCTTAATTAAAAGCAGTAACATCAAAAACAACCACATGATGCATGCCAAATTTAGTCTTAAAACACATTAGTGTGAGACATCTGGTCTGCCGTGGATGTGCAGACTTCCCACCACGAGCATTCCACGTTCAATAGTGCACCTATTGTAAGCCCAAGCCAAGAACACAAATGGAGGGAGAAAAGCACATAAAACTTCTACTGTAGCATTACCATATTCAACAAAGGCATAAAAGCCCTTTCAAAAAAGAACTTTTTGCATATGTTTTTAGGACAGTATTATAGTGAGGTTCTGGCGTATTGCACATGCAATGAACCCTTTCTTTCAACTGGACAGTAGGGTGATATAAGCCAGCCTGGGAAATCCTCCATGGAGCTTTACAGAGTTGAGAAATTTTGGATTAATTTTCTCTTATGTGCAGCAGGGAGCTAGAAAAAGAGGTGTAACTTCTCCCAGGGATGGAAATAGAAGGGTTTGATTATTATTTTGTTTCATTTGGGGAGAGTTGTTTTTCTCTAGTAAGTTGTTAAAATCTAGGGAACATAAAAGAAAAAATAAGGATCTGACAACTATTTTGTACTTACATAGATTCCACACCCCTTAGTATTTATGATCACTCGGTTGTCATAAAAATATCAAGTTCCAATTATGTGCTGAGAGTATCATCTCTATTTGTTTCTGATTTATAAGTTTTCTATCCTCAACTAGATTTCAATATGCCACTTGGGGATAGAGATACTTTGTCTCATTGTCTTCTAAATTCCCCAGCTCTTCTGGAACTTTCTGTCCTTCACTGTGCTTACATGTGTAAGATATCCCCCTGGAAAGAGAGGGTGTGTTTATCCATCTCTGTGTCCCATCCTGTGGATATTGCCTTGCCCATAGTTAGCAGGAGCCCAGGAAATATTAGTTGACTGAATATATAAATGAATTCTACTGACTATGGGGCATACACATTATTAAGGATAGCAGTACTACCCACAAAAATGCTCACTGACAAATAAATCATCTATTCCGTTTTTACTGTATTTTGATATATATAAAAATGGGTATTATCTCTTCAGTACTGTGGAGGTGTTGGCCATCCTTGGTGAGAGAAGAAACTAAGAGAGGTGAGTGTTAGTTATTTCTCGCTGTATAACACATCAAGTACCCCCCCAAACCTTAGCAGCTTAAAAACAACAGTATTTATTATCTGCCAGTTTCTGATGGTCAGGAATCTGAGAACAGCTCAGCTGGATGCTTCTCGCTCAGGATCGATCTCTCATGAGGTCGCAGTCTAACAGTAGGTCAGGGCTACAATCACCTGAAGGATTGACCGGGGCCAGTGGCAGAGAGCCTCACTGCCTCACCATGTGGACCTCTCCCCAGAGCTGCTTATGACTTAGCAGCAGGCTTCCCCAGAGAGAAGGAGATCCAAGAGAAAGAGAGAAAGAGAGAAATGATGTACCAATGTGGGAGGGAACTACACAAGGAGCTAATACAGGAGGTGGGGGCATTGGGGACCATCTTGAATGCTACACTTGTGAAAATGAGATATACAGGATCCCGTGTTGTTTGCAAAGAGGCTTTCCAAGACTTCTATCTTGGAAAATTATAAAAATTCTCTTTTCTACCAGAATGGGGAGTATTCACTTATTTGAGTGAATGTGAATAGTGATCCGAAAGAAAAAACAATTTTGTAAGTTGACTTGGCATGTGCTGTTCCAGAAAAGGCATCTGTCTGAATGCCACCCCCACTTCACAGGCCTGCCTTGAGGTCTTGTTTCTAACTTTGCTTTCAAGAATGAGCTTGCCACACAAATGTGAGGTATTCCTTGAGCTAGAGAAATTCAGATGGACCCAACTTCTCCAGGGCAAGGACTGTGTCCAACCATGCCCCTCCAGCTCAGGGGAGGTTTAGCTGTAAATGCAAAAATTGTCATTTTCTGTGAATTTTCTGAAAATATATTTTGTTGAAAAAGAAAGATCTATTACAGTTAATGCTCAATAAATTATTGTTAAATGAACAAGAGGCTGGAAGTCAGATACTATGTCAACAGACTCAAATCCCTGATATTGGTTTTGTCCTGGTGGTTAGTCCTGGCTCCTCCAGAGGGTAGGGTTAAAAATGAATATTACCATGGTTTCAGGAAAAGCTGTGAGTTTCAAATACGTTATGAAAATGCATATGTATGTGTTTATATAAATATACACCTTCTTTTGCAGGCCTCATCAGATTTCATGATAATTATGTGTTTATTTCAGTCTTTCCTGATAGCCTGTAGGTTCCCTGAAGGCAGGAACAGGTTTCTCTTATTTATGGAGGTATCCCCAGTCCTTGGTACAGGACAGGGCTCTTAGTAGATATTCAATAAATATTTGTTGAATGAATGAATGAGGAAGTAATCCTAGAAACACTTCTAACTTAAAATTGGACTGAGTCTTTGAAGGGTCTTAAGTTAGCCAACTCTGGAAAAATCCAAACTCGAAGAAGAGGGAAGCTATGGCAACCCTTGTTTCTTTTTTGTGTGGCAAACTGGGTGGCCCTGTTACTTGCTTCCTGCCTGGCAGCTTCAGCGATTGGACTCCTCCAGGCTTTGGCCCATTTCCTTAGCTTAAATCTAGAGAGAAATAGACACCACTGAGCATGCAAGCTCCCTCTCCCCACTAGTGGATCTCTTCTTTTACTTCGCCATTTCTCCCCACCCTGTTATCTCAGACCTCCTGCTGGCCTGGGAGTTAGGATTCAAGAAAGCAGGATGTGTGTGTGTGCACATGCATGCACATATTTGCACATGCCCATGTGTGTAACAGGATGCACAGCTTCCAGCATCTTTTGCTCCTTCTTCTGTTTCACTCTGTATTGAGCCAAAGCTTTCTGTTTGATTAATGTGAAGCAGACATTGTGGTCAAGGTAAAAAAAAAAGGCAGTGGTCCTCTGCACTCTTTCCCTAATCTGATTAACGAAGGGTAGGGAGAGTCTAAATGCAGAATGGCACATCATTTTTATCTCTTACACCAACTCCAATCAATTGGTATTGGCTGCCCGGACTGCTGTGTCATGAAGGATTCTGAGGCTGAGTTCCAGCTCAGCAGGAAAGCACGCCACCACCAATTAGCAATGTCTGCCACAGGCACAGGAGGGCTGAGTAGCCACCCACAGCCAAGTATAAGCCACAGCAGGGGATGCTGGTCCAGCACCCTCAGAGCCATGGAAGAACTAGAATCTTCTGGCTTCCAAGGGCAAATAAGGGTCCTTGCCTATTGCAATGTAAACATGTAGCTAAGTAGCATCTGTATAGGAGTAACTTTGTGGTATTTGCACAAATAGAAAAGAGAGGAAGGATAGAAAGATACCTATGTTTTCATTTCTGTGGGTTCTTTTCCCTTCCTTCCTTCCTTCCTTCCTTCCTTCCTTCCTTCCTTCCTTCCTTCCTTCCTTCCTTCCTTCCTTCCTTCCTTCCTTCCTTCCCTCCCTCCCTCCCTCCCTCCCTCCCTCTTTCCTTCCTTTCTTTTTTTCTTTCATATGATCCCATGGAAACCAGAACCACATGAGTAATTAATACTCAACAAGTTGAATAAGCATTAGGCAGTGATGCATGCAGAGCAGGAGCGAAAAATCAGTTTTTTCTTACCCACCAGCTCTAATTGGTTGGTGGGGGCTGCTCTCAAGCTCCTGAATTTCTAAGTCTGGAAGGTGCCTGGATGCCCATGCCCTGGGTGCTGGTTAGCTGGCACTGTGTGTCTGTGTGTTTTGTGGCATCATTCTGACAGGGAGCAAAGGGCACCTACCACCCATGAGACACCATCTGGCCAAGAGCCCAGGGACACAAAGTCTCCCTCTGCCTTGCCTTTGCCTTTGCCTTTGCCTTTGCCTTTGCCTTTGCCTTTGCCTTTGCCTTTGCCTTTGCCTTTGCCTTTGCCTTTGCCTTTGCCTTTGCCTTTGCCTTTGCCTTTGCCTTTGCCTTTGCCTTTGCCTTTGCCTTTGCCTTTGCCTTTGCCTTTGCCTTTGCCTTTGCCTTTGCCTTTGCCTTTGCCTTTGCCTTTGCCTTTGCCTTTGCCTTTGCCTTTGCCTTTGCCTTTGCCTTTGCCTTTGCCTTTGCCTTTGCCTTTGCCTTTGCCTTTGCCTTTGCCTTTGCCTTTGCCTTTGCCTTTGCCTTTGCCTTTGCCTTTGCCTTTGCCTTTGCCTTTGCCTTTGCCTTTGCCTTTGCCTTTGCCTTTGCCTTTGCCTTTGCCTTTGCCTTTGCCTTTGCCTTTGCCTTTGCCTTTGCCTTTGCCTTTGCCTTTGCCTTTGCCTTTGCCTTTGCCTTTGCCTTTGCCTTTGCCTTTGCCTTTGCCTTTGCCTTTGCCTTTGCCTTTGCCTTTGCCTTTGCCTTTGCCTTTGCCTTTGCCTTTGCCTTTGCCTTTGCCTTTGCCTTTGCCTTTGCCTTTGCCTTTGCCTTTGCCTTTGCCTTTGCCTTTGCCTTTGCCTTTGCCTTTGCCTTTGCCTTTGCCTTTGCCTTTGCCTTTGCCTTTGCCTTTGCCTTTGCCTTTGCCTTTGCCTTTGCCTTTGCCTTTGCCTTTGCCTTTGCCTTTGCCTTTGCCTTTGCCTTTGCCTTTGCCTTTGCCTTTGCCTTTGCCTTTGCCTTTGCCTTTGCCTTTGCCTTTGCCTTTGCCTTTGCCTTTGCCTTTGCCTTTGCCTTTGCCTTTGCCTTTGCCTTTGCCTTTGCCTTTGCCTTTGCCTTTGCCTTTGCCTTTGCCTTTGCCTTTGCCTTTGCCTTTGCCTTTGCCTTTGCCTTTGCCTTTGCCTTTGCCTTTGCCTTTGCCTTTGCCTTTGCCTTTGCCTTTCCATCTCCCTTTCCATCTCCCTTTCCATCTCCCTTTCCATCTCCCTTTCCATCTCCCTTTCCATCTCCCTTTCCATCTCCCTTTCCATCTCCCTTTCCATCTCCCTTTCCATCTCCCTTTCCATCTCCCTTTCCATCTCCCTTTCCATCTCCCTTTCCATCTCCCTTTCCATCTCCCTTTCCATCTCCCTTTCCATCTCCCTTTCCATCTCCCTTTCCATCTCCCTCTGTCGCCTCAGCTAGAGTACAATGGTGTAATCATAGCTCACAGCAACCTCAAACTTCCAGGCTCAAGCAATCCTCCTGCCACAGCCTCCTGAGTAGCTGGAACTACAGGCACATGCCATCACACCCAGCTAATTTTTCTATGTTTAGTAGAGACAGGGTCTCGCTGTGGCTCAGGCTGGTCTGGAATGCCTGGCCTCAAGTGATCCTCCTGCCTCAGCCTCCCAGAGTGCTAGGATTACAGGCGTGAGCCACTGTGCCCCGCTCTCTCTGCCTTTTCTAACCAACACTCTGTTGGATGCCTGGGCCAGACCAGCCCCATGAAACTGCCCCCCAAACATTCAGTGTAGTCACAGGCCTCACTCATTCACAGGGGTCAGTGTGCTCAGCCCAGCTGGCCCTATCCACAGTCTGGCAGCAGCCAGACGCTCGAGCAGCAGGTAAAGACCCAGTCTTGGGGCTGTTTATTTCCCAGATATATTGTCTTCTCTCTCTGGTCCTGCTCAGCCTCCCGAGGTCACCAGCACCAGATCCATCTTAGACTCCAAGCAAGGTTCCCCAGGCATGTCCTGTGAGCCTGTACCCTGGCCTCCCAAAGGCCAGCACTTACTCTGCAAGCCTGGGACACCCCTCCCCTCCTCTGCGACAATCTTTCCCCTAATTTGCTTCAAGTCCCTTTCCAGGACACCCCTCTGTCCCCACATGCCAAGCAGAACTCCCACAAGTGGCTGAAGAAGATAATGAGTCCCTTCCTCCTCAGGGCTCTCTGATCAGAAAACCAGAAATAGAGCCTCCCTAGGAAAATAGAGACAGTTCACTTTTCTATAGCATTTACAGTTCACCAAGAGCATTTTGGCGAATCAGATCTCATCACAAATTTGATCTCATTAAGGCACAAAACATCTTCGAGTGGGCAGTTTATGCCCATTTCTCCTTCCAGGAGCTGAGTCTCAAAGGTGTTAAAGAACTTGGCTGAGCCCATGCAGCAAGTCAAGGGCACAGGGAGGGCTCAAATTGAGACTATCTGGACTCCTGCATGGTTTTCCCCCCGTATTCAGGTGGCCTGGTCTAACTTTTCATCTGCGGCTACAGGGGCTGTAAAAATTGTTCCTACCACAGGTTTGTGGGCTTTGTGAAAGTTGTCACTGCTTTTTTAATCCCACAGAAATCCCATTTCCTTGCTGGTACCTGAAATCAGGCAACAGAGAGTCTGGCTTTTGTGTTAAGCATCGCCATTTTCTGCCTGTCATCCCTTTTTTACAGGGCTCACAATAAGAGACATAAGACATGAAGATAATTGCAATTTGATCGTAATTAGTTTATTTGCCGTCCTCTTCTGCAATGAGGAAACAGGACATGAGTATAGCCAGCATAACATAGAAAAGTGGTGCCTGGGGGTGGGTGGCACCAGTGAAGCCCACCTACCTCTTCAGATTGCCCTGACACACCATCCAGATACAGCTAGAAAAGTACATGTTCCGCATGTAGCCAGCAAGGGGTTAAAATAAAACCAATTAAGAAAACAGAAACTGAAAACACTTCTGGGAAGAACAGGCTTGGCTCTGAGACCATCAGCCTGGAATGCTCTCCCAGGGACAGCGAGGAGAGACTTTTAGCTTTGAACTCCATTGTTCTTCCACAGTTTCACCAAATGCTAAATAGCTGTGCTCTTTTACTCTGAGAGAGAAAGAAAGAGAAAAGTGAACTTCATTGGTCTCCCAGGTTCTTTCCCTCCCCCCCCCCCAAATTCCTAGCCGCTGGGGAAAGAAACTGAGAATAGAGATTGTCTGTGACTTAGGGAGCCAGACCCTGCATTTCCTCTAGACACACCTGGGTCTAAGAGCTTTGCTATGTTAGGGGCAGGTTTTCTGCCTCCTGTCTGTTAGCCAACTGCTGTTCCATTTGTGTACTCCAAAGGTAATGAAAGCCAACATTTTTATCAGCTCCACTGATAGGAATCTCACTCTGTCAGACCTAGAACATTTTTCCAGGACCTGCATTTATTCGAACCTTCATCCTAAAGTCCTTCCATCTCACTTGAGCACCCTCATCTGCATGAAATTTCTCTGACCTGGCCAGACTTTACTTTATTGGATTCTCTCTATTAAGATTAGTTTATTTCTACAAAGTGCTTCTGTAACAGTCGCTGGCAGAGAGTAAGCACTCAATAAATGTTAGCAATTATTATTAGCGATATGGTCCTTAGAGTTGGCAGCCTGTGTTCCTCCCCATGATTATACTCTCTCAAGCTTTTGATATATATTATGACAATTTCCAAACAATGTTCTGTAATCAATTACTATTGCTTCTAAATTCAACAACGAGATGAAATCTGGGCACAGTCCTCAGCTCGGGAGTCTCTCTGTGGCAGATGCAGCAGGCAATTCGATAATCACTAAAATGCCAAAGAAGCTTGAAAATAATGATCCCCCACCTACCTCCAAGATCAGGGTGCTCTTAGCACTCAGCATACCCCAGCCCAGGGTGCTTCTTATATGAAACCAACCCCAGGGAACAGGAGGGCATGTTGGGGTAGGACTACATTTTACCTTCTCTCTGGGACACACAGCTAGACTACATTTCCCAGCACCCCTTGCAGTGAAATGAGACACACAGCTAGACTACATTTCCCACTACCCCTTGCGATAGATTGAAACTGCATGCTTGACTGTATTTCCCAGCATCCTTTGCAGTGGAGCAGGACCACATGACCAATGTGGCTGATGGAATGTGAGCAGAACTGATGTGCAGGGATGTCCAGGCCCAGACTCTTAAAAAAAACCCCTCCATGTTTGTTTGAGACTTCCCATCCATGACACTGGAAAGGAAGTACTGCAGGGTGATAGCAGAGACATGAGATAGAAAGGGCCTGGCCCCCAAGTCTCCATTTGGAGGACAACAAAGAGCTGTACTCTCTACGAACCCACACTGAACTATTCCATGAGTAAGATCTTTTTTAATGTTAAGATATTAGTACTAAAATTGTAGGCTTCATGGTTACAGCACTTAACCTTCCCTAATTAATGTAGATGTCTTCAGTTATTTGGGAGACAAACTAATCAAATTATTGGGTATGCCACCACAAATTCTGATGAACTGGGGCATCAGTTTATATACTTTCTTTTACCATAAAAATTTGTGGTATAAATCAATGTTACTGGAAGCATAAACAAATAAAACAGATAAAAGTCCTGCTGTTCTCAGTGAAGCTCTGGTGTGGGGCCAGAGATTTCTCTCTTCCCCTCTCTCACAGTGACCCAGGCATTCTTAGGAGTTACAGGCTGCAGTTTTGCTAATTCTGGAAAGTTCCATTGTGAAAGCTTGCCAAGGCCCTTAGGTAGTTATGATTTTCACTTCAGTTAAACTTAAGAAGCCCTAGGAAGACCGTCTGTCTGGGAATTCTGTCTTGGCCAAGCAGTGTGGGGCAGTGACAAGAGCCCTGGACCAGGAGACAAAGACCTGGAATCCAAGGTTTTTAGGACATTAACACACAGTGGAAACTTGAACAAGACACGTCCCCTCCCTAGACTACTGTTTGGTTATCTATAATTGAAGGGGTTTTAAGCCAGATCGGAGATCACAGACTAGTATCTGGGAAGAAAGTATAGATTGCAGGTGTGTGTCACTTGGCTTGCAAAACAGAATTATAGTTTTCATTAATTAGTCCTCGACAGTTAAAAATTAGAGTTTTGCATTAAAAAATCTGATTGCTCTTGAAAAGTCTGTCAACACTAGGCTTGTGTCCCCTCAGGGCAACAAGTGGCCTTTCTCTTTGGACATGACATATGCTCTCTGGTTTGCATAAATCCTCCCCCTCACACTAGATCATTCATTTACATACATTACCTTCCTGCACAGCCTTTCTTGGCACTTGAGTTTGAGACCTCCAGTCTAAATGATTTATAGCGGTTGGTCTCTGCTACTTGGTCCAGATGAACAAAGTCATATTACCTTGTTGCATTGTCTATTGCTTCATAACAAACTGTGTGCTCAACACATAGTGGCTTAAAACAACAACCGGTTTATTTTATCTCCTGATTTCATAGGTCAAGAATTCAACAAGACTTAGATGGACATTTTTTCTGTTTCATATCACATCTGCAGAGGCTAGTTACTGCTATTCATCAGGTAGATGAGCTGCCATGGAAGGTCTAACACAGCATCATTCATAAGTCTAGTGCTTGGCAAGGATGGCTAGAAGTCTGGGCTCTGTTTCATCTGTCACCTGCATGTGCCTTCCCCAACACAAAATCAAGGTAGTAGGACTCATGGCAGAGCAGGGCTCCCAGAGCAAGCATTCCAGGAGACCCAGGCTAAAGCCATGAGACCTCTTGAGACTCAGCTTGAGAAATCTCAGAACATCACTTCTGCAATGTTCTATTGGTCAAGCAAACCACTACGGCCAGCCTAGTCATGGGGAGAGGACTTAGACTCAATAGAAAGAGTGAGAAAGGATTGTGGCAGCTTTACTCTCTTGCAAGTCCATTATTCAATTCTGCTCTCCTGAATTAGAGGATACTGATTAGGCCAAATAAAAAGTGTCTTGTAACAATCCACTGTACAGTCATGTACCACATGGTGATGTTTTGGTCAACATTGGGCCACATATATGATGGTGGTCCCATAAATTATAATGCCTTATTTTTACTATACCTTTTCTGTATTTAGATATACAAAATACTCACCATGTGTTACAATTGCCCACAGTATTCGGTACAGTCACTTGCCATACACGTTTGTAGCCGAGGAGCAATAGGCTATACCTTATAGCCTAGGTGTGTAGCAGTCTATACCATCTGGGTTTGTGTTAGTGCACTCTATGATGTTTGCACAATGATGAAATTGCCTACTAACACATTTCTCAGAATATATCCCTGTCATTAAGCAACACATGACTGTATTTCACAAAAATTATGTTTCTGGCCCCACAAGCAGAAAGACAGGTTTGTATAGATGTTAGCTCATGCCACACTGTCTACCACTGATTTTATTAACAGATATCCCTCATGTCATACAATATCACATAGGACATTTTGGGTTACACAGAATTGAACTTCAAGCTTTCATAAGAAAATAAGAGAAGAAATTATTGATTCACACTGATAAAGATAAATATAAAAGACAATATAAATATGTTTTTTAATTCTTTCTGTCTACTGTCTGATTTATTAAAAAAACACATACAGCAATTATGATAAAACTGTGTCAATGACTTATAATGTATAAAAATTTAATTTGTATGACAATAATAGCACAAAGAAGAAGGGAGAGAATCATGCTTTATTTGAGGCAAAGTTTCTGTATCTATTAAAATTAATTTAGCATTAATTTGAATTAGATTGTTTTAAGTTAAGATGCTAATTGCAATCCCCAGGGCAACCACTAAAAAAGTAAAATAAATTGTAAAAGCAATAACAGGAAGGAAAATGGTAAATAGAAAATATCTCTTTAGCACAAAAGAAATCAGTAATGGAGAATAGAAGAACTAAAAAATACATAAGATATACAGAAAACAAATAGCAAAATGGCAGATGTAAATCTTGCCTTATCAGTAATTACATTCAACATAAATGGATTAAACACTCCAATCAAAGGGTAGAAAGATTAGCAGAGTGGATAAAAAAATGACCCATATATCTACAGTCTACAAGTGACACACTTTAGATTCAAAGACATAAAATAGATTAAAAGTAAAAAGGTAGAAAAAGAAATGGTTGGCTCATGTATCCAAAAAGCAAAAAAGTAGATATTCCATCAAGCTCAGCTGGATCTAGAAGCACAAATGATGTTGCCAGGACTCAGTCTCACTCACCTAAGCTTTCTTCTGTGTTAGTTCTACTCTTAGGTAATTCATTCTCTCCAGGTGGCTCCCAGAAGTTTCAGGCTTAGGAACTCCAATGGAAAGTAAGCTTCTTTTTCTCTTCTGTACCAGCAAACTTCCTGGTTTGAGTTTCATTGTCTTGCTTGGGTCCAATATTCATACCTGAGCAAGTTTTCATACCCAGGCATGAATCACATATACTTACTGGGATTCAGAGGCAGTTTGGCTAAGCTTTTCCTGACCAATATGGCCTGAGAGTAGGTGAGTTGTGCCCCTACACTGAAGGCCAGGGGGCTACAACCTGAAGAAGGAGAATGGACACTTGGCTGGCCAATAAAAAACAGTGTCCACCACCCATGCATTGGGTTGACTTGGGTTGGAGGGTCATTCTCTGATTGTAGAAAAAAGTAAAGTGACATGAATTATGAAGGGTCCAAATGTATGTCTTCATATACATGTTTTAATTGTCCAAAAGAGTTTCTGCACAAATATTTTAAATCTTTTTAGCTCCCTTGATACATAAAACATACTTGGGTCAGTTTCTGAAAGAACGACAAAAGGGAAGATATAATAGAGTCACATCATGAAGCACCTGCTCTGCACCAGGCCCCTTTACATACCCAACCGTACCCAAGCTGTGAAACCCTATGAACTAGACAGAGTCCTCCGCTTTTTGAAGATGAGGATACTGAGGCCCAGGAAGATGAGCACTTTGGCCAGCGTGTCCAACCTACGAGTGGTAGAGTCTGGACTCTCACCAACATCAACACGGTCCCAGAGCCAAGGGTTCTTTTCCCTGCACCGCACTGCCTGCATCGTGCTGCACATGGTGCGATAGCTACGTGTCTTCCTACCATGTCCATGTTCAAATAAGAACTGAAAAGAAGCCACAGATGTGCCCAGGGTGGCATTTGGCTCCTCTGCAAATCTGGGCTTGAATGTTAGGGTTAAAGCTCAATTGGGAGAATTGAAGATTGAGCACCTGCAAAGCACAAAGTCAGAATTTCTTCATATTCATTTTACTGGAAAATTATTTCCCCATCGGAGTCTGCTTGCTGGTGGTTTGTGTAACTTGTATGTTCATGTGTTGCTCACCCCGGCGTCTCTGTGGGGAAGCATTACCAGTGGTTTGCAAGACGGTTTTCTCATGACCAGGACTCATGCCTCTTGCTTTTATTTGCCTCCTGGTTCCAGTTCGGATCACACCAAATTTTCAGTCTTTGTCTTCATGTTGGTATCAGGGATGGATCATGATGAAAACTGGGATCGTCACAGTTAACTTTCTCTTTCCCATTTCATTCTCCTGCGTCCTCTTTGGCAGAGGTTGACAACCAATGTTGAAATCAGATAGTTCCCTTCATCCAGATCTTTCTTTGAAAATGCTTCTCTCACTTTTGATGGATTAAGGCAGCAATTCTCATAATGTGTTCTGCTGAACACAATTACCCAGAGTCTCAGCTGTAAAAAAGTGGGGTGCTGCTATCAGATTACGGGGGATGTGTGTCAGGCAGACTAAAAAAAATCATCTACTATTAATACATTCCCCATGAACTTATAAAGTGTTCCAATAGATCTCTTCTATCAAAATTATTTAACCAGCAGTCTAAGGACAGCAATAGTCTGAATGTAGCACTTTTATTTATCAGGAATGAAAAAACAGTCCCCACTCATGGCTAGTGAAGACTGAAAATTAGGAACTTGGCTTTGTAGGAGACATGAAACCTCTTTTACTCGTTTCCATTTCAGTCCATTTTTTAAAAAATGAAATGAAAGGTTATTTTGCTAGCAGAAAACTGTTATTGTTGCTGAATTTGCTAAGAAAATTGGGCAATTTATCAGTGAAGATGGCAATAGCAAATATACAGAGTTGCCAGAGGCATTATTTTGCCATTCTCAGCAGCATTAACAAGTTTAAAAAAAAAAAGAAAAGAAATTCTAGGTTCTAGGATGGCAAAAATGAATTTTGGTCTCATGGGCATGAAGGTAGATGGTTAGTGTATTTTTCCCTGAGCATGTCCTGTTGGGCACCAGAGTTTTCTGGAAAAGAGGTCATGATGTCAGATCCCTCTTAGCATTTATGATGGCTTGCTTTACAAAATCTCTGAACCTTACACTACAAATCTCCCTGGAAGATTTGGGACTAACCATCAAAATTAAGTGACTGTTTTCTCTGTTCCTGCTGGGTTAGCTCTTCCTTATCAGCATTCTCGTGTTGGTTTTTTGGCTTTGAATAATGTCTTGTTTTGTAAAACACCAAGAAATAGTGGCATGACTGGGAGCAAAATGGATGCTGTTGCATTGATACAGCGAACACTATTTGGAAGGGATAAGTGAGTCCAGGTGGTGATAATGTTGAGCAACAAAGCCATTGTTACTGACCATTTTATAGGAACAGGTTCTGTTTAAGGCAGCATGCCTACATATTTCAAACAATATGCTTGAGGAATGGCCAGCAAGGTGCAATGAATACAATAAGAATAAGTATGAGTTAAGACAGATAGCCTAGCTTGAAAGTTCTGTTATGAAAAACAGGAAATATGGATACAGGCAGAATATCATCTCAACGGAGATGGAAGAAACACAAAGCAGCCTCCTCAGAAGAAGTGTTTCCATAGCCCCCTCTATGAATACTTAGCACTCAGAGGCAGGGACAAATTGTTGGGGAAGGCAGGAAAAGTTATGGCCATGGACTGGACCAAAGCACAGGGAGAAGACAAAAGGAGGGAAAACCAGACATTCTGCATCCACCACAGCAGAGAGAGATGTGATGCCAAATCCACCATTCGACAATCCAGGCCTATCAATTACAGTGGACAGTTTTCTTGGGAGAAGAATGTTGGACTGAATGAAGGCTTGTTATTTAGGTAGAAGAGCTGTATCAGCCAATAATTTGAAGCCGGGCGGGGGGGAGGGGAGAGGAGGAGAAAGGCGGAGAGAGGAGGAGGGAGAGGGAGAGGAAGAGGGAGAAAGAGAGAAAGGAAAGAGGAGGAGAGGAGAGGGGAGGGGAGGGGAGGGGAAGGGAAAGGAGAGGGGAAAGGAAAGGAAGAAAAAAAAAGAAGGAAAGAATATGGTTTTTTTCTTGGAAACACTACATAAATGAGCAACTTGTCCTGTTGACCAAAGCTTACTTTGTTTGAAGGCAAAGGAAGGCAGAGGTGAGTATGGAGAGCATGAAAGGGCTCTATCCAGGAGTTTCTTTGTGTACTCCTACATTGCACCACCCTCCTCTGCTCTGTAGTCAGCCTACAGGATGGCTCTCAAGGATCCCTGCCTCCTATTATTTGTGTCTTTGTGTAATCCCTTGCCACATTGGACAGAGATGACTGTGTAACCAATAAAACATTGCATAAATGATAGAGTTTGACTTCTGAGACTAGGCTCAGATCTGTGGCTTCCTCCTGGCTCTCTTGGATCATTTGCTCTGGGAGAAGTCAGCCGCCACATTGTGAGGACACTCAAGTAGCCCCATGGGGAGGCCCACATGGTGAGGTACTGAGGCCTTCTGCCAACAACCACGTGTGTGAGCCATCTGTGAAGTGGATCCTCCATACTCAGTCTACCCTTTAGATGTCTGCAACCCCAGCCGACATCAAGACTGCAGCCCCAAGAAGACCCTGAGCCAGAACCACACAGCTAAACCACTTTCAAATTCTTGACCCACAGAAAATGGAAGATAATAAATGTTTATTGTTTTAAGCTGCTAAATTTTAGGGTAATTTGTTCTGCAGTAATAGCTAACTAGTGTGGCTAGCTATAATTCTTGATTTTGGATTTGCTTCTATAATTATAATTTTAAAGTATTTCAAACTTTTATATGAAAACATAGTAGAGCAAGTAACATAGATTTAGGTATAAAGGGAGTAAAATTACATATGCTAACATACTATTCTATACAACAAAAACTGAAGAAACCAGTATCCTGGGATGTGATTTTCCCTGAAAATCTAAAGCTACATCACATACAAGGACATTTTATAAGCTTTGGCTTTTTCTCTGAGTGGGATGGAAGAGCCATTGGAGGACTTCAAGCAGAGAAGTGATGGGACAGAACTGAGGTTCCAGCAGACAGTCGATGTACCCAGACCACTATGTCCTCAGACCTCAGTGTACTGAAATGTGGGGATCTCCAGGAATAGAAATGACCTGCCTCTGCCCTCAAGGTATTGTCAGGCTCATTTGTATTCAGCCACACTTGAAATACTATGAATCTTCCTTCCCTGTTAGGCTGTACCTTGGAGTTAATCCCAAAATAGGAAGAGAGAAATAGGAGAAGGGTCAGAGCATTCTGTTTGCCCACAAATGTTCAAAAAAGTATTATCAGTTCTGTTCTTTGGCTTGAGACTGCCTAACTGAGGTCTAAAGACCAATCAGAAATGTTACATTACAGAACCTCAGAAGCTCTAGGACTATGTCTTAGTCCATTCGGGCTGCTATAGCAAAACACCTTAGACTGTGCAGTTCATAGCAAAGGAAATTCATTGCTCACAGTTCTGCAGGCTGTGAAGTCTAAGATCAAGGCACCAGAAGACTCAGTGTCTGGTGAGGCTCACTCTCTGCTTCAAAATTGGCACTTTCTTGGTGTTTCTTCACATGGCAGCAGGTGTGAATAAGCTTCTTAGGGCTTCTTTTATAAGGACACTAATCCCATTCATAAGGGCTCTGCTCTTATCACTTAATCACTTCCTAAAAGGCCCCATCTCTAATACCAACACAATGTAGAAGAGGTTTCATGTGAATTGGGGGGAAAGATAAACATCCCAACTATAGTAGATCATATCAGTCAGTTATGCTGTGGTAACAAACAACCCCAAAAGCTCATTGATTCAAATAACAAAGGTTCCACTCTTGCTTATGCTCCATGTCAATTGCAGGCTAGAGGAGCCTCTGCTCACTGGAATCACTCAGGGGCCCAGACTAATAGAGACTGTGTCATCTTATGACAGCACCATATCAACATGAGGCTGGAATTCAGAGTTTTGGCCTGGGAGTGGCACATGGCATTTCTCCTCACATTTCATTGGCCAAAAATAGTTACACAGCCACACCATCTCCCAATGGGTAAGGAAGTGTTACTCTACACATACCCACATACCTGGAAGTCGAGGAGAACAGATTATTGATGAGCATTGTTAATGCCTACAGCAAGGAAGCTTCCTTCCCATGCCCCTACACAATTTACTAGAATAAGTGAGAAGAGAAAGTGAGGAATCACAGTTTGAATCCTGAGATCTTTGCCTTTCAATGAGATAGGAATACAGTCAGGCAAATCCCAAACTGGCTTTCCCTGATCTTTGTGAATTGGTGCTTATTTACTAAGGACCTATCTATGTTCAAGGTACTGTGCTGGGTGATATAGAAGAGGCACAAGGTCAATTAGATATGGTCCTTCCCTTAAGGGAAGCATATGGCCTCTCAGTTTTAACACAATTATGAGAGTAAATTGTCTGGAATAATCATCATTTAATATGTTGCAGAGATAAATACACTTTTCAGTCTCCTAGTGTCTTTTTTCTCCAAGTAGATGGGAATGGAGTGATAATTCCATTAATTAGCAGTTCTGATTTCTTCTCTGAATTATATCCACCATTGATCAGGGGACAGCAACAAGGTCCAGGATTCTGGATATGTCACACCTTGATTAGGTTTGGGATGTTATCTTAAAACACGGCTGCCAGATAAAACACAGGATTTCCAGTTAAATTAGAATTTCAGATTAATAACAAATAACAAATGCTTGGGACATCCTTATACTACAAAGTTATTTGTCTTTGTCTGAAATTCTAATTTAACTGGGCGTCTTGTATTTTTATTTGCTAAATCTGGCAACCCTATCTCAAACTCTCCTTACCGTGGAGGCCCCAATCAACTCTAATCTCATTCTGTGCCACTTCCCTTGCCCTCACCACACCTCTGCGCCACACCAGCCACACTGGACCCATTTCTGTTCCTTGAACACACCTGATCTGAGTCTACCTCAGGGCCTTTGCATATGTTATTCCTTCTACATGGAATACTCGGGTTATGTGAGAGGCTGGTTCTTCCTCTTTTTTCTTCTTCTTAAATCAAATGCCAGTACCCCAGCGAGGCTCTCCTTGATCAGGTGATGTGAAGTCACACCCCCTTGCCCTAGATCCATCACTATCTACCACGTCACTGGTTTGTTTGTAGCAGTTGCTACTCTGCAATTATCCTACTTTCAACGTCCATGTATGTGTGCATGCATGTGTGTGTTTCTTCACTATAACCTAAGTTCCCTGAGAGCAGGGACCGTATCTGTCTTGTTCTCCACTACATCCCAGCACTGACAGGAGGACCTGGAACATGGCAGGTGAGCAATAAGCCTTGATGAATTGAGTTGTGCTTTAGTTTGCTCAAGGCTCCAGCTCTCTGGTACATGTGTATATCTGGGCGATTAAGGGAAAGGAGATTAGACAACTAAATGCTGTAATTTATGATAGGGGCAAATGTGGTAAAGAGAAAACAGAAGTGAAACAATGAACTGAAGACCAGCTGGGGATGCTGATCAGGGTGGGTTCTACTTCCATGGAAGTGATATGGAGAAGCATCTCCAATGAGGTGATGTGAGCTGAGTGCTATACAACAAGAATGAAGGAGCCACCCAAGAGAAGAACATTCAGGGTATGGCAGCAACTGAGAAGTTCCTAAAGCAAGAACATCATTGGCTTATTTGAAGAATAGGAAGTTGACCAGTGTGGCTGGAACAGCATGAGCCAGAGAGCACCAAGGGAGAGTGGTGGTCAGAGAGACAGCCAGAGTAGGCTGGGTCCTGTTTGAGTTGTACCGTAAATGCAATAGTAGTACATTTGAGAGCTTTCATCAGGGAAGCAATATGCCCCTGGAGAAGGTCACTTTTGTAGCTATAATGAAAATGGACTGTACAGAAGAAAGTATGGAAATAGAAATCCCAGATAGGGGCTACTTTGGCCATCCAGGAGACAGAGGATAATAGGTTGGTCTATTATAGGTTTTAGCACTGGCAATGGAGAGAAAAGGGAGCAGAGTTAAGATATAATTGTGAGGTCTCACCAACAAAAATTGCTTAATTAATTAATGAAAGGAATGGAAGAATGCACTGGTGGGAGTAGGGGTAGATGAATAGATTCATCAGTGATAGACAGTGGATGGATAGTAGATGGATGGATGGGTGGATAGATAATGAACAGATCATAGATGGATGGATGGATGGATAATGAATGAATCACAGGTGGATGGATAGATAATGTATGGATAGTGTATGGATGGATGGATGGATGGATGGATGGATGGATGGATGGGTAGATGGATAGATAATGGATGAATCACAGATGGGTGGGTGGATGGATGGATGGATGGATGGATGGATGGATGGATGGATGGATGGTAGATGGTAAATAGTGTGGATGGATGGACTATGGGTAGAGAGTGGACGATGTAGGGATAAGAAAGTAGGAAATGCTTATTGAAAGCTCAGACTCTGGACCCAGACCAATCTCCTTTTGAACTTTATAACTGACACCCTGATTAGCAGAGAAACCTTGAACAAGAAGTTAACTTTAAGAAGCCTCACTTTCTTTATCTGAAAATGGGACTGTAATATATGCATTATGAAAACAATATGAGGAATAAAAGGTACAATGTCTACTGATCCATTAGACCAGTGCCCAGGACATGATAGTATGTTCTGGGCCAATATCTTGAGTGTCAATTTCTAACTTTCAAATTGTCATTTCATCACTCCTTGCCATCACTTAGTTCATACTGTTCAGACTCCGAGACTGCACCAAAAGCCAGAAAAACAAAAAACATTTATATAAAACTTTTAAATATATTTTATAATGAGAGGGAGAGATGATGCAGTGTGGGAAATGTTATAAACTATTCAGCATTTCAATTTTTTAATTCACAATCCTGAATTCCTTTGATGGTTTTTTAATATAGGGAGAGCTCTTGTGAGTATATGTGAATAATTAAACTTTTCTGAATTTGAACCAAAGTTGGAAGAAGCTCATTTCCCTGTCAATGAAATGAGGCAAAGGAAAGCCCAATGGGCATCTTTTTCACACTAAATAATTTTTTTTTAATTTTATCTTCTCAGACGGTCTGAGAAAGTAAAGCTTTGGAGGGTGACTTGCTGCAATGTTCTATCTTTTGTGTTATTTTCATAAACTTTGATTGAAGGAGAAAGAAGAGAAGGACGATTGGGACAATGACGATGATGCTATCATTGTTCGAGCACTTAGCACCCACACTCTCTCCTCTGATGCTCCCAGCAACCCATCAGGCAGGCAGCATTACTCTTCCCATTGTGCAGATGAGCCAACTGAGGTTTTCACCAACCTGTAGAGCAGAGATTCACGGTCAGACCCGTCTGATTTCAGCGCTGGGGCTCTTAACTATGTTCCTGGCCTGCTCCTTGCTTGGCTGCTTGGCGCAAAGCCATTTCTCAACATTATTTACTGTGTTTATTCATTCTCCTCCCTCCTCGTTGGCTGACAGCTATTGATTTCTGTGCGTGATTGTGCCCTTGGCCTCAAATAGTTCTGCAATTTCTCCCCCAATTTTCAAGTGAACTTTATCATCCCTTTGCTTGGTGAGGCTCGTCTTTGTTCTTTGGGCAATAATGGATGATTCAGTAAATGGCGTGTCACAGAACAGGAGAGATGTGAGGGCGACCTTTATTAGATTAAAAGACCCCGTGCTCCGCGACATCGTGGGATTTCTGTCAGAAGGCAGACAACAGAGAATGAGCTGAATGTAGCCAAGAGTTTCCCAACATTGTAAATTACTTTTCTTGATATAGTAATAATTACTGATAATGATTTCCTATAAATTGTAATGGTTAATATATCAATGTGATTCAGATATCACATATTCAGTTTGCTTCAAAGCTCACTGGACTGGGATGCTGCCATCCCCGTCATGGATGGAAGTGAAAAGAATCTGGGGATATATGACAATAAAACAGTTAGTGGGGTTCCATTCTTTAGTGCACCCTGCACGTTTCTGTCTACTTCCTTCCTTTCACTGTCTCTCTTGTTCACTTCTCTCTCCGTGGTGACATGGTGATATTTTTTTGGTTCCCAACTATACCAAGCTTGATCTAACCCAGGGCCTTTGCACCTCCTGTTCCCTCTGCCAGAATGCTCTTTCTCAGTACCTGTGCCTGGCCATGTCCTTTCAGTCTTTCATGTCTCAATGCATATGTCACCAACCTGGAAAGGCCTAACTACCCAGGTAATATTCATTCTCTCTCTCTGTCTCTGTCTCTCTCTCTCTCTCTCTCTCTCTCTCTCTTAAATGTGCTTTTCATCAGGGCAAAGTCTTTGTCTTGTTTCTTCCCCGCCCAGCATTGGATACAAACATTATGCATCTCTTCTTGATTCCCTCGGAGCTGCCGGCCACTTGGTTCACACATTCACACAGCCTCCACCGTGAGCTACGGAGCCCACTGGAGCCCACCCGGTTCTGCCTTCTGCAGCAGACCAACCAGTCACAGGCCCAGTGCTCCTGCCGCTTCCAAACGTGGAAGCAGGTGTGACGGGCGGGGGGCCAGGCTTCCCGAGCAGCCCCCCAGGGCAGTCTACCTTCAGGACTGGCTGTCCAGAGACGCTGACTCTCCATGGGGCAAACTCTGACCAATGAGAAACAGAAGATGAGCAGGGCAGTGGGAGTCACCAGATAGATTAGCTCTCCTTTCTTGCCCCCGGGAACTCCTTGGAGGCATGGTTTTTCCTCAGAGAAGTCCTGTATGGCAAGGGATGAGGCTGCTGAGTGACTGGCCTGTCTCTCCATGGCTCATCACTAAGCAAAATCGGGATAGCAGCACACCGTGCACAGCCCTGCCTGCCTCACTTCCCTGCCGCATCCTCACCGCCCTGAACTTGCACTTCGCAGACGAAACACAAGCTTGTTACCCTTTGCCTCAATCTGTATTCTAGAGAAGCCAGGACAAGACCATTCCTGGGACTGAGAGTATTTCCTGGTACAGATAAAGCACTTAATACATGAAGAATGAGTGGAAGGTTGGGTGGAAGGACAGATGGACGGATAAAGGATGATCAGTGGATAGATGGATGGAATGAATGGATGGGTGGGAGGAAGGAAGGAAAGAAAGAAAGAAGAAATGAAAGGGTGGGTGGATGGATAGGTGGATGGATGGATAGATGGCAGTTTTAGGTACTTCAGCATCAATTGGACAAATGAAAAATCAAAAAGGTACTATTTTTGTCTCCCTCCATAGGACAACCTGTTCCTACAAATGCCTCAAGACAATGTGTCCAAAACTAAAAAGACCATCCTTTTCCCTTAACATTTCCCTTCCTTCCTACTCTTCCTTCACAAGCCATAAATTTTGCCTCACCCAATCTATTGTACATCTGTCCTGTTTACTCCTCATGCATCCCTAGAGTCCGCCCCTACCTCGTGCCCCATGGCTACTGTCCTGCCTCAGGCCTTAGGGATGTCTCACCCAGACTGGTGGCCTGGCTAGCAAGTGGCCTCCCGTCTCTTGTCCAGTCTCAACCACATCCAGGCTCTTGCATGACCAGAGTGTGTCCTGGTGTGGGTTCCACTGGAAGCAGACCTGAGGCAAAGGCTGGGGTACAGGTGGTTTTTCAGGAGGGGATCCTAGGAAATGAATGTGGAGAAGCAGGGAAATGCGTCGGGGAAGAAGGAAGAGCCAGTCGATACAAGGGTCCACTGTCAAGATTGCTACTCTGAGCCACAGGGCCTTGAGGCCCCGGGGACCTGCTGGGAAGCACGCAGAATGCCCCCAGCAACTGTCCATCTGCAGGATGAGAAGCTGAAGTATTTACCCACCAGCTCTACCCACACTGATTCAGGGTGGCTCCTTGTGGCATTAACTGCTCCACACTTCTAGGCTGTGATGTGGGCAGGTCCTGTGGGCACCTATGTGATGGAAAAGGTCCTGGGACAGAAAGGTAAAAGGTCACACAGTCCAGAAGTGAGTGTGAGCATCTGTCAAACAGTCCCCTGCAGCTGCAGCTGCAGTCAGAGGTGGCCTGTGGGCTGTGATACAGAGCACCGGGGATCCTGCTTCAGGGTGATCTCTCAAATGCATGTGCTGCTAAGGTTCCCAGTGGCTAAGCCTTGCTGGTGGCTCCCCCAAGCATAGGGCAAAATGTTCTCCTTCTTAATGATACACGTGAGATCTTCTATGATCCAACCCAGGCCCTGGAGCAGCCTCATTTGCAACTACTCCCTGCTAGCAATTTGCTTTATGTATGATTCCTGAATCTTACCCTTGTAACTTTGCCTATGCTGTTCCCTCTGCCTGAAATTCCCTTCTGTTTGCATTCTTTTTCTAGACTAATTGGTCCTTGGAGATTCCTTTCCTTACGATCCCAGGCAGAGCTAGGCTCCTGCCCATATTTCCATCATCACCCCACCATACTTGTTGTAGTTCCCCCCCCTGACCCACCAACTTAGCGGGTGAGCTTCTTGAGGCAGTGGCAGGGTCCTCTTCATCCTTGTTTCCCAAATGCCCAGGGTGGACCTGGGACATGAGAGGCATTGCTGAATGGATGTCTAAACAGCCCCCGTGATGGCAGACATCTCTGTATGATGTCTCTCTAGGTCTCGGCCCAAATAATGTGGAGCATCTGTTCAAGATCGTTGAAGGACACATAAACCATTTTTCCAAGTGTCCATCAGGAAGGTGACAGCCCTGGCAACAAATTCAATTCAACAAACGTGTTGGACAGCTAAAGAGCTGAGTCACTGCTTTAGACACAGATAAGAGGACGAGATAAAAATCCTGCCATGCCTCGGGGCCTCTACATGACCAGTGCTGGGGAGGCAGCAAGGTCTGAGACGGTGAATTGAGAGGAGACTATTGACCAGCCAGCCTTCCCATGTCGCAGGGGGTCAGCCACTCCAAGAAGCAGGCAGGAACCCGCCCTGGGGCAAGGGCAGCAAAGTCTCACCTGTAATCTGCAGAGGAGACCTTCTAGAGGTAGGGCGGGCCCTGTGCCACAGGCAGGTAGCAACGGCCAACAACAAACATTTACTGAGCCCTGAGTGTGTGCCTGCCACTCTGCTTAGAGGTGCCAACTCTGCCCTCAATTTGTTTACAATCTAGCAAGGGGTGACAGGCACCTAAATACACAATGGCAGTATGGCATCATGACAACAAGAAGATAATGTATACTATGTACAAAGTCTGCATCTGCACAGAAGTGCAAGGGGTAATGGAAGTTTTAGAAGGATTTTACATTGGCAAAATATTCTAGAATACACACACACACACACACACACACACACACACACACACACACACTTGGTCAGTTGCCTTTCCATCATGTGTGTGTATTGCCTTATATATCTCCTGTCTTTCATTCCTTAAGTGTAGCTTTTTTCTTTTCTTTTCTTTTCTTTTCTTTTCTTTTCTTTTCTTTTCTTTTCTTTTCTTTTCTTTTCTTTTCTTTTCTTTTCTTTTCTTTTCTTTTCTTTTCTTTTCTTTTCTTTTCTTTTCTTTTCTTTTCTTTTCTTTCTTTTCGTAACCCAGTTGAATAAGTATATAATGAATAGATCAGTCATCACACACTGATTGTCAAGAGGGAGGACTGCAGTGCCGGATCACCTAGGTTCAAATCCTGCCTCTGCCTCTTATGTGTTGTGTCATCTCGGGCAATTTTCCTGCCCACTCAGTTTTCACATCTGTGAAGCGGGAATGATAAAAGTGCCTATTTCAAAAGATGTTGTGAAGTTGAAATTAATTAGTATATGATAAAGCTTTTAAAGCACTGAGCACATAATAAGCCCTCAATAAGGTTAGCTATTATTATTAATGGATTTGTTGTTGTTAAGATTATTAGAAAGTAGCTCAATGCTAGCACAAATTTTCTAGAAAATTATATGAAATATGAGCACTCAGCCTAATTAAGTAAAAGGGCAGTTTCCAAGTTCTATCTACTGAATCTCTGAGGCCAGCAGTAGCAATCATATTTGATTCCTAAAATATCTATTTTTGATCTCAAGCTCTCAGATAGCAAGGAAGAAGACTAATAAATTAATTTTACTTGAGATTTCACACAGCGGGGCACTTCATTTTTTAAATTAATAATTTACTGCACACTTATTGTGGTTTTCGATTGTTTAGGCAAAAAAAAAAAAAAAAAAATCCAATCCAAGTGGGAAAAATGAGAAATGTATACACAGAATGACTAGGAAGTGTGGTGAGAGAGAAAGTGAAACAAGAGGAAGGGGGATGCTTAGCAGTGTCAGAAAAGACTGAGAGGATGCTGGGAATGCCTGTGAAGGGGCCCTGGGCCCTGCCTCCCTGTGGACTGTTCTAGAACTTCCATCCCCAGATAGAGGACTGAAAGTGTGCAGTCAGTCAAGAGCCACGAGGGCCCAGTAGTACAGGAACAAGTTACAAGTCTGCATAGACTGTCGTAGGACAGCCTCCTGGACTTCCACAGCCTGGCGTGGCTAGGGACAGTGGGATGCATCCCAAAGCTGCACCAGCGTGGCCAAAAGAACCAGCAAGTGCAAGGCAGTGTCTGTTGGCTCAAAGAGGATACAGTAGTGAGCTGTGTGGATGGATGGCCAAATGCCCAACAGGAGGAAGACCGCCTCCCAGACAGATGCCACTGACCAAGAGACAGATTCTCACCACCTCACCCTACCCTCTCCCACTACTGTCAACCCACCCAACCTGAAAGAAAAGCAGAGAACTCTAGACCCAGATGAAACTTCTACCAGGACAGGGGAGCCAAGAAAAATCATATGCAGGTGTGGAAATGCAAAGTTATATTTCTTGTAGACAGCCAGAACAAAATAAATTCAGAGCGCCCTGTAAAAAGTCAGTCGATAGAGCGCACGGTTAAGAAAGTGGTTGCTTTGGAGTCTGGCAGACTCTGGTCTCTGCTCTGCCTCTGGGGAACCAACTCACTAGATCACACATATTCTCCTAGACTCTATTTGCTCATCTGTACAAAAGAGATGATAAATAATAATACCTCCTGATATGGTGTGCGTGTTCAATAGAACATTACGTGTAAACTTCTAGAGGGCTTGTTTCAATAATGTAGGCTAATATCATCTTAGAAAGGGAAGGAGTTGGGGAGGGGTCTTGGGGCAAGGGTGATTGGGGGCTCTTTATGGAGTTGCTGTTGGTTCTGATGATGAAGATTCAGGAGAAAACCCTCTCATAGCCAGCACATGGCAGAAATTCACACGTGTGCCCTAAGCACGTGTTTCCCATGTGCTTCAAGTCAGCAGGAGCTAATATAATTTTGTGGTCAAGGTTATGGGTTCTGGTGTCTAATTGCCTGGATTTACATGACTGGGTGAGTGTCCTTGGGCAAGTTACATAACCTCTCTGCACCTTAATTCCCTCATATGCACAACGGGGGTAGTAACGGTTCCTATTTCACAGAGTTTTTCTGGGGCATAAATGAATGAACATATGCAAAGAGCTTTTCTGAGTTTTACTTCCTGGCATGGTGAAGCACATTATAAACATTAGCTATTATTATTCTGATTTTGCTCTCATCCAAGTTTATACTTCAGCTGCTAGAATCCCTCAGGATCTCAAATCTGATTTCTCTTCCAATGATAAAACACATCCAAACTCCAGACCATTTTCTATTAATAGCAAGGGAGAGTCACATCAAAATAAGCATATTGAAGCCACCAATATTCAAATGAAGATAGAGGGTGGGGCCCTCCTCCTCCACACACCCCACCAATATCTCTCAGTTTTGTTTCAGAGAGGAGCAAAAACATCAACAGAGGTGCCCATGACCCAAAGTTAGGGGCTCCCAGCATCAGGGAACACTCAATGACTTAAGACATCAGTCAATCAAAGAAGGAATAAAATGGAGACTTGTTTGCAGAAGATATTCTGTGCCTCTTATATATTTTGGATATTAACCCTTTATCAGATGTATGGCTTGCAAATATTTTCCCCCTTCCTGTAGACTGTCTCTTCGCTCTGTTGATTGTTTCTTTTGCTGTGCAGACACTTTTTAGATGGATCTATCCCATTTGTCTATTTTCACTTTTGTTGCCTGTGCTTTGAGGTCATATCCAAAAAATCATTGCACAGACCAATGTCGTGGAGTTATTCCTCTATGTTTTCTTCTAGTAGTTTTATCATTTCAGGTCTTATGTTTAAGTCTTTAATCCATTTAGAGTTGGTTTTTGTATATGATATGAGAGAATGGTCTAATTGTGTTCTTCTGCTTGTGGAAATCCAGTTTTCTAAGCCCTATTTACTGAAGAGACTGTCCTTTCCCTGTTGTGTGTTCTTGCCATTTTCACTGAAAATCAATTGACCATAGATGTGTGGATGTATTTCTGGACTCTCTATTCTATTCCATTGGTTTATGTGTCTGTTTTTATGCCAGGACCATGCCATTTTAATTCCCACAGCTTTGTAATATATGTTGAAATCAGCTAGTGTGATGCCTCCAGATTGGTTATTTTTGCTCAAGATTGTTTTCGGTTAGAGAGGAGGAATAAGTTCAAGAGATCTATTGTACCACATGGTGGCTATGGTTAATAACAGTGCATTGTATACTTGAAAATCACTAAGAAAGTATATTTTAAGTTTTTACACCACCAAAAAAAATGATGAGTGAGGAAATACATGTTAATTAGTTCAATCTAGCCATTCTACAATGTATAGATATTTTAAAACATCAGGTTGTACACTATACATATATATATATAATTTTTATTTGTCAATGGAAAAAAAGATATTTTGTGCTCAAAATATCTTCATGTTTCTTTAACCAAATATAAAACCAAATATATAAAAAAAGTAATTTACATCTCGTATCAGTTTTCTTTTGTGCCAATAGTGCTACATAGTAAACAACCTCAAAACTTAAGTGGCACACTATAACACTCTCTCTCTCTCTCTCTCTCTCTCTCTCTCTCTCTCTCTCTCTCTCTCTCTCTCTCTCTCTCTCTCTCTCTCTCTCTCTCTCTCTCTCTCTCTCTCTCTCTCACTGTCTCTCGTGTCTGGGGCCTCATGTGAGACAACTGGGTTGATTCAGCTTTGCTCTATGGGTCTCGTACCTCCAGCAAGATAGCCCAGGCATGTTTCCACAGCAAAACTGAAAGAGGAAGTGTAAATGCCAAAATTCTTTGTCAAACTTCTGCGTGTCTCACATCTGCTATCAAATCCTCACCCAAAACAAATCATATGCTAAGCTCAAAATCAAGAGATGGGACAGAGTTCCACAATTCCTACCTTCAGATATAATGAGATAGTGAAAACTTACATAGCAAAGGGTTTAGATCCAGGAAGGGGTAAAACACTGAGGTCATCTGTTAATCAATTGACCACATATCCCAAAGAACTTACCAACATTGATTGTAGGGAAGGAGAGGGAAAAATTATAAGAGAGAGCAAGTTTATCAAAAGGAAGGCCAAACTCACTCACAAAACAAGCAAGTTGGAGGATATCAAATGGTATTTCCCTTTCATGGTCCTTTCTGCATTCAAAGAAACACCAATTCTCACATTGCACTCTACCAAGACCATCTTAAAATCTCTTAGAACATTTCTAGTGCCACCTACTTTGAATAAATTCAAATGCAATGATTTTTTGGATATGACCTCAAAGCACAGGCAACAAAAGTGAAAATAGACAAATGGGATACATCCATCTAAAAAGTGTCTGCACAGCAATGTCTTCAGAGAATATGTCTTCAGAGTTTAGTTTTCTAGCCACTTGACTCCAAAACCTTAATCTTTTAGGAATACATATCCATATGAGAATAAATGAAAAATAAGGTTGAAGGCATTAAGATTTCTCCCCATTTTAGATAGATTTGACTTGGATAAATGTTTAAAAACTCCCTCTTTACTCTTCCCTACCTCCAATTCTCAGTTAAGACCCAATGGGTAAGTCACAAATGAAATTTTTATTAACATGATATATGCTATGAGATTCTAAGTCCTCACTAACCACAGCTGTGGTTAAAATCACGGTGCCTACTCTAGATTCCAGGAAAATAAATTGAAGATGGAAAGTGAAACATCATAATAAAAATTTCGAATCATAGTTGATTATTCCACCATCGTATGTTTCTAACATAGAAACTATCTTGGAAAAGTTCTTCCTTTCCCTCTGTGTTGTTTTATAAGAGAACCCAGCCACTTTAATGGTCTGTACATTTAAGATCCATAAAAGATAATGTGTAATAAAGATGGTTGAGTCAGATAGACCCAGCAGATAGACATTTTGATAATCAATTTTTAAGTAGGTAATAAGAGTAGACACCATACCACTAACACCTGGTTTGGGAGGAGAATTCTGTCCTTTGTCCTTCATGGGGAATTTCACAGAACTGCCTGGCTGAATTCCAAAGCACTGACCACTGGGAGGCACCGGGCATAATATTGCACTCGACAGCCATCAGTTTGACCTCAAGCCTAAATTCCTTGGTAGCTCCCTATAAATTAATGGGTTCTGTCATTTGATCTGAAGCAATTATTCACCTTTGGCGTGGTTTTGCTTGTAGCCAAGTTAAACAGAGGAATCCATCAGCTGCGTGTGTGTTCAGGAGGACCAAGTTTTTTTGGTGGGGCTGAAAATGGTCTAGATGAGATTCCATAAATCAGTGCTAACAGCTACCGTGGTGAGTTCTCTCCTGGCACTTTAGGACACTAGGGCTAAATCAACAGTGTTACTTCTTTCCTTTACATGTGATTGAAAGCTCTTGATCCAACACCAGCAGGAGTGCTTAGGCCACATCCTTACTTTCCTGTTTTTTACTCACCTGACTCTTTGGCATACCGTTGGGAAGGAGACAGCCAATATCGTTATGGTAAAGTATTTCATATAACAAACCAAAAGACACCCGTTCCTGAAGTAATGGCCAATAGGTAAGCATAGTTTATTAATTTTCTTTTCTAATATTATAAAGTTAACTAGTGTTCACAGCAACCAGAGAAACAATTCAAAAGTATATGAGAAAACTCCCTCCACTACCTCCTTTCCCACCCTAGCTGCACGCCCCAAGTAACCAATGCCAGCCTGGAATACACATATCCACATATTTCCCCACCTTCATAGCTACACACGGAGGGAAGAGTGGTGAGAGATGAAGGATGAGCTAAGTAGGGGCTAGAGGTAAAGACTTTCGTTTTGTTTCAAGGTAAAGGAAAAAAACAGAGGATCTTAAGGGAGGAGGTACAGAGAGTATTAAGTTCTCTCTGTGTGGTGACTGAACAGATGCAGGGACACCTTCAGGAAGCTATTGTGGTTGTCCGGGAGAGACGGTGGTGGCAGTGTAGGTGGAGAGCAGTAGACGTCTAGGAGTTTAGCCTAGATAATATTTGAGGATGGATTGGGTGCAATGGGGAGGAAGGCCATTTCTGGCTGACACATCTGGATAGCTAGTGCTGTGTCGCCAGGAAAGCAATCCCAGAAGGAATGAGAGGCTTGGAGCAGAGCATGTGAGCCAGTCTGGGATGTGCCAGGTGAGGCCTTCCAATAAGGAACTCACGTGGACCATTGGCTCAGAGGAGAGGCACAGACTGGAGGGTTTTGACTAAGAAGCTTGAAGGTGTCCCCAGCATCTAACAGTGTTGTAGCATATTGGATGCTCAGCAAGTATTTATTAAATTACTAACTTATAACAGGGATCATAGATGAGGCTTTGTGGAAGAAACTTCTCTCCCTTTTGGGCTCAACAGAGGTCCAGACTCCTCAGTATCATGTAGAGGCTAATAATATGGCACACCTTCCATGCAATATTCTTTAGATATCTATTCCTTCATCGACTGTTTAGAGCAGAGGCTCACAGCTGTCCGCAGTGTTGGAAAAGAGAGGAAGAAGGATAGGAGGATGCTGAGAAGGAGAACGGTGACCACTGATCCCCTCATAAGGGGCTGAACAATTCCACTCCAGCCCACTGCACCTGCTCCACTCTGCAGAAAGAATAAGAGCCAAGGCCCTGAGGCGAAACTGCTTGGATACAAATCCTGCCTCTACCATGTGCTGGCTGTGCAAACACAGGCTCATTATGTAACCTCCTCTGGGCCTCAGTTTCCTCTTCTAAAACATGGGACTTATGATAGTGGCAAGCTCATAGGCTTGGTCTGAGGTTTAAATGAAATTGCACAAGTAAAGCATTTAGCAGAGCACGTGGCCCCTGGCACACGTTCTTCAAATGCTGGCTGCTTGCCTCATAGCCACACCTTCCTCCCAGTGCTGTTCCTGAAAGGAGTTCCAGGAAAGAAAACTCTCTCCACTGCATTGCAATTTCTGTGATGTTTGAGAGGAGCAAGAGATTTCTCCCCGAGGCATCCTTCCCACCACTCTCCATCTGTCTCTGGCTTCCCCTCATCCCTTGGCCCAGTTAGCCACGTTTTATGGCTTTCCATGTTGGAGTCTGTCTACTTTCACTTGATAATTCTGTCTGGAGACAGGATTCATTTCTTGTCCATCTTTGCATTGCTTAGCTGCCCTCAGCCCTATGCCTTACTCACAGTAAGGGTGCAATAAACATTTATTACAATTAACTTAATTATATTATTCTTTAATTGGGGCTTGAGAGAGACTGACAGACAGACAGATAGACAGAGATATCACTAACGTTAACTTTTGTCCCATACCTTGGGAGCCAAATTCCTTGGCATTTGTTGGTACCAATATGTTTGTTTTGTTTTTAAAAACTAACATTGGGGTTTGCTTATTATTGAGGGAATTCCTACACAATGGAGAAAATTTGGAAATGTGAAAACAAAAGAATATAATAAAAATAATAATTGCTCATAATTCTAATAGAGATAATCACTGGTAATATCTTGAGACTCTATTTATCTATATATATTTTATACCTATATAATTCTATATATTGACATCTATATAAGTTGGGATCAGATTGAATAACATGTTTTGAAAACTTTTTTTTCAGTTAACATTATTTAAGATGAATTTTCCCATAATTTAAATATTATTCAAAATATAATTTTAATGTTCATCCTTCTTATGAATAAGTAGTCTTGCATGCAAATCTTTGCCCACATATCTGACTATTTCTTTAGACTAGACATCCTAGGAATGGAATCTCTGTGTCAAAGGGTGTGAACTCATTTTAAATCTTTGTTATCTGTTGTCAAACTGCTTTTGAGAAAGGGTATACCCTTTTAAGCCCCCAGCAGCTGTGAAGGAGGAAGGCATACACATCCTCATCCTCTCACCACTCGGAGACATTTCATGTTGGACAGTTTGGCATAAAAAGGCAGTGACTTGTGTTGTTAATTTCCTTGAGTACTAATCAAGTTGAAGTCCTCTGAATTGTCTGTTCTTATCTTCTGGCTTTTTGTTCTACTATTGGGCAAAATTCCTTCTTTTTGATCTTTTAGCCCTCTTTATATAAGGAAGAAATTTACTCTTTCTCATATTACTTACAATTTTGTTTTCCTGGAAGTTTGCCTTTTAAGTATTTTGGGGTTTTGAGAGACATTTTAATTTTGTACAGCCAACTCCATTACACAATTCTTAGGATTTTAATTGTGTGGATATTTAGAAACTCTTTAGTAGCCTGAGTTCAATGAACTATTCACCTATGGGGGGGGAGGTTATGGTTATATTTTTGTGAATAATTCTGTTTCTATGTGAATTTTATTATTCATTAAATAATAATTTTTATTATAAAAAATTAGCACAGGAAGAAAATAAAAGTCATCCACCACCACCTCACTCCTATATAATCAATGTTAACATTTTTGAAATATTGTTATAATCCTCTTTCTCAGTTTTTTTTACCTGTTGGTTCTTCCAAATAAATTTTAGAATCATTTGGTCAAGTTTCAAAAACAAATAAATAAATCCAAGAGGCTATTGATTGAGGAGATATTAAGTTTATAAATTAATTTCAGGAATATTGTCATTGTCACATCTTCTAGAAAAATGATTGTGTTCATGCATTGTTCATCTTATTTTGTGTATCTGATAGAGATTTTCCTAGTTTTCCCCATAAAAATTCTACCATGTCCTGTAATGTTTTTTCTAGAGGTTGAGCTTGCTAATGCCATCGAGAAGTAGTTTTTCTACCCATCTTCTAACTGATTAATGCTATTATAAGTAAAGCTTGTGGTTTCTCTCTATTTTATATTTAATCCATTCACTTTATCAAATGCTGATTAACTCTAAGAGATTTTACAGGTTATTCTTTTGGTATTACCAAGGACACTTGGATTTCTCTTGATTTTAATGAGAATACCTTCTGTGTTTGCCATTAAATATGATGGTAGCTGCTGGTTTAAGCTAGATATTATTTATCATGCTGATTAAGTGGACTTACATTCCTAACTTTCAAAGAGGTTTTCTTTCCTTTTTAATTAGGAGTGGGTGCTGCATGTTATCTAATACACTGTCAGTGCATGGCTATTTATAAACTCTGTGTGATTATACCATTTATCTATATAAATGTCCCCTTTGTTCTATTTAATAATACTTCCCCTCCCCTTGGAATTCTACTTTGAATTTGAATTCTATTCTGTCTGAAAAAGATACTGCCATTCCTGCTTTAAAAAAATCTTTTAGCTTGTATTATTTGTAAATTTTTTGCCTATCTCTCCATTTTTAATCTTTTTATACCATTGATTTTCAGCATTTTGTGCAGTTAGACATTTAATAAATATTGGCTTCATGCTTACTTTGTGCAAGACACTGGATTAAGTCTCTGGGATACAAAGATGAGGAAGAAGATAGAACCTGCTGGAAGGGGTGCATCATAGCCCAGCCTGAACTGGCCACTGTGGTGGGCAGGTTGGGGGCCAGCAGTAAATCTGAATAGGCCTGGCCCAGCTGGGGGCCCAGCAAGGCTGCCCTGAGGAGACAGGAGGTTTTTCACACAAATGTGCACATGAGATAGCCCAGGAAGAGTCAGTCAGCCCAGCCTCTGAGGGAATGGGAGTCTGGGTGCTTCTGGACTCAGACAGTGTCAGGCCCCCGTGGAATCTGAGGACCCCACAGCAGGCACCACCACCAGTGCAGGAGACCAGCTGCTTCTCCACACTCTCTTTCTCTCTGCTTCCTCCTTTCTGCCCATTCATGGGTTCTGTTGCTCCCATTCACTCATTCCGTCAACAAATCATTTCAACACCTGCTCTGCATCAGTGCCACTGTAGGTTCTGGGAAAACAACAGGAAAGAAGACATAAAACAAGAAATGGCATCATAAGCTCCTGTTCTACATAGGAGAGCAGACAATGACCAGCATAAAGCACAGAATAATTTCAAATAACGAGAGGTATCACGAGTGGTGACTCACTGACAGCTTGTTGTTCCACTTAGGAGAAAATCCAGAGTTCCCCCAGGGCCCCTGGGACCTGCATAACCACACACAGCACACACATGCACTTACATATCCCCCTACACACACCACACACACATAGACATACACCATGTACATGCACACACACCACACACACACCATATACATACATATACCATGTACACATGCACACACATAGAGACCACACACAGACATACACAGTGTACATGCACACCACACACATGCATACCACACACCATGTACATGCACATACATCACATACATATACACACCACACACACATATACCATGTACATGCACACAACACATATACATACATATACCATGTACACATTCACACACTTGCACACATACATACACTATACACACATGCCACACATATACACACAACACACATGCACATACATACATATACCATGTATACACATACACCACACATATACACACATGGAAACTGCTGCCTCTACCATCTCCCCCCTACACCTGCTCTCTGAGCTCCAACCTCCTGACTTCAACATTCTTTAAACAGGCCAGGTATACTTCCTCCTCAGAACCTCAGCACTGGCTGTTCTCTCTGCCTGGATGTTCTTCCCCTACATCCACATGGCTTGTCCCCCACCTCTTCCAGCCCTATTTGAATGTCATTTCATCCATTGCCTTCTCTGACCACCCTCTCTAATACAGTAGGGCTCCCCCTGCACCTGGTTCCTCTCAGCCTGGCTTTGATTTGTTTCCTAGCTCTTAGGACCACCTGATCCCATATTATATATTTATCTGTGTCTTTGTCTATTGTCTTCCCAACTGGGCTTTCTTTGCTGAATCCTCAGCACAAAAACCAGGCACACACCAAGGAGACACTCAATGGTGCTTAATGAAAGACTGAAGAAGGAAAGCAATGCCTGGGGCCATGGTGACTGCAGAATGGCTGGCGGGGGGAGGGATGGCCTCTCTGGGTAGGTGGACCCCACAGAGAAGGAGAAGGGACAAAGGCTGAGCTAGTCAGGCCCCATCCGGGTGTCTCTCACATGCCCCACTCAGTAGCTCCTTCCACCTCCTTGGGGAGGAGGGCGGGTGGGGTTGAGCACGAGTGAGGAGAAGCCCTCCTTCCCGGTAAGGCATCATTTCATCTTGTTTCAGACTCATAATTGTATAATTTTTGTCTTCACCTTTGTAATTTAATTTTTGCCAGAATATGTCTGGAATTGGTTCCCTTTTCATCAGTTTTGCCTGAAATATTATGTAACATTTCTATCTGCTCCTTAAGGTCTTCTCCAATTCCATGAAGATGTCTTACATCTTCTATTATTATCCCATATCTCTTTATAGATTTTCATCTTGTTCTGCATTCTAGGAGAACTTCCCAAATTCACATCCAGGCCACTGGTCTGGGGTCAGTCACTGATCCACAATGCTGATTCTGTCCTTCGCCTCCAGAGTGGATATTAATTCTGCTACTGCACCCTCAGTTTCTTTTCAATGCTTTCTTGTCTCCCAGGTCCTGTCTCCAGGTCAGGTTTGTGTTTCAGACAGTTCTCTTTTATCCTCAGCCCCTTCTCTCCTAGGACCTTCTACTCTTTCTCCTCAAGCCATGTCTTCTTGCTTTGTCTTCTAAACTTTTCTTCTGGTTCCTAGAGTAAATCATTTTCAGAAGCACATGTTTCCCCTGAATGTTATGGATGTTTCATTCGTTGGTTCAGCATTGCAATTTATTGACTGCCCATCCACTGCAGAGCACTGAACTAGGTCCCAGGAGCAGCCCGTGGCCAGCAAGTCCCTGTCCCCACAGACGGTAGAATCATATGGGGAAACTGAGCAATTTTATGGGCACTTTTAGTTAAGTATGACAGGTGCCATGGATTAGACATGTGCAGGATGATGGTGAAGCATACAGCAGGAGCTCATAACCTTGGCTAGGCAGAGAGAGAACAGGGAGAGCTTGCTTCCTGCTTTAGCTCCAACATATGGTTTTTTTCTTATGCCCATGTTGTTGAGTTTGGGTCCCCCAGCGCCACTTTTGGTCACTCTCGGTGAGCCATAATTAACATAGGCTTCTTTCTTATGTGGTGACAGTTGGGAGGTCAAGTTCCCCTTCATGCTGCTCACTGTCCATTTGGGTGTCTTGCAAATCCCCTTTCAGAGCTATAGGCAGATGACAGGTTGACGTACATAGCGCCTGGTCTGATCTCCTGTGTAATGAAGCCGATATTCTCGTACCTAGCTGCCAACATTAGGTAATATCACTGTCCCCACTGCCTTGCTTCTGATAGCGTGAACTCATCTGTACTGTCCATGCAAAACCAACATCTCCAGCACGCATTGTTTCTCAGACTCTTCTGGAGTAAATAAGTCCAAAATGGACAATTTCCTCCAAAATGTGACCCCTGCTAATACAAGTTGAAATGCATTGGGTGTAGTGTTCATGGGAAACTACAGACAGTACACTGTATTTCTGATACCCTCTGGTCACTGGGGGAAACAAGGTAGGTAAGAGGTAGGAACGTCGAACTGTCCCCACAGCAGACTCACTAGAATGTGGAGCCCAGAGGACACCATGAACCTGATTCTAAGGAAGGGAAAACAAAAATTCATTTCACTAAGAAGGGAAGAAGAAATGAAACGCAGGCAGATAGAGAAGGAGAATACAGCAAGGTTTCAAGGAGTTCAGATAAATATTTAAACTTGGAAGGAGTTATGAGCCTCCCAGAGCGGTATGCATCATTAATTCCCAGGCAGTCAGGTTAACAATCAACTGGTAGAGAGATGGCCTCTTGAATTATTCCTTTAATGGAGTTCCCGGGTTAAAGTAGATTTCATTTAAGGTCAATCAATAGACAATTTTATCCAGGCGTGGTGATTAAAAGAAAACCATAAAGAAGTACTGTGACAGTAATCATTTTGGCTCAATCAGACCTTCCTTTAAATCTGGAAAGTACTGGATGAAGGCCGCAGCCGGGATCCGGGCAGGGGCTCCAGGGAGTGTGTGCTGGCTCCCCTGCTTTAGCCAGATGGCTCAGCCCACACCCCCAGGCAAATAAAAGAAATTCACGCTCCTTTCTTTTCCAGTAGACGAGGCACATTGGGATAATTTAAATTAACAGTGTAGATCCAGTTTATTTCTTCAATTCCCAATGATCGGTCACAGTGGATTAGCATGAGTCAGAATTTTAGTTTGACAGAAGTGATTATATTAGGCTCCTTGAGTCTCTGGGTCTCTCTGTCACTCTCTTTCTTTATTAGAAGTAGCCTCAGGAAACCAGGAGGAAATGAGATGCCCAGGAACCTGTATCTCAGTGATCCACCGTTGACTTGGTTAGGAAATTAGGAGTAGAAGAGGGTTTCTAGAAAATGAAATTGCCTTGAGGCCTTGGCGATTGATTCAAGCACTTGCAAAATGCATCCAGGAATTATAACATTGGAGGGAAAAGGAGCTTTCTTTTCTCCAGCATTTGTCTTCAGGGAGTCAGTGTAACCAACATTTTTTCTTTGCATTGTGGGTCCTTAGGAGTGAAATATTGTACCTTTCTTTCCTTAGCTTTTTCTTTTCTTTCTTTTCATAATAGTTCAGGCCTTTTTCTAAAAGTATCTTTTACCTGATCCAGCATTTTGAGTTTATTAGACAGGATTTTCCAAAGCTTGCTATTTATTTTCACAGTCTCACTTTTCACTGATTCAAGACAAGGAAGAAGAAAGATCCTTGTTGCCATGTAGTTATTTTTAATAAATTAGGCTTTAAAGGGGCTGCCAGTTTCAAGTTCACACACACAAGTGAACTCTGCTATAGTTTCTGTATTAAAAAAAAAAACAAAAAAAAAAACCCCTGCTGTGAATCTAACAAAGAAAAAGCCTCTGAATCTCTCCTCCTTGTTATCAAGAATCAAAATAGAAACAAGGAATGTTTGAAACAATACAAAAATTGCCCTAAGGAATGTGAAAATTCTATGGGGGAAGGGAATAGAACATGTACTGTTCGGTGGTGCTTATGCATGTTGAATATAGTCTTTAGCTTGATATTCATGGACTAGTAAATATAATGTTAGGAGGCTAGAGATTTGATGTAATACTTGATATTTGTGTTTTCATAAAGCCAGGGGGAAAAAATAAGGTGTTTCCTTCGGAGGCAAGAATAGCTTCTTGAAAGGCATTAATTATTATTGCTCTTGAAAAGGTTTGTGGATCACTTTTGGATACATTTATTAAAATGATAGATGAGTAACAGTGAAAAAGAAATAGAGACTAATTTTCAATTCCCTTGAAATTTTCAGCTCTAAAGCAGCTTGGCAGTGACTCTAAGAATGCCACTGGGCTCTCTAAACCCTACTGAAGCATCTTTTCTGAGTTGAGACAGACGTGAAACTGTACGTGTGTACCTACGTGCAAAGCGTGACATTCACATGCATGCTCTCAAACATGTAGAGTCAGCATTTGAAAAGCTTAGCAAAAGGGCTAGAATTCAAACCCCGAAACTGAGAGGAAGCTGCAGAAATGCCTACATGTGAATCTGTAGAGCTACTGGCTCCCTTTCCATGCATTGATCTGAGAACTTGACAACCGAGAAATACATCTTTATCATTCTTTTTGCCTGGACTAAAGTATTATATATACTTGAATGCAACATTGTGTTTTATTTTCCAACTCTGCCAAGATTCAATCTGCTGGTATTGAATATCCACCAAAAGAAGGCTAGACTATCACAGAGCATACACAAAGGAAGTACAGAAAAACCCGTAAGCCTTATTCTCTCTCCGACTCGGATAGCAATAAAACACCAACTCCACCCTTTCGATACGGGATTCTAACCAATAAGCACAGACGGAGGAGAAAGTGAAATTGAATCTCAATTATAGGAGATATAAGAGAATGGGTGCTTTCATTTCATCTATATGGTTTGGTCTTTTCTATGCTTTATTTAATTCTGTTACTAAAAAAATCTTTTTTGTTTAAATTCAGCTGTAAGAGCCTAAAGAGGTTTGAACAGTGGCAAACTGTAATAAGTCATTTTAAAAGGGAAAACATTTCACAAAAGTAAATCAGAGCCATTTCACTACCTTGGAACTTGAGTTTCCATTACTTTCAAGAGGTTTTCAACTTCAGGATGAATAGAGGAGCCAGGAAAATCACTTATTTGTGTTTAAAGTTGGCTGTGTGAATGAGTATGGAATTTAAAACAATGTAAAATAATAGTAAATTGAATAATGCTTGTCGAGGACTGCTTATCCCATTCTGCCTGTGAAGAGATATAATTTGGAAGACTGGATTGCCAAGAGAAATTAAGGCTCTGGAACATTTAGAGAGTGAGGGCTTCCAATACAGCTATCCTATCAATGTATTGACTGTTGACTGGCCCCTTGAGAACTGTTGGCCGGCTGATCCAATGTGTGATGGAATAGAGTGACTACTATGTAGAAGAAAAGGCAGAGTGACCAAAACCCATATTAGAAGGAATTCATGTTAATCCCTTGCCTGTAGACCCATAACACGTTTTAATGGCTTCCCATTGAGTTCTGGTTAAAACCCAAACTTTGCAGCCTGGTGCCTAGTTCCACCTGATCTCCTTTGTTTGTGCTTTTACACAAGCCTTCGCCTAATTTGTGTTCAACATCCAGGACTCAGTTCAAGGTTCTTTCTTTGGAAACCTTCCCTGACTTCCCTCACTGACCCCTTCTCCTGTCTTATCTGTTCACATTCCTATGGTACCTTGAGCTGACACAGCACAAGATCTACAGCTCATTGTCCATGCACTCTCACGCCCCCACTCGATCAAGAGCTCCTGGCTCAAAGGGCCGTCTCCACCATCTCTGTATCTTCTGTGCCATGCCGGATGTGGTCAACTGGCCACTGAAGACCCCTTCTCCACCCTCCTCCTGCCGGCTTTGTGCCCCAGACCAGAGTCTCCCACAGGCTCATTGTTCTAGCTTTCTAGCTGGGTTAGGTTCCTAATCTGTCAAATGTATTTTGTCAAATTAGAACATGCCAAATTGGACAGTGCCCTCTGGCTTCTAGTTGGGAAGGTGCAAATAAAAGCTGGAGAGTGGAGGGTAGGGAGAGAGAGGGGTGGGGTATTTATTCTCCTGGCTTCCTCCCTCTGAGCCATGGGTTGGCCAAGCCTATGAGCCTCTATCTAAGCAGCCTCTCCCCTACAGCTACAGCTCCCTGGGTTGTAGGCACCTCTCCTTCCCTCTTCCCCATAAGGCCTGGGGATAATAACAGCTTCCCACTTTTGCTATCCCTGGGTGCTCTGTCATCCTTTATTGATTTCCTTAACACTGCCACAGTGGTAAACAGTTCCTTCATTAAACTCTCTGCAATTAACCTTATTGACTATGCCATTGCTTTCCTGCCAAGCCCCTGACCAATGCATTGCCAGAAAATGTCCCCAGGAAAGGTAGGAATCCATAAGTATCTGGTGAATGTATTTTATAAAACTACGATCATGCCAAATTGGACATCAGGTGACTGCAGTTCTGATGCCAGCTCTGGCTCAGGCATGTTATATGAGTTGGGCAGTCCTACATATGAGCTCCCCACCTCCCAACCTTTCCCCAGTATAAGAGGAAGCTTAAATGCAGAGACCTCTGAGGCCCCTTCTGCAGTCCCCACCATGACCAGTGCACCCTTCTTGCACACCTTGATTAAGGGGTGGGCGCTCACAGCTTTCTCCTACCCAAGTCTTCGGTAGGGAGAAAGCTGCCTTGAGGCTCTGCCGTGGGATCAATTCCTCCTATGCTAGAAGATATTGATCCTATGCCAATTGCTGTCCTGTCTTTCTTTCTAGGAAGAGCTGACTAGAGACGCAGGGACTGTGCACAAAGGTGGTGTTTCTGAATAACAGTGGGGCATCATGCCATGATCGTCTGTCCTGCAGTCTAACTGGGTTAGACCTGGTGCACATTTCACGCCTCTTCTTCTCCCTCCCTCCAAAGCAAACCAAAGCCTTTAAGGACGGAAGGGTGGATATAAAGAGAAAGGAGTTATTTTATTTAATATGAAGCTGCTTAATACATTTTTATTTCTTTTTGAATGCTGAAAATGATACATGGTGACAGTCCTGACAATGACTTGGCTTGGTCCTAGTTGCTTGGGCCTCAGACAGTTGTATTCCAGGCCTTTTCCTTGCCAGCCCATCCCAAAGCCCTCACTGAGCAGAGTTGGGTGCTCACATCTCCTGGGCACGCTCTGTCCCTGGCAGACTTCTCTGAGAGGCACGGAGGCTGGGCCCGCCAAACTGTTCATAGCACATGATGTTCTATTAATCAAAAATGTTTTAACTTCTTTTAAACTCATAAGAAAAAGTGAATATAATAATAATGAATATATAATAGTGAATCAAGTTGTGTCATATGTCTGTATGTCAATGTGCTTATAAAATACAATTTTTAGTATTTTCTCTGAAGGAAAAGGCCACAAAGGCAAAAGAATGTCAGTTCTGAAGCATTCCTTGGGCAAATAAAACCTGAGAGCCCAAGCGCTGCACCCCCTGGAAAAGTCTCCCTCACCAACAGGACAAGGGACCAGGGCCATCCTGTAGTGGAGGAACCTGCTTCACGTCCTTTAAGGCAACTAGTTCCCAATGTATTTGAGCACAGAACACTTGCAGGAACACTGATCTAAACTTTACTTGTGTTATTCTCTGTGTAGCCTAGATAACTTCTCAGAACTTAAGTGGTACAACCTTGTATTTATTTTTTTAAGTGCACCCCTGAGAAGTTTATAGGTATAAATGCCTATTTTAAAAAAGAAGCAAGATCTCAAATCAATAACCTAACCTTCCACTTTAAGAACTTAAAAAAACAAGAGCAAACTACACCCAAAGCAAGCAGAAGGAAGGAAATAATAAAGATGAGAACAGAAATAAATGAAAGATAGAATAGAAAAATGATAGAGAAAACGAAGGAAACCGAAGGTTGGTTCTTTGAAAAGATCGACGAAATTGACAAACCTTTAGCTAGACTGACAACAAACAAACAAACAAACATTCAAATGACTAAAACCAGGAATGAAAGAGTAGACATATCTTCCTACCTTGAAAAAATAAAACAGATTATAAATTAAACAGATTATGAGAGGATACTATGGACAATTATATGCCAACAAGTGATATAGCCTAGATAAAATGGACAAATTATAGAAGACACAAACTACAAAAAGTGACTCAAGAAGAAATTGAAAATCTGAATAGACCTGTGACAAATAAAGAGATGAATTCCTAATCAAAACAGTTCCTACAAGTAAAAGCCCAGGCCCAATAGCTTCACTGGTAAATTCTAAGTGGTTAAGGAAGAACTGACACCAGTTGTTCACAGAATCTCCCACAATGTGGTGAACAGCATCCGCAAAAAAGCCCACAGCTAACATGACACATCGTGGTGGGAGGATGAATATTTTCCCTCCAAAATAAAAACCAAGACAAAAATGTTGGTTCTTACCACTCCCATTCAACATTGTACTGGAGGTTTTAGTCAGGGCAGTTAGGCAAGAAAAAACTAAAAGGCATCTAGGTTAGAAAAGTTGATCTATATGCAGCTGCCATGATCTCATACATAGGAAATCCTAAGGAATACTTACACACACACACACACACACACACACACACACACACACGCACACATACAAAACTATCAGAATTCATAAATTGAGTTCAGTAAGGTTGTAGGATAGAAGATCAATATATGAAAATCAATTGTATTCCTACACATTAGCAATGAACAAGCCATAAATAAAGTTAAGAAAACAATTCCTTTTAAATTAGAATCAAAAAGAATAAAATGAGTTAAGTATAAAGAGAATAAGATCTCTATACTGAGAACTGCAAAATATGTTGAAAGAAATTAAAGAGGACTGAAATAGAAATACTCTCCCACGATCATGGCTTGGAAGACTTGGTATTGTTAAGACAGCTATACCCTCCAAACTCATCTCCAGGTTCAATGCAATCCCTGACAAAATCTTGTCTGTAATCAATCGAAATAGTGGAATATTATTCAGCCATAAAAAGGAATGAAGTATTGATACCTGCTCCAACATCGGTGAACCCTGAAAACATTATGCTAAGTTAGAGACTCCAGTCGTATTGTATGAATTAATTTATATGAAATATCCAAAACAGGAAAATAGAGACAGAAAGCAGATCAAGGGGTCCTGGGATAGGGGAGGGGAGAGTGAGGAGTGACTCTTCCTGGTTACAGGTGTCTTTCAGTGGTGACAAAGTTCTGAAATTAGATAGTGGTGAATGGTTGCACAACCTTGTGGACATACTAAAAACCACTGAACTGTAGACTTTAAAAAGGGTGAATTTTATGACATGTAAATTATATCTTAGTAAAGCTGTTAAATGCCTCCTGGGAGTCACCACTGGGAATGCCACACATGAGTCTGTTCCAGTGTTAGATGAAATCTGCACTCCTCTCCAGCCCCCTCATGGCTTTGCTCGGCTAACTCTGCATCTTTCCAGACTGAACAGTCTTGACATCATTCAGTCAGTCATTCGTTCACCACCTATCAACTGAATCATGCTCCATGCTAGACCCGAAGGCAACAGATCTGAAGAAGGCAGACCTGGTCCCTGCCCTCAGAAGAGCTTACAATTGAGCTCATGAACATTTAGAAGTAAATTCTAAATTTCTGTTTTTTAGGCCATCTTTTGCTGGCAGCGCAGGGGGGAGGGTAGAGAAATCATTAGCTGTTTTCTTTAGAACCCTCAGTTCAGGTCTCTGGACAACCCCACCCCTAAACGCCTATCAAGATGTTACCTATTGGCAAAAGGTCAGTTTAAAATGTTTACCTTTTACACTTCCTACATTCTAGTTGAGGACTCAAATGGTGGAGAGAAGACCTCCACTATCCGTTAGGCTCCTGGTATGTCTTGGGTACTGTGTGATGGTCACAACATCCTTAAAAGGTGGGTCACAGCAACAGCAAAAACAGAATGGCCGATGTGGACAGAAACCCACTCTGTGCCTGGTACCACGTGGGGCTTTTACAAGCATCACCTCATTCCATCCTCCCAGTAACTTTATGATCCCTATTTTATAGACACCCTTCAAAGAGAGTCACCCAATGACACAGTTAACGAGTTGAAGAGCCAGAACTTTCCCTTCACCCACTTACTCTAAAGCCCATGACCATTCCTCTCTCCTGTGCTGCTTCTTAAGTTCTGCCTTTGGAATCCCTAAATGCCTTACAGAGATGAATGAATGAACCTCTAACACAGGCTTGTGAGCCGTGGGGCAGGTAGGCAGAACACTGGTTGTTCTGATTTCTGGCTCTTGCACCCACCAGCTACATGCGCTTGCCTTAATTTTCTCCTCTGAGAAATAAGTCAATAACAATGCCAACCTCAGAGAGTTGTTGTTAGGATTAAAGGTACTGACATCTGTGAAGCGTATAGAGCAGGACCTGGATATACTAGATGGTCTATAAGTATCAGTTGTGGTCCCTCATTAAACCACATAGACCTAACAGCAGTTACAATGAATCCTCCATCTGATCAGCTTACCAGATGCCAGATACCATCCATGACACTCACCGTCCCCCATATGCAACCCTTCTAACCCCTATGCAAGCAGAGAACAGTTATTATTCCCATTTTACAGATGAGAAATTGTAATAATTGAGAATCATAAAACCTAAGATGCAAACCAGATTTGACAAATCTATGCCAACATCCTGCTCCTCCAGGGCCAGGACCCACTGCATTCCTCAGGACTTGGAATAGCTTCCCTGTCAGGAAAACTCCCCGCCCCAAGGTCTGATCACATCCTGGCATCCGAACAATCCCAGGGGACTGTGGTGAGCTGTAACCTGGGCCAGAAAGAGGGAGGCACTGGGCACAGTTCAGGTTGTGTTTTTTTTTTTTTTGGGGGGTGGGTATTTTAATCCTTTAAGCAATCGCAAATATTAATATGAATAATAATGCGGGGGGCATCATAATGAGGAGCTGCACAGGAACTTAAGGAGGCCCTCACTCTGAGGGTCCTACAAGTGCAGGGCTGGTCCTGGGGACTCTGCACCTCCTTAAATTTTGTGTCCTCATTGCCTTGCTTGACTCTCCCTGATCTGGGTCATGATCGTATCTCCCATCAGGAAGTCCCCCAGACCTTGTCACAATGAGGACAAATTATCACGGTTTGTGTTTGTAGCTGACAAAATTACCATCTCTGCACAACAAAATGGAAAAAGACGTGGGGGTTGTGGTACGGAAGAAAAAATCAGTGTGGAGTCCGGGATTCTTCAGAGGCTGGCACTGGCCTAATTCATCGTCAGTTTAAAGCTGGAAGAGAGAGTTGTTTGAAGAAGGCTGATGGCTTGAGTTAAAATGCTGCAGGATGCTAGAGAAGCTAGGGGAACTCATGGACATAAGTGGAACCAACATAATGAGGATTAATGCCAAGCATTTTGCTCATGCAAAGCATTTCCAACCAACGAGTTCTAGCTGGCAACCTGAACTGCAGAAAGGGAGCCAGGAGAAGACGCAATACGGAGTAAAAGCAGCCAATATGATGAGATCCACTGCCCAGGCAGAGATGAGGGCTATCTGGGAGGGACCATTACCTGTGGGAAGAGAAGCTAATCAAGGGCGGTGGCCTTCCACAGGAAGGATGCATCAGCAAATCCCATATTCTGGCTGAAGCTTTGCATTAACCTCAAAGCTCTGTAATCTTTAGGCAGGACTCAGAGGGCAACTTTTCAAAAATTCCAGAATTCTCTGCAAACACTGATCAAGAGTCCCCCCCCCCCCGACCAACCCTGCACATAAAGAGTTGTAGGTTGAGTTTCTTCCCCCTAATGGCCAAACTCAAGGGAGGACAGCAAAGTAGAGGCTTTATGTTTTTTTTGTAGTAACTGGAACTCTTCCAGTTGCAAGTGATAGAAAATGACTTGAGATGGCATTAGCAGAAAGGAGACCTAACTAGAAGGTTATAGCATGTCTCTGGGAACATAAGGGCAGTGAGAAGCTGAGCCAAGGGAAGCATAGACCACACAAAACTTCAGCTCTGCAGGGAGTTGGGACACCTTCTCCTCCTTCATTCCTTGTCTGCTTCTCTCTCTGTAGAAGAATTTTTCTGCTTCTCTGGGAAATGGGCACCCATAATAGCTCCCCATTTGAGGTCTCCCCTATTTCTAAGAATAGCCATGCAGGTGAGCATCTCTTGGCTCATTGGGGACCACCCCTGAACCAATCCGCTGTGGCCAGGAGTGAGCATCTGGACACAGCTCCTCCCCTCATAAGCAAGTGGATGGAAGGAGGACGGGGACAGTCCTAAAAGACATGTCCTGGGCAGATAAGCCATATACGTCCTCCTTCTGTGACACGTGACCTCATCCACAATTATGTGACAATATCAACTAAAGCTAAAAAAACATGAAATGGAATGTTCACTAGGGTTGAAGACATTGTGTTAAGTGAAGTAAGCCAGACATGAAAGGACAGACACTGTATGATTACACTTACCGAGGTACGGAGAGTCATCAAATTCACAGAGAGAGAGAGTGGAATAGTGGTGATGGGGGCTGGGGGGAGGGAAGAATGAGAAGTGACTGTTTAACTCATGAGGAGCTTGAGTTGGGGGTGATGAAAAGGCTCTGCAAGAGGGTGGTGGTGACGATTGTACAACAGTATGAACGTACCTTGTGCCACTGAATGTGCACACTTAAAATTAGTTAAGATAGGAAAGCTTATGTATATTTTCCAACAATAAAAAATAAAATAAAAATGAACTAGGGAACCAACAGATGAGGGAAGGCTATGAAGATGATACAATGTTTTGTTTTGTTTTGTTTTGTTTTGTTTTTTTGAGACAGGGTCTCACTATTGCCTAGGCTGGTCTCAAACTCCTGGGCTCAAATGATCCTCCCACCTCAGTCTCCTGAGGAGCTGGGACTACAGGTACGTACCACTACAGTGGCTGCCATATGCCCTTTGTGTGGCTTTGCCACTCAATGTGTTGTTCCCTTTGCTTCAGAGGCAGTTTTTCTTCTCCTTTACTTGAGGAACTCTTAGTCATTCTTTAAACCCCAGCTGATATAACCCATCCCTGATAAACTTTGCTCCACTCCCCCACAAAGACTTAATCCCGCCCCCTCTGTGTTTCTGTGGCTGTATGTGTGACATATAATGCTATCACTGTATGTCATGTGTCATGATCATATTTGTATACCTTTGTCTCTCCCACTGGCCTGTGAACTCCAGAGTAGAACCATGAGCCGTATCATATGGTAGTTGTTCTGCCCCTCACTCGCTGGGTGACTTTGGGCAAATTACTTCTGTACCCTAGTCTCCTCAGCTGTCAATGTGGGGATAATTATTACATTTACCTGGATGGCTGCTGTGAGGATTAAAGAAGGAAACCCACGTAAAGCGTGGCACGTGTTGCTGACACATCAAAAGTGCTCAGTAAACTTTTGCTCTCCTTGTTTTCACTCACTGTCACAGAGGGCGTCAGGGACATGGTGGCAACTTGGTGTATGTAGAGTGGATGAACAAAATAAGGAAAGAAAGAAAACCATGTGTACGTATCTGTAAATTGTCCGTTACAACAAAAGCAAATGGGAACAAGATGAAATAGGAAAGATAACAATGGCTGCCTATTAGACTGGACAGTGGCCTCTGCGTTGCAAAGGCGGCTGTTCAGGAAAGATTAGGCTGAGCCCCAGTGAGAACACTGGGCAGTTGACCAGCCGTCCCACTGTGGTGCATCCACATAAATGAGGTGCCCAGACATCCCTTTCTGAACACAGATTTTTATTCCACTTAGCTGCTCTATCCTTTGGCTGCAGAGGACAGAAGTACTTAATAGGTACTTAACAATGTACATAAATATGTACATTGCATTTAGATTGCCCCAGAGAGAGAGAGATCAATGAAGCCCCTGTTTATTTGTGGAGCGCAGGTTTAATTGTGGGCTGGGCCCTCATTTTTTGCTCTGAAATACTTGTTTTCTGGACCACACTGTGTGCGAGATCCCTCCCTGAACTCCTTTTATTTGCATTTTGAACCACTCTGGCTTTTGGGCCCATAATGATGCTGAACAATATTCTCATTTCAGTGGAATGGGGGCTTTGTTCCCTACCACTAACGTCCATCTCTGTGAAATGACTTACAACAGCTGCTCTGAGAAGTAAAATCTGATAGAAACAGGGTCTGCGTAGATATAAACATAAACATTAGTTTCTATGGAAACAAAAGTTGCAGAGTGATGGCTAGAAGACCTAAGAGCCTGCATTCCAGGAATCAAGTGCTAAATATACAGCCGGTGCATCCGCCAGGGATCACACCCATCATGCGGGCGGAATTCTTTTTGAGAGTGAGATTTTGGCTAAAATAGACACTACCTAGGAGATCGATATGAAGGAGAGCTGTCTTTTCTACCCCAGATTGAAACCATATTTCTTTTCTTAATTGAAAGCCTCAGGCAAATAAATGGAGCATTGATGGGATTCAGTCAGCAATCGTATCCATGGGCACTTCATTCTGGTCTCCAACAGAAGCTCTCAAGGCCTAATAAATGTTTGAAGTTGCAGTACTCAGAGCAAAATGTTCCCAAGCCGCCCTCCAGTGGGCCCAATTCCCATGACCTTGCACCCCACGTGGCTACCTGCCTTCCCTTCCCCACCATCATAGAGGTATTATTCCTGAAGCTGAAGACCTTTGGTTTAAATGACATTGGAAATATCATCCCAGGAGAGCCCAAGGATGTTCATGCAAAGCCATTGGGTTGGACCAGTAGAGATGGTCCTGGGTTCCATGATGGACATGTTCCTTAGACAGCCATTGAGAGCAAGCCCATATTTTCCAGTTACTATTGCTGTGCCACAAATTACCTCAAAACTTCATGGCTTAAAAGGACCTTTTCATTAGGCTCACGAATTCTATGGGTCAGGAATTCAGGCAAGGTGTAGTGGGAAGAACAGCTTATCTTTGCTTCATGATGTCTAGGGCTTTCATAGAAAGATGCTACATCTGGGGGTAACTCATGGCTGAGTGATTTGAAGACTAGTGGTTAGAGACTTCTGGAAGTGCCACATGCCTGGGAGTGGCAACGTGGAAAGGTGGTAGTACTCTCTACAAGATCTGGCCTGCCTGAAGGCCAGCCCAGCCACAGCAGGAGAACTTCCCATGCCCAGAGGGCCGGAATGATTTCAGGTCACCCCTTCCACATCCCCAGCAAATATTACTAATGATAATTAGTTAATAAATAACAAGAAGCATAACAGGTCCCATTTCCTGTGGAATCAGTGCATGCCAGCCACAATTTTAAGCATTTATCATAGATTATCTTATTGTTCGCAACAAAGCTATGAGTTACTATTATTCTCACCTTAAGATGCAGAAATTAAGGCTCAGAGAGGCAAAACCACTTGTCCAAGTTAGTTCATAGAGCTGAAATTCGAACCCAAATCTGTTCCCTTCAAAGTCTGTGCTTTATTTCCCCCCACCCCCCAACACCACCACAGTGCACTCAGGGGCAGCTCTGCCAAGTATAGTCAAGCCAGACACTTCATCTGTGTGACAGGTAAAATCTATACACCTAGGTGATAGATTATTGACTAGGATTCAGCTCGGGTTGTCTACTGGAGAACTACATGTGCTGCAGGTGGCTTGGGCTCCCTCACAGCATGGCAGCCTCAGAGTAATCAGTTTTACATGACAATCGAGGTCTTTGATGACCCAGCCTCTTAGGAGTCACTCAGTGACAGCATGACTTGCACTGTATTTTGTTGGGTAAGAATTTCTGGGCATGTTTTCACGTTAGTTAAAAATTATAACAATGCTACAGAAGTACGTTAAAAAAATTTCAAACTTAAAAAAAAAATTTCCTACTAGATAGATAATAATTTGTGACAACATCATAACAGTAACCTAGCAAATGGCCTGGTTTCAATAGAAGTTCTCTCCACTAGTCAACAAGTCCATATGATGTCAATGGTCAGCCTAAGAGGAGGGTAGAGGACCAAGTGTCCAGGAACACATCATCCAGTGTTTATGTAGAGCACTTAAAGCCCAGTATAAGAGTAATTATGTTTTGCTCTTTGGACCTCTGCTGTTCTCCCTTCATAGTTTGAGAAAAATCTCGGCCATAATAGTTACCATGGCAACAACAACATCTGTAGCGGATCCAGCCTAGAGGATATTTAAGGAGCAGAACTTGATCAGACAGGCACAGGTCCCATCCTGGGTGTAAGCAGGAGACTAGAAAGGGCCTTTCCAGGATCAATGCTTGCCCGTTCTGTCCTCTAAGAAAGCAGACAGCACAGAGCTGTAGAAACAGAGCTAAGGGCATATTGGACCCCATGGAAATGTGTTGCATGGGTTACAGGGAATAAGTTAACAGAGCATCGAGAAAGGAGGGGTATATAGTGTTATCAGGGAAATACTACAACATGCAAAGGGTTTAAATCGTCTCTGAATGTACCACCAAGGTATTCCAGAGAGCCCATCATCATGGGTAAATTCAGTTACCTCTTACTAAAGACCATCTGTGCACCAGGCCCCATACTGGTGGCTTACACATATCATTGCATTTAATTTTACACTATCTTCCTGCAAATAAGGTATGACTATCCCTGTTAGATAGATAAGGAAATAGAGGCTCAAAGAGAAACTGATTTAACCAAAATCAAAGCTGAGATTCAAGCTCAGATCTTTCTACTACTCAAGCTCATCGTCTTTCTGTCAACCAGTGTAACATGTTCATTAAGCATGGAGATATGACCCAGCTCACCATGGGTGAAACTGCCATGGGCTTCACTTATACAAGGGCTCCTTAGAGAAGGTTCCATCTGAGATAACATTAAAGAGGTAGGCAAGGATCCTTGCAGGGCTGTGGGAAAGAGAGTGGACTTCATTCTAAAAGCAAGGAACAAACCTAACTTCATTCACTTGTTCACAAATTATTTCCTGAGCTTCCTCTAGCACCAGGCCTGTGTCTGACACTGGAGGTGCGGCAACCAACAAGACAGACAAAGCTGTGCACCTTTTTTCCTAGGAGAGGCAGGCAAAAGGCAGGCGAGCAGATGAAAAATAAATACATACTCACTTTATGCAGAAAATAAAACAGAGCAATGTGATAAGAGATCCAGGGTGTGGTAAATGGTCCTTTCTGGAGAGCATGATCAGGAAAGGCCCCTCTGAGGAGGAAATATTTGAGCAGAGACCTGGAGACTGAGAAGGAACAAGCCACACAAAGGGCTGACATAACATTCCGGGTAGAGGAATTCATCAGTACAAAGGTTCGGAAGTCAAAAAGGTCTTGGGATACCGGAGGCCAGTGTTGCTGGGACAAGGCAAACAGGAGTGTGAGATGAAGTTAGAAGCAGGCAGGTGCCAGGCCACAGAGAGCCTGGAAGTAAGGTTACCAAATAAAATACAGGGCATCCAGTTACATTAAATGTTGGACAAATAACAAAACTTTTTTCATGTATTATCTCCCAAATACGTATAGGATATACTTATATTAAAAAAGTATTCATGGCCTATCTAAAATGCAAATAAACCATGCATCTTGTATTTTTATTTGCTAAATCTGGTAACCATATATAGTGAGGAATTGATTCTGAGAACACTGGAAAGTTATCGAAGGGCTTTAAGCAGGAAGTAACATGAACTGATTTACATGTTTTAAAGATGATTCTGGCTGCTGTGTGGAAAATGGATTGTGGATGAGCAAAAGAAGAAGAGGAGAGAATTATCACAGACGTGCAGGCAACGGACGATGCTGGCTTTGATTGGGGGTGGCTGTGGGCTCAAAGAGGAGATTGATTCAGGAGACTCATTGGAGGCAGATCCAACAGAGATTGTAATGGATTGGGAGGTGTGGAGGGAGGGAAATTGGAGCATCAAGGATGATTCTGAGCTATTAAAGAGCAGATTCTGCTTTTGATGCCAAGGGAAGCTTCTTAGATGTAGAAGTTGACTTAACTAGACCAAGAGGTCTCTTTGATGATCAACACACGTGGTGATCTTGGGGATCTTTGGTGGTTCCATTCAATTCTGTAGCTTTGGCCCACTCTCTGTGAGTTGACCATTTACGACGTTGTTAGTCAAACGCCGGGTGCTTTAGAGTGATTTAGGGGGAGTCCTGATTTCTATGTTGTGCATGATATTCATTCCCACTCACTCTGGTGGAAGCCAGAGCTAACAGACATCTGAGACTCTGGACTTTTCTATTTGTCAAGCCAGTTTTGAAAGATGAGGTTGCTTTAAACCTGAGCTCCAATGACCTTTACGCAGGAGAGACACAACAGTTCATTAAGTTCTTGTGGGCTTAACTAAGAGAGACACATGTTGAAGCCAAGAAGAACTTATTAGGGGAACACTGCCTTGCATTGCCAGCCTCAATCACTTCAGGGAGTAGAAACTAGTAAAACAGAGTTTGGAGGAAGAATTTAGGGAACAAATTCTAAATATGGCAGAACTAAACAAAGAAGCACTGTGTTCGACGGGTCTGTGTGCCGCTTTCAAGACACTATCCCTACTGTATGCTTTCACAAAAAGCTGAAGAAATAATCACAACACATTTATCATTCACTGGGCAGAATTATTTTGGCAAGAAATCTATGCCCTGGAATACATTATACTAACTGACAACATATTCTGAAAAATGTAGATTTTCAAAGCCAGTAGGTGCTTATGCAACCATATCAGGCTAAGGGACTGAGTGATTATGTCATTATATGTGTATCAAACATTTTGTATAAATATTAAACAATCCACAAAGTCAGGTCTTGTTAACACAGGGAGTAGAAACCAGCAGCTTCGACAATCACATATTAAAAGCCAAACTGGGAAGAAGAATTCGTAATGTTCTGGGTGGAAAGCTGCATTCGGCATAAATAAATGCATTAGTTTAAACATTAGAATTCAAAAGACTGAAACAAAGCTGCTTGTCCTCTGTGCATAACTCGTGAAGCTGGAGGAGGCCCTGGAAGAATTTTTCAGGGGGTGGCAAGGGAGGTCAGGGTGGAATTCTCCTCCTGGAGGAAATGTGGAGGGTCCTCTGCTTTCTTCCCTGCTGGTGCAAATGCATGTGGACATCAAGTTCTCATCTCAGCTGCTACAAGAGTCATGGAGTATCTTTCTCCCCAGGAATTCACACAGACAATAGCACGTAGGATGACTTTTTGTGTGTTCAGGGAGCAAGAAAAAAAGAAGTGTATCTAGGACATATTCTGTGGCTGCATGTCGACTTGGAGGAACGATGTGAGTTTACGTCTAATTGATAGTTCAGGGCGGGGTTTCTCAACCTCAGCACTATCAACATGGGGGGCTGGATCATTCTTTCTTGTAGGGGACTGTCCTGTGCATTGTAGGATATTTAGCAGCACCCCTGGCCTGTCCCCAAGGGATGCCAGTAGCACCCACCACCCACTGTGACAAACAAAAATGTCTCCAGATGCTGCCAAATTGAGGACCCCCATTTGAGAACCACTGAATTAGGCTACGTAGGTAGATTCAGGACATTCGACTATTCGTGAATCCATAGACCCAAGAAAGACATACCAAGCACCAATCAGCTCCAATCCCCTACTTCACAAGCAAGAAAGTAAAGCCCCAGGAAAGTGCAGGTTTATACCCAAAGTCACACAGCCAGCCAGAGCCACTAGAAACAGCCTGCCGGCTGCTCTTCCAACACTCATGGGCACATTCCCTGCCCAGATCCCACCGTGCTGGATTTAGAAGAGAAATTAAGATGGAGAGAAACTCAAACAGTAGATCATCTTATTTCTACTCACACAGTGCTTGCAAAGAGGTACAAGTTTATTCAGATGTGACAACTGAGACCATCCTCTTCTGGTGACACCCTCCTCAGACAGTCAGGCACTTTTCTCCCACTGAGAGAAGCAATGTCCCTCTCTTTCTTGGGTCTGAAAAGCAGGCAAGTTTGGAATGCAGCCCCCCCACCCCCGGCTGTCTTCCTAATCAGCCCTGAGGAACAAAAAGAGCTCTGAAATATCACCTGTGATTGAGTTTGCTTATGAAAGATCTCTTTATAGTTCAGTTTCCCCAGCTTATTATCCACAGCATCGCGAAAGCCGGCCTCCTTAGGGATGTCTCCAGGCACACTCCTTTGGCCCTTTCCCTTAGAAACATGTCCAATTTCTTCTGCTTTTAGAAAAAGGAGCGTCAGTGTGAACTGGCTTCTCCTTCGGGCATTGTACATCTTATTGTCTTAGGCCTCTGTGTTAGCCAGCCTGGGAGGTTGCTTTGACTCCCGATGTCAAAAGCAGCATCAGGGAGCAATTGCCCAAGTTACCCACAAATCCTCATTCTTTTGTTGATATATTTCTGTTTAAACCTTGGCCCACACCTACTGGGTGGCTGGCAATGGTAGCTATTGTCATAATCCCCAATCACAAAGCCCGACAAGCTTGTGTTGTGTGTACAAGTGTTTTCAACTAATGAGTCACCAAGCTACACAATGGGAAACCTTTAGGTCCAAGTTTTCCCTCTTTCTAACATACAGAAGAGGACAAAAGAGAATCAGATTCATGAAATAAGGAATCTCCATCCTATTTTTTGAGCCCTGGTTAACAAATGAGAAAACTTGCTTTTCAACGCTGGATATGTTATATAGACTAGATATTGAAAACATATAATAGTAAGCATTTTAAAATAGGGACCTTATTTCAACTTTACATCCTAAAATGATGCTGTTATGGAGGATAATTACATAATAAATTTGTTAGGGGAATATAAAGCAATAAAAATGGTGGTAATGGTTTGTCATTTAACAGCTGAATTGTAAATGAGTTTTTCTGCATTAATGTAGCAGGTTGCTACAATTAGGAGATCATTCTTAGGAGTGTCTTTAATTTCTAAAAAAAAGTGTTTCTAAGGTTCAATATCATTAATTTCTTCATGTGAAGATGCTACATATTTAACCATTTGAAGTCAGAGGACATTAGGGTTTTTGGGGAGTAAGAGCCATTTGAGCCAAACAAAACAAAACAAAACAAAAAACCTGCAAAAGTATAGCAAGGATCTGTGTCTGTATTAATAATTCCACCTAGGGCTTTGGGATAGCATAGTGGTTAGAAATGCAGGGTCAACTGCTTACTAGCTATGTGGTCTTGACAAGTGACTTTGTCTTCCTGAGCCTCCTTCCTAGACCTCATGTCTGAAATGGAACTAATAAACCAACTCACCAGATAGGGGTTGTTGTTTGATCAGGGTCATTGTTTTGTGTGAATAGATTAAGTCAGATGATATATGCAAAAGACCTCGCAAAGTCCATGGCTCACAATGCAAGCTATAGAAATGGTAATCGTTGCTTTTGCTGTCATCCTTCATATGGTGTCCCATTCCACTCTCATCATCTTACCTTCTGTTTACTCTTTTTGTTCCACACTCTGCTCCCTTTCCAATCCTTTACCCTCATGTGCCCAGTCTTCTAGAATGAACAAAACCTAGAAAGACAGATTTTTCCCCAAATCCACATGACACTAGGTTTCAATTCCCTGTCTTACCAATAAATCAGGAAAGCTAACATTTAATGAACTTGCACTATGAACTTTCTCCGACATGACTTTGCTTAATCCTTAAAGCTCCTAAGAGATCCACACTATCGTATTTTCAGATGAGAGATCCATGAATTTAAGCAATTTGTCCCGTGTCCCTCAGCTAACAGGTATCCCAGCTAAAAGAACTGGAGTTCCAATCCATTCCTTTCTACTGGACCACACTCTCTCACACGAAAAATACTCAGCAAATGCCTGATATTTGCATTTGCTCAGGAGAGGCAGGAGCAGAGCGCGTCCATGCATGAATCAGACGTGGAAGTGGTTTTCAGCCCCACCGCATGTAGGAACAAGGCGTGCCCATAAATGTCTTGGGGAATCCAGAAAAGGCAGAATCCTCAATACAGGACCTGGCTTTTGCCTCTCCCTTTTTCTCCTGTTCTCCTGTTCTGTTCTCCCACCAAAGCCCCCATCACTTACTGGGCTCCATTCCACTAACCTCCTTCTAGTCTTCAGTCACACCAAATCTATCCTGCCTCAGGGCCCTTGTCTGGAGCCCTTGTCCCCAAGGGATCATCATAGCTGTTTATTCTTAAGTCTCAGCCGCTGTGATGCTTTTGCTGACCCTCTATGCAAAGGGGCATTTCTCCCACCAGTCCCCCCATTGCATATCACCCTGCTTTGTTTTCTCCCAAGCAGTTGTCCCACATACTTGAAATGCTTCTGCTCATGCACTGGGTCCCTTGCTGATTTGGTATTTCTCCCAGCTGGAATGTGAGCTCTAAGAACAGAAATCTAAGTGCCTTTTTCACTCCTAAACAGGGCCTGGCACACAGCACACTCTCCACAAACGCTTGCTGAGTAAAGTGCTCATGAATGAGTGACTGATGTCAAGGTGATTTCGTTGTATCGAGGCATTTTGTCCTGTATGTCTGCAGCTCTGAATCTGTCCCCAATTATAAACTCCTTGAGGACAGGCGCCAGGCTATCTCCCTTCCTATTTCCAAAGAAAAAGGTGCTTCAGGCCTTACTTCTTAGTTTCTTTACTTCCTGCATCCACAGGCCCATTTTGCTAATAAGGACCATGTTTCCTTTTCTCTTCTAACCCTTGAATTTCTGCACATGGATGTCTTGTAGAGAAAAAGCAGTCAGCAAAATCTGTTTTTGAGTCACTTGTGTTCTCTTGAAGTAAAAAAATCTAGTTGTCGTGGTTACCTGTTGTTTTGCCCACCAAGCATCCATTTACTATTTTCTAATAATGGAATATCTGTTTTCCTTGAGGGAACCTTCCCTCCTCCCTGGCAGTGCAGAATAGTTTGGGTTGACTGGCCTCACCATTTGGACCCAGAGAAAGCCACACGACCCCGGCTTGGCCAGTGAGTGTTTTCCATTTCCCTGGCCACAGAGACTGGTTGAGAGATGAGCATGTGACCTAAGCCAGGCCAATGAGACTCATTCTGTGGGTTTATGAAAAGCATTAGGAAGCAGAGCTCTCTTTTTCTGTGGCAATGACCTGGCTCATAGAACATGAGCAAGCTTCTGCTCTTCTGCTGCTGGTGTTAATCTTGCCACCAGGACAGAGAGCCTGTATGAGAGCCTCTGCCAACACAGAGGAAAGCAGGACAGAAAGATGAGAGAGAGGAGAGAATGACATTGGATCTCCTTGATCCAGCCACACCTGAAGCTGCCTACCTCTAAACTTTTCAATTAATTAATGATCCAATAAAAATCCCTTTTTCTTACTCACTCAGTTTGAATCATTTGCAACCAGAAGGCTAATGTGGGAATCAAAGTGATAATAAGAAGTCCAGAACTCATGCCTTCATGCAGTGTGAGCTCACAGTATGAGCCCAAGCCCTTCTGGTCCTGCATAGGCAAGTTGGGCTCCAACCAGGAGAAACACCTTAAAGCAAAAGCCGGAAATATTTGGGCAGAAAGGAACATTTGTTTATCTTCCAGCTCATACATGGTAGATGTGCAATTCTAATCTCTTTTTAAAGGGCAGTTCTTTGGAACTAGATGCTGCTTAAATACCAGGTCCAGACAGCTGCCAAGGGGAACATCATCCAGTTATTATTTTTCAACAGCAGTGAAGTGGATGGATGGCTCCACGTTTTCTCATTACCATAAAACAAAGCAGAGGAATGTAGACCGTTTTAGCCATAAGTATATATGCACAGCCCCTGGGAACAATGTGAAGGAAAAACAGGCAAGGAACTGGAGCTAACATTGCCAAGCACCTACTGTGCGTTCCAGAACTAGTGGTGGGTATTTTATACCCATTAACTCTCTAAATATGGGATCAGAGTTCTGGGTTCAAGCCCAAGATCTGCCATTGACTGGCTGCAAGACCTTGAACAAGACACTTAGCTGCTCTGGTCGTTAGCATCTTCATCTGCCAAATGGAGTACTAAATTTCTACCATTATCAGAGAGCTGTGCTCTCTATAAATTGGAGTCGACTTGAAGGTATTTTTAAAGGAAAAGTAAGAAAGCGTTAGGAACGTAAGCTTATTGGAGTCCCCAGTGATGAATTTGCCAAGGAGGAAAAGCTCTGCTCTCACCGCTTCATCTACCATATTTGGGCTGATCGATCTAGCGCTTCCATTGCCTTTGGGCTGTGGGATGTGGCTGGGAAGAGTTCCAGCCCTGGCGTCACACAGGTGGGCTTCTGGTCCAGGATCCAGCACTGGCACGTTGCATGTCCTCCACCAACTCTCAGTTTTCTCATCAATAAAGTGGATAAAACGTAGAATTATTAGGGGAATCGACCGAGATACTCTAGTTTGAGAGCTGTGCACAGTGCCAGGTACACAGTAAGTGCTCAATAAATGCTACGAGTTAATATTTTGAGAGCCAAAGCAGATGTTTTTATTAGAATGTGCTGTATCTGAAAATGCTGGACCAGGCATGGAAGTAACACTTTATCTGCACAGAGACCCGTCTGCAGAGATCCTCTGCTCCAGCGACCCTGAGCAAAGTATTTTGCCTTCTCTGCGCCACCATTTCTTTAGCCATACAATGCGGTGAGAGGAAGAATAAGGAAGGCAGAGAATAGGAATAATCTGAGTTTCTGAGTCCCATTTGGTTCAGATTTGCTATGATTCTAAAATAATTGGACATTTAAAAAAATTAATAATAAAAACAAAAAGTTTCTGGAGTCAAAGAAACAGCCCCTGGCTACAGAGCTTGAGATGAACCCCGAGGAGGAGAGGAGGGCCTAAGGCGCAGGACTGAGACCGGTTGCATAGTTTGGAAAGAAGGCAGTCCTCTGCTGTGCTGTAGATGGCCTCCCAGGCCAGTCCCTTGGGCAGAATCCAGGAAGCAGAAAGAAGGGAGAAGGCAAAGAAAGCAAAGCAAAGGCGGTGTCCGAGAAAAGCAGCCAAGAGCAGCAGGGACAGGGACAGTGAGGATGCTGGGAAGTAGGCACTCTCATGGTGTCTGCCATCAATTAGGGCTTTTCCCCTCTTCCAGTCTCCTACCCCCTGCAGCTTTCATTGCCCTTGGGGACAGCTGACCTGGGGAAAAGAAAGTCCCTTTTTGGCCTTTGAGTTTCCAAAGCCTAGGTCAGGGCACAAGTCAAAGATATACAAAAGCCTAAATGGTGAACATCCTCCCATCCGGAGGGAAGAAAAGAGAGCAAGTGGGGAGATGGAGAAGATGTGGATGCCAGGGGCCCTGATCAGAGACCCTCCATCACCCCCAGAGTGTTGGGGGATACCAACCCACAGATAAATCTGAAAGGAGCAGGAGGACCCCACGGTCCCCTGAGTCTGGCATGACCCAGCAGCCGGAGAAATGTCTGAGCTAGTAGTGGACAGGCCTGGGCTGGCTCAAAGAATTCCCTGCACCAAGCAAGAGGCCAGAGCAACATGGTACACCCAGGCACACAGAGGGCCACAGGATGGCATGGAGCTGTGATACTTCCCGTGAGCCCAGGCATCAGTCACAGGTGTGACCCCTTCCGTGCCACAGGTCATACCCTAGGTAGTGACAAGAAAACACCTTACAATGAAGGCTGGGGGGACAGAGCAGCAACACGCGCAGCCCGATGACAGAAGACAAAGATGGAGAGAGAAAGGGCTTCAGAGGATGAGGCCGACATGGCACTTTGATGACGCAAAGCCCAGTGGAGTCTAGTCCTAGCCTTTGTTCATTCAGACATTTACTGGACAGCCATATGATCCACTGGACATGGCAAAGCTGGAAACACAGAAATACAGATGACCACACGTGGCCACATGATTTCTTTCCACCAGTGGCCACAGCCTGATGGAGGAGACAGACCTCCAAAGAATCACAGGAACTGGGTGCCGTGGTAGGCGTAGCAGGCAGGAACTGGAGAAGGAGTCACTGAGTGAGTGGGAAAGAAATGGGCTTTGGATCCACAGGAGTCCTGGGGACAGTTATGTGCAGAATGCCAGGCCCAGAAATCAGGGTGAGGGGAAATAGCAAATGAAAACACACACAGTGATCCAGTGTCCATGGCCATCAAAAGTAGTGGCCTATAGGACAATAGTCTGTATGAGAAGCCCCAGAGTGTCTCTGACTTTCTCTCCTGCCCAAGCAAGAACATAACCAGCCACTGGGGCAGAGGCTCTGAAGAGCCAGGGCAGGATCTCGGCACAGCGTGGCTCAGGGCTGCCTCTGGATACAGCCACCTCTGGGAATTCCCCTGGTATCTGTTTGGGCAGGGCCTGAGACTGAACTGAACCGAACCATTGACAGCCTGTGATCATCCTCCAAAGCTGTCCCTAAACCTCGATTCTTTCCCACTTAACCAAAGGTGGTTGGTTAAATTTGTTTTAATACCTGCCTCACTGGATTGGACTAAAAACGAAAGGGCAGGGGCAAAGGAGCAGAATGATCTTAGTGCCTAAAGCAAACTGTCAATTCCTCAGTCTCATTCTCTGGGCAGAGCAGGTTCCCCTTGGGCGTTGTTCTGTGGGGAAGAAAGACCCGGGAGAGGCTGGCGCTGGGACACACATGCAGGGGCATGCTTTGTGCTCCAGAGGGAAAGAGAAGAGAAAACAACCTCCCTGCACACCCGCCCCCCCCTTACCTCCGCCGCCCGCTCTCCTTAAGAGCCACCAGGCAAAATCCACATGAGCTAATAACGGGTGTCCTGCCTGCCACACTGCAGCCCACAGCAGTGGGTGTTTTCTAGAAGTATCATTAGGAGGAATGGAAATATGGGACAGGCTCCAGGGGCAGGGGTCTGACCATGCCCCCAACATACTGGTCAGCACACACCCTGACATTTACAGAGGCACCACGACAACCATGACCGGTTGAGCCAAATCCCTTTCCGCAGCTCAGTGTGCCCAGCGTGATATTTAAACAGAAATGTCGCCCTCACAGCACGGATGCCCCCAAACCCTTCAGATTTGGGTCTGTCCTAGCAATGGCTCTTTCGTGGAGTCAGGGAAAAACTGTAAAAAAGTGAATTTGGGCTTTATGAACTCAGGATTACATCAGACGAGGCCTTTCCATGAAATGTGCACATTTTAACGCTGAGAAATCAAAACAGCCCTTTCCCTTTCAAAGCACTGAACTGTCTTTAATTGAACCTTTTGCCTGAGATCATGAACCAGGGTCGATTCTGTGGAACAACCTCAAGGAAGAAACTAGCAAAGCACCTGGCTTTGAACTGAGGACTGAGGAACGCCCACCTTCAGCTAGGCCTGGGGGACTGGCCTGAGCTGTTTCAGGGCCCTCCATTTTCTTTGAAATCTGGGGAGAGGGAGGAAACGAGTATCAGGCCTAAATCACCAGTCAGCTGGGGGTCAAGTTACTACGTCACGGTTTGAGTTATCAGAGTTGATTTTTTGGCTAATGTACACTAAAAATTGCATTTTTTAAAGTGGTTAAAAGTGCACCATAAAAAGAAATTCATATTTGGAAACATCAGCACATTTCAGTGAGTGTTGCAGCTAAATTTGAAAGAATGTGAACTTTTGAGCTTACTAATGTAGATGCAAATTTGTGTTAAGGAATGTACATCGAGCTGTTAGTCCAAATCTCTCACGTGGGCCCTCTCTACCAAGAATTTCATAGACATGTGCAACAAAGAAAAAACCCACACCCCTACGCTCAGAAATCCCCTCCCTGTTGCCAATGAGTTTTTCTGCTCCCACATCAACTTTATTAAGCAAGATACAATTGTCTGCTTCTCTCTCCTTACACAACCACAGCTTTTACCATCTCTTTGTTCTCCCCAGGGGGATGCCTGTAACTGACCTAACTTAAAGATAATAAGTTCTGCCTCACATCGTCAGAAGAACAGACCATCTGAGACCTATTTACATCTGATTTGCCTTGTTAGCGACAAAAGTTTGCTTTTTATAATGAAAGCTAGGCTTGGTTGGGAGCTTTGAACAGAGACAGCGTCTTGATGCTGCTACCTTTGCTCTCCTAACCTGCTCGTGATCCTAACAATTAAATTTATCAAGGAGCAGCCTCTTCAAAAGGCTCTCTGGCAAATCTAAACCTCTGATGTATACAATTTGGTCACTTGGATTATGCAATGATTCTTGGTGTTGTTTTAAAGCCTGGGTTTAATAAATGACCAAGAAGAGAAGAAATGCAAATGGATATTGATGTAGACTGCCCATGCTTTGGCACGGGCAATAGAATATAGACGGTACCTATAGCAACACAATAGATAATGTATCTGTAATTACCAGGATACTTAGTATGCGATTAGACAACTCATGGGGAAAATATAGATTATTTTCGTGTGTTTCAGATGTAGAAGGAATGAATGAATCATGGGCCCCATAGACTTAGGTGTGGAACAAGTATCAAATGTCTTTATTTTCTTCCATGCAAGTCACAATTTAATTTTGATTGTGACTACTCCATGCTATCAGATAGGCAGGAAATTCAAACTCACTGATTCTCAGAACATCCCCATCCCCACCCAGAGGGTCTTTTCCCCTATCTCCCTGTCACTTTCCTGACTCCTCAGCACACATGAGCTGTGAGTCATCAGACCACACTGGTTGCCATGGAGACACTCATCGTCCCAGTCTACTGGTCCTGCCAGGTCTGGGGCTGCTGCTTCCACACCAGGCATGGAGGCTGGTGGGCCTTGGTGAGGCTAGGCAGTCCCTTACTCTTCCCTTTGGCATCCTTGCCACCTCCCTGGGGTCCTGCCAGAGAGCAGGGTGCTGCCTCCCTTGGCTTTTGGAATGTTTTTCAGCTCCTGGTTCAAGGACATAAACTTTATCCCTCCCTCTCTCTCAAAGGTAGCCCCTCTCTGCCCAAACCCATCTACCTCTGTGATTGGAAGCTTTGGCAAACCAAGGCAAGTCAGGGAAACATCTGCCAGGCAACTCCAACTCCCCACCCTGCCCCAGGCCTCCCAGCTCAGAGCTTGTGGCCCATGTGAGAAACAGAAAGGGGAAAACAGAGAGCAGGAATAGCAGAATGTCTATAGACATATCCCAGCCCCACAGATGTCACACAGTCATCCTCTGTCACAGTGAGGGGAACGTCCCCTGTTCTTGTCCGCAACATAACCAGCAGCCCTTGCAGGCATTCTGGGGCTTTCTTCACTTTGTCTGTCTCCTAGCTCTGTTCCTGAGTAAATATTTCATCACACATTCTGGCCTAACTTTCTCTTCAGTGCCCTCATGTAGGGAGGGGCACGGGCGGGTGGACCATATGGCTCATGGAGCTAGTGGCCATGAGCACCATGTGTGGTCCTGAGGCTGCAGGGAATGAGATGGTGGCCACAGGAAGGCTGAGAGACCATGATGTTGAGGAAGGGGCCTGGGGACAGGGCACTTCTCCATCACGACACAGCCACATGAGACGGCTCACGTTAGATGAATTAAATAGCTAGGGGAAAGCAATGCTTTATTTTGAAAGTATGTATCCCATGTGGCTTAAAAGGCATCACTTGTGTTCATCCACGTGCCATGCTGGAAGCAGAAGGCAGGGTCGGGTGTCTGGGGCCCATCATTCTGGACCCAGCTTTTCCACAAAGGAGGCTGCGTCCTTGGGGAAGCCTGTCGCGCCCGCCTCGCCAGCAAGGAAGACGCGGCAACCGGAGTTCTTCTGACAGCGCTTTAATGGGGATTGCTTAACTGGTTACATGCGGAAGACGCCGAGGCGTTCTCGGCGGCTGCTTATAAAGGCAGTAAGTACACTGGGCATTGTCTGATTGGATAAGGCACTTGGAAGGGAGGAGACAAACTCTGCACATGCGCTGAGCACTTGTTTGTCAGACTAACCAGCAGGGTTTGACCAGGAAGCAGGCGCCATCTTGGAATGGCGTTGCCACCACGCCCCACAGAAGCCCATTCCCCAATCTGATCCTAAGTTCGCACATCTCTAAAGGTAAAGGATTGCACCAGCTGATTACAAAGCTCTCTCTGACTTTGCTGGGGTTTGATAGTATCATAGTTATTTCTTTAAAATAGGCAATGTTTTTAAATGCTCTTTTATGGTTTTGGGGGCACTTGCTCATTATCTAACTGCAAACCTGCATAGATTGAAACCCCCAGGCATGTGAGCCTGCCATGACCATACTTCCATGTTCTACTCTATAAAACCCAGAAAACTTTATGTGTATTAAAGTTTAATAGCAGCCCACGAGTGTGAAGGCAAAAGAAATGTGAACAGTACCTAAGGGGTGTTTTATTCATGTTGATTCTCATATGTATGATAAATAGTTCCTGTGCCTGATTTTGTGATGAAAATGGGTTCTTTAAAAGTCTAGCAAAGGGAGCCCATAAGGAAAACGAAAATCAACTACCATAAAGAAAAAGCTAAAATATTCATATATTTCTTTGGAGACCCAGCAGGGTATGGACAGCCAGCCATTTTCAACTCGGCGGGACATATTCACCACCAATGCTCTGTTCCAAACCCCACGCGGGATGGGATGCTGAGCAGGATGGCATGGCCTTTGGGTAGCAGCTCACCCCACAGGGACAGTCAGAGTCAGAGCAGATGACACACGGACATGTGTGTCTGGGTTGTCCCATGTATGGGTATTGATGTGTGTTTGAATGTGTATGTGTAATGTAATATAGTATAAATATACATATAGGAGGATGCAATGCCCAATGATGCTAGCTGTGTTCTAGTAGGTTGCTTGTGAGTCAGTTTCTTTTTTATCATTAAGAACAGAGGTTGGCAAACGTTTTCTGTAAAGGGTCAGATGGTAAATTTGTTAGGCTTGTGACCCATGAGGTGTCTGTTGCAACTACTCAACTGGCCAGTGCAGGGTGAAAGGAGCCATAGACAATACATAAATGAATGAGCATGCTTGTGTTCCAATAAAACTTTGTTTATGCACACTGAAATCGGAACTTCATATAACATTCACGTTGTCACAGAATATTATGCTTCTTTTGATTTTTTCCAACTATTTAAAAATACAAACTCTATTCTTAGCTTGTGAGCCATACACAAATGGGTGATTGGCTGATGGACCAAGGACCACAGTTTGCCTACATATAATTTAGAATGCATTTCCTATAGGAAAAAAAAGCAATTGTAAATATTGTTAGGGTTACCAGATCAATCCACGAAGTTCTATTTAATCCATGAAGAATCCAAAATATGACATATATAGTATCTAATACCTTTGGATGTTTATGCTAGCCCCTCTGCTAAGTTTTTAATATTCATTGCTTCCTTTAATGCTCAGTACAATCCTATGGGGAAGCAGGTTTAAAGAGTTTAAATGACTTGCGCATCTCAGCTAAGAAGCTGCACAGCTGGGATTTGAGCCAAGGTCTTGGGATCTCAGAGCTGTGATATTCACAGCAAAGGCACACAGCTTGCTCACAAATTAGGGGGACGATGCCCAGTACCTAGTGAACCCCCGATGTATACCAGCTATCATCATTGTCATCATTATTACTAACTGTAGTACTTCAACTCTACTAAATCGCCATTTATGACACCATTTCCCAAATCTGGGTTCCAATCTGGGATGCCCCCAAACACTTTTCCCTTCCCTGGATTTCAACACCCCTCAGTGTCATCTAAGAAGAAAAGATGAAAACTCTCCTAGGTAGTTAGGGTTGATCCTTTTTAATTGCCCACACTTTTGTTTCTGCTTAAGAGCAAACAAGCTGATCATTTTCCAGTTGCTCCAGGTGCAGCAGAGTCTGGGGCAGCCATCCTTGGGCCCCTTTGCTTCCCACTCCTAATGTCTGAGTTGCTAGCCAGGCATGGATCAAAAAGCCAAGATTTCATGTGCAGACGTGGGCTACAGTCATGCACCAAGCCCATTGGAGGTTCGAAATGAAATGTTTCCTCATCTGCATCGTCAGTGATATTTTAGGATTCGTGCAATCCACAAGGTTGGCTGAGAGCAAAGGACCCTCAGGTTAGCTGCAACTAAAACTGACAAAGATGTAAGTTAATATTTTTGTCCTTCTTTCAAGTTTTATCTCCCTGCCTTTTGCTTCAGCCTTTTTCCAGTTTTATAGTGGTCCATATTTTTAAATGGATCCCTCACTCCCTCTGTCATTCTGGATGTCAAAAACCTCTCCTCTGGGGCCATGTTCAGATATCAGGAAACCACTTCATAGTAAGGTACAGACAGCTGATTAGACTTAAGGTATTCTCCCTCCATCGATCCGCAACCCATGTTTCCATCTTGACCATGTGTCAACCAAAAGTAATTCTCCTTTGGTGTAATTTGGGGCAACAGGGCAGGGCACCAGAAGAAATGTTGTACAGCGGAGTTCTTGCTAATGTCTTTCTGATAATATCATCTACTTCACCTATGACTAAGTCCAATCCTCATTCTATATGTAGTTAATGGATTATAAGCTGAAATGCTTGTGGGACAGTACCTATTATTGCATAAGAAATCATCTCAAAATTCAATGCATTAAAATAATTTATTATTATGTGTCATGGTTGGACTTGACTGAGCTCAGCTGGGTGGTTCTCACTTGGGGTTGTTCATGAAGTTGCAGTCAGATGGTAGCTGGTGCTAGAGTCATTTAATGTCATCTTGTCTTGATCTGTCTGTGTTGATAGGAAAGAATATCTAAGGCTGGGTAATCTATAAAGAAAAGAGGTTTATTTGGCTCACGGTTCCTCAGGCTGTATAAAAAGCATGACAGCAGCATCTGCTTCTGGTGAGAGCCTCAGGCTATTTCTACTCATGGTGGAAAGTAAAGGACAGCCAGTGTGTACAGAGATCACATGGCAGGAGAGGAAGAGAGAAGGTTCCCAGCTCTCATGGGAACTAATAGAGCAAGAACTTGCTCACTACTGTGAGGATAACACCAAGCCATTCATGAAGGATGTACACACATGACCCAAATACCAAATATCTCCCTACCGTCAGCAATGGGGATAAAATTTCAACATGAGATTTGGGAGACAAACATCCAAACTATAGCACCTCTTCACTCACATGTCTGGCGCCTGAGCTGAGATGGATAGAACAGTGGTGACTGGTGCAGAATCTCTCCCTTTCTTGCCCTCTCCACGCAGCCTCTCCATGTGGTTAACTTGGGCTTCCTCACAGCATGGCAACTTTTGAATAGTCAGACTTCTTACATGGCAGCTTTTAGGACTCCACAAACAAATTTTTTTTTATTATTGTTTTTTTATTTCGGCATATTATGGGGGTACAGATTTTAAGGTTTCAATACATGCCCTTCCCCCCTCCCCCCACAAGTCTGAGTCTCCAGCATGACCAACCCTCAGATGGTGCGCATATCACTCGCTATGTATGTATATACCCGCCCCCCCCCCCGCCTCCCCAATACCCTATTACTGTAGTACCTATGTGTCCACTTAGATGCTACTCAGTTAATACCAGTTTGCTGGAGAATATATCTGGTGCTTGTTTTTCCATTCTTGGGATACGTCACTTAGTAATATGGGTTCCAGCTGTAACCAGGAAAATATAAGATGTGCTATATCACCATTGTTTCTTAGAGCTGAATAGTACTCCATGGTATACATATACCACATTTTATTAATCCATTCTTGAATTGATGGGCACTTGGGCTGTTTCCACAGCCTTGCAATTATGAATTGTGCTGCTATACCTTAAAGCGATACAAGTGAATCTACCATTTGATCCAGCAATCCCATTACTGGGCATCTACCCGAATGATCCAATGACACTCTACAAAAAGACACCTGCACTCGAATGTTTATAGCTCCACAAACAAATTTTCCAAAAGACATGAGGTGGAAGCTGCGAGTCTCTTAGGGCATTGGCCCAGAAACTGATACAGCATCATTAATGCTCACTCATTCATTGCTCAAGTGGTCATGGAGCCTACCCAGATTGAAGAGTAAGAGACACAGACTACCTCCTTATGAGAAAAGTGTCAAAGAAATCATAGCCCTCTTTAATCCCCTGTAGGTTGAATGAGAACTCAAGAATCATCTTGACTACCCTTCATAAGTGATATCAGCCTATGTGTTAGCAGCTGGCAAAGTCCAACCTGTACCTTAAACTCCTCCAATAACAGAGGCCTTACTGATTTTCTGGAGTGGTGCATTCCAACGTGGGACAACTCTGACTTTTAATTCTTTTCACATTCAGTGGATGGGAATCTGCCTCACTCTGCTGCCTGCCCTTTTATTCTAGTTCTAGTTCTTGGAACTACAAAGAACACGCCTCCCACCTTTCCCCGTGACAACCTTTCATATATTTAGAGACAGCTCTCCTTGCTCTGCTGAGTCTTCTCTTCTCCAAGCTCCACATCCCTAATTTCTTCATTCATCTCTCAGGTGACGTATCTTGTCGTTCCTGCCCTGATTTCACTTCTTTCCTTGGAACAAGCTCCATTTTCTTACAGCCTCATGACAAAGGCAAAACAGAAAACTCATCAGTCGGAGGAAGGCTTAACTCTTGCTCCCCCAAGGGTTACCACTATTGTAACTCTTAGTGCAGTAATAACAAGAGTCGTATTTTTGAAACATATTAATCTGCTTTCCTTTCTGTTACTTCCTTGAACATTACCATCCCCCGATTCAATGGAAGCACCCAATTCCTCAGGGAAGAGCTGGTGTTAGGATTGTTGTAACAGGACTGCAAAGGGAAAGAAAGAGCCACCATTCAGCTTTTGACTTTGAGTTTCAGATTTTTTAGCCCACAGTAAATAATGGTCTTGAAATATGGACTTCGAGTGAGAGGAGAGTGTCTTCTGAATTCCAGGACACCAAGCACATTGAATTCAGAGCATGAGGTATACTCACAGCCAGTGTAGCGAGCACAGAGCAAACGAGGGAGACGTTCTCTGCAGATAGGAGGAGAAAGCCTGCCCCTGATGGAGGAGAAGGAAAGAGGAATGGGAAGTAGCGGTCGCACACCCTGGGGTTAGAACGGCCAGAGGAGGGTGGAGAAACTCCAGGGCTCGCTGCTCATCCTTGCTGCTCAGGCACAGACCAAGGAAGATACCTATGTGAGTGGACCAGGGCCTGCCCTGTGCAGCCATGTGCTCTTCTTGTGACAAAAACATGTAGGCAGTCCAAGAGAACTTATAGATTCAGAACACAGTGCCCTGAAGGTGGGACCTCATGAACAAATCCTATGACAGAGATCACAGACTTCAGCAGTAGGAGACAGCACAACATCCCAAACACCCACACAGCAGCAGCTGCATCTCTAAAATACTTAATACTGGAATCCTAGGGGCAGGGTGAAGCCAACCACCCTTGGTGGAAACCAGCAAAGACCAGAGGACAGCAGGCAGACCACCTTACTCCAATGCCAGGAGGGCAGGTGGGCTCCCCTCTGCCCTGATACACTCCAGGAACAGGAAGTGGGAGCATAAGGTACAATGATAAATTGAACACTACCCAAAACAGATTGCGCTCACCCCAAAGAGCTTGCTCTAACCCCGGAGAGATTGGGCCACTCCATCCCTCTCTGACATCGGTGGAGTACAGGCTTCCTAAGCCAGATAAGGACATTTGAAGAAAGCTACTTTTTTTTTTTTTTTTGCACATCTGAATTACAGAGCGTAAATTTGCCATCCCCTATAGAGCACAAGACCCAACTGTCCAACTTGTCGCTTATGGAAATTTCTATGAACAAATCCAGAGAAATCTATCTTGAGCTGAGCTTCTCCCAGACCACCAAAGATCAAAACAGTTGTAGAATATTCCCTCCTATATACCGACGATCCCATGAGACCACGCAATTAAACTAGTACCAAGCCCAAAATGTGCGTTCTCACCTACATGCAAGTTCATCGTCCAATTCTCAAACTCCGCCATCATTACTTTCACCAGGTAATGGCATGAAAACTGATAGCTACAGCAGCTCTGCAGAACCTATAATCAGGCCACATTGTGGAACCAGCATTATTTAATTGGAGAAATGTTTCTCAAGGCCTAGTCTTCTTCGCAAAGGCTTTTGCGGGGGTGGGTAGAACATGGGAAGGAAAAAGAGGGGATGGCAGGTGGGAGACAGTGGAAGGTTATGGTTGACAGCCTGGGTTTGGGCCCCAAGTTGCTAACTGTAAAGTGTTGATTAGTATACCTAATCTTCCCTAGCCCCTCAGTTTCCCTCATCTGTACAATATTTCATCATCATCATTGCTGTTCAAACTACCTGACATGTTCAACTGAACTGCAAGGGAAGCTTTGGAATGGAAACTAATATTAACAACAAAGATTTCTATAGGATTTCCCCATTTGCAAAATGTTTTCACATATATTTTCTTTTTAAAGCATTTTAGGCAGTGATTTTTCAAATTCCATTTGCTGGATCCCCAAGGGTGTCCAGAGCCTCTGCTTGGGAGAGGGGAATGAAGTAGGGAAGGTACTGGGATGTGTGGACACCCACCTCCCGTTAGGATTTCAATCCAAGCAGCAGCACAACATCTGTTGGTTTCATGTACCCTTCCTCCATAGAACAGATTCCCTGGCTTTAAAAAAAGATGGGAACTCAGAAGAAAGCAATGCAAGAAGGGTAGTGGTGAGTTTTTTGTAGACGTGGCAGCCTCCCCTCTCCTCTAGAACAACTTGCACACCTTGCTCTGTCTTTCCTACCTGCCAGTCAACCCCCCGTGTCATGGCTCAGTGACCAGAAACAGCATCCCACCCACTCCCTCCAAAGCCCGGCACCCGGGTCCTCGACCCAATTTTCCAAGACTTCAGACCCGCCCTCACTCCTGATGCGTAAGTCCTGGCATGACTCTGACAGGTGCTGGAGGGAAGATAAAATCCACAGGCCAGGGATATTCTGGAAACTGGCTGCCTGATTTCCAAAGGGCAACGCTTGCCATTGTGCTGAAATGAACTGCTTTCCCTGTTGAAAACATGTATTTTTAAAAAGCTTAATTTCTCTCCTTTCTCCAAAATGGAAATCAAGTTGTCACTGTGGCCCAGCACCTTGAGAGCTTTCCCCTTTTTCATACTTCATAGAATCCATAATAATACAAAAATTGTCCAAGCATTTCACACTGCGTTATGAAGTCGTTAACATTTCTGGGATAAACACAGTACCCCAGGACAAGTTATTAGACATCCAGTAGTGGGAAAAAAATTAGATACATTGAAAAGGCCCCATGTCTAAGCAACCACAGGCAGAAAAATTCACCTATTCCTATTTAAAGGCAGCAAAGACTGCTCTCCAAACCCACATGCAGACGGGGTGGCCTTTTCTCAGCCAACCTACGTGGCATATTGGATATTGGCAAAATTTTAAAGAATCAGCATCTCAATGTCCCAAGGCCAGCAATCTCTCCAAACTCACGGCTCCGCATTCCGCCTCAAGGATCCTGATATTTATGATTCTGTCGGCAACACAACGGCTGCCCCCCCACACCGTCCATCAGATCCATAACAGAGTTTATCCAGCTTTTAAATTAGTGGGCTCCAGGGCCCACTAATTTAAAATGATCTTCCCTCCCCACATCTCCTGTGTCCACCCGTGCCCTTCACAATTGTGCCTACGTGTCACCTGTTTCACGGAGAATTTCAAACAGCCTATGACCCCTATTTTCTCTCCTTTCAATAAACAACTCTGGTATATTTCACCAGGAATTTTCTTTGGGAGACTTAAGGCTTGGTCATTCTCTAATTTGTCCATGTGTCTGCTCACACACAAGAATTGGGGATAATAGAAGAAACCTGGTGGATTTTTTATCCAAATTTGCAAAGAAGCATCCTTGCCTCTGGCTACACCCCCAGCCCACAAAGATAAACGCTCATAAAGTTTATAGATGGTCTTGAAAGTTCTGTTTCTTTTTAAGTTTCCCTTAACTTGAACTGTGCTGGAATTGAGTTCCCCCCACTACACAGTGAAACCCTTTCCAGAAAGATGAGCTCAAGGAGAGGCCTGCATCCCAGGCAAGAGCAACCCCACTCTCCCATCCGGTGTCCGCGGCAGATGCTGCTAAGAGACGATGCCCTCTCCCTCTGGGCCTAGCCTCAGCTTCAGAAGACGTCTCACTGAAGTACTCCAACAGGCTGTTTCCAATTGATGTTGATACATGATGAAAAACATTTATTCCATCTCCAGGGCAGTCCCTGAAAAGCAATCCTACTCCAAGTGCACATGACTCTTAAAAAGCCCATTAAGAGTGTAGCACTGCTCAACGCTCGGGTGTCCAGCTCTCTCGTCTCTCTCTCCCAGGGTGAGTAGCCAGTAATAAGGGTTCTAGCACAAAGACTCTTTAGCAAGTGCCTGTGTACTTGTGCAATTCAAAATCTTTGATTCTAGGAGTAATTTTGAAACTCATTTATGGAAGAGACTGTATCCCACTCTCTCCTTTGAGCCTGGCAGAGCCAGAGCTGATGTTACCCTCCTCAGCCACACCGACCTCCACCTCCATTTCTCATCAGCCGTGTCCTAAGTCTCTCGTCTTCATTTGACACTACTCCTCAAAACCACCCGAATCTTGAGTTTGGGGCCTCCTTCTTTGGACTCCAGCCACTTCTCCCTCCTTTAGTGAACAGACTCTTTTTCTCCTCTGGGACTTTTCATTGCTTGACTGCTCACCTGGTCCACTTGCTCCCATTCGGAGTCATGAGTTTACTATCCTGCCTGCACTGTAGAGCTGCCCTCTTTAGTATCTTCCTCACGGCATCCCAGGTTCCATCAGCACTTTGGCCATTTGCTGTGGCCTTCCCCAACCCTGAGTCACCCCTCGGTCTCCATCTCCTATCTGTAGAAATAATGACACTGAACCCACCTGCAAGACGTTACGACTAGGCTTGTGTCCTAAGTGTATTGCATGTACCAGGAAACCATGGTGTCAGGTTCTTCCAGTTATCATAGCGCAAAGATGTGCCTCTGCAGCGTGTGTGCTGCAGAGAAGCTATGGACACTCTTTCCGGTGCCACATCTCTGAGACGCATCAGCCTGGACTTGGACACTCCCCAGTTTGTGTATCACAATATTGAGAGTGATCATCTGTGGACACACGGAATTCAGCCATCAACCGAAAACAAGGCTGACCTGTTTTCCCACTGTGGGACCAAATCAGAAACTCAGATCTCTGAGGCAACTTGATGAAAATAGAATGGCCTATAAATATTTGTTAAATGGAATGACCAGAAAGCTCTCTGGGCCAGCCAAAGCAATCTCTTAATTAACTTGAACTAAAACTCCCTAATTACTGGAGCAGGCCAGAGAAGTTGTCAGCTGTACGGAGCTTCTCCAGTTGGCTTGGGTGACATGCAGGCTAGAGTGTGGTCCTCAGTCCCATCCAGACATGGGTCACAAATAGTTTCTTATTAATAATGGCCAAAGGTCCAACACTGAGTAATGATTTCTTCTCTTTCTGTTTTAAATCATTTGGGTTGGATTTGAGGCTATCCGTACAGAAATGTTCTCTGACTCTGTCTTACTTATTTATACCTTTGTGAGTGGGAAAGAAAGCGGTACACCTCTGCAAGAGACTGCTAAGGTGAATGTCCCTCATCACGTGTCTGGGGAGAGTGGATGAGGTCCCAGAGTCTCCAGTACTATTTTTGTTTTTAAGTCCCACAAAGGAAGAGATACATTGTTGCTAGAGGTGTATGCCTTACAGCTAGTCTCCATGGAGCTCACAAGTGGTCACTCTTGACATGGGGTAGGCAGGTTGTGGAGTGTTAGAGCTCAAGGCTGAGGTGTCTCAGAAACGAGTAACATAGAAGAACATCAGTCATTTCCCCATAAAAAGTCGAAGTTGGCCACTGATCTCTGTGGTATTCTCTCCTTTTCAGTCTCTAGCGTCTCCTGGCACAATAGATGTTCACTAGGCTGTGAGCTCCGAGACAGTAGAGACTATCTCTGTCCCGTTCTCTGTCCTGGCCCCTGCACTAGTATGGTATCTGCCAAACAGAAGGTGCTCAGGACATGTGTGTTTCCAATCCCTTACAACCTTCAGGGAGCCAAACTCCCTCAGGTGAACCCACTTAAGCTATCACTCTCCAACAGAACTTTCTGTGATGGGGGAAGTGTTCTGTATCTGCTCCAATTCAACACAGTAGATGCTAGTTCATGTGACTTTTGAGCACTTGAAGTGTGGCAGTATGACTGAGGAAATGAATGCTGAATTTTATTTCATTTTAATTCCTACAACTTGAAATTTAAGTACATAACCATCGTAGCTAGTGACTATGGTCTTGGACAGCACAGGTCTAATCTGATGGTCACTAACCAGTTGTTGTCTAACCCATCAGGGAGTTTGGATTCCAATTCTATCCCTGCCACTCATCCCCAGTAACCTGGTGTGGACACTTGAACTTCCAAGCCTCAGTCCTTACAGTTCCTGAAATGAGGATAGTTATAACACCTGTCCCCTCTGCCTCACCAGGCCAGTGGGAAGATCCTACATGATGCTAAAAATGCTTTGGAAACTCTGAAGTACTATCCAGAGCTAATTACCATTTTCCCCATCCCTCTCAGTTCTCACATTCACATTTCACCCTTGTCTCCTGAGAGCACAAGACTTAGTCTCCTTCCCTGTCATGCTTCTTTGGGCTATCTAGCCTCCTGGTAACCTTGCAGAGGCCATGCTGTCATGTTCAAGCCATTTTTGATTGAAAGGAATGAAAACCCATGTAAGCAAGCATAAGCAACAAATGGGGGTTATTAAGCAGAAGGGGGCATCTATGGAATCCAAAGGCAGGCATCTTGGGGTGGTGACAAAGGTAGCCTGAAAATCGGTTGGATCATGTTGAACCTTCTGCTAAGTGACTTGCTTATTAATGGCTGGCTGAGGACCTGAGGTATCTGGGCTTAGCTCTTGCTTTACACCCACTGCATCGAAGACATGCATCTAAGAACAATTCAGGGAACCAGAAATTTTAATTTTCCATCTATACTCAACTGTCTGATCAGTTGGCATATTAGACAAATTACTTTTTTGTGTGCCTTACTTCAGTTTCTTTTTCTGAAAATGAGCGTGACCAAGGACTATAAAGGATGCCACTATAAAGGTAAAGGAAGTGTGTGACAGAGGAAGAAAAAGTTAGGTTGAGGGGCTGTTTTGCTGCTATAACAAAATACCTAAGACTGGATAATTTATAAAGAACGGAAGTTTATTTTCTCACAGTTTCAGAGGCTGGGAAGTCTAAGATCAAGGTGCCAGCAGGTTTGGTTGTCTGGTGAGGGCTGCATCCTCTGGAGGGGAGGAATGCAGTGTCCTCAGGTGGTGAAAGGTAGAAAGGGCAATCTGAATGCTGCATGCAGCCTCTTCCATAAAAGGCTCAATCCCATTCATGAGGGAGGAGCTCTCATGGTCTAACCACCTCTTAAAGGCTCCATCTCTTTATAGTATCACACTGGCAACATGTTAGTCATAGAGAAGACACATGCAAACCATGTCAGGGGCCCTCAGGCCCCAAGCAGCTGAAGTTATTTTATAAGGTAGCAAGAAAGAAAAGTTCTCATTTTATAAGAATATTTATCAATAAACTGATCACTTACAAAATTAGTTCCCCTTCTTGCTTAACGCCAGAATGATAGTCCAAATATTTACGATCCAGTACAGCACAGGCATCTACCCACAGATTCCTCCACATGGAACAGGGTCCCAAGTGCCCCTACTGGCCAAGAATTTAGTAAGTGGATGGGGAGGGGGCCCTCTGGGCATAGTTATTTACTAAAACTTATAGAGGTATTTTAATATTTTAACAAGCAAAGGACTATTCCAATATGTAGATTGAAACACAGCCTGGCTTAGCACTAGCATTAAGTCCCACCCTCTTCCCTCCCCTAAAATGAAACAACTTTTTATTGTCAGTGTCTTGCTAAATGGAATTGCAAATATTGCAGCCAATATATGATTTCATGAAGTCAATGATAGTGATATAGAAGAATTGCATGAATCCCACTCCAGGCAAGCCACTGACAAAGATATAGCAGAATTTGACCAGTCATGATTGACAAAGGTGATGCTAAGAAAGATGTTTTAAATGAGAATGATTGCTAAATGTAATGTGGTATCCTGGGTTGGATCCTGGAACAATATAAGGATATTTGTGGAAAAACTGGTAAAAACTGAATAAAGTCAATAGACTTTAGTTAACAGTAATGTGCCAATGTGAATTTCTTAGTTTTGACAAATGTACCGTGGTATATGAGATGCTAACATTGGGGAAAACTGGGTGAAGGAGCTGTGAAATTCTCTGTTACTATCTTTACAACTTTCCTATAAATCTAAAATAAAGAGAATGATTCACTATTAAGGGATTAAGAGTGGTGCTTGGGATAGTTCCTAAGGCCCCCAGATATTTTTTCAAAACTTGGCTTCCTTTATGATATTGCAGTCTACATTAAGTGTGAAGTGAAGGATGAGCATGTTCTAGTTTGATGGAAAAAAAATGTGCTAGATTTGTTTTAAATCCTCATTTGATTCATTTTCCGTTAATTCTAAGAATTGATGCCTAGTGGCCACTGGAACCTAAATTTTGTTAAATGTAAGATAACAAATAAATTCACGTAATTTTTATTTTCATTTTTCAAGATGAAGTCCCAACTCCAATTAAGTGAATGCATTTTCAGTCGCCTTGTTTCTGAGCTCAGTGATATGTGGATAAGTGGATGTATGGACTCCTCCCATCCTGGTGTGTATAAACTGCCCCCATCCTCACACCCCGCCCCCCAGCTACCTAAGTCAGTCTCTGTACTGTGGGGAAGGAAAGGATGTGAGAAGTTCAAAGAAGACTAATTTGCTTTACATCAGAAAGGAACTGACAGACCCTGGAAGTGCTGCTAAGGAGAATATGATGTCACTCTGCTTTATCATCCCCAAGAGACCTTCAGGAAAGTCAGTGTTTTGCATCAATGCTTTTGAGCAGGAGTTGGTTTTGCTTTGAGTTTTTATGAGACCATATGTGGACACTGGCCTTCAAGGCAAATGCCAGAGGGTCCAGTTATGTGTGGGACACCCCTGCAGTTGATCAGTCCTTATCACCGTTGTCTCTTAGACAAGCCTGCAGGAAGATGGGGCAGACACCATCACCCTATTTTGTGGAGGGGAAACTGAGGCCCAGAGGGGCTTAACCAGAGGGGTTAAGCAGGCTGCCTCCCTTGTTTAAGGACAAACACAAATGGGTACATAGGCCAGGGAGAGAGCTCACAGCTGGGTGATACGACCATGGTGACAAGAAACAATATGCCCCATCCAAAGTGGGTAGCCACATAGCAAGTGCAGCCTGTCCTTCTGATTTGTCAATAGAAGCCAGAACTCTGAATTTTTAGGTCAAGCTGCCCCATGGCTCTACTTTATTCTGTTTTGTTTTTAACCCCAAACAGAGTTATCAAGTAAGTCAAGTCTGTGGTCTGTGTGTGTCCTTGAGCAGCCACTCTGCAACCTCTAAATTGGGAAAATGTTAAAACTTGGGTTAAACTTACATAGGTTCCTGCCACTTTAGAAAATAAATTCACTTTGTCCTCATATGAGTGACCTCTACCTTTTTCTCTATATATTCACAAATTCTGGGTCACTGTGAACTTATATATACATAAATGCAGGCGTATCTGTATCTAAAGAGAGAGATTCTAGCTCTTACTTAGGTTTTTCAGTCCTCTCTTCTCCACTCTCTAAAGTTTCATTAATAATCAAATCAACGAGGACAGGAGTCTTAGATTTATGACAGATGCAAATTCTTTGCAAGAAGTTGCACACTTTCTAAGGAGTAGGCAACAGAACCAGGCACGAATGTTCACCCCCTACTCAAGTGTCTAAACCAATTATCTTTTTCAAAGAAAGTATTCATATGTGGCTCTTCCAAGATCCATCTCTTTCCTAGAGTTCTTGAAGTTTTCTGTCAACAGGTATCAGGTTAAGCTCAACCATTTATCTTATGCTTCAATTCCCCCCAAGGACAAAGGAAATAGCTACAAATTAGCCAATTGTGGGAGACAGCAATGACAAAGACAAAACAGACACCCAGTGTAATGTATGGGACAGACAAATGAAAAAGAAACATTTCTATGACTGTGATTTGTGGATGTACAGTAAGTTCTTTCCTGAGGCTTATGAATGCATGTTTCTCCCATTTTCATTCAGAAAAAACATTGAGGTCAAGGAAAGTTCAGTCCCAAACAGTGGAGATGAATCCTGAGCTTGCATTTTCCAGAGAGGGATGATGTAGAAACACACCTGGAGCCAGGACGTTAATCCAGAATTTACTGATAAACCAGGCAACCTTGAGTAAATCACTCCACCCTTCATGCTTCCTCTTAAACTGGCCAAGAGTTTGGAAGATAAATGAGATTTGCTCCAGGGAGGGCTTTGAAGACCCGGTGCCCATCTGGGGCAGAGCTGGCTGCTCTCTGAGGCTAAAGCATCGCTGCTCTCGCAAGTGTTTCTGTCTGCTGAGTTACGAGTTCTAATCTTTCTTGATCCTCAATTTTCAACTCTGCAAGAAAAAGACATTTGTTTTCCTTTCCTGGGATTGAACAGTTAGATAACTCCTCGGTCTCATCTTTAAAGGCTGTCTTCTCTGTCACACTGAGATGTTTCATCTGATGACCATGAACAGCCAATCGAAGCTTCCCCTGATTAGCCTTGACAACCCAAGGATCAGACTTCAGGGCAGAGGCCCGTCGAAGTGGTCGCCAGCCTCTCTGATTCATCATAGGGCATTTCCTCCAGAAAACAGGGTTTGACAAATTGGCCTGGTCCACGTGAACTTAATCCACAAAGCAGTGGCTGCATGGTCTGTCTTGGGCGTGTCCTCTGGACCTTGAGGCTCTAGAATTCACTGCCACTCACAAATACAATGTTCACCCAAAAGAACTAGGTTATAACAACAATAAATATTTATATTCATATTTAAGGACCCAGAAAGGCAAACATAGACGAAGCCAGTTCTCTTTACCTCCTGCTCAACTTCAGTGCTAGCTCAGCCTGGGCAAGGGAGAGAGCAGTGAACTGACACACTGCACAACTCTAGTGGGCGCTGCTCACATTGTCCGGAGCACCGCCTTGCCCAGCCACAAGCGGCAGCCCTGCTAGAGAGTGTGGAAGGAGGGAGGCAATGGAAAAGGAAACTGGTATTGTTGGGGATGCTTACTTGCGAGGTGCTTTCGCCTGTTAGTGGCCTGTCAGTAGCAGGACGGGAGCACGGGCTCGTCACTAGCCAAGTGACCTTGGACACCCCTTCACCTTTCTAAGCCTCAGTTACTCATCTCTAATTGGGTTATATGGTCTGTGTCACAATGTGCTTTAAGCATGCTTTATCACAAAAAGTGATTCAAAGTGTTCAGAAGTAATCTACATCCTAGGGGTATCTAAGTAATATTTGAAGCACCTTGATCATGAACTCACCTTCCAGGGGTGGTAGCAGAAGCACTTCAAAGTCTACAGCAGAGGGTTTACTAATCAGCCTATAATATGTTAGAAATACATTTTTTTCTTTTGTTCATTAAAATAAATGTTGTTCAAGATATGTGGTTGGCTAGAAAGATTGAAGGGGCCTGCCACCCTCGTATTACCAAGATGCAAGAATTTGGACTGATGAGTACACAGCCCCTGAACAGCCCCAACACCCCTAGTTTCATTGGTCCTCTGGCTCTGCTCTGGGGGGTGCTTGCCCCCTGACCTGTGAACTGTGAAGCTGGCTGGTCCCGGAGGGACCCATTTGTGCCAGATACTCTTCAGAGAGCTGTCCATCCCATGCATTGCGTGACTCGTCACCACGCTTAGAAAATTGTATCAGCTCATTAAAAGGTGACATCCTTCACATGGGCGGGGGGCTCTTTAATGTTTAATCGCACCCCCTTTCCATTTTGCTACAAAAATCGCTTCTTCCTTGCTGCATCGATTCAGCAGCAAACAAATCACAAGATTATGTGTCTTGTGCAATAGTTATTTCCATCTTAATGTGAGCACCATCCGTTTTTGCAGCACCAGGTCATTGCAGGCTGCCGTACCATGAGTGTTTCAGACATTGCAAATGAGAAAATGGAAAGTCACACATATTACAGCTGCTGTGTAAGCAAATAAATCACACGAGGAATAAGATTATTAGATGACCAATTAAATGAAAGGACTACCCAGGCATTGTTAGTAAGACAATTAATTGTAGGTTTCCGCTCATCTTCATATGCTTTGTTGCCTATTAAGATAATGAATCGATTCTCTAAGATTGGGTCTAAAAACATGTTTAATCAGACCCAGCTAGCAAAGGATCATTACTTTTATGACTTAGTGAAACGCATATTTTTACCAATCAATTTTGAACAGGCTCTTCAAAGTTTAAAAGAAGGGAGTGTGTAACCTTTCTCAGAGCACCAATTGAAATCAGAAGTTTAAAGAAAAATCTCATTATAAAGAGAATAATTTTGGAAATCTAACACCCAAATCTTCCTTTGATTTAGAAAATGCCTTGAATAGAGATTTGTGATTGGGGGATTTTTTTGTCCTGGATTTTCTCAGGGGATCTCAAACCCCAACAACTAGGGTATAGACAAACCACAAATTACTACTTTCTAGTTTGAAGTTGGAGTTTTTTTCTTTTTCTTTTTTCTCTTTCTTTTATGGTCTCCTCTTAAACTTCTCAAAAATGTGAAAAAGGGATAAAGTAGGCATCTTTAATCCCAAGTGACTAAGAATATGGGAAGATAGGATCAAAATGGATAAAAATCATAAAGATATGCAAAGGAGAAGCATAGGCTTCTTATGAAATTCAAAAATACTAATGTCTACTTCTTGCCTGAGACATTAAAAGAAGACTTAAAAGAGACTCTTTAAGGATCAATTAAACAAGGCCCTATTTTAAACAACTTTTCTTTATGCCAGAGGTAGTATGGGCTAAAAATACAACCAGCTTCAGGAAGAGCTCAGATAAATCTCTGGGAACATATTTATGTGGGGTTATTGAGGAGAACTGAGAATGCTCAGAAGACATCCTTGGCTTTTATACCCAATCCAGCCCTCAGACACCCAGGAGATTCAAAGTGCCCTGCCCTGTTCTCTCAAGGGATACCCTCCCACCACACTAAGCACATTCTTCTACCCATCCGGCTCCCACACTCAGACATACACAGGATGGTGTCTTAATCATCTGGCTCCACTAAGTCTAGCAAAGGGTCTGATATGATTAAGTTGGGACCAACCTGAACACCGATATCATACATTTTCCCTCACAAAATGCCCCAAGATCTTTCCTATGATCTCATCATTTTTCTTCCAAGTTGCCCCTAGAAAGAAGCTCAAGCTGTTCTTCCCCAGGGCAGAGCAGCTCCACCCTGCAGTCTCTGTGCCTGTTTCCATGATGTCATTGACTTTATTAACATAGCACCTATGTTCACAGAGGTAGCAAGGAGGGGAGATGGAAAGTTGGCTTTAAGGAATGTTCTTTCTTCTTCCCCATGTGCATCACCACCACCACCACCCCTCACCCCCCACTTCCCTGAATGCCCCATTGAGTGTTGTGGTTTTCATTGCACGCTCTGGAGACAGATTGTCTGAGCCAGAATATTAGCTCCACCACATGCCCGCTCCATGACCTTGGGCCAGTTACTTAATGTTTCTGTGTCCACTATGCTTCATCAGTAAAAGGAGGATAATTATAGTGTCCATTTTACAAAGGTTTGCAAGAATTAAATGAGATGATCCATATGGAATGTTTAGTGTATTACCTGGCCAATAGTAAGAGTTTAATAAGCATGTGACAGTCAGGATAGTCTAGGATGTGCTGCAGTAACAAAAGAGTCAGGATCTCAGCGGCTTAAATGAACAAAGCCGTATTTTTCACTCATGCCACATGCTCATACAGGTAGACAGGGGTCTCTGTCCATAAAAGTCACTCAGGAAAATAGGATAAAGGTGTATCCACCTGTGTGTCATGTCAGAGGGAGGGAAAGAGAAAGTTACACTGGCTCTTAAACATTCTTTTTAAACATTCCACCAGAAGTGACACACATTATTTTTGCTCATATTTCAGTGGCCAAATCAAGTTGCCACTTGCTTCACTTGGCCTCACTGAGGAGGGAAGTATGATCCTACCATGTGCCTAAAAGTTAGGAGAACCAGAAATATGTGGTGAATGCTGTCACAGGCCACCACAGAGGGCTAGCTGATACGATGATGATGGCTCTTGTGCAATGTGCCTTTAGGGTTCCACAAGCATAACATAAAATGTCCATGTTGTGAAATGAAACAGATAGGTTTTTGTGACTGAAATAAATGATTGGTTCTCTGTCCTAGCTCAGCATAGACTACAGCAAAGCACATTTTCTCTCCCTACCACAGTTCTTTCCAACTACGATATTGTCTTATAATACATATTGTCAATAGCCAATCATTTCTGAGCAGGCTTAATGAAACATTTCAGTCTGGTTGCATGACAGATGGACAGAAAAGCTTCCAGAGAGAAGATGGAAACAAATTTCTCTCTTTTTCTTCCAAGGCTTAAGAAACAACCATACAGTACTTAAGAAAAATAATCTCCAGGTCCTGGGTCCTGTCAACTAGTTTAATGTGAGGGCCTTTTTTTTTAAAATCCTTTATGGAGGTTAGAGGTGCTTGAAGCAGAGAAGAGCTTTCCCCAGTTCTAAATGGTTTCCTAAATGTTTCCCCATGATTTACGTAGCAAATAACTAAAACACACAAGGAAGCCCGGCTACTTCTCATTTGATCTTTCCTGTAGAGAAGACGAAAAGGAAAGGCTGCTTGGAAGACTTTAGAGGCCACTAAACTGCTTTCTATTGATTTTATACTAAGATACTTTATCACTCTTGTTGCTTTAAAAAGAAATGCAATCTGTGTCAGGGTCTAAATAGACTATCCTAGGAAAATCAGGCCCCGTACTCCTACATGCGCAGATGTGAAGGATGTTTTACCAGCTTTGGCAAATCAACGAGGGGGAATTTTTTTCAAGAAGCATCTTTCCTGCTGTAACAGCCCAGTCCCTGAAAGCATTGTTAACTGGAGTCTCACTTCCTGAGATTCCACCTTCCTGGATCTGGAATTCACCTTAAAAAGCACCTTGCTCAGTCCCCTTGCTGTGCACCTGGGAGAAGGAGGCTCAGAACTTGCATATATTTACCAAGTGAGCTGGGGACAGAAGTCAAGTTCATATCCAACTGTTTGACTCCTAGTGAGAAAATCACAGAATCTCAACATGGGCATAAATTCTAAACCCCTGTGAATCAAAATGTCAATAGGTTTGTCTTGATGTTACCAGAGGAAAGGATAGGATGATACTTTTTTTTAACTTCAGAATATTATGGGGGTACAAACATTTTGATTATAAGTTATGACTTTGCCTCACCCAAGGGATGATAGTTTTTTTTCTTAACCTGCTCAATGAAAACTACCTTCAGCCTATTTCCTGTGTATCTTTGGAATACCATTTTTCCTGTTTTAAGAAATTGAATAAATAGATATCCTAACATACAACTAGTAAATCATAGATATCTTTCATTTTATAAAACAGTTCTATATAAAATAAGGTCCGAATTCTAGTCCTGACTTTGTCATCAACTGGTTATGTATCCATGAAAAACTCAGTTAATCATTCCTGGTCTAAGTTAATTCCCACACTTATTAGATGGAGGGGGATGGAATAGATCATCTTTAAAACTCCTTTAAACTGGAAATAGTTTGTGAATGGATTACATGAATCAAAATAAGTTTCCCTAATAGATTTTTAAACTTTAAGGTTTTTAAAATTTAAGATAATTCACATTTACAAAAAAGGCATAAAGGCATTCCAAAATGACCATCTTCAAAGCCGCTACCAAAATTAAGACCTAAAGCATCTGGAGCACATTTAAAGCTCCTCTATAGCCCTTTCCACCCAGATCACCCCTTTCTTTGCACATGACCCCAAGAAGTGACTCTGCCCTGAATCCAGTGCTTCTCATCTCTGTGCATGTCTTTATCATTTCATTTCACTGCACATGTGTATGTCCTTAAACAACATGCAGTTCTATTTTGCATATCTTGGATATATAAGCAGAATAATATTGTATGTCTCCTTCTGTGACTTCTTAGCTCCACATTCTATTCCAGAACCTATCCTTATGGGCATATGGGCTGAAGTTCATTCATTCTAACTGTTGTAGATTATTCCATTGGATGACTATACCAAGTTTACTTATGTTAATATTATCTTGTCGATAGAAACCAGCTTGTTTCTTATTTTTTTGCTATTAAACAACCCAGCTATGATTATTCTTTCAATGTCTACAGTGCAGATGTTAAAGTTCTCAGGACAGCAGTCCCCAACCCTTTTGGCACCAGGGACCAGTTTCATGGAAGACAATTTTTCCATGAACCCGGGGTGGGGGTGGTAAGGGAGGCAGAGCTCAGGCAGTGATGTGAACAATGGGGAGCAGCTGTAAATACAGATGAAGCTTCCCTCCCTCACCTGCCACTCACCTCCTATGTCACCCACCTTCCTAAGTGCATGAAAGACAGTTTTCCCACAGATAGGGGTGGGAGGGGCAGCAGAGCTCTGTGGCTTGGTCCCTAACAGGCTATAGACTGGTACTGGCCAGTGGCCTAGGGGGTTGAGGACTACATCTATAGGGCATTACACAGCAGTGGAATTGTTTAATGTTAAGGTTTTAGCTTCTTTTATCTTTATGTTATTGATTTTTTCCATCCATAAACATGATCAATCTCTCCATTGAAATCTAAATTTATGTCTTTGAATAATTTTGTAATTTTATCCATAACTGGCTTATATATGTTTTAGTTAATTTATTCCTAAACACATTAGTGTTTTAGTTGCTATCATAATACTTGCCCATCTATACAAAGGCAATTAATTTTTGTATACTGATATGATAAAAGAGTATACATGCTGATTCCACATATTAATTCCAATAATTTTCCAGTAGAGCCTCCGAAGTTCTCTATGTAGATAATCATATTATCACATCATTTTAGTTTCTGTCTTTCTAACGCTCGCACCTTGTGTCGGACATACTGGCTCCTTATCTAGCCTATCCTCTGTCTACCCCATTCTTTCTCATTGGCAAAGTCCAGAATTATTTCCTCTGCATTGTGCCCAGCTAAAAATACTCAACCCACCAGTCTCCTTGCAGATGGGAGAGGGGAGATGCACGAGAAACAGTGCTGGCCAGTGGAACATGGGACAGAGTCTCTGGAGAAGAAGGCCTTTCCCAAATAAAAGCCTAGGCTTTGTGAGGAGGAGGCTGCTGGAGCTACCCTTCCCCATACCTGCTGCTCGGACATAAGATGGCACTGGCCAGGGTGTGCTTTGTGTTTGTTTCTCACCTTGAGGTTTCCTGGGCCACATGGGTAATGCACCCAAACTCATGAACAGACAGACTATTGTTGAGAGTTCTTTGGGCCACCGTATTTTTATTCAGGACAAAGTGCTTGCGACTTCCCTTGGACAATGAGTGATTTTCCCCCATGACTCATAACTCTTCAGGAATTCCAGCTTTGTGATCATGGAATCTCCCCTGCCAGTTAAGTAGGATTTCTGGAGCTCAGGAGTTCGAGCCCAGCCTGAGCAAGAACAATATCCTGTCTCTACAAAAAATAGAAAAATTAGCCAGGCATGGTAGCTCATGCCTGTAGTGGCAAATACTCAGGAGGCTGAGGCAGAAGCATTGTTTAAGCCCAGGAGTTGGAGGTTGCAATGAGCTATGATGATGCCACTGCATTCTTGTCTGGGTGACAGAGCAAGACCCTGTCTCAAAAAAAAAATAAAAATAAAAAAGAATCCCAGCTTTGGGCAGTGACCTCAGTTCCATCTTCCCACCACGGGCAGGTCCAAGGCCTGTCTCCTGCCTCCACTAAAAGCCAAGCTTCTTGGATACTGAAATTGCCAACATCTTCAACAGCCACAGCCTCCACCCCCATTCACTACCTTGGCTTTCTGCTTCTTCTTTATTTTGGGGCTTTGCCAATTTCCCTTACTTTTTTGCAAGCTCAACAAATCAACTGAGAGGATGTTTGTTATATTGTGTCCAACATTTCTAGACGTTTGGTAGTGGAAGAGTTTTCAGGTTGGAAATGGAAGTCCTTTCTGCTACTAGTTTATGGTTCAGTGTACACAATTCCTAGGTATGCTCACCTGTTGTGGAGCACACCTATTGCACAGAGGGGGCCGTTCTTATCCAGCATGTTTACTTAGCACCTATTTGTGCCAGGTGCTGCCTAGGATCTGGGATACAGAGGTGAAAAAAGGCAAACCAGTTCTCTACCTCCATGAAACTTACATATAATGGGAAGACACACACTAAACAAGAAAACAAATAAGCAAGAAGATTTCAGAGAGGGATAAATGCTAGCAAGAAAAAAAGACAAGAGTAATGCAAAAGAGAATGGAATGGGGAAAAACATATTAGCCAAAGGTCATCAAGACATTTGACGGGAGGAGGTATTGTTTGAGTTAAGCCTTCAGAGCAGGTGAATATTCATGAGATGGGGAGAAGCAAGGGGCTCCCAGGTGATGGGACCAGCGTGGGCAAAGGGCAGGAAAGGGGGTGGCCAGCTGTGGGACATGGACCTTGAGTTCTGAAATCTAACCATTGCGTTAAGACTCTGGCTCTACCACTTACAAGCTCCATAGCTGTGGGCAGCTCCCAGATCTCTAGACTCCAGACTCCACTGTCTTTATCCTGTAGTGAGGGGGTTTCTACTCCCCCTTGGCAATCAGCTTGGGACCCATCACCAAGCCAGTCAGTCTCCTCTAGCAAGGGGATCATGAGCGCCCTCCCCCACAGGGCTCTGCTGTTAGTATGAATGGCCTAGTTACCATGGCATGCTCATCATATTCTCATTTCTAAATAAACCTAAAGCAATGTTAAGATTGTTATATGTCACTGGTGCATAAGATGTTTGTGGGGAGAGACTAGTGTTCAGGCTGAGGACGTTGGTGGGGGCCTCGCTGCAATGGAACATGGGAAGTCCTGCGGCGTTTCTCTCTCCTTGGCTGGAGTGCATAGCTCACTGCAGCTCCCACTGCTGGACTCAAGCGATCCTCCTGCCTCAGCCTCTCAAGTAGCTGGGACTACAGGCGTGTGCCACCACACCTAGCTAATTTTTCTAATTTTTATAAAGACAAGGTCTTGCTCTTTGTCAGGCTGGTCTCGAACTCCTGGCCTCAAGTGATCCTTCCACCTCAGCCTCCCAAAGTGCTGGGATTACAGGTATAAGCCACCACACTTGGCCTCTCTCTCTCTCTCTGTCTTAATCTTTCTCTCTCCCCCCCCTAACCCCCCGCCTTACTCCTGCTTGTCCAGACACAACCCTCAGGATCAGACTGAAATTCCTCAGCCATGCAGAGCCCGAACCCAAGGGGATGGTTGTTCCTTCCCACACCTGACTGTTGAACCAAGAGCTCCCCTCTCCTCAGCCAGGAACCTGCCTCCACGATCACCAGCAACCCCCTTACCAACACCATCCTCTCCCCTCCTCACTGGCGGTCCCCCCTCAATCCTTATAAAGCATCCTATCCTCCTCCATCCTTTCTGCTTTGTTCACACTTCTCTGCTCCCCAGAAATATTACTTTCTCCACCAAATGGGCTAGTTGTAAATTGAAATGCAAATCGATGAACATAAATCTTAATGTGCATTTACATTACACAGATTATGAATACACCAACACAAGGCCCCATGGGTCTCCCCTCCCCAGCCCTGCTACCCCTGGGCAGTCACCCTCCTACCCACTGCCCAGCCAGTGGTCGCCAAGCCCACATCCGCACTGACACACACAGATCAATTTCCCTGCACTTCTAACTCAGGTGGGAGGACACTGATCACTGTGAGGATGACTGGCCTCCTCTTCCTTATCACGAGGAACAATCACCCGTGTGCTGTTCCCCCTGTAAAACTTTGCACTGCCCTCTGGAACAGGAGGAATCAAATTAAACCCCTGTAGAGGATTTGGGGCATCTCTATTTATGCAGCTAGGCTTGACGCAAATCTAATATTCTGTAAAGATGCTAAGCTCTGCGCAATTTGTGTGTGCACGGCGCCTTGTTCAAAGGCACTCAATAAATATCCGCTGGCTGGTTGGTTACAAATAACAAAGCACCACTGTAGCAACTGTGTAGTATTATCTGCTCCAAGTGTTCATTCCTTTCTAGGTCAAGGCCTTCGATATGTTAATAGCGGCCTGGGTTGAGATATAGGTGAGTCAGCTGGTGGGGGGAGTTAGGTGGGGAGATTCGCAGGCTGGAGGCTTCCGCGCCTCCCAGCCTGGTCCTCACGCTCAGACCCCGGCAGAAACAGCAATGCCCTTCACCAGCGGTGTGTAACCACAGGGTGGGTAATTACCGACGGAGGGCACACAGGTATAATCCATCCGGGGATTAGGAAGAGAATTAATGGCCACCTGGAATCCTTCTCATCCCTCCTTCACTCTATGGGATGAAAAAGCAGCCTGACATCGTGCACTCCCCTTTGCTCATTACCGTCAGAAAACACTAAAGTGGGTCTCTCTCTCTCTCTCTCTCCTCTCTCTCCCCTTTTTCTTACTTTCTTTTCTCTCTCTCTCTCTCTTTTTTTAATGCCACCAATATATCTGAGTGTCCTTGGCCAAGATTTCTAGGACTTGGTTCGAAGCTGAGAATCTGAATTATTCCTTTGGTGCCCCTAAAATATAATTTACCCCTTTAGAATATAAGGGGTTTAAAATATAAATGGCTTAATGCTTTCAGGCCAAGAAGAACAGAGTTTCTCAAAGCCGGCAGCATCTCTCCCTTTGCCCATACCCTGTGGCCCCCTGTGAACATCTCAGGATGAGACCCGGGGCAGTTCATTCTTGTTACAGAGAGATCTGCTCAGCAGAGCCTGCCTGCAGCTCACCAGGCTCCGAGGACAGCGGCTCAGGCAGGAGGGGAAGAGAATAGGGATGGGATCCCCACCCTCCACACCACTGCCTCCCCTTCCTGCAACAAACAGCTCTGATTTCCAACTGCAGTGTTCCAACCTGAAGCGGCAACTTGGGGGTTGCCAGGGAAACCACTCCCTGTGTTTCTGGTGGAAACTGGGAGTTGGTGTATAGCAGTTGGGTCTAGGGGAGCCAGGGCTATGTTCAAAGGTGGGAGGGGGTCACTCCTCCCATCACAAAAGCTAGAGGAGACGGTTCACTCAGGAATGCCTCCATGCAAGTTGGGCATGAGAATTCTAAGGCAGCTGGACTCAAGGAGCAGCTGGGCAAAAGAGCACAATAGTAATAATAAAATGCAGGTAAGAAGAAGAATTTCTCTTTATAGAATATTTACCATGAGTCAGGCAATGGCTTGATCATTTTCAAATATATTATCTAGTTTAATGCTCACTAGGGGCCACCAATTCACATGGCTCCAGGGCCAGTCCAGGAATGGAACTGAGCAAACCCGCTGGTCTGAGACACTAAGGTTGGTGGGGACAGCAGTGTGCTGGGCCACCCATGCCCCACCCAAGGGGAAGCTGAGGCTCAGCCCCAGCTGACTGTGCCCATCAGGACCACAGATGGCATTATAGAGATGAGAAAACTGAGGCTCAGAGGCACACATGGCCTCTGGTTTTCCTAGACGAGCTGGAAATACAGATTTTTATAAGCAGTCTCCTGATTGTTAAATCTTGGTAACTAATTCAAAAGCATGTTCAATTTCATCCAAGTGAAACTCAACATGTCAGTGGGGCAAGGTCAATTCTTGGTCACCAATTTGTGAACTTAGCCTTAGAACTCTATGAAGGAAAAAGGTTTCTCAGATGGAAAAAAAACTCAGTCTCAAATGCATTTCAGCCAGGGCCATGAGCTAGTGAAGGTGCCCCCTTGTCGCTCAGCGGACAGGTTTAGCCAGGCCATATCAAGGATCTGAAACCCTCCTCCTGGACTTGGTGTTGCCCAAGTGCCCAGGCTAGCACTGCTGCCCCTCTGGAACACTGGTGCTGGCGTGGTTGTCAGGTGCTAGAGCAGGCGCTGTCAGGCCTGGCCTAACGTTAGACTCGCCCAGCAGAGCTTTTTGAAATTACCAATCCTGGGCTTCACCTCTGGAAGATGCGATCAGACTGGAATAAGTCCTAGGCATTGGTATTTTTTAAAAAAGCCTTCCCCTGTGATTCTAATGTGTAACAGGGCTGGTAATAACCCAGCCAGCTCCTTGTGTGAACGCCAAAGCCAAGCTTCTGAGAATAAGAGAATGAAGATGAGTAATTAGGAACAAGGCCATTGGAGCCAGACAGACCAGTCCCCGCGTCCTGTCACTGTCCCTCCCTAGCTGAGGGATCTTGGGGAAATCAATTCACCCCTTGGAGCCTCAGCGTCCTCATTTCTGTAACCCACTCCACTGGGTTCTTATGTTTATAGAGGTATGTGGTATATAATAAGCATTTAATAAAAGTCAGCCTTTAGCTAGTACCACCTCCACCAATAGTCACACAAATACAGGAGCAAAGAGCAGTGAGTCTGGGAAGAGTTGGGGGCCTAAAGTGCACCCCTGGATCACCCAGCTCACGCACCTAATGTCACTGCACAGCTTGGTTCCAGACAGCCTTGGGACCTGCACCCACAAGGACATAGCTGCTCCCTGTTGGGAGGAGCCATCCGCCCCTGGAGAATGTCTCAAAATCTCAGTCTCTTTCCCTCTCCTTCAAGTCAAATCAAGAAGAATCTGGCAGGATAAGGAAACGCCACCTATGTCCCCTTAGAAACTTTCAACGTCATCCTCCAAACTCTTATAATAGATATGATCTGGAGGAGACAGAAGCAATTTAGAAGAAAGCATCTTAGAGATATTAATCTGGTGCTTGAAGTCTCCATAAGCTCTGTGTATTGAGTTCACATTTTCATGAGAAGATAATCTTGTAAAATTAAGATTGAAAATCTCCTGTCAAAATTTATGCATCCTGCTCTCCCCCCAACTAAGCCTCCCTTATGATAACAGATCATTATTACCAATCAATTATTCATACATCAATGTTGAGTTACAAACCATCCCGGAACTGCACAAACCAAAATGTTGCTTCTTTTGAATTAATTTAAGGGGAAAGACCCGCTCCCCCCTCCCACAGACCTGCTCTGGTGCATGGTCCTTAGCTCTTTTCAGCGTTGTTATTCCAAAGAGCAAGTTGATAGCTATAGGTACAGCCGTGGAGGGATTATCATCAAACACCTCTCTAAGAGTTCTGGGGTTGGGTCTCTGACCTGCTGTCATGACCAACAAGGCGATTTCACTGTGTCTTTACCCAGAGGATGGAAGTCCCTTTCCCAATCATCAGTTGAATGGGGCACAGGGCATGCACGGCAAACCCGCACTGCACAGAGTTTCATGCAGGGGAAATCTGTGGCCGTTTTATCTGCACGTGCACCCTTGATGCCTACGCATTTTAGTCGGGACCTCGGGGGACACAGTCTTTCAGCAGCGCCAGCATAGAACAACAGGCAAAAAGGCGCATTTAGCAATCATGGTAATAGTGATTTGCCATTGACTTACTTCCCCCCAAAAAAGCATAAACATGAGATCTCCACGCTTTCTGCAATTGTAGTTTCTCAGCATTTTGTTTAACTTGATGGGAGATGCCTCTACTTCTAAGAGTGCTACAGGAAATAGCTTTACTTTGGAAATTACGTTGAATCTACATTTCAAGATGTTTTAAAAATGGGAATATTTTTGACATCCCTGGAGATTAAAATGCTATGTAGGAAAGCTGTGGTTGTAAGTCTTCAGCGGAGGAAAAAATGATCCTGGGAGTTTTAGAATGACTTGCTGTATTTTATAAAGCCAGCTAGTGATAAAAGGGCAGATAACTCAGCTACAGATACAGAATTCCATTGAATTCTGCTTGGTGGCCATCTCCAGGCATGTCCACAGCTGCATCTGTCTGGTTCATTTCTGACTCTACAGTGCCTTACACAAGATCAGACACAGACTGGGTGCTCCATCAGTGTTCACTAACTGACTAGTTGACCGACCCGGGTGGTTTAAAAAGTATTGATGTGGAAAATAAGTTTCTCTTTTACTTTTTATGAGGCATTACATCTATGGAGACTGGAAAAGTTACCTCGAAATCAAGCTTTAGGTGGCATCTGAACAATACATATGCAAAAACAGTCAGATCAGAGAACAATCACGTGCAGTTCTCAATTCCCCATTCAGTGATGATGTCCTGTTGGTGGCCTAAAACAGCCACAGCAGGAATATTTGCACTACGGAAATTAGCGAATGCTACAAGTTCAGGCTTTTTTCACAGGGGAGGACAGTTGTTAAACATGTACAGCACACAACTATTCCTGTGCACATGCAAATTAAATTTTGATATGGGGACTCAGGGAGGTGTGATGCTAGAACTTTTCAGCTTCAGGCCAATCAAGTAAGGGTGGATGTTCTTTCTCCTTCCTTCCACGCTTACCCATAAAAGATCAAAAAGATTTTTTTCCGGGATATTTTTCTCAGTTTATATTCTGTTTGACCCAAACTGATAGTCGGTTATTGTCAAATAAGTAACCATGCATGCAAGAATTCCTGTCTCTATCTTGTCCTTATAATTATCACAGCCTCAAAGGGACCTGTTGGCCCCCTTGATCTTTGTTTCTACAACTCTAAGGAGAGAGAATGAGATGGTATGAGATTTGATGGTCCATTTGGCTCTGACATTCTGATTTTTGATTTTACTAATAGGCAGCTCTTAGTCCCCAGTTTTAAATATTCCTAAGGACCCCTTGTATGAATGATCTGGCTTTCCTTAAAGAACAGCTGGTCACCAAATTCAAAAAGCAATAAACAGCAGACCATTTGGAAGCTAAAAGAATTCATTTTGTGCCCAAGAGCAGCAGGTGGGTATAGGAGTTTCCTAGCAATGCCTCAGTCTACAAATAATCCACAGAGCAAAATAAAGCTATGAAAGAAATAGAGCCAGGAAAAGTAAAAATGGAGTCTGTCCTAAGATCAACAAAAACAGAAATAGCATGGGGAAACAGTAAAGTCAAAATTTTAGCAGACTTAACAAAGAATATGATATGAAAAAAAGTGAATATAAGTTTTAAATTAGCCCCAGAAGCTGATAACAGCATTCATCTTGAAACTAGGAAATACAGGAGACGCTTGTATTGACCAATGGCCAAAACTTTGCATACTCGCTAAATGAAAGCTATTTTAAAAACATTGTTTTGTGTATTCCAATTATCTAAGTGGAGACCAGTTAGAGAGAAAATCTTTGAAGTAACTAGACCAAAAATTAAAAGCTCCAGACACTACAGGTGCCAGATAGATGATATAAATGAAGAGAAATTGTTCAGGTGTCAGAGTTGACATTTTTTATATTAAATATAAATAGATTTATAATAAATAGATAAAAGTTATTTATAAATACATAAAAGTAAATATAAAAGATGGTCCTTAGCTTCATGAAGAAATTTAGCCTACCCTCTGGATAACCTTAGGGTTATCCAGGGAAACAGACCCAATAGTGTGTGTGTGTGTGTGTGTGTGTGTGTGTATGTGTGTGTGTATGTGTGTGGGAGGGGGGGAGAGATTTTGTTGTAAAGAATTGGCTCATATGATTATGGAGGCTGGCAAGTCCCAACATCTGCAAGATTTCAGTTTGAGTCCAGAGACAAGGAAAAAAACCAACAATGTCCCACTTCAAAGGCCATCAGGCAGGAAGAATTTCCTCTCATTCAAGGGAGGGTCAGCCTTTTTGTTCTGTTCAGGTCTTCAACTGATTGGATGAGGCCCACTCACATTATGGAGGACGATTTGCTTTACTCAAAGTCTACCAAGTTAAATGGTAATCTCACCCAAAAACACCCTCACAGAAACCCCAGAATAATGTGTGACCAAATATCTGGGCACCCTATGGCCCAGTCAATTTGACATATAAAATTAACTATCACATGCCCTCTGCCATTTTTCTTGACAAAAATGTGGTCCTTTTGGTCTATGTTTTGTTTTCCTACTTTTCATAAAGGCAAGCATACAAAGAGATAATTTTCTGCCATAAGGTAAAGAGGACAAGCATGATGGTTGTCATGTGACAGTTGGCCTTGGTGGGGGTCATGGGGAAGAAGGTTGCTCTCCCTATTATAGGACACAGCCATTAGTCAGCACCAACTGACCAGGGCCATGAGGGATGGGCCCCAATATTGTCTGTGGACAGAGCTTCCAAGTTTTCAAAGCATCTTGAGGGCCAAATAAAACAAATCTATAGGGTACAGTAGCCCTCCCCAGCACTGAACCACCTGTTTTCAGGCTCTGCCTGAGACCGTGAGTTCCATGAAGGCAGAGTGACACTGTGAGTCTCATTAATGCTTGTATTCCCAGCTCCTGCCTCAGAGTCTGGCATTCAATAAATAATTGGTGACTGGTTGGCTCCAGAATAGAAAACCAGCAAGTATACTAATAATAGCACTTGGCCTTCATAAACCACCTCCATTAGAAGAGCCCAAACAACTTTGCAGATTTAGCTTGTGCTGGTGTGAGAGCTGCCAAACCATGATGTAGAGGAGGAAAGCAGTCTCCCCAGAGCCCAGTGCTACTCTTGTGATAACACACTAGCATTAGAAAGAAAGAATCCTTTCTTATTTTCAAGTTCTACAGCCATGGATCAACATAAAACAATGCCATCCTCCCTTTCAGTAGCCAGGAGGGGCAGGATGAACCAGACCCTTACTAAGGTCTGCAGAGAAGGTCCGGCTCCTCTCTTTGAAAGAGGAGAACTTGTTCTCAATTGTTTTCAATAATGACTCACTGCATCATAGGACAGGTGAAAGGTGTGGATCCTGTTTCAGTCTTCTACATGTGGCTATCCAGTTTTCCCAGCACCATTTAGTGAATAAGGATCTTTGCCCGAGTGTATGTTTTTGTCTGCTTTGTCAAAGATCAGATGGCTGTATAAGGATGGTTTTATATCTGGGTTCTCAGTTCTGTTCCATCAGTTTATGTCTCTGTTCTTGTGCCAATACCAGATGTTTTAGTTACTATGGACTTGTAGTATAGCTTGAAGTCTGGTAAATTGATGCCTCCCAATTTGTTCTTTTTGCTCAAGATTGCTTTTGCTATACGGAGTCTTCTCTGGTTCCATATAAAGTATAGAATTGTTTTTTCTAGATCTCTGAGCAATGATGTTGATATTTTAATAGGGATTACATTGAATCTGTATATCACTTTGGGCAGTATAGACACTTTAACAATGTTGTGCCAACCCATGAGCATGGTATGGTTTTCCGCCTGTTTACATCCTCCGCTATTTCCTTCCTCAGTGTTTCATAGTTCTCCCTGATAGATTCTTTTAATGCTTTCTCAACTGGGCACATTCAATTTCTTGTTCTTTTTAAACATGGATACATGCCATATTTCTTGGTCAAATATTTGGGGGAAAATTTCAGAACCATCATCTTCAGCATAAAAGGGTATCAGGTGCACATTTTAGTGCTTATGAGTGTGTGCATATGGGAAGGAACTGGCTCTGACCCATGCTGGAACAAAAGCTCCTTGGCCAGCTTTGACCCACAGTTCTCTGTATTCCAGCATCTAGCCTAGAGTATCTAGGTCCAGAGTAGACTGTTCTGGTTAAGGATCTTTTTGTTGTACAGAACAGAAATCCAGTCCAATGAGCTCAAGATAAAAGTGAGTCTTATAAAAAGCATCCAAAGTCTCATGGGGAATGGAGAGTCAGGACTCTGTCTCTCTTCTTTCTTCTTGTCTCACTCTTCTCATCTTCCCTCTTCTCCTCTCACCTTCCCTCTGCCTTTTTATCTTGCCTGGGGCCCCAAATGGTTGCTCTAGTTCCAATGAGATGCAATCCAAGGATAAGTGATCTTTTAGCTCAAGCACCTGCTATTAACTGGAGCTTTCTTTTGTATCTCTCTTTTTTTTTTTCTTTTTTTTTTGAGACAGAGTCTCGCTTTGTTGCCCAGGCTAGAGTGAGTGCCATGGCGTCAGCCTAGCTCACAGCAACCTCAAACTCCTGGCTCAAGCAATCCTCCTGCCTCAGCCTCCCAAGTAGCTGGGACTACAGGCATTCGCCACCATGCCCAGCTAATTTTTTTTATATATATTAGTTGGCCAATTAATTTCTTTCTATTTATAGTAGAGACGGGGTCTCGCTCTTGCTCAGGCTGGTTTCGAACTCCTGACCTCGAGCAATCCGCCCGCCTCGGCCTCCCAGAGAGCTAGGATTACAGGCGTGAGCCACCGCGCCCGGCCCTTTTGTATCTCTTGATTCAAACAATACCAATGTGACTGGGCCAAACCAATCCCTTGGGTTTCGGATCTCAATCAGCTGAGCTGGGCCTAGGGGAAGGGTAGCAGGGATACTGGAGGGATAGAGCTGGCCCTTCCAGTGCTAGAGGAAGAGGAAGGAAACAGACCTATCACATAGACACTTAATAGTAAATGTGTGTTGAATGAATTAGCTTACCAACTAGAGGGCCCCTTTCCTTAACAAATAGAGGAAAAGAAATATCCAGTTGGAGATGAGTCCATGACATCCCATCCCTAGAAAAGCAGGTCTGACAGGCCATCCTTTAGAAGTAGGTGGCACTGGCCCCTCTGGGAAGACTGCCTTCAAGCCACTGCTGGTGTTATCTGAGACAAGTAGCAAATAATGCCTCTCTGCTCTATCTTTAAAATGAGAGCAGAATTATCTGCCTTCAGAGATGGTCTTGAGAATTGAAACAGGCTGGTGTACACGAAGACAATGCTGTAAATTCCCAAGTCCGGGCTTGCACGCCCAAGAGCTTTTAATCCTTTGCCACTGAGAGCTCAGAAAGCACACTTCTCTGGAGTCTGGTACACTTTGTAGAGTTCAGTCCTTCACTGTTTAGAGGTAAGGAGCCCCTACTGTCCCCACAAGTAAAACTGTTTAGTAAGAGAGTCCGAAGACCTGAGTCTGCTTGCAACTCCTTGTGTGACCTTGATGAAGTCACTCACTCTGTCCAGGCCTCTGTTTCCTCAGAAGCGATATGAGAATTGGAAGAGATCCAGCAACCTCCACTGGTCCAAGAGCCACGTTTTCATCACTGTGCAGTAAAATTAGAAAAATATGTCAAAATAGTAGGTTTCTCATAATGCCTGATTTATTCAGTTCAAAGGGCTGTACTTCATTCTGAGGTTATGTCTTCTCTTTGTGTGTTGAATGGTAAAGGGTTGTACTTTGTTCTGACACTCCCATTGTCCTTTCTCAATGAAATTGGAAGCTAACACCCCCATGTCCCTCCTCCCTGCTTGTTTATATTTATCAGTCTGTGAGATTTCAAGGTATGACAATTAGTAGAGGAGAAGACCTCTATAGTCCTTTCAAGCTCTGACAGCATCGGATTCTAAGGAAGGCACCAGAATGCCCAGATTCAGGAGCCAGAAAGCCTGGGTTCAAAGTCTGACCCCATCGCTTAGAACTGTGGGACACCAGGCAAGTTACTTATCCTCTATGCTCCTTATCTGAAAAATGGGGATAATAATAGCACTTCCTGACAGAGTTGTGAGGATTAAGTATGTTCAAGGATATAAAGTGCTTCTGACAGTGCCTGGCACAAAGCAAGTGCCATTAAATAGCAGTGGTGATGGTGATGATGGTGATGTTAAACATGCCAGGGAGTAGAAGGAGGAGGGGGAGGAAAAGGAGAAGTGGAAGGGGAAGGAGGTGGAAGGGGCAGAAGAAGGAGGGGGAAAGAGGAGGTTCTATATTGGGGTTGTCTCTCCAGTTATTATCTCAGGCAAGGGGTGAGCAGGAGACAGCCAAGCCTCATATCAGAAATGGCAGGAACAGGAAGGTGGGCAGCACCCAAGGCCATTATGGCTTGTGGCATATTATGTTGCATCCCCCCAAAGGAATAGAAGTTTGTGGCTCTCCATGCCAGGACTCCACCATTAACGTGACCCCTCACTGCCTCAGCTCCTCTCTGCGTCCCCGGCGCGCTCACTGCGGAAGCGAGCACCTGCTGGGCTCCACGAGCAGCACCAGCCTTGCTGGGGAAAACTCGCAAACCACATTTCCCATCAGTGGTGGCCTGCCTACACATTGGCTGCCCTCAGGTCAGGTGTTTTCCACTGGTCCAATCTGCTGAGGCAAGGGGTGTGGCTGAATCCTTGAGCTGTTAAAAAATCCCAATGGGAAATGAGAAAACCAAAGAACATAGATAAATAAATAAATACTTTTTAAAAGAAAAGAAAAGAAAATCCCAATGAAATGAGAATGCTGCAGGTGGGAAACCACTCTGGGGTTTCCCCATAAGATCTAGCTAGTGGCACAGCTAATAGGACATGGAAGGACCAGAAAAGGCATTTGAGAAAGGCCAGGAAACACGTGACAGACCCATGACCCAGACAAAAAATAAAGGGAATAATGATTGGACAGCTGTCCCCCATACACACACCTCACAACACTGGCTTGATTGGCTGCGTTGGGGTCAGATGCTCACCCCGGGGCCAATCAGCTGAGTGGGGAGGGCGGGTCATGTGACTGGAAGGCAGCACAGTGACCACACATGGGAAACTCGAGTTACAGTCAACAGTACAAGGAGGCAACTGCAGTTTCCCCTTGTTGAAAGTTTCAAAAAGCCCCGAGATTCCTCCTACTTGGAGAAAAGTGGCTCCCCAAAGGGAAAACCTTTGAAAACCCCAGGAGCCCCAGGGACTGATTTGCTTCTCCTGGGGATGGACCCGTCAAAGGCACACAGTTACTTACCAGACGAATGGTAATATTTTAATCTTTTATCAGGTGAGCATCCACTCCTTCAAGGACATGTGACTGCCATTCTGTTTGTTCGGGGAATAAATTGAAATCTTCCAGCTAATTTGGAGCTATTCATGCTACTAACTTTTAATTTGGAAAAGGGGGAATTAGTTGTGAGCAATTGCCTGGGAGTCGAAGCATCTGAGACCGAATTCCAACAATAAGGAAAGTGGAGGGAAACCCATCTGAAATATTTGGGATACAGAAAAAGTATGCTGGCTTTGATTTTTTTTTTTTTTTTTTTTTTTTGGTAAATGACACTAGTTCTAAAGGTGTAGACATTTTATAGCTTGACTCATCAGGATAAATTTGACTGTATAGACTTTAGCATAACACAGGATTGACTCTGAAAAACCTGTTGTCTCTTCAAGTATGTAATAGTTCCTGAGACCTATTGTGGTGGATTCTTATTGGTATCCTAAGCTGGTTATGAAGTCCTCTGATTCCCTGGCTGATTTTTCTTCCACCAGGTTTTCAGTCTTTGAAATAGTGCAGATGTTTTGCAAAATGTGTTTCTCCCCAGCTTTATGGATGGTGGAACAATGAGTGCATAGTTTCAACCTATTTCCGCAGGTGTTCACTAGGCACCTACTAAGTGCAAGGACTGCCTAGTGTTTATTTTCCATCCACTTGCAGTAAATGATTTACTTGCAGTAAATGATTATTAATGAAAGAACTTTAATTCTTCCCACATGTCCATATGGCAGAGCCTTCCAGAGACTACCGTTGAAAGGAGAAGATGGCTGTTTTAATGATCGGCAAGCCAAATACTCAATTGCGTAGCACTCTGGAGTGTGTTTAGTTAAGACAGCTCATCTCTGAGGGGATTTGTGGAAGACAGTGTTGTGGATCATTTATGAGGCCTTACAAATGGCACTTTGACATGTTTGTTAAGCAGCAGGCACAGGATGACCAGGAAGAACTGTCAAATCAGAAGGACATAAGCCTACCCACAGCTGCCAGAACTCAGACGATGGCTGCTCCCTGTGCAAAGGTGAAGTTTGCCAAAGTGGGCAATTTTGGCTCCATGCACCAGTGCCTCCAGCCACACAGTTCTCCCAGTCCACTGAGAACTTACTTATGTTTAGAATTGGATCAGCCCCTTCCACCAAGTGCATCTAATCACAGGTGGCTTCCAGAGCCAGGTATACACCCCTGGGGCCCTGTTTTGCAAACCCACAAGAGTCATCTGGGAAGCTTGTTAAAAATGAAGATTTCCTGGCCCCACTCCTAAAGATTCTGATTCAGTAGCTCCATGGTGGAGTGAGACGTATGACCACGTACCCCAAAGATTCCAGTCAGGTGTTCCTTCAGCCCACACTTTGAGAATAATGGTTCAAAACAATGCTTCTCTCATGGTCTCCCTTCTAAACTCCGGGCTTGAATAGTCAACATTTGTACCAAGCTGCCCCAAACCTATCATGGTGAACTCATCCTCTTCTTGGGTTTATCTCAGTCGATTATGCCATCCCTACCCCTTGCCTAAGCCAAAGACTTGGCAGTCACCCTCAGTCACTCATATTGTCAACTCCTCACTCTTCCTCACTCTCTGTGCTCATCATCTCCATCCCCTGAATAGCAACCCAATCTGTCCCTTCCTCCCCATCCTCTCGACCCTGCCATAGTGCAGCTGCATCACTTCTCCCTTTTTGTACTCCAAAAGCTTCCCGATGGGTCTCCTTAGCTTTGGTTTTGCTTGTATATTTCCATAAAGCTACCAACATTGGGCTTTGGTGCCCAGTTGTGCTCAGAAAATGGTTCAACTTTCCTTAACATGGCATCTGAAGGCCTTTAATACCTACGTCCTACCTTCCTGTCTCCTCTCATCTTCTAGTGTTTCCCTTCTGGACTGTAATGCCCTAAATTAGTATTTCACTCTACAGCATTCCCTTTGCTTGAATACCTTTCCCTATTTTGTCCACCTAGTGAACACCTACCTATTTCCTTTGAGGAATGAGAAATAGAAAATAGATTCCTGTGGTTGTGAATCCACATAGCACATAGCCTAATGTAGTGCTTGGGGCCAGACCTTCTAGATTCTAATCTCAGCCCCATCGCTCAGTGGCTAGTACTTGGTAAGTTGTTTAACCTCCCTGTGTCTCACTGCCTTCATCTTAAATATAGGATAACAATGGAAGCTAACCTCATGGGCTTGCTGAGTTAAATGAGTTAATTTAATGTATGTTAAATGCTAGAAGAGTGCATGGCACAGAGTAAGTGCCGTAAGTGATTATTATTGTTGTTGTTACTATATCCAATATCCATGGGAGCATAGCCAAGATGCCGGCAACAATATTTTCTACAGGAAGAAAATTTGGATACTAGGGGTTAAGGTTGAGAAGGAGACATGAAAAAAAATATTATGAAGCTTTTCACACAGCAAAAGGGTATGAAAAAATAAACAACATTGGCCTGCCTACTTCCCAGCTTGATAAATAGAGCAATATCCTGTATTGGCGTCAACTTAAAGTCACCAACTACATTAGTCCTTAACTAGAGAGTCAGCCTGTCCTTTGAAGCTTTCAAGCCAGGCATTGACTTCTCCACTTGAGTTACGGAAGTCCTAGATGGCATCTTCTTCCAATATTAGGCTATTTTATCTACATTGGAAATCTGTTGTTTAGTGTAGCCACCTTCATCAATGATCTTAGCTAGATCTTCTGCATAACTTGCTGCAGCTTGTGCATTAGCATTTGCTGTTTCAACTTGTACTTTTATGTTACAGAGATGGCTTCTTTCCTTAAATCTCACAAACCAACCTCTGCTAGCTTCAAACTTTTTTTCTGTAGCTTCCTTACCTGTCTCAGCCTTCATAGAATTGAAGAGAGTTAGGGTCTTGCCATGGATTAGGCTTTGGCTTAAGGGAATGCTATGGGTGGTTTGATCTTATATCCAGACCACTCAAACTTTCTCCATATCAGCAATGGGGGTGTTTCACTCTCTTATCATTAAATTGTTTACTGGAGGAGCACTTTTAATTTCCTTCAAAAACTTTTCATTTGCATTCACAACTTGCCTTAGTGGTGCCTTCAGCCAATCTTGGCTTTCAACGTGCCTTTCTTACATTAAGCTTAACCATTACTAGCTTTCGATTTCTTCCTTTCACTGGAACCCTTAGAAACCATCATGGGGTTATTAATTGGCTTAGTTTCAACATTGTTGTGTCTCAGGGAATAGGGAGGCCTGAGGAGAGGGAGCAAGACGGGGAAATGGCCAGTTGGTAGAGGAGTCAGAACACACACAGCATTTCTGGACTAAGTTTACCATCTCAGATGGGTGTTGTTCATGGCGCCACAGAACATTTACAATAATAGCATCAAAGATCACTGATCACAGATCACCACAACATATATAATACCATGTTTCCCTGAAAATAAGACCTACCCATAAAATAAGCCCTAGCAGGATTTCTAAACATTTGTTCAATATAAGCCCTACCCTGAAAATAAGACCTAGTGATAGGTGTGGCAATGCAGCGTATCTGCACAACCCATGCATTTTGTCACAAAGTGGTAATGAAAACAAGCAACCCTTCTCATCTGCCCCATGAGAGCTCTATTGCTCAACATGAGAGATTGGGGCCAGTGGTTCTAAAGGAAATAGAGTCGCAAGAAATTCAGGATGGAATTCGAAATTTGGAGAGTTATGATGATGTTCCAGAAGAAGATGACTTAACTATATTTGAATAAATGTAGATTGTTGTACTGTACTTAAAAAAGAAAACACATCCCCTGAAAATAAACTGTAGGGTGTCTTCTTGAGGAAAAATAAATATAAGACCCTGTCTTATTTTTGAGGAAACATAGTAATAACAAAAAATTTTGAAATATTATGGAATTACTAAAATGTGACATAGAGACATAAAGTGAGCACCTGCTGTTGGAAAAATGGTACCAATAGACTTGCTTGGTAGAGGGTTGCCAGAAACCTTCAATTTGTGAAAGAAAAAAAAAACTAATATCTGCAAAGCTCAATGAAACAAAGTACAATATAACAACGTGTGCCTGTATCACCCTTTTAACTGTTTGAGTATTTTTAGTATATACAAGTCTCTCTTTTAAAACCTAAAAATGGTGTTTAGTAACTTAAGTATGCAATGCTTATATTGAAAAGCTATACAACTTAGAAATGTGACTTTTTTGTTTCTGTTTTGAGTCAACTATCTCAATCCATTAAAAGTCACCCTCTCTGGGAAGCCTTCCTAGCTGTCACCTCACCCCATTCAGCAGTTTAAGGCTCTCTCCTCTCACCCCTACTTTCCCATTGTATTAATACTTACTATCCAATAATGAGCAAAATTCTAAAACAGCCCTCAAGATTCACACGTCTTGGTGTACACACCTGTTTAATTCCCTTCTCTGGAGTGTGGCAGGACTGGTGAACATGATGGGACTTCATGCATGTGATCAGGTTACATTCTATGGTGAAAGTGAAGGGATTTTGCAGATGTGATTAAGGTTCCTAATCAGTTGACTCTGAGTTAATTAAAAGAGAGGCAACAGCAACTTGGCCTGACTTAATCAGGTGAGCCCCTTCAAAGAGGACCAGCCATTCCCCAAAGGGAGAGATTCAAAGCAAAAGAGATTCTCCTACTGGCCTTGGAAAGAAGCAAAGAGCTATGATATGAACTGCCTCTCTCAAGAAGACCACATGGCAGGGAGTGACAAGTGGCCTCTAGGAGCTGAAGACCTCCATTTTCTAAGCACAAAGAATAGAATTCTGCCAACAATCACATGAGCTTGGGAAAAGATCCCAGTTTCAGAGTGCATAGCCCACTGGCCTTTTCATTTCAGCCTGATGATACCCTGAGCAGAGAATCCAGCTGAGCTGACCCAGACTTCTGACCGACAGAAACCGTAATATTATAAATGGATGTCGTTTTAAGCTGCTAAGTTTATGGTACATGTTTCCCAGCAATAGAAAACTGCAATAGGCCTGAAGGGTCCCCTACTAGACTCTAATCAGTTCAGCCACAAACATTATTGTGGACTTACTATGTACCTTGCATTTGCATTAGCCCTGGGGAAACTAGTCAGTTACAAGACAAGGTATCCTCCGTGCTTCACATTCGCATGGCTCACAGAGTCACTCCATGAACGTCTGCTAAATGAAGGAGCCACAAAAAGTGCCACAGAAAATTCACAAGTATTTGTCCATGTCCCAGGTGAACTTCTGACAGCTGCCCAATTTTTTTCTAAAGCTACCCCTTTATAGGTGTGTCAGGTTCCCCCCCCCCCCAATTCTTGTTTAACTATAATAGTTGTTCCATGTGGGGAGAAAAAGTATTTGGAAAATGTGCTGCATGTTATATAATATTATACAGCAGGTTCAGAAGTCCTGCAGTACAAAAATTTATTTAATACAACTTTCCACACTTCCTTAACTACAAATCACCTCCTCCCTCTTTTTTACTGAGATACTCAATAATATCCATCATTACTCAGTTTGGGAAATTTTCTGTCTAAAATAACAAGTCATTAACACCTATGGACATCAGACATCCCATCAGTCAGGAGGATACTGTCAGCCCCTTACAAATATAGCCAGAGGGTTGGGGCTGATTTGGAGCTGACTCCTCCATCTGATTTCTGGTAGATCTGTCCTAGGTCTTTCTCTAGTCATCTCATCGGGCTCCCCCCGCCTCAGACTCAGGCTCATGGCCCTAGGTTTTGTTAACTGGGTTCCTTCACTCCTCTGTTTTTGTTTTGTTTTTTAACAACTTTATTAGGGCATCATTATGTGCCATAAAATTCACCCATTTTAAGTGTACAATCTGATTATGTCTGTGATAACTACAGAGTTCTGCAAAATCCCCATCTAATTTCAGAATATTGCCATCATGTCAAAAAGAAACCTCATACCTGTACCCCCAGCCTTAGGCAACCACTGATGTACTTTCAGTGTCTAGAATTTTATTCATTCTGATCACGTCATAGAAGTGAAATAGCACAATACCTGTTCTTTTGTATCTGGTTTATTTCACCGAGCATGTGTTTGAGGCTTACTCCTGTTGTAGAGGGTATTAATATTGTTTCTTTTCATTGCAACATAGTAGCCCATGGTATAGATATACCACATTGTATTTAAGCATTCATCAGCTGATGGGCATTTGAGTTGTTTACACTTTTTAACTCTTATGAATAAAGCTACAGTGAATACTCATACAAGATTTTGTGTGGGTGTCTGTTTTCATTTTTTCTTTTACCCAATTTCATTTTATTTACCCAATACCTAACATAATTGCTGAGTCATACCATAATTTTATGTTTAACATCTTGAGAAACTGCCAACTGTTTCCCAAAGTGGCTGTAGCAGCTTATATCCCCACCAGCAGTGCAGGAAGGTCCCAGCTTCTGCATCCTACCTCTATTTTAAATGACTAACTCCTGGATCTCACAATAATGACTTACTCCTGACCTCTGAACCCTTGCTTGCCTACCTGAATCTCTCATCTCCAGCTTCTCCCTGTCCTCTATAAACTCAGAGCTTTAACTTCTTAATAATTTCTGATATTAAAACTAGTTTTCTATGCCCAGACCTCAACTGAATGGCCCTCCCTGCCAACCCACATGCCACCACCACCCATGGCTTATGCATGACAAAAATCATTCACTCTACTCAGATTTTTTCCCTTGGATTTGTCTTTAAAAACCAGAACAAATATAACCTTGCAAAAACATACATAGAATTCAAAACTAAGAACTGTAAGTACAATCAATTTTACAGAATGCTTCTGCTTTTTTTTTTTCAAACTATTATTGAGGAATAAAATTAGGTCTAGGGTTAAAAGGCTTAGTATAATGCTGCCTTCACGAAATAATTACACCAAAGAGAAAGAAACTAGTTATTATTGCCCATAATTGTGCACCTTTTTCATGTATTGAATCTCTGTCCTCTGCTCACTGAATACACTCTGCAAAAATTGCTAAGCACTCTTAAACTTCTGTTTATGCTTTGGCCTCATTCAGTAAAATGGGCTCTTTGGGGGGTTAATCTTTCTTGGCAAAGCTTGTTTGAATGCTCCATATGGGATCAATGGCTACCTGCACCCATGCTGTGGGAGCCTTGCAAGTCTTCTGGCAAATTGGTTGGAGGCTAAGGCAACCAGCATGAGAGCAGGGATCCCCCCACCTCACCCCCTATAAGGGCAGCCACATTTCGCATTCTCTTGTGCTGCTTGAATTGGGAGCACAATGGGCTGTGAGAATCCTAGTGGGGGTGAATGGCGGTACCTCCCCTCCACCCTTAATCAAATGATCCAGCCCTCTAACTGGGCTGGCAACTGGAACTAAGCAGTGAGGACAGCAGGGAAGGAGGGGCGGGCTTGGATTCAGAGTGTGCTGACAGTGAATGCGATGTGACTACTCCACCTGGAATTGAACCAAGGGCCTCCACCTGCACTAGTGCAGAGGGCCTGGAGGGGATTGATTCTGATCTGATGTAGACCTCTGGGGAAGCCCCCCGGGGTAAGGGCGCCCAGCCAGGGCCATGGGAAGGCTGCCCCCTGCGGCTTCGGGAGAGGTGCCTCTTGCATTGTTCCCGTTGCCCTGCTCTGGGATCAGCCTTAGGAGCCAGGCCAAGTCATTATTTTTATCGTTTAATGGGTGGGTGGGAAACTTCAGAATAACTCTGTAGGTAACATTTTACATTTAAACGTGGCTTTACAGGTTATTTCAGTGAAGGCCAATGGGACATTCGGGGGCTGCATGTTTCCTGATGCAGATTAGTGATGCCTCATCCACTGGCATAGCATTGTACAAAGGCTGTGTATTCACGTGGCCAGCCACCAGACTAAGGGGCCTCAGGAGGTGTTGGCACAAGTTCAGCGCCCAGGGGAAGAGGAGAAAGGGCTGGAAAATTCCCTGGTCCTTGAGCTTTCCTGGGTGAGAATGGCCCCAGGCTTCAAAAGTTTTTCTTTTTAATCCAGTCTCCCAGGAGGAGGACACCCTCTATGCCTCCCTGTCCCCAGATCTCGGATGTGTATGACTTTGGGCTCAGAGCTCAGGCCTGGGAAGCAGGGACATGAAGGTTTCCAACCCAGTTCCCTGTCTGACTTCTAGCGCGTTAACCCAGCCGCTCTGCCACAGTGAGCCTATTCCTAGGGCTTTGACCCAGCAGAGCATGTAGGGGACATGTGTGAACTTCGTTTGTGACTTCCTTGGTCCAGCTGAGAGTCCCTGCCCTGAGAAGAGGAACTGGAAGAAGGGGAAGTGCTGAGGGTGGCAAGACTCATGAGAAAAGACTCCCTGCTTGGACTCCTTATTTATTTGTGTAAGCGTACACACCTACTGCATTGAGCATTTTTGTAAACATTAAGTGCTTACTGTATACCTAGCACTTTGAGGGGCATTGTTGAATCAAGACAACAAAGACATAGAGAAAGTGTTCCCTGCCATCTGGGAAGCTGCTATTCTACCTGTAGAAACCCTTCAGGAGCAATGATGTAACAGACCAGAAAATGTAACAGGCCGCTCATGTGCTTGTCAGCTCTGACGGATGGGAGAGAGGTTTGAAGCCCTGTTTCATGCATGAGAAGCAATTCACTTCTGATTCATTAAGTTCCTCTCTCCTAGGGGTCAGTAAACCCATTTCTCCTAAACTACATAGTTCCTCCCATACTCTTCCTTTAAACCCCATGTGTATTTAGGGAAATTTAAATTTATTCTGAATAATGCATAGTGCACTCATCAAAAAGAAATTAAGGAGCTTTGTAAAGAGCAAGTACATTTTCAGAAATCTACTCGCAGCTTTCCCTTAAGCCTGTTTTCTGCAAAACGGAAGCATTAGAAATACACTTAAACTCAAACTAAGTTGTATAGATCAGAAATGTAAAACAAGCAAAGTCCAAGTATGTTATAAACCAGGCCAACAGTATTCTCATATTTTGTAGGTAAAGGCTTTTTTACTTAGGTTGCCCACTGTATGTTACTCCCAAGGTTGTCACTTTTAGGAACAGGGAAAGAAGAAGATTCAGGCACCTGGAACTAGTACTTGAAACAATAAACATCTTAATTAAGAGAAAATATCCTAATTAAGATAAATATGTTATCAATGCCAGAGGTGGCTAGAAGCTCAGATTCTATTTATCTCAGTCCAACCATTTCTATTGATCTAGTTGATTTTCTTCTGAAAATATATGTTCATATTCCTAGCAGCAATGATTACAGGATGTCAAGTTTCCAATGAATAATTTTAGGTTGGGTCTCAGAAACTCTGAAGAGATCCTAGAAAATCTATAAGGACTTTTCCTGCTTGGAAAAAAATTAAAGTGAAGGATGAAGGATGAACAGGATGGAAGCAAGTCACCAGTTAGATGAGTGACTCTAAGCAAGGCCATTTGTTCCCCAGCCTTAGTGTCCTCCTGTATAGCACATGGAAGCTGGATTTCCTGGTATTTCCTGGCACTTCAGCAGCAGCCATGACATAGAGAAGACAAATTATCCCTGTCCACATGGAGCTTTGCCTGCATTCAATTAACCATTGTTTCTTGAGCACCTACTGTTGGCCAAGCTGGGTGCTTAGGCACCAAAAAGGTGAGGGAGGACCCTCCCCCCCATGACCTTTCAGCCTGGTGGGGGAGTCTGACAGTTGCAGCTGTGAGGAAGTGTTCGGGATGGAAGGGCATCGGGGATCCTCTGAGAGCACAGGGTCGGGGCTTTCTCTGTTCAGCCAAGTCTTCAGAAAGGAACTGGCTCTCAAGTGCGATGTGGGGGGGGAGGTGCCGGGGGGGGGGGGGGTTGGAAGATGAGGCAGCCAGATGAGGGGCCCAAGCAGCAGGTGGGAAGATGCAGACATGGGAGCTCATGGCATATGTGAGGGTTCTGGTAGGCAGTGGCTGGTCCTTAGTGGACACTTTGTGTTACACTAAGGATTGTGGGTTTAATCCTAAAGATTTTAAGGATCCACTGAGGGGCTTCAGTAAAAAAAAAAAGACCTGATTAGAATAACAGCTCGTGAAGGCCATGCTGGCGGCGGGTTGGTTGGGAGGAGACAAGGGCAGAGGAGGTGGTCAGGGAACCAGTAAGGAGGCTGTTGCTGTCATCCAAGTGGCAAGTAACCGGTGCCTGACCTAGGTCAATGGCTGTGGTCAAAAAGGAGGGAACACCGCTGGCAGTCAAGAGGTGGAATCCTGAAGAATTAGTCATTTCATGTTGTTCTGGCTGTTCTTGTTGTTCTCCTATCCTAGGGACAGTAATTTTCAAGCCACTAAACAATTCTGTTAAATAATTGTCTATGATCTGTCTCTCTCCTGGCCTGCAAGCTCTGGAGTGAGGGGAGACAATATCTGTATCTTTCTTGTCCATCATTAATATCTTGTCTAGGCTTCAGTATAGTGCCTGGCACATAAATGAAGAAGAAAAATTCATCCCCTTAGATGAACATGTCTTGGGGGGGGGAGTAGTCATTTTCCTTTTCAGGTATTAAGCTTGTCAAACCGTGACAATTCAACTTCTTGCCTGAGGCACCCAGGTGAGGAGTGGAAGGAAAGAGAGCCGCTGACTTGGAGCTGGGAGAACAACATGAGTCCCGGCCTTTCCCATGTGATCTGTGTGACTTGGACACATCACCTAACCTCTCTGAGCCCTAGTTTCCTCATATGTAAAATGAAGATGATATTGGTATTTGACCTTGTAGATTATGGTGAAGACTGAAAGAGGTTATCCGTGGCAAGCATCTAGCAGTGTCTGACACAAAGTAAACATTCAACAGATGCTAGTTGGACTAGAAAGATAGAAGGGTGGATGGATGGAAAGAAAGAAGAAAGGATGGATGGATGGAGAGATGGATGGATGGAAGGAAGGCAGGAAGGAAGGCAGGAAGGCAAGCAGGAAGGCAGGAAGGCAGGAAGGAAGGAAGGAAGGATGGCTATATTAATAAATGGGTGAATCCATTGATAGATGGATGTGTGGACCAATGAAAGCAACATTCTGAAGATGATATAAAGTCACGCTTTTTTACAGACCTATCTTAATCCCATTTTGGGGCTTCTATGTAATAAATTGATTAGTGCTAAAAATTAAAAAGCCATCTGGTCTTGGTTTCCATGAAAGTCTTATGGCCTGCTGCCATTGAATGCTGAAGATTTAAAGTTCTTATTTTAGGTTCTGTCTAGACACCTCTCTAAATAGGAACTTTATGCTAATCTGCAGGTGTTGCTTATGAACAGGTTATTTCTAAATAGTAGCTGGTACATTACCAAAAAAAAAAAAAAAATCCAAGAGCCAATAATACTGAGACCAAGGTCTCCAATAGGAAAAGTCCTAGCCAACTTGTCCACTCCTCCCACACCACCTGGTTCCTGCCTATATGCTACCCAATTACTGGTGAATCAGATATTCACAGTGGGTATAATTAATTAAATGTATTTTGACTAATTAATCTAAGAACTGGTAAATAGGGCCTCCCTTTGGTAGTTTGAAGATGCAGCTACTGGTACTGCTGTTGAAAATGTGAAATGAAGGTGGTTAGAAACTAGCATGCAACGGATGGGAACACTCGCAACACTTCTTTGAAGGTTTGTCAGATTGTATCCTACTGGTATTGCTAACCCCCTTTAATCAGTAAGTATAAAATTCATCTGAGAGCATAAAATATATCTGACAATGGCATACATCAAATCCCAAACTGAACATTCAAAATAAATTGTATCGAGATTTTGTCACAATCATTGATTTCTGCTTTTCATGCTGGTTTCTGGGGCAGCCACATAAAAGTTAAATACAAGCTATCTATGGGCTCATTGGATTGCGGTAATTCATTAAACCAACGGTGGATTTAATAAATCTAGGCATAAAGATTGCTTCCACAGACACGCTCAGCTTGGAAATGTGCCACCAATCAAAGAGGGTGGCAAAACTAATCTTGTTGGCACAGAGGGGAGGTGAGAAGTAGCTTTGGAGGGTTGCTAAGGACTGGCTTCCAGGGGTGGTACTGTGCTTCGGCAGCCAGATCAGATCACTGGGGAGATGGGAGCCCCTCTGGAACCCACCCTCAGCAGCTAGTAGCCGGCATATGGTCAGAACAGGCAACTGGTTCTTTGAACAAAACTGATTTTAGTCTTAAATGTGAGCTCAAATATGAGCCCGCTTGAACGGTCTTGGATTCCAGTGACTGATGTCCCCTATTGCATTCACTTCCCAGTGGTCATCACGATCCATGCATTCTTGATCATTTACAAAGCTTTTTCACATCCAATGGCTCCTTTAGTCTCATGACAATCCTAGGAGAGACAAGGCCAAAGTTATTATTATGCCTACTTTACAGATGAGAAAATTGAAGTTTAAAAAGCAAAGTGATTTGTCCAAGGTCCTGCTGCTGGCAGAGCTGGGGCCCACAGTCTAATCGTCAAAAGTCCAAGCTCTGGGCTCAAATTCCACCTCCATGGCCTACTAGCTAAGTATCCTTATGCAGGTTATTTAACCTTTCAAAACCTCAGCGTTTTCACCTGTACAGTGAGGATAATAAAAGTATCTACCTCTTACTTGAAAAATTTAGTGAGCTCCTTTAGATCAGATGCGTAATGAGCACCTAATACATGTTTGCTAGAATGCATATAGAATATCAGGTTGTATTAAAAAGGAAAACAACTTGGACAAGGCCCGGAAAGTAATTAATGGAAATTTCAAGTTCCATTTCACGCCAGTAGTGGAAAATCTCGCTCCTGCCACGCACTATCCTCTTCCAACTGTGAAGCACCCTTCCTGCTGGCTTATGTTAAAAGCAGCCCATGATATTTTGGTCCCTCTCAGCTGTGACTCATTATTGTAAATAGCGGTGCAACGAGGAGATGAGAAAAGAATTTAAATACACTAACTGACACAATTTTTGGGAAAAGTGATATACATGAAGATAAAAAGCAATCAGAAAAATTTACATAAACCCTTGTGATCTCAAAGGTCATCTGTTTGGGAGTCTACTAATGGAAATATGTCTTTTTAAATTCTGGGTGATTACTTAATTGAAAAAGAAAGCATTTAAATGAATCAAGTCATGGGAGCAGAGTAGATTTATGTCAACTGAAATGAAAAAATACATGTTGCTTTGGGGGTAAATTGGTCCATTCATATACAAGTTAAAATGTAGGATGGAGTAATAAATTTAGTCATTTATTAGGGCTTGATTCAGCACTTTAAAATATGTTGATATTAATGTGCTTTATGAATTTATTTTTTCGAATCAGCTTCTTGTTAGAGCCCTTATTCTATTTAAGAAAGAGAATGGTTTCATATCCATTAATTTATTTGAACTTTGCAATGACCCTTGGAGATAGGTCAGTACTATCATTCCCACCTTATGGGAATATAATATATACTCAATTGAGGCCAGGGACCGAGACTTTTGTCCTTTTTTATTCTTCTATTCCCAGTGCCTGCCTAATAAAAATGTAAGTCAAATGTTACAGCAGAACCTCCTAAATGCTGTTCTTGAGATATCAGTCTTTGCTTAGAAGGCAGGACAGACATTCTGGCTTTACCATCACTCCTTCTGGAGTTCAAATCCCGCCTCTGCCGTGTATTGCCTATGTGACTCTTGGAATTTATTTCTTGGAAACTCAGCTTATAATAGTGTTGATAATACCTACCTTGTGCAGTTATTATAATCATTAAATTTCAAGAAGATATAATGAGGGGAAAATGTAGGGTACTTAGTACAGTACCTGACACCTATTAATGCTCAAAAATTGTAGTTCTCACTATCTCATGAGTATACTTAGAAATGCTAAGATAAGCATACTATTTGACCACTGCTGAAGTTGTTGTTTTTTTTTTAAGCGTGTCTTAATCATCTGATTCAGAATTAACTGAAACAAACTGAGCGGCTGGCGTATTGCGGGGTGAGGCACGGGATTCAGGGCCTAACGTGGCAGCAGGCAGAATTCTTAGTGGTCCTGTGAAAAGGCTCTTCTCCAATGTAATGCAATGCACTGGTATTAATAAGAGGCAGGGGCCGGGCATGGTGGCTCACGCCTGTAATCCTAGCACTCTGGGAGGCCAAGGCGGGTGGATTGCTTAAGGTCAGGAGTTCGAAACCAGCCTGAGTGAGACTGTGTCTCTACTAAAAAAATAGAAAGAAACTAATTGACCAACTAGAAATATATATAGAAAAAATTAGCCAGGCATGGTGGCGCAAGCCTGTAGTCCCAGCTACTCAGGAGGCTGAGGCAGGAGGATTGCTTGAGCCCAGGAATTTGAGGTTGCTGTGAGCTAGGCTGATGCCACGGCACTCTAGCCCAGGCAACAGAGTGAGACTCTGTTTCTAAATAAATAAATAAATAAGCGGCAGGGAACCCAGTGTACGGCTGCCTGCTGCCTTTCATACAGGGTCCCATTGGCTTTATTATTTTGTAGGCCATCATATAGACCTTTTGCCAAGTGGGGGGAAAACTCTGCTCATTTAATTTCTGAGTAAGGGATAATTAGTACCAATTGTGATTCGTAACTACAGGAACCCGACATCTTTTTCATGGCATATTATTTAGGATATTTGCAAATTCACTGACCGTCTCTGAGACTTCCAGGATAATTAAACCGTGGTGCAGTCAGCTTACCTTTCACCACCACTGGTGATATCTTTACAATATATTAGTAGCATAGCCCTGTATAATGAAGAATGGTGTGATTATTATTGGTGGATGTGTGTGTGTGTGTGGGGGGGTGCTAACACTAAGTGAGCCATGGCTGTGAGTTGGGCACGTTGTGTGGTAGGTGAAGGATTAAGAGAAAAGGGACTAACATTTAATGAGTGCCTACTCTGCACCAGGTTTTAAGGTAGGTGTACTTGTGTGTCAGCCCATGTAATCTTCCCAGCAGCCCTGGGAAGCACCCTATCAGGGTCACCTGTGACCTCCACATTCTGGGGCAACCCCCACTCTCATCCCCTGTGCAACCTATCAGAAGGCTTGAACCAAAGCCTCCTTCAAACACTTGCTTTCCATGGCTTTGGGTACACTATACCTGATTTTGACTCCCACCTCCCATATTGCTCCTTCTTAGTCTCTTTTCCTTGTTTTTCTTCTTGCCCTTGACCTCTAAATGATGGAAGGCCCCAAAGTTCAGTCCTTGGGCCTTTTCCTTTGCCATCAACACACATTTGTTAGATTTCATCCAGTCTTCAGCCTCTGAGTAACACCTAGATACTGGTGACTTCCAAATTCATGTCTCCAGCTCAAACCCCTCACCAGAAATCCAAACTCATATATCTCCATTTGGATGTCCAACATGCATCTTGCATTTAGCATACACTCTACCCCCAAACCCACTCCTCCCACCACCTTTCTCATTTGGTAAATGAATTCTTCATTCTTCCGCTTACTTAAATCCAAAGCCTTCAAGTCAGCCTTGGCCCCTCTTCCTCTCACATATGCTGCACCCAACCTGCCAGCAAAACCTGTTGCTCCACCTTCCACATCTATCTAGAAAACAATCACTTCTCTCCACGCTCTGCTCCTCAACTCTACTGCCAGCTTTCTGGCCACCATCGTACCTTGCTAGATGTGGCAATGGCTGCCCAAATGGCTTCCTGCAGCCACTCCTGTCACCCAACCGCCTTTTCTGCCTGGCAGCCAGGGAAGCATAACTCATCTTGTTTCACTCCTCAGCTCAACACTGTTTGGTGACTCCCCTCTCACTCAGAGTAAGAGTCAAGGTCTTTACATGTTCTTAGGGTCCCCACACGGACCTAATCTGGTCCCACTTCCCTCTGGCCCAGTCTCCTGCTCAACCCTACCCTTACCTCACTCCTGCCAAGATGGCTGCCCTGCTGATTCCCAGACACGTCAGAGAGTCTCATACCATGAGGCCTTTGCACTGGCTGTTCCCTCTTCCCTGGAACATGGTTTCTCTAGAAATCTGCATGGATTGTTCCTTTGTGTGCTTCAGGTCTCTATTCAAATGTCACCTGACTGGAGAAGTCAGGCTTCCCGACCACCCCATAAAGAATAGAAGCCCAATTTCACCCCCAGTTCTCTTTCTACCACTTTGCCTTTAGTCCCTGTGACCCATTCCCCCCACCCACACCTTCTCCACACCCTTGTATATAGGTTCGTCCAGCTCTTGCCATCCAGACTTGAATGCAGGCTCCACAAGGGCAGGGACCTTGTCTATTTTTTTTTTTCACTGCTGTATCTACAGACCCTAGAATAGCATCTGCCTTGTATTGGGTGCTCTACACACATGTCAATACAGGTCACAACATTCCCATTGTACAAGCAAGAAAATTAAGCTTAGAGAGATCAGTAACTTGCCCAGAATTCCATGGAACTATGATGACTCTCTAGAGCAAGTGACAGGAACCCCATCCTGGCCTACCTGACTCCAAATCTTGAGTTCTTTCCACCTCCCCAGGAAGTGCCGAGGATTTGCCATTTTAAAATGCGCATCAATGAGAGCTTATCAGTTTGGGGGAAAAAATCAATTTTAGCTTGTCTTTTCCTCTACAAAATGAGAGGGCTGAACTGGGGGGCCTTTAGGAACTGACTCTTCCAGCTTAAAAATTGGGGAGTTTTTCATTCCATCTTACAAACACTCTAATGGCACTTTGGATCAGTGGGTTTATGTTGCAAAGGAGATCCTCAAACAACAGGATGATATTTCCCCTTACGAAGACTTGTTCCCAAATCTGGGACAGGTAGATGAGCCTTGGAGAAACAGACCCTTCAGGTGGGGCCCCATCCCTGCAGCAGTTCTGCTCAGTCACAGGGAGGGGTGGGAAGTACCCCTGACCTAGACTTTGAAAAGAGATTTGGGACTCTTGTGTTTTGAACTGGTCTATAAAGTTTTTTCTTTAATCCTAAGAATTTTCTTGATATGAGCAAAAAAATATATACAGCTTTCATTTTTAATGGATCCTTGTTATGTGAAATTGAAAGAATCAATAAACAATGTATCTTCATTCAAAAACATGCTTTTATAGGGGCACAGAATTAAGCTCTGCCCTGCACAAATGTTTGTCTGTCTCAGCCACTAGACCATGAACACCGTAAGAGCAGAGAGGGGTGTCCTCCATCCCTCCATCCCCAGCACAGGAGAAGGCAGAGCAGCAAACATTTGAAGCACTTGCTTCGTGCCTTTAGGGTTTTAAACCCCTTACACTTATCAATCCATTTCATCTTCACAGCAACCCCAGGCAGACACTGTTGTTATTGCCATTGTACAGGGGAGAAAACCGAGGCACAGAGAAGACAAGTTCCTTACCCAAGGTCACAGAGCTGGTGGAGGTTGACCAGGGATTCGACCCCAGATAGTACTCTTAACGGTACACTATCCTGCTGCCTGTAACTGTTCCCTTAGTGGATGGGAGGTGGATGAATGAATGAATAAACACACGGGTGCCAGTGAGATTATAACCAGCACACAGGAGCACTGCCCACACGCTAGCCACGTGCACACCTGAGCTCCAGCTCCCTGCGTGCTGTTTATTGGGGAGGGAGATACCTGTAGAAGGAGTGAGGATGTCAGGATTGAGCGGAGGGAAACCTGGCAGGTAGTGTGCTTTGCCCTATTGCCTAAAGGGAGCTCTGGAGCTGAGATGGCCCTTGAGAGGGGTCCCAGAACTGGGCTTTTGTATCCAAGTCATTGGCCATGGGTTGGTGCCTGGCTGGGGGGCATAAGCATGAGTGAGGCAGGCCCCTGCCCCTGCAGCAGAGGGCGGTGCTGGTGAGGCATGCAGCTGCGTGGCTTTAGTAGCTGATGTTGCTAGTCTGACAGGTGACTGCACAGCTGAGGGAAACACTACGGTATCCCCTACACAGGCTGGGGATTGTGCATAGTGACCTCCTTTAACCTCATCACCATCCTGTACCAAGTGATGTACTTGTTTTGCCCACTTTATAAAAGAGCAAACCGAAGCTTGGAGAAGCGAAGCAACTTGCCTAAAGCTGACCACCTGGGGAGTCACAACTGGGATCGCAGCCCAGTGTGTCTGACGAGAAGCCTGAACGAGTGGCCTTGGCACCATCTCTAAGTCACTGCCCAGTCGCAGGCTGGGCTCATCACCTTATGGTTGGGGCAATGGTGTGACAGGTATGGACACGCATTGCCAGGTCTGCCCGGGGTTCCTTCTCCTTCTGGCAAGTCACTGCCCCTTCCTGGGGCACATGCTCCTCCCCACTCCCTGCCCCCCTGGTGGGGCCAACAACCGGATCCCCTGGGCCTGAGGAACAAGCACATACACCAGGCCTGGTTAATCAGAGGACCATGTGCCCTGGTCGTGGTGACTGGCCCAGCGAGAGAGAAATGCTCCTTCTCCTCCGAGGCAGCTTAAGTAGAATGATGTGAACCTAGAGCTGCATATGGCCCTGTTGCCCCAGCCTCCTCTGCGTGGAGAAAAGTCACTTGCACAGGAGAGGATGAGAAATGAGGCCAGTGTGCAGAGAGGGGAAGAAAGAGGGGATCTGATGGCACTGCTTGAGCTCTGGGCTTCCCCAGGTCAGGTGCACCTCTAGACCGCCCAGCTGTGTGAGCCTGTACATTTCCCCGGTTCCTAAGCTAGTGCACATGGAGTGCCTTTCACTTGTAGGCAGTGCTGGGGGCCAAATTGTGTCCCCTCAAAATTTACATGTTAAAGTCCTACCTCCAGGACCTCAGAATGTGGTTGCCTTTGGAGACAGGGACTTTAAAGAAGTGATTCAGATAAAATGAGGTCATATGGATAGGCCCTCATCCAACGTGGCTGTGTCCTTGTGAGAAGATGAGGACACAGAACACACAGAGGGATGACCATGGGGAAATGTGGGGAGAAGACATCTACAAGCCAGGGTTAGAAGCTGCAGAAGAAATCAACCTTGATCTTGGACTTCCGGACTCCAGAACTATAAGAGAATAAGTTTCTGTTGTTTCAGCCCCCCAGTCTGTGGTACTTGGTTACAGCAGCCCTAGCACATTACTACAGGCAGGGTGACACCCTTAAGGCAAGGTGCTAGTTTCAATAATGTATTAGTCAGTTTTTGCCATGTAACAAACAGCCCCAGATTCTCAGCGGCTCACCACAATATTCATTTTTCTTGTTTATGGACCAACAGAGCACACATTGGTGAGGTGTGAGCCACGGTTTGGCTGGGTTTTTCTCCATGTTGTAGTTCTGGTTCAGGTTTGGAGTTGAGCCTAATTAGGCAGCCTCCCAGGTCATGTTCTTCTCATGGAGGAAGCCAGCGCTTAAGGACTCAAGCCAAACAGTGCAAATACACACAAAACCCCTGCTTGTCCAGTAACACTCCAGTGGCCAAAGCAAGTCACATGGCCAAGGGTAACAGCAGTGGGTGGGGAAAGGTGCTCTGGCCACCACAGTGGGAGGTGCTACAAATCACAAGGTGAAGGGCAGAGGGTTAGGTTATACTAGCAGTGGGAGGGTGGGAGGAACTAGGAACAAAATCCAATCTACCACAAATAGGCAGGGGACTGAGGAGAGGGCTGGTGAGTGACTACCAAGGCAGCAGGACATCCTGGCCCCCCACACTGAGGTCAGCTAAAGTGTCACATCGCTCATGTCCCCGAGGGAAGACTGGCTTCTGCTGACTGTCTGTTAGAATTACAGCAGAGTCAGCGCTGAACCCCAGCACCTACCCAGAACTGCACATGCCATCTTGAGTAGCAGCTCTGTGTGCAGAGAAACCAGATCCTTCCTGAGAGACCAAAATCAATTTTAAATAGACACAGCTGTTCTCTATCGGGGGTGTTGCAAGAAGAGAGGGAGACCCTAAAGGAAATGTTTCGTTTCTTTTGTTTGGAATTGTTGGTATAACCAAAGAAGATTTTTTAAAGGTTGGATTATTAATTTCTGGAAGAATCGGTTGCCAAGTTTGCTATCAAGGAAAGGGAGTGTAAGATCAAAGGAATGCTTCCCAGGGAAGATGTTCACCTCACGTTGAGTTTGGAAGCTTCTCACAGCAGAATGATCAGACACAGAGCTTAGTTTGGTTTTTGTGATGTGCCCCTCAGATCGATGAATCAAATGCCACAGTTTAATACAGTTGAACAAATGTTTACTGAACATCCCTCATGCTTATGTGCCCACTTGTAAAAACATAAACAAATCATAATGATAGTTCAGAATTGCCACTCCCTGTGCAGGTCATCTGGGCAAGTCAGATGGCCTCCCCAGGTGTCAGTTTCTTCACCTGTAAAGCAAGTGCGTTTGACTAGGCATCCATCAACTCCGAGGTCCCTTCCAGATCTAAAATTCTAAAGCCCACAAACTGGGTGGTGTGCTTTTCTCATGTGCTGATAATTAAAATTAGAGTCGTGCATAAAGGAAGTTGGTACTGCTGAAGCTATGAGAACCACAGGACTGGACAGGGATGTTCCAGGCTCTTCCCAGTGGTGCAGCCAAGAATCCCTGGGGCAGAACACTGATAATTACATTTAGTCATTGCTCCTCTTCCTCCCACCTCCCCAGGAAAAAGTTCATTATTCCAATGCCATCCACAGCTCAGGTGTGTATATGAGTCCCATCTTTATCACGATTTTTGACTTAGCAGTGCTGATGTCGAGTTTGAGTGTAAGGAGGCCCATACAGAATAGTAAAGAGGGGCCACTGGCACCTCATTGACTTGAGTCTGAGTCCCAGCCCTGCCACTTGCTTGTTAGCTATGTAACTTTGGGTGAGTAACCTCACCTTCCTGAGCCTCAGTTTCCCTATCTGTAAAATAGGGATGATAATGGAAGCTTCTCCCTCACAGGTTGTCATTAAGTACTTAGCATCTGTCTGATATGAGAACCACCAGAGTCACTGCCACTTCTCATCCTTAGAGCATCCCTTCCAAACACACTTTTGGCCAAAACTGGATTTGGGATCTACTACCTCATTTAGACTCTTTCCTGAGTCAAGAAAACTTCAAAAAGGGAAAAGTTTATACTGTCACTGCAATTTAACAAAAAATGTAAAATAGCTTCTTTCAGTGTTCTTGATATTAAGGTGTACATATATTTGTGATAGTATATGTTACTTTGAACTAAAATGAAAATAACAAAAAGATCTTGAAAATAGAGCCTAGTTCACCATAGATACCTTCTGCGCTAGGAAGGTGGGAATCCAACTGGCCCGTGATACATGTGACCGTCTCCTGCTTAGTTTCAAAGGGAACAAACATGCAGCACCGCCAGGGTCACACTCTCTGAGTCTGTGCCCTCAAGCAGGGATACGTTTGCCTGGGGGAAGGGGTCGGATTTTTTCCTAATTTGCACAAAGGTGCCCTGTGAGCCAGACGAGGCCCTGTCCTTCTTTTAGGAGACATTGAAGGTGACACTTCGGTTTGATGCCTCCTAACGAAAGACAGGACAAGAACCTGGATCTGTCTTTCTATTCTTCCCAAAACTTCGTAGAAGCTGTCAGGGTCCCTGTGTTAAAAGATGACTTTCTGCAGGACTCCCCAGGGGCTCCTCACTGGCAAGGAGAAGAATCCATCTTGGCTCCTCTTTTCCAGACAGTTTCCTCTCTTGAATACAGGACCGCTGTTTCCAAGCCTGGACAGACAGACGCACGCTTGCACTTGTGATCCCAGCGATTTCAGAGGCTAGGGGTGGAGGGTTCCAAGCTGCGGATGTGGGTGCAGGATGCCAGAAAAGGCGTGGTGAGGACAGGCGTGGGCACCTCCCTTGTTTTCATAGCCCTATTGCCTCAATTTGAAACCAAATCTCCTACTTGTTTGTTTCCCAAAAGGAGAAATAACAGTAGCCATATGTCCCTGGGGAAAGGTGTCAGGTAAAGGTGTCTTGCTACCAAGAGGGCTGAGGATGCTAACCAAAAGCAGCATACCCGACATTGCCACAAGCAATAGCAGCTCCCTCCCGAACTGCACACGCACCTAACAGTGTGGTCTGGGGGTTCCAAATATTGGACTAAAAATTGTTTTACATCTTCCCAGCATAAAATAAAGCAGATAAACAAATAAAGGGGCGGTCCATTAAAACAAATATGGCAGGCCGGGCGCGGTGGCTCACGCCTGTAATCCTAGCTCTCTGGGAGGCCGAGGCGGGCGGATTGCTCGAGGTCAGGAGTTCGAAACCAGCCTGAGCAAGAGCGAGACCCCGTCTCTACTATAAATAGAAAGAAATTAATTGGCCAACTAATATATATAAAAAAAAATTAGCCGGGCATGGTGGCGCATGCCTGTAGTCCCAGCTACTCGGGAGGCTGAGGCAGGAGGATTGCTTGAGCCAGGAGTTTGAGGTTGCTGTGAGCTAGGCTGACGCCATGGCACTCACTCTAGCCTGGGCAACAAAGCGAGACTCTGTCTCAAAAAAAAAAAAAAAAAAAAACAAATATGGCAACTTCACACCTTACTGGCCAGAGACACATTATCCTAATGAGTTGACACTTGAATAAAATATCTCTCTTCTGATTATATATACAGCTGGACAGCTACTACTGAGTATACGGCAGATGGTTGTAGGTACAGTCCTTCATGGCATACTGAGTTGAACAGTTTGTGCCATTTGGCTAATGAAAATTTTCCAGGGCACTTTAGTGCTGGGAGAATTTAGTATTGACTCTAGGAGCAAGATCTAAGACTCCTTCCTACTACTGCTGCTCCCAATTCCTGAAAAAGGATAGTACACATTGCCAGATTGGGAACCCTTTGTAACGAGTCATCAAGGAATGTTAGGATCTTAGTTCCTCTCGTTGGTTGGTGCCTAATATAGTGTCTCCTCTGTGGCTTTGAGTGAGGATCACACTGTTGTTTGTGACAGATTTGGGGGAGAAAGTACCATTCCTAAGCGGGGGGAACTTAGTGTGTAAGGCTCCCTGGGCATAGACACAAATGAATTCAGGGAGGCGGAAGCCTAGAAGTAGCTGGGCAAAGGGTGGGGGCCTGAGTCGACCTGAGTGGCAAACTCTCCTCCTGAAGGTAAATTTAGTTCAGTAAATAAATGAGAAAGCAAAATATGGCACTAAAGGCATCCTGAAAATCCCCTTGCTTATGAAACCCTGCTCCTCACCCAATCTAATGCACTTCTCTTTAAAAAATACCCCCAGACCTTCCAAAGAAAGCATAGAAAACAACTTTTATAGGATGGAGATCACAGGAATAATAATACCACCAGTGAGAAAAAAATAAATTACCCATTTAGGATAGGTCTGTTAAGTATTTCAAGCCACTGGGGTACCATTTTATGAACCAAAAGAACTCATTTACCCAATGGGTCCCCAGGGCCTGTAATGACTAATGCACCGGCCACAAAGGAGCAGCTCCCGTCCCTGCTGCACATCAGATCCCAGCCTTGTGCAGAGAATAAAGGGCATTGGGTTGGAAGGAATACAGAAGGTCTCTTAGTGCATCAGCGTGCGCAGGGATGAGCCCGCGTTCTGTTGTGTATGGTAGGGAACAGGAAAGAAAGAAAGGCAGGGCCCTTAGAATGCACACACTGGCATCTGGATCTGGTTGTGCTACTTTGTAGCTGGGCAAGTGTGAGCAAACCTCTGGAGCCTGAGTTTTTCCTCGTGGTTACTTCAGTGCTGGCAGGAATCAGCCTGAGTCAGTAGAAACGAATGTCTGAGCACAGTGGCAGACCCCAGTGGATGCCCCGAGAAGGAGCTACTGGCACAACTATCACAGTCACCATCAGCACTCTGCTTGGCATCTCCGTCATCTGTACCTGCAGCATCGACAGCACCTGTTGGGCTCTTTCTAGGCACCCGAGCACTCCGCCAAATGCTTTACAGGCGTTGTCTCATCTAATTCCTCAACAAGTCTGTGAAGTCAGCAGTTATATCGTTCCCATTTTCCTGATACGGAACTTGAAGCTCAGAGATGTTAAGTAACTCATCAGGTGTCACAGAGCTAGTAAGTGGCAGGGCTTGAACTCGAACCCATGCCCTAACTCCAGAGCCTATGCTTTGAAGCTGCCCACGCCCCAGGGGAGGGATGGGACCATGGACTGCCCTGCCACTAGGCTGTCAAGAGGCGCCTTTGCTAAGATTCGGGGAAACTAGAGCTGACCGGGGCATGTGAGAGTGGCTGGAAGGATTGACCCTATCCCCTTCAGCTTTGTTGGGGAACCTCTCAGAGATGGCTCCAGGGTGCTGGAAAATAAGACAGCGCCCACCCCGTGAACATAGCCACAGCGTGAAAGGGAGGGAGGTTGTGCAAGATGCCTGGGGGGGGGGGGTGAGCCAGTTCTTTGGGGGTGTAGCGATGGGTCTCTGCAGGTGGAAATATTTGTCTCAGGGTTTTGTATTTTGCATGGCTGTTGCTGTTGTTCACTGGCACACACAGAGGCTGTGACAGAACCAGGGTCCCAGGCCTTCACACATACTCTGTTGTGTGACATATCAAAAAACCAAGGAACATTCAAGGAGGGGGGGGGAGTGGCACTTCTACCAAGTAATAGATAAGTTAAGTATATATGCTTATGTGTTTGTGTTTAGTATGTCTATTTAATATTTATCTATTGTATACATAGGAGCTTCTGAATTAGAAGTGATTCTTAAAGGACTGTCTGCAAATGAAAAATCTGCAGAAGGGACTGGGTTGGTTAAATACATACACAGAAGGGATGCGCCTGACCGACTTTCCCAGCTTTAGATGAGAGATTGCTCGGGAAGTCAGGAGGAGCTTGTCACTCTTCACACTAATAACTCTGCTCTGTGTCCACGCTGATACATGTTGATGTGTGTGTGTGTGTGTGTAGATATAGATGTTTAATCAACACCTGCACACGCGCATTCCCACCTTGTCACTGCAGTCTGTCTCCTTAAGCCTCACAATCCTCCCCACTGTTTTCTTCTCCATTCTTCTATTTTGTAGCTGTGGTTATGACGGTCACTAGTAGTGGGGGGCATGTAGCTGCTGGGGTCCTGCTGCCTGGACGCTCTTCTCTATGGCTCTGGCCCCTTCTTAGCCCTTTCACCCACAGCCCGAGCCCTGGCCACCCCTGTCTGGAGATGCACTGCCCTTTTCCCAAGAGTACACGTTCAAACCCACTCAGCCAAAGTCAACTGTGTAAATGGACAAGAGATACATCTCCTAGATTGGCCAGGATTCACATGTGACAATTAGAATAAACAGAGCATCCATCTGCAGAGAGGGAGGGTAATTCCCCAAGGACTCTTGGGTGGAGGGGAGTGGAGGAGATGCATGACAGACCAGACATCATCTAGCAGCCATTCCTGAGGCTGGGAAGGCCCCAAGCACTTACATATTTCACACTGTGCTCAGTGCTTTCTCCATGAGCATCCGCCCTGGGTGCCCAGAGTGGTGAGTCTCAAACTTCACCGTGCACCAGACTCTCCTGGGCACCCTATTGCAAATGCAGATGCCAGGCACCAGCCTGGAGATTATGGCTGGTCAGGAGTGGGGCCTGGGCTTCTGCATTTTAACAAGCGTCTTCTGGGGATTCCATATGAGGTGGTCTCCATCCTCACTTTGAGAAACACTGGAACCAGCCTAAAGCCCAGAGGCACACCTCACAGAGCCTGAGGGGGACACTGTTTGTAGGAAGTGGCCTGTTAAGTTAGACTGCAGGAGGCAAGACCACATCCACGGGTATCTCCCCAACTCCTGCCAGCAGCCCTGTGCCAACCCAAAGAAGCACCAGGGATTCTCAGGGTACTGACTCCTGGGCCAAGAAGTCCGTCACTCACTGACTTCTCTTTCAGATTTCCCTTTTCCCATCCTGTCCCGTGTACGGATTCTGGAGGCCATTGGTTTATCACCAAACTTTGCAGGGAGGAGCACATGAATGTTGCCTTCAGTTTCTGAGACAGACAGAAACTATGTCTGACTGAGTCACAGAGAAAAGTGGGTAGCATGTGGGGGCACCTGAGTCCGGCCCCCAGCTCATCCCTTCAACAAATATGTATTGAGCACTGGGGCATAAAAAGTAGAAGGCCACGTGCCATTTCATGATCTTGCAATCTCAGTTCTTAATCTGCCAAATGCAGATTCCTGTTCCCTCTCCCCACAATGGAGTTGTTGCAAGAACAAAATAAGAAGAGAGCTGTGAAAGTACTTTGCAAAATTAAGATGTGACTATAATACCTGGGGAAGACTGAATATGAGAAGAGTTTTAATGAGAGAAGCAAGAATATTTGTGGCTATGAATTTATGTGGGATGAGGGAGATGGATTTGTTCAATCGACCACAAACTCTTTGGAGAAGCATCTATTAAGTGCCAGGCAGTGGAAGCAAACAGAAGAATGGAACCCAAACCCTGCCTCCGTGAGGCTCCCTGTCTGGCTAGTGGGCGTGTGCAGCAAGGGGGGACGGATGGTGCAGTTTTAGCCAGGGCATTTTGTTGCATGAAATAGAAATAATCAAATTCTCTCGAGAAAAGGGCATTTAATTTTGGGAATTCTATGGAATCCAGGATAAAGCAGAATAAACAGGCTTGCTTTGGAAACCTCAGTATCAGGAGTTTAAAGACCTTTGCCCCCATGAACCCAACTCATGGTGACTCGTCTCACAAATCCTTCAGTCTATATTTCAAATTAGCAAATAAATTAACAAACAAAACAATGATCCATGGTGCTATATGCTAAGAAATAAGTAAATGTCGAATGTTAAATCTAAGGGATGAAAAGGAATCAGATGCAGAGAGCAGACAGAGGCAAGAGAAAAGGCAAAGGAACCCGGGTCAGGAAGAATTAAGCGGCAGGAGAGTAGTGAGCAAGGGGTCGTGGTACAAGAAGTCAGTGTCCAGATTACGAAAGGCTGTGGGCTCACCCTTCACTTATTATCCAGAAAGTGCCACATGATATACATCAGATGGGTCATTTTCTAAAGACTCTGGTGTCATTCCTCCTGGCTCCTTTACCAGCATGGCTGCAGGGTCTATTCCTAAATCTGGGTCTCTGTTTCTCCGTAGACGAGGAGGGTGCTAGAGTAGATGATCCTGTTTGCATTCTATGACCAAAAAGCACAATTCAGTTTTGAGTAGGGCACCAAAATATACTGGGTTTCCTGGGACAGTTTCAATTTATGCCACTTGTCCCGGCTCAATTATTCATAGCGCCCTCTTTCACTCTTAGAAGTGGCCCAGTTTGGACGATAAGTTATAAGGTCATTCTATTTATGGGAGAAGGGAGGTGCATGTGGCTGTGCTGTCAGCAATGGGTTAGACTTTTTGCCTTGATTCTTGTTAGGAATTTCCTTCCTCTGAGCTAGATGGAGGTTGGTTTTGCAGACTTTCCAAAATGCCCAGGCAAGCTTTGATGGGCACCAAATGTGCATGGCACAGTTTGCTCATCCTACTCAGGAAGATCGGACACTCAGCAAGTACAGGTGGAAGCTGGTGACTGCCTGTGGGCCAACGCCTGAGCCTTGGGTGGAGTTTGGCTGGGCGCGTGTGATTTGCTATCTATGAAGTGATTTGCCAACAATTGTTTTGATTTTTAATAACATCAGCTTATTAAGGGTATAAGAGGTGTAAGGTGGGGGTTACTTTGGGAACATGCAGAAGGGAGGACTCCCAAACAGAACCCACAGTACTATCAAATTCTCATAGCTGTGGCCCCAGAGAGAGTGAGCTGTGGATGACAGATGGCTCTGGAATCCTTCCTGCAATGGTTTATGTGTGTCTTCCAAGAAATGGGTAGTAAATGCACATCACCCCCCGGATAGGCAAGTGGGCTCATGGTAGGATGTTAGGCAAGTGGGAATGGGATGCGGATTCTGCCACTCTGTTGTTACTTGAGATCACCTAGGGAGGAGCAGCGGCCGTTGGCGGAGGTCGAGGGTAAGAAAGGTAGACTTTTTTGGTTTAAATCAAGTGGATCCTCAGAGGGTAATTGATCTCAGACTCTCTATCTAACATCCAGCTCTTTTGTGTGTGGATGAACATAAGGAAACACATCTGGGAAAAGCCCCCCTTTTCCTGTTAAGAAAAAAATCTCAAAAAATAAAATTCTTTAAAATCCTGGGAGGCAACCCAGGAGTTTCTAAAGCAAGTTTCTTGAAACCTCTGAGGGTGATGAGAAGAGAAGGAGCCCAAGGAATAAATCTTCGGTTTCTTTTCTCCTTGTTAGATTTCTTGTTTGTCTGTTTGTTTTGTTTTGTTTTGATTTTAAGATTCTGGTGTGCAGGAATGATCTCAGAGAAGAGAAAATGAGTAACACTCGGTCAGTTTGTTTACTGCACAAACAAGCTCACATGCATTCATTTATAGACCAGTTACTATGGGTGAGGTGGCAAGGATGCAAAGCTGAATAACTTAAATAACCTGACCACCCTCCTTCCTTCACCCTGAAGTTCACAATGAAGTGCGAGAGAGGCATGTAAACTGACATAAATTATTGTTCTTCCTGAGGAGTGCTAGACCAGAGGTTTGAGACACATGCACACACACACACACACACACACACACACACACACCCTGCTCTTTAAATAGAGTTGCTCTTGTTTATATAGGTTTGTTCCCAGAATATCAGAACACCTCCAACCCCATTTTTTTGTATTTGCATATAAAATGCTTTTTTTGGGGGGGGGGACAAGGTCTCCCTCTGCCACCTAGGGTAGAGTGCAGTGGCATCATCATAGCTCACTGCAACTTCAAACTCCTGGGCTCAGCCTCCTAAGTAGCTGGGACTACAGGCATGTACCACCACACCCAGCTAATTTTTCTATTTTTAATAGAGACAGGGTCTTATTTTTACTCAACTGGTCTCAAACTCCTGATTTCAAGCAATCCTCCCACCTCAGCCTCCCAGAGTCCTAGGATTATAGGCATGAGCAACCTCGCCTAGCCTAAAATGTCATGTAACATAAGCTTAACCGCTTCAAAGTGAACAATTCAATGGCACTTAGTACCTCTACGACGTTGTGCAACCACCATCTCTATCTAGTTCTGAAACATTTTCATCACCCCAAAATAAAACTCTGCACCTATTTATATTAAGCAGTTACTCCCATTCTTGTCTCCCCTCAGCCCTTAGCAAACACCAGTCTGCTTTCTATCTCTCTGGATTTACCCACTCTGGATATTTCATATGAATGGAGTTATACAACCTATGACCTTTTGTGTCTGGCTTCTTTCACTTAACATGATGTTTTCAAGTCTCATCCATGTAGTAGCCTATGTCAGTGCTTCCTTCCTTTTTATGGCTGAGTAATACTCCATTGTGTGTACACACCATAATTTGTTTATCCATCATCTGCTGATGGGCACTGGGCTTCTGTCCACCTACTGACTGTTGTGAATAGTGCTGCTATGAACATTCGTGTATAGGATTTTGTTTGGGCACCTGTTTTGAACCTACTCTTTAGGACATAGACATAGGAGTGGATTTGCTGAGTCATATGGTAATTCTACATTTAGATTTTGAGGAATTGCTGAACTGGTTTCCACAGTGGCTACACCACGACTTCCTCTTTCTGAAGACCCCCAGAGTTCTGTAGCTTTGATGTTCCTCTGTGACTTAACTGACAATCTTCAGAAAACTGAATCCTGGTATACAGATGCACCAAGCAGGTCTCAGTGCCTTGGTTGGTCCAGGAGGTCAGAGCTCGTGCCCACAAAGCTGAGGTCAGGGTTTGATCCCCACACTGACCAGTTAGCCGAGCAGAGCAGACAGAGCGAATAACTGTGTCTGCTGCCACATGCTCCACAATTGAATCCTGCCCTTTTGCAAAAGCTTGTTGGTGGTCCCAGGGCAATGGAGCAACAGTGTTTTTATGGTTCCACATAAAAGGGGGGAAAATCTATCACCCAAGGTCTACTGAAGGCACAGCAGGACTAGCCTGGAATCAGATGATTATGTCCAGTCCTGTTGTCACCTGATTTCTGTGGGACCCTTGGGTAAATTGCTTAATCCTGCCCAGAGCCTCAGTTTCCTCATCTCTGGAATGGGAATACTAATCCTTACTCCAAAGAGAGAACAATACACACACAAAAGCACTTCCCCTGCATTTTCTGGCTTGGCTGTTATAGGCTTCTAATAAATGTCGTTGGAGCTGAAGGGCAGGCAACCTCAGCGCAGGCGGGAGCAACCCCATTGGCTTCTGCAGTGTGCTCTGAGCTGCTCTCCCAAGGTTGACTGAGCTGGAACGGTAGCGTGCTGTTGTCCAGGGGGTTACATTGGCTGTTTTAAATTGTCCTATTTGCATGGAATGAAGCTTGCTATGGTAACAAAGTCTGGTGGCTGGAATCCAGGGCCCCATTTCACTGAGCAAAGCCAGTGCTCTGCGAGGGAAAGAGGAGATGGAAGGGGCTTATCAACGTTAAGTTACCTCAGTTCTCCTGTGAAGAGGGAATAGGTAAACTGAGGCAGGAGAAAGCTAGGAAGCCCCATGGATGTCTTCCGTCTTCTCTCCTAATCTCATTTCCCACCCCGACGAGATTCAGCCCAGCTAAGAAGCTTAGGACCCAGCTAAGGCTGGGTTCCCCTCCACCTGGGGTGCACATACTGGGGCTCCGACTGTGGGGAGGCCTGGGTGCCAGCAGCCCACCCGGGGAGAGACAATGCACCTCCTGGGGTGGCCAGCACAGGTCGGGCAGCGGTGCGGGTGCGGGTGCAGAGTGAGAGGCTTTAGGGCAGCAGCTCAGCTTCCCGCTGGGCATTTCCTACAGCGCAGTTTAAGGAACCGGGAAGCAAGAACTCCACTCCCGAGCTCGCGCCAACTGCCCCCTCCCCAGGAGCTCCACCCTTGCTCCGCTCTGGGGCCCCTCGGCCGAGCACCCCTCTCTCCCGAGCACCCAGCGCCTCCCCAACCCCAGTACCGCGCGGGGCACTAGTCCGCTGGGCGGGGGCTGCCCCACCGCTCCAGCAAGGGGACAGAGGGCCCGCCTGGGCCCCGGCGTCCCCCACCCCTCGCCAGGGGCGCCACCTCGGCCCCTCCGGGCCGCCGCCCTCCGCCCCCGCCCCCCGGGGGTGTGTGTCCCTGAAGTGGGGGGCGCTGGAGGCCGAGGGTGTCCCGCAGCCCCGGGCGCGGGCCCCCTCCCGAGCGGGCGGCGAATGGTAGGCTCCATTTAAAGAGTGCCTGGCGGCGCGCGGTGTCCTTCTCCGAGCCGCTCTTGGCGCCCGCCCGCCGGGGTCTCGGCGATCGCTGCTCCTCCTCCTCCTCCTTCTCCTCCTCTTTCTCCTCCTCCTCCTCCCCCCGCCGCCTCGCCACCGCCGCGGCTCGGGCTGGAGGCGCCGCTGTCATTCCTGCGCCCGAGGAGCCGGCGCTGCCGGTGCCTGGGGGTCGGGGCGCGGGCAAGCCGGGCTGCGGGGGACCCAACAGGTAGAGCAGGGGGTGCCCGGCCGCGCGCCCCCTGCGCATCATGCAGCTCTTTGTCACCTCTCTCGCCCCCAGGCCAAAATCCTGAGCATGATGGAAGACAATAAGCAGCTCGCGCTCCGCATCGATGGGGCGGTCCAGTCGGCCAGCCAGGAGGTGACCAACCTGCGAGCCGAACTCACGGCCACCAACCGGAGGCTGGCGGAACTGAGCGGCGGCAGCCCCGGCCCGGGCCCGGGAGCCGCGGCCAGCGCCTCGGCGGCGGTGGACTCGGCGGCGGCGAACATGGAGAACCACCAGCTCGGCGCGCAAGGTAGGGATCGCCCCGCGCCCAGGGCGGAGGGGAGGCGCCGGCACGCCCGCCCCCGCGCCCGGGAGGAATCGCTCGGCATCGTGGCTCGTAACCCTTTCCACCGGCGGTGGCCACCGCTGCTCCCAGGCTGGGAGTTGCAGGCTGCTGTCATTAAGGAAAACCCAGGCGCAGTGTGCACGGGGTCACACGGTCACACCAGCCCTGGCCAGCGGGAGCCAGGCGCGGCCAGCAGGTCCCTTCCGGCAGCAGAAAGTGCCCTTTCGGTGGCAAGAAGCCTCCAGTTCCGTGGCAAACTTTTCATGCCCGGGCCTTTGCCCCCACCCCCGGCAGGGGTGAATGCCACAGTTCCCCCAGCTCCGAAGGCTCCTTCCTTTAGAACACTCTTTCCCAGAGAGAGCTCTGGGACAGTGGCCGGGTAGAGGATGGAACTGGTGCGCTTTCTCCCCAAGCCAAATCCCTCGGCTCGGTTGCATCTGGACTGTATTTTCTCCCCATTTGAGATCGCGCAGGCAGTGGAATACAGGGATGCAACAGTATGTGCTCTGTTCAGCAGGGAGTTTAAATTTCCAGCAAATATAAACAGCGAGAACACTTCCCAGGGGGACATTGTGGACTTCAAAAGTGGAGCGGTGGGCTCCTGGCGAGAAGAAGGCTGAGGTGGCGGGTCGCAGGGAACCCCTGTCTGAAGGGATACTTTGCAATTTAGAGGAGGAAGGAGAAAAAGACAGTTGGTCTGTGCTGACATTGACAGTGATTTAGCTCTGAACCCCCCTGTGAGCACTAAAGGTGGGTGAGGTATCCCTAAAATGTACTGTTTTGGTTTGTGTGAATTAGAAAATAAAAGGGCAAGCAGGCTTTTCGTTTTTGTTTTTCTTTCTTTCCTTTTTGCCTAATTGCCCTTTAAGAAACACTGGTTATTAAAATCATTCGAATTGTAAACTAAACTGCTGAAATCCAGAACAGGATTAAAAAAAATCTCCAATCTATGAGGGCCACTTGTGTAAATATGTCACTTGATGAATACGAGGTACCAATTGCTCAGTGGCTCAAAATGATTTTCTGGGTTTTTTTTTTTGTCATTTCAAGAGCTACTCGTAAGTGTTGAGAGTCTGTTTTCACACGAATGCCTTCTCTCCAGCAGTCCCAGCGTCTGCCCTGCCTTCCCAGGGAAGGTGTGCTTTCTTCATGCGAGAAGTGCAGCCTGAACATTAGGGGGTTTATGTCAGCTTCCAAGTCAGATCATAACTTGGTCTTGTGGGGCCTGTCAGAAGTCTTAGGAACTGGGGGAGCACTTTGGTAAGGAGGTAGCCATGACGTAATGGTGAGAAGCTGTTGTGGTCCTGGCGCAGGCTGCACAGTACTCAAGCTTGACATCTGGTTATTCTTGTCATTTATCCCTTGCTATGTCACTGTGTGTGAAAAAGAAAACATTCTCCACTGGAACATGGGGCGAGGGAGAAAAATGGGAAAGGCAGGTTGCAAGGGAATGTTTTACTTTTTACGGGCAAGAACTCTTCTAACAGTAAAGAAATAACTAAGAACTGGCATTTTGCTAAGACTCAAAAGCCATAGTAAGGGACACTGAACAATGCCCATTTATTTCCTACCGTCTGCCCCTTTCTGAGCCAAAGAAAAGTTAAGTGGCTTTTTATCTGAGTCCTCGGTCTAGCTGCAGACCGGGCATGCTAAGGAAGTCAGTGCAGCGATGATGTGCACACACTCAACTTGGAAATGGAGATACTAGTTGATGGTTAAATTGTTGTCTTGGAACAGCGGGAGGCTGTTTTCTTTTTCTTTTTTCCAACAAAAATGCACAGGGCTGTGGAAATGGAAATGGCTTTTGGATCTCTTGATATCCTTAAAAACACACACAACCTATAGCTCCTTCATACTCTTAGGAGCGCGCCTGTCCATCTCAGCGGCTGTCTGTGGGGGGTAGGATAAAGGGTGCTCTTGATTTTTTCCCCTCTGTACCATTGGTATTTCTCAAAACCTCTACTAGGGGCACTTAGCGATTTTATAATCAGAAAGTAAAATGTTAAAGGTTTAAGTTCCACTTGTTTATTGGCCATATATCTGTCAAAATTGATGAGAATTTAAACTGATGTGATGGTTGAAAGAAAACAAGCCCCCCATATAAAGCCAGTGGGACATTGTTGATTTATCTATGGCAACAGTACCTCCATCCTGGACTTTTAATGTACTTTTAATAATATACTTTTTACATTATATAGTGTCTGTGAGTTTTTTTGTTTATTTGGCTTGATTTTTTTGTTTTGTTTTGTTTTCCCTTTTTTGTGGCTGTGGCAGCATTTTGCCTTCTGCAGAGATGGTGGTCTGGTAGTTTCTTTTGCTGTTGCTTTAATTTTCCCAGAGGGAAACATTGGGTACTCATAAGTTAATTTTAAAGTGTAGTTGATTGGTTTCCTCGTGCTTCTTCATGACACACCTCCAGGGAAGCTCACAGAGGCTTCGCTCCTCGAAGTTTCTGACTGTTCTTCCGAACTAGTCCTCTGCTTTCATTCTGTGTTGGTGCAATTCAATGGGCACAGATGCTAAGAATATTAAGTGTGATTGAGTTATCACTCCTCAGATCAAGATTTTGAATGAAATGAGTATCTTACAAAATGTAACCTGCAGAAGTCATCTTTTAACTAAAGGGCATTATGCACATATTAAATGCATGCTAATATACCTTTAATAATATTGGCACAAATGGTTGTGGGAAAGTGTCACCTTTTGCTCCTTGTGCCAAGATATTGTTAGCTCCACTTTTAAATATTTTTGTTTAAAAAAATTTTTTTTTAATTTAAGTAAGCAAGCTCATCAATCCGTCACTGGATCTTTCGCTGCAGGGATGACAACTGGCAGTAGGTAGATTGGTGTCGCCTTTTGATGAAGAAAACTTGGGTTTTCCTAGAGGGTTAATGCAGTGTGTCATTTAAACAAAATATTAACTTGGTTAGTACCCTCTGCGAGCTGGCATGGTTGCTATGTAACAGAATCTAGAAAGCGAACTGAAAATCTGGGCTTTCGGCACTTTGCAGGATCTTCTTTCGGAATCTGTGTTGAAGGAACGCTTGGCAGCAAGCCCATCTTGTCTCTCCACGCTGCAAGTGAGTTGGATAATCCCTAATGAGGATGCTGGCATACAGTGCAGAGGGCATCCGTGCGGGGCGGCACATTTCACAGCTCCGGAGGCTGCCTCTTGGGTTGCTGGGGTCACAACAGCCTTTGACAGGTGGACAGGAGGAGGCTTGGAAAGAACAGGGCCAAGGATTTGTTCCAATTCGTCTTGTTGTTGGTAGCCAGAGAAGGGATTTGTTTAAAGTAACATTTCTAAGCTGTTTTCCTCAGCGTAACATCTCTGGGAAAATGTGTTTCAAATGCTCGCTGTTCTTCGAGGGGAAAATATAGCAGTTTGTTTCTCTGAAAATGTTTTATCTGATGAATGACTAATATTAGATTCAATTGCTTGATTTGCTATGCATTGGAATAAAACAATTAAGTATCATTGAACCCAATTCCAATAGGCGTTAACTGTACATAACAAAATACTTATGCCCAGTGGGATACGTGCCTGCTACCTTTAGTTTGTTGTTGTTTTTTAAAGTAAATAATTATATTTCCACCCCTGTGCACATGAAAGTGTCGATAGCATCTTCCTTTGGTGTTGAGGGTTTCCTGCTCACTCCATTGGTTGGATTGGGGTGGAGGAAAGGGTCATCTTCCTACACCTTTGCCCATTCCATAAATACATGCAAGTTGTATTTTTCTCCCCAGGCGTTAAAATGGGCTGTTACTTAAGGTCTGACAGCTCTTATCTACTATTCGACAACAGTGGAAACTCTTTGGTGAAGTATAAATTACCTTTGGAGTGAATTGAATGTGTGAGTAGTCTGCGGAGACGCTAGACACTATTGCTTTGCGCAGTAAGTTCTGTCTTTTGGCATCCCCTTCCCAATTCATTCTGCCTCTGCTCTTGTTTTCCTAAGTAGACTTTTATCTTTTCTAAGAAAGAGAATTTTCAAATGGCAGAGAGGGTAGAACAAAATGTAGTGTAATCCCTGGAGTCCTTAGTTTGCTGCTAAGTTACAGAACTCATCAAGTAGCCTGTGCCTAGGTTTTCCAGCCTTATCAGTGGGCTGAAACAGTGTGTCTTTTCCTAAGCTGGTAGGCTGTCATGAGGTGGGGCTTCAAATATCTTCCTGAAAATTATCATGCATGGTCACCAAGAGATTACTTACAGATCAGTACAGTGTGGTTGAAGTTACTTACTGATTGGCGGTTATTTACTATCTTTCCATTGTCTTTGGAAAATACCTTCAAAGGACCCCATAAGTCAAGTTTCTAGTTCTGGTTAATTTCATGCTTCCCGTGTTTGTTGCATGATTTTCCGTGGTTTCCCAAAACTTCTTTGATGTACCCCAGAAGTCTTAGCTGATCTGATTTTTATAATAGGAGCCTTGTCATGTATTTTCCCAGGTAAGGCAAAATAGGTAGGCTCTCCCCATTCCTTTATTCCTTACTCCCCAAGACTGTTGGCACTTTTTAGGAATCCTGTAGGGTTATAATTTGTGACTTCCTGGCTGCCAGTGTGTTTGTAGCAGATGGGCTTGGCAGGTGGCAAGAGCTCATTGGAACTCTGCCTGCTCACCGTGCAAGTTGTATGGGGCACAGGTCAAGCTTGGGGTTTTGCCACATTCATTGCATATTTTACTTCTATATGTATGTATCCATATATTCATTCCTGGGTTTTATAGCTAAGAAGAGTGAAATCCACATGAATTCCTCCTCTCTTTTTAGACCTTTCCCAGGGCTGGTATGCATGAACATTCCTCCTTGGCTTCTTACCCCCTGCCATACATCAGGCAAGAATGGAATTCATTCTGCCTGCTGAGCCCAGGGAATGGGTTTTTAAGTGATCTTGCAAATGGAAATTGGTTCTTACTGTTTGGGTTGGATATTAGGGAGAGTAACACATGAGATAACAGAGGTGTCACCACCAGCAGCCATCACAATGTCTTGGTGCTCCGAAATGCAGGAAAGTGAGTTCAGACAGAATCATTTAGGAAAAGACAACTTTCCTGAAGCCAACTGAGTGGCCATCCACTGGGGCAGATCGTACCTGACAATTCCTTGCAGCTAAGAGTCCTGCTGGCCCTGCTGCCATCTTCCAGCCCCCTGCTAGGCCCATCTCCACTGTGGAGGAGCTGGAAGAAGACCAGGGAAAGGAATGCATTCTTCCACCCCATGTAGTTGGACAAGACCAGAACATTCTTGCTCATTTGATGCAGCCTCAGATCTAAGTGGGGGAGGCCAGGTTGTGCTCTGTGGGCATGCCTGCTTCCCCCTTGGAATCCTAAGCTGCTAGAAACATGAAAGAAACTGAACATAGTTTTAATGAGTTTGGCAAGAACAACTGTTTAAGCAGGTGGCTTCTGTGTGGTGGGAAATCATTGGTTCTAAATTTATTCTGGTGTCTTTGTTGACTGGGCCGTGCAAGACCTTTGGGTCAGGCTTCTGAAAGTCCCCTGCCCCCTTCACCCTCTGATGAAATGAGATCTTAGCTTTCAATAGGTAGTTCTGCAAGCAAAGAACCCCAAAGCCTCTGCTTCCTGCTGCAGTGTGCAGTCAGGCTGGAGGAGGGAGAGAGTCGGGGAGCCCAGGTCTCCCCCTCTCTCTCCTCTGCCACCAGAGCAAGAGCTGCAGCACTTTTGTGAGGATTCAGAGGCCTTCCACTCCCAGCGTCATCTCAGCTTTACAGATTGAACTAATAAGAATCATAAGAGCAGAGCACCCTTTTAAAGGAGGTGGGTCCAGAGCTAATAGTCTCCACCCACCTTTGGGCACTGCGTTATGGTTGTCAGAGCTTACTTCTGGGGTACGCCACAAGATGCTGGGTATTCTGGGACCTCGAAACATGTAGTTTCTTCTTTTTGGTCAAGATGAATAGTTTAATGCAGCTAGTAATGAGAACTAGTTTCAATGCTTTTGTCAAACTTTTTAATAGATAATAACAAGTACCTAAAACATACCAAGTATTGTGGTAAGTGACTAACATACATTATTGAATCCTGAACCCAACTATTAGATCCTTTTTTCAGAAGAGGAAACTAGTTCTGAGAGAGGCTGATACACTTGCCTGCAGTGAAATAGTGAGGATGGTGATGATAATAGCAAACTTTGACATAGTGTTCACTCCGAGCCCCGCCCCCTCCCTCGGGTACTGTTCTAAGTGCTTTTCTGTATTAATACATTTCATCAATGCATTTAATCCTCACAATGACTTATTAGGCTGGTATCGTTCTTGTGCCCATTTTACATATGAGAAAACAAAGGCACAGAGATGATACATTACTTGCCAAAAGGCACACAGCCCTGAAGGGACCAAGCTCTGGTCTAGAGTCCGTGCTGTTACTCATTCCACTTCAGTGTCCAGAGTCACTCAAGTGCCACATGACTGAGCAAGGAATTCAGACCCACCAGGCTCCCCTGCTATTCAAACCTGTGTGTGCTTCACTGTCTTGTCTCCCAAGTCGGAAGCACCTTTTGCTCTGTTCCATGGGAAAGTTGAGGGAGCTATAGGCTTGTCTCCTCTAATTCTGATTAATGTTTTCCTGGACTGGTGGTAGTTTCTGGATCCTTATGGTAAAATCTGAGGATTGGGAGTTTGGGGAGCAGCCATCCCCTCTCACTTAGGCACGGATTCAACTGACAAGGAGGGGAAAGAATCCTGCTTGCAAGATTGGCAACCCATGGGCCACTTGTCACCAATGAAAAGGATTTTGATTGTAGACTTTGGCTTCTGATTTCTTGGACTTCATGTGCTTCCTCTCTCTTGGGGAGGGTGGTTTCAGGCAAAGCTAGAATCTCACAGCCCCGTCTTTTCCATCCAACCCATGTCCTCCCCTCTCCCTGGGTTCTCTCTCTCTGTGTCCTCAGTAGCTCCAATGGCCCAAGACCATGCCCAACAAAGGACATGCTAACCTCATACAGAAACCATATGAGGAGAGTTTCTCAACCTCACTACTGTTGACATTTGGGGCGGGATAAATCTTTGTCCTATGTGTTATAGAATGTTTAGCAGCATTCCTGGCCTCTACCCACTAGATGACAGTAGAACCCTCTACAACCCAGTTGTGACAACCAAAAGTGTTTCCAGAAGTTGCCAAATGTCCCCTTGAGGCCAAAATTGTCCCTCGTTGTGAACTGCTTTTCATGCCATGGCCTTAAGGGAGACCTTAGTTGTGAGTCCTTCTTTCTAGAATGACAACTCCATGAGGCCAGGCAGGTTTGTCTATTTCTGCCTGCATTCCAAGCACCTAGAATAGTGCCTGGCACATAATAAGAGCTCAATAAATACTTGTAGGATGGATAGATGGATACTAAATTACAGGGTGTGTGGAATTTGGTCTACTTATCATGTTATACATGGTGTCACAGGATCATTGATTTGATGATGGATGATTTTAATTGAGTGCTTACATATCACATATCAAGTACTGTTCCAAATCCTTTACCTGTAATGCTTCAATCAATCCTTTAAACCACCTTGTGAGGTAAGTATTGTGTTAGTCATTTTACAGAAGAGAAAATTGAGGAACAGCAAGTTTACATGACTTGGCTACTCAGAGCCACCAGGCTAGTAAGTGGCAGAGCCAGGATACGAACACAGGCAAACGTGACTCCAGAGACTGCCTGCTGTCTCCACCGGTGTGCTCTAGAGCTTGGCATCGCTTTTCCTATTACTGCCCAAGAAACCATTATTGTTCCAATGCTGCTGTTGTGGCCATTATAATTAGGATCTGCTTGTTGGACACTAGGTCATTCATCATTAATCCTCAGAGCTCTGCTATACAAAATATGCTCTGTCACTGCTGGAGGCTCTGTAGCCAGGAGGGACTTGTGTCTGGCCAGGGGAAAGAGGGCAACTTAGTGCTGAGCGGTGTTTGCAGGTGAGAATGGGACTCTTCCTCTCTCTCTGCCTTGCTGCTGGGCTTCAGCTAAAGACAGTCGCAGAGAGACCTTCTTTCCTTTCCAGGAAAGGGAACAGTGGACCCCAGAGCTTCTGAGCAGGGCGCTGACTCCTTCTTAGAAAAAGAGATGTTCTGGGATCAGAACTGGGAAGCCGGAGAGACTTTTGTGATCATCCAAGAGCCAGCATCATATGAGGCATTTTCTCAGCTGATCTTCATATCGCAGAGAGTTAGGTACTGTTAGCACCTCCATTCTACAGACAAAAAAATTGAGGCTTAGAAAGCGTAAGCTGCTTTCCCAAGCTCTAGAAAGTGGTCAACTGGTGGACAGAAGAACAGGGGATTAGAACACAGGTTTGGCAGACCCTGGAGCTTCACCACTTCACTATAACAAGAATATCCAGATGTCACAGCCAGGCAGCCCAAAGACATGCCCATAGGATGGTTTTGCCTTTTTGCTAAAAAAATGCCTTCTCTTCCTCTTCTTTTCTTCCTTTCTTCTTCCTTTCTTCTGTCTCTGTCAATCTGGAGAGACTGGGCACATAGGTGTAGGGACCACAGATTTAATAAGATACGGACTGAGTTATCTGGGAGCTCACAGCCCAGTAGGTGTGACTGACTTGGAAACATAATTACATTTTCTAATAAAGGTCTAGACGGGTGTAATGGGAAAATAGACAATGAAGGGACAAATACAGGAATCTACGCAGATGTGCCCGACAGTGGTGATATGTAATAAAAGCATGCTGGAAAATACATTAATTTCACTTCTAAAGGTTAAAACTGGCCACAGTAGCTTATTAAAAAGTACAACTTTTTGGATAGTTTGGGATTGGAACACTGCAGAGAGTAGCTGCCAGCTGGGACCTTCTCCCGCAGAGACAGAGCATGTCTTAAGGAGAAGGAAGGTGTGGATACTACAGGATCTAGATCTTGAATAATAACTTTTCTCCCTCTGTCTTCAAAGGGAATATGAAAGGATGTGAATTTCAGGGCAGGCAGACCTGCATCTTTTAAAATAAGCTCACCGCTTGTATCATCTTCCCAGCCGAGTCCAGGGCTTCTTGTCAGCTGCAACGAATGAGTTCATTCATTTTCTTTGATTAAGTTGAATTTTTTAAAACACTGAACACGGTATATCCACTTTAATTCAGTAAGTGCAACTTGGAACACAGTGGGACTTATGCCATCTTTTTTTCTCCCCCATTCTTGTCATTTGAAATTGGCAAGCATGTGCTGCTCACCATTTCTTGATGGTGGCAAACTTTGAGATTAAGAAATTTGATACTGACCCTGGAGAGTGCAGCTGTGGGCCCACAGCCCATGATGAATGAAACCTGGGGAGAAATGACCTGGCATATATGTGTGTTGGTTTTCTTAATGAACATGTTCATCCAGTGGATTGCTTTTCCCATTCCTACAAGGTTTACTGTGTGAAGCAAGAATGAACGGGACTGTTCAGCACATCTTTAGATTTAGGAGTTAACAAAAAGGCAAGGCCTGGCTGCCATTTCATGAGGACTGTCAGCCTGTTAGCAGGAAGACGTGCTCAGATGTCCTATTGGAAACTGGACACGGTACCAGGCAGCCCTGCGGGAGGAGGGAGGCATGTTTATGTCTTATGGAAGTCCTATGGAGAAGGCTCATGATTCTGTGGTCGGCTTCCGCAGTGTGGGTCGTTCTCATCAGCAACTACAAAAACAAAACAAAACAAAAACCTCGGCTGCTCAACACATGGATTGGTTCTACCATGGGTCAACTCAAAACCACCCCCAACCCTTTCAGTGTTGACATGTCGCCTCTATGCCATGAGCGCCTCATTGTCGCAAATGCTTGCCGTAGCACCCTCAGTTCACAAAGTCAGTGCCTGGCACCCTTGGTGCAGGATTCTGCTGCATCTATCCACTCTTCTGTCCTTTGCACTCAGGAGGGCTCCAGGGAAATGCTCTAGTCTCTCCGCCAAGCCAGCTCTTTGTGCTGTGTAAAGACTTTCATGGGCATCGGCCCCGTGGGCCCTACTAGCCACTCGTGTGACTGAATTAAGGTGGACTCAGCCAACTGTTTCTCAACTAAGAAAACTGAGGTCCAGCAATTTAAGCTGATTTATCAAAGATTGTTGAGCTGGTTATTGAACCAAATTCTCCCTCTTCCTTCCACTGTGGTAAGATCAGGCTCAGCCAGACAGTGAAGGAAGAGGACTGCCCCATAGCTCATGGCTGGGTGAGATCCAACCTTGCCTTGACCACTCCCTCTTGGGCATGGGCCACTGTGTCTTGTAAGGCCTAGATGGAGACCCCATTGCCTCAAGACCGTGCCCTTATACGCTGAGCCTCTGTGTCCAGCGAGAGGCCCGTGGTGAAGGCAGAGTCCATGCTTACAGATTGAATCCCAGTTTTCACACTGGATTCTTTTGCCATTTCATAGGGGTATGCATTCATGTGGCTTCTCTTTCCATGACCTTCTTAATGCCTGAGCTTAGAGTTTCCCTTCAGTTGGGGATTTATAAACAAGGTCAGGGCTGCACTGAGAACTTCCTGTTCATGTCAGTGACCCTGGATCTGGGGACTCTCCTGTAGAGAATTTTTGTACTGCATACCACCATTATTTAGGATTTCTGAATATGGGAAGCACACCTGTGTGGAGACCTGTGGGTATGTATATTCTCTGAGTGTTCGGGGCAGAATTTAGTTACCACAATAAATCTGCCTAATTTTTTTCTCTTTTCACTATCCCTTCAGGGAGATCCCATTAGACCTTTAGAGGCTCTTTTATTAGGGTCTTTGGGTTAAATAAGCAACCAAACAAAATGTGTTGGTTTGAATTCTTCACCTCACTTGTTTGTTTAGATGCATGTTCTCACTTCTGCTGTGGCTGTGACTGCCTGGATAGAAGGTAGACCTCCTATGGCTCCAGATTTGTGCCCAGATCTTGGACTCAGGTCAATGGAATTTCACCCACAGATCAAAGGCCAAGAGTGTGGCAGGAAACTTAGGGAGATGAGAATGAGACATTTTGCTGTGCAACTTAGAGAAATGGAAAGTGGGGGTGGTAACCCAGTACAGCAGGCGACCAGCCATGATCAACTGGCTCCAAAGCAGCTAACACAATGGCTGGGAGTCTGATCTCTGTGTTAGTTCCAGTGCAAGGAGGAACATTCACTTCTGGGCTTTTTCACCCTCTGATGGCAAAATAGAAATAATAGACATTGGAACTTCATTTAGAGATCTATTTATAATGGGTTTTAGAAAAAGAGAAAGTATTTTTAAGGATCAAAATGTTTTAGTGCTTTTGAGTCTTAGATTTGTATTAACAGCAAATGTTTAAGACTTTCCACTGTTAATGAATATTATAGTTACACGTATATATGAAAGTGCTTCTTGATTCGGTTTGGAGTTCGCTCCAGTGCTTCCTCTTTGTGGCTTAAACGGTGGAGCTAGTGTGGGAGTTAGCAAAGTTTTTAAATAAAGGGCCAAATAATAAATATTTTATGCTTTGGGGCCATAGGGTATCTGTTGCAACTCCTCAGATATGCAGTTGTAATGCAAAAGCAGCCATAGATGATAGGTTAATGAATGGGCATGGTTGTGTTTCAGTAAAACTTTATTTACAAAAACAGGTGGCCCTGGGGCTATTATTTGCTGACCCCTGAACTTGTAGTTTTCTTTCATCTTCCTTCTGACCAAGTTCTGCATACAGGAGGAGCTTAATAAATGGTAATTTAATGAGTATACTAGTGAATTAAATGTGAGCAATGAAACTACTGAACAAACGAGGAGTTAATTACTAGGGGTGTAGTGTCTAAAGAACAAGAGAAAGAGACATTTGTTGGCAGTTCAGTGGTTTGAGGTGAAGTCACTTGTGTTCAGTCTTCATCACTGACTTCCAAAGAACTGAGGCAGGACAAAGAGTCATCAGTCCTGGTGAGATACAGTGCAAGACGGTTTACATCTGCTCCTCAGTTTCCTTGATATGAATCAAGGTGGTCACGTCTGTCTTCAAGGTAATGTAGCAGCTATATGTGGGTTTCGGGGAGTGAGAGAGACCCGATTCAGATCCTGGTGATACAACTTAGGTGTTGTGGGACCTTCCCAGGTCTCAGTTTCCTCATGTGTATCACGAGGCTAATGACTTCTGCATCGCAGGATAATTGGGATGGTTTCACCCAGGATTTTTTAACCTTCGCACTGTTGACAGTCTGAGACAGATAATTCTCTATTGCGGGAGGCTGTCCTGTGTGTTGTCGTAGGACATGTGGCAGCACCCATGGTCTCTACCCACTAGTTACCAGCAGCACCCCCATAATGTGACAACCAGAAGTCCCCTTGGGGACAAAACCACCCCTGATTGGGAATTACTAGTTTAATGAAATAACATACAATATGCCTGGCAAAACGTTTGGTAGACTCTGGAATTCATTAGATAGAACCTTTTGTTTTTAGTAGTGCATTGCATTGTTGAACTAGGAATTTTCTTCCCTTTGAATGAAAACTACCTTATTTCCCCAGGCAATGTTTGTATCTCAAAGTCAAGAGTGGGCCTTTTTGTTCCAGAACCCAGGTCTTTCTCCTGAAATGAGTGTTGCTTAGAGGCCTTGCTCCTAGGAGGAGCCGAACTTCCCAACGTGTCTAGTTGAGTGTGTATCCCAGGCCTTGTAACATACGTGCACCCTAGACTTGTATTTGAGGTTTTGGTTAGAATCGTAAATAATTCATATGAGAAGTCATCCAGATGTCTTCAGCATGAACCAACAGGGAAGGTTAAGGACTAAAAAAGTCCACTAAAGGCTGGCAGGCAGAGGCAGTAGGTTGTACTCAGAGGAAATAGATAACGTTCTGCAAACTCCCACCAACAACACGATCACTTCGCTAGTGAGCATGCACACACACTTCCAACATTAGCCAGGGGCCAGTTTTCAATGTTTTAAACTTTAACCAAGATGGCTGTTCCATACCATCAGTTTACATCTGGATTTAATATTTCTGCCATCCATATTCCCACTGGAACAGTGATTCCCAGTTTTCAATGAAGGGGGGAGAAAGAGAATGAATTGTGGCTCCTACATATTAGTAGTGATATTTTCTCTATCTGTTTGAGAAAATACATAAATGCAAAAGATTACAATGAATTCAATAGCATTGTCAAATGGATGCTCTTTATGCATATACTTGAAAAATAATGGTACATACATGCAAGAAAAATGATTCGTGCTGTCCACGGGCAGCATGTTAGAGATATGTGGATTTTGGACTTCTTGTCACTCTCTCAGGCCATCCAGAGTCTTTTGGCCCATGGATTGGGAGCTGCTGCTACTGCATGGACACATGTTCAATGTGGTGCTCAATAACACCAGATGCAGTTGGGCGCCTGCTAAGTGCCCTGGAAAACTGTGGCTACTGCCCTGGGATTTTGAGTTTTCTGATTTTAAGCGATTCCCTTGTTCCTCATACTCAACTGTGCCTCTCTGCGCCACATCAGATTAATCTGTAACTTGGGTTACAGATGGCTTTAAGACAACTGCAAAAATGTCTGCAGAGTGCCTCCTTGGCGTGAATACCAGAAAATACCAGTTATAGTCAGAATAACATAACTGGCCCCAAAGTAGATTTCGGGCAGTATGATTCAGTTGGCCAACTGCCATCACTAACTAGTGTCGTCCTGCCCCATCTCCAGCTATGTCCTAAAACCCCTCAAGCATGTGATCCATCATATCATTTTCTCATTTATGCCAGTGCTGGATAATGGCCTAATCTCTCCAGCAGCATTCAGATTTATTAGAGAAGATGGCATTTACAAAACCGTTTCACGATTCCACTGCAAACACGCTAAGCTGTCTTATAATAAACCACTTTCTTATGATAAACCTTCCTTTTAACAATGGTTTATTACCTGCAATTAAAATCACCTGGAAGAGCCCAGAAAATGGTTTTTATTTCTCTTCTTTTGTGTTTGGCTGATCTTTGGCTGGAGGGCTACTCAGGACGTGGGAGTGAACATTAGAGAGAGGCAGGTTTCCACCCACAGGAGGCAAACCTTGCTAAGGTTGAGAGCTGTCCAGCAGGACAGGGTCAGCACGAGCTGGACCCAGCCTGGGCGACCATCTGCCAGGCATGTTGGCAAAGCAGCTTCTGCACCAGGCTTAGATGTTGGGGAGAAAAACACATTGGTAAATGTGATCTGGTTGGGAGGAATCATGCCTTCATTGTGTTTTGCATTCAAGACTGGCCATCAATGAAAATGAAAAGTTTAGCAGCCACAGGATGTCATCATTTGGGTACAAACCAGAGAAATGTTGAGAGACAGTAATTGCCAGGAAAGGGTCTCACTGGCTTTTGCTCTAATGATTTGTTTGAACGAACTAAGATGCTGACACAAGGAAGTTCAACATTTATAGCATAGAACAGAAATTTCTGGAGTCCTCTGGTGGGTGCATAGCCTGTCTCTTAACACTTCTTAGGTGGGTGAAGCAGGCAAGTTGCTTTACTAAAATAGGCCTCAGTTTCCTGAATCCTGGGCTGTTATAGGATTAATCTAGAGTGTGTATGATGTGCAAAGAATAGTACTTGGCATTTGCCATAAATGTTGTTAATAAATGTTCGTAAGTGTCCAGCATCCTCGCAGGCACTGAAGAAGGAGACTGAGTTTCTTTCTTTTGTTTATTGTCCAATCAACATTCATGAAGCAGATCTGATTGACAGAGCACTGTGACGAATGCTAGGGATACCCGGACAAAGAAGGTGCTCGCTACCTGCTGGAAGCCAGAGGAGGGACGAGCAGCAGGGGGAGCCCTGTGTGGGGTCCAGGCACCTGGATTCTAGCCCCGACTCTACAACAGAGCGACTAAAAACAGAGCTTCCACAGTGGCTCATGATGCCAACCGAAAACCCAAGGTATGGCACGTAGCATTCTCCCCACCCCCACAGCTTGGGAGAAGCGTGTGGGCAGCGTCTTAGGAGCTGGGACACCAGGTCAGGCAAAATGAGCACTTTGGGTAGGACCTCTCTGAAGTCCCTCCCATTTCTGACCATTCATGTTATCACCCAATCAGTTCCACCTTAAAGAATTTCTTAAAGTAGACAGGTAGCTCCCTTTGGGGAGTATTATCTTACCTAGCTGAGGCGGAGCTGGCGTAAGCCTGGGAACTCTGCCAGAAACACACGCAGGACACGGACTCGAAAACTGAGGTGGAGGAAAGATGGTCGCACCAGGGAAAGTGCTCGTGTGGGCCATGGAATCACACAGTGTCTATACTAGACAGGGAGGGACCCTGCAGACGGTCTCATCCAGTCTTCACTTTGCATTTGGAGAGACTAAGGTCAGAAGGCAAAAGTGAGCCGATCGAGGCTGTACAGCACCTTGTAGCAGAGCCCGGGGCTAGCACGGCGCCCTCTGGCCTCCTGGTCCGGTTCCCGCCTCCTGACGCCCAAGCTTCCCCGTGCAGTGTCCCCGCTGACACACAGATCTGTGCAGGAACTTTACGTGTCATAAACACATCCTTTCTGTGCCCTCAAGGAACCTGCGCTCTGAAACAGGCAAGCTGGAAATGGAGGAGCCCTCCGGTGTGGGGTTTATGGTTTGGTCTGGCTTTCTAGGGAGCAAGGAAGAGGGCGATTTAGGGGAAAAAAAAGAATAAAAGCACAAGCCAGATGCCCAAATTAAAACACTAAATTTTCTTGGAGTTTATGTGCTCTGAGCAATGTAAATAAAGGTGAAGGCTGGGCCTCTCTGCCCATAAATCAGCCTCAGCAAAGGCTCACTCCCCGGCTTGTTTAGGCATCTCAGCCCATCACCCATACCGCGTGGCATTTCTGAGATACAAGAGGGAGGGTTCCATTTGTCATCCTGATTGTCCTCCCTGGGGTTTCTTGGAGCTGCGATCCCAGGGTTGCCTTTTGCATGAAATATGAAGCTCAGAGATGGAACCAGGGCATTTCAATGCAGGCAGGATACACTGGGGAAGGCTGGTTTTCTGCCCTCGTGGCCTCATTTGCATTTACTCTTCTTCCAACCATTTGTAATACAGTGGTGGGTGTCCATCAAATTGCTATTAACTCTTCAGCCAGTGCCTAAAGGGCTGTCTGTGCTGCCCCGTACAAGTCCAGGGGACAACACAGGCCATACCTTTGGTCATTCAGAGGGTGTCAGGGGCCAATTCCCTCTTTGTTTCTATTTAGTCTCTCAAGGGTCCTGCAAGACAACAACTTGGTTGTGTGACTCCACTGCTGCCTGGACTCAGATACCCGGGTTTAACCACAAACTTCACCACCTCCTAGTAGGCCATCTTGTTGGGTACCATAAGAGATGTCTTCTTATCTGTGTCATGAGGCTGTTTGTTATATAATACAGGGCATACCTTGGAGATACCGTGAGCTCCGTTCCAGGCCATTGCAATAAAGCAAGTATCACAATAAAGTGAGTCACACAAAGTTTTAGTTCTCCAGTGCATGTAAAAGTTATGTTTATACTTTTAAGTATGTAGTAGCATCATGTCTAAAAAAAATACATACCTATACCAAAAATACTTTATTGCTAAAAAATGCTGACACAGAGACACGAACTGAGCACATGACATTAGGAAAATGGCACAGATAGACTTGCTTGATGCAGGTTCCCACAAACCTTCAATTCATAAGAAACTCAATATCTGCAAAGTGCAAGAAAATGAGGTATGCCTGTAGTTCATTCCTTATAGGGTTTTTATAAAGATTAATTGAGTTAATATATGTGGATCTCTGCAAAGTGCTTGGCACACATATGCTAAGGATTCAATAAATACCAGCTGTGAGTGTTGACCTGCAGCCCAAAGTGTCCCATGGAAGACCTCAGTGCTGAGGAGTGACTTCTCTTGGGAGGGACAGCAGAACCATTTGAGAAGGAGCTAGTTAAAGTTAGAATCTTAGTTTTTCAAATAAAAACCCCAGAGTGTGTGAAGGCTTAATGTCCTCATTTATTTTGTGGTTTGATCTATGGGGTTTCCCATTTGGCAGTGGCAGAAGGGACTCCCTGAGTGCCCACTGCTATCTATGCTCACCTTAAATATGCCCAACCAAAGTCTTATCTCCGACAGCTCATGCATCATCCTCCCTGGGAGAAAGAGCCCCACGGCCTTGCTGACAGACCCTCAGTTAATTTCTGGATTCTTTTTTTCTGGATTATTTATAGCTCTCTTGCTGATATTTCAAGCTCTCATTGTTAAGCAAGGAAAGGCCTTGAGTGCTGAGAGGTGGTAGCTGAATCCAGTGCTTGCTTCACCCTTGCTGTTCAGTTTTATTTGGGCAGCATCATCTGGTTTGTAAGGCATGTCCCATGTTCCTGGAAACACACGGGGATGTGGGCCTGGCATGTTCTAGGGGCAAGAGGGAGGATTCGACATGAGAAGGACAAAACAAGCTCTAGACTATCTTGTCCCTGGTTACATGACTTTGGACTAATCACTTTTCCTTTTGAGTCTCCAGTTTCCCATCAGTAAAGTGAGGAGAGTGGTGTAGATGCATTGTAACTTCATTCCAAATGTATTTTGTGGGCATCTCCTCTGTGGCAGGCCCTGTGCTGGGCTCATGGAGCTCCTGAGGCAGACGGAGGATGATGGCAAGGATGAGGGTAATAGATGATGCTAACACTTATGAAGTGCTTAGGAGAGACAAGGCACTGTTCTAAAAGGTGTATGTGTATTTTCGAGTTTAATCTTCACATCAAGCTTTATTGCCCAATTTTGAAAGATGAGGCAACTGAGGCACAAAGTGGTTAAGTCTTTTGTCCGTGGCTACACAGTGGATAGAGTCAACATTTGAACTCTGATCCACTGACCCCAAATCCTGTATTTTTTTTTTTTTTTTTTTTGAGACAGAGTCTCACTGCCCAGGCTAGAGTGCCGTGGCATCAGCCTAGCTCACAGCAACCTCAAAATCCTGGGCTTAAGCAATCCTCCTGCCTCAGCCTCCCAAGTAGCTGGGACTACAGGCATACGCCACCATGCCTGGCTAATTTTTTCTATATATTTTGGCCAATTAATTTCTTTCTATTTTTAGTAGAGACGGGGTCTTGCTCTTGCTCAGGCTGGTCTCAAACTCCTGACCTTGAGTGATCCATCCGCCTCAGCCTCCCAGAGTGCTAGGATTACAGGCGTGAGCCACCACACCCAGCCCCAAAGCCTGTATTTTTAACCAGCATATGCTACTCTCTTACCTGGAAGCATATAATTACAATACACTGTAATGAGTACTGTGGTACTAGCATGTGCAAAATCTGTAAAAGTATTGACGACAAGGGACACTTTGCTCAAGCTGAAGTGAAGGTGAGAGGCTCGGTGGTGACAGACTCCAAAGGAGGCTTTGCTTGAGTTGAAGTCTTGAAGGACAAGTGGGTCTTCTCCAGGTGAAGAAGGTGTAGCGGTGTCTTTAGGCAGGGCCTGCTGCAGGATGCAGACACAGCAGGGTGCCAGCACAGCTTGTTGGAGGAGTAGCCCATGTCTGGGCTTGGGGTGAGAGTGCGTGAGACTGAGAGTGCAGTTGTGGAGAACAGATCTGGAAGGTTCTGTTGAACCAAGACAAGGAATCTGATGTTACCCCGTGCACAGTGAAAGAGGCATTGAGTCATTCTTTTGTTTTTCTTGTTGTAAAATATGCATGACATAAAATTTACCATTTATATCATTTTAAAATGTACAATTCATTGGTATTAAATATTTTCACAGTGTTATAAAACCATCGCCACCATCTAGTTCCAGAACTATTTAATCACCCGTAATAGAAACTCTCTACCCATTAGGCAGTCTCCCTCCATTCTCCCTTCCCCCAGCTCCTGGCAACCACTCATCTGCTTTCTGTATCTATGGATTTGCCTATACTAGACATTTTAGATAAATAGGGTCACACAATATATGACCTTTTGTGACTGTCTTCTCTTGCTTGTTTTCAAGATTCATCCATGTCATAGGAAAGGAATCATCATTTCATTCCCTTTTATGGCTGAGTAATATTGCATTGTAGCCATTGTTGGACTTGTGGGTTGCTCTACTTTTTGGCTATTGTACATAAGAGCACTGAATCACTTTTAGTTCAGTGTAAGCCTCATCTCAGCTCCTCAGGTCATGCATATAAGCTAGGTGTCAGTGTACCCATCTATACAATGGTCAGATCTATGTATATATGTGTATGTTTATACGTGTATGTATACTTTCTGTAAGTATGCCATCTACTGCTCCCTAAATTATAAGCACATGGGAAAAATTAGATAACTTTGAAATTGTGAAAGTTTTATTTAAAATCACAGTGGAACTTTTCTCAGGTATAAACTGGGTCTGGTCAGAGTGCCGACTTCCGAGACGCGTTCAGGAGATTAAATGCATTAATTCACGTAAGGCATAGATAGTAGCAGTGCCCAGCAGATGGGAAGTGCCCAGTGAATGTCGGCTGTGACTATTCCTGTATTTCTCATCATCGTTATTACTGGCACAGTCTTCACTTCACCCCATGTTCTCTGGGTAGTGGGAAGCTGGAAGAGGTTTCCACGATCCCAGGTCTCAGCCAGTCCGTTAGGGATTCCTGCTGGGTAGGCTGTGGGCACATGTCTCCCAGAGGAGATTTGTGGGCAGTGTAACTGCAGGAACTTTCCTCTTCTTTCTGCCTGTTTTTTCTGAAAGTACCGAGCCCCTGATATGTATGGGAGGCGGGAAGTGGTTAAACCTGGATCCTGTTTTGGGTGTGTGTTATCTAGTACCAGTAGCAACAAAGTGGATATCCTGGAATTGAGTCTTCCCTCCATTGCTTGCTTACTGCATGCCTTGGGCAAGTTATTTAACCTCTCTGGGCCTCAGTTATTCCATCCATAAAGTGGCACAGTACAGTAGAGTCTACTCATTCGAGGTTCAAATGAGATGGTGAATGCAAAGATGTTTGGTACAGTGCCTGGCCCCTAATAGTCCCTCGCCTGACTTTTTTTTTTTTTAAGGTAGAAAATATGCATGCATAACTTACATAATTCAAGTTGGAAAGGGAATTTCTAAGAGAAATTTTCATGTCCTTTAGAAGTTCAAAGGTGAGAGAATATCTCTGGCTAAAATGGACTGTAGCAATTTGATTTGGGATCTTGTGAAGAAATAATATTACCAGCTCTGATTTTTTTTAGTGCTTGCTATTTTCCAGGAATTGTGCTAAGCATCTTTCCTTTTTCTTTCCTTTCTCCTTCCTTCCTTCCTTCCTTCCTTCCTTCCTTCCTTCCTTCCTTCCTTCCTTCCTTCCTTCCTTCCTTCCTTCCTTCCTTCTTTTCTTTTCTTTTCTTTTCTTTTCTTTTCTTTTCTTTTCTTTTTTCTTTCCTTTTTAAAAAATATTTGACTACAGACCAACATAGGGGTGGCTTGGGTTAGGATGCAATATGTTTTTAAACTTTCTCAACAATCCTTTGAAGTACTAACGTGTATTATTCCTGGTGTTTAGATGGGAGCAAGGCCTTGCCCAGTGTCACCCAGCATATATATATAAGTGATGAAAAAAGGAACTAAACTCAGGTCCATCTGTTCCCAGAGACCCTGCTAGAGGGTCCCTTGGAAATGAACCTCAATTCCTGGTGGATAATCCATGCTGACAGAAAAATACTGTGTTGGAGGTTATCCACAAAGCAATCCCTTTCTGTAAGAATTGGAAGTAAGTTTTTATTCCACGAGTCCAAATACCACAACCTGACTGAGAAGGGTGTAGGGTGGCAGGAGCCAGCTGGAATCCCACAGCGGGCAAGAGGCTTTCAAATAATAATCATGGGCTCCAGGCCCAGCCCTGCCACTTACTAGCTGTGCATGACATTGAACACAGTGCCTGATTTTATGCAGCCTCTGTTTTACCATCTTTAAAATGGAAATAATAAGAGTACCAACATTTTAGGGTATTTGCGAGGATCCTAAGAGATGATGTGTATGGGAATCTCTCAGCAGAGACTCTTGCACATGCTAAGTTTCAATGACAGTATCCTCATCATCATCATCAATGTGCCTGTTCATTGGCATAGATGTCCTTCGTCATCTCTGCTTGTCCCGGAAGCCAGAGCCATCACATCAGCCTCTCTGTGTTAGAACTTCCTTGCTGGCCACAGAGCAGATGGGCAGCTCCAAGGGGGACATTTTCCTGGTGCTTCGACTTCCCAGGGGAGCTGCCAAGTGAAAAGACAATTGTTGGAGATGGAGGCTGAATCCTTTATGTGCTTGTCCACTGGGACTGGACCAGGGCCACCCAAGTCATTTCTCATTTGCTAATGGGACTAATCAATGGGTGGAGGGTGGGAAAAGGGGAGCTTACTGTCTCCAGCAACCAGAGCCATGCCAGGGTCTTCAGGATGTCTGTGCTGCAAGTGTATTATTTTCTCAAAAACGGATGCTACATTTTACAAGAAGATCTCTGTTGCTTCTAAATGCAGAAAATGTGTGTTTAATCCACATGCTCGTATAAGAAGAGCTCTGACTACACTAATTTCTGATGTGCCTTTTAACCACTTCTGTTCTGTAACACAGTGGACTCTAAGAAACCACAGGGACAGGTCTCCAGAGCCCCTAGGCTACCTCTCAGGACCACAGTGACTCCCAGAGGGCTCTTTGCTTTGCTCTGATGCCCAGGGCCCAGGCTAAGGTCTTTGCTTCTCTGTACCTGCCACTGTCCAGCTGACCCTCAAGACTGGCTACAGAATGGGACCATTTTCCCAGGCCTTCCTTCCTAAAACTCCTGAGGAAACACAGGCCTTTGCTCTGGGGTTGACTCTGTTTTGCTCTGGGGAACCAGACAGAAGACAAGAAAATAGCAAGCACGGGAAAGTTGCAAACCCTAAGAAACATTACAAAGCCTACACTTCCTGCTTGGACAGGGTATAAAGTGTGGGAACCCAGGGACCAGCCTCTGCTAACTTGTCCATTGCAAACTGTCACTTGCTGAGTCAGCGTCTCCCCTTCCCAGCACTAGTTGCAGGGGCAATTTTAGAAGAAGTCAGACATGGTTATGACTTCATTTAAAACACAGTGGGCATTTAACAAATGCCAATGGGTCTCAAGTCCATTGAGAACCCATCTTTGAACGGGGAGACTGCACTGATAAATTTGATTGGAAATTGTGGGTTTGCTTAATATTAGGCCTTTATGGGAGTTTAAGAAAAACACAACAGACAGTGCTGAACAGTATTATGTTTAGTAAAATAAGATTTTTTGTGTTTTTGTAAAATACTAATTAAAACCTGTCGAGTCTCTGCTTCACCTTTAAGCCTTATGTCAAGCAAAACTCAGATCATGCATTTATCTCTTCATTCTCATTCATCTTATCACGAGGCTGTCAGAAGCACTGTCTTTGGAATCCAATAAACCTGGTTCAGATCCTGACTCTGTTATTTAAAGACCTGTATGACCTTAGATAATTTGCTCAACTTCTTTGGGTGTCAGTTTTCTTAATTTTTTCTTTTTTTTCAATTTTGAAGATTCAACAAAATCTCCATGGACCATGCATGGCCCACAAAGTGTGCCTTTGACAGCTAAGGACTCAGAAAAGAGAGTTTATTCATTTTCTCAACAAACATTTGTTGAGTCCTTGTGTTGTGCCTAGTCATGGCTGAACACAACCTGGTCCCTCTCTGCAAAGAGTTTACACCCTGATGGCAGAGCTTATAGTTTTGTGATAATTAACACTGTCAAGTGCAGCCTTTTACGGTAATAGGATTATTTCAGGTGGGTTAGTGACCCAAGAGCAAAAGACCTTCTCATTCTTCTCCCATCTATCCCACCTGATCTCATCAGACATTACCAAAAACGTCACCTGAACAAACAGGAACAACATTTAGTTTTTGATGAGGTGATGTCTGGTTTTTAAAGTCACAGGTAAATTGCTAGTCTTTGCCAGAAACAACAATACAGACATCGCCACCATCTCTAAGAAAAGTGCACAAGCTCAGCCTGTGTCACCTGGAGGGTGTCCCCCACCTCTAGGTAGTGATCCCGGAAGACATTAGCTGCGGTACCCAGGGCGTGACGGGCAACGCTTTATTAGGCATTCTTTCCTTTCCCCTTGGGCGTGTTTTCTGCATGTGTTGAATTTCTTTTAAGCTTCTGCACACAGTTCAGAGGGTAATACCATTAATTAGACCAACAAGGTAATGTAATGAAAGGTAGGAGCCTCCATAGGATACTAGATTTATCCCTGATTAACAGGGTGGCCCCCCACATTGCAAAGCCTCGCTCCATAGCATCCGGAGATAATGCTCCGATTGTAATTAAAACTGGGGGAAGAAATTTCACTCTTCTCTGCGAGTGGAAAATGAACAGTTTAAAAGCAGAGGACCAAACGAATCACTTAGAGAAGTCAAAGAATTATCCCAAAAAACTCCAAAGAGGCTTCACTTATAATTAGCAGCTGAAAGATTTCCAGTGATATTTCATCAATCTCTGTTTAAGGAAGAAAAAAAAAACTTTAAGATTATTTTGACAAGATAAGGGTTTTGACTGAGGTTGGGGGAAGCTAAAAGCGTTACTTTAAAATGTAATTATGCGAAACTTCAATTATCATCTCGCCTTTCAAAAGTCTCTCAATTCGGCAGGCAATTAGTAGACATGAAAGAGGGCAGGAGGTTTGCGCATCGGGCAATGCGATTTCTTCCCAGGGACAGACACACTTGGTGTATAATTTGCTGTTCCCAGTTTCCTTGGAAATGAGGGGATGTGGGGAGTGAGGACAGCAGTCCTTTGTGCTGGCAAAGGGATCCAGACATCCTCAGCCATTGTCATTTCTCCCCGGTTGTACCCATGTTCATACCTGGATGTCTGCTTGCTTATCCCTGTTAGGGGACCTATGGGAGTCTGAGGGGTATCTGATGTGTTAGGTAGATTTAGATCAGATTCTCTTCTCTGAGCATAGACGTGAGCTGAGAGAGCCAGCACAGCACGTGGGAATTCCCTTCTTCACCATCGTACCTGGTGGAGCTGAGGAACTCTGGCCCCGCCGAGCAGACTGAGCCCTGCTGAGAGTTTGCAGGCGTCATTAGAGGCCTTCGATGCTGCCCTGCTCCTCTCGTGCTTCCTGCACACGTTATACTGCATTAATGACTTTTGGCTGTCAATCAGTGGTACCATTATTTAAATTCACGAGTTTAGATTCTGACACGTGCGCTAAGTGCTAAGCAAGGATGGAAATGTAAAACTTCAGCCATTAGCCTGTACCGCGAATCCTCCTCCTGCCAGCTTGCTTTTGTGGGACACTTAACTTTGCCCTCCAGCAGAAGCAACATTGTAGACACTAATTCTTACAACGGCCCACTGTGCTGTTTAGCGTGCCCGTTTGGCAGATAAGAAAGTGGAGGTCCAGGTGGGTCCAGGTCAAGTGACTTGCCCAGGGACACTGGGGCTGCCATCCTGGCCGGGTCTCAGCATCTCCCTCCAGTCCCCTGCAGAGGCCCCCTGCACCTCTCGTCTCATCCACTTTCTAAGTGCAAGTCTCTCTGTGTGATTCGGCTTCTGAGAACCCCCACGTGGCTCTGCGTGGTTCAGGAGCCAGCCTCGCCTCCTTGACGCAGCTCCAGAGATGCCTCCTTCCCTGCTCTCAGTTTTTGCTGTTGCCCCTGCACAACCTGCTGTCCAGCCGCAGCAAGATTCTCGAAGCCTTGCCCAGATTTCTCAAAGCTGTCCTTGCGGCTTGCAGCCCTGTTCCCCACTCTTTACACAGAAAACCCCACTTTCTCTGAAGTGCCACTTCCGGGAAGCCTTCCTAGATGCTACCGGAGACTGTGCTCCTGCTCTATGCTCACGTAACACCCCGAAGTCACTTACCATGACTCTCAGTAAACATTTATTGAGCACCTACTATGTTGCTGGCACTGTTGGAGGCCCTGGGGATAAAGCCATGGACAGACAGATGAGTGGAGGGAAGATAGAGTAAACAAACGTGTCTATAGTAAGCCGGGGGGGGGGTGCTGAGGAGGGAGCACTCCCAGGGAGAGTGAGAGTGGGCTGGAGGCTCGTTGAGATGCAAGGTCAGGGAAGGCCCGCTGACGACAGCGGGGAGGGAGCAAAGGAGCCAGTCACTGGGGCTGTTTGGGGGCCGAGCACTGAGCACCAAGCAGAAGGGGCAGCACGTGCATGGCCCGTGAGGGGTGCTGGAGTGGAGCAGTTAGAGGAGAGGGGGCGAGGGACAAGGGCAGGGTGGCTGGGCCAGAGCACAGCGTGGGTGAGGACTGGCCGCTAGTGAGCCAGAACCCGAGGGGGCCTTCCTGCCCGGGCCTGGCACGATCTTGCTCAGGACTTGAAAAACTCAGTCCTTGCTGCCCTTATACTGCTGTTGATTTCATCCGCTTTCTTCCAAGTGCAGCGTAAGCTCCATGAAGGCAGGGGCCGTGTCTGGCCTGCCTTCCGCAGGTACCTGATAAATACGTGTTGTTTCATGACTCCCAGCAGAGCTTGCTTCCGATGAGAACCCACAGCCACTGACAGAAAGGGGGGCAGGATGTTCATGTTCTGTGTAGTGTCCCCCCACCCCCACCCCAAACAGTCAGCTAAAGGGAAGCGCCTCGCCTGGGCCTGCCACGCACTGTGCGAGGTGCACCAGGTGCATCGGGAAGGAGACTGTTTTGGGGGGGTACAGCCTTGTTCTCTTTCAGGGCCCTCCTCTGCATTTGGCTCGTGTGTGAATCACGGATGTGTCTGACAGCTGGAGACAGTGTGGGCAAGGGGAGTATGGAACTCTCTCTGTCGTCTGTCTGAACTTCTCCGTCTCCTTCCTGGAAAACAGGCAGCACCCATCAGTGTCTTCTCTGCATTATTTTCTCTGCGTGGGACGGGAGTCTTGTCCTCACTGCTATAGAACGTGCACAAGTTGCACCTGGCCTGCTTCTGGGGTATTGGATTCGGGGGCAGTTCTGTGTGCCATGTGCGCGTATGGATTCCGCGGGTTTGTCTGAAAGGACGACCTTTTGTCGGCCGAGTAATTTTAGTTTTAGTTGGCACCCAGGACAAAGCCGCCTTTCAACACACCCGCAGCATATAGGCAGCCAGGACTTTTTCAATGAGATTGCAGGAAATTTGCCAAGTCGTTTGGGGCCTGTAAATTAGGCCTTGTTTAAAAATTTAGATAAAGCCCAATGTGAGAGAGAAATGCTTTCATAACATTAAACGTGAATTACACTGAAAACCCCTTTCAAGTTAAATGGAACCGTTCTCTGCAAGCACAGAGACATGAAATGCTTCAAATGTCAAAAGAGTTTTCATTTATTGTCCCAAGTAAGACGAAGGCATTTTATGTGGTTTAATAGTTCAGATGCACATGTAAATGGAATTCATTTGGAGAATGCCGGGTCTGTTTCGGAATCTATTTTCACAGACCTGACTGATTTCATTTCAGCGTGGCAGTAACCTTACAAGGGGCGGGTGCCGCCGTCCCTGTTTCCGAGGTGAATCTGTGCACAGAAAGCTCAGCTCGAGCCGCACCGAGACATTCGTGCTGGCTGCAGTCTTGCTACCAACATGTCAGGCTGCCATCATTAACCATCAGTAACGAAACAGGACGTGTCGTCACGTCTTACACGTGAATTCTGACAGACCAATTCTTGCACCATGGCAGAGGGTGTCTCATGGATAAACAGTGGTCCCCAAGAAAGGTGCTGGGGTTGGCTTCTGTTTATTTGTTAGTGTCTGGTATTATAAGAAGCCTCTTTCTGTCTCTCTAAGAGCTTTTTTATGTTGTATATTGCTTTGCCTTACTTATCGCTGCTCTCCAAAGGCTCTGTCAGCGGATCCCTTTGTTCTTCTACTGTGTCACTTAGGATGCAATCCTTTGCAAGAAATGAAACCCAGGGTAAAGTGGCCGCAATGGTAAGGCACTTTCATGACTGAACCTCAAGGGCTGTGTGCACTTGCATGGTGGCCTGAGGCAGTGGCTGGGCAAGGCAACCACACTCTCCCTCGTCTTTGCTTCCGCATGTTGCTTCCGTCCACAGGGTGTGTTCCCTTCCTGTCCAGAGATGGCTGCCGCTGGGTCCAGGCCACCTTGCTCACAACCACTGGGTGGGAGCTCACTGTCTAATCTTCAAAGAAAAACCTGGACTTGGGTGTGAATGGATCAGTTGGGTCCCAAACCCAGCCCTGATGCAGTCACCAAAGCAGGGGTGCAGGAGGTGGGAGAGGCGCATGTGCTGGGCAATGCTCTGTGCTCAGACCTAAGTAAGCCACACGCACACTCCAACCTAGGGCTGGGGTAGACACAGCAGCACGCTGGGAAATGTTAAATAGTTGGCTATCTGAGAAACAAAGATCCATTCCTGCCCCACCCCCATCAAAGTGCACCAGTTCCCATGGTGTCATCCTGTGGTTGATTTTAAGCTCCCAATGCAGCGTCACTGAACAGGGGTTTGGGCACAGAAATACACGGTGGGCTCTCAGACCAGCACACACCAGAGCACTGCCCCTGAAGTCTGTGGGCTTCGTAGGGGGAATGATCGCTCCTCAAACAAAACTCAGAGATGGGGAAAAGGAATGAATGTGGGGGTGCTGACATGAGCCATGACTAGGGGTGCCCCAGGCTCATTACTGATGCCATGTTCACACGGGTCCTTCAGGGTCCAGCTTTAAGTCAGCTGCTAGTAGGTGCTTCTTGTCTCCTCTATGAAAGTGTAGATAGTGCAGAGAATTTAACCAGGACCAAAAAGTCCAGTCTCATGCCAGGGCCCTCAGGCAAGTCCCTTAACCTTTCTCGTATACTCAACCGTAAAAGAGTGCAGTAAAGACCTCTCCACCAAAGGGCCATTGCATAGACTAAATGGGACGCTGATGGTGGCCATGCTTTGCAAACCGTAAAATGCTGTGTGTACACAAATGTGAGGCACGTCCGTTATTCCTTTGTAATGTATCCTCCACCCCAGGTGAACCCCGATTCAACAGAATAGTGCAGCAGACAGACTGTGAACTGTGAAGCCACCTAGCCTGGGTTCATACTCCAGCTCTGCTCTTTTTGTGTTGTGCGATTGTGGGGAAGACTCTTAACTTCTCTGAAATTCCTCATCAGTAAAATGGGGGATAAGAATGCCTGATCTCAAAGGGTTGTTGCAAAGATGGAATAAGATAAAGTCTATAAGGGCTTAAATAAAAGTAAAAATCATTATTTTTATAATATAATTTCATACTTAATATGCATTGATTACTCCTTTCAAATCTATTGCTTTTCTGGCAGCAGTCCCCAGTTTGGGTTTGGAGATTCATTTTCCTCTGACTCCTAGACTATGAGATTCATGGAACATCCCCAACCTTCTGCCCCCACCTCCTGCCCCCACCCCATCCCAAGTTCACAGTTTTTAGTTCAAAGTGGGCCCATCATCCTCCAATTTGAGTGAATCCCAGAGCTTCGGTGGAAGCTGCTAGGAAGTGACTCCCTCTGTACTGGGACCTGGAAGACTAAAAGGGTGGAGCTGCTGCACCCATTTTGGCACCATGAGGTGAGAGCCAAGTCGAGGATGGGCCAAGAGATGATGAAGGCAGGTGTAGTTTGAGCCTGGGTCAAGCCCTTCTTCCTTGGATGCTTCGGTTACATGCACCCATATAGTCCTTTGTTTTTAAGCTAGTTTGGGCTAGGAATTACCATCAATCACAACCAAAATCCTATTTGATATATTACACCTGGAGAAACTGAGCCTCAGGTCATACTTGAGAAGAGGCAGTGCTGCTGGTGAGCAGTGAGGCTGAGGCTCCAGCCAGGCCCTCTGCCTCCAGGTCCCACCTCCTCCCACCCCAGGGCTCTGCTCAGGCTTCCAGCTGGCGCCCTCATGTGCGCGGCGGCACACGTGACTCCAGATTGCACGCATCACAACTTCTCGTGTCACACTGCATGCTGCAGAGAGCGCCAGAGCACGCAAGCCTGTGTCCTTAGGCTGCTTGGATTCTCCCCCAGGGAATGAAGGGGCGAAAACCCCCAGGCTCCCTTCTGCTGGTGAGGAGGCTCTCGGATAAAATGCGCCTTTGTGAGTTGTGGATCCGAAGCTCTTTGTTGTTTTTATACAGGAAGAAAGAAAAAGTGGGGATTGAGATCTGGGGTCAGCTCTCTTAATATCACGCCACAAATCTGGCAAGCACCCCCCGTTTTTTTTATAACTGTTATTTTGATTAGATTTAGAAGTTTGGAGAAGACAAAGTGACACATTTTCACAGTTCCCTGTCAAACCAAAGTATGATTGCCAAACTGTTAAGTTTTAAAAAAGCAGGAAAGGGAGCAGCTTGTGGAAACATCTCCGTGGCAGCTCCAGGTTTCTGGGGGGCTTTGCTGTAATTCCCGCTCCCCCATTATCTTTACAGGTGCACCTCGCTCAGCACGGCTGAGGTTTCTGGGGTGGGCATGGAGTCTGAGGAGAATGTTTAGAATAATTTTATCATGCAAAACATGTTTTGAATGCATGGGGAGGGTCCTTGTTTTTATTTTCATGCACACTTTTTAAGAAGCATGGCATGCTTTTTGTGACTGATTTTTTAAGGGAAGTGGGTGAGGATCCTTTTGTATACAAAAGAATCCTTCTACTGGGGAAAGACATACCCTGGTGTCAACACATCAACATCAGAAAATGTTTCTATGGTAAAAATTAGATTAGTGATGTATAAATAATGAGGAATTATCAGTGTTGAGAAGAGTAAGTGGACTGAAGATTTATGGAAGTTGTAAACTTTTCTGAGAAAGTTGAATAAGCGCCCAGCAGGAGAATCTTTTTTTTTTTTTTTTTTTGAGCCATGGTGTTTTTGGGGTTTTTGTTTTTGATTCACTCATCTCAATTCTGCTCAATTTGCTGCCCACCTTGAAGTTTCAGGTAGTAATCTCATCCCTTCCAGATGAACTAGCATTCTTCTCAGGTAGTACTAACAAATGAAGCCAAGACTCCAGCTGGAACCTTGCAGACGGCCACCTGTTTGACTTCATCACGCAGGTACCATCCGAGTCTCCAACCTTGGTCACCTCTGTTGATGCTTTTCCTTCAAGCTGACCCAGGAGTGGACAGTGGCTGGACCTGAACACACTTACCACCAGTATGGGACTGGAAGAGCAACTTAAGACATTCACTCGCTCTTTATAATGGTGACCCCATTTGGGAGGAAGGACAAGACGCACTTAATATTGTCAGGTCTTCTGGTTAATAATGGACACTGCGGTAGGCAGAATAACGGCCCCCAAGGATATCCATGTCCTGATCCCAAAACCTTACATGGCAAAAGGCCTTTGCAGATGTGATTATGTTAAGGATCTTGAGATGCAGACATTATCCTGGATTTTATTGGTGCCCCAGTGTAATCCAAGAGTCCTTATAAGGGAGGCAGGAGGGTCTGAATCAGAGAAGGATGTGTGATGACCAACGCAGAGGTCAGATGCCACTGCTGGAAGGGGGCCATGACCCAAGAAATGTGGGCATCCTCTAGAAGCCAGAAAAGGCAAGGAACTGGATTCTCCCCTCAAGCTTCCAGAAAGAATGCAGCCCTGCCTACCCCCAAGACCCATTTTCCAACTTCTGAGACCTCCAACACTGTAAGATAATAGATGTGTGTTTCTTTAAGCCACTAAGTTTGTGATAATTTGTTATAGCAACAATAGGGAACTCATGCATTCGCTGTGTAAGGCATTAGAATAATACACAATCCCCAACTCTCAGACTCACAGAACATAATTTATTCTTTCTTTGAGGATTCAGAAGATACTTTAGGTTCCTACAGTGCCTTGGGGACGTGATTATGAAAATAAGTTCCCATTATATTGGTTAAGAGAGAGCTTGGCTCGACAAGACGTGAAACCAGTCAGCATTTACTATACTGGTTTTTATTTTTTTTAAAAAAAAACTGACAATTTGGAATGGAAAGAAAAATGCCTTAATTGCTTATACTAGAAACTGACAAAATTGTGAGCTGTTCTATTCTGATACCTTTCTTGCTCTTTGAAGCTCTTTCCATAGCAGGGTCCAACAACCGCAGAGCAGATCATGTTAAATATAGGGTTTGTAGAGAGAGACCCATTCTTTTCCCTCTCTTTGCATGCCTAGTTCCTATTAATGTCACGATGAGTTATGTGTGTGTATCTATAAGGCAATGGCTGCCATTTATTGTAATACAACTGGTGCACAAAATACCGCACTTACACGGTACCCACACTTGAACCATTCCTTCTGCGTGAACCTTGTCCCCAGGGGTGTGTATCAAATACCTCCCACATGCATTTTTTTATCAAGCCTGGCCGCTAAAAGCTGAAAGATCACTATGGATTTTTTTTCCCCTTTGTCTTAAAAAATTTCCATTTCATAATCGTACTTGGAGAATCCATGCTCAAAAATGGATTATACATTAGGAGAAGGTTGGATAAATATCCGATTATTGCTAGAAGCCTGCAGCACTGCAAATAAGGCTCATTATTGCTTCCAATTTCTGATCACTCAATAGAAGAACAATACAATGGCACGGAGGAGCCGGGCTCTCGTCACTAAGGGGAGCTCTCGCCTGCCTCTGGGGCGGTGGGTCTGGACAGCTCAGCTTCCTTCCCCCACCCATTCAGTTACATCCTGTTTATGTGGCCCCGGACAGGCTGGCTTTGTTACCTAAGTTGCCATTTATAAGGGATGGCAGGCAGAGCAGTCTGGAGCTTTCTGGGAGCTAATGGCAGGTTTTGGAGGGACTCCGAAGGGTCAGAAGGTGCTGACAAGTGAAGAGGTTTCCCAGTGCTTATTATGTGCACATAAAAAAATGTTCGGGAGGTAAGTGGCTCAGAAATTGGGCTGTGGAGTCCAGCTGTTTAGGGTAGAGCTTAGCGTTGCCTCGTAACAGCCGTATGAACCCATATGAACCTGGACAAGTTCCTGAACCTGCAAATGTCACTTTCCCCATCTGTGACGTGGTAGGAGGAAAAGAAGGCTGCCTACCCCATAGGTGTCAGAGGGAGGGCATGAGGGCACTAGATTGAATGCCAAGTTGTTCATACGTGTGCATGTGTGCGCTGAATGTTCAGTAAATGTTAGCTTATCGTTGTTAATTGGGTGACGTGATGTAATGAATTAGGGAAGCTCACAGTTCTGAAATTCAGATATCCCCTCTGCTGTGCCCTAGCATTGGGCTGTGGGCCAGTCTCTTAACTGCTCAGAGTGGGGTTCTCTCACACAGCTCTGAGGGGTGCAGGGAGGTCCCTGTCTGGTGCCTGGGTCAGTGTTGGGGGCCTCGCTGACTCTAAGTTGAGACTGGCTTCTGCTGTTCCCATACCTCTCTGTGAACATGATTCCTGCTACTGCTACTACTGCTGGGGTTGGCAATGGGCATGTCTTTTAGGCCACCCTGCACAATCCTGTCCCTTTGCCATGTTCTCTTGGGATTGTAGGAGATGCAGTTCCGTCTGGACTTGAGGGGTTCACATGCTTCAGGTACAGGTGTATATATGTTGTAGCTGATGTGAAATAACTAGACCAGTGGTTCCTAACTGGGGTGACTTGGCAACGTCTGAAGACATTTTTGGATGTCGCACCTAGGGGAAGGTACTACTGGTATCTAATGGGGGAAGGCCAAGGGTGCTTATGAATACCTACTACAATGCTCAGGACAGCCCCTGCCCAAAATATCAATAGTGCCAAGGTTGAGAAACCCTGAATTAGATGATATCACTCATGACATATTGGTTCTCAACACAGTGACTTGCTCTCTTCTATCAATGGCGTCTGTTTACATTCAGGTCTGTCACCATATGGAAAATCATGGTTGTTGAGTAAAGAATGGGGTAAAAATATACCCTACCCTCTCCTCCACTCTTCAATAGGAGCCTCAACAAAAATATTTCAACATGAAGGTGGGGAGTACTGTGAAAAGCGCTTACCAGAGGGTGTTAGTGCAGCCCGGGACTGGGCACCAGAACACCTGGATTTGGCCCCATCTCTGAGGCTTACCAGACGGGTGATTTGGGGAAAGTCATCCCACCGCTCTGCTGGGCTTCAGGTTTCGCATCTGTCAAATGAGGGGGTGGGGTGAGATGTAAGTTACCATTCTGCTCTAAAATTCCTAGTTAAAACTTTCAAATCAAATTCAGCAGTCACTACTTGTGATTTGGGGCATTTCTGGCTCTCCTGTGTCTGTTAAAACCATTGTAACGGTGACAATAACAGGAGCTGCTGACATTGAGCACTCCCCCAGCACTGCTCTGGACACACCTCACCTGGCATCATCTGATCTATTTATCATCCCTTTGAGACAGGAACCGGCATTTCCCCAACCTTAGAGCTTGGGAAACAGAGGTAAGAGAAGCCATTTTTCACAGCCGTTGATCGCGGCTGAGATAGCCAAGCAGTCTGATGCCAGAGGCCGCTCCACTGACTGCAGAGAAGTGAGAGACTCTCACTCCAGGTTTCCCTAGCGTGCTAGGGAAAGGAACCCTTTCCCTAGCACGCCCCGCCCCCACTTTACTGCTAATCTTGAACTAGGAGAATCTAATCAGCATAGTAATTTGATTTTCGGATGAAGCTAATTTGCGAGATGCCACCCTGCTTAGGTGGGGGAGAAATAAGACCAGAGGGAATTTAAGGGGAAAGAACAGAAGTTCCATCTCCCTCCTACTCCAAATGCAAGCTGATGTATTTGATGATGAAAATCCGACCTGAAGTACAGGCATTTCACAGGAAGACGAAACCTTGAGAGCTATAATTTCCAAGGAGGCCTCTGGAGGGGCTGGATGTAGTTGCTGAGAAATCTGAGCTGAGACTCCTGCAGGCTGCCTAGACAGCTCCAGGCCCCTTTCCTGACTTCCTCATTCCTTTGGTAGCCGGTTGCACACTGGCTCTGTGTGTGTTAAGATCCAGTCCTTAGGCGTGTCCTAGGAGGTGTGCAGCGAAAATGCAGCTAGAACATCCTGTGTAGAAGCTCATCAGAAATTGTGAGAGGATGGAAATGAGGATAGACACAGTCGCTGTTGACATTATGGGATTCAAAGGAATACAATAATAACAGTCACTTTTACCCTTGCCGAATACCTGCTCTGTGCTAGGTGCCGCACTAAGTGTTTGCTCACATCAGCTCACGTCACTGCACAACAATCCACATGGGCAGGTAGGATCATTATCCCTATTCCCCAGATGAGGAAAGCTGAGGCACACGACTTGCCCAGGGCACAGGGTGGGCAAGGGTGAAGATGCAGGTGGCTTAACGGCAGAACCTCAGGTCATCCCTTGCAGCGTTGCTGCTCAAGGCTGCCCTCCGTGGAGTCCTCTAGAAGCTTTTGTAAAGGATTACATCTGGGTTCCATCTTCCGAAGATTCTGGTTTAATTGGTCTTGGATGGGACCTGGGTTTGTGTTTTTTATTTTTTAAGTTCCTCAGGTAATTGTATGGGAAATTAGGGTTAAGAACCAGTATCGTGCACAAATATGTGGGTGGATGTATTAATATATATGTATATACATGTGTGTATGTATTTTATTAATTTCCAAGGACTGTTATAACAAGGTACTACAAACTGGGAGGCTTAAAACAATAGAAATTTCTTCACTCACAGTTCAGGAGGCTAGAAGTCCAAAATAAGGTGCCAGCAGGGTTGATTCTTTCTGGAAGGTCTGAGGGAGAAACCAGCCCTTGCCTGTCTCCCAGCTTCCGGTGGCTTTGAGCCATCCCTGGCGTTCCTTGGCTTGTAGACGCATCACTCTGACCTCTGTCTCCGTCTGTACGTGGCTCTCTCCGCGCATGTCTGTGTCTCCGTGTGTCCACTCCTCTCCTCATCAGGACCCACCCTAGTCTAGCATGACCTCGGCTTAACTAATTACATCTGCAAAGACCTTATTTCCAAATAAGGTCACATTCTGAAGTTTTTAGTAGACATGAATTTTGGGGGGAATCTATCAACCCAGTATGTGTGCATGCATGTGCATATGTGGGTGCATATGTGTGTGTGTGTGTGTGTGTATGTGTGTGTGTGTGTGTGTGTAAACAACTGGGCTGTGTTAAGACGTGAGTATCAGGGTAAGACACTGCTCATAGTGGGAAATGACTGTGTGTTTGTGCAGAGGGCGGTAGGGGGAGATGGGGCCCCTCTCCAGAGGATGAGGTTGAGGGCACCTCTTGACTGAGTCTGTGTCCTTCCACTTCTCCTCCATCTCCACTGCCCCTCATCTAGCCACCCTCCTCTGCCTTCATCTGTCACCTGGATAAACAGTTGTGCCTCCTCTCTGGTCTCCCTGCCTCTGTCCTCATACTCCGTATTCCCTCTCCCTCCCAACTCCACCTGGCTCATCCTCTAAATGACCGATCTACACTTGTTACTGCTCAGCTTAACACCCTTCGGTGGGTCGCTGCTGTGTCCTCCCTGGCCTTCCTCAGTTTACCCCTCCAGCATCGTCTAGCACTTCTCAACATGCACACTGCAGCCATCCTGAAGTTGCTTCCGTCCCTGAAGTGCATCTCTTCTGCCCTTTCCTCCAGGCCTTCTTGGTGTGGCTCCCCCTCTGCCTGGAAGGCTGGACAGACACCACCGCAAATCCAAGGCCCCTGGAGGATGAGGTGCTCCATCAGGACTCTGACCCTCCCTCTCCGTCCAGCAGCCTTGACCCCTGCCGGCCCCCAGGATGTGTAATTCCTCGTAGACAGAAGCTGGAGTGAGAGGAGGAGACCTCCCCTTTGGGCTTCTCCTTTAAACCTAGAGCAGGGCAAAGAAACCAGTAAATACGCCCACTGAGATTCCCCAGCCACTTTCCAGGTTGGAAATGAAATGACCAGCTGTAAAGATGTGATGCATAATACCAACCAACTTAATGGTTTTCTGAAACATTAAAAATTAATATTGAACATCAACACTTTTAGTGGTCAAATGTCCCCTGTGGTACTCAATGTCTAGAAATTGTCCCCATAGGGGACATTGGGGACTATGGCCATAGGCCTGTTTGGGGTGGTATAAATGCCCTGTGGAGTAGAGGCCATGGGGGGGGGTGAGCTGGACTGAGATGGCCTCCTCCTCCTCTCAGTCCTCTGATCTTTGTTCTCGCCAGCTGTTCGTGAATTTCAGCAGCTTTTTACCTCTGCTGTTCCTCCCCTCCGGATTCCATAATAAGGGAGGGGAGACCTGTAGATGAACTGGACTCGGCCAATCCACATGGCCTCTGGACACTCAGACCCATCTCCTGTGCTGTTTGTGGCTGCCCGGGGCCTGGAGTTGAGGCACACACCCCACGGCTGCCTGCGGGGCCCTCCATCTCTGTGGGGCAGCCTCGAACCCTGCTGACCCCCAGAATTTATAATCCCTTGCTCCCTGCCTCCCCCTCCCCACGAGGTCAGAGAGAAGAGGGTGCACAGCCACAGCCGGTGACTTCTGTCTGTGACGTGGTGGTGGCTCAGCACCCCTAGGTCGCGGTAGAGAGGGAGGATCACAGGCACAGCTCAGAGTCTGGAAATCCACAAAAGGGTGTTTGAGAAATGCTCTGGGTTTGTTGGGCCTGAAACAGCAATATGTTTTAAATCCCAATCTGCTGCTCAACTAAGTTTAAAAACACCCCTTTATATTTCTGATAATAAAGCTCAAAATTATTCACTATATTAAATACTGCTTAATAAAATTATGGTCTAATGAGCTGCCTAATTTGTGTTTGCCAGGTTTCAGCCGTCTGGGACCTGCTGGGATACGCTCTGATACTGCCGATTCCATTGCAGGTGGAGTGGGCCTCTGTTCTGTTGCCATGGGAGAGACAAGTCGGATCTTTGTCACTCCATTAAAGGCCTCTTAAATGCGCATTCCTTTTCCTGCCTGCACGTGTGCTGGACAGGGGTCTGGAGCAGCCTGTGGTACCAGGGCAGTGCATTGTAGCCACTAGCAGGGCACGGGCGCTGCAGAGACTCGCTGTACTTGGTGTCCAGGCTGGGTTTCCAGTATCACCTCTCTCGGTAATTAGTAACTTCTTGTCTTTGTCCTTTCCAGAAGTGTCTATCCAGTGCTTTGCAATTTCCTTAGCAAAAACCCAGAGAGCTGCAACTTGGTAGGGACCCCACCCTTTCCTTGCAGAGCTCAGCCCTGCAAGGGGAGTTTGCAACCTGTGCTCTCACTACTCCTAACTGGCAGTCAGTCTGCCCCTGGGCCTTTGCACATGATGTTTGCACTGCCTGGAAAACCCTTTACCTTCACTCTCCATCCCCTCTCCTCCCCTCCTTTAGCATATCAACTCCTGTTGTTGCGACAGGTCTCAGATTCAATGCCTCTCTGTTTGGAAAGGCTTACTGCTCTCCCCCGGCCCTGCTCAGAGTCTTGTGCGCGTCCACCAGGACTCTTCTGTCCATCTCTTGGTTCTGCTTGTCTTCAAGCTGGCGGTGTTCTAGGCAGCCTCTCTCTTTAGTGGCATGATGGCTGTGGTAACTATGAACTCACATTCTGCAGGGGATTGACAGGGCCTCATTCCCAGTGGTTCCAGCAACGTCCTGGGCCATTTGCCCATCGCTGAAGCAGTTCTACTGGGAACCTGATGGGTTAGGCTGGGTCGTGGAGCTAAGAGACAGAGTTAGCCCCTCTCAAACCACATGATTTTATCCCATGGATTGAAACAGCATTATGTACTCCCTGAATATGTGCAATTTTTATTTGTCAATTTAAAAATTTTTTTAAATAAAAATATAAAAAAAATAATGGCCAAAATTAAAAAGTTGTACAATGTCAAGTACTAGTGAGGATGCAGAGCAACTGGGTCTTTTATAGGAGCATAACATAGTGCAGCCACTCTGCAAAATGGGTTGACCCTTTCTTGTAAAGGATCCAGGGGTGGGGAACCTGAGGCCCTGGGGCCACATGTGGCCTTCTGAATCCTTGAGTGCGGCCTTTTGACTGAATATAAACTTCTGTAACATTTGGATTTGCTCGAGGGGCGGCACTGTAACAGTGAACCATCACTCAACGATAAAAAGGGCTGGATTGTGGATGCCTGAAACGACATGGGCGAATCTCAAAGGCTTTAGGCTGACGGAAGGAAACAGCTCCAGAAGGTTACATAGTGTGTGATTTTATTTACATGGCATTCTTAAGACAAAGCTCTAGTTGATGAGAACAGATTTAGGAACCGGGAGAGGGTGTGACTATAAAGGGACAGTCCAGGGAGGTTTTTGGGTGATAGACCTGGGCCATGTCCTCACTGTGGTGCCATGAATCTAGACATGTGTTAAAATTCATGGATTTATACATCTCAAAAAAGTCAACTTGACCATAAAAAGTTCTCTTACTATGGCAGAAAAGGGGCTCAGCTGTGTTGAGGGGTCTCGGGGTGACCGACTGTTCCTCACTTTCTATCCCCTCCCCTTTGTCGGGCCAGGACCAGGGCTCTCACCCCTGCACTGCTGACACTTGGGGCCAGATGATTCTCTGTTGTGGGGCAGCCCTGTGCACTGTGGGAGTTTACAACAACCGTGGCCTCTGCCCACTGGATGTCAGCAGTGTCCCCCACCCCAGTTGTGACAACCAACAGTGTCTCCAGACATTGCCGCATGTCCACAGGGGACAAAATTCTACTGGTTGAGAATCAATGGCTGAGTCCAAGTGTGTTTTGGTTATTTACTTACGACTAAATAACCTCCCCTTAGTCGTTTCCTTTCTCAGAGGCCCCGTGGCTTTCCCCCTATCCCCACTGCCAAAGCACACGCAAGGTGCAAGTTGGGGACATCTGAGGACATGGTCCCCCAGGGCACGTGAGGCTGTTCACTGAGCTCCCACTCCTTGAAGTCTGGGGCAGATGTCCCAGGGTCCCCACCTTCTCCATATCCTCTCTCCACACCCCTGCTCCCCCATTTCATCCCCATATCCACGACTTGGCAGAGGAAGATCGAGTACCGGGCAGTTATTGGTTCCAAGAGGTAGGGTGCTAGGCCTACATTTTACTTACATCTTAAGCCCTAGGTATTTCCCTCGGCTCATTTTAAAGCTCTGAAAAGCCATTCCACTATTTAAATATGGAAGAGTAACATATTTTAATAATCATACCCCGGGGCATAGTTTTTCCCATTGCATGAAAAAATAATGGTCAAAACAGCCCTCAGCCAACTGCAAAATTATGTAAAAGTAATGAAAAGAAATCAAAACCCACACGCCTTCCATCACGGTAGACCACCTTGGCTGTCATGCTAAATTTCCTACTTCTCACACTCCCCAGCCCAGGATAAAGAGTGTGGAGTAATCTGAGTCTTTATTTCATAAGGGCTTTACCTGTTCCAAAGGTGGCTTAGGAGGTTGCGTTGAAAGGACAAGCCCATTTTTGTCTTTAACCTAAGAACTGGCAATGGAGTTTATTAGCTCATCTTAAAATCAGGGAAAAATCAGAAGTTACTTTAGGACATGGGGTTGCAGACTCAAATGGTTGCAGACCCTGGGCTGGTGAGTAAATGATTGGACAGGCTGAGTGGAAACCGCAGTCAACTGGGTAGAGAGCCCATGCCCAGTCTGAGGAGGAAAGTGCCTCTCACATCTACATGATGGTTGCCATGTGCGATTCGGGGCTTGCTGTTGGCAAATCTTATGTGTTCTCAATAGAAGCTGCAAACCTGAATCTTTATTGGACCCCTTCTGATTTGTAAATGCTGCAGTAAATTCAGACTGAAAAGAACAAACCTGCAGTCTAGGTATATCCCAGGGGTCACTGGTTTCTGACTTCTCACCCACCCCAATAACCCCAAAGGTCAACTCTGCAGGAACTTGATGGTTGAACCCGGAGAGGGCATCCTGGCAGGAAGGGTGCTGTCATCACTATTCGCTTCCTATCTCCTCCCCCCTTGCAAGGGCTCTGCCCAGCTAGCCTCTCAGTCCCCTCTGCCACCCAACCTGTCCCAGCCAAGGTCAGAGTCATTCCCTTCTCCCTCTTGCTGGACGAAATTAAGATGGAACCTTTCCATAGGAACCCTTTCAGTTTACCTCTCATCACAGCAGCACAAAAAACATGTTCAAGCCAAAAAGCCCAAGTGAAGAAAGCAGGGTATGAAATTGTATGGACAGAATGATCACATTTAGGTAAAGATCATGACCAAGAAATTACATATAGAAAGAAGTCAAGAGCGAAGGAAACATAGCAAAATATTGACAGTGATTAGCTCTGGGCATGGGACTAAAAGTCATTTTTCCCCACCAGTGTTCTTGTATTTTTCGTGCTGGGAATGTGCTATTATAAATTTATAATAAAAAACATTTTAAAGGAAATCTTGTTTGGAAACTAAGTGAGAAACATTAAAAAAGAGAGAACGTTCAATAGTGACATTTAGTGAGCATCGATTCTTTGATAGATATATCCACATCCGATTCTAGCTGATCTAAACAAAAAGCAGACTTGTCCCTCCCGCCATCCCTTGGATGAGATCGCTGGCAGGGGAACCGGGGTTGCAGAGAAGCTGGGCTCGATGTTCCCCTGGGAGTTCAGAAGAGGGGCTGGAACTGGGGCACTTTATTTAAAGAAGAGTTAACTTCCAAATCAACCATTAGACACAAGGACGGAGCCCTCGTTTCATACGTTGTTCCTTCCATGGGTATTTAAGGGAGTTAGAGATTGGGAGTCACTATTGTAAAAGCAGGAAAATATCAGAGCTTGTTAAAATCATGTGCCTGCCTCGGGCCCTGACCTATAGGGAACTGGCTTCTCCCCAGTGAGTTACAGAAGGCTATGGTGACTCGCCGCATTCTGTCTGCCCTGGGTTAGACAACTCCATTCATGTCTCCACTTTAAACACAGGCAGCTTGGTGCACCCAGCTCTTTTAAGTTGGCAGCAAAGGAATTTGTATGAAATCATCAGTTTTGTCCACATGTTGGGATTTTCCAGAAGGGGTTTCCAAACCACTTGGAACAACGAAGTATGCCCTGACATGTTTGCCATGGGATCTAAGCACAGAAAAGCGGAGATCGGTTACCCTGGTGCAGGCACCACATGCTTGCTCCCAAGGTGGCCAGGCCGAACTCAGTGAAGGTTTGCCTTCTTCCCAAGGCTGGATGCATAAAGAGTTCCATAGTCTGATTTACACCCTTCAGAGGGCCTAATCCTGACATCACTGATAAGGAAATAACTTTATACCAGGACCATTTGTTAACTCTTTTAAGGGTTGAGAAAGGCACTATCATTATTTGCACTTTCCTGATGGGGAACTGAAGCACAGAGAGGTTAAATGACTTGCCCTTGGTCACACAGCAGGTAACTGATAAAGCTGGGATTGTAAACCAGGCAGTGTTCTCCAGAGTCCTTGATCTTAGGGAAAATGGTTGATGGTTTACATTACAACCCAAAGTCTGATGGATCCATCGCCATAAGCCAAGTTCATATTTTACCTATTATGGTGACAAAGGATGTTTATAAACATGCTCAGCCCAAGGAAGGTCTCAGGGTTCACCTGCCAGCACAATGCAGACACTCTGCTCTAATAAGTATCCACTTTGAAGCAGACCAAACCCAAAAGAGGCCAGCGAGGCCTGTCAATTAAGAATGTCTCTCCGCGGGTGGTTTTCAGCTCAGGGTTAGGAAGAAAGAAACAGCTGAACTGTGATGAGCCGAGATGGAGAGAAAAGCCTGAAACCTCACTCCAACATTATTTCATTTTAATAATCATCATTATCCCATAAAATCCAAGAATGCCTGGTGCCTAATCATCTCTTACTTGTACATTGTAGTGTAGTGTGCGTTGGCCAGAACATTAGAGGGAAGAAAGGTTAGGGAGGTACCATTTACAGATAAGACAGGCACAGGGCTTGGCACCTAAATTGTATCTCACTTAATCTCCTCAGCTCTCCCTTGAGCGTGTGTGGTGTGTGTGCTGTTATCACTGCCCCTTTTTTTACTGATAAGGAAACTGAAGGCCAGAAAGGTTTAGTAACTTTCCCAGTGTCACACAGAAGTAAGTGACAGAAATCACTGTGTGTGTTTGTAGACATGGGTGTGGGGAGAAGTAAGCCACCCACAGTCACATAGCATTATATCAAATGTAAATATTAAAAATTCCATGTAACGTTATAACAAACATATAACATTAACATATAACATTATACCAAATATATATATTAAAAATTACAAGGAAACACTAAACCAAATACATATTACAGACACATAATGGGACCAAGAGTCAACAGAAGTGTTTTCTAATATTGTACATGAGAACCTTTTCCAACATCAAGATGCCTTCTGTCCCATAGGACATAGCTCTACTTTCACTATCTTTTGAGAAAAATCACAACTAACATAGAGACTATGCATTCAGTAAAGTTTTAAATAAATTTACATTTTATTAATCAGCAGGTTCTTGATAACAATTGAAAACCATGTGCACATTTACGTGGACAGTATCTTACCAGCCCCGCCACAAGTCATGCTTGGTGCACTTCGGGGTTTTTGGACCCTATAATTAACACCAGGGCCTCTTCTCCCTTGGGGTTCGTGGCTCCCCAGGTTGGAAGCAAGTGGTTTAGGGAATCAAAGGGAGGGCACATCCAACACTGGCCCTCCCAAGTGCTACCCATGTGCATATGGAGCAAGAAAGTGCGGTCGAGAGGGAGGGAAACCTTCCATCAGGGTGGTTTTCCTAAAACTCTGTGATCCTCATGAATTCAGGGAAAGTCCCTAAAGCTCATTCAACTCATTTTCAATACAAGAGCATCATTAAGATCAAATCGTTTGTTCTTTAAATGACCAAATTAGGCATTGCAATTAGAGCTCAAGCACTTCCTGGTAATTCTTCATCTCATTTTCGACTGGCCATGTTTGGCTTTGTGAACCTCCAGAAAGAAGCTATTGTTGAAAATGGAATGTGATTTTCACCAGCTCCAGCGTTCAGGAGACGTATTTAGACCTGTGTTGGGGACAGGAAGTCCTGGCCTTCAGGGTGGGGGAGGGTGGGGCAGTCTGCACAGGTGAGCTTCTTTGTCAGTTTCCTGCTAACGACTCGGGAGTTTAAAGATGGCATGTCTTCCCTGGTAGTGAACAGAGATCGGAGGGACAATGTATAATAAATGAGAAATCAGCCTGTCTTTTCCTGGCCTTTTTGACCAAATAGATCAAGGGGGGAGGTTTGTGTGAATCCTGGAGGGCAGAGTTTATCACCATCCCCACCCTTGGAATTGTGTAGATGCTTCACAAACGAGCTGGAATCGCCTGGTACAAAACCATTAACTCCGTCTTGATGAGCTTTATTCTGTGGAAGCACCACTGATAAGATCAGCATTTGATTGGATTTATTTTCCAAAATTTTGATTGGGGCTTTTTTCCCAAGAAAATAATGGTAGAGTCTAAAAAGAGCTGTTTGAACTCCAGCATGAGAGGAAAAGACTAAGCGTCATGTCACTAATGAGGGTTGATGGTTGTGGAATGTGCCTGCCCTGATTAAACTGCTCACCTGGCTGAAGCTGGGAGCCCCTGCTCACCTTTTCAACATCTCCACATAAAAAAGCAGTGGTTAGAACGACACCAGTGACCCCACACAATGATTGCAGGGTGGGAATAGTCCCCACAAGAGGAAAATCTTGCGACACTCTCTGTCGTTCCTCAAACTTTGCTTTCTTCCGCTTTAAATTAATTCCTGTAGAACAGGACAGTTTGGTAACAAAATGAGGTCTGTGCAGGACAGATCACCAGGCCACAGGTGAGGGCCAGCTTCGGGAATGAAAAATCAAAAATAAAACAATGCTAAGTAGCGGAAGACAAATTCTGTCCAGGAAGCTGCATCTTTATGTTTGCGAGGACTTAGGCCAGCCATGTAATTCTGATCCTGTTATACATCTGTGACAAGTGTTCTTCACTTTGAACAACCAGAGGCATCCCTGAAAAGTTGCATGGGATTTTAACCCAATTTGCTTTCGTTTAAAATTGACATTTCAGAGTCATTATATTATCTTCACTCTTCGTTATTTTTTGGTTGGCTGTGGCTTAGATTTTTCTACCTTCTTCCTTCTCCTGCTCCCCAGTCTCAGCATCAAATATTTATTTGTTGGTTCATCGACATACTCACCCACTTATCCACCCACCCATCCATCCATCATCTGACCCCGCAGTCCTCAACCTTTTGGGCACCAGGGACTGGTTTCATGGAAGACAATTTTTCCATGGACCAGTAGGGAGAGGGAGATGGTTTCAGGATGATTCAAGCACATGACATTTATTGTGCACTTTATTTCTATTATTATCACATTGTAATATTCAATGTATTATTACATTGAGATAATTATACAACTCACCATAATGCAGAATCTAATGCCACTGCTGATCTGATGGGAGACAGAGCTTGGGCGGTGATGCGAGCAATGGGGAGGGGCTGTAAATACAGATGAAGCTTGGCCTGTTAGCCCAGCGCTCACCTCCTGCTGCATGGCCTGGTTCCTAACAGGTCACAGACCAGTACTCGCCCACAGCCCAGGGGTTGAGGACCACAGCTCCCGCCCACCCATCCATCCATCCATCCATCTAGAAAACATTGAATTCCTATGTGCCAGACCATACACCAGTTCAGTGATTTTCAAGTTGGGGAGATTTTTCCCCTCTAGGGCAATTGGAGACAGTTTTGGTTGTCACAGCTGGGAGTGAAGGGGTGCTGCTGGTGTCTAGTGGGTAGAAGGCAGGGAATGCTGCAACGCACAGAACAGCCCACCACAACAGAAGACCATCTGGCTCAAATGTATAGTAACATGCCAAGGGGGAGAAATCCTGCTGACTCAGAGATAAGTAACCGGGTTCCTGGCCATATGAAATTTATAGCCTTACAGGGGAAATGAACAGATACAACAGGAAATTGTATTGATGCTGCAGGTGAGGTCATAGGTGTTTGTGGCCATTTCTCCTTTGGAAGGTGGTTCAGAAACAAGTCCTTTCATGGAGCTATGATAAGATTCGTTTCTGGAGAGGTTCAGGAGGAATTGTAAATAGAGGGGAAGAGGTTGGATGAACAAAAGGGCTGTAGGCATAAGTTTGGGACATTGTGGGGGTGAAATTTGGAACCTTGAATGAGGCAGAGGTAACAAGTTCAAACACCTGCAGGTGCCAGGTGCAGTGGCAAGAGCCCTAACCAGTGGCAGCTGATCCAGCTTGCTGGGGCTTGTTGGGGTCTGTGGCCAACCGAGGAGCAGCTGAAGCAGGCAGCAGCCACCCAGCCCCGGGTAGCAAGCTGCATCTAAATATGTAGGCCCGGAGTGGCCAGGTCCTTCTGACTTTTCCATAAAAGCAGGAAGCCCGGACTTTATGGGAAATCTCTTGAGTTCTAAATGTTAACAACTCATTCCAAATTTGTTTAAAAGCTAAAAAACAAAAAACACTGCTCAGGCCTAACCAACACCCGTGTGGGCTGCATCCCACTGGGTTCTGACCTCTTATTCTTGGGATGAAACGAGTAAAGGCTTGTAATGCCAACATGGTGCCTGGGAGGCGGTAGGTGTTCAATAAGTATTGGTTAACAGTGAATAAAGGCTAAGTCAAAATCCAGCAATAAACCCTGAAGAGCACCTAAAGGTTCTCTAAAATGAATACTTTACCTAAATCAGCAGGCTCTGTCAACCATGGCGCTGCTGGCATTTGGGGTCGGATACTTCGCTGCTGTGGAGGCTGTCCTGTGGACTGTAGGTGGTCAGCAGCAGGCCTGGCCTCTTCCCACCGGGTCCAGGAGCACCCCCCTCTCTGACAACCAAAACTCTCCAGACATTGCACAGCTAAGTACTCACACAGCAAGTGACGGTTTAACTCAATGCAGTGAGGACTTTGCTGTGTTCTGTTGTGAACAGTCAGTCCCAGGTAGAGAACCCAGAAAGGGGGTCCTAAATCCCGCCCTGGGCTCCTGGGCTCTGCTTTCCCTGCCTTGGGAAGGAACCAGGTAGAGGAGGGGAGTTGCAGGCGAAATTGCCCCCCTTTGGGAATCACTCACCTACATTCACCCGTCTGCTCCCCACCCCTGCTTTTCCAGGTCAGCACAGTGAGCCCCCTCTGTGGTGGAGAGCAGGGGCGCTTGCCTCAGGCCTGGTATCCAAGCCCCTCTTCCCTGGATGGAGGTCATTCTGGCTCTCTGCTGCTTCAGAGACTCGGAGTTTAGCTTTCCAGGCCCGGCTTGCTTCTTTGGTTAATGTTTACAGAGGCGCTTTGGGAGACTCAGCATACCGCTCACACCTGCACACACCCGGCCTGCCCACCTGTTGGAAAAGGGCTAGAGGAATGGTGGGTTTAGGGACCTCTTTCTGGGTTCTCTCCCTGGGGCTGTCCACCAGCAGAACACAGCAAAGTCCTCATGGCATTGACTTAAAATGTAACTTACTACGCAAGTATGGGGCTGGATCAATAAAGTGAATTTATACCCCTACCAGCACCTCCATTTTTAAATTATTTTTTCTTGTCCCTTTGATAATGTAGCGTATTTGGATGGGTCTCCCAGTCATTAGAGTGAATTAGTGAAATCCCTCTTTATGGGTTTTTGTTTGTTTGAGCTTAACAGAGTTGGTTTAAATCACCGGACGTCAGAAATGCCTTCTCCAGCGAGTGCTTGGATAATGCTTCATTATAAGCAGGCTTAGCTGCTACGACAGATATAGATTAGGACAATTTGCTTCTCTGCTGATGGGGAAACTGTGACATGACATTTTGGTGGCTCTGGTACAGAGCTGTTTTCTAGAAAGGGAGAGCCTCTCACATTTCTGCATTTACCAACGTACTTAGCTTCATATCCCTGTAGGTCTCTAATTACCAAATAATTTAGCTTTGTATGCCTGTTGTATGTCACTAAGGGTTAGAGGACAGGGAGGGAGCTTCCTCAGAGTAGGGTGACTGACACATCCCTGTTTGCTTGGGACTTGCCTGGAGTTAGCAGTCAAAGTCCCCCATCTCGGATGCCTCAGTCTCAGGTAACCCAGATGGTTGGTCAGCCTAGCTCAGAGGAGGATGGTCACCAGAAACTCCAGGCAGGCTGAGCTCAGAAATGTCAAGATACTAACAATTACTACCCGGCATTGAGTACTTACATGCCAGATACTTAATCCATACGTCTCATTTCATCTCCCAAACCATGCAAAGTGGTGCTGTTATCACCATTTTACAGGTGAGGAAACTGGGGCTGGTGGAGACTCCTCTAGCTGGCAGAATGGTCCCAGCTGGGAAAGAGCAGAACGAGGTCACCCACCCAGGCCCATCTTCTCCAAAGCCCATGGTCTCAGGCAGCAGCTCTCACCCTTGGTGGGCACCAGCACCATCTGGGGGGCTTTTGAAAATGTAGACTGCTGGACCCCATGCCTAAAACTTTTGATTTAGTAGGTCTGGGGTGGGGCCTGAGAATTTTCATTTCTCACCAGTTCGCAGGTGATACTGATACTGCTGGTCGGGGACACCTCTGGGGAACACCTAAGTACTGCCTGTTCCGCCAGTCCAGAGGAAGCGCAAGTTGCCACCTTCGCTGCTCTGCAGACCTGCAGTCTGAGAAGCACCTCCTCACCACCAGCACTCCTGAAGCCTGGGGTTTACCTGTCATGAGATGGACCCAACAAACTGGGAGCTCTTGGGCTGTGTCTTGGCTCAGGGCTGGACCCGAGTTAACCTCCTTGAGACGGGGACCAGGTCTCTCTCTTGGTCCCAGCGGAACCTGCCCCATCAGCCCAGAGCACAGCTTGGCACCCAGTAGGCCCTCAGTGGAAATCTGCCGAACGAATGAGCATCTCCCTGTCTCCTGCCACTCGTTTTTTAAATTAACTGAAAACAAGGCTGGATTATTGCTTGGATGTGATATGAAGTGGTCCATCTTTGAAACTGAGGGGTGGAGTATGCAGGCACGTGGCAGTGAGGGCACCTGGCACTGGTGTCTTCAGACCCCCAGGGGAGTCGATTCCATCCTATGTTGTGGCAGCTGGAGGCCAGAGACTCAAGTGAGACCTGCCATTCAGTGCCGGGACATGCTTTCCCTCTATCTGCCCCCATTGTGAGGGTGAGGAAATGGGGAGTCCTTGGGCAAAACAGTCTGGAGGGCTGTCGAGACCTGCGTGCAGCTGGGTGGGAGGAGCTCTGTGGGGAGCTGGAAGGAGGAATTTTGGAAGCAGTTGTCAGGAATGGAGTCTCAGTGTATGTAAAAACTTAGGGGTGCTGGAGTATGACCTTCTACTTCTTCAGTTCCCCGCGCCTGGGTACCTAGAAAGTCCTCGATAAATGTTGGCTGTCCTCAGTACTTATAACCTTTCTATTAATGGGTCAAAGTCTTTTGGTAATCTGATAAAAACTGCGGACTTAAAGAAAAAAATACTTTTATAACAACATTTTGCACATGGGGCAGGACATTTGGTACTCTGAGCCACCTCTAAAATCAAGTTTAGAATCTCTGCAGGAGAGGGATCCTCCCAAAGTAAGGCACTTAGGCCACTGTCCACTGAGTTCTCTGGGAGCCTCATATTCCACTCTATATTCCTCTATATCTGAAGCCCTCAGCACCCTCACTACCAAGTGTCTCCACTGCATGCTGTTTCAGGGCACTCCCGGCAGGATGAAAGTTATTATATTATAATTCATACAGGAATGTTTAAGAGGCTGGCAGGAGCTGATACTTTTACCTGCATTAATGCTATGTTTTAGAAGAGTCTGCCAGGAAAAGGCAGAATCTAGCCAAAGAAATGTATTACTAATGGTGGAATTAGAGCTAGTTCTATAGAACACCAAGGAGAGAAGAAGCCTTTTAGCCTTGATGAAATCTAGGACACTTTGGGTTTTATGGGGGTGATATGAGGGAAAGCACTGGGGGGATGAAGGAATAAAAACCATCAGGTACCTCGGCACTCTGCTTACCTTTGAGTCCAATGAGTTCCTTTTCCCTTTCCTTCTCCACAGGTAGCACTTTATGTTGGATCCTTTATAATCAGAGGAAACTAATGGCACAGTAAACTTCTAGAAAGTCAACCACCACCTTGGTTCTGCCTGGGAAAGTAAAATTTTATGTTTTCCATAAATACAAGGTGAAGACAGCATTCAAAGCCTGTCCCTGAATTGGATATATCATTTTAAAGTGAGTTTGCTGCATTTGGAAACCATGATCCTTGTTGGCCCTACAGCAAGGCAATTTTCAAATAAGGCAGGTCCTGGCATCTGGGGAGACTGTCTGTTTCCTTTGTTGCCAGGGAAATAATTTCAAAATGGAAAAACTCCTGAATACCCGCCCCCAACAATCTTCAAAACAATATGCATTCTTTCAAAAAAAGAAAAAAAATCCAACCACAAAACAATAGCCAACACAAAACCCAATACATTACTGTACATTAGGAAGCATTTTCTTTTTCTCTCCCAACTGAAGGGATGAAAGGGCATCATAATTTTGTTTTCAAATGTGTTTAAGAACCTGTTATTAAAACGGAATTAAACCCAAGTCCCAGGGCAGCAGCTCTGCGACTACGGGGAGATAATCTTGATAATGCGATTAGGGCCTGCTTGAATGCGGCCGGGAGGAGAGAGAAGGCTCCGTGCCGAAGCGGGAGCTCTACCGAGTGCCCGCCGACCGCCTGTGTCTGAACACAGGTGCCTCGTCTCTCCACAACGAACCCCTGCTCTCCGGAGATATTAGGGGCCTTAAACAATGAGCAACAACATATAGTGGCTACTCCCTGTGTGCTGTGCTAAACATTCCCATGTATTTTATCATTCCTACCCTGCAAAGCATTTACTATTATAGACGCATCCACACCCACACCCATTTTCAGATGAGTGCAGTAACTTCCCTGAAGTCACACAGCTGATCGGCAGCAGAATTGGGATTCAAACCCAGACCTGCTCTTTACTGCCTCAGTCAATCTACAGCAGGGGTCCTCAAACTTTTTAAACAGGGGGCCAGTTCACTGTCCCTCAGACTGTTGGAGGGCCGAACTATAGTTTAAAAAAAACTGTGAACAAATTCCTATGCACACTGCACATATCTTATTTTGAAGTAAAAAAACAAACAGGCAAAAACACCCGCATGTGGCCCTCGGGCCATAGTTTGAGGACACCTGATCCACAGGATTGGGTGATTGGATACTTAAATGGAAAAGACTTAAATCTGATGGAAAACCTAAGAAAAACCTTTTTTTTTTTTTTTTTTTAGAGACAGTGTCTCACTCTGTTGCCAGGCTGGAGTGCAGTGGCATGATCATAGCTCACTGCAGCCTCCCACTCCTGGGCACAAGGGATCCTCCCACCTCAGCTTCCTGAGTAGCTGGGACTACAGGTGCACACCACCATGCCCAGCTAATTTTAGTTTTTGTAGAGGTCTTGCTATGTTGCCCAGGCTGACCTTGAACTCCCAGGCTCAAGCAGTCCCTCTGCCTTGGCCTCCCAAAATGCTGGGATTACAGGCATGAGCTACCACACCCGGCTGTAAAACTTCTATTTAATAGCTTTCCCTACTCTCACCCTGCAGCCAGATAGCCAGGCAGCAGTCATCACTGCTTAAAAGATGGCCAGTGAGGAACAGGAAGTGGCTGTGCAAATAAGATGTTCCTGGTTGATGCTGCATGTTGCCCTTTGCTTATTTATCCAGGAAGCAGTGCTATCTCCATACCTCTACGTAATGGGCCCAGTGACCAGCAGGCCAGTGGCAGCCTCACAGTACTGCACTTTTGCCAGGAACGTGGGAAGTCTCAGGATAATGTGGTTGGTTAAGAGGCCCACGGAAAAAAGGAAATAAGTGTTCACTGAGCACTGACTCTGTGCCTGGCTCTGTATTGAGCCTTTTACTTGGTAGAGCTCATTTAAATTCTACAGGGGACATGGTTCTGTTCTCCTCATTTGCAGCTAGGGAAACTGAGGCACTGAGAAGCCGAGCAATTCTTGAGCCAACAGGAAGAGATGATGCTAAATGCTGGAGGTCAGAGGCATTGACTGAAGGCTGTGAGGACAGGCCTGTTCTCTGAGGTTCTGCCTGAACTGGTTCTAACACTCCCTGCCTGGTTCTGCCACCTGCTTCATCAAAGGTCGCTCCTGAGGCCCCTGCACCTTCCGCCAATTGCACGTTGCTCTGGTTAAGAGCAGAGCTTGGCAAACTTTTTCTGTAAAGGGCCAGATAGGAAATATTTTAGGCTTAGTTGGCCATATAGTCTCTGTTGCACTATTCAACTCTGCCATTGTAACAGGAAAGCAGCTGTGGACAATATGTAAATGAGTGGATTTGGCTGTGTTTCAATAAAACTTTATTTATAAAAACAAGTGGTGGACTGTGGTTTGCCAACCCTGGTCAAGAGCATGGTTTCTGAGTTCAGATGGGCCTGGGGTAGCATCACGGCTTGACTGCCTATGAGCCATGTGATTCTGAAGAATGTTCCTTCCCTCCATGAGCCTCAGTTTCTCCATCTATAAAGTGGGTCCATAATCATGCCTACTTCATATGGAGTGTGTTTGTGGGAGCATTATATGTATGTGCATGTATATATGCACATGTATGTGTGCATGTGTATATGTATGTGCATATGTGTGTGCATGTGTATGGGTTTGTATGGGTTTGTTCATGTATGTATGTGTGTGCATGTGTTCATGTGTGTATGTGTGTATATGTATATATATGTATAAATGTGTGCGTTGGGGAGGGAGGTAGGAAATTCACAAGAAATACTTCTCCTTCTGCCTTAAACTCTTCATTTTCCTAAGAATGATGAGTACCTACTATGTGTACCTACTATTGAGTACCTACTATGTGCACCTACTATTGAGTACCTACTATGTGCCAGGTGCTAAGCTGGGTGCTTTTCATCCCTATTGCCAATACTTATATATTTTTTGAAATACTGCATGTGAGGCATTCTTACTCCTACATGTCCATGATGAAACTGAGCATCAGAGAGGAAGGGAACTGGGTTATCTGAGGCACACAGGCAGGAGGAGGGGGAGTCGGGAGCCAAGCTCAAACCCACTTGGCACAGAAGCTCTTTTTTCCTTCTTGATCACCAGCCTGCCCTTCCTCCTTTAGCCCATCCTCTGCTGAGTCGGTGTCCAGAGGTGTCTTTCCAATATACATTTCTGAGTACAGTTTGATATTCCCCATCAAGTTAAAAGGACCCCAACATACTTCATTGTGGTAAAAGAAAATGAGCTATACCCCTTGGATGGCTACTATCAAAACAACCCGAAAATAATTGGAACCCTTGTGCACTGTTGGTGGGAGTGTAAAATGGTGTAGTCACTTTCAAAAATGGTGTGATGGTTCTTCACAAAATTAAAAATAAAATTACCATAGGATCCAGCAAGTCCACTTCTGGGTATATACCCAAAAGAATTGAAAGCAAGATCTTGAAGGGATACTTGTACACCAGTGTTCATGCCAGCATTATTCTCAGAAGCCAAACAAATTTTAAAAAGGTGGAAGCAACCCAAGTGTCCATCAGTGGATGAATGAATAAACAAAATGTGGCATATCCATATAGTGAAATACTATTCGGCCTTAAAAAAGAAGAAAATTCTGACACATGGATGAACCTTAAGGACATTATGCTAAGTGAAATAAGTGTCACAAAGAGACAAATATTATACGATTCCATTTAATTTGAATTAAATGTGAATGTAGTCAAATTCATAGAGACAGAAAGTAGAATGGTAGTTGCCAGGGGCAACTGTCTTGATGTCAGTTTTGCTTTAGTGAAAATCAGTGATTCTTACCCCTGGTTATGCACTGGAATCGTCTGGCAAGCTTGTTAAAAATTGCTTACTACCGTGTTTCCCCGAAAATAAGACAGGGTCTTATATTTAATTTTCCTCAAGAAGACACCCTAGGGCTTATTTTCAGGGGATGTGTTATTTTCCCCTCAAAGCCTCAGCTTGCAGCATGCACAGGATGGCCGGGACCTGACAGGGGGAGTCGACCTTGTTGGTGGGGCTGCAGCACCTTTCCGGTCACCTCTGGGATAGTGGTTGTCACAATGGGGCAGATTTTAGAAGGACTGCTTATCTTCTTTACTGTTCCACGTTGAAATGCATGGGTTGTGCAGATACGCTGCGTAGCCATGCCCATCACCAGGACTTATTTTCGGGGTAGGGCTTATATTGCGCAAATGCTTAGAAATCCTGCTAGGGCTTATTTTATGGGTAGGTCTTATCTTCAAGGAAACAAGGCATGACAAGCACAAGATTCCTGACTCCACTCCAGATTTCCATGAGCAGTGGAGCCCAGGAATCCATAATTTTATTAGGCTCCCTGTGATCTTGGTACAATGTTTGAGAACTAGCAGCACAAACAGTCCCTCTGTCCAGGCACAGGACTGGTTCTGTATCTTTAGAGAGGCATTTGGGGCTGCCCACATGCCTCTCGTTTGTCCCCTGCCCCCGCAAAGGTGGTCCTATCCACATTTCTGCTGTACTGGAGCCCATGACTAGCTCTGTCCTGCCTCCCACCACCAGCGTCCAGCTGGCTACTGTGGCAATAGGGTGCCCAAACTAACAGGAGATCCGTGTGGATGGAGCAGACCTCTTAGTCCTCTTCTAGCAATCTTTAAATGTGTCCAGTGGCTGCCTCTTTTGCTATTGCATTGAAAATGTGTTATCCTTGTTTGCTGTGCAAACTTTTCATCCCATGGAAGTTTGGCATTAAAGGAGTGACATTTATCAACTCTGCTGATAGAGTGATTGATGAATAAGTTATGCAATGGCTTCGTTTCCCATCAAAATAAATTATTTAAGAGCTGTACATTTATATTTGCTATCAAGAAGCCTAATGTCGCTAGAGTCAACCTTTGGGTGCTTATTAGGGTAGAGGTGGGTGTGGGGACGCAGGATGGTGGCTTGGTTGAAGGCACTGTTTTTATAGGCAGACTCTAGGCCTGCAATCAAAGCCAGACTTAACCTCTCCTCTCCTTGTATGAAAAGTGGAAGTGCTGACCGTCCTTACCTTCTAAGGATTTAACTAGAAAAAGCCCATAGCATGCTGGGCATAGCACATAGCCCATGGCCAAGCCTGTACCGTCACAGCTCTTCCTATTGTAGTTGTTTTGTTCAAGCACAGGGCCACCTTGTTTGGGTAAAAGTCAGCTCCCCACTGCCAAAGGCTGAAGTCCACCACTGAGATCCAATGGTTGCATTTTCCTTTGGCAATGCAGGGGCTACATGAAGCAAATGATTTGCAGAGAAATAAACCAGGAGATTCAGAATGTGGGGTGTGGTACATAATTAAGATATTATTATTAGTTTCCTGGAACTGCCAGAACAAATGACCGCAAACTGAGTGGCTAGAAACTACAGAAATATATTCTCTCCCGGTTCTGAAGGCTGGACGCACAAAAGCCAGGTTTCGGCAGGGACACTCTCCTTCTGAAGGCTCCAGAGAGAACCTTCCTGGCCTCTGCCAGCTGCTGGGGCTCTAGGAGCTCGTTCCTTGGCTTGAACTCATCACTCCCGTCTCTGCTGCTGTCTTCACACTGCCTTCTCTATTCTTTCCTCTTCTCATAAGGATACCTTTAAGGCACACTTTAAGTCCAGGAAGGTTTCATCTCCAGATTCGTAACGAATTTCATCTGCAAAGACCTTTTTTCCAAATAAGGTTGACATTCTGAGATTCCAGGTGGGCATGAATTTGGGAGGCTGCTATTTGACCCACTCTGGTTACATGTGCCCGCTGTGATGCCCACGTGACGGAGGAGGGCAGTGAGGCGTGAGGAGCCCTTGCTGTCTCAGGAACTGGAGCAGAATCCATCGGCATCCTCAGGGCACGTGGTCTCCAGCGCCCCTCGAAGGCCAGAGACTCTGAGTCAGTTCGATGAGGAGCCCAGACAGTGAAAACGCATGGGGGTCCCCTTCAGCAAGGATTAGTTTGCCCACCAACTTCTTGAGCACACAGAAGTTGAAGAGAAGTGTTGTTTTAGCAAAAGCGCTAAGAGATTGTACCATTCTCTCAACGGCGTCCCTCTGATTATGCTCTGGAGGGTATGAATTAATCCACGACACAGGGACACACGGAATAAATTGTGCTTTTCTAGTCCGGCTGCCTGTGTTTTATCTGATCCAAACATCTGACTTTGACCCCAGGCAGATTTCTCTTCAGGTTGTAATTATTCTGGAACAAACAGAGAAAATGGGAGGGGTCGTCCCTGTGGGAACAAAGACGCCTCCCGCACAGAAGGATTCCCACTGGGAATTTTCACGACACAGTGTCCTTAAACCGACCCAGATAGCTGCTGGCTGCCGTCCAGCCTCCCCTGTTATATGTAGATGAGCTCTGAAAAATAAAAAAAGAAAATGAATGAAAACAGATTTCATTTTCAGATTAGACACCATTGTACACAACTCTTAGTGATCACGGTGTTCCTTGAAGCCAAACCAGAACAAAACCCAGACTCTCACACTTAACACCTTAAATCCATCTTCTTCATCTTCCCTTTGAAAATCAAAATCCTTTAAGCTGCAGTCGCAGGAGTGAGCGCTGGTGTGACCGAGGCTCAGATAGGAAGATTACTAAGGGAAGAAAACACCAATTCCGATGTTGCCTTAAAATGCTGTGATTTTAGGGCTCCAGAGAGACTCTTCTACGCCTCTAAATAAATGCTTCAGTCAACACACAGGGAAATAGGAGGGAAATCAAAGTCTCCAAGAAACTTGGGAACTTTATATGTAATTTCCTTTCTTGCGAGTAGAAGGTTCTTTAATAAAAATGTTCACGAGTGCCCGGTTCATCCCGACCTCGTCTGCAGGAACCCAACATTCTGCTGTGGAGGCTTTGTGAACGTCCCTGGGTGGGTCTGTCAGTGGCTTGGCGGCTCCATCCTAGCTGTCCAGTCCCATGTGAAGTGGCAGGGGAAGGACTTTGGGTCCCCGTATCTCAGATAAGGAAGCTGAGGTCACAAAGTGACCTCCGGAGTTCTCCTCGCCCGAGTGCCAGCCTCTTTCTCAGGAGGGGCTGGGGGGCCTGAGACAGGGCTGCCATTGGCCCTGCCCCAGAGCCCGCCTGGGTAACGAGCCGGGTCCCCTCTTCCCCACCGATCTCTCCTCACTTCCTCTCTCACCTTCTCTGCAAAGCAAGAGATGTTGCCTCCTTCCCTCCCTGCTAGGATGTTGGTGCTTCTTTAAAAATCCGTCGGCAGCTGCTACCCAGGCCTCCATCAGGGGGTAGAGTGTGGTGGGAATTCAGACTGTAAACATCATCTCCCCTTCTGCAACATGCACCTGAGAGCTCCTGTTTTTGAAGAAATAAAGGAATAGCATAGGTGCATGCTAATGGCGTGAAGCCGGCTGCAGCTCGCACAGCTTGACGTCAATTTGTGACTGTAATCTGTTATGTATTTAAAAGGAGTTTGCGTTTGGAATTCTCCTCTCCCGGAACAGCGCACAGAATAGAAGCTCCGGAGACCCCGGAGACCCTCGCAGACAGAGAACATTTATCATGGACTTGGACAAAGGGGGATTCTCAAAGATTTATGATATTCATAAACAGCTTTTAACCCGTTGTTATCAAGGAGTGTCTTCTATAAGAATGAAGGGGGATTGTAAAGACAGAGCGGGGACCCTTATGCAAGGCTAGGGGCCTGCCTGAGGTGGGTCCACCATACACTTCCGCCCCGACTTGGGAAGCCCTGGCCCTCCTCTCTGAGGGGATGGATTTTTTTAGCAACTTCAGTCTGCTAATGAGGCACGACTCCTCTAATGGGGTGGTCTGAACTCTGGAGCTCCCGTTTGGGCTGGCCAAGCTTTGGCGGGGGTAGAGGTGCTATTAGCATCCCATGGGTAGAGGTCAGGGGTGCAGCTAAGCGTCCCGCAACAAACACAATCATCTTCTCCCAGCAAAGAATTGTCTGACCCCAAATGTCCATGGTACCAAGATTGGGAAACCCTGCTCTGATCCAATCGTTGTGATCTTCAAAGAGTAGAACCAAGGCATTGGTCTTCAGTATTCCAACCTCTCCTAGCTGAAACTATTCTCTTTATGTTTGTTTTTTTTGAAGTAATTCAGTGCAATGAGAATTAATGAACAAACAACCAACATTTCCTGGGCACCACCAATCTATTAGAGGCTACCAGGAAGTACAGATCTGTCCTCGAGGAGATTACTGTTGATCTGAGGAGTCAGGTGTTTTTCAAAAGAGAACAGCCATGTAAGATGTCATCTCTTGTAGGGTGGCAGACTAGTGACCCCTAGCTGACCTGTTCTACACAGTTGTTTTATTTAGCCAGTGAGTTCCCTCTCTCTCACTCTCTCCCCCTCCTCTCTCTCCTTCCCTCCTTCCTCCCTCCCTCTCTCCCTCCTTACTCCCTCCCTCTCTCCCTCATTCTCTCCCTCCTTTCCTTCCTTCCTTCCTTCCTTCCTTCCTTCCTTCCTTCCTTCCTTCCTTCCTTCCTTCCTTCCTTCCTTCCTTCCTTCCTTCCTTCCTCTTTCTTCAAATGCTTTTAGGCAAGAACTTAGACTCTCTGGTACACTACAAGTCCCTCCAGGATAGTTCATCTTGCCAGGTGCACATGCCTAGCTCCTGCAGGCATTTGTGTCTTTGCCCTCGTAGTCAAAGGCAGTGGTTCTCAAACTTGAGTGAGCCTCAGAAGCACCCAGAAGCCTTGTTCAAACATATTTCTGGGTCCCCACTTTAGAGTTTCTGCTTCTGTTGGTCTGAAGTAGGGGCTGCTAATGTGCATTTCTGGCCGATACCCAGGAGATGCTGCTGCTGCTGGTCCAGGAGCTATGCTGTGAGAACCGCTGGTCTAGATCAATGATTCTTCATCATGAGTAAGTGTCAGAGTCCCCTGGGAAGCAGGCGAAGGCCCAGATGCCATGACCTCATCCTCTCAGACTCTGATTGAGTCCTTCTGGAAGGAGCCTGGGCAGTCCTACTTTTAAGGAGCCCTCTAGGTAACTCTGATACATCCCAAGAATTGGAGAATCATTGCTCTAAGAGTCAAATGAGTGGTGTAGGCCAGTGCTTCTCAGATATTGCATGTGCATTGGAATCACTCAAGGGTCTTGTTAAAATACAGATGCTGATTCAGTATGTGTGGGCGCAGGGCCTGAGTTCTCCATGTCTAGTAAGTTTCCCAGGTGACACCTGTGCTGTTGGTGCAGGAACCACACTGTGAATAGCAAAGGATAGTCCAGTGGTTCTCGGCCCGAGGTGATTTTGCCCCTCCTGGGAACATTTGCAATGTCTGAACACATTTTCAGTTGTCACAGCTGGAGGGTTGGGGGATTCCGCTGACATCGAGTGGGTAGAGGCCAGAGATGGTGCCAAACAGCCCACAGTGCACAGGAAAACGAAGAATTCTCTACCCCCAAATTGCACTAGTGCTGAAGTTGAGAAGTCCTGGGACAGACAAAAGCATTAGAAGTTGGCTAATCACTGGCAATGAGACAGGATGGTCAGTGGAGGCTTCCTGAAGAAGGAGGCACTGACTGTAGACCTATCGTCCAATATTAGCTTTCATCCAGGGCAACAGGGCTGGCGTGTGATTATGAGGTCTCAGCTATTCTCTCCCCCCGCCCCCGGATATCTCCTCTTCTTCTTCCCTCTTTTAGTCTTTCTCTATAGCACATGCTGACATATAACAAATATTTGACTTATGTGTCTCACGTATAATGTTTCCCCTAGAATGTAAACTCCAGAAGGGCTGGGACTTCTGTTAGGTTGGTTCATTTCAGTATCCACAGAGCCTGGAACCGTGCCTGGCACGTAGTAGGTGCTGAATAAATCGTGAATGAATGTATGAATGTCAGAGCCTTTGGAGAAACAGAAAGGAGGCTAGTGCTGGGCTGCATGTAGTCATTCTTTCACTACTCCATTCATAAAACATAAAGACTTGCTTTGCACTGGCTCCATGGGCACAAACCCCTGATCTGTTCATGGTCAAGGCTATCAGATATGCCCACACCTATATATTTTTTTTCCTTTCAGATATTCAGAGAAGGGCAGTAGAATTTTCCCCTATGGGCAAAGAGCCCATCCTTCAAAAAAAAAATCCAAATTTCATGTTGCTAGGGAAGGAATCTTTCTAAATAACAGAGAAAAATAAAACTGAAAATAAATATCTATATGTCTTTTTAATTCACTGCTTTTCTTCTTTAGCCTCATTTCCATCCAGAAATTTCTTGCCCTGTATTTTTTGAAAATTGGAAAATCAGACCCTTAATTTGTGTGTCTGCAATTGCCAGAGTGAGCCGAGGAGCAGATTCAAAAGAGCTCTTTTCAGAACATTCCATTTTCCCATTAGCGCCAGTCTCTGAGCACCTTTGTGTTACTCTCTTCAGAGAGAAGAATATTACAAAAACACTTTCTAATTATTGTTGGCCTCTCATTACTTTAGAGCTTCTGCACAGCCTAGAAATGAACATCCTTGCCTGAGAATTTCATCTCTCTTTTTTTTTTTTTTTCCTTTGGGAGACACGTCATCCCCATGAGGGTATTTATGAAGCCCAGGCCGGCGGAATTTGTCTAATGTGTGTGCCGTGGAAGAGGTCACGGCCACAATGAGACGTGCGACTCTGAGTTCATTTGCATTCCCTCGGCTGGTCGGGGAACAAAAGCCCACCCCGTGCTACAGCCTGCACTTCATGGTTCACTTATTTTGATTCGTTTCCTCCAAATTGAGTGGTAGATTAAAAAGAAAAAGGGGAAAAAAAGGGGGCAGGTTTTCTCTCCAGTGTCCTCTGCGCAGCGTTCTCAGCAGGGTTGTAGTGCGGAAGGTCGCTGCTGCACCAGGAGAAGCCAGAGCCTTTGAACGCCGTGTGATCCCAGCCCTCCCTTTCCGTAGGTCAATTCCATAACTGTCTGGCTCTTTCTTGAAGAGTTCCTGGGCGGACGATCTTTGAAAGCTCAGTTGTTTTAGATCCCGCCCAAAGAATCAGCTCTCCTCTCTCTGGCTGCATCCAGTGCATTACCTGTCTGTATCCAGGCACTTGGGTGTGGGCCACAGAATTGCTTTCTGGCAAGTTTCAGCAAAGAATTTATCAAAGGCTGTCAGGGGCTCGAGGAATCTCCAGAAGGCCCAAGAACCAGGCTCCAAGCAGCTACACAGCAGGAACAATGCCCAGAGCCCATTGCAGAATTGCTTTGCGGAGACACCACTGCTGCCACCGCTGGGCACAGACACCACGGAGTGCAGCCCTGATGCCAGGCACCAAGTGCCACCTGTAACCTGCCGTCACTGCTGTCTCTGGGGACAGGATGGAGCAGCCACACCCTTGCCCATCTCTCCCAACAACAAGCTTCTACCTCGGGGTCTGACTCAGGCACAGTCTGCTTGTTGCATCCCAGGCCATGTGCAAAGGAGACTGAGAAAGTCTCTGGCTTCTAATCTAGAAGGAAGTGGGCATATAACATGAGGAGCTCCTGAAAACATAGAAAAGGTATTTGAAGTTCAGGGTGGCCCAGAACAATGACAGAATCCCAATAGCCTAGCAAGGGCTTACCTTGATACTTTATATCACAGTAAGCTGGAAGTTTTAGGGCAGCAAGAGACAGAGACCCATCAAAGGGTTATCACTGTCCCCATGTCCCATCATAGGCTCAGCTGCACTGAGATTTTACAAGCTCCTCTTCCAGTTCTTGCCATAAATGAATTCTGCAAGGGGCTGAGCAGGGCTAGCCCCAGATAGACACGTAACTATGCCTGCGACACACAGCAAAGCTCTTTGGACACCCCAGGTGATGGCTCCAAAGTGGCCAGCTGCTCTGAGTCATTTCCTTCCTGGAAGCAATGATCATGGGCTTGTGATGATGTGATTATTCTGAAATAGGAACCGATGCTGGACTGAAGAAAGGCATGCACAATGTGAAAGCAGTTTGCTGCAAGGATAGCTGAAATCCAGAATGTCAGGGAGGAAGCAAGCGTCCCTCAAGATCATCAGGGGCAGCCTCTGCATTACAAGGTCAAAGCAGCTGGAGAAGGGAGGCGTGTCAGCTGCTGTTGGATTCCTTGTGATGCCTCAAGGCTACAGGCTGTAGACATTAGGGTGAGGAGACGCTGGGGCACTTTTGATAAAAACTTCCTAGAAATCGACAGAGTTCAAGATCTTCATCATGCAAAATCCTCCCTGAATGCTTAGTACCACTCAGCCCTTCCCATCCCCTCCCTGAGCTTTTTCTTCCCCAGCTAAGGAGTCCCAACACCTTTAACATTCAGAATCTTAAAGAAGGCCCCATAGGTCATTGAGTCCAGGGGTTCTCAAAATGTGGCCCTCAGTCCTCTGTATCAGATACACCACTAGATAGAAGCAAATTTCCTGGCCCCACCCCCAGACCTACTGAATCAGACTCTCTGGGGTGACACCAGCCAGGGACGTGAGTTTTAAGAAGCTTCCCGAGTAATTCGTGTACTCGTTGAAGAGAACCACAGAGCTAACCCATCTTCTTCATCCTATGTGTGAGGAAATGGAGACTTGGAAGAGAAGGGCAGAGACTTGCTCAGAGGTGAACAGGTGACCACTAGCCCAGCTGGGGTGCCTAGGATTTTCTGATTCACCTCCCCAACCCTGACCTTCTGGATTCTCCTGCAGAACTTTCTGTGTCTAAATTAGGAGGCACTGAAGGTGAACAGCAGAACTGAAAGCAAACCCTGTTTTATGTCAAGGAGATCTTTCCTGCAAAGTTGTAAAATGCATCCACTCTTAAACGTAGCTGTGGTCACCAAAAGGCCCATGAGCTGGCTGTGTTACGGATTTGATAAGTTTAGTGGACTCATTGCTGAAAGCAGAGCTCTCCCTGGACTTCTGGAAGGAAGGTACACTTTCTACATGCCAGGCAAGTGCTTCATGGCTCACATACCTCCCCTCCTGTAATATTCTTCACCCACTTGGGGGGTATATTCCCCTGGTAGAATTTATTCCTGCAGCCCTGCGCCTTGCCATGCAGCAGGGTGAGTGGGGCACTTCCAACCCTGAGCAGAGGACTGAGGCTGGGATGCCGCTGCTGAAGTTTCCATGGCAGCATCAGTAGCTGGAGGTAGACAGAGGTTCAGTTTAAAAACATAGTCAGTTGGAAATCGCTTTATCTCCAGATGTGTGCAATGTGATTTTATCTTCAAGGCTCCCACATTCCCTCACTCCAGGGTGCCCTGTGCTGGCGTCAAGGTCAGTCTCATGGTGTTAGTTATTTGGACAGAGTGACTTGACTGTGCTATTTTGTGTAGCCCATTGGGACAGCTGGCTTATTTTTCCTGCCAGGGATGTCCTGGCTGCTTGGAGCAAGAGCCACAGGCTGTCACCAGGCTGCACTGCTTTATACCAGTTGCTTGGCAAGATCCGTCACAGCCTGACCTGACACTGGAGGTGCAGCTGGTAGGAGCCTGGAGGTCATGTCCTGAGAGTAGGTTTCAACTGCGCAGAAGCAGAAGAGGCCCACGGGGCAATCCCCAGACATTTGGTAAAAGATAGGCTGTGGGGCCCCGGGGGAGTATTTTCTTTGTAAGGCCAGACTTTCCCTCCTGCTTCAGCTGTTCTGTTTTGGCAATGTTGGTCCTTCTACTTGGAAGATGCTCCTAGGCTCCTGGGTCTGTCATGCCTGTGTCTTCAGTGCCTAGGCCAGTGTGTGGCACTCACACAAGGAGGGAAGGCTGACACCCCCGCTCCCCCATCTCATGTCTTTCCTTCACTATTCCCTTTTTTCTGCTTTACGTGCATACCATCATTAGAACTTACATTTCAGAGTAGGGCTCTGTTTGTCTTCTGCTGTCATCTTCTGATACTTCCGTGCTTGACACATAGTAGGTGCACAGCAAGTATCTGGGGCAGTGGATGTTGAGTCAAAGTATGTATTCAATAACTGTTTTTTTGTTCATTGCATGAGAAACGGGAACTTTCTGCCAGTAGCCAAGGTTATTCTCAGAGAACCTTCTGGCCCTGTCTTTGGTAGAATAGAGATCCCCCTCTTGCCACATGAGTCATCTTCATCTTCTTTGGCTCCGAGTGGTGGTGGCTTTCCTGTTGGCTTTGCTGTGCGTCACCAGCGTGGTTGGCCCCCTCCAAGTCTAAGCACAAGAGAACTTACAGGGGCAAAAATGTAGAGGAGGTGAAGGAGCCTCCGACTTGACACGCTGGGAACATGGGCAGGAGGGTGACCAGCACCTGCAACTCGAGAGCCCCCAAGCGAAGCCCCAGGGATGAGATGTGATTGTTCTGAGTTTTCTAGTTAGTGAGAATGAGCTGTTCTCCCTCCTCAGATGCTGGCACTGATCCACTTAGAATCAGCTGTTGACTCCCCTGCCGGGGTTACGAAGCAAGATGATCTTTAATTATATTCCTTCCTCTGCCCGCAAGGCCAAGCCGAAATGATCTGTAATATTCTGTCGGATTCCCTCTATGAATGCAAAATGCCAGGTCCTTGTCTCACCCTGAGATGTTGACGGAGCTTGAGATTAGGAGGATTGACCTTGATCCCCGGCCTGTGTCTGGCCAGCTAAGGGACCTTACTTAGGGAGGTTACTAAGTGACCTTATTTAGGGAGGTCACTTCACTTCCCTGAGCCTCGGTTCCCATCTCCATGATGGAAAAGATAGTTCCTGCTCTGTCCTGCAGGGAAGGTTGTGAGGATTGAATAAAATAATGGATGAGAGCCAAAAAGTGGAGAAAACCCACATGTCCATCAGTTGATGGATGAGTGAACAAAATGTGGTAGCTCCATACAATGAAGTGAAGCACTGATACACGCTACAACGTGGATGGACCCTGAAAGCATGGTGCTAAGGAGAAAAAGCCAGGCACAAAAGACCACATGCTGCATGAGCCCATTTATATGAAATGTCCAGAACAGGGAAATCCACAGAGACAGAGGCAGATTAGTGGTCACCAGGAGTTGGGGGAGGGGAGAACGGGGAGTGACTGCTAGTAAGGGTAGGGCTTCTTTTCTGGCTGATGAAAATGTTCTGGAATTATATAGTGGTGATGGTTGTACAACTTTGTGACTATACTAAAAACCACTGAATTATACACTCTAAAAGGGTGGGTTTTATGGTATGAGAATTATGTGTCAGTAATAGAATAAATACACGCGCGCAGTGTCTTGGGCAGGCTGCATAAGCTGTGAGGATGCACACGGTTGGGGCATTGCCAGCCCGGCAGCATCGTCTTGGCATCTACGTGGGGCCTACTCTGTGCCTGGCACTGTGACAAGAGCATTGCATGCCTTACTTTGCATCTTCTTTGTTTTGTAAAGAAGAGTTAGGATCAGGGAAGTTAAGGAACATGACCAAGGTCACAGGTCACAGGGTTGCCGAGAGGCCAGACTGGAACCCAAGCCCAGGTCTATCTGACCCCAAAGCCTGGACTCTTGTCTTTGCTGCTGTCTCCGTTCAAAGGCTTCTGAATTATAATAAAATGACCTATTTTTTGGAGTCCCGGCTATCGTTGAACTTAAAACAGTTCTTAGGACTTAAATGGCGATATCCAAGGCTCCCATTGGAAAGGCAGAAATATCTCCGTGGTCACTCTAAGTGAGCCTTCCAAGCTATGGGAATTGACTGACGCAGGCATGAGTCACCCAGGAGACCAGTCGCTGGCCTGTGGGATGAGAGTGGAATCCAAGAATTCCAGTAGTCAATGACAAACTCTCAGACACTCCTGGGGCCCATTCTCAGACCTTGGTGCTGACAGGCACCCACTCCGAAGCTTAGGGAAGCTGCTCCACGGTTCCTTCTGGGAAGGGTGGACAGTCGGCTTTGCACGTGCATCACAGGAGCGGAGGACACTCCCAGGCCCCAGGAATCGTGGATGGGATCCTCGGGCCTGCTCCATCTGCAAAGGGAGACTGAGGATGTGGCCTGCCACGTCCAAAACAGTTTCAAGGTCTGCGCCAGTATGTCAAAAAGCTGCTGAGTGGTGACAGAAAATGCTCAAACAACTGGAAACAGAAAGTCAGAGGGGTGAGCAAAGCACAGCGGCCCAGCAGGGAGAGGGCCCGGAGCTTCCCGGCGTCCAGGCAGCTGATGCATGTGCCTTACAGAGAAAGCACAAATAGCGTGTGTGCAGAGGGACTATTTGGGGGCCCCGGAGCTGCTCCCACAGCCTAGGAGGTCTGACCTCAGACTTGGGGGGTCACTGCTTGGTATGGCAGAAGGAGCTCTGAGAATCAAGGGGCCTCAACACCTTAGCTTGGGCTCACATGGGCTGTGTGTCGCAGGGTGAGTCCCTTCCTCTTTCTGGCTCAGGTTTCATTATCTATCTACCAGGAGGGGCTTACATGCAAAACCAGTGGGTTCTCCTTCATGCATCAAGCCTTTGCTAAGGCCCTACCCCTGGCTGGCGGCAAGGTGCTAGGGATAGAATAGTGAACAAAAATGGTCACCGGCCTTACCTCCTTGGAGATTAGAGGTTAGTGAGGGAAACAGAGATTAATCAAATAATCCCCAAAATGTATAATTACAGATTGTGCTACGAGCTGTGAAAAGGCAGTGCAGGATACTGTTAACACACAGACTTTATCTTGTGCGAGCCGACCACGTGCCAGACACTCTCCTCATGCTTTATGAGAAGGGGATACCCAGGTGCAATTCATACCCCTATCAGGATATAGAATAAGCCCATCACCCTAGAAAATTCCTCAGTGTCCCTTCCCAGTCAGTTTCCACACTGACCTCCCCCTGTGCTGCCACAGTCCTGAGTTCTGTCAGTATAGATTTGTTTTGCTGAATCTATTATGGCATTTGTCCTTTTATGACTGTCTTGTTTCACTTAGTGTAGTACCATCAATGTTCATCCATGTGTCCAAATTCCCTTTTTTAAGGCTGAATAATATTCCATTGTGTGTACAAATCACATTTTGTTGTTACATTTTTTAATGGAGAAAAATTTCATTGTATTGAAAAAATGAGTTTGAAAAGAAATATACAATTATCCAGCCCTGAAACTCTGTAAACTCTTCTCTTAGTCACCCAGGATGTGTTTGGCTGCATTCATGCTCATGCTGTTCTAGACCTAGGAGACCTCAAAACGCAGACAAGTCCACGCAAGGTAGATTTCATGATGGTTTTCATTATCGGAGATGGGGCGCGGAGTGTCTCTTCTCTCCCATTTGAACGGGTTTCCCAGGAAGTCAGTTAACATCCTCTCTCCATCCGTTTCTCCAGAACTGTTCATACCAGAGTCTGAAAAGTAGCTCTCTTTGTTTATATTTCCCTTGGCTGTTCTAAAGCCCTATTTGTCATATCTGACACAGTGCGAGTTTCCCATCAGATATGGGAGGCAGCGCCTGCTGAAAGCTGATGGGATGGCAAATGAGAGCTGAAAGCCGTTTAGACGCTGACCCTCGGTACCTTCCCGGGAACTGGAAGCTGCCAGGTGTCTCCCTGGAAGGGGCGAGCCTGATAAAAACAGGCGGAGTTAATTGCCTGGGTGCCGAGTTGCTCCAGAAGTGCAAGGAAGCAATGACGGCTGTAATTAAAACTCGGTTGCTCGTATTTGACAGTCGTGGCCTGTCTCAAAGAAGATGCGTGGGTGGAACACACGGATTATATTGGCGGGATGTCACACAGAGACGGGGTGCAAAGATGTCCCACCCGTTCTGCACCTGGGGGTGCGACTCAGCCGTTAGCTCTCAGCTCAGGTTGCTGCCGGGCTTTCTCGGACCCTCCGCTGACCGTCCTTCCAGCCTCCGCTGCGTCCCCAACGTTTTGTCAACCCTAGCACCTGTGACAAGGTGTTGATACACAGAGTGCACTCGGTAAATGTTTGTCGAATAATTGGAGGAAGAGTGCAGGCCACCTAGTCACGACCTGTTTATTAACCTCACTAGACTATTGGCTCCCTTGTGGCAGGGACTGTGTCACCTTCTCCGCAGCTCCCAGCCCCCGTCTGGTACCGAGTAGGTCCTCAGGCAAGTTCCCCAGCTGAGAAAGATATTAACGGCGCGCATCCCGCTGCATCCCAGCTATTGCAGCGCGCGTGCGCACTCCTGCTTGCCCGTGTCCTCAGCATGGCCGAGGCAGTTATCACTGCGTGCCCGGCACACACGCACTCAATAAAATAGTACTGATTATTGAATAATATTTGAGCAGCCGTTTCGTTTTTCTTACCCATTGGAGTATTTGGGTTTCTCCTGACATACAGTAAGAGTTGTACTCCGGTGCCTTGTCTATCCTGCTTCATTCTGGGATAGAACTATGGAAACTGTCTTGGGCTTTTTAAAGCAGGTTTTATTACTTGCTTATGTACCAAAGTAGGCTCTGGACCCGTCTCAAGCTCCTATGAGTTTCTTTTATCATCTTTACCAGGCTTGATGTGCTTGTTATTTTGGTTGTTGAGCCTTTTAATGGACATTAGAGACCCCAGGAAAACCAACCTCAGGAGTGTGGCTTTGCAGGTTTGCCTCTTGGAATCAGCATCCGGGCCGTGGGTGGAGGAGACTTGATTGGGTTCAGGAAGAACAGACAGGATTTGATCCACTCAAACCCAGGAACTGCATTGCTTTTTGGCTCTTTGACCTAACTGCAAGCTATTCCACCCCCAGTGCCAGTTTTCCCATCTGCAAAATGGGGAGAAATTGTATCCACTACAAAGTTGTGGATGGAAAAATCCAAACTCTGAAATATTTGAAAGAAGTTTATTCTGAGCCAAATTTGAGGACCATGGCCCAGAGCCACTCCCAAGAAGTCTTGAGCAAGTGGGCTCGCTGTGGCTGGATTACAGTTTGGTTTTATACATTTCAGAAAGACAGGGATTACAGGTAAAGTCATAAATCAATACACAAGAGGCATACATTGGTTTGGCCCAGAAAGATGAGGCATCTCGAAGCAGGGACTTACAGGTTATAGGTGGGTTTAAAGACTCTTTGGCTGGCAATTGGCTGAGAGAGTTAGGCTTTATCTAAAAGACCAGAAAGGAAATGCTTAATTTAAGATAAAGGTGTGAGCACTCTGGGAGGTCCAGACAGGAGAACCTTTCAAGTTAAGATAAGGATCTGCTAGGATGCTTGAGTTAAGATGGGGGCTTTCTATCTTTTAGGTGGTATTAATGCTATACTAGAATGGGGTTGGGAAGTAAACCACACTTTAGTTAACAAAAGCTGGTTAGTGGGAATTTACCATTTGTTAGTGTGACTCATCTGGCCTTCTTAGGAAGTAATTTTGAGCAAAAGAAAAAGATCAGAGTTCAGTCCTCAAAGTAAAGCAAGGATTGCCTGTTGTATTAGTTTCCTAGGGCTGCTAGCAAATTGCCATAAACAACATGGCTTAAAACAACACAAACTTATTCTCTTACAGTTCCGGAGGCCAAAAGTGTGAGATGAGTCTTATGAGGCTGGAATCAAGGTGCTAGCAGAGCTGGTTCTTTCTCAAGGCTCTAGAGGAGAAAGTATTTCTTCACTGTTGCTGGCCTCTAGAGGCTGCCTGTTTTCCTTGGCTTGTGGCCCCTTCCTCTCTATGTTAAGCCAGTGGTGTAGCATCTTCTCTCTTTGCCTCTGCTTCTTTTGTCACTCTGCCTTCTTCTCACTCTGGCTTCTTCTCTGTCCCTCTTATGAGGACCCATAAGGATCTACCCCCTCAAGATCCTTAACCCAATCACACTTGCAGAGTCCCTTTTACTATGCAGGTTAACATATTCATAGGCTCTGAGGGTTCGGATGAGGACATCTTTGGGGACCTTTATTCAACCTACCACAGATGGGCTTGTGTACATGGTGATCCTCATGTAACTGAAGTGCTGCACTGTCCTCCATTCTCCATTCCCAGAGTAAAACTTACATCTGAGGCTCTCTAAGTCTGGGTTCCCCCAGAAGCAAACTCTGAGTCAAGGATTCAAGAGATGCCAGGACACCAGCAGAGCAGGGCTGCAGGAAAGTGAGGCATGAAAGGGAAGACGGCCACTCAAGGGTGAGTTTCCAAGCTGGTGCCCATGGAGTACAGAGCATGTGTCAGAGTCACCCAACCTTAGGGGCGAGAGAGCTGGGGGATTTATACTTCAGTTCCCATCAGTCACGGGTGTGAGAGCGTCTGGTAGTTCTGTGGCACTTCTGGCCTGCTGTGCAGGTGGCAGCTGCAGCAGAAGAGGAGGTCTTTAGGCAAAGAAGTGCAGGCAGTGGCGGTTGGAAGTCAGGCCAGTGTGCACCCATGTGCTGAGGACAACGGGACGTGGGCACAGGACCAACAGTGTCTTCTAGAGAGGCCCAGCGCCAGCAGTTGGTTCTCCACCTGTCTGAGCACCTCCACCCCGGCAGTCAAGTCATTTGCTTACTTAGTCTCACTTGTGGTTAGTCCCAAATCTGCTAATGCCAGTTGTACACTGATTTAATGAAACTAAGTTGAATATGTAGTTATTTAACGAAGCTAAGGTGAAAACGTGCTAGGAGCAAATTGCTTTGGAAAAACACTGCTCAGTTAGAGGTGATCAAGACAACTATAAAAGATGCTGGTGGGGGAGGAAGAACTGCGAGAAGCAGTAGTTGATGCTCACTTACTTTAAAGAAACTCATGCCAGAAATCACAGATGATAAATTATGGGTGTGATTTATGTGTGTGTGTGTGTGTGTGTGTGTGTGTGTGTGTGTGTGTGTGTGTGCATGTGTGTGTGTGTGCATTCCATTCCCATAACTCCACAGGGTGGGTATTATTCTCATTTTATTTATTATTGGCAAAGAAACCAAGGCCCAAAGAGGTGTAGTAAATTCCCCCAGTAAATTCCCCCATGAGCAGATGGCAGAACTTGAATGTGAATGTCTCCTCTCTGCCCTGCATTACCCTCCATCAGCCCCAGTCTGCCCCTCTTGGAAGTCAGACTAGGATTTCTGGAGCTGACACCATCCCACATTGCTGGTAGGAACTCGAGGCCGATGTATATGATCTCTTCTCCTTCCCAACTTGGGAAAATTCCTTCATGGAAAAAGGGAAATGATCTCTTTAGTCCACTTTTTCTTAACTTCTTTTGGCATTAATGAATTTCTGCTTTTTAATAGACCATGGGAACAACTAAGAATTGTAGCAAAATGAGTACTATGCTGTTTTGGTTACTATAGCCTTATAGTAAAGCTTGAAGTCTGGTAGACTGATGCCTCCCAATTTGTTCTTTTTGCTTAAGATTGCTTTGGCTATACGACGTCTTCTTTGGTTCCATATGAAACATAGATTTATTTTTTCCATCTCTCACTTCTCACAAAAATCAACTCATGATGGATAACAGACTTAAACCTAGGGCGTGACACCTTATGAATTCTAGAAGAAAATATTGGGAAAACTCTTATAGACATTGGCCTACGCAAAGAATTTATGAAGATGACCCTCAAAGCAATCACATCAGCAACAAAAATAAACGAATGGAACTTGATGAAATTAAAGAGCTTCTGCACAGCCAAGGAAACTATCATTAGAGCAAATAGACAACCTACAGAATGTGAGAAAATATTTGCATGCTACATATCTGATAAAGGGTTGATAACAATAATCTATACAGAATTTAAGAAAATTAACAAGTAAAAATCAAACAACTCCATCAGAAAGTGGGCAAAGGACATAAAGCAAAACTTTTTAAAAGAAGATAAAATAATGGCCAGCAAACATATAAAAAAGTGCTCAACATCTCTAATCATCAGGGAAATGCAAATCAAAACCACAATGAGATATCCTCTAACTGCAGTGAGAATGGACTTTATCAAAAAGTCCTAAAATAACAAATGCTGGTGTGGATGTGGAGAGATAGAAGCACTCCTACATTGTTGGTGGGACTGCAAATTAGTACAATCCCTGTGGAAAGTAATTTGGAGATATCTCAAAGAACTAAAAATAGAAATACCATTTGATCCAGTAATCCCACTACTAGGCATCTACCCAAAGGAAAAAAAAAGACATTCTATAATAAAGACATCTGCACTCGAATATTTATGGCAGTACAATTTACAATTGCAAAGATGTGGAAATAACCCAAGTGCCCATCAATACATGAGTGGATTAATAAAATGTGATATATGTATACCATGGAATACTACTCAACTACAAAAAACAATGGTGATTTAGCACCTCTTATATTATCCTGGATAGAGCTGGAGCCCATCCTTCGAAGTGAAGTATCACTAGAATGGAAAAACACGTACCACATCTACTCGCCATCAAATTGGTACTAACTGATTAACACTAAGGTGCTCACATGAAAGTAATATATTCATTGGGTACTAGTCAGGTGGGAGGGGGTGGCGGGGATGGGTAAACTCACAACTAATGGATGCACACTGTATGGGGTAAGGGCAAACTTGTAGCCCTGGCTAGGGTGAGGCAAAGGCATTATATGTAACCAAAATGTTTGAATCCCTATAACAGTCTGAAAATAATAATAATAAAAAAAGAATTGTAGCAAAATCAGCCCTACCCTTCACTTTTGGTACAGACGCCCAGCAGAAATACCAGGCCCCCCTCCTCCACTTTGCCCAATATCGGGGTTTAGAATGTCCTGGCACTGGCCTTGACTTTGCAGAGACCTCCAGGTTTGGGACTCTGGCAGCAACAGGAATCAAAGACCTACACATGACCCTCTTTCTGGCAGCTGCAGGGCCCTAGTCTTCCATTGTAGTCCTGAGTGCCTGGGCCCGGGCTCCTTCTGGAATTCAGTTGCTGGGAAAGAGGAAAAAGCCTTCCCTGAACAGAGCTTATTAACCAAGTTATTAACACCCTGGGGCCGGCTGGTTTTCTTCTTCCATTTTCCATGGAGTTCCCCGCAGAGGCAGCCGGGGAACAGACCTCTCCCCAAGAGAACTGGCTCAATAAGAGGTGCCAGGAGACTAATGCGGGAATGGCTGGGGTGCTGTTCTCATAAGGCAGTTCTTGCTCCCTTCTGAATGGGAAATTGATTAACTTACACTGTGGTTACAGCATTCAAAGTAGCCTTGCTTATTTTCACTGAGGTTTTTTTTTTTTTTTTTTTTGAGACAGAGTCTCGCTTTGTTGCCCAGGCTAGAGTGAGTGCCATGGCGTCAGCCTAGCTCACAGCAACCTCAAACTCCTGGGCTCGAGTGATCCTTCTGCCTCAGCCTCCCGGGTAGCTGGGACTACAGGCATGCGCCACCATGCCCGGCTAATTTTTTATATATATATCAGTTGGCCAATTAATTTCTTTCTATTTATAGTAGAGACGGGGTCTCGCTCTTGCTCAGGCTGGTTTTGAACTCCTGACCTTGAGCAATCCGCCCGCCTCGGCCTCCCAAGAGCTAGGATTACAGGCGTGAGCCACAGCGCCCGGCCTTCACTGAGGTTTTTAAAGGAAACATCAGTTGGCTGGTTGGCTGGTATGGTAATCCCTTTAGTGTCAAGATGGCACCTTCGATACGGCTGGCTCAGGGAGGGCACCGACCCTGCTTGTTGCACACATGTTGAGTGCCGGCCTTGGCTGGGCCTGGGCTGGGCACTGTAGACACAGAACTAATACAGCTCTGTGCTGGACAGAGTGTACAGGCGTGTGGTTGGTGTCATGAGGGAGGTAAACAGACAATTGTAGGGGGACGGCTTCTCCCACTCTGTGTGGGGTTGAGGTGTAGGAAAGAAGGATACCCATAGGAGGTGACAAGTGAGCTGGGTTGGGAAGGATGGCTCTGGATTAGCCACATGGAGAAGGTAAAACAGGGAGCTTGCTCCAGGAAGCCTGGGCTGAAACAAAATGGTGCATTAGAAGAACTTCAAGGGCATCACTGTGCTCAGAGTGTAGGATACAAGCAAGAAAAGATAAGTCTGGAGATGTAGACAAATTCCAGTCAGTGGGGCCTTTTCATCTTTGTCAAGAAACCGGGATGTGGCCCTGGAAGTAGTCCCTAGCGATACCTGCTTATTATAGCATGAAATTCAGTTGCACATGGGAAGCAAGGGACTGGGTTGATTTATCTGTGTAATAATGAGTCATATTTTAAGAGTTTTTCTATGCATTTTCATGGGGCTTAAGTTGATAGGCAAATTCTGCTCTTCAGTTTTAATTATGCAAACACAAGAGGCAAGAATTATTCTTCATTTCCGACGTGGAGAGCAAAGTGTGTGCGCTGGCCCTGCACCAACAACTGGTGCTGGGGTGCTGTAGTACCAGCCACATGGGGTGGTCAGGGACTTGGTGTCCTGCCATGTGGCCTGCAAGAGGTCACAGGTTCCCAGCATGCACTTCTGATGTGAGAACATGCCACCCTGGTGTGGCTCTATCCCCACCCACACTCTGGACATCTCTTTTTCCAGAATCTTCTGCTGCTGCCGTGTCCCTGCCATCTGCTTTTTATTGGTCTTTGTGCCCAGCTTCTGGACACAGAAGAACTGGGCCGCAGACAGGCTGCCATTTGCCAAGTTGTATTCCGGCAGCCAGGCCTGAGGGCAGGAGCCCTAGACCGCATCTGGTTCCAGCTGTGCCCAGTCGGCCCCTTTCCTCACTGGGCCTGTTTCCTCACTTACTACAAGAAAGTGTTGAGCTAGATGGACTCTCAAGTTCTTTCAGATGCTGCTGTCCTGTTCACCGCTGTGTCCCCAGGTGCCAGGCCCAGAGCAGGTGCTGGATATGGAACTGCAGAATGAACCCATGAACACCCATCCAATGCCAGGCAGCATCTGCCGCAGGACAGACACCAAGGAGGATAAAACGAGATGCCTGTCCTCAAGCATCTAGTGTTGGAAATTGATATGTAAGTGAATGGTTAGAATATGGTATAAGCAGGTATAAAACACAAGCAAGCAGTAATACTGAGGCAGCACAGTGGAGAAGCTATTCTGTGAATTCCTTAATTCCATTCTCAGCAGAGGGATCTTAGCAAAAGAAGGAAGCTCAACAAGATCGCCCACAGTTGCCAGCACACACGTACCAGCACCTTGCCGAGAATACAGAATATTCGTCTTTTGTGTTTCAATTCACTGCATGCAGTTTCTTGTTACTGTGTACACAGAAAACACAAATAACGTATGTATTCCCTTTTCACAACTGAAATTACAAATTTGAATGAGATAATTTTTTTCTTTTAAAAAAATGCCGATGAAGAGTTGATCATTGGTAAAACCGTGCTGAGTCTGCTGTAGACTATTTTGTGAAACTTACAGAGAGCTGCTTGGGACCTGCCCGAGTCTGGCAAGTGACTCCCACCCGGTGATGACCACCGAAGGGTGGGAGAGCCTTTCTTTCCACCCACTTCTGACTGTAGATGGGGCCTCTTCCCTGCCCTGGACCAAGCCGCCAGAGGGTGTTGATGGTGTGGAAACTCCCAAGCCAGGCAAACCTTTGCCACTGGAGCACCTGCTCAAGGCAGCTGGGATTTTATTAAGTGGTGGCGAGACGAAATGTAAGAGGACAGGTCTGTTTGGATCACTCCTCAGCAGATCCACTGACACTGCTGGAAGGACCAGGAGTGAATTTCCCAGTGAAAAGCTAAAGTGACCACGAGGAAAAAGGAACAGGTGCAGGATCCTCCTAGCAGCCTGGCACCTGGAGTGTCATCCAAGACCCTCCCCTCCAGATGGCGAGGGGCTGGCAGCTAGAGAAGGCCACTCCTCAGGGCCTTAGACACCGGCAGGGAGGTGCTAATGCTTCTGTTCAGTGTCCAGCTTGTCCCGGGGCAGAAGGTGTGGCGAGACCCTCAGAAGCCAGGAAGCCATCAAGACCAGTGAGGGTGAAACAGATTCTACATGTAAAGCTGGGTGCCTGTGCCACCGAGTAAAGGAACGCTATTTCCCAAGGATATTCTCCTTCAACAGAATGAAAGGGCTCCCAAGTGCCTGCAGGGCTCCCAGCTTCTCTCTGGGAATCAGATTCCCTAGATGGCAGGACTGCCTCTTCCAAGCGGTCTGGGATTCCCTTCCCTGCTCTATGGCTGCAGAAATCCCCCTTTGTGGGCAAAGCCACCTGCTGCGTCAGCACCATCGCCTCCCACAGTCAGGTAAACAGCTGTCCTCTGTGAACGAATGAAGGCGGGCCACACCCCGCACATCCAGCGGGCTTGTCACCCTCGGCAGTTTCACCCTCACCATGAATTATGCATCTGTGAACCTGCTAGCTTTTTCCTTGTCTCCTGTTTCTCAAGTGCTTGTAATATACACGACCCTATAAAAGCATATACTTGGTGCAATCCCACATAACAATGAACCTGAGATAGCCTTCTGAGGTTTTTGCTTGAGAGCCCCAGATTTAAGGAGACCACCAAGCTCAAGTAGACATCAGGAAGAGAAGGGGGCTACCGCGTTTTTGGATTTATGCTGAATACCGAGCTGGGCATTCTGCATGGCCAATCTGAAATGGCACGTAATGACAGTCTCATTCCTTGTCACCAAAAGAATTGGTGGTTCAAATGACTGACTTGGGGTAACAGCAGCCCCTGCAGATGGAAGAGGGTTTTTCTTTCATGCTCCTCCTCCTTTTCCAGTTCTTTTATTTATTTATTTAGAGACAGGGTCTTGCTCTATCACCCAGGCTGGGGTGCAATGGCACAATCAGATTAATAGCTCACTGTAACCTCAAACTCCTGGGCTCAAGCCATCCTCCTGCTTCAGCCTCCTGAATAGCTGGGACTACAGGTGCACACCCATACGCCTGGCTAATTTTTTGCAAAGTTGGGTTCTTGCTATGTTGTCCAGGATGTTCTTGAACTCCTTGCGTCAAGCGATCCTCCTGCCTTGGCCTCCCAAAGTGCGGGGATTACAGGCATGAGCCTCCCCACCCAGCCCTTTTCCAGTTCCTTTCAGTTAAAGACAGGAAGATCACACTCTGGTTTTAGGCAAAGTCATTGGCCAAAAGGGAACGCTGCTTTCTAAAACAAACGGAAAGCTCTTTCTTAGCAGGAGAGGGTGCTTTTGTGCAGACCACCATTGCATGCCAGTCATAAAACCTCCTTAATAACTTTGCCTTAGATAGAATTCTAATATCCATAATTCATTCAAGAAGGCTGACTCCAGAGACCTCACTGTGGTTTATCTTATTTTTGTATAATTGCACTCCCCCCTCCTCCCGGCACAGGGTGTGAGTGCCGTGATTTACAGAGATGTTAGGGTACCTGGTTATTATTCCCCACTCCTGATCCATTATTATTCTTCCTAATTTTGCAGAGTCATTTGCTGGATAAGGCCACTTAAAAAACAAATGCATGTTTTAATAGCTAATATTGAATTTACATTTTTATCTCAGGTGTATAGGGATAATGATGTGGCAATTAAAGGCAAATATATAATTTCTAGTCATGACTTGGGATTAGTCTGCTGACAGAACAAGTGCTGACTTAGATATTTAAATGAATGTTAAATTTTTTAAAACTTTGGGGATTTTTGATGATTGATGGATGGCTCAGTACTTTCCAATTTCAGGTGGGAAAAAAAATTTCCTGATTTTGCACCTTATGTCTAGGTGTCTCAGTATTGTGTAGTCAATTGATTAAGTACACTCACAGTATACCGATAAGATAGAAGCAGTATGGACACTATGATCCTATACATGTGTGTACAAACATCACATAAACTGGGCCAGGCATGGTGGCTCACACCTGTTATCCTAGCACTCTGGGAGGCTGAGGCGGGAGGGTCGCTTGGAGTTCAAGACCAGCCTGAACAAGAGTGAGACCCCATCTCTACTAAAAATAGAAAAAAAATTAGCTAGACATGGTGGTACACTCCTGTAGTCCCAGCTACTCGGGAGGCTGAAGCAAGAGGATGGCTTGAGCCCAAGAGTTTGAGGTTGCTGTGAGCTACAGTGATGCTACTATACTCTAACCTGGGTGACAGAGTGAAACTCTGTCTTAAAAAAAAAAAAAAAAGCACACAAACTATACAAATATATTTATACACATATATACATATATTCATTTTTCTAAACATCTCTCAATGCATATGTGAAAGAACAGATAATGATATTAACAGAGATGAACTCTGGGTTTATGGGGTTTTGCTCTCTCTAACTTTAAACACAGTTGCCTCCCTGTTCACCTCCTTCCTAATACTGCTAATAACACCCCTTCCGAGGGAGGGAGGCAGGTGTTTCCCCTGGCGATGGGATGCTAAGGGAAGGGTAGCAGGAGTCATCATTTCTTCCCACCAGGAAGCAAGGCACCACATTGGCCTCATTCTAAAAGTTTGCGCTGCAAACTGCCATTCGGTAATCCTCCCAGAGCACCAGCGTCTCTGGGTCCCATCTGCGTGTTGAAAACCACCACCTGGAAGAGGAGTATCCTAAGTTGAGAGAGGGAAACTCTTCCATCCATTTGCGCTGGACTTGTTGTCTTACGTCATTCCACCCTGAGCCTGGACGGTAGAGCAGATTCCTGGGGGTGCTTGCCTGCACCCGGGGTCCGGCCACCGCTGGTGTGGGTGCTTAGGTATTCTTGGTGAAACAACCTGCCCCATCACCTTATCTTTGATCTTCTCTCTTCCCCCATAAATCTGTCTGTGTGTTGTGCGTGATTCAGCTTCTGCCATACTTGTCACTTGGCACTCAGCAGCACCCAGAACTGTCACTTTATTTTCAGAGGCACCCTGTTTCTCTTAGGTGTTTGGTGGCAAGTCCAGAAGTTTGTTCCAGGGAAGGGACCAGGTATTTATTTCTGGGTTCAGCATATGGAGTTGTGCTCACCGTCCAGGCACTCAGCTCGATCCCCATTAAAAAGGCCGACCCGGAGAATGGTACCAATGTGCAGAGGGCCCAGCCCTGCCCCACGCCGTGACGGTGGTGGTCTGCTACTGGAGACGGTTTAAAATGTAGCGTGAGGCTAAGCGTGATTTTAACTCAAGGCGGTAGCGTAGTTTTAGCACCAGGCCAGGAGGAGATGGGCTATTAATCCTTCTGACGTTCCCTTTGAATAGCTTCATATTTCAATCCTGTTAAGCTGTGGGGCCGTTGTTTATCGGTCTCCCTCCGAAAGCGGGACCTCTGCCGTGCTGAAGCTGCACAACGCCGCCTGGCTCTGTGCGCTGGAGTCGACAGTTGGCTTCAGCCTGCTCCGCTGACCCTGCCGCCCCCCAGCTCTGAGATGCACTCAGGACCCTCCCAGCTGCCTCGGCTCGCCCCATCTGTCACTGACCAAGCTCGGGGTCAGCGGGCCTGGTGCCCTTCAGTTGGAATGTTGAGAGAAGGAAGAAGAAAATAACGCATCTGGAAAATTAGAAAGAGAGGGGGAGGCGGCCAGGCACACTGAAGAATCCAGAATTCCAAATGTGACCGTTGCCATGCCTTCAGCCCTCCCGTTCTAATCTTCCCAGCTGACACATTCATTCATTCATTCGTGTATTCATTCATCAAACATTTATTGATGTTTACGATGATGCAATATTGATATTATAAAAGGGAGGTCCCAGGTGTGCTATGTGAGGTGCCACAGACAAGGATGAACACAGCAGACAAGCCTGTCAACTGACCATCTAGGGGTGGGGTGACATTGGCCAGGGGAAAGTTAGCAAGTGTCAGAGGGCAGGATCTGGAACTAGATTGTCTGTGCTTTGAAGCCTGACTCTGCCACGTATAGGCTGTATGGCATGAAGGAAAGTCACTTTACCTCTTTGGTCCTCAGTTTTGTCATCTGTAAAAGGGGGCTAATCATGGTACTATTCTTACAGGGTTGTTGAAAGGACTTAATGAGTCATTGCAAATAACGCACCTAAGCATTCAGTAATTGTTGGGTTAGTTGTTAAATAATTTCTATTATAATCTTTTAATATATTATAAAAGGGCAAGCACAGGGTTTTAGGGAAACATACCACAGGGGAAATCTGCCTTATACAGGAGGTCATGGAAGGCATCCCCGAATATGGCACATGTAAGCTGAGGGTGGGAGGCCCACTCTTACTCTCCTGTCCCAGAAGGTCGACCCCTTACATGAGTGTTCACAGTCTGCCAAGAGTAGGATTAATTGGGTCCCTGTCTTCTCTTTGGCTTAGATGGGGAGGCTTTTGGGCAAGAAGTGTACCTTGAACATCTTACTAGAACTTTCTACTGCAGTGATCATATCCTATTGCTTTGTTCTTCATTGAAAAACCAAATAAGTGAGCGACTGATTGGTACCCCCACACAGACAGTGAAAGAAGATTTGAAGATTTGAATCTGCTATAATGTAGCCCAGCTCCAGCTGGCCTTGCAGATCTACACAGTTCTCCTGATTGTGCTGCCTTAAAATCGTCCAGTGAGTGACCACTTGGCTAAGCACAACACTCTTCGACTCTCAGCAAGAAGGACACCCCCCTACAAGCTGCCCCTGCCCAGGAGTTAAAGGAACTATGGGAGAGCAATGCAGGAAGCGAGAGGTCCAGGTGGCTTTTTAATGCCACCTCTTTCCATGCCCTCCACCCCATCTTCTGCACCACTCTCCCTCACCCCCTCACTAGGTTTTGGGGTGCTCTAACTCCCACTGTAGCCAGCATATGTGTACCTTGATTTATCTAAAACGTGTGATCCTGAAAAATCTGTTTATAAATCCTGCTTGTTTTGGTGAATACTGTAAAAAAAAACCTTCTAAGAGACATGTTAATTCACAACATGTTGTACATAATTCAGTATATGCAGCAACCAAATTAATTTTGCATGCACGGTATTTTTAACTTGCCACCCATGCTGAGCTAGTTCCTGCCATGTGAGCCTGAGACCCTGGAGGACCATTCACACATCTCCTTCCCTCTAGTGTCAGGATTCGAGCCTTTTATTCATTCTAGAAGTATTAATGAGCACCCCTGCGTGCCAAGCCCTGTGCACGTAGGATCTTTGTACATCCTGCTAAGGAGTTGGGCAGGTGAGGAGTTCAGGCAATATAGCATGTTTCTTGCCCACTGAACCTCCTGGGGATGGTTTGGCCGTTTACAGGAGGAGCATCCACATAAGTGAGTGATTCTCCAACGCAGCAGGCTTCAGAATCGTCTGGAGGGTTTGGTAAGATGCAGATGTCTGGGTCTCACTGCTGGAGTTCCTGATGCAGCAGGTCTAGGATGGGGCTGAGAATCTGTAGCTCTAACAAGCTCCCAGGTGTAAGTGATCCTGCTGGTCCAGGGGCCACACCTTGAGAACCACTGCTTAGGCCTTCATGAGCTCAACCGGGAAAAGTAGAGCCTGCAGGAGAGGAAGGGGAAGGCTGAGAAATAGTGGACAGGAGCTAGGTAAATGCAGCTGCCGACAGGCGGGGGTCCTAGGGTTCACATTCTTGGTCCCAAATGGGATTCCTGGGAGTCAACACCCCTTTCCATACGACAAAGAAAAGGAAGGGTTAAAGCAAGTATCGACCACGGTGATGTTAAGAAAATATTGTGCTCCTTTTTATAACCGTACACAACTTTGCTGCATCTGGAAACATAACCCATTTCCCTTTTTATTTTTAATCATCTCTGTTCTCTTGGAGAGTAAATACCGTACGTTGAAGGCTTTATTTTGGAATCCCATTTTCTCATTGATTTACGTTCTCCTCTCTTGTGGCTTTATGACCACTTAAGATGCATCATCAGTGGGCAGCGGCTTCCCGAGTCCCCATCCCCCTCCCCGCTCCTTCCTCCCACCCCATAATTTAACGATCCATAAAACACTTCAGTCCATTGAAAGAGTATTGGTTTAAAGGGGCCCAGAGACAAAGCTCTTTTTTGATAACGGGAAGCTCTGCTCTGAAGCTTGGAGATTTCAGTTTTCCTGTGTTGAGACTGGTCTCAGAGGCTCAGCCCCACTGCCCTGTGACCGTGGCCTCTGGCCCTGTCCCCTGGCTGCCACCTGCCTTTCCTTCCATTTCCATCTCCTTCCAGTGAGGTTCTCACCAAAGGACCCAGCAGAGAAGCTGCTACCCAGAGCACAGAGCCTTTGCAAGGAGCAGAAATGAGAGTCACTGAGGGAGAGTTGCCAGAAAATCACAGTCCCCCATCACTGGAGTATGAGGCAAGGTTGGCTAAGCCTTGGCCAAGTTCTTGAGGCTTGCCTGTGTCTTTGTGTCTCTAGTATTTTACCCAAAGGCTGTTCAGAGTCTCCTGATACCTGTGGAGTGGGTACAAATGCCCATCTGTGAAATTAGTGACATTTCTTGTCCACATTTTACAGATTTCCCTATAGCACACCCAGCTTTGATTTCAACTTCCAGCCCCCATATTTAGCCAGAGTGGTGGAAATGTGCCACCAGCCAGTTCTGGTGGGGGCGGGGATGTGTTTAAAGTGCCCAGAGTTTGTGGGGTGGAGCATCTGCTCCTCGATGTCATCTGTGCACCCAGACATCTGCTGAGACCTCCTCCATCCCATCTGGAAAGCTGCTGCTGCGTTGCTCTTGGGGTCAGCTGGCCGCTGTCTTGGGGCCCTCCCATGGCATATGGAAATAATTCTGGGGCTTCAGCTAGCTTGTCTCTCAGGGCCCAGCTCAAATGCCATCTCCTCAAAGTCATCCGCCGCTTCCCCTTTGGAATTATTCTTTGGTACCCGGGAGACCCTCATTAGTGACAGCACTCAGCTTGAGCTGTCTCATGGTGGCAGAATCCTTCATGCCCATCTACCTCTGCCACTAAAACATCAACCCCTCAGGGGCTGGCAGCAGCCTGTTTTATGTCCCTGTTCCCAGAACTTGGCATGGGGCAAAAGAATGGGTGGACCAAGTTTTCTGAATTAAAATGCAAAGAATGTCCAAACACCTGGAGCTGGCAGACCCCAATCCTGCAAGCATGTAGCAACGAGCGCAATTGTATCCCTATTGGTTCTCCGTGAAAAAAAAGAAAATGCATGAGAACTTTTGCATTGACCGGGGACAAGGACACGAGGGCTTCACAGGTGAAACAAGGAGTTGTAGAAGACGAGCCCTGTTTATCTCCACTCTTCCATCGTCTGGTTGTAGCACATACCTGGAGAGGAAGCCCCAGAAAATGGCCCTTGGGTGCCCTTTAACAAGGACAGAAGTGAAACCCAAACCCCCAGAGAAGTCCCTGACCAGAGGTCTGGGATCATGACATCCTCAATGTAGCTGGGAGAGCTGTCCTTGTTGGTAGGCTGAAAAGGCAAAATGATCCCATGGATCTTAAGTGGGACCTGGAATGCTTTTGGACTCCATGCCAGGAAGGCCCAGTTTTCCTAAGGAGGTATGTTTGCTCTTTCTGGGACCTTCCTGATTATCTAGAGGCTCGAAAGAAAGAGCTTATAGGCACTCCGTATTCGTGTTGACAGGTATGCATTGAGTGTTGTGCCTGGCGCTGTGCTGAGCCCCGGGAATATAGTGGGAGTGACAGCTGGCTGGTGGCTGCTCTCCCCATAAGCTGTGGTGAGGAAGGGACATGGCTTCCAAATACTTAGCAACAAACAAACAGCAGAGCTGTCACAGCTACAGCAACAATAAAAACAGGCACAGGGACAGAGTGATGATGGGCAGAAGCTTGTTTACATTGGGGAGTAGCAAAGCCTTCTTGGAAGAGGTGCCATTTGAGCTGAACGCTGAATGATGAGAAGGAACCAGTGAATGATGTGCTAATCAGTGTTTAACAACCATCTCTTACAAAAAAAATGCCTGATTTATAGCATCTTCCAATTTCCGTGGTGTAAATACTCCCACCATGGCTGATTTCAGTCTGTCCTCCTGATGTCATAGGAAGAGATGTGCACTGTCAGCCCAGCACTTACTAGAGTGAGTCACATAAACATCTAGAGAATGAGCTGTCCAGCATAGGAAATAGCAAGTGCAAAGGTCCTGAGGCAGGAACAAGTATGGTGTGCTCAAAGAACGGTGCAGCCTGATCCTAATAAGCAAGGGGTAGAGAGGGTTATGCTGGAACGAGGCGAGATCCCATAGGGCCCTGTGGTCTGTAGGAAGGAGCTGTGGTCATGAAAGTCTTTGAAAATATTAAATGGTAATGCCTGGGTTCCTTGGTGACATGGTTGACAACATCACAGGAAGGAGGATGACTTGCCCAAGTCGTTTCTGAAAATTTGCTCTCACCTGATGAATGAAGTAGTCAGAGACTGTGCCGGCTTCCCCGGTTTGTTTACCATTCTCCCAGTATCTGACAGTGGCATTTGTTTACTACTCAAGAGAATCAAGTGTTTCTACTGGGAAAAAAAATATTGGAGTGACAACTGTGTCCACACACCCACCCTGTGCTTGAAAATGTCACTGGGACAGAAGTTGAGCGTGTGCGCCTGGCTCATGTCTGAAAAAGCAGCGGTGTGGCTGGCCCGAGGCAGCGAGGACACAGAAAAGCCTCCCAGGCGGGGTGGCTTTCTCACACCTGCTCCTCCCGTTTTCACAGCCCTGTTCACACGGCCAGGACGGAGCCAGCGAGAAAGGAACTCGAGCAGTGGGTCCACCTTAGCGTGGAATAAGCCCCTCTAGGAACTGGGTAGAGTGGACCCAGGTCAATTTTGAATAATTCCTGTCCATGGGACAGCGCAACATGACCAGAGGGGCTGGACCAACACAAGCAGATGTCAAAGGGAAGTCTTGTTTGAATGAAGATGCCAGAGCAGATTTCAATTATACCTGCTTTTTATTTATTGGATTTGTCAAAAGATATACCTGTCCATGCCCTTTGGCATGAGTTAAAACATGGATCCTTCGCGTAATTTTTAAAAACCAGAGCGGCACCCTGCAGACACTCTCCACCAGGAGTCCATGCCCAAACAAGAGGCCACAGGCAGAAGGGCACTTGTCCCCTTGGCCATCTCGCGGCGGCGCTGCCTCCTTGCGCACTTTCCCTCCGCCTGACCCACCTGTGTCACACACACCCTACCTCCCCTCCTGTCTTGGCGTCTCTGCCTCCCGGATTGTCCGCTCGCTGGGGTGGAGGCCCCTTCCCTGGTCGCTGACATGCTAAGGACAGCCTGGTCGGTTTCCCCATGTCAGCAGATAGGGCTGCTGTTGGTTTCTTCACCACCGGGGCTCAGAGGATAAGACTGAGGAGGAGGAGCAGTGAAAGGGGAAGAGGGGCTGTGTTCTTTGCTTCTCATTTCTGTTTGGGTCCTAAGTTTTTCAAAGACCCCGAGGCCTGGGCAGCTCAGGAAGTTGGGGAAGCAAACCTCCTTGCAGGAGTTCTTAACCTAGAAAACTTGGCCGGGGCCAAGGGTTTCTGGAACATATTGAAATTGTTTGCAAAATTGTGTGTGTGTGTGTGTGTGTGTGTGTGTGTGTGTGTGTGTGTGTGTGTGTGTTGATTTCTCTGTGAAGAGGGTTTGCAGCTTTCGTCACATCCTCAGAGGGTTTTATGGGTTTAATAACTCCCAAAAAGGCTAAGAACAAAGTGCCAGGAGGTATAGGTGGTCCCCTTCCCCACCAAACACAATTAAAACACACAACAGTTTGCACACAATCCCAGGGCTTCATAGACTGTCCATGAAGCCCCATTCACAACCCCTGTCTATGCTAGAGCCAGAGTTGGGCAAGTGGTGTTTATCATGGGTGAGGGGTGGTGTGGGTGGTGGGTAAGGGCCCAACTCTTAATCCCTACTCTTTGGTTTTCTGTCTGGTCTCTGCTTTCTGAGAGCCTGGCAACAGATCATTTTAATTAAAATGTAAAATGGCCTTTTTGATGTGCTCTGTTAAAGTGTTTAAGGGGTGCCTTTGGTCTATAACCACCTTCCAGCATCACCATCACTTTTTTCGTTCCTTACTGTTTTTCTTTCTTTTTTCCCTGAGAATTAGAAAAACAGGAATTTATACCTGAAATCTGTCCTTCACCCACTTGCCCTCTCTACCTCTACCATCATTTTAATTTTAGCAGGGGGGAATATTTTTGCCTACTAGATATTGACTAGATGGCCACCTTCTTGCTGTACTAAGTATATAAGATTAATAATAATCCTATTGGGAAAGGACTATTGTCTATTCCCATTTTACAGATAAGGAAACTGAGGCTTTGAGATGGTAAGGTCATACCGTGTGTAAATAGTAGGGCAAGGATTTGAACTCAAGTGTATGCTGGGGTCTTTGAGGTTACACCCTACAAACTACAGGCTCCTTATATAGCACACATCATGGAGATTGGTCTAGAGCAGGCTGACCAGTTTTCCAGAGAAGAGGATGCAGAGGGGCTGGGAGAACGTGGCTTGCATGTGAGAGCCAAGTGGGCTTCCCCATCCTAGGTGCCAGAACTAGGCAAGCTCATCCCCCAGTGTCAGATCTTGGAGGAGCAAGAAGGCAGCCCACCCTCAAAAGAGAACAGACAGAAAGGAGTGGTGAGCTATGCATTTCTCCTTCCAATTTCTCCTTCCAAACTTACCCATCAAATAAGTCCCTCTCCCTCCCCTGGAGTGGGGAAAGGGACGTAGAAGATCGTATCCACTAATGACCCTCCCATAGAAGGAAATATCAAGAGTAGGGAAGAAGTGCTCCCCATCCAAGGGGATTTTGTTACCCAGCTACCATGAGGATCCTGTTAGACAGAGGTTCCATAGCACAGGGTCCCAGTGGACAGCGTCCTAGACTTTCCTTCATACCATGAAGTCAAACAGAGCATCTTTGGAAGGGACAAATTGAGCCAGGTCAATTTGGAATCCCACTGATGTCACTAAAACCTAGCCATATTGCAAGATCCACTTGTGTGCATTTGGAAAATCTAGTTATTCCTCTGCAGACCCAGTATGTGTGTCTGTGGAGCACATGCAGTGACCTGACACACGCCCTCAGGATGCTGCTGTGGACCTTTGCTCTGGGGGATGAGCCGTCAGTGAGAGAGACCCAAGGCTCCGTACTCTGTAGGACGGGCCATATGGTTACAACAGCACATGCTTTTCCTCAGGGATGAAGTCTCCACATCCTGTGTCTGGAAGGATTTTCCATTTACTCTTCCAGGTCTGCTCTCTGCCCTTGTCCCCTGGTCTCTACCATAGGAGGGGACCTGTACAGATGGCATCTGTGGGCTCAGCCAGCGTGGAGTCAGGGCAGGAGTGCAGGAGGAGGAGAGGAGGTGAGGTCAAGGTCAATGGTATTGACCTTAGTACTCATTGCACCAGCTCGCTCCCTCCACCAAAGATCCCTGCAAGGCAGCCTGCTTTGCATGGCCCTTTCTTTGGTGACCCTCTTAGGCTTGCAGGTGGACAGCTCCACTGTTTCTAGCTCCCAGCAACTGCACCATCCTGCATGGTTCCTGTGCTAGCTGCCATAACCAAGTACCACAGATCAGGTGGCTTAACCACAGAAATTCATTTCCTCACAGTCCTGGAAGCTGGAAGTCCAAGATCATGGTGGCAGCAGGGCTGGTTTCTTCTGAGGCCTCTCTCCTTGGCTTGCAGATGGCCACCTTCTTGCTGCCTCTTCACATGGTGTGCAAATTGCACACTTGTCCCTGGGATCTCTTCCTCTTCTTATAAGACACCAGTCAGATTGGGTTAGGACCACACCCCAATGGCCTCATTCTGACTTCGTCACCTCTGAAAGACCTTACCTTCAAACATAGTTACATTCTGAGTCCTGAGGGTTGAGGTTCAACATGTGGATTTGGGGAGGAGGGGAGATACCATCCAGCCCATAACGTCCCTGCCCCCAACACCTTCCAGTAAGCACTTCATTCTAATTTGAATGTGCCACCTGTTTCCTGTTGGAAACCCTTTGGACTCTTTCTCTTGTAGGGATTGGTACAAATTGCCTACTTGTACCCACCCCCAGGAATAAGAAGATGGTGTATAATAATCTGGGCTTAGTTTTTTCTAGAGCTGTGAAATCCATACTTAGATAAAACCCTCCCTCTCAGTCTCTCTTTGGTACCCATGCTCTCATACCCCAGCAACTTCAGAGGCCACAGAGGGCATGGCGTGTTCTAAAGTCAAGCTCCCCTTCCCTGATGGTTTTTAGCCAGTGTGCGTCGGCATGTGAGAACCTTCGCCTGGGTGTCACCGGGTCAGGATCAGTGTGTAAGATGGAGTTTTGGTGCAACTGAGGGTGCAAACCATGATGGGGGGACCTGTCAGGTTGAATTGTGAGCACAAGACACCGCTCACTGAGGGTGGGAGGGGACATCACGATTTCACTGAACTAGGGGAGGACGTTGCATTTGGAGGTAATAAGCACATAAGAGGATAAAAGTGGTAACAGCTGTACCCCAGCACAGCATCTGGTGAAGGGCTAGAAGTGGATGTTACGATAAACGTGGATGCAGTGTGATGCCTTCTCCAGCGTGGGGAACCACTGCCCATGCTGAGGACTATTCCAGGCTGGGAGTTCTCCTGGCCATTGGCTTCCTTGTCTTAGCAGGTCTCTTTTCCAGAATTCCCCAAAGCCATTTGATGGTGGTGTGGCTCTTCCTTGGGAATCCTTATTTCCTTTCATTTCCCAGCGTGACTCTCCAGATCACCCTATCTTGCCCCTGAAGAGCCTGAGAATTTCTGTAGCGTTCTGGAGCCATGGGCTGCCATTTTGGATGCTTTGCTCACTCTGAGACTTTGCTCCAAGGCCCACTGCCCTCCTGAATTTGTCTGTCTGTCATGTCAACAATCAGAAAACCTAGACCATATGTTTCCAACTTGTTTACGCTGAAATCATAAAACAGTGTTTTGAGTAGTTGTTTGGAGTCCATAAAGGTTTTACATCCCCAGGTTTCATCCCTCAGCACTCTTCTTTAATTAAACACAGTTCATGCAGCATTTACGGATGCTCCATGCCGAGCACTGCACTCAGCTCTGGAGGTGCAGGGAGGAGGAATAAAACAGGCCTTTCCTTCATGGAGCTTGCGGCATGAATCACCCCGCCAAGCATTAATGAAATTAAACTGCATGGCAGTGTTCACTGTGAATCTCCAGGTTCGAGAGTTTGAGCAGCTTACAGTTCTGGCCAGGGTGGCATTTGCTTTTTCCCACTGGCTCAGGCTTTCCGATTTTCTCCTTCCCAGTGGTGGATGCGTTAGCAATGCATCCATGAAGTCTCCACTCAGTCTGTCTGAAGCCTTTTTTGCCCTGCCGGACCCAGCTGTGCCTTTCCACAGATGTGAAAATCCGTGGGTCACCCCAAGCGCCCACGTCCACGCAGATGCCCACGGTGTGGCTGAAATTAGCACTTTTGACTCTGAAGTGCCAGTGAGGAGAACTCAGAGGTAATTCGAGGGAATAAGTGACATTCTGCCCTGTTGACTCTATTTCACAACTTCAGAATGTGATCCTCACCAAGGAGCCAATTTAAATCCTACCCTCCTTGGTAACTGTTAATTTCATCCAAGCACAAAGATCGACTTTACAGGGGCAATATTAGGATTTTGTTTTTTTAAGGGATTCTGGTGGACTTGTCTTCTCAGATGTGCCAAGTGTTAAGAATTGTATGAGGTTGACATCAGGGGGCTTTCACACAGTGTCACTGGGCAGAGCCACATAAAGGTATTTTTCAAGCCCCTGTCTGTTGTACAGAGGACGCCCCTCCTAGGAAGCCGGCCTGCGGCGCTGCTCACACACGGCGGCACAGATGGCTCCGGCTCCACATTCATGGTAGCAAGATCCAATCAATAGCAACTCATCCTCACCCCATGGCATCTTCTTTGGCCTGAACATTCAGCTGGTGGCAGCCAATGAGGATCATGTAAAGGAGATCATTTTTTGGTCCTGCAGTGTTGGGTCGTCTACAGCCTGTCACGTCATTTTTTGTTTGTTTGTTTGTTTGTTTGTTTGTTTTATCGTTTTGCTCACCCTCACCAGGTCCTTGAGTTTAGAGATACTTTTTGAGCTTTCAAATGAGCAAGTCCACAAGTGAGTATTTCAATGGCCAGGACCAAATCTTATTTCCCTCTGTCTCTGGAGTCCCTGGCTTGGCTCCTAGTAGGCACGTGGTACCTGCAGGATGTGATGGTGATGATGACGATGATGAGGGTGGATGCTGTGTTCTGTGCGCTTGGCGTGTGCCAGGCTCTGTGCCAGGTGATGTACTTGTCTCTGCTCGTTGGATCTTTGCAAACACCGCAGGAGGGGAGGCTCCAGTGTCATCCTAACAATACAGATGAGAAATCAGAGGTGCAGAACCCATGTCATTTTCCCAGAGGCAGATGCCAGGGAACAGGGAGCTAAGATTCAAGCCCATGAGAGTCTCACTCCAGAGCCCAGATTCTTGGCTTGAATTCTATAATGAAGGACCAGATTAATAAAGTGCAAAACATTTGTCTTTCCAGTTCTGCATTTTCCACGTCCAAAGGCATTTGTGGGGAAGTACACAGTGGAACGGCTTTTGTGAGTTAATGAAGCCACCGCTAGTGTTGAAGTGCTGAGTCGGGGTCAGAAAAACGCTTAAGACTAAAAATTCCAGCTGGGCGCGGTGGCTCATGCCTGTAATCCTAGCACTCTGGGAGGCCGAGGCGGGCGGATCGCTCAAGGTCAGGAGTTCAAAACCAGCCTGAGCAAGAGCGAGACCCCGTCTCTACTAAAAATAGAAAGAAATTAATTGGCCAACTAAAAATACATAGAAAAAATTAGCTGGGCATGGTGGCACGTGCCTGTATTCCCAGCTACTTGGGAGGCTGAGGCTGTAGGATTGAGCCCAGGAGTTTGAGGTTGCTGTGAGCTAGGCTGATGCCACGGCCCTCTAGCCCAGGCAACAGAGTGAGACTCTGTCTCAAAAAAGAAAAAGAAAGAAAAAAGACTAAAAATTCCAATGACCCAGCTCTGACGAGACGTTCCCAGCCTGCCAGTGGCCCCAAAGAACCTCTGAGAAGGACCAAGTGCTCGTTAGGGAAGCAAAAGCTGCACCCAACACACGAAAAGCCATGCAGTCGGCTCAGCAGGAAGAATGGAGGGCTGGTCTTTTCTTCAGGAAGTTGGTCAGCATCACACCAGCCAGCAGCTGGGGGCCACTGCTTCCAGGACACCATCTGATGAGTGGGTGGAGTCGAGGGACAGCATAAACCCTGCTTCCCCAATCCTTCCCATTTGAGAGGAGACAAATCACTCCTAAGGTCAGAGGAAAAGGAGCTCATGTGCATGCGTGTCACATGCATCATCTTATCAACATTTAAGACTAGCTCAGATAAGGTTTTCTGCTCTGCAATTCATAGGTAAGGAATATAAGGCCCAGAGAGGTTAAGACTCTTGCCCAAAGCAAAACAAGGAATAAGAGGTGGGAGTGAAAACTCTGTCCAAGGGAAGTTTCCAGACCTCACTCACAGCATCCCTACTGTATCAGAGATCACGTGTTGCACACTGTAACATGATTCCCCTCCATTAATTTATTATACATCATGCCCCAGGCTTCCAGGCTTCAAAGGCAGAGAACATGCCAGACACAGCCTCCACCCTGGTAAAATTAACATTCAATCGGAGAAACAGACAGTAAACAATGACATGCTGCGTTATGAACTACTCATTTACGGCTGCAATTAGTGCCACCAAACAGAAGGGCTGGTCTTTGGTCTTTGGTCTTCACAATTTACCCACTTCTCTTCATCTCTATTGCTACCTCCCTGACCCCAGCCACCAGTTTCTCTCCTGGATTCATAAAGCTGCTTCTGAACTGGTCTCCCTGCTTCTGCTCTGGCCAGCCAGAGGGATCTTTTAAACTTTAAATCAGATCACATCACTGTTCTGCTCAAAACCTGCCAGAGTCTCCCTGTCACTCAGAGGAGAGGCCAAAGTCCTACCATGACCCATGAGGCTCTAGGGGCCATCGGGCTTCTCTCTAACCTCTTGGCCACCTCCTCTTTCCTCCCTCTTGCCACGATGTTAGAGCTTAGCTACGTTACCTCCTGTTTACTATTTTTGCCTAACCTGACCTGGTCCCTGCCTCAGGGCCTTTGCACGGGCTGTTCTAACAGCCAGGGGCACCGCCCTTGGGTACTGGCATGAATCAAGCCTCACTGCCTTCAGGGCTGTGAAAAGGAGGGTCCTTTCTGGTTCTGCAGCCCTCCTTTCCCTTGCATCATCTTCCCCAGAGCCGTGATCGCCACTGGACATTCCTTATGTTTATTTGTGTGTTGTCTGTCTTCCTCCAGTGGAATGAAACTTCCATGAGGGCAACGTCTTGGTCTGTTATGTGTCCTGCTCTATGCCCAGGGTTGGGAACAGTGCCTGGCACGTGGTAGACCCTTGATAAATAATTATTGAGGGAAGAAATATGTAAGTGAGGGCCACATTTTGGTCTGGGGATGAGAGTTGGTTTCTTTAGGGGAAGGGAGATGTGGCGGTCAGCTTCTAAAATTGTTCCTCATCCCCCTCCACTGTCACCTTTATGTAATCTCCTCCACTTGAGTGGGATGGGACCTGTGGCTTGCTCTAATAGAAAACCACAGGGGTGATGGGATGTCACTTCTGAGATTAGGTCACAAAAGACTGTGACTGCCTTCTTTCGGGGCCCTCTCTTCCTCTCTCTCACTTGCTCGTGTGATGAAGCAGCCTGCCAGGCTGTGACTGTCACAGAGCAAGGAACTAGGGTGGCCCCACAGCCTTCAAGGCACTCAGTTCTGCCAACAATCAAGAGAGAGAGAGCTGGGAAGCAGATCCAATGCCTGTGGAGTCTCAAGATGAGAGCAGTCAGAGCTGACACCTTGCAGCCTGCGAAAGACCCTGAGCCAGAGGACTCAGAGGACCCAAAAGTCTGCAGCCAGACTCCTGATGCACAGGAACCATGGGACACTCAGTGTTGCTTTAAGCCACTAAGTCTGGAACGACTTGTTACAGAGCAGTAGATAGCTAAGACAAGAGAGGCTCAGGCCAGGAGGAGCCACATTCTAATTCTAGAAGGAGCCTGGTGCAGGAAATTCAAAGACAAAGAAGCTTGAAGCCTGGAGTCCCAAGAGCAAGGTGAAGATGAGGACAGAGAAGTGAGAAAGTGCATAGGGGCCAGGCGCTGGGCTTGGGCCTTAACCTAAAAGCGAATAGAAGCCATTAAAGGGTTGAAGATGGAGGGGAGGGGTTGAGTAAAGACATGTTCGACATTATCTGATTTGCATTTTTCATTTAAAAGATCTCCTGGGACACCATATAGAGATGAGAAGAACAGGAGTAGGTGTGGGGAGAGCAGTTGGCAGGCTGCGAGAGCCACCCGTGCCTGAGATGTTGGTGGCTTGGCCCAGGGTGCTGGCAGTGATAGCCAAAGAAAGATCAGGAAGCGATCTGCAGGTTTCAGTGGTCCTTGTCTCTGTTTTTGGCATAAACTCCAGGCCACTAAGATGCTTTGTGGGTTCAAGTTGGTGCCAACAGTGCTGAAACTACATCATTCTCATCATAGAAGTTTCTGATGCTTTCTAAAAAGCAGGAGTTCTATTCTGCCTGACTAGAGGGAAAACCAGGCCCTGGGAAATGGAGCATTTGCAATCATTTGGAACCTCTCCGACCTGCCAGAAAACCATGCCTTGGAAGCTGCACACTTCATTTCATGAAAGGTCACTCCAGGCTCTCACTGGCCCCAGTACCTGACAGTTGCTAAATCATCTGCTATTACCCAGAGAACCAAAGCTGAGAGTCCACGAGGAAAGAAACAATGAAAGTCAGAAATTGGGGGCAGAAACCACTCAGACGTGGGCAGGCTGGAACATTCCCCTAGTGCAATCCATAGCTAAAAATCAACCAGCAGCTACAGAATTAATCCTTCCTTCCCAGCCACCACCTCTTTCCCATGCTCTCTCACACACCACAGTCAAGATCAACCAGGTGTTCCCAGTCCTGGGGGTGTTAAGTATGCTGCAAATGACACGTTCCCCATAGATGCTCATGTGTCAGTTGCTTTTTTATTCAGTGGTGCTGTGTAACAAACACCCACAAGCCCTCAGTGGCACAAGTAAGTCCATATTGCTTACATGTCTGGGGTGGTCAGTGGGGGCTCTCTGATCGTGACTGAGCATGCCCAATATCTGTGGGTCATCTGGCTGTCTGCTGGGGTGGCTGGGGCCGCCAGGCTGTGTTCCATGTGTCTCTCATCCTTCATTAGGCCAGTCTGGGCTTCTTCTCCTGGTAATAGCTGAGATGCAAGAGAGGACAAGCTCAATTACACAAGTGCTTTCCACGCCTCTGCTTGTTCCATGTTTGTTCGCATCCCATAGGCCAGAGTCACGTGGCCAAGCCCAAGGGAGAAGAATTGGAGTCGTTTTGCAATCTTTCCTGGTAGACACATGCACCTGTATCTCAAGTCTTTAGTTAGGTGACCTCATGGTCAGTGTTGACCATGCTCATCGATAGAGCTGGCACTGTGCCTGGTTATTTTACATTAACTCAGTGGCTCTCAACTGGGGGTGATTTTGTCCCCCAGGGGACATCTGACAATGTCTGGAGACATTTTTGGTTGTCATAACCAAGGGGGTGGGGGCTACTGGCATTTAGTGGGTAGAGGAAGGGCCCCCATAGCAGAAGGGCCCCCATAGCAAAGACTTATCTAGTCCCAAAAGCCAATATTGCCCAGGCTGAGAACCCTGCATGGACTTGATAAATCCTGACACTCACCCTATGCAGTAGGTTTCATTAGACCCATTTTTAGTAATTTTTTTCCTTTCTTGTCCGTGTAACCCAGTCTTGTCCTCTGGGTTTGACTGATGGAGGCTGCCCACAGTTTGGGTCCAGGTCTGTGCAGCCTGGTTACCCTCACACCAGTTCCATTTTGTTCTTACCATTGAGTCTGGCTCCCAAGTCATGCTGACGCTGCCCTCTGCCTGGAGCCTTGATGGCCAAATCCCTTCTCAAGGGGCATTGGCGATACCTTCTTCAGAGCAGGCGGAGAGTATTAAAGTAGCCTTGTGCTCAATTAGCTGGGTAATTGGCTCTGTGCAGAATTCTCACCGGTTGTGTTGGAGGTACATTATCAAAGATATTCAAAGCAAAGAAAAAAAAATCTTAAATACCCAGGATGTTAGCACAGCCTCCTGGTCTACCCTGGAGCCTCTGGTTGTGTGTACAGCATAATTAAGGCGCATGGCTATTCGAGGGGGGTTGGGAATGTTTGTGATGACAGCAGACACCTGCTCTGCTAATGCATGATTTTAACCCCCACTTTGGGCAATTCCTGCCCCCCCCCCCCCCCGTGAGCTTCTCGTGAAGATCGCAAAGATCCTTGAGGAGGGTGCTGTATGTAAGAACACCTGCTGATCCTGGGCTCAGGGGTCATGCCTGCTCTGTGCTCTTTCTGGGAGGAAGAGAGCGATGTGGATAGGTCTTGGGGGATACGAACAGGGTATTGAAGCCACCTGCTGGGTCCCCCAATGGATGCAGAAGCAGCCTCAGGTAGGGAAGCTCCGCTACCTTGAGTGAGAATGAGAATACTGTGTGCTGCTCCCTGGAGGCTCCTTGAGGAATAGCAATAAGAGCAGCCAGCATCCGGCCCTGTGTTCAAGAGCACTTTGCACGTGTCATATATTTTATTTCTGACAATAATCATCTGATAAGAGTTGTTGTATTATCCTCATATCACAGATGCAGAAACTGAGGCACGGGGAAGCTTCTGTGTGCAGGTTGCACGGCTAGGAGAGCTGGGAGTCCGAGCCCTGCAGTCCCGCTGCAAAACCTGGTTCCTCACTGGGACTCACTGCAGCTTCTCCCACAGTGCGAGGAGTCTTGTGCAGGACAGCCCTGGCCCCCAAGTGCTTGGCACGGAGCAGTTGCTCTGTGGGTGTTTGCTGGATGAATGGGAACTGTGGCAGGTTAAGGGTCGTCTGGGTTCTTCAACTCCATCATTCCATGCGCCAATGGAGCAATTATCATGCAGCATCCGGGACAGTTGGGAACCTGGTACCAAGGCTTCTCTGGTCCTCGGTTTCCCGATCTGTAAGAACGGGTTGGATGGGGTGATACTTTGGTCCCTCCCAGCTCTAACATTTAGTGATGCTCTAGGTTGAGGAGAGGCTCAGGTGAGGAAACACACATTTTCCTCTTGATCCCTTTTTGCCATGATAACCAAGTACAAGACATCCAACTCCAGACCATTTGCTTCTCAAACCAAGATTCTATTTACAGGAGTGTCAAGGAAGACAGGAGGTTCAGCAATGAGAGTTTTAAAATGTCTTGGCTATGTCAGCTGACCATTTTTGTCTTTCTTGGTTCTTTTCAGTTTGTAATTCTTAAAATATCCATCTAATGTCCACCATGTACCAGGGGCTGTACCCACTGAAAGTCTCTTATCATCTTAGAGTAGCCCCCACATGTGGCCCATTGGGCAGACCATACTCACACGTCCTCACACCCTGGAGCTCAACCACAGCAGTCTTCTCCTCCACCTCTGCCCATGGTCACCTCCCCCTCCCCTGATTTACCCACATCCTCTCCCTTGCTGTCTGCCGTTCCTCCCATCCTCCTGCCCTTCCTGCAACTAACAAGAGCACAGTGCTTCACAGTTTGCAAAGTGTCTGCAGCGACCTTCTCTCACCTGAGCCTCCCAGACCGAGAGGCAGGCAGGGCTGGCAGAGCATCGTCTCCACTTTGCAGATGAGAAAACTGAAGTTCACTGAGGTTTCTGGATGTGCCCATGACCAGGTGACATGGCTAACCATTGAACTCGGGCCACCCTTTCTCCTTTTAACACACTGCTGCTGTACCTGTCACCTGCTCCCACCGGGCTCCTTCCTCCCCACTATAAATTAGCCAGGATAGCTAACACATAGAACTCCTGGCACACAGTGGACACTGCATAGGTGATTTATGCAAATTAGCTCTTCTAACCCTCCTGGCAACCCTATGAGATAAGTACCATTATTATCCCCATTTTACAGATAAGGAAACCAAGGCCTAGAGAAGTCACACAGCCAGTAAGTGACAAAGCCACGTCATCTGACTCCAGAATCCATGCTCCTAACCCCTTCCCTGGAGTGCCTTTCTAAAATTTTCTCATTCATTCATTCATTCATTCATTCATTCAGCTATGTGCCAGTTGCCAAGGCCACCAGCTCAAATAAGACAGAGTTGCTACCTTCAACAACTATAATTTGGATCTCAGAGGGTGTGTTTGTTTTCTATCGCTGCATCACAAATGACCACAACTTGCCACAAGTCCCATTTATCATCTCACAGTTCCTGATGGTCACGGGTCCAGGCACGGCTGAACCGGTTCTCTGCTCAGGGCCTCACATAGCTAAAATCATGATGCCAGCCAGGCTGTGTCTTCCTGGATGGGGGGAGCCCCATAGAGCCCCAGCTTTTCCTCTGTGTGCAGCTGGCTCACGTGTGTGCAGAGCACAGCACGGGTCACTCTTGTGTGTTGAGGCCCATGACAACTCAGCTTCTGCCAAAAAAACGACTGCCCTTTCTTTAGGGAGTAGGGAACAGACATAGCCTCTGTTTGTGATGTTTTATCAGGAAACGAGGTTTAAGGGTGTTTGCATTTGGTGCGTTTACCAAATTACTGCTTTGTGGAAGCAAGGTGTGTGTGCTTTGGCCTTGAAGACATAGGTTTCCATTTCGGAGCCAGCAAGTTGCCTGGCGATGACACGTGCTGCCCAGGCGTGAGGCGTTGGACACTGGGAAGGGATTCAGGACATAAATTTGGGAAAATTCTTACCTGTCCTTCCTGGCACCTCTTGGCTTAAATGGATCAACTTCATTAGTTCATGATCCCTGGCGGCTGTACTTATGCAGCCCCTCCCAAATGCTGGTGACTACTAACAACTAGGGACTTAGAGATAAGTATCACGATAGATATTGTGAAGTGCCTGCAACGTGCCAGGCACTGTGGCAGATCCTCTATGAGTTTCATCTCATTTACTCCTCACGAGAACTCTCTGAAGAAGCATTAATACTATTGGGCTTTTCCTCCTCATCACCATTTCCCCTCTGAAGAAATACTATTGGGTCTTCCCCTCCCCACACTTTACAGATGAGAAAACTGAAGCTGAAAGAGGTTAAATAACATAGCTGGAATGTTCCCAAGATAGGTTTTTTACCCCAAGCCAGGCTTTGAGCCCAAGCCCATGCCTTTAACCATCCCAGCAGCGAGAGCAGCCTGGTGGCACCTGCCTGCACCTGCCTCCTCCCTGATGAACACCCTGGCCTGCACACGGCAGAGGTTCCCATTTCCGTGGTCCCCGAAAGTCCTTGGACTTCTTACTTCTCTGGCTAAGAAGGGGCCCAGATGCCGTGTCCTGGCTGGCACGTGATCTACCACTTTGCCAGGTTCTAACTGTGCAGCGCTAGAATAGTTGTTGGAAAAGGCCAAAGGCTTAGGAGACATTGCTCTTGGACTCCACCATCTGCCAGTCTCAAGGGACCCCTGTCCCAGCCTTCTGAGAGCTCCCAGGCTGATGGGAGAGACAGTGTGTTTGGCTCTAGCACTGTATTCCCAAAGGACATTAGCCAAGTTTACAAGGGGAGGCAACACTTGGAGTCAATGAGTGGCGCCGTCTGACAACGAAGCTGTGCCCTCCACCCGTGGCAGAGCTGTCGGACGCAAGCCGTCCACGCATGGTCCTCGGAAGGGGACTTGTCCGAAGCCACAGCACTCGAATGCTGCTCCGGCTGGCAGCTGAATCGGTAATGGATGTTTCCCATCCTATGAGCACATTTTTCTCCAAGGACCGTATCACCTCTTAGGGCCTAATGCAGGTTGATATTTTTCCTTTACCCCGAAAGGTTCCGCAGCAAATGTGCAGTCAGAACCATTTTTCTGATTGAACTAAAAGTATCGCAGCTTCATTTTCTTTTCCCTTTGGGTTAAGTCACTATTTAAAGTGCCTTTCTGAAGAATGAAGCTTTCTCTCATTTGGAAAGCTCCAGATCTCCATCACAGAGACCCCAGGCCACGGTGGTTGACAAGGTCCCAGATTCTTGTTCCTAAACATTTTAAGCCGTCTCCGCACTTTAGGTGCACGCTGGAGTGTTTCTAAGGACTGGGATGAAATGGCACGACCAAAGATCTTTAATCAAGCTGTAGTCAGCAGATGAAAGGAAATGACATTTCCCATGAAATGGTGAAAGGCTTGGATTTCTTCATCAGGAGTGTTTTAAGAGCAGACTCTTGCGTTCACTCAAGTAGGGCACTGGCTTTCACGTGCCGATACCCACTACTGTTCCTTGAGCGCAGAGAAGAATGTGTGTGTATGTGTGCATGCGTGTGTGTGTGCATGTGTGTGTGTGTGTGTGTGTGTGTGTGTGTGTATTGGAGGGGTTCCTTAACTTCCCACCCAGGATTCTCTGTTTGCAGAGTAGTTGTGTAAGTCGTGGTTGTGGCCAATTTGAATTAACGAGAGCCAATTTCTCTGGCCATTTCTCGTTCAGTGCAGCATTCTCTCCACAATCCCCATGGCCTAAGTGCAAATCTTTCAAGTCATCTTCAACTCCTTCCTCTCCCTCACTCAAGGACATGCAATCAGTCAAGCAGAGCTTTTTTTCCCCCTTTCCAATCTTTTTTCACATCCCTCTGCTTCTTTCCATTCCCACTGCCACCCGGCAATCAGGCCCCAGTAATCCTTCCCCTGGACTGTTGCAATAACCTCCCTGTCTGCAGCCTCGTCCTCTAATCCATCCTGGACTCGGCTGCTGGATGGAGTCTCCCCAGCACCTCCCTGAGCAGGTCGCTCTTGTAATCAAAGCCTGCTGCTCTGGACCAGAGTGCCCCAAGGCTGGCATTGCAGCCGTCAGCCCGAGCCTTCCTCTCCCACCTTCCCTGCTACCCCCAGTTCACCCAAATCCTCCCCCTAGCCCCTGCTCTGCAAACTGTACTCTCTGACATACCTCCAACCCCAAACATGGCTCTAGCCACTGCAGTTCCCGACCCACTCATTTTGTTAAATCCATTGTATGAGTCAAAGTTTCCATGTCAATTTTCATCACAGAAGAGGTTCTGCCACTGGGGGGGAAATGCTCTCACTGCAGTTTCTTTGGAGCATCTTGACTTTCTGACCCCTGTGATTTTACTCACGTGGTGCCTCCCCCTAGAATGCCTTCTCCTCCAGCCCCATCCTTCAGGACCCAGCTGGGGGGCCCCCTTGCCCATGGAGGGAGAGGTCCCTTCCTTGGTCACCGGGCCAGATACGAGCCTTCTCTCCCTGAAGCGTCTCTGGCTTCTCTCTGTCATCCTCTTGCCTGCACACACTGCTTTCGGCATCATCGTCTCATAACTGCCCGCTCCCCCTCCACTCACTGGATGTGGACTTTCTGGGCCCAAGGATTAGTTTATCCACCTCATTCATTCATTCAGCAAACATTTACCCCTGGCATGAGCACTTTCCTGTACGAGGTGCTGAGATTGTGTCTATGAACAAGAAGGATACGGCTCTGCCCTCATGGATCAGGAGTTCTAGCAGGAAAGACAGTCTGTGGGCCAAAAGTCCAAAATAAAGGTATTGGGAGGGCCATGCTTCCTCCAAAACCTCCTGACCTTTCCCTGTTTCTGGTGGCTCCAGCGTTCCTTGGCTCGTGGCAGCAGTGGAAACTGAGGCCCAATGAGGGAGTCTGTCCCAGACTCACAGCTGGGCTTGGCCAAGAAAAGGTCAAACCATGCCTTGATCCCAAAGTGGATGGATGCTCTTCCCCTGCAGACCATCCCCCATGCTGGGAAGGCGTGCCTGGCCGCAGCTGTCTCACCTGCTGTTCTCGGCCTTCTCTCTTTGGCTCAGAGTACAAGGAGAACAAAACTGGGCCTCCCAGCCCATCAAGTCCAAGGCCAGGACTGTAGCCACTGAGATGGGGAGTTCCTCTGCAAGGTCTGGCCTCTATCACCAGTGGTGACTCCAGGAGCACCGCCAAAGACCAATGGCACTAGCTACTGGTCACCACCAAGAAGCAAATATCCCCAGGGAGTCTGATTCACGCTCAGTTACATTTTTGATGTATTTTATGTGCTATCTTCCAGCTATCACAACACCGCTCCTGATGGTTGATTCTGTTTCTCTGTAAAGAAAATGTAGCTCATTTCCCTTAAGTGCCCATCTCCTCCAGTCTCAGCTGCCACCAAATTTGTCCCACTTGACGTGTGTTCAAACCACGGTAGCCAGTGTGCCCTCTCGGCTCCATGCAGCGTTTTGTATGGCCCTTTAATCACCTGCTTTTCAAAGAGTGCAGACCAGATTTCACCCCAACCTGGCGTGCTGATGTCCTCTCGGGGACTGTTCCTGTTTTGAAGGGTTTCGATAAAACATAATGTCCCTTTTATAATGCAAAGAAGAGAATTGCTGACAATTTTCACAAATTTGGGCTCTTGCAAGAATAATTTTCTCTGAATTATATGATCCTCCTTCCTTTTATGTGTCCCTAACATTTATTTTGCTTTTGGTGCTGCTGCTAAGCTGGCTGTTAAATGTTTGGTCTCTTCTGCCACTTGGTCTTCAAGCTGTGGGTGTTTACACAAGCAGGCAAGGCTGGGGGACCTTGCCGGGTGAATGCCATCGCCCTTCCAGATCCCTACACACCGGACGCAATGGGGGAGGGGACAGAATAGGGGTTTAATTTAGCACATATATTTCTGAATCTCCACCCTTTCCTTTCTGCTTTTATCTTAGGGCCAAGCAGAGGACTGGATCCTTGGGCGGGAGGGGATTATAAGCAAGAAGATCCTTCCAGATGCACCTGTAGGGTGCGTTGGTTGACAGGATATACAAAGGGAAGGGAAGGTGTTTGAGGTCAATGTTGTTCAACTCTACAGACTGACTTTAAGTTTAGACCTAGAATTGTCTGAGTCCCCAAGAGTGCAGCCTTGGTTTCCAAGAATAACAGGAACCTGCGTCCCAGTCTGCCCACAATCGCCATGTGACCACCCATGCTCCACTTTGCACACTCTCTTCCACGTCTGTCTGTCTGTCTGCTTGCTAGTCTTTCCCACTGACTCAACTTCTGCAAGGCAGGAGTGATGCCCAGCATACAACACAGTAGGCAATGGATAAATCTTGGCCAAATTAATACGATAATTTCTATTACTATGATGACTATAATTAATAATTTATAGATCCATGACCATAGTCAAAAGATTTATGTTGAGTGTATACCATGTGTCAGGCACCTGTGTTAGATGTTGGGGATATGGCAGGAAACAAAGCAGGCACAAGCCTTTGCCCTCCTGGGGTCTAGATTCTGGATGGAGAATTTAGGCAGTAAAATATAAAAGTAGATTATATGCGGGGGTCTCATAGAAGGCAAGAGGCCCTGTGGAGGAGAAGCATGGAAGAAGATGGAGGGATGCAATTTTAAGCAGAGGGGTCAGGGTGGGACTCTCTCAGAGGGTGATATGTGAGCAAAGATGAAAAAGAGGGGAGAGAGTCATGCAGGTGCTGGGAAGGGCATTCCAGGCTGAGGGAATAGCCAGTGCAAAAGCCCTGGGGCATGTTTGAGAAGCTGGAGAGGAGTGAACAATAAGGAGTGCCGGAGAGAAGAGATCATTGAGCCACCCTCTCTGCCTGGGTAGATGAGACAACTGAAGCTCATGGAATTTAAGAGACATGTCTCAAGCCCCCAGCTACTGAGTGGGAGGGTAGAACCCAGGGCTTGTATTCCAGATCCTGTGCCACCTCTCCACATCACAAGAGGGTCCACAGAACATGGTACTTTTTATGATGTGCCACCCTCAGCACCTACTTGCTGCAGCTGTAACTTGGTGAGAAGAAGATTACATTTCCCTTTCTTGCTCCTGGGAAGTCTTCAGTCATGGGGCAAGTCTGGGCAGCCCGTGATTGCGGTCTGCAGAATTCCTAGCGAGATCCCCGATGCCTCCAAGTCTCTGATGTGTATTTCTTGGTTGTCGAATGCCATGGTGACTCTGATTCCTTTCTGTGCTTTTCTTTCTTGCCCCGAAACGTTCTTGTCTCATTCTGGAACCTGCCTCATCATGGAGGCCAGGAGTAAATTTAATTGAGGGCCTCTGCCTGTGCAGCCGGTAAATTACTTTTGCTAGTTCGCTCTGACATACCATCCTCCATCGCTGACCTTTCCTGCCCTGCGTTCTTGCACCATTTCTCTTTGCTAACTTTCTGTGCAATCTCCTTTTCCATTTCTCATCTTTGCTTCTCTTATTGTTTTGACTGACAGCCTTCACTCTCGTCGGCAATCTCTCCCGCTTTTTCTCCTGCTGCCTCGCCGTCCCCTCTGAAGGCATTTACTGCTCTTTCCTCGGAGAGTGACTCTGGAGACCCTCCAGCCTGTGTGCCATCACGTGACCTTTACAGTCTTGCATTGGCCTCTGACTTTATTTGTACAACTTATACAAAGTCAGGTGCTTCTTTGTGCACAGAGCAATAGTCAGGATGCTCCGGGGTGCTCCGGGCCACAGGAGGACTGGGCGGTGGTTTTGACGGTGGCTGTAGCGGAGAATCGCAAAGCTCTGTGCACCTGTGAGTGACCAAATGAGACCCTGATGCAGCCTTGTCAATGTCCGAGGCCCGGTTGTGTTGAGTATATTTACCTCAAGGATGAGATTTCAGTGCCGACAGCAGAGGGTACAAATCAGTGCGGTCTTTTTGAAAGATGTCTTGGTCACGTCTGTTCTTCAGATTTTCAACGCCTTTCTGGGTCTTCAGAAATACTAAGCAGGTTTCACAGAGATTTATATACGAGCCTGCCAACTGCAGCATTGTTTATTATAAGGGTAAATTGAAATCCCGGTTGTCTATCAGCCCTCGGCAGCTTGCACCAGATAAATAAATAGTAATATACGTACCATGGCATTACTGTGAGGCTGTCAAAAAAAGGTGGGAATTGACCCACATGGGCACAGAGAGATGACCAGGAAATGAAGTTTAAAATAAGCAGATTGCCATGTGCCCTAATAGATGTGATGATCCACATTTGTAAAACAAAATTATGTATGTATTACAGGGCAAATATGATGTCGTTATTAAAAGAAATTAGGTGCTTCACAAATCTTAAACATTGTAGCATTCTCAGGCCATTAAGTTGTTATCATATTCTGTCTAAATCACATAAAGAGTTAAATTCAACACCCAGGAGAACATTGTTCCCAGTCAAGGTTTGTTTGGTTGGATGAGAAGAAAATATGCATTTGTTGTAACCTTGTTTTGTTTTCAATAAAGATGAAAAAGTGTTACCTTGAAACAATCATACAATCATATAGCTGGATAGATATGTGTACATTCATAGAAAGAGGATGTGTCCCAGCAGTCTCTAGAACAGCGGCTGCCCGAATAAGGGGAAGAGCGAGAATGTGCAGTGTGAGGCTGTAACTGATAACTTGTCGCAACCTACGCTCAGATTGCTGAAGTTCTTTTCCCAATGAGCACACCTTTCTTAAATAAATTGCCTTTTACTTGCTGCCTATCTCATTCACTTTCAATTGTGGAGAATTTCAAACACGCAGAGGAGTCAATGGCCTAGGAGCAGGAACGCCCATGTGCCCATCCCCAATCCCAGCACCCACCTGTCACCCCTGGCCTGTCCTGCCCCATCCAAATCTGCATCCCCCTTCTCAGCCCCTGCTCCTGTGGGAGTCTGAAGTGTATCCCAGGCATCATTTAAACATCTCCACTTCCTCCTCCTGCTGTGATCCAGAGTTGCATCCTCCGATGCTGAGCTATTGCAAGGAGATCCTAATCCTGACTTCAGTCCTTCTACTTGCTGTTTGTCCCCATGTTGTCCCCAGAGGGACCTTGAGCCCTGCCTTCAATGCAGCCATCAGAGCCTCCCAACTGTGACAGATGACCATGCAGGGGTGGCAGGGGCACCAAGATATCAAAGTCCTCAGTCCCTGGGGCAGCAACAGGTAGGACCTGGGGTGGCCAGAGCTCGCTGACCATGGCCTGTGGCCCCATAGAGCCTCATCAATTTAATGCGAGTGAACTGTACAAATATTATCATGTGCCTCTTAAGCCATGATCGGGAGAGTGAGAAGCACTGGAACATTCCAGCTGTACTGCCTGATACAAAGAGTCCTTCGTGGTCAGCCCTCAGTCTGCATTGCTCAATCTCAGTGTCCTCTCTCTCCCCTGCACCCGCCTCTGCCTTTTCCACTCGAGCACCCCCTGGGGCAAACATCAGTGGGGTGGAGTTGGGTGCGGAGTGAGTCACCTGATCCTGTGATACGGTTTCCCTACAACACTGCTTTGGCTGGTCCTGACTGTCCGTTCAGCTGGCCTTTCAGCAGATATTTTACTGAGCAGCTCGGACTGGCCAGACACCTTTGCAGGTGCTGGGAGCACCAAGGTGGTGGAAAGGGACAAATCCCCTGCCCTCCTGAGGCTTCCACGCACAGACAAGCGTGGAAAGATGTCTGCAATGACATCCACCGAAAGTGGGAGGACTAGTGATCATCTTTGCACTTTCTGCTTTGTAATTTTCTGTGTTTATTGATTTCTTTAAAAGGAGCATGTTTCATTTTTACCAAAAAAAAAAAAAAGGAAAGGAAAAGTGACTTTTCTCAAAACAAAAACCACAAACAAAGCAAGCGCATGGGGCAGGATGCTAACAGTGATTAATTCACCGCGGTGCGCATATGCACGATTATTTGCTTATTTGTTCTTGTGCACGCTGTGCTTTTGAAATCCCATAACCAATTTTTGAATTAAAAGAAAGAAAGAAAAACCAGGACAGGGGAAAAGTGAATTCTTTGGAATTGGCAGTGAATCAGCAACAAAGGGAGGGAGACAGAGAGGTCTTTTCCCTTCGCCCCTGCACAGTAACCGCAGCGTCGATGCCTCACTCCAGGGCACAGATGTGTCTGTGGGAAAGCTGGGATTAGCGTCCCCTCGCTCTGTGGGGCTTTCTCTAAACCACCTTTTTGTGGCCTTAATTCCATGAATACAAACAATAATTACCAACCTAAGTAGATTACTTAGCCTGGCTTAGACGCCTCTGGGTCCCTGAGTGAGTCACATTATTGACTGCTCACAATTAATCTAAAAAATTAAACCAATTGCTCTTCTGGTTTCTTCTTCCCCGTTTTGTGCCCGGATGACGTTTCCACCAATTTATTGCCCGAGCTGTTATTTCCACTTGCTGTTCCCATTTTTCTCCAGGACGGAAATGTTCCATTAAAACTAATTTGTTTCCAACCCAGGTCTTCTGGATTTTTCTCTTCATCCCTTCCGTGTGTTGTCCCTTTGGCTTCACTGGGCTGAGGCAGAATTGAGCCTTCTATTTATAATTCTTCCATGGTCTGTCTGGTTTTTCAATTACTTCACCAACTCCCTTCTGCCCTTCCTCACTCGGCTTCATCAATTTTCACTTTCCCTGTCAAGTTGGGAAGGAGTCAGTGCTCCTGCCTCAACCTCCCAGCTTCCCAAGTACTAGTTACTGGTGAGAAAATGGCCAAAGAGCCTGAGGATACAAAAACCTAATTCAGAAATATCTATTGAGTCCCTATTAGTACAAGGCACATAGGAGACGGTTGCAAAAAAATAAGCACAAACGGTGCGTCTTGCTCCACTGAGTTATAATTTACCAGAGAAGAGAAGATAACCACACACCTAATTTTAAGGGCAGCCTCAATCTGGGGCAGTTTTGGGGTGCTTTGTTACACAGCTGCAGATAACTAATACATATTCACTCTCCCTCGCTGGGCACCCGCACTGTGCTAGGTGCTTCCCTTTCAAGTGTATTCACGAGTCGGGAACATTCTTCCTTCTCCTCACCTCTGCCTGCTCTTCCTGTGTCCGCGCAGACATCACTTCATTAGGGGAGCCCACCCTGGGCCCCCTCCCCAGGCCCCTGTTGGCGCTGTGTACCCCTCCTTTGTGGCATTTATGGCAGTTGCCATCTTACATATATTTGTGTAATTCTTCTGTTCATACTTCCGCTAACTCACCGTAAGTTCTGTGAGGGTAGGGGCTGTCTTTTCTTCCCCTCGTCTCTCCAGTATCTTCCATGGCTCCTGGCACATAGCAGGCACTCGAATATTTGTTATAAGAACACATTTAAGCCTCCTAACAGTTATGCAATCATTGTTCCAGATGTGGAAACAGGCTCAGAGTGCATGAAGGGGTGTCCACATTTATTACCCAGTTACCGAGTGGGAGAGTGAAGATTCAAAGATTCAGACTCAGAACTCTGCAGTCCCAGCTTTCTGTGGCTGCCTTCCCCAAAGCTGTTAACCTGGGTATCACTTGGCTCAGCTCTTAACCTGCAGTAGCCTTACAGGCCACCTGGATCTGTGACCACCAGATCTCGTGACAATGCAGATTTGGTTCCGTAGATCCGGGGCCACGGAGACACTACGTTCCTAACAGGCTCCAGGGATGCTGATGTTTGCTGGTCCCTGCACCACTCTTGGAGTAGCAGGTGGGACGCCCTGCTCGTGAGCAGAGGGAAGTGGCAGAGTCAAAGCCAATGGGTAGAGTCTACGGAGCATCCAGTCATTGGCCTCTCTTGACTTCAGTTCTGCTCCCAAACCATGCCTGGTCTAAACTTGCGAACAGGTCGGGGTGGGGGTGCGTCCGGAATGCCACCCTCACCTCATCTGTCACTGGCTCTGTGAACGATGCTTCCGATGGTTTGCTTCCCCAGGCGAGGCTACCAGCAGGGGTCTAGAAAGGCCCTGTGACAAGCCCTGTTGTGGAGGGACCCGGGCCCTCACCAAGGAAGCAGCTCCCAGCTGGGCACAGACAGCAGGTGCTTGGGAGAAGCAGATGTGCACTCCACAAAACGACCGGGAAAACGACAGCGCACATGGGGCCCGTGCAAGCTGATGGAGGCTCTGGTCACCAGGGGCAACTCATCGTCCCTGTTCCCTGCCAGGAGGAAGTGTCCCCTAGGGGATGTGTTCCCACCCTCTCGGCAAGGGAGGAGCAGCTTTTAAGTCTGTGCCCTGCCCCAAGGACCCAAGTGGGTCATCCACGCCTCCCTCAGTCTCTGTTTTCTTTCTGGAGCCACCACACAGATGGGACTGTCCAAAGTCATCCTTCCACGAGCGACTGTGGCTGGGCTGGCTGTGTGGAGATCCGTGGAAGCTGCAGTCCCTGCGAAGATGATGGCGTCCCCACACAGAGCTACAACAAAAACCGCAGACACTTAAGCAGTAATTGCCACCCCCAGGGCTCAGACACTGCCTCAACGATTTACCTGTATTTGTAGTTCTCAGAGTGAGTCCCCACCCTAGCAGCATCTGTGTCCCCTGGGAACTTGTGAGAAATGCAGGTTCTCAGGCCCCCCCAGACCTGCTGGATCAGAAACTCGGGGAATCTGTGTTGTAACACACCCGCCAGGTGCCTCTGAGGCCATTCAGCTTTGGGAGCCACCAACCTGTGTTAACTCATTTAATCCTGAAGACACCCCTGTTGGGTACAAAGAGGTAACATTACCTGTTCAAGGTGAAGTTCTGTGGCCATGCCAACTTTCAGACCTGGGCACCTGGATCCAGACGCCACGCTCTGAGCTGCTGTTGCACATTGACAGGTGCTGGCGGACAACCATAAAACCTGCATGCAGATGTCAAAGTGACCTTTTTTCCCCCTATATCTCTTTTGATGTTTTTTTTAAACATAGGTAAACCACTGGATTTCCCCTAGAATGCTCTTTTTTTCATGCTCAGCCTGCCTGTCAGATAACCCAGTGCTGGTCAGTGGGACACAGATATGGAGGACAATAAGACAGGCCTTGGACTTGAACCCAGGGCTTCCTGAAACAGGTGCTTCCTATACTCGATGCTCCACCTGAGGAATTAATTCATTGGATGAATTAATGATTAACTAAGTCAATTCATCATTAGAGGAGCAGCAATTCTCAGCATCACCTGGGGAACTTGCTAAAAATGCAGATTTCTGGAGTCTACCCTGTAGATGCTCACTCGGGTCACCTAGGGTGGGGCCCAGGAACCTGCATTTTGTCAGATTATGCCCAGAGGAATTGCATGCAGCCCATTCTCGTAACCCCTATATTGCGAGGTACTTGGTGGTTGGAAGCCTTTTTCCTTGCGTTGCTTTTACACTGGTCTTGGATGCACCCATGAGGACAGAACTGATGTTTAAGGGCATCTGGCATCTCACAGACGTTATGACCCTGAACAAACTTTGGAAGCCTTCTAGACCTCAGTGTTCTCATCTGTAAAATGGGGATGGCAGTAGTCCTTGTCTCATAAAGTTCTTGGTGAGGATTAAATGAGTGAACATGTGTTTGGGGGCCACATTTAAGCACTCCACAAAGTTTCTTTTTTGATTAACAAGAGGCAATTTTAGAACCTCCCAAAGATTACTTGATAAGAAATCCTTAGGTAACAATTGGGAAGCTGCCATTTCTTAAGAGCTTCCTGGGTGACACATGGAGAGTGGCCCCTGGCATGAACCTCAACACTGTCCATGAGGCTTTCCTGCCCATCTTCTGCCCCATGCGTGCTCTGCCACACACGGATGAGGGCAGGAAGGGGGCACTGCCACTGGGAATCTCAGACCCCAGCCCCCATCCAGGGCTTTTGAGGACAATATGCGGTAGCAAAGAAGTGGAGAAAGACTAGGTTATCTTCAGCCCCACTGTGACCCAAAGAGACCCAGTGGCACTCCCTGTTTGGTCGTGTTCCTTCTGGTCCAATTGAGTATCCATAAGGGAAGCAAGGCCTTAACCGAGACCTGCACCACCAGAGCAAACAGCTGTGCAGAGCCCTGTGCTGTCCCCCCAGACAGCGTGCTTTCTCCTCTCCCACGCTAATTGGTTCCACTAAATGCTTTTATAGGAGATCCTAATGGGTTTTGTGAAATGTTGTATTAAGTGTGTGGTCTATGGAGTAAGCTCTTCAACACTATCAAGGAATGCAAAGGAAGAACAGAGAATTCCAGAATTGGAAGTTGCATGGATTTAGACCTTGATGGTGCTCAGAATCCTGTGAGTGAAGAGTTTACTCTTGGAATCAGGCCCTGGTCCGACGGATCCTGTGCTCAAGTATTTTCCTTTGCGGGAGTCACTGGCTCTAAGTGGAGAACAAGAGAAAAAGGAAGGTGTTTCGGACTAGAGACTTAACTGACTAAATATTAATAATGACACCAAAACCCTGAAGCAGTGCTCAGCAAATTACCCACAGCCTGTTTTTGGACAGCCTGTGAGCTAAGGAGGTTGTTACGTTTTTACATGGTTGGGGAAAACTGAAAGAGGCATGTTTTGAGTATTTTGCAACATGTGAAAATTATATGAAATTCAAATTTCAGCGACTGTAAATAAAGCTTTATTGGAACAGCCCCCCTCGTTCAGTCCTGTATTGTCCATGGCTGCTTTTGGGCTACAGTGACAGAGATGGTATGTGGCCCACAGAGCCCAAATTTTTACCATCTGGCCCTTTACAGAAGAAGTTGGCCAACCCCTCTCATAAAGAATCTGTCTATCAGGGCATTTCTAGTTTTGTACTAAAGATCAATCGGATGAACTAAATCCAAAACATGACATCGTAGCAGCAATTTTGTCTTATTTTTACTGTTTGTATATTTGAGTGCTGCTACGCCAGATGATCTTCATCCCTGACATTTTTAGCTAAACTTGGTTTCCTAGTAGAATAGGCTGTGAACTGTTTTCAAAATTAATTTTTATTAGTAAAATGGAAATATTAGTTTTTCCTTGTGAATGAATGTTCATAATTTGTAAGTGCCGAGTTTATAATTCAGGTTTGAGCAAGGTGGGAATAACTGAAGAACATAACTTGCTGGCTCCATAGGAAAATGCTGTGGAAGGGAACTGTGCATATACTTCTGAGAAGAACAAATTTAATCATTTCTTCTGTTAAGCACTAATCAGCACAGGACAACTCCTGGTTCTGTGCTGCCTTTTATATGCAACATATAGGCTTTAATATTTTAATGTTTGTGCATTAATATTTTCAATTCATTTAACCACTTTGCTGCTAAGATTTTACCATCCCATTCCCATTTTTTCCTTTACCATTTTAACCAAATTTCTCCATTAAAAACTATGAAGATAAAAAAAAAGAATCCCTCTATCATGACAGCTTGCATTTATTCACTGTTGTATTGCATTCTGACTACATACATGCCCTTCACATGTTTTAACCCCTGTAGTCCTCACAGCAACCCTAGGATATGTACTCCTATTATGCCCACTTTGCTGGCAGGGAAACAAAGGCATGTAACCTGCCTTTGGTCACGCGGCCAAAAAAGGGCAGAACTAGGATGCAAACCCAGGCAGTCTGCAGCCAGGGTACATGCTCCTGCGCACCACACACGATGCTTCTCATGGCCAGGTTCTGCAACACCTTGTAGAGAGCATCCTTGCAGACATTCCTTACAGAAAACATCCAGAAGGTGAGGTCCCTAGACCTTACCAGGCAAGTGCCCAAATCTCTTCCTGAGAATTAGGGCCGAGGAGAATGATGCTTTCTCCTGGGAGAAAGTGGTGCAGCTGGGAGTGTGACCCAGGTGGCTCCAATCTCATCTTCATCCTCCTCCCACTCCAAGAGGGAGGCCTCTTGTGCAGGGGACTCCCAGATGCCCACTCTTAGGCAGTTGCAGGGAACCAGGATGTTCAGGCTTCATGGATCCCAAAGCCCCAGCAAGTGATATCCCCATTAGCCAGGGAGAAGGCCCTGGCTATTGTTCTGTTTGCTTTCCTTTGTGATGTATTGTTGCAAAGGAAATTTATTTCTTAACAATTTCACTTACAGCCCTTTAGACAAAATGGGGCTCTGGAGAACTGCATCATTAGCATTGATAAACACTTTACAATACCATCATGAGCAAATGGAAATGTCTAATGAAAAGAAAAGAAGCATTGCCGAGTAATTAAAGAGGCTGGTGGGGTTTTATTATTATTTTTGAGCAATTATGACTAAAAGCCCTTATCATGCTACACCCATTTTCCCATCCATTTTGAACTCCATTATTAAAAACATCATCATCATCATTGTCAGTTCCAAGACAATGGTCAAGATGCCCAAGCCAGCATGGCTAAGCAGTGGGCTGAGGGCCAAGGCCCTGTGATTTGTCCCTGGTCCTAAAAGTCTTGCTTCAGGACCTGCCCTTGGGACTTTTGTCCTCTCCCCTTCTCTTTTTCTCCCATACTCCCTTTTCCCTTTCCAGAAGGTTTTGCTTTTGCATTAGCATTGACCCTTCTCCATATATCTTTGATAGCTTGTCATTAAGGTCATCCGTTTGCAAAAGAGCTGCCTGAGGTTCAGAAACAGCAAATGTGTCTCAAGGACCAGAGAGGTTGAAAAACTTGCAAAAGGACACATAGCTAGTAAGTAGCAGAGCTCTGAGTTGAACCCAGGTCCCTGGGCTGTGCTGGGAGGATGAAGATCACGGGCTGTGTGCTCCACAGCACCTGAACGTGAGTCATGGGTCTGCCTGGTGATCTAGAACAAATGTCTTAGCCTTCCTGAGCATCAGTTTCCTTGTCTGTCTCTCATGGGGTGGTTGTGAGCATTCAATGAGATTGCGTACACAAAGCACATGGTAGGTGCTCATTGAGTAACACACTCCGTGGCTGTGGTTCCCAAACTGTGTGGCTGTGGCACTCTGGGGCACTGCGGTGAAGCCACAGGAGAGCCAGGGGAGATTTTGAAGTTTCAAGGAAAGCACAGTGCCACCTATCGGCCCCTGAGTGAACTGCTAGCTCAAGACAGTCACAGTTTCAACATTCCATTCTGTTACATTCCTTTTGATGAGGACATTTCTTTGTGAAGCTGGGGGAGGGGCAGTTGTGATTTAAAAAGCAAGTACCACCAAAACCAGTGTAGCAGGGGAAATGAGGGTGATGGAGTTCAATCTGAGTTCATGGTGGAGGAGTTGTGCAGTGCCCAACAGGCACAGCCATTCCATTTGTAAGTACTAGTGATTACTTAAGAACCAAACGAAACTATTGTTTTTTGCTTTGAACATATGTGTATTATTTTTTCAACTAGCTATTGTTAGAACATAAATGCTTATTAAGTTGTTTGGCTCTAACTACTTAATAAACAAAATGTTTAGGGATTTCTTTTGGCCCAAGGGTGCCCTGAGAAAAATTACTGAGACTCTAAGATTGGTGTCATGAACAGAGAAGATATGGGAATTTCTGCCCTATGGCACACCCAGTGAATTCCTGATGTGCTCTGCAAGCTAGTTTAACCAATAAATGTGTTCTGAATGAGCGTGGACACAGAAGCACATCTGTCCTGCCCCGTGTTCCGTGAGCAGGTAGAAGACTGTATTGCATGAGATTTGGGAATAAACACAGAGCCCCCTCTTCAAAAATGCAGCTCCAAACAGCAACCTGGGTGGTTCAGGCATGAGAAGCCGCTCTCTGAGAAGACACGTAGCTGAATGTTTCTAGACATCCATGGCTGCAAACCCCATCGGCTCTGGTTTCGGCCCCAGACTTTCTGACAGAGGGACTTTCCGCTCTGCCGCCCCAGGCGTGGGCAATGAAGCAATTTGAGTGACTGCAGAATGGCCCTTGCACACTCCTGGCAGCCTGTGCTCGGAGTTTCGATGAAGGCAAGTCAGGACAAGTCCCAGAGAAACTTAGCTGATGAAGAGGAAATGGTGTTTATTTCAAATACACAGCCCGGAGTTTGAAGTTGATGAAATGGAGAAAGAGAAGTTCTTTCCCGTCGCTCTACCCCCACGCCATATTGATTTTCGGATCTTCCAGCAGCCACTGCCGCTGCTGCCGCAGCCCCTCAGCAGCAGTTGCATTAAGGACTGTGGAAGTGCAGCCACCTGCCGTGGGATGGGGCCCAGGAGCCTTCAGAGTCAAGCAGAGATGCTCACTGGGAGGTGTACAGGAATGTGGGGTGTTCTGGAAGTTTCCACACAAGGAGCACTTCTCCAAGTGTTGGGGTCCGCATGTTTTCCTGGGGCTCCTTTGATGTTCAGGGTGGGGAGTCCAGGGAAATAGCAGCTTCCTGAACATGCCCGAGCCAGGGGAGCTTGGTTCAGGGACCTCTCTGGGAATCTGGCCCCTGCCAGCCTCTCCAGTGGGACCCTCCCTCCTTGCCCACTTTCCGCCCAAGCCCCAGCCAGTGCATACTGCTCTCAGTTCCCCACACACGTAGGGCTGCATGCAGCTCCTGCCTGGCACAGGCTGTTCCCTCTGCCCGAATGCTCTTCATCAGAGCACCTACCCTTTGCAGGCTCAACTCCAGGTTCTCTCCCTCAGGTGACCAGTGTAGAATCCTGGTCAAGAGACTTTGGTTTGGTAAGTGTGTGAGTTCAAGTCCTTGCTGAGCCCTCGAACCTCCCTGAGCTTCCTCAGCCACAGGACGAGAACGAGACAGCACCTAACTCAGCGCGTCTCCACTGTAAGGTGCACCCGAGGAGCTCAGGGCTCTGACTAAACCAGAGTGGGGTGCAGAAGGTCTGGGCGGGGCCTGAGATGTCGCATTTCTAACACACCACCAGGCAACACCGACACTGCCAGTCCAGAGACCACGCTTTGAGTAGCAAAGGCCTGTCTCATCGTATGCAAAATGCCCAGGACACGCCCAGTTCGTGGCAAGCCGCCGTCTTGTCTTCCTGTGTGTGGCCTGAAGCTTCCCAGGCACACGCCCTCCTGCAGGTTCCGCTGTGTCCCGAGCATCTCCCTGTCTGCAGTTAGATGACCACCTCTCGCTCCTTCTCCCTCTTCTACCCACAACTCCCTGCAGTCCCCCTGGGTTCCTCGATCTCCACATTTCCTCAGGCAAAAAAAATCCAAAAGGCAGGAGTGCCTTGGGCGAGGATGCACATCTTAGGTTTCACAATAACCTGCCACGCTGTTGTCTTCAGAGAGGCATTGATTTTAAAGGGAACACAAAATAGGAATGGGATGTCCTCTTCTTCCAGCCAGTGTCACTGGTTTTCTCCCACGTTGGGTGTTTGGGTTGCAGTGAGCTATGATGATGCCGCTACACTCCAGCCTGGGTGACAGAGCAAGACTGTGTCTCAAAAAAAATAAATAAATAAAGAGGAAACAATTGTTCAGCTCAGGGTGCTCAGGGAGAAGGCACAGTATTCACACGAACAGTCTGAAATGCGTTTTGCAGAGCAGATTTAGGCTATGGAATTTGAGGAGACATGGCCATAGCCCCAGTTTCATTCATTCGTTCAACAAATATTTCTTGAGCACCAGCTATGTGTCAGGTGCTGTTCTAAGGGCTGAGGACGTAGAGAACAAAACAAAATTCCTTGTCTTGAAAGAGCTCAAAGATAAAGATCAGTAAGGACAAGAGAACATTATGTACCTTGAAGAGTAGGCAAGGAGGTGGCAAGAGGGGGCATTGCAGGTATCGAGGATGGTGGGAGCAAGAGAGGCAACTTTCAATCAGGAGGTCAGGGCCAGCTTCCCTGAGGAGGTGACATCTGAGCAGAGACTTGAAGGAAGTGAGTGGGGCTGTGTGCATCTCTGGGGACACCAAGCATGGAGACCCTGAAGCTTCAGGGTGCCCCAACATGCAAGGAGGCAAGCAGTGACCAGGTCGGACCCATGGTCAGAGGAGAGCTGAGAACAAGCCTTGCTACGTAATTGCTGCTCGGCAGATATTTTTTGAAAGGGTGAACCCATTTGGGCATCATTCGCATGTGCACAGAGAAGCCAGGAGATCCAGCCTGTGGGGAAAGAGCACATACCAGATACACAGGGAGAAGCAGGGACAGACACCACAAGGCTCTAAGGGGCGAAGGTTGAGAGAACGGCAGTGCACCTGCCTTGTGTATGTCATCAAACGCTGCATCACGAATGGTCACACACTGAGCAGCTCAAGATGACCAGCATCCGTTACCTCGCAGCTTCTGCAGCTCAGAAGTCTGGCCACGGCTGAACTGGGTTCTCTGCTCAGGGCCTCACAAGGTGGAAATCAGGTATTGGCCGGGATACCTTCATTTCTAGAGCTCCAGGTCCAATTTGGGGACAGAGGCTGCCATTCTCTCAATAGCTGTTTGCCACGGGCTGCCTGCAGTTCCTTACCACATGGCCCCCTCCATCGGCTCTCTCTGGCTTCCAATCTCTTAGGAAGGGCCCAGGTCCCTATAAGGATAAGGGCTCACCTGATTAGGTCAGGCCCGCCTGGGTAATCTTTATAATGAACCCAAAGCCAGTTGATTGTAACCTACACACAAGAGTGAAAACCCATCACATTCACGGGTTCTACCTACACTCAAGGGGAGGGAGTTACATAAGGCATGTATCCCAGGGGTGGGAATCCTGGGCGCCACCCTACAAGTCTACCTACCACCCCTGGGTCCCGCACAGTTCCTGGTTCCCGAGAGCGGCAGGGCCCCACACCGCGCACCAGCTCGACGTGATAGATGGCCGCTGGCTCTAGTGGATGTCTGTTAGGGAACTCTGGCCAAGACCGTGACGGGATGGGGGTCCCAAAGACACCACCTCAGTTTCAGCAAGACTTGCCCGTGGTGCGCAGCAGTCTTCTTTCCGGAGGCACAGAGAGAAGGAAGCAATCATGCTGAAACGCTTCCGAAGCTACCTGCGCACCACGGCGCGGATGACACAGTGCTGCCCTGAACCCTGGCTGCCGCCCGCACAGTCTTCACGTATTGACATTGGCAGCCCTTGTATATCTTGTCATGCCAAAAAGGTAATTGAAATGGAATTGTCTCCAAGCATCCAATTAATCAGCAAATAAATCATAAACCTGTGGCCATTCGTTTAGGGAAGCAAAGTACCTTCTCCTGGCTTCCTGGCCACTGGAGTTAATTGAGCTTAGACTTTATGCTCCTCTGTCGAGCTTTAGGAGAAGAGAGGTGAGGCTGGGCAGGTAACTTTTAGTGTTATTGAGGTCCCAGGAACTGTGTGCAAAATCCTTTGTATATATGATCTCTTTCTTCCCCCAGAGATGTTTACATACTCAATTTCATTCATAATAAAAACATCCCTGTGAAATAGGGGTGATGATCCACATTTCACAGGGGAGGAAAATGAGTCCCAGAGAGGTTACACAAATTGCTAAAGGTCACACAGCAAGTAGAGGGCAGAGTCTGGGTTCAAAACTGTGCCCATCTGGCCTGAAAAGCAGTGTTCTTTTTACTCCATGCTGTGCCAGAAATGCAGATCTAAGTAAGAAATACTTTCAGTCGTCAAGCCAGATTTTAAATTGGGGATTGTGAAAGTAAGAAAGTTGTTGCGTGGATGTCCTCTGGCCACTGCTCCTGTACCCTCGCTTCGTTAGGTGCTGGCATTGGAAGTGTGAGCAAGAGAGGGGACGCTCTCTGGGGGGGTGTTCATTCCTACGGGAGAATGTTCTCGTGCTCCTGTGATAACCACACACCTCTGAAATGCCCTTTCGCCCCCAGAACTCTTTCCTAAGCCCGAGGTTTCCTCCCTGTGGACCGGTGGAGAGACGCTAAGACCTTTCTCAGACGTGGCTGATGAAGTTGAGGATGCCCTTTTCCCGCTTCAGGATGCTTCAAAGACCTTTCAGATGTTGGAAAGTCTTCACGCCTCCGACTTCCCTACCTTCGCTATTGTTTGAAGTTCAAATCAGGGAGGTCACTGGGTCAAGGACCAAAGCAGCCCAGCCAGTGGCATGGAGGATTCAAAAAGAGAGAAAAAAAAAAATGGAGTTTCCTCACTTAGTCTCAGAATCACAAAATGTTGACCTGTCTACCTGCCCACATGCAAACATACACAGAGACATATGCACAGTTAAGGAAGGTTTGCATCTGCTTTGGGGTTTCTAAAAGCAGACAAGAGGTTTATTTTCATGATTTGGAGTGAGCTTTTCTGATTCTGCTATGGGAAGCGTCACCCTGAATCCTTTGGGCACTGGTTTATCAGGCCGTGTGCTGTGCAGGTGAGAATCGGGGAAGGACACAGCCCTTTCCCAAAGCAGGCACCTAGATACCTCTGCAGTCAGCAAGAGACCACCTGCCTGGCAAAGCTGGGTTTCTGTCACTTAGACCCAGCCAAGCTGGGTGTGTTGAGCTGTGACAAATACATAGCAACGCCCAGGATGCACATCAGCCCTTCCCCAGGCAGCCGTGGCTTCAGAAATCCCAGCAGTTTGGAGAACCAATCTTAGGGCGATGCATAAGAGCTCCAGAGACACCGTGCTGTGCGGGGAGCTGCAGGCCCAGGTGCACAGGCTGTATTCCTGGGCAGGAAGCCTCTTAACTGATGCATGGAGATTTTGAGGGTAGAGGGAGTGGAATCTGAAGTGTTCCCTGACATCCAGTCTTGTGTAAAGTCCTTCACTTATTTTCTAAAAGCTCCTCCCTCCTTGCCCCCTCTCCACAATTGCAGGCACCTGCTTCTCTCCTCTGCACTGTTACAACTGCAGACTGTCTCCTTGCTAAACGTCTTGCCCACCGCATTCCATCCTATCCTCCGCCCCCTAAAACATGAGTCATGTCACATTGTTCTCCATTAAAATCCTCCATAGCTCCCGTCTTCTGGGCTTGGCCGGAGCCCTATAGACCTTTCCCAGTCTGGCTGCCAGACACACCCCTGGCTGTTCCTTGCTATTCTTTGTTCATTCTCCGTCCTTTGCCTGGAATTCCTGCCAGTGCCCCAGACATGAAAGATTCCACCTTTCCTGGACTTTGGGGGTTCCAATTCCTAAGACTAGGAATAACAGAGTACTTGGAAGTTCAGTCTTATCGTTTCCTAGGAAAGGAGGCACCTTTCCTCCGTGGTGCCCCTGGGGGGTCCTGCTGTCTGTTCCCAGGCCTGGGGAGGAGTGGGCGGGAGCTCTGTGCCCCGCTTACCTGAGAGCGCATGCCCCCGAGCAGCTGGGTGGAATCACGCCCCTCACTGTCTTCCTTACGCTCCCGTGCAGGTGCCAGGTGCTGGCTGAGCACCTGTCCCAAGACGCTGGAGCAAGTAGTCTGTTGATGCAGACCCACTGCATCTAAGGCCCGCATGTAATTGATGCTTGATTTTTAAATGAATGGATGACTAAATGGATTTGCCTTTCTCCCCCCGGCGAGCATCTCCAGGATGGGGATCCTGTCTGGACCATCTTTCCTCCCCAGCACCCAGCAGGATGCCTGAAGCACGTCACTGTTCAGTGTCACACAGGAGGGTGCTGGGGGAGGGGGTGGTTGCTGCAGTTAGGCAAATCCCTTGGACACTTAGAGACCCAGAGTGTTTCCTTGGGTTTGATGACTTTTAGGGTTCTAACAATTCCGGCCCCTTCTCATGTGTCTTTTGGAAGCGAATGTCTAGCAGCGTCTCCCATCAAGCCCAGAGAATTGAGAGCACAACTATTCATATATTAGAGTGGGCAGGATAGTGTGGTTAGGATTTTACTGTTTCTGAACCTGTGCATGTTTGTTTTTCCTTAAATGAGGCCGAGCTACTTGCTGAACTGAAATGAGGAGGTGGGGAGAAGGGGGTGCTTCTTTCCAAGTTTCCAGGGCCTGTTCGGCTTCATGGCCACAAGGCTCCCACTCCTCGCTCAAGTGTCGGCTTTCCAGAATGGCCCTTGGAGACAAAAACTCTTTCAAGGCATATTGGACAAAAGCAAACTTTGATAAAATTCCAGTTCGGTGGCTTGTTTTATGGGAAACTGATGAGGGCCCTGAAATACATTTAGCCCTTGCTGTTTGGGCCAGAATCCTAATGTTGCCTGTCTGTGAACTGACTCAGCGTCGCCTGCCTCCTGTGGCTCGGGGATGGAGATGTTTTGGGTTTTGTTTAGGGTTTTGCTTGCAGGAGGGCACATTCACTCTGTTGATACTGTGAGCTAACTATGTAGAAAATAAAACCATCCCCAAGCAAAAATTCCCCACATTCGGAAAGAGCCCAGTGCAGGCAGCGATTCCCTCCAACTTTGGATAAACAGAATAAACAGAAGGATGAACCCATGAGAAGGGGACTTTCCCTCCACTATAATGTCAGCTCCACGAAGCAGCAACCTTGTCTGCCCAGCTCACTCCTGGTCCCCAGTACTTAGAACAGGGCCTGGTACACAGTAGTTGCTGAATATTAATACATTTGTGAACAAGCTGCTAGGTTATAAGTTCTGTGATGGCAAGGACCATGCCCATGTCTGTGTTATTTGTGAATGTGTTCCTGCCACCTAGCTCCCGGCAGGTACAAAACAGAAGCTCACCCATTCGTTGAGCAGCTACCATGTGCTAGGGATTACTCAGGGCACTGGACAAAATATTTGTTGGATTAACTAAGTGCATTTGTGCATGCTTGATTGAACGAATGAAGGAACAATTCCTAAATGATAAAACCCAACAACTCAATCCCTGCACCAGCAATAACCACTCTTGTCTCCCTGTGCTCCAGCCCTGGGACAATAAGCCTTGCAATTTCTCTCCCTAGGCTTTTCTCACTTGCTGTGCTTTCCCGACAAACCTTTTCCATCTCTACCTACTGAAACCCCCATTAAGTGCCAGCTCCAATGACATTTCTTTGAATCACCCCATCTGGCGAGATGCGAACTCTCTTGCTTCTGAATTGCCTTGTCACTTTTTATCTGAGCCGTTGTGCACAGTTCAAAACCCATTTGCTGAGATTGTCCTGTGGGCAGCCACGGTGACAGGAGCCAGGGATGTGGCGAGGACCCTACAGTCACTGGGGTTCAGCAAGTGTCTTGCCTGCCTGCCTGGATTGTGCAGGCGCCCATGCTCAGAGCCAGAGGCTTCCTCCTCTCTGCAGCTGTGCTGGGCAGCTGGTACCAAGTCTGGCCGGACAGATGCTCCTGTACCTGCGCCATGAATAGACCCGAAAGATGTGTGTCCTTTGCTTCAATGGGTTTGAGATGTAGGAGGACGAGGGGCAGGCTGAACTGCGCTGTGCGTGGGCCAGGGTGGTGGGTCTTAGGCAGGACCCAGAGGAGGCCGGGAACAGGGGAGGAGCATGGAGGTCAGGGTGAGACGGACCTAAATGACCCACATGACCTTCAGCCATAGGTACAATAACACGTCATAATCAATCATTACAGTGGTGAGATGGAGGACTTCTTTGAGAGTAGCCCAAATGCTTTCTAAGCTGCTTTAAGCAAAATAAAATAAAATAAAATAAAATAAACCCTTAATTGGTGCCCAGACCTGAGAGTTTGTAAGTCATTGCTGGCATTGGGGAGGCCTGATGACGTGGCTAGAATCTGTCCCTGTTCTCAGCTCTCAGATCTTAGTCTTCACCACAACCCTGTGGGGTAGGAATCATTGGCTCCATTTTACAGAGAAGGAAACCAAGGCCCAGAGAGGTCAGTGGCCTGTCCAGAAGCACATGGCCAATCACTGATGTGGCTAGATTTTTTTCTTTCAATTAATGTAGATTCAGCAAAGTCCACAATTCCTTCATAAGTGAACAGCTAGAAGGATTTTCACAGTGGCCGAACACCTGCAAGTGGCCCTGAGGTCAAACAGTAGACCATCACCAGCAACCAGAGGCACCCTGACCCCTCCCACTCTCTACCTGTCCCTAAGGTAGCTGCAGTCCTGACTTCGTGCACCAGTGGAGCTGCAGCTGCCCCAGAAGTGTCCAAGCCCAGAGTCGTGTTCCTGGCCTAGGTGCTCTCCTGCCGGTGGGCAGTGGTGTGTTAGTACAGGGTGACCATGAAGTCAAGTCACAGGAGATGATGCAGATGAAAGAGGCCTTGATGAAACGATAGAATCGTGTTAAGACTTAACCAAAAGCTTTGGCCAAAAACCCAGACGGGGCCTGTCCCAGCCAGTGCCCTACAGACTGGCACACAGTCACCATCCTGGCACCCTGGACAAGCCTGGCCATGTGAACTGAGCTTTCACTATAAGTGAGAAAAATCAAATTCTTCCATTAACAAAAGGGCTTCTCTACAACTGTTTTTAAATGATAAGCAGCTCAAAATACATAGGAATGATAGTACAAGAAAGTAAATAAAGGATCCCTTGGAACAATAGTGGGTTTTTTTTCTCTGCTGGCTGCAAAGCCAAGAGTAATTAGCACCCTGAGGATGGGGGGAAGTGATTGCTGCTCCTACAACACTCTAATTAACAGTTACTAATAGTCATAATAAAACTGAAAGGAGGCTTTTTTAATCTCACCGTTGAGTGACTGCTTGGGATGGCAGAATGTTCAGCACTGGGTATCCACTGCTTGTCAGGGCTATAAACTTGGCATGGCTTCATTTGTCTAATGTTGTTAGGTTGGATGGGGAAAACAGTGGTTAAATATGGTGGAAGAGAGGAGAGGAGATCTTAACTGTTGCTGGAATTATAACCATTAATAGCAAGATCAACAACTCACCCATCTGGGGCTCCATTTAGACAAATGCTGTCAGAGACACTATTTCCTTTAACCCTCAGGATAAAAATTTGGTTGACGCCACCGTCGCCCTCATTTGGCACTGCTGTGCTTTCTGTCGGGGGCAGACGGTTTTCATTTGTCACAAGTTGCTCCTTCAAAGCCTGCCCTGTGCAAACCCTCCTGCTGGGCCCTGGGCGTAGGAGGGAGATCCAGGGCAGAAGCCAGTGGTCTCAGCTCTCGTGGAATTCATGATCCAGAAGAAATAAAATATAACAGAAGTTGGCTTTGAAGGAAGAATCATATTAGTTGGGCGCTGTGATTCATCATGAGCTTTAACGGGCTTGGTTTTAAAATGCCGTTTGCATCCACCCCAAACTAAGTTATCGAAGTTCAAAGTCACCCACGGGGCCCGTGATGGGCATGTGTCCCAGTGTGAGCGCAGGTACTTGGTGGCTCATTGGTGGCACGTAATCTCCAACTTTAAGGTCAGGGAGGATAGGCCATGTTCTCTTGATTCCTGTACCAAGGTCATGCTCTTTCTCCAAAGACGTAGGCGGAGCTTCTGGAGTAGCAGGGACCACAGAGTCACGCACTTACTTATGTCACGTGTTCATGAGGGGTGGAGAAGAGGCTGGCCTCCTGGCAAATGTGTGTGTGTGGGGGGGGGGATTAAAAATGTGAACGACTCAACTTGTGCTGCTGGTTTCTTGAGGAAGAGGCCACTTGTGACAAATAACTGCAAATACCAAGAAACAGACCCTGTGGGGAGCGCAGAGGCCAGGCTTGGACTTCGCTGTGGGCCACATGGTCCCAGAGCTTTTCCAGAGGAGCTGACCCCGGAAGCATCCAGAAGCCATTGGCTGGCGGAGGCAGGAGGGGACAGGCATTCCAGGGAGATGGCAGAGGGGGGAGGGGGGCTGAGAGGCTGCGAGGAAAGCAGCTCACACAGGTCCTTGAGAGTCAAAATATGGGGTGTGGGTTTTACTCACTAGAAAGCAGGACACTGTTAGGGGTTTCTCAGTACCAGAGGGACAGGGTCAAAGTAGTCCTTCAGAGATGTCACTGCTGTAAATCGTTTCCTTGTAGGGTTTTTTGTTTGTTTGCTTTGGTGGGAAAATACATATAACATACAATTTGCCCTTTAACCATTTTTAAGTGTATAATTCAGTGACTTTCAGTATATTCACAATGTTATGCAACAATTACCACCATCTATGTCCAGAACTTTCTCATCTTCCCAAACAGAAACTGCACCCATGAAACAATAGCTCGCTGTCTCTACCTCCCCAGCCTCTGGGAACCTCGGTTTTACTTTCTGGCTCTGTGAACTTGCCTATTTTAGGTACTTCATATAAGTGGAATCATACAATATGTATCCTTTTGTGTCTGGCTTATTTTACTTAACATGATGTCCTCAAGGTTCATCCATGTTGTACATGTGTCCGAATTTCCTTCCTTTCTAAGGCTGAATAATCTTCCATTGCACATACACATGCGTGTGCGTGGATGGACATTTGGGTGGTTTCCACCTCTCGGCTATTATGAATAATGCTTAATGCTGCTGTGAACATCGGTGTACAAAGATGTTCGAGTCCCTGTTTTCAATTCTTTGGATCACATAAGAGTGGAATTGCTGAATCATACGGTAATTCAATATTTATTTTTTTCAGCATATTATGGGGGTACAAATTTTAAGGTTACGTATATTGCCCATGCCTCCCCCGCCCTTGAGTCAGAGCTTCAAGCGTGACCATCCCCCAGACAGTGCACGTCTCACTCATTATGTATGTATATACCCATCCCCTCCTCCCCCCTCTCACCTGCCTGACACCCGATAAATGTTATTTCTATATGTCCACTTAGGTGTTGATCAGTTAATACCAATTTGCTGATGAGTACATGTGGTGCTTATTTTTCCATTCTTGGGATACTTCACTTAGTAGAATGGGTTCCAGCTTTATCCAGGAAAATACAAGAGATGCTAGATCACCATTGTTTCTTAAAGCTGAGTAGAACTCCATGGTATGCATATGCCACATTTTATTAATCCACTCATGAATTGATGGGCACTTGGGTTGTTTCCACAACTTTACAATTGTGAATTATAGTATTTAACCTTCTGAGATACACCAAAGTCTTCTCGGCAGTGCACAAAGGGTGGAATTTCCCTACACCCTCAGCAACGCCCGGAGCCTCCCCTGGACACGCTGCTGTGTACTCGGCTTTGGTTGGCTTCCAGCAGCAATTGCTCTGCTGCCCTCTAGGTTTCCACTTGATTGTTTTCCTGGTTTTCAAAGATTTCAACTTTTATTCTTTTCCTCTCTTGAATAAAATGTTGGCAAGATGACCAGGGAGGTGCCCTTGAGAAGCTAAGCCTCCGGTCCTCAGCTGGGAAAACTGGCCACACATTAGTGCCTCTTTCCTGTGACGTGGACAGCAGTTTATCAAATCCTGCCCGGTTCTCTTCAGCCAGAAAGGCGGATTTCTTCAGAGTCCACTAGGTTTTCTTCCAGAAAATCATCTTTTAAAAAATAAGTCTGAGTGAGCCCTCAAGGACACGTGGGCAGAAAGCCCACTTCTCTCATCCTGAGTGTCTGTAGCTCACAGGAATGTGAGGAATGTTTCTCAGGAATGAGCTTTCTGGGAAGAGCAGGAAATAAGATTAACTTGGACAGCCAGCAGTCCAAGACCTGGGTTCAACCACTTACTAGTTTTGTGACTTTGGGCCGGTTGACTTCTTTGCGGGGAAGAAGGGAGTTGTATGCTTCTTTTTTTCTTTCATCTCTTTGTGCCTCAGTCACCTCATCTGTAAAATGGGAGTAATAATTGATCCTCTTCACGTGGTTGTTGGGAGGATTTCACCAGGTGATGCACGTCAGTTTCCTGTGACAGTGGCTGGGAAGCTGTAAATGTCCCAGATTTATTCACTTATAGGAGTTCTGTTAAGGTTGGTGTCTCTCAGCCTCAACCTCTTCTTCTTAAAAATGGGGCTAATACTAGTTTATATTTCAAAAGTCATTGTGTAGACTACATGCGCCAATGCATGTCAAGCTGTTGGCACAGACCTGGGACATATAATTTGTTCAATAAGCATCAATCATGTTGTCACTCCCAAGAGTATTGATGCCAAACTCCAGTGCCCCTGGGCAGGCAAATATTTGGCATCTTAGCTCAAAGGACTGTGATTATATCCAAATGCAGTTGATGGAGCCATGACTTCTGATAAGAAAGCTTTGCAAACATCAGAATGGTCTCCTGAACTCCATAGGGAAAAGGCCACTAATTAATCAAAAGATACATGTTCTGTTCTCTGCTCTGTCTCCAGTTTGCTATTGGACCACAGGCAGGTCACCCTAATCTCTGGGCCCCAGTCTCCTGCTGTTAAAGGTCTCTATCAAGGGAGGAAGATAAACATGGCCCATGCACTGTCACTTCCCACAGCAGACATTACCAATTGATCCCAGAACTCCTACCCACAGAGAGCTGTCAGCTCAGAATCCTTCTCAACACAGTGCTACAGGCAGCAACTAGCAACCAACTGCAATTAGCTAGTAAGTTGAATCCGATTTAATGGTCTAGGTGGAAATCTTGATTCTTTTGTAAGCTCTCCTCCTGTACCACCATAAGCACAGGCAGACATGCTAAGATTTCTTTTAGAAATGACTCATCACTTATAGCTACTGAATGTTTCCACTAGGCCAGGTGTTCTCACACCCTCGAAGGAGCAAGAAGCACTCTTGAGCCACTTTTGAACATCCTCCCGGAGAGGGCTTCAGCTGGCACACAGGAGCAAACGCGAATCAAGGCATTAGGCATAAGGGGAGGCCACAGACTGCTCGGAAGAGGCAGCCCAGGCGCAACCAGCTGAGGGAGGAGGGCAGGCTGCAGCGTGGGCAGGCATTTCCCATTAGGTTGGTTTTCTGCACGGGCCCTTCTGTCTTGGTGCTCAGGGCTGTGCATTCTCACACAAGGCTCCAGGCCTCCCGCTCGGGTTGGGAGCTAACAGGCTTTCTCTGGCTTCTCCATTTCCAGCCTGTACTGTGAGCCTCTGTCCTTGGCCAGTCCTAAGAGACCTTGGAGTCCTGTTGTCTTTCTGGGCCTCGGTTTCCTCTTTTGTCAAGCAGTGAGAGTAATAATATCCTCCTTCCTTGCTGCTACCTTCCTCATAGGCCATTGTAAGAGTCAAAGTGAGGTCTATCTCATTTGCTGTGGTGATTATACAAATCCATTCATGTGATAAAATGACATAGAACAAAGACCTGCCCTACCACCAAAAAAAAAAAAAAAAAAAAGAATGCATGCAAAAACTGGTGAAATCTGAGATATCATGCCAATGTAATTGGTTTTGATGCTATGGTAATGTGAGATGCTGCTATTAGGGCAAGCTGGATGGTTGATACAGGGGACTTCTCTGTACTATTTTTGCAGCTTCTTCCGAATATTTCATAATATCAAATTACGAAAGGTTTAATTTTGTTTTAAATGTTATCATTGAAAAAGCAACGAACAATTTCATGGCAGTACTAGAGGAAGGTAGCCACAGATATGGACTTCTGCGCCTCATTCCCAAGAGTTCAGGATAGTGTTAAAAGGAAGCAGCCAGGGCCTTATTCCCACAGCACCATGGGCTGCACCCCGCCGTGCAGGCCAGTTGTTTACCTGAGTTCACAAGAGAAACAAAGTTCTAGGGGCTCCATATTCCAGATATGAACACTGAGGCCACAGTCAGAGCAACCTGATGTGCCCAGAACCGCTCATAATGTGTCATCTATTCCTTTTCAAACTCATAATCTCAGATGCTCAGTAGCTCTCTGTTTCAGAAGCAATTGCTTCTTAAATTTCTGTACATGACAAGATTTCTTTTCTTGAAAAAGAAATTTCTTTAACACCCATTTGTCTTCCATTTTCTCTGCACAGCCTGAGAAGCCCAAGACCTGAAGAATTGATTAATTCCGAGACTTGTTAATTACTCTTGTATGGAGGGACCTCTAAACCCTACTCTAATCTCCCAAAGATGCTTACATTAAGCCCCGAGCTGCTGGTCAGGTCGTGGGCAGGAGTGTCTGCACTTTAGAAAACACATGCTTTTAGAGATCGTGTTGGGAGGTTCTCACATCACCGGAAATAAGCAACAGCTTCTGCTGGATGAGCGTCAGTGGCCAGGCCCAGTTAACCCCTAAAGACCTTTTATGTCCCCAGCTAAAAGTGGGCAGGGCCTAATCACAGTAGGGTTTATCGCTGGGGGAGGGGAACTGTCTGCCTGTCACGTGGGGATGTCATTTATAACACCACCCAGCCTCTGGCCTCTTTCCTGCAGAGAGAAGATCTGAGTCTTTGAGTGTTTTCTTGTTTGTTTCCATTTTTAAAAATAGCTATATTACCTAGGGAGAAACAAAAACCTGCTCATTTTATGTTCACCCTAAATTGTACCACCTAGGAATAATCACCATTAACATTTCGGTGAGCATTCCCCTAGATCTTTCCAGGACTCTGGCTACATATGGATATTACATAGCCATGTGGATTTAATGTGTACTTACACGCTGTCCTGTAAAATCCTTTTTCCATGCACGTTGTTAGAGATACGACAGTTCTTATCTTCCTCATCGTTGAATTCTACCCTTCTGATTTCATCCCCATCTAACTTGCAGCCTGTCGCAGCACTTACCCAGTGTGAGGCATTTTTCACAGAGCTTCTCATAGATTATCTCATTTAATCCTCTCATAACACCCCAATAAGGTAGGTGCTATGACTGTCCCCATTTTATCGCAGCGAATGCTAATTTAATGCTGAATCCAGGGATCACTGACCTTATTGGGCTCTGGGATGGTGAATGCTTATCGTGTGGAACACCATTCCTCCTTCTCGTTTCCAAGGCCCATCTCACTAATTGATCACAGCATCTTTTTCCAAGGGTCCCCGACTGGCATAGGATGCTTCGTGACACACCATCACAGGCAGCCACTGGCGCGCCATTGGGATGGGTCTGCGAGATGATGCAGATGTGCCTTCCCTGATCCATCTAACGCTGCGCTCTCCTTTTGTGATAAGGAAACAGGCCCCGAGAGGGAATTGACTTGTCTGAGTAAGAGGCAGAACTGTCTTAGTGCATTTGTGCTGCTATTAAGAAACACCCGAATCTGGGTAACTTATAAATAATAGAAATTTATTTCTCACAGTTCTGGAGGCTGGGAAGTCCAGCATATTCAGACTCAGTAGGAGGGCTCTCTGCTTCCAAGATGGTGCCATCTTGCTGTGTCCTCACACGGCGGAAGGGCAAAAAGAGCCTAGTTCATTCCCTCGAGCCATTTGCTAAGGGTGCTAATGCCATTCATGAAGGCACAACCCTCATGATTAATCACTTTCTGGGGACCCCACCTCTTAACACTATCACATTGGCAACTTCATTTCAACACATGAATTTGGGGGAAACATTCAGACCAGAGCAAAAGCCAAAACTGGCACTTGATTCTCTTAACCACCAGCTTCACTCTTTCCACCCACGCTGCTGCCTCCCCAGATCTAATGGAACAAACACCGGCTACCACCATGGACACGTTCTCAGCAGTTTCTGTGCGGCTAACTGTGCATTTGGATGACTCAGAGTTAACCAGGGAGACTGGCACTGCGGATGAGCCACGAAGGATCGTTTTATCACAATGCACTTTAGAGAAGATGTTGCCAAATACTGTGGAGTGCATTAGTGATATCGATGCTTTTAATTTAGGCAGTGGCCACAGCTCAGGGGGCAGCAAACCCTGGTTGAAGTCACCTGCCAAGAGTTTAATGAGAGGGTCCATAATTGGAGGGCACTGAGGGAGACCGGAAGGCACGCCTTCAGGTAGTCTGTTCACTCGCACAACAAGCATTTGAGCCCCTCCTGTTTATGTGGAGAGACTAGGTTTACACACGTGATAGACTCGCAGATACTTTCAGACGGCATCAGTGGGGTTTTATCTGGGGAGGACTCTTTTCATCGCATTCCCAGTTTGGTTTCAACTGAGAATTAAAAACGTGGGAGAAAGGTAAATGGAGATCATAATCATCACCAACAGAGCTGAGTGGAAACACAACTTGGATTTGGGCCAGTTCTTCTCCCTGGGGGCAGCAGGGCTAAAGGACTGCAGGCCCCAGACCCCCACCCACAGAGGCCAGGTCTTCCCTGGTACTCACCTTCAGGAAGAGAACAGACCAAAAGGCGTATGCCCAGCAGGCAGGCAGGTCCGTTTCCTTCTCCCAAACTTACCAGCCAGGCAAGAGTGAGCGAAGGGGTAGAGAGTGTCCCGGAGTGTCAGTGACTGGAGCTGCCTCCACAGGGACACTTGCTAGGATTCAGAGGCTCTCCCCTAAGCAGCTTGTGACAAATTGGCACAGGCCTCAGAAATTCAGAGAGGGAGATCATTGGGCTCCGGACGCCAGGAAGTTATTGGCAGAGGGCATCTGATCTGGGTGCAGAGGTTGGGTGGGCAGCTGCAGGGCCCATCCCGGGCGTTCTGCCCAGGGTGCTGCAGGGAAAGGACAATGATTTATGTGGGGTACAGTGTGGAGGCCAGTGGGGGAGTTGTGTTGGGCATGATCGGATATAGAACATAGCCTTTTAGACTTTGTGAACTGAGCAGGTTTGCAGAATTCAAATGCATGGATCCAGATTTCTATATGTTGGTAAGTTTACCTTGACAGATGAGTCTGTGGCTGAAGTTTGTGTCTCCTGTGTTCTCATGCAAGGGGAGGGGAGGGAAGTGTGCTGAGGGGGAAGAGAAAGGGCCGTGGGGCCTGGTAGCTGCTCTTGGGAATCCCAGCTCCACTGGGCCACCTGTGTGACCTTGTTCAGGTGACTTGACCTTGCTGAACCTCTGCCCCTCCCCCATTTATAAAAAGAGAACAATTCTATGGATTTCCCAGGTTGAAAAAATTAAGTTAAACAAGGGTTTCAAAGTACCATCACTGTGCCTGTCCCTAAATCCCCCTTCACCTCCCTCCCTGCCCCTTGCCGCCCCTGCCACACCCCCCAAAGAATGTTTATATCTGATACAATCCTATCTCTAAGTGAGAAAATTCATTGACAGCTTTACTGCAATATATATATATATGTGTGTGTGTGTGTGTATATATATATAAATTTTAGAAGTCAATTTATATGTTGTGTGGTTGTCGATTTTTTTTTAAAAGGAAGGAGAACAGCGGTGCCAGGAAGTTAGGATCTCCAGAGGTAACTCGCATTCATTGAGAGGGAGGTCTCAGAGCAGATTCCCACAAGTTGCAGAGAAGAAAATGAGATGCAGGCTCTGGATTTGCATAATCGCTGACTGTTTCCTGCTCATTTGCCACTGTGCAGGGGCTCCGTGTGGAGGACAGCCCCTTCCTGGCCTGGACACCCTCTGTGCCCGGGGCTCCACGGGGTCCTTCTTGGAATGGGCCTTTAATGATCACTCAGATGGCATTTAGCCTCCAATTAAGAGTGAGAAGGAAAGCGCCAGCCAAGTGGGCTGAGTGTTCTGGGGAATTCACCCACTCAGGAGAAACCTAGAGAATTAGCAGGCACACAAAGCCACCTCTTGACTGGAGCAGACGCCTTGAAGGCTCCCAGACACCCCACTGGCTGGGGAGGAAGTTGGCCATAGAGCTGACTTGTGTCTAGAATTGTACCAAGGACGCCCCCTGAACTTGAGAAGCCACATCCGCTGCAGGGGAGGAGAGGAGGCATGGGGGGGGGGTCTGCCGCTGCCAGGCACCGTGCTTCCTGCCTTCTGGTTGCCACGTCTTCGTCCTCATAACAAGCCCATCCCAAACCCTCACAAAGCTCATGGTGTGGCTCAGCATCCGAAATCAGCTGCCCCAGCTCCTTCTGCCTCCAGAGCCGTGGTCCTCAGCGTGTGAGTGGACATCTGCTCTCAGAAAGGCCACTGGACACTCTTCCTGGCCAGTTAGACACCTCAACACTCTTCCTCCTTGACTTACCCTCAGGCCCCTTCTGCCTGGTGGATTCCTTATTCTTAGGCAAGCAAGGCCCCGCAAGAGGTCTGGACAGCCAGCTGCAGTCTTCCAAAAATGGCATTTGCCTGACCCTGGGAGCCCCCGTAAATATGGTGGTTAATCCAGCGCACTTTGGGGTGTGGGGGTATGTTGGAAATGGCTCTTGCTGGTGTCACTGACAAAGTATCAGACCAGGGTCTCTCCCAGGAGTGCCTCCCTTATCAATTTATTTCTCATTAAAATGCCCTGCAGTGAAGTTTAGCAGTGAGCTCCCAGTGGGAATAGAGCCATTTCGTAGCCTCGGACACCACCAGGGTCTGAAATGAAACCAGAGCAGCCTAACTTTGTCTCCGTAACCTCCCCAAGTCCAGGCTTTGTGAATATAAAGAAAGGAACTCCAGGGTTTTGAATGTCTTCTTACTAAGGAGTTTGCTGAAAGAAGAACAATTAATCTCTTTATCATAACTGGCTTGGCCACATTTCAATACTGGAAAGAAAGGGGGGGGGAAAAAAGCAATAGAACAAAACCTTTTGTATTTCTGCCAGCAGAGGATAAGGGATAGGCTTGCCATGTTTGGGACTTTTTTTGGTTAAGTGTCCTTTTACCTTTTAATTTGTGTGCTGGGGGTTCAGATACTCTCTTGCAAGAGGGAGAAATTGTTGCACCTCGTTCGTCTGCCAAGCGGTTGTGAAACCCCCTTCAGAATCTCTGCTGCAGGAGCTCAGAAGTTTATATAGAAAGGATTTCAAGGCCAACGACACTGCTCTGGATGACTTACAACTTAAACATCACCTAGCCTTGTTCTGCTCCAGAGTGTCCACAGGAAACTAATAGTTACAATATATGGGTTTCTTTTTTCCGTGTTCACAAACCATACTCTGGAGCTATATGGGACACAGAATTATGCATCACCACAGCCCATAGATAACCCAACACCTGGCTGTCCCTGCTCTCTCTGCAGTGCCCCATTTCTGAGAGATGGCTGAAGAGAGGTGGAGCTGGCTCCTGAAACCAGAAGGAAGGGTTAGAATGTACTGGAAAGAACAAAGGAATTGCAGTCCCAGGTCTGGGTTCAAATCTCAGCTCTTCCTCCTAGTAGCTTTTGGGCAGATTATCCAAGCTCTCTGAGCTTCAGTTTCTTCAGTCTCAGTGAGACAGCAACAGTAGCCCCCACCTCCTAGAGTTTTATGGGGAAAAACAGATATAATTGGTGAAAAGCATGTAATGAAGTGTTATACAAATATTAGACAGTGTTTATGGTTTTATTACACAAGGAGAGTTGTTATTGCTTATTAGGGAACCTATCTGGCTAAGAAGAAATGTTGTAATAGTCCCATGTCACTCTGATGTCGTGTTGGGGGAATCGCGTTTCCCCCTGGGGGCTCCAGGGTCTCTTCTGGTGTCCTCTCTTGGCAGCACCCTCTACGAGTTGAATATGGATTAGGAATTCATCTTCCAGATTGTCCAGTCTCATTGTTCATGTAATCTCTTGTCACCATGATTGTCTTTCTGCCTAAGAAGAATTAAGGGAGGAAGAGAGGACGGGAGGAACACATTTGGTCAACAGTGACCCCGTTACGATGACCAAAACATGTAGCAAGCTGAATTCCAAGTCCCCACTCCCTGGGGTGGCCTTTTACATCCACACTGTTGCCATGGCCACGTGGTGGATGGAGTGGACTTTGCTGTCTGTTGACTTCAGACTTGTGACGGCTTTGGCCAACAGGATGCCAGCTGACGGGACGCCGAGAGACGCTCAGAACTCGCTCAGGCTGTTGAATTTGGTTTCCGACGGAGGCAATGCTCGTGCCTCCGTTCTTGGCACGGGGTGGGATTAAAACCTCTGGAGAGATTGCAATTCTAAGGTCTGTGTTGCCTTTCAGATGATGAAAAGGTCTGGCCTTGCATGGGTTTCTCTTGTGGGTCTGAAAAGCAATATTTCTCAAGCTGGGTCATTTGAATCCAGAAATGAATGAAGGACAAAGAGTGAGAGTGAGAATGACGGTGCTAGGGAAAGCGAGAGGAAGAGAGAGATGCAGATCCAGACAGACTTTATGGGACCCATTCACCTGGGCCAGGAATTAGTCCTGGGGCTAAACTAGGCTACGCTGAACAACCGCACGGCATTTGAAGAAGTGGAGGGGAGGGAGGATTCTCGTGGAGATTAGCTTTGGGCCTTGGCCTAGTTGATTCTTGTTAGACTTTAAATAAAAAGCCGCGGGGAGGGGCGCGTGTCCGGCAGCCACAGTGGTGGTGAGAGTCCCTATCGCAGCATCGCCGGGCCAAGGCCTGACATTTCTTATTTTGATAATTGATGTGGCCAAGTTGAAGCTTGTCACTGGGAGAGCATCGCACCGTAGCTTGGATAGTGCCATGGCCATGTGAAGAGTGAGAAAAATCAATTTCCACTGTCGACGGAGGGTTGTTTGATTTATTGCTGCTGGAAGAAGAAATTCTTTATCTCCCACCCCCTCTTGGAGAAGGACTGTTTTACAGTCTGCTGTTAGAGAGACTCCATAAAAGCAGCTATATTTGTCCAAACTTTGGTATTTTGATAACCTTCCTTGACTATTCAGAGGACGTTGAACACTCCCAATTTTTACGACCCTCATTTGTTTTTGATTAAGCAATTACAGGCACTAAAAGATGACATGCAAGAGAGTGTGGCCAACGTACCTGCAGGATGATTTCATGCCATTGGGAAGCATCACAGGGCTTTAATTTTTCATGACCGCTGGCGGGAGGAAGGAGGGGTTTGCTAGGAAAGAGAAAAGAGGAGTAAGACTGGGATTGGAATCCTGACTGCCATTTGAGAGCAAGTTAATGTCCCTGAGCCTCAGTTTCCCCATCTGAACAACTGGTCTGTGCTGCAGACAATGCCATCCAGGTCCCCTTAGATCCCCTCAGGCCTTTTCTTGTGCCCCACCCCACCTGCTTCCATGTGCTGCTGCTTCCAGCGCCCTACCCTTGTGGCTCTTGGACTGCTTTGCTCCAGCACCAAGAGCTGGAAGTGCCTGAGGATGAATGTCCCCTCAGGGCAGCCCTCAGCCTGTGACTGACAGACTTCGGGGTATGAAAGCCTGGTTCCCTTGCCTCACCTCAGGACGTGTCCTGGGGCCTAACTTATACTCAAGGTTGGTTGAAGCTGAGGCACAACTTTGCCTGAAACCAACCTCCCTTGGCTTCCCTTCCTTCCCTGGCCTTCTCCCTGCTCCGCCACTATAAGACTTCCTTAATACATCATTTGGGTCTGAGTCCTCGTCTCAGGTTCTGCTTCTGAAGGATCTCACCTACGATAGCAGACTGGGTTCATACTTGTAATCCCAGCACTTTGGGAGGCCAAAGCAGGAGAATAGCTTGAGGCCAGGAGTTCAAGACCAGCCTCAACAACATAGTGAGACCATGTCTCTACCAAAAAAAAAAACAACCTGGGTGTGATGGCTTATGCGTGTAGTCCCAGCAGCTTGGGAGGCAGGAGAATCATGTGAGCCCAGTATTTTGAGGGTACAGTGAGCTATGTTGCCACCGCTGCACTCTAGCTTAGGCAACACAGTGAGACCCTGTCTCAAAAAAAAAAAAAAAGCAGACTGATGCTCCTTGCCAATTTTTTACAAACTATTTTATTAACTGTTCGTCAGCACTTTAGTGTGCCAGGCATGGAATTAAGTGTTTGAAATTATCTCTTTTAAGGCTGTGATAATAAAATAAGGTCTAGGGAAGCACTTTGCACAATGACTAACACACAGCAGCAACTCAGCACACACTGCCCCAGTCTGACCGTGCCTGAGCTGCAACCCAGTGAGAGGGGTCGAGCAGTACGGCAGCCTCCTCACCGCTCCCCCTTATGCCCTCCTTCCAATTCCACCCCCCACACACACAACAGCCAGAGTCGTCTTTTAAAACATATCAATCAAATGTGTAAGACCCTCCAGTGGCTACTAATGACACATAGATTTGAAATCCCAACTTCCTACCATGACCTACAGTGGGCTCAGCAAACTTTCTCTATAAAGGGCCAGATAGTAAATATTTTAGAGATTGTATGCTGTATAATCTCTGTTACAGCTACTCAACTCTGCCACTGTAGCACCAAGACAGCCATAGATAATATGCAAACAAATGGGCATAGCCATTTTCCAATACGACTTTATTCATAAAGACAGGCCGAGGGCCAGATCCCTGGTTGGCCAATCCCTGGTCCACAAGACAGCTTGAATGGAGTGGACCCTGCCTCCCTCACCAACCACCAGCCTCATCCTGACCTACTCTCCTCCCTGTTAATTTGCTCCTGCACACTGGCCTCCTAGAGGATGTTGGCACATTCCTATATTAGGTGTTTGTGCCAACTGGCCCCTCTGTCTGGGTCTGGGACCGTCCTCCTGAATGAAGCCTTCTGCGTGGCTGGCTTCTGTTTATTATTCAAGTGTCAGTGCAAATGCCACCTCCTCAAAGAGACATTCATGAGCCTGCACTAGGTCTCCTAGCTCCAGCCCCTCTGTTCTCTGTCACCTCAGTAATTAATGTGTTCCCCTAGTCACTTGTTTGGGGTCTGTCCACCCCTCTGGAAGGCAAGCTTCAGCAATGTCTGATTCCACATTGTCCTGCAGCATCCTCAGCCCATTGCACAGGGCCCGGGACCTAGTAGGTGCTCAGTAAATGCTTGTTGATTCGATGGTCTCTCGGGAGCCCCTCGTCCACCCTCCGGTGTAAGAAGAGTTTTCGAAAGATAGAAAATGCCAGAATTTCAAGTGGTTGTCTTGGTTTTAAGGCAGACCTAGAAAACCCCAAATAATCTCCCTCTGTTCTCCTTCCCTGTCAGTTATCCTGTTAAATGGAACATCTTGAACAAACCCTCACTCACTTTTCTCAGTCCCAAGCCTAGGACTGCAGACCTCCATTTTCAAGGCTAAAAACATCAAGAGGAAGGTGTTCTCTGAACTTGGCATTGAGAATACCCAGTTAATTAAAGAGGGATTTAGGAGTTACTTAACATCTGGGCATCAGGTTTTTTCCTACTCAGCTTCAGAAAGGAAGCAGAAATTATCATATGTGGACTCTTGCTCCATCCGCACGGCTCCCTGCAGCAGGCAAACCTGCTCTTGCCTGGGTTCCCTGGCTCCGAGGCGTCTGATACTTTCCCTGGGGAAACCCATGACCCCAGCTCAGCAAAGCTAGCTGTGCATCTGCAGGATGGCCGTGACCCCAAGAGGGGTAGCTTCTCCTTTTATCACGGCATACCGCGGAGGACAGCATTGCTAGAGGCCCAGGGGGCTTTGAGAGGCCGCTAGAGATATGGCAGGAGGGCGTTCCATGGGGGGAGGACTTTGAATGCAAGGAATGAGCTTTATCCTGGCCAGGGAATACTGGAGAGTCTGACATGGGGGATGATGTTCGTTGGCAGCTACAAGGGAGGAAGACATGGCCAGGTACTCAGGTAGGAGATTGTTCTAGGCCTCCAGGTGGGAAGTGTTGGGACCTGCCTGGCATGGTGGCTGCAAGAAAGGAGAGGAGGAGGTACGTTCAGGCAGGGCTCTGCACCTCCCTCACAACCCCTCTTGGGGACAAAGGCCAGGCAGAGCCAGGCCTCGGCCTTAGCACTGGGAACTTGGATTTTATTCAGTGCTCATGGCAGTAATAATAACACATACCTCTCTGGGTTATTGGGAAGATTAAGATAGTAAGTGCCTTTATGTAACCTATTTGTAACAAGTCTTTTATGAACATTTAAATACCAATCAGATGCCATTTCTGCTATGCTTCATTTAAATAGAACAATCAGCACTTGGCAGGATGTGAGCTTTCAGTGGACTTTCTCCCGCCCTGGTGTGGCGCTGAGAAGAGGCATCTTAGGATGCCTCTTCAGTAGCTCTACTAAAGTGATAGTTATTGCGTGGCCAAGACAGCAGCCACACCAAGAAACCACGGCATGCAAGAAATGCCATTAGGAATGTTCTGGGTGCCACAGGCAGGGCTCCCATGAATGACAGCAGGGACAACACACAGCACCTGGGCAAGAAACTGTGGCCATCTCCAGCAAGCCCGAGACCAGACGCTTGTGAGGACTTTCTCTTTGATTGTGTTTATGGCCGTGGCTGCAAGCGTCCCACTTTGTCTGATGGTCAGAATATCCTCAAGGATCCCACTTGCCCTCGTTCTTGACCGGCCAGGGCCGGGCACATAAAGTGTGCATCTGTATCGACACCCCCGCTCAGCATCTGTACTGGCCGGACCATGTCAGAGGACAGGATTAAAGTGTTGCATCGTAGCCCCTCTCCCTCGGCGTTCCATGTGCAGACACTGCTCTTCTGGGGCCTGATTTCAATAGTAATGAGCACCAAGTGATGCTTTAGTCCTCTGTAATTACTCAAGGCAGGAACCGGCCAAATGAACAAGTACAAATGGACCACTGGCCTGTTCCTCTGGCATAGTGTGACCTGATATGACCCTTTGCCTAAGGGGTGGAATGGGATGTGACAATTGATACTTGTTTTAAAGTAATGTCCTTGTTTACCCTGCTGTGGGTGCAAATACACTCCAAGAAGTCACTAAGGGATGATTTACAGTGTGCCAGGTGGGCTCCTTAGAAAGCCCTGTGGGAGGGTCGGGATCCACATGCCCCGTGCATGGCAGCCTGAAGGCCTTGGCCTTGCGTGGGCTGCCCCTTCTGCCCGCACACCCTTCCTACAGGTGCCTCAGAGCTAAATCCTTCCTCCCTCAGGTCTTGACTCAAATGCCTGCTTCTTAATGAAACCTGCCCTGATCACCCTCTTTAAAATGATAACACACACACACACACACACACACACACACACACACAACCCTGGGATCCCTTCCCTGTCTTTTTCCTCCAGCCTTCTAGCATAGTACATGATTCACTTATTTATTAATCACATTCTGTGTTGTCTGCTTCCCCTGTAGAATGTCAGCTCCATGGGGGCAGAGATGTTGCCTGTTTTGTTGACTGATGCATCCCAAATGTCCAGAGCTTATAACAAACACCTTGGTTGAATAAATGGATAAATAATTAGGAGACAGAGGGAGGGAACCGAATGGGTGCAGGGCAGGTAGGACAACAGTGGACTGTAAGAAAGGTGTCACTGTCCTTTGAGGACAGTCACCCTGAGAGACCAGATCTGGACATGCTTCCCGCCCCAGGCTGGGTGGAGAAATGGGCCGAGGCTGGAGGAAGGATTCCTGTTTCCCAAGTGCCTGCTCTGTCTCAGCAGAAGCCTGGGTGCTGTCTCTGTGTTACCAACTTTAATCTCACCACAACCGTGTGTCCTGGGTGCTATTATCCTATTTCCCAGGGAAGGAAACGAGACTCAGAAAAGTCAGGCACTGCTCAGGGCTATAGTGAGTAGTATAACTGGGTTTGGAGCCCAGTTTCTAAATTGGTCCATTTGTTCTACAAGTTTGACCTCCTACTCCAGGCTCCAGGCCTGTGCTCCTCCCCTCCACACTACGCCAGGGCCGGTCGGCCTGAGCACTGTCGACATTTGGGACCGAGTCCTCACCTGTAGAATGGAGTGCTCCGAGTGCATTGTAGGATGTTCAGTGACTTCCCTGGTCTCCACCCACGAGATTCCAAAGTGTGACAACCGAAAATGTCTCCAGGCATTACCAAGTGTCTCCCTGGGGACAAAGTCACTGCCAGTTGCAAACCACTGTTGTAGATGAAAATAGAAGCAGCTCACACTAGCCCTGAGATTCTTTAGAGAAGGAAGAAAGGGTGTTGTCAGGGAGACCAGTTGGCCCTGCAGCCGAGGCCTCGTGGGTTGTTTAACTCTGGGAAAGGTCTAGCCCCAGTCTGGAATACGGCTTGTCCCCCAGGCCTAGAGTGGACTGGCCCCTCAGATGTGGGTTTGTTTGTCCCTTCTGAGAAAGGCTAAGGTGTAATTCAGTGTGCAAGAGATTTACTGGGGGGAAGAGGGGAGGCAGGAGGAAGCAGGGAGAGCTTCATCTTGGGATGCGGGTCTGACACCTGAGAAGGGAGAGGGTGAAGGAAGCAACGTTAGGTAGAAAGAGCCTCAGACCCCGGCACAGCTCTGAGCAAGCCTCAGCCAGGCTGATGGGGTGTCCCTTGTTACAGGAATGGGCTGCACCAGTCATTGCTGACAGCAACCACCCGGGAGGACCGTGGTCTTGGTGGGAGCACGGTAGTGGCTGCAGAGGTGGCAACTGAGCCTTCTGCCCATTGTGCTCCCACCGAAGGGGACCTGAGCAGCACGCTGGCCACACACGCCAGAAGCCCACGTGTGCTGGAGGAAACCAACACACGGCCGCCAGCCGTTGGTATCTGCTGAAGGTGCCTGTGTGCTGTCTCGGCCAGGTGGCCGCAGAGGCAGACCTTGAGGGCACGGACGTGTCTGAGGCGCTGAAGCCCATGAAGCAGGCGAATGGGATCCTGAGCCCGAGAGGCAAGGAAGTGGCAGGGCACGCCGCAGCCGCCACTGGGGAGCTCTGGAAACGGTGAAGGGCGGGTGCCTCGAGGTTCCCCGGTTGAGGGGTGAGGGAGCTGAGGTCTTTGCTCCCAACTCCTCAGTCACTGCCCAGGGCTCCTGAGAGGACACCCTCAGGCACAGGGACACAGACAGTGGCGGCTTAGAGCCAGCCCCAATTGCACTATTACAATATGGCCCTTTGGGCTCCCGCTCGCCCGATACTGACCGAGCCTCAGGCAGAGCCACCAGCATTTGCAAACAGCAGCCCTCAGCGCCTGCGGCCAGGAAGAAGCGAGCGCTGGGGCACCGGCAGGTCCACCCTGGGTACAGTGGCCATGTTCGCTGCTGTACTCGCTTTAGCTCTTGAGTCTGCCAAACCACCCTGGGAGGTACATGCTCTTCATATCCCCACTTTACAGATGAGGAAACTAAGGCTCGGCATGGTTAAAACACTACAAGCCCCTGTATTTATCTTCTGGAGATTACACCCGAGCCACTTCAACAAGCGTCTGGGGATGTCCCCAAACCCTCAAGTCACTCATTTGTAGAAAGTTCTGTGCCTGATTCACTTCCAGACGTAATCCCATCCATCACATGCAGATCTTCCTAGTTTATCTCCAAGGGCTGTGGAAGAAGAGGCTCGTGGTGCCCTATGGGCCGACCACCATCATGACAATAGGACCCACCCTTGGTTGGCACTTAAGCCATGTGCCTGGGACTGAGAGGAGCACTTGACAGTGAGCACCTCACTGAACTCTCCCAGCAACACTATGAGGTGGGCACTGCTATTATCCCCATTCTACAGATGGAGAAATTGGGGAAGAGGTTAACACTGGTGAGAAAAAATGATTAGATCACAGTCTCTTCTAATCCAGGCCTCACTGCAAAGTCCTTTCGCCTCATCCTCACACCTTCCTGTTGCCAGTGGGCAGAGCTGTCTTGACTCATTGAAGTTGGGGAAACATATTGTTATTTATTAAATAGTTTATTTAGTTAACAAAAATGTTTCAGAACTAGGAGTCCACTGGAGAAAAATGACAAGAGGGCGCTCGGGGTGAGAAGGTAGGAACTGCTCAGTGTGCCTTTGATCCATTTGTCACCAGCAGTGCCACATAATGGCTGTAGGGGAAGCTGGAGGCTTGTAGTATAATGGTATAATTTCCTGTAAAAAAAAATAATAAAATAACAAGCCACAGGCAGGAAAAGCAACAGCATATTCTCAAGGGTCCAGCACTGGGGACTTCATCAGCCTGCTCCGTGTTGAAGCTGTGCAGACCCTCACGGGGGTCCTCCTGCTTGGTGGCAGCTGACTCTCCTCCCCATCCAAACCCCAAAGCCAGGGGGAAGCAGCAGCACAGGGGGAAGCCACACAGCGGTGACAAGCTAGGGCTCTGGAGGCAGAAGACCTCAGCTCAAAGCCCAAGTCCACTGCTCTCTGATTGTGGGGCTTTCAATGAGCTTTTTAAAAATCCCCCTGGGCCTCAGTTACCTCATCTGTAAAACAGGGAAAATAGCAGTACCTACTTCGTGGGGTTGTTGCGAAGATGCAATGAGCATACATTTGTGAGCGTGTGCTACTTCGAGCAGCACTTGGCATTGAGGAAGCATTGCAGGGATGCTTACGCTGGGCCATGAATATTTTCACACTTCAGCACAGTCCAGGCTCTGACTTGCAAGCTGAATCAATGGAATGGCAAATGTACCTTGAAAGCTAGAGATTGTGTATTGCTCTGAAGGGATTGAAAGATTTATGTGGCCTGGAGACATCTGCTTACAATCCATGGACAATAAAAGGGACCTTCCCTTTCTCTTCCCAGAAAGAATTTATTTACATTAGAGGGTAAAGGTTTCCCTCCTAATCTCTCTCCAGAGGGGCGGAAGGGCAGGTATGCTGGCCACCCTATAGAAGCTTCGAGTCTCATAACTGTGGGGTTCCTCTTTAATGGCACAACCATTGCACCTGCATGTGACATCTGGTATGCATGTCGTCGCCCTGTGGGAATAGGGGCACAGAGAACAGGTGCTGCTGAGACGCTCTGGGAGTAATGAACGGTCTGTTCTCTGACCGGGACACTTAGTGTTTCATAGACATCAAAACTTAAGAGAATTATCAGTGTAAAATAAAAAAAGTAAAATAAAAAAAAAAAACTTAAGAGATTATTATTCTCTCTCCTGGGAGTGGGAGCAGAATGAGTTTGTAATGAGCCTTTAGCCTCCCATTCACATGACCCCCCACCCCAGGACTGACAGTCAGAGGCTTCCCAAAGGCAGATCCTCTCAGCCCATCCCATGTTCAGCATTGTAGATACAGATCCCTTTCTTCCCATGGGAAACGAGGCATTATTGGCCATGGCTGGTGAACAGAGCTCAGTTCTGCTCAAGTCACAGAGTGTGCGCTCAGTAAATACCTGTTGCATGAATGAATAGAAGTAGAGGTCCAATTAAAGCAGATAGAAGTTGTTTTAAAAGAGCATCATGTCGGTGCAATAATATTGTCATGACGTTTGTTTGTTTTAAGGAATATTTTTAGAGATACAGACTGAAATATTAGGGAGAAAGTAAAAGTACATCTGGGATTTGCTTGTAAATAACAGCGGGTGAGAGGGCAGATACAGATTGGCCACGATTAGATAATTTTTGAAGCTGAATGATGGACCCATGGGGGTTCATTATACTATTCTGCCTACTTTTGTCTATTTAAAAATTTTCCATAATAAAAATAAGTACATAAATAAATACTGTATTGTTTTTAAAAGAATATCATGTTGACCTTGGGTCAGACATTTGGATTCACACTTTCAAACCACAGTTCCCCAGGCTGCCAGCTCTGTGAGAGTCAGGACCTTGTCTGGCTGGCTCACGGCTGTGTCTCCAGCACATGCAACAGTGCTTAGCACTTGGCGTGGCAAATATTTCTTGAGTAAATAAATTAATAAGGTTTTCAGACACATCCACCCTTGCCCGTCCTCCTCCCAGGTCTTCGGAGGCTCCCAAGGTCACTTTGACCTGCTGGCCACCTGCACGAATGAGGGTCTTCTTGGGCTGAGGTGCCCTCTCTGCCACTTCCCATTTCTGCACTCCTGTGGCCGCAACGGTCGCCCTCCAAACCCGGTCCTGGCTGAGTAAGCTCTCCCAGCCCTGCTTCCTGGGGGCGTCCAGCACTGACATAAACACAGCTGGATTTCAAGGGGCTGGAGTGGAGCTCACAGGGAGGACAAGAGTGGATTCCCCGTTTATTTAGTGCCTATTCCCCGTTCCCATATTCAGGGCCTCTGCCCTATCTAACACTAGGGAGCACCATTAACAAGACCAATGTAACGTGAATGGAGTTCCCAGGAGTTGTGCATCGTGGCGGCCCTGCCTGCACCTGTGACAGGTGCTGTTTTATAGGGGCCTCCAACTCCCTGAGCAATCCGGGGTCTCAGAGATTCCCGAGGAGTCTCCAGGAAGCTACTACCTGGGAGATGAAATGTAGCCATCCCTGCCTGCCCCGGTGGCAGGCCCCCAAGATAAAAGATGAAGACAGGAGAAGGGCTTTGAGAAGGCCACAGTCTCAGGGAAATAGAGACAAAAATAAAAATAAAAGAAAGGAAGGAAAGATAGGGAGGAAGGGAGAGAAGGAGGGGAAAAGAAAGATAGATACAGTCATCCTAGCATATTATAGTACCTGTAACAAAAGCATCCTGCCTGGTGGCTTGAACTGCAGAGAGTGCCTTGGGGAGCTGGAGGGTGTCTTCTTAGCACTGCATCCTTGATTGATGCATTGCAGCGCATTCACTGAGCATCCGGTGTGCACCAGGCAGTGCGTGGAAGACAAAGATGCTGAGGGCTCTCCCTGTTGGAGCTCACAGTCCAGTGGCATCAGCACTTGCAAGCACTTAACCCCGCAACAGGAGGCAATATAGTGCAGTGGGTGGTGTACTGTTGCTGTAAACCACTCTGAACCTCAGTCTCTTCGTTGTAAACTGGAGATACCTACGGTTCCTCTTAGAACCATTGTGGTCTAGATGAGATGATATCTATAAGTGCTTCTCCCACCATGTGCTCGCATACAGTAAACACTCGGTGAACCCTAGCTATTTGCCGTTGCTGTAATGAGGACATATACAAGGTCTAGGGGTAAAAGTAAAGGCTACAGGGACTAAATCAATGAAAGAAGAGGGCAATAGGGGTGGTAGATGTCAGAGAAGGCTTCACTGAAGATTGGCCTTGGTGTTGAATCTTAGATAAGAAGGAATCATAGATCCCAACCAGTGGGAAATGGATGCACTTTCTGTGTTTTCTTTTCCTTTGGATTTTGCGGACAGTGGTGACTGAGGTTGGTTAATAGTTAAATATCATGTGAGCATTCCTACTGGGCTGGTTACTTACTGTGGGGAAGGTGGGATTAAGGGGGATGATTAGTGATTTGCCTAACAATGGCAGTTTTCTTATCTCCCCACAGTGGGAAATTCCCACGTTTACTGGAGTCTGCTCTGCTTTCTACCTGGCTGAGGACTGGGAGTGGGAGGGAGGCCTGTGCAACCCCCAGCTGCAGAACAATAGGCCCAGGACAGCTCTATCTGTAAGGCTGAAACTGAGGGAACCGGAGCCGCCCAAGAGAGATAACCGAATCCCACAGGGCAAGGGAGCGCCAAGCCTTCATTTCTCAGGGGATTTCGTTTGGTGACAATCAAAACTCTGGGAACTGGGTGCTCACCCCATTACAAGGACTCAAGTTTTTACTTAGTATTTTAACTCAGTGCAAAGCCAACATACCATACCCGGGTCAAAGACCTGGGCCCGGAAGACCGTCCTTCCTGGGAAGCCAGCTTGGAAGAGTGCGAGCAGCCGCACACTAGGAAAACGTCTTTGTGGACAGACTTGCTCCGGGGGGGGGGGGGGGGGGGGGCGGGGGGGTTTCCTAGCTCCCCTGTGGCCTGGAGCGTGGGGGGTTCTGTGGACACCAGCGGGTAGGAGCAGGCACCACTCTGCTGACACTGAAAAGGGCTCAACAACTAATGTCTGAGGGTGACCACCTGAAACAGGACCTGGAGCTGCCAGGGTATGGAACACAGTCTGGAGCGATGGCCCAGGGGGAAATAAATGTCACTTTCATTCCGGAGAATATTACTAAGATGCCTGCAAAGTTCGATTTTCTTTTGCAAGCCTTTTATTCAACCTAAGGGCCAGGTTCAGGCACAGAAGGACGAGCTATGTATGCGCCTTCGCTTTGGTTCAGTCTTAATGCTTGTATATGTCACAGCTGAGATTGAAATATTTCTTAATGATCAGAGAGCAACAAACAATTAGAACGTCCAAGAATCAGCTCTCAGCTACAGTATGAATGGTCTCTGAGCATTTTTGTAAGGAGCATGGATTCCTGTTATAATCAGAAAAAAAAAACCAATAAAGATAGAAAAGAGATCTGGAAATGAGGGTTCTATTTATAATACTATTTTGAGACATAATTATTTGTTATAAATGCATTTGTGAAAATGCTAATAAGATTCATAGTATTTGTGGAGCACTTCTTATGAGCCAGAAATCTCATGGGCAAAGTCTATACAGTTTTTGCAGCAACTCTGGAGGTAGAATCTATCTATGGAGGTAGAATCACCCCTGTTTGGTGCATGTGGAAACAGAGGCGTAGAGACGTTAAGTAGTGAGGCCTTGTTATTAAATCCATGCTGTCAGTATATCGAGGTGTTGCCTAAGACTGGGTCTTTGCAATAAAATGCAAGACACACAAGACTTAAACAAACAGGATTTCAAGTGGTCTCCACTCTCCAAGGTCTCCTGGCCCTCTCTGTGTTTCTTGTGACCCACCTGGAGTGAAGGGGCAGTTTGAGTGTTCCCTGTGAGATCCTCAAGGGTGACAACCATGTCTTACTGACTCGTCAATAGCCCTAGAGTGTCACGGAGCACCAGCTCCGATGCCAGTGGAAACCCACAGGTAAAGTGGGCCAGTGAAGCTGCTTGGGGAGTAATGACTAAAATGAAGGAGCTCTCCCGTCCAAAGGAAGCAGTTTCCACTCGATCCCAGCCCGTTGCAGTCCTGGGTGACAGCAGGCCCAGTGTGGCCACGTGGTTTGCTTTCCAAGAGAAGCTGGAGATTTGGGACATGTCATTTTTCAGTCATCATCGATACAAATGCAACATTGTGTTTTTAAAAAGTACCAAATTGGGTTGAATTTGGCCAGTGTGGAGCTACTTCTTCCCTAGAGCCCTGCAGAATTCTTCAGTTAGTTGACTGTCCATAAAAGCTTTTGAGTTTGTGAATGAATTAATTACTAGACACAGAGCCCATTGGAAGGCTCAGCCCTTTAGACCTGCCTTTGCCTCCCATGAGCAGGGGTGTGAACCCCATCTGACATTGCAGAACCAGGTTACCGACTTGAGTTTTGGAAAGTACCCTGAGTGTGGGAACTGTATCTTGGTCAGGTTTTTACTCTTCCAGGTCCCCGGTATAATGTCTTACCAAAGGTTGGTTCTTAATTACTGTTGAAGTGGATGTGTGAAACTAACGCTGGTCCTTCCTTTGATCATTCATTCCATGAGTCTGCACTGACCATCCGCTGTGTGCCGGCAGTGGATTCCAGGGGTAACTTACAGGCTCGTTCACGGCTAGCACCACGATGGGATGGGTGATGTTGAAGAAGTAACTGAGTATGCTGGGTTCGGGACTGGGCTACAAGACCATAAGTGTAGGGTGTAACTCAGCTTCCAGGTCAGGGACATCCCCTCTGGGGAGGTGATATGTGAACTGAGCCCTGGAGGTTGAGCAGGGATAAGCCGAGTGAACTATGGTAGTGGACGGCAGGGGGAACTGGGCTTGCAAAGGTCCCGATGCAGAGTGAGCCCAGACCACAAGGAAAAGTCCAGACACCTGGGGCTGGGAGACCGTAGGAAAGAGCAGGGTGGGTCTACCCTGCTAGAGATGGCTAGAGCTAGAGATGGCCAGGCCAGATCAACCTGACAGTTTGGCCATCAGCATAAGGAGATGGGAAGGCAACAGAGGGTTTAAACAAGAACTGGGGCCTGATAATTTGCATCCTAAAAGATCTCCCCAGCTAAAGTGTGGAGAACTTTTTGGACAAAGTCAAGAGTGGATGGGAGGTCTAGCTTTGAAGCTAATGTGTATCTCCAGGTAAGAGGTAGGGTGGTGACTTAGACTAGGATGCAGTGTTACAGACAGGGTTAATGACAGGGACACAGAAAAACTGTAAGGAGCTGGTGCCATTTGCTAAAACAGGGAGCCACACTGGTGGTTCTGTGGGTGTACAGTTCTCGGAGGTGCCATCACTTAGACTACAGTGTGAATGTCTTCTCTGGAGCAGCCCTGGGAGGAAGAGTCTGGGGGAAGGGTTAGATTTAGTTTGGAGTTAACAAAGAAACTAGCTAAACATCTCCAAAGTCCCAGTTATAATTCTCCACCAGAGAATTCATCAGACTATTCATCAGAATATCATCAGACAAAAAGTGGTCAAAGGTAGGAAATTGAATTTTCAAAGTAGTTAGGCCTTAGAAAGAACCAGGCCCCTGATGTTGCTGAGAAGGAAACATGCATTTTCAATCTTTCAGAAATCACTAAATGGAAACAGTTCTCATCTCCTCCCCTAGACAGAAGGAGGAGTTAACTTTGAGGCTCGCAAACGTGGAGGGACTGGGAGAGTAAGGAGCCCAGCGAGACACCTTGAGCCACATGCCAGCTCCTCGTCCTGGCAGGTGTCGTCCACGTGCAAAGGAGCCCAGAAGTGACTGGATCTTCCTAAATTCTTGGCGCCCACCCACATGACCTTACCCTTCCTGCCGCCCCCATCCTGCTGTGGGAAGAGCGTGCGGGGTGAGCCAGAACCCTGCGTGGAATGACTCACCGTGATCACTGCCATGTGAACAACTGCATGCTGTGACAGAGAAGGAAGGCCCTAAGGAAGGAAGAATTTTCCTAAATGCCTAATGAAGAGGTAGAAGCCCTGCCCCCAACTCCTTTAAAAGACTGTTCCAAGGAGAATTGAGATCAAGGGTTTAAAATCATTCTCGTCTTGAGAACAAAGATGCCAAGAAAGCAGACAGCATGCCTGGGATCAGGGCATTTGGGGAGTGGGGGAAGGAAGGGAGTGTTGCTCTTTCTGAAGCGACAAAAAAGCTGAATCTGATGGAGGATGGAAGAGCATGATCTGGTCCTCCTGGCCTGTGTCAGACTTTCTCTGGGTCTTTGAACATTCCCTTCTTCTCCTGCGTTCGGCATGTTCTCAATGAGGGTGTCCTTTTCAGCTGGGGAACGAGAGTCTAGGATGGTAACTTATTAGAGCCCAAAGTCCCTCCAGGTTCAGGGAAAGGTGTGCAAGGTACACAGAGTAGAGCGGCTGCTGCCCTCGGGGTCAAAAGGGGTCCCCCCCACTGTGAGGTCCCACTCCACACCCACGAGGGTGGGTAGAATCGAAAATACAGACACTCACCAGTGTTGGTGGGGGTGGGAGAAATCGGCACCTCCCACGCTGCTGGTGGGAATGGGACACGGGCAGCTATTGGAGAAGACAATCTGGCAGCTCCAAATAAGGTCACGGTCACAGGCACCAGGGGTCAAGACTTCAACATAAATTTTGGGGGAGACACAACTCAACCCCCAACAATGGGAGAAGCAAATGACGAACGTGCCACCAAATAAGCTAACAAGGTCGTTTTGTGCATGCTGGGGTAGGTCTGTGACGAGAATGTGGCAGGTGAATGCACAGGAGGGAGAGGGAGGTCGGTGGGGTCCCCTGCTGGGAGGTGCCATTGGAGCTAAAGCCCAAGGGACAAGAAGGAGCTGGCCCTGCACAGAGCTGGGCAGCAGGTGCAAAGATCCTCAGGTGGGAATGGGCAAGGCGTGTGCAAAGAATGGCAGTGGGGGAGGTAGAGCGACGGCAGGGGCCAGAGCCTGCAGCTTTGGGTCTAGTTCCAAATGCACTGAGAAGTTGCTAGAAGGTATGAAGCAGAGGAGTGACATGATCCCATTGTACTTTGGAAAAGACTCCTCTGGGACATTTCCCTTTATTAAAACCCTTTACATAATACATTTAAGATGAAAAAAAAGAAGAAAGATTCCTCTTGGATGCTAAGTGGAGAATCAAGCTCGTGAGAAATGTGTGTTCACTGGGCCGTGACGGAGGATGCCACCAGGCACTCGTCCTGGCAGGCCACTGGGGCTCCTTGCGAGGACATGGGTGGCTCCTGGTTCAGAGGATGTGTGAAGTCCGGAAGCCTTTGCTGCATTTCCACCAAAGTCCAGAGTGGGCTTGAGACCCCTTCTTGGAGAGCCCTGGAGGGTTCTAGCCCGGGATTGACCCTGAGAGCATCCAGGCCTAGCTCTGGAGGCCGCATCCTATGCACAGAGCCCTTCTCTACAAGAGAGGGAGCTGGGCATTCTGCCCCAGAACTACTGTTTGGGGTTCTCCACCCTGCATGGTTGGGTTGCCTGCCTCAGTCAGGAGGGTGGAGTCCCTGCAGGCGGCCTCTTTCTCTACGCTCCCTGGAAATGTGCCTCTGGGTGGTCCTGGCCCCAGATGCAGGCAGAGTCGTTGGAGGGATGAGTTGTCTTTTCCTGCCTGTGGAGGAAGCTTGGAGAGATTAGAGCAGGAAGCTTGCCTGCTCCTCCTTTAGAATCAGCACTGGCCTTCAGCAGTCCTCTGAGGACGAAGGCGGCCCTACTGCGTCTGGAAGACAGTGAGGCTGAGGCCCCGCTGGCTGTGGGCTGGGCTACCACAGAAATTATAGGGCACCGCGGTGGCCTGGGGCATGAGAGGAACCCCCTCTGGCACCTCCCCTCCCTGCCGTGCCATTGCTTCAGACTTCTGTCAACAAAGTCCTCTTTCACAGGCCCCTTTCTACTAAGGAGTAAAACGTAAAGACCTGCAGGGAGGAAGCCCCATGTCTCCGGCTAAGTCCTTGGGAGGCCAAATGGCCTGGCCTCCCTGACCCTCAGTGTCCTCATCTGAGACAGTCGGAAATGAGGTCAGGTACCTGCCACACAGTTCCCCTTCCTTCTCTTCTCCAAAAAACTCTGCAGTCCCCCCTAGCTAGCATGTGTGCAGCCAGTTGCCCTTGGCTGTGGGCCTCCGTGGCCTCTGTCTGCTGAGGCCCGCCTTCCCCTCGAGTGGCCGCCAGCCCCACCTCAGGCTCGCCTGGCCTCCTCCCCTCCGAAGAAAACACTTTCTTCCAGGACTGAAGTCAGTGAGAGGAGCTTGAAGGAAACAGGAAGGGAAGAGCTGTCAACACTAATTAGGAGAAAATGTCTCTCGCCTCCAAAAGCCCTGTGGCCTGTCTCTCCTGCCAGCCAGGGCTCCCTTGGTCTCAGAGTCCAGCAGGAAATGGAGCCCCAGCTCTGTGGGCCCAGCTTTGTGACTCACTGGCTGTGTGAACTTGGCCTCTGTGTGCCTCACTTCTCTTCTCTGTAAAATGGGATCGTAACGCCAACCCCACAGGCTCGTTAGGAGGACTAGAAAGCCCGCATTTAAAGCCCCCTGCCCAGACAGGAACCCAGCAAATGCTGCTGAGCTTTATCTGTTCCCGTCATCTTCTCACACACACTCCCCCGCAGAATGCGTGGTTTGGCCATTTCTGGGTTCTTAAACAGATTTTTTATCTTATCTGTGATCTGCAAGTCATGGCTGGCTGCCTCAGAGCCCTTGGTACATCACATACCTCTGGAAAGTGACCCGATGCCCCCATCCTCCCTCTTGCCCTCCCTTCGAGTTGCAGTGTCGCGGCATGCTGGCGCTTGGCTGGCCAAATGCAGACGTGGCCCTGCCCTCTGGAGCCTCCCGGCTGGGGGGAGGCAGACCCTGGAGAGAGCAGCTGTGTCCCACCACACCACGCCCACCCACACTCTGCTTTGCAGACACCCCAGAGCACCTAAGAAGCTCAAGGGTGCCTTACAATAGACCGGCCTGCATATGCCTTGTTTGACCCTCAATTACAGCTGTCATTGGCAAACAGGTGTGATCCCATTTTACAGATTTAGAGAGTGAGGACCAAAGAGCTGTTTTCTTCTACCATGTTCTATTGCCCCCAATTTCAGAGTCCTCAGTAATGGGTATCTCTGTTTCCAAAACAGTATGGCAGCAATAGCTTTAACAATAGCTCCTGTTGATAGGTCCCGCCCAGGTAGCCACTCTGCTAAGGGTCCTATGGACATTCCTGTTTCAGCTTCATGCTTCCCTCAGAGGACATAAGTGCTGTCCCGTGGTGGGTGGATGAAGCCACTGAGGAAGGTTAATTAATATGCCCCCGGCTACCCAGCTAGTGAGTGCGGCCCACAGTGACAATCTGGGTCAGCCCGGCATTGGCGTCCACACTGGGCAATATGGATACAAGAGAAGATGGAGCATGAGAACCTGTGCTCAGAACACCTGAGAACATGAGAACCTGTGCTCAGAACACCTGAGAACATGAGAACCTGTGCTCAGAACACATGAGGACATGAGAACCTGTGCTCAGAACACCTGAGAACATGAGAACCTGTGCTCAGAACACCTGAGAACATGAGAACCTGTGCTCAGAACACATGAGGACATGAGAACCTGTGCTCAGAACACATGAGGACATGAGAACCTGTGCTCAGAACACATGAGGACATGAGAACCTGTGCTCAGAACACCTGAGAACATGAGAACCTGTGCTCAGAACACATGAGGACATGAGACCCTGTGCTCAGAACACAAGCTCATACAACGGGCAAAGAGAGGCTGGAGAAGGTGGCGGCCCCACAAGGGAGACAAGGACATAAAACATGCACATGGAGTTCGCTACACTCACTAGTGGGCTACTTCTGTGGATGGCAAGACCAGGGTGTCCACTGACAGCGTGTGACCCAGACCCTACTCCTGGGGATCTGCTCTCACTGCACCCACTCAACCCAGCTTGGCGCTCTTCATCAGGGCCAGAGACCAGCTCTCCTTGGAACACCTTTCCTTCTTACGTGGTTCAACTCACCAGTTGTGGTCCAAGATGACTGACTGCCACCATTTATTATGTACGTGCTGTGTGTCAGGCATTCTGCTAAGCACATCACAGATATCTCATTTAACTTTCATAAGAACTCTCATATAGGCATTTCTTTATTCCTTTGATCTGATGAAGAAACTGAGGCGCTGAGAGGTGCCCCAGGCCATGTACCTGATAAGAGAGGGCACCGAGATTTGAACCCAGGTCTCGCTGGTTCAGGGGGTTGGGTATAGGCACCGTGAGGCATTACTCCCCATCCAGCAGCTTCCTGCGCTGCCAGGATCAACGCCAAGCCAGGTTCCACAGACCCTGTCCTCCCACAGGATCCCGCCCCTGCTCCCTTCTCCCGCTGGCCCCACCTCCACTCACTCTCCCTCTACTTTCGGTTGCCTTCTTGGGCTTTCTTTCTGTCCCTTGAACCAGCCAGGCGCGTCCAAGGACTTTCCAATTGCTCTTCCTTCTTCCCCTGGACCTTCTTTCCACCCTGCCTCCTCATCGTCAGTCACGTCTGTGTTCTGACTTCGCTGCCCCCCTTCCCAAAGTAGCCTCTTCCAGACACTGCTGGGACCAGGCCCCTTTTATCTCTTTCAGAACACTTTTCCAGAGCTGAAGTGATCCTGCCTGTTTATTTATCTAGCACATGTTTATGCCTTTCTCTTCCTGCTCCCCACCCCGTGGAATGCGAGTTCCTTAAGGGCAGGAAGTCCCTGCCAGTCAGCCTGCAGAGAACAGCCCTGAGATACACTGTGAATGCGCCTACTGCTCCTCTCGGTTCTGCACCAGAACCTCCCAGTTTGGTTGGAAACCTTTGGGCGAGACCCGTGTGAATGGGGATGTGCTCTCAGCCAGCTACACACTGCTCCAGTAACTTCTAGGCCACCTGGAGCCCAGGGGAATGTGCAAGGAGAAAGTCTCTTGAGTGTATTTCTGGAGGCAGAACGGGGTACCAATGCCACCTCCCCTTATGATCACAACCCTGCATGCCCACAAGGTCCTCAGGAAGCCCCCAAGGCCACACACATTGTAGGTTCTGGTTGTCTGATGTTCCAGCTCCCTTTTTTGCATAACAAACAACCTCAAAACTTAGTGGCTTAAAACAACAACCATTTATTTGCTCACAGGTCTGTAGGTCCGGGACTGGGGCAGCGCTGGGTGGCAAGGTCCTCTCACTAGGCTGTACTCACCGACCTGGCACCTGGATGGGACGCCTGGGGGCCTGAGACCTCTCTCTTTCTCTTTGCATGTGGCTCTTGCCACGTGACAAGCTTGGGCTCCTTTTCGGGGTGATGAATACCAAGAGTGGATGTCCCAGTGGCAAAAGTGAAGCTGCATATCCCTAAGGCTCACCCTCAGAAGTTACCCAGTGTCACCTGCCCTGTGTCCCACAGACCAGAACAGAAGACAGGGGCCACACAAATCCATGGGGGTGGGGGGAGGGACAAATTGTTTCCACTTCCCCAAAGGCCCCTTCCCAAAAGACCACATGGGATGGGGAATACCGTTGCAGTTATCTTTGGCAGCACCACCTACCACGTCGAATTTCCTGATTGGTTTGGCATACGGGAGTCCTGGCCTTTTTCAAGACCGGAGAAGTTATGACTCTTTTGTGTTTTCTGCCACTAAAAGACAGTGTGGTCTCCTCTGGGGCTTTCCTGGCGACCCTAGTCTCCCAGCCCTTGACATTGGAGGAAGAACCAGAAGCTACCCAAGGACACCTGCAGACCCTCCTGGGCCTTTGCACGTGCTGGTGTTCTGGATGACAAACGGGGCTTGCCCCTTGCTGTGGGCAGCTCATGAATATATTTACCTCTGAATTCAAGAACCATAATGGATTGGCATTGGCCCCTGACCTCGCGGAAACACTAAACAAACGAGATGTAGGTCTACAGGGCAATTGCTTTCTTTTTGATTTCCTGGGCTGATTACTATTGATTATATGCTGTGCACTTTGTTAATTTCCTTTTGACAGGCTCTCTTCTCTGAATAGTTCCTGGAAAGGGTTTGGTTCTGTTATTTTTTCCTGGGATTAAGGCGCTATGTATTCTAAACAACCCTATCATTCTACAGAGAATTCGTTCAACTCTTTCTTTTTTTGGCAGTGGATTTACCAGCGACCTCTCCCAATGCGAAGTCGCGAAGTGACAGGCAAACATCACTTAAGAAGTTTGCTCTTCCAGAGCTATTGCAATGCTGGTGATGGGTATAGGTGATCGCCTTCGTTGCTGATGCTAATTGCAGTGTGCCTGGGGTTAATGACGATGTTGCAATAACAGGCAACATTTTGCTTGTGTCAGGCTCACTGCTAAGTGCTTGACAAGCTTTATCTCATTAATTCTTCCCAACAAACCATGAGGTAGGTCTTGATGTTATCCCAGGTGTTGTAGAAGTCCCAGGGGAAAGCTTTAGAATACAGAAAGGCTTTAGGGCATCAGAACTAATTCTGAGCCAAACATGTTTCTTCTTTAGGGCTTTTGGCTTGATACTGCGTCTGCCTCAAAGCCTTGACCCGATCTTTGCTCTTGGCACAGCCGCCTCCGCCTTGTCCTTTGGGTCTCGGCTCAAATGTCACATTTTCAGAGAGACCCTACCTGGCCAGCCTGTCCCTTCCCTGCCTCCTCTTTCTCCTGCTCTGTTTCAGTCCTGCCACGCATCTCTAGCATGCATGACCTCTTCCATTGGTAGGTCGGCAGTGTCTCCTCCATTCTGGAATATGTGGAAGAGCTTGCTTATGTGTTCGTTCATTCCTTCGTCAGCCTGAAAACTGTTGAGTGAATGGATGAACCCGCGTCCTCCCACACACGGCCTGCAGGGCCTTGGCGAGTTCCAGAACTTGTCTGAGCCTCCGGTTTCTCATCTGTCAAATGGAGATAGTAATTAGAACCTGCCCATAGGGTTGGTGTGAAAATTAAGCAAGACACTATAAATAAACTTCTTAGCTCCTTCATGGGACCTGGGCATTTAACAATTAAGACTAAGGATGCATCATCAAAATGAAATAAAAAGTATATATATACATAGTGCTTAGCAGGGCACCTGACACACTGTGGGCACTCAGAGGTGTGAACTGTGCATGATTTTCCTTCTGACACCGTAGGGACAGTGATGAATGATCACCAGCCAGGAGTGGGTTGAGACCTGAACTCTGCTATTGACTGAAGTATAAACTGAGAAAACTTTAAAGTTCAAAAGTATTTTTTATCTTGACTTGGAAAACGGAGGAGAGAAGCTCAGAGTATCTGGTGTTCTGGAAAAGCAAACTATCGCCAGCAGCCGGGGCTACAGGAGCCCAGAGGCTGGCGAGTGGAGCGGGAAGGGCACTGTCGGAGCTGGCGAGTAGATAGCGTACCACTTTAAAAGGCATAAACCTCAGTTTCGCGTGCTAAGAAATCATACCCCCATTTAAAAAAATTCTCTTCGGGTGCCAGATTTTAAAGTGAATTACCGTGTTTTCTTAAGCACAGGGTCAGCTTCAGAAGGGGAGGTTTACAACCATAAACATGTGTGCTCGGGCAGCCTTTATGAATGGCAGGATCTGAATGCAAATTGAACAGCTGTGATTTGGCCTAATTTATAACAGCACATGGGGATGCTGAAAGCTGAGGGATGCAGACGGGAGGGGTCTTCTCAGTGCTCAGACAAATTCAAGGTTGGATATTACTGACTTAGAGGCTATTCGGCTCCTCCCATAATAATTCATACCTTTAAACCCCATCAACAGAGGAAGTAACGATCTCTTTGAGCCTCAGTTTCCTCATCTGTAGAATAGGAATAATAACAGCCCCCACCTCAGTGTGTTCTAAGAATTAATGAGAAAATGATGCACAAAACACTTGGCATCATCCCAGGCACTTAAACATGCCCAATAAAGGTATGCTATTATTATTTTTAAATTAATGTTAATTCAGCTCCCAGGAATAACAAATCTTCAATCATTGGTAGTTTGCATGTGGACTGAATTCCCATGTTCCATGTGTGCTGTGCGTTCCAATTATGACTCCACCACTGCTAGTTCTGTGCCTTTGGGCAAGTCCCCGTCACCTCCCCGTGCCTCAGTGCCCACGTCTGTAAAATGGACAGAACAGAACCTGCCTGACAGACCCTTCATAAAGGGTTTACAACCGTGTTTGGCTCACATAAAGAGTACTCTGGATGTGTTTGCTATTATTCTCATCAAAATTGTAATCAGTGGAAACTAGCAGTTGTTTATAATGCCAAGGATAGGACTCGTCCTCTTTCACCCCATAAGTGAGCGGCTGCTTACAGATCTCCTTAGCTCCTCATGGAGCTGCGTCTCCCCGCAAACCTGGACCACAGTAAAAGCGTGTTCCCTCATTTGGCTAATTGAAGAGGCTTATAAAAGCAATAATAAATATACCTAGGTTTCTATGGAAACAATTATCTAATTAGGTTTTCCCTTTAATCAGAGGAATCCAAATTTAGGAGCTCTTAGTATGTTCCCTGATTAAGGCCATTTGTGGTTTCCCTGAGTTGCTGGAGGAGTCCCAGAGTAGAGGCATCCCCCCAACCTCGTCGCAAATGTTTTCATTACAGATTATGGCAGCAGGCCTGGCAGGCTCTGCAGAGGGCTAATTTTTCCTGACAGGCCTGCTAAGCTTTGTTTGCAGATAACCCTCTTCTCTATGGTCGCCCCAGCTGACAGAGGCAATGCCAAGGACTCGGGTCTCATTTCCCTTGACAGTAGCTTCTCAAAAGATTCAGGAGAGATGTCCACCGGGGCCAGTGTGGGAAACGGAGACAATCGCTGCCCTCGGGGTGCCCAGCCCCGAGTGCTCAGCGTGGCCGCTGCGTAGGTTGGCTGGAACATGTCAGAATGTGATGAGGCTGATATTTGGAGTTTGCTACTCAACATAGTCCCTGCAAAATGTCATTTCCACTGCCTAATACCTGTCTGGGGAGAGATCAGAACATTTAGTTTTAATCTTAAAGGTCATGTAAGAATTCGTCCTAATAATGGAGCCCAAAGCCAGGCAGGGAGGCCAGGGAAATCTCAGCAGCAGGGGCTCCTTTTGCAGACTGAGCCACTGCAAAGAGGAAGAGCCCATGCGTGGAGCACTGATAAATGTCAACTGTCCTTCAAGGTGACCCTGAGAGGCCAGGTTCTGCTCCAGAACATCCCTCCTGCAAAACCAGGACCTAGGCCTGGGTGGCTGCATTTACGCATTTATTGAACAAAAATTGATCTATGTGCCCTGTCCTGAGCTAGGCCATAGAGATAAGAGATGAAAAGACATGCTCTCTGTCCTCAAAGTGAGGACAGCTAAGCCAAGGAAATGGAAAAATACTAAGAAATGATTGTGCTGCTGTCGGAGACCATCGGAGTGTAGCAGGAAGAGTGCCGTGGCTTCCCTGAGGCAGTCAGGGTCGGCTCCACGCAGGTGGGGCTGAGCTGAGTCCTGGCTGCGGGGAGGCATTTTCTGGCGGGCAGGCACGCACGGGGCCCCTGGCACAGACAAAGGCCTGGATGCAAGAGAGACCTAGTCTGGCGGGGACTGTGATGGTGGGCATGATGGGGGTAGGGACATGAGGCTGATTGGAGCCAGAGAGAGTGCGATGAGTCAGGTCATGAGAACCAAGCTAGAGAGGTGGACAGAGACCATGCCAAAGGGCCGGGTCCTCACCTGTGGACAGCAGGGGCCCCTAAGGAGGGTGTGCCAGTCAGCATTCAACCAGAGAAACAGACTGATAGGAGATAACATTAAGAGATTTGGTGCAAGGAATTGGCTCAGGCGATGGTGTGGGCTGGTGAGGCAGGTCTGAAATCCGTAGGGCAGGCTGTCAGGAGGGACAGGCTGGAACTCTCTAGCAGGTAGTCGGGGGAATGAAGCTGCTGCTGCAGGTGGAATTTCTCCTTCATCAGGGAAGCCTCAGCTCTGCTCTTAAGTCCTTTCAACTGAGTGGACCAAGCCCATCTGGATTATCTGGGACAATCATCTTTACTTAAAGTTAACTAATTGTGGGCTATAATCACATCTGTAAAACACCTTCCCGGAAACATCTAGATGAGTGTTTGATTGAATAACCGGAGACTGTGGCTTAGCCAAGTTGACATCACAGAGGGGAATGGGGAGGTGTCCATTCTCTGCACGACCTCCTCCTCTCTCCCTGAATTAAAGGTGAGGCACCATGAACAGCATCCTAAGTCACTCAAAGGCTGCTCCTTACTAGAGAAACAGGCAAATTAAAGAAGGGAAGTTCTGGGACTGACAGGAAGAAATGCCAGCGCTGTGCTGGAGTGATGTCACCATGCCTGAGGACAGTTTTCCCAGGCAGCCAAGAATTGGATACAGGGAGTTCTAGAAGTCAAATACATCTTGATTTCAATCTCAGCTTGACTGCTTACATTTTTCTTTCATCTGTAAAATGAGATGATACCTTGGAGGTACATTGAGAGATTAACATGTCAACGTGGTAGTGCATAATGTCAAGCTTCTAGAAGGTGCTTAACAAGTGGCAGTGGTTGTTAACTGAGATTCATCTGGCTGCAAGGGGACCACAGTGAGCTAAATTAAGGAGAAAGGGGAATTTATTGGAGGACTATTGGTGTGTCTCATGGACTCCAAAAAACATTGACAGCAGAGCGTCAGGAGGATTGGGAAGCAGGACAGCCCCATGAACCTCCACTGGAGAACCTTCCCGACCTTCCCTGGGGAACTTTACCACTGACCAAGTGCCAAGCTCTGTGTGTCTCAGTTCAGGTTCTTGAGAGAAAGAAGCCGTTATTGGACAGCTTGGGTCAGGTGTTCACCTGGGAACCAACCAGCTATTGCCCAAGAGTGGAGTCATAGAGAACAAATATGGCTGCCAGGTCATACCCTGTGGCCAGAATGGACACCTCAGGGGAGGTCCGTTCTTTGGGCATTGTAGGAAGTTGCCATACCTCAATGGGAGCTTCATCTTGCTCCCTTGCCCCAGTGACAATCCTGCTTTGACCCACTGCAGACCTTACAGTTGCATTCCTGTCATTATGGCCCAAGACAAGTTATTCCCCTCTCAAAGCCTCTCTCCTGCTCTCTAAATTGGAGATGAAACTCATACCTTTCTTAGAGAATTGTTGTGAACATAAAATAATATACATTCGGCTCTTAGCTCTTACAATTGTTGTAATTGCTTTCATTGTTATTGTTATTTAATTGTTAAATTAGAAGTAGTGGCAATGTTGCTCACTGCCTAGCTGGGCTTAGTACTGAAATAATAATAATAATAATAATAATAATAATAATAGCATCTGGCACTGTGACGGGGTGGAAGGCATAGGCACCAGCCAGCTATCTCTGGATTGAAACCTCACCCCTGGCACTTCTCGTCTATCAGACAAGTTAATTCAACATCTCTGAACTTGTTTCCTCACTTGTAAAGTGGGAGTGGTAATAACGATCTTGCAGAATCATTGTTAGGATCAAATGACATCCTTGTGTGTAGTGTGCTTAGCAAAATGCCTAGCGTGTGGTAGGTGCTCAACAAAAGGGAATTTTTATCATCATCATAATTATTAAATAATTCTTATTATTAAACCAGTTATTTAATCAAATAAGCTCCTACATGGCATAATTCCATAATTCCCCAGCTTCATCTTAACAATAGTCTCAATCTGATGTACTTTCTTATCATTTGTATGTTGGGCACCTGCAATACGAGCTACTAGTTATTAATAATTTACGGCTCACATGCCTTTTCCCACTGGTAACTCTATAGTTAATATTTTCCGAGCTGGGCAATGTTGTCATTGGCTTCAAGGTCAGCAGTAGTTTGGGGAGCGGCAGTGTGATTTTTGCATATGGCATTGGAGCCATCCGTTCTTCACGGAGATCGGAGGTAATTTGGAGCAAACACTTCCTCAATCATAAGTCCTTTGTGAGCACATAGAGCTGAGACCTCACACTGGGCCTAACCGGGCATGGTGATTTGGCACCTTGAATGAATTACAAGAAAATCAAGCTCAAATAAGGAGCCACTGTAAGTGCATTTCGTTTTCATCTGCCATTTACCTAGAAAGGCCACAGCTCTGGATCTAAATAACCTGCTGCCTGTCTTTAAAATGCACTTGCTCCCTTTCCCACTCACTAAATCAGGATAAAGAAAAAAAAATACCTTTGTATACAGCAGTACCTGAACAATTTGCACACCCTGTAATTCTCACATAACCCTGGCACTCTCCCCTCGCCTCCTGCTAGACGTTTAACAGAAGGATGTTGTGCTGACATCTCATATTGTAATAATATTGTTACCATGCGGGAAGACACCAGGGTGAATTTTGTAGTAAACAGTGAAGTGCCATTAGAAGTACAGTGAAATTACCCATTTCTGAGCTAACGAACAGCATACATTTAGGGATAAGAGTTAACATTTTGAATCATGTTCTTCTGCTTATTAATTTCCAACTCTTGACACCAAACATCTTTAGACTTAGACTGAATTAAGCACAGTTTGCTGATGGCTTTCACGGTGGTATTTCTCGGTCCTCTTCCTGAAAGACAGTATGGGCCAGTGGTTAATCTCACAGACTTGCAGTTCGGGTTCTCTTGAGTTCAAGTGTGATTTGGGCCACTTTGCACCTATGTCTCCGTGGATGTGTTAATAACAGCCAATACATGTGTTAACATGTAGATTGCATTTAGCATGTGCTGAGTAGTGTTTTAAATACTTTGCCTGTATTGATTCTTTTAATATTTAGATTACAACACTATAAGGCAAGTATTTTTCTTACCTTTTTTTTTTTTTTGAGACAGGGTTTCACTCTGTCACCTGGGCTAGAGTGCAGTGGCATCATCGTAGCCCACTGTAACCTCAAACCTCAAACTCTTGGGCTCGAGAGATCCTCCTGCCTCAGCCTCCCAAGTAGCTGGGCACCACCATGCCCTGCTAGTTTTTGTATTTTTTTTAGAGAAGAGGTTTTGCTCTGGCTTAGGCTGCTCTCAAACTCCTGGCCTCAAGCAATCCTCCCACCTCAGCCTCCCAAAGTGCTAGGATTGCAGGCATGAGCCACCATGCCCAACCAGCATTTATTTTTCTTGTTATTCCCATATTACAGGTAGAAAACTAAGGGACAATGATATTGAATAACTTGCTCAACGTCAAGATCTGAATAGTGATCAAGCTAGCATTCGAACCTGGGATCTTGACTCTGGAATCCAGCTCTCAGCTGGTATGCTTAGCTTAATCTCTTTAAGCATCACCTTTCCCATCCCTAAGGTGACCACAGTACTACTACCTGCTTCTAGGATAGTTGTAAGGATTAAATGTTTGAGCAAATGCATGCAAAGTGCTTAATGTATTACCTGGAATATAATATGAGCTTATTTACCGTTGGCTGTTCCTGTGAGTAACAACTACTTTGTGGAGCCTTTGCCTTGTACAACTCCAGAGTCATCGTTCATATAGAATGCAGTGTGACACCCAGGGGGCCTTCACGGTGTGTCCTAGATGACTGGCCCTCACCCCTGTAGTTGTGCTGCACACTAGCCCTGTGGGCCTGCATTACTCTGGAGGGAGGGACAGCTGTCAGGAATCCCCAGTAGCCCAGGGAAAAAAATAATGAGGCCTGAACCAGGACAGAGGCTGTAAGAAGAAAGCAAGAGGAACCAATTCAATAAAGGCCTCGTTATCAATGATTCTGTATTTTTAAAAGATCAGCCTAACTTAGGGCCATGTCAGTAGCCCCAGAAGAAAACCAAGCCAATCAGCAGTAAGAGCCAGGCCTCTGTGCAGGACAAGCTACATAATTTGGGGAGCCTAGAGCAAAAAGGAAAACATGGGACCCCTTAGTCAAAAATTAAGGATTTCAAGGGGCAATAGTACATTCTGAAACCAAGTGCAGGGCGCTTCTGAGCCTGCAGACCTGTGCACCTGCCCAGGTCTCATGCCCAGGTGGCAGACCCTGCCTCTGTGCTACTGTCCCACCCCTCCCCCAACCCCGGGGGCTAGGGATGGGTGAGTGCTGGCTCTGGGGCCCCAACCTTGCAAGCTCATCCACCCCTCAGATTTCTCCCTCCAAGAGCATGGCCAAAAGATTAATATATGGCAGATGGGAAAAGATGGTTTGGACTCCAACAAGAGTGGGGCAGGGAAGATAAATCTCTAGCTCAGATGAATTGTGATTAACCACACATACTAAGGGGCGCTTCAGGGAAGCCGGAGTGGGTGGACTGGATTCATGGGGAGGCTGCTCACAAAACCTTCAAGAACAATCTCTGTCCAGGAAGATCGATGCAGTGCAGACATGTGTGAGGTTTACTTTCCCTGACATCAGGCTGTTAGAATGATGGGCTGTGAGCTCCTGGCTCCTGTCTGCATGAATAAAAGATGCACCGAGGCCCGGTAGACCCTAGAGCACCAGGCACCAAAGGGCCCCGTCAAAGCTTACGACCCAGAGGCCTGGCTGTGGCGACTCCGCTGCTCCCGACACTCACCTGCCAAGCCAGAGATGGCTTTCCTTCTGCACTTGCATCACCTTTAAGATACTCAGGCACGTGGCAGGTCACCCAAGAAGGGAGGTTGTGTGATCTGAGGCCTGCGGACAGATACCTCTGATGTCTGCGACATCCTGAGACACCACGGCCAGAATCCCCCGTGTTAAGACGGCCTACAGGGCATCTCTTTACAAGCGCAGTCATCTTGCCTGGGAGGGTCTTTGTTAACTTCCTGTAAGGCCTTCACGGGAACGCATGGCAAGACAGTCTGGCTCTTCCCTAGCAGAGTCCTGAAGGACTGGGACGCTGACATGGGGGTGAAGGTCTTGGGTGTCAGGTGCACTGGTTCATCCCCTCCTCCGATGTTCACCAAGCGTCCCCCGGGGGTGAGCCTACCGAGGCCGAGGGCCTTGGGGACAAAAGGGGCCAGGAATGTGGGGGTGGGACTGTGGAAAGGGCTCCTAGAAGCAAACCTTGTCTGCTTCACTGTGTCCAACCAGAGCCACCCCGGAGGCGGGGAAGGGCACATCTGATTAAGTCGCTCTCCCATGAGGTCTGTTTTGACAGACCCAACCACCCATCCCGCCAGCGGGCCTGCGGGACTCTGTGCACTGTCCCAGACCCGCTGCCCTACACACACCCTCCCGGGCAGCCCAGTTCAGACACTTGGAGTTTCCAGCCGCTGAGCGTCCATGCCCCCTGAGCCTTCCACCCGGACCGCCCTCTGGAAGCACCGCCACCCACCAGGAGCTCAGCCACCGCCCAGCCCCACCTTGGAGTCTGCGTTCTCCGAGTCCTGTTCCTGGGCCCTGTGACCAGACGGGATGTTTCTGTGCTTTGAGTTTCCTTAGAAGTAAACCTCCACGTTCTGCCCCTTGCTCAAGTTACCTATCTCCTTGTCTCACTCCCCCTTCTTACTCTGGGGACAAAGACTCTGATCTCCTCATTTTATTGTTATTACTTTTTAATCCTGAGAGCCTAGACAGCATGTGCTCACAGTAAATGTGTTTTCTTAACTGAAGTTTATGCCCTGGCTACAGATTGCTCCAGGCACCCACCAGATGACACCTCACCACCCGCTTGCAAAGGACCCTTTTATCGGTTTCCATTCTTTATGGAGTATGGTCTCCCGTATCCAGCTCACCATATCCTGGTTCTTTGAATTTCCTGACCCAAGTTGGGATATGGGTAGAATATGAGGGACTTTTCCCACTTTTTAAATATTGTAATGTAAGTCATATACCATCAAATTCACCATTTTAAAGTGTACAATTCAGTGATTATTAGTATATTTACAAAGTTGTGCAACCATCACCACTATCTACCCCCAGAATGTTCATAGCACCTGAAAACGTGAAGGGGCTTTTTGTTCACCTTAACCATGTGGCAGCTCTTCTGTTTGGAAGTCCGAGTGATTGTCCACATGCCTCCAGCCAGGGACGTGGCCTTCCCCACATCCAGAGTTAGAAGGCGGGCGGGAGGACACGCCTGGGTTTCATCTATGTGGCTTCCTCTCCTTCCGAGCCTCACCCTGTCCCACCCCCATTTCCTTCCTTGCTCACCTTGTACTTAACAGAGAGCCCAGCGCTCAAAACGGCCTTCAGATGCCTCCAAATCATCAAACACCGGCCCTCTTTGAACTCTGCCCCCTCGCCGTTAATCCACTGGGACAGCCCACCCGGACACAGAATTTGCCATGGGGACTCTCCTGGCAGACGGGGGACAAGTCAGTGGCTGAGCCATGGACACTTGCATATTGCAAACTGCTCTGCTTGTTCCTCTTCTGTCCCCAAATGTCACTCGGGGACTCATCCTGACATGACCCCTTCCAAACCTGCCTGTTGGCTGCTGTGTACCCCCGTCCCAAACGCCCCCCTCTGCTCTGTTGGGCCCAGGAGCCAACACTCTGTACTTATTAGACTCCACGTGATTTCACAACCCCCCCCCCAGGAGCAGGTGGAGAAATGTCACCCTGGTCACTAGAGCTGCCTCTCTCCCACTTGCCCACGAAGTACCTGATGACACTCTGGGATGCTCTGGGAAAATGCCCAGAGGTCCGCTGAGGCTGGTGAGAGTGGGCTCAGTCCCCAGGAGAAGGTAGAAGCCGAGGTGGTGATATTGCTGCGCAAGCTTCCAGAATGTCCTGTTGTAGAGAGCAGCTCCCGGCCTACCCGGCACGCTTGCCTGAGGATCCAGGGCAGGAGGCACGAGCCACCAGCCTTTGATCTCCGAGCACATACAGCTTCGCTCTCCCTGGCACGTGTGATCCCGGCCACAGCAGCGGTGGGATCGCTGTAGTTGCCGTGTGATCCGCTAGCCGTCGTCGTGGGACTCTCCTTTCTGGAGGAGCAGTCGCATTACCAGAGTGACCTCGGTCAGTGCTTTGGGGACTCCAGTTGGCACGACTGTAGCTGTACTTCCAGACACCCGCCATGGCCCTTTCCATGTGCCTTCTGCTTCCTGTGCCCTTCCCCACCCCCACCCCCACCCACCCAGCATAGGGCTGTCTGTGGCTGTCACATCAAGGACATGAATCAGAATTGCCACCTGGGTGGAAAGGTAGATCATCCAAAGGTGGCCATCCACTCATTCATTCAGTTGGTGGTTACTTACTGAGCACCTACTATGTGCCAGAGACTGTGCTGGGTGGTAGGAAACAAAAACACGCAAGATAGCATCCCTGCCCGCCAGAGTCTCAAAGTCATCTGTTTGGTCACAAGCAAATGAGACCACAAGCAAATGACCACACAAGGTCAGGAGAACTACATGGCCATCTCCTGGGTGCAGTGGAAGCCCAGAGGGTCCCTGACCTCAACCTGGAGGCCAGGTGGCTTCCACAAGGAGAGGAACCTCAGCTGGCATCATGAGGAACCAGTGAATGCAGGAAGCAGGGGAGGTTGTGACAAGCATGAGGAACAGCACGCGCAAAGGCTCAGAGGCAGGGAGCGTGCTGTGCATTCGTCGTCTGGGATGCGTTGGGGCAACTTCATTGGGAAAGCGGCCCGGGGAGGCGAGGGTCAGGCAGGCAGGTCTGTGTGTGCTGTGTGAAGGCAGTGGAGGCTCTGGACGGCTTTCGGCAGGACAGGGGTGGACCCCACCCCACAGTGATGGGAAGAGGCACAGCTGGCGGCAGGGGCCTGTTAGGAGACCACTGCAGTGGCCCTGGTGGGAAATGGTGGCTGAGCAAATCGGGTCTCAGTGATGGCATCTCTGGGGGAAGCCTGGCTTTGTTGAACAGAGGAAGGAGAGGTTTGAGGGGAGCCCCAGTGACCCACAGCATTTCCCCAGGCTCTTTTTTTTTTTTTTTTTCTGAGACAGAGTCTCGCTCTGTCACCCAGGCTAGAGTGCCGTGGCGTCAGCCTAGCTCACAGCAACTTCACGCTCCTGGGCTCAAGTGCTCCTCCTGCCTCAGCCTCCCAAGTAACTGGGACTATAGGTGTCCATCACCACGCCTGTCTCATTTTTGTATTTTTTGTACAGATGGGGTCTTGATATGTTTGTTGCTCAGGCTGTTCTTGAACTCCTGGCCTCAAGCCATCCTCCCACCTCAGCCTCCCAAAGTGCTAGGATTACAGGCACCACTCCCAGCCTCCGCAGGCTCCTTTGAGAAGATGTTTGACATATTCAGGGCATGTCCTTATGCTTCGTGGCTGACTTCAACATCCCTCCACCCCATGCAGCTTAGCAGTTAGGGGCTGAGAATCTGGAGCCAGACTAGCTGAGCTCAAACCCCAGCTCTACCGGCTATCAGCTATGTGACCTCAAACAGATGATCTCACCTCTCAGTCTCCGCTCACCTGGCTGCACAGTGGGAATGAGGGTGCAGAGAGCACCTGGTGGTGGGATCATTGTGGGGATTAAATGAGTGTGTCTCTGCTTAGAATGGTTCATGGCCTATAGCAAGTATTCAATAAATATTTGCTTTTACTCTTCCTGCTCACAACTTTCCTTACCCTCTGTGGCTCAAAATAGATCAAAACAGGGTCCAGCTTATATTTGAAGCTGGTAAGACTTGGGGTGTAGGGACTGCTGGGAGGCCCCAAAGAGTGCCCTCTGTGTGGGTCCTTTTCTGGCAAACAGGCCTCCCTGCCCCAGGCTGCACCCCCGGCAGCACCCTATGAACCCGCACAGCCTGCAGCCTCCACCTGAGGAAATTAAAAACTAGATTGGTTTTTTTTCAGTGGAATCAAAAGGAATATGACAGGCCTGACCTTTTGTTCACGAGCAGTTATGTAAGTGGCATTTGCTGAAGTCTCACCTTGAGCCTCTGCTCTCCTGTCCCGGGTTCCTGAGGATGCAGCCTGGTTTGGAGGTGGTTTTCCAGGCCTGGCTCCCCAGACTTGTAGGAGCCTCTTGTAAGAGTTGCCATCAAGGGTCAGCGAGAGGGCCACCCACTTCATAGAACGCCCGACAGGGATTTGTGACTTTAACCCAGACAGTTAGGAACCAACAAAGATGTGGAAATCCCTAAAAATTCCCATGGCATCCAAAACGAAACCTCAGCAGCCATCCCTGGAGTGTCTACTACCAGAATCGCTGACTGTCATACACAGACTGGCAAAAGGCAGCAAATCCCTGCACCTGGAGCGCTGCCACCCCTGGGCCATGGGCCTTTACCTCCCTGAGCCTCAGTTGGCTCCTCTGCCAAATGGGTATAGCCAGTGGTGTGCTGGCAAGTGTTTAACAACCAGTTCTCTCAGGGCCCAGAGGAGGCGGGAGTATTGTTTGCCAATTCCTGTGGTGTAAATGCTTAAGCTACTGACTGGGTGCCCCTCATGGCAGAGTTGGGGAAAGATGCACGCAGTAGGCTCTCAGGAGTCAGTGAAGCTGGCTCCTGCACAACACAGGGTGTCAGCGTCTGTCACAAGCCATACAGATGCAATGCGAAGCAGTCCATGAACTCACATGTTATGCTGTCACGCTGTAAGGGGTATGCAGATGGACTGCCTTATAGCGCAGACACCTGTGCAAGGCACACGGTAGGTACTTGTAGGCACACCTGGTACTCAGAGAGGGCTTTAAAAGCCTTTTATCTTGATTAAGTCACAGATTTGCTCCCCTCCCTGAGGCTCAGTTTACTTTCAAATTCAGGCTTCATGGCATCCTCAAAGTGCATGCTCTCTGCCATTCATTAGATCCTCCAGAACGTCCCCTACATCCGCCCAACCTGGCTCCCGCCACAGCCGTGTGGGATCTGGTCCTCTCTCCCTGTCCTTGTCTCCTGCCACCTGCAGGTGTGCGCGCCCACACCAGCGTCTCTGGCCTCGCTCTGCCTGGGACTTGTCCGGCACCCCCTCCCTCAGGGCCTTTGCACAGGCTGCTCCTTTGGCCTGGGGTGCTCTTCCCCCTGTGCCCCCATCAGTCAGGTCTCTGTGCAGACGTCACCTTTCAGAAAGCCTCGTCTAACACAGGAACCCCTCGCCAGCACCCCGTTCGTCCCCACAGTCTGCTCTGTGTTTCCTTCCACCTTATACAGTGTGCTGTTGCCTGCTGCGTCCTGCCTGTCCTCACGCCGCCTCCGCTAGTGTGAGCTCCTTGTGGGAAGAACTGTCCCCTTCCCGCTTGGCCCCCTCCTCTCTTCCCATCTGTACTTGGTCCCTCCAATTAGACATGCTGGTTTCCAGCCTCCGTTCAGGGTCTGACCTCTTCTCCCCCTCGGAGGTCTGTAATCCATGGGCAGGCCTCTGGGTCACGTTCCTGCAAATAGGCACCATATGCCTCAATCTAGGGCAGGCCTGACCTGCGCACGGTCCTCTCGGGTACCCTCCCCCTACCCAAGCCTGGGCTTTCCCAGCCAGAGCTCAGGCCTCCTCTGCTCTCCAAACTCAAGGCCCACATCTTAGCGAGGCCACGGGTCGTGTCCCTATCCTTCACTCAGACCAGCCTGTGACAACTCCATTTCCGCCTGCACCTAGATGTGAGCTCTATGGGTGCAGGGACATTGTCCAACCCAGCTCTGATTCCCAGGCCCGGAACAGAACCTGGCACATAGCAGGTGTGCACTACACACTGGGAGCTGATGATTCTTTGGACAGCCTAGAATTCACTGGAAAGCCCTGGGGTGCCTTGCTGTGCAAAAAGGGCAGAGAAGGCCAGGTGTAGTGGCTCACGCCTGTAATCCTAGCACTTCGGGAGGCCAAGGCAGGAGGATTGCTTGAGGCTAGTCTGAGCAAGAGCAAGACCCCATCTCTACAAAAAAATAGAAAAATTAGTCGGGCATGGTGGTATGCACCTGTGGTCCCAGCTACTCAGGAGGCTGAGGCAGGAGGATCACCTGAGCCTAGGAGTTTGAGGTTGCTGTGAGCTATGATGATGCTACTACACTCCAGCCTGAGTGACAGAGTGAGACCCTGTCTCAAAAAAAAAAAAAAGACACAGAAGGGCTTGGGTCAGCACAGCTCTATGTGTTGCCGTATTTTGGAAGATCACTGTCTCGCCATTTGCAAGCATGCCACCATGGAGGTCTCTCATGGGTGCTTCCTCAAAGTGCTGCCTGTGGCATAACATTAGCGGACCTCACCCCCTCACCCCCCGTCCCCTGACGGAGACAGAAAGGAAGGAGGTGAGTTTAAGAAAGACACAAACTTTACCAAAGGAAGAAAGAGGCTCGAAGAGATGATGTGACCTGCCCCTTTGTTGGCAGCATGACTGTCGCAAGGAGAAGCAAGCCCTGGGTCAGGCCAGGGGTGAGATCAGCTCCGGTCCTCTGCAGGGGACAGTGGTGCGGGTGGAGACAGCACTGTGGGCATAGCAGCCGTGAAGTCAGCTCCATCGACGGGGCGTTTGGCCGCCACTTGGGTCGCACACACGGAGGTGGAAAGGCAGAGGGTGGAACTGTTTTGGGTTTAGCTATGCTTTGTCCAGGATGTGCTAGCAGAAGGGTGCAGTGGAATCCTGGAAGCCGTTCCAGCAGATGGGAGCCCATGCAGAGGGTCAAGGCGAGGCGATCTGAGAGCTTGTTGGAACCAAAGATGTTAATAGGCTGCATAGCATGTGGCATTTACAGCAACTTCAAACAAGAAAAATGAGCACATTCTCACTTATTTGTATTACTTATCCCACAAGCCTTTTTATTCTACTCTGCAAATAAAGTTCTATAGCTTCAAAGCAAACAGTGTCGGCCCTAGGGTTCAGATTTTGGCTTCACCTCTGACTAGTTATTGGACCCCAGAGTTACCTTTCCAGGTCCCAGTTACTTATCTGAAAAATGGCCCTCCTCCTGCATTGGTTTGTTGTGAGGATCCAGGAAATAATCCTTGTGGAGTGCTTACTTTGGTTCCTAAATCAACACTCAAAAGATGCTAGCTCTCAGTATTTATTTATCAAAAACTGATATGGTACCTTCAACATGCTAAGGGACCCTTCTAGATGCTTCTAGGCACTAATTTGATTTCTTTTCATTATACACCAGGAAGGACAGACTAATATTTCCCCCACTTTACAGATGAAGAAACTGAGGCACAGGGAGATTAAGAAAACTGTCTGAGCCACACAGCTTGGGAGCGCCAGAGGCAGGATTCGGACCCATGCATGCAACCTCTGTCTGTGTTCCACTCCCCTGCCACTTGCACAGTGTCGGGTCACCTGCTCTGTGCTTAGCCTGGTGGCAAGGCAACAAAGCCAGTGGGAAAGCGGTCAAAATCATGGTCCTGTCTTTATGTTGCTTGCCCTCTGAGTGGAGAGCCTGCCATCTCATGAAGCCTTTCTTTGTAAAGTAGAAAATAACTAAGTAGTGCAGCATCCAAGCAACTTTACAAAGTCAGTCCATAAACATCCTCCTCTGCACGCAGAAATTAACACTCCTCAGAGGTGAGCTTTACTTTCTTTTTGAGAGTGAGATAAACACAGACTCAGTAAGAAATAAGTGTTTGTTATTTTAAACCACTGACATTGGCGGGGTTGTTTGTTACTGCAGCATAACTTATCATATCCTGTCTAATATACCTTCTTAACACTGCTTTCTATCTCATTTGTGCAGTGTGTGTTCAGAGTACATGAGCAATGAATACAGGGGGAGTGGAGGTGAACTCCACCAACTGAATTGCTTGAGGGCTGCAGACATTGAAATGGGCGTTTTCATCTCTTCTGCCCAGAAAGGCTTCATTTGGGACACCTATGGGAATGACTGTTTCGCTTTCATGTTAGCCAATTTTTAAAGCTTTCATTAGCTATGATAAATTATTCAGAAAGGAGTAACACTCAAAACCTCTTTAGAATATTGACGTGGTCCAGCAGTAAATGAATAGAAAAGTACCTCCAGGTCTGAGGCTAACTTCCATTTAATTTTTACAAGACCCAGTCGAGTTGTTAAAATGATCAGAAATGAGCCTGGCCAGAGCCAGCGCTACAAAGAGGGGATGTCATTACCTCCTAGACTATTAACTGAATCAGATCAAGTCAACGTCACGAAAACAAAATTGCTCACGTGATGGTAAGCTCAGGATATAATTAACAAGCGAATTTGACTTTTATCTGGAAACCCCTTAAGAACATTTTTCAAAAAGTAGGCTTAAACGAAATAAAAAATTTAATGTACAATTTAGTTTCATTTCTGAAATCTTACGCAACATTTTACAGGAAGCCTTGGAGACCCCAATCAGAATTCCTTTCCCTGAGTTCATTTTTATATCTTCATGTTCTTCTAATGAAACAGCATTAGATAATAGATGTCCCCGAAGGCCATATCAAAGTTATAAATATCTGACATATTTCTTCCACTGAATTTTGGAGACACTGTCAGAATATCTGTATACCCAGAGAAGTACTAGCATCGAGGGGACTCAGGACTTGGATGTATTGGGAATAGGATGGCAGTCCCATGGGGAGCCCGATGGAAAGATGCAGGGATTTAGGGGAGCCCAGAATCCCAACCCGGAAGTACCCCAAGAGTGACCTAGCGTGGCCGATTTCAAGGTTCTTGTGATCTCAAAAGCAAGAACCACATATGAAGTTATTATTCCATTCCTAGGCATATATCCACGAGAACTGAAAACATACATCTTCACAAATACTTGCACATGAATGTTCACGGTAGCATGATTCACAATAGCCAGAACGTACAGACAACCCACACCTCATCAGCAGATGAGTGATAAGCAAGATGTGGTCTGTTCATACAGTGGAGTATTTTTTAGCCATCAAAGAATGGGGTATTACTGACACATGCTACAACAGGGGTGTCCCTTGAAAAGCTACATGGAGTGAACGAAGCCAGTCACAGATGACCACATGTTGTATGATTCCAGCCATAGGAAATGTGCGGAGTAGGGAAATCAGTGGAGATAGAAAGTAGATCAGTCGTTGCCGGAGGCTGGTGGGAGGGGCAGCGGGGATGACTGCTAATGGTAGGGATTTCTTTCTGGGGTGATGAAAGTGTTCTGGAATCAGATAGTGGTGATGGTTGCACAATCTCGCGAATATTCTAAAAACCACTGAAAAGGGTAAATGTTATGATTTATGAACTTTATCTCAAAGAAAAAAAAGCGTGGGAGAGAAAGAACCACAAGCAAGGACTGGGTGTTGAGATGAACGCTCTGCCCACGCTGGTGAGTGAGGGAGGCAGTGAGCCCAGGACGTCTCGACAGCGGCCCTGGAAACCCAGGCGGAGCCCTCTCAGGGCGCTTCAACTCGGTGAGGTTCTCTCTCTCAGCAAGCTCCGTGGGGAAATTTTTCCCTTTTCTGAGTCCGGGGACCCAAGCCCAGGAGGAAGTTCATGTGATCACGATTAACGTTACCCGTCAGCGCTGCAGGGCGGTGTGGCGCACGCAGGTGTGAGCCGGGAGGAAGGGGAAGGTGCTCCCCGGCTCAGCAGGGAGCCGAGCTCCTTCCGGTAGATCTTTCCGGGCTCTCCCAGGACTGGAAGGGGAGGCTTGGTGATTTGGGGTGGGCCATCCTCCACCAACCTCCATTTCCCAGGGAGGAGCAGGGGCCTCCCAGATGGTGGCCATGTATCAGGAAGGCTGATGGACGCTGGTGAGCTTGCAGACGTGGGGCTTGCTGTAGGGTGTCTCTTGCACCCCTTCTCTGCGCTGAAGAGGGCTGCCCTCGGCACCCTTCCAGAACCGTCTTCTGCACATCCTGCTTTTCAAAATAATCTCTTCCAGGAGGGTTTCCTCGACTGTCTCCATGCAGGGATTCTCAGCCCGGCGCGATGTTGTCCCTCGGGACACTGGGCAACATCTGGAGACATGTTTGCTTGTCACAGCTGGTTTGGGGGCTGGGGGTGCTACTGGCATCTGGTGAGCAGGGGCCTGGGAAGCTGCTGAACATCCTCCGACGCACAGAGCAGCCCCCACAACCAAGAAGTATCTGGCACCAAAGGCAACAGTGCTGAGGCTCAGACACCTGCTTCGTGCAGAGGGGCTCATCAGCGTCTCCCTGCACCGCCGTGCTCGTACACAGTTCCAGCGCCGTGCATTTTCGCGGGGACGTCTTTGTAGGCGCTCACCCTGCTTGGCCAGTGGCTTCTTTTAAGGGTTAAAGTTGATTTTTAATGGAACCAGGAGTCTGACACAGGAGCCTCAGTAATGGAGCCGTTGTTCTTGTCGCTGTTCTCTTGCGCGGACACTTGGTGAGACAAGACATGAACGGGGAGTGGACAGCACTGACTTAAGTCCTGGGCCTGTCCCCAACCCACGTGGCAGCTCGGGAAAGCCCCCTGACCTCTCCAAGCTTGACCCCTCATCACTAACGGGGAAACGTTGCTCTCTGACCAACGTTGCTCACTAACGGGGAAACGTTGCTCTCTGACAGGTTATGCGTGTGCATGTGATTTCAAACAAAAGGGAGATATTGTTATTATTGTGCCTGATACTACATCATGGCTACCATTTATTGAGGGTTAATTATAAGGCAAATACTACACTAAAGGCCTCCCTGCCCCTGCACAATGTCCTGATGAGGAAAGCATCGGTGTCCCCATTTTACAGATGAGGAAACTGAGGCTCAGAAAAGTGAAGCAAGTCGTCCTCCATCGCCAGGTGGGGCTTAGCAGAGGGAGGAGTCAGACCCAGATGTAACCGACTGGCTTCTTCACCGCTATCTCCTGCCGAGCACCAGAGCTGCCTGTCCCTCCTGTCCCTGGGGTGGTAGTTGGCCCTGACACTCAGGATTCAGAAGGGCCATCTGTCGGAGGTCCCTGGAACAGGACCAGGGAGCAGGGAGTGAGGTTTTGAAACCACCGTCCTCCTCTGGCCCGAATCGCAGGTGGACGTAGCTGGGGAGGCCCCAGAGCCAGCGCCACCGCCCACCTGGAGGGAGAGCTCGGCCCCGAGTGCTCGAGGCTCAGTTGTCCTCTGTGAGTGGTGCCCCAGCGCGGCCTCTGCATCCAAAATGAGGCAGAGCCGTGAGTGGGCCCCATAAATCCAGCTCCCTTGAGGGAGTCACTCCAGTGCTTTACGACTGTGCTTCCCGAGCGCTGCTCTCATGGCCTGGAACGGGGCGCTGAGGCCTCACTTCACTGTCCCCTTCCCCGGGTGGGCTGGGTTCCACCCTGGTGCTTTGGAGCCACTTGATGGTGAGAGGCAAGGTGGCCTTCCTTCCCTGGCCTGGTTCGTGTGCCAGGACTTCAGCTGGAGCCCAAGGCAGATCCTCGCCCCCCATGAACGTGGAGCATTTTATCTGGACCCACCCACACCCCAGAACTGGGGAGGTAGACACCCCGTCCCAGCCCGGCCTTTCCCCTTCCTGCAGCCTCACACTTGGTCTCCTGTCCCACCCCCTGCCCACAGCTCCAACCTGCCCACGTTTGCCTTTAAGTCTAGCTCCAGGGCTCATAGCTGGTGCAGTGTGACCCTAGATGTTGTGTTTACACATGGTCGGTGCCATCCCCTCTACCCTTGGCCCCTAGCAGCTCTACAGGGCAGGGGTCTATGCTGCAAGGAGAAGAGACCAGCACTGGGAAGAACAGTAAACAGAGAGGGAATTGATCCAGAGGATGTGCTAGAGCTCTCCGAGTCAGAGGGAAGGCTGATGAGCAAGGCCCGGAAAGGTCAGGACTCGCGGCAGCCAGGAGGCCGGGGAGCAGGGGCACATGGGCGGTCCTGTTGGGGTTCTGCCATCAGGAGCCTCTGGGCTCTTAGGACTTTGTGTCTCTCTACCCAAAACTCCAGTGCCAGGAACAGAGGGTCCAGTGGGGTCACCCAGCCTGAACCACATGAACTGGGCATGCAGGGAAGACCTCCCACACAAAATCTCGGGGCGTAACATCAGAATGGTGGGGACAGAGGCAAAATAACAGACGTTAACTCATCACTCCTATTTACTAAGCCCTGACCCCCGAAGCCCCCAACCCTCAGCTTTACAACAGAAGAAGAGGCCTTCCTGCTTCTTTCCCTGTACGGGGATACATCAGACTCTTGGTTCCAACTTTTTAAGAGCCAACACCACAGAGACTCTGATGGGAAACACGAGCTCTAAGAAACAGATAAAGATTCAAATCCGTCCCAGCTCCACCACCTCCTACTGCTTTGATTGGGGCAAGCCACTTGGCCTCTCTGAACCTCAGAGTCTTCCTCTGTAAAATGAGGAGAAAACCGTAGCTGTCTTGCAAGGTGACTGTGCAGATTGAAGATGTATTAGTCAGTGTACAGGAGCTAAGGTGCTGTAACAAAAGTCCCAGAAGGTAGTGAACAGGCTACAAGTGTGTTTTCTCTTCTCTAAGACTCCAGAGGAGGAGGAGGGTGGTCCAGGGTAGCTCTGTCCCACGAGGTTGTGCAGAGACTCAGAGTCCTTCTACCTTGCTGCTGTGCCATACGGTGAGGTGTTGGTTGCCCCATGACTGAAGCTGACTCTCCCTCCCCTTAGCAGCCCACAGCAGGGGGAGATGGGAAGTAGAGACAAATTTTTGGAATGGATGTGATCTGTAAGTCCACGCGGCTCTGCCACTCATTTTCCATTGGCTGGAACGTGCCGCATGGCCAGACTCAGTTGCAAAGGAAGTGGAAAAATGGATTTTCTGGGCTACCACGAGCCTGGCTAGTTGGGTGGGAGCTGGGGTCCAGGAGCAGAGGTTGGGGGGAATAGTCCACAACTGCACATGAAGGGGGAACAGACACCGGGAGGCAATTGCAGTCTTTGCCAACTGCAAGATGATGCAATTAAAGAACAGTTAGCACAGCCTCATGCATAATAAGGACTCAATGAATGGTAGCTGTCATTTTCTAGAAGGATTCTGAGGAGGAACAAGCAAATCATCTCTCATCTCAGTGCTCTGGAGGCCAGACCTGAATATAAATTGAGAGCATGGCCCCTGATGTTTTTTCTTCCAAGGCCATTTTTCTCGCAGGCCCCAGGACCCTCAGAGGCCCTCTGGCCTTTGGGGAACACTCTCGACAACTCAAGGTGTGGCCACACCTCTCCCAGGTGCTCAGATGCCTCTGTTCCCTTCATTCCAGCGTCTGACCAGCTCTCTGTGGTTCCATCATCCCACGGGGCAGCTAGGCTTGATTGGCAGTGTGGGGACAGGGATCTTAGTGACCAGTGTGGCATGTCAGCCCGTGGCCTGCTGTGCTCCCTTTGTTGACATCTAATTATATTTCTTTTTCATCAGTTGTCAGGCTGACTTCCAGACAGGATACTGAATTATGCTTGAAGCTAGTCATGCCCTGTGGACACCTTCTCATTTGGGCCTCCCCAGCCAGATGGTTCTCAGAGAGCACAGACTCAGGTCCGACGGACAAGAGAGACCCAGGGGGTCAGAGGGGTATGCATACAGGCACCATCTTCCATTTCTTCACTGTCACGGGCCACCATTCAAAAACATGCCAGGCCTCTTGACAATGCTATTATTAAGGAATTTGGGTATATTTCATTATTTGTTGCTTTGTACAGAATCTAACACACATTCCCATCGTAAGCATTACTGTCCCTGTCTAATCTTAAGCTACTACTAGGGAGTAGCTTGGAAGGGGCCTATTGGTACCTTCATCTCTGCTCCAAGGTTTGAAGCCACTGGGCTAGGATGTGGCAGAACTTGGTTTGAACCCAAATATTCTGGTTAAGCGTTTGCACCCATAACCACTCTGCCAGTGTGTGTGGAGAATATGAACTCAACCATCCCAGCCTCCTTCCCATTTGCCTACCTGTCCTGCAGAGGCCAGAAAGCTGAGAGTTTTGTGTCAGGACTCCCTTGCAGCTAGGTCTGCAGGGGATTTAGGCTTGGCCAAGCAGATGAATTCACATGAGATGAGAAGTTTGGCATGAGGCAGAGGCCACTTCTGCTGGCCGGCATATTTCCAAGGCATATGGTTCCAGGGGAAGCAGCAGGAGGGGACCATGTCCTGATTGTGGCAGAGGACGTAAGGTCTGGGGCCACCAGCATGTGATTCCTGGAAGGGGCAGCAGCCACCTTGGGGGCCCAGTCCAGCTATGTGGCTTTAGGAGTCATTCCTAAAAGCTCTAGTTCTGCAGCTCTTCCTATGATTCCATAACCCATTTAATATCCTGTAGTAAATACCTTCTTTCTTTCTTTCTTTTTTTTGAGACAGAGTCTTACTTTGTTGCTCAGGCTAGAGTGCCATGGTGTCAGCCTAGCTCACAGCAACCTCAAACTCCTCAGCTCAGGAGATCCTTCTGCCTCAGCCTCCCAAGTAGCTGGGACTATAGGCATGTGCCACCATGCCCAGCTAATTTTTTTCTATATTTTTAGTTGTCTAATTAATTTCTTTCTATTTTTAGTAGAGGGGTCTCGCTCTTAGGCTGGTTTTGAACTCCTGCCTTGAGCGATCCACCTGCCTTGGCCTCCCAGAGTGCTAGGATTACAGGCGTGAGCCACCGTGCAGCATCCCTCCTTGCCTCCAATTTATTCCTCTCACTGCATGAAGTTCTAGCAACTTGCAGGAAAGGGGGTGCACTTATTGGACCCCAACAATGTCTGTTATTGAATCACAGGTGCCCTGTTCTAGAAGCATTTCTGAATCCATTTTCCCTAAACCTGGCTGGAGCCAGCCCCAGATTCCTATTTTGTTTGATTTTTCAAAATTTCCTAGTTGGCGGAGTCAGCTTTACTAGAGTAACCGAGGCCGCAGCCCCACCCGGCGTGCAGCCCAGCTGTGCAGCGCACGCCGTCCGCGTGGGCGTCGCTGCGCCTGCAGACCGCGGTCAGGCAGTGGCCGGGCAGCTTGCCCTTGGATGCCGCCCTGTTACAGGTCTGTTAGTTAGCCAGGTCCCTTCCACCGAGGGGTCTCCACAGTCATCATCTCTGTCACGTGCCCCAGATACGTAACACGGGGTAATGCATGGGCCGGGATTTCTCGACTTCAGCACTGTTGACATTTAGGGCTGGATACTTCTTTGTTTGGGGGGCTGTCCCGGGCACCGTAGGTGTAGGATGTTCAGCAGCTCCCTGGCCTCTGCCTACTAGATGTCAGGAGCCACCACCTCTTTCTGCCGGGAATAAAAATGTCTCTAGACATTAATTATTAATGTCCCCTGGGATGCAAAATCACCCCCAGTTGAGAACCTTTGGGCTAGAGGATCACAGATGGGGGAGCAGAGGTGCCTGAGAGAGCAGGACCTTTCCTGACCGTGTCTCCTAAAGTAGCCCCGCAGCCCTTTCCCCCGGCCTCTCTCTCCCTGTCCCCTGTCCCCTCATTTCCTTTACCGCCCTTCTCACCCACTGGGCTTATCTGACTTTACTTATTCGTCTATTTGTTCATTATCTGCTCTTGGCCCTGGGTTGGGAGTCCTGTGGGGGCCTCTGCCCACCAGCCTGTCTTCCTCATCGTGGGGTCCCCGACACCCGGACGCTGCCTGGCACGCTGTGGGGTCTGAGGGAGTGAATCCGAGAGTGCCATCAGGGGTTCCTAGCGGGAATACTTTAATGCATGTTCACTCCGTTCCAGACACTCTGATGGACGCTTCCCTCCCTTTGCTCCTACATTGCAGAAAAATCCAGTAACAAACTGCTGGAGAAAGATGGAGGCAGGCTGTGAAGTCGGGTGTGGCTTGTTTAGGGACACCAGACTGCCTCCGCCAGGACACGAGGATGGGGTGGGGGGGCTGCCCCTGGACTAGGACTTGGGCATCATACAGGAAGGCTGAGGAATGAGGAAGCCAGCCTTCCAGGGTTGGACGGGTCAGCTCCGGCCCCAGCCTGCCAGCCCGGATGGCCCAAGAAGTCCGGGTTTGTGTCTGGGCACTGGAGGGAGTGCCAAGGCCGGCTCGTCCTTCTGAGGGCGTAGGACTTCTAAGGCCCCAGAGAACTTCGGGTTTTTTTTTTTTCAAATTTAGAGATTTATGCACCAACGGCTCTTTGGTGGCCTCCAAAATATTTCTTTTTCTTTCCAGAGGGAAACCGCCATCCAAACCTCTCCACCACTTCCCCGTCAAAGCGGCATGAGAAATGTGGCCCCGAGGAATTCCTCCCCCTCCCCCAACCCAGGGCGCTGTTGCAAGAAGAGTCTGGGTTTGAACAGGGTTTTGCAGAGTTTTTCCTCCCCCACCCCCTCCCCTCACAGTAATTAGCACTTCAGCTTTCTCTGGTGGTATTTATGTGTTTATGCAACACAGTTCATTGTTTCCAAATGTTAGTCAACCCTAAATCAAGCCCCAAATCTTGAATCTCATTCAAACTCATAAGTTGATTCTACTCAAATAAATCATAAGAGGGTGGGAATGTTATTATAAAAGTAGAAAAACAATTCATGCTCCTGCGTTGTAAATGCGGCTTTTGGAACTACTTAGTGAGTACATTAAAACAATTATATGCCTTGTGCAGCATCTCGGAGTATAATATATAAGTATTTTAAATGAAGTCATTTGAAAGTTTATTTGGCTAAGAATAATTAATATTTTTAGTGCTTTGTAGTTTGCACAGCCTTGTTTTTGCACATTGCTTAATCTCTTACAACATGCTTTTTATGTAGGGAAGCAAGCTATTTTACTAAATTCCATCAATTCTAAGGCATACTTTGTTCCCATTTTAATCTCTGAAATAAGGATACATCTTAAAATTAAAGGCATGGCATTGGCAGCTTTATTTTCTTAGTGATACATTATTTTATAGATGATGGTGTCTTAGATTTAATGGAATGTGTATTACGATGATCCTTGTTTCAGAGACATGACAAACCCTGAGGTGTTACAGACTTGGCCCAATGGAAGAAGGAGAACTTGAACCTAAGAGGGGCAGGACTTTTAAAGGGCATATAAGTACCCCAAGGATATATGGCCACTGAGCTGCCCGATTAGGATCACTGAAAGTGATCCTAATAACTGAAGAATTTTTGTTTTTCTGAAAAGAGTATGCAAGTTTGGAGCCAGAGCAGACCTGCTGAATATGTGAGAAGAGACACTAAGAGTTGTCACATCTTCCTTCTCTACCTTTCCCTAGCCTCTCCTCAAGATATTTGCATAGCATTGTTTTGAAAGTTGTCCCAATATTAGTCTCTTCTGGCAGACCATCCCCCTTTGGCTATCTTGAGCAAATTTGGAAATATCACTCTGACTCCAGATGGACTCAGTCCCACACCGTGACACAGGGCTTGCAGAGAGGAACTCAGACTAGGTTTCAACCACTTTCTCCTGGCAGCTGGTCTTATATAGTGCACAACCTGAGCAACTGTACACAGCATCCCTATGTACCGGAGATGGCACATCCCTACATAGGTACATCCTACATAGGTACATAGGTACGTCCCTATGTACATCCCTACATACACCTATATGTCTTCAATTGGTCTTGGTGGACGAATGGTAGAACAAGAATGCTTGACAGAGAGAAGGAAGATGGGGAAAAAATTAGGAATTATCTTTCTATCCCAGATCACATTCGTTGTTTAAGCCTGATTTTTGTTCTGATGAAGTCTTAACCTATGAAAACTTTGACCAAGTTTGGCTTTCGGAAAAGAAATGGAATGCTTGGGAAAACTCAAATAGTCTTAAAAATTTCAAGCACAGTCTTACTTTTAATGGTCTTCCTGGGCCTATTTCTGAAGACATGCCCTATTACCTAAGCCAACCCACCATTAGCATTCGCTTGCTGGTTTGAAGTACCACTTGGTAGGGTAGAAAGAACTTATGCTTGGAGCTTATTCAGTGCTGAGTTCAGATTCAGATCTCTGCTTTCCAGCTGCTCACTCTGGGGAAGTGCTGAATATCTCTGAATCCGGAGTCTCTTCATCTGTAAAGTGGGTGTGTGCATTAAAGATGACTGCATGTTCTTTGCTACTCCTCTGCTTGACAGGTAGAATCTAATTCCTCTGCCCTTCAATCTGGATTAGCCTCAATGATTTGATGGACTGATAGAACGTGGCAGAAGTGCATTTGGAGACTCTGAGGCCAGGTCACATACAGAGCCTTGAGGTTCCCACCTGGACTTCTTGGAACTCAGCGGCCATGTTGTGAGGCAACCCAAGCAGCCCTGAGGAAGGTCTGCAGGGAAAGGAACCAGGCTTGAGGCTGACAGCCCCAGCTGAGCTCCCAGCTGACAGCTGGCGTGAACTCACCAGCCATGTGAGCGAGCCATCTTGGAAGTGGATCTTCTGGCCCGCATTTGAGCCACTTCAGTAGGTGCCATCTAGAGCAGAGACAAGCTGTCCCCACCCACCCTTGCCCAAATGGCAGACTCGAGAGCAAAATAAATGACTGTTGTTATTTTAAGTCCGTACGTTCTGGGATGGTTTGTCACACAACAATGGATAAATGGAACACTAGGGACAAAAATAAGACCCTGCTTGGAGATCGTGTTGCGAATTAAATGGGACTGGAGTTGTAAAGCAGTGAGGTGCTGGCCGGTGCACAGTAGGTGCTCGGGGAAGCCGGGTTCTCTTTCCTTCCCCAGGTATGTAAGCAGTGGTTGATCCTCTAAGCAATTATTTTCTCCAGCTGGAACTAGTCTGCCTGCTCATCCCGTGAGAAGTGGGGGCCTGGCCTCAGCATGACTTAGAGTGCATTAGACCCCGCACTGCTGCCTGTACCTGCGCAATGCTGCCGTAATGCTGCTGTCCTCTGCCCTCGGCAGGTACATTTGCTGTTGAGTGAAAGTCATTATTAGACCATCCACCCTGATGTCCCCAGGGGCAGTTTCCTTGGATTTGAAGCTGAGAACTTCCCACCATCAGAAAAGAGAGTGAATGTGGCACATGGTTGAAGGCTGCACCTCTCGGTCTCTGCTGACCACAGGCAAACAGGAGACTGGCCTTCCAGTCAAGGAAGAAGCTTCTTTGAAAGCCCAGCAAGGGCTACCTGGCCCTATTCCAGAGCAGGCACTGTATGGGGCAGCATCAGCTCGCTGGCCCCAAGCCTGTGGGGCACACCAGGGTTCCTTGGGCTATCAAGCACTATCAATCGCACTATCAATCAACCTTTCTTGGCTCCTGCCTAGCAGGGAATGCTGGAAGATATTAGGGGTGAGGTAGGAAGAGTTGAGAGTTGAGATTAAATGAGACACTAGATTTAAGCACTTGGCCCAGCTCCGGGAGCAGTGTCACCTGCTCACAGCTTTCTTGATAATAATATTAGTAATAATCTTCTAATAACCCTCTGAAATCAGTCTTGTTTTGTTTTCCCCATTATGTCTGAAATCAGTCTTGTGTCTCCATTGTGTCTCCATTGTGTCAGAGAACTGGAAACCCGGAACGTTCGGTATTGAGCGTGGCAGACTGGGGCAGGGTATCGTTGCATGTGGGAGGAAGCAAGTGAGTCGTTTTCTGAATACCCAAGAAATGGGAGGCATTTTAGACGTGGTGCTGGAATTCAGTCGGGGGAGTCTGGAAGCGAACCAGTCTCCCTTTCCAGTGCCCGCCAAGCCTGTGCTGTCACCCAGGGCCACCGCGCCTCCTGGGAGAGGCGGGGGAGCACTGCCCAGCTCCACGTCCCCCTGTGTCAGGCGATGATGAAGAAGCAGACAGCCTGTCATTGCTGGCGTCATCGTCCCCGGGTCGGGACAGAGACCTGACATTTCTCCAGCTTCTCTTCCCAGCTCCGGGGTAGCAGTTGCCAGCACTGAGGCGAGTGAACCCCAAGAATATATACCTGGAGCATCTGCCCTTCTAGGAAGTGCCCTTGGGTGACATGTCACCTTCCAAACCCAGGAACCCTAGTTAGCAGGGCTGACATGCAAAAGGCAAGACAGGGTAGGAGGCCTAATTGCTCTGCCTTCCCCTGCTCCCCTGCGCCCCCACTTCCAGAACCCAGCCTGTGCGGGCACCACACCAGCGGTCTATCAGCTACCCGTTGCTAGGAAACAAGTTACCACAGATGAGTAGACTCACACACATTTATTATTTCACAGTGTTTGTGGGGCAGGAGCCAGGCACGGCTTAGCTGGGTCCTCTGCTCAGAGTGCAAGCTGCTGGCCAGGCTGTGTTCTCATTTGGAGGCTCGACTGGGGAACAGCCCATGTCTGTGCTCCCTTAGTTGTTGTCTGAATTCATTTCCTTGTGGCAACATGAGCAAGGGCTCTGGCCTTTTGTGGATTGTCACCTGGAGGCCACCCTCAGATTCTAGAATTGCCAAGTGGGCTTGGTCAGTGTGGCTGCTGACTTCCTGGTGCCAGCAAGGAGAACCCCTCTCCTGTGTACAGGGTGTATAGGCAAGGTGGAGTCATAGACAGAAAGGTGCACAGGTGGGTAGACAGACATAGAGATATAGATGTACCTAGACGTATTTACATATGCAGATAGAGACCACAGATAGATTACATAAATAGTAGGTTGATTGATAGACACACAATACATAGGTAGATAAACATAGATAGATGACATAGGTAGATAAACATAGATAGAGGGAGAGTCCTGCCCACACTTAAGGGGAGGAAATTCTATAGGGTGTGACACCAGGGGGCAGAGGTCAAGAGATTCTGCCTGTTGCCAGTACCTTGAGAGTTAACCAGCATCATTTCCATTTGCTAGATGGGAGAACTCGCCCAAACTCCTACAGCAGGTCGATGGCCAGGCTGGAGCTCTGACCACGCCCTCCCCCTTGCCAAGGGGTGCTGCTACTGCATCACCATGACAGCACTGCCTTCAGTGCCCTCAGTAACGCTAGTTACCGTCCCACTGATTTTGACCGCTGGGCCAAAACTTCTAGTTCTTTCTCTTTGGTAACATTCATCGTTCGAATGTTGTACTTGTGCAGCATGTATCTCGATGTACCTGCCCCACCGCCCCCATCCCTCACCTCGCCATCGTGAGCTCCAGGAAGAGAAGAGCTACATCCGTCTTGTCCATGGCCACATCCCAGCCCCCAGACAGGTTCCTGGCCCATTGCGTGCACTCAGTCATTCAGCAAACGCTTGTTGAGCTGAGCTGCATACTGCAAATACAAAAACAATCAAGACATAGTTCTGTCCACATGAGCCCCTCACTATCTAACTGAATCATAAAATAAATAAACTACAAGACAGCCTGAGGTGGCACAAACATTGCCATGGCCACCTTCTCCAGTTTGCTGACCCTTATGTCCCCAGAGCCTAAAAGAGTAGCTGGCAGGCAGTAGGTGCTCAATAATGTTAGCAGACTTGCATCCCTTGCTCTCTTCTCTCTGCATATGGTAGAAAATAAAAAATCATAAAAGGTTAATTGATCAGGAGAATTTAGAGACAGTTAAAAATTAATAATAATAATAGCTTCCCAGCCTGGCGTCGGATGCCTCCGACCCATCCTGCAATCCTGGCACCTCCCTTTTGAGCAGAGCTTTGCATTTTGAAATAGCAAAGAAAAAAGAAAAAAAGCTGTAATTATTAAAATTGTGTATATAGGAGAATTTAGCCTTTCATTTGAGGTGTCCTAATGACACTTCAACAACTGCTAGGGAAGATAATAGGGTTTAGAGCAATTACACAGCCCGTCAAATACCGAACATGAGTGATTCAGATTCATGCTCGGAGCTGGAACAATTCTCAGCAGTTTTGCTCATACACAGCTGTTTCATTTAAAATATTTTGGCAGAAAATTGCAAAGTGGGCCATGCTGGTCATCCCTGCTTTGGAAGCTTAACTCCTTCTATACCTAATATTGTCCTTCTCTCCTTTCTCCTCTTGTCCCCCCTGCCACCTCCCCTTGTTTGCTGCTTGGTTAAGCGATGTCTTTGGGACTTAAAATTGGCCCTGGAGCTGAAAATGCTGGGGGCTTTGCTGCTCCTTAGCCTGCTGGAAGGTTTGACTTCTCTCTTTTGACTTGGTCAGTTAGGGGTCATCCACTGCTAGGTCCTATGTGTGTTGCAAGAGTGTATCCATTGGGGTCCTGATCAAAAACAGACAGCCATTTGGGCCATTTGAGTTCAGCGGGAGAGCTGTGTACAAAGGCTCCGCTTGAATTTAGAGAAGCCCTCAGGGACAGTGCGTTACCCCAGGGATGTCACGGCAGGGAGGCGATACCACCAAGGGACAGGGAGCATGTAGCAGAATCTGGAGAGTGCACTTGTACGGAGATGAGGGCAGCCCAGCAGGAGCTGCAGCTTTGCAACCCGCGGCAACAGAAGGGGGACCCCCTCTTCTTCCACCTTCCAGCCTCCTCCGGGTGCCTCTCATTGGCCAAACCCAACTGGAGGCCAAAGGTCATGGGGAGGGAGCAGACCACTGATGCCCTGCTTGCATATCAGCCTCCCAGAAGGTTGGGGGAGGATGTTGAGGTGGAATTGAAGATATTCAGCACCAAGGAGGTCCAAGAAACTCCACATGGTGTCTGCCCTCAAGAAATGAACCTTGCAAACAACTAGCAATGGGCTCATTTGGCGCCAGTGTAGAAGGACTCGTTCAATTTACCTCAAATCACAGAGAGTTCATTGTCAGGGGGCCGGAGAGGAACCCAAAAAAAGTTAAATCCTCGAGCCCCAGGCAGAGCCAGAGCCGACCCTCCATGGCAGTTCGATTCATGTGTCAGCTCTGCTGGGCTGTGGGGCCCGGTTGTCCCGTCAAACACGAGTCCAGATGTTGCTCTGAAAGTATTTTATTGATGAGATTAACATCAACAGTTAGTTGGCCCTAAGTCCAGGAGACCGCCCTTGACCGTGCGGGTGGGCCTCATCCAACCCATTGAAGGCCTCAAGGACAAAACCTGCCTCAAGGCTGGAATACGGGAATCCTGCCCCAGTTTCCAGCCTGCCCCGCCAGTTTCAGACCTGCCAGCCCCGCAAGCGTGTGAGCCAATGCCTTACAAATACATATATTAATATGTATACGTATGTTCTCCTGCCTCTTTGCCTGATCCAGTGGTTCTCCAACTTTCACGTGCTCAGGAGTCACGTGAAGCGGGAGCTTGTGGAAACGGTTTCCTGGGCCTCCCTCCCAGATACTCGGATTCAGGAGTGGCGGGCCCAGGCATGTGCACTCCGTCAAGTTCACCTGGGACGCTGATGCTCCCGGCCCCAGAACCACAGCTGGAGTCACGCTCGGCCGTCTCTTCAGCCTACTCCCCACCCATCTCCCCCCAGAGCCTCAGGGCTTTGCAGGGTTACTGAGCTAAGTCGTTGCCTCTGCTCTGAGCGCCACTGCCAACACCAAGTGCCGCATCATCTGGGCATCAAGAGAGCCCGTTGTGTCTGCCAGCCCGGCGCAGCCATGGTGACTGGGACGTGTTCCACCAGCCCCATTAGCACCACGACTGGGTTTGTTGTCGCAGCTGCACACCAGGTCCAAGGCCGTGCAGCCGCCTGGATGGAGCTGGAGCTGGACCGTGCAGGAGGACCCACGCAGAATAGCAAGTGGGGTTCCCACTGTCGCCTGCCCAGGTGGGCCCTGCGGTCTTTCACCTGGATCTCGGAGGACAGGATTTCAGCAGGAAGAGCAGGGCCCCAGGCAGGAAGGCGTTCTGGGCTTGAGCGAAGGACGGGGTAAGAAGTGTGGCTAAGTCTGGGGAATAGTGATAGTTTCGAAGGTTCCAGGGGAGGAGCAGCGGGGCCCAGACTGGGGGCGGCTGTGAGGGACAGGCAGAGTCCCGGAGGTCTGGTGCACGCAGGGACATGCCCCAGATGGCCAGCGGCAAGGAGCCCAGACGCAAGGTGAGCGCAGGGTGAACAAGGGCTCAGATGACAGGATGCGGTCGGGGATGGTGAGCGCCGGGTGCGGCAGGACCCTGGTCTCTGCCTCGGTGGATTGTTGCGAGGGAGGTGGACTCGTGAGGAATAAGAAGACCCCAAAACGTGACTGAATGTGGAGATAGCGTCTTTCAAGCGGTGATTGCGGTAAAATGAGGTCATGAGGGCCGCCCGAATCCAACGTGACTGGTGTCCTTATAAGAAGAGGAGATTAGGACATAGACACGCACAGAGGGACAACCATGGGAGGACACAGGGGGAAAGACGGCCACCTACAAGCCGCACAGAGAGGCCTCAGAAGAAACTAAACCTGCTGACATGTTGATTTTGGGCTTCGAACCTACAGAATTGTGATAAGTTTCTGTTGCTTAAGCCCCAAAGTCTGCGATACTTGGTTAGCTCAGACCTAGAAAACTAGGTTCCCATTGTACAGATGGGAACACTGAGACCTGTGGAGGGAAGGGACTCACTGCAAGTGGCAGAGTCCAGTCTACAACATACAGATAGGGCTGTTGGCTCTAGACGAGCAGCTGTTTTTGAGCAGACCACACTGCCTGTCGCACCATGGAATATTGACCATCTCCCTGGCTGTAGCTTCTTTTGTTCAAACAATGTACTGCTACTAAAGCAACTCGCTCTCTCTCTCTGCTTTTTAAATAATGATTTTTCTCCTGAAGTTTTCTAACTCCTCACTCCCATGGCAGCCACCCTTCTTGCCTCCCTCGATTCTGGGTCCTGAGGCCAAGCCCAGGCGAACACGGCTTTCATCCCAGCCAGGTGACTTGTTGGGGTGCTTCTTCGCCTGTGACCCTTGGAGCTGGAGGTGCTGGTGGAACATTCAGGCAGAGAATTCCAGGAGGCAACTGGAAGAACAGAACCAGACTTGGGAAAGAGTTTGGACTAGAGACACCGATTTAGGTGACGCGCATTGAAGGACGTTGGAAGGATGTGAAACAGGAAGATAGGAGCACGAGAAAGAAACAAGAGAGATGTCTTCACCAAGACTCTTTGGATTTGGGGTTTTCAAGCAAGTGAACCTGCCTCTGAATTGCTTAAGTGATGTGGGAGGATGTATTGGGAAGACACTGGAATTTCACAGAATTCAAAGGGAACGTGGGAGTTCAGGGCTCAGGGAGGGAACTGGAGTCTGGGGAGCTGCCCTCCCCCATCCCTCCCTCCTGGGCTGCACGTCCTCTTGTCCTTGTGCAATAGTTCAGATGTCTTTGCACATCACAGAAAACTCTGACTCACTTTGCCAACATGATAGAAAATGTATTTTCCCATGTGACAGCAAGTCCTGCAGCAGGATGGCCCCGGTGGTCTCATCTGGGGCCCCACAGTGGGTTCAGGCATCTAGTTTTTCCCATCCTCCCACCCCACTAACCTCAGTGGCTGGCTCTGTGGTGAGCACCCTCCCTCCCTGGGTGGCCTCGAATGGCTGTCACATGGAGACAGGCAGAGTCCAACTCTACAAGGGGACTGTTTCCCAGGTGTGTCTTTCATATTATCGCCCAGCCTTCTCCCATGCCTCATTGGTCATAGCTGGGTCACGTGCAGTCAGCGACTGGTGAGATGATGGCACTGGCCCACAGCCACATGGAGAAGGTGGGCTTCCCAAATAAAACAGGGGTTCTGTTGGAGTGCAGGAAGGGGAGCCTGGGAGTTTTGCTTCTCTCTGCACACCGCCCTGTCTCCTGCTGTAGAGCAGCCTGCTCTGTACGTGGCACCACGCCTCCAAAGCCCACGTCACCCCGGCCACACGTGGGCAGGCTCCGAATCCCAACTCCTAGTTCCTAGGAGAGCATTTGCTGCAGCCAGCTTCAGTCTGGTGACAACCTCTGGCCAATCAGCCGAGGCGTCCCGGGGAAGTCAGGCAGCACAGGCACTGCTTACGGCCTCCCCGGGAGGGAAGGGGGCCGTTCTCAGAGGAAGGACGTCACTGGGGAGCTGTGAAGATACCCCTTGGTGCCTCCCACACAGCCTTGGGGAATATGGAGCTTTAAGAGAATAGACACAGAAGTTGTCAATCAGGGCTGGGATCTCCCCCTCCCCCACACAGTAGGAAGAGTTTGGAAATATGGAGGGGTCACTTTGGTTGTCACTGGCTTGGGGGCAGCTATCAGCATTTAGAAGGTAGTGGCCATGGGTCCTAAAAGTCCTGAAATGCAGGGGACAGTCCCACACAGTGAAGAATTGTCCCACCAAAGTGTTATCAGTGCCATGTGGGGAAACTAAAAGGGAAAAGGCAAAGTTAATAGAGCTGGGGGCGGGGGTGCAGACAACAGAGTGTGTGGAAACCAGGGTTCGGGAGGTCACTTGGGTGGGGGTGGGGCATAATTCTCGCTGCTCCGGGAAACCCAGGGAGATAAGAACTGAGCGTGGGCAAACTGAGGCTGGGAGACGCGTGGGAGGTGGATTGTGAGACATCCAAGAGCAGAGGTGGAGGTGGAAACTGACTTTTACACTCCAGTTCAGGCAGGAGCGCGGTGCAAGGCGGGGCTGTTTTGATCCCGTTAGCGCTCTTCCTAGGAAGCCGAGAATGACATGGGGCGAGGGCGTGGAGGGGGAAGACTGGGGAAGGGAGGGGGAGAAAGGGGGAGAACAAAGGAGGGGGCAGGGGACACAGGGGTGGGACTTGCATGCGCTTTCTCTGCAGACCCATCCGTGAAAGCATGTGGACGGTGGATCCTGGCAGTTGTCCCTGAGCAATGACAATGGGCGGTGAGGGCTTCGGCCTGCAGGCGAAGGGATGGCCAATCCGTAGACCCGCCTGCACCCAGGCAGGGAGGAGATGACACACGTTTCAGAGTCAAAGGCCCCAGACTCGCATCTGCACCGTCCCCACTGCTCCCTCGGCCGTTCCCAGGACGAAGTAAGAGAAGGCATGCAGCACAGCTCCCAGAGCATGACAGCTGTCCCGGAAAGGGTGGCGGCACGCTATTTATACTGCTGCGATCAGCGTCATCATTGTCATCTCCGTCGCAGTCGTTGCCCTCACCACCTCCGCAATCCCTCCCGGATCTGGGGCGGTTCCCTCCGGCGCTCGCCTTCACCCTGAAGCCTTTGGTGTCTGCACCCGCGTGCTGCCTTCACAACGCTTGGTGGCAGTGAATTCCTTGGCCTGGCTCTGTGAGCCACGAGGTGTTTTCATTTTTAAGTATCCTTTTTAGGCTCTACCTTTAGTGGCTGTGGGGGCGAGGACTGTCCCACGAGGGCATGGGGGTGGGCTCCGGCCATCTGGCTGGTGGCAGGTGGCCCCTTTGGCTTTGGCCCCCTCCTTGCTGCAAGCCCCAAATACTGTTCCACGTTGGGTGTGCTCAGAGCACATCCCTCCTTCCTTCCCGAAGCCGGGGGTCTGCCCACAGCCTCCCCCGAGCCTCCCCCGGTGCCCGGGCAGGAACAGGGAGTTTGCGAGTCTCTGGCAAAAGCCTTTTGAGCCGTGTTGAGTCCAAGGCTCGGACCATCCCCACGAGGCCTCGAAGGTGCAGAGAGGACAGAACAGCTTCCTGGACGGGGGTGCTGCGGCCCTGAGGTCCCCTAGGGATGGGGCTGCTCTCCCTCCCTCACCCGGCCTCCCTGGCTCCCCAGGAAGCTGCCTCCTCGGGCTGAAATCCCTCCTCAACCCTCCTAGAAAATGCCATCTCTGCGGCTGTTCCTTTCTTCTTGTTTTCCCTTTTATGCTCTTTTCTCAGTCGTCCCACACTATCCATAGACTGTCTTTAACGAGTGTGCACCGGCGCTCGCCGTGGGCCCGACAAGTCCTACGAGATGACGTGTGTGAGAGCCTTCTCTGCATGCAGGCATGAGTGCTCCTCGTGCGCGTTCACGCCGTCCTCCCCAAACCCCAAGGAGCCAGCGACATCACTGCCAACCCTCTTTCCCAGAGGAGCAAACTCAGGCACAGAGAGGCTAAGCCACTTGCCCAAGGGTGCACAGCGAGGAACGGGCAGAGCTGGGATTGGAACCCAGGTCGTCCGTCTGCAAAGCCCGTGCACTTGATCACTGAGCTGTGCAAGTCCCCTGGTCACCTGTTCCCGAGCGTCTGTCCTTGGCCTTTCCTGTCCACTCCGAGGCCTGTGAGACCACAGCCCTCCCCTGACTGGCGCAGCTCCGGGGAGGGCACACTGTGTGCCCAGCACTAGACCCAGGCCCGGCGCGCAGTAGGTGCTCAGGGACCGTGTTCTGAATCAGCGAACGGCTGGCTGACGGTGACGGACTGCGAGGTTAAGCAGCTCTCCCGCAGCCACACGGCACAGGCGGGGCCGGACCTGGGCTTTGTCCCAAGTCCTCGAAAAGCAGGTCCATCCTGGCCACCGAGTGCCCCTGCCTAAGACAGCCTCAAGGACGCCCCCCGAGTCCCCACCCAGGCTGCCTCCCTCGGCCGTTCCTCCCGGATTGCGAGAGCGGGAGTAGAAGAAAAGGAGAAATTTCCAGCATGGGACCGCGGGGGTGGGCTGATTGTCTGCGGGCAGGAGCCCTCTCAATGTCAGGCGCTCCGAGGCCGGCCATATGGATTTATTTTAGTGGATTTTTGTATCGTAAAAAAAAAGAGTTTCTGTTAAACACAGGGTGAGTCATTGCCGTCTGCTTCTGCAGTTGCACCCAAGCCTGAGCCTCCCTCCCCAGCACTCTGAGACCTCCACGGGCCAGGGCACAATTTCCGGAAAATTCCACAGCGCTCACTTACTGCTCCCTGGGGGTGGCTGCTGGCCTGTTTCCCTCCTGTGTGCCCCCTCAGCCCCGGTACCCACCCGGCCGCTCCCCGCCCGTGTCAGTGGTGCTGTTGGTTTCTCACCTGTCCCCAGCCCCACCCCCAGACTGTAAGTCCCTCTGGGGCAGCGACTGGGGTTTTCTTCACTCGGTTTCACAGAATGTGCCGTGCCCACACCCCCAGCACACACCTGTGGAAGGACAAACCGGATTTTGTTTGTTTCCCGTTCGTGAGCCTGTCTGGGAAGCTGGGTTGAAAAGATTCTCACCCAGGTGGGTTTTCATGGACGACAAGGACGACAATTTGGTTCAGGGAAAAGAACAAAGACCTGGGGTCAGACCAAATGGGGCTCAAATCCCGGCTTGGCTGTCGTGTGACATGGGGTGAGCCGAGCTCTCCACTTGTGAACATCCCCATTTCTACTGTGGGTATCAGCTCCTCCCGGAGCTGCCGCGAGGGCTAATAAAATCATGTGCTCGAGACTCTGCACACACCGGGTGCGCTGTGGGTACTGGGTGCCTTTCCCCTCTCCCTTCCCCTGGGAAAAAGATTAAGGATTATGGGCCAGTCCTGAAGCATCTGTTGGCAAAAGGAACCTTCTGGATGCAGCCTCAGGGACCCAACCTAGCTGGTGCCAGCTTGAGAAAGGTCAAGACTGAGTCGGAGCATCCTGGGGGCAGGGATGCTGTTTGCTGCTCCCTCCCTTCACGCCAGGCCTGGCAGGTAGCAAAGTGCTCGGGCAAGGGCTGGATTCGAGAGTACGGTTGTTGGGGAAGAAGAACGAGGTTCCGGAAAGGACCCCTTTAGAAACAAACCCCAGAGGCTGCTGAGGGGCATCCAGCCGGGTCCTTCACGGTGTTCACAAGCGTCTTCCTACCGGCAAGCCTCGGTTTTCTGCATCAAACAACTGTCCAACCTTGGACGTTTGGGACCAGTGATGGATGGAAACGTTTATGGGATTTATAGACCCCAGTCCCTTTTAAGGATGGCCTTGCTAAGGCGGAACAGGAGCCCCTATCTTAGGTTTCACATGTTGTCATGGGAAACACTAGGAACAGATTGGGGTTCCTTTCATTCCTTCTCCCTTTTGCATAAAAGTTGGCTCTGCCTCCTTTATGTCTGCTTGGCCAGAGGAGTAAGGTTAAATGACATAGCTGGAAGCAGAAATTCAATGCTTGAGCCAGAGATGACAAATACTAGCACATGTGCCATAACTCAGTCGCCCACCACACCCCTTGCCTGTGGCAGACATTCACAATCAATCACCAAACTCTCTGGGCAGTCCCTGGCAGGCTAGTCACAGTTCAGGGAACTTTCAGAATTATGATCATTGTGGTCATTTATATTAATAAACACCTTCTCTTTTAGAAAGGGAAAAATCAACATGAATATTACAGCTGAAACATGTGTCACTGCACCGTGTAAATATTCAGGACCCTGGAGATTCCATCTCAATAGTCTTATTATCAGCCTATTTCATTTGAGTATAAACAATAAATACATTGCAAATTATTAATGGAAAGCCATGTTTAGAAATTACAGCTATTACTGATCAATTGGATGGAATAATTACTACAATCACTTGGTAATTAGATCCTTCCTGGCCTGAGAGGAGAGTCCATGAGCCCTGAGATTGATTCCTCTGCTCAGCAGAGACCTGGAACCAAGAAGAGAGAGTTCTGAACTCTGGGGCAGCCAAGTCGGCAATTGCAAGTAGGCGTAGCAGTCCCCAGTACCCCCAGAAAGGCAGATACCACATCCATTATGAACGCTTCCAGCTGAGGGTTGCAGAAGCCCTGAATTAAAGCAGCTTAAACTGTGTTTTTCCCACCAAATAAGAAATTCGGTAATGGGTAGAACTGGACTGGTGCAGCAGTGCAACAGCACCATCAGGAACCTCTTACCATATTTACAAGTTGCCATCCAGAGGTTGGGAGTTTGTTACTTCACAGTCACAAGATGGCTGCAGATGCTCCAAGCATCACATTCACATTTAAGGCAGCAATAAGGCAGATGAGACAGTGGCCTGTTTTACTCTGCAGTGCCCTCTGGAGAATGCTACTTATCCCTCACTGGCCAGAACAGGGTCACATGGCCACCTCTGCTGAAAGGGAAGCTGGAAAAGTGAGGAACTGGTTGTGTTAAGTCAGTCGTGATCCTTTGCCTGGAGCTGAGTATATTGTTACTCAGAGCCTGAAAATTGAGGAGGCAGCTAAGAGTGTCATGACAGATATACAAGAAAACCATGTCCCAGGTCCCTTTGAACCGCGACAGGTGTGAATAATAGAGCTATGGATGACTTTGTTGTTCCTTGTTCATTCATTTATTCAATACACATTTAAGCAGTGCCCGGTAGATATCAGGATTGTGCTAGGATAAGAGATACAGAATTACTTAGGGACAAGTAACAGGGGTAGAAGACATCACAGGAACTTTCTAGGGAAAGTGGCATCTAAGCCAAGAATAAGAATGGGCAACAGTTTGCCAGCTTGTCGTGTGTGTGTGTGTGTGTGTGTGTGTGTGTGTGTGTGCACGCGTGCATGCGTGTTGGAGTGGGGAGGTGGGTCTGTGAGAGGAGCAGACAGGAGGAGAGATGAGTGCTGCAGGCAGAGGAAGCTGCATGTGCAAAGGTTTTGATGGACAAACAGACACAGTAAGTTTTCAGAGATTGGAGGAGACCAGTGTAGCCAGAGGCAGAAGGTAAACCTGGAAAGACAGGCAGACACCAGGAACCTAAGGGCTATATGAGCCAACCTGAGTTTACACTTTGTCCTGGCCGAGCCTGGTGGCTCACGCATGGAATCTTAGCACTTTGGGAGGCCAAGGCAAGAGGATTACTTGAGTCCAGGAGTTTAAGACCAGCCTGGGCAACATAATGAGACCCTTCTCTAAAAAAATGAAAACAAACAAACAAAAAATTAGCCCGGCATGGTGGCACATGCCTGTAGTTCCAGCTACTCGGGAGGCTGAGGCAGGAGGATCGCTTGAGCCCAGCAGTTTGAGGTTGCGGTGCCACTGCACTCCAGCCAGGGCAACAGGGAAAAGACCTCCCTCTCTAAAATAACAACAATATTAAAAGACTTTGTCCAAGGGTCATGTCTGCCCCAGCCCTGTGCAGGCACTAGCCCCTAGCCCCTACTAGCAAGTGGCCAGCACATGAGCCTTCCTCCTGGCTATATTAGTCAACATTCTTTTGGCTAGGGGAGGGAAAATGGTTTAATAATAATGGCTGGGGGAGGAAGTAATTATTGCTCTGTGTTATTAAAGAGTTCAAGAGTTTGCTGGCCTCAGGGACAGCAGGATCCAGAGGCTCAAATCGTTTCAGTATGAATCTGTCTCTTTCTAGACTTTTCTTTCTTCGTGTTGGCTTCATTCACGGACAGACTCTCCCCGAGTCATAGCTAGCGGCCGTCAGAAACTCCAGACTTACGTTCTATAAACCTGGGGCCGGAGGGAAGAGCAGCGGTCCCAGCAGGAGTCCTGGGGAGAGCTCTCTTTGGCCCAGCTTGGGCAACGTGCTCATCCCCGAACAGATCCGACAGGCCGAGGGCTGCTGTGCTTTAACAGGGAGCCCGAGTCAGGCGCCAGCCCCAGCAGCCTGCAGGGTGCGCCGGGAGGGAAGGAGGAGATCGAGGTGCTGCTACAGGTAGACTGAGAGCCAGGCAGCCCCTCCGGCCTCATTCTTACCGCACCCTTCAATGCCTTTGTCCGCCCGGCTGTGGCCCTCCCAGATCCCTTCCTACTGTCCACCAGATCCGACGACTATCCAGCTCCCTCGCAGCGACCCTCCGTCCTCCTCCACCCAGACTGGAACTGCTGCTGACCGTTTCGGAGAATCCCCGGCCCCAGTCCCCTCTGCTGCTGTGGCCACTACTGTCCCCTGGAGGAAGCGGGACCCCTGCCTTCCTTTGCTCTCCCTGCCCCCACCTGGCAGAGCCCAGCCATCGTCATGGGTCAGTTCTGCCTTTAATAAAGAAAAGTGCCCGCGTCTCCTTGTGTCGTGTCCAGCGAGGACGTGGGGGCGTTTGCTACTCTCTGCCCACAGCCCCGGCAGCCTGGCCAGCGCCCGCCGGGAAGACATTGATTTATCCTGCCCAACACACGGCGCTGCTCGTTAGCGCTCTCGGTCTGACAAGAAATATTGAGCCCACCGCCAGGGTCTTACAAAAATATGAATAGATGGCCGTCTGGACTCTGAGTTAACAGGGTGCTTTGCCCGTGAATGGGAAGCTGAGACAGGGAGGTGACAAGTGACCTGGCTGAGGCATGGGTGGCCTTGCTTGTCCCTCGGGAAGCCCTCTCTGCAATCGCTGTGTTGTTCAGGACTCTTTGGGTTGCAAGTGACAGAAACCCGACTGAAGCAGACATGAGCAACCACTACTGAATCGGTTAGCTCCTGGAGGTGAAAATGCAAGAGTGCCTGGCATCAGGCAAGGCTGGGCCCGCCCTCCGCCTCCCTCCCGCCTCCCTCTGTCTCCTGATCTGCCGCTCCGCATGCGGGCTTCATTCTCAAGCCGGGTCTCCCCGTACCAGCCCCGGAATTCCCTAGACACAGCCTCAGTGCTCAGTGTCTTCAACAGGGTGCGGCCGCCTCTTTCCCAGGCGACACCCTGGGACGAACAATCCTTCTCTTTGATTGGCTCGACTTCGGTCGTGGACCTGGGGTCTGGACCCGTCCCACCGCCTGTTTTTGCCAGACCCACAAACTAAGAATGCTTTCTGTACGTGTAAGTGGTTGGAAAGAAAATCAAAAGAAGAACGCCATGTCATGGCCTGCGAAAGTCGTATGGAATTCAGATCGCAGCGTCCACGAGTGTTTGCAGGAGCCCCGCCGCTCTCGTAGGAGGCCGCTCCGAGCCGCGGTGGCGGAGTTGAGCAGCTGACCCACAGAACTGAAAATATTTATTAGATCTCTTATTTATTCAATACTAAATCATTTGCAAAATCATTGATAATGAGTAATTTATTTAATAATAAATAAATGATCGAGTAAATTTATTTACCTGCTTACCTTGGTAGTGAAAGTTTGTGGCCCCTGGTCTAACCGCTTAGCGTGGCCAGTGTCACGCGCCCACCCTTGGAGTCGCAGGTGGAGTCACCCGCCCAGCCAGGCTGCGGCATGAGGGTAGCAGTGGCTCTCTGTAACAGCGGGGTGGGGCGAGAGCGCTGGGCGGCCAGGACACGGGACGGCCACTTTGCCCACTGCCTTGGGCCGGGATCTCCCAGAAGCCAACCCTGAGATAAGTATGCGAGTGCTTTCTAGCAAGAAAAGGGGAGGGAAGGGATATAAGGGGCATTCATTGTTAAGTAGTTGCCACTATGGGCAACCGAGGTCCAACCTGCCGGGCATCTCTGGGAGACAGCGTGGGGCCACACCTCGGGCCTCCCCGTCCAGGGCGGGGGGCGGGTGTTCATCGTGCACCTCCTGAGCCCCGAGTGGTTGAGCAGATGGGCTCCGCCTCTTCTGCGTGACCGTAAGGCAGCTCCCTTCCACATGCCACTCGGTGAGCCGTTCCTAAGCCGTCTTGGCGCGTGGACATCTGGGAGAAGGTGTGAGTGGTGACAGGGCCCGGGGAGGAGAGCTCTCTGTTCATCCCCCGGCCCCCTGCTGAGAGGCCCTGGTGCCAGCGTGTCGCCACTGCCAGGCTCTGGTAGGCCACGCTTACCCCACAGTCGGCGGCCGCCCCATTCAGTCCACGCAGACCGAGGTCGGGTCTACCAGCACTCCGGTGTCTCAGCACCGAGAACACCGTTCGGCGTCCTGTCACCACACAGGAGGACCCTGCTGTCCCCCCAAGTAGTGTCTTATGCCCTGCTCCCTGTCCATGACATATATAACTTATCAGAATGGGATAACATATGTGAAAATGTCTTGAGAATCATGCAAACGTCATAAAAATCATCATTTTAAATGTATTGTTATTAGTTCAACAAGTTTTTATTCAGCACCCTGTGCCAGGCACTGGGAATACAGGAGTGGGGGCGGGAAACAGTCACAAGTCCCCACCCTGGTGGCGCTTGGAGCCTGGGGGAATTACTGGTATTGGTGTCCTATAACCATGAAAAAGTGGTGGTTATTACTGTAATAGAGTCTGGACTCGGCGGATTTTTAAGGTGCTGGTTTGGGGCCTTCTCCCATTTTCAATGATTTTCTCCTGAAGACTTCTTTGAGCTGGGCCACCCTCTGCAAAAGAGCAGCTTCCCTAACGGTGCTGCGCTTTCTGTGTTCTGTTGAAGCAGCTAATTTTGGCAAGCAGGCTTCAAAGCAGTTTGTGATAAGCAGGTGAGTGGGTGACATTAATTCATTAAAAATGCCCGTCCTGCCAGCAGGGTTGGATTTCTCGCTCACTCCCTGAGTGGTGTCACGTTCCTGCAAGTGCGACCATAGAGTTCTCTACCTGTCTTTGCGTCTGCTCTGCCCTCCGGTCACCAAAGACATGCGCTGCCCTAAAGTGCAGCAAGGAGCGATGGTGGCACCTGTGGCGAGCTCTACATGGGAGAGAGATTGACATTCACTGTAAAGGTCCCGGGTTGCTGAGGAGCATACCCAGAAAGAGGACGAGAATGAGGAATGGGGCTGAAGCCCCAGAGAGTTCCTCCGAAGTCTTTAACGTGCCCTACAGGCTGGGCCAGAGGAAACCCGGAGTCTCGTGGAGCCTAATTTGAGACCCGGGGTCAAACGTCACGTGCATGGCGTCATTCTCTTTACGCAGCAGCCGCGTGCAGTGGCGATTAGCCCCATAGTCAGGGGAGGAAACTGAAGCGGAAAGAGCAAGTAACCAGCCAAAAATTACACACCGTAGTAAGTGGCAGAACTGGGATTTGAGCCCAGGTCTCTGTGTTAACACCTTGTTTGCCAAGAGCCACTTTCCACCAGAGGGGAATGGGAGCTGAGCTTCAGGGCTCCTTTTGTCCCTATAGCCACGTCTCCTGCCTCCACACCACGCCCAGCGCTTGGCAGAGGTTCCTTCCCTGGTTCCCAGGCAGCCCCAGGGAACCCTCCCAGCTCCCTGGTGTCCCCATCCTCCTTGGCATTGGACTTTGGAGGAAACCAGTGCGTGACGCTCAGCTCTGTCTGCTGATGCATACCCAAATGAGGTGGGAAACAAGAGCCGGCAGATGAGGGCCAACACGCCACCCGGGTCGCAGCTAGAGGACTGGGAATCTAATTGGCAAACAGACCCACCCAGGCCAGCTGGACGAGGAGAGCCCAAGGGGTCCTGCCACCCCCCAAGTGGGAGACCTGTCCTGTAAGGTTGCGACGTAGAGGAATCAACCAGAGAAGGTCCTTCCTGCAGACAGCTGGCCCCTGAGAGAAGAGGGGACAGAGGTTGACGCCTGTGTGTCTAACTCCCCTGGCGCTGGCTAAAGAGTCGAGGGACCCCTGGCAGGAGTGAGTGAGGGTGGAGAGAAGTCGGGAGTGACATAGCCTGAGAACAGGAGGTTCCCAGGGCCCAAACCCCAGATTTGAAGCCTGAACTCAAAGCCACCACACCCTGTGTCACTCACCAGACAGACTGGGGAGGGTGGGACAACCTCCAGGCCCTTCCCCCATCATTGCCCCAGCAGCCTTTCCCTTCGGGTCCCCAGGTTTTGTTGCAAGGGGCAGCAGGAGACATGGGATGCCCCAAGGGCAAGGAGCCACAGAGGGTTGAGGTTCTGGACGCTGCTGGTCCTTACCTGAACTCTGAGCTCCGTCAGCTTGGATGAAGACTGGACTCTCTCAGCTTCCCCCGAGGGTTGGGGCCATGGTCCTTTCTCACCCCACTCGGCTCTCCCTCCCCTGAGCATCCCTGAGGCGTGAAGAGTCAGGTCACGTGAAACCGCAGGCTCCCCCTGCACCTCCTACTGCCCCCCACCCCCACCTAAGCAGATGGGGGTCTCAGCATGGACCCCCCCCAGGCACTGCCTCTTTTAAAATGTTTCATTACATCTAATGCATTCAAAAGACCCCATTCATGAATCTGAAAGTTTTTCAAAGTGTAATTTTAAAAAATGACACCCTCTGAGCCACCACCAAAGTCACCAGCCCTGCTGCCCCTCCCCCAGCCCCAGGTAACCGCTGTCCTGAATTTTGTCCTTCTCGAAGGCTAGTCCAATCTAATCACATGCAGGTTCTGTCCTGGATTTTATCTTTCTTGTTTCTTTGCTTTTTTTTTTTTTTAAAGATTTACTGCATGTTTATAGTAATTATTTTTTAATTTTTGAAAATTTTACAAAAGTATCATATTCTATGCAGGCTCTTACGCTTTGCTTTCTTCACTTGACATTATGTTGCTGAAATGCATCCCTGTTGTCTAACGTCGTCACTCACTCTCACTGCTGTATAATACACTTTCGTGTGAGTATGACACGGTTTATTTAGCCATCCTACCCGTCATGGACCATTGAGCTATATTTGGGGCGAGGAGGGAAGGGTAATTGTGAACAATGCTACTATCTTAGTCCATTCATACTACTATAACAAAATACCTGAGACTGGTGGTTTGTAAGGAACAGAAATTTATTTCTCATGATCCCGGGAAGTCCAAGGTCAAGGCACCAACAGGTTTGGATGTCTGGTGAGGGCTGCTGACTGCTTCTGAGATGGCAGCATTTGCAAGTAATATATAATAACAACTGAAGTAAATTCTCAACCATAGCAAGTCCTTAATAATTGTGAGCTATTGGTATGATTATTATCATTACCACGAAAACTCCTATTCATCCTTCAAGACCCAACCCAGGATATCCTTCCCTCTCTGCCTACTCTGACAGCATCTAGTGCAGAGCTTATAATCCTGTCTATCAGGCTGTGGCTTTATTTACCTGTTTGTGTAGTTGCGGTTATTGTTGTCGTTGTTGTTGCTCTTTCTTTCCCCAGCTAGATTATGATATCTTCCCGGACAGGGACTATTTTTCTCTTATTCGCCCCCATGTCTTAAGGCCAGCACAGAGTAGGTGCTCCGTCTGTGAAATGAGAGGCACTGGCGCATGTCTCAGGGGCACGTCAGGCTGCCTCTTTCTCACAGGCTGCAGAGCAGCCCACGAAGGAAACCTGGCCGCATTCCCCCGTTTCCCCTGGGCTGCCATAATTCTAGGGGAGGAAGAGCCAAATGGTCTTTGTGCTGCCTCCCGCCCCGGCCTGCGCCTCGTCTGTCCCTCCCGGAGCTCCAGCCAGATGCTAAGCTAGGTGCCAGCCCCCACCCCTTTATTTTTCTGACCCTCCCCACCACCTGGCACCGCGGAAAGCCGACTTCCCTTCACATGCTGTGGCGCTCGTTGCTGCTTCGCACGGGGAATCCCTCCCAGCCCCTCACCGCGGCGGGGGAGGACCGCGCTGTAGAGGTCGATGGCTTCCTCTACTTCAGTGACGGCCATTGGAATGGTTCTGGCAAGTCTGGCGTGGGGGATCTAATCACACACAAGGGAGCTGGCAAATCATCTCACTTCGGCCTTTCTCCCTAATCACCAGCTACTCCTCCCCCTTTGAGCGTTTGGTCCCATTGTCCGCCTCTCCAGCACCCGCGTGTGCGGGAACACAGGTGCGAGGGACAGAGGCGTTTAGCGGGCACATGAAACTGCTCTCAGACGTGAACCCGGGGTGACGGCTCTCGTGTGCGCAGAGACGCGGCTGCACCCTGCCTGCCGACATCGCTCTCGCCTTCCCTGCCGGTGACAGAGGGGCTCTGGGCGGGATTCTCTGAAATGGACTAAGTAGGGGTTGCCGTCTGGCCGTAGGCTGCCCTCAAAAGTCCACCCCTCGTGCAGGCAGAAGAGCCAGCCCTGCCTGGTCCCCGAGCCTGGGTGCTGCCCACGGCAAACTGGCCTTTTGGCGGGGACGCACCTCGGTGGCCCTCCACAGCTAGGCAGCTGGAGAGATGGTTTGATTCAGATCGCGATAAGCGATGTGAAGGAAAATAAGAAGGGTAGACCAGAAGACCAGAAGTCACTATTGAGTAAAGACGGCCAGGGAAGGACTCTGAGGGAGGGACGTTGGAGCTGACACCTGAAACGAAAGGAAAGAGCCAGTTGTGCGAAGATCTGGGGAAGGTCATTCTAACACCAAGATCCAGTGCAAAGGCCCGAGGTGCAGAGTGGGCACGTGCGTGGCACCATGTGGACTTTTGTGGGTAATTCACTCAGAAGCAGGGCCATAAATAGATGTGGTCCGATGCACGAGGTTCAAATTATGGTAGAGGATGCACCTTGTCCAGCACACTTAAGTGAAGGCCCCCGGGGGCAGGGGCAGGGGGCTTTTTTAACCCTTCGGTACGGCGCTCACTGGCCACAAAACCGTGCCCACAGCCGGCACTCACAGTCCGCACGATAGTTTGTGCTGTGCATTGACGACGAATCCGTTTTGCTCTTTTGTGACGAGGAAAGCTTTAAAGCACTGAAAGCTTGTTTTACTTTACAGGCAGCTGTACTTGTAATGTAAATCAGAATAGGTAACACATACATATATGTTTTCATTACGTTATTTTTAAATGTTCACAATTTTATTTTGATAAATGAAAAATTAGAAAAGTCACATCACGGCTGTCAGCTAAAGTCGACGCTCGGTTCATCTGTGGCTGTCAACCACAGTCGACTCTCATACTGAAGTGGTTAGAAAATCACCGGCGCATTAGAGGGTAGCGGGCCAAGTACAGGTAGGGGGGTGCCGGATGCTGGAGCGGGAGGTGCTCATCCCTTCCCAGCCCTGCACCCAGGCACCTCGTGTTGACTTAACATCAGCTGCAGTGGGAATACCATGACACAGAAATCAGCAAATGCTACAAATCAAGGCTTTGCTTTTCTTTTTAGGCTCAGTTGTTTACACATTTACCAGCATACCGCTGACATCAGGGCCACCCTGGGCATGAATGCACAGGGCAGTGGGTTGGACCTGCCCAGCTACTCTCTCGTCTCATCTCCTCTGTGCTCCCACGTTCGCCCTGTCCTAGCCACCCAGGCCTCCTGGCCAGTCCTCAGACAGGCCAGCTGCGCTCCTGCCTCCAGGCTTTTGTACTCGCTGTTCCTCTTTCCCCAGACCGGGGCAGGCCTGGCTCTCCAACCTCCCTCAGGGCTGGGCTGAGCTGTGCCCTTCTCAGTGAGCCCCCCCCCCAATCCACCATTCCACCCCAACACTTCTATCTTCCTCCTTGCTCTCTCTTTCTCTCACTTATGCCACCTTTTACTGATTTATCTTTTTTACTCTCTGACTTACCCCCCTCCCCTGCTGGAATGTAATCACCAAGAGGAAATGGGGATTCACACCTGTCTTGTTCACTGTTTTATACCCAGCACTTTAAACCATGCCCGGCACATACTGGATGTTCGTTCATCTTTCGTTGAGTACGTGAATGAATGGCCTTTTTTCCTTTTTCTCTAGTGGATCCATCTGTCTGGTGTTGTTTCTTATTTCTGCAATAATGATAGACATGCAGGGTCAAGCAGGCCTTGCTACCCATGGGGAAACTGAGGCAGCACAAGGAGGGGAGTGAGGGCCTTGCCTGGCACCAGCAGGAAGGCTCCAGGCAAGGCCACTCTGCCCTGTCGTGTCTGCTAGCAGCCGTGCGAAGCCCTCGTTGTCCTACATCATTAAGTGAAATATTCCCACCAGAATTTTAATATTTAAAAGCCATTATTGTGCTGAGTGGAATTGACATCTGTTTACATTACGCGGCCATTACTCATTTCCACGTGAGACGCTCGCCTTGGTGCTGTGCCGTCGTTTTAGGACATGTTATAAGGAAGGATCAGAGGAACAGTACAATTTGCAGTGGGATTTTTTTCCTTTGTGCCTTTTCTTATTTTTTTAAATTTGTACGTTTATTAAAGTAATACATGCACATAATTTAAAAAATCAAAGAGTACTAAAAGGCTTATTATGGGAAACGACAGTCCCATGCCCACCCCTCCCCTCCCCCGACTCCAGCTCCGCAGAGCTGATGGCTTCCCACGCTTTAGCTGTTGCTTTCACTCCGTGTCGCCATCATTTGAAATAATATTGCTATTTCCTGGCTTACCCATTTTAGACATCATCTCTTAACGTTCTGTGATGGGAGATGACAGTCGAGCCCTCTTTGGCCCCTCCACTGACCCCGACCTCCCCAGTCCTCCCATGTAGTCGGATCGTATTTCTTAGTTTCAGCCACTGGTGAGTGCTGACATTTATTAAAACCACGTCCACTGCAGAGCCAGGAAGTGTAGTACGAATCTCACAGGTTGGCTGTCCTGCTCACATTTCTTCCTACTAGGGGCTTAGGCACTGGGCGAGGCTCAAGGCCGTGGGTGGGAGAAGGGGGAGGGGACCCAGGAAGGAACCAAGGGATTGGGAGAAAGAATGACAAAGGACCCGTGTGAATGGGTGGTGAGAGAAGGCATCTCTGGGGAGGTGACATTTGAGCTGAGCCCTAAAGGACGACAAGAAGAGGATCCATGGGAAGAAGCCAAGAGAGGTGGCTTTCTAGGCTTGGAGAGGAGCAGGGAGGCCCCTGGTGTCAGAGCTTCGGTTCTCGTGGTTGCTGCAGGCAGATGGCGGCCTGTCGGAGGAGATGGCCTTTCAGCAGGGCCCTGGAGATGAGCGAGGCTTTGCAGACAAGGCTGGGCTGGAAGAGCGTTCGGGGCACAGAAACCAGTATTGCAAGGACCCGGAGGTGGGAAAGATGTCAGCACATCTGCCTCCCTGTCACTGGACTTGAATGTCATCATAAAAAGAACCCTAAGATATTTTTAATGACAGTCCCCCATCCCATGGCCCTGACGAGGCTCTCTGCGTCCTCCACGCTCCCTTCTCATCCCTCATCTCATCACAGACGCTCTCCCGTGGTTGTCGTCTTTGCTGGTCTTGAGTTTGTCGGCCCCACCAATCTGCCTCCGGGGCTTGGGGGTCTCCAGCACGAATCTGCCCCTCCATGTGTCTCCACCGCTGCAGCCCCTCACCCAGCCAGACAAAGACACTCTGAATCCTACACTGCCGGTGCTGGGACTGGTTTTCTCCTGCAGGGGAGAGCATGGTTTCAATAGGTGTAAAAAATATATTTGGAGTTTTACCCCTCACCCTCAGCCTCAGCCTCAGCCTCCCAGTTTCCTTTCCCAGAGTGTATGCCCCAGGCTGTCCTTAGCCAGCCTCTGCCATCTGCTCAGACTGGGCTTGTTTCTACCCACAGCCCCTACCCCTGCCCCAGAGCCTGCCTTGGCTTTGTAGGGGGCCTGGCCTCAGGACAGTCCCTGTCCCACCCAGGGTATTTTCTCAGACTCATCTTCTAAGCAGATTGCTTTGCCTTTCTGAGCCTCAGTCTCCTCATCTATAAAATGAGGTAGTAACCAGACCTTCTCCTCCGAAGGTCACTGGGGGTGGTAAACGAGGTGCTACAAGTTAAGGGCCTGGAACTGAGTAGGCGCCTGGAATTTCCTTGCCTTCCTAACCACTCCCCCCCCCCATTATTAACAGTGACTCCCTGGAACACCTTTCAGATTTTCTCAGCTCCACTTTACAAAACAGCATCCTTCCTGGGCTGTCAGCCCGGCTGAACATGTGCTGGGAGAAGTGTGTCTTGCAGGCATCCCTTTGGCACTGAGCCAAGATTTAAATGAGATTGTTCTCAATGAAGAAAACGTGAGCAGCTGTAGGATATATTTTTGTCCCATCTGAATGGGAATCAACTCAAACGGTAGAGTCGCTTTCCAGCAAGAAGGAAATGGAGCTGCTTCCACGGTCTCTTCTTGGCTTCCACCAGATTGGCAGGGCAGCCTGAGGAGCTGGTGGCTCCACAGTCGGGAACTTCAGTGGGTTGTCCAACATCCCATCATAGTGCCTGGTTGGTTTGTGGGTTGAGTGGGCGGATGGGTTTATCCTTGGATGGGTGAATAGATGGATGAGCAGGTGGATGGATGGATGGATGGATGGGTGGGTAGATAGGTGGATGGATGGATTGGTGGGTGGATGGATCGGTGATGGATGGATGCAGTGAGCAACTCCTTCTTTCAGTCTCTAATGTCCTTTGTGGGCTGGATTGTAGTTTCCCAAATAGTCCCTATGATACACCTGTGTCCCTGGTGATAGTAATAGGTGCTCTTCAAGAGGTGTGTTAGTTCAGGTCCTCCAAGGAAAAAGCACCAAGATGGGATTACACATGCAAGGACTTTATTAGGGGAAATGCATGTGTGAGGGAAATGGAGAAGGAGCCAGAGAGGGCTTGAGACCTGTTGGCCCCCGAGTGATGAAAAGAGAAGGAAGGTGGGTGGAAGCATCCTAGACTGAGTGCCACCTGACGAAGATTTGGCAAAGCTGTCCAAGAGTCCTCACACCAGAGTTGGCCATCAGAGGAGTCCCATGTCTCCCGTGAATGGTCTGACTTCATATCCGTGTCATACTGTGTCACTGGCTGGGAGCAGCCTAGGCATGGCCTCTGCAAGGGCAGCCACTGGGACGCAATCAGTTATGCTGCCTGTGCTGGATGCATTCTCACGGCCAACACGGGGAGGAAAGTCCTATTGATGTGTATTTTGGAGCTGTTGCCTTCTATAGTTCTTGGAGACCCTGGGTGCACATTAGCAGAGTTGCTAAGAAGTCCTGCAATAAAGGAGCCTATTAAATCTGGCATTTCCCAAACTTATTTGACTGCGGAGCCTTTTATCTTAGAATAGTTCCAAGGAATAGAGCTTGAGATCCAGTGATCTAAGTGTATCCCGAGAGTTCCCAGGCCAAGAGAGAGAACAAGAAAAGGGAAGAGAAAGACAAGAGAGAGAGAAAGAGAGAGAGAAAGAAATGGCTGCGCACAGAAGCAGAACCAACACAAAAACGCAAATCAAGGAGAAATAGAATGTCGCTGGTTGTTTTCAACAGACCGTAAGACACACACACACACATACACACACACACCAAGATATGGAATTTAGGTATTGTCCAAGGCTGACACCAGAACACAAATTCATTTCAGTCAACTTAATAATAATCAGGCCCCTGTGCGCACAGCACACGGCAGTTTCCAAAGCTTTCTCTATCTGCCGACTCCCTCGAGCACCACCACGACCTTGTGAGTCAGGGCTGGGGAGTTATTGTCCTCATTTTGTGGCTAACAGTAACACTGACCGCAGTGATAATAACTGTAGAATTTACTGAGCACCTTCTGCGTGCCAGGCACTAACCTAAGCAATTCCACCTTTATTACCTTCTTTCTTCCCTGCACAGGAAGGTAACTGCAGCTCAGAGAGGTTAAGTGACTGATTCGAGGCCACACAGCCAGGAAGCAGCAGACCCACATCTGAACCTGGGTCTGTCCGACCCCACAGCCCCTGGTGGCGAGTGAGTGGGGCGGCCCCGCCATGCCCGACGCAGCAGCAGGAGCGCGCAGCCCTCCCCCCCCCCCCAGTGGACTTTTTATGATCTGTTCTAAGTCACAGTGAGAAGCAGGCTTGGGGAATGTAAAGTGGGTAGTGATTTTTTTCTCTCTTTTTCTTTTACTGCCTTTGTTTATTGAGGGACAAATCATTGCTGTTTTCGTTTGTGTTTCTAGCACAATAAAAATAAAAGATATGCTGGCAATCTGTTTAAAAGCTTATGCAATTCCAGAATTTGAGCTGTCGGATTTATGCCGCACGCTGATCTCGCAGACATCATGGTGCCAGCTGCCCGCGCCCGCCAAGGGCTTCTGAAGTCGTCGTTATCCATCAACGCAGGGTGGCCACGCACTCAGGCGCGGCAGTGGCCAAGCTCCACTGGCTACGGCCGAGGCCCGCGAGGACAGACGCCGGCTGTGTTTCCCTTGCTCTGCCCGGAGCCTCAGGGCCGTCAGCAGGCGTCTTGGTTTTATCGTTGGAGTTGAGTTTGGCTTTTAGCAGGAAAGGTTTGCGGGCCTGGGAGAGGCCTGCTGTCTGGACTCCCACCTCGAGACGCCAGTCCGAGCGCTGGGTTGGCCTTGGACTTGGAGTGTCTGCAGCTGGGCGGCGCTGGGGTGAGAGGCGCTGTGGGAGCTCACTGCGTCTGCGTGTTCGCCCCTCAGCCTCCCCGACCAGAACACCCGCTCCGTGATAATGCCAGTGGCAGTATCCGCTCCATCCAGTGCCTAGAACTGCACCTGGTACGTAGTGATGCTCTCAGCAAATACTGGATGAATAAATGGGTGTCCCATGTCCAGGAGAGGAGACATGTGCAAATTCAAGGAGCGAGTGAGGGAAGCCATCCACCTGCAATATGTGCCTCACCCTCACCCTCACCCCGCCCACGCCCTTCCTCTGCCGGCCAAGCTCTGTCTCTTCTCTCTTTTTTGTGTGTTTCTCTGGCCTTCTTCTCCCCCAGACGATGTTACCCAGTTCAGACGATGTTACCCAGTTTCCTTCCTTGGGATGACCCAGGAAGGAAAAGCTGGCAGAGCAAGGGGACTCAGCTCTAGTTCTGCCTCTGCCTGGCTCTGAGCCTGGGTTCCAGCTCTCTGAGCTTCAGTTTCCTCATCTGCAGCATGGGGACGGTGGACCCACCGCCATGCCTGCGGCAGGGGCGCTTCAAGGACGGGCTGGACATCAATGGCACTTGCTAACCAAAGCAGTGGCTCTCTCCAGCGGTAGCACGTGCATGTTGGGGTGCAAGGAGCCTTTGTTTCAGAGTCCAGAGCAAGGCACCCCAAGGGGGGAGCACGAATATCCACTCTTAGAGTCTGAAGCTACCAATGTCGACTGTCAGTGAGACCGACAGTTCCATTAGGCAGCTGCCCGCTCTCCCTGTGAGTGATTAAAACGTCGCCGTCCATCGCAAGCACTATACATCTCGCTATGCTGGCACTTGATCAAGGGCTGTGTGACGCGGGGCAATCGCGTCATCTTCCTCGGGCTGCACCCGGCAGGAGCCGGCAGGAGACATCTGTGCGGCGTGTCCTGGGAGTGCCGTGGAAACAAAAGCTGGGGGAGGCTGGAAAGGCAGGCAGAGGCCCGAGGGCACCGAGTGGGACTGGCTGGGAGGGGCCTGGTGCTGCAGCTCCAGGACGCAGGTGCGGGGGCAGGGGGGTCACTGGGGATCGAAGCTGGGACCTCGGAGTCATCGAGTCGCTGCCCTTGTTTCACCGACCAGCAAACTGAGGCCAGGGCAGCTGAGCATCCCTTGTTCAGCCACTCTCAGGGGGAGGTGGGATTTGGGGGCTAATATCTGCCCCCCCAAGGGCCAGGGCTCATTCCACTCAAGTTGCCAAGGTCTCACACAGTGCCTGTACACAAGGGGCATCGTGAAGTGCTGACTGATTCCAAGAAGTGGTACCTGGGGTCGGAGCTGAGCCGTCCTGACCCTCACATGACCCTGTTATGACCACTGTGTCACGCATCTGAGTCCTCACTCTCACCAGCAGCAGCAGCAGCAGCTGACGTTCTGCGTGCTCGCTAGGTCCCGGGCTCTGTGCTAAGCACGTTACTCACGTTAACAGGGATTTCTCCTCTGATGCCATATGCGTGTTCCCAGAAACCCCACATTTTATAAAATCAGGCGCCAAAAATAGCAGGGTTTATGGGAAGAGGGTTGGGGGGAGAACATTCCCAAACCTTGGGAATTCTGTAATGAGAGCACACTCAAAAACAATAAAACTTCACATAAGGACACGAGCGCAGTTGGATTTGTACTCAGCTGCCCTGTGGGTGTCTCTGAGCAGCCCGAAAGGACACGTTTAAGGGCTCCTGCTTTCTCCTTCAAGATGTTGATCCCAGAGGGCATTCGTTTCTGATAGAGACAGACCATTTTCATCAAAATTAAAAATCGGATCCAGCCTGTCGCCTTTACCATTCATCCATTGTTTCCCTTCCATCCCGGGAGAAGCCTTCAGAAGCTGTTTCATCTCCCTGCTCCCGCACGCAGCTTAACAGAATAGGACGTGCGGCAGTTCTGGGTGTCACTACATCAGCTACTGCTTATGAGAAAAAGGCACTTGGGTAGATTTTCTACTTTGTTGTTGTTGTTGTTGTTGTTGTTGTTGTTGTTAAGATTTTCATATGCTGCTAAGGCTTCCTCAAATTTTGAAAAAGTGCACCCCTGGTAGCTTCAAAGCACGAATGTGCTGGGAAGATCACCCGTGAACCAACATGACCTTGTCATTCTACTGACCCCAATCCATCCGTGACCTGTTTATGGCAAACAGACTGTATCTCATCAAATCCTCAAACCAGCCCAAGGAGGAATGTGCTATTATACTAAAACCATCCCCATAAAACCCAGGCTTAGAGAGGTTAAGTAACTTGCCCACAATTACTCAGCCAGTAAGTAGAGCAGGCATTTGAACCTAAGCAGCCTTCCTGCTGCTTGTGACCCAAACCAGCCTCCACTGCACTGCAGTGGTAAACATACGTGTTTGCATTAGCCATCGCAAACTCTTTGAGGACAGGGCGGTGTCCTTTTTGTGGCTCCAATAGCCAGCATGGTGCACGGTGCAGACCAGGCAAGCACAGAGTGTTTGAATAGGTGGCTCTCTTCCACCTGGGAGAGGCTGCCACCTGCCTGGGGAAGGTCGCCCACCCTGACCACCAGATCACCCCCCTGAGCAGCGTGCACCCCCCTGAGTCCCGGGCTCTGCCAGTTGTATGTTGGTTTCCTAGTCAAACTCTCAGGAGGAAAGTGATGTCCCGCTCGGGGTGTGGCGCTGAGGGCCTGCCCACAGCAGCTGACGGGCAGCATCCCAGCCTTTCTCCACTCAGTGTCCCCAGGGCCCTGTTTCAAAGCAGGCCTCAGGGACATTCCCTGGGTGGACTAACAGTGCCTTTGTCAGGACAGCCTTTCCGCTGTGGGATGTGTCAGTCCTTGATGTTATCCCTTCTGGTCCCGACCCCTCTCCCTCCTACACGTCTCTGCAGCCACACTGGAGAGATGCTCCACTTCTAAGTGCACCGTGATGGAGCAGCCTTCTGGGCGGGTCCCTGGAGTGTCACCTCCTATCACACTGGGCCTGGACCTGCCCAGGGGACCACTGCCCGGGACACCAGCTGATGGGATAGTATCCTCAGAGCCAGCATGCTTCCCCGTCTCCCCCACCCCTGTCGCCCCACTCCCAGCTCCCTCCGCCTTGGGGCTAGCCAAGCGGCCCAGCATCTGGAGAGCTCCAGGCGTGTGCATTTGAGGGGTTGGCTTTCCTGGGCCTCTGGGTGAAAGGCAGGAGCCAGGCAGCCCTGCGAGATGGGCTGGGGCCTGGCAGGTGTGGACACAGCAGGCTTTCCACGCCTGCAGCCAGCTTATCTTGAATGGCGAGTGCTGCAGTCCACATGGTGATCAGAGGGTTCCAAGCCCACGAATGGAACAGGAATCAGAGCCAGGGTCCTTCCTGGGAGGCAGCAGCTCCGTGATGTTCCCCCACCCAAAGGCCCAGCCCCCTGCCCACTGCAGGCCCTGCCCATCCCCTCCCCTCTGCTCCCCTCCAATCTAGGCTTGGTCAGTGTTCCTGGCCTCTTGCCCACGCCGGGACTGGCAGTGCTGGGCACACTTCCAAGGGCCAGATGGTCTCACAGGGTACATTTGCCGAGAGTTCATGCCACTGGCAGGAGATGACAAATGCAAGCCTCAGAGAAGTGGCTTTGAAATGGGGCAAGGGGCTCTGGGGCACGGACTGCAACTTCTGTGATAAGAAATGCTGCTTTTTCTACCCTTGTAATAAGATTATAAGAGCTGCCTTTCATTGCGTGTCCTTGTGTGCCATACCCCGACATCTTCACGTAATGAGACGAGCCTCCTGTGTCCCTGGCCAGCAGCCCCCACCTGGCCCAGGTGTCCCTGGCCAGCAGCTTGTTAGCAATGCAGGTTCTCAGGCCGCTCCCAGATCTGCTGAAACTGATTCTGTATTTCTTCCAGACCCTCAGGTGATTCCTCTGCTCTTCAAAACCTGAGCAACTCTGAGCGAGACTTCGCATTTGTTGTCCTGGTGAGGAAACTGAGAATCAGGAAGGAGCAATGAGTTGCCCGCAACAGATGTAATGGGTGGAGCTGAGCGGTGAATTCCTCTGGCTTGTCCAGGCACATTCCTCTTTCCTTTAACAAACTCTCCTGCAGGACCTCGTGCATAGTCCCTGAGGGAGGAGAGGTCACTACACAGTGTGACAGTCTCTGTGATGGGAGGATATGTGGTACAGAGGGCCTTAGAGGAGGGGCCATGGTGGCCGAGGGGCGTCCAGCGGGAGAGGACAGAGGAGACCTGGAGAACAAGCATGAGCCTGCCAGACGGCACCTCCCGGGTGCCGAGAGTCGTTCTGAGCAGTGTCCTCACCGCGCTGGAAGAGATAGGAATGGTCTTCAGCCCTGTTCCTCAGATGGGACGTCTCAGGCTCAGCTTGTCTGCACAAAGCCACAGAGCTGATGCAGGTGGTGGGGGTGGCATTTGAACCCCCCAGTCTGGCTCTCGTCCCCACAGTCTTGCCTCTCAGTGGGGGTAGAACATTCTGGGTAGATGAAACAACACGAGCAGAGCACAGCAGTGCCCTAACCTGGTGAACAACCCACTGCAACTTGGGGACAGCCCAGGGCTCCAGCTGTGTCTCCTGGCTCCTCTCCCATCCACCCTCAGCAGTGACACCCAATCTGGATACTCGAGGAAGCCCGCAGGGCCTGGCCTGTGGCCACTTTGCACATATTGGTGCCAGTTCGGAAGTTCTCCGCCCACTGCAAGAGCTCCCACTGGGGCTGGGACACCACAGTTGATGGGACCAGTGGCCTGTGTAACACCCTTGGCCACAAAGCAAAGTTCAGAGGAGGAGGGAGGGCAGCCGGATGTCGGGGACAGAGATGTGCTTCTGGGTCAGGCTGGCCTGGATTTGGCCGAGATTTGCATCCCAGAGAAGCTGCAAAGTCTCAGGCAGGGACAACGTACTTGGTCTCTTGCAGAATTGCATGTGGACGCCCCCTGCCTGGCCTGCCTGGACGGCCATCAGAGGACCCCAGCCAGCGTCTCCATTCCACAGGAGCCCCCAGTGAGATGATCTGGCCTTTGTGACTCAGCCTTCCCACCTTACAGAGGCAGAAACGGAGGCACAGAGAAGACAAGGGACTTGCCCAACAGATGTTCATCTAGCCTCTATTGACTTGACCTTCCAAGTACCATAGTGCCTAAGACTGACTCTGGGTCCCTCATGTTCTAGGGAAGACGCTGGGATGTAGGGGTTTCCTTTGCAGTATTTCGCCACCTCTTGTGTTAGTTCACTGTGTGCTGGAACACCCGAGACTGGGTAGTTTATAAAGAAAGAGGTTTATTTAGCTCATGGTTCTGGAGGCTGAGAAGTTCAAGGGCAAGGCCCTGGTTCCTGGGGAAGCAGACACGTTCAAAGAGGTGAACCTGAGGAGTGTCCTGGCTTTATCACAGCCCCCTCTCACAGGAACTAATCCACTCAGTCTCACCAGAGTGAGAACTCACTCGCTCCTGTGAACTCCTCCACCAAGCCATTCACGAGGGATCCACCCCCGGACCCAAACACCTCCCACTAGGTCTCCCAGCACCGCCACACTGGAGATCAAATTTCCACATGAGTTGTGGTGGGGACAAGCCACATCCAAACCGTAGCACCTCTCCTAGTTCCCAGTGTGGAAGTATCTCTTTCATAAAATTTGAGGTCCAGTTCAGGGTGACAGAGGTGTTAATTTCCAGGCACTTGGGCGTTTCTGACCCTGTTACGGTCCAGCCAGTGTCCACGGGAAGCTGGCTTTCAGAAATAGCAACACGAAATGGTTTTGTGGGCTGGAAGTCACCTAGCTGCGGAGGCCGGCCGGAGGACACCCGAGTGCGATTATTCTGGGAACACAAGCGGACCTGGAGTGCCCCGGAGGTGGGTGGGAGGAGGGGACTGTTGTTTTTAATCCAGCCCTGCAACGATGGGAGTCTAGAAAGCTTGGCTGGAGGGTTTGCCAGGGCTGTTAGAGCCTGTTTCCAACCCGCTAAACTGATTATGACTGTAAGAATAGAATGTGTCCCCTCCGTAGCTGCTGCCTGCATATCTGTCTTCCTGAGACGCCGAAGTTATTTTTATCTGTTGCGTATTGTTCTGGGTGGAATTACCCTGCTGATAAACAGAGTTTCTAAATGAATTTGTGCCTCGCATGAAGGTTCAATCGCTGCCTTTTGTGATTTTTGCCAACACCACCCCCAGCCCTGCCCAGCACCCACCCCCAACACACGCACAACTCCACCCTTCGAAGTCTGTGCATCCCAGCTCCTGGTCCATTCCCGCTCAGCTGGACAGAGCACAGGTGACCGAGTGTAGTTGTGCACAGAGACGGGTTGCTGGCGTGATCATGTAGCATTCTGCTCAACCAGGCCAGTGCCCGTGACCTGGGTGCATGCAATGTCCTGCGGTCGTCCCTGGCCTTGACATCAGCCTGGAAGACCGAGCTGGTGGCTGTTCTGCACAGGAAGGAAACTAGCTCACACCGAGCAGCTGCGTGCACTGGGCACTTTGTGTAACCCAGTGAAGAAAGGGTGATCCCATGTGGGACCCTGAAGCCCAGACAGAGCTTGCCCAAGTGCACGTGGTGAATGGCAGGGTTAAAATTCGAAACCACCTCTGAGGTTTTGCAACTGCACTAAGCCATCGGCTTGCCTGTGTCACTGGAACAGAAGTTTCCAGGAGAAAGAGAAGAGTGTGCCTCTTTCCCCTTTAAAAAGAGGGAGAGGCTGCTTACACTGCTAATGTCAAAGCAGTTCTGTTGAGGGATTGATTTTTCAATAAGCCACCAAAATGATGGTACATTTACTACGGATGTTACTGACAAGGAGCACATTAGTAATTGGAACGCGACGTTGGGTTATGGCAGGCAGGTAATAATGTGATTTACATCCTTGGGGGCTTGGGTTTAAGTTACATGATAGTTATTGCAAGGGCCTGTGCTGTAAAATCAGACTCTAATAAACACCACCAAGGTGGCCAGAGAGGCTGCGACTCCGGGGAGGGTAATGGATAGAGAAATTGGGGAGGGGGTGCAACGAGGGCAAGAGGTGGCCAGAAGTAACTTTCCCCGCGTGCATTATTAAATAAATGTGAAGAATACATATTGTCTGCTTATATAGGTCCCTGTCTCCAAGGAACTTGTACTTTTCATGCGTTTCCTAAATCTTATTCTCCTGAGGACAATAGCCACGTGCCCATTCTTCCAGGACAAACAGGAGCATGTATTTGTCGCTGGGCTATTGCAGGCTCAGCCAGAGCTTTGACGATTCAGGAGGAACTAGGAGGTTTTCCTCGCTTTCCACCATTCCATGCTTCTTTTTGGGAGATGAGTGAATGGGAGTTGCTTAATTAAGCCGAGAAAGCTAGGACATGATTTGGAAACTGTCTTTAGCCACACACAGGCTTTTCTGCAGGGGACACCTATTAGCATGCAGAGCGGGAGAAAATGGACTCAAATAGAGCAGGAGAGCTCCAGGTTAGCTGTCAGGGGAGAAGGGGGCCAGCCACTCAGGCAGGTAGAAAGCACAGGTGCGACAACCTGTTGGACGTGGGGTCAAGTTACCAGCCGTGTGACCTCGCACAAGTCAGGTCGCTTCTCTGAAACACATTTTTCTCCTTTGTGAAATGGGGGTAACAATACTCCCTTCAGAGGGTGTGAGGGGGGTGAAAGGAAATCACGTATGTCAAGCCCTCGGCGCCGGTCTGACCTAAGCTCGCTGGTCCTCGTGCGACCTCTAGGTAATGTCAAATGGGTGACCATGGCGTGTACGTATGAGACATCTTCAAAAAGGAAAGCAGCCAGAGAAGCTGCTTCTGGCATTCCACAGTCTGCGGACAGAGCTACCGCCACCTGAGTCTGGGCTTATGGGACTCCAAAAACGGGCTAACGGTGATTTGGAAGGGGCCTCCTTAGAAACTCAGAGAGCAAACTCTCTCTGCAGTGTTGAGGTCCCCTGCCGACTCATTAGAATTTCAGTGACTTTCTCCCAAGGAAGTATGTTGTCACTTTATTTACCCTTGGGCTATTTTGCTCATCATCTGGATAAAACTACCCTGGCTATTTTAATTCAGAGTCCAGGCAACTGCGCACCCTCCCTTAAGCCTGGCTGACTGCAAGAGTGGCCCACTTTTTTTTTTCTTTATGTAACAGCTTTCTTGAGATATAGTTCACCCACCATACAAGTCACCCATTTAAAGTGTACAAGTCAATGGCTTTTAGCATATTCACAGAGTTGTATAACCCTCACCACAATCAATTTTAGGGCATTTTTATCACTCCAAAAGAAACTCCATAGCCATGAATAGTCATTTCCCATCTCCCCCCCCCCCCCGACACCTCCCACACCCTGGGAGGCAGCCACAACCTACTTCCCATCTCCACAGAATTGTACATAAATGGAATCACACAATATTGGTCTTTTGTGACTGGCATCTTTCACTTCGTGGAATGTTTTCAGGGTTTACCCATGTTTGAGCATGTATCAGTGCTTCATCCCTTTTTTTCATGGCTAAATGATATTGCATCGTGTGGATATATACCACGTTCTGTTTATCCTTTCATTAGCTGATGGGCATCTGGGTTATTTCCCCCTTCTTTTGGCTATTGCGAATAATGCTACTGTGAACATTCATGTACAAATATCCAAGTCAATTCTGCTTTTCCCTTAAAAGCAGATCTCCGTGGAAACAACTAAGTATTGACAACATTAACTAGAACTGAAGACAACATACTTAAAAAGGATACAAATTTGGAGAAGGGTTGAAACATGCCCAGATGCCTGCATTTGCGTTCTTGCTCCCCTGGCTTGGGCTGAGAGGCCCTAGCAGAGCAGCCCCCGGAACTCCCCAGCGAATTCACCGGAGAGACGTCACTGTAGACATGTCCTCTGTCTCTCATCATGGGCATCCTATGAAGATCCCTAAGATAACATTTCTCAAGTCTTCCATGTGATAAGAACTGTAATTCTAAGTAATTGATCTATTTTTCGCTTATTTTTCGCTGTGGTCGCTAGGATGTCCGGAAGCCAATTTCCAGGCCAGCTCTGGTAACTTCTTAGTGCAGGTTCTAAACCAAGCACTTTCCATGCATTGGCTCATTTTGTCCACCAGCAGCCTACGGGGTTATGACCTCTACTATTATGACCCCCATTTTATAGGTAGGAAATCAGAGGCAGATGACTTGCCCATGGTCATGCAGAAGGAGGTGGCAGAGCTGGGATTTAAATCTAATCATTTTTGATCCTAAATTCCGGGCTCTTCACCACTATCTGCATGCATTTTTTAAAATCCAGCTGAAATCCTTTCTGAGAATTAGAGGTGAGGTATAGATCTTCCTGATCGTTAACTTCTTTCATTCGCTGCTTAATTTAACCCTGATCTGATCTCCAATCTGATCATCATTCACCTCCTCTGAATCTAATTAGAATGTCCTGCTGGTATTTTAAGGCCATCAGGTGAGCGTGATATCAAAAGCCCTTGTCTGTCACTGTCTTTTCTCTGTCACCGTCATGATCAGTAGTCTCTTGTGCTAATACAGAGGGCAGGATTATTTGTCCTTCTAGGTTTTTCTGAGTGTCTAAAACACTCCACCTCGCTCTCTTCTGTTACCACTATTTCTCCTTAGCTCTCTCATGTCAACCCTCAAGTCTCAATAAGAGAAGGGATTAGGATTGGCAGTGGGGCCATTCTGCCATGAAGCCTCACCTGAATATTTTCCCCCCAATCATCCGCCTCCCTGGCACAGGTGAAGGAAAACATCGTGGCATTCTCAGCCGCCACCTGAAATGAGAGCAGGATCTCTGCTCCCTGGGCTGAGAGACCATGACAAGATCCCATGCCAAGCTACCAGGACATGCCTTTTTAAAACATTTACTCTTTCTAGCATTGTGGTCAGAGAGGGAGGCCTACGGACTTTCTTCTGGAATGTATTGAGATTTTGTCTGTGGTCCAGTATATAGTCAAATTGTGTAAATATTTCATGGACATTTGAAGGTAAATAGATGTTTAACAAGCAGTTTAGACGCATGCACATAAACACACTGCACACGTATGCATATGGATATTTTGTACTCAACACACACATATGCTGAGTTGAGTTTAGTTGTGTTTTCAGAATACATCTAAGCAAAACAAAGTTTATCAACTGAAAATATAAAATCTTTTCTCAACAGACCTAAAATAAATTATCGGAAGGAGCTGGATCTAGTTAATGAAGCATCTGTCTGCATGTCGCACTGGGTGGGTCATGAAAACAATTACTTCTTATCAGATTCGAGTTGCCAAGAGGGTTGTTTCGCCTTCACTCAGCTCTCCTGTCCTTAGTGCGGAAGACTTGCAAAGTCGTCCCTGTGAGAAGGAAGGGGCAGAGAAACTAAAGGTAGAATCCTAGAATACTAGAAAGAGCAGAGGCAGGAGCAACAATGGGATGGTGTCATGGAGACTTAAAGGATGCTCCTATAGGATCCTGTTCCCCACCCTAACATGTGGTACTTTGTTCACTGGGTGCTTTAGTGGACCCCTGCTGCGTTCTGTCCACTCACCGTCCATCACTCCTATTTCCTTCCAGGGAACCACCCCTCTCCACTCTGTTTAGTCCAGGAGGGCTTCACTCCAGGGCTGGGTGTGGGCTTCAGTCCCAAGCATTATAGTCCCCAGGCCACACTGGTTGTTCAAGGTGAGCACTCAACCCAGGCAGAGCTAGAGATACAATGAGACTTTTCCTGTGACCCTTGGGCAAGAGATGCATGCTTACCCCTTAAACTTGAACAAGTGGAGCTGCTGGCAGCCACTTTGCCACCAGGAGGAGAGAGTCCATCTGAGCAGGGAACCAACATAGAGCAAAGGGTGCCAAGTAACACTGAGGGGGAGAAACGGTAGGCTGGTGGTATCATTTGAGATCCTTGGCCAAGCTCTATCTGAATGTAGAACTGCCCTTGGACTTCCTAGTTGTGCGAGCCAATGATGTTATTTAAACCAGTTTGGGTTGTGCTGTTGGTCTTTGGTAATTGAAAATCTTGAGTGACACAGGTGCCTACAGTGTGTGCTGGACACGTGACAGAAGACGGTATAAATATGAACAAGAGACCATCCCTCTTCTCAAGGACCTAACAATAGAGTGAGATTCGTCCAGATCTGAAATCATAATTAAAACACAACTTGACAATTGCTGTAATAAATGTATGAATCAAGTGCCGGGGGACCCAGAAGAGGAAGCGAGTAACTAGGCTTTCAGTCATCTGCAGAAAGCTTTCTGCTAGGAGGAGTTTAGGGATGTCTTGTGTTGGGGTGTCGAGTCTGAGAAGAGGTGCCTGGCTGTCTTGGGGTGCTGCGGAGCTGAGCCTGGCAAGGGTTTCCCATCCCAATGCACATGCAATCAATCGAGCTCCCGTTCCAATCAGACCTGGTAGGGATTTAATTGCTTTGGATTGATTTTTGCCAGTGGTGCCTTTCAAACCCCTAGCCTGGGGACGGAGAGAGATTAGTCACGTTGGGGGAGGCTCCCCACTGACAGCAGCGGAAATCAGTAGGGAGTGAAGACGATTTAAACCAGTCTTTGAAATCAGCATCCCAGAGTCTGCCTAGCATGTGAGCAGCCAGTCAGACAAATGGTGACCTGGGAGCTTCGGGTCAGTAAGAGCACAGCAATGACAATCACAGGATCTGTCATTTGTCATGTGCTCATCATACCCTGCCACTGTCTGAGCTCTCCATATATAATCTGGATATACTCTGCTTTGCAAACCAGGACCTAGGGCTAACTTAACTAGTTATTTATCACTGGCACAGTGCGTGGACCTTATTGATTATTAGTGGTTTTCATTATTGCCCTTTCATATAGTGTCTCATTTAATGCTTATGACAGCACTGAGACAAGTACTGTGTCATATGCATTTTACAGATGAGGGGAGAGACGTTACCTGCAAAGCTAAGAAAAGACAGAGCTGAGATTTGGTCTTAGGGAAGCCCTGTCGGTCCTGTGCTTCCATTCACGCCATGATGGGACATTTTCATAGCTGGGTCTTTGTGTCCCTTTCTCTCTTTGCACTATAGGGGGTGAGAGCTTGCTTTGAGGATTAGGTCTGTCCTGGAACTGCGCTAGGAAACACCTGGAGTGCCATGTTGTTCCCCGACATCTGCCATAGGGGGTGGGATCCAATGACCAGCCACAGGCATCGCCCCATGAGTGTATAGAGTGGTGTGATCCAAAAAGGGACAGATGTGTCCTCCAGCATGGCAAGTAGACCCCACCTGGGCAGCAGACATCCTGTTCCTCAGGGGGATATTGGGTCTCTGCTGTGCTGGGCGATGAGATGTGAATGAAAACACCTCTGCCCTTACCTGGAATGTTCCAGAAAACAAGTCTTAGTGTCTCAAAGACAGCTTTGAGCAGAAGTGTAGAGCTGGGCCCAGCAGACCTTACCTACCTTCTGTTCAGCCAGGAAGCAAAGCTCGGATTTTCTGTTTAGTTTTCAAAGACTATTGAAACACTCAGTTTGGGGGATCAGAGATGAATCAGATTCAGTTCCTAACCTTGGGTGTTGTACTCGTCAGAGAGAGACAGATGTGTCAATAACCGTCATGCCATCCCAATTCAGTGATGGCTGATGGCATTTGCTGTGTGCGTGCAGAGTGCCTTGAGAACCCAGGAGAAGGAATAATTAACTCAGCTGAAGAGTTCATTTTAGAGGAAATTTAAGAAGAATGGGCGGGGGTGGGGGGTGTAATTTGAACTGGTCCTTGAAGGATGAATAGGAGTTTGTGAGTAGGAGCAGGGGCATGGGCATTTCAGGCAGACGGGACTGAGCAGGAAAAGGTCCAGAGATTCCGAATGCCTGCAGGGAGTCTGGGAGCAGAAAATAGTCCCAACAGAGCTAGATCATGCAGAGGGAAGCAGAGCAGCTGAGAGGTACCCAGGTTCGTTCATTCATTTCTTCACTCATGATTTCATTCCTTCATCCAGCCTGGAGGCCATTACTGAGAGGCTGTTATGAGCCAGGCATGGGTCAAGACAAGAAAAATCAGCTAGACTCAGTGAGGGCAGAACCTTCCCTTCCCAGGGAGCTCAGCGAGGGGGGATTCTACCCCTCAGCAAGCCCCAGGCTTTAGGGAAGTGTCAGGACAGCTGAACTCTTCCTTTACAGGGCGGCTGTTAAACTTCAAGAGTGGTTACTACTGAGAAGTGAGAAAAGCTGAAAATACAATGTCAAGGGACTGTTTGGACAGTGGGTCCCAAAGGAGACTTGCCAAGGGGGCATCAAGGTGGGGGGATTATAGCCCCTTGAAACGGAAACGATGGCAGAATTCAGGCAGCAGGTGAACTTTGTTTTTTATTAACCCCTCACAGCATCTGGCAACATCTGGCAGGCTGCACAGTGTTGCGTCCAGAGGATGGGCTCTGAATTCAGATTGCCGAGGGCGATGGATCAGCCGCATACTCTCTAGATGTCACCTCTCTGGACCTCAGTCTTCCCATGTGTGAAATGGGATAATAATAATGCCCAGCCCAAAAGGTAGCTATGATTCGGTGAGGTGCAAATGAGTTACTGCAGGGAAAAGACTCAAACCAAGCCCCACCACGTGAATGTTCCGTGTAAGCTGCTGTTAATGTTACCGACACTGGGCTAGGCACACATACTGCTTGACGGACTGAATAGCAAACCCCTGGTGCTGTTTCCCCTCCAGAATGTATTGACATGCAACAGGAAGCTAGCTAGTCAACATCAAATGCAAGATTCAGGCAAGGGTGGAATGGGAACCTTCTCCCTCTGCCCCTACCCAGGTCAGGGACGTCTTTCTCAACACCAAACACCACGTCTGGGGGTGCCAAGAGGAACCGACATTTCCAGAGAAATGTGGATGCGGCGCTTCCCAGTATGAAAATAGATCGCCCTGGGATTGGAGTAGCTAATGAAGATGATAATTAGAATTGCTTATTAGGACCTGTCTTCTAAAGTTCATTTGTGCTTTTAATAGAATCTACAACACATCTGCTTAGCAGGCATGACAGATCTTCCTGATTTGGTATATTTTAAAAGAAGATCTTTGTGCCCCGGCTTCTCCTAGTATCCCTCCTCCCCCGTCTCTGCCATCTGCTGCTGCGTGGCCTTCCCCCATTGCGGGAGCCTGGAAGTTGCAACCAACAAACACCCTTCTTGCCAGGGGACCCTGCCAAAGCCAGAGAGCTGTCTGGTCTCCTCTAGCTGAATAATAACAATCCCTTCCAGAGCCATCTCCCCCCTTGCTCTGAAGCCATCCTGCCTGTCCTGGGTTGAACTGTGTCCCTCCCGCTCGCCCAAGTTTATGTCCATCCGGAACCACAGAACATGACCTTATTTGGAAATAGGATGTTGGCAGATGTAACTAGTCAAGTTAAGATGGCAGGATTAGGGTGGGCCCTCATCAAAGGTCTGATGTCCTTATAAGAAGGCCACTTGAAGACACACAGAGCCATAGATTGGAGTGATGCAGCCACCAGCCACGGAATGCCACGTTGCCACCAACTACTAGAGGCTAGAAGAGGCCAGGGAGGATTCTCCCTTAGGCCCTTCAGAGGGAGCAGGGCCCGGCCCACAACCTGATTTGAAACTTCGAGCCTCCAGAGCTGCAAGAGGATAAGGTTCTGTGGCTCTAAGCCGCCTGCTTTGCAGTACTTTGTTACCGCAGCCCTAGGAAATGCTCTTCAGTTCCTCAGAGTTGCCCGGCTCTCTCCCATCTCCCTGCCCTTGCATGCTGTTCCTTCCGCCTGGGACTCCCTTCCAGCTTCCCCTCCCCCATCAGCTCCTCTCCTGTCCTGTCCCCATGTCACCTGTCCCTTTGCACATAGATGATTATGGAATGACTACCTTATTGAAAGCAGGTGATCTGGACAGAAAGCAAACATCCTGATTTCCCCAGAGTTTGGCTAGAGCCCTGCTCAGTCCCATGACCCCCTCGTCAAGGTCTATGCCCATCTAATTGTCCCTCTATCCCTGGAGCCTGGCATGGAGTTAGCATACAAGACTCTGTTGAAGGACAATAAAATACACTTGATCTTAAAATTGCTAAACCCAGAGGTCCTTCCAGCCCTTCCAAGACCTCAGGCATCCGGACGCCTAAGCTGAGGTGATAGGCCTGGAATTCTGGCTGGCCTGGGCTGCAGGGTGATCCTGGTCTGTGGACACTGCATGGCACAAACTCGGATTGGGAGAGTTAGAAGGGAAGCAGGAAGCTGAGTGAAACTGGCCCCTCCCCTCCCGACACGGTGGACTCCTGACCTTGCAATGCCCTTCTCTTGAATCCCAAATGCAGGCTCATTTTTTCCAGGCCTCCTCAGCTACAAGACTTGGCCGAGGTCCAGCCAGGGCCCTCCACGTGCTGGGGAGCCGGCCGGGTTCAGGGCCTCAACCAGTGGGGCGTGGAAACCTGTCTCGGAAACCTTTGCTTCCCTTGTTGTTTTGTGAGCTCTGCGAGAGCCAGGAGATTTATTCCGCACTGAGGCTATGAGTGGGCTGCGAGGGAAACAGGGGACAAAAGCTGCACAAGACTTAGACCAGGCGACCAACATAGAAACCCCAAGACCCTTTGATTCCCCGGGGACCCGACTCCGGTCTTGGGGCTGACAGCGAAGTTTGCTCTGGATCCGGGGGGTGGGGACTGTCCTGCTCGGGGGCTCCCGGTGGGGTGGGCGCTTTGACTTCTCTGTGCCTGTTTCCTGCTCTGTGAAGTAGGAAAACTACCAGCTTCCATCCCACAAGGACACTGAGAGGATGAAAAGACACAGCACGTGGCTGTCCCTCTACCAGTGTCAGGAGCTGTTGTTTGTGTTATTCATGACAGCGGCAGTCACCCGACCCAGTGCCTGCACTGGGACTGTGACTTCTGCGCCGGCTTCACTCGGGGGCTTTGAAGACCCCCACCCCCTAGGGCACGGAGACATGAGGCCGGTGGCAGGAGGATCGGTTGTCCTGGCCAGGGTTTGCTCCTGGCTCTGTGCCCTCAGCTGCCCTGTGCTGGGCCAGTGACGTTTACAAGGCTCGGAACTGTGCCGGGACGGGTGGAGGGGAGATGGAGACACGGTTCCACCACTGGGAGGACAGGAGCAAGCAGGGCTGATGTCACACAAGCACAGCCAGGGCTGCGTCCCGCCCACTGGAGGGGAGTGACTTTGTATACACCATCAACGTTTATTTGAATGGATTTAAGCAACCACAGTTGCAATGCCAGGGACTGTTCTCAGACCGTTGTCAGCTTAACCACTAATTGCTGCTGCACCAACTGGGCCTTTATGGGGTGCCAGGCTGTGAGCTTCCTAACACTTCCCCTAGGACAGGAGTCATTTTATCCAGGGGGAAACCGAGGCTTGGGGAGTATAAGCAACTCATCTCCAAGGCCACGCATAACAGAGCGGGGATTTGAACCCAGGATTAACTCCAGAGGAGGAAATCTGAACCACTTGCCAGTGGGCGCTTGCTGAAGTGAATGCCTAACCGTCACCCTGGGGAGGACCGGCGTCGTGCAGACCCAGAACGCCTGGGCAGACTTGAGCTGGGGGATCCGGTGGGCTCCTCCGCTGCTGTCCTCATCTCTGTTTATCCCTCCAGAAATGGGGTCCAGAGATGAGAACAGAATCGGGGGCCATCTGGTCTGCCTGGGGTTTTTGCCCTTGTCCCCTCCCCATCTTGAGGGCCCCAGGGGTACTGTTGTTACCAGTGAAAAGCTGGACAGGAAGCCAGAGTCCCCGTCCCCAGTCCCCGGTGGCATCTTGGGACGCGTCCGTAGCGGGAACGCCAGTCTTGCGAAAGCGCGGTGGCTGCGTCCTGCCCCGCCGCCGCCCGGGATCAGCGCATGTTCTCTCAGCGCCCCGGCTTCCACGGCCGCCTCCACCAATGCCCGACTCCCGCCGTCTCGACTCCTCCAATTTGTGTCTTTAAATCTCCACTTCCCTTTTGCACGGCTCCAAGCTCTTCCAGGCTCTGAGGTTTTCTTCTCACCTTTCGGGGGGAGCTCGCGACCTTTCGTCGCCTTCCCTGTGTGAGCGCAATTCGGGGGGCAGCCTCTGGGCTCTTTATGGAACCTCAGCGCGGGGCGGCTGTATACACTCAGCGCAGCGCAGCGCTAATTGCAGGCCGCATGCCGGAGACCGGTCATTTCGTGAGTCATTAGGACGTGCGGCTGAGGCTTTATAATATCTTTTGACGAGTTCTGTAATTTCTATATCTTCACCTATGCTAGCGTGTTCAGTGAAGCAGAACAGGACAGCGGGGCTGGCGGATGTCACAGCCCCTAGACGCTTCCAGAGCGGTATTGAAAAGGTTTTCTCCTCTGCATTCCAAGGAGAGAAATATCGATTCTGATTGGGTTCTAGGGGTTGAGAGCTGGCGTGTGTCTCGTCTCTTGCTAATCAATATTCCAAAGCGGTGGCTGTGGGTAATGTTTGAGTACTTGCTTCTGTTCTCCTCGGTGTTGGCAAATTACAGGCTTTCAGGTGAGGCTCCCTTCGCGTTGCAGTGCCGGCGAGGCGAGGGTTTAATTAGCGTGCAGACCTGCTGGAAAAATCCTGCGTTATTAAGAGCCTCGCTCCGTGTGGCAGCTGCTGGTCTGTGCGTCTCCTGCCCTCGGCCCCTTCCTCCCTGCAGCCGCCTGGCACCCACCCCCGGGTTACCTTCCATTAATCCCGGGGTATCCAGGGAAGAGTGAGAGAGAGGTAAAAAAAAAAAAAAGCACATGGGAGATAGAAAGTCCAGATTTTTTCCCCAGTGATAGGCAGACTCAGGATCTCATCTCTGCGGAAAATTCCAGTGTCTCTCCAGCACTGGTCCTGGCCATGGCTCTGGCCCTGAGGGGATTACTGGGCAGATTTGTTGAGAGTCGGATCTAAGGGCTCAACCCTGGCAAGATGCAGGCCTTTCTACTCAAAAGCAAAAGACCACAGGCTTTGGAGTTAAGACAGACAGAAGATTGAGTCGCAGCACTGCTCCTTACTTGCTGTGTGACTTTGATCAGATGCTTAACTTCTCTGGTCCTCATTTTCCTCCTCTGTTAAACCAGGCTAATGGCAGTGACTCCCTCATGAGTTGCTATGATGCTTACTGATATAGTCTATAGAGAACCTCACGTCTGGCACAATGATGGGTCTACAGTCAGCTCTCAATCGAGGGTGTCTGCTGTGAAGGTTGTACGGTGATGGTTGTCACTGTGGCCATGTCGTTTGCATTATTACGTGTATGAATCTTACTCCCCACCCGGTGCGCAAGAAATCTCACCTGGCCCAACCCCACCAGAGTGGTGAGAAATTAAGACTCCTCCTGTGGCTGGGCCCCTCCACACCTGCCTGGGGTCACACCCTCACCCAGGAGGCTTGTCTGATATCTGGACAACGGGAAAGGGGCCTGGAGTCTCCCACCCACCGTGGTCTCAGCTGACCTGCTGTTTGTCCAGCCACCTGATCCCTGGAGGGGGACAGTACTCTCACCTGAGCCTGAGTGCATCTTTTGTGACGTCAGGAGCCCCAGTGTCCAGCGTCCAGACCCACTGCCACCACGTGGTACCAAACATGGCCGTTTCCATGTCCCTCTTCAGTCCTGCGGGAAGAACCAGGGCACTGGGCCCCCACGGTCAATAGTCCTGCAGACCTCTCCTTCCCAGCCTTGGGCAATTGTCCAATCAGCTCTCTTCTGGAATGTTCCACCGCCTCTTCCCCTCCCCTTCCCCAATTCCCTCCATGAGACTCCTGTTTGAGTAACAAAGGTCCTCGCAGGGAAAGCTCTGCTTTTCCTCTGCACACAAGCCACCTGAGGCCAGGGGGCCAGAGGACTGGTTTCCTCCTGGAACAGGGCAGGAAGACTGGGGACAAGTGCACAAATAGCTCTGGTCTGGTGTTGTGCGGCAGTGAAATCAAGCACGAATTATTATCTCCATAGGGTGTGCCACACCATTATTATTAGCGCATCTGGACGGAGAGTAAGGGAGAAGCTTTCTGGGCATCTTCCCTCCTGTCCCCACAGTCTGAACTAGAAATATCACCTGTGGTGAACCTGAGCATCCACATGGGCAGCTGTGTGTGTGTGTGTGTGTGTGTGCGCGCGGGCACACATCTATGTGTCCTGTTGCTGTGCGGTATTATTGATTCTTCACCTGCATCCATTCGCCAAGGCCTGGAGATGTGGAACTCTGGTTGGCCAGACTGGAGTCACAGGCTGACATGCTCAGCCCTGGAGTCAGAGTGGGGTCAGCCCCACCCAAGGCTCGTGGACTGGGAGAGTAGGGGAGAGAGAAGCAGCCAGGGGAAATGGGGGTGCTGTTACCAGAAGAGGGGGCATGAGTACTGCACAGACAACTTGGCAAGAGGCCGTCAGTGGCAGATTATCACCTAAATTCCTGAACTCCTGTATCAGAAGCTGAATTAAGATGCAAGCCTTCAGGGACCAGACCCTTAAATTGCCTTGCTTTGTAAGAAACAATGGCAGTGCCAACCTCAAGGCTAATCTCTGCCTCGTGCTAATTAAGGTACTTCTCTGGGTTTGTTGCCCTGTCTACAAAATGGGATATAATAAACTACTTCATGGGGTGTTTATGAAGCAGCACTATCCAAGAGAACTTTCTGTCCAATATGGTAGCCACTAGTCACATGTGGCTATTGAGCACTTAAAATATGGCTAGTGGGACTAAGGAACTGAATTTTTAATTTTATTTAATTTTAATGAATTTAAATTGAAACAGTCCCATGTGGCTAGTGGCAACCATATTGTACAGCGCAGTTATGGCGCATTCAGTAGGATCATGAATGTGAAATTGCTTTGCAAGCTGTGAAGTGTAATAAGGGAATATTCATCGTGTGCCTTAATTGAAAGCTTCATTGTTGAGGCCAGGTACTGTGCGGGTGAGTCTGGTTCATGTTCATAATTATTGTAATTGCTGATCTAAGGGAGGCCTAAGACTTCCCCAAATGGACTTATTTCTGGATATCTCCCTTCATACCTGAAGGGTTAATGCAATGGACCTCCCATGGACCTATACAGACTCCCAATAAGAAATCACAGTTGGATAGATGCATGGATAGACAGAGGGACAGATGGATGGATGGATGGATGGATGGATGGATGGATGGATGGATGGATGGATGGATGGATGGAAGGATAGATGGATGGGTAGATGGATGGATGGATGGACACATATATATAAATGGATGGATGGATGGACACACAGATGAATGGATGGGTGGATGGATGGACAGATCGTTGGATGACAGATGGATGGATGGACAGGTAGATGAATGGTTGGGTGGCCTCCTCCATTCATTCCTTCTGTCACCTACTGTGTACTAGGTATTATTCTAGTAGTTAGGGATAGAATAATAAATGAGACAAAGTTCCTGCCTTCATGAAGATTGTATTCTAAAGAGGGGAGTCAGATGTTAAACAAGAAAACAGACAGCTAAAACTATATCAAATAGCAGTAAGTGCTATGAAGAAAAATAAAGTGGAGAAGATGGATGCAGAGTCATGGAGGTTGCTATTTCACATAGGGTGGTTAGGGAAACGACTTTTTGGTAAAGTGAAATTTGAGGAGGCTTTGAGGGAAGTGAGGAAGTGAACCATGCAGAGACCTGAGGGAAGAGCAGCGAGAACAGAAGAAGACTTAGCATGGCTGGACCAATGTGGGCAGGAGGAACGTGAGTGGAGATGAGGCCAGGGCCTTGCAGGCTTCTGGAAGGCTTTGGTTTCCTCTCAGTGAAGCAGGAAGTCAATGGCGGGTTTTGAGAAAAGGAGGGGTGGGACCTGACACATGTGAATGTTGTGTTGGAAACAGACTTGAGGGAGGAAAGGAAGAGATGGATAAGGAAGCTATTACAATAATCCAGGCAAGAGATGACAGTGGCTGGGACCAGGTGGCTGTCACCAGGAGCAGTGACAAGTGGAGCAACATGGTAGGATTGAGGATCTAGCTTAAAGGCAGAGCGAGCAGAACCTACTGGTGGGTTGGATATGGGGTAGGAGAAGAAGGAGAAGACAAGCGTGACCCCAGCGATAGAAGCCTGAGGAGCTGGATGGACGGCACTGCCATTTGTTGAGACAGAGAAGATGGGGACAGGATGGAGTGGGGGGGGGCGCTGGGAGGGAAGCAGCAGTTCAGTTTGGGGCATGTTAAGTTTGAGGTGTCCATTAATCATCCAAGAGTTTGGACTCAAGGAAAGGTCAGGGCTGGTCATATAAATTTGAGGATCATCAGCCAGAGATGGTGTTTAAAGCCGTGATACCAGGCACATGAGTGCCGATAGAATATAGGCCTAGAGATTGCGCTCTGGGGCCCTCCAGCACTTGGAGGTCGGAAGGAAGAGCAGGATCCAACAAAGGCCACTGAAAAAGGGCAGCTGGTGAGGTAGGAAGAAAGCAGTAAAGCAGTGACGTGCGTCCAGGAAGAGAATGATCAACTGTTAGGTGCTGCGGAGAGATTAAATAAGATAGGGCTAGAAATTGACTGTTGGACTTAATAATGTCATTGGTGACCTTGAAATGTTTCAGAGGTGTGGTAACATGCATCGCTGGATGGATGGATGGATGGATGGATGGATGGATGGATGGATGGATGGATGGATGGATGGATGGATGGATGGATGGAAGGCTAACTTTACTGCAGCCAATTGCAGCATCTCTCCACCTATGACAGCAATTAAGTAAATGTTGCCTCACACTGAAAATTGCCGGAACCGAAAGCTGTCAAGACCAATCTCCTTGTCCATTCTCCTGACTTTTTGGATCCAGCCCATAGGTGCTGGTGTGACCCAGACCTGCTCTAAGATTAGAATCATGGCATCATCTGGTTTAATTCTTCTTCTTTTGATTGCCCACAATGCTCTTGGTTGAACATTTCCTCTTTTGAGGGTTGAGCAGGGAACGAGAAGGAAGAAAATGAGAGAGAGAAGCTGGATCTGGGACTCTGGGCTTATTTGGTTTTGTATCTCCATTTCTCCATTTGCCAAACTGCTGCTTTGCCAAATCCCTCTTCCTTTCGGGGAGAGCAGCTTTGCAGAGCCACCGACCTCTGCAAGCGGGTGTCTCCGCTGATTCTGCTCCATGTTAAAGCCAAGTGAGGAAAGGTCTCAGATATACTTACAAATTTGTAAGACAGTTTATGTAAAGTGTTATTTATCTTTTTTATGGGTTTATTTGGTGGTGGTTATCATTTACTGGGTGAACATGGAAGCTGGAACTCTTGTCTTGCCTATCTTGAATTATTCTTAATTTTTTTTTAAAAAAAGAGGTCTATTTTTAATAAACCCCCTCCTCCCTTCTCCTAATAGTGAGAATCAGAGGATTTTTAGGAGGTCCGAGGCACAGACCAGACTCCCTACCCAAGGTGTGCTGCAGTCAGCTCCTCTAGGCTCCTGAGAGCCAATGGTTAAGTTTTCAGGAATGTTATGAGCCTCCCATTGGTAGCTTGAAATTGATGATGATGACAGTATTTACACCAAATTGGCAACCATTACACATCGGGGCTCCTTTCCCACCCTCCAGAGTTGGCTGGCAAACATTTGCTAGCACCCCACTGCCGGCTGAAGTCTGTCTGGATTGTGACCTCAGGAATTTCCTGCTTTCCTGGAAGGGAGATTTCAGCCCAGATGTGACTGCCACATAAGCAGAGATGCTCAGGAAAATATGTTGCCTCTCGAACTTTCACACTTGACACCCCCTGCCCCAGCTCCGCATGGTGACAGGGTAGTGAGAGAGAGCTGCTCCTCCTCTGAACAGGGAGATGAAAAGCAGTTGCTTGGGTGAGAAGAGGAGGAAGAAAAAAGCGTAGGCAAGCGGAGTGGGACTGCGAGCCTAACAGATGTTAGGATCTTACCTCATTAGGGCACCTCGGAGGCTAGCTGCAGAGGCAAGAAACAATAGATGAGGAGATGGCTTTATGCAGTTGTCAGTGTTATCAGTTCCCTGTTCCCAATCTGATCTGCACAATCACCGCCTCTGTTGTCACCTGTCCAATTTCCGATCTTGTGGTAGCTGCGTTTATTACATGCACAAATGCAGCCAGCAGCCAGAATGACATTAGTGATAGTAGCCGCTGTGGGTTCATTATAATGCAAGTGGGGAAGGAGCTCCAGGCAGGTGATTAAACATGCCTTTGGCAACAGGGCAAAGAACAGATGCTTAGGATGACACGCCTTGAATTTGCAGGTAGGAACCTAGGTTTAGGACCACCACTCCTGTGTGGTCTTTGCAGGAGGAGAAGACACAGTGCTGTGTTGGACTTAACTGGGGGGGGGGGGGGGGGGTGCGCAGCCAGACTGGCTGGGTTCAAGCCTTTCTCTGCCACTTACCAACTCTGTGATCTTGAACATGTTTCCTACTTTCCATGTATATCTTAGTCTGCCCATCTCTAAAATGGGATAATGATGATGACAATACTACCAAAAGATAGTGTATGCTTGTGAGGATTAATGAGTAATCTATGTAAAATACTTAAAGGGATGCCTCTCACCTAGAACTAATTAGACAATTGCTGTTATCATTCTCCTCCAGACTTTTTTACAGACAGGCATGTCGAGATTTGGAAGAGCCTTGTCTTACCACTTAGCATACTGCAAAGTCATCTACTCCAAAATGAACTAATAAGCCATTTGGCAAGTTGAAACCAATTTGTATTAGTCAGACACCTTTGAGTTTCAGGTGAGAGAAACTCAATCCAAACTGTCTTAAGCCAAATATATACATATATATTTTTTTTAATAGATGCAATAGCTACTGATTCAGGTAATTAAAAATACCAGAGTTGATCCTCGAGGCATGGCTGGATCCAGGGGCTTGAAAATGCTAGGGTGGGTATTTCAGGTGTGGCTGGATCCAGGAGCTCAAACAGTTGTATCACCTGCACTCTCTTGCACTCTCCTTCCCTTCCCCACCTTTGTGTATCGGCCCCATCCCCTTTTACTGAGGACACCTTCCTCCATGTGGCTGGAGAAGATAGCCTCAAATATTGTCCTTATATCCAAGGATCTCCAGGGAACGAAAACTGTATTTTCTAGGAGCTCCACCAAAAGTCCCAGGAAAGACTCTGACAGGTTCACCTTTGTTTATGTGCTCATTCCTGATCCAATCACAGTGGCCAGAGGAATGTCATGCACAACAGACTTGAGTCATGGGCCCGTCCCTGAGCTGTAGGGTAGGCAAATGGGAAGACAGGGAAGGGAAGGGTCACCGCAAGTCCATGGCAAAGGCTCTGAAAGCCTATGACAGCTCAGGATCAAATTCTGGCTCCTCTCATTGGTTTGGTCACCTAGGAGAAGGTTATTTCTCCTCCCTGTGCTTCCATTTCCTCATCCATAAGGTGTATAATAATAGCACCTACTACATTAGAATGGTGGGGGGGAAATGAGTTAGTGTGTGTAATCTGTTTAGAACAGTACAGTCCTTGGTAGTTAAGAAATAAACGATCAACAAAGGCTGTTGCTGTTATCTGATCTTCACAGTTATTATGAACATCTTACAAATACCTTAATTAATTCAACAAATATCTTAGTGTCTCCTAATGCCAGGCCCTGTGCTAGGCGCCAGGTGTCTTGATAGGCCCACGTTGGGGTAGATGAACAAACTGATGAAGACCCAATAGTTGTGGGGCAGGGATGGATTTCTTGTACAAAGTGGCAGAGTAGAAAGACAAGAAGGCTGCAGTTAAAGTCAGACCAACAACCTGCAGACGTGGTTTCAAATTCCAGCACTGGGACATATTGGCTGTGTGACTGAGGACAAATCATTTCCTCTCTCTCAGTGTCAGCTTTCTATACCCTCTAAGATTGGATGATAATTCCTGGTGGATTCTGACTCCAACTGCTTAAAGCCCGAAGGCCGTTTATCACCCCACAGACCTGGGCTCACAGGACCAGACAGCTTCTCAACTTCATCACTATTAACATTTGAAGCCAGATCATTCTTTGCTGTGGGGGCTGCTAAACATACCGTAATGGTTAGCAGCATCCCTGGCCTCTACATACTCCATATCTTCAGTTGTGACAACCAAAAATATCTCTTGATATTGCCATGTCCCCCGGAAGCAAAATCCCTACCTATCCACTCAACCGCACTTGAGAACCACTGCACTACAGGAATTCCTCTAGTGTTTGTGCTGAAACCCACTTTCCTAGGCCTCAGTTTCCCCACCTGTCAAATGAATGGCTTGACCCAGAAGGTGGATAGTCTTTGGCCTCCCCAAAGCAGCATTTTCCCCAAGCCCAGATTTTATGGTGAAAACCAGCCAAGTTCTTCCAAGCAGATTTGGACAAGGAGGAGAAAGGACACTCAGGCCCTTAGCTGGAGGGAGGCAGAGTCCCCGGACACCCACTGCGCGTCCGCCTTCTGCAGCACCTTGCCTTGCCCTGGGCCCTTCTCCCTTACTGGTTTCCTGTTTTCCCAGTTGCTCTTGGGACACCTTTCCTTCCTACATCCCACTGGGAATAAGAGATTCGATTAAATATTAATGAACTTATAAGTGAATTTGTGGTTGATATTGATCTGGTTCCTGGGGCCTAGCCTGGCCTTGTCTTCCCAAGTGGCCTCTTAGCTCTGGCTTCATGTTTCTGAGGGACTTTGTCCTGGTTTTCTTGAAAGGTGATCTTGTGGCTCAACTTTGCTAAAAAAATGAAAAGCTTTTTCTTCTCCCTTTAAGTCCCCCCACATGTATCTGTGAAGAGCAGGAAGAATCCCTGTCAGAGGCTTGGGATCATGATTGGCACTTGAGCTCTGGGGTCAAGACGGTCTCTGTTCGAATCCCGGCTGGGTCAGCACTGGCTGGTGAACTCAGGCAGGGCACTCAGTCCTCAGAGCCTCAGTTTTCTTATCTGCGTAACAACTAATGAAGTAACTGGGAATACCCCATTCTCATGAGGTCGTTAGCATTAAATGAATGAATATATGTAAAGCACTTAGCATATTCCTAACAAATATTCAATATGTAATAGACCTTCTAGTTTTATCAATGATTATATATATTGTGATTATAGCCAGTGCTTTGTAAACTGTCCAGTGCTACATATAGGAGGAAATAATTCTAAGATGTTATGAATATTATTAATATCACCTATGCCAGCCGTCCAGAGCAAAACAGCCCCAGTATGAGCTGTTGGCATCACAGTCCAGCAGCAGCAGATGCTGTTTACTCTGATTTCAGGATCAGAAACAGCCTCGATCGCTAAGTCGAGCAGCCATTCGGGAAGTGGACTGGCTGGCTCAAATTGAGTTCAAGGCTCATGCTGAAAAATCCACACTGTAGAATCGGGCCCAAAGAATCAGCCCAGTGGAGATCAACTGGGCTTCAGAATGAATGATTAGAATTCAATTTGATGTGTGTGACTATACACGAATGTAGACCCTCCCCCAGGGAGTGGACATGTCTAAGACACGATTAGGTTTAATCATGTCATCATGGACGTGGTGGCCACAGCCAAATGGACCCCAAGTGTGAGCCATCATATTAGGTGCATTGCGCACATTATCTCATCAATCCTCACAACCACTTCATGAGGGGCCGATGACTGACTCCTTGCTGTGAATGAGGAGAGGAAGGCTCAGAAAGATTCAGTCACAAGCCAAGTATCTCCAGGCAAATAATGGTGGAGCTAGACCTTGCAGACACCTGCCCACTGCAGGCAACTGCACAGCAGATGAGAATCTGCACTGGCTTTAGGATGAGGTTCTGCCAAAGCTTGGGGGATTCAGGGAGTGGGGGGCGGGGAGTCGCATGTGAAAAGTGGGGTGCCCCACAAAATTCTGAGCTGATGACCATGACAACTGCTCTAGCAACCATGCTAAACTCTGTGCAAAACTCTTCATATTCATTACCCTACTTCGTGCTTGCAACAACCCTCTGAGACAGAGTCTTTGTGGGTACCCATTTTGTAGATGAGAAAACTGAAGTCTGAAGGGCCTCAGGGCCTTGCCCTAGGAAACATTTATAGTAATTGGTGGAGCCAGGATTTGAACCTAGGCAGTCTGGCTCCAGAGTTGTTCTAGTTACCACGGAAGTATTACAAACCACCCTAAACTTAGTGGTATAAAACACTGATAATTTTAACATGCTCATGAATTTTGCAGGTCAGAGAATTAGATAGGGCTGAGATAGCTTGTTTCTGCTCCATGATATCTGGGGTCTCAGCTGGGAGGACTCAGATGGCTGGCAGTGACTCCAATAGCTGGGAGCTGGACCCGCAGGACTGGAGGGTCTACTTCCAAGATGGCAACTTTATTTTTTCTAAAGAAGTGGGCTGGTTGACTCAAAGGCTGGGCTCAGCTGGGACTGACAATCAGAGTGCCTGCTCATGGTTTCTCCAAGTGACCTGGACTTCTTAGAGTATGACATCTATGTCCCAAGAGAGAGTCTTTCAAGAGAATCATCCAGAAACTGCAGACCTCCTTTTATGACCTAACCTTGGAAGTCACGTGGCCTCACTTCTGCCATCCTCTACTGGTCAGAACAGTGACCCACCCACCCAGATTCAAGGGGACGGGATATCATGTATACCGGGCTCTAGGCTAGTGCTAGAGATTGAGACAACAGTAAGACAAACCTTTGCCCTTGAGTAGCTCCCCGTTAGTGTGGGGAAAACGATGTAAAAAAAGAATGACAAGACAGCATGCCTTGTGCGCCTGAGGCCTCTGTGAAGTGCTGTGGGCCTGGGATTCATTCTTGGAGCACGTGGTTGCCATACTCACAGCCTGACTGCTCTTTCCCAATAGCCAGCCACACTGTTTTCTTGGAGTTACTCATGCCCAACCCTCCACAGATTGTGGTCAGTCAGGTTAAGCTGAACATTCCCAAGAATAAATTCTCCTGTGATAAGCAGGGTGTTCCTTCCAGTTGTACCAGAAAAGCCAGCAGAGTGACTGGCCAGATAACATCCCAGAAAGCCTTGTCCCAACCCTTGTCAAAACTGGTTGGTGCAGAAACAGGCAGCAGCAAATACCATTGGCATGTGAAATGCCAGCGGGGGGAGGGGGGAGAACCTCTTTTCAAGGGCATGGAAATCATTTGAGGCCTTTAAGGCACAAGGAGGACTAGAGGACAGGAAACCAGCTTTTTTGCAACCAGTACAATGGAACTATCTGTCATCTTGCCTGGCTCTTCCATTTGTGCCTTTATTTCTTCATCCCGCAAGTGTTTATGGAGTGCTGATTGTGTGCTAGACATTGTCCTAAACCCTGGAGATGCGGCAGTGAACAAAGCAGAGCTGATCTCTTAGGAGCTTATAGTCTCATGGTCTGTAATTATTTCAGGGCACTGCGTGGTGGGTTCAGGTATAGGCTCTGAAATCAGATCACCTGGAATCAAGTTCCTCCTCAACCACTTACTAGCCAGATGACCTCACATGAGTCACTTTACTTCTTACTTCTGAACTTGTTTCTGCATCGTTACACTGGGGATAATAATAGCATTTCCCATGTATGGTTGTTTAGATGAGATTTGGTTTTGCAAATGTAGCTGCTGGTGGTAATGGTGGTGGCAGCTTCCTCTTCCATTCTAGACTCACTGTAAGCTCCCCGAGGGAAAGGCCTGTTCTCAGCTCCCCCTGTCTGTCTCTTGGGTCCACTTTGAGGTGCCCCTGGAGCTGGCACTCTGTAAATACCTACTGAGTAGTTAGTGCTAACCCTTGAATTTCACTGCCACTCTGAAGGTCATTTAGGATAGTCCTGGCTAAAGCATATCTAGCAAAACTTCAAATTCTCGTAGAAAAAAAAAATCTATTTGAAATCTCTGAAGTGTGACTTGGTGCACACTGATCTTAGGCTCAAACAGTCCTGAATCTGCATTAAAATTCCTCTTCCATGTGCTAGCATCTCACCTGGGGCAAGTTGTTTAATCTCTCTTGGCCTGGTTTCCTTGTCTGCAGTAAGGGGACTGGTTCATTTGGGGGCTGTTAGGATGTGAAATGATGTGTGGAAAGCACCTTACTCGGGGCCAGGCAGACGGTTGGTTCTAATAAAGGAAGGCAAGTGTTGCAGACCTAACATCTCCATCAGTGCAGAGCTCCAGCTATTGGGGTGAAGCAGTTTGTATGAAGTGAAGCCCCAACTCTGACAGAGCACAGTAACGAGAAAGCACCATTTAGGATCAACTCCCTGGGACTCCCTTCCCCTTCCTGCACTTGGAGGGCTGCATGGAATGGCTGCGAAAATAAAAGCAACTATAGGACATTTTCTAGAATGAATTGGCATTTATTGAGCACCTATAAACTTTCAGATGCCATTCTAAGAGCTCATCACGGATTAGTTCATTAAAGTCTCATGAAATCCCTGCAAAGTAGAGATCGCTGTCAACCCCCTTCCACAGATGGGGAAACTGAGGTACGGAGAGGTGAAGAGATGTATCGAAGTTCATTTGAGGAATCAGTAGGGAGCTGGAGGGCAAACTCAGACATTTCTCTCCAGAGCATCTCCTTAACCACTTCCCCTATTGGGGACTCAAGTAACAGTTCTTAAGCTCGTTTGAGCTGATCCCTGTCCATGGGTGAGACCCTGAGTCACAGCCAAAGGGACATCACCTTAATATATTCCTCCCCTCCCCCCATCCCTCACACCGGAGAATGAAGCATAACTTCTTAGAATACCCACACATACAGTGTTGCACACAATTTCAAGAGATGCAGGGATTTCCCCTCCCACCGAAGCCAGCCTGTCCCCTCACACACCCACAGACAAGGATCTTCCAAGCAAGAACGAGGAAACAGTTTCCCAGTAGGAGGAAGCCTGCTTTAACTCTGAGCTGTAATTCTGACATGAACATGCCACTTCCTTGAACACAGCCTGCTTGGAAGCTGCTTGCTTTCTTGGAGTGGTTAGTTAACATCCCCCTGACATTACAGTTTGGGGCCAGGAAGCCTTTGGGTCCCCCAGTCCCAATCTGTTTTGCAGAGGAGGGAGGCAGGCAAGAAGGGAAGGGGCACGGAGCACTTGGCATCTGTATGTGCCTTCTGGGATGCCCACCAAAATCCGGTGAGGGAGATGATGTTTACCCCATTTCACAGATGAAGAAACTGAGGCTGAGAGGGACAACATCACTTGCCCAGGCTGTCACAGCCTATAGATAAGCTCAAAGAACACTGACACCAAACACACCACTCTCTAGTATGCCACCGAATGAAGGAATAAAATTAGCATTTAAGAGTGTGTGTTACAGAAGTAGGGGCTGTATAGCTTTAGGTTGACTATGCATCCTGCCAAGTTCTCCAAATTGAGGACATTTGTCGCTGGAGCCACAGAAGCCCAGAGCTGGGTGCATTTTTGAAAGTCATTTAGAACAGAGCTTCTCAGTGCCTGGAAATCACCTGAGGATCTTGTTGAGATGCAAGTTCTGATTCTGGAGGTCTGGAGTGGGACCCGGGATTCTGCATTTCTAGCAAGTTCCAGGTGAGACCCGTGCTGCCAGTCTGGAGACCACGCCGTGGGTAGCCGGGAGCTGGCCCATCCTCTTGCCTTGCCCGAAACAGCTTTTCCACAACTGAGCAGGAAGCGCAGTTCTGAAATGTGTTTCTCAGCAGCAGCGATGGTGGGGGCAGGGGCCACCCACAGGGCGGGGCCGAGTGGACCTGAGCCACCAGCAGAGACTAAGCGTCATTTAACACGCGGCATAAAGCTGTGCTCACGGAGGGAATGGAGGACATTATTGTCCACGGGAAGATACCGAGGAGAGAGCTGTTATCCACCGGTACCAAGTCATTAGGGGAGTCTTCTCTGAAAAACATTTTCACAAGAAATCAAGAATCAACAAAAATAACATTAATCAACAAAAGTAACATTACCTCCAAGTTCTCCTTCATTAACCTGGAAATGGGGATATAATCACCGCTTTCTCGCTCGCAGGAGTCCAGCCTAGGGGAGGGCGGCCAGCCCCCATCCTTCCCCGGCGCCCACCTCTCCCCAGCCGCGCCGGCCTTCCCGCCCTCCAGAGCTCCGCGCTATTTCTGCTCCGCTCGCGGCCCCTGCACCTGCTGGCCTGCCGGGAACATCCTGCTCCTGTCCACCTGGCCAGCTCCTCCCATCCTTTGAGGTCTCCTTCATGGCCCGGGCTGCCCCAGGAAGGTATTCTCTGGTTCCTGCCATCAAAGTCAGGTCCCCTTATAGACTCCGTCACTGCACCCTTTGTTTTCCTTCACAGGATCAATTCAGTAATAACCATGTATTTATGTACGTGATCATCAGCCTCATGCCTGTCTCCTGCACTAGCCGGCTGTCAGAATCATGTCTCTTTCCTTCGCTGCTGCTATGTCCCCAGGGCCCAGCACTTTGCCCTGGTAGGTGCTGGAGGACACTCTTGCAAAGCCCAGTCCCCTCAGCCATTCTCCTTCACACGCATCACTCTCTGAAATAGTTGCATGGATATATTATGTACAGATAGATGACTACAGGATTCTCAACTTCAGAGCCACGACATTTGGGGCCCCATAGGCCTTTGTCACGGGAGGCCATCCCGTGTATCGTAGGATGTTTAGTAGCATCTCTGGCCTCTACGAACCACATGCCAGTAGCACTTCCCATATTGTCACCAATATGACAATCAGTAGTCTCCAGACATTGCCAGATGTCCTCTAAGGGACAAAATTGCCCACAGTTGAGAACCACTGAAAAACTATTTATATCCCTACATATACACACATAAACATGCATATGCTTGAGTGTATACATGTGCATGTACATTTAAACATACATGTGTATCGTGAGTGTGTGTTTATTTGTTTATTATGAGCTCTGTGGAGATAGGGGCTCTGGGCCTGTTTTGTTCACTGCTAAATTTCCAACAGTTAGAACAATGCCTAGTTCCCAATAGGTGCTCATAAATACTTGTTAAATGAATAAGTAAGCTGCCACCACCACCCTCTGAGTGTGGTTGTGAGGATTAAATGAGATTATTTATTTATTATTGCACTTAGCATAGCCCTTGGTATTAGTAGATGATCAATAAATGCTAATTCCCCTTTTCTCCTCTCTTTCCCTATTTCCTCACTCCTCCCCCTTAACCGCCAAAGACCTCTTTTATTATTTTACCTCCCTATGAGTCCCATGTTTCAAAAGAGGTTTTCCCTAAACTGATTAACCATTTATTCTTTTCTCCCTGTGCAATGAAGCAAAGACATGGTTAGCCATGCAGTGGCATCAACGTCCCCATGAAGAACCATACTCCCAGATGTGCCACAGCTACCACTGCAATCCTAGAAATTCTTACTACGGTATCGACCACCCGTTAGCCCTCTGATTGTTACAAGCAAGCTGGCATTACCACTGAGCTTACAGGATTCCAGCCCCAAACACAGAAACTTGACATTTCTAGTTTGTCTGCCTATGCATTATTTAGGAGTAAAATAGTGACTTCGATTAAGCATTTTTTAAATTCTGGGGGGAAAAACCTCATGGCCCTCCCTGTAATTTTCCATCCCCCCAACTACCATGAGGAACTCCAGTCTGGGAACCGTCAGCCCCACCGTGGTGGTTTTTGTGCTGTCCTGCTGGAAGGGGGGGGACCCGGAGGAGGCATTTTTCAAGATGCAGCTACTTGATCACTTTCCTTCCCTGCTCTCGGTAATGAGCTTTTGGGCCTAATTAGAATGAAATGTGTTGTTTCCCTTCCTTCCTTCTCTGTCTCCATAATGATCTTTATCGTTAGGATGGATTAATTTCTCATGCCCCTCTCTCTTATTATGGGTTCATCGTGGCGTGTGTGTGTGTGTGTATGTGTGTGTGTGAGTGTGTGTGTGTGTGTGTGAGTGTGTGTGTGTGTGTGTGTGTGTGTGAGTGTGTGTGTGAGTGTGTGTGTGTGTGTGTGTGTGTGTGTATGAGGCTGTTTGCTGTGCGGACGGGGATCGTTAAGGGAACCTCGATGACACTGGGAATAAATAAAAAAGAAAAAGAAAGAAGTGACAGTGAATGAAAATGGCACCAAATGAGCCTCTCTTTGACAGCCTCTCTTGATGATAATTGAGAACAGGGAAGCACATGGCAGCACCATTTGTCCTTCCTCATTGCTGTTGCTTTAATGAGAAAGGGAAATTAAGGGATCGGGGACATTTCTGTCATCCTCCATCCCGGGCAGCACTATTATGAAGTCCACAGTGACCCTACCTCGCCTGAGCAGTGCTTTCAAAGGCTCCCACGGACAAAGGGCTCTGCCAGACCGGCTTCTTCCCTCCCCCTCTGTCTCCTGGCTTCAGCACATTCTCCCCGCGCCTGCTGACACTTGTTCATTCAGTGTGTCATTTCCAGCACTGGAATCCCCAGGCTGGGGTGTCCCCGCTCCCTCCTGGACCCCCTGTGCACTGGAGTAACTTTAAAGGCCTTTGGGAAGGAGAGAGGAACTGAGAGAGCCCAGAGGCCCGGTAGGAGGTGCCAGTCAGTCCTCCAAAGGCTTATTGTCTTCAAAGCACTTTCTCGTTGCTAAAGAATGAATCACTCTCAGTACACACACTGGAAGGGGGTGATTTTAACCCAGTTTAGCCTATGATGTATGGCTTTATGCATTACTCATTAATCCAGTCTCCCAGGAACGTGGCCACTCCCTCTGACCCTGCAATGGAAATCCCTGTGTCATGGCAGAAAGAGCATGACGTATCAGTTAGCATAGGACCGGTTATGCTGCAGTAACAAATGACCCCCCACGTCTCAGTAGCTTTCAACAATAAGGATTAATTTCTCCCTCACACTACATATCCAGTGCAGCTCAGAGGTGGCTTTGCTCTGTGTCCTCTTCTCCCCAGGACCCAGGCTGATGCAGCAGCCTCTATCTAGGACATTGCTAGGGGAAAGGGGACAGAACAAATCAGGTGCTGGCTCTGAAAGCTTCTGCTCAGTGGTGACACACATGAATTGTGTTCTCATTTCATTGACCAGAGAAAGTCAGGAGGCCAAACCTGCCGCCAATGGGGAGAAAATATAATCCTCCCCCAGGCAGGGGCAGCAAATAATTTCTGCAAAATTTCAGCGAATATTTCTGCAAAATAATAGTCTACTTCAATGGGCTTATAGTTTATAATTACAAAGACAAATGAACAAGAGAACAAAAAAATTTAGAAGTTATAAATATAATTATAAAATATTCACTCAGTGGAATAGTATAAAGCAGTGACATGGGGGCACCATAGCTACATCATGGATGAATCTTAGAAATGGAATATTGAGTGAAACTCTTTGCACTAAAATCCTTGTCTTAGGCTCTGCTTTGCAGGGGGAGGCCAAAGTGACAGCCTCTGGGCCTGGTGCTTGCCTAGAGTATACTTAACACTCACAGTCTCCAAGGACAGAATTCCCCCTTGGGGGATAGCTCTATTTCTGGAAAAGTCTGCCCCACCCCTCCTTTCCTTAATTCGGGCCCCTCTTACACCAGGGGTTGGTGAATTACAGCCCATAGGGCAAATCCAGCCACCACCTGTTTTCATACAGCCCACCAGGCAATTTTTAAATGGTTGGAAGAAATCAGAAGAATATTTTGCGATGTGAAATTTATACAAAATTCAAACTGCAATGTCCATAAATAAAGTTTTACTGGATCACAGCCACACCCATTCATTTATGAGCGGTTGGGACAGTGACCATATGGCTGGCAGTGCTCAAAATATTTACTGTCTGGCCTTTTGCAGAAAAAGTCTGCCTCACATGACAAAATGTGGCTACTGTCACACTATCTCGGGAGTAATGTCAGGGAAAAGAAGTACCTTGTAAGCTAAAGCCAAATGCCAGCCTCTCGAAGAGTTACAACAGACGTTTTACATCAACTCCCCGCAAACGACAGGGCAGAGTTAAGTAGAAGCCCAAACCCAAGTCAGAATGCAGTTTGAGGTGCTTCAAGAAGCTTCCCAAAGGGCTTCTCAGAACTTGCCTAACCGTCACCTTTCCTTTTCTTGCTCTGCAAGTTTGGGTTTTGGGTAAGCACGCCAAGCCTGGTCAGCTGGAATACTCTGGAAACAAGCTGATCTGGGCAATCGAAATTTCTCTTTAATGGAAGATTGAGCAAAAAGCCCTTTCTGTATCTCCCCTGGGGAAAGAACTTCAGTTGTGTGCAAAGCCCATTGTCCTGAGCGAATCCATCTTGGAAATGTCCTTAAGTAGACATTGTGGCCCGAGGATGGCACACGGGCCCTGAATCTCCTTCTGGGCACCAGTCCCCCCTGTGGAACATTGCCCTACTGCACAAAGTGTGGGACAAATCCATGATACCCCCTGAAAGCTGAAATTGTAAAAATTCCTGATACCAAATTTAAATGTTTTCCCCCTCTGCCTGCCGTCTAAAAGATACAGAGAAGGAAGTTTTTAAAGGCATCTGTAGGTCTGGATTCTAAATGAGGAGTGTCAGGACATAGACTTTCAGGCCGCTCAGCGGCCCCAGGGATGGGGCCCAGGAGGGACCCAGAAACCTGTATTTTAACAAGCTTCCTAGTGCTTCTCGTGCATGTGCTGGTTAAAAACCACCAATTTAAAATTGTATGTATCTACATGGAAAATGTCCATGAAATACTGTTGAATTTTTTTTAAACACAAGATAGCCTGTGTAATGTTATTCAATTTCTGGAAAATTCTACATTGTTATGTTTCTCTAGGAGGAAAAAAATGCCAAAAAAAAAAAAAAAGTATTAGCAAGGGTAGTGGGATTTTATAGGTGACTTACACTTTTTTTCTGTTTACTTCTCCGACTTGTTTGAATTTTATGCAATGAGCAGATATTTCTTTTAAAAGGAGAAAACCATCTCTAAAGTTACACCCATGTTTGGGGGTAGGACCTGGTGATAAGAAGTGTCCTGGGACCTCCAGTCTTGGTCTTTAGAGGCTGATGAGGTGAGGTTTCGTGTGCCTGGTGCTCTTGGAACTGACCCCGCCTGTTGATACAACCCAGGAGCTACCAAACCCCTTCCCACCTCCTGCCTCTGGTCTCTGGCGCTGTGCAGACACCCAGAAGTAAGTGCCCTCTCCAGGTGGTGGGCACAGCCCAGATGGGAAGGGAGCCCCTGCTGTCATCAGCGCTCCTGTTCCCAGCCAAAGTGGAGTCTCAGGGTCTCTGGGGAGCCCAGCCCAGCACCTGCCACAAGCACTAAATTCTCTTCCAACTCCGGGAAGCAAACACTCCTGGCAGAGTAGAGTTCAGTCCCTGCCCTGGGCTTGCCTCCGGGCTGTCTCAGATGACCCAGGTCCCAGGGTGCCCTCCCTGCGCCCTCATTATGGAAAGAGAGACATCTGTCTTCTGGAGGCCTGTCTCTCTCTCTCTGTTTCTCACTCTCAGTCTGGGTTCTACGATCTACAATCCTGGACCAACTGAGGCCTGTAATCTCCATCTAGTTTCCCCTGGACAGCCTCACGGAGTCTCCTCTGCCCCTGACGGCCCCCAGGAGCCCACCCAGAAGATTTTCCTACAAGGTCTGCAAAGGACAAAGAAGGAAGGCACCAGAAGGTTGCAGGGAAACCCCAGAAGGTGTCTGCAAAGCAGGTGTTTTAATTACTTGCCTCCTGTCACTCCCCACCACGCATGCCTACAGCTCAGGGTTGGTAGGATTTGTTCCTGTCCTCAGACCTGGGCACGTGAGCCCGGGAAGCTTTTGCCGTGGGGCTGTGGGGCCCTGAAGGCCCTGAAGGCCCTGAAGGCCTGGGCCCGGGCCAAAATGTCTGGCTCGTGTTATATCTCAAGCACCTACACAAAAAAGCTTCTGGAAGAAAGGAAGAGAGGAAGGAAGGATCAGTCTCTCCATATTCCTGCATCTCTCCACAAATATTTACGAGCACCTACCGTGTGCCAGGCACAATTCTAGGTGCTAGGATATAACGAACAAAAGGAAGCCTCAGGAGGCTGGCAGTCTACCGGAGCAAGCCACAATAAGCAAATAATCATTTTTTTAAAAAAGAAAGAAATGGCCCTGGTGACAAGAGCTGCACAGGAGAGGTAGAAGGCCCTTTGACCTGTGGAAGCAAAGCCCTCGCTGACGGCCGAAGGGTGGATGGGAAGAAGAGTGCCCCCACCGTAACTGACTGCCCTCCCCACCCCCACCCCCGTCCCCTCCTGTGCCTCTTTGCGGTGGGCAGTGGGCTGGGAAAGTACAGAACTGGAAAAACTCTTTCTGACCATATTGTGTCTAGCCCTGAGGCCAGAAAGCCAAAAAAGGTCAGAGGTCAAAGTGGGCAGAATCGATCTGTCCCCCCTTAAGCCTGTGTTTAACGTGCAAGAGCTGTTTGAAAGGCGCCCTCTGAATACAAAACTCGCGCCCCAGCTTAGCAGCAGACAGCCTTGCTTACTAAGATGTCTCAAAAGTTGTGCAAATGACAAGTTCATTTTTAGCTGAAAAGAAGACACATCTGAAATATTTATGTGGCAGCCAGAGCCCAGCTCCAGACCCAGCTACAAAGGGAGGTGCTAAATAGTTGATGAAGAGTATAATTAATCAGCATTTACGGCTCTCTGGCTGCGGGATTCCAGCTAACTGTTCCCTGTGCACATGCCTCTGACCCGCCGGGGCCCAGGGTGCTGCCACTCAAAGCTTGGGCAGGCAGTGCGTGCACCAAATTGCAAACTTTCCGTTCTCCTTTCTCCCTCCCCAGCCAACAGCTTTTGCCGACAGAGCGCTCCTGCCGTGCCCTCCTTCCGTGCGCTTCTGTGTGCTGTTCCTTCTCAGAAACATGTCTCCTCCTTCGGCACCTGGCTCACTCACTTCTGCTCCTTGCCTCACCCCTACACCGCTGTGTAGTACCAGAAAAATTTCTTAATAGCCCGGTGCCTCGGTTTCCCCGTCTGTAAAATGGGGAAATGGTAATAGTCCCCAATGTGTAGGGTCACTGGGAAGACTGAATGTGTTGGGGCATCAAGGGTGTAGCGTGTTGCATGGCACGTAAGATTTGCCCTGTTGCTGTTAACCATAGAGGTTACCCATGCCTCCTAAGTCACGTCAAGTGTCACCTCCTCTTGGAGCTCTCCTGGCCTCCTAGGCTGAGTTAGGGGTCCCACTGCAGCCTGTGCTTGTATAATGGCACTGTCACTCAATTGCTGGTTTGTGGTATCCTTCATCTCTGTATTCCCAGTGCCTGGACCTGAGTGTGCAATAGGTGCTGAATGAATGAATGAATGAATGAATCTCCATGCACATTTCTCCAGGGTCTGAGATTCGGTACTATCACATCAACTCAGAAAACTGCATCTGTGACTCGGGCTGAGGAGTGCAGCTCCCTCCCCACTGCCGGGAAGGTAGGTTTGCAAGCTCAGCCAGCATCATGACTCGGCTGCCCCTGAGGCTGCCGGGCCGACTTAGCCATTTGGCACAGTAGGCACAGAGTCTGGGGCCACGAACGTCGTGATGCAGCCTGCCCAACGACACTCAAGGCTGAGTTCTGGAAAGCGAGTGTCATGGTCCATCTCTCGCCTGCTGGAGTAGGGGGTGTCTGTAGCCGGCCCCTCCCTGGCTTTGCCATTTTCCTTTGTCCTCGCCCTACCTCACAGGTGGCCATTCTCATCATTCCTGCCTCTTTCTCCCTACGTATAGGCAATGGGCAGCCCCAGAGTCTAGGCCACAGCCATGGGGCTGTCTCAGGCTCTTCCCAGCCTTGATCCCCCTGCCCTCCGGCCCTCCCCTGGCGGGCTTTGCATGCTGGGCACACACTCCAGGATCTGGGCAGCTCTGCCAGCCCAGGAAACGCAGACTGCCCCTGATTAGCATAAGCAACTGGCTTTCCTTGGCTGAGTCTGGAGCTGTCGCAGCCTAATTAGCAAAGCTGCCAGCTCAGCAGGCCCTCTCATTAATGCCGGCCCAATCCCACCCATGTCTCAGCTGCTGCTGAAGCCCCCACAGTCCCTCCCTCAGTCGCCTTCCCCTGGGATCACACCAGGGCTCTGGGAGTGGGGCTGACAGCCAAGAAAGGGCGTCCCATGACCTTGCCATCAGCCGATGTATAACCCAGCAAGGGCTCATCTTCCTGGCGGGCAAGGCTGTGTAGGGCTGGGGCCTCTGAATGTTCACTGCGGGCCTGGTGTCCCAAGTCTTCTCAGCCTTTTCGTCGTAGAGTGACCCTCTGTGAGTTGTGCAAAAGATGCTGATGCAGCGGTTCAAGCCACCATGTTCTCTGCCCTGAGCCACAGCCCCCTCACCAGTCTGCTCGAGGGGTGTAGTTGGGTCAGCTCAGAGTACCAGAGGCCAGAGAATAAAAGCAAGCAAAGTGGGGGAAGGAAAGGAAGCTGCATTGGCTTAGGCAGTCTGGAGGGCTTCTCAGAGGAGGTGACAGTGCAGCTGAGACTTGCATGGCAGAGAAAAAGTTGGCCAGGCAACAGTCTGGAGGAAAGATATTCCAGGACATGGGACAGCATGTGCAAATGAGAACGAAGATGTCTTTTTTTAAAGAAGATGAAGGAGGCCAGTTGTGTGAGGAACTTGGTAGGAGGTTGGGGTGGGGGTGGAAGGAATGAGATAAGAATGAAAAGATGTTTATGAGTCATGAAGCTGCACTGTAGGTTGACCTAATCCATGGCTCTTTCTCCTTTCTCAGTGATTCTTCTGGCTCTGCCCTGCTCTGGGTGAAGCTCCAATCTCAGGCTGGACATCATGTCTGGTCACAGTAATATCAGAGAAAGGGAAGGAGCTGTTCCTGTAAAGCAAACCACTCCACCCATTGGTCCAAACTGGGGCACATGCCCATTCCCCAGCCAATAGCTAACACCATGGAATGCCACATGCTCATTGGCCTAGGCCTGAACTCCTGAGCCAATCACTGGCAAAGATTATGGAATTATCACAATTGGCTTAAACCAGCAGTTCTCAGACATTTGTTCTCAGGAACCCAATAAGCTTTTGTTTATGTGGATTATATTTATCAATATTCACCATTTTAGAAATTAAAACTGAAAAGATTAAATATCCATCTTTAAAATAACGAGAATAAACTCATTACACATACTAGTAAAGATAAGATATTTTATGAATAATAATACTTTCCCAAGCAAAAGGAAAAAAAAGTTAGTGGAAAAAGTGGCATGATTTTACACTTTTGCAAATCCCTTTAAACTCTGGCTGCACAGAAGACAGCAGGATTCCCAGATCTGCCTCTGCCCTGGGGCTGTTGTGATATGTTGTTTTGGCTGCAGCCTATGAAGAAACCCCAGCCTTATGCAAGTGTGTGGTTGGGGAAAGCTAGACCTCACAGACCTCTTGGAGGGTCCGGGGGCCCCAGCAGGCCTCAGATCACACTCTGAGAACCACTGGCTGAAACTAACCAGGCTCACCCTGGCAGCTGGCTGGGGTCAAACCCTGTCAACAGTCACCCGCATGGTGACTGCACCTGGGGAAGGGCTGTACAGTTCTGGAGGAAACACCCACGATATCCACTGCATGGGGATAATAATCGCTCCTACTTCGTAGAGTGATTGAGGGAGAACTAAGTGTGATTATGTAAGTAAGCACTTAACGCAGGGCTCAATTAATGGCACCTGGGGGTGAGGTTGGTTTTTTTTTTTTTTTCCTTTCCCTTACACACACACGTGAGCACAGGTATAAGCAACAATCCATTACCCAGATGAACTGACTTCTCAGTTCCTTTCCCCAGGGTTCCTTCCACCCACACACATCCCATTATGCCATTCTTGCTACGCATTCTCACTGAGTGTTCATCTCTGGAAGCAAAGACATACCATAATAAGTGCCACAGAAAGGAAAACAGGGGCATTGTTCAACAGAAAGGAAGATAAAGCTGTCGAACTCGAGCAATGCGTTTCCTTGATCAGGAAGAGGCTGGCACTAGCGGGGGATCAAGGCCTCAGATTTGCCGATGGTCCCTCGCCAGGCCGGAAATGAGGGGCCCTTCTCTGGAGTAGCCATGCGGCTAGAGCCAGATACAGTCCTGGGTCCAGAAGGTCAAACCAAAGCATGCAGTGTCTGCATCTGGTCAGTAGGTGGGGGTTGGGGACAGGAGGCTGAAAACCAGATGGCATCAAGAGGTCAGAGCAGGGAAGAGAAAGCAGAGGGGGGCGTGGGGATTTGTAAGAAGGAGCAAGAGGTTGCAGAACAATGTCAGCACCTCCAGCTCACAGGGAACCTCCGGAGCATGTGCTTGTACACACACACACACACACACAGCAGGGGTGCAGACAGTGGGCGTCAATACGTCCTGCAACAGAGGGGAAGCAACAGTGCGACAGGCTAGCTGCACAGCTTCCAGGGCAGTCCCAAAGCCAAAAGACTCTGAGAGGACAGGGACTTGTAGTCCCAGCACCTAGCCCAGTGGGTGGCACATAGTGCTACTCTACAGCTATTTGTTGAATGAATGACCCTGTATCCTTGTCCCAATGAACCATCAAAATGTCCCAGAATTGCCAATGCATCAGTATCCTGACTAGCTCTTCCAGACTGCCCCCGGCTCCAAGGAGTGGTACAAAAAGGCTTCAGTTGACAAAGTTTGTTGGATTTGGGGCTCAAACAGTGGAAGGAGCTTTGTTCTGGAGATCGGGAGCCACTGGTTCTAGCCCCAGCTCTGCACTAGATCACAGTGTCATTCAGGGCTTGTCATGTTTCCTCCTGGAGACTCGAGTCTCCCATCCCCGAGCGGGAAGAGTCATTAGAGGGGCCCCTGAGCAGCCGTCCGTGTACCATGGTCAGGGACACAGAATGTTACACAAGGTCAAATTTACAGGTGCAACCAGGGAGGCAGATTGCCAACTGAGGGTCAGGGAACCTGGGAACTTTAGGCTGTGGCCACACCTGGTGACATGTCCCCTTTGGGCCCTCATAACCCTTTTGTAGAGTACCCTTACACCTCACCCTACATCTGACCTGATGTAGGCCAAAGCCTTCTGCCTGGGTTTTAATATAGATGCTGCTAGAGACCCATGAACTTGGGTCTGAGCTGTGAGCAATGATTTGAAGGACAAAAGGCCATTTTAGGTCCCGGGCTCAAGCTCTTTCTTCCAAATGTGAAATTTAGGAGGCAAACAGGAAGGAAATGAATGATTACCAAGCACCTATAATATGCCAAGCCTGTGTTAGCCATTTTATCTACATACCTGACTGAGACAGGGTATCCGTGTGATTGGTATTGATGTCCCAAGAAAACTTAAAGAGCATGCAGTATTTTAGCCAAGATCATGGGGTCAGGATTTGAATATCTCTCCTATCCACTCCCCTCCCCAGCTCTCCTTTCACCACTGCCCCTTCTCTCCCTCTGAGTCCCTGTAGGGTACCCCAAACAGCATAGCCACCTCTGCCCTCTCTAGGAATGCGAGAAGCCCTCTTAAGAAGCCTGTCCTCCTTTTACTCTTCCTTTGTCACTCTGCTTCCCTGCCCCGGACACTCAGAGTGGCAGCTTCCTATCGCCCTCTCCCCTCTGCCAGTAAAAGCCAGCACATAATCCGCTTCCTGCCTGCCCACTCCACCCTCCAAAGTAATGTCTTCCCGCATTCTTCCTCCCCTGCTCCAGCCCTGTGGCTGCTTTCAAAGCAGGTCCTCGAGACTCAGGCCAAGTTCATCAGGAAGGCCTGGGATGGCCGAGGAGGCAGAGCCTGGTGACCAGTGTGGCCCAGGGCTCGCGGCTGTCTGCTCACCCCAATGGCTGCAATTTTGATTCCCCCACCCTACGCCCCCGCATGGGGTTTGTGAGGATGTGGCTGCCAAGGGGACGGAGCAGCCTCAAAGATTCCGGGGCCAGTGTTCTGCTTCGACTCAGAACTGCTTGGTAGGGAGCCATCCTCACCTCCCTCCCCACCCCCCACCCTAGAGCCCTGCCTTGAGCTTCTCTGCGAGGTGGCCTGTACTTTTCCGATGCTTGCCGGGAGAGGTGTGAGGGCTCTGGCTCTATAGTTGGTTCTGCCAGTTTGCATGCACTGAAGCCAGTCAATGCCTCCATGTCACCATCTGTGAAATGGACACAGAGTAGTGGTTACCCCTTTGCATTGTCAGGATGAGGGCATGCCTGTAAAGCACTTAGACACTGGGTCTGGGCCACAGAAAAGGCCTACCACATGGGCGCAGCTACCACTATGTTGAAATCTGTCTGACTTCTGTTGATAGGAAACAGAAAGTCACCAGAAGGAGAGGGACGCTGGCAGGGTCAGTCCAGGTAAGAAAGTCTGCTCTTCCAGGCCACCGTGATTCCAAGGCTGGATATGATGCCCACTTGGGTATGTTGCACAAACTGTCCACAAATTTATTCATTCAACAAATAACGAGCATTTCCTCTGTGCCAAGCACTGTCCCAATACAATAGTGACAGGACATAGATGGTCCCTGTCCCCAGGGAGCTCACTGTCTGGTAGAGAAAGATAATCCAAGAGCATTTAGCAAACGATCTCAGAGATGCGTGAGGCTCCAATGAAAAGAGAATAAGGGAATAGACCAGCCACCTGGGGACAGGGGCTGCTCCACAGCAGGTGGTCGGGAAGGCCCCCTAGAGAGCTGGCACTCGACAGAGACCTGAATATGAGAAGGACCTGGGCATAGGCCCAACAGGGAAAGAGATCTCCAGGTAGCAGGTGCAGCATGTGACAAGGCCCTGGGGCAGGAAAGCAGCTTGGCTTCACTACGGGATAATGAGAAGCCCAGTGGAGATTCGTGAATGAAGTTGAAAGTGGGAAAGGTTGGAGATGGGGATGGCAGGGGACAGAGGATGCTGTCACGCCACGTTCTGGAGTTCAGAGTTTCTCCACAGAGCACTAGGAAGCCGTCGGAGGGTTCCAGCCAGGGGAGTCTCATGGTCTGATCGGTGACACGTCTGGCTGCTGTTGGGTGGAGAATGGATAGGAAAATGGAGGTGAGGAGGCCAGCAGAGGCCACTGCGATTGTCCAGGGGAGAGACAACGGTGGCTCAGACCATGGTAGCAGCAGCTGGGGGCAGTGAGAAGCTATTGGATTCCAGATACATTTTGGAGGTGAAATCAACAGGACCTACTAGTGGTTGGGTCCATCCAGGCCACATCCCAAAAATAGCCATCATGGGAGGCTCCCTGGCATGCCCAGTATCCAAGTATCCATGCCCAGTATCCTGGCATGCCAAGTATCCCATGCCAGGCTCCCTGGCAGCCCAATATCCAAGGTCAAGGTTCAAAGGGCCCTTGTTAAACCCGCCCCCACAGCTGCTGCTCTTAGCGGTGGCAAGGGTCCCACCGCTGTCTCCCACAAGCTGAGAGTCAGAGGCTGAGTGACATCTTTGAAGAAACCAAAGTGACCCACCGAGCTATTGGGAGGTGCCCCTGAAGCCCATGAGTCCCCTCCCTTAGGAGTGCTAAGAGGCTCTCCAGCTGTGGCAGGCAAACACCTTCTAATACAACTGGCAAAGGCAACGTGTGCAGATGTGTGTGCACACACAGAGGTGGCCGATTCGCCAGCACGTCTGGGACACAGGCACCCAGCGAGGTGTGAAGCGTCTGAAAGCCTGTGCTAACACAGTTCCGTGCGTGCACTTGAAAACGCTATTTATGCCAGGGTGCCGGGGCAGACAGGGACTTAAGACATGCTTTGATGGACATAAGTCTTTATAGGCTGGAAAATCCGAAGTTCTGAGAACTGCAATTTTTTTTATCTTCCATGTTATTTCCGAGGGGAGACTAATATGCAGCTAGAGCCAGGAAAATACAGGTCGTTTTTACCAGCTTCACAGACATTTTGGAAAGTGGCATCATTAAGCCCATGTGAGTGCAGCAAAAGTTCTTGCACAAGCTCCGAGGGAGGAGTGGGAGGTGCCAGGCCACCCGCCTGGATGGAAGGGTGTGGACAGGAAGACAGTGGACAGGTAGGCCTTCTGAGCAGTGAATGTCCTATTTTGGGGGGCTGCGGGGGTGTGGTTAAGGTTTAGAAATTTGAGGTGGTTATCCTCAGAGACACATAAGTTCTAAATGATCCTTTGCTCCTCCTCCCTCTCCTCTTTTTTTCTACCGTGGTTTCTCTGATCGCCCATTTAGGGTACCGCATATAGGAAAAGTGGGAAAAAATGGTCTCCGTGCTTGGTAACTCCAACACAGCATCCAAACTCTTTTTAAGGAAGAGGTTGTAAAGTGGCAAGTATGGAGCAGTGGCCTTGGGGCCGGTTGACATTAGCCGTGGCGGACAGGCGCCCTGCCCTGCTGTTCAGGCCACTGCTCTCTGCCTGGGGTCATCCTCCTTTGGCTAGAGGGGGGCAGGCTGTGCCACGGACACTCAGAAGACAGGGGGACAGGGCTGGACTCCTCTTCCTCAGAGCATTTGCCAGATGGACAGAGAGGGATGAGCATGGCAGGCTGGGATCTGCTTTGTCCTTTCTTGGTGGCTGAAGTTCAGGGTGCTCAGGGATGACACAGGAATCTGTCTGCTGTGCTGAAAGACAAGCTCACCACACTCTCCACCATCCCTGCGTACAGGCTTTGTAAATAGTTGCTTCGCTTTAAAATCCATTTTAAAACACCATAATACAAACCCAATTTAATTTTAAAAATTGCAATCCCATTCATCTAACCTTAAAGGTAACATTTATTGAACATGAGCTCTGTGGCAGCTGCTGTTCTAAGTGCTTTTCTTGTATTTATTCCCTTAAACCAATGAGGGAGGCAGCACGATTGTTCCATTTTACAGATAAGGCAAGTAAAACCCTGGGATGTTAAGCAACCTGCTAAAGGCTGCACAGCTAGGGCAGGCTTCTGTCTTACCTCCCCTAGCTCCCAGTGCCTGGCACCAGTAGGTGGCCAGGGAATGAGTAGTGGAAGATTGGCTTCTCAACTAGTTGGTTAGTTGGATGATTACCTGGTTGGACTAGTTAAGCAGCCTAACAAAACTGTTAGGGGTCTAACAAAACTGTTAGAGGTCTAGTCTTGAGTTAGCAGATGCAGGTTCCAACCACAGCTCAGCCACTTCCTAGTTATGTGGCCTATTATAGAAATTACTTTTTCCACGTGCCTCAATTTTCCTTACTCGTGAAATGGCCTTAAGAATTGCCTCCCATTAGGAGGTTTGGGCTGTGAATCAGAGGAGGTGAATGCACATAAAAATCTATCACATGGTAGGCGCTTAATGGCAGCTACAGTGCTGAGTTCTAGCTGTCAGTACAGACTTGCTACCCAGTTACAAACAAGACATGCTCAGTGCCACACGATGTCAGCTTGCAAGATGCAGGACATCCCTCTGCATATGTCACCACAGACATCTGCAGGCACTCTAGGCAGCAACATAGATGAGCCTGTGTGCTGCGTACCAGATTCCCAGCTGGGGAACCCACTGCCTAGGTTTCTCCGCTAGGTAAAAATTCAGTTATTTCCCATATGCGATAAGGGCATCTTCCTCACCTGCTACTGTCCCCAAAGCCAGCTGTACTCTGTGGGGCCGGAAAAGCACCTCGAGTAGAAAAACTCCTGCTGCCTCGTCTTGTTTCCACCTGCAGATGGGACCAAGACACAGTGGCCTGCAATGGAAAAGGCCCCCCAGGCCTGCATCTGGCACCTGCTCCCAGGGGGCTGCTAACCAGGCATTAATCATAAGGGGTGAGTTAATTACTTCATGCAAACATTTCGATAAAAATAGTGCAGCACATGGATTCAGCTTGCTTTTCACTGCCCAGTGAAATTTGGATATGGACAGTGGACAATTATTAACAAATAGTTAATGTGATTGCCCTACAAGTGTACTGGGCTTTTTTTTTTCTTTGTCACTCTCTCTTTAATGAATAGGATGACCTTTCTAAAGTCATTTGGAGTTGGCTAAGTGGATGTTCAAACCTGTTTTCATTCCTTGGCCTCGTTGGTGGCGGTGGGACAGAGCTCGAGGGTAGGGAGGGAAAGGGAGCCTGGGAATCCAGTCGCCCCGTGGTGGGTGACATGGGGGAAGCAGCCTCAGAGTTAACCAGAGTCCATTGTAAAGTCCTTCCTTTTACTTTCTGTCCCATAAAATGAAAATGTATAAAAAGGGCACATTTATATTTTTTTCAACACCACAAAACATACAAACTGAATTTTTTAGAAAAGCACAAATGATCAGTTGAAATATGCAAGTTGGTTTTAAGATTAAAATGCATTGTTGACACCATCTTATCTGTGATCTCATATTTTTCTAGAGAGCAAGCAAGCTGGCCACCCTAGATGCTTATCACTATAAAATAAGGCGATAAATCAAGATAAAAAATAAGGCCAGGCTGCAGAAAAGATGTGGGTCAAATTAAAGTAGTCAGTTTGGCTGTCCCCCTCCTGAACTCTGCTGGGTCAATGCTGTCCCCTCCCCCAGCTGCCCGGTGCTGGCATTTACAAATGCTGAGATGAGTGCAGAAGCTCCTACCCTGCGTGGGTGTTTGGTCAGTAGGGGAGAATGACCCCCAGGGAGTGTCCTGTGATCTTGCTACTGATAGCATGGCACTTACCCAAGAAGGGTCTAGACCAGCAGCATCTGTATCTCCTGGGCTTTTTAGAAACGCAGAATCCCAGACCCCACCCCAGACATCGGACGTCAGAATCTCCACTCTAGCAAGATCTGCAGGAGAGGCTCGTGCATGGCGAGAGCTGAGCAGCTCTGTGAGATGACGCCTGAATGTCCTAAGAGGGTCAACTGGGTTTGAAAAAGTGCTCTGGGTACAAAGACAAGGGCATGGTGACTCTGCCCGGGCACGTCCTGAGCTGCTTCCAGAAAGAAGTGCCCTCTGAGCTGAGTTGGAAGGGAAAGAAGGAAGGCTTTCCTGGAGGTGGAAAGTAGAACATTCCAGGCAGGGTGGACAGAGTGAGCAAAGTCGTGGATGGAGACGTTAAGGAGGATGACTGGGGATGGCGAATGGGGCCCCAGGAAGGGCAAGCGGGAGGGGGACCCCTGCTCAGCTGTCTCTCACCCAAGTGGAGAGGCGCCCATCCCCACCCCATCTCTCCCCAGAGCCGATGTGCTCACAGAGGAAGAGCCCCAGCGCCCTGCTTCTTCAGCGCCATGCGTTGGACTTTGCTATGCCAACCTGGGCGGGGACCCTACGAGACACACTGTAGCATCTGAGCACTACCTCTTTGCTAGAATCAGGTGGGTAGGTCCCCTGCTTCATCTCGCTTATCCTTAAGGACAACCGATGGGCTGGCCCTAGAGAGGCAGAGAGCAGAACCCTCAGGGCATGGAGACTGCAGCCAGACCGCCCTGTCCAGAGCCCATTGTCATCACGCGCCGGCAGTATCCTTGTGAAAGTCCAGGTGAATTTGCCTACCCATATCTTGGAGTTTCTTCCTCCATAACGTGGACGTAGTGGCAGTATGTACTTCCACAGAGCTGCTGTGCACGGCTGGGTGCTGTGGCACATAGCGAGCTCAATACGCAACAGTTGTTACTGCTCTTATTATGTCTGTTGAACACATGGAGAAGGTGAGGCTCTGAGAATTTAAGTGACTTCTCCAAAGTCGCACAGTAATTACACCCCACACCTTGGCAAGGATCCCCCAGGGTTTCTGCCCTCTCTCTCCCACTTAGCTTGACTTGGAGACGCCTCGTGGTGTGCTTCAGTCTCCTCCAGTCAGGCCATCTGCTTCCCACCAGTTTCTTCCCACCCACTAGATAACATCTCCTCTTGAACACGTGCCCCCGAGTCTGTTGCTGCCTCCAGAGTGAGGCTGTTTCCTCTGCCTGGAGTGCCTACCTCCCCATCTCTGCCTGTCCAGGCTGCACCTTGCAGAGCTGGAGCCAAATGACACCCTGCCCTGGAGACTCTGCTATGCACCTGGCCAGCCGAGCCCCCTCTGCATTCCTGGGGTGCCCCCTCCTTAACTGGCTACCTCCAGACCACCTAGGGGGCCAGGGCCGCGTTGTGCACATCATGGCTTTCTCCTATCTTTTGAACCACAGTGGTTTGCAAGCAGTTGGTACTTAATAAATGCAAGATGAATGAATGCCTGGCCCTGGCCTCATTCCAACCAATTAGCTCCTGGCTCCAGGACAGCTCTGGGAGGTCTGTGGCCTGTGCATGTCCTGCTCTAGCCCCTTCTGACATTCATTACTGACCTTTCATCGTGAGTGGCTGCCGTGATATCCACTTTCCCAGTAGTGCCATCAAGGGAGCGCTCCACGTCCTTCACAGCTACAGAAGAGCACTTGATCTCCGGGCTGGCCTGGGCCTTCCTCGAAGGGGCACACTCGGGCCTCTTGCTCCCTCCTCTCGGGGTCCTGGTCCTGGCCTGGGGTTCTTGGTGTCTCTAGATTCAGCCCAGGGTTTCTCAACCTCAGTACTGCTGGCATTTCGTGCCAGAGAATTCTTTGCTGTGGGGGGCCATTCTGCACATCCACTAAGTGCCAGTAGCACTGTCCCACTCGCCAGTGGTGACAACCAACATGTCTCCACACACTGCCAAATGTCCCCTGGTGGGGGGCAAAATTGCCCCCTGGTTGAGAACCAGGATGACGAGGGTGAGAGAGGCTGTGGTTTCAGCACAGGGAGGCTGCAAAGGAAGGTTCAGAATTCCCAAACCTGCATGGGAGGGGGTCACGTACACAGACGAAGACGGCCGTGCATGGTGAAGGAGAGGAGTGACGCTTAGCTCCCGCCAGACGTTGCCGGCGGAAATCACCGGCCAGCGTTTGTCAGCTGCTAAGACTTTCAGGAGAAGCTGGAAGTCCTGTCTTTTATGTGAAATCTGCCGATTCTCAAATGTTGGCAACTAATGTGAATTGTTAAAAAACACTGTGGGAAAAACAAAAATATGTCTGTGAGCCAAACGTGGGCTGCCGGCTGCCAGTTTTGATACCTTTCCGGCAGATGGAGCTTCCATCCTGGACGCCTGGGCGGCTCACACCAGCCCTGAGCCCGCACGCCCGGCGGTGTGTACCTCAGGCACCGAGAACATGCTCCATGCTAGGCCTCTGAGCCGGACAAACTGTCCCTTCCCACATGGGCCACTCCAACCCCCCTCTGAGACCCAGTGCCAAAAAGTTAAAGGGTTCTGAATTCCCAAGGGAGAGAGAATGTAGGAAGTACCCCGGGCAGAGGTCAAGAAGCCGGAGCTCTCGCCCAGCTCTGGGACTGATTTACTGTGAAACCCTGGGCAGTCACCTCCCCACCCCGGGCTTCAGTTTCCCCCTCTGGTGAATGTTCGTAGGATGTAGAAAGAGAAGGGATGTTGAATTCGTGTTCTCTATGTCCCTGGGACTTGAATGACGCCTCCCCCTCCCGGCTCAGGTGTCTTGCATTTCGGGGGGGGGGGGGTCCTGGGTCTTTCATCTTCCTCTGTGCAATGAGGTCGTTAGGTGCTGAAGGTGCTCCAACTTTGGAACCCACAGCCCTGTCACCGGGCAGGCCCAGACCCTGGACCCTGCTGGTGCTGATGGCGCAGCTCTGGGCCACAGAGACTGTCCCCCTGCTAGGAGGGGCTCATGGCCACAGGGTGGCTCAGGTGGGCAAGCCCACACCTGGCCTCTCTGGCATCCCTGAGAGTTTCCCAATGGGCTCTGCAGCTTTGAGGAGCCTTGGGGCTGACAGGAGTGGAGGGGGTCTGGGAAATCTTCTTCTCTGATACCCTAATTGTATAGATGGGAAAACTGAGGCCCAGGGAGGGAACAGGGTCTGCCGAAGGTCACCCAGCTGACAGAACAAATATCCACATCTCCCGACTCCCTGTGCAGTGGTCCCTCTAATCCGCCACGTTGGGATCCCCCAGGAACGGGCACTGCTGAGATGTACCAGGCAGACGGATGCACACGCGCTGCCTCTGCCTCTCCTCGTGCCTGGAGCAGCCAGGCGGGTCGCACGTGTGAGTGAGGCAGCCCGAGGCGAGACATCAGGAAGCAGGGGGGACTGACCAGGCTGGAGTTAGGAGTGCACACTGGTGCCATGTGGGATAGAACCCCTGTTTGAGGCTGCAGTGAGCTATGATCATGCCACTACACTCCTGCCTGGGCAACAGAGTGAGATCCCACTTCTAAATAAGTAAATAAAATAAAATAGGTATAAGAATAGTACCCACCCCCGCCCATAGGGCAGGTGAGGGATTAAAGAAGATGATGTCACAAGGGAGCCCATCATACTGACCAGCTCATGGCAAATGGTAGCTATTGTTCTGTTTTTCAGAGCTTTGCTTTTTTTTTTTTAAGAGACAGCCTGTTGCCCAGGCTGCAGTGCAGAGCGCAGTGACATCATCATATATTAGCTCACGCCAGCCTCAAACTCCTGGGCTCAAGTAATCCTCAGGCCTCAGCCTCTCAAAGTGCTGGGACTACAGGAATGAGCCACCATGCTTGGCCAATACTGTTCTTTATTAAGACGCGAGACACTTTTCTCAGGCAAAATGGGGATGGGCTAGAGCAATGGAAGGGGCTTGTTAAGGTCGTCCCAGGCAGCAGGGAGGCCCTGAGCTGGAGCTGAGAATCTTTAGGAGTGTGTGCTTGCCGTGTGCCCGGCACTGTGGGCATAGGTGAAGTTCAAGGCCCTGCCCCTGCCTTGCATTTGCAGTGGGAGTTGGGACTGGGCCCCCGCAGCAGCTTTTGAGGTTGTCCTTCACCCCAGGAGTCCCTGAGTGCCCCTCTACTAGGCCCCTGATTTGAGAGAAACATTCCACTTTCAAAGGTCGAGTCTTTAAAAACACAAAGAATGCAGCGTCTTTCTCATTTAGCAAAACACATTTTTGCTTGTTTGTTTTAATGAGAAACTTCAGGGGGAAGTTGCCAGTCCTTCCTACGTATCTCCACAACAAATCTGCCTCCTGAAACCAGTTCCAAAGATATTTAAAAGACAACTCTGGGAAAAGAAAAATTTAGAACAAATTCTAATTAGTCCCATCGGGACTAGGGGCCATTGCAGACTTCTGCCCGGAGAACTCAGAGGCCGGCCTGAGGTCACTCTCTGATGCGCAGAATGCAGAACACTCTGTCTCCCGGTCTGGGCTTGGCCCACGCTGGGGCCACCGAGGGCAAAGTGAGGATCATCCCCAGCCTTGCTGGGGGCCCTTGCAGCCACCAAAGCCCCGAGTCTCCTTGTGCGCGCTCATGGGGGCCGCGCACGCTCTGCCTTCAGAGCTGGAGGAGCCGGAGTCGCTCTGGCTGACGCCTGAGTTCCGGTGGGCGGCAGCCGGCAAAGCCCGTAATTATGGGGAAAGCAGCCTCGGGCGTGTGCGGACAGGCCTCCTGGAGCCGGGCAGGTGGCCTCCTGACAAGGGAGGGCCGCTGCGTTTGGACTCTGGGTGCAGAAAGCCATCAGGGTGGAGGAGGGGGCATTATGTAACTGTGACGCTACAGCCACTGAAACTGCGACCTTGCCATGCTCCACTGCCTCCTCCCCCCACCACCACCCTTGAAGACCTGCAGCCCTTCCTCTGGGCAGGGCAGTGGCCCTCAGCTGTGTCCCTATCAGGGTCGCCTGCAGGGCTGTTAAAACATCGTTAGGCCCCGCCCCACGAGTGCCTGATTCAGGAGGTCTGGGAGGGGCGGAGAACTTGCATTTCTCATAAGTGCTCAGGAGTGATGCCCCTGCAGCCGCTGGGGGCCAGGCTTGGAGCACAACTGCCCCAGGGCTTACGGAAGGTGGCCCCCAAACCCCACTTGCTGTGAGCTCCTGGGCAAGTGTCTGCCACTCTAGACTTCCAACAGGAGAAAAGCCAGCTTTGTCTTTAAACAACTAGACCTTCCCCGGCCCTGGGTGTTGGGATGCCTGATTACTAGTTGCAGGGAGCTCAGAGATGTCCTGTGAAAGGCCTAGGCACGCCTGCACAGGGTTCTGTAGTCACTGTGAGAGGAGAGTCTCTCCAGGAGAGATGGGCACTTTAAGCCTTAAAGGGACAGAACAAGCCAACCTCTCTGGACCTCATCCCTCACTGGGCAAGAATCTCTAGAGGCAGTTCACTAGCCTAGTCTTTGGGATCGCTTTGTGTCCTTGGGGAATGGGTGGCAGAGGCTCATAACGGCCCCTGATAATGGCATAATACTTAAGAGAATAAGGCTCTGGAGCCAGAACTACCTGTGTTTCAATTCTGACTCCACCTTATACCTGCTGTGTGACCTGGGGCAACCTGCTTAACCTTGGTTTCCGCATTGATAAAGTGAGGATGATAATAATAATAGTACTTATATAGTTGTTCTGGGAATGAAAATGAGCTAATGTGTGTGAAGTGCTTTATTTACTACTATTAATAGCCCTTAACAGTAATGATTACATCTCTGTGCATTGATTAATTAAATGGTAGCTTTTAAGTAAGAAGTACCTAGCGCAGTGCATGGTGCAGAGGTAGAAGTGCTCAGCAAACAGTAACTTATTGTTTTCTTGGGTCCTCGCTGGCCCGTGGCCCTCTGTGTCTCTCGAGTCACACACAGGGAGTGGAGACGCAGGGTCTGAAAATCCTGGGGGTTAACAGAGTGGTTCCCTTCCCAGAACGCAAAAAACCCAGGTTGAAGGACCCCACTTGGGGGTGAAGTTTCGCTAGTGGCCACTGGGGGCAGCAGAGGGCCCATCCCGCCCCCAGCAGACCTGAGGGTTCCCTCTGAGCCTGTCTTTAGGAGGAAGAGGTGACTATGCCACCCCTGCTCACAGGCGTGCAATCTCCACAACCCCGATGTGGGAGGCAGTTCCCCAGAGAAGACCCCTCACTTCTGAGAGTTAGACTCCCAGCCCTGCATTTACCAGCCACATCTTCTTGGATAAGTTCTTTTCTCTCCTTCCACCTCAGTTTTCTCATCTGGAACATGGGGATAGGGTTTTGAGGGTTTAATGAGCTAGAAAGCACAGTCCTTGGGACAACGTGAGTGCTCAATAAATGACACCGGTCACCAAGGTAGCATCATGGCTATTAGTATGGTGGCAGAGTACACAGGCTTTAGTCCTGCTTCCGTCACTCACTGGCTTTGTGACTTTGGGTAAGTGACTTGACCTCTCTGTGTCTGTTTCCTCACCTGTAAAATGGGGATGATAATAGTAATAAACTTACCTCTCAGGATTTGGGGGAGGATTAAATGAGTAGGTGAAGTTCTTGGAACAGTGCCTGGCACATAGTAAGTGCTATGTAAATGTTTGCTGGTGTTGTTATTGCAAGTTGTAGTATTTTTGCTGTTATTGTTTTTATTTTGAATAAGCTGCCGCATTTTAACTTCCTGCAGAAACCTTCCTGCTTGAAGTGAACGCCCCAAAAAGGGGCTTAAAGAAGGGTAAGATGTGGCCCCCAGATAAGGAAGGACTTTATCATTTTGTTGCAGTTAAAAATCTAACCTGGGACCCAAGGCAGTCCGACAGGCAGGACATAGAGGCCAGCTGCGCTCTGTGGAAGTACTTTAATGCCCCGTTCTGCCTGAGGCCTGGGCTAAGCTTCTGCCTCTAGGACAGGCCCTTTGAAACCCCCTGGAGAGGATCAGGATCTCTGCCAGGTAATTTAGGGCCCTGGGAAGACTGTCAAAGGATACCGGTGATCCCGTGACAGGCCCACAAAAGTCTCCAGGCTCACCAGGACAGATGGCGGGATGGACTTCAGGAAAATCCTCACCCCCAGGGGCAAAGGTCTAAATGGGTTAGGAGGAAAATCCCACTCTAATCCTCCTTGCTGCACCTGTGCCCCAGAGTCCTACTGGGATAGCTGAGGGAAGAAGACATCACCACTGTCCCTGCTGGTGGCCTCAGCCACAAAGGCCACCCAGGGCCTGCCAGAGGGCTTCAAAATCACTTTGAAGTCCCCAGGAGTTGACGGACGATGACAGATCTCCATGGAGATGCCAGGGAGTGTTCGTCTGGCTCAGAAGCCATGGGTGTATCACTCCAGCCACCTCTGGGAATGTCCCTCTGGCCCAGTTTTGGAGGGTTGACCCCATGCCAGGCACGGTGCAGACCTTGACACGTGCCTCATCTCACTGAAACCTCCCACCACAACCCCACAAGTAGTTACCATGATCATTTCCATTTTACAGATGGGGAACCTAAGGCTTCCAGGGGTGAAACCATTTATTTGCCCTAGATCATACGCTAGTGAGCATCAGAGCCAGGATTTGCATCCTGGTCTCTCTGCCTCCAGAGACTGTATCCCCAACCTCCTGAGGTGGGCGGCCTCCAAGATGGCCCCAGTGATCCTGCCTCCTGGTGTCCACACCTTGTTTCACCTGCTTCCCTGCGGGCAACACCTAGCAATGTACTTCCAATGAATCGAACAGGGAGCTGGTGATAAAAATGTCATTTTTAAGTTTAGGTTGCAGAGAGAATGTGGCTTCCATGGTGTGCACACCCTCTCTTGCTGTTTCTTGGAGCCCTCTGTGGGAAGCGAGCTGCCATTTTGTGAGGAGGCCCAACAGCCAATGAGGAACTGAGGGTCTCAGTCCAATGCCCCAGGAGGAACTGAATCTTGCCAACAGCCATGTAGGTGAGTTTGAGAGTAGATTCTCCCCAAGTTGAGCCTTAAGTTGACAGCAGCCCCACCTGACACCCTGATTGCAGCCTGCGAGAGACCCTGAGCCAGGAACACCCAGCTACACCACACCTGGACTCCCGACCCGTAGAAACGATGAGATAATAAGGGCTTGTTGTTTTAAGCCACTAAATCTTGGGGTGATTTGTTATGCAGCAATAGGTAATGAATACACTTTCTGTCACTATTAGCAACACACACACACACACACAAAAATACAGCCACACAACCACTGTGAGAAAGGATAAAAAACACCAACTCAACCATGGTTGGCAGAGCTAGAAAAGCCCTCCTCACACTCCCTAAACCAGCCCCTTCATTTTGCTTTGGCCAGAGAGGATGCTTAGAGACAAAGACAGAAAGGCACTTTGCCATGGTCACACACAGCTGCAGGGTGGGGACTGACATCGTAGCTGAGGTCTCCACACTCCCTGGGAAGTCCTGCTAGGAGTTCACACGGGCATATGAAACAGTGCATCTTCCTAGAAGTCAAGAATTGCTGCTCTGTCTTAGCCAAAGGTATCTGGAGATATATGTTGGCTGGAAGATCTCAGCAAAACATCTAAAAACACAGTCATGCCGAATAACAGCCATTCAGTCAATAATGGACCACACATACGATAATAGTCCCATAAGATTATAATGCCATATTTTTACTGCACTTTTCTATGTTTGGATATGTTTCAATACACAAACACTTACCATTATGTTTCAACTGCCTACAGTCTTCAGAATAGTAATGTGCTGTCCAGGTTTGTAGCCTAGGAGCCGTAGGCTGTGCCATATAGCCCAGGTGTGTAGGCGCCTCTACCGTCTAGGTGTGTAAGTACAATCTATGATGTTTGCACCAGGATGAAATCACCTAACGATGTCTTTCTCATAACATATCCCTATGGTTAAGTGATGTATTAATGTGACTGTTTTAAAAACACAAGCAAGAAAAAAAAAATAACTGAAAAATTCCAGTGGGCTCAAATATTCAACTTTGAGCAGATGCCAAATATTATATAATGAGATTTCTTAATACAGTGTTTCTGGGTTTTGTTTCTGAAGCCAAATATGTCTTGTCGTTTTCTCCAGTGATCTCAAGCAGTGGTCCCAAACTTTTAGGCACCAGGGACTGGTTGCATGGCAGATAATTTTTCCATGGCTTGGTTGGGTGGGAGGTGGTTTTGAGATGATTCAAGTGAATTACATTTATTGTGCAGTCATTACAGATTATCTGCTAATGATAATCTGTACGTGCAGCCACTCCCCAGCGCTAGCATCACCGCCTCAGCTCCACCTCAGAGCATCAGGCATTGGATTCCCGTAAGCAGCACAGCCTAGATCCCTTCACATGCGCAGTTTACAGCAGGGTTCAAGCACCAATGAGAGCCTAATGCCGCTGATCTGACAGGAGGCGGAGCTTATGCGGTGATGTGAGTGATGGGGAGCAGCTGCAAACAGATGAAGCTTCCTTTGCCCACTGCTCACCTGTTGTGCGGCCTGGTTCCTAACAGGCCACTGACCGGTACTGGCCCACCGCCCGGGGGTTGAGGACCACAGATCTAAATGAAGTTCCTCTGGGAATGGGAACTGCACTGATCCCTTATGTCCCCAGCTTCCTTTGTGTCTTCTTGGGTGGCACCATGTCAACCTGAGGTCAGGGTCATGGGGATACTGTCTGGCCTCAGAGCTCAGAATCAGAGCTGCCTGCCCACCCCACTGGCTGGACTGCCCATTTCCCCTCTGAATTCCCACTGTGCCTCTGCTCTTTAACATGAGTTGCTAGGAAGACTGGATGGAGACAGTTTCTGCTGCCTTTCCTGACCTCCCAAATCCTCCCTTCCTGCTGCCCTGCAGAGGCCGGACACAACATTCCCTGGACAAGGACAGGGGGAGCCAAATCCCAGGCCCAGCTGACTCCAACACCCATCCCCAGCATCCTCCTGGGGGGCGGTCTTATGTGCGTACAGTCTGTGATGTTTGCACAAGGATGAAATCACCTAACGACGAATTTCTCAGAACACATCCCTATCGTTAAGCCATCTAGGACTGTATTAAAAACACAGGCTGCGTGCCCAGAAGCTGGTGCTGCTCTGGAGTCCCCACTAACACCTACCTACCCTCAAGTTGGACTTTGTACAGGACCTGCCCAAGCTGCTCAGGGCAGAAAATGCGTTGTCAGTTCTTGGCTCCTGGATCTCGTCTTGCAGAACTGAGCAGAAACGTCTCCTGGGCCCAGGGTATCCTCCTCATCAGAAACACACCTCAAGGAAGAAATACCTCCGCCCCCCATGGTGGATGGTTTTCTGACAGCCGACTGCTGCTGCTGCTGGAGACTTGCACGCCAGCAGAGTTGTCGGCAGGGACAGCGAGGGGTGCAGCTGACTTGGGGAGGCCTGGACAGCCTGGGAACCCCCAGAAAGCTGGGGAAGGTGGACCCAACCGCCATCTGAAGTCCTGGTCCTGAGTATGGACAACACACACACACACACACACACACACACACACACACATACATGCACATACACTCACACAGAGTCATGGCCAAACTTGGCTGAGTTGGAACAGCAGAGGAAATTCCCCAGGGCCCTGGGCTTGACAACCAGCCTGGGTGACTGGAATGTAACTAGGAAGTGCGTGCAGACTTCTGAGAGGCTGCGGAGGGTACCAGTGAAGGCAGCAGTGAAATGAGCACTGGGGGGCAGTGGGGTGGATAGAAGCTTGTAGACATGTTTACTTTGTTGTTCTTCCTCTTTCTCTTCTTCCTCCTTTTCCTTCTTAAGTTTGAAAGAGTTGCCAACATTTCAAACTTAGATTTCACATAAAAATCCACATTCCCAGTAGCTCTCAAAAAAAAAAAATAGAACATCTGGTAACACTAGGCCCACATTCCTGCATGACAACAGTCTATGGCCTCCTCCACAGGGGCTGGTGGTCTGTGGTTGGCCACAGTTCCCACTACCCCCTGATGTCTCCCCAGCATTGAATCCAAGTGACGAGGGCTACTTGCTCGTGCTCGTGATGCCTTTTCTTGTCATGGAGTTAAGAGGAAAGTGCATATCTCCATCGAAAGTCTACTTCATGTACTTTAAGAAATATGGGCAAGAGTGTATAGAAGTGAAAAGTCTTCCTAAGTGTTTAATATGCAAAGTGTGTCTTCGAAGTTACAAGAATACAACCAGAATGCCCTTATGAAACAAACCACAGCAGACCGGCACAGCCCACCTCACTCATGCATGTCCCCGGGTGGGGCCCTGCAGGCAACTCTTCCTCCAGAGTGGTGTGAGTGTTTAACTCTATGGGTAGTGTTCTTTCAGCTCGCACCCCCAGGACTTGGCATGCCACTCTACCCACAGTGGAGTCAGGGGTTCCAGTTAGACAGGGGCAGGGGGGTGAGGCGGCCCTGTGGCCCTCCACAGCCGGGCAGTTTCCAGTCACTGGGGCGGTGAGGAGGATGTGGGCCGGTGGAAGTGGGAAGGCCATCATGGTCGGTGGGCAGGCCACTGTGGCTGCCGAGAGGCGGGCTTCTTGCCCACAGGTGGAACACTATCCCAGAAGCTTTTATAGACTTAGGGGAAAGTAATTTGGTTCCCATAGCTTGTCAGAGAGCTATACGCCAGTGACCTAGAAATTCCTGCAGCAGCTCTGGCCTGGGCGGGTGGGAGCCGCAGATGACAGAGCCAGGCCTGGCAGGGCCGGGTGCCTGCTGCCTAGGAGGGGCAGCGGGGCTCCTCCAGTGCCAGTGCATGTGACCCTCACCTGGCTGTGCAGCCTTGGCTCCTGCATGTCTACAACAGGGGGGACCTGGACCTGCCCCCTGGGGCTGGGAGGAGATAATTAGTCTTTCTAAAGACCATCGTAATCCCCAGATCAAAGGGGGCTCAGAGCTGCAAACTCATTTTACAGGAGCCCCGCCAGCCCATGAACACCCACTCCCTCCAGTGGGTGGGTTCGGATTTGCAGACCCTCCAAAGTGCTGGCTCCTACAGGGCTTGGCCGGCCTAGTAACTGCCCTCCCCACCCACTCCTAGGGTCCGGGCTCTGGGCTCACTGGGGAGCCCCCTCACCTGCCACGTGGCTGCCACAGTAGGTAGTTCAAGAGCGGCACTGATGATGGACAGGGTGGGAACTACTGATGCCCCATGTCACAGATGGGAAACTGAGGCTCACGGAAAGCAGGGACAGGGACGTCCCAGGGTCTCCCCCACCTCACAGCATGCACACTCTGTGTTAACTCCACACCAAGCCTGGCTGGACACACAGTCAAGACCAGTGAAGGAAACGTCCCAGGGCGGCTACCTTGTCCCTTCCCACTCTTTGTGCCCTCTCCCAGCCCGTTATGGGGACCTCAGCTCTCTGGCGAGGCTGTCACAGGGGGTCAGAAGAGCAGAGAGATGTGTGTGCACCGGGGTGCCAGGCAGGGACTAAGGGCTCCCCCGGCACACACTCACTTGGGGCTTTCAGAGACCTGGGCTCGAGTCCCCACCGCCGTCTTTCTTCCGACCTCGGTTCCTCTGGGAGTGACCCTGTCGGGGACGCGCCAGTGGCCAGAGGGCCGGGCGCGCAGCGGGGCGACAGGGCGCTCCCCAGCGCTGGGGCTAGTCCGGGCGCCGCGGAGGGCCGGGGCGGGGCCGGGGCGGGGCGAGCAGCCGGCCCTCGCCAGCCCGGAAGGCGCGGGAGGAGGAGCCGCGGGGCCGGGAGCCGTTCCCACGTGAGGAGCTCCGCGGCCGAGTTCCTCGCGTGCGGCGGCCGCGGACAGCCCGGCGTCCGGCCGGACGGAGAGTCCTGGTCCGGCGCGCGCCGGCGGCCGGGCGGGCGGCGGGGGCTGCGCTCGGCTGCGCCCCGATGCGGCGGCTGCCCCCGGGGCAGTGAGCCCGCCGCCCGCCGTCGGAGCCCCCCGCGCCGCCGCGGGCAGCGCCCCCCGGGCACGCGGCATGCGGGCGGCCGACTCGGGCTCCTGGGAGCGCGTCCGCCAGCTCGCGACGCAGGGCGAGCCGGCGCCTTCCTGCGGGGCGGGGGCCGGGCCCGCGCGCCCCCCGGAGCCGGCCGCCTGCGAGCTATGTGCGGAAGCGGCGGGGCCCAGCGATCGGCCCCGCGCCGGGGCGCCCTCCGTCCGGGCAGATGGCGACTGCAGCCAGCCGGGTAGGTGCGCGCGGGGCGGGAGGGCGGCGCGGCCACAGGCCCGGGAGCCGCCGGGGCGGGCGCGCGGGGGCGCTCCCGGCCGGGACCGGGAAGCCGCTGGTGGCAAAGTTCTCGCGGCGCACGGAGCCCCGTGCGCGGGGCGGGTGCAGCCGGGAGACGCGTGGGACCCGGAGTTAGTCGTTCAGCGTGGGGGTGGGGGGCTCGGGGCTCCCCGGCTCTCGGGCTTGAGTCCTCCGAGGGACCGCAGGGGGAGGCCAAGGCCGCGCCAGCCGGAGTCGTGCGATCCCGCGGCGCCTGGAGACCGGGCTCCGGGTTGGACCCCGCGCCTGTTTGGGGAAGCGTGGGAAAGGGTCACCCCGGAGCGGAGTTGGGGCGGCGCCCCCCTTGACCGCACCTGTAAGCTACCTGGCCGCCCCACGGGCGCTAGGAGAGCGCCCCTTCGCCGCTGCCCCCCTGGGAGGGAAACTGATGACTCGCATTTGCTGGGAGCGGGGAGATTGCTGCGTTTCTTATGCACTTGAACTCGGGGTAATGCAGAAAGAGGAATTGCAGCGGTGGCGATGCAAGTGCAGTGATCTAATTGTGTGTCGTTGGCTAATCCGCCCCAAGTGGAGAACAGCCTTTTAGTGTTAAAATGTTCCCAGTGGGTGTGCCTATTCCGTCCTGTTCCGGTCTCAGCTGTCTCCCCGCCCCCCAGGTTAGGTCAGGGAGGGGGGACCCCTGGATTCGCCTGACTCAGGCGTAGGAAGGAATTTAGATAGCAGACGACGGAAGGGCTTTTCTGAGAAAGACCGGTCATCATCATTTTGAAGTTTTGAATACTTTTTCCAGGAAAAATGGGGGAGGGGTACAACATGGTTGTTCCTTATTTCTCAAACACCTAATGTGTTCCAGTCATTTACATGCAGTGTCTCCTTAAAACCGAATCACAGCCCAGGGACTCAGGCTGTGTTATCTCCATACAGGTGAGCGTGGAGAAGCCCAGGGGCTAAGCCAGTAGCCCAAGTTCCCACAGTCCTAAGCCGTGAAGTTAGAGTTTCACATTTTGTCTGTGGCAATCCAAAGCCTTGCAATGTCTCCCCAGGCAGCTCGCTCAGCGGCTGGGGAACATAGGGGCTTACTGACCTAATAATTATTCCCTTCCTGTGAGAAAAAACCAGCAGCAAGGCCCCCTAATTCCTGCTTTGCCTATGTTGGTCTCCCCAGAAGATGCAATGCGGCTGCTGGTGCCAGGGCAAAGTATTTCTCTGTCTGGAGTGGGAGTTTCACTTTGTCCCGGCTTCTCCCAAGTTGCACATGGCAGTGAAAGTTCAAGACAGGTTGATGTGAAACAGCACGGATGCCAAGAGTAAGCAGGTGGGAGAGCTTGGGCAAGCTGCTTCATCTGTTTGAGACTTAGTTTACCCATCTTTGCTGTAAAAATAATAATAATAATAGTATCAAGTAAGGCTTGTCATTCAAAAGATGGTGTCTGTAAAGTCCCTTGCCTAGTTCATCATAAATGTTCAGTGTTAGTCCTCAGCTGCTGCTGTCATTACATGCTTGCTCGATTACCTCCCTGTGCCCCCTGCCTCAGTTTCCCATTAGGTTGTGATGCTATCTGTTGTTCTATCTCCACCCTCGTGAACCCTGTCCAGATGACTTTTGTCTTGTTTGTAAAATACTTAAGTGATCCAAAGCTGAGTGTTGTGTCAGTGGAATTTGTTATTACGTAAACATGTACAGAAGATGGCTGGGTGAAGATACAGTTGTTTACTTTGTGTCTGTATAGACTCCATTTGTGTGTTCATAATAACAATATCCTAATGACGTGGTGTAGCTGACGCCTGTCTCTGGGGGGGTGGTTATTCCTGCAGCCCTCATGGGGTGGCACATTTAGGGGAGAGAGCCATGGAGATCTCCTTTCCTGATTGACAGATGTCATCACTGGTGTGAAATGGGACCAAAGTAGCAGCTAAACAAGAAAGTTGTGAGTTTTCTCTATCCTACTACCCTTCACCCTTTTCTAGTCTCTGGTTCTTAAAGACCAAATGGAGTTTCTGAGAACTTCCATGATGGCCAGGCATCGAGGACCACCCACCAGGGAAATGGTCTCTGAATCCATTGGCTGTTAAGAGGGGTATTCCTCGGGGAGGGGAATGGGAACTCTTTGCTCAGAACTGCAAGCTGAAATGTTGCTGAAATAGACGTTTCAGCCAGGCTGTGAGGTGACTCTCTCTAGAATGTCAGCACTTTGGTCCCAAGTTGAATGCAGAAAGAGGTGCCCTGTCAGACCAAAGAGTCTGGGAATTGGCACTTGCAGAGGTGTGAGGAAGAGGAATGGGAGAGGGGACGCTGGCTTGGTGGGATGGAGGCCTGGACACCTTGACTTTGCTCAGGGAGGGTGTCCCGACCGAGACCAGTGGTCGGTGAGCCCTGTGGTGGCGACAGCTCTGGACTCCAGGGTGAGCGACCACTGCCTGGAGCAGGAGGTGCAGACATTAGACACTTGCACAGTCCACACCTGCTTCTGCCTTGATTCTGTTTGACCTTGATGTGCTCCACAACTCAGTTTCCCTGTTGGCATGACGGGAATAACTTCATCTGAAGGGCAGATCATTCCGGAGCCCCCACAGAGTGAGCCAGGTGCTTACTGGGGAGTTTTTAAGCTGTGAACATGAATCGAGTCCTTCAGTCTTTTGTTGTCTGCTCATTCAGTCACATTTCTTGGGCATCTACTCCTGGCCAGGCACTGTTGTAGCTGCCAGGGATGTGGCAGCAAAGGAGACAACTGCAGCCCTTGTTTCCATGGAGCTTATATTCTGTGGGAGGAGATTTCCAGTAGGCAAATGCGCGCAGGATATGTCCGGGGAGGGCTTAAGTGCTGTGCAGAAAAAGCCAGCCAGGGAAGGAGTTAGCATGGTGCGAGTGGGTGCTGCTTGGCGTTTAGGTAGGGTGGTCGGAGAGAAAGAACACGCTTGAGAATGAAGTGAGGTGTGTGAGTGCCGAGTTTCTAAGGCAAGGGGGTATTTCCGATAAGCTAAAAGAACCAAGTTGTTTTTTAAAAGATGGTGGGAAATGAGTGTCTTTGTAAACTAGGCGCTTTTATGGATCTGCTTCTGAACCAGCTGAACCCTAACTCGTCGGCCCCATTAGGCTCTTGTGCCCCAGCTCAAAAAGCCACAGAGCCTTCTCCTGCCTCTTGACACTGTCTACCTTTTATCTCTTGTCATCATTTGTGTTCTTTCACTCCCTGCCCCTGCCTGCCACATAAAACCTGTGGACGAGGAGACCAGGGCACGTGTGTATCTTTGTGTGTCAGGCCAGTCCCGGTGCTAACTAGACACAGTGCTTTGTCTGCCTGGGTCCTCCCAGCAACCAGGGTGGGGCAGTTGTTAATCCCGTCCACTGACGGGGGAAGCTGGTCCCTAGAAAAGTTGAGTAACTGCCCAAGGTCACAGCCGTTGTGTATCACAGCCAGGAATTTATCCCAGACTGAAGACCTCAAAGTTGGAAAGACCTTGTGTTGATCTTAAGAAAGTAGACCCACCTTGTTTCAGGTCCTTATTTCCTTTAAACCTTTATCCTTAAAAAAAAAAAAGTCTGTCCTCTCCTTGACATTCCTTGTTTTAAGCAACTCCAGCATTTGCTTATCTTTGTGCCTTTGGCAATTTCAGCATGAGGTCAGCTTTCTGTTATCCTTTCTGAAAAGGACTTCGGCTGAGATTGTATGAGATTAAATCTCCACTCCTTGGAATTAGGGTTGCTTTTAGGAAGCTGCCCACTAGAATGCAGTGGTGGGTTTAGTGTGAGCATCCTTCCCTAGCAGACAGGGTGGGGTCTGGGGGGGCTTGGCTCTCCTGGATATCAGGAGTGAAAGCCACTGCTCAGATTGGTTTCCCCAGGGAGGTCTCAGCCTGTGGCCCGGCAGCCTCCGTCCTTTGGGTGGCATACTCCATACTTTGTGGTTCAGTGAGATGGACTGAATTTCATCCTTCTGCCCGGGCCTGCGGCACACTGTAGTGGGTATGGGGCCCCAGCTCTGGGGTCAAACACACACTGGCTTGAATTCATCAGCTCTGCTCCTTAGGAGCTGTGTGCCTGCAAGCAAGTTAAAACAGGGATCAGGTTACCTGCTTCAGAGTTACTGGAGATTGGACAGGAATCCATATCATTAGCGTTCTTCATACCTATGGAGCCTAATGCTTTCCATGCCGTAAGGAAGGAGGGGGTTTCCTGTTTATCCACAGTCCGAAGAGCTGGAAGCGTGTGCATGTGGGTGTAAAATATATATGATACACATATATGTTTATTTTTGAAGTTTGTAATGTCTGGGATTTGCTCAAACAGGTGGCTGTGGAGGGAAACTGCTTGTTGGCCTTCTGAGTCCTCAGGAGGTCTCCGCAGTGGTCCTGAAGTGCTTTGTGTTCTTTGTGATACTCCAGTTGAGTTCACTGGACCATTTGCCAGGCCCTCCGGCCATTCTCGAGGAAGGAGACTGTGCTCTCCTTTTAATCATCTTAAGAGGAAAGCAGCACCCACGCTCTGGACTTGGCCTCTCTCAGCCATAACATGGCAAGCAGACAAAAATGGAAAATCAGGTGTGTTTGCGTGTAAACAGATTTTAGCCCCAGCAGATAAGCACATCCCACATATCATTAACGCTGGCCGAAGCCAGCGCCGTGGGGACCCGTGTTTGCCGTGAGTCACTAAGGGCTATAAACACTCCAGAGAGCAGGCATGGTTATAAGGTGTGTGCGTAGCTATTTTACCGGATTCACTCTCTGCAAATGCACTTTAGGTTGTGGGCACCAGATGAGTGCATGTCAGGCAGACAGAAAGGCAGGGTTGCCTCCTGTTCACAAGGACCAGCCCCTCTGCACCCCCTGTGGCAGCCTCCGTGAAAATGGGGACCTCAGGCTTTCTCTCGTCTGCTGTCTGGATGCCTTCAGGAGAGGCCAGCCAGAGGATGCTGGCTGTGGCAATTCCTCAGAGTCCTCGCCACGTGGCGTTAGCCCATCAGGGGCCGCGGCAGCCCCAGATCTGGAGGAAGTTCATAGTCAGAAGAGTGTGACAGGTAGGTGAGTCTCACCTGACGTCCAGCCCTGAACTGGGTGACACCAGGTCTGGCTGGGGCAAGGGGGAGCTGGTGGGCTCTGTGTGGTTGCCGTCCTTGGTCTACGTGCTGGACTTTGGGACATGCTGGGAAACACCCACCACCTGGCACCTGGCGGCTGATCCGCAGGTGCCAACGGCCTCGTCTTTTGTTGCTGCCCGGATTTGGAGGCTGGCTCAGGCTCCCAGCCCGTTTGGGCTGTAACTTTATCACAGGCATTGAGTGTGTTTAGTACCTTTTAATTGTACAGAAGCTTCAGGAAGCTCTCCCTGGGGGCTGGAGAGAAGTACAAACAACAGCTGCTGTTTCCTGGATGCCTTCCTCCCTCCCCTCACAGCCCGGCCCTGCCCGGGTGCCCCCAACTTTGAAGTTGGCCCGTCGCCCCCTCTCCCCCGGGTCTCACAGGTGAGACCACTGAGGCCAAGGAGGTTGTGCAGGCTGCTGCGCATGGCTGCTCCAGGCCCGAGTGCTGCCTTCCCCGGGACTGTTCTTCCTGTGGTTCCGTCATCAGCTGACGGTCCCCCAGGCTCCCAGGGCAAGAGCAGAGGCTGGATGTGGAGAGTCATGGGATTTTCTCCCTGGCGTCTCAGGCACACGGGCCCCAGTCAGCCAGAGTGGCTGGGAGCAAGGGCCCTGGGCCCAGAGCTGCCTCTGGTCTCTGTCGCCAGGAGACTGTGCCCCTGCCCCAGCCACAGTCCAGAGAGGCAGGCTGGCCCCCGACGGGAGGGCCCCCCTGGCAATTGGGGAACCTAGAATGCAGAGCCCTGAGAAGGAAACCTCAGCAGGGATAGTCAACCTGCTCCCTCTACTAGGGGGGAAACTGAGGCCTGAGGTAGGGAAGGGACCATACTCTAAGATGTCACCTGGGGTGATTTCCAGGGTCAAATGTGAGAACTTCTAAAAGCACAGGAGTGACTTCACTCTTTACCCTCTTCCCTCCCCCGCTCTGACCCACTCAAGGGGGTTCTCAGACTGGGGACCGCAGAGGCCTGGGGTGCGTGCCACTATGCAGATCCTCGGGCTCCCCCACCCAGGAATCTATGCTTTCATCAAGCGCCCTGGGTGATTCTGATGAATGGATTCTGCAGAGCAGACTTGGAGAACCTCTGCCCTTTGCCTTTCTGGGACTGCGCTAATTTTAGAGTGAGAAGCTGGAGGCCACTCATGCTGGTTTGCCCTATGTCCTGGTGTAGCGTTAGCTGCATCCTTTCCATGCCCACGGTGTCCCCAAGTGGACAGTAAGGTAGATGGACGTCCTAGCTGAATCCCGCTTTTTTCTTTTCTGTGCCAACCCCTACCTGGGCACACATGTCCCCAGAATCTAGCAGAAGCGCATGCATTTCTCAGGCTCGTGAGCTCGCAACTCTGTCCTGTGCTCAGAAAGCAGCCAGGGTGAGGCTTGGCTATCCGTTGCGGTTACCAGCATTCCTATGCCTTGCTTTCAACCAGAATGCCTGTCTGCTTCAGCCCCATGGAGAAGCCAGGAGAGGAGACCGAACTCTTGTCCTGTGGCTCACCCAGATTCTTAAGGCTTGGTTCCCAAAGCCCCTGGTGGGGCCTGTTCTCCCAGGCTCCCTGGCCCACCCACCTCTGGCCCCTTTTATTCTTGGCCCTAATGCTTTTCACGTGACACCCATTCCACTGAGCGCTTGCCGGTGCTTCTTCTTAGCGTCTCACCTGTGCCAGGTGTGTCGGCGCCATGTGGGGGGACTTCTGTTTCCTTCATGTGCTCTGGGGAGGGAAGCCAGGGGCCTGGGAAGCAGAGGACTCTGTCTGTGGCCCTCCCCCGCACGGGCAGCCAATAGGGAGCTGCGCCCTGGCATCAAGGGGCTCAAATGCAGATTCCAGGGCCCAATTCAGCCGTTGATTCAGTAGATCTAGAGTGGAGTTTGGGACCCTACACTTCTTTTTTGTGTGTTTTTTTTTATTGTAGTAAAAGACACATAACATAAAATTTACCGTTTTAACCATTTTTAGATGTCCAATTCAGTGGCATTGACATTCACAGTGTTGGACAACTGTTACCGCTATCCATTTCCAGAACTTTTTCGTTACCTTGAACAGAAACTGCCTATTTTTAGTCCCTCTCCAGCCTGCTCCCCGGCCCCTGGCAACCACCATCCTACTTTCTGTCGCTGTGCATTAGCCTGAGCCAGGTGCCACCTCCAAGTGGAATCACACAGTAGTGGCAGGACCCTGCTCTTTTAACATACGGCCCGTCCCTACCCCCACCTGGATGGTCCCAGAACCACACCTGGAGATACCCCGTCCTGGAGGCTTACTCCCCAGTGCTTCTCACACTTCCTTTAAAACAGGCCACCTCACAGGTGTGCTGGGAAGGTTTGGGGGAAAAAATAAATTTTGGTGTCTTTTTTTCTCTGGTGCTATCATGAGTCATTTTTTGTGGAGGAGGGGGTGGGGTCTTGCTGTGTTGCCCAGGCAGTAGTGCAGTGGCTATTCACAGGCAGGATTATAGCTCACTTGCAGCCTCCAACTCCTGTGATCAGGCGATCCTCCTGCCTCAGCCTCCCCAGTAGCTGGGACTACAGGTGTTTACCACCACACCTGGCTATGATGATGAATCGTTTTTGTCTGTTTGTTTGTGTTTGATATAGCTATTTTCTTTAAAAGGGAATGATCTGGGCTTTTATACGTTTGTTTTTCATGTTATATTTGTGACTACTAAGCTTAAGGACCACGCCTTGCCCCAGGGATCTGCCTGCAAAGGTTTGGGGAGTGAATAAATTTAGGCATCTTTCTGCAGTGATTAAAACGAGCACATTGTTTTGTCTCTGGTGCTGTCATGCAGCATGTTTTGTGGAGGAGGGGGCAGGGTCTTGCTGTGTTGCCCAGGCTGGAGTGCACCTGGGCACCCTGCTGCTGAGAAGTTGCAGGGAGACAACTTTTCCTTCACTGTGAGAGAGATTTTTTGTCCAGCAATGGGATGGGCTGCGCTGGGAGGCAGTGCATCCTCCAGCCCTGGAAGCATAGGGCAGGGGCTGGCTGTGCCTGGTCAGGGTATCAGAGAAGACTCCTGTAGCATGGGGTTGTGACAGGGACTGACGCCAGCATCCCATCTAAGTGCTCAGCTTCCTGTCCTCCCCCTCCCGGCCTCAAACACCACCTCCATCTCTCCTCTCAGATGAGGGTTGGGAGGTTGGACCAGCTGGGTCTGTGGCTCTGCAGCTACCTGCGCACTGTGAGTGGCCCCTGCTGTCTGTCGGCTCCAAACACCTAACCCAGGCTGAGGCCACTGCTGACCTGGGGCTGGCCTCTGTGGCGTTCCCTTACACCTCCCCCAGCCAGGGTGGGCTCGCGGGGCTTGCATTTCCACAGCGCCAGCCCTCGGCCCCCTGTGCTCCTTCCAGGCTTTTCTGGCTGCACTAGCACCCATCAAGAGGCAAGTTTGATCCCCGATGTCCCCTCTGCAGGATAGAGGCCCCCCTCGGGTTCCGGGGCAGACTCGGGTGCCTCCCCTGCTGAGCCAGCTCCTTCCCTGCCAGGGTACAGTGGGGTAGAGATGCCTGCCCTGGCGATATCTTTCCTTTCTTGGACACTCTGGGGATGAGCAGAAGGAGTCCCTTTGTATAGATGGGGACGCGGAGGCAGACAACAGTGCGGTCTCTGCAGCCCACTGCTGTCCGGGAGAGCTTTCTGCAAAGATGGGATGTTCTGTGCCTGCACTGTCTAGGGTGGTGGCCCCTGGACTTCAGTGTAGCTAGTAGGACTGAAGAACTGAGTTTTAAACTTTGTGTAACTGTCTAAGGCCACATGTGGCCAGTGTGGGAGCTGGCTCTGGGCCAGGGCACGGGGCTGACGAGTGTTTCTGTGGCCCGTCACGTCTTGGGAGGCCTGGGATGTTTGTTTCTCCACCGTCGTCCCCTAGCGCCACGTGCCTCTCTGTGTGGCCCCTGGACTGCCTGTGGCAGATTCATTTGGGAGCTTCTGTCATTTTCCAGTGTCATTTCCTGGACCCCATACCAGGCCTGGACAATCAAAGCCCTCTGGGAGTGGGCCCAGGAATCTGCATCTTAAATGTTATCCCCACCCCCGCCCTTGGCAACGCTGCCACTCTGTGTTGGAGGGCCAAGGCCTCCAGTGCCTGCGCCTCCACTTCCGTGGGTCTCCCAGCCTCCAATGGCCCCTGTGCCTTTGCCCCCAGCCCCATAAGTGCACGAGCTGGGCCAGCTGTTCTCCAGATGTGCTGCAGGACCCGCTGCATCGGCAGCACTTTAGGACTCGTTGGAAATGCAGATTCTCTGTCATCCCAAACCTGCAGAATCAGAAAGCGGGGGGACAGCAGTCCCCTGAGGTGATGCTGATGCAGCTACAGTTTGAAACCCATCACTGAGCAAGAGCTGCTCCTTCCACTTATGATTTTCCTCTTTTCTTCTCTCTCCCCTCCCCCTCCCTTCCCCTTCCTCTTCCCCCTGTACCCTGCCCTGTTCCCTCCGCAGCTGCCAAGAGCAGGTTGACCCTTCCACGCCTAGAGGCTGCTGGGGGTGTCACTAGATGGTCTGTCTGCCTTTCACAAGGGCCTTTGGAGATTGTGGCCTCACCCAAGGGACAGCCCTGATGGTGATGCTGGGGAGGCAGGCGGAACAGTGGCCAGTGGCGCCCTGCTCGTCCTCTCCCTGAGCATCCCAGGTGGTGGCCGCCTGCTCCCCCAGTGCCAGAATCTCAGAAGAGCCTAGGGCCAGATGGGCCCATTCCCCTGGAGCCTCCAAGCCCCCTCTTGGGGACAGAGCCTCTGCTGCTTCCCTGTGCGTCCTGTGCAGGCCTGGAGCACGTCAGCCCAGCCCACAGCTGTGCTCAGCAGACAGCACGACTCTATTCAATGCTTCCTCGGTGCATGTGGAGCAGCCGGGGAGGTGGCGGCAGAACATCAGCCCTGGCTTTGCTGCTGACCTGCCGTGGGACCTTGTGCAGGTCACTCGCCCTCTGCACCTGTGAAATGAGTTCACAGTGCCAGCCCGGCTTTGCTCACAGATTTGTGGTTGTTTTACAAGCTCGGTCGTGGAAGTGCTTTGTATACACTGAGGCACCTTAGAAATGCGGTTGGTACCATTGGTGATCTTGTGACTGTTAGGAGGCTGGTGAGGCCAGACCTGTACCTAGGGTGACCAGCTCAGGACTTTCCTGGTTTTAGTGCTGAAAATTGCTCGGTCCTGGGCAAACCGGGACAGTGGGTCACCAGTGCCCTGCTCTGCTGTGCCAGCCACACTCAGCTGCTTTTGCTGTATAGAAAGTGACCCCTCCGCTCTCCCAGCAGCTAGGGCGTCACCTGCCGGCCCCTCCCCCCTTCCAGCTTCACTGATCACGTTGATCCTTTCCGCCCTGCAAGCACTGATGGACGGTGTGCTGACCAGCACAGCTCAGATTCCAGCCGACCACCTCTTCATTCTGTCACCTGTGCCCATGTGCGCACTTCATCAGTCATTCTGGAAATACTTAACCAGGCCCCAACGGGGTACCGGGCACTGATGGCTGAGTGAGATGCGCCCTGCTCTCGTGGCACGTTCTGCAAGAGGAGCTTTTCTCTCTAGAACCGTATACTTCAACCGGAAAGATACCCTCCCTCACCTTCTCCCCAGATCTGGCAGGGGTCCTCGCTCATCTGCTTGGCGGGCACGAGTGCTTGCTCTGTACTCGGTTTGGTGCGAGGAACTGCTAACTCAGGACAGTCCCCGTCCGCCTCCTGTGGAGGAGCTCACCCTCCCTGTCCCACCCTACGCCTTTCTAGCTCGTACCTCTCTTGTCTCCCTGCCCTGTACTAAGTCCACATTCTTCCCATCCTGGGCCTCCAGCCCTTCCACGAAGCCTTTCTGGCTCCTTCCAGCGTCTCTGCGGAATCCTTGCGTTGCCATCCGCATGTGTCATCGCAGCACAGTGTATTGGAGAGCCATCCTGTGGAATGCGGGGCGAGTCCTTAAGCGCCCCGTACCAGGCGCAGTGGGATCATAGGAAAGCCTTGTATGCCCTGGAGGTGAATTACTGTGCAGATTTCCTTGGAGCACCTACTGTGGGTCAGGCCCTGTGAGTAGGAGCAAGGAGCTCAGTTTTCTCTTCTATTAATTGTCCATTCTTTCTCCTCTTTCTCCTCCTCCTTGCTCCTCAAGGACCAGCTTAAACAGTTGCCACTCTGTGGTTCCTTCCCTAGTCTCCTGGTCATGAAAAGCCCATGTCCTCTCCACCTCTCTCCCTCCCATCCTCCTTGGAGCACACTTGTCCCAGGCAGGCTTGCGGGAGGCCCCCGGACCTGTCGGCTTCCTGAGGATGGGGCTGGGTTGACTGAACACTGCCCACCCCGTGTCCCTGCTCCCTCGTGGCCCTACGTAAGTGCTGTGATGTCCCCATCACCAGCCTCCTGGCACATGCCTGATAGAGCTGGGCTCACTGAGGTCTGCGACATCAGCCGGTGCTTTGGGGACTCCAGACAGCATCTGGCTCCTCTCAGCCTTCCCAGCGGGAGTCCGGTTTTCCAGCCCACATCTGAAGCTTGGCCATGTTTCTGGAAAACACGGATTGATCCCCTTTAGAGGAGACTAGAATCCATACCCGGCAGACAGATAGATGCCACGTTCTCACGGCAGAGCAGGGAATGGGCAGCCCAGGAAGGTAGGACTTTAACAGACACAGTGGCTTGCCTCTGTGCTTGGTGTTGTTTAGGGCTGCGGTGCCCAGACCTGGTCCCCAAACCCCAAGCAGCAGATTAGAACCGGTCGTGGCCTCTTAGGAGCCAGGCCCCACAGCAGGAGGTGAGCGACAGGTGAGCAAGCCAAGCGTCATCTGTATTTGCAGCTGCTCCCCGTCACTCACATCACCGCCTGAGCTCGGCCTCCTGTCAGGTCAGCGGTGGCATTCGATTCTCATAGGAGCTCGAGCCCTACTGTAAACTGCGCATGCGAGGGAGCTAGGTTGTGGCTCCTTATGAGAATCCAATGCCTGATGCTCTGAGGTGGAGCTCTGATGCTAGCGCTGGGGAGCAGCTGCAAATACAGATTATCATAGGCAGAGAGGTTTGACTGCACAATAAATGCGCTTGAATCATCCCGAGCCCATTCTCCCTTCCCCTGTCCATGGAAAAACTGTCTTCTGTGAAACCAGACCCTGGTGCCAAAAAGGTTGGGGACCGCTGGTTTAGGGCATATCAGCCCCATGTAGGAGAGTGAGCGCCCCTCACTGAGCTAGGACATGTACACAGACCCTGAATGGGGCACTGAATGTGGGGATATTTGAGACCCTGTACCAAGTGCTTAGGGACATGGGGCCAGACTGTCTGGGTGCAAATCCAGTGGTGGTGGACCTCTGAGCCTGTGTCCTCATCTGTAAACTGGGGGTGCCAGCCCTATTTAGTAGGGATTTGTGGAGATTAAATGAGAAGATGATACATGCATGGTGCCTGACACACACTTGGTGCATGATAAACACCATTTGCATCAGTTCTATACCAAAATGGGTGCTGAATGCTACAGGAATCCCAGAGAGATGCCTGAGCCAGACAAGCCCAGAGTCAATGATTAGTAGGAGATAAAGCACATGGCACAGGCTGAGGACTTGTTGGGGAGAAGTCTTTGGAGTTAGCATCTGCCTGGGCTTTGCTCTCCTGCTGAGAGGTGGGCATCTGGCAGCAGTTTGTCAGAATCTTGTGCACTATGAGAAGCCCACACGGGAGACTCTTGAGCAAGCTGCTTAATCTCCTTTGAGCCTCAGTTTCCTAATCTTGTAAAATGGGAGCAATGCTACCTATCTTGCAGGGCCTGTATACAGTAGGTACTAACTAAGTGGAGCTGTGTCTTATTGATAAACTATCTTTAATACTGTAGGCAATATAACGGATTGCAGATAAAGAAATGCTTATTGAGCATAGGGTTCGCACTGTATGGGAAGGCTGTTCCATGGGGTGGGGGGTGTGTGCACGAGGGTGTGTGCCCCTGGGCACTCTTCTGCCTGTTGGGACATCGAGAGCCTTGACAGTGACTGTGCTTTTAGCTTTGTTCTCTGTGCTCAGCGTCAGGTCCCTACCCTGTGCTGAGCGGTGGCACCAGGAGGTCCGTGCAGGGGAGCACAGGCTGCGTGACCCCACAGTCAGCGGGAGCCTGAGCTGACCTTGGGGAAGTCCTAGGGATTGACACCCTCCACAGCCTCAGGAGTGTCCTCCACCCAGCTGGACTCCCCTCAGAGCATTTAACTGAAGCTCCTGAATGCTAGCAAGTCTGTTAGGATGTCTGATTTCTAGCAAAAGAAAAAAAAAATTGAAAATTAAAACATGCTTGGGAGACAGAATCTGATTGGTTCCTGCCTAACCAATGGTTTGACAGACGGCGGATCAGGTGACCCTCCTGGCCCAATCAGCTGCCGCCGTCAGGGTGGGCTGGGTACTTGGTATACAGAGCTGCTTCCTTCTGGGGGCTATAGGGCCGTGGTTGCGGAATTAGTCAGGACAAGGAGAGCGGATTGACTTACAGTGTCCAGTGTAGGTGTTCCTCTTGAGCTCGAATGCCTTCAGAGATTAGAAAATCACTTCCTCTCCCTGCAGCCCCTACAATTTTTGATTCGTTTTAAGCATTCATTCACCTTTATATTGAGCCAGAGGTCAGCCTCATGGTGACATCCACCCTGTGGCTCGTGTCCTACCATTTGACGATCTATTTCCCCGGCATGATGACCCCTTCTGTTGTAAGAAAGCAGCCACCGTGGCATGTGGACCAGCTTCATTTCTCCAGGCGTCTTTCCTCCCAGCCAGGGCAGAGTGGATGGTGCGGGGTGGGTGGGAGCACGGGACGTCTGGCCTTGATCTGCCCAGCGTGGCCACTCTTCAATCTCTTGTCCCCGCTAGGAGCCCTTCGTGAGGGTGGAGGAAGGGCTGCTGGAGCCACAGCCTTCGCGTGAAGAATGTTCCCCAGACTGAGCTATGTTTTTCTGGCCCTCTCGGAAGTCTTTGTTTAGAAGGACTCGGCAGGAGCCTCAAGACAACAGGCAGCCCTTCTGGGAGCAGGCAAGGAAGAGCAGGTAGAAATGCCCATGGGATGCTATCAGGGCAGGTGGAGCCAGGGCCAGGCCGGGCATGTGGAATGTCATGCCATTCCCCTTTTCTGCAGGCTGCCCTGCACCCCTACCCCCATGCTGACAGCCCTTAAGTCAAAAGGAACCCAAAGACAGTCAGTGACAAGTTCACATACTGCTTTTGGGGTCTGTGAGTAGTGTCTATGCCAAATAAATAGTACCTGCCTCTTGACAAGAGACTCCTGTGAACATTTGCATGTAGCCAAGAGATTACAAAAAAAGGAGGGTGCTCAGTCTCTACTAGGATCCAGGGGAAAAAAGAGGAGGGTGGAAGCGGAGAGAAAACAAGACATTAAATGCGGATCATTGAAAAAGGAGATTGCATTTCTCTGCCTGGGAGTGTTTAACTTGGATCAGCGGCCTGCCTTCCAGGCCAGCCTGGGTTGGGGAATCTGTTTTTCCCCCACTTACCCAGAGTTAGCTTTCTATAGGTCTGCATACAGAGAAAAAGGCAACTTAGAGGGAGATTTATAGCTTTCTCCAGAGATCAGGAGCAGGCAGGATTTCCTGGGCACCGGAGTTATCCTGAGTTAATTGCCGTGACAGCTAAAAGGATCTTAGCTGAAAACTCTTCGGTCCTGCTGAAATCCACGCTGTCCATTCACCAGCGAAGGACCAGAGGGCTGCTGTCCTGTCTTCGTGTTCCCTGGCCTCCCGGGTCTGGGCTTCGTTGTCCCAGGCGTCAGGACTAGAGAGTAACCAGAGCTCGCATGGGTTTTTTTCTCTGGATTCCTGGGATGTCTGCCGCTCTGGGCCAGCCCCCGCTGGAGGCAGGGTGACCTCGCTGGCCTGGTTGGTGATCAGCCTGCAATTCCAGAGAGACATGGCAACAAGCCCACACACGGCTTTTTCTTGTCCCAAGTCGAGTTACCACACAAACACCTGCTCCTGATTAGGACACTGACTTCTTCAATTGGCTTATTTTCTGCTGCTGTGCCCAAGCGTGGAAGCAGTTTTAAGGATCACAAATTGTGGTGTTTATGTGTCTTGTTTTGTCTTCTATGCCCACCCCCACCAGTCCTGTACATCCAGGGTACCCATGACCCAGGGTACGATATCGGTCCTCCTTCCCCCTCAAGTAGCCATGAGTGATCGATAGTATTGCAGAAGTGTCAGGAAAGAGGTCCCCAGCCTAGGGCCCAGACGTTGCAGGGATGTCTATGGTTTGAGGTTTGTGGAGTGGGGAGGGAAAGAGGGAAGATCCAGAAGCCCAGCTCACAAGAATAAAACACATAGTTGAAAGAAGAGCTTTCGACCTGCTGCCAGCTGTTGGCATCCAGTCCTCCTGTGCTTGCTGCCGTGTGTTCCTTTATTCGGGCTAGACTCTGACTCTGCAGCAGCCAGACCTGGAACCTGCTCTTCCCTAGCTGGGGTCCTTCTCTCCTGGGAGATGCAGGGGTAGGGGCAGCTTCAAGGAAAATCATGTTTGGTCATGAAGGCACCTCTGGCCCGGAGAGTGCAGTCCTACGGGGGCTTTGGCCTCGTCTAGTTCTCCTTTAATCCAGGCGTGTGCCTTGGGCTGGCTGTACTTCACCAGGCACTTCTTGGGCTTCAGGCGCAGGTCAGGGCTGGGCTGGGTGCTCCGGCTCATGATACCTGGCTCCTGCCGGGAGGAAGGACCTGGAAGGATGATGTGTTTGCAAGAAATTTCCTTGTCTGGGTTGGCAGGCTCATTATGTAATCCTCCAAGAAATGCAATCTGGGAGCTGGTCACCACTGGTGAAAATTCTACATTCCCTTTTTGCCTTCGTACTTGTTTTTTTTTCTTTGTTTTTTTTTTTTTTGAGACAGAGTCTCACTTTGTTGCCCAGGCTAGAGTGGGTGCCGTGGTGTCAGCCTAGCTCACAGCAACCTCAATCTCCTGGGCTCAAGCAATCCTTCTGCCTCAGCCTCCCAAGTAGCTGGGACTACAGGCATGCACCACCATGCCTGGTTAACTTTTTCTATATATATTAGTTGGCCAATTAATTTCTTTCTATTTATAGTAGAGACAGGGTCTCACTCTTGCTCAGGCTGGTTTTGAACTCCTGACCTCGAGCAATCCGCCCGCCTCGGCCTCCCAGAAAGCTAGGATTACAGGCGTGAGCCACCGCGCCCGGCCGTACTTGTTTTTAAGACCACATTGCCAGGACGTTGTCTTGTGCTCCGTCAAGCTGAGTGTGAGCTCTGTGTGTGTGTGTGTGTGTGTGTGTGTGTGTGTGTGTGTGTGTCTGTCTGTGTGTGTTGTGGGGGTGGAAAGCCATGGTCGTTTTTTTTTTTTGTTTTTTTTCAATTTACATTTTTGGAATAGTTTTCTCCTCTGCTCTCCCTAGAGGCATGCAGAGTGGAAACAGCGTTTGACTTGTTGAGTTGTTGGTGGAGCTGGCCAGACACGGGAACCATTTGGTGGGACGTCAGCGACTGTTCAGAGCAGGAATTAAAGCCACATCTCTACCTTTTCCAGTCCATAAACTGGAGGAAGCCAGGGCGACAGTAGCAGAATGGTGCCCAAGCACCTCCAGATGAGGATCCCACGGGCCACTTCCCAGCAGTCGGCCCCCCACTGCTGTAAGCCCCACTCTGCAGACGTCTCAGCAAAGAATGTTCTACCTGGGGGGTTGGGTCGGGAGATTCCACAAGTCCCTGGAGACCCAGGGACACTGCTGCCAGGCAGGGGCTGGTATCACAACCAGAGGCAGTGGCTTCCAAGGGAGAAGCAGGAAGGAAAATGACCGAAATGTAAACAGCACTTGCCATGTGCCCAGCACTGTTTTTTTATGTATAGCCCATCGTTTAACACTCACAGCAACCCTGTGGGATGGGCACTGTCACCCCATTTTACAGATGAGGGAACTGAGGCACAGAGAGGTGAGGTGACTTGCTTAAGGTCCCTTGGTTGTTAGCAAGTGGCTGGGACTCAGACTCAGAACCTCGCAGACTGCGCCACCTCCCAGGCGAGGTGCCCGGCGAGTGTGCAAACTGGAAGTCGGTGTGCGGCTCGTGCCAGGATGAAGTTTTCCTGTGGGGGAAGAAGTTCTGTCCTCAGACATAGCGGTGACTCGGGGACTTGAGTTTTCCCCCTCATCCCACGTGCTCCCCTCACAAAAATACTCACATTTTTCTGTGTCTTGGTTATACGTTGGTTCACAGCCCACATTGCTGAAACTCCCAGGTGAAATGCGGGTGTGTTGCTGACCGGCTTGGTTCCTTTCTAGCCTTGGAGGTTGTGGCCTGGTGGGAAGGGACACAGTTGTGGGGGGCCCTGTTGGTCTCCTATTTGGTTGCAGAAGCCATGACCATGGAGCCCCCTGGAGAGGGGACGGACCGCTCTGGAATTGTGAGCCCCTCCACCCCCCGCCCTGTGAATAGACAGGGGTCCTAGGAAGACAGGAATGGGCAGAAGAGCCTCTAGAGGTGTCTCCAGCCTGGCCTGCAGGGTGTCTGCACAGTGGGGAGGACGGGACGGGGGCAGAGGCAGGTGGGACACTGGGCTCAGGCCTCTCTGCACCCTGGGTCCCTGTGTGACCTGTCTGGGCCTTAGGCCTTGGGGTTGACTGCCCTTAATGAGGACAGTAAAACTCACTCTTGTAATCCTCTCAGGGAGCTGGGACTTAAACGTAATAGAAGTGAGAGCACTGTGAAGAAAAAGTTAAAAGCACCACGTTCAGCTTAGCAATACCAGCCCGTAGTGAAGCCTTTTGTGCAAGGAGGCACTGTCTCGTTCTAGGCAGAGCAGGAGGCCTCTCGCCTGCCTTGCCAGCTGGTCTGCACCCCGGGCTTTCTTCCGGGTTATGTTTGTTCAGAGGTGGGATTGGGGTGGCCCTGGAGTGACCCTGTGGCACAGCGCAGAACAGCATCCTAGGAAGAAGCTGCCCAGGTGAGCTTGGCCCAAGACTCCCTAGCAGCCTGCCTTTGCAAGCATGTCACAAGAAGTTCATAAAAAGCTTTGTACAAGAAACCTTGCAGGCCTCTTACTCTTCGTGCCTTAGTTTCCCCATCTGTTAAGCGGTAATAATACCAGCCCCCAGGGTTGCTGGGACATTGCACGGGACGTGAGTCTGGCACAGACAGCTCCTTCAGGCCTTGCAGCTGCAGGCTGGGGGAGTCCAGGCGTGCTGGAAACCGAGCCCCGCATGGCCGGGGCCTGCTCTTTCTCAGCCCAAGGTAATTTTTCAATTAACTCGATTGGCTGGAAACCCGGGCACCCCAGAGTGTGGGAAAAGGGCCCAGTCCGGAAGGGCCCTCCCCTCTGCCCCTGCCTGCTCGGGGCTTGGCTTCCAGAGGGAGGATCCGATTTCACATGAGGACACCAGGATGTGATCCCTGTGCCCCTCTGAAAAATCCCAGATGGCGCCTTCTGGAAGTCTCAGCAGCCTCCACGCTGACGGCCAGCCTGTCCTCCCTCGCCGCCCCTGCCTGGCCCGGGCTTCAGCGAGAGCACCTCTAACAGTGCTCGTTGGTGACTTTATTGCTAAACAATTTAGATAGGCGGCCCTGCCAGTTTTCGTAAGTGAAACATTTAAAGTATGCAAAGCATATTTTATTTCCTCTTGGAGCAGCTGCTCAGCTGGGCCAGAGAGTCACTGGAGTCAGTGGATTTGTGAGCTGCCCTGCAGCGCTTGTGAGCTCCCCACCAAGGGACGGTGTCCGCGCTGCCTGGCATGCCCTGCTTTCCCACCCCGTGCATGGGGTCAGGCATGCTATGCGATGGCATCAGTGACTGGCTGCCAGTGCCTCTGGGGGGCCTACAGGTGCCAGCCCCTCCCTGTGTCCTGGCACAGCAGCCCTGGGTGATGGATATTGTTGTTATCTCCATTCTCCAAGGACAGGGTAGGGATCCGCCAGGGTCAAATAGCTACTACAGGACAGAACCAGGATTGGAACCAGGCCATGCAGTTCCAAAACCACTGCACATAACTGTCACTGTCACCATTTTACAGGTGGGGCAGTGGAGGGACGTGGAGGTCATGCGATTGCAGGAAACGCCCCCTAACTGTCTTCGTTCACCTTCCGAAGCTCTATGTGACACTGTGAGCTCTGCGGGTCTGCCATTGGCTTAGTCAGAATGTCATTTAAATTCTGAGAGCCCAGATCTCCTTGCCACAGGGGTCTGAAGATGCAGGAATTTCAGGCTCACCACCCTTCATCTTGGAGAGCCTCAGCCTAGCTCTGGTCACCCACTTCTCTTCCTGACATCCTTGCTCACACCTGCGGGGCCCTCGGCGCGCTGTACACATTTCGGTGCATTTAATCCCTGAGTTGGTGTTAGACACGGGCTTGGAATGTTCAGGCCTGAGCATCGTTTCCATCTGGGCTTCCAGCTCACAGTAGCCAGTGGCCTGGCGGTTGAAGTTGCAGATTCCAGACATTCCTCTGGGCCTCAGTTTGGTTGTCTGTAAAATGGGGATAGAAATGCCTGCTCTTTCCCTTTCCTGAGAAGAAGGTCGCTGTTGCACTCAGAGCTAGACATGGGAGAACCTGCTCTTTGACAAGCGGGACAGGCGGTTTCCATGTGGATTCTGTGGATTCCAGTAATGGGTGGAGAAGGAAACTGAGACGCGGGCTGTTGTGCTGCTGACTCAGACGCTGGGTGGGAAAGGCAGCCGGGCTGGGCTCCCTGCAGGTGCAGGGCCTTGGTCGAGGTGGATCCCTCCGTTTGCAACGAGCTTTGTGCTCCCTGCCTTGATCGTGTCCTGAGTCAGTTGGAGACCATGCTGGGCCTTCTTTATTTTAATTCTTTGTGTTTTGGTAATTTTTCCCCCTGCGGGTGGAGAGGAGGGAACAGGCATGAGAGGTCGAAGTCCTGCATGGCGGGAGTGAAGAGGGAGACAAGCAATGCCACCTGCTGCTTGCTGTCCCTCCCCTGGATATGCCCTTCATGGGCCTGGCCTGGGGAGGGGAGAAGACCGTTGCAACAGCCATGACTGGGGGACTTGGCCATTTTGTTCGTTAGGAGCTCAAAGACCCCAAGTTAAAGAAAGACCCAGTTTCAACTCTGTCTGCTTGTCAGACCCCTTGTCCTGGCATTTAGCTTGGGAAATAGGCACAGCATGGTATTTCAGGCTAGGAGCCCGGTCCAGTGAGAACATAAGTTTTGGATCTGTCAAGCCTAGGCTGGGATCTGGCCGTGCCACCTGGACCAGCTCTGTGACCTTGAACAAGCCAGTCCCACCTGTCCTGGCCTCCCTCTCTGCGCCTGCAAAACGGAGAGGACGCCAGCGCTTCTCCCGTGGGCTGAACTGGAGAGAACTGGCCGAGGCTCAGTGCCAGGCATGTGGTGAACCCCCAGTGGCTGTGGGGTTGGTGTGAGGACCTTTCCAGATGGGGGAAGAGGAGAAAGGCTGATTTGGGCAGGAAAAGTCTGGAAATGGCCTTGAGGCAGAAGTTGAAAGGATTGCACCATCCAGGGTTTGAAGCCAGGGGGCCTGGTCCCTGCAGTGAAAGAGGAGCTAGAATTGAAGTCCAGATGGCGGTAGGTGCTCACTGCTTTTGTGGGAAGAAGTAAATTCCGTTGTCCGTTTCTGCTTATCCAGTTTCCGAAGGGAGAGTGACAGCTTGTAGCCTGCAAGTCTGTGGGAGTGCTGGGCACCCCAGAAACTGTCCCTGGCAGAAGCGGTTTATCACAATCCTTTTTCAGTTACAAGGGACAGAAAACAACTCAAGCTGGCTTACACACAAAAGGGAATATATTGGCTCATGTAACTGAAAAGTACAGGGGTAGATTCGGGCTTGAGGTGTGGTGTGATCCAGGACTCAGGTATGTAGCTATTATCTGAACCTGTCCTCGTCTTGCTGGCTGCTCTCCTCATGGTGACAAGATAGCTGCCAGCAGCTTCAGGATCAGTCCTCACAGCCTGAGCCCGTCAGTAAGGAGAGCACCTGGGTCTTGCGCTGTCTCCTGAACCAGTTACAGTGGCCAGGGCAGTTCAGTTCTTGGGCTGGCCAGACTGGGTCATGGCAATTTCTGTCCCTGAACCACTGGTGTTGACAGTGGGGGCTCCCCAAAGGGCAATGGAGGTGTTACATTGAAAAGAAGTGAGCATGGATGTCAGCTGGACAGAAACATCTGCTGCCCAATCTGGGTGTGGGGGCGGATAATGAGGAAATTTGGAAAGAAAAGGCTGAATGCATAGCATCTGCAGAGGAAGCAGATCTTTTGAGGCTCAGCTTGACAAGTGTGCTGGGATTCCTCTTTGTAAGCAGAGGATGGCCTGGGACAGCCCCCATCAGCCCACCAGATTTGCAATGAGCTGGCCACAGCCCCCTGCTTCTAACCCCCAGTGAGAACTGAGGGCTGGAGGAGGCAGCTGGCCAGGCCCCGAGGACAGGCCAGCCCTTCCCCATCCCTGCTGCTCAGGAAAGCAGAGAGGGGCAGGTTCTTTGTAGCCAGCAAGGAGGCAGCCTGGCACAGGCTTTGGGACTGAGCAGTCATCGTCATAGCCCATCAGGGACTCAGCTGCCCAGGTAGTGGGCAAGCGCCTGCTTCTCCCATCCCCAGCCAGATGGTGAATATGGAGGTTCACACCCTCCTGGTGCTGGAAGTACCTACCTGCCGAGTGATTTCTGCAGCCTCAGCCATGAAGGTGGTGCCCAAGCCTCTGGCAGACCCCAGAGAACCGCGTTCTGCAGCACCAGTGCTCAGGTTAAGATCTGCCTCAACTGCGTGCTGGATGTTTGCAATTCCTCGTCTTCCCTAGAGCATCTCTGCTTTGGACCCTGTGACAGTCACCCTTCCGGGGCAGGAACCTCGCTGGTGCCTGGCACACAGGGGTTGTGTTAGTAGCTCACTCTGTGCTAGGTGAGCGGTGAGTGAAGCTGGTACAGCGGCCCCCTGTCCCAGGAGAGCATCAGATTTCTGGGGCGGGAGCTGGATGTGCACAGCTCCTCCAGGGAAGGTGGTGGAAGAGGATTAGCTTGGCGTAGCTTGGCGCTCAGGGCCCGAGGAGCGTCTGGCTAAAAGCTCTGTTTATGGGCCAGCGGCTGCACCGGAAGAGCCTCTGCAGGGACAGCAGATTAAACAACGCCCGAAGGAAAAAACAAGCACTGTGAAATTTGAGACAAGGACAAAGGCTGTATTACCTGTGTCCCTGCAACACCCACACCCACCCGTAGTAAGAATTGGGAGCAGGCTGTGGGGGAGTGGGTGGGTGTTATCTGAGAGCCGCCTCCTATTTGAGGAGTTACCCCCATGCCATGAGTGTCTGGATCATATGACAGAGGCCCAGAGAACAGGGAAATCACCAGCAACCCACAGTCCAGCTCTTGTCTGCCTGTCTCCATGGCAGGGGGACTGCAGGAGGGACGAGAGGGTCAGGTTGATGAATGGGGACAGAGGTCGTTTAAGAAGATGGAGCTGTTTCCAGCCCCCTACTTAGGGGACTGGGCAGGAGTGGGGAGCCTGGGTGACCTCAGAAGGTCAGCCCTGCAGATGGAAGTGGTGCCAGGGCCAGGCTTGCCCTGCCCCAGAGTCCCAGGGTGGCCAACAGAGCGTGCCCTGGAGGCTGGCTTTCCCCAGGCTGCAGCCCCCAGACTTCCCTCTCCACAGGCAAACCCTTACGTTCAGGACGGCTCTGGGCGGTTAGAGAGCTCGGAGTGGGGTCTGCAGCGAGCAGCTGGTCCTGCTGCTGCTGCTGCTGCCACCACTGCCGCTGCCCTGGACCGGCCAAACCCAGGAGTCCTGCCCCACTCGGAAGTCGGGTCAAAGGGACTGAGGTTCTGTGACCTCGGGACTCCCAGGCTGGGGAAAGGATGAAATGGTGGTGACTCTCCGGGGAGGGTTTGAGGGCTCTGCCTGCCGGGCCTGAGAGGGAGGGCGCCCAAGGCTCTCACCTGCCTTGGGGGGGCACCTTGCAGCCTGGCAGCTGTACCTGCAAGGGCACAGGTGTAACTCAGTGGGTACAAGCAGCAGCTCTAGCCCTGGACCGCCTGGGTTTGACTCTCCATGCCTCAGTTCCTTTTGTAAAATGGGGGCATCCCCTGGGGCCCTTGAGGGGGTTGAGAATTAACGCACGTGAAGACTCAGAACAGCAGCAGTGTGCTCGAGGGGCTCAGAAATGTTAGCTGTGAACACCGGGGTGAAGGCAATGACCGCATTCAAATTCGGGGGCAGTATGTGGACACCACCGGGTCTGAGCTACCCCAAGGACGTGCAGGGGAGCAGAGGAGGTGCCTGGTCTGTCGGCGAAGGGCCCCCGCCCTCTGCCCCGGCGGTGGGCTGTGCCAGTGGCCCCCTGTCTGATTCCCCTTTTCAGGACTCCCCTCCTCCACCGAGTGCTGACCTCAGTGGGTGCATTCATACGTTCACCCTGTGACTGTTCAGCCTTCGGGGCCTGTGAGCCCCTGTCGCTTAACGCGACTTTGCCAGTAGGAGCCCTTGTGTTTCAGCCTTAAACCTTTGACCCTCCAAGCGCAGTCTTCCTCCTGATTCCTCCGGATGAGAGCAAGCATCATCCCAGCGTACTAACACCACGCTTGGACCAGATGTGGCCCAGCCCTACAACACGAATGGCAGCCAAGGGAGCAGAAGCACCTTTGAGCGCTCACAACCTACCAGGCGCCGGACCAGTCTGCGCCCGGGCGGCTTCAGAGCCCCAAGGGCCTGGGCGTGACCCCACGCCCCACCAGCATCTCAAGCCTCAAGCAGGGACCCTGCAGCCGTGCGCCGGTCAGGATTCAGTGAGGTGATGCCGAGTCCAGTGCTGGGCATCAGGTGCCCGGGAGTGGCAATGGCTGTGGTCTCTGCAAGGCCGGACAGGGACAGTGGCAGGTCAGTGCAGGGCGTTTGTCATCTGGAAGTGACCTCCATTTGGCGGTGGCCTGTGTGGGACGGTTCTCTGGGCATCTGATCTCCCTCCCACGGTGTGTGTAGCTCCCGCAGACACCCTGGCGTTCCCTGGCACGCAGGCCGCCCACCGTGCACAAGGCCACCAACATCAGCGGGGTTAGACCGAGGTCCGCCTCCCACTGGGGCCTGCTGGAGGACGTGGGGCTGGGTGGGACACTGTACCTGGAGTTTTGTGGGGTTGGGGGCAGAGAGGGCTATAAAAATGAATTTTAAATAGAAAACCTGAAATATGTTACTGCCATGTTCAGATGTTTCTTCTGGAGGTATGATTCGTATACAGTAAACTGTGCGGCTCTTATGTGTACAGTTTGCATTCAGCGAGTTTTGATAGGTGTGTGCTTGGCTGCCTGGCAGGTGTCCACCCCGGCTGGGCGGCCGGGGACAGTCCCTCCCAGCCTGGACTTGCCGACCTCGCCTCAGCCCGGCCTCCACCCAGCGCTCCCTGAGCTCTCGTGTCCCTCGTCCCTCGTTCTCTGCACGGGTGACTCAGCCTTCAGGCCCCGCCCTTTAACGCGGCCTCGATGCCGTGTGACCGCTGGGTCGGAGCGGGGCGCAGGGTCGGGGTTCTGCAGTTACGGAGGCCAGGGCGTCCCCTCGCCTTTTTCCGTAATAACGACCGTGGTGAGCTCCATTCGACCTCCATTTAGAGTCTTCCGGAGTGCTTCCACTTAGCTGCTTGCTCTGTTTATTGCTTACCACAGGCCTGAGAGACTGGCCTCGGGTCCATTTGTGGATTAGAGGTTAGAGCTGAGAGGTCACTTGTGCACAGGCCAAACAGCTGGGAAGTGGGGCAGCCAAGACTGAGCCCCGCCGGCCAGACCCGAGTCTCACCTCTGTCCCAGCGCTGCACCTGGCGCCGTTGCCGCGCCTGCAGAGCCCTGCAGCGGGCAGGGCACAGTCCGCCCTCCCGGAACGGGCGGCCTGGCCCCATGGCCACAGCCTTCTGCAGGGGCTGCGTGGGGACCGCTGGGGGGCCGGGGCCACCACGCACGGAGTGGCTGACTCGCTGTCACCCAGCTCTACGCGGGGAAACAAGAGCAAGCTTGCACCCTGCTGAGGGACAGGCCTCCCTCCATTGTCAGCCCCTCTCCTCCTGGAACCAGTACAGTGTGGGAGTCTAATGGCACCAGACCACCCAGGTTCAAACCCCAGCTCTGCTCTCTACTCTGTGACCTTGGCCAAGCCATTAACCTCCTCTGTGCCTCAACCTCCCCATTGGTAAAATGTGGATGATAATAATAGGACCTACTTCAAGGGGTTATGTGCAGATTGAACTAGTTAAGGCACGTAAAGTACAACAGAGTCCAGAACATTCAGTATTTGCTCAAAAAGTATTAGCAAAGGCATAACTGTCATTATAATACACAAGAATTATTATTGTTATTTTAGACCTTTGGCTTGGGGAGGCAGAGTCTGCAAACCTACAGGTCACCAAGGGGCCTAGGATGTTGCTTCCTTATTGAAAGGTGGCTGCTGCAGCTCCAGCCATTAAGTCTGCCTTCCAGGCAAGAAGGTAGGGAAGGGAGAAAGCATTTTCTTAAAAGGCAGTCCTCCTAGGGAGGTTTTTTACACCTCACTGGCCAGAACTGGGTCACACAGGCAACCCTAGCTGCAAGGGAAGCTGGGGAATCACATTTTTAAGATGTGAGACTTATTTCTCTGGCAAACTAAGGGAGCCTGGGCAGCAGATGGGCAGGGTCTGCCCCAGCTCCCTTTGCTGCCCAGTCTGGACCGTTCTCTAAGTGGGTCCCCTGCACCCCTATGTTTCCAGGAAAGAGGCAGCTGGGGACCTCGGCTGCCCGCTTGCCGGTGAAGTTGCCCCCGAGGGCAGCACCGTTGGTAACTGGCATCTCCCCCGGGGCAGGAGGGCCGCTGTCTCCCGGACGACGCGTACTTCCCGCTTCCAGGGCCAAGCAGCTCTGCGGAGTCTGTGGCTTCTGTCCCCCCTGCCCCGAGGTCCAGGGGCACTGTGGTTGCCCGGCGTCGGCAGAAAGGTACACAGTTGCTCTTTGCTTTTGTTGTCCTTGGGCCAGGGCCAGGGCCAGGACAGTGTTCTCCAGAAATGATGCCTCCTTTCTAAACTGATCTCCTGCCTTTGGGAAAAAGCTTCTACCTGCCAGGGGGGTCTCGGGGCCTGAGCTGTGCCAGGTGCTTAACAAATCCCGTCTCATGCCCCCAGCCCAGCACCGACGGGAGAGCTTTGTGGCGCAGTGACGGCAGCTGTCTGTGTCGGCGCTGGCCGTTACCCCAGCCGCGAGCCAGGCAGGCGCACTGAAATGTGGCCAGCACAACTGAGTTGGCCATTTTATTTCATTTTAAGTAATTCACCCTTGGCCACCCGTGCCTAGTGGCTGCCGTTCTGAGCAGTGCAGCTGTAGACTGGAGCACAAGGCCTCTCTGTCCCCACGGGGAGAAATGCATGAAAACGGTAGCAGTTGTCTAGATTCGTAAGAGTGGGTCCCTCGAAGGGCACCGATGTTAAGAAGGCCCAGAGAGGGATAGGGACTTGCCCAAGGTCACACAGCAAGCTGGTAGTCCCTCTGAGGGAGAAACTCAAGGCTTCCCGCTGCAGCTTCTCCGTTGTTTCTGAAGAGTGTGGTCACTCCTCTCTGCACAGGCGCACCTGAGTGCTTTCCATGGCTCGTGTTCATTCTCCTCACCCCCATTTTACAGGTGAGGCAACTGAGTCCCAGGGAAGGGGAGTGCTTAGGCTTTCTGAGATTGCAGTCCTAGGATTGTACTTGTTTCTGGAGAAGTCTGGGGCATGTGAGGTCTGGGCCTCCACACCCACCTGGGGCAGGTGCAGTCGGTAAGTTCCGATAAGCCTCTCTCTTCCCATTGAGTTGTTTTTCCAGCCTGGTCTCCTAGGACTTGGCTCCTGTGGGTGCCGCACCTGCTGCCCCACCCCCGTGGCTCCCATCAGCTTGTTCTGAGCCTGACAGAGGGGTGGGGCCTGGGCGTCAGCTACACCTGTCAGGAAGGTGATTGCAGGAAAACTCTGCCTTTGCCACTGTTAGCCAAGGAGAAGGGCACGCGGCCCCCAGCCCCACCCGGCTCCCTGCTCTCAGCTCGGTGCAGGGTGCAGAGGAGACCGTGCCAGGCTTTGTCCTGTGCCTCGACGCCTCTGTCCTGCGAGGTGCTCTCGTGATGCCCCGTCTCGTTGCGTCAGAATCGCCGTGGGTGGGAGTGGGGACCGGGGGCCTGGCAGGACGGGCAACGGGGGAGTACTGCTGGGGCTTCTGGCATACCTGGAGCACCTCCTGTGTGCATAGCACATTCTGTGTACGTGACCTGGTGACTCCAGAGCTGTGCCCCAGCCTTGCCCCTTCCAAGACCCTCACAGTCTGTGCCCTGGACTCCCATGGGGTACGCGTCCCCTCTCAGCAGTGGGGCTGCTCGTCACTCTCGGCTGCGTGTGTCTGGTCCAGCCAGGGCTGCCTCGCCTCCTGCCCAGCTCCCTCCTTGAGGAGAAATTGGGGTATGGTGGGGGACAGTGGGGACAGCAGCCTGTGCCGGGGGTGAGGCGGCCGGGCAAGTCTGGTCAGTGGTGGCTCTTTCATCCGCTCATCCGACAGATGCTTCTCGGGGGCAGCGGGGTGCTGGGCGCTGTTCTGGGCACAGGGACACAGCGGTGAACAAACGGACCCAGGTCCCTGCCCTCCTGGGCCTTACGTACAGCCAGGAAACAAACACGTGCGTGTGGCACACTGTCCACAGCTGACGAGCGCTACGGAGGAAGAGCGAAGGGGACGGAGGCTGGAACTCAGCCACCGGGCAGGGTGCGCTGAGCTTCCGCCAGCCGCGGGGACGCGGGCAGCCCTGCACCCACCCAGCCCTGGAGCCTGCGTCTAGCTTGGGAAGGACGCAAAGGCAGAATTGAGGAGGCAGCGTTGGGCAGGGTGGGGGAGGCCCTCTGCAGAGGTGATGGGGCGTGAAGGCTGTGTCACCATGAGGAGGTGGCCACAGGAGGAACCAGGAAGGGGCGTTCCAGGTGTAGGGCCCCCCAGGGCTATGGCCCCGAAGCTGGGCAGCGCTGGGCAGTTGCAGGGGGAAGGACCAGCACGGCCGGAGGGTGGGAAGAGGGAGACAGTGTTAAGGATGTAGGCTCAGGCCAGCCCCTCGGGGCGTGCATCTGTGAGCATTTCAGAATGTCCTTCAGCCGTGTGCTAAGTGAGGTCAGTCCATTCTCTGTCCGTTGTTGCTCAGGTGAGCTGACCTGGGCGTCGTGTGTCTATTGGCCTGCAGGACTGAGACGCTGGCGACTCCTCATGGGACGGTGGTGCACCTTCCCAGTACCTTCCTTAGGCACCCCAGGGTTGAAGGGGGCACCAGGCTCTCCTTGGCCCCATCCCTGGGGCCCCACTGTATGTAGGCTTGGATCTAAGTCCCACAGGAACCTCTGCCTACATGTCTCCTTGTCTCTGCTCATTGCACCCGTTTTCCTATGGGACAGTCAGGCGTGAAGGCTGAAGTTCTGTTTCTGCACAGTGCTGAGCCCCTGGAGGTCACAGGTTTTGTGAGATGTTTTGAGTGTGCTGTTTTAGGGCTGTTTCGTTAGTGAGACTGGGAGCTCAGGCTCTGGAGTCAGCCAGGATTTCCTAGCTCTCTGCTTCCTACTAACTTTGTGATCTCCTGGAGTTACTTAATCTCTCTGAGACTCGACGTCCCAATCTGTAAAATGGGGGTTATAATGATCCCAGGCTCAGAAGGTTTGGGTGATTTAAATGCGATCGTGCACATAAAGCTTGACTCGGCATGCCACTGGCCATAACACTATCTCTTAAGACTATTGGCCGCTGGAATGGACGCTCGGTGCCATGACAACAGCAGTGGGACCCTCAAGAGGGTGGGGGCTCTCCAGGTGTGCTCTGCAGACAGTGGGTGGGGTCCCGGACAGGGGCTGGGGCTCGTGGCCTCAGGGGCTTTCTTCCCTGCACACAGGTGGGAGAGGCCCTGAACACGATGCAAACAGCGAGCGTCCCGTGTGCTAACCGTGTGCTCTTCTCCCCCAGTGCTCCTGCGGGAAGAAGTGTCCCGGCTCCAGGAGGAAGTTCACCTTCTCCGGCAGATGAAGGAGATGTTGGCGAAGGACCTGGAGGAGTCACAGGGTGGCAAGTCCTCTGAGGTCCTCTCGGCCACCGAGCTCCGGGTCCAGCTGGCCCAGAAGGAACAGGAGCTAGCCAGAGCCAAAGAAGCCTTGCAGGGTGAGTGACATCAGCGGCAGGTCTGTCCCCAGGGATGTGGGCTCAGGCCCTGGCAGCCCTGGAGCACTAGGGTCCTCCCTCTGCCGGGGGAGCGGCGTGGATGGACACAGGGTCTCGCAGCACCCACCCCCAGCCAAGGCTGCCTGTCCCTTCTCTCGGTGGGACTCTGCATCTTGCGTGGGTGGGTGCAGATCTCGCTTTCTCCTCCAGTGTGACCACCGCGCATTGTCCCTCACGGTCAGATGTGCGGCCCCTCTGCCTGAGACATGAGTGGCAGGTGGGCATCCTCGCTGGGCCCGGCTGTGGACCCAGCAGCTGGGTCTCCTTTCCAGCACTGACAGGGTCCGTCGGTGCCTCCTCTCGTGGGACAGTGTGCACGTGCTGCCTTCTCTCCTGGAGGACACGTCTGTGTGCCACGCTTCACTCTTGCTCGCTGGGGTGGGCGCTCCGCAGCCCGGGGGCGGGGAGAGCTGGAGGACAACATGGTGTAGGCGTCCAGGTGGTCTCTTGACCAAAGGGACTGTTGACCGGTGACCACTATGTGACAAGTGTATCCTCAGCTAGAAGGGGCTGGAGGAAGAGCCTCAAAGGGTTGTTTGAGAAAGGTTGGAAGCCATCACCTACCCTGTCAACTGGCTCCTCAGTGCTTGGAGAACTCAGGCGTGAAACATTTGGGGAGAAGATAGTCTTTAGGGTCTGCCTGGATTCTCTTGAGCCCCCTTAATGTCTTTGCTTTTCCTGGAAAAAAAAAAGGCGATAGAGTTTTGCAGCCTGCTTCCCATTTGTCATTTACTAGAACAATGAATACCCTAAAAATGTCATTTCTGAAGCCCAAGCAGGTTTGTCAGTTTGGTTGATGCCCTGCTGTTATAACAGAGACCCCAGAATAGAGTGTCTTAAAGAATCAGGTTCTCCTGTAACCATCCCCAGGTGAGCGTTTGAGGCTGATGGGTGTATGTGTTCCCCTCAGCTCTTGAGAGACCCCAGGGAAGAGCCAACATCAAGGGCCAGAGAGTTCCCTTGGTGAGAGCTTGGTCAAGTGGCTTTGCCCAGCTGCAGGGGGTGCTGGGAAGTGTAGTCTCTAGCTGGGTGGCCATGTCCCAGCTCGGACTCCAAAGGGGTGAAGGGGAGAATGGATTTTGCTGGAGCAGCTTCCCTGCGCAAGAGTACGATGGAGGCAGCAGGCTGAGCAGGCCGCCTGTCCAGGGCCCAGCTGGCTGTCCCTCAGGAAGCCTGGGAGATTATTGCTGGGGGGGACCCTGGACCCAGAGTGTCACAGCGCTCTCTACACAAGTCTTTTCAGCAAAGCATACAGCTCTCAAAGGCAGATGGACAACCATCTTCTACTGGGGTTTTGTTTCTGGCGGGGTCACTGGGGCAGTGTTCTGGGTGATCTTTTCAAGCTGTTGTGGACATTGGTGTGCATCGTGGCCCAGCTGACATTGTGTACTTGGGAAGACACTTCACCAGGCATGAACACTTTTCCTCCACGCAGCCGTCCCTGGACCTGCAGTCTAGGCAGGTTTGCATGAGCCGCCCTCCTCGCCCAGCTCCCTAGGGACCTCAGAGCACCCTTTCCCCTGCTCAGGGTGGAGTCCCAGGCCTTGGGAATCTCCCACGAGAAAGTTCTGCTGGATCCAGGCTGTGCGAGCTGATGTCCTTTGGTCTTGCTAAACTTTATGATCCTTGGAGAGTCAGGACTGGCTCAGGAAGCAGCCACGTGCTGTCTCAGCCACCTTTCCCGGAGTGTATTCCAGGAACAGAGAAACTACCTTCCACACCCTTCACCAGGGACAGAATTCTCACTGCCATTTGCTCTTCTGCAACTGTGAGGAAGAAAAACCCTCCCTCGGCTGTTCCTGGTCCTAGAGGGACGGGAAGGGGAATAACCAGAGGCTTGTTGCCCCCACCACACCCTAGTTCCTTGGACATACAACCTAGCCTCTCTGAGCCTCAATTTCCTGATCTGAGTAATGGGACAATAATGGAAGCTTGACAGCAGATTATGAGAATTAAATGAGGTCGTGTGTAGAAAGGGGATAGCTCCTGCTGTCATGATAATGCACGTCTGTAGCCTGCAAGGTTCGAGGCTGTCCTGGCTATTATTCCTAGCTCTGTGCTGGCCAGCCTCACCCAGGGACCCAGAGCCCTGCCTGCTGGGCGGCTCCTTTGTAGGAATAATAACCTTAGCAGCAGAACTTGCCGGTGTTCATTAAAGGGAAGCTTCATCGAGCATCTGCTGTGTGCCAGCACTGATCTAAGACTCTGTCTCCCGTTCACCTCAATCCTGCCAGGAGCTAGTCACCCCCTTTCTCAGACGGAGACACCACAGTGACGTTCGGGGAGGTTAAGTGACTTGGCCAAGGTCACAGAGCTAATGAGCAGCAGAGACAGAGGCTTTTTCCACTGCACTGACACCCGTTGTCTTCCCTCTGAGTGTGGTCACTGGGAACGAAGTTGGCCGGATGGGAGGGACGGGAGGCTGTCTTAGCTCAGGGATGAGGACAGCAAGTCTGGGCTTGAATCCAGCTCCAGCATTTACTAGCTGTGTGACCTCGTATAAATTCCTTAACCTCTCTGAACCGTAGTTGCTTAGTGGAGGGTAGTAATAACAATACCTATTTTTCTTATAATTGGGGCCAATAATAGTAGCTAGTTCATAGGGTTGTTGCGATGATTAAATGAGATATAAAGTGCTTGGCTCAGTGCTTAGTACCATTAGTGCAAATACTGAGTGGTTATCAGATGCCAGGGGGCTTAGCAGAACTCCCTGGATCTGCTTGGAGATGTCGGTTGCCTGATTCCTTTGAGAAGTAGCCCAGACCTGAGACCCCTGTCCCTGAGACCCCTAAGCCCATCTGAGCTCAAGGCAGCTGCGTTCCTGAAAGGCAGTGAGGTGGGCACCCTCAGCCGCCCCGAGCATCCTGCCTGGAATCTACAAAGTCATAAATAAGACGCTTCCTCTCGCCAGCCACAGCACGTGGTGAGTAAATTGCAGACAGATGTGGGCAGAAGGAGTCTGGGGCATGAAAAGGGATTTATATGCCCGTAATGAGGACAGTGAGAATAAATGCACAAGCAAAGCCAGCAGCAGATGTTGGGCGACACTTGTTAACAACCAGTGTCCCCATGGAGGGGAAAAGGCAAAGCCCCAAAGACCCCCACCCTGGCAGCTGCCCCCCTACCCCCAACTCAGTCTTTGGGCTTGGGTGAGACCTGAATTTTCCAGCGTGAGAGGATTAGGAACTCGGGCAAACACCCGAAACGTCAGTCCATGGTTTCAACATCAAAGCAAAGCAAAGAATCCAGTTCGGGGGAAATGGGGTTTAGAGGATTCCTTTGTTTGGGAATGAGCGTGGGAATGCTCGCCTTAGGATTTCGGTCTCGTCGTGAGTTTGAAGGCTGAGCCCTGAATGTTTAAGAGGGAACTGTGTCATCATATGTGCCGACTGGCTGCCCCCGCCCTGCACCTGTGGCGGCCCGGGGACCCCTCGGGGTGCCCGTTAATTTCCTCAGCCCTCCCCAGCCTCACGGTTTCTCCGAGAGTCAAGGCGCACAGAGATGATGGTAATGAAAATTGCTTCTTTGCTTTTTAAATCTCTGAACAGCACGTTAAGAGTGTTGAGCATGTTCCCACAACAATAAATACTCTTTGCAAGCATAATTTGTAATGACTACATAATGTTCTACCAAATGGAGGTACCATAATTTATTTAGCCATTTCCCCATTATTGGACACTTAAGTTGTTTCCACTTTTTTCTTCCCACCCCCCCTCCCTTTTTTGCCATTATGTAACAATGCAGTAAAGATCCGTGTGTGCCAATCTGTTTACTTTTTTAGGACAGCATTTCCCAACCTTTTTGGTCTCAGGACCCCTTGAAACTTTTACAACATTGAGAACCTCAAAGAGCTTTTGTTTGTATGGTGTGGATCTATTGTTATTTACCATTTCAGAAATTAACACTAGAAAAAAATATTTACCTCTTCAATAATGTATTTTGAAATAATAATAAACCCCATGATATGTTAACATAAATAAAATTATTTTTTAATGGAATGCAACTATATTTTCTCAAACTAAAAGATTTGAGTGAAAAGAGCAGCATTGTAGCTTTTTTTTTTTTTTTTTTTACATTTTTGCAAAACTTGTTGATGTCTGCCTTCATAGCAAACTGCTGAATTCTCATCTCTGCTCCTTTGGTCTGTTGCGATGTGTTGTTTTGGTTGGAAATCTGGCATCACACAGATATGTAGGTGGAAAAGGAAGGAGTATGTTAGTTGCCTTATGAGATAATTGTGGATATTCTTCTTTGATGCCACGCTAAGACTCACTTGGTGGTAGTTTCTTGAAGGTTCGTTGCAGTGTGGCTCCTGAAACCTTATCCAATAACGTCTTTATACTCGGCTACATTAAATGCACTGGTCTAATTTGCACTGGCAAATGGGTATTTTACCCACATATGATTTTTTTAACATCATACGTTGATCATTTAGAAAATGTTGGTTCACTGAGCTGCGCAGATCTTCCAAATGTTGACATATCTCAGTGGAAATAAAAAGTCACATGTGTTAACATCACCACCAATCTCATCAGAAAAGTCTTTAAGTACTGAGAAGCTGTTAAAGTCATGGTGACAGATCAGGTTTGCCAAAATTCTAGTTTTTACTCGAAAGTTCAAGTTTTATTGTTGGCAACAAATACTGTCAGTTGTTTTCCTAGAGATAACGGGCTCCCTTTAGTTCATTTCTAAACTTAGTTCATTAGTTTGCCAGATAGCGGTTTCTATGTCAGTCATTCTCTCAAGTACAAAGGATGTTCTATGAAAAAGTGGCTAGTTTAGCTTGCAACTCAAGCAGACACATGGATGTTTTTTCTTGAGACAACCACTGTACTTTGGTATGCAGCAAATGAGCTTTTCAGGAGACTAAATAAAATTAATAATTTTATTGCTTCGTCAGGGACATTGCTAAGTACAACTCTCCTTTTTTTAAACTGAATATGTGGTATGAAGAACATCACAGTTATTAACGCAGTTTGTTGCAAATACTAACACAGTAAAAAGGCAGACAACATCAAAATATTCTTATGAAAGTAGGTTTCCTCATAGACCCTGACAGTGATACTGGTGGTAACAGCTAACATTTTTGAGCATTTTTTAATATGCTACACATTGCAGAACTTCAACCCATTTTATCCTCACAGTAACCCTGTGAGGTGAGTGCTATTGTTTTCCCATTTTGCAGAAAGAGGGACAAGTACCAAGAGGTTGCAAACTGTGTCAGGGCTGCACAGCAGCACCTGGTCAGAGCCGGGTTTGTACTTCAGCAGTGCGGCTCTGGAGTCCTTGGGTGATGCCAGCAGGGACAGAGAGAGTATTGCTGTGGGGAAACAGCTTGAACAAAGGCAAAAAGAAAGGTCTGTGTGGGGGCGTGGGACATGACCCCTTATGTTGAGGCTTTGCTGCAGGGGATGACGGGAGAGGATCATAGTGACCCTCAGCGGTCACACCCAGAAGCTCAGGGACCCTGGAGGTTTTGAGCAGGTGTCACCACTATGAGAAGTGGGGTATCTTTGGATGTCCCTTACCCTCTCCCTGCCTTTGCAGCCTGGTTTCTGTCCTTGCTCATGGGTGTACCTGTGTTTACATCCATGTGGCTCCTGGATGTGCCTGCAGTTTCATCTCCCTCTGTCCCCTCGGGGTCTTTGCACTTGCGGTTCATCCTCCCCTAGCCTCCCGATGAACACTCGTCCTCTGAGTCCCAGTTCACGTTCCGCATCCTCTAGGAACCTTTCTGGACCAATTCCCCTGCCCAGTGGACTCAGGGCCTGTGATTGGCAGAATGATGTCCACCTCTCCGAACAGATCCACTTCTTAATTCCTGGAACCTGTCAATGAGTTAGGTTGCACAGCCAAGGGGAATTAAAGTTGCTAATCAAAGGTCCTTGTGATGAGCTCAGCCTGGATTGTCCTGTGGGCCCGGTGCAGTCACAGGGGTCCTTAGAAGTGGGAGGAAAGGCAGACGAGTCAGAGTCAGCGAAGGAGATGTGACCGCCCAAGCAGAGGCCAGAGTGATTCAGTGTGGGGACTCAACCTGCCATTGCTGGCTTTGAAGACGGAGGAAGGGGCCACAAGCCAAGGAGTGCAGGTGCCTCCAGAAGCTGCAAAAGGCAAGGAACCTGGCTCTCCCCTGCAGCCTCCAGAAAAAACATGGCCCTACCAGCACCCTGAGTTTGGCCCGGTGAGACCCAATTTGGACTTCTGACCTCCAGAACTACAAGATATTAAGTTTATCTTATGTTAAGCCACTACATTGTGGTAATTTGTTATGGCAAAAGCAAGAAACTAATACAGGGCCTCCTCTTCCCTGGATGTGGCAGCCGTGGCTGTTGACCTTGACCAGGACTCAGCACACGTGAGGGTGTCCTGTTTCCTTAACAGACCCCTGCAGGGTGCAGCACAGGGCTGGCTTCCTAGGCTGAACACAGCAGACACCCACTGGGTGTGGGGAAGAAATGATACCTGAGTTCCCTCTCTTTGGTGGAGGGAGTACGGCCTGGTGAGGCCTTTTCCACTGCCTCAGAGTGGGTCACCTGCCCTACACTGAGCTCTTGGAAGGAATCGAACATTTTTAATTTAATTTAATCAAACATGTTTAATTTGCTCGTTTACCAAACCTTCCCTGAAAACTTCCCTGCGCTAGACCCTGCATCCGAGCCTGTGGTTCAGAGAATCCAGGCCCTGCTGCGGTCTAGTGGCATGTCTGCCACCCACAGCACATCTAACACAAGTTGGTTGAGTCATTTTTTTTTCAAATAGCCAACCAGGCTTGTCAATGAAAATCTGCAGCACAGACATTCCTGCTTCTAAGGGCTCTAGGCTGCAGAGGATGTCTTCAGCCAAGTGGTGCTGGCAGGCTGGCGAACCATTGTCCTGAAAGCTCCCAGCAGGTGCGGCCGTGCCCCGGCTGCCTTTAGAGATGTAGCCAGGCCTGCAGACAGTGGGGAAGTAGGTGGCCCAAGTGGCTGTTGAATGGAAGGATGCGTCACCCTTGCTGGGACGGCCGTGCCCACTTGCTTTCTTGTACACACATCCTTGTCACCGCAGCACCGTGTGGGTTTGAAAAGCTACTTGATGTTTCCTGTTTCCCTCCCCACATCCGCACTCCATTCTTTGTCTTGTTCCTTCTGTCAAAGACCTGTTCGTGTTCTGTGCAGTCTCTCACCCCGGGTTGCGTGTGTGTGTTCGTTTTTAGTGATTCCCATGCACAAAGCTACTGCTGTTTCTTAGGCTCCCAGATCCAGCCTGGTGGTCCTTGGGGCTGCTGCAGGGGGTCCCCCCTGAGCCAACCCCTCCATCCCACAGCCCTGACGTGAAAGACTCTGAGCTGGGAAATCTCAGAACTCGGTGGAAGCTTCCAGAAAGTTTAACCCTACAGACAGAAAGTCTTCCTAATACACTACTGACTGCTTTTAGATACTGCTAACAGATTCCCCACAAAGGCTTCTTAGGCTCCAAGTTTGACCCAGTTAGCAATAATTTATGGTCAGGTGGAAGAAGTGCCTGGAACCTTTGGTGTTCTGTCGCAGCTGCCAACTGAGCCTGACCCTGGCTGCTTCAGACAGGGGCTAGAGTCTCAAAAAGGGCACATGCCTTAATGCACAAGTACTTTTTAAAAACAGCATAACAACAAACATTTAGTTTGAGAGTAGATTAAGATTTACAGAGCCACGTTAAGGTCCTAACGTCTTAGATTACCTTGCACAGGTATTTTGAAGCCATCTCTTGCATCATGTGTGCTGACGTCTCATTGGCCGAAGCAAGTCACCTGACAAAGCCCACGGTCACATGGGTGGGCTCCGCAAGGCCAGGTTCCTTGGCAGCCATTACTACCAGAGTCCGCCACAAACGGCCCTTTAAATAAAAACGTTTGCGCTAGAGTCTGGGACTCTGGTGACTGACAGACTACACATGGCAGCAAACTTTGTCCCCTTGGCCTTTTATGCAATAGGTGTTTTTTGTACCTGAGGGGCTGGTGTCCTCACCCTCATCTGGGATTTTTGGCACCGAGTCCCTGACCTTCTGTGAGTTGGACAGGCAGCCAGTACCGTCCCCCTTCCCCAGGCGTCCCCGTCCCCCCACGGCCTCCCTAACAAGTGCCTTCCAGCGTCTGCTGCAACACTCAGAGCAGATTTCTGGTAGATTCCATTGTGTATTGAGGTTCTAATTATGGAAGTCTTCCATTTGTCCTGAGAAACACTGAAAGTCTGGTTTGTTTGAAAATACACAGACACCCCCTAGGACTCGCCCACACAAGTCTGATACTTGTTTTGGAAACATTTATCAGAGCTCAACCGTTCTTCCCTGTTGGTGGGGGTGGGGGCGGCAGGGAATTACATGTCCATTCTGTAGCTGGGATGGCCGAGGTGTGGACACACACCGAGTTGCTTTTGAGTAGTCATTATTTCGGCTGACGTTTATTTAGTGCCAACATTTATTTGGTGCTTGGGATGTGCCAGGCGCTGTCTTAATTGCTTTGCCTGTGTGAGTCATTGATCCCCCCAACAACCCCGCTTAAATGGGTAGTGTTCGTTAGCCCAGTTACCCCAAAACAGGGATGACAGAGGTTAAGGAATTCTCCTAAGGTCTCCTAGCTAGTAGGCTTGGGAGCCAAGGCATAGTCCCCAACAAGTACGATTTCCAAACCTATGTTCTCTGGAGATATTTAGCAAATACTTAGATTCTGCGAGTCTTAGGGGGTGGGCATAGCAGTAAAGAGGAAGGAAGGGAGAGAACTGAGGAAGAGGAGCAGATCCGGATTTGGGTGTCACTCAGAGGTCCCCGAGGCACCGGGATGTGTTAGTGCATTCCTAGCCTTTGCTCTGCAGATTGTCCCAGGGAATACATGCTGCAAAGCTGGTCTCTTGGACACAGGAGACGAGAGTTTTTCCTCCTGCCTCCTGCCCAACCCGCCTCTGTCCCCATGCAGTTCACTGAACACACTCCAGCCCCAGGAAAGGCCAGTGGTCTCGGCCGCAGCAGAGGCTGTATTTAAGGTATGACCAAGGGCTACCGACCCTGGGCCTCGACTTTTAATTAATCCCAAGGCAGGGTCAGAGATTGATCTATCTGAACAGAAGGGAGCAGGACTCAGCATGAGAAAAGCCAGATTCTCCAGCTGCCTCTGACCCCACCAAATCCTCTTTGGTGCGTGCCCACCTTGCCACGATGGGGTCAGGACACGGCCCTGAAACCGTGGCAGGAAGACGAAAGCCACATTGGCCTCCAGCCAGGAGAGAGCTTTGGCGTGAGCCTGGGAAGGGGGCATCTTCGGAGCTGGCCCCTGGGGTGGTGTGGGACATTCTTGCTCCGCAGCAGCCAGCCTTGGCTTGGTGGAGCTCTGGCCCCAGGGGGCCATGGACACAACGTCAAGCCTGGCAGGGGCATCTACCTGATTCTCTGCAGCCCTGGTCGGCTCCCCAGGGAACGCTGTCCTGGCCTCACACAGGGACCTGGGGGTGAGTTTGTTTTGGAGAGCTGCCCCTGCTGATGGGCATTCCGCAGAGGAGGAAGCAGGACTGTGTGCGCGTTGAGTGAGACACAGGATGGGGGTGCAAGGGAACAGGGACCACAGTTTCACTCAGGTTTAGCAAACCTTACTGAACACCTCCCGAGGGCCAACCCGGGCAGAGCACTCCACACACTATCTCTTCACGTTATCCCCAGAAAAACCCCGTGACATAGATGGGGTTACCCTGACTTTACACTTGGGGGAAGTGAGGCACAAAGAGGCTCAAACAGTGTGTAAGCCTCAGCATTTGGATTTGAATCTCCATGTCTGACATAGATGGAGTCTATGCCCATCTGTGGACACTGTTAGTTTTCCTGTGCCAGTGTTAGTTTTCCATCAGTAGAAATTTTTTTAGTGTTAATGAAATCTTATGAAAGGCCAGGTGTGGTGGCCCACGCCTGTAATCCTAGCACTCTGGGAGGCTGAGGTGGGAGGATCGCTTGAGGTCAGGAGTTCAAGACCAGCCTGAGCAAGAGTGAGACCCCGTCTCTACTTAAAAGAAAAAAATTAGCCAGTCAACTAAACATAGAAACAAAAAATTAGCCAGACGTGGTGGCTTGCGCCTGTAGTACCAGCTACTTGGGAGGCTCAGGAAGGAGGATCGCTTGAGCCCAAGAGTTTCAGGTTGCTGTGAGCTAGGCTGACACCATGGTACTCACTCTAGCCCAGACAACAAAGCGATACTCTGTCTCAAAAAAAAAAAAAAAATCTTATGAGAATCCCATTCATTCAACAACAAATACTTGCTGAAGTCCCACTACTTGCCAGGCATTATTCTGAGCACTTGGGCTATATCTGTGAGCAGAATAGACAAAGATCTATTTCTTGCGGAGATTACATTCTAGTAGGGTGTGCCAGTTACTTTTGCTGTGTGACACACTGCTTCCAAATATTAGGGGCATAGCAAACCACCATTTCTCTTGATCTTGTGAGTCAGGGGTTTGGCAGGGCTCGGCTGGGTGACTCTTAGGTTCCATGTGATGTCAGCAGGGGTCTCTCAGTGATACTCTGCTGAATGGTCCAAGATGGCTTCCCTCACGTATCTGGGACCTTGGTAGGATGGCTGGGGACAGCAGCCACATGCCTATGTGAGGCCTCTCCAGCATGGTAGTCAGACTGTCCACATGGAGGCCCAGGGCTCCCACGGAGATGGTTCCAAGAAACCAAGTGCAAGCTGCCAGCCTCTTATGGCCTAGTCTCAGGAGTCACTTAGCATCACTTCTGCCACATTGTTTTGGTGACAGGCCAGCCAGACTCCACACTATTAAAAGCATGTGCCATGGGAGATACTGTTGTGTCCATCTTTGCAAAAGTACCATCTGCCACAGAGGGGAGAGAGAAGCCAGGCAGTACACAACAAAGCAAAGAATAAATCATACGGTGTATTGGAGGATTGTAACTACTATAGGGAAATGGGAGCTTTCACGTGGGGTAAGATTATGACCCAGCTCCTCCACTCCTGGGTGTTTACTCGCCTAGGAAATATATGTCCCCACCAAGACCTGTACATAAATGGTCTTACTGGCTTATTTGTAATAGCCCAAAACTGGAAGCTGTCCAAATGTCCACCAGCAGATGAATAAACAAACGGATAACATACTACAGTGGAATCCTACTCAGTAATAAAGCTAGGAACCATGGATACAGGTAACAACACAGGTAGATCTCAAAGTTTTTATATTGAGTGACAGAGTCCGGGGGGGAAAGTCAGATACTGTATGATTCCATTTCTAGGAGACTAGAAAACGCAACCTGATCTATAGAGACAGATCCTGCAACAGCATGGCCTTATTATAAAGGGGAGGCAGAAACGGGGAGGGGTAATGAATATGTTCATTCTCTTGATTGTGGTGATGGTTTTATGGGTGTGTACATATGTCAGATCATGTTAAATGGTACATGTTTATTGCATGTCATTTATAATTTATATAGCTGTTTTGAAAGAGAGGACGAGGTGGATTTTTGCAGTCCTGGGAATGGGATGTTTGGGGGCGTGAGCATTTCAGTACTCCATAAACCACGTCACTGGATGACTTCCAGCTTTGCCTTCTTCCCCTGAGTGCTGACCTCAGCGGGTCACAGGGGTACCCAGCCCCAGATGGGCAGAGTCCTCGGGGGTGGGCTGACCGTGCCAGCCAGCTCCCAGGGGGAGGGGGAGAGCTGAGGGCCTGCGGAGCCCTGCCCTGTTGAGAGGGCCCCAGCACCCAGGGCTCCCGGGCTGGCATTCCAGGACCAGGCAGGGACCAGCCAGGCCTGAAGCTGCATGTGCGTGGCCTGGGCTCTGGCCCAGTTTTTAAATAGCTCCGAGCACCTGGACTGGCCAGCGGCTGAGACGAAAGCGGCTGACAACCAGGCAGGCTGGACACAGGGCTTTGTGCCCAGAGCCTGATGTGGGGGCAGGACAGGCATTTTTTTGGGCACTGAACTAAAAACTCAGACCCACTTAGAAAGAGCATTCTCATTCTGCTACTCAGTGCTGTGGTTGGGAAAAGACCAAGGTTCAAAACTAGTGGTTCCATGAATATAATATTTTTTAAAAATTATATTTAATGTCTGTATAATTGATATAGTTTATGTATATATTTATGAATTATTTGTATGGGCCAGGCATGCATGGAATATAAATCCAATAAATTATCTCAGATAATCCTCCCAGCAGCCCTGTGAGTTGTTTCCCCCTTTTGCACATGGGAAGATTGGGGCCCAGACAGCTGACCCACTGCAGGTGGAATTTAAAGCAGGGGAAGTGTGCCTGGCTCCCAGGCAGTGTGGTTAGCCAGCGTTCTGCAGCCCCCCGAGAGCTTGCCGCTGCTGGCTTGTGGATGTGTTAACCGCTGATTTAGTGATGGATCCTTTATGATGTGGACTGGGGCTGGCCTGGGCCTGTGAATCAGGCGGGGGCATGGCAGAGCGGGCAGCCAGGAGACCAGAGTCCATGTTCCCCCAACCTCTGCAGGCCTCATCTGGAAAATGGGAGGGTTGGACGGAGTTCTTAGCAGCCCTTGTTGCCATCCCTGCCTACCTGTTCCTGCAGGGCTGGGAGTAGCAGACCCAGAGTGCTAGGGACAACATGCCTGCGTGGGGAGGACAACCCACCCACCTCTGAGAGAGCGACAGCAGCCCACTGCCACCAGCCAACTGCAGACGTTGGCTGTAGAGGAACGGCGCGTCACTGGGCCCACCTATGCCGGGGACAGCCAGACACAAGAGAGACCTCAAGACTGAGACCCCAGGGCCCCACCCGGCAGCACTCAGTCCACTAACATTGTTAGCAGCCCCTGGTCCGGAGAAGTTGCTCACCCATGAGCTCCGGCCCATGAAGAACCGGAAGAGTTGTGACTCAGCCCATCCAGCAGAGCACGTGGCCCAACGAAAGAGAGGTCTTCACCAAGAACCCAGGGGCTCAGGCAGAAGTGTGTGAGCTGGGCACCCCTGACCCCACCAAGCCCCTGGAGAAGGCCAGGAGGCCCTTCTCTTGGTCGGTTCGATGGTTTGACATCTCAGCCATCCTGGAGACGGGCCCAGCTCAGTGTGCACTGGCCTCCTCGCGCCATTAAGCCTGCTCTCACCCACTCAATGGGTGCACACGTGGGCTGCACACACGGCAGGGTGCTCGGGAACTGGGCTCTGGTGGAGGCCTGAGGTGGAAAACAGCATGGGCTCTTTGGGACTGTCGCTCCCCTGGGAGGGGCTGTTGACCCAACACTGGAGAGGCTGGGAGAGCCCGAAGTCAGGCTCTGAAGAGTGTCTGTGTCATTCGGCCATCGTGCTGCTGCCCGTCCTGCTCCTGAGGAGCAAGCAAGGGTGAGGGAAGAGGGATGTGACAGAGAAGGGACCCAAGACTGTCACCAGGAGGTGCTGGGGAAGTGGGTGGGGAGCGGAGTAGGGGCTCACACCCACAGGGACACGCCCACGGCGCCATCCCAGATTCTGAAAGGTCCTTGTGCTCGGGCGGCGTTCCTCGGCGTGCCTTTTCTGGTTATGTAACCTATGGGCACTGTCCTGAGTGCTGACCTTTGTCTGCCCATTGGGCGGCCACCAGAGCCACCATGGAATGCACTGCCCGAGTGAGCATGGCTCCCCTGCCTCTGAGTCATCTGGGAGTTTGGGCACCTGCCGGCTCGGGTGGGCAGCGGGTGGCGTCAGTGGGGAGACGGGACGGGCGCACCCCTCTCTTCCTTCCCCATAGTTCAGGTGACTGCAGAACGGGCTGGCACGCAGGGGAGAGGTCAACCAGGTGGCTCTGGCCAGGCCGACCACGCCGGGCATTTTTCTGGTGAGACCCGCCCTCCCAGGGGAGTGTTCTTTAGAGAACTGACATAGGGACTCAAAGCTTGCTCGCTGAGCAGGACTATTCCAAGACGGGTTCTGCCCTGCCCTGCCGGGGCCAGGCCACTCGCCTGCTCACCTGGGCATGGCCAAGTGTTGCCGGCGTCCGCTAAGACTCGCACCTGCTGTGGGGTGCACGTCAGCATCTTGAGGGCACAGTTTCAGCTCCAGGCAAGGCCTTCCTCACCCCCTCCCATCCCAGCTCTGGCCGGTCCTTCCTGAAAACCTCTTGTCTTCCCTTGGGCACACGCTCTGCTGGCAGGGCCTCGGGCCTCACCCAGAATGAGTCTCCCAGATCTTCACGGCCCAGAGCTCGTGGGTGAGCAGCTCCTCCAGCCCAGCCTTTGCATGCTGCCACAGTGGGTGCGTGTGCTTTGGAAGTGACACCTTAGGGGACCGCCAGAGCCCCTGGGTCCACATGGAGAGCGGAAAGAATCAGGTTGGCGACGTTCTGCAAGGTGTCTGGAGTCTCAAAAGCCAGATGGCAGCTTGAGTGATACGATCGTGGGCAGGATGGTCACGGTGTGTGACCACGGAGGTGGGACTGTCGTGTCCCTTCTTCAGATGAGAAGTTGGTCAACACTTCCGCCACATTTCACCCCTTTTGGATCTTCTACCCCCACCAGCGAAGCCACTTGAGGCGGTCGTCATCTTTTGTTGGATTTCTCTTCACCTGGGAGGGTTGTTCTTCCTTCCCATCTGGAAATTCAGGTCTCCCCAGGCTGCGGCAGACTTAGGGGACCGTTTCACATTGGTGACAGGTGGGCACGTAGCATGCTGAAGGCTCTGGGCGCCCTGGGGGATGGGTGCCTGGGTGTGGCTTTGCTCATCTGGCAGCGAGAGCACTTTCCAGGCGGAAGCCGGCTTTCCGAGCTGCTCCCAGGACAGGGATCAGTTGCCAAGGCCTGGTGGCCTGTGTTGCTCTTCGGAATCTGTTAGGAGTAAATGGGAAAGATCGTAAATAATTGGGGCATAGGAGGTACAGGAAGAAGCAGTGGCCCTAAATGAGGGAGGTTTGTCTCTGCCATGTTACACTCCCCATGGGGGCCAGGAGAGCTCTTTCCCCAGCAGAGATTTCCCTGTTTAAACTAAGCAATTGGGAGACACTTACTGGAGAAAGGGAAGGCGCCCTCTGTGGTTCTTGGTTCAGCCCAGGTTCTCCGGGAAGAAATGGAAAATGGAAGGAGCGCCTTTGCGGAACACCTGCGGTGCGCCGTCAGCCCGGAGGGCAGCAGCAGCTTACGTAATCCTCCCCACCATCCTGCGACATCCTTTCTAGTCTCCCTCTGTACCCGTGAGGAACAGGAGCTCAAACGGGTCACGTGACTTGCCCGAGGTCATATGGGCAGCAGGTGGTAGAGTCGGGACCAGGCTCTGGGGCCCCCAGGTCTGGTCTCTTCTGTCCCCGCCACCAGGTCTCCCCAAAGAGAGGTGAGCCCAGCGGGCTTGGACCCTGCTGTCAACAGAGCCTAGGCATTTCCAGGCTCTTGCTGTGCCCTGGGTCTGTGGGTCCCTCTCTCCCCCGTGCATGTGACTTGGCTTTCAGGAGTGCAGTCTGGAGGAACAGGTGGCTCCAAGATCACCACACTCAAGGCCCGTCCTGAGAAGGGGGAGGCCCATGTGGGCCTGGGTGGGTGAGATCAGGGGAGGGCCCCTGGGGAGTTGCTGGAGGCAAGTAATGAATGTGCTGGACACTGGAATTAGAGTCCCTGGGTTCAAATCCTCCACTTGAACTTGGGCAAGTTGCTGAGCCCCCTGTCCCCACGAGTAGTACAGGATTATAATAGCACCTACCCCTGGTTGTGATGATTAAATGAGATTATTTGTAGAAATAAGTTACAGCAGTAAGTACCTAATTATTAAATATCAGCTGCTATCATTTCATTATGATTCTTTTACTAAGCTTAGAATGACCACATGATTTGTTGTTCAAATCGGGAGAGCTTTGCAGGAGAAAAGGGGACTGTTAAAAGTTGTGCTGGGACAATAGGTGTCAACTGGGACTTTTCCAGGCAGACAGGGTCTATAGCCCTTGGTCAATACTGGGCATCTGAGTGGGCAGACAGGTTCCAGGCAGGATCCTGGGTGGCAGGATGGCATAAGCACAAGTGTGGAGGCTGGATGGTCATGATATGCACAGGCAACCACAAGGGAGCCGTGGGGCCCACTTGCCCCACTGGACAGGAGCAGTCACATCTCTCCAATCTCTCCATCCTCACCCCGACTCCTTCGCCCAGAAGTGCATCCTTCGCTTGGCTTTGGGCTCATCTGCATGCTCCAAGAGCGCCTGCCCGTTCAGCCTCATGATTTACAAGGGCACAACAAGCCACTCCATTCTTTATGGACCTGAAAAAGACATGATCTTTACCATGACGGAGAGGCACGGGCATCTCGGAAACTGTGCCGATGCCATGATAGACGGGAGGGAGCAGAGGTAGGGAAGGAAGCTATTAAATCACAGAGCACATCTTCAGTTGACACCGGGGGAACAAAGCTTTCGGATGGCGGCTGCAGGAGGAAAAGTGATGGAGGCGGGAGAGGGAGGTGGGGTGGCCGGAGGAGGCGCGAGTCTCCTAGCCTGCGTGTCTTCCGTGTGAACCTCAGCAAGAGCATGTGACCCCTGGCAAGGCGGTGTATCCAGGCAACCGTCATTACTCATCCCCACGGCCACGTGGTCTTCCAGTGGGGCACTGTGGGCCTGGAGGTCAGGCCCTCGAAGGGGCAGGGCAGCCTGGCCTGCAGAACGGCGGGGTCTCGGAGATGTAGAGGAAAACCGTTCCCCAAGGAGGAAGGGGAAAGCAGCCAGAGCTGGAGGCCCGGGCCTCTGGGAACAGTGACGTGCCCCAGCTAAGCTAAGAGCTGGGGTGAATTCCTAACCCTGAATGCTAAGTGGGGTTCCTCACTTTTTACTGTCTTTGTTCTTCTAACAGTTTTTGTAAATGGAACCTTGACCCAGTAGCACAGTTCTGTACATAAAAGACCTTAGCTCATAAAGGAGACCAACACCAATCTACGTTTTGTAAGTGCATATTTTTAGGTAATAACAGAACTCCCACTAGCTTATATGGAGTCTTTGTACAAATTAGAGAAAAGATACCCGCTCTGTGTAGACAGGTAATGAAAGGTGCTCTCCTCTCATTGAGCACAGTCCTATGGGCTCCTATGGCCTGGTGATCAGGCAGTGGTACCTGCGTGTGGCCCTGTCTCTGAGAGATCTGGGCTTGGTGAGAGAGCAGAGAGATGCGTCCTCCTCCGCGGGCTGCAGCCCTGCACTAACCTGCACAACATGCACACCACCAGCTGCATGTCAGCTCCCACCCACCCCACCAGGTACTCGGGGCAGTGCACAAGCTTTGCACCTGTCTATGACCGGCCTGGATGTAAGTCACCGCCATCTTTGCTGGTTGTGGTTGGCATATGTAGAGCAGTCTCCTCCTGTTCCATCTTAAGAATTTTAGGGTGAAAACATGCAATGATGCCTTTTTATCGAGTTGTATACCATACCCTAAATTTGCTCAGACTAAAAACCCATCCATGCCCCAAGAATGTCATGCTATCTGGGGTGCCTTTCCAACTTGGAGAAAGTGAGAAGTGGAGCACTGAAAGGGACTTAGCCCGCTCAGCTAGCTGTGGTCTGCACGGGCCTGCCCCCTGTATGGGGTTAACCCTTACTGCACACCTGCTGTGTGCCAGGCTCTCTGCAGACGCAGCTCCATTTGATCCTCACTGCAGGCCTGTGAGGTAGGTCCTGTTGTCATCCCAGCCCGGGGAACTGAGGCTCAGGGTGGAAGGAACTTGTACCAGACACAGCTGGCAAGTGGAGGCGCCAGGGCCAGCTCTGGCCATTCCAGCCCTCGACCCGGCCATCAAGACCAATCACCTGCCTGTTGACACCTGAAGTTTCTCTGAGCCCTTAAAATGTGGCCTTTGGGTGGAGGTGGGCAGGCTTGGGCCTGGGAGGGATTGGATGGGGCCTCCTCCCCTCCTGGCCGGGGCTACTGCTCTCAGGGCCTTGAGATCTTGAAGGGGATCCAGGCCCGGGGATCAGCCAGGAGGCGATAGGGTCATGTCGGGGAAGGCTGGAGGCAACGCTGGATCTTCCACTGCCTAAATTTCTGCAGGCGCCATGCGGTGGCCCAGGAGCCTGACATGGGAAGTGCAGGTGCTGGCCAGGGAACCAGAGGTCCCCGTCAGTAACGGCAGCCCACACAGGCGCCCTCTGGCCCCGCTCGGAGTACAGTGCAGGAAGCTCCCGGCACTGTGGCAGAGCCCTGCGGGTTGTCCTTGATGATCAGAGCAAAAGGCTAGAAAATTGCTTTTGCCTGTTGAAGGCAGCAGGGAGCCTTTTTATTCCAGAAACGAGAAGGGCATGATTCAGAGGTTTCTCCAGACACCCAAAGCACCCCTTTCCTCGTGCCAGGTGCCAAAGTTTCCTTTCGAGCATCATCTGCCTGTGTTGTTCAAGCCTGGGTGGGTGGGCAGGGGGAGGCTGTATACCCTCCACCCCGGCTCGGGGGCTCAGCTTAGCACATTCAGGACAAGGCCTGGACTTGACCTCCGGGCTCAGCCTTGGTCCTGGGACTGGAAGTGGGTGCAGCAGTTGAAGGTGATTATTGAACATGCAAATTAGAACAACCCTGAGGTACCCTTGCTCACCTCTCGGATTGACAAAAACCCCAAAGTACACCAGCACGCCCAGTTGGCAGTCCTGCAGCTCTCACGCGTGGCTGGCGGAAAGGCAAAATGACGTGGCCCCTATTGGGGCAAATCCAGTTACATCCAGAAACATCGCCTGGGTGTTTACCCTTCGACTCAACAGCCCTACTTCTAGGGGTGTACCCTGAGGATCAGGCTTCACAAATGTGACGCAAGTCACCGTGCACTCTTTGTAGGATACAGGCTAAGGCCTAGGAGAACAGGAAGCAAATCTTGAAGCTTATATAGTAGATTTGTTGGCAGTTCTTTGGAGTAGTAAATTCTGAAATTACTTTGTTATCATAGAACAGAGCAGCAAAGGTGCAAATACATACCATTAGGTACCAGCGTTCTCTCTGCGAGAAGAGGGACTTACAATATGCAATGGGGGAAGGTGTGGGATTGGAGTTGGAGCCTCTGTATGCTCTTTTGATGATATAAATATATGATTTACAGGTATAGCCATAGAAAAGGCCAAGAAGCAATGACATCCCCCCCCCCCCAGAGCAACACGTGTACCTAGTGCCCACATCTCTGTTTCCCATGAGAAGGGGCCAAGGCTCCTTGGACAAGTGGGGGATCCGGGCATGGGGCCATCGAAAGTGAAATGTGGCTGGAGTCTCTTGTCCTCCAGAAAGCAAAGATGCAGGTGAGGACAGGTGGGTCGAAAAGGCCCAGGCACTGGCCCGAACGGGCTCCTGCTGGCAAAGGCGGGACAATTGCACGTACAGAGGAATAATGACAGAAACGGGTGATTGGAAGGGCAAGGGAGAGAAAGAGATGAATGCTGATTAACAAGTGGAGAAGGAACGAAAGAACCAGAGAATCTCTAGTGATGGGCAGGCCGACATCATGGACCCCCTGATGTGATGGCTTCAGAAGGACATGATGTCACCTGTGGATCAGCTGAGTTGAGGCAGGCAGCTGACTCGGACTCTTAGAAACTTCCATGCGTGAGGCAAAGGGAACCTTCTGGATTAAAGGAGGATCAGGAGCCGGGACAGTTCACTGCAATGCATCATCTCACTTGGGATCGTGGACTGTGGGGGTTGGGGGATGGGGAAGCCCTGAGGCCATTATGAAGACAAACGGGGACTCATGCGTATGGTCTGTGTGTTGGTGATGTTATTACGCCGGTGGTAACGCGGTAATAAAATACATCCATGGCAGCTTTGAGAACCTGGAGTTCTGGGACGGCCCTGGCTTGAGCGCTTGCCTTTCTGGCTCCAGCAGTAGAACAGCCTCGCTTTTGCAAAAATACCACCTCCCCACTACGTGCCCTGCGCTGGCCAAGCATTAGGAACAGATGTTAATCCTCATTTGCAGATAGGAAACTCGTGTACAGTGATATTACTTCTCTTTATGAATATTTTAATATTAAAGCAGCAAATCCCAGAAAGTGCTGACCTGCAGCTTTGCTTGGTTGGCGCATTCCAGGCAGTTCTGTCGGTCCGCTTGGTGCCATCCTGGCGAGGGCTACCGGAGGAGCGTGTGGCTCACTCCGTGTGTCTGATGTGGGTCTCTAGCACAGTTCCCTGTTCCTCCTGGAATGGGACTCAGAGGACCCCGAGGGGCTATAACTTGTCATCTAATTGTGAGATCATTTCAGGAAAGTGGGGCTCAACTCAGAATCTAAGAAAAGGATCAGTTGTTCACTTGGGGGACAGGGAGGAGGAGGACTCTGGGGCCCTGGCTGGCTGCCTTCCCAGAGGCTGGGTCCAAGCACTCACCCAGTTAATTAATTAGCGGGTCTTCAATAAGCAGTGAGTGGCTGCTGCTGTTTTTCCCATTCAGTGTAATCAAACGCACAGTAGCAGGCACTCCGCCAGGTATCAGGAACAGGTAGTCACTCATTCCAGACATACCAGCTGACCCCCATGGCATGCCAGGCTGGGGCTGGGTACAGGGTATGGGACCCTGGTGAGCAGAGCAGCCCAGGCAGGGTAGAGGGGAAGCAAATAGTGCATTCATTGTGGACAGACAGGAAAAGGCTGAGATGGTGTAATAGCAAGTGCCACGAAGGATTCAAACGGGGAGGTGTGGAGGCTCCTTTGCACACGGTGGCTGCCAAGGAAGATCTCTCTGGAACGCAGACCTTTAACCCAGGACTGATGGGAAGGAGGCAGCCCTGTGCCCAGGGAGGAGCCTGCCTGGCAGGGCAAAGGCCTGGGCAGGAAGGACAAGGAGGCCAGTGTAGCAGGAGGGAGAATGACCGGAGAGGGCGTGGGAGACAAGATGAGAGGTGGTTTCATGTGGGCTCTGCAGCCCTGAGTAAGGGGTTTGGATTTCACGATACACATAGTAAGATGCAGGGAAGCCACCCGATCTGCTTTGCACTTTGAAGCAGCCCCTCTGGCTGGTGCACTGAGAATAGGTTGTGGGCACAGTGGGTATAGGCCCAGGGGAGGCTACTGCAAGTCCCCCACAGGACATGGTGGAGCTCAGGCCAGGCTGGACATGCTGGCAGATTAGATGGAAAGAGAAGAGGGGGACACCAGCAAGTGTTGAGCTAGAGCCCCTGGCGCAGGTGGGGCTGGCTCTAGCCTGAGGGTACTAGGGAGCCATTGTGGGCTTTAGATACAGAGTGGTGGGATCAGATTGGGGCTTTAGGAAGACAGCCTCCGCCAAGGCAGGAAGGGGAAGATGAAGACACACAGTGAGTTTCTCCATCAGGGAAGAAGCTGCAGGCAGGGCTTCTTCGCACGTGGCCCCAGGCCCCTAACCCTGCTGGATCTGCGCCATCACCCCCATGTCTTCCTGCTCCTCTGGCTTCCTCCACCGAATGCTCCCCTCCTCTGCAGGCAGCTGGCCGGGCTGAGACAGCAGGGCCACATTCCCAGGCAGAGGCGGGGTCCCCACAGGCGGCTGTGTTTTCCTTCCCCACCCCGCTGGCTCAGCCGAGCAGGTCTAGGGCGCACTCAGGGAATGAGGGCTGCCGCGCTGGAGGGAATGGTGATTAAAAATGGGCGGCTGCACTTAGGGTAATGACACGCTGCTCTCAGAATTGCTCTCCTAGGCCCTGGTTTTCTCAATGCCAGAAAATCCAGTAACCCCCAGGTTATGTTTGGTAGTCAGGATACGGTGCCGATGGGCTTGTAAAGTCCGTCCGTCCATCTGCGCTTGGGATCGTCTCTGTTCTCAGTGGTGTCTGTATGGGTTGGGGCTCTCACTCTGCTGACACCCTAGTTCACAAGGGCTGCCCGTGGCCTGGGTGGTGGTCAGATATTCAGACGCCCAGCTCAACAGCAAGGTCTGCTGAATTCGGCCAGGCCATGAGGAGAAGGGAGGTACCGAGGAAATACTGGCTGCAGGTCATGGCTCTGGGGGGCTTCTCAGCCTTGGCAACGCTGGGCACATGGTACCGCTGCATGCAAGACCACCTCCCTTCACCCGGGCTCTTGGGGGAGGTCCCTGCACGTGAGCTTGGCTGGTAGTTGCAGTTTGCCCTCTGTCTGCCGCACTTTGCACCACCCCCTCCTGCAGGCATCTACCGAGGCCCAGGTCTAGGGGCTGGTGAGATCGCGGTTCCATTCCACCATCTGGGCCTTCCTGGAGCCTCGTGCGTCCGCCTTCGCAGACAGGCTCAGAGGAGCACAGATGAGCATTTGTCAGTGACTCAAGGTCACCCTGGGAATAGTCACCTTTGTACTTCAGAAAATGGACTGTCGCTTGTCTGCATCATCGTTGGACCTTCTCTCAGCATTGATAGAGGCAGGACCTTGTGGGGGGTGAGACCATGGGCTCCAGGTTCAAATCCTGGCCCTGGTGCACAGCATCTGCGGGACCTTGGGCCAGCCACACAGCCCCCCGAGACTCAGCATGTTCATCTGCAGTGCAGGAATGAGCCAGGAACCTGCCAGGTACGGTCGCTGTGGGATTGACTTAGATGCTGCCTGTGAAGTGCTCGGCACAGCAGAGGGGCTCGGGAAGTGCTGGGTGGGTGCTGACCATCCTCCTCCATTTCTGCCAAGTGTGCAGCCGCCTGCCTCTGTGGGTTAGAAAACCACGTGGCCGCACGTTGTCAGATTTAAGCATCACGCGTTAGATGAGAGCAAACGGTGCCGGCTGCAGAAGGCGCTTCGCACTGGAGCCGGAGGAGACAGGAATTAATGTTTAACCAGCAGCTACTGCGGGGCTGGAGTTTTGCACACTGCGTCTCGTTTGATAAGCAGCTCCGTGAGATAGGTGTTATCACACTGCTGTACAGGTGGAAACCCGGGGCTGGGAGAGATTCAGCAACCTGCTCAAAGCTACACAGCTGGGAGTCCAGAGGCAGGCCTGTCTCATTCCAAAGTCCAAGGTTGTCCTTAAGGGCAGGGGTCAGCCAACTACAGCCTGGCCTGCCTGCCGGCCAAAGCCAGCTCACCGTCTGTTTTTGTAAATAAAAGTTGATTGGAACACAGCCAAGCCCATTTGCTTCTATGTTTTCTAAGGCTGCTTAGAGCTACCACAGCAGAGCTGGGTAGGTGCAACAAGGACAGTATAGCCCAGAAATACTGACTGTCTGGGCTTTTATAGCAAACGTGTGCCACTCCTGCTCTTCCTCTGTGTTTAGTTTTGTCCCCTAAAAATTCCTATGTTGAAGTCCTAAGCCCCAGGCCTTAGAGTGTGACCTTATTTGAAGGTTGTGTCATTGCAGATGTAATTAAAGATGAGCTCATAGTGGAGTCAGGTGGGCCTGATCCTGTTTGACTGATGCCCTTACAAAAGGGGGGCATTTGGACACACACCTGCACCCAGGGAGAGCCCCAGGTAAAGGTGAAGGTGGATATCAGGGTGGTGCCAAGGAACACAGATTGCCAGGAGAGAGGCCTGGAGCAGGTTCTTCCTGCAGCCCTCAGGAGGCCCCAGCTCTGCAGACACCTTGACCTTCCACTGTTGGCCTCTAGAGCCGGGAGCCGCTTGGCTTGCAGGCTTGTTACAGTGGCCCCAGCAGACTAATGCGCTCTGCTGTTGGCCTTTTGCATGTCCTCCTTTGAAGCCAGAGGAATGTGGGTACAGGAAGTCTCACCCAAGGTGACCGGGGTGGCCTCACCCACAGAGCCTTCTAGCTTCTTTTTGATGACCGTTAGGTCCTGTGTCCGTCCTGTACATGGCTGCATGCTCCCAGGTCCTCCTGAGCACAAGGCTGGAGAGGCTGGGCCGGGCGCCGGGTGTCGCAGTGAAAGGGGTGCTACTCTGGTGGGCCCCGAGGGTCCATTGGTGCTCTGAGCCCCCAACTTCCTAGGGAGGTGGGACAGCCCAGGGACCAGCCCTCCAAATTAAATACAGCAGCTTCCTCTTGCCTGGATGTCCCTCGGCACTTTCTTTGAAGGACTGTGGGGTGGTTTGTCGCCATCTCTGTGGCCTCCAGCATGCATCTCTTCCTGCCTGATGCCTTTGGCTTTCAACTTCAGTCTGTTGTTCCTGAGCAGAGAAGGGCTCTGCCCAGAGTGACAGCAAGTGTCAGGTGGGCAGGCACCCTGCCTGGCTTGTCCGCCAGTGGGTCCCTAGAAAAGTGCCCAGCATCTAGTAGGTTCTTCTTTCCAGAAGCACACACATCCCTGCCAGTGAGTGTTGGAGGAGCATCTGCCCTGTGTCCTCCCAGAGAAGAAGGGAGGGAGGAGGTTCGAGAGGAAGGGGACAGGATCCATGTCCTCCAGGAACTGGGTTCCCCAGTAGCGGTAGAGGGACACACCTGATGCTTAGAGAGCATCTGCAGTCCCCCCACGCCCCCACCGTGCAAGCACCGGGCCTGCCTGTGCCTAGAGCTTGGCGCAATGATGCCAGGGCAAGCGAGGACCAGTCCCTGCCGTCGTGCAGTGAGAGGCTGGGTCCAGGTTTAAAGAGCTGCCTTCAGAGACGCGACACTCCGCGGGTGCTGTTGGCCGGTGCTTGTGGGCTGATGTCTTTGGACTTGCAAACAGCTGGTCCTAGGAACAGCCCTTTGGCACCCGAGAAGTAGAATGCCCAGGCACCTTTCCTGGAGCCTTTGTATACCTAGCAAAGGTTTCAGCATATTGAGTGATATTTTAAAAACCAGTTCACGTGGCAGCTGCCCCTAGTGGAAGGAGTTCTGACAAGGGTCTGGGGACCTGAGCCCAGCCCTGCCGGCTCATTAGTGGTCCCTTCCGCCTGTGCGCTCATCGGTGAGGTGGGGGTTCATGCTGACCCTGAAGCCTCGTTCTGAGAGTGAAGGAAAATAATTGGCCAATTCCCAGCCCAGTGCTTGGCCACATCCTGGGTACGCGGGACGTGTTTGTTGAGTGGGATGTGAGATGGGTCGCAAGGCCACATGTAAGTAATTACCTCCCAAGCTCAAGGCGGGGAGAGAACTCTGCGCCATAATGACCCGGGTGTGTGTGGCATTGGAACTAGGCTTGAAGGACAAGTAAGGTTTATATTTAGGGGGGCAGGTGCTCCATCGGGCTGGTGGCAAGGAGATTTTCAGTACTTCTGGGCATCCCTGCAGTTTAAGGCATCCTCCCGAGTGTGGGATAGAGCTCGTAGGCATGGCTGCCTCACTTCCCTTCACCTGGGATCTTGGGGGGAGGTCCCCGCACGTGACCTTGGCTGGTAGTTGCGGTTTGCGCTCTGTCTGCCACGCTTTGCACCACCCCCTCCAGCAGGCATCTACGGAGGCCCAGGTCTCGCTGCTGGTGGGATCGCGGTGCCCTTTTGCCATCCAGGACAGCAGGCCTTCCTGGAGCCTCGTGAGCCCGTCTTCCCGACAGGCTCAGAGGAGCGCAGTTTAGCATCTCTCAGTGACTCAGGGTCACCCTGGGAATATTTATCTTTGAGCAAGACAGTTGCAGTCTTTTTGGTTTTGCTTGTTTCTCCTTCCCTTCCTCTTGGGCTGTGGACCATCACTTGTGTGTTGTCCTTGAGCCTTCTCTCGGCATCGCTGGAAGCAGTGCCATGTGGGGGGTGGGGACCGTGGGCTCTGGGTTCAAATTCTGGCTCTCATGTACAGCATCTGCAGGACCTCAGACCAGCCGCTCAGCCCTCCCAAGACTCAGTTTGTTCATCTGCAAAGTGGGGATGATAATAGAACCTGCCTGGTATAGGGGTGGTGAGTTGGCTAATGCCACTTCAGCCAGCTGCCCAGGGCACAGCAGCCCCCAGGACTGAAGTGACACCCTCACCATGCCATGCTTCAGACCCAGCACAGAAGAGGCCATAGGCCACTAAGCCATCGCTGCTGCAGCAGAGCTTAGCAGCAGGGCAGTCCTTGACTGCAGGAATAGGCTGCGTCATTATGGAAAGTCGCTAAGGATATATATTTGACACTAGGAAGGTGGCAAGGTCGGAAGGGCAGCTGCCCCAGCTGGAAGGGAGTGTGTGTCTTCAAAGGGAGGCTGAAGCTCCAGGCAGTGCCTTCAGGAGGCCTGGGTGTCCTGTTCTGCCCTAAACTCCTGTGACGTTTCACTGGGTTTCCTGCAAAGCCTGGCGTGCACAGCCGCTCTGGATCCAGTTCTCTTAGACCGGGGGCTCCAGGGACGGTCTCCCTGGTCTGAGCTCCTGTCCCCTATCCTTTGCTATCGGAAGAGACTAGAGGCAGCACCCGGAGCCCCGGCCGCTGCACGGGCAATAAAGCAGGGGCCAAGTCCGCGTCTGCGGGTGGGTGGGGGCTCTTGTCCTGGCAGCGGTTCTGCTCCGCTCATCCTCTCTGACTGCCCCAAACAGCCCCTCCAGGGAGCCGGTCCTGCCCCGCCCCAGTGCCCGCGGGCATCTTCCTGATTTATATTTACCTCCATTTGTTCCAGACTCTACAACTGGTGACCCACAGACAGGTTTTCTTGAGCCTGCATTGGGCTTTTTTTAATTTTCGAATTTGTTGCCAGTATTTAAAAGCCGGAAACTTTCACGGCGTGGATTACCACTTGTCCTGGAAAACGAGCCAGTCTGGCCACCCGGGCTCGTGCTGCCCGTAGGCAGCTGGTGCCGTCCTCAGTCCCCTTGTGCCAGGCTCCTGGGGAGGCTGGCGTTTGTCCTGCCTCGTGCCCCTGTGGCACACTCGAGTGTGCGTGTCAGTTTCCAGCGCTTTCTGGGAGCAGAAGCCACGCGGCCCCACACCCACCCGCAGTGTGGAGCGCCTGCAGCAGGGGTTCGGCAGGTGGGCCTTTCCCTGGTTCCTGCACGTCCCCCTCGCCCAGACTGGCTCACGCCCTCCTCTTTGCTCCTGTGGCTTAGTCATCACTGTGTCAGTCATGGGCCAGCACAGGCGCCCAAGGAATGCAGGACGACACGCTGAGAAAGCCAGCGGCTCCCCACCCAGGCTCGGAGACAGGCCCAGGGCCCGACCCCGCCCATCTCAATGTGGGCTCGCCTTTCTGTAGCCTGTGCCCTCCCACGGGTGTGATCAGGGCCGGGTCTGCGGGAGGCCCTCCATCCTCTCTGCGTGACATGGTGACATGGGCCGGCCTTCCCTCACCGCTGGCCTCTCCCAGCCCCAGGAGGAAGGGCTGGTCTTCCCAAAGAGCTTCGAACCCCAGGGCCCCCTCCCTGTCTGACTTCATCTCCCAGGTGCTTGGCCACACTGTCCTTTCTGTTTCCCAAACGCCCCAAGGCCATTTGTTCCCGCTCCCTGGTGCTTTGCTAATCCCCCTGCCTGGAATGTTCTTTTCCGGCATCCCCTCCCCCCAGGAGCTCCTGGCTCCTCCTCATCCTACACAGCCTCAGCTTAAATGTCACCTGCTCAGAGAGGTCCTTCTAGAAGGTTCCTTCCCAAGGGGATCTGCCCTGTGTCCCCTGCCCCTCCTGTTATTGTCGGTTCCATAACGACCTCACAGTTCTCCTTCCTGTATTTGAGGTGCTCCTTGGCTGTCGGCTCCAGCGGGCAGCAGGCCTGTGCCCGACGTGTCCCCAGCATCCAGCACACACAGGACACTGTGGCCCCTCAGTGAGGCTGTGCTGGACGAATGAGGGGCGAATGGACCCCCATGAGGCTGTCGCCCTGAGGATGCAGGGCCCGGGACTGGGCTGCGAGTTGGCAGCAGGGATCAGAGCCTCCTGGCTGATCAGGACATGGGCTCCTGGGTCCAGTGGAGCCTTGCAGAGCAAAGGCATTGGGACCCGGTCAAATCCCAGCGCCACCGCTGAGCTGCCGCGTGGCTTTGGGCAAGTTGCTTAACCTCTCTCCGCTGCAGCTTCCTCCTCTGTAAAATGGGTGTGGCCATTTCCACCCGCTTCATTACCCTTGAGATAATACATGCGAGGTACTTGGAATAGCACCTAGACGGGCTTAGCACTCAGTGAGTTGTCATCCAGTAGCGTCAAGTCTGGTTTGGAATGAGGCAGACAGGAAGTAGAAATGTGAGTCTGCTGGGGAGGCGGCCAGGGAAAGCCCACCCAGCAGACTGGCAGGGGCTGTGGGTGGGGCTGGGGACCTTGGGGGTTTTCTCTTTGGGGCTATGGCACTGTTCCACCCCAAACACTGTACCCAAATTCACTCCTTAAATCCTCACAGCACCCCATGCACCCAAGCAAGAGGGGTGCTTTTACTGACTCCACTTTAATGGGGAAACTGAGGCTCAGAGATATGCAGGTTTCACCCCCAGCTTGGTAGAGCCCGGATTCAGACCCAGGCTGTTGGGCTGAAAGACTTTCACTGCAGCCACTTTGCCATCTGGCTGGGAACAACAGCCAGCCAGTCTTTGTCAAGTTCACGTCTTGAACCTTGGTGGTTTGGGTGGTGAAGCAGAAAGGACACGGGTCTTGGAATCGGGTGGACCTGCTCGGAATTCCAGGTCTTAGTGCTGTGTGACTCTAGGCAAGTTGCTTCACCTCCCTGAGCCTTTGTTTTACCCTGGGACAATGGCCATCACAATGACTGCTTTGCAGGGTTGTTTGGGGGAAAAAAAATGGGGGTAGCATGTGAAGGCCCCTCCCCCGAAACACCCCCAGATGTTTGTTTACTCCCTTTCTCTGTAATTTCCTCCCACCCGGTGCCTTCAGCCCCAGGCGCTGGCCCCTGTCCAGAGCCTGACCTTGGCCTTGAGCTCCACGAGGACGTCGGAAATGGCTTTGGCTGCTGCGGCAGAGGGAGCTGCCTCAATCCGCTTGCAGATCAGAATCTCCGGGTGTCCCTTGCCAGGCCTTTCATGTCGTTGCCTCATTTCACAAGAGCCCTGGCGTCTGTTTAGCAACAGGGTGGTATTTTTAGAACTTAAAAGTAATTCTGCTCTTCGAGGAACGAGCCTGTCCATGTAGCCCCAGCTCGAGCCAGGCCTGCACCGGAGGCGTGTGGGCGCTCTGCCCGGGGTCTCCCCACCCCCGCCGCCTGCTCCCGTTGGACGCGGGACACTGTTAGTCTGCCCTGTCCGGCTTCGCTCCTTCCTGCCTGTCGGCCCTGGCCCTGGGGGGCTGGTGAGGCAGGTACCACCGTCCCAGCCTGTGGGCAGGCGTCCACACTGTAATCCCTGGAGCCTGTGAATATGTTGCTCTATGTGACAGAAGGGACCGTGCAGGTGTGAAGGAGGGTCTTGAGCTGGGGAGATGATCCTGGTCATCCAGGAGGCCCAGTGTCATCACAGGGGCCTTACAGAGGGAGGCAGGTGAGAGAGAGGGAAGGAGGTACAGTGTTGGAAGCAGAGGTCAAGGTCAGAGAGACCGGGAGGCCCTTGCTGACTTGGAGGCTGGAGGGAGGGGCCACAAGCCAAGGGCTGCAGGCGGCCTCCAAAGACTGGAAAGGGCAAGGAAATGGGGCCCCCCTGCAGCCTCCAGGAGGAGCGGGCCCTGCCGACACCCTGATTTTGGCAGCTCCTAGAACTGACCCCTAGAACTGTAAAATTATAAATTTGTATCATTTTACGCCACAGAGTTTGTGGTCATTTGTTACCGCAGCAACTGGAACCTGATACACAAGCCAGTGCCCCCTCCCTCCTTCCCTCCCTCCCTCCCAGGAGCACCTCGCCCAAGGTGGGGCTGCAGGGGAGAGGGTGTCATGGGGACACCCGTCCAACCGGTGACCAAACCCTGCTCAGCTACTGTGCCCCTCTGGGATGCCCGTAACCCGTCTGCGAGGCATGGTTCATTCTTCCTAGAATCGTTGGGAGGAGTTTTTGAGGCAGCAAAGCACCTCCCAGCACCTGGCGTAGCAAGCACGAAAGTGTCACTCAGCCATGTACATCGTTTGCTGCTCTGCAGGGAGAGGCCCGGCACAGCGGTCGTGTGTGTGGATCAACCATGGGAAACTGGATTTGAATCCCAGCCTCCCCAACCCCAGGGATGGCGGTGGTGCAGTTGCGGGTAAAGTTCGGCAGTGTTGCCAGGGCCTCTGGGCCTCAGTTTCCTCATCTGTAAAAGGGGAGAACAGTGGTCCCTACCCCCTGGCCTCTGTGCGAAGGCACATGGAGCATTTAGTGCAGAGCCTGGCGCGAGGTGCTGCTGGGTAGACGGAGCCGCCACACTGGTTTTGTCATCTGGTCGGATTCTCTCCTCCCTCAGCTCGGACACGTGCCTCCTCCAACAGCCGGAGGGCTCCCGGCTGAGGCCGACCTCTGCGGAGGCCGCCTTTCCCACGATGCTACTCATCGCTCAGGAGGTCCGAGGGCACCACTCTGGTCCACGGCTGGGCCCTGGAGCGTGGGAAGTTGGCTCTCCTGGCAGCATCCGGCTCGGCCCCGCAGCGCCGGAATCCTTATCGACGGCCGCAGGGCTGTTCTCTCCCCCAGCCGCGGCTGCCGCAGCCAACATTCACTCGTGGGCATTTGGGGAGGACACAAAATGTCAGAAGGGGACCGGGGCGGCCACAGTCGGCTGAGTTTGCAGAGAGAAATCCGTGTGCACATCCTGCCGACCCCACTGACGGGACGATGGGGCCAGGACCTGGTGGCTCTGCAGCCCCAGAGCCGAGGACACGTAGCTCCGTCGGGCTCTTGAGTTTTCCGTGCCCTAAAGAGGGCGACTTCAGGGTTAGCGGCGCCGGCTTGGAATCAGACTCCTGAGATCTAAGCCTGGCGTGGCGGGTGACTCTCTGAATGACCTTGGGTGAGTCACTTAACTTCCCGGAACGTGTTTCCCCATTCAGAGAACCGGTGACATCGTCATTGTCACCATCGTGCCAAGCACTGTCCTTGGTCCTCTAGATGAGCACACAGGCACACACCTGAGGAGGATGCCCTTGTCCTCAGGTGAGGCGGGCACAGAGGGCTGGAGGAAGGAGCCCAAGGCCACCTGGCTGGGAGGGGCAGAGCTGTCATTGGACTTGGCTCGCGTGGTGCTTGCTGGTCACGGGCAGCACGGAGTGACATGAGCACTCGCCTTTCCGAGGTAGGAGGGCGCGTGTGAGGTGCCAGCGCGGTGCCCACGTCCCGCCATGCCAGGTTAGCCGTTTTCATCTTTGTCGCTCCACTTGGCGGAGGCGCTGGGGGCCGGTGTTCGGGCGTGGGTGGCAATGTGTTTGCCGCTTTGCGGGGCTGTGGAGAGGCTCATTATCTCGATTGTGGGGATGGTGTCAGGCCTCCGCGTGTGTCAGAGCTCATCTCCTTACACACTTCAAATTACACACAGGCGGTCCTGTGTCAGTTGTACCTCCGTAAGGCTGTTTGTGAAAAATGAAGCAGAAGTCAGTCAATAAAACAAAACATCCATTCGGCCCAGTGGGTTTGGCCAAGGGATGACCCCGTCCCAAGGGATGGCAACCATAAGGTAGGTTTGTAGGTAGCGTCCTCTGCCCCAAGTTCTAGCTGACAAGGGGGCCATGGAAATTTGGGGGGGGTGTTGCCCGCAGTCCTTGGTGTTCATCCTTTCCTTGTCACTCAGCTCAGGACCATGCCAAACCCCCACCCCGTCCCCCTGCAGCTGGATAACGTTCCCCAGGTGTGTCGTAAATGCACCTGCCTGCCATGCTGTTGCTCAGGTAGAAGCTGTGTTCGCCGTGTACCCCCAGGCGGCGCTCCCTGCCCACGCACGCACACCCGGTCTGTTCCCGGAGCTTTCTCTGTGTATGGGCTGCTCGTGGCTGACATCGGTCCTGGCCCTGCTGGGGCACAGCGCCAGTCCTCCCCCTGTTCTTCCTTCTGTCCCATAAAGGACATTCCCTGTGAGTCTCTTGTGTTCTCCGCACTGTGGAAGGTGCTGGGCATACCTGGGTCAAAGGCGCAGCAAAGTGGACAGACCTGGGTCCGAGTGTCCCAATCCCTGACTGTACCTTGTATGAGCTGTTGATCCTGAGCTGATCCCTTAGTCTGGCTAAGTCTCAGTTTCCTTATCTGCGCCATCAAGATAAGGGTGATGATGATACCAGACTTCACAAGACAATCAGTTGAGAGCATTCAGTATTTCATCAATTCCAAATGCACACTTTCTGCATTTTAGTCACGTTCCCCTGAGTGATGCACCAGAATTAATGGACGGTTTCTTCCTTGGTGGCCCTAAAATATTCTTGTACCGGTCAGCTTCCTAGATCCGAGGACATGCGCTGTGCGGGAGGGCCGGGGCATTGTGCAGAAATCAACGCGTAGTGGAAAGAATACTCCAGAGTCCGCAGACGTGGTTCTCAGCTCTGCCACGTCCTAGCCGTTAGGATCTTGGACAAGTGGCCTTACCTCTCAGAACGTGAGTGGCTTCCCCTGTGACGTGGGGACAATAAGGTTTACTTCAGGGTGTTCTGAGAATCAAATAAGATAATGCGTGTAAATCCCGGCACAGAGCCAGGCCCGTGGCAGGTGTTTGTTGATCGTGTTTGCCAACCTCAAGGAGGTGAGGTTATGTCTCTCCGAAGTTAGTCTCTGGGGAAACTAAGTCTGGGGTCAAAGGTCCCTTTATGGGACCTTGCTCCATCCCTGGCATTAGACTTTGGGGGTTCAAATCCTACCTCCAACACTCATTGGCCATGTGACCTTTAGCAAGTCACTTAGATCTCATGCCTCAGTTTCCTCATCTGTAAAATGGACATAATAATAGTACCTAACACCTGGTGGTTGTGAGGATCAACTGAAACAACACAGAGCCCTAGTGCTTCAAGCACACTCATTGCCGGGTGTGAACCTTGTGCTTAGGAATCCAGTTTTCATTATGGCCCTTATTAATGGTGATTATTCTTCTGAGCTGGGGGGTTACAGAGGTGAATATGTCCAGGTCACTCCTAGCCTCATGTAAGTTGGAGAGGAGAAACCACAAGCCAAGCCCCACCTGGTGACATGGGTTGCCATGGGCAGCCCTCATCACAAAACACATGAGGTCCTCGGGCTTGGAGCCTCACCGTGTGTTGTACAGGTGCACTCCAGTCGCCGAACGTCATCACTGGTTTTATTTAGAAAAAGCATGTTTTCAGACCATGCCACAGATTTTGCCTTTGCAGGTTGCTGGGCGTGGACCAGGCCCCTTGGAGTCCAGCCTGACTCACTGCAGACCACGCGCCAGTGTTTGCAGCACAGTCCAGGGCAGGTGCCATCTGTCAGTGCCCTGTGCACCCCTCTCTGCCACCCCCGAGACTGCCCCCTGCGACTCCGCCCCACTTTCCCCAGGCTCCAGACCGCCCACAGCTGTGCCCACCCTTCCTATTTCTGTGTGAGTTTAAATCTAACCTAAAGAGGGTTGGTGTTGGCACCCTGGCAGCAAGGAAACCGATGCCCTGCTGTCTTGTCCCCTCTGCGGTTGGGACGGACACCTCAGCAGGCCCTGGTGGCACTTAGAGTTTCATTTTCTCTGTGCTTTATTGCATGGCCAGGCCCCAGGCAGATGTCCAGGCAGCTCTAGGGGTGGCCAGAGGGTGGAAGATCAGAACTCGGGAGGAGTCTGAGCCCTGGGACTGTGAGCCGTGACAGAGACAGGTCCCAGCGCCATGAGACTTGGGGTGCTGGGGTGCCCTGCCAACCCACTTGCTGGCCAGCCTGGGAGCACTGATGACGCTTCATGGATAAACACCAAAGGCCAAGCACTTAAGAGCGTACAAACACTTTTGCATCCAATATCTCGTTCAAACAAGGACGGTCCCCATGGCTGGGGTAGGAGTGTAGGTAGGTGGCCCAGGCCTTCCTGGCCATGGAGGTTTGTGCTAAGACTTTGCTGGGCTGAGGGAAGGGAGGAGCCCTCTCCCACCTGCAGGGGTTGGCTGGTGACCTAGCAGGGACCTTGCATGCAGTGGCTGCTTGCTAAGCTCTGATTGGATTGCACGGGAGCAAGAAAGACCCAGGCCGGGCAGGGCAGGTGCCAACAGGAGGGGCAAGCTGTGTGCAGTGTGACCCCTCGAGGAAGGGCAGGGTCTTTCTCCTACCTGCCCCCTTATGTATTTCATCCTGTGCACAGGGCTGACTGCCCAGGTGTCAGAGCAGAAGCGGGTGGGCTGGGCAGTGATGGCCAATCACTCATTCGTTCTGCAGGTATTTACTGAGCACCTACTATGTTCCAGCTCTGTTTTAGGTACTGGGGATATAGCAGTTGGCACAACAGGCAAGAGACAAGAAATAAGTAAAATATGTGAGCTGGTGGTTGGTGCTAAGTGCTAAGGAGGAAAATAAAGCAGGAAAGAAGGATAGGATGCACCAGGGGTTGCAGTTCTAGAAACTTCCAGGGAAGGAATGATGGCACTAATAACAACAATAGCTGTATTTACTCAGTACCTTTTAGGGGCCAAGCCCTTGCCAGGAACTCGCCGGGCACTCTTGTAGCCTTTGGTAACAGTCCTGAGAATTGGCAGGCTGGGAGGCTGGTCTGGTCTCCGGAACCAGACCACCAAGGTGTAGGGATGGAGGATTATTGGCATAATCATCCACATTTGCTGTTGAGAAAACTGTCTCCAGCGAGCTGCAGAGGCAGGATTTGAACCCAGAGCTGGCATTCCAAATCCAGTGGGCTTTTTTTATGAGCTAGGAATTTTATGTTCCAACAACCCTATGAGGCGCAGACATCGTGTTCCCCACTGTACAAATAAGACCTTCGGGGCACAAAGCGCCCAGCGGGAGGCTGAGAAGGTGCACTTTGAGCCCAGGGCTCTCACGGGCCGTGCTGCTGCCCAGGCTGTGCATGTCTAGACTCAGAGAAGGAGGGAGGTCCCGGGCGGGGGGCTCAGGCAGAGCTCCGGTGGGACACAGGGTGGGCTTGGCCGGCCCATCGGGTAGCAGGAGGCCTCCCTTCCCGGTCTCCGCTCTGACGGGCAGGTAGGTCGCCCGCCTGCCTTCCCAGCAGATGTTTCACAGGCCTGCAAAGTGGATAATTCCAAAGCGCAGGGGATTGTTTGGGAACAGAGCGCGCTCCTCATTTCCCGCGCACGGCTGCTTGCTAACACGTCTGATTGCTGCCACCCATTTAACTTCTCGGCTTTCATTTGCATACGAGGTTTTTTTCCTGATAGATTTATCGGATCGTAGCATCTCCCACGTGCAGAAGGCTGGAGTCCCCTTAGCAGCGTGGGGAGGGGGCCGCCCTGCCGCCCGCATCGGCACAGGGCCGGCGCTGCGAGCCGACTGCTCGCCGAGGAGTCTCTCCTGCCAGGTTCTGGGGCAGAGGAGTCACCTCCTTCCTCTCTCCATTTTTAATAAATAACTGTGTTGCCTGTGGGGCTTACTGAGGCTCCTGGAAGCTTTGTTTGCCCTGAGCTCGTGGCCCGTGGAAGCAGGCAGCTTCTCTCCCTGGCAGCTCAGCGCCGAGCTCATTGCTGCGAGCCCAGCACGTGGGCCAAACCTCCCCCGTCCCGGCTGCACCGTTCTGGATCCCGGCTCCACGATGGGCTGTCAAAGTCAGGGAGGAAGGGGCTTCTCCCAAGTTGGCGAGTAGGCTGAGGTTGCAGGGGTCACGACAGGTCCTGCGGGAATATGCAGGCCTCAGACAAGCCTGAGAGCAGGAGGCGTGGGCTGTCACCAGCCGTGTGACCAAAGGCAAGTCATTTAATCTCTCTGCGCCTTACGTTGCTCAGAGGAGCTAAAGGGTTCCATTCATGAAATGGGAACACTGGTACTCACTAGCTTGGGTGAGGATGAGGGATCTGTCTATGCCAAGGAGTGATAACGCCCCACCATGTTTGCAGAACACTTCACTGTTTGCAGAGCACTTCACAGAGCTCGTTTGATATGAGCCTTTAAAACACCCTGTGGAACGGGCAGGATGAAAGGCCAGAGATTGTGTGACCTGCACAGGGTGCCACAGGGCTTCTGGCCCTGGGATCTGGCTCGAAATCTAAGGCTCTTTCCAGCTTATCCCATCTGCCTTCCAAGTTCAAGGTCTGTTTGAGGCGCTGCTGTTGTGCTGAGAGTTAGCCCAGGTCTTCCCGGGTCCCTGTGGGCCCAAGAGCCCTGAGCCACAGGGGTGGTGGTTGGGAACATGAGAGGCAAGGCTGAGGTCCCCCCCACCCCCCAGCCACAGTCCCCAAGGCCACGCCTTCGTCCTCATCACTTGGTGCTGTTTGTTTGGGCTGTAACTAGCTCAGTTCCTGTTATTCCCTCCTGGACAATCAGGCAGGAAATTCTTCACTTTTGTTTCCTTAAGAGGTCAAATGCTTTTCTCCGTTGCAGAAGTAAATAAATCCTGCACGCTGAGTCGGCAGTTTTTCAGGTGCAGGCCCCCCTGGGGTAAGCCCGCAGCCCCCTTCCCTCCAGCCGGGAAACCGGTCGGCTGCTGCCCGTGGGCAGACTACCCAGGTGACGTCCTGGGCGTGGCCTGCAAAGGCAGGAACACTTTTAAACCAGACCAGGGACCGTGCCGGTTCCCATTGGCACCAGATGCTTCTCTTCTCCTGCACCCAGACTCCTGCTGGAAGTGAGGGAGGGCGGCTGGGACGTATTGCTCGTCCAGAACTCGGGCACGGGGCGTCTCGGCTCCCCAGACACGCTGAGCACCAGGAAGGGCGGGCAGCCTGGGACGGGCAGGACCGGAGCCACGGCACCAAGCACCTTTGCACACGTGGCACCCCTTGCCCGGGCGGGACGACTCCTGCTTTACACACGCCTGCGTGGGCTGAGTCCTCCCGCTGAGCCCGCAGCAGCTTAGAGGAGTTGTGGGGGGGGGTCCTTTGAGCACCCCTGCAGGCGGAACTTGAAGAAAAAAGTCTACAGAGCAGCCAACTTTAAAGCTCTGAAGTCTGGACCATGAGATAGAGGCATAGATTGTCCTCTGCTAACCTTGGTGGCATTTCCTTTAATTATGGCAAATTTCTGTCATATACAGAAGCCGATAGAATAATATAATGAATCTCGGGTACCCGTCACCTGGCCCCAGTGACCAATTTTGCCCCTCCTTCCTCCTCCTGTTATTTTGGAGCAAGTCCCTGATGCGTCGTGTCATCTATAAATATCGTAGTGTACACCTATACAAGGTAAGGACGGTTTAGGAAACATAACCTCCAAACTGTTATCCCGCTTGAAAAACATGATCAGATATTCTGTTATTATTCAACTTTTCTATTTACTTATAAAGTTATATATTTCGTACTTTGTTGGAATCAAGATCCAGATAGCCACACAGTGTGATGAGTTGAAATGTCTTTTGAAGACTTTTTTAATCTAGAAGCTTCTCTTCTTTTCTTTTTCATTATTCTTGGTAATGACTAGCTGAGGGAACCGTGGCGTTTGTCTGGTAGGTTTCCCTGGGTCTGGAGTTTGCTAATTGCATCCCCATGGTGTCCTTTCACAGGTTCCTCTGTCCTTTGAATTCCCTGTAAATTGATAGTTCCTCTAGAGGCTTGATCAGATTCAGACTCATTTATTTACTAATTTTTTGCAAGACTTGTTCAAAGGAGGTGTTAGGTCCTCCCCTCAGGAGGCGCGTACTGCCTGGCCGTCTTGCTTCTGTGATGTTGGCGGCCGGATGTGCGACGCCTGAATGCAGACACCATCCTGCAGGAGTGGCGGGATGGGGGCGGGTGTCCTCCCCTCCCACGCAGGCGCTAGCACCCTGCTTCTGCAGAGAGACTTCCCGCCACCTTCTGTTTGGTTGCGCACTGGTACGGTCCCTACGAGACAGCTGGGTAAGAGCTTAACGTTTTCCCCATTAGTTACCAGTGTGGATAACAGGTTGTCTCCTCCACTTTCATCGCCGTGTTTTAAAAGCCTCCATCCTCAGGAAGTGGGTCAAGCAATACGTTTGTTAAGAGTTCGATGCTTAGAGGGCGCAGCTGTTTAGAAGACTCAGATGACCAAACTGATGGGTTCACCAAGACAGCCAAGGGTGTGAAGCTCATGTCGATAGGTGAACATGTTGACGAGCAGAGCGCACCTGCCGGCTTGGTCTGCGGAGACAGATAGGAGGTTGATTCCCATGCTGCTGGTGAGAAGACTGAGCCCCCGAGGCTGGCACCTGCCCTGTTTATGCAGCCAGTTGGTGTCAGAGCCCAAAGCCGAGAGGTAGCGTGGCCGTGTGCTCATGTTCTCTATCTCTAGAATCCAGGGCTGGGGCTGAATAGGCTCCCCCTCTTTGGCTTATGAAATGCCCAGGGGTCTGGCAGGAGCCCAGCTCGGAGGGCGTGGGGTTCCAGCCGCCAGAACATGCGGGCTCAGGATGTGGTTGGTTACACCTTTGCCCCATCGTCTGAAATTTGGGAGAGGCCCTCTTTCCGGAATCCTTTCCAGAGATCCGTCGAGCTCATCTCTGCCTCCCACCCTCCCACCCCGAATACTCACAGTTTCATAGCCTTTGTTATCCACACACTGCTTTGGGTTGTAGGCAAAGACCTCAGGTAGCTTTGTTTCTGTGCTAACATGGTGTGGAGTCTCCAGGTTAAAGGAGGGAAAACACGCAGAACGTAGACCCCCTGGAAAACCTCTGCCCCAAACCCAGGGAACAGGCAGCTTTGCGTCACCCCAGCCCCAGGCACCAGGCGCAGTCCCAGCGCGGTGCCAGCGCTCGCAGCCGGCCTCCCCGTGGGCGCTCCTCTCCCGACTCCCCGTAGCTGCGCTCGGCGGGGCTCCCCGGGCACACCAGGTTTCTGCGGGTCTCCACGGGTCTGCAGGCACTGTCCCCTCTCCTGGAATGACCCCGGCCTCCTCTTGCCGGGCCTCCTTCCTGCCAGCCTCTCATGCCTTCTGTCCCTTCCAGGGGATGGTTTTGTCTGGGAGAAACCACTGACTCAGACTCCTAGGCTGAGAAAGAACTGAGAACTGATTCGCACTCTGGTCTGGGGAAAGGGCTGAAATTGTGCTTTTGATCCTTCTAGATGAGTCCTGAATCCTTCAGGCTCCCTCTGCCCGGAGCCGTCCACACCGGCAGGATTCAGGGAGTGGGAGAGTTTGTCTAAAGGTTCAGAAACCTGCAGTTTGAACTCCAGGTCCTGTCTGGCTCTGATTCATTTGTGAGCAAGTGACTTTGACTTTCTTCTCTTTTTTTTTTTAGAGATAGGGTCTCTCTCTGTTGCCCTGGCTAGAGTGCAATGGCTCAGTCATAGGTCACTGCAGCCTTGATCCTCCTGCCTTAGCCTCCGGAGTACCTGGGACTACTGACAGGCGCCACCATGCCTGGCTATTTTTTTTTTTTAAGAGATGGGATCTCACTATGTTGCCCAGGCTGGTCTCGAAATCCTGGCCTCAAGCTATCCTCCCACTTGGGCCTCCCAAAATGCTGGGATTTCAGGCGTGAGCCACCACGCCGCACTTGACTTTGACCTTTTGAGCCTCAGTTTCTGCTATGTAAAGTAGGACTGTCAGTTCCTACCCTGCCCACCTCAAAGAGTACTTCTAGGAAAGCTTGGGAAAGGTTTAGTCAAACACAGTGCTCCGTGGCAGAGGTTGGGTGTGGTTATTATTGCTGCTGCTGTTTTTTGTACGATTCTGTCACCTTCAGTGTCAGACCCTCTCCAGGCCAAGTCCCCAGATTAACCAGTCGAGCTCTGCTGGATAAACTCTTCGTGGCGTGGCGTTCCCAGCACGCTGGGGGAGAGCCCCAGAACTCAGCGCCGCGCTTCTCGTGTAGGAGGGCGTTGGTTGGCCCCCGTGGAACTCTGGCATTTGTCACTGTCCAGAAAGCTGCCCTCCTGGGAAATATCTTGGCACATGTCTCTTGCTTAGGGGCAAGGGAGGGCACTTGTCTGAGAGCTGCCAGCAATTGTGAAGGGATGGATGGCCAGCAGTCAGCCTGTGGGGCTGAGGCCAGCTCTCCTGCCAGATTCCTGCCTTCACCTTGCCTGGCTCTGGCTAAATTGTTTCGTTGGCTCATGAGAAACAGGCCTCTGAAGGCTGGTGCTTTTCTACGGTGGCACCTTGGCCACATGACCTAGCCTCTCTGTGCCTCAGTTTTCTCATCTGTAAAATGGGAGTAAGAATAGTTAATAATAATAGCACCTTCTTCATAGGGTTATTATAAGGATTAATAATATACATAAAGTCTTAGACCACACACAGTGAGCACTAAATAAAGATTACTTTTCTACAAAGTTTACATGAACTGGATGGGCTGTGATGGGGTGGCAATTTCTTGCTACAATTCTGCATTCTTCTCTCCAGCTCTAAAACGTCAGAACTTTTTATGACAGAAGCACATAAGTCAAACTCACAAGAGCCTGATGTCTAACCCACAGTGTCAGTTAATCGCTTCTCAGGGAGAAGTGTAGCTGCCTGATGGCCTGTGTGTAGAGCTCCCTCTTGCATGGAGTGTGGGGCCGAGGTGGCCTCTGTGGCTGCTGGCATGCCTGAGCTGCGATGGCTTGGGGCTCTGTCCTCTAGGGCGGCACCAACTAAGGGCAAACTGTCACTGGGCGGGTCTGGCCCTTGCTTGGCTTGCCTCACTGACTGCCCCCTCCCCATATTTTAGGAGTCTCCTGGTGACCATCTCCCCTCGGTGGGCACAGTCCCCTCTCCAGTGCGTCTCGGCTGCATCTGCTCTGTCCCTCCTGCTGCGGCTGCCCTGAGTCACTGTCCTGCCCTGGCTGGTGGGGCCTCCCTTCCACTCGTGCCCAGCCCGGTCTCCACAAGGCAGGTCGCCCTCCCTGAACCCCTTCCCTGCTGTAGCGGGTTGAATGGTGGCCGCCTCGACAGGTTCGTCCCCCCAGAGCCTGTGGCTGTGGCCTCATTTGGAAAAAGGGTCCTGGCAGATGTAGGTAAGGTGAGGATCTTGAGATGAGAGCACCCTGGACGAGTGTCACTGGAAGAGAGGAGGGGGGCAGGACACAGCGAGGACGGTGATGAGAAGACAGGCAGAGGCTGAGGTTGAGCGGCACGTCCACAAGCCAAGGAACGCCAGAGATTGCCAGCGACACCGGAAGCTGGCAGAGACGTTGCAGGGAACCCGGCCCTGCCCCATCTCGATTTCCAGCTTCGGGCCTCCAGCACCGTGAGACAGCAAATTTGCACCCAGCCACCCAGATTGTGGCCATGTGCTGCTGCTGCCACAGGAGATGAGCACAGTGCTCGCCTCTTCCCTTCCGCACAGGCCCCTCCCGGACTCCATCGCCTGGCCCTCTGGCCACGCTGGCCTTCGCTCCTAGAAATACTGAGTTCTCAGCCGCCTCAGGGCCTTTGCACTTGCTGTTCCTCCTGCCGGCACAGTCCCTGCTCTCTTGCCGTGTCTGGCTTCGTCTCCACCCTTCCCAGACCATGCCACCCGCTGCCCGGGCTTCCCTGTTTGTTTACTTCACAGCACTGACCTCAGCATGTGTTTCAATGATTGCATTTAAATAATAATTAAGAATGTGTCATGTGTCTGTCTGTCTGCCTTGCTCCAGCATAGTCGCCAGAATAAAGACCATGTCTGTGCCGGCTCCCCACGCGCCCCAGCCCACTCCGGACTCGGCACAGAGACGCCCACAGCAAGTTCCTACTGAATTAATAAATACATATCAGCCTTTGTGTTAATCAGGCTGTGGCCGAGTCCTGCTCATCTTGTTCTTGACCTAGGGGGTGATTTGTTGTCTTAAAGCAACTTCTGCAGATACTGTGGTCTCACTAGTTGTGTATGACTGGATTTAGGGCCTTAGAGTTCTGGGGACACCCCCATATCACCCCTATAGACAATTTGCATAAGCCTGCCTCTACAATGTGATCATTGCAGCTGAAACCAGCTATTCTTAGGAGTAGTGAGTTCTCCATCCACAGAGGTATGCAAGTTTTCATGTACACCAACTTATTTGATCTTTGCAATTTCCAAGGACCCTGTGGGGTCTACAGGTTCCTCCCCTCTGATCTCCTACCTTCCCCCAGCCTGCTAACTCTCTGTTCCCTCCTCCCTTTTCTGGACCATTCTTTGAGCTATTTTTTTTTTAAATAAGACTAGTTAAAGTCCATCTGAGAAATCTTAAGTGTGTACATCTGCTCATATATATAATTTTACAGTGTGATAGTTTATCAGTCCTGAATATATATTTAGTGACAGGCTTGGCTAATCTCTCATCTAATTATACTCATTAACATTTAAATGTATAATCATTAATATATCTGGGCATGTCGGTCTAAATATTTTATAGAGGTCTTAATTACAGCAGACTTCCAGTCTTGCTATGACACTCTTGCACCCCTCCAATTAAGGGATGGCGTCAGGTAGCTCCTGGGCCCCGGCCAGGGGATGGCAGTGGCCAAGTCTCCAGTTTCTGGCTACACCGTAGAAACAGCAACTGTCAGTTGGAGAAGATGAGAAAATTGTTCTCTGTGACTTCTCGCTGCCACACCTCTGTTGGCTACAGTTACAGGGTCCCCTGGAAGAGGGGGAAATCAGAGACAGGTTCACAAAAATTAAAAATAATAATTATTGCCGCTGAGGATTTAGGGAGTCGATAAAAAACACTCCTTTCTTCCTCTACCAAATTAGGAAGCAGTTGTGAGAATGTCACAAAAGTCAGACACATCAAGATCAGCATGGGAATTTTGTGACTGTGAAAGGAAATTTGGTGGCTTGTATCCTGTTGACATTTAATGCCAAAAGTAGACAGACCTATCTGCCCGGGCTGGCTCTGGCACGGGGCGGGCAGCGGCAGCCCCCTGGGAGTTGCCCCCCCCCCACAGTCACAGCTGTCTTCACACTTTTGAAGTCTATACGGTTATAAAGCTCATCTTTAGACGGCATTTCAGCCTATCAAGATGGAGGGTTTTATTATACCCATTTCACAGAGTTGAACACTGAGGCTGTGAGAGGTGGCTGGGCTTCCCAAAGGTCACGTGGCCAGTGGTGGGCTGAGCAGGACCCAAATGTATAATGTCCTGTTGCAAGTTGCACCTGGACTGGGACTCATGTTATCCCAGCAGCCATCCTAGGTCCATGGGGGGACACAGCAGTCCACCCCACCCCCACTTCCAGAGAGAACTGGGGCCTGGGGCCTGCCACCAAGCTTACCCTCCCCCCCCACTGCAGCCTTCTCCCATGCCCAAGGCCAGTGTCCACCCCAGCCATGTGACACCAGGCACTGCCCACACAGGCAAGGTTAAGAGCACCGTTCTGAGCCCGACCCACTTGGCCTGAATTCTGCCTCTGCCTCTTACCAGCCGGGTCAGCCTGACCTGCCTTGGCCTCAGTTTCCTCATTGGTAAACTGGAGGCAAGGATCGTAACTATCTTATGGGATTACTGCAAGGAAACATTTCGTGAAAATGAACACGATATAGAATGATCCCTTACCTGCAGAAAACTCCCCGTACACCCTACTGTGATTGTTACTGTGTTGATAGTCATTGTCATCATCGCTGTTAGTGCTGGGGAAGCCACTGACCTTCCTCGTGCCAAGCGCTGTCTGTTACCTTATGGAAGTCTTCCCCCTTAACCCTAACCACAGTCACACACAGATGCTGTCCTACCCCAGGCAGGACTTGTGTCCCTTCCCCAGCCTTGTGTTCGTGACAAGCACAGCCACTAACCTGGCCCCACCTGGAGCTGTCCCGCCTCACTGCCACCTCATGGGGGTGTCCCCTGACATCATGGAGCCAGCAGCCACCCAGATGACACAAGCCGGAGTTACTGCGCTCCCCGCACCTGCTGGCAGTGCCCTGGGGCATTGCATATACAATATGCAAGTACATCCTGTGACAGGGGTGCAATCTGTAAAGCTTGTTATTAAAGTATCACATAATACAGAAAAGTGCAAACCTTGTTTACACCTTGGTGAATTTTCCCAAACTGAACACACCTGTGTGACTAGCGCCCAGCTCAAGCACTGGGACATCGTTAGCGTCCCAGAAGCCCCGGGCCCCCTTCCTGCCACTCTCCACCTCGTGACTTCTCCCCGTGGATCAGTGCCTGTCTCGCACGCTGTCTTATAGCGCTGTACGCCTTGGCTGTGTCTGGCCCCACTAGCCACATTCTGTGTGTGTCCGGCGTGGCTGTAGCTTGCTGGTTCTCACGGGGCCACGTGAAGGGACCACAGCAGGTACAGCCGTCCTCCTGCGAAGGAGAAGTGTTGGAGGAGTTTCCAGTTTGAGCTTTTATAAGTGGTGCTGCGGTGAACTGTTCACTGCAGGTGAGCACAGGTGTGTGCTCGTCGGATGCATGCCCAGGTAGCAGCGCTTGTTGTCCCTCGTTCACAGGCGGCACAGAGATTGGCCTGATGGGACTTGCTCAGGTCCCACATCTGGCCAGTGGCAGAACCAGATTTGAACCCAGGTGGCCTGGGTCCGGGTCTCACTCTGGACCTCTGCTCTGCACGGCCTCTCTCCTCTCTTCTCAGCGTGCCCAGGAGAGACCGACCTGTTGCTGCCAGGCTGCCGCCTGCGTCTAACCTTAAACAGCCTCTTGGGGTGTCTGGGGGGGCGGACAGGGGGGTGGTAAGATCGTCCCCAAATCATGGGGTGCCCAGGGCAGCTTCCTGATGGACAGTCTTGATAGGACAGCAAAGCCCAGAGAAGGTGCATGAATTCCCAAGGCCACACAGCATGCTAGTTAGCACCCTGGGGTCCTGTCTGCCTGTCCGCCAGCCATGCCCTGCCACAGGCGCTGCCGCTGCCTCCTCCTCCTCCTCCTCTTCCTCATCTCTTGGGACGGACCTGAGCCATCATCTTCCCTGAGAAAGGACCTCACATGCCAACATAGACTTGAACAAACAGTCCTCCTTGTGTGGGGCGTGGGGCCTGTGGCTGATGCTGCATTTCCAGAACTCTCCATGCCCCTCCCCCTCCACCTAGGGAATGTCGGTGTTCCGGGCCCATTCCCTGCGGCTATTTTTAGTGGTGATTAGGAGGAAGGAGGACTTTTCCTGGACTCCCCTTCAGAGGCTGGAAAACAACCACTGGCCCCGCCCCACCTGGCCCTCCCATTTCCCTCCTGCTGGACACACCACCCCCTGCTGGTGGGGGGAGGAGTAGGAAGCCTGGCCTGGGCCCTGGGCCCCCACCCCTGGCTTCCAGGTGAGCTCTGAGCTCCTTCTGGGCAGTGTGCCCCGCCTGCAGTAGGCCCCGGCGCCCTGCAGCCCTTCCTGTCACTCTGTCTGCAGTTTCTCATCCCCTCTGGGGCCTGGCCCAGCCCTTTCCAGCTTCCCCAGTGGGAGCCCTGGCCGAAGGCACCCAGGCCTGTGCAGGCAGAGGCTCTCCAGGTGGCCAGGCGAGGCCTTGCAGCCCCTCCCTCCTGTCTCCCCTGCCCAGGCTCCAGGACGGCTTCGGTGGAGGGGTCTTACAGGTCTGCTGCAGGCGGGAGACATCGGAGGGAGATTGTGGGGTTCACAGCTTGGAGGTTGCCAGTGACCTTGAGGTCAGAGTGGGTCCCAGAGAGGACGGGAAGTGACGTGAGACGGTGATGTGGACAATCGTATTGAGCATTTTTGCTCCAAAAGGAAGAAAAGAAATGGGATGAGAGCTGGAGAGGAAAGTGGGGTCAAATGAGGGTTTCTGTTGAAGACACGAGGGAGAACTGCGTGTCTGTGTGATGCTGGGAAAAGTCCACGGCGGGCACACGCTGAGTGCAGGGGGCTCTTGCAGTGAAGGGAAGGCGCAGCGGTGGCCAGGCTGATGGCAGGGGGCCCCCATGGGAGAGCTGGTCCCTGCACTCCTGGACCCTGGGTCTCACCTCTGTTGGAAGCACAGGGTCTGGGGTCTGTCCCCAGCTCTGAGCACCTTAAACTTCTACCAGTGCCTTGCGTCAGTAGAAGCTTTGGTCCACTGGAGTCTTTTTCTGTCCTGCCTGGGACATGGCGGGAGCAGTGAGAAGTGGACGAGGACATGGTTCACGGAGCCCTAGGCAGTTTGGCAAGAACTTCAGCCACACCTGGCCGGCTGCAGGAGCACCGAGGCCGATGCTCGGAGTCCTGTCTGGAGGCACAAGGGAAATTAGCATGGCCTGTCGCTCCCCGGGAAGGTGAGGGGATACAGGCAAAGAAAAACGTTCTCTGCCCTCGTGGCACAAGCTCCTGCTGTCTGCAGGCTGTCCACCTCGTTCAGTCACTCATTTGAGAGTCCGTCACTATTTCCTGAGCACTTCCAACCTGCCAGGCACTGCTGGAGATGCTGGGGATACAGTAGTGGACGAGCCAGGCCAGGTCCCCGCCCTCCTGGAGTTTGTATTGCTAGTTATGGGTGGATATAAAAATAAGTACGTAAACCTAGTAATTCTTCACTTACCTTTGACCCAGTTGAGGGGCATAAAGTCTGCTCTCTCACCTTTAAACACGCTGATGGGAGTGTGTTTGCCACCACCTCATTGGTGTGCATGGACTGGTTTTCCACCAGTTCAGAAAACTGCTTTTCACTCTTTTGGTTAAGTGTTACAGAATTAGGTGGCCTTAGTTCCATGGAGTGTGCTAGTAATTGAATTGGCACAGCATTGACCCGGGCAAGGGTCACCAAGTAGTTCTCAAACATGCCAACCCTGATCAGTCACTGTTGGCCTCTGCCTGCCTCACTGTCAAGGCAGAGTTGGCAAATGGGCCATGTTTCCTTCCCCTGCCCATGGCAGATGGCAGACATCACTAGCCAACCTAGGTTCCCCTGCTTGATTAGTGATGTCTGCCACAGCCATGGACTGGCCAATAAGAACGTATTCCAGATACTTGCCATTCCTGGCACAGGCAGGCTACAGGTTGGGAAGGTCATGCTGACTACCTTTCTGTCTGGGGTGCACTTGGAGAAAGGATCTGTGGGGCACCTGGAAAGATCATGGGTCTGAGCGTCAAAATCCTGGGGTCAAGTTCCAGGTCTGCCATCAACACTGAGGAGCAGAGCCGCCCAGGCTGGACCCCGGCCAGCCAGCCCAGCCCGTGTACCTGTAGCCCAGGCCTGGCTCCGGGACACAGTTTTCTCAGCCACCACCGGTGTCTGCCACTCGTCCAGCTCCTTGGACTGGCTTTTCTGTCTTGCCTGAGCACCGCTTGCCAGGGCAAGAGGCTGAGTCGCCTTTCTAAAGGAGGTTAAACTCTAACCGGCTCTGAACTCAGCCTTACTCATCTTTCACACAGGAAAAGCCAAAGTAAACTGGCGCACTCCAGTCCTGGTACCATAAATCTATGGCCTTGACCTTGCTGCCCTCGCCCTGCCCTCCCTTCTCCCTGGCCTGGGGCTCTTTTCTCAGAAACCAGCCTGTGTGTCCCGGCCTCCTGGGGCGGGATCCCGCTCAGGCCTGGGAGCCCTGGGGAGCCTGGAGACAGGAAGACAAGCCGGCACACACTGAGCACCTGCTGTGTTCAGCCCAGCTCTGAACCGGGTCACGCCACATAGAGCCTCTCGAGGCTGAAATTGTCACATGCAGCTCAGCAGCTCAGGAGCAGGAAGCTCAAGAAGGTGCGTGTGGTGTCTGGGGCCTCCAGCGAGTGAGGGGCGGCGGCAGGACTGGGATCCGGGCTCCTGACTCTGACGCTGCGTCTTTCTGAGGTTCTCTTCCTCCCAAATGCTCAGTGTCCGCACCCAGCCGGTCACGTAGGACAAGACAGCTGGGGCAGGAATTATTACACAGTCAGCCGTCTGCATCCGTGGATTTGACCAAACTCGAAAACACTAGGCAAAAAAAAAAAAAAAAAAAAAAAAAATGGATAGTTGTGTCTGTACCGAACACGCACGAGACTTCTTTCTTGCCATTAGTCCCTAAGCCATACAGTGTAACAACTGTTTACATAGCTTTATGTTGTAGTAGGTATTAAAAGTAGCCTAGAGATGATTACACATATAGGAGAAGATGTGAGTTATTTGCAAATATTGTGCCACTGTATGTCTGGGATTTGACATCTGTGGATCTTGGTATCTGAGCGGGTCCTGGAGCCAACCCCCCACACCACCAAGGAACAGTGATGCCCTCAGTCACCATCTGACAGATGAGGAAGCTGAGGCTTACTGAAGCTTGGATAGATTCCTAAGTCGGTGCTTCTAACCCAACTGTGTTGTCCTAAGAGTCAGGACACCTAGGTGGAATCGCCATGTGACATTGGACATTCTCTTTCCCTCTCTGGGCCTCCGTGTCCCCATCTGTAAAGGGAAGTTGAGCTGGAAGAACTCTGAGCCTCACGTTGTGGTGGGGGTTTACTCAGAGGGTTCAAGTCCAATGGATGGGTTTGCCAGGCCCTCCTGGCCCCGCCTGCCCCCTCTCATTTCCCAGAATGGGTACATCCTGCAGGTCCTGCAGGTTAGGAGTGTTGAATGGAAAAGAAAGGCGGCCCTCTGCTGGCCGCAGCTGAGATTGCCACACGTGGGCTGGTTCCCCTTGACTGACTACCTGCCACCTCCCTCCCCACCTCTGCGCCCACATTTGTCAGGGTCCCCCCGGACTGGAAATTCGTACAAAGGCTCCTGGCCTTAGAACATCCAGGACGGGGCCACGGGCTTCTGAGCTCAGACTGATGGGAAACCTGGCTGTGTGCGTGGAATGAGATGGTGTCCTGGGCTGGCTGAAGATCCCACAGCAGGGAGGAGGAGGCTGGGAGGATTCCTTGAGAGCTGCTGCCGTGCACGCATGCGCACTCGCACACACAGCAGTCGTGGGGTGCACACCACGACGTCGAGCCACCTCTAACGGAAACTCAGCAAGCCCTCTCGGGAAGGTGAGAGAGCTGCGGAAACAGCGTCTCGTGGCAGGCACATTTGGCGTGAGCATCTGGATCACCTGCTGGCTCTGTGGCTGGTGCCGCAGGTTGCACTGTTCCCAGGAGGGCTGGTGAAGGGGCGCAAGAGGGTCACAGTCAGGCGTCCTACACTTCAGGCCAGGGTCCACGACTTCAGCTGTGAGGTTGTCGGGCCTCAGTTTCCTCCTCCGTGAAACAGGTTCAGCCCCACCCTTGTGAGCAGATAAGTACAAGTGTGTGGTCACCAGCTATGCCGTGATGGGTGGTTTGGGGGTGGGTGGCGATTTCGGAGGCAAAATCAGCGGGGTGAGGAGGCTGGGGCTGGGTGGGCTCTGCCACTCGCTACTCGGCCAAGTTCCTAATCTCTCTGGTGGCCCACTTCCTCATCTAAAATGTGGGATGACTTCATAAGGTAGTTACCAGAATTAAGTGACCAAAACCCATAAAGGGCATAGATCAGCACCTGGCACTTCCTAAGTGTCAGTACCTGGGAATTGTTTTAACAACCGGGAGACTGAGGCTCGGGGAGGTTAAGTGGTATACCTGCGGCTCAGAGCCGGGGTGGGAAGTCAGAGCTCTGCGCCCAGACTGGTGGCCATCGCGTCGCACTGTCTGGCCTTGGCCATGGCCGGGTTCGTGGGGGTGTCTGCTGGTGGCCTGGCACCCCTTCACGTGGGGCAGCGAATGGTCAAGGTGAGGTCCGCTGGGATCGCAGAAGCTAAACGGCCCATCACAAAATCCAGCACCCTCACTGTGCTGGGCTGCTGGGGGGAAACTGAGGCTCAAAGAGGGGAGAGATGAGAGCCTGTCCCTCAGCCCCAGGCGTGGCTCTAAGGAGAAACCCTTTATGCTCAAGATTTCTCTTTAAAATCCCTTACTCTCCAGGCCGACAGGCCCCAGAGCTGAGAAGTCGAGCATTAACCCGTCCGTTCTGTGCGCATGTCGGCTATGGCCTCCCTGCCCCTGGGCATTGGAGGCTCTGGTTTGTCCAGGGGTAGCATGACTTCAGGCGTGACTTCAGGGACCTGTCTTCTCTCACCTTTCTTCTCTGGTCCCCACCCACCAAAAGCTGCACTTGCAGGAGTTAAACTGTTCCGTTGCATCCACACCCGGGGCAGGGGCACCCTAAGCCAGGGAAGGAGAAGGGGCCCGCTGTGGAACCGTGAGAGCAGTGACAGCCTCAGAAAGTGCCACTGTCATGGGGCCGCAGCTGGGCCCCTGGTTATGCCTTCATCTCACGCATGCATGTGGCCACCTCTGAGTTGGGAGACTAAGTCTGTCCCCCGACACCCTCCCTCCCCCCCATGGAGTCCCCCACAGTCCCAGGAGCTGGATGGGTCTCATTCTGTGATCCTGCCGGGTGTGACATCGCTTGTCACCATGCGGTGGTTCTGGTGGCCTGGCTGCTGGAATGGAACCCGCCTGGGTGAAGCCGGTGCCTGGGAAGGTGACCGGAGCGCCGGAGAGCGCCGGCCGAGTCCGGCTGCAGAGTCGCGGGCCGACAGCCCGTCTTGCATCGGGAGCGTTGGGACAACATCAGAAAGGGGCTTTGAAGGAAAGACGGAAGCAGAGCGATGGGGAAGGAAGGAAGAGGATACTGTCATTTTCATAGCTATGTATGTGTAGATTTTAAGTTATCTCTTGGGGGTCCATCCTGCCAACCGCCGTGTTTGGGTGGAGTGACGCGGGCGGTGTACGGACTGCAGCCTCTGTGTGCACGACGGTTCCACAGACGCCTCGTTGTCATTTTCAGTTGACCTTCACTTGGCGTTCGTGCCCAAAGACTCGGCTTTTGTGTCTCCTTGGTCCTCAGCCTGGCAGGGTCTGGCCCAGAGTGGGACAGGGCATGGATCCCCCAGCTCGCTCGGGGGAAGGAAGCGGGAAGCGAAGCCTGTCGAAGTGGGGGTGGCGGCACTGCTCCCTGCCTGCCCCGACATGCCAGCCAGGAGCCAGCGTGCTGTGACAGGAAACCCCACCGACGCTGGGGCTTGCTTCTCCCTAGGATTATAAGGAATCCTGGCCGGTGGCGCCACCAGGGCTCCAGGCCTCCTGTTCTTCCCGCCCCCATTCTGAGCCCGTGGCTCCGTCCTTGTGCTCACGGCTTAGAAAGACAGCAGTGGATTTCCCAGTATGTGTCTGTGTACGCCCGAGTGGCCGGAACTGTGACACATGCCCCTTCTAGCTGCAGGGGAGCTTGGGCAGTGGAGTGTTTTAGCTGGGCATGCCCTCTCCAAACAAAATTGGAGTTATCCTGGTGAGGAGGAGGGTGGGTGGATACAAGTGTCAGCCACCCACGAGGCAGGGACCATGTCTGGCTCACCCCTGTTCTCACGGCAGCAAGCATGGAACCTGGCACACAGTAGGTGCTTAATCGGACAGTTTGGGGGAGCCCCAGGTCTCCTCTTAGGAAGCAGCTACTAACCCGGAGGCACAGGTCCGGCCCCGGCCAGATGGTAGAGCGCCTGCCCCACCACGGTGGCAGCCAACACGTTGTCCACCCAGAGACGTGTGCACACGCAGAGACGCCCCTCGGCCTCTGGGGAGGTGGCGTGAGGGTGGAGCGGCAAGAGGCTGCACCATCTCCCCCCTCAAAGGCCATTTGGCGAAAGTCAGAAAAGGCCCAGGAGTGCCACATTAGGGGGCCGAGGGGGCTTCCCTCCCAGGCTGCAGTTGTCAAGAGCAAGGTCTGGAGTTTGGTTTTCATCCAGATGGGGTTAATGAGGGCGGCAAGTCAGCTCTCCAGGGGGTTTAATTTCCAACCAGAGGGCACAGGAGTGAGCCCCCGGGGCGCCCCTGCTACCTGTTGGCAGCAGCTCTCCCCACCGGGGCAGGGGCCGTCAGAGGCTCCGGAAGCCACTGTGGTCACATTGCCTGGGCCGGCACCCCCAGCCCACACAGCAACTCCCCAGCCCGATGGCACCCGTGCTGTTCTCCAGCCCGCCAGCATGAAACCAGCCTGAGACTGAGGCAGGCGCCAGCGCGCCCCCGGCCCTGCCACCGACGGGCTGCATGGCCTCAGCGTCCTCCCCTGTAAGATGGGATGACAGCAGTGCCCACCCACCCACCCACCTCGCGTGGAAGAGCAGCCGGAGTCCGGCGAGCGTGTGCAGGTGGAGGTTCCCAGTCCTCCGTGACAGCTGGGCCACGCTCGGTAAGGCGCCTTCTGACCAGCTACAGCTTTAGATGTGGGCTTTTCTTTTTGAGACAGAGTCTCACTCCGTTGCCCGGGCTAGAGTGCTGTGGCGTCAGCCTAGCTCACAGCAACCTCTAACTCCTGGGATCAAGCGATCCTCCTGCCTCAGCCTCCCAAGTAGCTGGGACTACAGGCATGCGCCAATATGCTCGGCTAATTTTTTCTATATATTTGTAGTTGGCTAATTAATTTCTTTCTATTTATAGTAGAGACGGGGTCTCGCTCTTGCTCAGGCTGGTTTCGAACCCCTGACCTTGAGCGATCCTTCCGCCACACCCGGCCAATGCAGGGCTTTCTTAAAGTGAGGTTCATCACTTACGTGGCCACGCTGTGCTGGAGGTCAGGGCACCAAACCAGCCCAGCTGTGTCCCCCTCCCACACACACACCCCAGGACTGCGGTGCGACCCCCTGCCTGGCAGGAAGGAAGCGGAAGAGTCCCTCTCCGTGGACTCTGCTGTGGCTCCCCTTTAAGGTTCCGGCCCAGAAGGCCTGGAATTCCAGCGCTGGTGACCTGAGCCTCTGCCAAGCTGACCAGGAAGGGGACGGACCCAGCTGCGGGAGCCAGGAAGCCCAAAGCTGGAATTTAAAGGGCCACCGGAGACCTGGGGTCCCACTGCATGGGTCTCCTCCCCCGGCTCTGCGCACGTGATGGCCTGGCCCCAGCTGGCCTGCCTCCCGCCCTGCTCTACCCAGGGGAGGGGGCAGAGGGCAGGAGGATGGAAGGGGCCCCACAGGGCCAGAAGGACGTCAGCTTATGTTGGGCACCAGGCCAGGAGCTCGGGGTCCTCACGCCACGGCTGGTGTCCCCAAGTCTTTCATAACAAAAACTGAGTTTGCAGGATTGAACATCCAGGACAAGACAGCCATTGCCTGCCTCATATTTCTGCCCCCAGTTAGCCATGGGGCTGGGGGTCCCCCGGTTTGGGGGCTTCACTGTGGAGACAGCATAACATGGAGTCAAGTATGTAGGCTTTGGGGTCAGGCATGGCTATGTGACTTTAAGCAAATGACTTAACCACTCTGGGTCTTCTTGGACTAGAAGCTTCTAGACCCAAGGTTGCCCAAGATTCCTTCCCCCACCCCTACCACCACCTCCACAATTTCAGGCACAAGGAGCCCTCAGGGAAGGGTTAGAAACCCCTCCTCAGTATTCTCTCCAGGAAGGGATGGGGTTCTGGGGGGCTTCGGGAGAAGGTGTAGAGCCCAGCCTGCAGTCAGAGTATGCTCTGAGCCCACGCCACCACCTAAGACAGGGCTGGGGGCAGAAGTCACACTGCCTTGCAAGAGGCCACTCAGTGTGGGACACTATGTGTTTTGTTGTTTTCTTAACAACTTTATTGAGATATAATTCACATGCCATACAATTCACCTACTTAAAGCGTACAATTCAGTGGTTTTTAGTATATTCACATCACTCATCACAACAACCAATGTTAGAACATTTTTATCATCTCAAAAACAACCTCCACACCCTTCAGCAACTACCACCCCTCCAGCCCAGACCCCACCCCAAGCTCTAGGCAGCTGGTTGTCTCCTCTCTGTCCACGATAAGGAAAATAGATTTGCCTCTGTGGGCATTTCATATGAGTGGAATCTACCATACGTGGGCTGTAGTCACTGGCTCCTTTTGCTCCGCATGTTTCCGAGGTTCCTCCACGTTGCTGCAGACACCTGCACAGCTGGGCCCCGTACCTGTGGGTTTCACGAAGTCTGTGGATTCGACCAGCTGTGGGTCAGAAATACTTGGGGGGAAATGGGTGATTGCGTCTGTACTGAACACGGACTGGCTTTTCCCTTGGTTTTCTTCCTTATTGTGTATTCCCTAAGCAATACAGTATAATAACTGTTTACATAGCGTTTACGTTGTATGAGGTATTAGGAGTAATCTAGAGATGATTTAAAGTGGGCAGGAGGATTATGCAGGTGATGTGCAAAGACTACAGCATCTGTATAAAGGACTTGAGCATCCTTGGATTTTGGTGTCCCCAGGGCATCCTGGAACCAACCCCCCATAGACACTGAAGGGCAACATGCTTGTTTTTATTGTTAAATAATATTCCATCATGTGGCTGTATCTCATTTTGTTTACTCATTCATCCATCCATGGACTTTTGGGTGGTTTCTGCCTTTCTGGCTAGTATAAATAGTGCATTTGCATCAAGTTTTTGTGTAGGCAGATGTTTTCATTTCTCTTTGATGTAATGCCTGGGAGTAGAACTGCTGGGTCAGGTGGTGACTCTATGTTTAATCTTTTGAGAAACTGCCAGACTGTTTTCCAAAGCAGCTACACCATTTTATGTTCCCACCAGCCGTATATGCGGGGTCCGATTTCTTTGCATCCTCACCCACACTTGTTACTGTCTGTCTTTTTTATTTTAGCCACTCTAGCGAGTGCAAAGTGGTATCTCATTGTGGCTTTGATTTGCATTTCCCTGGAGGAGGGTGTTGAGCATCTTGTCACGTGCTTATTGCCATTTCTTGGAGAAATATCTAGTCATGTCTGTTGCCCTTTTTTTTTAATTATTATTTTTTTTTAGCATTTAAAAAATTTATCCACTAAGACACTTGGTTGATACATATTGAGGTAAGGCATCCAAAAAAAAAATGCATTACTGAAAACTATTATTATATATGCCCTTTACTAGTTATAAGTGAAAAAGGCCTGCTATAAAAGCTACTTAGTGATTAATAATAACTCAGTGATTATGAGTTTCAGCTCACAATTTGCATGAGCAAAAAATATAACTTTTTTTCCTACAACTGAAATAAGTTTCTATTTTGAACCCTAATTCTGCCTTTATGGAACATGACACAGTCTGGCTCTTTTTTTTTTTTTTAATTTTTTTTTATTTCAGCATATTTCGGGGGTACAAACTTTTAGGTTACGTATATTGCCCTTGCCCCACCTGAGTCAGAGCTTCAAGCGCGTCCATCCCCCAGACGGTGCCCACCACACCCACTGGCTGTGTATATACCCATACCCGCCACCCCCCGCATCTGCCCGCCACCCGATGAATGTTACCACTATATGTGCACCTAGGTGTTAATCAGTTAATACCAATTTGCTGGTGAGTACATGTGGTGCTTGTTTTTCCATTCTTATGATACTTTACTTAGTAGAATGGGCTCTAGCTCTATCCAGGAAAATACAAGATCACCATTGTGTTTGTGGCTGAACAAACACACATGGTATACACATACCACATATTATTAATCCACTCATGTATTGATGGGCACTTGGGTTGTTTCCACGTCTTTGCAATTGTGAATTGTGCTTCTATAAATATTCGAGTGCAGATGTCTTTTTTATAGAATGTCTTTTTTTCCTTTGGGTACATGCCCAGTAATGGAATTGCTGGATCAAATGGTAGTTCTACCTGTATGTCCTTGAGGTATCTCCATACTGCTTTCCACAGAGGTTGCACTGGTCTGCAGTCCCACCAGCAGTGTAGGAGTGTTCCTGTCTCTCCACATCCGCGCCAACATTTATTGTTCAGGGACTTTTTGATAAAGGCCATTCTCACCGGGGATAAGTGATATCTCATTGTGGTCGCCCATTTTTTAAAATGAGTTCTTTTTGTTATTGAGCTGTAAGACTTATTTGTACATTCTAGATGTAAATCCCTTCCTTATCAGATGTAGGATCTGCAGATATTTTCTCCCTACTTTCTCAGTGATGTCCTCTGATGCACAAAAGTTTTTAATGTTGATGCAATCCAATTTATCTATTTTTCCTTTTATCGCTCATACTTTTGGTGTCTTGTGCATGTTTTTAATCTAACACTACTCAGATGAGGGACTGTCGGGCTGGGCTGAGTGGTTCGGACAGGCTCAGCATGGCGCCGGGGGTTCATTTCGGCCGGGAATCGGGGCCCTCCAGCTCCCTGGGCCATGGGTGTCGGGCACTCACCAGGCCTCAGCTCTTCCCTGAGCTGGCTGGGGAGGACACTTAGACAAGGACTTGCTCCCCTGGTTGGATGGATTGATCTGACAGGTGAGGATAGGGGCTGTAGACACAGGTGGGCCTGGGTTTCAATGCGGGGGAAGCCACTAAGTGACATGGGAGCTGGGGAGGGACGCTTCATCCTTCTGAGCCCTGTTAAAGAAGCGACAGTGGTAATGTCCCACTCAGCATTCAGGCACCTGGAGGAGACGGCGAGGGTCTTGGGCGCTAACTCGCTCTTCTGTCCCCAGCCATGAAAGCCGACCGGAAGCGCTTAAAGGGCGAGAAGACGGACCTGGTGAGCCAGATGCAGCAGCTGTACGCCACGCTGGAGAGCCGCGAGGAGCAGCTCCGCGACTTCATCCGCAACTACGAGCAGCACCGCAAGGTCAGCAGCCGCCGCCCCTCCCCTCCCCTCTGCGGACGCGCCAGCTCCCTCCTCTCCCCCGCTTGCGGGCCACCTTCTGGGCCCAGCACGGGGTCTGCCTCTCCAATCCCGAAACACAGGTGGGGAGGCCTCCCATGTGTCCGGCCAGGCCTGGACACCGAGATGAAACTGGCACAGCCCCTGGCTGGGGGCTCCGTGTCTCCTGGGCAGACAGGCCTGGACAGGACGGCACGGTCGGGACAGTGTGGCCCCAGGAGTCCGGCTGGCTCACACCCCGGCCCCCCTGTGTGCGCCCTTGGCCGTCTCGCTTAACCTGCAGAGCCTGTTTGCTCTTCTGCAAAATGCTGACTGTAAGGGCCGTGCAAGGTTGCCATGAGGATTCTGTGAGATGACGAACGCGGAGCACCTGGCCTGGTGCCCGGCACGTAACGAGCACGCGTTCATGCGGTGCAGAGTTGACGCTCGCTAACACCGTAACAAAAGCCAAGAGGGAGCTGGGCAGCACCGGTGAGACACGGGAAATTCTGCCTGCAGGAGGGAGTCTTGGAAGGCTTCACGGAGGAAGTGACATAAGTATTGGAGCTCTGTGGGACGAGTAGGACTTTACGGGTCAGATAACTGAGGAATTTGGTTCAGCACATATCTTTCTGGTGTATGTGGTGTAGACATGCCAAGAGGATACCAAAACTGGAATCAAGTCAGTTTCCCAGCCAAGCAGGCCTTAGCAAGCTGCTTCGTCTGCAGGGAGAATTACGGCCTTCAGGTGTGCAGGGCAGAAAGATGGTTGAAAACCACTGTCCAAGTCCATGACACCACGTGACAAGGGCTGTGACCAAGCCATATACCCAGGGCAGAAACAGAGGCGGGAGTTTTGTTCAGCTTGAAGCTTCTCTGGTGACAGAGGGTTTGAGGGGCTCTTTGAGGGGTCGGTGGCCATGGGCCAGGGGAGTGAGTCCCCTCAGATGCTGCCCCTGAGCCAGAGTGGAGCGGCCAGGGCGTCAGAGACTGAACTTGACTCTAGGTGCTCGTCCCTCTCTGAGACGAGAGTAGATGCACACCTAGGTTCGAACACATGTGCACGCAGGCGTGCTCTGTCATAGTTATAGTGTGTACTTTTAAGCGCTTACAGGCAGAGTTCCCAGAGCCTCGTGTGTGTTTATTGACACCAATACGATTGTCCCCCGTCTCACAGATGAGTTGACAGACACAGGTGAGATCAGCCATCCACCGCCGTGCAGCCGGCCAGCAGGGAAAGTTTGCAGGGCCTGGGTCCCGTGTGCCTGCACTGTGCGCCTCTCCCCACCCCCTATCCACTCCCCCCAGTGCCCGGCACAGCGTCTTACTGCAGCCGCAGGTTCCCCGCCTGCCCTGCTTTGTCCACCTCTGTCCTTTCTCCTTCCCCAGCTGGGGGGGGCTGGAGGGGTCCCAAGGAGCCCAGTCTTTCTTCAGCAGTTGAGGCAGGGAGAGCCTTTGCCTGGCTGGCTTTTTGCCCATCAGCAGGGAAGCCTGGTCACCCCATGTTTGACAGGGACAGGACACAGGGGCCAGAGAACCAGCCCACGGCCAGACACACCTTCAGCAATGTGCTGGCCCGGGGCAGGAGACGGGCACCACGCAGACCTCGAACACCACCTTTCCCCCTGGGTCATCAGCGTCCCTGGCCTGGGACGGGGTGGCAGGGTGGTTAAGGGCAGACAGCTGGGTTAGAGTCTCACCTCGGCGCTTGCTGGCTGGGTGGTTTGTGCAAACAGCCGACTCAGGGTAATGATAGCAGCTCATCAGAGCCCAGTGTCGTCAGCACTGAGGTTTCCGGTGCCCGGAAAGCAAGTGGGGAGAAAATGCTTGCTCTTGTTATTATTTATTAGCATCCTTTTTTTTTTTTTTTTTTGAGACAGGGTCTCAACCTATTGCCCAGGTAGAGTATAGTGGCATCAGCATAGCTCACAGCAACCTCAAACTCCTGGGCTCAAACAATCCTCCTTCCTCAGCCTCCCAAATAGCTGGGACTACAGGTGTGCACCACAACATCTGGCTAATTTTTTCTATTTTTGGTAGAGACAAGGTCTTACTATGTTGCTTGGGCTGGTCTCAAACTATGGGCCTCAAGGGATCCTCCTATCTCAGCCTCCCCAAGTGCTGGGATTAGACATGAGCCACCTCACCTGGCCTGTAATTGTTATTGCCTTTGGGGATTCAGAGTCAGTCATTTGATGACAAAAACTCCACTCCACAGTGGACTCTAAAACCCTTCCCGCGGGCCCCTCATCCACCACTGCCTGGCGTTGGTCTCGCTGGCACACCCAGAGAAGGAAACAGCCCGGGGGGCGGGGGGAGTGTGGCCGTGGCTGCCCCACACAGAGCCCAGTCCTGGGAAGCCAGTGGGGAGGGAAGAACTGTGCAGAAAGGAGGCCGTGGGGCCTCCCTGCATCCCTCTCCCCCAAGGCCCAAGCCCCTCCAGGTGTCCCCGGCCCAGGAGGGCCCCGCCTGTAGTGACGCCCGCTGCACTCTGTCCCCGCCCACAGGAGAGCGAGGACGCGGTCAAGGCCCTGGCCAAGGAGAAGGACCTGCTGGAGCGCGAGAAGTGGGAGCTTCGGCGCCAGGCCAAGGAGGCCACGGACCACGCCACGGCGCTGCGCTCCCAGCTGGACCTCAAGGACAACCGGATGAAGGAGCTGGAGGCCGAGCTGGCCATGGTGAGACCCCTTCCCTCCCGGGGCAGCACGGGCTCCAGGACGTCGCCCCCAGGGTCCCAGAGTGGGGCGGGTGGCGCAGAGCAGGACAGGCAGCGGGGCGGGGCTCCTGTGATGCCCCATTCGCTTCCCTGTGGGCCACGCCGGCCCACAGCCTGGGACAGCATCTGTCCCCTGCCTTGACTCTCCACATGCCCCAGGCGACGCTTAAAAATGAAGCAAAGAATATTTTTCGTTTGAAATATACATATTTATTTAGAAAAAGATATGGGAGGAAATACACCCAAATATTAACATCAGTTATCTCGGGGTGGTAGGATTACAAGTGACATTTATTTATTTAGCCTATTTTGAAATGTGTCTGGAACAAAAATGTCTTACTTAGGTCATCAAGGAGAACAAGGTTATTTTTTTCCTAACCCCAAACAGACCATCAGAACACTCCCGAACGCTCTGTTTTCCGAGAAAGTGCGTACCCCCTGTGTTGGGGGTGGGGTGGGGCAGAGAGCCCAGGTCCAGAGCCCTGGAGGTCAGCTCTGCCTGCTCCTGTGTGACCTTGGGCCGCTCACCAAACCATCCTGGGCTTCAGTGCCTTGTATTTGCCGCTGGGCTGTGCGTGGGGTCACAGTCCCACCTGCCTTCCCCACAGGGTGGCTGGGTAGGTGCGGAGAGCCACCAGGGCCTCAGTGTGGTGGTGGCCGGGAGGACACACCGGGACTCCTGAGGGGTGGGGTGGGGCACACGGCTCTCAGGATTCACCATCCCAAGAGCGCTGATGTTGGCTAACACTGTGGGTACAGCTGGGGGAGCTGGGTTCGAATCCAGCCCCCGTCGCTTCCGGGCTGTGTGGCTGAGGGCAGGATCCTTCACCTCTCTGGCCTCTATTCTGTCCACTCTCAGTAGGGATAAGTGCATTTACACTTGACCTTCGAACAACGCAGGGGGCGGGGCACTGACCCCTGCACAGTGAAAATCCATAGGTAACTTTGACTCCCCAAAACCTAACTACCTACAGCCAGGTATTGCCTGGAAGCTTTACCACTGACAAGCAGGCGACGAACACACGCGGTGTACGTTATATGCTGGATTCTCACACTGAAGGAGCTAGGGAAAAAATGTTACTAAGAAAACTGAAAGAAATGTGTTTGCTAGTCACTAAGCAGAAGTGGATCATCACAAAGTCTCCATCCTCATCATCTTCACGCTGAGTAGGCCAAGGAGGAGGAGGAAGGGGAGGGGTCGGTCCTGCTGCCCCAGGGGTGGCGGAAGCAGGAGAAAGGACGCAGGGTCCGTGGACCAGAGCAGCTCTAACCTGTGTCCTTTAAGGGTCGCCTGCACTCCATGGGGCTCTTGTGAGGCTTCTGATGAAGCGATGCCAGAGAAGCGTTTAGCATGGTGCCTGTGCGTGGTACACGGTGACAGTGGTTTTCTAAGGTCACTTGCCTTAGGACCAGGTGGCCAGGACAGGGTCCAGGGGCCTCTCCTGGGTCTCCTTGTCCCATGCTGACCCCTAGTGGTGGCAGCTGCCTGGGCAGGGGAAAGCTGCTGCTGCAAGGACCCCAGGTGGGTGGGGGATGGGGTCCCACCAGTGGGGTCAGTGGTGCTGAGTCCCTGCTGTCTCCTGCAGCCCGGACAGCAACCTTTCAAGTTGCAGGCCAGGAAATGGGGTGCAGGAGGCGGCCCCTGTTCCCCAGGCCTTCCTAGTTCCCAGTGTACGGACAGATGTGTCTCCCTTGCCTTGGAAGGCTGGCCTCGGGCCTCCTGGGCACTCCTGGGTCTTTCTGGACTGAGAGCCAGCTCGCCTTGGCTTCCACTCCACCATGCCCAGACTCTCACCCTGCTTCCATTCTGGCCAACAAAACTCAGGTTCCGGCTCCTCCTCCCGGCAGACACTGGTGGTGCGGAGCTGCCATCGGCCCAAGCCCAAGAGTGGGTGAGGGCAGGACCCTGCACTGCGTCTCCCCTTCCCTCGTGGTCTCACTGCCCAGTCTTAGGGAGGCGTAAGTCGTCCTGCCTTAGCCACCAAGGCTGCTGCTTGTTAAACGTGACGGGGCCAGACTGGATCCTGGGCCTGCGTGTGAGTCACTCCTCATCTAATCCCCGCGTGACAAGTAGAAACTGTTTGACAGTAACAGTCGCTGATACTGTCCAGTGTTCTTACCGTGGGCCAGGCACTCTCCACGGCCGCCGTGGGAGGGAGGCGCGGTCTGCATCCCCATCAGACGGAGGGGCCAGGAAGGCAGGAGAGGCGAGGAGCCTCAGTAAGGTCCCACGGCTCAGAGGTGGCAGGACCGGGATCTCATCCAGGAGGTCTGATTTCAGAGCCCCACAGAGCCCTGTGCTCCGGCCTGGGCCACCTCATCACACAGTGCCAGAGGGTGCTACCTATATAAACATGTCCCCTCTTAGTTTCCTCATCTTATGTGGTAGGACCACCCTGGGGCTCAGAATGGTGGGGTCACTTGCTCAAGGTCATACAGCAGCAAGTTAAGCAGGAGAAGGAGAGTTTGAACCCAGTTCTGTCTGACTTTTGTCACATGGACATGTTTGTGCCAAGTTACCAATTCCCAGGAGCTTGACATTGCGGGCTCGGATGCCCGGGAGGCGGTGGAGGCTCAGAGCGGTGGGCGTCACAGCCCAGGCCCGCCCAGCGCTAGACCTCGGGTAGCGGGAGAGGTTAGTCACAGACGTGTGCGAGTTGCCGCAGGGACGTGATCATGTGTGCACACACGTGTGTTTTAGATCAGACACACCTTGCCTACAGCTCTTCTCTGTCGTATCTGTCTCAAGTCTAAAACCCTGAGTGGGCAGAGTGGGCGGTTTGTGAGCGGTCTCTGTGCTTCAGAACTCGCAGGTACACCCCCATTCTGAAGGACCGACTATAGGGACATCCAAATTGTCAGGTGGGAAGGATGTCAGGCTGCCAGGCCCAGACAAGGGGGCCCCACCTGGGAGGAGAAAGCGGCAGGGGTGGGGGTGGGGGGTCAGGAGAGCGATCCCATCCACGCCTCTTCTCTCCCCCTCCTGTGCTGCTGCAAGGGGCCGCCTGTCCCAGGGGCCACCTTGGACCTTCCTGTGCTTTCCACGGACGTGGCTGGGGGTGTCTGCAGGAGCGGAGAGCTGAGGGTTCATTGCCGCCTGACGAAGACCACCCTGGTGCTCATTTCCCCGAGTCCCGCATTGCAGGCAGCCCAGATGGAGGGCGCAGAGGAAGCAGGGCAGTGGGGCGTCCCCCCAGACACAGCTGAGTGGTCGCAGCCGGGAGGGCTGTGAGGCTCTCCCTGCTGCAGCCGGAGGGAGAGCAGGTGTGGTGCCCTGACTCACCTGGGCGAGGTGTGGCAGTGCAGGAAACGCGAGTCTGTACGGTAGCTTTGAGACACACCTGGCCTAGTTCATCCTTAAACAGAGGGATCGCCCATTGTTCTTGCAGGCGGCCACCACAGCTGATCCCTGGGCCACCTCGGGCATGGCAAAGGCTTTGTCAGGCAGAGGCTGCTTCCTTTCAGTCGGTGGATGTTTAGTGGGTGCAGTTTTTCCTGGATGTGCCACGCCCGGGCCAGGCGTGGGGGTTCCGTGGTGAGCGAGCAGACATGCCGCCTTCTCTGAAGTCCGCGTCACTTGTGCTGCTTGTTTCCTGGCCGCACGGGAAAGCACAGGGAAAAGGTGCCGCCACGTCAGGCACTGAGGTTTGGGGCCCAGGTTGGATGTTGTGCCCGCTGTGCGCTCTTGGAGAGGTCACTCCACCTCTCTGAGCTTCTGGTTTCTTGTCAAGCACAATAATCCCATACTCCCTCCTCCCAACTCAGGGCGGTTATGCTGAGCACATGAGGGTGTGGAGCACAGAGGGTTGCTAGGCCAGAGGGGGGGCGATTAACTGGTTTGGGGGCAAAGTTGATGCCATCGGCCCGGCCTCTGCTGCATGGATTGATATTCCCCGGGGGCTGGCAGTGGAAGGGAAGTGATTTCACAGACCGCTGGAGTGCCTGAGCTGGAGGGAGTCCTGAGGATCACTTGGTCCAGGGTTTTCCTGGTACAGATGGGGAAACCGAGGCTCCGAGGAGGCAGTGATTTGTCTAAAATAACAAAGCTGGCCAATGTGATGCGCATGCATCAGTCTCTAGGCTGACAACTGTCCATTTCTGAGCAGAACTCTCTTTCTCGAGAACCCCTGCTCTGCCAGGAAGCACTCGGGGCCTGGGGCAAGGTACGGAAGGTTCTGGAGCTAGGAGAGATGAGATGGGTTTGTCATCTTACCTGTGCTCATAGGAGGGCCAAAGCCGGTGGGCACAGTGGCTCTGCTGCTGTAGCTCCCCAGGGCTGCCCGTGTTCCCCTGACACTAGGTGCAAGAGACCCCTGGGCTTCTCCCTGTGAGCCCCGCCCGGCCCCCTCTGCCCCAGCACGAGCCTAGGGAGCTAATCGGGAAGTAGAAATCAACTGCCCTGAAAAGAATGTGCGTTAATACGTTTCTAATAGATGCCCTTTTTCTCCCGAAAAGAATTTGAGATCACTTCTAATAAAACCCCACCTCCCCTGGGGGATAACACGGCTAAAAGAGACCTCAGACACAGGACAGAGAGGAAGACGTGGGTGACCAGACCGGGGGAGGGCCGCCTGCCCCAGCCGAGCCCCACACGTGTCCCCGGGCTTCCTCGTGTCCCACCTGTTCTTGTCGTGGGATCCCGAGAGCCGGTCCGCGGACCTGCCTGTCCCGGCCTGCCTTCAAGGAGGAGATAGTCGAGAGGGTTGAGCGTGGAATGGCCCGTCTCCCCCTTGGCTCTGCAAAAGGTGCACATGATCTTTCCCAGGTAGAACCTTGTGAGGGAGATAGGAGGTTGAATTTAGGAGGAGTTAAGATAACGGAAGCCAAAATACCATTTTCCTGCAATCGCGTTCAAATTCCAGCTGGTGGTTGGAGAACTCACGAGAATGGGGATAAGAATGTTCTGGGACCCCCGTTCTCTGTGTGGCTGGTGTCACTTTGCTCTTGGTGGCAACTGAGCGGCAACCCCCAGGGGAGCTCTCGGGTGACAGTCAACGGCGCAGGCGCCTGCCGTGCTGATCGACACGCGGCGCAGCGCTGGCGATACCTGGCACGGGTGGGAGTCATACGTGGCCTTCTCGCCGTGGTGGTGGGTGATGCCAGCGGCAGGCCAAGAGGTCCCCTGATCACGTCTTCTCCCTGTCTCCTGGCTCTCTCTCCAGGCCAAGCAGTCCTTAGCCACGCTGACCAAGGACGTCCCCAAGCGGCATTCCCTTGCCATGCCCGGCGAGACGGTGCTCAACGGCAACCAGGAGTGGGTGGTGCAGGCCGACCTCCCGCTGACCGCAGCCATCCGGCAGAGCCAGCAGACTCTCTACCACTCACACCCCCCACACCCTGCAGACCGGCAAGGTGAGTCCTGCCCCGGCCCGGCCCGGCCACGGCCGCAAGGGGCTTCCTAGGAGGCCATCTGACCCAGTAGGAGAGGCGGCTTCTTTGTTCACACAACAGCAGTTAACGGGGCAAAGACTTTGGGCTCATGTAATTGAAAAATCTAAGAGATGGACTTCAGGCATGGCTGGATCCAGAGGTTCAAACAATGTGTGGGTCCCTCTGACCATCTCTCTCCATTACTCAGCTATCCCTACCTCCATCTGGGCTCATCTTTAGGTTGCCTCTTTCTATAAGGCAGCAAAACAGTCCCCAGCAGTTCCAAACTTATAAGGCCCTCTTAGCTCAAAAGTCTTGAGAAAGAGAAACTGTCTCTTCCTCTTGTATCCATATCAAATTCCAAAGGAAGAGTCTGACTTGCCAGCCCGGATCACGTGGGCATCTTTGGCGAGGCAGCAGAACTCTGTGCCTGATGACAGCTCCAGCCAGGGCTCACAGGGGCAGGGAGGTATAAATGATGTCACACGTGTTTGCTCCAGGCACTTGGCAGGGTGGTCTGGCCGCTGGGCAGCATCTGCACCCACTGCCCGAGATACAAGCTCCAAACTGCTGTGCCCCTGCCCGTCTGCAGGCCACCCTGCTCTGTTCTCAGTCCCTCCTACAGGTGGCCGTCCTTGTGTGATAGGTGCAGGTTGGGAACAGGCACCTGGCAGCATCCTAGAGAGTGGGGGCGGGAAATGGTCACTGTGGCAGCTGCGGGCAGAGCTGGCCCTTGGAGCAGCAGGAGATGAGTGGGCCACAGCACTGGCCATCAAGGGGCTGGCAGGCCGGTCAGGGACAAGCCAGCAGGGCCTGCCATTGCCTGTCGAGGGTGCGTGCGGACAGTATAGGTGAGTCGGGCGGAGGGGTACCGGCTCTGCATCCAGACTGCTGGGGTCAAGTCCTGGCCCTGCTGCTGCAAAGGGGCATGACCCATGACCCAGGCCATGGTCCCCAGTTTCCTCACATGGCCCCACTAGGCTCTTAGTGCACAGAGCACATTAATTGTGTGTTTGCCAAGACTTCCCTTTACCTGCCCCATGAGGTTGTCATGGAGATGAAATGTGTAAAATTTCTAGAATGGAGCTTGGATCTTGCTAAGTGCTGGGTACATATTAGCAGCTACCCTCACCATCATCATCATCATCATTGTCATCACAGATAGGTGACACACAGGGCTTTAGAACCCAGACAGCAAATTCAGGCTCCCCTTCCTACTGAGCAGAGACACAGCCCTCCCTTTACTGTCTGGCCCAAGGCGGGGTGACTTTTTTGGCAGTGGGGGTGGGTGGCAGTGGGCAGCTCTGGCCTCTGTTATAATAAACCTGCTCGGTCCAGCTCCCTTGTCAGGCCAGGAAACTGAGGCCCAGAGAGGGCCACCGTTTGTTCAGAGTCTCACGGCTCAGCTCCACAGCCAGCCCTCCCGGCTCCTGGTCCAGCCCTTGCGCAGCAGAAGGACGGGGTGCTATTTAAAGGCAGACAGAGCTTGGGCAGTTTCTGAATCACATGCTGGTGGCAGCCACCAGGTCACCCAAGTCACGTACGAACCCCATCCTCGGTGGAGTTGGCTCTCATCTGGGAAGGGCTGGACAGGCCGACGGATCTGCCCTCTGGCCGTTTCTCCTCCACAGTCCCTACGTCTCTCACGTGTGTCTCCTCACCTCCTTCAGGAAGCCTTCCTTGCTCTCCCCAGCCCTGGCCCCTGTCCTCTGTGCCCTGTAGAGCCGGGTGCTTACCTGCGTCAGAGCAGTCACCCCTGGCTCGCAACTGCTGTGGATGCGTTTGTCACATGACTCGCCCGGCGCCCGGCACTGTGCTGGGCGCATCGTACACATAGCTGCTCTGTGGGATTGGCGCCACTGTCGTCCCATCTTACAGATAGTAAGATGGCTCCGAGGGTTTGGGGAGTGTGACCAAGGTCACGGAGCCTGCAGGGTGAACTCACCTAGATTGGCACTGACTCCAAAGCCAGCGCACCTTTAGCCACCTGTTAGACCACACTGTCACTGGCAGCAAGGACTGTCTTTTGCAGGAATGTAACCCCACCTGCTCACACGCTGCCTGCACACAGTAGGTCCTCCTGCACACAGTAGGTGCTCTGTAGCTCTTGTCCAGCAGAAGATGCTTTCTCTGTCCAGTGCCAGCAGCTGCAGACAGGGCAGTCTACTCGGGGGGACTTGGGAGGCTTCTGAACCGGGCCTGTCATTCAGCCTCGACTTCTCGAGCACCTGCTATACAGGTGCCAGGCACGTGAGCTCTGGGATTCAACGTGGGTAAGACCCACAGGGTGCCTGGTCTCCTGGAGCTGACGTTATCAGGGTGCAGGCAGATGAGACACATAAACTAACAAGCAGAATGACTGTAGGTTGCAATCAGCGCAGGGGGAGAGATAACAGGACAGGCACTTTGATGGAGCAAAAACGGAGTAGGGAGAACTGACCACGGGGAGGCCTCTCGGGACAGGCTGACACCAGAGAATGGCTGTGCTCCTGCCAGCAGCAATGGCCGAGGTGGGGAGGCCTGCCTCGGGCACCGCCAGAGGGCTGGTGTGGCTCCGAGCGCAGAGACAGTGACAAGGAGCCCAGCTGAGGCTGTGGGGTGGGCAGGGCGGCAGCCACCGGGCCTCACGACCAGGTCGGGGAGGGCCAGGACCTGCCTGTGGCCTGGCTGCAATGCAAGCCGTGCAGGCAGGGACGCCCCGGGGGCTGTGCGACCCTGCAAGCGAGAGGCGGGCGGTGGGGCTGAGCGGGTTGGTGGGGCTGAGTGACGTGGAAGGATGGGGGCTGCGTCCTGGAGGCGCAGCTGCTGCCGGGGCGGGGGGGGGGGGGGGGGGGCTTCTCCGCTTCCTGTACAGGAAGCTGGTGCAGGGCAGAGTTTAGGATCGCAGGTCTAGGGAACGTCCAGGTGGTGGGAGCACGCGAGCTGTCACGGACGTCCCAGAAACCCCCGAGACTCCTCCTCCTGCCCCAGCCTGGCAGGGAGGGGCTGAGCGGATCCAGCTGAGGGAGGTTCTCCCCAGAGCTGCTCTGCGGGAACAGGTGGGGCGGGGAACTGGCAAGTCTCTTCCCTTCTCCAGGCCTCAGTGCCTCCATCTGTATGATGGGAGCAGTGGGTCGAATCACCTGCAGGGTGGTCCAGGCGGGGACACTGGCTCCATCCCTCACTCACCAGCTGTCCCTGCTTTCCAGCGGTCAGGGTGAGCCCCTGCCACTCCCGGCAGCCCTCTGTCATCTCCGACGCCTCTGCTGCCGAAGGCGACCGGTCGTCCACGCCGAGCGACATCAACTCCCCTCGACACCGGACGCACTCCCTCTGCAACGTAAGGCCAGCAGCAGGCGGGCCGGGCCCCCGGGCAGGGGCCGGTGGCGGGCGAAGCCGGACTCGCTGTTTCCTCTCGTCTACCCAGGGCGCGCTCTGGCGAATGCATTTCCTGTTCTGTTCTTTCTTTCGCAAGAAGCGATGGCTGTGGGGAGAGACAGAGATGAGGCCCGTTTGCTCCTTATGTCCGGGAGGGTGAGGAGGATCCAGAGGAAGCGGGCCTGGGTCGGCCTGGGGTCCGTGCAGCTGGAACTGGCGGCCCTGTCTGGGACCGCGGGCTCCTCCTCCCAGACGTTCCCCGCTGGAGCGGGGCCTGGCCAGCACCACCTCGCGTCCCTTTAGAGCCAGCTCTCCATCCTTCACCCCGTAGTATGGGCACGTATTGCCTTGGGAAAGGCGGGCGGACTCGTTCCAAGTTTGTTTACTTTGCTTATTTCATTAACCACTTTTTGGTTCTCTGCTGGGCACCAGCCGCCAAGAGGCACAAGTCCAGCCACCTAGCTCCTGGTGACTGGTGGTGCAGGCAGACGGGCTCCGAGGCAGAGAGGGAGGCGGGGCCGGTGTCTGAGGACAGTCGGAAGCCACGTCGAGGCTCATGGAACACGGGTCAGGGTGCGGGGACCACTGTGAGTTTTCGTTCCATCACACAGGTGACAATACAGAGGGCTCCCTGCCGTGTCCCAGAGACAGAGACGCCACGGGGCTGGGTCTTCAGTGCGCAGGGAGGCTTTTGCAAAATCTCGGTTATTGCCGCTTTATTAACCAGCGAAATAGATAACAAAAAAGAAACGAGGGGAACGCATTGGGCAGAACCATGGCTTGCCGTTGGTACGATTGTCTACCTGGAGAACTCCAGAGGATAGCTTAGAAAGCTGTTAGAACTAACAGGAAGCGAGCACATCGCCGTCCTGGTCGAAAATCAATTTATAAAAATCAGTAGCTTTCCTATATGTGAGTCATAATGATGGACCCATTTTTTTCCCCAGACCACAATAACAGTGAAAGGTGCTTATAACAATAGCCAAGACTAAGCAACAGAAGCCGCCGCGGCGTGGCGGCGTGGGCGGCAGGCGTTGCTGGCCCTGCGGTCTCAGCCCACTCAGGACGGGAGGAAGGTCGGCCCTGCTCAGAGCTGGGAATTTTTTTTTTCTTTTTTTTTTAGTTGGGCTTTAGGGAAGCAGTGTGTTCTTGTCCCCAGGGCAGAATCCTAGTGACAGAGGCTGTCTTGAAGACAGAACCATGACAGGGAAGGTGGGCCACTAGAGGGCCCTCTGTCGTCCACTCCCTGGCTCCGAAGGCCCACCTTGGAGTTACGCCTTGGGCCAGACACTCGACAGTGGCCATGCACGTCCCAAATGAGAGCACCTCCCCAGGAACCGTACCTTGTCTTCTCCTGGTGGCCCACGGGGGCTCTGACAGCACAAATGCTGCTGGGAAATCCACTCTGCAGAAGGGCTTCTCTGGGGGCCTCTCGACTTGCATTCGACAGAGGCCTGGCCTTTGCGCGGCTCAGCCTTGGCACGCACCTGCTGCCGCAGTTCCAGCACTTTTCTTCCCAAGCTCGCCTTACGCAAGGCCCTGCCGCTGGGAAATGAGTGTTTTGATGAGCCAGTGGTCTGCACGTGGGTGTTCCAGTGGGCGCTGGCCCCATTCTCTTACCCCCAAGTGTGTCAAAGATGGTCCTACCCGGAGTAGAACTGTCTTAGCTGCCTGCAGAACGGACTCCATTTGCAAACCTCGAGATGGGACCAAAGATTAAACTACCATTTGTGAAATCCCTCCCTTCCTCAACCCCTTTTATCCCCTATCCCAACAGATGTGCACACAGGTAAGCCAGGAAGAGCCAGAAAATGGCTCCAGGTAATCCTCTGTCCTCAGGCACCTAACCTGGCACCGTAACCTGAACTATGGATCACCTCATCCACTCGCACTCTGGTGGCTAATTTAGAGCAGAGGTGGGGACTTAGCACAGAGAGGTTGGAAAAGTTGAGAGGCATTGTTACCTCTTAGGCACTATGCCTGCAATTCCAGAAACATCCACCAGAGGCTCCCCATAAATGACTTGTGATCTACCAGGGGTCCTCAAACTACGGCTGCCCACTGAGGACATTTATCCGGCCCTCGGGGTGTTTTTGCTGCCGCTTCCTGGCCTGCTTAGCAGTTGACTCGTCCCGGGCCCATAGTGCACATGTGTGGAATGTGCTCCACACTTTCCAACGGTCTGAGGGACAGTGAACTGGCCCCCTGTTTAAAAAGTGAGGGGACCCCTGATCTAGACGATCTTTTGCCTCCCGGCGGGCCGACTGGTTCTGAGAGGCAGGGAGGACTTTTGCACACCCGCAGGCTACTAAGGTTACCTCCCCACCCACCTAGGGCAGGGCTGGTGACACAGTGGAAATGCCTTGGCTGCCTGGGCCCGTGTGAGGCGCCCTGGGGAGGAGGGAGGGCGCTCAGACCTTGTGGGTAGGGATCCTGGGGTGGCCCGAAGCATGGGACCGACTGTCCCCTGGAGCCCCTGCCTAGAAGGAGCACTGTGCCAGGAGCAATCAGCCCCAAATTTGAGCTGCAACTCACAATTTAGTTAGTTCCATGATGCTGGGCTGTCTGGAGCCTGTCCTCGTGTCTGTAAATAGTGCTGATGAGTCCTGTCTACACTTCCGCAAAATGAGAGATTTTTTGTGTTGCTTATGCTTCCCAAGCTAGAGGCTACGTAGTCTCCCAAGTCTGTTTCTGTCCAGAAATCCCTTATTTTGTGATTTATCTATAAAAGTTTTTTTTTTTTTTTTTTTTAATGAAAAGCACCAAGTATAACCAAGCCCTGGTTCTAACGCCATTCCTGACCTATCGGGACAGGAATTTGAAGCCTTTGAGTGACTGATTTGTTGGTCAGAGGCTGTTGGGGGCGGAGAGGCCAGAGCACGCAGGGGCCTCTGTCTAGAACCCCTTGTCCAGGCAGCATCTTCACCCCACACTGCGTCAACAAGCCACCAGGGCTGTCTGCTTCGGGAAGTGGGGGGCAGGTGGGTCCCCACTACAGGGCAGGGTGGCCCCGGGGGGATGGCTGCCTTCACCTGTGTCCTGTGTCTCCTGTTTCATCTTCCTCTTCTCCTTTGGCTACAGGGCGACAGTCCCGGCCCGGTTCAGAAGAACCTGCACAACCCTATTGTACAGGTAGGTGCGCCTTCCCTGGCCGCAGGGCCCTCCCTCCACCCCAGCTTGACCATGACCTCAGCCCTTGCTCCCCTGGGCCCTCATTCCCATTTGCTTCCATACTCGGCACCCCAGGCAGAGAGGAGTTAAGCCACACCTGTGTCACACACGGGCTGGCACCTGAGCCAGGCTCAGCACCTGGGGCTGCCTCCTGCTGTCCTCTGCCGGGCTGCAGGGCTCCCGTGTGCTCGCATGTCCCCCATCCTGTGGCCCTGGCCGGTGCAGTCCCCTGGCAGCCGGTTTTATAAAATGACCATTACCATTGAAAGCCTGTTAACCCAGGTGCTGGGCTCCTTGCTGCTAGGAACACTTTGACCATTTTGACATTTCACTATTCTGTCATGAGAGTGGGGAGGGGCTGCAGGGAGGACAGGGCGACGTGGATGTGAGGGTCAGCAGGGTCTTGGAGATCATCTCTCCAGTCCCAGGGCCCCCACATGCCCCACCCATCTGCGTCAGGGCCCACCAGGGAAATGGCTCAAATGCAGATTCCCGGGCCCTTCAACCTGGGGATTCTGATCCACCAGGTGTGGGGTGGGGCCGGGAATTCTGAAGTATTTTGGGAACTGCAAACATAGTCCAAACCTTACCTGTTTTATGGATAACGCTACCACGTGTCTGCATAAAGTACCTGGCAGTACTTGGCAGTCTGCAGAACTGCCCTGCAGACTTCTGTCCCCAGCGCCCATTGTATCCCCAATGGGAGAGCAGAGCAGATCCACCACCATTGTCATCCTTGTTATTACTGTCCCCACGTCACAGACAAGAAAACATTTCAGGGGAGCCAGAGGGCTCCCCAGGGGTCCACCGGTGGTGACAGTCGGGACTGAAACCCAGCCCCACCCGCCCCCACTGGCTTCCCTGTGGCTGGGACTGCCCCAAACTTTCAGGCACAGGGCCCTTAGCCTTGGTTGACACCGGCTGCAGCTTCCTCCTCGTTTTCCAGCCTCTCCCACCCCCCTCGCCCTCGTCACTCTCTGTGTGCGTAGAGCCCTGGCACCGCAGACGGGGCCTGCTCGCATCACGGACAAAACCACGGCAGTGGCCGAGTGCGTGGATGTCCCCCGCAAGCCCTGGACAAACACCCGAGGGTGTAGGCAGGCTGAACTGGAGTAGCAGGAACGGTGCACACAACAACGGCAGCTCGTTCACTGCCTGCTAACGCACCGGGCACTGCTCTCAGCATCTAGTGACATCCTCATGCCAGTCGAGGACAGGTCCTACTGCTGCCCCTGTGGGCTTCCAGGACTGGCCCAAGTTTGCCCAGCAAGGGAGGGGCGGACCCTGGCACTCCCGCCCAGCCACGGGGCCGTCCCTGTCCCTCCGGCTCCCAGCTCAGAGCCCCCTTCCTGCCCTCCGCCTGCCCCTGCCCTCCGCCCCCAGCTAAGCCCGGCTTTCTTCTTCTCCCCTCCCTCTGCCGCGCTCCCGCCGCCTCAGTCACTAGAGGATCTTGAAGACCAAAAACGGAAAAAGAAGAAAGAGAAGATGGGATTCGGCTCCATCTCCCGCGTCTTCGCCAGAGGGAAGCAGCGGAAGTCCCTCGACCCCGGCCTCTTTGATGGTACCGCCCCTGATTATTACATAGAGGAGGACGCGGACTGGTGATGCGCGCCTCCCGGCCCGAGCCCGGCGGGCGTGTGCGTGGAGCGTGCGTGGGGTGCGCGTGTGGCCGTGCGTGGGTGCGAGTGCACGTGTGCGCGCACGCGTGGGTGCTGGGGGTGGCCGAGCGCCCCGGCGAGCGACCCCCGCGTGCGGACCCTTCCCCCTGCGTCGCCACCTCTGTAATTGATGTACATACTACGAACCGTGTGTGAACATGTCAACCCTCTGTCGTCTCTGGAGCGCTGCAGTTGTGTCGTTAATCTGGTTTATTATTTTTCAATGTTTGGGTTTTTTTGTTTTTTTAATTTCTTTTTGTTTGGTTCATTGTTTTGTTTCGTTTTTTTCCCTTTCTCCTTCCCTCCTCCTTTTTATGAAACTTGAAAACTTGAAGGACTGCTGTGTATTTGTAAATAACAAAACTATTGTGCACTCCGTGCTTGTAAATGTCCCTCGTCCAAACCGCTACTCCTGGAGCCCGTCTCGCCGAGGATGTGGTCTGTCTCCGGTGTCCCCCCACCCCCCAGTGTGAACGTGCGGGACCAGACCCTGCCCTCGGGGTGCGCCCAAGTCACTTTAGCCACACAATGCCATCGTCATCAGGGTAAGGTCCGCTCTCCGCAAAGACTCGCAAGCCCAGCCGGGGGGCCTCGACTTGGCTGGGTTTGGCAGAGGTCAAACGGGCTCTTTTTAAACGGCCTGCCAGTTTTTAAATTGCGTTGCCGTTTCTTTCTTTATGGAAAAAAGAAGAAAAAGAAAATTGTTGCGTTTAATTTATTTGCACAAATGCAGAAAACTTATTCTATCTAAATTATTACATAAATATCGGAATGTCTATTTTTCCACGGGGTGGGCGGGAGGCGGGTGTTTCTGTTGACTTGTCTGTTCTAGTTCGTACCATGCTGCTGCCAAGCTGTGCAAATGGAGTTTAGGGTGGCCGGGACCCAGGGACCGCTGGGTTTCAAAGCTTGCTTTTTCTGTCCTCTCCCTCCCCTCTCTCTCTCTCTTTCGTTCTCTCTTTCTCTCTCCCCCATTTTCCTGCCCCTGCATGAAAGTGCGCCCCACCTTCTTCCCACCCAGAGCTCTCTCCAGGCCTTTCCATGTATATTTACATATGTGACACACAGGACACGACCTCAGTGAGCAGAGTGCTGACTATCACGATCCCCACCCTTTGGGTCTGTCTTTAGAGGGAGGCTGAGTCAGGGGAGACTGCCCACGCCGCACATCCACAGGGTACGGCCCTGGGCCCGGGTCAGCTCCACAGGGGCCTCCCGCAGCGCACGTTCCTCCCTGCAGCTGGGCCTGCCCGTCCTGGGCTCATCCTGCACGTGAGCCAGGCAGGTGTCGCGGGGGAGGCGCCCGCCTCGAGCTGGGAGCTGTTGAGGACACGGTGTCCGGCACCTGACCCTCGGCCCTCCCCGTTCTGGTTGGTTCAGCCACACATAGAATCTCGGGGTCCCTCAGGCTCTGTCCCCCAGCGTGTCACAGCAGCCTGCGCCCACCCACCCCAGGCGAGGAGGGCTGGCGGGAACATCTGCCTGTGCGGGGAGCGGATGGCCCCAGGGAGGAACCATGAGCCGTGTGGCACTGGGGTGGAGGAGACTGAGCTGCTCGGCCAGGTCCGCTCAAGGCCTAAAACTCCATTTCCCGTTCCTGTCGCCCTGTGCGTCCCCCCTGCGTATCCTTAACCGCTAACAGCCCAGCCCGCACCGCTAGACCACGGTAGTCGCGCTTTCTGCTAACAGTAACATTTTCAGCTCTTACAAAGAAGCAAGGAGAGTTTCAGATGTTGGCCCATCTGTAACAGAACGGATAGATTATCTCCCCCCAAAGTCTCTAAAACAAACAGAAAAGCCCCAGCCGGCCGCTCCCTTTCCTCCTGACCTGGCCCTGGGGGCAGGAAGGAGCAAGCAGGGTACCCATGAGGACCTTTCTGTCCCCCGCGGCCAAGCTATGTCACCGAGCCCAGGGTCGAGGGAGAGCACCCGGGACTGGCATCTTTCTCTACAGAGAGAGATTTCAGAAAATACTTTTTCTCCCCCATGAATTTCTTTTTCGGTTGATTTTTTTTTTTTAATTGTTTTTCCCTTTACTTACAAGAAAATAAGATTGCAACCACTCCTGGTAATGATTCAGTAGTTCCTTTTCATTTCAGTTTTTGTAAATTAGGAGATAATTCTAAGAGTTACTAAGGATGATTTATTTAAGAGAACTACGTCAAATAGCGAATGAGTTATGGGTAACATTAGATGAAAATAACCTTTCCCGTGGGAAAGGTTTCTTGAAGGCATGGATGCAAATATAAAATATTAAAAAAAAATCTAAATAAAGCTTATTTTAAAATATTATCGAATTCTACGTTATTTGCTTGCTTCTATCTTGCTCCGGGTGGGAGGCCGAGCCCCTCTGGGAGGCCCAGGCTGCACAACTTGTTCCTTGGACTTCAGGGCTGGGCCCTGGGGGGTGACGGGAGGGGCCGAGGAAAGCTGGCTGCATTCTGGGCCCATGGAGGGGCCGAGCCAGGGTACCCTTCCAGAAACATCGCACCTCTGGACCCTGACCATAATTTGGAGGCGCTGCCAGCATGCAGGGCTGCCCGTGGTCCTAACGCACCACCCCCATGCCGGGCACCCTGTGTTCTGGAGCTCGGTGGCCCCAGTCAGCTTTCATCTGCTCCCTCCTCCCCCGGTGCTCCGTCCAGAGGCCCAGAGTGGAGCCTGTGCCTTTGGGGCGTGTCACTTCCCACAGACCTCAGAGTTCATCCCAGGTTCCCAGCCTCCCTGGGGGACTCGGTATAGCTTAAGGGAGACCGAGGGGGAGCCACAGGGCTTCCTTGATTGAAGCCCGGGCAAGCCAAGCCCGGTGAGATCTTCCCCCAGCAAGACTGCACTGTGTGTCCCGAGAAGAGGCCACTCAGGCAACCCTGACACAGTTGGTGCTCTCAGCCTCCAGCTCCCAAGTGCGAAAAATCTCTCCCCAGAAATGAGACTGGCGGAAGATGGGCCTTGTACCTCCCCTGCCGTCTCTGCTGGAAGAAAGCTCGAGGCTACGTAATACATAGACCATGCCGACAAGGTCACTCAAAGCCACGGTACCTACCTTGTTAAAAGAACGAGGACCCCAGCTCCGTGAGGACACAGGTGGATTTGCAGGATCAGGAAGGTCAGGAAAGCTCAGGACTGCAAGGGACTTAGGGCCACCTACCCCGGCACTCCTCAACCTGGCCACACCTTAGGAAAAGAAAATATCGATGTCAGGCCATACCGCTGGAATTGGAGCGTATTTAAACCTCCTCTGGCAATTCTAAAGAACCACAGGGCTGATCGGAGGAAGGCAAGTGTGGCCACACGCATGCCTCTGCTGCCCTCTCCTTGGCCCCATGCAGACATCACTAATCAATCGAAGAGCCCTTGCTTTTCATCCCAAAGTGGCGTCTGATTTCTCACTTTATGTAGCCTCAGACAGCCACTGCCAGTCATTCAGACTTGGCACACCAGGAGAAAGCCTATTTGTCATCCCAAAACTAGTTCAGCCCCTCATGCTGGACATGTGGGGAAAACTTTGGCCCGGAAAGGAGTGACTTGGCCAAGGTCCTGGCTATTGGGACTACAGTCGTGCCTTGAGAAGGTAGCAAGGGCCAGGCCACACCTTATTCAAACCTTTGTAGCTCCGCTCAAAAGCCCCAGTGCCTCCCTTATTGAAAGAATCTTCTCTGAGACCTTGCTCCATCCGATCCAAGTTCAAGTGGTACCTATTAGTCAGAAATTGAACTAGGGCTGCCCTGGGCTTCTAGGGCCAGTGTACCAGCTGCACAGGTTGTGCACTGCATTACCCCAGAGGTGCCATTCTCCAGCGTCAGTGGGTGCAGTGCACAGCCTGCATGGCTGTACTCACTGGCCCTTCTGTGTGCTTTCCCACCCATGCTGGCAGGCTCCAACAGGTGTAACCAACAATAACAACAATAATATCTAACACTTAGGAGGCATTTACCATAGATCCATGCTGTGCTCTTTACACACATTAACTCAGTTAACCCTCCCGGCAACCTGTGTCACCGATGAGAAGACAGGTTAAGTAACTGGTCTAGGCACATGAAGCCGGGAAACAGCAGACTGGGCTCCAGGCGCGGGGAGCTGGCTGCAGAGCCCGAGCCCTAGCAGGGGTGGGGTACCTGCAGCCTTGGGGCCACATGTGGCCTCCTGGGTCCTTGAGTGTGGCCTTTTGACTGAATCCAAATTTCACCGAACAAATCCTTTTGTTCTGTGAAGTTTAGATTCGATCAGGGGCCGTGCTTGGGGATCAGGAGGGTCACATGTGGTCTTGAAGCTGCAGGTTCCCCACCTAACTGCAGCTAAGCCGGGCACCTGCCCCCGGGGGACATCTTTGGTGCTTGAGCGGGGCCCGGTTTGTAGGTCCCCTGCCGCCCATTAGCCTCTGACACAGCCTGGCACCACGTCACTTTTGTGACCGAGTCTCTTTCCCTCGGCCTTTCCCCCTAGGCCCAGAAAGCTCCCCAGCCCCCAGAGGAACTGGCGGGAGATCAGGGCAAAAACTGGCTGCCGTCCGGCCCTGGCTTTCCATCCCTCCTCCTGGCCAGCTCAGCAGCAGACCTGCCTCCATTTACCCTGCAGCCAGGCCCTGACCGCCAGAGCTGCAGATCCTGAGGTTGGCACCACCCTAACGCCTGGGGCGGTATGTGGCACCCCTCCCGGCCACAGCAGGGACCTGCAGCCCAGGCTGGCGCTGCCCCATACCCGTGGCCAGATGGCACCTGGGAATCCAGGTGGAGAGGGTGGACCGTGGGAGGCAGCAGCCCTTGGACGATATGATTTTTAAAATCTCTACAGGCCCTCTCCCCAAAACTTGCATTTTCACAAAATGTGCCTCACAGACTCCCCAGCCCCAGCCCATCTGCTCTGAACAAACAGCTCTTAAGCTTTTTCGACTAGGACCCCACCGGGTGGGGCAGAACATGTCCTTGTCCCCTACGTCCCACCCGCTCCCATTTCCCAGCAGAAGAAGAACCTGGTAACAGTGAAGGATCAGTAGGGAACAGGCTAGCTTATTCCTGACCTTACAGAAAGGGGGCTTCATAATTCTACATCATAAAATAATGCCCTGTAAACTTAGAAATAACTTCGAAGTTTGCACAGGAGAAGTTATTTAAATATCAAAGTCATAACACATCACCAATACAGTGTCACCGTGCAGGCAAATTGCAGGTGTGAGTCAAGGATGGCAGCTGGGGTTAAGGCTGAACTCGGTTCATACCTGAACCACGATTGCGTGATGTTGTAATGGCTTGGTGGCTGGAAGATGCACAAATATGCAAATAAGCATCACTGCACTCCGCGGGACCACACACTGAATCCGTGCGACACTAAGATCCCAGGAGGAGAGAATAGCAGCCACTGAGAATCCTGACCTAGTCTTCCCGCAAATGGCAGGACCTCCGATTCCCCAGCACGTGCCTGAGAGAGCCTGGTGGCGCCGCCAGCCTGTGTGCCAAAGCCACGCTCCTGAACCAGAGTCCCCAGAAAACACTGGCCAGTGGCTCATTTGCCTTTCTAAGATTCAGGTTTTGGAAAGCCCTGATGGCTTTGTTAATGGGTTATTAATGGGTTATCAGTAAGTAGCAGTAAATTGCACCAATACCAGAAAATCTATAAAATCACATGCCATGCTCCCAGAGTCCTCAAAGGAAAGATTTGCCTTTGGAAGTCATTTTTGCCCTGTCCAGAGAGCCCTTACAGCCCGCCAGTGGGTTCCAGGCCATGCCTGGATAATCACCCCCAGCTCTGGCCCTGTATCCAATTTTAAGCCTCAGTGTTCTCATCTGTAAAATGGGTATAATAACCTTCCCCTCCTCGTAGGCTCAGAAATGAGAGTTGAATGTGTTTAGGGCTGGCCTCATGATGTGTGTTCCCTGTGATTTGTAACATGTAGATTAAGTTCAATGGGAGATAGCAAAAAAGTGGGGAAGCAGTTTAATATGTCTTGAGCCCAACGGCAGTGACTCAATCAAAGCTTGTCCCTCAGGGTAAAGTCAAGTTATCAGACTATGTGAACCTTAAGTCCCTCCAGCTGCCAGGGTCTGCGAGCACCAGTCCTCAGTGCAGATTCAGTTCTAGTGTCACTAGAGAAGAGAATCCGGGCCACTCTGCCTTGGAACAGGGAGGGCCTGAAGCATTTGGCCCTGGGATCTTCCAGGCCTGACAGCATCCTGTCTTTCTGGAGTCTAAGCAGAAACACAGTGTCTGCTGTGGCTACCATGGGGAGATTTAGACCGAGGGAAGCCAGTGGGCTGCCCAAGGCTGGGTCCTTGAGATAGAAGTCCCAAGGGTGGCACATTATTTATGCAAAGTATGTCAGAGCCCGGGGCCAGCCTGGGCTGTCAGTAAGCCCTGCCTCACCCATGGAGCATTTGCTTTGAGCCACGCCCTGTTCTAAGCTCCTTCCAGATATTCACTCATAATCCTTCCAACAACTCTCCAAGATAAATATCATCCCCCTTTTACAGATGGACAAACCAAGGCATAGAGAGGTGAAGTTTTCACCCAAAGTCACCCAGCTAGGAAGAAACAGAACTGGGATTCGACCCCAGCAGTCTGGCTCCGGAGTTGGGGTTCTTGGTAACTGTGCTGTACGTCTCGGGTGAACCACTGGCCCCAAATTCCTTCCTCGTCAGGTTCAAGTGATAAACAGAAAGCTTCCAAGAACTCCAGAATGAAAGCCTCATTCGTAGGATGAGGCCAAACCCTGAGTAGGCCAGCTCTTTAGGGCTCAGCTTCTCAATGCAAAAGAGGAAAAGCGTGGAATAAATAGGGGGTTTGTAAACTGTGTTCCGTGGAACTTAGAGTTCCCTCGAGGAGTTGCCACCGCTGGTGAAGGAAGCAGCAGGCAGGGCTCAGCCCACCTTCAGCCAGGAGCTCTGTGCTGTTTGTACTCTGGACGTGCACGTGAGGGTCCACGCCTGTGGAGGGTTCTGTGATAGAATGAGGAAGAAAGCAAGGAGAGAGAGGAGGTTTGAGAACCACATCAGCAGTTATCAAACCTGACCTAGCCTTGGGCTTTACAGATGCAGATTCCCAGGCCCCGTCCCATAACTCCCGAGCCAGAAGGCCCCGCAGTCTGTGTGCTCACTGAACAAGCTCCCAGTGTGGCCCCATCACGGGAGGTTCCAGGGGCAAAGGCAGCATCGTGCCCCGTTCCAGGGGCAGTGCAGACGGGCCCAGGGACATCATCAGGCAGTGGACGCCACCTTCCTGGGGCGGCCCCAGGGTCCCCCAGCGAGGGAGGAGCCACACGCAGGCCAGACCCAGGCTGCCCCCGGCAACCTGCCGCTTGGGCCTCGCTGGGCCCCACGGAGCCGAGAGCAGGGGGCCTGGCACTGTCGGGTGTCTGCTGTCCCAGGCCGGCCCTGGCAGCCTGCAGCCGTACCCGCCACTGGAGCCACAGAGAGGTCCCCCGACTTTCCCAGAGGTGCACAGCCAGGAAAAGGCGGGGGAGGCAGGAGTCAAGCCTGGGTGAGGTCCAAGCTCTGAGCGGGACGTCCACCCCACGCCCCTGACCTGTGGCGACCAAGGCTTCTGCGAGCACCGGGTGGCCCTGTCAGCCCGTCTGGGACCCGTGGTGCTCCATGAACACCAAGGATGAGCCCCAACCCGGGAGCAAGCAAGCCAGCCGGGCTGCACTCTGGGAAGCAGAGCTGCTACGGTGGCCCCCGGCCTCTGCCTGCCCTGTCCTCGGGCTCCTGAGGAGCCCCGGCCTTCTCCACCGGAAGCCCCAGTGCCCCCAGCCCAGCGCCCTCGGGACCCGGGAGCCGGGCTCTGGCCTCCCGGTGTTCAGCGTGGTCAGGGACTCGCTGTGTGACCGCAGGCAAGTCAGTCTCCCTCTCTGGGTCTAAAAAGATCAAGGCCGTGGTTGTCCACCTGTGGCCTATGGAGTCTTAGGGTCAGAAGTCTAAGGTTGGGGCCTGGAATCTGGGGACACGCCACAGAAGGCGGTAAGCAAGAGGGAGGCTGCAGAAAATGTCACAGGCCACCTCCCCGACCTGCCCGTCAGCCCCGAGCTGCAGTGTGTTCAGCCCATAGCTGCGGCTGCATTTGAGCACAGGGCGTGCAGCAGCAGTCGCGCAGCATGACAGGAAACCGCGGCCAGGTCCTCTGAGCTCCTCCACAGGCCTCGGAGCTGTTTCCAGGGGGGCAGGAGGGCAGCGGCCTCCCTTGGAGTCACTGCCCGGGCACCCCCATTTCCCTGCTCGCCCATCGGCGAGAGACAGCACGAGCCCTACCTTAACCCTCGGAGAAAGGGAGATGTGGCCCCCCAGCCTCTGAAAGTCTCTAAGATGAGGCCAGAGACTCCCTGGAAGGCCACGCACGTCCCCCCATGGGGCGAGACTGTATTGACATCGCCCCTCCGGGGTCACAGCGCTCTACAGTTTACAGCAGATGCAGGGGAACGGCAGGCAGAGAGACGAGTACAGATTCTGAGCAAACTCCCTGGGTTCCCACCTCAGTCCTGACTTTGCTGCCTGGTGACCTTAGGCAAGTCACTTAACCTCTGTGCCTTAGTTTCCTCACTGGTGCAATAGGGACGATAAGATACCGGGTCAGAGGGTGGCCGCAGGATGGAACGAGCCGATACAGATGAAAGGCGTAGCATAGGGAGCCCTAAATGTTAGCGACAGCGATGACTATGGCGGTGATCTCATTAAGCCTCTGCCAGCCCCGTGGGGTAGGCAGGATGGGCCCTGTGCACAGGTGGGAAGACTGAGGCCCAGGTAATTTCGGCAGCTTGCCCCAGCTGCCGGGCCAGCCCGGGTATGAGACCAGAGGAGGCGACAGTTTGGGAGCTGAGAGGGCTCCCAGGGGCCCGTCACCCACTCCCCACGAGCTGCAGATGGGAGGGGCTGGCCCACAGCCCCGCAGGGCATCAGCGTCTGAGCCGGTTCCGGAACCCAGGGCCCCTAACCATTGCCAGTCTGGCCAGTGCCTTGGGCTGTCTCAGGCCATAAGATTCAGCTGGAGGGAAAAAACTTCCCCGGGCCAATACATTTTTGAAACGTTGCATCGTGTCTCTGTCCCTTAGAGATCGACATGATGCATTAGTTTATCAAGGCTCTGACAAGTTCTGCAATGAAGAAACATATTTCACATTTTCCTATCTAGTGTTTCCCAAACTTATGTGGCCACAGAACCATGTATTTTCATCCTCATTCGGTGGCTCACCATCTGGGAAATATTGAGACAGATGATTTCTTTGGGCCCCTTTAGTTCCAATATTCTATGCTTTGAGGTACTGAGTCAGCTTTTCTTTAGAGATCTTGAAGCATGCCACCAAGCTGACATTGTTTAGCCACAGGAAGTCCCTGCGGCTTGTGTGAGGTCCCTGTATCTCAAGCAGTGAGGTGAGCCACGCACGAGGCCAGGTGTGGCTGCTACCTGTCTATCTTGGCATCCCCTCTGCTCAGAGGGCAACTGAGGCAGGGACGGCCCCTGCAGGAGGCAGACGAGCCCCCGTGGATGGGCTGAGAAACGCCAGTCCGGGGTTTCTTACTTGGCTGCTGTCATAGGTCCCAGGTGAAGACAGAGGGGCTGAGTCCACGGGCACAGGGCCCCGGGGGATGGCACGCCCATGCTGCCAGCGCATCCGGCCCCACCGGTCCTCCAGGGTGGCTTGTCACTCTTTGGCGGCTCTGAGCTGCCTAATTGCTTTCTCTGGGACAGGCCGGACGTGTCAGAGTCACATCCAAATTGGCCGCCTGCCTGCGCAGAGCCAGCTTCCTTCCTTGTTAGGAGGCTGGCGTCCCTGGGGACGGCGTGGAGCCCGTGGGCCAGGGCATGCGGGCCAGGAGGGGAGGAGGCAGCCTCTGACAGCTGTCACTGCAGGGCCAGGGCTGCGGTGACAGGGAGGAGGCTCGAGACAGTCCAGAGGGACCTTGAGGGCCTGCGCGCAAGTGGAGGGTCAGAGATAACAGGCCCGGGTCAGCGACTGCAGCTCAGGTGCGAGAGTCCATTCCCAACGCCCTCCCTGTGCGAGCGCAAGAAGCACACACTCGCCCTGGCCAAGGCCTGAGCCCGCAAGGCCGAGACAAGCCAGCGGGGCGGGCAGGAGGCAAGGCCCAGGCTTGGGAGCCCGATCCTCCGGGCCGGTCCCTGAGCCAGTCCGCGCTGGCCGGCGATGGGACCCTCAGCCAGTCGCTGAGTTGCGTCGAGCCTCGGTTTTCCCCTCTTTGAAATGAGGATAAGACATCTTGGCTGTGGCAGAGACGAAACGATAGCTGGAGAGACACGTGGGCGCTGCGGGGGCCTCAGGGGCTGGAGAGGACCCGCTCTGTGTCCGGGCCTGCCCTCTGCCCACAGCCGACTGGCCCCTCTGAGCTCCACTTTGCTCATCTGCAAAACGGGCCTCAGGGAGCCCGTCCCAGGGTGCAGCGGGTTCAGGCCACAGATTTAAAGCAAGAGGCAGGCAGCAGCCATCGAGGCTGCGCAGCCTCATGGTGCAGCCGGAGCCACTTTTACCACCTGCCGTTTTAGGTCAGCAAAGAGTGTTGGGGTGACAGTGACAGGGACCCACCTCTGCAAACCTGCCCCCATGCCAGCACCGGGCTGGGCACTTAGATGCCTCATTTCTTCTCTGCTCCAAACCCAGACGCCTTCGGGGCCCAGCAGATAGGCGAGTCAGTAAAAGGGCCACTTTGGGGGCAGCACGTGCCCTGTTTAAATGCAGTAGCTGGCGAGGCGCGGTGACTCACGCCTGTAATCCCAGCACTTGGGAGGCCAAGGCGGGAAGATTTCTCAAGGCCAGTAGTTTGAGACCAGCCTGGGCAACATAGCAAGACCCCATCTCTAAAAATATATATTTTTTTAATTGTAAAAAGTTAGGCAAGTATGGTGGCACACACCTGTAGTCCCAGCTGTCAGGGAGGCTGAGGCAGGAGGATCACTTGAGCCCAGGAGTTCGAGGTTGCAGCAAGCTATAAGGATGACACTGCACTCCAGCCTGGGTGACAGAGCAAGACCCTGTCTCTAAAGGAAAAAAAAAGAAAGGCGGCAGCCGTACTCACTCAGTGCCAGTGAAGCTGCCCGGGGCAGATGCCAGCCTAGTGCTTCCAGAGCTCTTGATTTTTTAAGAGAAGCCAAAAATGCCAAATACACTCCAATTCTCTAATATTGACAACTAATCTTTTAAAATGTAGTGTCTGTTGGAAGAAAAAGATTCCATAGCCCCAATTTGTCTCCAGGCCAAGGTCTCTGCCACCTGTGTCCTGGATCTTCTTTCTCTGTGGGCGCGTCCGGCTCCGGTGGTCCCGGCCTCCCCGTTTGCAGAGCCGGGGCCTGCCCGGCCACAGGGGCTCGTCCCAACTTGGCACACACCCTCCTTCACCACAGGGCCCTCCTGCCCCACCCCCCGACAGCCAGGCCACAGGGTCCCAGCCCTTCTGAACCCAGAACAGTGCTCCCAGGGCTGGGGGGTCGGGGGAGAGGCGGGGAAGGGGGTAAGGGGGCTTCACTCGGGGCTGCCCTCAGAGGGCTGCAGTCATTGCAGGAGCCCTGAGCCCCCCGCCTGCCCCACCCCTGCCCCGAGCAGGGCTGCACAGCCACCTGCAGCCGGAGCCTCTGTCACTTCCACGGACTCCACCAGAGGCTCAGGACTCAGAGATTGAATGTGGGGTGGGGGGCTTCACCTTCAGGTCAAGGTGCCCACAGGCCGGACAAAAGGGGGCTGCCGTACTCTCCCAGAAGTCCCAGGAGGCTGCCTTGGCCATCAGTGTGGACAGCAGCTGCAACCCGGAGGCCCAGGGATGCAGAGGGTGTCAGAGGAGGGCTGAGGGAAAAGACTGGCTTCATGGCAGGGACGGAGGGAGGACCAAGGCGCTGTGATGAAAGCTGGGACAGGACAGTCTGATATGACTTGCTGACATTTATTGAGTGCGCAGTGTGCTAGGCATGTGGTAGGCACTTCACATACACTCATTAAGTCATTCAACAAACACTGGCTGAACACTTCCTATACGCCAGGCTTAGGGCTAAGGGCTGAGGATGCAAATGTAAATGATGACATCACATAAATTATCCTGACGTCGTCCTCACCAAAGTCTCATGAAATGCGTGTGTATTCTTGTCTCAGCTTTACAGATGGGGAAACTGAGGTTCGGAGAGGTGCCATAAATAGCCCAAGGAGACATAAGAGATGGAGCAAGGCAAGCATTGGGGTCCAACAGCCCATTGCATTACACTTTTCAGACAGACAGGATTAAAGCTGATAAAGCTATGAGCTGTTAGAATGAGGCTTTGTTCTCTGGTTTCCAGAATTCTGGTGGTGCTGGAGGGAGACAGACAAGGGGCAGGGTCCCTATGAAAGCAGAGAAGATGTGGTCACAAAGTGGGGAAAACCTCCGAGGGTCTTCCGCCCCGTGCTATGGGTCTGCTGAACGTATTCATGGATTCTAGAAGGTCGTTGACCCATGGTGAGCGCACCCTGGCCGTGCTGGCTGGGGACCACCAGGTATCGTGTTTGAGGACACATGACTGGGGAAGCCACAGCTGGCACCGGTCTTCCCCACCAGGCATCCGAGTGCGAGGACACCCCCGCCACCGGCCCCCCCAAGGCTCTCTTCATATTGAAGGAAATTAGAGACACACAGCTCACGAACGTGTTTGCCGTTCCTCGGTCAGTCTCTGTGCAATAATTAAAGTCGCCCCCCAGTGGCTTAGGAACTTTCCAGGAGGCAGTTGCGAAGGCTTTGGAGGGAGGTCGAGGTCGGGCAGTTTGCATTTGTCATTTAAGATGACCCCATAGAAGGCAGCGCCTGCAGACGGGGCGGTCAGAGCCATGCTGGCGGAAACGCGGCAAGCCCGGGGTGCAAGGGCGGGGGTCAGCGGCGGAGGGACAGACTGGCCAGGTCGGCAGGACTGGGTCATACAGAGCCTGTGGGTCATGGTAAGGGACCTGGACTTTACCAGGGAGCCATTGAGAGTGTCGAGCAGAAGAGCTCCCTGGGAAGAAACAGCTTTTAAAAATAAGTCCCTCTGGGCCTGAAGAGGAGGGAGAGGGAGGGACTCGGGGTGTGAGAGGTGGCTGGGGCTCCAGGTGGGAGATGGTGCGGCCACACGAGACAGGGACAGGCAACGGAGACTCCGGAGGGATGGAATTCGGCAGGGGCCCTTTGCAGCTTTGCCCGACCTCACTAAGCCCCCTGCCTCAACTCCGCCTCGGGGCCAGCTGGGGTCTGAGCGCTCAGCCGCTGTTTGTCTGGGCCTCTGTGGGGCAGCGACAGACCCAGCCAGGTACAGGGACGCCTGTTTCTCCGCGCCACCCCCAGCTCAGCACAGAACATCACCGGTGGCCAGTGCTGCCCGCCAGGCTCCCAGGAGCTCTGCGTCTAGTCACACGTCAACCCCGGGGAAGCAGGTGGCAGGGGGGTGCCAAAGTCTGTGATGCCGAGGGCATCGGAAGGAGCCTCTTAAGTCCAGGGCGTGAGTCACCAGACTGCCAGCTGGGAACAGCTCAAAATTTTAAGTGGTGAAAAAGTTGTGATTAAAATGCTCTAAGTCCTTCCCATAAGGAGCCCAGAGTCTTTGCCAGCTCTAAGTCCTGCTGCCAAGGGTGTCTGCCCAGGGCACGCAGAGGTCAAGGGTGACAGGGGCAGGGTGGAGAATGCCTGAGGTCAGGGGTGACTGGGGCGGGGTGGAGAACGCCTGAGGTCAGGGGTGACTGGGGCGGGGTGGAGAACGCCACCTCCCTGAGGCGGGGTCCGAGGAGTGAGGGCTGCCCCCTAGCTCTCCGTGCAGGTCGGGAGTAGAGAATTTACCAGATAAGTTCTCTTGTATTTAAGCCTCTGTGTATTTAACCAGCTTCCTACAGCTGATGCTCTGGTCCAAAGAGCACTCTGAGAATGAGAAGGCTTGGATCACCCCTCCACGTGAAGGTCCTACCCCAAGGCAAAGGGATGGAGAGATGACCTTAAAGGCACCTTCTAGTCCTAGGATTCTGAACCTGCCTGGTGCGAGGCCCAGGCCACCCCACTGACACCATTTGAGCATCACGCTGAGTCCCTCATCCCAGCCCAGGGCTCACCTGTGCCAAAGTCCACCATCCTTCCGTTGTGCCCTTCCGTGCCACCTGTCCTCCATTGCTCAGTGGGCAGTAGGCATCGGTGTCCCTGATTGTACAAAGGAGCGTCCAGGCACCTTGGTGCTCGGTAGATCATCCCCAAAACCAGGCGGACACACAGAGCCCCAATTCAAGGGTGGACAGCCATGTCCCCGTCAGCCTGTCTTTCCCCATCGCAGGACTTTGGATCCCACGAAGTCTGTGTCTGTCTGTCTCTCTCTGTGTCTGTTTCTCGCTCTGACTCACGGTGAGGCTCCCAGCCCCCCAGCTTGGCAGGCAGGGCCGGGAGCGACTTCCCAGCCTCCGAGAGCAGGTCCCCACTCCTCACTCGCCGCCCCAGCTCTTGCCAGCTTCAGCCATCCTTGCCCAAGTCCCCTGTGGCCAAGCATGAGCATCGAGAGCGGGGAGAGGGCTGCTTGCACGGGTTCTTCCACGCCGGGAGGTGGGAACTCGGGTGGAGGCCCAGCTCCCGCGACAACTTGCCGGAAACATCGCTGACCTCTCTGAGCCTTCCCTTCCCTTCTGAAATGTGCCCTTCGCCCCTTTATCCCTACGGGAGGGCAAGAGAAACTGAGGCTCCCATGGGAATACCCAAGCGCATAACGATCTCATCTTCATTGGGCACAAAAATGATGAGAACGAGGAAGGGCCGAGCTGGGGAGACAGGGGAAGAAAGGCGCCTCCCACAACCTGGGCTTTTGCCACCACGAATGGCACTGCACATCGCCACGTAGCAGGCCTGGGCCATGAAAATGCGGATAGACCTGGCTGCTGACCTCGGGGCTCACTCCCCGGCAGGACGTGGGGAGTGCTGGGTGGCAGTGCACACAGCAAGGCACGTCCCCCCGGGGAAGTCTGGAGGAAGGCCTATTCTGCAAGGCCTACCTCTATGAAACTGATAAATCTGGACTAAAACATATTTTTAATGCATCGCCAACCTCACAAAAAGTAAAAGAAATCCTCAAGACAGACAAAGACAGACAAGCTGGGCCCTGACGCCAGAACAGGAGCAGCGAGTGTGATCGCCGAACCCAAAAGGCGAGGTCGGCCCAGGTGCAGACGCTGACATCGGGAGTGTGAACGGGATTAAGTCACATCTTGGGATGTGACAACGTGGGAGAACAGAGCCTGAGACTCCCTCAGTCGACCAGGGTCTCTTTTTTTTTTTTTTTTTTGAGACAGAATCTCACTTTGTTGCTCAGGCTAGAGTGAGTGCCGTGGCGTCAGCCTAGCTCACAGCAACCTCAAACTCCTGGGCTCAAGTGATCCTCCTGCCTCAGCCTCCCAGGTAGCTGGGACTACAGGCATGTGCCACCAAGCCGGGCTAATTTTTTCTATATATATTTTTAGTTGGTCAATTAGTTTCTTCCTATTTTTAGTAGAGACAGGGGTCTCGCTCTTGCTCAGGCTGGTTTTGAACTCCTGACCTTGAGCGATCCACCCGCCTCAGCCTCCCAGAGTGCTAGGATTACAGGCGTGAGCCACCGCGCCCGGCCATAACCAGGGTCTCTTGAAGGGGAAAGAAGTGGCCCCGGGTCCCAGGTCTTATCCCCACTCTATCTGCTCTCGACCCCAGTAGGGGAAAACGTGAACCCTCTCTGGAGAAAAGCACCCGCTATTTGGGTCCTAAAGAGTCTCATAAATTAACATTCTCATACATAGGAGTTCAGCATGAGTAAGCGTCAACAGAAACAAACAGCAAATTTAGATGCTCCTAGGCCTTTTGAGATATAATAGTCAATACCAAATACAGAAATTATGTACAAAATACTTAAGGAAATCTATGATAAAATCAGTTGCAAACAACCAGAAACTATCTGAAAAGACCAGGAAAACGTGAAAAAAAAAAAATCAAAGAGAACTTTTTAGAAATAAAAAAAATGTAATTGCTAACATGAAAAATAAATAAAAAGATAGGCTAAGCGTCAGACTATATAGCAGTAAAGAGGATTTTAAAAATAGAAAACAGATCTAAGAAGATTACCAATAATTCAATGTGGAGAAATAAGGAGATAAAAGCCATGAAGGAGAAATTAGAGCTGTCGAGTCTAATAAAATACCCACTAGCCACATGTTGCTATTTAGATTTATATTTGAATTAAGATTAAAACTCAGTTCTTTAGTTGCACTAGCTACATTTTAAATGCTCATAGCCACATGTGGCTGACAGCCACCACATGGAACAGTGAAGATTATACCGTAACCTTTTATCACCACGAAAAATTCTGTTGGAAAGTACTGGGTTATAAGATAGGAAAAATAGAATTCAAAATTTCAACTTATATCTAATTGGAATTCCAGGAGAGAGACAGAGAGAATAGAGACGACGTACTATTTTAAGAGATAATGGTTGAGAATAGTCCAAAAAATGCCCATAGGTACAGAAAGCATAATTTATAGCAACCAGAATAAATAAAAAGAAATCTGTATCTAGCCACATCATAATGAAAGTGCAGAACCCTAAAGACAAAGAGGAAATCATAAAACTAGCTAACAAAAGACTTGCAGCTGACTTCTCTTTGGCAAAGATGAAGACGTATGGCAATGGAGCAACACCTTCAAAGCGCTAAGAGAAAATACTGTCAACCTAAAACTGTGTGTGCCCAACAAAACTCTCTGAAGGGCAAGGGTAAAATGTAGACTTTTTTCAGATAAACAAAATTTGTAAGAGCTTACTACCAAAATGCTTTTCATCAAAGAAACTTTTAAATCCTATTCTTTGGGAATAAGGATATTACTCCAGAAGGAAGGTCTGAGATTTAAGAAAAAATAATAAACAAAATATTGGTAAACATGTAGGTACATTATTTTAGGCAAACATTACCAATGTAAAATAATCACGATGACAATGTCTAAATTATGGAGTTTTAGAAAAGGACAGAATTAAAATACTGGACATGGTAGCACGTTAAGTCAAGGGGAGTGATCAGAATTAAAATGTTTTAAATAATTCCCACTAGTTGGGAACAGGGCATTAGGATGTTGATCAACTCTAGGTTCTGTTAAGTTAAATATGTGTGTAGTGACTTTTCAAGGGTAACCACAAGGCCGGGTGGATTTAGAGCTTCAGGATGCATCGGACTCACCTGGAGGGCTTGCTAAAGCACAGATGGCTGGGCCCGCCCCCAGAGGTCTGTTCCAGAATATTTGGGGTGGGGTTCTGGAATTTGCATTTCTAACAAGTTCCCAGGTGTGGCTCATGAGACTAGCCCAGGAGCCTCACTTTGAGAACTACTACACTAAAAACAGAGTAATAGAGAGCTTAACTTCCAAACCAATGGGGCATGGTGGGGGGCAGGGATATGAAATGAGAAAACAAACAAAACCTTCCATCCAGACCAGCTCTGCCCAATAGAAACGCAACGCAAGCCACATGTGTAATTTTAGTTCTGTTAGCCACATTAAAAGTATGGAGAAACCGGTGAAATGAATTTTAATAAGATAGTTTATTTAAACCAATATACCCAAAATATTGTCATTTTAATATGTGGTCAGTGTAAGAACAGTTAATGGGATAATTTACGTTCTTGTCTTTTTTGTACTAAGTCTTCAAAATTCAGTGTGTATTCTATACTTAAGGCACTTCTCAGTGTGGACTAGCCACATTACAAATTCTCAGCAGGCACGTGTGGCTTGTAGCTACCACACTGGACGCGGCGGGTCTAGACTGTAAGTGACATCATTGCGCAGAGGACAGACGCCCCAGTCGTTGAGTGTCCCCTCTGTGCCAGACACTGGCCTGGACACTTTGCACACGTCATCCCACTTAGTCCTCACCTCATCCTGTGAGATTAGGCATTACTATCATCCCCATTTTGCAGATGGGGAAACTGAGGTCAAGGAAATTGAAAACACCTGGCTGTGATCATCTAGCTGGTAAGCAGCACAGCCGGGATTCAAACCCAGAACTCTCTGATTCTGGTGCCAACACCCGAACCTGTAGGCCAGGGGTCTCTCCAAAGGGTTTTTTGGAACGGGCCCGATAGTAATTATTTTAGGCTTTGTGGGCCAGACAGTATCTGCCACAACTACTCAGCTCTGCTGTTGTAGCACGAAAGCAGCCTAAGACAATACGTAAACAAATGGGCATGGCCCTGATCCAGGAAAAAATCGCATTTAGAAAACTCAGGAGAGCTGGATCTGGCCGGGTCGTTTGCAGACCTCCGTGCTGGGCGGGCACAGCTGCCTCGTCACCCACTTAGGGGAGGCCTCGCTGGTCATACTCGGTATTACTGATGTCCCTCGGGGTGTGGGTACACCCGCACGCCCACGCGTGTGTATCGTGGGTGAGTGGGCAAATGTGGGACCTCTCATTCCAAAGTCTCCAGGGTCCCTGGGCTCCATAAATATTCAAGTTGTAAAGCAGCTGCCCTCAGGGCCTGAGGCCTGCTCCCTGCTGAGCACACATGTGCTTCTTCGCCCACTTATCTGTCATTCCCTCCCCGCCCCTCTGCCTCCCTCTCCCTCCCCCTGTCCCTCCTTCCACTTTACCTTTTCGTCTTTGTTGTTTGGGGGTGCCTTTCTCTTTCCAAGGCCTGCTCTTTGGGTCTCCCTTCTCTCTAGCACACTCTCCTGCTCCCATCTTCCTTCTCTTGCTTCCGGTAGTCCCTTAGTGCCCTCCCCTGGGGAAATGTAGCCAAGCACCAAGGACAGCCTGCACCTACCTGGGCGCAGAATGGCCAGATCCACACCACCCCCCCCAGCTCACCGAGAGCCCCACCGTCCCACCTGCACCAGGCTGAGCCCGGCTTGACAACAAGGAAGACCAGTCCCCTCCTAGTGCCAGAGCTGAACCCAAGGAGCATTTATCCCAGGCTGCAGCACAGCACCCAAGCCCCGGGGAGGGCCCCTGGTTGCCAGCAATAGCCACCCTGACTAAGCACCTGTGCCGTCCACCTACAAAAAGACATCAGAGAAAAATATCTCCTAATAGGACGAGTTTGTGTGGCCGCGGGTGCGTGTGGGGAGGGGCGCGTGAAGGGAAGCTTCTATCAGCAGAAAGAAGTTCATGCCAGCTGCTGGGAAACCCAGTTTGCAGGTTCAGCACATTGGTGGCCATGCCGTTGCTGGGCAGTGTTCGTTCGAGAGCATCTTATCTGAGTTGCTGCAGTCCTAAAGGAGGAATTTCTCGTGGGGTTATTCTAGAAGGTCCTTGAGACAGTCTTCATCTTAGACACGTGAGCACAAGCTCTCCTCCTTCGTGCTTTCCCGGCTCTAATTTGTTTGGATCTGACAAAAGTGATTTCATCCTGGTATCTGCCACTTTCACTGGGCTGTGGCTTCACATTCAGAGTCGATAACTGTCATATCATCCGAGAAGGTAGATATTATTATGATACCCATTTTGTGGATTGATAAACTGAGGTCTCAAGAAATTTGCCCAAAGTCAAGGTCTGTTCCACTCCGAAGCCTGGTCCAAATGGACATCATGTGCGGTGTCTTGGAAATTGGGGTAACCAGATTCGGCCACACATTACCTCTCCTCCTCCCAGAAGTATGTAAGAGAGAGAGAACTCAGCCATAGGGACAAGACAGAGAGAAGCCAGCCAGGCTGAAGGTCACCCAGCAGGCTCTCAGCTCTCTCCAACCCAGGGAGGATGCCCTGTTTAGGTGCCTGCAGCCGACCCCCGCAGAACTTGGAGTCCTGGACCCGATCAGAGAGACGTCCCTGCAAGCCCTGCTGGCCTCTGCGAGCCGGCACCCCCGCTGGGCTCAGGTGTGTGCCCCTGGCCGGGCAGCCCTCTCACCAGGCAGGAACTGCGGCCCCAGCAGGGCTGCAGAGGCTGTTTCCGCCTTCCCAGGCACCGTGGCAACACGGGTGCTCAGACTGGTGACCCGCACAGAGCTCTGTGCCCCTCTGCCATTTCCCCGGGGCAAAAAGAGGTCTTGGACCCACCAAGAAGGGAAATACTATAATGTTGGCAGTGACTTCTCAACCCCTACCCACCCTGGCACAGACGGCCTCGCCACACTCACTGCCACTGAGTCCTCACGTCAGCGCGCAGAGGAGGCAGGCGGTAGAGAGCAACACTGTGCCAGCTTTACAGAGGGGGAAACTGAGGCATAAGGCATCCGGGAGAAAGGTTTTGGCGGAGATGGGGATGATGCATGAGTGTGTGGCCACCAAGTGGATGCAGGCATTCTCAAGGAGTCCCTTGCAGAGTTTAAAAAAGAGGGAAGGATTTGGAAGAAGGGGCTTTGTAACTTGAAAAAGTGAGATTTCTAGACTATTTTGTCTCAATTTCAAACATAATATAGTCAATTCAGAAAACTTGAGAAACAGAAAATGTGCACACTCAGTTACTCTCACATATGCATACAAACACACACAATCACACAATTATCCATCACCCCTTTCCAGAAGCAAAGACTCAACATTTATCCACCTGGTATTTAATGCACATACACATGTACATATATAATTATACATTAAATACATAATTTTTAAACTACAGATGGGATTACATTGTACCTGCTATTTCTTCATTTTTCACTTGGCAAGAGATTGTGGACATTTTCCCATGTCAAAAATGTTCCCCTGTGCCCGGGGTTCTTGTTCATCGCACGCACCCCAACATGTGGACAGAAATCACGCATTCAAATACACTCCCGTCCATAACCATTTATATTGCTTCCTAGATTTTAGTTTTTTCCAAACTGTGTCATTATAAAACTACACATGTTTATTATGGAACTCAGAGGTACAGCAAGAGAAAACACACAGAGGTAGGGCAAGAAGAAAATAACCTTATTTTCCCCAGTATGCAAACTCCGTAACTGCGAGCATTTGTGTGTACCTGTTACCTGTTGGAACCACGTGCCCTATTTGTACTGATGGATCAGCATCTTATTCCATCATTGCGATGATTTGTAATATATAATTTCAGCCAGGTCCTTTCTAATCAGGTTTATTTTTAATATTTGTCATTTTTCATGGTATTGAGTCTGTCTGTTTTGGTTTCTATTCAACCCTGTTTTAGAGAGATTCTTTTCCCCACTCAGCGGGGTTTGTGGAACCTGAACTTTGCATGTTTAGCAGGTGTGACGCAGCCGACCACAGACGGAAGAATGGGGTTGGAAAATGTCAGTGGATAGACTTTTCTTTTTACCGTGAGGGCCACTCCAGAGACAGGCTTTCCTGTGTTAAGAAACGGAGCTGGGGCCGGGCGCGGTGGCTCACGCCTGTAATCCTAGCGCTCTGGGAGGCCGAGGCGGGCGGATCGCTCGAGGTCAGGAGTTTGAAACCAGCCTGAGCAAGAATGAGACCCCCATGTCTACTAAAAATAGAAAGAAAGTAATTGACCAACTAAAAATATATATGCAAAAAATTAGCCGGGCATGGTGGCGCATGCCTGTAGTCCCAGCTACTCGGGAGGCTGAGGCAGGAGGATCGCTTGAGCCCAGGAGATGGAGGTTGCTGTGAGCTAGGCTGATGCCATGGCACTCACTCTGGCCTGAGCAACAAAGTGAGACTCTAGCTCAAAAAAAAAAAAAAAAAAAAAAGAAAAGAAAAAAAAAAAAACAGAAATGGAGCTGGGGCTCCATTTATCCTAAGAAAATAAATCGCCCGGTTGCCCAGGGATGACTGCCGTGTGTTGTTTGCAATAGTGGAAAATTGGAAACAACCCCCTGCCCAGCAGGACGAGGCAGGTGACATAAATTACGGAGCCTCCTTTCCATGCATCCCGTGCAGTCGGAAGCTCTTGCAGCTCTCTACTGATCAAGATGTGATCAAGATGGTTCAGATGTCCCTGGCCAGCGGGCCCAGGCACACCCAGTCCCCCGGGGCCAGTCCCCCCTGTTTCAAGACAGACACACAGGAAAGACGCCCTCCGAGGCGGAGGGGAAACCGGCGCATCACAGACGACTGCCGCAAGCCAGCGCGTGGGCCCGGGCATGTTTGCAGGCGTGGGCGTCTGTGTGTCCCGAGGAATATTTAACTGAACATTAGCAGCTGCTGTCTCTCGGTGTGGGGGTGATTTCCATCTTCTGTTTTATTTTTATTTTCTTCTGGAATAAGTTTTTCTTCTTTTCTTTCGAGGAGGGGCATAGATTACTTTTGTAATGGGAGCGGGGGCAGAAAAACAAAGCAAAAGCCATTTTGGCTTTGAAGAGAAGACAGTCGTGGGGAAGACGTCCCTGCCCTCCTGCTCCTGCGCCACCCCGGGGTGCAGCGGCCCCCAGCACGGCCTTGCGCTTGTGTGTTGCAGACTCGGACAGCCAGTGCAGCCCCACGCGCCAGAGCCTCAGCCTGTCGGAGGGCGAGGAGCAGACGGACCGGCTGCAGCAGGTGGAGCTGGTCAGGACCACGCCCATGTCCCACTGGAAGGCGGGCACCGTGCAGGCCTGGCTGGAGGTGGTCATGGCCATGCCCATGTACGTCAAGGCCTGCGCCGAGAACGTGAAGAGCGGGAAGGTAGGGCAGCTCCGGGCCCCGGGGCACGCGCCCCACCCTGACACTGGCCGCCCCCAACGCCCACCCTGGGGTCAGGAGGGGCCGGCCGACCTGCGTCCGGGCTCTGGTGTCCCTGCTAAATCACTGTCCCTCCCTAGCAAGGTGTCCCTCCCAAGCCCCCTTTACCCGGCTGAAGGGAGGCAGGACGCAAGAGAGGGCTCTTTGGGGCAGGAAGGAGATTCTGCCCCCCCTGTGGGGCAGAGGAGGCAGGGGTGTTCCAGGTGCTCTGCCTGGACTGCAGGGGGAGGTGGGCGGGGAGACGGGGGAGGAGCCCCACAGACGCCCCTCTGGGCCGGGCCAGCCGCTGTCCTGGGACGCCTGGGGTGCAGCAACAGCCCGACTCCCACCCCCCTCCCGGGAGCAGGTGCTGCTGAGCCTGAGCGACGAGGACCTGCAGCTGGGCCTGGGCGTGTGCAGCTCCCTGCACCGGCGCAAGCTGCGCCTGGCCATCGAGGACTACCGCGACGCCGAGGCCGGCCGGAGGTGAGCGGCTCCTGGGTGCCCCACCCGCGCAGGCTCCCAGGGAGGAGGGGGAAGGTCCACCCTGGGGCCTCCGGTTACGCAGGTGGGATGAGCAGGGTGCTGAGGGCTGGGCCAGGGGTGGTGGGGATCTTGGGGTGTGATCAAGATGGTTCAGATGTCCCCGGCCAGCGGGCCCAGGCACACCCAGTCCCCCGGGGCCAGTCCCCCCTGTAGCAAGACAGACACACAGGAAAGGCATGAGGCCACAAATGCCCTATGACACCCCCAGACCCCAGCATGGAAGCCTCGTGTGCCCCCCAGAACTGCCCTGCCTCCAAAGATGAGCCCGAGCAGGTCTGCTGCACCTGCTTCCGAGTCTTACCATTCCAGAGTGAGGAAAGACAGCACAAGTAGGGAGGAATCTCAAACAGAGGATGGGGCCCAGGTGGGAGGGGGCCCTCTCCGCAAGCATACCCGGGCACCCTGTGTCCCCAGCAAGGCCACCCTGCCCGGTCCCCACACCCTCCGCCCTAGCCCTGCCTCCTGCCCGCCTGGCTCCTGACTTTCTGGGAGCAGACTCTGTTGGGGGCCTCACCCACCACGCAGCTCCGGGGAACGGGGAAGGAGCCCCGCACCCACCCCATGCTGGGAGTGCGGAGAGGGGAGGAACTCGCTTTGTAAATCTGACACTCTCTGTCTTGCATAATTATGTCCTTCACTGGTTTCCCCATCATTTTTGTGCAGTTAATTAATCAAACCTGGTGGTGTGTGCTGTAATTTGCAGAAGCAGCTTAGTGGATTAAAAAAAAGACGGGGTTGGGGGTAGAGTTTCCTACTTCAAAACTGCCTGATTTGGAAGTAGGAAAACCGGGTCCACCTGTGTCTGGGAGAAAGGTGTGATTCTGAGGTGACAGGAAAGCCAGAGGTGACCCTGGGTCAGAAACTTGGGGAGCAACTCAGAGCAAGCAAACAAGAAGGGGCCCGGCCTTGTCAGCAAGTCAGGACACCAGCACAGTAACTGCCGTGTGAGTTGTATTTAACTCACACTAGTTTTGAGCCCGGGGCCTTGTGAAGCACCTGTAACTCACATGTCTCTTTACCTTGGGAGCCGTGAGAACTATTTTTCAAGTTGCATATAACACATGCACAGAATATAATAAAAAATAACACATTTTTCATTACATTAGAAAGGATCATTTTGTTTTTGAAGTTTTTACTCTATTTTCGTAATAAAATGCCATGGCCCCAAGGAAAAATGTGCCAGCCAGGGTTGGGGCTACCCCGTGCTGGGTGTCACCTCCTGAGGGTCTCACGAGCACCTGACACTCACTACCCACCCCCTAACCAGCTCCGTCCCCTTCACCACCCTCAGCCACCCAAGCTGGACACTCTCCTGCCCCTTGAGCGCCCCCAGTAGGGTCTGTACACACTGCCTGTGTTCATCGAACAGGGTGGACTGCCTGCTTCACCTCTTACAAATGTGGGGAGTCCAGGCCACTGCCCAAGCTGCCCTCAAATGTGGCTGTCTTAGTCCACTTGGGCTGCCATAACGAAATACCACCGACTGGGTGGCTTAGACAACAGACACTTCTTTCTCACCGTTCTGGAGGCTGGAAGTCCGAGATCAAGTGCCAGAATAGTTGCGTTCCGGGGAGGGCTGTCTTCCTGGCTTACAGAAGGCCGCCTTCTTGCTATCTCTGCACATGGCAGGAAGAGGAATAGAGACCCATCTCCAAAACCACCACATTGGGGGTTAGGATTTCAGCACATGAATGGGGGGTGGGGCAAATATTTAGGCCACAACAGTGGCTGACCTTGGGAACCTCCAGGAACCAAGAGTCTGCGGTGCCCAGAAAGGGGTGGATTCAATGTGCAGCCAGATGTGAATGGGCTTTGAAAAATTCTGGGTGCCATGAGCAGGAAGTTTTCAGGGATCATGGGGCCCCAACATTAGACACCTCCCAGGGCTTCCTGGAGAAGGCAGAGGCCTTATTTTGAGTTTTCTGTTCCCTGCGGAAACCTGGCCTGCCTCTAACTTGCCATGTGACGTTGCCCACTGTGGGACTCAGTTTTCCCACCTGTGAAGTGGGAGTAAACTAGGACAGTGATGTTTAAACTTTTGAGGATCACAGCCCCTTTAAGAACCCTTTGCACCCCTTTAAGAACCCTTTAAGAGCTTTTGATCCTTTCCCCCAAAAGAAATATACAAAACTTTACAACTTTGCATTGTGGGACCCTCCCACCCACCCACCCACTTTCAGGGGTCCATGGACTCTAGGGTGAGAACCTCAAGTGAGTTCATCTTCGAGAACATTGTCAAATGTGACATCCGGTGTGACCAAGGCCGTGGCACTGCCCACTCTGGGCCCAGTTCCCCTTATCTACAAAGTACTGACAGCAAAACCCGCCGACCCCTTGCCAACTCATCTTCACTGCATGAAAACGATTTTATTTGATCCTCATGACACCAATACCGGATGGACATCCTTTCCCTGGTTCTAAAGATGAAGACAGTGAGGTGTGCAGAAACAATGTGCCTGAAGCCACAGGCCAAATATCTGACTTCAAAGTCAATCACCTTTCCACTGTCCCGCACCACTTTATATCAAAACACAAGAACAGAAGTGGCTCCTGCTACCGTTCTTTCTGGAACACCCGGTGTATCCCAGACCCTGCGCTAAGGGTTTTACCTTCTCATCTCTTCCAGCCTTTATAACTCCACAAGGCAAGCATGTTTACCCCCATTTTACAGATGAGAAAAGTGGGGCCCAGGCGCTCCAGGTTGCAGGGCTAAGTGTGCCAGAGCCAGCCCAGCCTCCCATTGTCTGTGTCGTGTGTGACCCAGGTAATGTCTAAATGCGACGCCTGTCCTCAGACTCCAGGGTCTACTCTGCTCGCAGTTCGGGGAGAGGGTGGTGAGAAATCGTATAACATGCCTGAATGGCTTTTATGGCCATGCCATTGTATTCTGCTCAGGCTCTTGCAATCAATAGCTCAGACCAACAGAAGGGAGTCAGAGGCCCCGTGGGGACGACTTTAATGAAAAGGGAACGTTAACTGTCAGGGTGCTGACTGTGCATGGGCCTCTCTGGAGCAGGTTAAAGCCCCCACCCCACATCCTGTTACGTCCTTGATCTGCTGATCAAAAAGCCTGGCTCTGGGCAGGAGCGGAGCCCATTCCGTGTTCCGTCAGCGACAGCCCTGGCCCGGCGGCATCCGATTCAGAGGGCTGTGAGCTCCGGCTCGCACCTAAGAGAGAAAACAACGGGAGCTGGCGCCTCGGAAGGGTCCCTCTGTGACGGGGCTGGGGCCAGCCTTTGAGGGGCTGGGAAGGGGTCTACCCCAGGACCTTTGCACCCCAGAAGGAGCTTGTCTTGGGCCAGAAGGTTCCAGTTCAGGAGCTCCCCTGAGCCCTGCTCTGTCATTACGCATTCAACTATGAAACAAACACTGTAGAACAGGCGTCCTCAAACCACGGCCCTTGGGCCACATGCGGGTGTTTTTGCCCATCTGTTTTTTTATTTCAAAATAAGATATGTGCAGTGTGCATAGGAATTTGTTCATAGTTTTTTTAAAACTATAGTCCGGCCCTCCAACGGTCTGAGGGATAGTGAACTGGCCCCCTGTTTATAAAGTTTGAGGACCCCTACTGTAGAACGTTAACTCTGAGCCCGGGAGTGGGGGCCTGGGCTTTATAGGTAAGCCGCACCCAGCCCCGCCCTCCAGGAGCTGACAGTCCAGGGAGGCAGCTGGCCACGTGAGCAGCAGCGACCCACAGCATGACTGGGGCTGGGATGGGGACTCCCGGGGACTTTGGGCACAGAGGAGGGCCCCTGACCCAGTACAAAGTCCTGGAAGGCTTCTGGGAGACCAGGCATCTCTGCAGAGTCCGAAGGCGTTAAAATTCAGGCCGGGCGTGGTGGCTCACGCCTGTAATCCCAGCACTCTGGGAGGCTGAGGCGGGTGGATCGTTTGAGCTCAGAAGTTCGAGACCAGCCTGAGCAAGAGCAAAACTGCATCTCTACTAAAAACATAGAAAGAAATTAGCAGGACAACTAAAAATATATAGAAAAAATTAGCCAGGCATGGTGGCACATACCTGTAGTCCCAGCTACTCAGGAGGCTGAGGCAGGAGGATTGCTTGGGCCAGGAGTTTGAGGCTGACACCACGGCACTCACTCTAGCCCAGCCAACAGAGTGAGACTCTGTCTCAAAAACAAACAAAAAAAATTCAATGTGGGACTGGTGTGTTGAAGGAACTCACTAGAGACGGCGGGCTGGGGAGCCACTTGAGACAGCACATCTGAGGGGGGGGGGGCTGAGCCTGGGGCCGAGTCTCAGTGTCCCCTGGAAACGCCCCAGGAGCCTGGTGTGTGGGGAGGGTCAGGGCCAGTGGGGCGGCCCCTGTAGGCCCCTCCAGGGACTTGGACTCTTCCTGCCAAGGGGAGCCAGGGAGGGCGCCCAGCATTTTAGAGGACCCTCTGGCAGCCGCGGGAGTGTGTATTGGAAGGGGCAGGTGTGGGGCGTGGGGGGGGGCAGTTGGAGGCAGCTGTAGGAATCCAGGCCAGAGATGGTCGCAGCTCCAGGAGAGGAGACAAAGGGACAGAGGACACACCAACCAGAGGAACCAGGCAGGGCGGTGGGACAGGTGAGGCTGGGCTGCTGGCTTAGGAGCTGGTGACAGTGACGCTGCAGGAGGGCAACGGCTGGGGCAGGGGCTGGGCCTCAGTGGGACCTCCCGTGGCAGCCAGGAGGCTGGAGAGGGCGGGTGAGAAGGGAAGAGAGAGGTGAATCTGGGAGAGGCCACCCGGAGCCCCTGGGACAGGAGGGAAGGGGTCAGGGTGACGGCGGGTGACCAGCTACCTCTGGCCGCCGCCCACGGGGGTGGGGGGTGGAGGGCGGAGCTGCTTCGCAAGCCCATCCCCCTCGCCCCACCCCCACCCCCCTCGCTGGAAGCGGCTCTGCTCATCATCCATGGCCCGCGCGCCTCCTGCCTTCTGCGAGGCTGCCACCGCGTGGCCAGCGGAGGGGTGACAGTGCGGGGCCCACCCTGGCCTGCGCAAGTACTCACGGTGCGCCTGCTGTGTGCGCGGCTCTGGGCTCCGGCCAGTGCAGGCCGGACAAGGGGAGTCCAAGACACGTGGTGCGGCTTTAATTCCGACTCCATGACATGCCACCGTGTGGCTCTGGGCAAAGTTGGAGCTTCCCCTTCGTAGAGAAGGACGGCAGCTCCTTCCTCACGCAGTGCTCCTGAGGGCTGGGACGTGCTCCTTCCTCACGTGGTGCTCCCGAGAGCTGGGACGTGCTCCTTCCTCACGCAGTGCTCCCGAGGGCTGGGACGTGCTCCCTCCTCACGCGGTCCTCCCGAGAGCTGGGACGTGCTCCTTCCTCACGCAGTGCTCCCGAGGGCTGGGACGTGCTCCTTCCTCACGCAGTGCTCCCGAGGGCTGGGATGTGCTCCTTCCTCACGCGGTGCTCCCGAGGGCTGGGACGTGCTCCCTCCTCATGCGGTGCTCCCGAGGGCTGGGACATGCTCCTTCCTCACGCAGTGCTCCCGAGGGCTGGGATGTGCTCCTTCCTCACGCAGTGCTCCTGAGGGCTGGGACGTGCCTGGCACAGCGTGAGTGGACACTGTGACGGTGGCCACTGTCACTTCTCATAATATCCACCACGCAGGAAAATGGCCAGAGAGCACCACCGGGGAGGACGTGCTGACCGGGAGGGCCGGCCCCGGCCTCGTGGGTCCAGGGATGCTGTCGAGGCCCCCGTGGAAGTGAGGGGGGCCTAGGCAGGTGGGGTGGGGTCCCCAGAGCTGCCGTCTCCAGTGTGGCCCTTCTGCTCTGTCCCTGTGCCTGCTCCCGCTCTGACTGTGGTCTCTTCCCTTTTCCTGCTCCCTTCTGTCTGACTTTCTATCGATCCTGTCTGTTCTTTGGGCCTTTCTGTCTCTCCCCACCCTTCCGCCTCACCCCATTTCTGCTCTTCTGTCTGCCTTCCTCTCTCTCTCCCCACTCCACCTGTCCCTGTCTGTCTCTGTGGCTTTCCTGGTCCCCGTTGTTTCCCCATCTCTGCTGCCATTCCTGCCTGTCCCTGTTTCTGACACTCATCCCGCCCTCTCTCTGGCTGCGTCTCTCCACCCAGCCTGTCCAAAGCTGCTGACCTGGACCATCACTGGGTGGCCAAGGCCTGGCTGAACGACATCGGCCTGTCCCAGTACTCCCAGGCCTTCCAAAACCACCTGGTTGACGGGCGGATGCTGAACTCCCTGATGAAGCGGGACCTGGAGAAGCACCTGAATGTGTCCAAGAAGTTCCACCAGGTCAGCATCCTCCTGGGGATCGAGCTGCTGCACCAAGTGAACTTCAGCAGGGAGGTGAGGACCAGGCCCTTCCTCAGCCCTCCTTCCCCTCTGGCATCCGCTGCCTGTCCATCTAACCATTCACCCATCTGTTCATCTATCCATCTGTCCAGTCACCCATCTGCTTGTCCATCTATCCATCTGTCTGTCCATCACCCACCTATCCATCCATCCCTCTGCCAATCCATCTGTCTCATCCATCCATGTGCTTGTTCATCCATCTATCCATCTTTCCCACTCATCCATTTATCCATTTGCACATCCATCCATCTGCTTGTTCATCCATCCATCTGTCCATCCATCACCCACCCACCCATCCATCCATCTATCTGCTCATCCAACCGTCATCCATCCATCCATCTTCTTGTTCATCCATCTGTCCATACATCACCCACCCATCCATCCATCTGCATGTCCATCCATCTGTCATCCACCTGCTTATTATTCCATGTATCCATCTATCCATCCATCACCCACCCATCCATTTATCCATTTGCACATCCATCCGTCACCCACCCATCTCTTGTTCATCCATCTATATGTCTGTCCATCACCCACCCATCCATCCACCCATCTGTCCATCCTTTACCCACTCATTCATTTGTCCATTTGCACATCCATCCATCTGCTTGTGCATCCATCCATCCATCTGTGTGTGCAACCATCATCCCTCCCTCCCTTCCTCTTTCCAACAGCCACATACAGGGCATGGGCCAGGCCCTGTGCCCAATTCTGGGGAAACGGGAGCCCTCGTCCTCCGAGAGCTCACGCTTCTCAAGGAGAACCACAAAGAAGCTGGTGGTGACAATACTGTGGGAAACTGTCCCAACGAGGGAAGCCCAGGGTTTTATGGAAACACAGAGAAGAAGCCTCCGGGGATAGTGACGGCCAAACTGAGACCTGAAGGAGGAATCACAGGGATCAGTGGAAAATAAGAGGGAAAGGCAGCCCAGCAGAGGGGACAGCATGGCAAAGGCCCAGGGGACAGATCTGTGGCAGCAGAGGAACTGAGAGTCCTGATGGGCGGGGTGTGGGGGACAGTGAAAGGAAGTCACCTGGAAAGGTCACCAGGGGCCTGTGGTCAGTTCACGGTTTGGGCTCTGCGTGCCCCTTGCAAGACTCTGCGCCCTGTCAGGCCAGAGAGCTCAGGGCACCTGCTTCAGTCCCCAGGGCCCCCCACACCCTCAGGGAGGGGCCCTGAGCCGCTGGCCTCGTGGGGCTGAGTCCACAGTCGGCCTTTCTTAGGGCGACCTCAGAGCACAAGCAACTCATGGGTGGGAGCAGAGGGACAGCAGAGGGGCCGCTGGCCCTTCCTCCCCCACCCAAACACCCACTGAAAAGCATTCGTGGTGCACCTGCTGTGTGCGTGGCACTGGGTGCTGTGTGGGACGTGGGGACGTCTGAGACACGCGGTGCGGTGGTAAGAGGGGGACTGGGAACTCGCCACCCATGGGCTTTCGTTCCAATGGTGGGACGTGCTGCTCTGTGGCTCTGGGCGGTCAGAGCTTCCTGTTTCTGCAGCGAGGGTGGCTGCGCCTTCCGCATTCAGCACTGGGAGCGGGGAGGGGACAAGGACAAGCCCAGTCTCACGAAAGAGGCAGAAACGTGCAGGAAGGGCCCCCACTCCATGTGGGGCCTCCGGGTGCCCCTGCCCCGCCCGCCGACGGACCACTGTGTCCCGCAGGCGCTGCAGGAGCGCCGGGCCCGCTGCGAGACCCAGGACGTCGACCCCGTGGTCTGGACCAACCGGCGGGTGCTCAAGTGGGTGCGAGACATCGACCTGAAGGTGAGGGTGACGGCGGCGTGGGGGGGCGTGTGCGAGCCCCGTGCGGGTTTGTGTGCGGATCGGCATCCCCTCTGTGTGCACTGAGGCGTCCTCGCCCAGGCGGCCCCCCCAGGCCAACCAGCCTCGCGCCTGTGTCCCCAGGAGTACGCAGACAACCTGACCAACAGCGGCGTCCACGGCGCCGTGCTGGTGCTGGAGCCCACGTTCAACGCCGAGGCCATGGCCACCGCCCTGGGCATCCCCAGCGGGAAGCACATCCTGCGGAGACACCTGGCGGAGGAGATGAGTGCCACCTTCCACCCGGCCACGTGAGTGTGGGCTGGGCCCCCCCGAGGCACGGGCTGCTGGGTACGGCCCATCCCCGCCCGTCACTCGCCGGACCCCACTTGTTCCTTGCGCCACAGAGGTCTCTCCTTGTGCAGACCAGGAAACTGAGGCTCAGCGAAGCAAAGTGCTTTGGCCTGAAGGGCATAGACTAGAAAGAGATAGGGGAGCAGTCAGGTCTTGAATAAAGCTGTGTGTTAAATCCAGAGCCAGCTGGGTGTTCAGGAGCATCCAGTGAGTGTGGAGGGATGGGCCGTGTGAGGGTGGTTTGAGTCAGGAGGGTCTGCACTGGCCTAACAGGTTGAGATGGCCAGTCCAGGCAGGAAATTCGTGGGGACAAAGTTTGGAGGCAGAGATGGGCTTATTAATGGTGCTGATGGCCCATGTCAGCCTACCTGCCCTCGTATCCTCATCTGAAAAGTGACCAGAGAGTGGACCCCTGGACAGATAAACCAGGCCCCCTCCCAGTGGGCTCTCTCCTTGAAATGACACACCTAGGGTTAGATGACTATTTATCGAGCTCTTGCTACCTGCACTATCTAATTCCATCCTCCTGACAATGAGAAGAGAGCAGTATCACTACCCCTCCGTTATAGGCGGAGAAACTTGTTCACAGGGACCAAGTATGTGCCCAAGCTACACAGCTAGCAAGTGGCAGAGCCGAGATTCATCTTTCATTCTAATAGGGTTTATTACATTGACTGATTTTCATATGTCAAACCAACCTTGCATTCCTGGGATAAATCCCACTTGGTCATGGCATATAATTAATTCTTTTTATATGTTACTGGATTAGGTTTGCTGGTATTTTGCTGAGAATTTCTGCAGCTCTGTTTATAAAGGATATTGGTCTACAGTTTTCTTTTCTTTGCGATGTTTTAATCTGGTTTTGGTATCAGGGTAATACTGGCCTCATAGAATGAGTTGGGAAGTGTTCCCTCCTCTTTTGTTTTTTAGAAGAATTTGCAAAGGATTGGTGTTCATTATTCTTGAAACATCTGGTAGCATGCACCGGTGAAGCCTTCTAGACTAGGCTTTTCTTTGTGGGAAGCTTTTTGATGACTAATTCAATCTCCTTGCTTGTTAGAGGTTTATTCAAATTTTCTATTTCTTCTTGAGTCAGTTTCAGTAGTTTATAACTGTCTAGGAATTTGTCCATTTCGTCTAGGTTAGGTGATTTGGTGGCATACAGTTCACCATGTAATTATTCTCGTATAACCCCTCTCGTTTCTATAAAGTTGGTATTAATAACCCCTCTCTCATTCCTGGTTTAGTAATCGGAATTTGAGTTTTGCTCTTTTTGTGTGTGTGTGTGACTGGCCTAGCTAAAGGTTTGCTGATTTTGTTAACAGAGCCCAGGTTTGAATCTGGGGCTCCCTGACTCAGGCCTGAGCGCTGAACCCCCAAACCACAGGGGGCCTTGGGGAGCAAGAGACTCAACCCTGGGGCCAGCCCAGCCGGCAAGGCTGATCCCCGCCCTCCGCCTTCCTTCCTGCACCTCGGTGCCTCTTCTGTGCCCGAAATGCCCTTTTTGACCCAGGAGATTCCAGTGAGATGCCGTGTTCTCCAGAACTTTCCCTCATCAAAATTTATCCTTCTGATATTCCATTTCCTCAAGGTCCAAGTGAGTAGCAACACATAATAGGCCAATTCAATCTTCCAAAGACCCTAGTCTTATGCTTGGCCTGTTCCCTGGAGCTTTTGTGTTTTTATGGGATTTAATCCAAATGAGTAACCATGGGGGTTGGATTTCAGCCACTGTGGACGTAACAAGAAGGGAAGATACTTTGGCATAGTGGTGGCCGGGCCATCCCTGCTCCTTTGTCTACACCACGAAGGCAGCCACTTTCCGTTCAGGGGATGGCTTGTTAAGACCAAAGTTGCTTACTGGGCTCCATCGTACAAATGAGGAAACTGAGGCCTGGCAAGGTGATCAGCTCACACAAGAACTCATCGAGGGAAGAGCTGAGAGGGCCTCAAGCCAGGTCTCTGCCCTCAAAGGCTTTGTTGGTCACACTAAGATATTTAACACAACCATAGCAGTTACTCTTGCTATGTTAGCCACTTCTCAGCGTCTTGTGAGTATCCTCTCACTTAATCCTCACAATGACATCAGGAGAGAAGCTCTGTTATGAACCCCACTCTGCAGGGCACGCAGCCCAGGTGACACAATCGCTGAGGGGTTGAGCCAGGCCACTGATGCAGAGCCCACACCTGCAGCCACGGCGCTACCCTAAATCCCAAGGTGGGAAGACCTTGGTCTCGATCTTGATCCTAGAGGCCCAAGTTCAGTTTCCATCCCTGCTACTGAATGTCTTGCACATCCTCGGATAAGACACCTATCCACTTGGGACTTCCATCTCTTTTTCAGTGGAAACAAGAGAAGAGACCCTGGGGCTCTCCCAGGTTCATTTGGCTGCTCATGTTCGTGAGTCAGGGAGCAAGCAGAGCTGGCTGCCTGAGCTTTTGTGGCTTCTGCAATTAGAGCTGCTTCCCCACTGGACCTGGAATTTCATCTCTAGGTTGGGGAGCGAGGGTAGTCACTCATGGAGACCTTATTTCCTAATCGGCCACAGAGCACGGCCTCCCTGCGACATGGATGCCACTGGCACCGTGGGTTTGAGAACTTAGGTCGAGCTGCCATTCAATGAGTCAGTGCTGTCTCCTACACACTGCCCGCCCCCGCTTTGAACTTTCTCAGCAAAGTTTGCCCCAGAAGAACCAGAACTTCTCTTGAGGCAGATTAAAAGATGTTAGAAGGTTCCTTCTTTAAAGAGTCTGCCTCTTTGGTGACTCCCGGCTCTAGCCCCAGCTCTGGATCCTACATGGAGCCTCAGTTTCTTTATCCACAGCACCGACGTGCTCACACAGGGCTTGGCAAACTTTTTCTGTAAAATGCCAGGTGGTAAATACGTTGAGATTTGGGGACCTAATGATCTCTGTCGAAAGCATACAACTCTGTCCGTACAGCAAGAAAGCAGCCCTGGACAATGCATAAACAAAGGGGTGTGGCTGAGTGCCAATAAAACTTTATTTACAAAATCGGGCAGCCAGCTGGATTTGGCCTGGTGCAGGCTGAAGTTTGCCAAATTCTATTCTATCAGAAGACTTCCATGCTTTTGTACAAAGAAGTTACAGGGGTAACTTCAGGGAGCAAGGCAGGCAGGGGACAGAGATTTCAAATGCAGAGCAGGGGAGACTCTCAAATCACATCTAAACAGCTAGAATCTGGGGACTCTCCATCACGCCTTCCCTCTCGTAGTAAGGGTGGCAGCATCCTGAAGAGTTAAGAGCAGGACTTTGGAGTCTCAAAGGCCCGGGTGTAGATCTTGGCTGTGCCACTTATAGCTGTGTGATCTTGGGCAAATTGCTTAATGTCTCTGTGCCTCCCTTTCCTCATCTGTAACACAGGGCTGGCAGTTTCGAGCCTTAAACACGTGGTGAGGATGACATTTATAAAGTGCTGAGCACAGTGACGGCACATAGGAGGAGCTCAGTCAGTCACTGCCACCAGTGTGAGTGTGTGCGTGTCTCTGGGTGGCAGTAGTTGACCAAGCCTCCCCTGTGACTCAAAACGGGTGTCTCCCCAGCTCCACCGGCATCCGGGAGGCTGAGCGCTTCGGAACGCCCCCCGGGAGGGCCTCCAGCGTCACCCGGGCGGGGAAGGAGGAGAACAGCAGTGGTCTCAAGTATAAGGCTGGCCGGGTAAGTGGCTCCATGCACTCACCTGTGCATCCTGCACACCTGGGAAAGATCTCTTTGTCCTCTGGGCTAGGTGGCCTCTCCCTGCTGGGTGGCTGTGGCTCCTGCCTTGACCTGCGGGAAGGCAGAGTGTCGGGCCGGGTCACAGGTGCCTCCAGGAAAGATGCCCTTCAAGAGCCCTGCATGCTGCCTCAGCCATGTTGACAAAGGCTCCCACGAGGCTTAGAGTGGTGCACTGTATCCTGAAGTGCAGGTCTCACGTGCCTGCGTCAGAAACACCTGACACTATTGCTTGGTGTCCAGATTCTGGGGCCCACTCCGGCCTCCCAAAGCAGAAGGTCTCCGGGCGCGGAGGAGCCTGCAGGCAGCAGCCTGCCCAGAGGGGTCCCGTGCAGCCCAGACTCTGAGAACCACCGACTTACATTTAAAACCCCAGTGACCCGAGCAACAGCAAAGATGATCCTGGTGACTCCGACAAAACAGGATGACAGCACATGCTATGTGGGTCTGATCGCACAGACAGCGACTGACGCCGATTCCTAAATGGAAATGTGTGGACACGGGAGGGTGAACTGCATGATCCAAAACTTCTCCCATTTGAAGACTGAGTGATCCCCAGTCACTCATAAACATGAATAAGTTGCCACCCTTACCCTTAAATTCCCCATTCTAGCACATGCTTTCTAATTGGGAGGGGCATCGCCCCCAAAAGAGTACAAATTTGTTTGGGGTTGGGGGAGGGAGGCGGCAAAAAAAAACTTTACTCTTTTTATATACAAGCACAGATGTAGATACGGCACATGAACAGGTGCACGGGATATCTGCGGTATTAAAATTGCATGGTAGGGGTACAGTTGGGAAAAAACTGTCTAAAAAGTCTCCTTAGGAGGCAATGATAAAAAGAAAAGTTTGGGAAACACCCACCTAGAAAGAAAGGCAGTGAAGTAAATGGTTACAAAGCACTGTCATGACTGCCATGACATAGAAACATACAAAACAAGAGAGAGACACGTTTGAGGCCCACTGTGCGTGATAATAATAGTTGCTATTCACCGAGTACCTACTGTACGCCGACACCCTGCTGTGTGCTTCACAGGTGGGATTTCTACTCTTTGCAATTCTGGGAGGGAGAAATTACTATTCCCATTTTGTAGCCGAGAAAGCAGACTCAGAGAGGGGAGGTGACTTCTCTGAGATCACACAGCTGGGAAGTGGCAGAACAGGAATCTGAACCCGGGTCTGTACGTCTTTCTGCCACACTAGGCAGTGCTAGAATATTCCTTCTTGCCCTGGGCGTGGAGTCAGACCTCATGCTCCTGCTCAGACGTTCTCACAAATATTCTCCTCTGCCCTCTTCCTCAACTCTCCTCCCACCAAAGAGGAAGGGAGGAGACTTTTGTGAATAATCAGAGTGACAGTCTTTGTCCTTATGCTTGGCAACCAATTGAATCCTTCCACTTGGGAACACAAAACTCTCTCCCAATGGTAATTCACGATCTCCTCTCAGTCCCCCTGAGCAGTGACTATTATTACAACTAGGAGGAGCCCAGAGAGGTTAAGTGAGTTACTCAAGGACAAACAGCAATTCAAATTGGAGGCATTTCCCAGATCTGAAAACATTTAACTCTTGTTTCTCTTCTTCTTGTCCTTTGGTTATATTCTTGTCTTCCCAGCTGCCCCTGGGGAAGATTGGAAGGGGCTTCAGCAGCAAAGACCCCGATTTCCACGACGACTACGGCTCTCTGCAAAACGAGGACTGCGGAGACGACGACCCCCAGGGCGGGTTGGAGCAGTGCCGTCTGGAAGGCTACAACAGCCTGGAGGTCACCAACGTGTGAGGAGCCATGGCTCCACCCGACCCAGGCGGAGAGACCCCGCGGGAGGAGCAGCCAGATGGCCCGGGTGCCGTCCCCACTGTACATAGCGACCTCAGGCTGAGGGTGTCCCCTGCTCCTGGGCAGAACTCCAGCAGACTGCTGCAGGGTCACATGGGGAGTACCCAGGAAAGAAGACCCAGCCTGCCTGTCTTGGGTGGCCGTGGGTTTTCCCGCTCCAGCCCGGGAGACTGGCCCGGAGGACGTGCCACAGTGCCCCGCCCCTCCGTAATCTGGATGCACAACCCCCCCCAACCAGCAACTGTCAGCTGCCGAGCAGTCCACGCGGTGCCTGCAGCCTTGAGCTGAGCTGCAAGGTGGAAAGAGGCCCACGGTTTCCCCAAACAGCCTCCCAGGGGAGCGGGTGGGACCCCAGCCCGACACCACGCGGCCGGGCGCATTAGCGGTGCCGGCAGCAGGCGGAGTGGGTGCGGGAAGTGCCGCCGCCACTGAGATGTCAGACGGAGGGGTCCCATCTGCGGCCCCCTTGGCCGAGAACTTGGGCCCCTGAATGTCTCTCGGGAGAATGCAAAACAGGACTGGTCGTCCCTTCTACCTTACAAGCTCCATGTCACGTGGGGGTGGGCGCGTTGAAGAGCTGTGTGCCCATGGGCCCAGGAGTGGCTATCCTGCGTCGGGGGCTGGTGAATGAGCCAGCTGGTGAGTGGGGCTCGGTGGCAACACCCCAGGAAATGCAGACATCCTGTCACCAGCATGAAAGATATTGTGACAAGATCCAGGTCGACCGAGTTTGGACAGTGACAACTATATGGAGTATGGCAATGGATTTGGGATCTGGGGCAGGGGATGCTTGTCATCATTAACCCAACACATCTTTGTGGTGATGTCCCTGTCACCTGACACAGATGTGCTGCTCACCGACATCCTGAGATACAAAGTCCACGGTGTTGGTGGAGAGAAGCCCTGTCCCTTTTCTTAACCCACCATTGTCTTGCTGTGTGGCTTCTGCCCAGTGGCCTCACCTCTCTGTGCCTCGATGTCTTCTTCTATAATACTGGTTCCCTCCCAGGGACGTTGTGAGGACTAACACTTGCTAACGTCCCTAACACACTTTGTACCCTCTCAGGAGACGATGGGAAGTTATGGGTGTCTAATTTCCCATTTACAACACAGGACCGACGTTGGACTGGTTCTCTCCAAGTCCATTTTGGTCGGAGCAACGTGCAAAAGGAAGACAGGGCGTGTTTGATGCTCAGACTCACCAAGAGCCCCCAACAGGGCTCAACAAAAAACCCCATGAGCACAGCCTTGGAAACCGGTTTGACTCGAGCATTCAGGCCTGACTTTGGTGACCCGATGACTTTGCCGAGTGACATTAGGGAAGGACAGACATGTTGGGATTCTACTTCCACGTCTGTTGTTAGCAAAGCCTGTCGTTGGTCGGAACCGTGATGCTCGGCCGCCTTTGAGGCTGTCTGCAGCAGGAGTCGGTGAGAGGTTTGGATCCGAGATCCGCAGCAGGTGTCGGCCTCTGGGAACCCTCAGAGCACGTGTTCTTCGACCCAGCAAACTGTCTCCTCTCGTGGGAAAAGCCGAACGCTCGTGAACTTGGGAATTACTCCTCCCTGATGCCGAAGACCGTGGTTTTCTCTCTAACCTTAACGTAAGCACAGCCTTTCTTGCTACCTGCCACCAAATGCCTAGCTGGTGCGCAGGTGGGTGTCGGGCCTCCTAAGACACATTTCTGACTGCAGGCCTCAAGGCGCGACTCCCTGGGGCTCGGCTCTGCTGAGGTTCAAAGCCCTGGATCTGGATGACATTCACAAGCGGCAAAGCCCACAGCTCAGAGAGGAGAGGGGACACCTCCTCTAACCTGGTACCACAGGTCACTCCCTAGCCACATCCCAGTGAGCCGGGACCCTGCAATCTGCCTCTCGAGAGGCAGCAAACGCAGGGCACTTTTTCCCGCAGGGCGCGTGAGAACCGCAGAGGACGCTGGATGCAGATCTGACGATTTGAAAGCAATGTGCACCCAAGTTGTCAGAAACGACACTTGCATTGTTCCAGACTCAATCCTGCTAGGGACAGTTGGGGATCCCGGCAGAGACGGCATTGCCCAAAACATCCGCAGCACGAGGCCAGCAGGCCTGGGGCAACCCAGTAGCCTCGAGTGCGTCTTTTGGTCCACGCGGCGCCATCACAGCCGTCTCTCGTGCACGAGGCTCCCCGCCTCCGGCGGCCAGGCGAGGACGTGGCGCTGTGTCTTCAACATGAGGGTGGGGCGGCGGTTAAATGAGCAACCTCCACGGAGTCAGAAGGGGCGAGCTCTGTCTGCTGGAAAATCTGAGACGTCAGCTCGGCGTCAAGGGTGGGCAAGACGAGTGGAAGGTGGAGACTTGGCAGAGAGACTCTGGGAGCTGATTGACAAAGGCTGCCAAGGGGTCGCCTCCAGGACGGTGACCTGCCACATCCCTCCAGACAGCCTGAGCTGTGGTCTTGGTCCCTAGAAGGTGGCTTAGTATGTGGGCCTGGGGACAACACAGATGTGCTTCTCTGGACGTTGCTGTGGCCTGTGCCCACAGGTCCTTTGAAAAGGTGAGGGGGCTGTGGGGCCAGGGGGTGGGGAGCAAGCAGCAGGGCAGGGAGAGACGCCCCATGTTCCTCCTGGAAGCCGGGGGCCAGAGCCAGCAGAAGGCACCTGCCCAGCTGTCAGTGTTCTGCCCCCAGGTTCCTCTACAAGGCCCCTTGTCCCTGGCTGAGCCCGCCCTTCCTCCCAGAACTCTGGGTGTCGCGCTGGCAGACCCAGGCTGCAGGAGGCAGCGAGAAACCAACCACACGACAGGCTGGGCCAGAGGAAGCAGAGGGCAGGGAGTCTACACTGCCCCGCCTGCTGCAGGGACCCAAAAGCTTGGGGTGACTGAGCAGGGCTGGGTCTTGGCAGAGTGGGAAGATTTAGCAAGACGTGACTTCAGCGTTCACGGCAGGGACACCCAGGCCCCCGTCACCTGGGGAGAAGAATGCCCGTGCTCAGGCGCAGCGCCCCGGTCCCGCTGAAGCCGACACGTCTGTGCCGTCCCATCCGCTCTGCCTTTTCTGGAAAAGAAGCCCCGTGCGCAGCGGCATCCGCCGGGTCTGGCGCTGCCCCCGCTGCCTGGCTGGTGCGGTCCGTGCCCTGAGCCCTGGTGCGAGAGGGGACAGTGGCTACGGAGGAAAGGAGCTGTCTGTAAGCAAAGGGGACGTTCCTGGCCGCGACCCGAACGTCTTCCGGAGAGCGCATTTTAACACTGTAACAATAAATACTACTGCACAGCGCTTTCTCTATTGAGGTGACTTTTTGGTGTGTCTTCTCATTGAGTTTTCCCAGCAGCCTCTTGGAGAGGGGAGATTGTGAACCCATTTCACAGACTTGTCAGTGGAGAAATTAAGATTGCAAAGGCGAAGGGGCTTGCCCAGCTCCGGAAAGCTAGGAAGTCGTGGGGCAGGGCTCGACCCCAGCGTAGGGCTCACCGGGGGCAATCACTCAGACTGCGATTCAGGAGCACGAGCTCTTTCCTGCCAGAACAGTCCCCGACACGGCAGTGCCTTCTGTCCCAGGAACCTGCAGTCAGGAGGGGAACTTGTCCCCTCCCTTGGTGTCACTCCTCCCTTTGCTAGAATAGATTTTTTTTTTTTTTTTTGAGACAGTCTTGCTTTGTTGCCCAGGCTAGAGTGAGTGCTGTGGCGTCAGCCTAGCTCACAGCAACCTCAAACTCCTGGGCTCAAGCAATCCTCCTGCCTCAGCTTCCTGAGTAGCTGGGACTACAGGCATGTGCCACCCTGGCTAATTTTTCTATATATTTTTAGTTGTCCAATAATTTGTTTCTATTTTTGGTAGAGACAGGGTCTCGCTCTTGCTCAGGCTGGTTTTGAACTCCTGACCTTGAGCAATCTGCCCGCCTCGGCCTCCCAGAGTGCTAGGGTTATAGGCGTGAGCCACTGCGCCTGGCCACTAGAATACATCTCGAGTGGCAGAATGACAGGCGTCCTAGCACAGCGTCCTCAGACTTTCACACTCACATGAATCACCTGATAGGGGAGGTAACCTTGGAAAGCAGGTGCCCAATTGGGAAGTCTGGGGTCAGGCCTGAGATCAGCATCTCTAACAAGCTCCAAGGTGGTGCAGCTGGTCCAGGGACCACAGGTTGTCACAGCCTTCCTAGCAAAGCCCTAATCACAGGGGCTGGCGAGTGGGCTCCACCCAGGCATCCACACGGCCCCGATGGACTCTCACCTTCCCAGACCAGACTGTGTGCCTCTCCTGGGATGGGGACCCAGCCTGGCTCCCTGGCCCGTCACCGATGTCAGGCAGGGTCGAGAATTCGGGGAGACGAGAAGACTCGGGAGATACTGAGAGACAGGCCTGGGGACAGCCGGTTTCTAGAAGCCAGCTGCAAACACTGTATGTATTGCCCCTGTGGTGCCAGGGCCTGTCCTTGGTGCTGGGAGATGGCAGGAGAACTCAGTGTGGCAGAGGAGATAAGGGCCACACCCATGACCAGGGTGACTGACTTTGGACAGTGAAAGTGTGATAGTGACTTCAACTGGGGGGTGCGGGACCCTTGGGGACATTGGGGCCGAGACCTAAATTCCGAGGAGCCAGCCCTGCAAAGACCTGGGGGAAGAACATTCCAGGCAGTGAGTTCCAGAGCTAGAGGCTGAGGATATAATGGTAAAAGAATCCTGTCCAGACACTGCCCCCACAGAGCTCACAGTCTGGTGGGGAAGACAGACGGGAATGAAACACTTCCCCAGCAATGTAGGGTGTCACTGTGACAAGTCCTGAGAGCTGAGGTAGCTGGTGGTCAGAGGACTTATCACACGGACATTTAACACAGCCAAGAGGAGGTCAGGCCTAGGCGGAGTTCAGCAGGTGGAAAGGATTCTAGACAGCAGGCATGGCATGTGCAAAGGTCCTGTGGCAACAGTAGCAGAGCCCCATGGCTGAAAAGAGCCCCATGTGGCTGGGGTGCAGAGGGGGAGGGGCTCATCTCCTGAGGGTGTTGAAGGGACATCAGGCAGCAGAACCTCTGCCGGGCCTCTGCCCACCCAGGGGACCCTCAACCTGGCTCCTACCCCTCTGTGTCACCCTGATACAATTAGTGCTACAACTGGACATGAAGTCCTGCCTTTGCTCATGGCTAAATCAGATTTATCAGGCTACAGACTGATGTGATGGGCCCAAGAGGTGGCCCCATGGGTTCCCGGGCTCAGCTGATCAGGTGACAACTACAGTGTCTGGTAGAAACCCAAGATGCCTGTTTGAAGCCACACTGCTTGTAAGATGTGCTGCTGGTTTCCAAGGGTGGGGAACAAACCGTTAGCAAACTCCCATGAAATGCCCAGCTCTTCCCGATTCACTTGAACCAGGCAGGGCTTCTTTCTGTGGTTGGTTTCCTATAGTACGGGCAGCCCTGGCATTTCAGGGGTTCATGAAAGGAAGGCCCAGCCGCCATGGAAGGCTTGAGCCTAATGCAGGGCAGAGGGGAGGGGCTGGGTCTCTCTGAGTCCCAGTCTGGAGAGCAGGGGGCCGAGCTCTTATCATAATTAGCAGCTAAGATCTTGTTTGTGCGCTTCTTCTAACCACTTACTGTGTGCTAAGGGCTTTGTGCAAATATCCCTTTAATCCGGAAGGGCACGTACCATTACTAACTCTCTAAGTCTTCGCTGCTAGCAGAGCCAGAACTTGAACTCCATCTGCATGAACCCTCCAGCTGCCTCTCAGACGGGACCCACGTCCCAGGAGGGCCCCTCAACAGAGCACAGGTAGATTCATGCGTCTCCACGTTTATCTCCATAGTTGCCCTCCAGTAGCTTTGTGAGATCCCGCTCCCCACTCTCTCTGGGCCGGGGTGGATCTCCGCTGAATTCCAGAGCATGTAATCCAGGCCTCCTCTGAGACACCCCATCTGATTTTGCATTACGGTTATTTGTGGGGGGTCCACAGGGACTGTGACTGCTCCCGCACTGCGCCCCCCAACACCATGTCCCACACACTCTTGTTTATTAAGCAAAGGAACAGATAAACAAATGTGTAAAAATTTGCAGAGCACTGGCTGCCTGGGCAGGGCACTCTATAGCTGTGCTGGCCAATACAGCAGCCACAAGCCACATAGGGTTATTTAAATTATTAACTAAAATTAAATAAAACTTAAAATTCCATTCCTCAGTTGCACTAGCCACATTTCAAGCAGTTCATAGCTGCACGTGGCCAGTGCCTAAGGTACTGGACAGCACAGATACAGAACATTGCCACCATTGCAGAAATTTCGATTGGACTGTGCTTCTCCATGGCAACCAGAGGGGATTGAGGTTACTATACAAGCCCTTCCCTCGAAAAACTTCTGATTTAGCTAAGGAAAAAAGAAAAACCAAGGCTCCAGAAAAACACAGCTAGAAAAACAAAAACATTTGGCTGGGTGCGATGGCTCACTCTTGCAATCCTAGCACTCTGGGAGGCCGAGGTGGGAGGGTCACTTGAGGTCAGGAGTTCCAGACCAGCCTGAGCAAGAGACCCTCCTCTCTACTAAAAATAGAAAAATTAGCCGGGCATGGTGGCGCACGCCTGTAGTCCCAGCTACTCGGGAGGCTGAGGCAGGAGGATTGCTTGAGCCCAGGAGTTTGAGGTTGCTGTGAGCTAGGCTGACACCACAGCACTCTACCCAGGGGCACAGAGTGAGACCCAGTCTCAAAAAAAAAAAAAAAAAAAAGACTCTAGGGCAGGTAGAATTTCTATGTTAGCCAGTGACCAGTGACAGAAACCCAACCCAAAGACTGGGGTGAGCACAAAAGGAAATTGCTCGGCTTATGTATAGTCCAGGACTAAGACCGCCTTTAGCCACAGCTGGATCCAGAGTGTCCCATGATGCCTTCAGGACACTCATCTTTCCTCCTCTCTTGGATTTGCTTTTCTTTACAAACAGTTCATTCTCGGACAGGTTGGCCCCCATGTGTTGGCAAAATGGCCATGAGACAAACAGTGGCAGCTTGGCAACCTCTGCACGAGAGCCTCTCACCTGGTGGTTCTAGCAAGGTCTCAGGGTGGGATCCCATTGGCTTGGGGAGGGCTGCAAGCCCACTGGAGGTGGGGGTGGCCCACCCAGTCCTCCTGGCCCGAGGGGACGATGCAGGCACAAATTGTACAGCGCTTACGAGCTGAGGGAACTGGAGTCCAAGAATGCCCTGTGGCTCTGAGGGCGGAGGGGAGCCGGTGGACCCCGTAACATGGCCCAAGGGGCTTCCTCTTTCCTAGGAGATGTCTCCCCTGCCCTCTAGGTGGGGCTGGGCAGCCGGGCTCCAGGGGTGAGGAGCCCCGATACTGAGAGGGGAAAAAACCTAAGACCTAGCACCCAGCAGCGCACAGAGGTGCCAGAAACAGAAGTGAGAATTCAGGGACATCCGGCCCTGAACTCGGGACTCATAAGTGCCAATACTGATGGGACAGTTGCGCTGTGGGGACAGCAGGACTTCTCATCCTCGGCTCTGTTACAGTCGGGGCCACATCCTTTGCCTCTACTCACCAGACTTCTACCCAGTCACGGCAACCCCAAATTTCTCCAGACATTGCCAAATGTCCCCGTGGAGAGTCACAGCTGTATGTGTTTTTGTCCATTTACTCTCCACAGCCACTGTCTCAGGTAGGCCTTATTTTTCCCATCAGACAGATGGGGAAACTGAGGCACGGAGTGGTTCCATAGATTTCCCAGGGTCCCGCCCTAGGCAGTGGGAGCTGGGATCTCAGCCTGGTCACTGGCTTGTACCCATTGGGCCCCATCAGCCTGGGCCCAGGGCTGGCTGGCCACACCCAGCTGTTTACAGTAAAAATTCCTGAAGCCAGATGTTGCCAGGGCGGGAGAGACTTCCTCATTGTTAAGCTCCCCTGGGTGGAAGCTGGATGCACTTCCTCCACCTGGAAGAATGTTGCTCTGTAAATCACAGGTTTAAAGGGTATAGACAGCCCGGTCAGCCCAGCGAGCTTCTGGCTTAAAACAAGGTGATAATTTAGGGACTTAGGTCTGGTTCGGTGAGTACTTATAACAGCTAATCTCACACCACGCCCCAGCCAGCCACATCTCATTATTATTTGTTTAATAGACAATAGGGGACAAACAGGGCGTTTTTCAGACGCGTATCCAAGGCCTCACAGCCAATGAGTGGCCCTTCCCTTTCTGATCAAGGCTGGGGGCCCTAGTGGGGCGCCTGTCCCCCCGGCTGTGCCACATACGCAGGGCTGTGTGATTCGGGGCCGACTCCTTACCCTGTCTGGGCCCCCATGGATTCGAATTACATGTTTCCCGAGGTCTTCCCCTGGCTCTGAAGTGGCAGTGAAGGAAATTGGAAGTATTTTTACCCCAAAATATGACATTTTGACTTGCTGCACTGACTGAAGAAGCCTCAAGGTCTCTCGGACCTTCCCCCACCCCCTCCCCACCATCCACGCCCCCAAAATCGTTGAAGCTTATCTGCCTGAGACCCCGACTTGCCCAGGAGAACTATTGTTCTCTTCCCTCCCAGTCCCAGTGTGTGACCGCACCCATCTCTCAGACTCATCTAAATTCCCAAACTATTTACCAGATACTCTTCCTCCCCCACCCATCCCCTCCCTGGAGTCCGCCACAGAACTCCTCTTCCACCTCCCAGTGTGTTTTATCTGAAGGCCATGCAAGCTCCAACCCCATGGGGAGTTGAGGCCTCACTTTCTGAGGCTCCCTGTGTATACATGCGGCGAGGCCGAGTCCAGGTGGGGACCCGAAAAGCATGCATAGGACAGACGTGGTTAACGCAACACTGAGGCTTGTAAAACAACAGCCGCAGGAGTCTGGGGAGTGAGCCCCTGGACTCTGTGGATGTGACAGCTGCAGCCCCCATTCCTGCCCCTCCCTCCCTGATGGAGACCAGGGCTGTCCCTCCCCGGCTCTCCTGATAAGGACCACGCCAGAGCAGGAGGACAGATGCAACGGGGTCAAAGGGGTCGTAGGGGTCGGTCGTTTGGAGAATAATTTACTACAAACAGCCGTTCTGCCCACCGTCCACTGCTGCACGTAGCCGGAAGCAATTCTTCACCTGCCAGTTTGGCCCAGAAACAAAGAACTGAGCAGGGCAGGTGGGAGGGGTCAGCTGTCCCCGTTTATAAAAACCCTCACTAAACCCCCTTCTGTGCTGACTCTTTTCGGACCCAGCCCACCCGCACCGGGGGAATAAACCAGCCCTGTTGTTCCCACGTCGCCTGTGTGTGAAATGTGTCCTATGGGTCATTCATTCCCCGCTTCACCAGATCCTATTCCAAAGCTGGTAAGTGAGAGTGTTGAGACAGGGCTTGGGGATCTACATTCTAAAGCTGAAGTGCATATTTCCAGGTCTCAGAGATCCTGATGCAGCAGGTGTGGGGTGGGTCCGGAGCATATGCATTTTTTGAAACCTCCTTTGATGATTCTGTGGCACCACCAAGAGCTCGGGACCACGGCCCTGGATGACCTACTCCACGTAGACAGTCCCTAGGCCACCACGGTTCACAGTCCCACCAGCCACCACTAGATGGCGCGACCCCTCTCCAGCCCAGCCCAGCCCAGCCCAGCCCAGCCCAGGAAGGAAGGGGCACAGCAGACCAGGCCACCCAGAGATCCATACCCACAAAACGTTCACGTTGGCAGGGCCCTTACCATCCCCCACCCCTCTCTGCAACCCTGAAGGGTGGCTTTTGCTGGAGAAATGTCTTTTGTTTTTGTTTCTCTCACAGAAAGCAAGAAATATATTTTAAGTCAAGGAGGCAAAATTTGGAAGCTGGCCTCAGGGCCAATCAATGAACCTGCTGATGCTCCCAGCTTCCCTTCCAGCCAGGAGGCCCAGATCCTGAGCCCGGCACACTGGGATGGTGACAGGCCACCCGGCAACAGGCGAGCTGAGGAACAGTCAGATGCCAGTCCTCGAGGCTGTCCTCTGTCCCTGCAACTCCAGCACGGCAGCCGTTTGTTCTCCTCTGATGGGCTGGAGGGCAGGTGGCCTCCAGGAGCAGGGCCACAGGCCGGTGTGGGCAGCCCTGGGGAGGCGGACGCACACCTGGGGACCTTGAAGCAAGGCCTTACTCTTCACCTTGTCCTGCCACCGCCTCCTTTTCATGTTCTCACACGATAAATGAACCTTCCTCCTGGCCCTGGACATGCCGGAGGGCCTCTCCCTCTGGGTGCCGGGACACCACCGTGACAATCAGGCAGCCAGGCATGGTGCGTGGGGAAGGGGCGACCCTTGGGGCATATGATACAGTTCATGGAAGGGCTCTGTGGTCGGCAGAATGATGGGCCCCCCAAGACGTCCGGAACTTCTGATTATGCTTGCAGCTGGGATGAAGGTTGTCGAACCAAAAATGGGGAGTGTGTCTAGATTAGAGTGTCTAATGGGCCCAGTGTAATCACAAGGGTCCTTAAAAGTGGGCGGAGGAGCAAGAGGTGAGTTAGACGTAGGTGTAGTTTTGGAGAAAGGTCAGAGTGATGAGACGTGAGGATGACTCAACCTCCATTGCTGGCTCTGAAGATAGCCCTACCCTGACACCTTGGTGCCCATCTGAGAAAAATCCACATGTGACACTTGACGCTTGAACGTTGAACGGTCATTGTCCTCACTTCTGAGGGACTGATCCACAAATGTTTATCAAATGCCTCCCGCATGCCAGGTGATATGCCCGGGACATTTGTCATCAACCAGAAGTGGCCCTGGCCCTGCCCTCATGGAGCTGACAGCACAGGGGAATAGGAATCGAAGGTTTAAGCAGTATTTGTGATAACTGTCAGGAAGGTACAACCTTGCAGAGCTGAGCTCCACTTTTCACAAAAGGAGGGAATGTTTTTCTTTCCTCTCTTGGCATCTGCCTCCCGGTTTTGCTCCCATCAACCACATCCAAGCTGCACCCAGGAGCCCCTGCCATCCTGACTGGTCCCAAGGACTTCTTGGGACAGAAGGGGTCACGGAACCACATCCCTCCTAATCATTGCTTCTAGTCCGGTTTGAGGTGAGGTTCTGGTTGGAAAGAGCCCCCTCCACAGAGTGGCGGTTAAGACCTAGCACTCCAAGGCCGGGCGCGGTGGCTCACACCGGGTAATCCTAGCACTCTGGGAGGCTGAGGCGGGTGGATTGCTCAAGGTCAGGAGTTTGAAACCAGCCTGAGCAAGAGCAAGACCCCATCTCTACTATAAATGGAAAGAAATTAATTGGCCAACTAATATATATAGAAAAAAAAATTAGCCGGGCATGGTGGCGCATGCCTGTAGTCCCAGCTACTCGGGAGACTGAGACAGTAGGATCACTTTAGCCCAGGAGTTTGAGGCTGATGTGAGCTAGGCTGATGCCACGGCACTCACTCTAGCCTGGGCAACAAGCAAGACTCTGTCTCAAAAAAAAAAAAAAAACCTAGCACTCCAGAGCTGTCTGGGCTCAGTGGGCCGCCCTGCCCGCCTCTTACCAGCTGCGTGACCTGGGACACACACCTAACCTCTCCGGGCCTCAGTCTCCTTATCTGTCAAATGGGTGACAGTAACCCTTCGTAGGGTTGTAAGGCTGAAACAAGAAGGTGGGCGTAGCACTTGGCGCGGGGTCTCACACGGGTGGTGGTTGTGATCTCTCAGTGATCCTACTTTCGGTCCTTACTCTCATCCTTGATGCTGTCCTAGTGGGCCCTCGTGGTTCCGGACAGACTATGCCTCTGGGGGCAGGGGTCATCTCCAGACCGAGAGCAGGGGTGAGGCGGTAACAGCCGGTAGGGAAAGGCTGCGGCTCAGGAACCCAGAGGACACAGGTTGTGGGACCGACAGGCAGGAGATGGACCAGAAAGACCCCAGGGCGGCCCTGCCAACGCCCCTTCCTCCAGGGCCCTGTCGGGCGTCTTCAGCACCGCGGTGCCCCCGGCCTCATTCCCTGCTGCACCCTGAGCTGCCAATGGTGCCCAGCTGAGGAGCACCTTGTGCAGGAGCCGCCCCAGATGCAGAGCCAGACACTCTTCAGGAATCTTCCAGAAGAGCCAAGACAGGAAGACTCTTCTACCCAGTGGCAGCAGCAGAGGGTACTGGGACCAGTGCTTTGCTTCCTGACAGGGCAGCTCGGGGACACAGAGCTGGCTAGCCGGGCCTCTGTCTTCCTCACGGACAGCGGGATCGTCTAGTTGGACAAGCCCATGTCACAGATGAGGACATCGGCGGCCCAGAGAGGAGACATGGCTTGTTGCGGTCAGAGCCAAGACTGCAGCTATGACAGGGACCTCAGTCTCCTTAATCCTGGCAGAGAGAACAGCTCCACAGTCATTGATTAAAGAAGAAATCCCCATAGCAGTGGTGGTCAAACTGTGCTCCGTGGAACCCCAAAAGACTCTGAAGAGCCCCCACAAGCACACCTAGGGACACGAGCGCAGCCACAGCAACTCATCCGGGACCAGGAGGTACGTCTAGGCAGGCCACGGAAGCTCACCTGTCACCTGCCAGCCCAGCCAAAAGAGAGCAGGCTCAGCGCCCAGAGACCTGCCTTCAAGGGCTGGTGCTACCACCTACGCAGGTCACCTGCGTGAGCTGGGACTGGAGGATGACCCCACCTCAGTCGCCTTGTCCGGAGAGGAGGCTGGGGACAGTTGTACCTGTCTCTCCCCGGGCTGCGGGCGGCGCGAAGGAGACCCGCGTGAGGGAGCATCCGGGGAGCGACGCCCTGCACGTACCGCGCATGCGCCGTCACGTGACAGCCGGGGCTGAGCTGGTCACGTGCCCAGCCGGCGTGTATGAGGATGGGAAAGGGTTCCCGTGGGCAGCGGGTAGGCAGAGGTGGGGAAGTCTGCGGAATTCTGTGTGGAATGGGAGTAAAGCGTGCCGTGAAGTTCCTGCGCTTGTTCATCTGATGCTCACTGTGCACCTTCTCTGGGAGGGACCCTGCACTTGCCTGGGGGAGACAAAGCGACAAACAGGACACGGCCCCTCCCCCGAGGAGCTTGCGTGCTGCTGGAGGATGACGGGTAAGCAAATAAATCCACCCAAAGGTCAGGGAGCGGTCATGGGGTACCCAGGACGCAGAGAAGGGACAAAAGAGGGGTGTCCTGGCCTCCATGGTGCCTCGTTGGTGTGCTCGGGATGACAGAAATGCTGCCCTCTTGATCCTGAGTTTGTAGGAGAGAGGAAGGGACTGAGGAGAAAGGGCTCCGGACCAGCAATCAGAGGATGTGAGGTCAAGTCCAGCCCTGCCTCTGATGTAGTGTGTGACCCTGGGCACGTAAGTCACAAGCTTTGCTGGTTCAGCTGCTCGTCCATCTAGAAAGGAGAGCCTCAGGGCGGTCCAGTCCCCTCCATCCCTGACACTGTGGATTCCAGAACAGATGGCGCTGTTGTGATTAGGACGCTAGGCCAAACAGACCCTAAACTAGGTGGCTCAGGGGGCCGGTATTCCCCAGGGTGGCATTAGCAGGGGTAGAAGGGCCAGCCCCACCCCCCACCCTCAGCTCTGTGCCCCAGAGATGCCCGCTCTTCAGTGGCCCATCCCCAATGCCCTGTGGCCCCAGAAACTGGTGTTTATGCCATGCAGTACTGGGGCCATGGAGCTACTTAGCACAGCCTGGAGTGGCGGAGTGGCCTGTGTCTTAGCACTGTCTCAGGGCTGAGCCAAGGGAGTGGGCTCAGCTGGGCTGCGGATGACAGGCTTTATTATTCATGACAACCATGAAGAATTGTCATTTTCAGGACTGTCACCATTCCCTGCCACCTGACAAATGTATTTGTCACCCATCACATATTTGCTGTACTAATATTGCTCTGGTTTGGGAAATAAAATGGACTTGGAAGACAGAAAATGGAAAAAAAAAAATAAGGTAAACATATTACATGCCCAACATTTAGATTAAGAGGGAGATGTAAATATTTTTCTAACAACACAAATTCTATTAACTCTGCTATCAGTTTTTATATTTTCCTATCTAAAATCTTAGAGGAATTATGTAAGTGAAAAGTTATTCATGTTGTTACAATACTTTCTACAATTATTCATGTCAGCTAAGTAGACGTGTGGGTTAGCTTGGCAAATCACCTTGGGTTTAATAACGTTGTTGTTGTAAGAAAATATATCTTAATTCCCAGGCACCCACCTATCAAGGAACTTTTGGAATGTACCCAGCTCATTAGGTGTGGACTGGCTGATCCCATAAAACTTCCCTGAATATTACAATCAGGGCATTCAGTTTGCAGTTGTCACTGGTAATGTCACTGGGTAAATAAGGCCAGAATAACTTTTTCTCCCCTGGGCAGCCCTGCTGTTAAAGAAGCTCCATTTGTCTGTAGAACCCTGCACCTGGGAGGAGAGAAATCATTCTCAACAAAAGGCGCAAGGTCCAATTTAAAACCTTCCAGGGAAGAAAGATACTGATAATTTCACAGGAAAAGAAGAAAATGAAGTGATTAAACTGGGGTCTTCTAAAGGGGCTGGGGCAATTTTAAAGATTCTTAGACTCCTAAAAGAGACCCTGGATCACGTTTCCACTGTAGAATGGTCACAAGGTGCCTCAGCTAGTCATCCTTTCAGCTCTCAGGTGACCAACAGATGTACTCAGGCTGGTCACCTCTGGCCAGACCACCCTTAGCTGTTGACCCCAGGGAGCCAAGCAGAGCCTTCATGCAGGGATCCTCAAGCTGTAGTGACCATGGGTATCACCTGGATGGTTGCTGAAACTGCAGCTGTCTCACCCTGTACACAATGAGCTAGCCAGTGGCCCTTAGTACTGGAGGCAAGGTGTGTTAGAAACACCTGGAGAGTTCTTTAAACCCTCATGCTAGGGTCCCCCTCCCCTGAGATTCTTATACAGTTGGCTTGAGGTGGGGCCCATAGTTATTCTTGAAAGAGGATCCCAACACTCAGATGAGATTGGACATCACTGATTTCTCAATTCAACCTCCCACCCAAGGTGAGAGTTTCCTAAGACACCTTGACAGGTGCATCTGGCCCAGATGTCCTCCCTCCTCCCTGCTGCTGGGACCAGAGCAAGCACTATGTAAATGCTGCCTGCCATTGTTACTGTTGTTATCATCATCATCATTATCACCATTAGTACTTGGGCAGAGCTGCAAGTTCAGCTATTCCTTGTGTGCCAGGTGCCAGGACCCTGTGTTTGGATGGAGCATGGGAGCCAGGCTTAGTCAATCAGAGTGGTGGGCCACTCCCCTGCCTGCCCAGTAATTGGCTTAGCAATAACTATGTGACCCAATCAGAGCCAATCAGATTCAACTCCAAGACATGTTGAAATTATTGGCCAAGAGAATTACCTTCTTTTCCCATGTACCTGAGGGGATGTCAGCCTAGCATAGCCAGCGCCACTTTAAAGAGAGAAAGGGAGAGCCTGCCTAAGAACAAGGCAGCCTCTGGCCTCTTGGCTTTACCATAGAAGCAGGTAAAGCCAAGAGATGGGGAGAGATGTCATCTGGATGACATCATTTGATGCCCTGGATCCAGCCATGCTTGAAGCTGGTTATAGTCCTGGACTTTACCTTCCCTTTTCTGCTTAAATCCATTTGAGATTGGTTTTCTCCAACTTGCGGATGACAAAGACATTCTATCGCATCACCTAGTAGCTCACCTTGGACTGTACCCAGAGCTGACTACCAGCCTGGAAAGGGACTTCTGTCCTGGAGGCCCCGGCTGGTGACTGGGGTGTTACTTCTTGATTATAAGTTTCCCAAATGCCAGGTACCTACCTGGCTATGTCCGTTCCCCATTCCTGTGCTCTGCTCCCATGTCGGGACATCTGGGATTAGGGTGACCTGTTTACCCAGCAGGGAAGGGGCTCCTGAGATGTGGGATTTTCAGTGCCAGAGTCAGAAAAGTCCCAGGCAGACCAGGGTAGGTTGGTCACCCTATTTGGACTGTGTCTGAATTGAACCCAGCAACGGTTGGAACCACTGCACACTGGGCTCTGAGGCCAACACTGCTGGGGCTGCTCCCCAAAGGGTCTGTCTACCTACCCCAGTGGGAGGGGAAGCAGTTCCAGACCCTCCATCCTGCCACCTGTCCCGACTAGCCAGTCCCCACCCAGGCCTGCGATGGTCTCCTCCAGGAAAACACAACACAGATAATGCACGAATGCATCCTCCCACTCAGGGGACTTCACTTGCGAGGGAACCTACTTCTTGGTTAGAACATGTACAGTGTGAAAAATAACGAGATCATGTGTGTAACGAACGATTTCAGTATAGTGCCTACTAAGCTGTGAGCCTTAATTAAAGGTGGTAGCTGATGTCCTGCTCAGAACGGTGCCTGATCATCTGTTCCCTCCGTAAGCCACGATGTTATGGTGCTTCCCGTATGCCAGTCCTTGAAAGACATCGACTCATTTAATCTTCACAATAACGTCACGAGATAGGTATTGCCAGTATCCAATTTTATAGGAGAGAAAATCCCAAAACTTGCCTCGGGACACTGAATCCGTCCTCCAATATTCTGGAGTCAGTTTCCCCTTCAGGCCTGACTATTGTCTACTCATTCAACAAACATGTGATTTGGCACCTGCCATGTGCCCCGCACTGTTCCAGGCACCAGGGACACCGCACCGAGCAAGACCATCCCAGTGCTCATGGAGCCTGCTTTCTACCATGTTTCTCTGAAAATAAGACCTACCCATAAAATAAGCCCTAGCAGGATTTCTAAGCATTTGTGCAACATAAGCCCTACCCCGAAAATAAGACCTAGTGACGGGCGTGGCTACACAGCATTTTTGCTCAACCCATGCATTTCATCGCAGAGCGGTAAAGAAGATGAGCAGCCCTTCTCATCTGCCCCATCGTGACAGCCACTATCCCAGAGGCGACCGGAAAGGTGTGGCAGTCCCACCAACAAGGTCGGCTCCCCCTGTCAGGTCCCAGCCATCCTGTGCGTGCTGCAAGCTGAGGCTTTGAGGGGAAAATAACACATCCCCTGAAAATAAGCCCTAGGGTGTCTTCTTGAGGAAAAATGAATAGATGACCCTGTCTTATTTTCGGGGAAACAGGGTAATAGGAAGGACAAGAAAGAAGGAACTCAAGGGTAGACACCAGCTTGCCTGGCTTTAGCAAAGGGGGATTTGCTGGAAGGAGTCCTCAGGGTGTCACCACAAGGATGGAACCACTGGGAATCCAGATGCGGGGGAGGAGCGTCTGAGTGGCTGGGCCTGGGGCATGTGCCACCCCCTTGGCTGTGAGCGACGGGGCTCCTGCCTCCTTCCTGTCCTGCATACGGTCCGGAGGGGATGAGGTGACCAGTTCCACAGGACGTCAGGTGGGTGAGGAAGGGTGAGGGCAAATGCACATCGGCCAGCCAGAAAACAACACATGACCCTGACGCCAGCCCTCAAATACTTGAAGTCACAGCATTGTGTTTGGACTCGATCTTCTCTCCTCTGTGCCGAAACTCTCTGTGCACCCCCACCCCATCACCCCCACTTTCCATCAACCCGATTTTAGAACCCTATGGCTTTAGAGCTGAAAACTAAAGTAACTCAACTGTACAAGTGACCAAGCCCCTACCAAGAGTAGGAGAGGCGGGGCTGTATGGTTCAGGGAGATGGAACTGTAGCAGATTTGTATTAGGACATTTATTCCAGGCAGTTGGGGTATGCGATACTGGGGGCTGGTAAGGCAGGTCTGAATCCGTAGAGCAGGCCCAGCAAGAGGGGCAGGCAGGGGTGAAGCTGCTGCCACAGGTGGAATTCCTCCTCCATCAGGGAAGCCTCAGCTCTGCTCATAAGTCCCTTCAACTGATTGGACCAGGCCCACCCTGGTTATTTAGGACAATCTTCTTTACTTAAAGCCACCGGATTGTGGGCTTTGAGCACATCTATGAAACACTTTTGCAGCAACACCTAGATGAGTGTTTGAATAACTGGGGGCTGGAGTCTGGCAAGTGGATGCATAAAACTTACTAAGTCTCTGAGAAGGTGCAGCATGTTTAGGGATGCCACATAAAGCAGAGGCTTGAATATAATAAATAATAAATATATTTGAGTATGCATACGAAAGGAAAGAAGGAAGGATCCTTTTAAAGCCCACCTGCTGTACAAATAAAGACTTGGTCTCTGAAGCCCCCTGTGAGGGCATGTGGCACCTAAGGTCCCCTGGCCCTTCTCATTCACTAATCAGCCATGCATTTAAAAAGTATTTATTGAGAACCTATTATGTGCTAAGTAACAAAAGCTATAGCTAACACTCACATAGAGTTTCACATAGGGCCAGGCACTGTTTCAGCTGCTTTTCTACTTGTGGACTTATTTAATATGCACAATGCAACAGGGGAGGTATAATTCCTATTTTATAGATGAGGCAACCGAGGCTAAAAGGCTAAGAAATGGTTCATGATCCCAGAGCAGGTGGATGGCAGACCTGGGATTTGACCCCAGGTAGTCTGGCTGCAGAGTCCACATCCTCAATCACTTGTGTGTCAGTCGGAGTTCAGAAAGATGGAAGCAGTAGGAGATTTTACAAATATATAAATACACATAATCCAGGAAGGCACACACTGTCACTGTCATCTACACTGTCGCCACAGTCTTTGGACGTACAGGGCCAGGGTTTGATGTGGGAGGGAACTGTACAAAGCAGTGAATGCTAGGAGGAGGGGCCACTGGGCCACCTCGGAGGCTGCTGCTACCCTCCTCTGCTGCCCTCTTCCTCTAGGTACTGTGCTTGGTACTTGGGAATTGTCAATCAGCAAGATCCGCTCACTCCCCGCTCTTCTAACACTTTACAGTGTGGGAGGAGAAAACAGTAAGTAAACAAATAACGCTGTCATTACAAATTGTGGTAAGTGTCAAGAAGAAAGCAAACAGAGGCCAGGCACAGTGGCTCATGGTTGTAATCCCAGTACATTGGGAGGTCAAGGTGGGAGGATCACTTGAGCCCAGGAGTAGGAAACCAGCTTGAGCAAGAGTGAGACCCCTGTCTCAACAAAAAAATAGAAAAATTAGCCAGGTGTGGTGTCACATGCCTGTAGTCCCAGCTACTCGGGAGGCTGAGGCAGGAGGATCACTTGAGCCCAGGAGTTTGAGGTTGCTGTGAGCTATGATGACGCCACTGCACTCTAGCCTGGGAGACCAAGATCCTGTCTCAAAATAAAAAAAGAACAAAGAAACCAAACAGAGTCGCTGGGACTGGTTTCCATTAGGAAGGTCAGAGAAGGCCTCTCAAAGGAGGTAGCATTCGAGCAGAGACTCAAAGGGCAGAACCAGGCGACAAGCACAAAGGCCCAGAGGTAGCAAAGGCTCGGCATGTTCGAGGACCTGAGGGAGGAAGGTCAGCGGGGCTGAGTGTGCTCGGGGACCTTCAGAGCAGCCGCCACAAGGTTCGGCTGTGCAGGTGATTGCATTTAGGCCCCTTGAGGAGGGACAGCTTTGTCAAAGTGCCTCCCTGAACAGAGAGAAAGTGGAGGAGCAGGTAACGGGACAGGTGAAGAAGAATCAAAGGGACACAAACACACACACGTACATTTATCCGTTTCAAGGGCTCGGTCCTGTGCTGGAGGAGAATGCAATGAGACGTTTCCCTGGGCCGCCTCGTGGGGAGGGGACCGGAAGGAGGGAGCTAGGACAACTAGGTAGACTGTGGACATGACACTCAGTGTTCTACATCTGAAAGGGTCTTATACTGGGACCAACGTCAACCTCCCAGGAAGCCCTGTTGGTGCTGCCCTCAAAACATCACCGCAACACGTCTCCCTCCACTGTCTCTGCCTGGTCCAAGCCCCGTCATCTGTCACAGGGTTACTGTCACAGCCTCCTAAATGGTCTCTTGCTTCCATCCCCCCCCCCCCATCTTTCTCCACGCAGCAGCCAAAGGAGACTTTAGAAACGTTAAGTTAGATCTTGTTACTCATCTGATCAAACCCCCACCCCTCCCCCAAGGATCTGCATCTCATAAAAGCCAACTCCCTTGTAGTAATCTGTGCAGGGGATCTCTGCAGACCCCCTCTGCCCCCTCACCTCTCTGACCTCATCTCCCACTGTTTTCCCACTCAGCCCCCTCACTCATGCCCAGCGTCCTCCTGAGTGTCCCCCACCCATCCCCAGGCAGCCTCCTGCCTCAGGGCCTTTGTGCTTGCTGTTCCCTCTGCCAGGAATGCCCTCCCCGTCCTGCAGTCCCCATCCCGCCCCAAAGCTGACTCCCGCGTCTCTGTTAGGGCTTCTGCATGTCACCTTCTTGGCAAGATCTTCCCTGATCACCCTGTGCCAAAGTCCAACCCCCCATCCCTAAGCCACCACTTCCCACCACCCTCCTTCCTGTGTTATTTTGCTCTATAGCGCTTACCATGATGCAGCTGACTGTATTTCACTCGTTTGTGTCTTCACCAGCCCATCTCCCCCTGAGGGAATACGAGTGGCATGAGGGCAGAAACGTGCATCTGTTTTAGTCCCTGCTGTCTGCCCAGAACCTACGACAGTTCCTGGCACATGGTGTTCGAGGTTTCCTGAATGTCAAATAGAATAAGCCTAAAATCTGGCATCTGATAATCATGGAAGAAGGGTTACTAGGAGACTCTGAACTCTTAGGACAATGGCTCCAGTTTAGCCCAATATCACTAGAGAAGATCAGTGAATATAATTTCTTCCTCCCAACTCACAGACAGAACCGCTAGAGGCCAGGACTTTGTGTCCCTGGCCCTGTCATTTACTAGCTGTGTGCTTCAGGTGAGTCACTTTCCTGCTCGAGACATCAGTTTCCCCATCTGGAAAATGGGAGCATTAGACTAGATCAGGTGTCCCCAAACTATGGCCTGAGGGCCACATGCGGGTGTTTTTGCCCATTTGTTTTTTTACTTCAAAATAAGATACGTGCAGTGTGCATAGGAATTTGTTCATAGTTTTTGTAAAACTATAGTCCAGCCCTCCAATGGTCTGAGGGACAGTGAACTGGCCCCCTGTTTAAAAAGTTTGAGGACCCCTGGACTAGATCATCTCTGAGGTCAACAGGCACCAGGAGGAGGGGAAACTTCTCCCAAGGCTCAGAAATTTCCCACGCACATTTCCAGCAAAAGATCAGATGACTTGTTTAAAAGGGGAAGTGCCGTTGGCAAGAGGGGCTTTTCCGTCGTCTGGACGTGGCTACTGAGGGGTGATGCCCTCTCTCCCCTTTCCGCTTCTCACCCCCGCGCCTGCAGCCCGGAGCCTGGACTGGGCGGGTACGGAGGGAGGGTGAGGGAAACACACTAGTTCCCTTTTCCCTTCTCGTGGAGCATTTTCAAATAGAATGTCTACGACATTTGGAAACACGCTGGGGTGTATGGGTGACAGAAACCAGTGCTTCTGGGTACCAAGGGACATGTGCACAAGTGTTCACAGCGGCTTTATTCATAACAGTCCCAAACGAGAAGCAACCCTAAAGTCCATCGGTGGGAGAATGACAACGAAAGTTATGGTATCTTCACACGATGGAATATTATACAGCAATGAAGATGAAAGTTTACCTGCATACAACACCCCAGAGGGATCTCCCAGGCACAGTGTGGAATGAGAGAAGTTAGACACAAAAGAATACACACTGTGTGATTCTGTTTACTTGAAGTTCAAACACAGGCAAAACTAATTCACACAGATGATGATTAGAGTTGAGGTTACTTTTTAGGGTTTTGGAGTGGGAGATGGTACAAGGGAACCTTTTTTGGGTTCTGGGAATATTCTAAATTTTGATCTGAGTGGGTGACTTCACAGGTATGTACATACATAAAAATTCATCAGGCTGTCCACTGAATATAAATTATGCCTCAATAAAAATAAATAAAAAATAAGTAAAAGGCGTAGAAGCAGAGGAGAGTTCCAACATGGGCAGGGGCAGGGCCCTCAGCCACCCACCCTCGGGGTTTCCATGAGATTGGGTGGCAGTCCCCACCTCCCTGGAAGCCCAGAGGTCATTCACCCAGCACATCTGGCCATTGCTTCCTCCTTCTGGGCAGCTGGGTCCCCAGAAGCCAGGAGGACCCAGGGCAGAGCTGCTTTTAGCTCCAGGTTGCTCGGGCTCCCCCATCACCTCCTACCTCTTCCCACCTTCCAGCCCCTTTCCTGAGAGCCAAGGTTCCTAAGTGGTCCCTTGCCCCCTCCTTTGCCCACACTCTCCCCTAGTTTTCCATAATCTCAGATGAGATGGAGAAAAATCCCAGCCTGGCACCTCTCTGGGTGAATCCCACGGAGCCCCCATGGGTGGTTCTCAAGTGTCTTCTGAGACAGTGGAGAGTAGAATTCAACTACCAGGACTGTCCTTGACGTTCAAATCATAGGTCTGCTGACACCAGTGACCGACCCCCCAAGAGCAGCAAACCCAACCCCTCCCCGACCCAGAACAATTTCACGTTGGGAGTTTTTCTCCAATAACAAGGAAAGCTTCTTTTTATAGAGCAGCTTTTCACAAGCCAGGCACTGCTTTCTGCACTTCACAGACATCTACTGATCAGGACTATTACTAACCCCGTTTTACAGATAAGGAAGCTAAGCCCCAAGGGGTTAAATGACTCACAGAGCTGTGGTCAGTAAGCAGCAGAGGCAGCTCAGCTGTGGGACCATGTGCCTAAGCACCACGCTAGACGGCCTCATATATGCGCAACTCTGTATGTCAACACCAGCACTATGATGGTGCCCGGTATTAGCTCAAAGGCAAGATAAGTTCCAAGAAATGGTGAAGTTTCTAGCAGGATAATATCATAATCCCAATTAGTATAAATTTTAAAAGTCTTAAGTACACTGAATTAAAAAAACAAACAAAAAAATCTACCTTCTGGCCAATGGGGCTGTCCAAACGAGGCCCATATTTTTCAGGGCCCCAGGCCACCCCTAAGAAAACCCAAGTGCATCGGGGTGGGTCTGCCTCTACCTGGGGCTGCACTGACCCGGTCACCGCCCCAGAGCAAAGCCCCTGGCGGGCAGCGGGCTGGCTGGACAAATGGCTCATCAGGTGCTCCTGCCGCCAAGGGTAACAGGAATGCCCTCGTGCCCACGTGCCAAGAGACAGCAGCTGTCCTGGAGCCCAGCGACTGACTGACAGGCTCACGGATCGCTGGTAGGGCCCTTTGACATGCGACCACTGAAGGGCCGGCTGGGCACAGCCCTGCAGGGAGCTGAGCAGAAAATCCAGGGCAGCCCTGGAGGCGCTCAATTATAATTGGATTTTCTGAGAAGTAGCTTCATCCAGCATGCTGATTCATAAACTGACAGCAGCCAGCGCCTACCATTCCTATAACTAGATTTGCCAACACTCTGATTCAACCTCTGGTCCCGTCCTTCCATTAATTAATACTTAGCAGACCACTCGAGTCTGGGTATATGTCTGGTGGCTTGTCTCTGATTAACAGACTTTCTGATCTTAACCATTCCAAGCATTTAGACAAATCTTCATTTCTTTAACCAATCGCAAATCAAGGAATCTTTAAACCCACCTATAACCTGTAATCCCTTGCTTCAAGATGCCTTGCCTTTTCAGGCCAAACCAATGTACACCTTCCATGTATTGATTTATGACATTAGGTGTAATTCCTATCTCCCTGAAATGTATAAAACCAAACTGTCACCCAACCACAGCGAGACCACGTGCTCAAGGCTTCTTGGGCGTGGCTCTCTGGGCCACAGTGGCACATACACTTGGCCCAGAATAAATTATTTTCCAGTCTGGGTTCTTTTCTGTAGACAGATCCCTGGCCTTATCTAGGGAGCCGATGTGCTCCGGCTAGCCCGACTGTCGTGCTGGGGTCTAGGGGGCTATCAAGGGTCAGTGCATTTCACTGTGTCAATAACCCATACCCTGTCGGCCCCATTGGGCTAGGGTATGGGCCAGCCACCCTCGGGGGCGGGCTTTAGGGAAAGCTTGACCAATAGCCTTTCACTTTCACCCAGGTAAAGCTTCTGACTGGTTCCTGCCCTGTGGACACACAGCGACCAGAGACCAGGAAGCTGGGGGGGGGGGGGGAATAGCCACACCTTTACGGGAAAGAGTGATGAAGAGGACAGGCTCAAGGTTCAAGTCCCAGCTCTGCCCCTCACTAGCTGTCGACTTTGGGCCAACATTTAATCTCTCTTGAGTCTCATGTCCTCTTCGAGATTGAAATGAGATAAAGCATGTAAAGTGCTCGTGCAGTGCCTGGCACGGAGAAGAAAGGTGGGGGTGATATTTCTGAATTATTATAATAACTGATGTGTTTTTTATCCCCAGTTTTTCTTATTGCTCCAGGATCCTAAAATTCAGACAGCCATTAGCTTATTGCTCCAGGAAGGACTGAATAGCAGGAAAAAAGGGAATCAAGGAGCCCCGGCTTTGGGTTTTCAAGTCCAGGCAACGATGTAAAACAGAAAGGACTGGTGTGTACAGACAATGGGACAGACTGGGCCCTGGGGTGATGGACACAGAGGCTGGCCATGCAAGACTTCCTGCCTCTTAAGACCAGATAAAAGTTCCCAGATCAACAGGACAAGGGAGAGTCTGAAAACAAGCAAGGAAAACCAAGAAAGAGGCCCCTGGCTGTGTCCCACTGCATCCGTTTCCAGCGTGGAGCCGGGGGAGACCCAGGGAGGCAGCAGGACCCTACGCTGCAGGGCCATTTGATGTCCCTAGGCAGGCAGGTCTCGGTGCCGCAACGTTTCTCTGCACCCCAGCGAAGAGCACCAGAAGGAAAATGATCCCAGGGACCCCGAGGTGGCACAGAAGTGGGGAAAGTGAGGGCCGCCACCTCCAGTGTCTGAGTGAATCTAGCCAAACGCAGCTGTCGGGGGTGGTGGGGACTATGGCTGATCCACGAGGAGGCACACGGGTCTAGAGGGGCAGCCTCCACTCAGTTGGGTCCAGCAATTGCTGCCCGGCCGGGGTGTGCGCTCAGAGCCACTAACCTAGACATCAAGGTTCTTATGTGAAAAGGCCCCCTTTCAAATATTGGCAGGTAGTTATTTAAGACTCTAGATGGGCCAAACAGAACATATCTGAGGATCTGTCAGACTGCATCTGACTTGGAGGATGCCAGGTAGTGGCTTGTCATCCTGCCAGGTTCCCCTTGGGCGTGGCACGGCGCTGGGCTTGGGGTGAAGGGCAGCTCAGCGCCCCGATGCCCTAACCCACGGCCCACAGCCAGCTGGGAACGTGGCCGGACATCCCCCAGGACAGGGGGGGAGCTTTGGCACTGTGTGAGGCCCCCGGAATTTAGATGCAATCTCAGCAAAGGGCGGAGGGGAAGGTTTCTGCCACCTGGCAGAATGGGGGCTGGTAGATTAGGCTGAGTCATGGAAAAATCGCTATTAATACATTTCCTGCCAGCTTGAGTTTGTGGTCTGAATCTGGAACATCCTCTGGTGACTTGGGGAATTTAACTTTTTCTGTGCTGTACATTCACTGATAATTCTTTTTCACCCATCTCTCTATGTATTTCTTATGTGGATTATAATTTTTATTTTTAAATAATTATAGAGTCACAGAAAATTGAAAAAAGTGATAGGGAGATCTTATGTGCCCCTTACCCAGCCTCTCCCGGTGGTCACATCTTGCATGGCCACAGTACAGTGTCACAGCCAGGAAACTGACAGAGCTTATGCTGTGACATTGGTCTCATGTCACACATATGTGTGCGTGTGAGTCTCTGCAGTTTCATCACGTGTGTAGATGTGCATAACTGGCACCACAGTTAAGATACAGAACTGTCCCATCGCCACACACTCCCTCTGACCACTCCACTAGAGCCACCACCGTCCCCTGGCAGTGTTCTTCATCACGAGGATTTGGTTATTTCAAGAATATTATAGGCCGGGCGTGGTGGCTCACGCCTGTAATCCTAGCACTCTGGGAGGCTGAGGCGGGCAGATTGCTCGAGGTCAGGAGTTCAAAACCAGCCTGAGCAAGAGCGAGACCCCCTCTCTACTATAAATAGAAAGAAATTAATTGGACTAATATATATAGAAAAAAATTATCTGGGCATGGTGGCACATGCCTGTAGTCCCAGCTACTTGGGAGGCTGAGGCAGGAGGATCGCTTGAGCCCAGGAGTTTGAGGTTGCTGTAAACTATGCTGACACCACGGCACTCACTCTAGTCTGGGCAACAAAGCGAGACTCTGTCTCAAAAAAAAAAAAAAAAAAAAACAAAACAACAAAACAACAACAAAGCAAGACTCTGTCTCAAATAAATAAATAAAAATACAAAAAATTAGCTGGGCATGGTGGCGCATGCCTGTAGTCCCAGCTATTCGGGCGGCTGAGGCAGCAGGATCGCTTGAACCCAGGAGTTTGAGGTTGCTGTGAGCTAGGCTGATGCCACGGCACTCACTCTAGCCTGGGCAACAACAAAAAAAAAAAGAATATTATATAGATGGAATCCCAGAGTGTATAAGACTGATGTTTACTCAGCGTGATTCCTTTCAGATGTATCCAGGTGTTGCATACCTCCATAATTTCTCTGTTTTTTGCTGCATAATATTCCGTGGAATGGAGGTACCACTGTTTAATCATCTACCATTAAAAGACGTTTAGGTTGTTTCCAGTTTTGGGCTATTATAAATCCTTGTATATTTATTAAATTAATTTAGAAAATGTCAGCCAGTGGCACCTGTGTTCTGAGTTTGGATGGGGTGCAATATTTTCCGTGGCCCCTCACTCAAACTTTTTCATTTGAACCCTGCAGAAACCCTGGGTGGGAGGTCCGATTGATTTATTCAGGCAGCACATTTTTATTGGGCATTTACTATGTGCCATGGACTAGTCTGGGTATTGGGGATTCAGCAGTAAACAAACTGAAATCTTTGTCCTCATTTATTATCCCCAAGACACATATGGGGAAACTCAGGGTCCAAAAAGCCATACAACTTGCTCGATGTCACACTGGTAGGAAGTGACAGAACTGGAACTGGAGCCCACATCTTCTGACTTGCAGGCCACTGAGTTTCTAACTGTATTTTGCTGTCTGTCCTCCTTGGCCTCGACTTTGGAACAAAAAACACATGCAGGGGGTCCTGTGTTCAATGGTTAAAGCAGGTGTTCTTAACTGAGGGCGATCCCCTCCCCTGGGGGGGACATTTAGCAGTGTTTGGAGACATTTTGGTTGTCACAGCTGGGGAAGGGGGTGCTACTGGCATCTAGTGGGTAGAGGTCAGGGAAGCTGTTAAACATCCTGCAGTGACAGTCCCACAGCAGAGTTCTCCAGCCCAAAGGTCACTAGTGCCAAAGTTGCAAAACTCTGATCCAAAGAGCTCCAAGTGTCACAGACAAAGGCAACTGCCACCTGGGCAGCATAGTATGATAAGGAACTTCCACCCACGCGGGCACAATTATCTGCATGAAAGGTTTGGTTACAGCCGACACATTTTTGGTTGGGGACTGATGGAGGGACGTTATGAAGTAGGTACAAAGAACCATCCACTCTGCTGTGTCACTACGGGGAGGCTTCTCTGCAGATGAGGGGCCTGAGACAGTTGGGACAGTGGGAAAGAGAGCCCAGTGGGCTGCCACAGACGGATGCAGAAGGGACAGGAGGAGAACCAGCCTCTGCTCCACAACCGGCCCCATCTGCTTCTCCCTCCGAGCCCTGGTCGCCTCCTCCCTTCGTGTGGAAATGAGCAAGAGAGCGGAGCAGAACACGCAAAGCCCTTGAGAACAGCAGGAAACCCAGTAGGACATTCGGGCCACACCCTGAAGTGTGCGAGAAACATGAGCTCCGGTCTCAAAACTAGATTTAATTTCTACTGCGAGTCCCCCTTCTACTAGGCAGAAGACACCGACTCGTAATTAACCAGGGCCGCCCTGCCTCTCGCCCTGGCCTGTGTCTATACCTGTTGTTGAGGCAGGACAGGCTGCCCAGGTGCCAAGGCCTGGGCAGGGGCAGCGTCTGGCCTTCCCTGGCACCTGCTGGGGCGGTCTCATTTCTGTCTTCCGGATGGCAGACACGCCTGCCTAGGCCTCCCGGAAGTCTTCTCTGCGCCCGCTCCCCTCTCCTCTCAGCTTCTTCCTCTCTCTCGGGCACACAGGAGGTGCTGGCAGGGCCTGGCAGACCTCTGCAGCACTGCCTCACCCTCTGCCACTCTCTCCCTGTGGCCGTCCCTCCCCACTGCTCCTGTGCCTTGCTGGGGGAGGGGCAGGCTTTCTCCTGAGATTGCCACCACCCCTCCCTCACTTACGAAGCCAGCGTGGGCCGCTGCTTGGGCACCGCTGCCCTCTCTGGGCACCCACGTCATCATAATTCAGCTATTCTCCTCTGCCTGGACCCTGGCCCAAGACACTTGACTTCATCCGTCATGGGAAAACGGCCTTGGATCGGGCTCATCCTTCCGGACATTTTGTTATCGACATAAACCTTATTCCTGGACGCCTACAGGGGTTCCTCTTTTGAAACTCAAAGCCCAGGCTCTTGCAACCCCAAAGTCTTGGTTCTTGAAACACAGAAGTGTTGTCTCCGATTTTCTGCCATGCCAGGCTGCCCTGAAGCATGAAGAGCCGCTGTCTGGGAAGAGCAAAGGGGCGGAGAATTTTCATTAATACTGTTAAATATCATCCCACTCTAGAAGCACGTGCAGATGTGCAGAGTGAATGAGCAACCAGGGCCATGGCAGGTGCGGGAGACACTGTCGTGCTCCTCCCTTGGGGCCTCTCTTGGCCTCTCTGTCCCCAGGCTCATCTCCCATGCTCCGAATCTGGATCAAGGAGTCCCCTCTTAAAGGTATCAAAGCACCAGTTCCACGAGAGCCAGGGTAGAGGAGCCATGAGCACAGACTCCAGGCAGCCTGGCTCCATGTCCATACCCCAGCCTTGCCGGCCCAGCATGCTTGACCAAGTCACTAACCCGTCTGTGTCTCAGTTTCCTCATCTGTGAAATGGGGGAAATATAGTATCTTCCGCATGATTAAAAGTGTCAGTACTTGTAGTACTGTGTGTACAGGAGTGGCTGGCACACGTAGTCAGCACCATATGAATGCTGGCAGCTGTCACTGTTGTCACTGACTCATCCAAGAGGTGAGTGGGTCTCCTGGCGATCCAAGACGGGCAGGGTCCCCCTGCAGTTAGTGCACTGGCAGAGGGGCAGGACACCCATACCTGGCCTCCGCCACTACTTCTCAGCTGCTTGTCAAAGCTTCAAAGGGACTCTCTTAATGTCCTTTTGTAATAGAAACAGAAACTCATCAGACCAGTTTAGACAAACAAGGAAACGCATAGGAAAACCAGGAATATTATTCCGTACTAAGAACTGGAAGCTCAGCAGTTATCCTGGGGGCTTGTCCCCCCTTCTCTCTGCAGCCGGCCCTCCTGCGTTGGTGTGTGCAGCCCAGTGTGGTCGCCCCTGTGCTTCACGGTACCTGCCGGGGGCACCCGTTGGGGGCCACCCGACAGCTGTTGGCAGTGCCTCCATTTGGTTCCGGCATCCACGCCAACCCCAAGTGACTCCAGGAGACTCCTGAGAGTCTACACCAGTCTTGTGGGTCCTTGCACACACAGGCATGTGACCGGGTTCCAGCAAAGGAGATAGCGAGGAAGTGTACTGGGAGCTTCTGGGAAAGGTTTCCTCGCTGATGCAAGACAGCCCCACAGGAAGGGTGAGCGAGCCCGGCGCCCGCGGGAAGGATGAGCAACGGGGCTGAGCACGTCGGGATGGCTCGCCCGGTGATGAAGTCCTGTGTGTCCTCATCGAGGAGGCTGGACCCGATGCGGGGGACGAGGGGGAACCGGGACAAGGGGGAACCGCAGCTCAGATCCGCATTTCACATCGCTGGCTCTGCAACTCGGAGACTGGATTAAAGGGGAGAGCCAGCTAGGAAGTGGCTGCGTGAATCGCAGTGCCGGCGATGAGCTCAGAGGGAAGTTTCCACAGGCCGAGGTTCAAAAGAAGATGGGCGGTGAGGAGCTAGACTTGCTGGGTCTCACGCTCAAGGGTCTTGAAGACCTGCAGCCTAATCCATCATGTCCTCAGTAGCTCGATTCTGGGCTGTCTGACGTGTCTACACAGGCCCAGGTACACTGGCAACTCAGGTAGAGGCATATTTCTGGAATGAAAATTTGTCAGGGAACGGGACGAAAACCATTGCATTTAAACTAATGGCCCAGCTACCCACTTTTGCTTTGCACTATGTGAGCGCAATTCCTCTGCCATGCAGACCTGACTCAGCCTTCGGAGAGGCTGGGCCGATACGTCACCAGTGAAACCTGCACGTAAGACACATCCCTTCGCAGTGACTAACGCGAGTCATTTCAGACAAAGGCTGGGCTGCAGGTGCACGTGTGATTTACTGCTGACTTTGGCACGAGTCACACAGCGGAGACATTGCTCAGCTCCTCAGAGGTTTATAAATGAGCCCCCATTAAGAGTAAGCGGGAAGAGCGGGGTGACCCACTCAGAACTGAGCAAGGGAAAAGAGCGACAGATGGCAGAGACCAGAGCAACCAAGGGCTGACACAGGAACAGACGATAGGAGGGCCTGCTCCTGGCAGACAATACAGGTAGTTCCCAGCCAACTTAAGAAAAAATTATTATTAACTTACATTCTTATTGAAAAAAATAGTTATCCACCCCCCCCTACAAACACCCTAAATTTCTAAGGGTAACTCCCGTTTGGTTTGATTCCTCCTATACACTTTCTATGCATAAGCAAATATATGTGTTTAAATCTTTTTTTAAAAGTCATTTATGTGGTGTCATGTTGAGTTCCTTGCTTTTCTCGGTTAATGATGCACCTTGGGCATTCTTCCACATCACCATGTTGGACAGCTCTACCTCCTTCTTTTTCATGACTGCATAGTGCTCCAGCACGAGCCTACACCATAATTTATTTAGCATATCTCCTAGTGGTAGGCATACAGGTTAGTAACCATTTTTCGCCACTACAAATGATCAGCAATGAAAATCCTTGAGCACATGTGTGAGTTGTTCTGCATCATGATATATTCCTTAATTTTTTTTTTTTTTTTTTTTTGAGACAGAGTCTCACTCTGTTGCCCAGGCTAGGGTGCCATGGCATCAGGCTAGCTCACAGCAACCTCAAACTCCTGGGCTCAAGCAATCCTCCTGCCTCAGCCTCCTAGATAGCGGGGACTACAGGCATGTGCCGCCATGCCCAGCTAATTTTTCTATTTTTAGTAGAGACAGAGTCTCGCTCTTGCTCAGGCTGGTTTCGAACTTCTGAGTTCAAGTGATCCTTCCATCTCGGCCTCCCAGAGTGCTAGGATTACAGGAGTGAGCCACCACGCCTGGCTATATATATTCCCACAAGTAGATTTTTCCAGCCTCACTTTCATTGGTAAGACTGGAAATGACAGACTGGGGGGTCTGGCACAGGCCAGGGACAGTCTACTATTTTGAAATACCATAGTTACTTGCCCACTCAGCTACAGCGAATGCAAATGCATGCCGGGGGAATACTCAGAACAGCATAATCTCCTCTTAAATTCAGGCTTTCAAAACTGGACAGGCTAATGCCCTACAGGACTCATATTCGGACAACACTGGGTCATTTACAAGGCATTTTGTCATATACTGGTTCACCCGACCCTGTATTAGTCCTACAAAGTAGGTATTATTAGCATTGTTTTTACAGATGAGGAAACCGAGGCTCAGGGACGAAAAGACAACTGCCCAAGGTCACACAACTGACAATCGGCAGAGGATTCAGAAACCAAAGACAGACCTGATGGAATCCTGCCTTCTTTCTAAATCCGTGATGCAGGCTAGCTCATGGTGCCTCTTAAGAGAAGAGCTTTACAGGGGGCTGCCAGCCAAAAAGGCAGCTGAAATAAACATCTGCCTACATGCTGCCTGAGTTTGCAGGATATATTAGTTTCCTGTTGCTGCTGTAATAAATTATCATAAGCTTCATGGCTTAGAACAATACAAATTATTATCTTAAAGTTCTGGAGGCCAGATGTCCAAAATGGGTCTCAGTAGGCTAAAATTAAGGTGTCAGCAGAGCTGAGCTCCTTCGGGATGCTCTAGCCGAGAATCCATGCCTTTCCTTTTCCAGTTCCTAGAGGCTGCCCACGTGCCTTGGCTGATGGCCCCTTTCCAGCAACTGCATCATTCTGACCTCTACTTCTGTCACCAAATCTTCTCTGGCTCCGACCCTCCTGCCTGCCTCTTGTAAGAACCCTTGTGACTACACTGGACCCACCAGGATACTTCAGGACAGCCTCCCATCTCAAAATCCTTAACTCCATCCCGTCTGCAAAGTCCTTTTGCCATGTAAGGCAACAGGTTCTGGGGATTAGGATGTGAACATCTTTGGGCAGCCATTATTCTGCCTATCACACGGGGGTTTCCAGCATACTGATTTCGAGCAAGGGCCTTGCAAAGACCCTCAGTGCAGATCCAGGTGCAAAATGTGTCTGAGTCTTAGTAGCCTCACCTGAAAAACTGGAACAATAGGGTCTTCCTTCTAGGGCTATTGGGAGGATCAAATTAACACAATGCATGCAGTGCATTTGAGACATGGGGCTCAGTAAATGGTAACTGTCTTCCTCCCCACTGCCTATTATGATAACAGGTAATAGAAACTCCACCATTTGAGATTCATTTCTTTGGATCTTTTCCCCAAGGACACCTATCAGGGCCCTGTCAGGGATAAGTTGGCAGTTAACTTGTGTCAGGTTCCTCAATGGGACATGGAGAACCTGGGAAGAAGGTTCAGAGAAACTAACCGTGCAGAGGGAGAGGGCTCTGGAAAGAGAAACATGCTTCCTCCGTCCAGTTTCTTCAGCTCTGCCTGCCGCTTAGCTCTGGCTGAGAATTTCTCCAGCCTCTCTCCAGATTAGCCAGGGCGAGCCTGCTTAAAAGGAACACTCTGAAGATGATTTTCAGAGATAGACGGGGCCTGCAGGCTTGGGTCTGCAGCAGAGGGGGGCAGGTCTGGGATGATCCTGGCGTGGAAAACTACTGGAGCTCCTCGCCTCCAGGTTAGGAGCTAGGGCAGCCCTTGGTTCTGACATCAGCATCCTGGGTCCAGGCCTCTCCAAGGTTCGGTCTTGCCGAGTGAAATGAAAACCAGATTCCTGGGCTTATCTGAGAACTACATGACTGTTTCCTGTCACTCCTTTGGAGCCTGGGAAAGTTCCCAAATGCCTTAGCTAAACTCTGGGATGAGTACACGCAGCTCTCAAACGGGAGCATGTCACCCCTGCTTACACAAAGGGGTCTCCCCATTTGCTAAAATAGTGTGTTATTATTAATATTTGGGGCTTTCATTCATTCATCCAGCAAACATTTATTAAGCACTTGCAGGGGGCCAGGCAAAGGAGGCAGGGCAGAGAGCATGTGCAGACCAGAAGAGGAATTGTTCTACAGCAGGTAGAGCTCGAGCTCTGGAGTCCATCAGCTTGGGTCTAGACCCTGATACTGTTCAGCTGTGTGACACTGGGCACATGGCCTTGCCTCCTTAAGCCTCAGCTTTGTCTTCTGCAAAGTGGGCATAACTGGTAACCGCCTCGGGGGTTGTTATGAGCATTAAATGAGATGGTTCAGGGGAGGTGGGTGGCGCCCCTTGCCTGGTGAGGACTAACAGTTCCTGTAATAGTCATGGTTAAAGACACTGTTTCCTCAAATGTCTTCCCACCCCCAAATTTGCCTTTTGTGAACACCAGGGTCCTGTTGAACTGTTCCTGTGCAAGTTAAAAAAAAAAAAAAAGAGCCACGGGAAAAAATACCTGCGTGTTACAACTCTGTAGTTGCACGCGTGGACACAGCATGCCCATGCATGCGCATTTTGGAAGCGATCTCCATCGCAGCCGGCCTATTTTTGTCCCGCAGGCCGCGGCTTCCCGCCAGGAGGCGCCTTCCGCCCTCGGCTCCTTGCCCCGACACCAGCCAGCCCCGTTCGGGCTTCTCAGGGTTTTAACTTCAAAGTGCTGGACACTCACCCGAGAAGGGGCCCCCGGCCTGACCTCTCTTGGAATTCAAAATTCCAAGGTCGCGAGGGGACGGGGCGGGCTCTTCCCTCGGTGTCCGGAGTCCGGCGCACCCTACCTGGAGCGCGGCCGGCGGCTCCAGGGCGAAGCCCGGCTAGGGCGGAGGCAGAGCCGCAGGTAAGAGGCGCCCGGGCCGAGCGCGGGTCCGCCCTCCCGGGGGCCAGGACTTGGCAGCGGCCGGCCACCCGCCTGCCACCCGCGGGGCGGGACACGCCAGCCAGCGGCGCTTCGCTGGGAAAGTTCTCGGCAAAGCTGGGCACGAGCCTCAGCAGGCGAGCCCCCGGCCAGGGCGCCCGCTCCGCTCCAGAGCGCAGGAACCCGAACGGGCTCCACCCGGGCCGGGGCTCGCGCGCGACCCCGAGAGCGCCCGGGGGACCCCGGAGAGGGTGGGGAGCCGCGCCGAGGGCATGAACTGACTCAGTTTTCAAAAACTCGCTTCCTCCTTCCCTACCTCCGTCCATCACTCGCCTAGCAGGGCACCAGTCCTGGGCGGCATGGGCGGGCCCCAGCGCCCGAACCTGCCCAAGGGCGCAGGGGGAAGCGCGGCCTCCCCAGGAGGGAGGCGAGGTGAGCGTCGGGCCAGGTGAGGGCGCGGCCGCCGGCGCTGCAGCCGCGCGGGGGCAGGGACGGAGGGGCGTCCGCCAGCTCCACTTAACCCCCAAATACTCGGGACGCCGGGCTTGAGAACCGCCCCTCCCCAACACTCACCCGATTCTCCGGCCCCAGGGGCCGGGGGCCGGGCTCTGTTCCCTTCCCCCATCCCCGCTCCTCCAGCTGGGTAAGGCGAGGGTCCGCGGGGGACGTAGGCCCCGCCCCCAGCCCCCACGCTCAGCCCGCTCCCGCGGCGCGCGCTGGGAGTGGGTACCCGCCCCCCGCAGCGTCGGTCCGTGCCCCAGGCCTGGGGGTGGCGCAGAGGGCGCGGAGGGAGGGTCGACTGGTGGGCGGCGCCTCCCCGGCTGGAGGCCCTCCCGGCCGGCGCCGCCCTCCCTCCCGCGGTCCCTCCCTCCCGCGCGCCGGCGCTCCCAGGCCGCGCTTCCTGCGTCCCCATCCCAGTCCCGGAGCGGGCAGCTCGCCCTCTCCGCCACCGCGCTCCTCTCCGAGACTCCCCGGATCCCGGCGCCCCGGAGGAGGCAGCCCGGGGGCGGCGGGGTTCGCGGAGCCCCCAGCCCCGGGCCGCCCGGCGGAGACGGAGCGGGATCAGCCGCCTCCCGGGTGAGTCTGAGCCGCCGCGCCCCGCGCAGTCCTGTGGGTTCCCCCAGGGCCGGGGAGGGGCGCCGAGGCCGTCTGGTCGTCTGTCCGTGCGCCGGGGCGCGTCCTGCCCTGGGTCTGCCACCCGGAGGACTCGGCGCCCCGCGCCCTCTACAGCCGCGCCCCGCCGGTGCCGGACGCTGCACCCCGCGCGGGGCCAGGGGCCTGGGCCGGGGTAGGCAGCCGGCCCTGGGGGCCCCCTGTTGGCGGGGACAGGTGCCACCCGCCCGGCGGGTTTCGAACCTTTGGCCTCGGTAGGGGCACCTTCCGCCGGTCCGAGTGAGCGGACTTGCCAGTGGGTCCCAGGAAACCACTCTGGGGCTGTCCTCCCTGTCCCTTACTCCTTCCTGGAAATCGAGGCTTTTTAGGGATTTAGGGGTGCGTGTGTTACGCCGCAGAAGCAGACGCTTGGGTGAGGAATCAGACGTGAGCAAAGAGAGGTGAAACTTGAGTTTTTCCTTCCGGAGCCTTGGTTTCTTCATCTGTAAAATGGGAGTGCTAGCGCCCTAGGGCGCAGTGGGGCACCTCTCGGCAGTAAGTTAGGTTACTGGGCTTCGGGGAGAGAAGACTCCAAATCAGATCTCAAGTCGCGCACGGACGCGAGGACAGTGGCCAGGGCGTGCCAGCTCTGAATTACAACACGCTCACTTTCAGAAAGAAATCGTTCCCCACCAGGGGTGGGGCAGGAGACCTGGACCCCTTTGGCTCCCCCGGAGCAGCCGCGGAGCGCCCTGTGCCGCGCTCTGAGTGCCTGTGACTGCGTGTGTGGCTCGGGGTCCCTCCTGGCAGCGCGGGTGGTCGGCGCTGGGGCCCCAGCCCCTGCGGGAGCCGGTGTGCGGGCCAGGGTGGGCGGGGCCGGTCGGTGGGGGTGGGGCAGCAGGAGGAGGGACTGCGCCTGCAGGGCTGGCTTCTGGCTTTCGCTTTGAATGGGTTACTTGGAGGATCTCTCTATCTCTCTAGGGAGAGATGGGCCCTGGGACCTGTGAAGGGCGTTCACACTTTGGAGACTTGTCACACAAGTTAAGTTGATGGGGCCAAGGGATTGGGAGGGGACCCCTTTCCTTCCAAATATGTCCCTACCCTCGGACTGGGAGAAAAGACCAAAGAAAGAGAAAGGGACAGGGCTGCTGGTGAATCTGTTTCTCGTGGTATCCCAAGCTGATAGTGGTTCCCTGATCGGAGTGTCTGGGGCGTCGCCCAGGGCCAGATCTGCCCCTGGTATCCAGGGCATAGGGGTCTCCCAGGGCTCCCAACCTAGTGAGGGAGGCAGAGACAGTAGTGACAAGCGTCACAGGGAGTTGTTGATACAGTCAGGCCACACCACTCGCTGGCCGGGTGAGCTGACCTCTCTGAGCCTCAGTTTCTTCATCTGTAAAATGGGCTGATAACTTCCTAAGACAACGTGGTGTATGTGTACCTAGCACATAGCAAATACTCTGTAGTAAGTTATGTCACAGGACTTAGCAGAAGAAAGAAAGAAACTCAGGAGGTCCTGCTAAGAGAATGCTGGAATACTCAACAGCGCATTGGAGTCTGTCCGGTAGACAGGGGAGGAAGGGCATCTGGGCAGATGGAACAGCCAAGCACGAGCACAGAGATATGAATGCGATGGGTGTGTGGTGGGGCAGGGGAGGTGCTCTGGCAGTGGAGGGAGGGTGTGTGGGAGGATGGGGGGGCAGGTACAGGGAGTGGAGGGTCTGGAATGAGCCAGACTGGACAGATGTTGACTGAACACCTCCTGTGGGCCAGGCACTGTCCCAGGTGCTCAGATGAACAAGAAAGACAAAGAGGGATGCACGTTTCATTCATGTTCTCCACGCAGAGGACTCATCCGATCTGATCGACACTTTAAGAAGATAATTCTGGCTACCTGGAGGCTGGGCCTTAGAGAAGACTGCTGGGAGAGAGCAGGCCGGCCGGCCGGCTGGTGGAGGCAGTGGGGAGGGCAGCTGGATGGGGTGGCCCAAGCAGGAGGCAGAAATTGACACGTGGCCTTCACATGTGACCACGGGTCAAGGTTGAGGTTCGGAGATTCCGTGTGAGGCCCACAGTGCCGGCCCTCTCTTCTACCAGACAGAGGTAGTGAGTGTCTGGGCTCTTGGCAGGACCCAAGCCCCTCCAGCGGTGGCCTTCCAGCTCTCTGGCTCCAGATGTCAGAAGGCCTGGGGGTTTCTCTGTGTGGGGAATAGCCAAGCCGGACACAGAGGGCAGCTGGACGCTGCTCCTGTTGTGCTAGCTCACGGTTCCTCCCTGCAGGGCTGCCTGTAGACCCCGCAGACCTCTTGGGCTGGAGGAGGCCAGAGCACAAGGAGCTTTAGCTTTTGGCTTCTCTTCTTCCAGCTCCAAATTAAGGTGAGAGTCAAGGGAATGAGGAGCATTGTCTCTGCAGGTGTCAGGAAAGTTCCAGAAGCTCGGATGCTTTCTCACTGGGGATGCGGTCAAGGGTCTGCTTCTGGCTGCTGACTTTTGCTTTCACTTTTGTTGTCTCTGCTCTGAAGCTTGCAGGACTTCCTGCAATTGAAAGCCATGTGAGTGCCCCCCCCCCAATGTTATAAGTCTCCCTTGGCTTGGAGGTGACAGGAGGAATGTCTCAGGTGGAAGGGACCTTTTGGTCATCAGAGCCACCATCCTCATTTGACACAAGAAACTCAGAGAGGGGAAAGGACTGGCCCAGGGACACCCAGCAGATCAGCAGCAGAACTGGGCCTGGAACCCAGCCCTCCAGACTCCGCTCTGGGGTCCTTTACATTATCCCAGAAAGCCTGGCCACATGCAGGTCTACGGCTTTTTTGGGCCCCAGGTTTGGTGGTTTCTCAACATCTCAGTCTTTCTAGCAGCTTCACAGAGTCTTGCTCCTCCCCATCCTGGACAGGTAGCCCAGCCTAGTGTGGGAATGTTTTTTTCTCCTTTCTCCTGGGTTGAGCCACGGCCATCCCTCCTGGGACCTCTTGCTCCCTGAAGAAACAGGCCGCTTGTTTGGAAGAAACAGGCCACTTGTTTGGTTTTCTCTGCTTCAGGCTGCCCTGCCCATCTCAGACAGCTGCAAGCCACCGGCCGGAGACAGCCTCTGAGGGTCTCTGCTGACCCTCCCCTCAGCTCCCCGCTGCTGGGGGGCCCTCACCTTCTATCTGTGTTGTTTGCTTGGGCCAAGCAACCTAGAGTCACCTCATTCTCTCTTGCCCTAGATCTGTCAGACTCGGCAGCCCTTGAACCTGGATGCTGGTTGCCTTAGACTATTGGGGCCAGAAGGGACCTTAGCCATCCGAAAGTCCAATCTGCTTATTTGACAAACGGGGAGACTGAGGCCCAGGCAAGGGAGGAGACTTGGCTGAGATCAGAGCCAGGACTAGACCCTGAAGTTCCCGATTCTGTCTTGAATGATTTTGAGGATGATTCTTGGAAAACAAAAACAGAGCATTCTCCCTGTCCAAGATCCTCCGTCTCTCTGCACTGGTCCACACCGCCAGGCATTTTGGGGGCATCCGCAGTGGCAGTGGCAGGTCCGGGAGGAGTGAAGGCTGAGGGCCCTGGCAGATAAGGGGTGCACGTCGAGGAGTGTGTCTTGACATTTTCGGGTCCTGTCGGTTCAAACTGGCGTGGACGTCGGGAGTGAGCTAGCGGCCGTGTTTACTTGGCACTCCCTTAGCCAGACTTCGTGATGTGCCTCTGGATGGACGGGCTTTTAAAGTTGTTTTCTTCCCCAGACAACAAAAGAAGAACACGTTCATTGTAAAAAAAAAAAAAAACTTAGGAGGATGACGTCACACATGCTGGCCACTGCTGCCAATATTGTGAAGTTTTATTCAAGTTTTTTGTTTGCTTGTTTGCTGTTTCATGTCTTGGTTTTTCTTCATCATCGCAATGTGCATTATCCTCATGTGACAATGTTTTCTTGCGGGTTCTAACCTGCTGCTCTCACGTGCCACCACCACCTGATGATGGCTAGCAGGTACTTAGGAGGCCAGCCTTTGGGGTTGGCTCAGCCCGGGCACTCCCCCGGCCAACATCCTGTAACGCTATGCGAAGCGCATAAGAAGTTTCTTGCTCACCACTGTCGGGGCTTCAGGGGGTCATTTTTCTGCATCACTGTGGGTGTTTGGGTAAGGACTGTATTTACAAAATCTAAAGCAAAAACTAATTCTCACCGGACTCTTAGAAATGGAAGCCATCTGATATCTGGGTAGGATGGGTGTGACTCAGAGTTCACACAGAGGGACGGAGAGAGCTTTGTTTCTTCCGATTTGTTGCTGTGCTTGTTTTGACCCAGCCTAGTGCCCCCACCCCACCCGTCACCACCCCTGGCTCCAAATCTCCCCGGGATTAGGCACTGGGTGTTTGTCTTGCTCGTCTCCAAGCCCTGCCTCTTGGAGAACAGGTGTCCATGGCAAAGATGTCGAGAGAATGTGTTTCCTAGTTAGGTGATTCAGGTGGGTCACCCCACCCTGGGGACGGGATCTCCTGGGGTGGGGTGTCGCACCCTCTAATGGGATCACAGCTTCGTGAATGCCATAATACATTTTCAGTACTGGGAGTACTAGTAGCGATCTTGGAGATTTGCTAAGTTAATGTTTACAGACTATGGACAGCAACTTCTTAGCAGGATTTTACATCACTTGAGTGGTTTTCCACTGGTTTCTTAAAAGTGAAATAGAAGAAAGTAGACTAGAAAATAAAGTGTGTTTTCTGTTGTGAAAAGTATTCCATAGCAAAACTTTTTAGTTATCTGTCTGTGGGTATGTCGTGAGTCACCAGATAAAATGTATTCCTAATTGCATGGTACGAACCTTGGGCAACGTGGCTCCAGTCCACTGGTTTTTATACTGTGATCCTGGGAACGCTGGGATTCCTGGGACGGGTTCCAGAAGCAACTCAGGGCCCTGCTGGGACAGAGCTGGGTGGCAGGAGGCAGGGCCGGGCAGACAGAAGCTTCGCGTATACACATTCCAGATGCGACGCGTGCGAAAGACCCCGTTAAAAAGATTCTGCGACTTTAAAAATGAAACAGAAAGTTGGAAGCCATTGTTAATCTAGCCACCTCCATTCTGAGAAGAAGCAACTTAGGCCACAAAATACAAAGGCCCTTGCAGGGACTAGGTGGCACTCAAACCTGACACTGACGAGGGTCTCCGAATGCAGACCTGTGACACCTCTCCAGGTGAAGCCCTGAAGCCAGTGTTAGCGCAGCTGGCCCCAAACCCACAACTGCCGTGCAGCCCGTGTGCCCTGTGGGCCACGCTGCCGTGTGCGCTTAGAGATGAACGTTTACCATAAAGCCTGTCACTGTGGTGCCAGCAACCCCCTCTCTATGGGTGAGGTGCGTAAAACATTAGTCTGTTCGACACCTGCATTTCAAAGACATCCCATTGCTGCCACCCTGTTTAGGCACTGCTCCTTCTTTTTTTTTTTTTTTTTTTTATGAGACAGAGTCTTACTTTGTTGCCCAGGCTAGAATGAGTGCTGTGGCGTCAGCCTAGCTCACAGCAACCTCAAACTCCTGGGCTCAAGCAATCCTGCTGCCTCAGCCTCCCAAGTAGCTGGGACTACAGGCATGTGCCACCATGCCCGGCTAATTTTTTCTATATATATTAGTTGGCCAATTAATTTCTTTCTATTTATAGTAGAGACGGGGCCTCGATCTTGCTCAGGCTGGTTTCGAACTCCTGACCTTGAGCAATCCACCTGCCTCGGCCTCCCAGAGTGCTAGGATTACAGGCATGAGCCACCTCGCCCAGGCCTGTTCCTTCTTTTTGTAATGCCCCAGAACTTTACAATGGAAGCTTCCGGGGCCTGTCTCCTGGCCTGAGAGGCCCTGGAGACAAAGGGCCCAAGGTCACCCAACAAACCCTGGTAGAACAGGACGAGAACTCACTGCAGTGGGCAAGTTCCTTTCTCTAAGCTCACGATCTCACAGGATATACAGTTCTGGATGTCGCCAGAAGGTTCTGCCATGTCCTCTGTTCAAGATGTAGAACCAGGTGGCTCTGAATCTTGGTGAATTTTAAGTCTTTGCCATGTTTTCCTCTTCACATCTGGCCTGGAGAGAGAGAAGGAGAAGTTACTTGCCTTCCCCTTAAATAGGTCCCTGGGTGCACAGGCCGGCTCCTGTTGGGCAGGGTGTGGGCGTGGCTTGTTGATATTAGGTGGGGGCACATGATAAAAACAGAAAAACAGAAAACCAACTGTAAGTAAAACTTTCCTAAGTTATCCTAAGAAACTTCACATATTATAGCTTCATTAACTACACTTTGGAGGGTAGCAATTACGCACTGGAAATGCCTTTGGGTAATTGTTGTTTTCAAACAGTGACAGATGCAGATTCTCCTGTTTCAAGGGAAGTCTTCTGCGGCTCAACACGGAAATGTTCTGGTACATGATACACACACTGCGCCAGGCACTGGGGACAAACAAGGGCCCCCGTGGGGGAGCCAGCAGTGAATGTGCCATAACTGTCCCCCCAACAAGGGATGAGGGAGCCCAGGGCTGTGAAGGAGGGGGGTTAACCCTAACTTGAGAGTTGGGAAGAAATTTCAGGAAGAGTGAAGTCTGAGATGAAATCTGAAAGGGGAGTGGAAGTTAAGCAGCAGTAGGTGTCCTGGGCCAAAGCAGTAGCCTGTGCAAAGGCCCTGAGGTATAAGAGAGCTTAATTCACAAGAGCTGATACCAGATGTATAGGGCAGGGGTAGGAGAAAACCTTTTATATAATTTCTTCTTAAAAGTCATTTTGGGTATGGCAGTTCCTCAAAAAGTTAAAATAGAATTACCATAGGATCCAGCAATTCTACTTCTGGGTATATACTCAAGGGAATTGAGGAGCTGTTTGTACGCCCACGTTCATGGCAGCATTATTCACGATAGCTAAAATGTGGAAGCAACCGAGATGCCCACTGATGGATGAGTAGATAAACAAAATGTGGTACATCCACGCAATGGAATATTATTCAGCCTTAAAGGAAAGAAATGCTGACACCTGCTACAGCATGGATGAGCCTTGAGGTCACTATGCTAAGTGAAATGAACAGCCACAGAAGGAAAAACACTACGATTGATTCTACTTACTTGAGGAAACCAGAATAGTGAAAATCATAGAGACAGAAAGTAGAATGGTGGTTGCCAGGGGCTGGGGGCGGGGGGGGGGGGGGAGTTGGTGTTTAATGGGTGCAGAGTTTCCGTTCTTTGAGGTGAAAGTTGGTCTGTGACGGTGGCACACTATGAATGAACTGAATGCCACTGAACTGTACGCTTAGAAGTGGCTAAGGTGGTACATTTTATGTTATGTATATTTTATCACAGTAAAAAACTTTGGGGGAAAAAAGTCATTTTGGAAACAAGCCTCGGATATTCATTCAGCCATACTCGTTGAGTTCTGTGCACAGGCCAGGCGTTCTTCTAGGCTTTGGGGGGAAACAGTGTGGGGTGCAAGAGAGATGTGGTCCCCGCCCTCGTGGAGCTTATACCTTTCAGAGCAGCAGAGAGGAGTCGAAAAACTAGGAAACAAACAAGTAAGATAACAAATCAATAACCGTGTCCTGCACTGAACTAAAATCTTTAGTGCGTCCCCACTGCCTGCAGGATCTAGTCTAAGCTAAGCTCCTTTGCTGTCAAAGCTCAAAGACTGCTGCCTCGCCCCTCCCCCACCCGCGACACCCGCCCCTCCCCCACGGTATCAGTCACCTGGAACCACCGTCCACCATCCTCCTGTTACCCCCGCCTACCCCGCCCCAGCCAGGGACTTTGCTGGCTTTTTTCCTTCTTGTTCTTTCTGCTTTTCTTCCTAGACTGCCCAAAAGCTTTAAAAAATATAATAACTTCAATTCCAGGATTTTATACTGAGGAAACAAGGTAAGGAGTTAGTTTCAACACTGTTGTTTTTTTTTTTAAAATAATAGTAGCAAAATTAGAAACCGATGATGTGTCCAGCAACAGTCCAAGCCAGGACTTTTTTTTAAAAAATAAAATGTTTTATTTGGGAATAACGTAAGTTGCAAAGATAGTTCGGAAAGTTTCCAGACACCATTCACCCAGTTTGCCCTCGTGTTGGCATCTTACATAACCATCCTGTACCTTATCGAAGCTAAGACATTAACGCCACTGCTCACTAAGCTACAGGCTTCATTTGGATCTCACCAGTTCTCCCACTGCTGTCTTCCTTCTCCCAGATCCAATCCAAGATACCACCTGTCTCCTTAGTCTCTCCCAGTCTGCGATAGTTTCTCAGTATTTCCTTGAATTTCATGACCTTAAGAGCTTTGAAGGGCACTGGTCAGTATTTTGTAGAATGTCCCTGAATTCGGGTTTTTCTGATGGCTTCTCATGACTGGACAGAGCCTTGGGCTTGGGAAAGAGGCCCACAGGGGCGAAGTGTCTTTCTCGGTCGCATCCTGGCTTGATTTAATACTATCAACAGGACTCTCTGTGTCAGCCTCGATCTCTGGGGTAAGGTGGTGACCGCCACGTTTCCCCTATGTGAAGTTCCTACAGCCCCTTTCAGAAAGGGGCTCTTTCAGCGTGACAGTAAGAGGTAAAATTATAAAAGAAATTATTGAACATGATCAATAGATTAGACTCCTAAAATTTTAAAACTTGGATGCATTCAGATGGTACGTGGAGGGAGTGTTGGCAGCACATGGCAGACAAGGGGTGGTTTTCTGAACGACAGGAGCTTCTCAAGTCAGTAAGGGAAAGTGGAATGTTGGGGCTGAGAAATGGGGCAAAGAAGGAATGCTGCTGGCCAGAAAGCGCACACACACACACACACACACACACACAAGAAACAATATTCACCCTCCCCTCCCATTTGGAACTTTTAATGACCTGTGTTGAAGACCCAGTAGACATGATTCCTCATCTCTCCTGGACTGATGCTTTGCCTTGTGCCGGCTGATGTGGGACCCACCCTGCTGGGTAGGCAGACACGCAGGCAACAATGGGTCGTGTATAATTCTTCACTGAAATGACTTTTACTTAACTCTTTCTTTAATTAGGAAAGTAATGCATGCACATGGAAAAAAAATAAATAAACTGCAGAAGGATATCCAATGAAAAAGTATGAATCCTCCTCTCATTCCAGCCCCCCCCAGTGCCTTATACCGGAGGCAGCCTCCATTCACAATTTCTCATATTTAATCTACACGTCCAGAAATAGTCTCTGCATAGAGTGATGCTTTTATATCCTGCTTTTAGATGTTCTCCTGGTAATCAAAGCAATAAATGTCAGGATCATTATGAAATTATTGAGTAATTTTAAACTTGTCATAACTCACATCAGGGTCCTCAGTCACCTTTAAGGACCCACAAACCACCTGACATTGCATGTGGAACATTCTATCTCAGCATTTTTCTGTGGCAGGTCAGTAGCCGTCATCAGATTCTCAAAGGGTTCTATGCACCAAAAAAACAAACAAACAAAAAAAGCAAGAACCACAGCTAGTAGTTATGAGAAGCAATCTTTTATAGATAATTGCTAGATAGATGCGTAATTAGCTGGGATACATGTGTAATTAGTTGTCAATCAGAATACGTAAGTTCCAAATTTACGTATTGTTGGTCCTTAGTTTTATGGTTGCAAGCTGGCGGAGCCATTGATTCCACGGTTTTGTCGTGGGCCGAGAGGAACTGTGCCTGGCCGGGCCAAGAGAGGTGAAGTTCGTTGGGTTCTTCGCCCCGCCTGTGTGTTTGTACTGACTCGTCGCGTGTGAGGAAGTATGTTGGCAGCTTTAGAACATGTGTATTCTCTTGCCCTGGATGAGTGAGTTACTGTAACTTCTTACGGAGAGGAGTACACAAACTTGCTTCCTACAAGAGGGTTTCAGGATGAAAAATGTTCAAGAAGAGTTTAGTGAAATTCCTGGGAAGCAGAGCCATGTCCGGTTGGTGATAAAAGTCACAGATGTTTCTGCATCCTTGATGGTTGAGGGGGAACAACCAAGCTTTCCCGTCACCCTAGCCTAGAGTAAGTCATTTCATGTTCAGAGAGTTCTATGACAGATGGGGAAACTGAGGCAGGAGCACACTAGCTACTGTGCAAATGGTCCCATATCTCAGGGGCTTAAGACACTCTGGTCACAGTTTCATGTGTTGGGTGAGGAAGGCAGGGTTTTGACTCCACGCAGTCACACAGGGACCCAGGCTTCTTCCGTCTTGAGCACTTCCTCTCCAGGGGTTTGGTGAGCTGATTGACAGGGCCCCACAGCTGGTCGGCGGTGGAGCTGGGATTCGAACCCAGCCAGTGTGGTTCCACAGTCTGCATTCTCAACCATCACACTATGGTGAGAACCTTTGCTCCTCCTCGTTGCCAAGGACTCAAGCTCTTCGTTCTAAGGGGTGAGATGGGTAAATCGGAGAGACATTTTTGCTTTGTCTTTAGGTGAGAATGTTCGGGTAGGTTCAGCACATAAAATTGAGAGCCTGCCCCTCCCCTGCCCCAATAAATCAGCTATGTTGTTGCCTGGCGCTGGGGTCTTTGCTAGCAAATGTCCACCCTCCAGAGCCGGCTGTCCCCTGTTGCTGCTCACTGCAGGGAGGAGGTTTTGATAAATTTTACCAACCTGGTTAAAATGGCTTTTTCCCAGTGGAAATGTCTTCTTGTGTTAACAACCCAAACGTCCAGTGTAAAGTTCTGGAAAATCAGCTGTGGGACATTCACACAGGGGAACACCACATGGCCATTCAAAGTGGCGGTGACGGAGAAGACTCTGAAAGACATAGAAAGACGGTCCTACTCTGCTAGTGTAAAAAGACAGATTACAAAGCCTGTCCGTTTTTCGTTTCGAAAAATATATAAAGAATAAACATTTGAAGAATATTTACTATAATGTTTCCAATGATTATTGCCAATGAATTACAAAATATTTTTATTCTCTCTCTCTTTTCTAACCTGTACTTTCTAAATTTCCTACGGAGGAAGATGTATTATTTTGTATTTAAGTAACAGATTTAAGTTCAAATCCTAGCCCTGATGACCTCAGTGACCTCGGGCCATTGCTTAATTTCTCCAAATGGGAAGACAATAATAGTTTTAGGATTCTGTGAAGATAAAACTATAAAAAGTACTTAGCACATAGTACATGCTCAATATATCTTTTTGGTATTGTTTACCGTCGTAATTATTTTTGAAAGTCTTTCCATTATGATAAGTTCACACCAAATGCAAACCAACTACATCTGGTAGGCAGGGGGGTTTATCTCAGAATGCCTGGGATTATGACCCATGAGCAAGCCAGTCTCCCCCCTCCACTGCCACCTGCCCCCCCCCACCGCCCTCTGACTCAGGGCAGGGTGAAGCCAAGTGACCGGGAGACTTAAGCATCAGCCAGGGCTGCTCTGGCTCACGCCTGGTTTCTGTCTTCTGCACAAAGAAATAACTATTTGTTCTGGGCATAATGGCATATTGGTTAAAAGCATAGATTCTACAGTCAGACTGCCTGGGCTCCACATCTATTAAATGGGAAGGATAATAATGCCAACCTCCCGGGGTTGGGGTGAGGATGAAATGACACTGTGTTTGTGAAGCCTTAGCATGGTGCCCCAATAAATGCCACGGCTCACAGATACAAGAAATCCACACAACATAGCGTTAACCATTTTACGCTGAACAGTGTCATTTAGTACATTCACAGTGTTGTACAGCCACCACCTCTATCCAGTTCCAAAGCATTTTATTACTCCCCCCAATAAGAAACCCTGTACCCATTAAGCAGTGACCTCCATGGTCCGTCCCCCACGCCCCGCTACCATTAACCACCGATGTCTCTCTGCACATTTCATGTAAATGGAATCGTACAACATGTGACCTTTTGTATGTGGCTTCTCAGTTTTGTTTTTTTTTGACACAGAGTCTCACTTTGTTGCCCAGGCTAGAGTGAGTGCCATGGCATCAGCCTAGCTCACAGCAACCTCAAACTCCTGGGCTCAAGCGATCCTCCTGCCTCAGCCTCCCGAGGAGCTGGGACTACAGGCATGCGCCACCATGCCCGGCTAATTTTTTCTATATATGTTAGTTGGCCAATTAATTTCTTTCTATTTATAGTAGAGACGAGGTCTCGCTCTTGCTCAGGCTGGTTTTGAACTCCTGACCTCGAGCGATCCGCCCGCCTCGGCCTCCCAGAGAGCTAGGATTACAGGCGTGAGCCACCGCACCTGGCCTAGTATTTTTTTTTTTTTTTAACTATTTTTAAGTATACAACTCAATGGCATTAAGCATGTTCACGGTGTTACGTAACCCTTCACCTCTGTCTTTTCCCAGAACTGTGGTTCTCAGACTTCAGCAGCTTGTGTTAGCATCCTCTGGGTTGTGTGTAGCATCCTCTGGATTGTGTGTAGCTTCCTCTGGGTTGTGTGTGTGTTGGGGGGGGGGCGTTGTTAAAACGCAGATTGCTGCCCGCCCCCCAGTTTCCGATTCAGTAGGTCTGGCGTGGGGCCCGAGGACTTGCATTTCTAACCTGCTCCTGGGCGATGCTGATGCTGGGGGTCGGGACCACTCCTGGATCCACTGCCTTAGTCAAAAGGCCTGCAGGACAGAGTGGACGATGGGAAGAACAGCCAGGGGAGAGGATTCTGGGAGAAGCAGTTCCAGCTTACCCGAGCTGCCACAGCGTGAACTGCCGGCCACAAGAGAGGAGTCAGTCCCTGCCACAGAACCACCGCCCTGAGCCCACATGTGGCTTCTGGGGCTCTGCTGGGGGCTCCCCAACTCTCGACCATAGGACCTTCTGGCAGGCACAGATGTGGCCCGTCCCAGAAACCCCCTGCTCAGACCGTCAGTTGGATCAGAACCCCTTAGGGAACCTAATAGACCCAGATGCCCAGGCCCAGCCCAGGCCTGCCAGGTGGGACTCCGTCCAGCAGTGGCACCCAGGAGCCTGGATTTTTAGCAAGCTGTCTAGGTGAGTCAGCTCTCCAGCCAAGTCTGAAACTTCTGATACGTGGAGAAGAAAGTGAGCTCTGGGGCCAGATGGACGTGGGTTAGAATTCTGCTTCCACTACGTATCGCCTTTGTGATCTTGGGCAAGTGACTTACCCTTTCTGATGTGATACGATTTACAGGAGTTTCCCCCACCCCTTGTCTGCCATTTCGCTTTCTGTGGCTTCAGGATACCCATGGTCAACTTTGATCTGAAAAGTTTTAATGGAAAATTCCAGAAATAACAATTTCCTTTTTTTTTTTTTTTTTTTTTTGAGACAGAGTCTCACTCTGTTGCCCAGGCTAGAGTGAGTGCCGTGGCATCAGCCTAGCTCACAGCAACCTCAAACTCCTGGGCTCCAGCAGTCCTCCTGCCTCAGCCTCCTGAGTAGCTGGGACTACAGGCTTGCGCCACCATGCCTGGCTAATTTTTTTTTCTACGTATATTAGTTGGCCAATTAATTTCTTTCTATTTTCAGTAGAGACAGGGTCTTGCTCTTGCTCAGGCTGGTTTCGAACTCCTGACCTCAAGCAATCCTCCTGCCTCAGCCTCCCAGAGTGCTAGGATTACAGGCGTGAGCCACCACGCCTGGGCTACAATTTCTAAGTTTTAAATTGTGTGCCAGTCTGAGAAGTGTGATGAAATCTCACACTGCCCTACTGTATGCTGCCCGGGATGTGAATCCACCCTTTGTCCAGCAGACCCACAGCATAGATGCTACCTGCCCCTTAGTCACTTTGGAGCCATCTAGGTCATCAGATCAAAACCATAGTATTCACAGGGTTCAGTACTGTCCGGGCAGTACTGGTTTTGGGCATCCACTGGGGGTCTCAGAATGTATCCCCTGTGGATAACAGGGAAAACGGTACTCATCTGTAAAATAGGCGCAATGCCTCCTTCCCCATGGAGGGTGGTAGGGACCGAATGACACAGAGTGTGCACCAGACTTCTGGCACATGAAGTGTTACTGTGCTTAATCCAGCTAATAACTGTGCCTAAACATGCCTAGGGAGTAGGTGAGATGGGCCCACAGTCTCTTCTTCTTGGTAACCTGGGCCTTACCCAGATTTCGATCTTAAGTTGTTTTCCTGACATCATGAAAACTAGACTTGCTTTTCTGCATTTCAGTTCACATTCCAGGCATTGTTTTATATAAATATCATTGGTTTATTTTTTATTTAGGCAAACTTCACAAACTCCATCTTAAAAAAAAGAAAAAATCTTCTGCCAAGACCTTTCCAACTTCCAGCCCTGCTTTATCTAAAAACACCCTTGCTTAAACCTGGAATCTTTGAAGTTTACACCACATGCCAAACATGTCCACAGTTGTCTTTCTTTTGGGGTCTGTCATCTTGGCATTCGGTGCCATGGTTGTGGTCAGCATTGCTAGAATAAGCTACTTTTCCAAGAAAGCAAGCTGAAAGGTTTCATAATACCTGCTCCTCGGGATGTCAAAACAGTGCCTCCAGCACCAGGCTATCTGATAAGGAAAGGGAGTGTTAACTTTTTGAGATAGAGTTTTGCTCTGTCACCTGGGCTAGAGCACAGTGGCATCATCATAGCTCACTGCAGCCTCAAATTCCTGGGCTCAAGCCATCCTCCTGCCTCAGCCTCCCAAGTAGCTGGGACTATAGACACATAAGACCACGCCTGGCTAGTTTTTGTTTTGTTTTGTTTTCTTTAGAGACGAGGGTCTCACTATGTTGTCCAGGCTGGTGTTAAACTCTTGGGCTCAAACGATCCTCCTACCTTGGCTTCCCAAAGTGCTGGGATTATAGACATGAGCCATCATGCCCAGCCTAGAGCATTAACTTTGAACTGTGCTTTTAAAGAAGCTGTTATTTCCAAAGCAAGCAAAAACAGGAGTGTCCTCTCTAGGACCCTCTCTGTGCTTCTGTTAAGCATTTTATGTTAAAAAAATTTTTTTTTCTTAAGATTGCCTGATTTGCACCCTGGTGGGAGGCAACTGGTGTTAGAGCCTTAGCATACGTTGTAGGATATTTCCCAGATTGGCAGTAGTCACCACCTCCCCCCCTCAACCTACAGAGGAAGCAGGATAAAGTCCCGGCACTGGAGCAGTCCTGACCTGTCACCTGGCATTGTGTTAAATGCCCTACCACACTAGCTGCTGATTCCTTCTGGCAACTCCATTAGAGAGACACTACTTCTTATTAAACCCTTTTTATGGCCCAGCTGAAATAACACACTCAGGTTCATCCCACCAACAAGGAAGTGACGCAGCTGGGAGTCAAACCTAGGACCTCCTAAGCAGAACCAGAACTTTCAGCCCTGGCTCAATAACGCCTGCCTTGCAAAGGTATTAGAACTTTGCTGAGTTGACCCACCGTGCCGCATGAGGTCCGCGTGGCTGGAGACGTGTGTAGCCAGGCCTGGCTAGGTGAGTAGGGACGGGAATTCCTGGGGCAGACCTGGAAGGCGGCCTGTGGGTGGCTCACACATGTAATCCTAGCACTCTGGGAGGCCTAGGTGGGAGGATTGCTTGAGGCCAGGAGTTCTTACCTGAGCAAGAGGGATTCCCTGTCTCTACTAAAAATATAAAAACTAGCTGGTATGGGTACGCATGCCTGTAGTCCCAGCTACTCGGGAGACTGAGGCAGGAGTATTGCTGGAGCCCAGGAGTTTGAGGTTGCTGTGAGCTAGGCTGACGCCACGATACTGTAGACCGGGCAACAGAGTGAGACTCTGCCTCAAAAAAATCAGATCTTGGATCCACCCCAGATTCTGATTCTGTAAGTCTCTAGTGGGGCGCAAGAATCCCTACCTCCGTACCTGCCTACCTCCTGCCCTACCTCCATAAGGTAGGGGTCCTTGGATAACAGCAGGGTCTCATGTTACTGTTCCCTTTGTATCCTCACCCCCATCTGCTGCTCAGACTACCATTGCCACCTCCTTTTATACACCTCACATGCTCCCATATCACAAGGTAGTGCTGGTGAGGTGCCCATTTTACAGATGAGGAAATTGAGGCTCAGAAAGGTAAAGGAACTTGCGTAAGGCCACCCAGACAGATCTGAATTCTTATCACCGCTGACTCTAACCACCTTGCTCTCTGCCTCTGCTAAATGGGCATTGCCACCCTGGAGGTCCCCGGTGGGGTTTAGAGGAAGGACTGTGAGTGATATCATTTATGGGTGCATTCAGTCTGTAGACTACAGGGCAAAGGGAGGCGTGGAACCTGGTTGAAGTCTCAGCAGCCAGAACTCTGTGTTTCCTCCATGGGCTTTTAACCCTGGTATGAACAGAAGACGTTAGTCAGAACAGACCACCCAGAGTCGGTTCAGCTCTCAAAGCTAAATGTGAATCAAGATGTGAAGCGACTCAGGGGCCATGTGTCAGGAAAACGGTCCCTCTGTGACCCAGAGCAGGTCTGGTAACCTCCAGGGCCCTCTCACCAGGGCAGCCGGCTCAGGAGGGAGCAGAATGGGGAATCCCACCCCCCATGGGCAGCTGCGGCACCTCAAGAGATGGTGAAAATAAATACGTCTGCCCGTGACCCCCGAACTCCCACTCCCGGGCACTTATCGGAGGAAGGGGAACAGCTGCCACGCAGAGTGGGACACAGATGTTCCCAGCAGCTCTGCGTGTAACAGCCCCAAGGAGGAAACCGCCCAGGTGCCCGCCGGCAGGTGCACAGATAAACCGAGACCTGTCCACACACAGGCTGCTACTCGGCAGGTCCGGGAAGGAAAGGAACTGTGCACACGGGCGACACCATGGACAAGCAAAGGCAGGGCACACACTGCAGTTCCATTTATAGCAGCTTCTGATACAGGCGAAACGAACCCGTCGTGACAGGAAGCAGAACAAGGGACCGAAGAAAGGCACGTGACGTGGGAACTTCCTGGGGTCACGGCAGTGTCTTATGTCTCGATCTGGGCAGTAGTTGCATGGGTGTACACTGTCAGAAGTCATCCAGCTGCACGCTAAGCCCGGCGCCTTTTGCCGTGTATAAACTCTATCTTGAGTCAAAGAGCAGACGTTCCACCCCAGGCCCGGAACTCAGAGCCAGCAGGCCTCGGGCGTGGACCGTGCCCGTTCTCAACAAACGCCCAGACAGCGCTGGGGCCAGCCTGGGGTGGGCACTGCCAGCCGCTGATTGCCAAAGTCCCTTCTGGCCAGGACAGTTGAGTCTCTGCAGATGTCGAGCACTTACTGTTAGTCTGGTTTTTAAGCATAAACTTAATTGGGGTCAAAGTCTGGCCCCAGGGCTGCCTCCTGATCCTCGGCGAGACCGGCGCTAAGCCAGGGACAAAGCGCCTTCAGTCACCGGGCAGGTCCTGGCCGTGTGCCGGGCATCACAGGGCCCGCCGTGCTGGGAACAGAGAGAGCAGGACTCGCTCACAGGGCTGCAGACGTCCGCCAGGCGCTGGGCCTCGGGCGGAACCGGCCGGGCCCCCTCTGGGTTCTGTCTCCCTGGCTGCTCTCCAGGCAGTGATGGTTAGGGCTGTGCGTTGAGGGGCCCTTGTGCCATAGACACTTAATTCTACGAGAGGCTGCACTGTGCTCAGAGTCCCCGGCGTCTCCATCATTGGCTGTGTGTCTTTGTGCAAGTGACTGAACCTCTCTGAGGCTCAGCTCCTCATCTGTATAATGAAGAAGATGGCAATGCTTCCTCCCTCTCAGTGCCTGCAGCATAGAGAGCACTTAGTAAAGGCTGGCTATTACTATTATCTAATTCAATCTGCACAATCATCCTATGGGCAGGGTGCTATCCTTATATGCCAAAGCAAAAACTGGGGCTCAGAGATGTCAAGTCCCTCGCCCAAGGTCACACAGCTAGAAAATGGAGGAGCTGGAGTTGAACCTTGGAAGCTGCCACTCCTGCCTCGCCACGCTGCTGTCGGCTCTGTGGGGCTGGGGTCAGTGCAGATGACCCCTGTGGACCCGAGTGACAGTCCATCGCTGGTTGAGTGAGAGGCCCATCCTTCTTCAGGGAGGCGGTGTGTGCTGGTTCCAAAAGTGATTTCAAATCCCTCTTCCACCAGCTGTGGGGCCTCGGACAAGTTACCTAGCTGCCTCGTGCCTCAGTTTCCCCAGTTTTAAAACGGGAGTGCTAATACTAACCTTCAAAGGCTGCTGGGAGGGTGCAATGAGCCAACAGGGGCAAGGCACACAGAACGGCGCCGAGCTCGCCGGGAGCCGTCATCCTCGTCAGCTGATACTTGCTGTCATCTGCGAGGTCCCCAACCTCCCTCATTCCTCTGCGACTGAGCTGGGCGGGGCTCCGGGTGCAGCAGGATGAGAAGCTGTCCTTCCTGCCTTTGGGGAAGTGACAGGGCAGTCTCCAGGTGGCCTGTGGCAACAGGTACAGCTAAAAGCCTTTTTGAACCACATCCAGGGAACCTTGAGGTCTAAAATTAAACCGTCTCTTAGCTTCTCTCGTTTTAAAAGCCCAAAGCCACGTTCTCAGGCCGAGGTTCCCGGCCGTCCGGTTTTACGGTTCGTGTCGCGTCTAAGCGAACGGTGGGCCGCCCGGGCGCTGACCCGGCTCTCGGGCGGGAGGGTGCAGACGCGGCCCAAGGTGAACAAACAAGCCTTTCGTTGGTTTATTTTGTGTGCTTGTTTTATTTATTTGTTTTTGGCCTGCGTCTTGGGAAGCGCGGCGCGGGTTCTCAGGCTGCTCTGTTTCCTCTGGGCTGAAAACAAAAATAAAAGGCGAGCCGTCAAACTGTGACGTCCAGCCGCCTGCGTTATAAATTGAAAGCGTGTGACCGCCCTAGGCCCGAAGGCAGACCGGCAGCACATCACAGAGTGACTCTCCTGGAGTCAGATCCCTGCCCCCTTCTCGGCTGTGCGACCCTGACAGTGTGTCACTCTTCCTCTCCGAGTCTCCGTTTCCTTGCCTGTAAACTGGGCACAACTACGGCTCCCACCTTATGGGACTGTTGTGAGATCCGGCGGCCAGGGTCATAGCAGGCATCTGTCACACAGGACACACCCGGGTAGCATTGGCTCACGTGACTGCCAGCACGCCAGGACCAGTCTGAGTGGAATTGTTCAAGCTCTGGGTCTCACGCCAGGCGGCTGTGTGACCTTGTGCAGACTGTTTCACCTCTCTGAGCTTCAAGTTCTTCATTTGCAAAATCTAGGCCCCGTGTTCCCTGTCTAAAGGATTGTCCTGAGGATTAAATTCAGGGAGATAAAGCCGCTTGGAGGGAGGGAGAGGACAGGTAGGAAGGAAGGGCTGAAGAAGGAAAGTACCAGGTCCTCAAAGGTGAAGGATTATGTACTGGTGGCCATGAGGAGGGAAGGCCGGCCCGACAGAGGGCACAGAAATATCAACTGTTCCTTAACTGAGTGGCCCCCGCGTCTTCCCTGTGGACTTGTTTTCTGTCTGGAGGTGAAATGGTTTATGGCAACAGTCTTGGGGAGCGTATGGATTTGCAGACCTCACTCCAACAGACTCTGAATACAAGATGTAATTTACCAAAACGGCGCGTGAAGGGATAATTATTCCCCAGCAGCAGAATGCTTTACTTGGTAGAAGCGCTCACTGGGAAATGCTTTTCAGTGTCTGGCTTCCCTCTTGTGCGTGATGTGCGCCTTGGCTTAATCGCGAGATCACTCTCCCGCCCGGGCCCAGGCGCCCTCCTCTGCCAGCTACGAAACCTCCTGTCGCTGTGCCTCTGTCTCCCCATCCATAAAGTGGAGGCTATCACACATGGGACCTGTCTCACCTCGTGGGTGCATGAGCGATAAGCGAGATGGTGCTTGTGAAGGAGCTGACTGCCACATAGTAAGGTGCAATGTATGCGGCTAGCATTCATTTCAGTAACATTTGCTGGGTGCCTTCTGGGGGCCTGGCACCCCCTGCCCGGCACCTGCCCTCACCGCGCTTACACCTGGGATGCGGGATGTCGGGAGGGAGACGGGCAGCAAACAGCATAGACAGACAAGACGATCATGAGTTGTGATCAAAGTGAAATCCCAAACCAGTAGGGCGCTGAGATAGGGAGTTATATGGGACCTCCTTGCAAATGTCTGGCTTGGAAAGCCTCACTGTGGAGGTCACATTTAAGGGACAGATGTGAAGGAGCCACCGATGAGGGGCAGCAAGCCCGGGGTGGTCCAGAGTGTCCACTTTTCTCGCCGGCTCTCAGGGCTGCCGAGGCTGCTGGTGCAGGGACTGCACTGTGCGTAGCCGGGGACCAGGAGAAGGCAGAGGGCAGAGCCGGGTGCAGAAGGCAGAGCTCCTTGAAGGCAAGTTTGGAGTTTGGGTTTATCCTCAGGGTAGTAGGAAACCAGGCAGAGAGTGCCACAACTGAAGATGCTTCTAGAAGCTCATTTTGGCTGCTGTGTGGAGAAGACTTGTGGGGCAAGGGTGGCAGCAGGGAACAGTTTCCAGGTGACCATGGCTTGGACAAAGGTAGCAGTGATGGAAGAAGAAGGAGGTAGGTGGATTCGCTATCTCTGGGTAGGTAAAATTGACCACGCTTGCTAAGCTGTTAAATACAGATATCCTTCATAATCTGAATATACATCAGCATATGTGCTTCCTTTAATTTTTTTAAGCTGATAATATAGAATAGTTCTTCTCAAGTAGGGTTGATTGTGCCCTCGTGGATGACATTTGGCAATGTCTGGAGACATTTTTGGGTGCCTGCTCCAACCGGGGAGATGCTTACTGGTATCTAGCAGGCAGAGAGACCAGAGATGCTGTTAAACACCTATGATGCAAAAGACACCGCCCCACAACGAAGAATTATCTGGTCCAAGATGTCAGTAGTGCCAAAGTGGAGAAACCCTGGTGCAGAAGTACAGAAAGTCAGAAATACAGCCCTCCCCACCCCCACCCCCCAGAGATAACCGCCGTTACCAGTTGGCACGATCGTGCAGACTTTGTTCGGTGCATACACACCAACTTTCTGCAAACCGTCTCACCCGGGAGGTGGTGCTTGGGAAACGCTCAGCACTTAGGAGCACTGTGGCTGGCATGGAAGAAGGAATCTGTTTGTTTTGCCAGATCTGTTCTGTTCCCACTCCATGCTGAAGGTTACTGCCAAGTGGCCTAAAACCTTATTCCTCTGTCCTTTGTGATATTCTTTCTTTTCTTCAAAGAACTCTCTAAAAACTGCTATCCTTGTGAGCCGGGCAGACTCTCGAACTGAGATGAACTCATGAAATCTGAGAATTTCAGTGCTAGAAGAACCTTTGGGATAATGTGGTCCTGCCCAACTTCTTACTTTACAGGTGGGGAAACTGAGGCCTGAGACTTTCTGTAATTGGGGAAAATGCTCTTCTAATAAATAGTCCCTTCATTTATTGGGATTTTAAGTTCAGGTTTTTGATGTGATGCACAGTTGCAGCCTAGGTTTCTGATTTTGTTTCCTTAGCCCTATCCGTGTTCCAGGTTGGTTACAGTGGCTGACAAACAGGACATACGTTAGCCTCACAGTGCCCGCATGCTGTGACAGTCAGTCTCCAAAGGGGTTTTGCTGGTCTGTGAACTTGAACTCCAAAGTCTGGTTTGATCTCTTCTCGCTGGCTGAACCAAGGGCAGGGCCCGGCATCATCTCCATGCGTCCGTCCGTGGGTGCCACAGCTGTGCGTAGGTCAGCTTTGAGCTCAGCGTCACATGCAGAACTCTGCAGCCTGTGGCCATCCTCTCATTGTCCCTGCTCTTGTCCTGAGGCCCCACAGAGCCCCCCAAGTGGGAAAAAAAAAGATGTAGGAACCCCAGCGAGGACTCCACAAGTCAGAAAGTCAGCTTCATGGCAGCAATGAGAATCCCAGTGGCTGGCATCCAGCCCTGCCCCTCCCCCAGGGAGGGGTGCTGCCCCCACCCCCACCCAGCCAGTGGAGAGAGGTGAGAACCTCTTTTGAGGGGGGTTACACTGGGAAGGCTCCCTGGGAAGCCTCCCCACTTGTTTTCCCAGACCCCTCTGGTGGAGGGCAAAGGGCCTGAACAGTAAGCTAAGGAGCTTGGTCTTTGATTTGTTGGCACTAGGGAGCCACAGAGGATTCCTGAGCAGGGGGAGTGACCAGATAAAAAAGCCTGTTTCAGGAGGATCCAAGTGGCAGCACTCACTGGGTGAATTGGATGGGAAGGAAAGACCGGGCAGGAAGCCCAGCAGGTAAAATGCGGTATAAGGATCTCCCCCAGCATGGTGGCAGTTAAAACAGAAAAGGAGGACGAGGAGGGCATTTGTGACTTGTGGACATTTGTGACTCAGCCCTGCATGTGGGAGATTCAGAAGTCATGGATGACCACTGTCTTGAGCCCTGATGACTCTACTGATGTGGGAAACTGGCAAAGGTTACTTGTCCTCTCCCAGCCTCCGTTAAGTCATCAGAAGAATGGGGTTATGTATCGGGTATTGGGGAGGATTATATGAGGTTGTGTGTGGACACTAGCCCAGGCTCGAGGGGAGCAGTGGGCAAGTGCTAGGACCATGAAGAACCTCACGAGCAGGGCTTTATCCTTGGGGCCATAGGGAGCCATGGAGGGATCTTGACCAAGGGTGTTACGGTCACATCTGCCTTTTGGAAAGGCCCCTCTGGGGGTAGTTAGAGAGGGAAGCCAGGAGGCAGGGAGACCATAGGGAGGCCTGTGTGGTCTGTATCCAGAGGCGTGAGCTTGGTCGGGATCAAGCAGGACGTGGTGGGCTGTCCTGCAGCGTGGCCCACGCAGGGCCCAGCTTGCCTGTTTGCCTCCCCTGTGTGCTCGGGAAACCACCGCAAGGAGAGGAGTGCATGGTGGCAGACATGTGTCCCAGCAACCCCAGGAGGGGCTCTCCGTGACTGTTGGCCTGTCTCTGTACACAAACTGCACGCTGGGCTGGCCCCTCCCCCAGCTCCCGGGACAACGAAGGCCTGGCTGTTTGGCCAGAGGGGCGGCAGCTGCCCAGCGGGAGCATGAGGCCCCGACATCCCTTCCAGCACCTCACCCCTCACCCCCCGTCCCTGAACCCCTACCCCACCCCAGGCCACCAGTCGTCTCCCCAGCCACTCCCTCGCCTCCTCGGGGACGGATCTTAACATGTCCTGTTCCTGCCACTCTGGTCCATCCTTCCTCTCTGGGCTTCTGCGTGTCCACTCCCTTTTCTCTCCCTTGGGCTGTTCACGCCTCTTTATTCCTTCCTAGCCTTGGTCCCCTGTGTGTTCTCACTGTGGTTTCTTCTCTCTTTGCAGCTTTTGGGCGTGCAGGGGGCGGAGGGCAGAGGCCTGCGACACCTGTCTCGGTCCTAGCACAGCACCTGGCCCGTGGGGAGGAGACAGAGCCTGCCTGCCGCTCCAATACGCCCTTCAAATCCTGCTCCTCCTTCCCTTTGTCCCGCGTGTAACCGTTTGCTAGATGTATGTCACATGCTTGACAACTACGTCCTCAAGGGCAGTTCTGGTTCTTCCGCCCTCTGTTTCCTGCTCGCAGCCCAGAGGCAGTCCCAGTCCAGTGATTTACGACCCTGCTGGCAGCCCAGAGGCAGTCCCAGTCCAGTGATTTACGACCCTGTCCACGGGGTGGCTTGTCCTAGGGCAGTGGCCTGGGAGAGAGCTGCCGACTTGCAGCCCTGGGACCAGACCGTGTCCTCAGACATCACCAGGGCCACAGGTTTCTCTTAGCGAGCGACCTTAACAGTCACCCCCAGAACATCCTGGCCAGGAAAGAGGTCAGATAACCCCGGAACGCAGGCCTGGGCCCTTGCCCGCGTTCAGAACTCCCACCCCTGTGGCGCCCGCAGCCTGGCCCAGCGAGCTGAGGGGACTCGAGGGGAAGGTCGCATCGGCTGCGGGCTGCCTGGGCCTCAAGCTTGCCTCAGAAAAGGCAGGGTCGGGGGCAGCTGGCCTGTTTCGTTTTGGTTTTGTTGTTTTAGTCATTTATTTAAAAAATTTTTTTATTAGGTGCAAAAGGGTATGCATTGGTTCACACCACGGAAATACTGGCAGGTCCAGCTGTCCCGAGGGTCAGGTGGTGTCCTCTGGAGTCTCTCTCACTCTCCACCTCGGCTCTCGTTTCCGCATCGTGGATCCCCTCCCCAGGCAGCACCCCCCTTGCCGTGATGACAAGAGGGTCACTGGCAGCTCCTGGCTGCGCCTTGTCCTTCCTGTACACCCAGCGGGGGCGGGGCTTCTGCCGCCCCGCGTTTCCTCTGCTGCACTGAGCGAGTCTGCCCAGGCCAGGGCCACGCCCTCCTGGAAATGGGAAGAACTGATTGGCTGTGTCTGGCCACGCCCACCCTCTTAGCCAGTGGGAGGGTCTGGATGCGGCAGGTGCGCAGCGTGGCCGTCGCCCCGCCCACCGCTCATCAAGCTGGCTCAGGCCAGCCTGGCTCCCCCAGCCCAGCAGGGCTGTCCCTGGGCCTCCAGAGAGCCTCCTTGGGGGGAACTTGTGCAACAGGCTTGGCTAGCTCCTCATTCTAGACGGCAGCCCCCTATTGGGAGGGTCTCTGCGGTGACTTCTTTAGTGATAACAGGAGGAATCCCTTGGTTTACCTGTTGGGGATTTTCCCTTTTGCTATTGAATTGTTGTAAATAGAGGGCACACTGCAGGGGACCTGGCACTGGGCTGTTTCTCTGAGATGCTCCTCACCACGTCCCCCAGCACCTGAACTGCTGCTGGCACGTTGGTGTTTGTTGAATGAAAATCTGGACAAGGCAGCAGCCAGAGTCCTGCAGCTTTGCTCCTGCCCTGCCCCCAGGCCCACCCTCACCGGACAGCACCACCCGTGCCCCTCTCGCAGGGGCACTCGGAAACAGCAGCTGATACCCTAACATTAATGTGGTTGGCAGTGGTTGTCCAGGCCCAGGGGGCTGTCTGGACCCCTGCTGCCCCTCACCCACCCTGGCTGCCTCTGCTTCAGTAATTCCATTCTGTGCCAAAATGTGTGGAGTAACAACTCCTCTGCTCACCTTTTGCATCTAGACACCACCCCAAAGTGTAGACGTGATGCGGTGTAGCTCCTGACCGGAGGGGGCCGGAACATAACAGGAGCACCCACCCATGCACCAGAGACCATGACACCCACGGTGGGGCTTTCAGGAGGCTGATCTGGGTTTGAACCTGTTCAGCCTGTGGTCTCGTCCCTTCCCCTCCTCTGACAGCAGGACGATACAGCTGCCAGGGAGCGTTCAAATGGTTCGATTTACAAAGGTAATGTGCAAAATGTCTGGCTGGGAGCATGGTGCCCAGGCAGGGCTCTGAGTTTGTGGGTTGAATCTCAACCCCTGACACCATGCAGCTCAGGGAGGGCATGAGACAAGGCTTCAGGCAGCCCCCTGAGCCCGAGGCTGTAGGGGTTGTGCCAGGGTGGCAGAGAGGCCCTTATTCGGCTTTGACCCCTGGTTTTTCTAAAGCAGGTTACTTAAGACATTGGCGTTTGTCTTTGCCACTGATGGTCCAGGACAACTCCTCATCCCCTTTCACCTCTCTGTCATCAGCAAGCCTCTGCTTCCGACGTTAGACAGAGGAGGCCCTGTCCATGGAAGTGGCGTGTAGAAGGTTAGAAGCGCCTTTTCTGAGAGCAGGGCCTGGGGGGTTAGAGGGGTCCAGAGGATGGACTCTGGACTCACGCTATCTGGTTCACGGCCCTGCTCTGCTACTCATTAACACGAGACTTTGGGCAAATTAAGGAACTTCTCTGGGCCTCATTGTCTGGGTCTGTCGTGTGGGACGATTGTGGTGGCTTCTCTGTGGTTAGATGAGATCATCTAGCCTCGGAGTAAGCAGCCGATGCACCTTAGCTGTTCGTACTGTGATTTGAGGATACAAGCTTTTGAAAACAAGAGGCCTTCCTTGTAAAATACGTAATTCCCCCAGTTAGTAATCTGACACGCCTTGTCTATACCCGGCTACACCTGAAGCTCGAGGAGCCATGCTGTTAGACCCCAGAGCAGGGAATCTTGTCCTAGGAGACAGTCCATGGACAGCCAGTCATCTCCCTTTACAGTATACAGGATTGTGCCCGCGGCCCTTGCAGCAGGCCGGCAAATGCCCCTTCCCCCCTCAAAATGTCCACATCCTAATCCCAGAAGCTGTGACTGTTTACATCACATGGTAAATGGGCCTTTGCTGACGTGAGTGGGTTAAGGGTCCTGAGATGGGGTGGTTATCCCCGTTCTCCAGGTGGGCTGCATGTAGTCTCAAGAGTCCTTGTAAGAGGGAGGCAGGCTGGCCAGAGTCAGAGATGTGACGACAACAGTAGAGGCCCAAGGGGTGCACTTTGAAGATGGAAGATGGGGCCAGGAGCCAAGGAGTGCAGGCGGCCTCTAGCAACTGGAAGAGGCCAGGAAATGGATTTCTCCCCTGAAGCCTCCAGAGGGGATGCAGCCCTGCCAACACATTTTTTTTTTTTTTTAAAGAGATAGGGTTTCACTCTATTGCCCAAGCTGGAGTGCAGTGGTATGACCATAGCTCGCTATACACTCAAACTCCTGGGCCCAGGCAATCCTTCTGCCTCAGCCTCTCGAGGAGCTGAGACTAAGGTATGTGCCACTATGCCTGGCTTTTTAAAAAACTATTTTGTAGAGACAGGGTCTCCTATGTCGTCCAGGCTGGTCTCGAACTCCTGGGCTCAAGCAATCCTCCCACCTCGGCTTCCCCAAATGCTGGGATTATAGGTGTGAGCCACCATGCCTGGCCCCTGATGACACCTTGACTGTAGACTTCTGACCTCTGGAACTGTAAGCAAATAATTTGTGTTGCTCTAAGCCACTAAGTTGGTGGTCAGTTGTTCTAGCAGCAACGGGAAACTAACACAGGCCTTCCCAGAGGAGGGTCCGTAGCTGTTTATCAGATTTCACCTGTATGGACAGTCAAATGATGAACAGTTCCTGGTCCAGAGCATACCATCTGGCTCCTGGAGCCCCCTGCCAGGTGTCACTACAGCCATCTTCCTCTCCTCCTCCTTGGGCCCCATGTTCCTACGTAATGCATCTGAAATGCAGATACATTTGTCAGCAATAATTGCTTCTCTAGGAAGGACTCTGAGAAGCCCCACAGAACAGCCTGCCCTGCCACTCTGGGGGTTCCTAAATTAAGACCCTACAGGTGCCGTGGCAGTATAGCCCCTGACCCGCAGTCACACCTGATGCCAGCGGCTCAAAGCCTCCCTCTCCAAGTTGCTGCTGCCCTTCTTAGTAGCCGAGGTTCCAGCCGGTTTCCCCACTGAGACAGGATTGAAATAGGCCCCTCTGTTTGGGAATAAACCTCTTAGTAGCTGCTCAGGGTCACAGGCTGGCGCCCACCTTGGGGTTATCAGTCACACACCAGGATAGCGACAGCCTCTTGGCAGAGTCCACCAGCTTCCCCGCCTCCCCTGGTCTCCCACAGCAAATGGCGACAACAGCTCATGGTGCCGGACCTGGGCCTTCAGTAGCAGCCTGAGAAGTGGGCAGCATTTTCCTTTTGCAGACGAGGTGCAGTGCACTGCCAGGGACGACGGAATTAAACCTGTGTCCCGCAGACTCCAAAATCCGTGCACTTTCCACTCTGCCACTGTATCCGCTATTCAGTCACTCAACAAATCCCACTATTCCACTGTGTCATGTTGTTCATTCACTCAGCAAACATTTATTAAGTGCCTCCTGCATGTGCCAGGCTTGTTCTAGGACTAGAGAGAGCAGTGAACAAAAATGACAAAAATTCACAGCATTGAGACCTCACAATGGCAGCACTTTCCAACAGAATAGCATCTGAGCCCCGTGTATAATGTTAAATTTCCCATTAACCACATTTTTTAAAAAAGACAAAGAAATAGGCAAAGTTGATTGTCATTATATATATATATGTATGTTTTAACTGAATATGTCCAAAGCATGTCATTTCCACATGCAATCAATACAAAAAAGTCAGTGAGATATTCTTGTCCTACTGTCTGGCGTGTGTCTCACACTGTCATGTCCCATCCCAATGCAGACTTGCCACGTCTCCAGTGCTCAAGAGCCCCCGTGGCTGGCGGCTGCTGACCTGGCCTCACGGCTCCCACGTAAGGCAAGTTCCTTCCCACGCGCCTCTGACGGCAGCCTGGGCGGGATTGTCATTGGGTCGCCAGTGGCGCTCAGCGGCCCCACGACCTGTCCCCAGTCCATTCCTACCACGTCCCCCTTGAGGTTACAGTGGCCACAGCGGGGGGGTTCTGAGGGTGCTCTGGCCGGGTCCCTGTGGACCTGGGGACCAGCATGTCCTCGCAGGGCCGGGGAGGTGCCGGGCCTCAGCTCAGAGGGTTGAGTTGATCCAGCTCCCAGTTTGTGCCGCGTCACCCGATCAGTGGCTTGTGCAGGGCCACTCTCTCATATTGCTGTTGCTATTATTCTGTTCCCTTTTCCTGTCCTCTCCAGGGACACCCACCCTGCCATGTCCAACGTGCACCTTGTCTGCCTTGGTTTTGTGCGTCTGTCTGTCTAATGTCCACAGAGGGTGTTGTGTTCTGTGTCATCCTGACTTCTCGTTCTTTTCCTTCCTTTTTTTCACTCAACTAGTTTATTTTTCTGAACCTAGGTTTGCTGGGACTCTCTTGTCCTCAACATTTGTTCCCACGAGCAGCCACCTGGTTCATCTTCTTTAGGATACCTCAAAGGAACCGGTTTTGCCCTCGTTCTCTAGAATGTTCTAGCCCCTTCTCTGCCTTATCAACTCTTCCTTGGGTTCTGAGCTTACCCCATGCCGGCGCTTGACACCTCACATGTCAGTTGCTCTTCACACCCAAGGCAGTTCCGAGACCCAGGGAAGAGCTTGCCCAGGGTCGCGCAGCTACTAGGTGCAGAGCCCTGGTCCTAAGGCCCCGTGGACCAGCCCCGGCAGTGACCGGGGGCTCCCAGGAGATGCGGCTTGCAGGAAGGCAGGCTAAGCAGTCCTGGCTGAGCTGCTTTTTCTGAGATGTACTGAGAGCATCGATTACGCGTAGGTCCTCAGAGACCCGAGACCTGGTGGCTTACTCAAGATGAGAGCTTCCCTCCCCCTCTCTTAAAAGGTGCAGGCAGTGCTCGGCCCTGCGTCATGATCCCTTGCACGGTGCCATGTGAGTGCCTCGTCTGCAGCATCTGACACGTGCGTGGCACTCCGTGGTGCATGTGCCCCCATCCCTCCACCCCCACAGACACCCGGACTGCCCCCAGCCCCGCCACACGGACGTGCTGCAGAGCACAGCCTCACACATGCCCCCCGCTCGGGCCTCGAACTCGGGGAGGATCGCGGCGCTGTGCCAGGGCTCGCAGGAACCGTTTTGTGACAGCCAGCTGTGCACGTCTCCCCAGCTCTGCGTTCAGTGACGTCGTGTTGGTGGCTGGATGGTGTGGTGGTGGCAGTGTTTGCACCAGACATTGGCAGTGGCAGTCACCACAAACCAGGACTGTGCGAGCGTGTGTGTGTGTCTATATGAGACAAATGGGGGGAGAGCCTGTTTCCAGCACGCGGCTGTGATGGGCCGTGTGAAGACTTAATTTGATTAAATCAAGTGCTTCCAGACTGGCATCCAGCATGGCCATCCACGCCTACATACCAATTCAAAAAACGTTTTTACCCTGTCTCCTCTTTTAAGGGGATATGTGAGATATATGAACAAGTATATGCATTAAAAAACAATGATAAAAAGAACAATGCCAGCATAATTTTAAGTCATGTATTAATCCATCCAATTTGCCCCTGGAATAATGGTGCAGGTTTCTAAAGATGTGTTTTGACTAGAATTCAGTTTCCTGTCCTGGCATCCTAGGACTCGTACAATTGCGCGGCACAGAAAACCCAACGTAAAGAATGAGCTCTTATCATTGAATTTCCCAGGATCAGCCTTCAGGCATAGCAGGATCCAGGCTCGCAAACAGCATCACCGGGACTCGCCACCCTCTGCCTTTGGGCTCTGCTCTTTGCTGTGTTCATTTGTTCCCAGGCAAGCTTTTCCCCACCTGCCACTCCCAGCTGTATGTACAAAGGCGAGGGTCTCTTTCTCAGCAATTCCAGGGAAAGTGTTGACATTTGAAACGCATTGGCCCAGCGTGGGTCACATGGCCACCCTCGAATCATCACTGTGCCCAGGAGTGTGGGACGCCCCGATTGGCCAGGCCCGGGGCAGGCCCCACCCCGGGGGCCAGAGTTAGGGTCCACTGCATGGACTGAGAATCGGGAGGGCCCTGGCCAAGGAAAGTGAGGTGCTGTCCCTGGGAGGGTGGGTGGTGGTTGGGCAGGTAAAATAAGCATCCTCTGAGCTTCTCGGGGGCGCTCGAGGCTGACCAGCACCCCTCTTGTTTGACTCCCGTGACCGCTGGCCCCTGCACTGTCTGATCTCCGCGGCTTCTATGCCCAGGCCGTCCTCTTCCTCCCTCTTCTGGTTCAGGCTCCCTCCAAAAACCCCATCCTGAATCTGTCACCGCTCCTTCCCGCAGAGACTGCATCCTGACCAGCGCTCACATACAGCACTTTCTGTGTGCATTCTCAGTCAGGGTGGAATCATTGTTGCCATTTTACAGATGAGCAAACTGAGGCTCTAAGGGGCATAAGGAACAGCTAATTGAGCAGAGACGCCTAAGTGCACACCAGAGTCCTTGCTTTTAACTGCCATAGACCCCTCCCCCTTCCCTGATCTCCGTGTGCCCCTGTCACCAGGGCCCTCTGGCTTTGAAATGCTGTCTGTGCCTTTCCCGGTGGCATCTGCACACAGCCAGCCGCCGGCCTTTGCTCCCACAGCCACGAGCCTCAGCTCGACTCGCCGACCTCCCCACTCGGTCCTTGCCCCAGGCTCTCTGTTGGTGTGCCCTAAACTGCCATCGCCCACAGGGAGCTAGCCGTGACCTTCTTCATAAGGCCCCCTCTGCATCTGCTGCAGCGTCACCTGACTCTCGCTGATCATTTCACAGTTCGGGGCGGGGCCAGGAGTCCAGGCACTGGGTAGCCGAGTCCCGTGCAAGCTGCGGCCAGAGTGTGCGAGGGCCCCGGCCGGGTTTGCATCTGAGGGCTGGGTCCACCTCCGAGCTCACGTGGCTGTTGGCAGAATTCATTTCCTCGCCGTCCCTCACGGTCGTCTCGCTGGTGTCTGCGGGAGGCTGCCTCGGGCCCTCGCCCAGTGGACGTCTCCCCGGATGGCCACTTGCTGTGTCAGCGTCAGCAAATGGTAGATTGTCTCTCGTGTGACTTGACCTCACACTTGTCATCTCCTTCCCCCATCACCACGGCTGTCTCTTGCTGGACGGACGCAAGCCGCGGGGCCTGCCCACACCGAGGGAGGAGACCACACAGGGGCATAGACACCAGGGGCCACCTGGGGAGTCTGCCCACCACACCCTCTGCTGGTTCTCTTTTCTTAGTGGCAAGATGGGACAGTGGCGTCAGAGAGACCGCTGTGTGGCTTTGGGCAAGACCTCAGTTTCCTCATCTGTAAAATAGGATAATACTGTCTGGCTCTTGGGGTTCTTGTAATGATTAAATAAACTCACATAGGTAGAGTTTAGAATTGCATAGGTAGAGTTTAGAATTGCATAGGGAGAGGCAGAATCGCTGCTGTATTTTAATTGCTCTTAGCACTACCCTTGGCATAGCTGTTAGTCTCATAAATAGTGACAGTCTCATGTTGCTATTTGCCAGGCCTGGGCAGGCTTAGCTACAGGTGACAAGGAAAAAAAAAAAAAAGTAAATTCAATAAGATAAACCTTTATTTGTCTCTCACGTAAAAAGAGCTCCGCAGTCCAGGTCCAGAAGGGCAGCTCTGATCATCAGAGACCCAGGTCCCTTCTATCTTGTTGCTCTGCCATCCTGTACCTCTTGCTCTAGTGTGGCTGCTTGAGCTCCAGCCATCACATCCGCACTACAACCAATAGGAAGGAGGAAGGGGGGAGAAATGTATCCCTTCCACTTAGGAACCCTTCGTAAAGGTGTCCCTGCCATACACTTCTGTTTATATCCTGTTGGCCAGAACTTAGTCATGTGGAAGAGCCAGCTAGCTGCCTAAGAGGCTGGGTAATACCGACTTTATTTGGGGGAAACCACAGAAAGCTAAGCATCCGTTTATCTGCTGTGGCAGACGGGGAAAGTGGGTATCGGGAAGCACGAACAGCCACAATAAAACCACCCACTGACCAAATGAGAGCGCCGGACTGGTAGGCCAGCATTTCTTCCCCTCTCTCCTACTCTGGTAGCAGGAGAGAAAATCAGCGGATTCACTGTGCTCGCAGGTGAGCTGTGACCTCAGGTGACATCTCACCTCAGCCAGGCGTGGCTGGTGCACCCCCAGGAGGTCAGCACCGTTCTGTGTTTACAGACCAGCCAGGCTGCGCTCTGAGCCCCGGCGCGGGAGTTTCCCCAGGGCTCGTCTGCAGGTAGCGAGGCCACTTCAGTGTGCCACTCGGGCCACAAAGACAGCCCAGTGAGCCCTTTTTAGTTCCCAGGCACTGTAAAACCTGGGGCTCGGGTGGTGGTGAGGGTGGGCCACCCAGCCCCGGCAGCGCCGCACACCCACGTGAGCGACACCCTCCCTCCTCGGCCGCGTGAGGCCCATGCTGCATTTTAATTGCTGCTGGTGGGAGGTGGGGCGCAGTCCCAACCTCTGCGCTGGGGACCTGGGCGTCTCGGGGGTGGGGGCGGCTGGCAGTGCTCCCCTCCCCGGCGCAAGCTCTCGGTCAAGGCGGTTCTTGCTTCATCGCCCAGGGTGAAAGAGCAGGGCAAGCCTGGGCTGCGTGCGGGCTCGGTGCGTCCCCCGAAACTCGTATGTTGAAGTCCTGCCCCCAGTTTCTCAGCAGGGGACCCTGTATTTGGAGACAGGGCCTTTAAATAGGCGATTAGGGGGAAATAAAGTCCCGTGGGTGGGCCCTCATCCAGCATGACTGGCGTCCTCATAAGAAGAGAAGATCGGGACGCAGACATGCAGGGGACACAGGGAGAAAGAAGGCGGCCGCAGGGGAAACCAGCCCTGCCAGCACCTTGATCTTGGACTTCCAGCTTATAGCACTGGGAAAAAATTAATTTCTGTTGTGTAAGCCACCCCAGCGGCCCCAGCAAACTAGTGCAGCTCTTCATCTCTCTCTCCCTCTCTGTCTGGCTGCCCCATTTTAACCTAAATTCCAGTTTTATGATTAAACATCCCATCATCGGTTATTTAAAACACGTGCAGATGAGTATCAGGGTTGCAGGGGAATGAGTGACTCACACAGGGGAAGTTGGTTTTTATGAAGGCAAAGTGACACTAAGGAAAACAAAGAATTTTACCTCCTGGCCACAGAGAATGAAATCGACCTAGGTAAGGGTGTCTGGCAGCCAGGGCATGGGGCAGGGGCCCTTCATGCCCAGCGCCATGACTGGGAGGCCCTGGGCGGCGGGGTCAGCCCTGTGCTGACTCTGGGGTCAGACACGTCTGTGTCCCTCTTTGCTGTCACTGTGTGACTCTGAGCAAGTTGCTTAACTTCTCTGAACTTCAAGCTCCTCATCTCCGAAATGGAGAGCTATTCTAGAGACTTTGTCATAGAGTTCTTGGGACATTTAAACATGATAATAAATAATAACTAATACATTAGAATATGATTATATTGAAGACATAATAATAAATTGCTAAATAAAATCAAATATATAATGAGCAAGTATAAAATATTTTACAAATAAAAACTAAAATGAAATAGAACAAATAAAATTAATAGTAATAATAAGAAATAATAGTAAATGCACGTAAAGCACCCGGGACAGTGTCTGGTACTTGATAAACAGGCGAATGTTCACTCTTATGGCTATGATTCCAAAGTGTCACAGTGGGAGAAAGAATCAGGTGTGACAAGTGACCTCCTAAAAAATAGAGGCAGGAAGGAGAGCAGGGGCTCTGGCTAAAATGCTTCAAGTACGAAACGCGGGTCCAAAGTGAAGCAGGGGTGAGGAGAGAAGGGGGTGCGGAGAGGGGGCTGGGCAGCCAGCTCAGTATCCAAAAGAGCTCTTAGCAGGTTTGGGAACCACGTCTATAGAGACGCCCTTGCTGTGGCTAAAAAAGAAAATGCCCAGATATGGGCAGGACGAACTTTCTCAAACCGAGCCCTAATCTCCAGCATCAGGCCGGTCTAATAAAAGCCTGGGAACAGAGAGGGCTTGCTTGTGCGGGACCCATCAGCCCGCGAGGGCTGTCCGCCTCCCCCGTGTACCTCTCCTTTGGGTTAAAAAGCCCTCATAAATCAACTTCAGCCTGTCTTGCCATGAGGACTTTGGAACTGTAGTTCTGAGCGCCTAGGAAGGTGGCGTGCCTGCTGACTCGAGCACGAGAATGTCTCCATCACGGTTGTTTTGTCACAGCAGAGTTACAACAAGTGCAGACTTGGCTCATCTGCAGAGTCCCGGGTTAAAATGCAAACCTGGGAGAGGAAGGCCAGGTCGCCAAGCCTCCCTCCAGCCCGGCCACAAGAGGAACGGGCGCAAAATCACCAAGAGATTGGTTTGGTCGGCATTCGGGAGCCAGGCGCAGTCACACCGGCTCCCGGGTAAGCAGTCTGTGTACCGGCAGGTGACGTAGCCAGGTGTGACCGGGAGTGTTGCCCGTGGGAGTTTCCTGGGCCTGCTGTAACAGTTGACCCCAAACCTGGGGGCTGAAAACAACACAGATTTGTTCGCTTGCAGTTCTGGAGGTCAGAAGTCCAAAGCCAGTTTTACGGGCTGACGTCAAGGTGTCGACAGGGCTGGTCCCTTTTGGCTTTTGGGGGTGCCACTTCCTCACGTCCCTCCAACTGCTCTTCCATGAGCACAGCCCTCCTGTGACCTTTCTGCTCCCTCTTGTTAAGGGCAATTGCAATTATTAAATTGGACCCACCTGGATAATCCGGGGTGATCTCCCCATCGCAAGATCCTTAACTTAATCACATCAGAAAAGGCACTTTTCTGCCATATAAGGTAACAGTCACAAGGGCCAGGGATTAGGACCTGGAGATCTTTGAGGACCGTGACTCAGCCTACCTCATGCCTGCTCCCAAACTCCAAGAAACAGGGCAGCACGTGGCAAGGCGCCCGGAGCTGGGCCCCGGGTTCCCGTCTGCCCCTGACTTGAACAGCCCTGAGCTAGTCCCAGGCCCCTCCCGGGCCTCTGTAAGGACGGATGGGTGCTCACCGGCCTCCGCAGGCCTGATTCGGGTGATTGGCACGCTCTGCCAGGCACAGGGCGAGGCCCTCAGCCTAGTAACTCACTGATCGTTCGGCTTTGTGGCCCCTGAAAACCACCACGCAGGCTCCTACCTCGGGGCCTTTGTCCTGCGGTTCCTTCCGCCTGGAATGTTCTTCCCTAGAGTCCATATGAGTCCCTCCCTCCCGTCCTTCAAATATTTGCTCAAATATCACTTTCTTGGTGACTTGTGTTCCCGACCACCAAGTTCAAGGTCATTGCCCCCAGCTTCACTGTTTCCTTCTAGCACGTATCAGTTTCTGCCCTTCCACAGAATTTACTCTGACAGGTGGGTGATCTGTGAGCTCTTTGGGGACGCGGCCTCTGTTTCAATGGTTTCTCTGTCCCCAGCACTTAGAGCAGGACTTGGTATGTGGTAGGTGCTCAGTTAATATGTGATTGAATAAATGAATAAATATCTTTAACTCAAAACTCTTGAGCATATAACTTAGAACACCCAGTGAGGCAGATTCCAGCCTAATTCCCTTTTTACAGATGAGAGAACTGAGCCTGGGCGAGGTGAGAACTATCTTGTCTGGATAATTCTCAAGTAACAGAGCTCGGATGCAGACCCGGCCCCTGGGCGGGAGCTCACCCCCTGCATGGGCTGGCGTGGCGACCCTTCCGCCCCTGATTTGATACGTTCTCATCCCTGCTTTCTTGCCACAATATGCCTCTTGGGCAGAGGAAACCGAATGAATCCAGCCGGTGTCCAAAACTGCCTGCTGTGCGAGGACAAATGCGATGTCCAGATGGCAGCTAGGTTCCCAGGAGCCTGGCGTGCAGCCAGCGACACTGACCAGAAGCAGCGACCAGGGCAGACGCAGCCTCTCCCCTCTCCTTCCAGCTCCCAGACCCCAGGGCTGAGCCTCAGAAGTCGTCTGCCCAGCTCCTAGGGACAGGAATTCTGCCCTGCCAGGGTTGAGTTACTCAAGGTTGGCTAGAAGGCTGGCTTTCTGCTGCCCTGTGGGTGGGGACAGCCTAAACAAGGCAGGCTTTGTGGCCAGGGCCGCCACTTTCTCAGCTGAGACTCTGGGCAGGCTTCTCAACCTCTCTGTGCCCCAGTGTATCCTTGATAAAATCTACAAAGGCAGGGGTAACGGCACCTCCCTTATAGGATTGTTGGAGGAGTAAATGAGCTCAGTTGTGCAAAGCACCTAGTGTGTGCCCTGACTGTGTGCCGGGGCCCGGGCTGGCGGGTGGTCAGCGCCTGTGCTCGGCCTTGTTTGCCGGAGGTGGGGTGGGGGTGGGGCTCCATCCCCAGAGACACGATGGCAGGGGCCTGGAGAAGGTTCCAGATGTCAGACTCACGTTGGGCTGACGGTGACAGGAATCTGGCTGCTGCTCTGTGTCCCCGAGTGCTGTCCTGGCAGAGGAAGGCACCAAGATGTCACATTGCCAGCCACCTGCTTAGAGAAAGACACTATGTCTCGAGCGCCTCCAGACAGGATGTGTGGTTTATTAACTTGCTCCTTCTGTTTACGGCCCCTGGTTCTTCAGAATCAATTGTCCTCCTTAATTTCACCAGCACTGAAATGGATTAGCAAGGAGCCTGGTGGTGTTAGGTCTTACAAAACTCACCGACATCTTGCATTTGGAGCAGGGGAGGGAAGCTGCCTCTTTTCTCTGCAAGCCGCAGTATGTTCTGGAAGTTGCCCACTTTTCCATCTCTGTGGGATTCCTCAGGCTGAACCCACTCCTTGGAACACCCTGATCTCCTCCTACCCCCAGACTGCACCCATAGGCAGTTTACATACACAGCGAGGCCCTGCAGAGCTGCACGCGTGTCGTCCCGCTCCCCACACTCCTCAGACTGAATCTGTCACTCATTTGTAGGCTCTTCGTACCTGCCCCGTTTTAGCAGCACTACTCTATGTTTGAAAGCATAGCTTTGAGAGCCAGACATACCTTACTCCTGCCTCGTACTAGCTGTGTGACCTTGGATAAGTTAATTCACCTCCCTGAACCTCTTTATAGATAAGTAGCCTCATCTAGGAACTAGAACTAATAACTATTAAAGGGTTATGCATGGAAAGAGCTGCACGGAGTCCACACGTAAAACACGTTTGCTCTTTCTCTGATGTTGAGTTGACTTCCCTGCCATTCAGAAGAACCACCCGTCTTCCGGCTGGATCGTGTCATAAAAGTCTGTGTGTCCCCAAAGCCCCTGGCACGCAGTAGGAGCCCAGGAAGTGTCGGAATCAGAATCTTCAAAAAAGCCACTTTAAAAGAAGCACTCTCCTATTTCTGCAGAACCTGCAGGCCTCGCCCGGGGAGTGGCCCCCGGGGACTCAGCCAGCACGGCCGTGCAAGGCACAGAGGGTGGACTTCAGAGTCGGCTGGATTTGATTGTCAGCCCCGCCTGCCACCGAGCAGCTGCGTGCCCTGGGCCACATCACTTACTTACCCTGTCTGAGACTCAGAGATGGGGCAGCTGGCCATTGCTCGAAGGGCGAGCGTGAGGATGCGGCGAGCCTAGAAAGGGGCCTGATTCGAGCTGAGTGTCAGCTGCCACCGCCGGGACTGCTGTTTCAGTCATGGGTGCTGCGATGGCCCTGCCTCGCAGATTACTTAACGCCCTTTCTTTTCTTTCCCGGCAGCCTCCTTCCCCCTCCTCTCCCTTATGTCTCACTTGCACGTTGCTTTTTGTTTCTCCCGAGCCCACACTCTGAAAGATCCCTGGCTGCTTGGTTGAAACAGGAACCTGACACCCTTTGACCTTGGTCCGTGGGGAGGTGGCCTGCAGCTCCCTCCCAGGCGGGACAGGGGCAGCTGAGCGGTGGCTCAGAGCCTTTCCTCCCACCCCCCACCGCATGGGACTAGAACTTGGTGACAAAAGTGATTGTGGGCTGAAACTTGGCCCAGAGAGCCCCACTGAATTCTTCCTTTGTGGTGTGAATGTAGCACAGGCTGGTTCCTTGCACGCTGAGCAGGGCACCCCTCTCCCAGTTACGCAGCTTGACTGGAGGAGCTCGGTGCAGGGAGAATGGTCAAGGAGCCTCTTTGTCGTGGGGGCTGGTCGCACTGCCAGACCCCTCCCATCGGCAAGACCTCCTTCCACTGGCCGGGCGCCTCTGCAACCGTCCTTCCCCGGGCTGCAGCACGTGGCTCAGCAGCCACAGCGGGTCTAGATGAGAGCCCCCATTTCCAAACTGTTCCGCAGAGTTTCTGATTCAACAGGAAGAGGTGAGGGAAGCCTCGGCCATCAGTGCCGGGGCCCTTGGCCCCGTTTCGGCCAGAGCAGCTCTGCTTGCAATTGTTTTCCATTTCATTTCAGTCATGTGTTTACATTCAAGTTCATGGAGACTCAGTACAAGTGGGGACTAGCAGCGATGACCCCACTCGGGTCTCAGCCAGGTGGAACGTTCTGATGTCCGGAGCGGGGACTGTGTCCCGCAGGGCACAGCCCCTCCCTGCTGGCTCCGCTGGGGCAGGGACATGCCTGCCGGTGAAGACAGCCCCTGCCCGGGCTGGAGGGGTGAGGCTCAGGCTCCCCGGCTCACTTCTGCCTGGGAAGGCCAAGGATCCACTGGAACCTCAGACCCACCAGGGAATACTCACACCCACCTTCCCGGGTCACGATGGAAATCACATTTATTCTGGGCGCCTTTCCCGTGTCACCAGCAAATCATTTGCATACGGATGTGAGATTTGGGCACCTGGCAGTTAGCTCTCACCAATCTTCCCTCCGGTGCCAACCTCGGACTCGGAATTTCCCCTCGTTGATATGAGACACTCTTTTCAGCTTTCCAGTTTGCCAGATACTCATTTGTTGATTCCATGAGTATTTATTAAGTACCTGTTAAGTTCCTGGCACGCTGTGCTGGGCACGGGGCAAACAGAAGTGAGCAAGGCAGGCAAGAACCCTCTTGCAGAGAGTCGAGCCTCCAGTGAGGCAGTCAGGGAGCCAACAAGAAAACAAAAATGAGATTACCGTGGACTGTGATGTAGGCAACTAAGCAGGGGGCTCAAGAGAGAAACTGAGGGAGGGAGAGGGCATTGTACCCAGGGTGGCCAGAGAACTTGCTGGGGAGGTGGCATTTGAGCAGAGAGACAGAGGTACTAAAGAATTAGCTGAACAAAAGAGATAGGTGGAAGAGGGTTTTCAAGGAAGAGGAACAGCAAGTGCAAAGGCCCTGTGGCAGGAAGTGCTCGGCACAAGCCACCGAGGGTGAATAGCCAGGAGGTAAGCGACGAGAGACAGGAGCCCAATCCAGTCAGGCAGGGTTTGAAGGCCGTGGCAAAGGAGATTGGGTTTCATGCTAAGAGCAATGACAGAGATATTAATGGGCTTTTGCAAATTCTAATTACAAAATATTTCAGCCAATCAAAAGAGTCCGTATAAGGCTGGGCTTGGTGTCTCACACCTGTAATCTTAACACTCGGGAGGGCCAGGTGGGCCGAGGTGGGCCAGGTCAGGAGTTTGAAACCAGCCTGAGCAAGAGTGAGATCCCATCTCTACTAAAAATAGAAAGAAATTAATTGGCCAACTAAAAATATACAGAAAAAATTAGCCGGGCATGGTGGTGCATGCCTGTAGTCCCAGCTACTCAAGGGCTGAGGCAGAAGGATCGCTTGAGCCCAGGAGTTTGAAGTTGCTGTGAGCTAGGCTGACGCCATGGCACTCTAGCCTGGGCAACAGTGTCTCAAAAAAAAAAAAAAAAAAAAAAAAAGAGTCTATATGAGATATATGTGAATTTTAGGAATAGTATAAGTAAACACCCATGCACCCCTCACTGTTCCCCTCCCCAGTACCATTCCTCATTCCCCTGGGAGGTAGCTATTTTCCCGAATTTTAGTGGCTAATCTTTGCATTTCTCCCTAATTATTACAAAAATAGAGCAACATATATTGTTTGGTTTGGGACTTCATTTCGATGGGCTCATGCTGTGCGTGTTCTCCTGCTGTGTAGTACTCCTAGGGTGACACTGTCGTGGCTTATCCTTTCTTCTGGGACATGACGCCAACTGACTTTCTAATGTTGAACCAACCCTGCATTCTTGGGACAGCGTCAACTTGACTGTGATGTATTATCTTTTTTTTAAAAAAAAAAAAAACATCATTGGGTTCCATGTGCTGATATTTTGTTTAGGGTGTTTCCTTCTGGGCTAGCGCATCAGACTGGCCTGTCGTTATTCTTTCTTGCCTTGTCCTTTTGTGGTTTGGGCTTCAGGGTTCTACATCCCCATTAAATGATCTGGGAGTGCCTCCTCTTGTGTTCTCTGGAGCACTTGGTCTGAGATGGATGAAACCATAGGAGAGTTTGATAAATGTTAGCTGCCATATTGTCATCCTTCTGCAACCCACATATTTTTGTACAGAATTTTGGCTTCTTGTGGTGCCATTTGTCTTACACATATACCTACCCAACTCCCACCCTTTCCTGCCAAAATATAAACAAAACACATGCCTCCCCCATGTGTAGCTCAAATTGAAATGCTCACAGCTTGCTTAGAAGGGTGCATGTCTGTGGTTTTTCATAGGTAGGTTCTCAATTCAAGATTTTAGCATGAAAAGTTGTTTTCAGGCCTCCCCTGGGTCTCCCCAGGTAACAACAAGTCGGCACCTCTGTAACCAGTTAACAGTCTTTCCTAAAAACCCAGATAAAGGGTCACTCACTTCTCTCTTAGGGCCTCCTCGAACATGGGCAATGATGGGTGCAACCCTGGGGTCTAGAGGTGAGTTTGGCCAAGCTGGGGCCCAGGCTGCCCATCGAGGCCGTTTTAGGGACATGTTGGAAGCTGTGTGGTCCAAATCCTCTACGCACAAAATTAGCTTCTTTCCATATTTTTGGAAGGGAAAGAACACAGTGCTAAATATAACGTGGGTGCCGTCCAGGGTCAACAAGCCAGAAGCAGGCTCCACAGCTGGCTGGCGGCGCTGCGGGGAGCTGGGTTTCACAGACCCCGTGAGCCCACCAGGATCCCGGGCTCCAGACAGGATCTGACGAGCACGTTCCAGCTACCACTGGACACGCAACCCTGCCGTGAACCCAGAAAGCAAAAACCTTTATTATATGAAAGCAGCACATGGACATTTCTGTGTTCTCATTCTTACTCTCCCAGTAAGAAAATCAAAATCACTGTTAATCCCACCACACAGAGAAAAATAACTGTAAGCATCAAGGTATTTGTAATTGGAGTGATTTGAAACTTAATGTGATACATTAAATAGTGTTTCTCACCCTTTTCCCCCATCTCACCCCACTAAGGAGTCATTAGAGACATTGTTTTCGGAATACACTCTGCCTCCATGAAATTGTCATGCCAAAGATACACTGTGTCCCTGCGTATAGAGCCATAGACCATGGTAATATCCAAGATTTTTTTCCACCCCATCCCCAAGAATGACTGTTTGCCCGCTTGTGGGTGATCTTTTCCCATTGAGAATACGGGGTTTGCATAATATCAAATAACAAACTTTTCTGTCGGTAAGAATTTTACCGTGTGCTGGTCACATACTGTTCTAGGTGCTTTATGTAAATTTCCTGGCTTACTTATCACAACTCACTTATAAGGTGGATATTGGAGAGTTTTTGTCTCCATTTTATAGTTGTGGAAACTGAGGCACAGAGAGATAAAGTAACTCAAGGTCACACGGCCAGGCAGGAACAGAGTGAGGACCTAAGCCCAGGCAGCCTGGTCCCAGGTTCACTCCCAGTCGCTCAGCTGTGCTGTCTTGCAGTAATACATTCTGATCGTGAAAGTGCAAAACAGAGAAGGAGAGAGAGTAACGGGTACACTTGCAAAGCTTCCTTCATCCCCAGAAGCCATCCTGGGCATCAGTTTAGAATATGACCTCCCCTGGGATTTCTACATGCGTGTGTGTATATATAAAAATATATTGTCTCTTTTTTATTTTAACATAAATATGATCATCAGACTTTTTTCCTAGGTATACATCTGTGTATAGAGAATTTTTTTGAAAATTAGAATCACACTGAACGTGCAGTTGTTTTAACCTTGTTTGACTTTAAAACGTATCATTCCTTAGCTGGTCGGAGACCATAATTTAGTAAGTGGGTGCACCATAGTTTATTTAACCAGATTTGGATTATTGCCTATTGAAGTAGTTTCTAGCCTTTTCACTGCTATAAAGCCATGATGAATATCTTTATACATAATTCTTAGAAGTTGGAATTACAGAGCTGAAGGGTATAAACAGTTTTGAAACTTTTCGTTCATAAATGCCAAAATTTGCCATCTGAAAAAAATTGTATGAAATTGCCTATCCCAACACCATAACCCACACCAGGGATTATCTCGTGTTTTTAATCATTATCATCAGGCCAAAAAAGGTATTGATCCTGATGTTTTTATCTCTGCCTGTGACTCTCATCTGGGGCCTGCCTTTCCCACGTGCGGTGGACGGCAAAGCTTGAGCTGAGACGAATCAGAGCAGGCAGGGAGGGGGTTCAAGTGCCCAAACCACCGGCCTGGGAAACACGCCCTCAGGGTAGCAGGGACAAGGCCTGCCTGTCGGGCACTAAGCAGGTGCCCGGGACGTGCATTTTTCATCACTCCTGCTTCCAGGAGTGATGAAAAATGTGCACATCCCTCCCCTCCAAGTCTGAGCTTGTCTCAGATCCGTTTGGTGGAACCGATGCATTCCTAAGTCCCTCCTTGGCTGACCATGAGTGACACTGTGAGGCACAAATACCCTGTGTATGGTACTATTCCCAACTGGTCCTACCACAGCTATTTGCAGTGGGATCCCTATTCCGTGCCCTGCACACCACATGCATGCATGCATGCACATACATGTTCATAGCCCCGTTCACATGCATGCACATATATGCTAGTGTGTATGCACATGTGTGCATAAACATGAATGTGCATGTGCATGCATGCCCCCGTACACATGCATGCATACGTGCATATGTACATGCACATGCAGTGCTGTGCATTTCTGAGTGCAAGTCCAATTATGCCAGTGGACTCCTCTCCCAGGCTTTTGTATGCCCTCCAGCCCCGAGTTAGAACACCCTGCTGTCTAATCCTGCAATTCCTGTTACTGTCTTCCCACTTTATCATTACTCCTTATGGATTGTTATCTTGCTGTCCCGGAAGGCCCACTAATCCTTAACTTGCTCACCCGTGTTTCTCCAGAGCCTGGCAGGCCGCTTAGCAGGTAGTTAGATGCACAAGAAATATTTGTTGAGTGAGAAAAAGAAGGAACAGGCTTCAAACTGATAAAGGATGTTGTCCCAAATATTTTTAGAGTATCTTTTAACAAAGTGGCCAGTTTCAGATTAAGCCCAAGGTTTGACAAGAAAATATCTCTGCAGCATCAGATTTCAAGCAGCCCGGTTAGCCGTCCTTTTAGAAGGATCGGAAAGAATGCAGAATTGAAAACAGGACCTTGCCCATCTAAACATCTATAAAGTCTTACTGTTTTGCAAAAGTTCCTGTCACAGGAATAACTTACTGGGCAGTGGTTTAGCAAGGGGCATGGCTTATTCCTCCTCCTTGCTCCCTGGAAATTTCTAACCTAAACCCTTCAGGTGACTTTCTTCTCTGGCCCCCTCTCGACTAAGTGGTTATAGAATCCCAGGAGCTCCTCCCCTGGCAAGAGGGTCTTGGTCCAGCTGAGCAGAGGAGCGAAGAGGAAAAATGTGCAGGCGCTGCCCCCTTCAAGAAAAGGAAAAGTCGATGTGGCTGAGGAGCAGCTTGTCTTGCTGAGTGGCTTCAGTTGGCCTGTTTCATTTCCTTCGGTGTCGATTCCGCAATTTTTGAGTCCCTGCTATGTGCCAGGCTCAGAGATGATGAACATGTGGTCACGGAAGAGAGAGACTTGTCACTGTAGTTATTGGGGCCCTTTGGAAGCACGTGGAAGGGGCGAGTCTGAGCTGGGGTGGTCCGGGAACTGCAGAAGTTCTGCAGGGGCGTGTGGAGAAGGGCAGGGGGAGGTGGAGAGGGAGAGGCAGGGTCCAGGGAAAGGCAGCCTTGAGCATCAGCCTAAGGGCTGGACTTTCTCCTGCGGGAAATGGGGAGCCATTGAGGGTGGCCACCAGATCGCCGTGGGCTGTTCGCACTGGGTGGGACATACCACTGGCTGATGGCGGGTCCCCAGGCAGGTCTGCCACTACTGTCAATTGTGGCTCTTTCACCCGTCACTCACTCTTCTTCTTCTTGTCTGCACTGAAAGCTGAGACGTGACTGCGCTTCATTAAATTCCACAAAGTGTTTTAACGGCCTGAGCTCCGACCTCTCCAGCCTCCTGCAGGGAAAGGTCTGGCTCTTCCTTTTGGGGGGCGGGGAAGGGGGTGGGCGGGCCGGGCTCACGCATGGAGCCGCACCAAGACATCTGGAACGCATCAGACGCGAGGCCGGACCAGAGCCAGGGCTGCTGCTGCTTAACTCCTGGAAGATCGGGGCCACCCGCTCCCCGGAGCATCTTAAATCCGAACTGACTTTTCTTTCTGCTCTTTCTGCTTTCAGACCTCCCAGCCGCCGCCGTCCGCCCAGGATGCCTCACGCTGGCCCGGGACCCTCCCTCGCCAGGCCGGCCGATGTGTTCTTAGTGTGGCGCTAGAGATTCTGTCGCGTGCGTTGAAGGGGTTTCTGCTGCTGCTGTTGCTTTTCATTTATTTACTTCCCTTCTCCGGACGGGGCCGCGCCCGCCTCCCGCTGCCATGATGGCCCAGTCGAAGGCCAACGGCTCGCACTACGCGCTGACCGCCATCGGCCTGGGGATGCTGGTCCTGGGCGTCATCATGGCCATGTGGAACCTGGTCCCCGGGTTCAGCGGCGCGGAAAAGCCGGCCGCTCAGGGCAACAAGACCGACGTCGGCAGCGGCATCCTCAAGAGCAAGACCTTCTCCGTGGCCTACGTGCTGGTGGGGGCGGGGGTCATGCTGCTGCTGCTGTCCATCTGCCTGAGCATCCGGGACAAGAGGAAGCAGCGGCGAGGCGAGGAGATGGTGCACGGCCCCCAGCCGCCGGGCGCCGGGCCGCACCCCCAGGAGGAGGACAGGTGAGGACCGGCGGGCCACCTCCCGCCCCAGCACACACTCACACCCTTTGACGGTGAAAAGGTTTTAGTCTGCAAAGCTTTACCTTCCCATTTTTTCCCCCATTAAGACTCCATAAACAGTTTGTCATTTTACAAATAACTTTATACTTCTCTAACCGGTTTCCCGAATAATGAGGTACGAATTGGTCCCAGGTGTACTAAGACTTTGACACCCATGAAGAAACTGAACAGGGTCTGGGGTGGCCAGAGCCTCCACGCTGGATGCTTGGCCGTTCACCCCCGTGTGCTGTGTGAGCTTCGATTGGGAAAGTTTGCAAAGCAGTATTCTAGTTGACCAAAAATGCCTCAAACAACTTTAAAAGATAAGTGATAAATTGGGGACCATGTGGTAAAGGTTGATATACTTATTATAAAAAGAGCCTTTCCAGATGAATATGAAAGATGAAGGCTGGGCACAGTGGCTCACACCTATAATCCTAGTACTTTGGGAGGCCAAGGCAGGAGGATCGCTTGAGACTGGGAGTTCAAGACCAGCTGGAGACCCCCATCTCTACAAAAAATACAAATATTAGCTGGGTGTAGTGGCTTATGCCTTGTAATCCTAACTACTCGGGAGGCTGAGGCAGGAGCATCACTTGAGCCCAGGAGTTTGAAGTTGCAGTGAGTTATGATGATGCCACACCACTCTAGCTTGGGCAACAGGGCAAGACTCTTCTCAAAAGAAACAGATGAACATACCATTAGGAAAATGGACAAAGGTTAGGAATGAGCAGTTCATAGCTGTTCAACCAGTAGATGGTCAATCTCATTAGTCATGAAATTTAAATAAAATTATTATTATTATTTGCCTACCATATTCACCAAGACAGCTCGTGATATTGAAGAGTTGTAGGGAAGATGGGTTGCTGATGGAGCGTGACTGACATAACCTTTCTGAAGAGTTTCACAATAAGGGGTAGAATTGAAGATGTGTGCATTGAGTCTATTCCTAAGAGTCTGTCCTAGGGAGACAGTCACACAAGTGTGCAAAGGAGTTTGCACCAGTATGTTTATCACATCATTTTAGATACTTTTAGAATAGGAAAAACTTAGAAACAACCTATTTATCCATCCATCAAGTAAAATGATGACATATCCATCCCATGGAGTCCTACGCAGCCATTGTTGAAATATACTTGTCAATGTGGGACCATATCCACAAAATTGACAAAAGGAGGTTATAACACAGCATTTTTGGTAAAGTTATAATCGCGTCAGATGCCGTGGCTGTAGGATGAGAGAGGGATTGGAAAGGTATACACCAGAATGCCACCAGTGTAATCCCAGGTGGAAGGATTTGGAATGTTTTTGTTTTCTTCATTAGGTTTTTCTGTGTTGTTTGAATTTTCTACAAGCATTTCTTATCTTAAGCAGGAGGAGAGTTGTTTTTATTTTGAAAAAAATTAAACTCATTTTCTGATAATGAAAGATAATACATGCCCTATTAGGGCTTTCCGGAGAAACAGAACCAGTGGGGTAATATATTTAAAAGGAGATTTATCATGAGGAATTGGCTCATAGGATTATGGAAACGGAAGAGTCCCATGATCTGCCGTCTGCAGACTGGAGACCCAGGAAAGCGAGTGGTATGATTGGTCCAAGTCCAAGGGCTCGACTGAGAACCAGGGCGGGCCATGGTATAAATCCCCATCTGAGGGCAGGAGAAGACGAGATGGGACGTCCCAGCTCAAGCAGGGAGGCAAGAAAAAAGGGTCTAGTTCATGCGTCCTCAAACTACGGCCGCGGGCCACATGCCGCCCGCCTGGGACATTTATCCAGCCCACTGCCTGTCCTGCTTAGCAGCTGACTCGTCCCGGGCCCACAGTGCACACTCTCCAACGGTCTGAGGGTCAGTGAACTGGCCCCCTGTTTAAACAGTTTGAGGACCCCTGGTCTAGTTCCTCTTTCCTCCAACTTTTGGTCTATTCAGCCTTCCACTCCTGGGCTCAAGCGATCCTCCTGCCTCAGCCTCCCGAGTAGCTGGGGCTACAGGCACCAGCCACCACGCCCACATTGGATTGGAGAGCCCTCCCCCCCACATGGGGAGGGAGCCTGCTTTACTGAGTCCACCAAGTCAGATGCTAAACTCTTCTGGAAACATCCTCACAGACACATCCAGAAACAATGCTCAGCTGGGCAACCCTGGGGTCAGTCAAATTGATCCATAAAATTAGCCATCACACATGCTTATTCTAGAAAACTTGGGAAATATAGATAAGAACAAAGAAGGAAAATCAGTCCCCCATAATTACCCAGCCTAGCCAATGAGCACACAGGAGTTCACCCCTACAGGAAGGTGAAAGGGACAGTGAGGTCGGCCATGGCCACCCCATGGGTAGGATGCTGGAAAATGACTCCCTATAAATGTGTAAAAACCATCCTTTTTGGTTTTCTCTTTCAATAGTCAAATGAGAATAAGGCTGAGGACCTGATCTTTTCGAGTTTTGGGATGAACTTGGAAGATAAAATTACAGGATAATTTGAGATACGTAGAAATGTTATGTTTCAGATATTCCTTCTCTGCCTGGGGATGACCATTTTGCTTGAAGTTGCTATTTCGTACATTTGTGTGTTGCCTTTGGCCAAAGGACCCAGCTGGGCAATGAAATAGCCCACGTGGCATGTCATTAAGTGGGGAAGGGTTAAGGCAAAGGAAGTTTAACACCCGGATAATACAGTGTAGTGGTTCAGAGTGTGCTGTTCACTTCCTGCCTTCCCATTTCCTCAAGGTCTGACCACATCACTTCACCTTGATGTATCAGTTTCCCCATCCATAAAATGGGTGTAATAATAGTACTTAGCTCATAGCGCCATTAGGAATATGAAATTAGTTCACATGTGTTAAAGCAGCGGTCCCTAACCTTTTTGGCAACAGGGTCCAGTTTCATGGAACACAGTTTTTCCACGGATCCCAGGGGAGGAGGGGGAGGATGGTTTGGGGATGATTCAAGCACATTACGTTATTACATCTGCAGTCACTCCCCAGCGCTAGCGTCACCGCCTCAGTTCCACCTCGGATCATCAGGCATTGGATTCTCATAAGGAGCTGCAACCTAGCTCCCTCGCATGCGCAGTTTACTGTAGGGCTCACGCTCGTATGAGAATCCAATGCGGCTGCTCATCTGACAGGAGGCGGAGCTCAGGCGGTGATGCGAGTGGCGGGGAGCAGCTGTACACACAGATGAAGCTTTGCTTGCTCGCCTCCTGCTGTGCAGCCCGGTTCCTAACAGGCCACGCAGGGACCGGCACTGACCAGTGTGTGCCCCAGGGGTCGGGGACCGCAGTGTTAAAGTACTCAGAGGAGTGCCCGGCTCGTAGCAAACAGTGGAGTGTTAGCTTTTATTACTTCGAGGATCCGTTCATTGTTCACAAGGCGGTGTGTGTGGACCCAGTGCCAGCGCGGGATTTGGAGTCCACCTCTTAGCGATTGTAGACGACTCAAGTGCATGCTAACACTCTCCTTGTCTGTGTTTGTCATCTTGCAGCCAGGAGGAGGAGGAGGAGGAGGAGGAGGCCGCCTCAAGGTACTATGTCCCCAGCTACGAGGAAGTGATGAACACAAACTACTCAGGGGCGAGGGTGGTGGACCAGAACCCGAGGTTGAGCATCTCTCTCCCCTCCTACGAGTCGTTGACGGGGCTGGACGAGATGACCCCCACCAGGGCTGACCTGGAGACCAGCCCGGGGAATCCGCCCGACAGGCAGAACTCTAAGTTGGCCAAACGCCTGAAACCGCTGAAAGTTCGAAGGATTAAATCCGAAAAGCTTCACCTCAAAGACTTTAGGATCAACCTCCCGGACAAAAACATCCCCCCTCCTTCCATTGAGCCTCTGACGCCTCCGCCACAGTACGACGACGTGCAGAAGGCCCCCGACACCCGGCCACCTGACTGAGCGGCCCCTCTCGAGCCGTGTTCCCTCCTGTCTCTCTCGCCCTCCCCACCAACAGACCGTAACCAAGCCCTCAGCCACGGCTGAGCGCAGGGGCCAGCTGTGCACTTAGCAGTTTGGACGGGGGGTGGCGTTCTCTGTGTCAGGAGTGACTCTGGTGTCCCACGGAGCCTCGTGTAGCAGGTGCCGCCGAAAGAGGTGCGGCCTTGGAACCCGTGAGCCTGTGGGCCACGTCAAGGGTGCAGCACAGGCACCTTCCTCATCATCCTCATCCTCTTTCCTCAACTCTGCACCGTGGGCGACACACTCCTCTTTCCAGCTAGGAAAGGACCCCTAGCGACCGGCTTAGATTGTGGTTGTTTCGTTTTGCTTCCACTAGGACTGTTTTGTTTCAAAAAGAAAACAAGTTTGTGTTTGCTTCCTTCACTGGAGTCCTGAACTGAGGGCAGGACATAGGACTGAGCTTTGTAGAAAAGACCGGAGCTGTTTTGTGAATCGAGCGGTGAGGCCGAGGCAGTGGCTCTCTCCGAAGCCCCTGTCGCCAGCAGTTCTTTGAGGGCCTAAGGCCTGATGAGCTTCAGCATGCGATGCGTAAGATGACAGTCTTCAGCGGTCACTTTACTAGTCTCTACCGTGTAACAGCAAAAAAAAAAAAAAAAAAAATGTAGGAAATGTTCTGTTCCTTCTGAAATGCCTAGCGACAGAGTTTTTATAATAAAATATTTTGTATGTAATACATTTGGGTGCTGAATTACTTTATCAGCTTTTCCAATACTGACTTTCTTAGGGGAAAATATCAGTAATAAAAGCTAATATGTACTGAACACTTGCTACCTGCCAAGTGCTGTGCTAAGCCTTTCATGCATGTTCTCCCATTTAGCCTGGACTCAGTTCTGCAGGTTGGTTCACAGAGGCTTTAGGTTAATGAAAGCACCCCATGTCACACCGCTAGCAAGTGGCAGAGCTGGGATTTGAGCCCACGGCATCTGGCTCCAAGGCCTGAGTTCTTAAAACACTCTATTGTGAAGCTCAGTATAAAGGGCTTTTCTAGACTTGGAATGAGGACTTGCACTCCCGAGATTGGAGGCTGTCCCCATCAACCCATGTACCCAGTAGAAAGTTCTGGTTGTTTAAACAGCAGCCTTCTAGGTATCCTTCCCGCATCCCTCTCCTGAGAACTGACCTGGAGGGAGCTTGGCACAGCCTGTCATCTGCCCCCAGGACTGACTGTGAGCATGTGGGGAGGGTGAGCACATCCTCCCAAAGGGAGAAAGCGACCCCCTGCGCAGCCCAGGAAAGCGGGGCAACCAGTGAGAAGAGCCCAGGCCATCGCAGACTGCCGAGGAAGGACAAGGGAGGGGAATGGAGACCTCTGGGGTCAAGGCCTTGACTGTGGAGTAGGTGGCTGGGAAGACAGACCCAAGTCAAGAAGAAGCCTTCCTGGTGTTGGTGAGCATGGAGTGGGCCTGCCGGGAGTCTGTTGGCCTGGAGCCTGGTTGGAAGAGTAATTCTCAGGCTCTGATGTTTCCTAACAAGCTCCTATGGAGAGGGAAGGGATGGCAGTTGGAAGGGAAATCACCTTGTCTCAGGATTGGCAGTGGTGCCTAAAGTTCCAAACTTTCACTTGCCTCGTGCAAACACATTACAAAAAGGGGAGACACTGGGATTGGCTTTGTGGCATGGAACACCCAGAGGCCTGGTCTGTTTCTGAGCCGACCCGTGGCTCTCCGTTTCTCTCCGCATCTCATGTCTCTGGCCGGCCTGCTTTTCTGTTACCCTCTATGCTTCCTCCCATCTAGACAATAGACAGGAGGAAAAGTAAATGGGCAGAATAGCAAGGTCCCAGGCGCGCTGAGAAATGACTTTCCGGAAAGGCTCTCAATCTGGCTACTCGTAGGCACCTTTTGGGGTGTCTGCCTAGTCTAGACCTTCTGTGGGGGAGAAAGAGGTTTGGGGCTTGTGGCGTGCTGAATGGTGGCACCCAAAGATATCAGACCCTAATCTCTGGAACCAGTGAATATATCCTTCTATGGTAAAGCTGTTGCAGACGTGATTAAATTAAGGTTTGAGATGACGAGATGATCCTGGGTTGCTGCCAACCACAGTAAATGAGAGGGGAGGGGATTATATACCCAGAAGAGCAGGAGGCAATATGCCCGTGAAGGCGGAGATCAGAGGCTGCATCTACAAGTCAGGGAACGCAGGGAAAGCCAGGAGAGGCAAGGAATGGACTCTTCCCTGGAGTCCCAGGGTTCATGGGCCTGCTGACACCTTGATTGCTACTGATTTTGGACGTCTGGCCTCCAGAATTGAGAGAAAACAAATTTCTGTTGTTACAGGTCACCAAGATTGTGGTAACTTGTTACAGGCGTCATAGCAAACCCACTCAGGGCTCAATCTTCAGCTCACTAGACACCAGCCCCCTCTTCGGCCTGAATACTTTGTGACTGTTCCTACAGGAGGACTGCCATGGAAATAGCCTTTAGGACCTCTGCTTGTGTAATGAGCCTTGCAAAATGACCCCCTTCCTGAGTTATGATATTTTTTTGTTCCCTCAGACTTTACCAGTCAAGCCTAACAACCAGATTTAACTAGCCTTGTCACAGCACTCACCATCTGTCACACACAACTGATTCTTGAATCAGACCACCTGAAGACCCTATGACTTCAAACCCCTGCATTTCCACAACCCACTAAAAGAGCCCTTGCCTTCAGCTGGGGGGCTGGAGGTGCAGATTTGAGGCTATTTCTCCCAACAGACATCTTTCATGTTAAAATTCCTGTATTCCCCGGCAATCCTCCTGTTCTCAATAATTGGCTCTTTGCGCAGTGAGTGATGGGACTTAAGCTGGATCCCTTTTGGGGGTTGTTAACACTTGTATGTGTGGAAACGATCAAGTAGAAAATTTTTCATATTACTCAGGATATATAATGCACATCTGGTTTATATTAATACAATATAGAGCATAGGTTCACCTCTTTCTGAAACAAAGGCAGAGAGAATGTTAGCTGGAAACGCTAACCACAGGTTGGAGTCCTGAATAGTATCTAGAGGGGCAAGGAAGTTCTCTGCAATATTAAGTTAGAACTGCCTGTCACAGCAGGGGCCACCTTCACTCAACATTCCTCAGCACACGCTCATGTTTTCTTATTGATTCAGTCCTGTCGTCATCATTCTCAGGGGTCTCTGTCTTTGGACTACAATTTGGACTATAAGAAAAAACAAAGGAAAGAGAGAGAGAGAAAAAAAAAGGAAAAAGGGGAGGAGCGGCTAAAAAGGTAAAAACCAGAAGACTTCAGGCCTTTTCTTTCCTCCCCATCTCGTTTTTGTTCTTACGGTAAATATATGAGACAGAGATGTGTAAGAAAATGCAAGAAGCCACCCGTGTGTTCTTGGGCCAGAAATGGCCCCAGCTCTAGGAAAAAGCTGTGAGCAGAGATCTGAATGAATGAAGGTTTTCTTAAAGTCACACCCTGCACTCCCACACCCTTGAAAAGGAGGAATCTCTGCAGCCATGTTGGTATCATGTGACCGCCACACTTTCAGGTCACAGCTGATTGGACGTGGGGTCTGTGCATGTGACCCAGGGAGAGCCAATCAGAAGCTGAGCTAAGTCAGGGCCCCCCCCCTCTCAGGAATCTGGTCCTGGGATCAAGAGGCCAGTTGGGCAATGTGGTCTCAGGGATTAGGTGACCATTTTGAGGTCGTCAGGATGGGCCATAGGCGAGTGAAGTGGAGGAAGCTGCTCTTCCAAGAGAGAATGAAGATAACTGCTCAAAGAGGCAGCCGTGGAAAACAGACCTTAGAGACAGCTGCCTCCTGGTGACTCGTGGGCCCGAGGTCCGTAGGAAGCCCACTGTCCTTCTGCCCTTCGGTTCCGTTAGAGATGCTGTGTCCTCCCAATACATCTGCCTTGTTGGCTTCAGTCCTGAATTTAACTGAAATCCCGGAAGATGGGGACTGCCTTTACAGTGCTGGGCCCCCAGGTGGTACTCCACACCCCACCTGCCCTCGATTCTGGTTTCTGCTTTCCTGGGACCGCTTACAGCTCTGGCCAAGGGGAGCCACCAGCAGGTGACTGAGGCAAAAGACCGCACTGAACATGACTGTGACTGCAGGATAGAGCGTTGCCTGGTGTGTGTGGCTGAGTCAGCTGGATCCATCCATTCCACAAATGCTACTGAGCTCCCATTATATGCCAGGCACTGGTTTAGGCTCTGTGCTGCAGCAGTGAAGCTAAACCCTGCTCTCCATGGGAAGGGTTCTTGCTCAGGCTCTGTTTCCCAAAGCAGGTCCTGTGACCTCAGGTGACAGTCGCCCTCGGGTGATCATTCTGGACTGAGTACCTGAACTGGGTGCGATGCATTTGAAAGCCGCAGGGTAGCCATGTGCACAGAGAGGGATAGTCTGCCAGAGGAGATGAATGAAGCACAAGGTCACAGAGGAAACAGCCCTGCACAGAAAGACATAGATTAGCTGCTTTGTGGTTCCTGGCCCTGGACCCTGGCCACACACCGTGCCCTTTGGGTCTGTGCAGTGCCCCTGTATGCTTTCAGTAAATCCTCTCTTTGCTTAAGCAAGTTGGAGTGGGTTTCTGCTACTCGATGCCACATGTCCTGAGACGACTCAGTTCTGGATGGATAAGCATGAGATGGTAAAGCCAAAATAAATCTGCAAGGGAGCTGCGACACTGAAAATGGGACGCAGCTGTGTCACTGGAAATGGACGGATAGATTGAACCACGGGCTCTAAAGGGCAGCACACGAAAAGCCCTGCTGAGGATTAATGGGCTCATTTCTTGCCTTAAAGGGCCCGACAAGGACCATTTAGCTCCCAGGATGAGTCGTGCTGAGAGTTCCAGTGTGGAGCGAGGGAAGGCCAGCCCCGACTCTGTCTGCAGGTGTAGAATGCGAGAGAAGCGCTTTCCACCTAAGTCCCAGTCTCTCCACCAGCAAGATGGAGGTCGCGAGTTTTGCAGCAGGTGCCTGAGACAACACAGGTAAAGTGTCCACGCAGTCCCTGGCACGGAGACAGCGAGAGGCACGTGGCGGCTGTGACTGACGCACAGTCTGAGGGAGAGCTGGCCGGAGATCCAGGCGCTTTTCCAGGCCTGCGCCTCACACCCATTTCTAAAAGCGTGTTCTAAGAAAATTCACCAGGCGCCACGAGTTTGGGAGGAATCTTCGAGGAAAGCCGGCTTCAGGTACGCAGCAGCAGGGCCGAGTGATTAAGGCCAGCGGAGGCAGCCCCGGGGGCTGGGGTGACCCTGGCCTGGACTTGGTCCCTCAGTTCACGTGAGGGGGCTCCATCATGGAGAGTGGGCAGGTCCGTGGGTTTTGTCTGGCTTTCAGCCTAATGCCACGTTGTCCGTACACTCAGACGGGAGCGGCTCACGCTGAGAAAGGGAATCTCAGGAGGCCACAGCTGTCAGGACGGTAGTGTCCTCGTCTCTGCTGATTCCTCAGCACGTTTCCCTGGATGCTAATGGGTGGGTACAGAAAGGTCCCTGATTAGATACATTTGGGAATCCCCACATTAAACAAAGTGTATTTGCTCAACACATTTTTATTGTGTACCTACTATGTGCCACATGCGCAGGATAAAGCTGCAAACCATGGATCAAGTCCCTGCTGACACAGAGTTACATTCTTGGTGGAGGCGTGTACAGATAATTAAAAATAAGAGATTATATGATATAAGGTCAGAAAACAAGAAGGAAATAAAGCAGGGTAAAGGACGGGGGGGGGGGGGAGGCGGGGGGGGGGCTAGGATCACCTTTGTGGATGATCAAGAAAAGGCCCCCGGGAGGTGACACTGGAGGAAAGTGCAGAGTGACCCACAAGGATGTCTGAGCACAGAGAATTCCAGAAAGTCCCTCTTATGCTTATGCATACTCTGAATCTCGAAGCAGGTGCTGTGGGCCATTGAATTTCATGAACCGATTTGGCCACAGGACCTTTCTTCCGCCGCAAAGCGTCTTCCATGGCCAGCTTTCATAGAACACACTACAGGGAATGGCGGTTGAGGCAAACCAATCATTCTACAGTGGAGAGAAACAGGCCTCAGAGAAGACACTTGTCCAACGCCCTACAGCTGGCAGACAAAGCTGTCCGTTAGCCGCAGATCAGCAGCTAAGGCAAGCCGCTAAGATCACCCCAGCACCGGACAACCTGGGGGAGAACCGCGGCCAGGGACCCAGCACGAGGCAGACACAGGTGCCTGGGGCCTCCCCGATCTCAGCCCCACTGCAGACGTCCCTGTGTCCACGCCCTGATGGGGGGCTGCTGCCTGTGAGGGAAGCCTGCGCCCCTCAGGACAGCCCTCCACCTCCAAGAGGAGCCGCTGCTTGGCCGAGTTCTTGCACCTGTGTGGACGGCAGTTCACCCTCTGGGTGGTTTGCGAGACGCCTCCAGCTCGTTCGGAAGCACGTTCGCATCGCGCCAACAGGAGAAAGCAGCTCCCTGTCTCCATGTAGCAAAGCAGCTGACCTAGGAAATGGCGTTGGGACTGCTGAAGCCGAGAGGGCGCGTGGCAGCGAGCCGCAGCACGTCCATTCTCCCATGATGGAGAGCGGAGGCTGGGAAGACCCTTGGCGTGTGCTGCGAGCCGGCCAAGGGCGGGAGGAAAAGACACCGAGGCATGAGTACACAATACGTGGGTGCAGATTTGTCCAGAAGAGCCACTGGAGCGGACTCGTGTCATGCCCACTAGAGGCCTTGAACACATAGCCCGTGCAACAGGAGTTTCCTCGGGGCCAACCAGGCTGCCCACCACGTGTGTCTCATCGACACCAATGCCCCAGGGACAAGCAGATCCTGGAACTCTGCGCACTCCAGGAAGGAATGGAAAAGGATGGAAAGGATGGAAAACAAGTTGCTACCAACTCACCAACCCCCAGATGCAACGAATGTGATGAAACATTCTCACATCCCAGGGAAGCTGGTAAACATCTGCACCAACGCCGGAACTGGACGTTTTCACCTTAGGTCAGTGATTCTCAACCAGGATTCATTTTGCTCCCCAAGCAACACTTGGCAATATTACGGTGCGGGGTGGGCTACTGGCATCTAGGAGGCCGCGGATGCTGCTAAACCTCCTACAATGCCTAGGACCGTCCCCACTACAAAGGGCTATCCTGCCCCAAGTGTCAGGAGTCCCAAGGTTGAGAAACCCTCCCTAGACAAAGGGAGCTCCATTCTCTTGGGCAATGGGGACCCCATAGAGCCTGGCCACCCAGTGTCAACTCCTTCAAAAAAAAAGCAGGAAACAATCATCCTTGGAGATCAATCTGAGTGTGTTACTTATCATTTTTCTTTTTAAAAAATTATCACTTTTACAAAGACTGTTTTCCTAGCCTTCCTGTTCCAGGACTGCAAATCTAATTCTCCCCGTCATGACATAAACAGATTTCTCTTCCCTTTCTCCCTTTCTCCATCTGTTCCCAGCCCTGCCTCTGTGCATTAAAACCTGGGATTTATTAACTGTAATATGAAGGATGAGGAAAAGATAATGGTACTTACAAACTCTACGAAATTTTACATTATTTAAAAGCATACTTAGAACCAATGAAGGGCATATAATAAAACAACTGGAATACAAGTTCGGAAGCAAAAATTATGGCGTGACTTTTCCTGGGTTATAAATCTTCTCAGGAAAAAACAGTGTCAGATAATACAGCATGCTTCTCCAAGATAAGCTGGGCTCAGAACTGTATAAAATTTAGGAGTTGTGCAGGATCTTTAAAACCAAGAAAATGTTCTTAGTGTTTATCCTCATGGTGTCTTATTTCAGAATGTATCCTGAGCGATTGTGTCTAGTCGAGCAAAGTCATTAGCATCTATTTTAACAAAGCATAGAAGAGAGAAAAATAATGTGATAATATGATAGCAAGCTTTTCCTTTTAATGTTTGGATAAAATGTGACCAGTCATGAGTGTATGTGTTTGGAAGAGAAATTGTATGAATACTTGTTATAAGCAAGTGAGTAAATGCACCTGTCTTATCTAATTGCTGCATCTTTGAACATTGAACTGGAAGAGTGAAAGAGAGAAAGGCCAGGCACAATAGCTCACATCTGTAATCCTAGCACTTTGGGAGGCTAAAGCAGGAGAATTGCTTGAGGTCAGGAGTTCGAGGCCAGCCTGGGCAACATAGCAAGACCCACACACACACACACACACACACACACCCATCTCTACAAAAACTTTTAAAAAAAGAGAGAGAGCTGCATTTTTTGGTTTCTGACAAAGTAGTTGTCTGTTTTAAAAATCAGATGGAAAGTGCTAGTCCACAAATTGACTTTTTGAATCAGAAGGGACATGCCATTCTAGCAGTTGCCAGTGGTAAATTCATTTTACACAAACTGAGTTTTTTTAAATTAATGCAAATGCAGCAGAGAAAAGGATATAGGAATATGTGTATATTCCTATACACATAGGAGCTGTGGGCAGAAGAGGGCAATAATTTTAATGACTTTAAAAGGTAATGCTAAGTTTATTGAAAATATCCATTTACTCAGTCAAATGGCAAAGAGCAATCAGAACCAAAAATCTAACCGCTATTTGGGATAAAACTCGATTTTGATGTTTATTTTCCAAGATCCAAAAAAAAATGTTTTAATGCTGAAATTTTTTCCATTGGCTAAAAGTAGTCTATTAATCTTCCCTTAGGCCAATAATAGAAAGGTCACAGGGCAAAATGGAGCCAGGAGCAAGACCAAAGGGGGAGAGTAGGGGTGGAACATCGAAGGGCTAAGTTCTGGGCACATGTGGAAAACAGACTGTCCCATGGTCCTACTTCACACATAGTTGAAATCTTAGATGTACGTTGTCAGCATCCTTCTCAATAAACATTGAAGTCAGTGGAATATGATCTTGTCTCCACGGATTGCTTCCAGTCAGGGCTTCTCAACCAGGGCACTATTTACATTTTTAGCTGGATAACCCTGACGTTGGGAAGGGGTGGGGAGGTGACAGGCAGCTCTGTTCATTATAGGGTACTTAGCAGCAGCACCCCAGCCTCTACACACTAGATGCCGGGAGCACCTCCCAGGTGTGACAGTCAAACATGTCTCCAGAACATTATCAAAAGTCCTCTGGAAGGCAAAATGCCCACAGTTGAAAATGACAGCTCTACTGGGGGCGGGGGGCGGCAATGCAGTATGGAGGAGAAGAGAAGAGATTATCATCTGAGTGGCGATTCCCATGTCTGTAAAATGCAATATTGGTAACCACGTTGGGTTACAAGACAGGGAGGAAAGAAATGAGTAAATTATATATGAAAATGCCATAAATTTTGAGGAGGAATGGGTCTAGAGTTCATCTTGTTCAACTTCCTTGGACAGGGCAGGAAAACTGAAGTTAAAAGATGTTTGCCTAAAGACCACACTGATGCTATACAAACCTAGATGGTTATAATGAAATATTGAGTGGTTGCCATCTGGAAAAACAAAGGACACAGGAGCCAAGCCAAACTCAGGACCCCTGAGATGGCGCCATGTGGGTTGAGCATCCAACCAAACAGTGGCTTAAAAGGACCGAAACACAGCTACTTGGGTTTTTTTTGTTTGTTTGTTTGTTTTTGTTTTTGAGACAGAGTCTCACTCCATTGCCCAGGCTAGAGTGACAGCTACCTATTTTTAAATCAAATATTCCTAGTGACATTTTAAAAAACTCATTGGTCACTTTTGGCAGCGACTTCTTACTCTGAATATTGATACACAAAGGGAAAAAATCGATCATTTACTCTGCCTTCCCTGAACACACTGAATTTTATGATAAATAATTGATGAAGGATATTCTTTCTAGGAGAATTCTAGCTAATAATTAGCAAAAGAATAACAGAAAGATCCCTATTCTTCAACTCCCAAGAGAAGAATGGATCTAGGGTATGATCCTCATGCATGCTAAAACTATTAGGTAAAAAGTTGATGAGCCCAAGTGTCCATTGACGGACAAACAGATAAACAAAATATGGTCTGTACATGCAGTGGAATATTATTCAGACTTAAAATGGGTAGAAGTTATGACACATGCCCCAACATGATGAACCTTGAGGGTATTGTACTTACTGCGTGAGATAAGCCCTTACAAAAAGACACATACTGTATGATTCCACTTGTATGAGGTCTCTAGAATAGTCGAATTCATAGAAACAGAAAGTGGAATGGTATTTGTCAGGGCCTGGGAGGAAGGAGAAATGGGGAGTTAGCATTTAATGGGTATAGAGTTTCACTTTGGCAAGATGAAAAAGTTCTGAAGATTGGTTGCACAACAATGTGAATATACTTAACACTACTGAACTGTATACTAAAAATGGCTAAGATGGTAAATTTTATGTGTATTTTACAAAAAAATATAATTTAAAAGTTACTGGAAAAAAAAGTTGATGAGGACTTTATAATGGATGGATCAGTTGTTAGCACCGGTCCCACTGATCAATCTTGACATCATTCAAAATGGGCCAGACGGCTGTGGTCTGCTCATGGCGTGAGGCAGGGAGAATCACACAGCCTGCCTGGGAAGTCCTCTGGACAGCAAAAAGACTGAATCTAATCAGACTCCAGACTTAACTCTTTGTTTGCAGGAAACATGAGGAAAGAAGAACAAGTTAATTGAAACCACGAAGAAGCAATCGGCCCAATCCAGGATGTGCATATTTTATCGGACAAAGCACCCAGTTTCTACAACAAATCAGCGGTACGATAAAAGGGCGGGGGGGGGGGGGGGGTGCCGTTGTAGAATAAGAGAGAGTTCAAAGACATCATAACTGCCAGGCGCAGTGGCTCACGCCTGTAATCCTAGCACTCCAGGAGGCCGAGGTGGGCGGATTGCTCGAGGTCAGGAGTTGGAAACCAGCCTGAGCAAAAGTGAGACCTCGTCTCTACTATAAATAGAAAGAAATTAATTGGCCAACTCATATATATAGAAAAAATTAGCCAGGTATGGTGGCGCATGCCTGTAGTCCCAGCTACTTGGGAGGCTGAGGCAGAAGGATAGCTTCAGTCCAGGAGTTTGAGGTTGCTGTGAGCTAGGCTGATGCCATGGCACTCACTCTAGCCTGGGCAACAAAGCGAGACTCTGTCTCAAAAAATAAACAAACAAACAAAAAAAGACATAATAACCAGACACAGCATGTGGATCATATCTAGATCCTATGCTAACAAATCAACAATACAAGGACAGCTCTGAGAGAATCAAGGAAACGTGAGCACAGACAAGTGTTAGGTGATACTCAAGAATTGTCAGTGTCATCTTGTTATAAGGGGCAATGTAAAGGGGGTTAAAGCTCCTTTCAGTTAGGAAATATTTATGGGTCAAAATGATGCAATTTGCCTTAAATTAATCCAGGAAATACAAAATCAAAAAGGAAGAAAAAAAAGAGATGAAACAAGATTGGAAAAATGTTGAAGCTAGATGCTGGGGCCTTGGGGTTAATTATATTCTTCACTTTTCTGTACGTTTCAAAAATTCCATAAAGAAATCCAATTTTTTAAAGTAAGTAGTCCCAAAGGAACATACACACAACACAGGAAGAATGAGCTATAAACAAAGTGTAAGCAAATGAGGAAGCTAGGGATTCCTGAGGATAAATATCTGTACCAATTTGGGGAGTTAATTGGCGCAGGAAATGGGAGGTTAAGCCTTTGCAAAGCGAGCTGGTCCACTGTAAGATGCCTGTGTTAAGCCAGAACCTTCAAAGGTGCTGTATATCCTGGCAAGGGGAGGGCTTTAAATACGTTTTTTCTGGACTGCCAGAAAGGGAGACTATGGGCTCTCCAGGGGTTCCGGGTGGGCAGGGGAAAGTTAATAATGGCCACAATAATAATGAAGATGATTGTCAGCCCTGAGGATTTGTAACCACATGGGGCTAGGGTTCAAGTTTACACTCCATACATTCGACAGTGAAACTAGGGAATGTAAGCGGTCACAGGTTGGTAGCATCTCTGACATGCAGCTCAAATAAACAAAAATCCCTCCTAGAGAAAAGCAGCCAGGAATCAGACTGCTCAGGATTCCCACAGATTAATTTCAATCAAAAATGAAATCACAATCAAGTTACTAAACATCTGAGAAACAAGTCAGTATGAGCAAGAATAAGTAGAAAGGAGCAAGAATAAGTAGAAAGAATAAGTAGAGTGAGATACTTCCTCCACCCCCAAGGACTTCAGATGTTGAAATTATCCCACACAGATTCTAAAATAAATATGCATTAAATATTTTTAAAAGAAGGATTTTCAAATGAGCAAGGGATGAGACTACCAAAAATGGCCAGGCATTTGACCTCAGAAGTTTGTGGGATCTTGGGAAGAGCTGCTTGACCCCTGTACTTTTGACACTTCCATTCCGGTGGGAGAAACAGATTTATTTACATAATCAAAATACACTGGAGGTAAAAGTGCCTACAGAACCCAGAGAAACAATGTGAGCGAGAGCAGCGGGCAGGGAGAACACAGGCTGTATCTGAAGAGGGCAGCCTCTGCTCAGCCCTGGCAGATTGTTGCAGATTATATGCAGGAGCAGAGCCCAAGCATTGCCAGATTTCCACCTTCTAGTTTCAAAAAAAAAGATTGTAAAGTAAATTAAAATGGTGTGTGCATGTCGGCCACTGTGGTGGGCAGCTGCAGCTCCTGACACCCAATGTGGATTCACCTGTTTTCTAAAATATTATAGTGTTATGATTCCCCTTTGGGGACCACCCCCTTTCTCAGCCTCAGCCCAGTTTCTCATTCTCTTCCTGGTAGAGTACTGACTTCGTCTCTGGCTGCAGGGATGGGCATTGACTCAAGCTTGGCCAATCAAATCATAGCAGTCCCCTGGGCTGTAGTAATTGCCTTAGAATGGGCCTGTGAGCCAATCCTTTGGGGGAATCTTAAGAAAAATACACTCACTCTTCCCCTTGAGATTCAAAGCTGAGAAGATATAAGGGCTGGAGCTATGGCAGCCTTTCTGTGACCATTATACAGAGATCCTGCCTAAGGTTGGATCCACATGGTCAAAAAGCTTTGCTGAGAGCTAGAGAGAGACCAAAGCCCAAGGACACCAGTTGGGCTCTGTAGACTTTTCATTTATGGTAACCAGTGAATTTGCTTTCATGCCAAAGCCAGTTTGAATTGGGTTCTCCGACACTCCACAGAAAGAGGCTCTATCCCTCCAGCAACTAATTAAAAGTCTTTTAACACACAGTAAAAGCAAAACAGACATGAGGGCTGACCAAGGGCCTTCGGTCTGCAGCCTCAGCACCTGGCCTTTCCCTCTGTACCACCGTGCGCAGCCTCTTACTACCCACCGTCTAGCTCCTGCGCCCGCCGCCCCTGCCCCCGGGTTCTTCTCTCCCCTCCCTGCCTCTTGAGATCCTACCCCTCCTTCAAGACTCAAGTCAAATGCTTCCTTTTTCCTAGAGCCTTTCCTGACCCCCCAAGCCCCACTCTAGGCAGGGGAATGTCCCTCCGTCTCCAACCTCAGGCCCCTCTGAGCCCCCGGGGAGCCCCCTCGACCCTTCTGCTCAGGATCCTAAGTACCCAGGACGTTCCCGCCTCCCTCGCTTCTTGACAGCGGTCCAAATTCAGACGCAGATTAGGAGGGGTGATCTTGGAGACTTAAGTTTCAAAAAACAATCAGTTCTCAGGAGAGGTCGGAAAACATGGTGAAAGATGAGGATTTGGGCGAGGGATCGGAAAGAAAAGGACAGTTGTTCTGGAGAAAAGAGAGAGTCTATGTTGAGTGCAGTGAGGAAGGAGGAAAAACTGGACATATTTAGACGAAACGAAATGATTCAGAGGAAACCTAAGAAGACCTGTCTAGAGAGGCGGGCGGCTGATCTGCTCGGAAGGGAAGATAAAAGGCGTGTGACGGGAACGACCTGAAACAAGAACGAAATGCTGCAAATAGGGGCAACTGTTGAAAGGAGAAAGGAATGCAGGTGGCAGTGAGATGCCACAAAGCCTCCGGAAAACAAGGGAGGTGACCAGGGATGAGGTCATCGCGAACAGGACAAACGAGGAGATTTGTTGTTGAGTGAGAGCAGCTTTCTCAAAAGGCAGGGATCACGTCTGCTCGCCGCTGATAGACACTCGGGGCCACCAAGGCCTTCTGGAATTTGCTGTTCGACACACAGGCACAGGGAAGGGCCCCAGGAGGGCAGGCAGCTGCTAGATGTGCGGAAAGAGCCACTGCGAGTCCAAGGTCAAGGTGGGCAAGGCTGTCAGCTTGGGAGCCGCCCTGGGCAAATGCTCTCTCTTCTCACTTCCTGAACCCCGTCAAGCATCCCAGCCCCGTGCACAGCTGCCATGCCTCCTCCCCCGCGACCAGCCGTGTCTTTGTATGATAAGACAACTAAGCCAGCCCACCCCGGCTGCAGAAGCTCTTAACCTTGCTGGGGAGAAATCTGGTTGTGGCTCTGGGTCCTCTTCCAGAAAAACGACACGTGGGCGCAGACGCATCACATTTTCCTCCCAAATTCAGTGGTTCCCACCCTCCCTGAGGCCCATCTCTAGGTCTCCTTGGACAACAGTTCCTAAACTCATTCATTTCATAAAAAAAAAAAAATTTATCCAGGCGTGGTGGCGCACGCCTGTCGTCCCAGGGGCTGGGGAGGCCAAGGCGGGGAGATCGCTTGAGCCCAGGAGTGCAAAGCCAGCCTGGGGTAACATAGCAAGACCCCCATCTCTAAAATAAATAAATTTTTACTGAGTGCCGACTACATGTCAGGTACTGCTCTGAGCACCAGCGATGCTTGGACGAGAAAGGGACTGCCCCACGCAGAGCATCGTTTCTGTTTCAGCCCTCCAGCAATCAGGAAGTCTGGGGGTGCGGCCAAGGGGTTTGGCGATTCGGACATGGGGCCATGTTTGGGACCCTACTGTCCCAAGGAACCTCAGGTCAAAACTCCCTCTGTAAGGAGAGAGGGGACAATAGTATTTAAAAACATGTGCTCTGACTGGAGTGTTTATACGCTGCTGGGAGGTATAGACTGGTACCAGCACTTTGGAAAAATGTTTGGCAGAACCTTCCAAAGCTGGACATACACATACTCTGTGACCCAGCAATGGTACTCCTGGGTGTCTGGGTATCCGACAGAACTGTGTGTGTACATGCACCAAAAGACATAGACAATGGCCCCCAATCGTCCCTGGTGCTCACACCTCTGTGCGGTCCCCTCCCCTTGAGTCGGGGTGGAACCTGTAACCTACTTCTTTTTTTTTTTTTTTGAGACAGAGTCTCGCTTTGTTGCCAAGGCTAGAGTGAGTGCCGTGGCATCAGCCTAGCTCACAGCAACCTCAAACTCCTGGGCTCAAGCAATCCTCCTGCCTCAGCCTCCCGAGTAGCTGGGACTACAGACATGCTTCACCATGCCCGGCTAATTTTTTCTATATATGTTAGTTGGCCAATTAATTTCTTTCTATTTATAGTAGAGACGGGGTCTCGGTCTTGCTCAGGCTGGTTTCAAACTCCTGACCTTGAGCAATCCACTCACCTTGGCCTCTCAGAGTGCTAGGGTTACAGGCGTGAGCCACCACGCCCGGCCTTGTAACTTACTTCTAACCAACAGACCATGGCAAAGGTGACTGTGATCCTGTTACAGAAGATTGTAGCATCCATCTCTCTGTTGAGAGCCTGTTGACTCTCACAGGCTTTGATGAAGCAAGTCACCTTCCCGAGGGGCCCACCTGGCAGGAAACAGAGGGTGGCCTCAGCCAGTCGCCAGCAAGGAGCTGGGACCCTCCTTCTAAGACCCCTCCAGGAACTGAATCTTGCCAGTAGTGACGTGGGCTCGGAAGGGGACCCTTCTGCAGCTCGGCCTCAGGCGAGCCCTTGAGTGCAGCCTGTGAGGCCCTGAGGCCGAGGCCCCTGCTGAGCCACACCCAGACCCCTGGCTACCGAAGCTGGGAGGATACAGTGGGTTGTTCTGAGCTGCCACATTTGCGGAAACTCGTTAGGCAGGAATAGGTAACCAACACAGCCCTGCAGCGAGAAAGGACGGACCACAGCCACCTGAGACGACACGGCTGCATCTCACAAGCATAACGTCGAGCGAAAGAAACCAGCTAGAACATGGAATCAGTATGATTCTATTTACATGGGGTTCAAAAACAAACAGAACTAATCTCTGGTACCGGAAGTCAGGATAGAGGTTGCCCCTTGGGTGGGTAATGACAAGAAGGGGAAACTTCTGGGGGTCCTGGTGACGATTGGCTTCTTGACCTGGGTTCCGGTTAGGCAGCTGCATATACTCAGTAAAAATTCATCCAGTGCACACTTGGGATCTGTGCACTTTTTAATACACACGTTACCTTCAACAAAGTACAGCACTACGCACTCAACTGGAAACCACCACTTACAAGATTTCTAACTGGGTGAGTTACTTGACTTTTCTCTGCCTCAGTTCTCTCAGTTCTTCCTTCTATTAAATGAGTTGGGCTAAGAATTAAATAAAACTGTGCATGACATGGCATTCGTTACCTAGGTAGCCTTAATAAATATTAGCTGGTTTTCACACATTCATACATGTTCCTCATCACTCACAAAAAATTAGTGGAGGTTTGCTCAGATGCCCGGAAGTAGAATTTATGAAGTTGTCCAGCAGAGACAACTGTGTTACCCCACAGAGACTGCTACTAATAGTTCCCAGGTCTCCAGCGGAGGGGGTCCATCCTGTCTCTGATATCCACATCCAGGAAGGCCCCAGGACAGCCAGGCAGATGACACGGGACTGTTCAGAGATCAGGTGTGCTCTGCAGTGGGACTAAGCCTTGATGCAAATGAAAACTTCTCCAGGATGTTTGTGACTCAGGTCCAGGTCGGAGCTATCCTCCCAGAGAATCAGAGAGAAAAACAACAGACAATAATAATTACAAACATGCCTAGAGCAAGTCAGTTGTATCAGGGACTGATCTGCTGTTTCATACATATTAACCCATTTTGTCCTTTCGGTCAGGGCTGTTATTATCCCCACTTTACAGGTGAGGCAATCGAGTCTCAGACAAAGTAAAACAAACCCAGCCCGCCCCAGGCGGGACCAGCACACTTGGCAGTTTGCCAACAGAATGTACAGACTGATGCCCTGGCAAAGCACAGGGAACTCTGGGAAACTGCCTTTGAAGACTGATTTGCAAGAAAAGTGAATGCCCCGAACCAGCAATAAAGAGCCCAGGTGAGACCAGCCAGCTTGTTTTCTCATTTTCAGCTGACGTAAGGGGCGAGGACCGCTGCAGAAGGCCTGGGTCACCAGTTCCTCTCCCCACAGTTTGAAATTATTTTTATGAGTCTGTGTGTGTGTGTGTGTGTGTCTGTATATAAAAATCTGTACTCCCTAAGCTTATATGGTCAGGTTTTTAATGGGCTGGGGAGTCTCTAGTGGGCCCTCTGCTCTCTGTCATCCGTCACCCTGCGCAACGACTTGGCTATTTCCTGCTCGTGGGCTGCCTCGCTCTCACTTGTCGGAGGCCAGGGAGACTCCCCGCCTCTCCCGGCTGGGCTCGAAGCCAGCATCCATTTCATGCTGGAACGCAAGGGCAACGGCAGGGAGGAAGGGGTGGGCTCTCCCCAGTCCAGGACAGCCCAGGGAAGGTGGCAGGGGAGGATGAGATTTTATGGGGACAAAGTTCTGCAGGAAGGAAGCTCAGTGCCCAGAGTCAGCAGGAGGGTGGGTGACAGGCCTGAGCTGCCCCCACTTAGCTCACGCTCCTTTCCCTCCATGTCCTGGGCACTGCCTGGGCCTTGGGGACAGATAGGAGCTCAGCCTGCTCAGAAGTGAGGGAAAGCAGGTGGTGAGCAGGTGTCATCTTGTGGTTGTGACAGCTGTCACCCAAAGTCCCCCAGGACAAATACTATACCTCCCCTATCACACTCATCTAGATTTAAATCCTGCCAGATTCTCTAGCTGTGTGACCTGGAGCACATTCCTCCATGTCTCTGAGCCTTATTTCCCACAATACGGGCTTGGTAGCCACCCAGAGCTTAATAAAATGGATTGATGATAGGCACTGTCAAGAAGCCCAAATAATCTAGAAACATCTATTTTTTTGCTTCAGGGGCAGTATTTTTATAATACCTAGAGGGAATGTGGGAGGGAGACACAATAAATAACATAAATAAATAAAGGAAATAGTATGTTAGATGATGATAAGAATGTCTTAGTTCATTTTTCTTGCTATAAAGGAATGCCTGGGGCCAGGCAACATGGCTTACCCCTGCAATCCCAGCATTTTAGGAGGCTGAAGCAGGAGGATTGCTTGAGGCCAGGCGTTTGAGACCAGCCAGGGCAACATAGAGAGATCCTGTCTCTAAAGACAGGACATTTAAAAGGTAGCCGGGAGTAGTGGCATGAGCCTGTGGTCCCAGCTACTGAAGAGGCTGAAGCAGCAGGACTGCTTGAGCCCAGGAGTTGGAGGTCACAATGAGCTATGATTGCACCACTGCATGCCAGCCTGGGCAACAGAGAGACCTTGCCTCAAAAAGAAGGACTACCCGAGGCTGGGAAATTTATGAAAGAAAGAAGTTTACTGGGCTCACTGCAGGCTGTGCAAAATCATGGCACCAGCATCTGCTTCTGGTGGGGCTCAGGCTCCTCCACTCACGACGGAAGGTGCAGGCGGCCGGTACGTGCAGAAATCACACGGGGAGAGAGGAAGAGAGAGGAGGTGTCAGATTCAACAGCCAGCTCTCACAGGGACTGACAGAGCGAGACTCACTCGTTACCTCGAGACAGCCCCACCTTTAACACCAGGGTTCACATTTCAACATGAGATGTGGAGGGTCAAATATCCAAATCATGGCAAGTGGTTAGAGGGGGCAGAGGGACAGAGCCTTGGGGTTTCATTTTGTTCTGATGAGCTTTTGTTCTCATGGATTGTTTTTATTTGCTCTTTTCTGTTGGTTGTTAGGGTTGGTGGTTGTTTATTCCAAGGAGAGGAAACATCAAGTGCAAAGGCCCTGTGGCAGAAACACGCCTGGGAAGCTGAGCCCAGCCCTCCTTGTTCCCGTGAAGCCTTCACTCGGGCCCCACCTGTGATCACGCCCAGCACTTTATACACAGGGTCTTTCTGGCTGTAGGGAGCTAAGCCAGGTGGAACCTTCCAGGCTGAGTGAGGGCCTGAAAGGGATGTTTAGGAACAGGCTCTGGGAGAGGTCTCAGCAGTTGAACTGCATGAATCAGCGGTTTTGCCAAGCTTATTACCAATCCACATTCCTAGACTATGGTCCACACCTGCTAAATCAGAATCTCTGGAGTCTGTGCCCAGGAATCAGCATTTCTAAAAGAAATTTAGGTACGTTTGAGCATCTTTACCATATATTCCACCCCAAATCGATTGTCATCATTTCTCTATCATCTTCCTATTGACTAGGGCACAGTCTGCCATAGTTCATCTTTCTTAGAAAGATGTTTTGAGTTGTTTTGGGGTTTTTTGTTGTTGTCTTGTTTTGAAGCACCTTGTCAGCCATTTCCTGCTGGTGAAATGAGGCCCCTTCTAGGTAGAGTCAGCGGGGTTGTTCTGCTCCCGGGCAGAAGAGGTTGGCCTGAAAAAGGTGGCAGGGTGGTGGAGGAGGTTGCATTTGCACGTCTTCCTAACACACTCCATCCCCCCCCCCCCGTCCTGTGCTCACTGCACATGGGGCTTCGGGGTTTTTCTTCCTCTTATTTTTGGTTGACATGTAATAATTATACATATTTATGGGATACATGTATACAATTGTGCAATGATCAGAGTAATTAGCTCATTACCCCAAACATTTATCTTTTCTTTGTGTTGTGAACCATCAAACTCCTCTCTTCTAGCTTTTTGAAAATATACAATAAATTATATTTAACCATATTCACCCTACTGTGCTGCAGGACACAGAATTCATTCCTCCAATCTGTCTGTAATTTTGTGTCTTTTAACCAACTTGTCCCTCTCCTCCCTTCCCATTCCCCTTCCCAGCCTCTAATACCTGAAAGTCTACTCTCTCCTTCCATGAGCTCAAATTATTTTAGCTCCCACATATGCGTGAGAACATGCAGTATTTATCTTTCTGTGCCCAACTTACTATGCTTAACGTGATGTCCTCCAGGCTCAACCATGTCGCTGGGAGTGACAGGATCTCATTCTTTTTCATGGCTGAATAGTATTCTGTTGTGTATGTACCACATTTTCCTTATCCATTCCTCTGCTGATGGACACGAGGCTGACTCCGGTGTCTCAGCTTTTGTGAACAGTGCCACAATAAACACGGCCCTTTGCTACACTGATTTGGGCAGGGGGTTACTTAAGGACAGTGACACATCCAGGTCGATTCTGGGGCCACAGACTGTCACTTACAGGGCCTTGGGATGTTTGCAGAGGTAAAGTGGACAAAAGAATGAACACGTGTCCGTTTTAACAGGGAAGGGCAGAGGCAGTAGGATTGCAGGTTTGGAAATATCCCTCCCCCAGCACATGGAGGAAATCCTCATTCCTACAAAATTGTCCACTCCACTCCCTCCCTTCCAGCCCCATCCCCCGCCCAGCGGTGGCGGTCCCCCCTGCCTACTCTGCTTTCTGGTCTGTTCCCAGAAAGGACTGGAGATGTGGGTGAGGCAGGGGGAACTGACCTCCAAGCTTCCCCCAGTCCAGCTCCGTCCACCTCACCCCTGCCCGGCCCGCCCGCCTCCCCGCACCGGCTCGGAGCCCAGAGCCGGGGCAACAGAAAGGATTCCCGAGTCCAATCCCCGGTCTGGGCCGCTCCCGTGACCGCCGAGCCTCGGTTTCCCCAGCTCTGACGCCGGGTGGGCCGCTCCCGCGACCGCCGAGCCTCGGTTTCCCCAGCTGCGACGCCGGGTGGGCGAGCCCCGCGACCGCCGAGCCTCGGTTTCCCCAGCTGCGACGCCGGGTGGGCCGCTCCCGCGACCGCCGAGCCTCGGTTTCCCCAGCTGCGACGCCGGGTGGGCCGCTCCCGCGACCGCCGAGCCTCGGTTTCCCCAGCTGCGACGCCTGGTGGGCGAGCCCCGGCGGCACCCGCAGGCGACTGCGCCCGTGGGAGCCGCCCGCGCCCCGCCGCCGCGCAGGCCACGCCCCTCACCGCGGGCCGGGCGCGGCGTTGCCATGGCGACGCGCGTACACAGCCGGGCGGGCGCGCGGGGTGCGGGCCGCGGGCTGGAGACTCCGCGGGAGCGCGGCCGGGCGGCCTAGCCGGGGACCTGGCCCCGCGCCTCCCGAGCGGGCGGGGCTCTCGGCCGAGGGCGGAGCGGGGGCTTCCTCCTCCCGCCAGGTGAGTGCGGCGCGGGGCCGGGCGGGCCGGGACGGGGCTGCGGGCGGAGGAGGGTGCTCCCTCGGCCCCTCCTCTCCGACCCAGGCTCGGGGCGGGAACCAACACCCGGGGGCTGCCCGGACACCGACCCCTCCTGCCTCAGTGCAGCCCCCGCCCCGCCCCGCCCCGGAGGGGGCCCGCCTGGGCCTTAGGCCCCACCTGGGCACCTGCCTCCTCTCTCGGATGCCCCGTGGGGCACAGCTGGGGTCAGGAGGGCGCCCCTGCTGCCCACCCAGTGGTCGGAGAGACCCCCTTACCTGACCTCTAACCTCTCCCCTCTCGCGTATGACCTTGAGGAACTTCTACAGGTCCCAGGACACTTGAGACCTTGTAGTCCTCAGTAGAAATTGTGCTTTGGAGGCTCAGTTCTCAGCCATCTGTGGTCAGGGGTGCGTGCAAGTAATGGAAGCTCTCTTGTTCTTTACTACGCTGGGTGCTCTATGGCGTTGAGAACTAATTTACAGGGTTTAGCACACACGTTCACATCGTTTTCCAGTGTTTTCAGGCAAGCAGGTGACTGCACAGGGCAAGATTAAGGTGGAGCAATAGCAAATACACTTTAAGTTTTTTGAAATGTCACATGGGATAAATACTGAAGGGAAAAATGAAAAGTAGTCATCAAGGATTCTTAGGCTGCAAGGGCTTACTTTAAGGCGTCCTTTTGTACTTTCATTCATTCAGCAAGTATTTACTGAGCGCCTTCTAGCTGTCAGGCTGGGAGCTAGAGGCGGAGTCATGAACAAAACTGTCAGGACCTGCCAAGGGTCTGAGATTTTACCCTACTTGCAAGCTTGTAACAAGTTAGCCTGCCCCTGCTTAAGGGATTCTGGGAGAAGACTAGAGACTCTGAGGTCAGAGACAAAGGACTTTGTTATACACAGCACCATTTGCACGGGTTCCCCTTGCCCTGCAAGCCCCTCAGGTGATGCAGAACAGCCCAGGTGGAAGCTATGCACACAGTGAGTCTGTGTCCCAGCCAAGAAACCCCAAGCTCAGGAAACCTCAGTCTTTTAAAGGGACTGTTAGCAAACCTGCCCAACCTTTACTCTGGAAAGAGACATTATCTTTTTCATAAACTCATCTGCCCTCTGCCCTGGAGGGGGACACTACTGGCTATCCTCCCAGGATGTTTGCCCTCAAATGTCCTTGGAAAGATTGCCTGTAAAAAAATAAAATAAAATAAATCTGTCTTTGCTTTGAAGATGGGTACAAACATAAGAAACCCATGGAGCGTTGTCTTTTAGCAAAATTAACACGATCCCAGCTGTCTTGGAACAGATATTGTAGTGAAAGGGAAACAAACAGCAAACAACACATCACTAAATAAAGGAACAAGAAAATGGCAGAGAACAGTAAGTCCAAGGAAGGAACCACAGCCATGACATATGCAAGCTAGACAGTGAAGTGACTGGAAGATGCCTTTAGGCACGATGGTCAGGTGCTTACCACAAGGGGACGCCTGAGCAGAGAGAAGGCACCAGCCGTGGGAACATCTGGGAGAAGAGCTAAAAAACAAATTAGCAAATCATTCGAGTTTGGGAATTTACTCTGGTGGCATTTCCTGTGGTTTCCCCACAGAAGAGACATTTCTCGCAAGTTCATTTTAGATTAATTAGGCTTGAATGTGGTGCTTGATGATGTTGTCCTCTGCAGTTGAAGATTAATAACTCAGGCAATTTAATGGCAACAGGGCATGGTTCTTTCGGAAAAGGAAATGTCTTTCCCCCTCTATTAGTGACAGTGAACTTAACAATAAAATTTATTTCTCATGATATGAAAGTGTCAATATTTGTGGGAGTGGAGGGGCTTCCCATAGACTTTAGAGTTTACAAACAAACTGTCTGGCTTATTCTATTTCTCATACCCTCAGGTAGGGTCCTTTCTTCCTTTCAGAGGAGAGAATCCTTGTTTCAAGGACTTTTTGTTATTGCATGTCCCAAGTGTAAGCAAACAGTGCAACCCCTTCCCCCACCCACCCCTGCCTCACTCAGCAGCAGTAGAGATGGGAAAAGTTGAGCTGTCTGAGGATTGTACACTAGCTAGTGACATACAAAGGCTCAGAGTCCCCTCCCTGCCATTACTGCTGGGTGACCTTCACCCCTCTGAGTCTCAGTTTCTTCATCTGTAAAGTAGGGACAATAATGATACCTGCCTTACAACAAGGTTGTTCTGACAATGAAAAGAGTCATCATGTATTCAAGGATAAGTGCCTGGCACTTATTAGGGACTCAGTTGATGATGATGATAGAGATAATGATGAGAGGCAGAACCGGCCCCGAGGGTCTATACTGTCACACTGTCACAACTAGATGATTTTTGCTTTTATCCATAGTCCAATACCTGTGCATTTCAGTGGCTTTTCAGCTGAAAGGATAAGGATTGTTGTTCTTTGAGATGGCATTGGGAGGGAGGCTGTCACACCGTGTACTTGCACATCTCAAATTAGAATTAGAATTCAAGCATCAAGATGAATTATTGTCAACATTTTAGAATTTTCTGAAGTCACTGAAGTGTTGGTTTTGAAAAGTATGTATAGAACTCTTTTTGAAATGCATCAAAATATAAAATGGATTGGTGAATGGATAGATGGATAGGTATGTGAGAAAGCAAATGTAGCAAAATGGCAATTGTAGAATCTACGTGGTGGGTATATGGGCGTTCACCACCCACTTCTTTAAACTTTCCTGTATGTTTGACATTTTCATAGTAAAAGGTTGGGGGAATATGTGCAGGGTCCTGATTACATTACCAAGCTATAATCTTGGTACTTTGTGTTTAGAAATCATCCTTTTTTTTTCTAACTAAACATATAAAGAACTGCAGTGATTTAAAAAGCAAGTGTCATCTAGTGCCTGCTTCTTCAATGCCTGCCTCTTTAGAAAGCTCTAAAGAAGCTTAGGGTTCCTTGGATTACAGTTTGAGAAGCCAAGGTTAACAACAGTAATAGAAGTTGTGTAAATGAGTGTTCAGTGTGTGTCGGGCACCATTCTAGATCCTTCACATGCATCATTATATTTAATTCTCACAAAACCCATTTTATGGAAGAGGAAACTGAGGCACAGAGAATAAGTAACTCATCCAAGGTCACAGAGCCAGTAAGCGGTGGGTTAGGAATATTGAAATTGAACACTTGATATGTCAGGTAACTAACCTCAAACTAAGCTGAATGGAAGGTGGAGAGCAATTATCAGTGAGATTCAGATTTGCTGTTGGCTGTTTTAGCTTTTGTTTGTTTGTGCCCTGAATTATTTAAGAAATGTCCTCTGTTTGATTATCGGAACCCAGCTCTTCTATGCTAGATATCACTGTTAGAACAGATAGTCTCAAAACATGCAGAATTGCCATTGTGATCATTAAGTCATCTATGCACTCCTACCTCCGCTGATTTCTCCCTTTAGACATGACTGTCTGGTGTATTTCATTCATTCTAAGTGTGATGTTGCTGAATACTTAGAGGACTGTACTTTTCTAACAAAATTCTTTCTGAAAACCTTATGTAGGGAAAACAGAGAGAATGAAAGCCTATCTAAAGAGCGCAGATGGCTTTTTTGTCCTAAATAAAAGCACTACAATTGGGAGGCATGAAGATTCTGACCTTGTTTTACAGGTAAGAGCTCTTCCCCCCCTGTTCCCCACCTGTCTCCAGCCCCCACCCCCCAGCAGTCCTTGGTGTTATGTGGGCTCCACTCTCTCTGCAAACACAACAGCCGCATCTCTCCTGCATGTGCTACCCATAACCAGTTGCTCAGTGTGCCGTGTTTCCCTGGTGTAAGTAGTGAAGCTGAGCACAGTGCAGAATGTGCTGTGCCCTCTGTCCCTTGCAGAACACATCTGATGGGGTGGTTTGGGAGGTGGGCACAGGGCCGGTGCTTGGACCTGCACCTGCTCTGGGCTAGGCCACTCTCGCTTCCAAAGCCCCTTGGGACGGTTGTGGCCCCCTGGAGCCCCAGGAGCCCACAGAGCTCCAAGCAGTAAATCAGGCTGTGCCCTGGGCTTAGCCTCTGCCTTCTTTCATCTCATTTCATTCTCTGAATTAGCTGTGGTTGGGTCCAAAGCCTCAGCTCAGTGACAGCCAAGGAAGTTGGAAGAAAGAAGAAAGAATAGTAACAGTGGCTTTGGGCCTTTTTATATTTTAAAGGGGGTTAAAATATTGAAATGGAAAGAGAAATGCAGTGGAATTTCTTTATCACTATGCAAAGCATGTTTCTTTCAGACAATAGACTTCTTAAACTCTTTATTTGGAAATTATTCCCTTCACCCAGTTTCCCCCAATGGTTACGTATTATGTGACTATAACAATATTGAAACCAGGAGATTTTGACATTGGTACAGTATGTGTAATTCTGTGTCATTTTAGCACATATGCAGATTCATGCTGAGCAATTGATATACAGAACTATTCCATCATCAAAGATCCCCCCTGAGATACCCGTTTATAGCCATACTACCTCTTCCACCTACATCTTTCACCCCTGGCAAGCACTAATCTGTTCTCTGTCTCTGTAATTGTGTCATTTTAAGAATGTTATATAAATGAAATTATACAATGTGTGACTTTTCTTTTTTGAGACAAGTTCTTGCTCTTTTGCCCAACCTACAGTGCAGTGGTATCGTCATAGCTCACTGCAACCTCAAACTCCTGGGCTCAAGCGACCCTCTTGCCCCAACCTCCCAAATAGCTCGGACTATAGGCGTGCACCACCACGCCTGGCTAATTTTTCTGTTTTTTGTAGAGACAGAGTCTCACTATGTTGTTTAAGCCGGTCTTGAACTCCTGGACTCAAGCAATCCTCCTACCTTGGCCTCCCAAAGTGCTGGGATTACAGGAGTGAGCCACTGTGCTCGGCAGAGTGACTTTTTTTAAGACTGAGGTTTTTGTTCTGTTTGGTGTCATGTCTATGAACAGTTCACCAAGTTCTTGATCCTGAAGATTTTCTTCTAAAAGTTTTATAGTTTTACGTTTTATATTTAAATCTATGAACGATTTGGAGTTAATTTTTGTATATAATGTGAGGTTTAGGCCAAGGTTCATTTTTTTTGGCTATGGATAGCCAGTTGCTGCAGCACCATTTCTGGAAAAGCTTGTCCTTTCTCCATTGAATTGCTTTTGCATTTTTGTCAAAAATCATTGGGCTACACTTGTGTGGGGGCTAGTTTTGAGTTCTCTGTTATATTCCAGTGATCTATGCGTCTCTCCCTCCTCCAGTATGATGCGATCTTGACTGCTATAGCTATATATGTCTTAAATCAGATAAAGTGATGCCTCCCATTTTATCATTCTTTTTCAAAGTTGTCTCATCTATTCGAGTTCCTTTGCCTTTCCATGTAAGTTTTAGAATAAATCTGTCTTTATCTACAAAATGTCTTGCTGGGATTTTGATAGAAAGTGTATTTAAACCCAATACCAATATGGGAAGAATTGATATTTTATTGTGCTATGTTCCAATCTGTGAATATGGCGTGTTTCTCCACTGCTCTAGGGTCTTCTTTGATTTCCTTCATGAGTGTTTTTGTAGCTTTAAGCATACAACTCCTACACATGTTTTGTTAGATTTACACTCAAGTGTTTCTCTTTTTTTTGTTAGCTATGGTAAATAGTAGTATACTTTTAGGTTCAGTATATACCTGTTCATTGCCAGTATACAGAAATACAATTGATTTTTTTTTAATTTTTATTTTTATTTGCTTATCAAAGTAATGGATACTCAAATACAATTGATTTTTTTGTATGCTTAGGGGCTATCTGGCAACTGTAACTGAATTTTCTAGAAGGTTTTCTGTAGATTTCTTGTGATGTTATATGTAAATAACCATGTCATCTGCAAATAAGACCAGTTTTATTTTTCCCTTTTTGACCTGTATGCCTTTAATTTCCTTTTCTTGCAATATTGTCTTGGCTAGGACTTCCAGTTGTCTGTTGAATAAGAGTGGTGGGTGCAGTGTAAATCTTCATTATTTGCTTTGTTTCTGATTTCAGGAGGAAGCATTCAGTCTTTCACCGTTAAATATGATGTTAACTATGAGGTTTTTGTAGATGTTCTTTATTGACGTAAGAAAGTTCCCCCTCTATTTCTAGTTTTCTGAGGGTGTTTGTCCTAAACTCTACAGATTTAAGAATAACTGAACGTACCTCCACTTGAGACGCTCATCCACAATGTAGTCTCCCTACAAGGACAAAAACCACAAACCGTTCAGTGCACAAAGTGGGAAAAACACAGAAAAAGAATTGCAATTTCTTCTGTATCACAATAAGAGACAGACTTTAGGTTGTTTTACTTCCTGTATGGCCAAGGCAGAGACAAGGATCTCTGTTTGAAACTGATTAAGATATTAAAAAGCCATAGTAGTTTTTAAAAGCACAGGCTTTAGAGATAGACAGACCTGGATTTGAATCTCTTTAGGCCATTTTCTGGCTGTGTGACTTCAAGAAAATTGCTTAATCACTCTGAGCTCATTTTCCCTGTCTGTGAACCCCTAACCTCCCCATGGTGGTTGTGGGGATGAAATGAGAAAAGTGCATAGAAAGTGCCGGCACAGGGTGCTAAGTATAGGACACCACGGTCATACTATGGTCTTGTGCAGTGGCGACTGAGAACTCTCAGGGGTACGCAGGGCTGAGATGGGTACCCACCGACATTAACAGACTGCTTGGAAAAGGGAACTGAAGAGGGAAATTATTATATAGTCGTAAGTTGAGTCACATTTATTGTATAAAAATAATTGACTGCTTACTGCTCCTTGGCCTTAGTTTAAAAAGTAAGTCACCACCATCAGCAACAGTCACATTGATTTATGAAGGAATCAGCTGCATTTCCAGGAGCATGAGCTTGTGCTGGCTCCCTAGAGAACAGATGAAACGTGAATTGCCAAATGCCTCGTGAATAAACTTTTAATGGGTTTTTATATCTTCTCTTCGACAAACCCTCCTCCCAAAGCTTAAATCGATTTGGGAGAGGAGATCTGCTTTAAGAAGGGATATGGGGACTCAGGTCTGTTGTGTAGAAATGAAACCTACAGGCATGTCAGTGCTTTTTAGTTTTGTAAGATATGACGAGATGGAAAGTGCCCGTCTGCCGCCTTGGTTGGGCTCTCTGATTGCCCAAAGAATCGTGCTTGATCAGCTGCAGGCCACACTGAGTAATAATTCAACAATCAATGTATCATTCGTGTTATTTGTTACACTACAAGTTATTCCACTAAATAAAGCTTGGGAATCTAAAAAAAAAAATCAGCCTTGAAATGACCCAGCTCTCACACTTAGCAAATAAAAAAGGATTGTTTGTTTACCTGGATAAATCCTAAAGAACAGGTAGCCTTGCTGCTAAAGGTTTATACTCATTTGCAAGGCTGACATATTATTTTGATTGTTGATGTTATATTTTGAAACCATTTACCTTTTCTGATAATGGAAGGTAGTTGCATGCTTACTGTTTTTTGAAAACTGGGAGAAAGCAGCATATAGGGAAGAAAATAAGAGTCACTTTGTAATCATATGACTCAGGGCACAGTCAATATTGATATTTGCAGGGTTTTGCCCTCCGGACTTTTTTCTGCATCCTGTAAGGAGTTTGGTTCCTTGATGGCAATAGGAAGCCTTTATTTTGAAGTTATACCCTTCACCTAGTTTCCCCCACTGGTTAGAAACCCGTTTTTGCTGTTGTTATCACTCATTCATTCTGCAAATATTTACCTGGAGCCCCAGCATAAGAGGCAAGCTTGGGAATACAGCGATGGCTGGAATCACACATGGCCCCTGCAATCAGGAAGCTTCAAGGAGAGAGAGACATGGGCCGAAGGATCCCGCAGAAGTGGAATAGTTACATGCCAACATTGCGGTACTAAAGGAACAGCATGTGCAAAGGCCCTGGGGTAGAGGAGCTTCTAGTGAGCCTGATAAACTGAAAGAAAACCAGTGTGTGCAAAAGTCACAGTGGGAAAGGGGAGAGCTAAGAGGCAGGCAGGACTGCTTCCTGCCACCATAAGGACTTCAGTCTTTATCTGAAGAGTGACGGGAAGAAGGCACTGCAGGATTTCCAGCAAGCGGGAGCCTGCACTTTGAAATGGCCGCTCTGGCCTCCTGCAGACTGGAAGTCAGGAGTGCCTTTTAGACTCTCCCCGTGCCCAGCCGCTGGCTGCGCTCATTTCAGAGCTAGGCCGTGTGGATTCGGATCCCTATGGTGTGACGTGGCTTGTGAACCATCATTTTCATAGTTGGATGTGGCCGTTATTTAAATGCTGATAAGAAGGGGGCTCAATTCATCCAAAATGAAGACACGTTGCAAGCCAGTGGTGGTTAGATGTTTCAGGGGCATTAGTGTGCTCGTTAAACAGGAAGGCCTAGCTGTTCTGGCGCGGCGGGTCTGGGTGGGCCCAGGATCTGCCCGTTTCTCTGCTCCCCAGGTTCAGGCTCCGCGTGGGGGAGTCCCCACGGAGATGCTCCGGTGCCACACTTTGAGAGCCCTGCCCGCATGCCCTCCCTCCCTGCTCCGTCTCCAGGGCACCTTCCCTTCCAATGTAGAGGGAGCCCCTCCTGCTTGTTTTTGTTTTTATTTTTGTTTTCCTCTTTGTCTACTATATCCATAAACTTTGTTTGAGGAAAAGAAGCAAAGGTTAGGGAGGAGAGAGCTGAGCCCTGCCCAGCGCCTCGCCCGCCCCGCACCGGGCAGGTTTCAGGACTCCCTGTGCACCTGAGCCCAGTGCCGGCTGGGAGGGCGGAGATGAAGGAGAAAAGCAAAGGACACAACCGCAGGGGGAGGGAGGCCATGCTGGTGCTGCTGCGCCTCCACCCTTCGTGGCCAGAGTCCTGCTACCTGGTTCCTTTCCCGCCGGGGGACGTGGCTGTAGCACGCATCAGCCCCTTCCCATGTGACATCAGAGGGTCAGGGCGCAAGACTGAGGGAGCAAACACACCAGGACCCATCCAGCCCAGCGAGTCTCATCGCTCTGCCTGGCACCTGCCACTTCTGGGCTGCCTGTAATAAAAGAGCCATCGGAGCCCACGTCATTATCTTTTTATTATCATCAAACAGTGCTGCACTGATTGCCTTTTACTTCCGTGTTTCCCGGACACGGCCACGTGCTGTGTCAAAGGGCGGCTGCGTCTGTGGCTCCGATGGTGGCGCCACGTTGCCCTGCAGCGAGGGCTCACAGGGCTGGTGTCCACCGGCAGTGGGTGCGCCCCTCCCCGGCAGAGCGCCATTCCCACCTGTTCCATCTTTGCTCAGCTAACAGGCGAAATATGGTGTCCATGTCATTTTAACTAGCATTTCTCTTAGGAGTGAATCCCTCCGTTTTGGGAGAGGTGACAGGTGGGGCTGGATAAAGATGTTTACCAGCCACCTCGGGCCTGCGACAAAATCCACCGCAGGCGTGGGGCAAGTCCCGTTGTCTGCCCTTCCGTCTGCCTCAGTTGTGCTCGCACACTCAGCCCTGGGGGTGTGCTCTGGGTGGTGGCGTTTGTCCTCCAGCAGGTGGCGCCCTCCTTCAAAGACACAGAAAGTTCCTTTCCTGCCAGAAGGATGGTGGCTGCCAGGCACAGGGGAGAGGGGAGCAGGAGTTATTCTTTAATGCGTACAGAGTTTCCGTTTCGCAAAATGAAAAGAGTTCTGTGGGTGGATTGTGGTCATGGTTGCACAACAATGTGCACTTAATGCTACTGAACTGTGCACTTAAAAATGGAAGTGTTAGATTTTATGTTAATGTGTATTTTACCGCAATAAAAATAAGATTATGATCTAGCCTTTTTCTCTGAACTTTGCATCTCTTTGAATTTGGCTGTTGTAGGTACAGACAAGTTGAATCATGCAGTGTTTGTCTTTTTGTGACTGGCTTATCTCACAGAGCATAATGTCCTGAAGGTTCATCCGCACGGTGGCATTGTGTCAGCATTGCCTTCCTTTTCTGTCCCCTTCATTTTTAAGGCTGAGTAGCATTCCATTAAGTGGACAGACCACGTTTTGTCTATCCATTCATCTGTTGATGGACCCTGGGTTGCTTCTACCTTTTGGCTGTTGCAAATAATGCTGCTATGAAAATGGTTGTATAAATACCTCTTCAAGACCCTGCTTTCAATTCTTAGGATGCGTACCCAGAAATGCAATTGCCAGATGATATATATGGTCATTCTATTTTTAATTTTTTGAGGAAGCGCCATTTTGTTTTCCACAGTGGCTGTACCGTTTTATCTGCCCAGCAACAGTGCACAACGGTTCCAATTTCTCCACATCCTCACCAACACTTGTTATTTTGGGTTTTTTTTTTCCCTTTCTTTCTTATAGTAGTTATCCTAATGGGTGTGAGGTGGAAGATTGTAATGTTTTGACGAGCACAGATAATACAAACAGTTACGGCTCCCCTGCGTAGACTAATTACTAGGTATCTCTCGTGATCTTATCTGAGTGATCTGCGTACATACATGCTGCGTGTGTATTATTGGATTGCACCCTCAGAACAGCCGTATGGGGTGGGAACTGCTATTGTCATCATTATCCTCATGTAAAGATGTGCACTTGTGGCTCAGGAGTTTTAAGTAGCTCCCCCCAAATCACACAGCTAGTCGGGGATGGTGGGGCTGGCTCAAAGCTTCTAGGGAAAGATGCTTCATGATTTGAGTGTAAATTTGGCTTTGAGGAACATCCAAAAATCTCAATGTCTGAAGTTTCTTGTGAGTTAATTGAGATAATAAGGCAGTGACTAACCGAGGGAGATTCCAGAGTTTGGAACCCTAAATGAGGTTAATCTGCAGGACAACGCGCTGGATTTTTTTGTGATTCTCACTGATACGACACGCCGAGGCGGCGCCCTCTGGTGTGCAATTTGGGTAAAGAGGAAATGTTGACCCAGGCTGCTCCGTGTTCTGGGAAGAGGCACACCAGGGCTGCAGCGGGGGACCCTCAAGGATCCTGTCTGGGCCGTCGGGGACAGCTCCTCAGGCTTGAGCGTCTCTCTAAAGAGAAGCCTGGGACTTGCCAGGCGGAGCAGGCAGGAAAGGGCACTCCAGGCATAAGAAACGGCGTGTGCAAAGGCCCGGAGGCGCGTGCGAGCCACCCGGCATGGCATGACAACAGCTGACGGCACTGGCGCCAGCGTGAGGAGAGGCCCCGAGGGCCAGGCCAGGTGTCGGACGTTTAACTTGTTTGGCAGATGGAACCTCCTCCTCAGACGGCTTTTCATCTGGGGAGGAATCGATTGTCGTTTTGAGGGCGCAGGCAGACCAGGTGGGCGCAGAACCGCAGAGCGGCTCTGGAACAGGGCGGTCAAGGGCGTGGACTGGGCACGGGACCCCTGCTCCGGTCCCGGCTCTGCCCGCTGAGCTGTGGGGTCGCAGGCGAGTTACCCCGCCGTGCTGGGCAGCAGCCTCTGTGTGCGTGCCACGGGACCCTGCAGTAACTGTGTCACGAGACTGAATCATCGCAAAGCGCTCAGGGCAGTGCCTGCCACGTGGTATATATCACAGTGGATTTTGGTTATTGTATTCGTTTTTCTATTTAAAACAACATACATTTATTATCTCACAGGTTCGTGGGTCAGAAGTCTGGGTAGACTCAGCCGATTCCCTGCCCTTGGTCACTTGAGGCCAAAATCAAGGTTTTGGTCACCCGGGCTCTTCTCTCGAGGTTTCGGGGGCTGCCTATAGGCCCACTGGCGGACTTCAGTTCTGTGCAGTTACGGGGCTGAGGCCCCCACTTCTTGCTGGCCCTTCTCAGCTTCAGTCCTTTGCTTCTAAGGGTTCCTGCGATTGGATCAGCCCCGCCTGGATAATCCAGGACAATCCCCCTGTGTTAATGTCACTGATTAGTAATCTTTATTATATCTGCACGATCCCTTTTGCCATATAATGTAGCATGTTTGAAGGTTCTAGGATCCGGACGTGGACCTATTTGAGGGACCATCCTGCCGGCCCCAGTTACTGTCACCTCTTGCTGGGACCCTGCCGTGGGGGTAGGTGGTGTTGTGGGACGGCCGGGAGAGCTTTGGCGGTGTGGAGATATGGCAGATGAGCTGGCAGGGCAGCGCTATCACTACCATCTCCTGCACGCCGACTTTGTGCCAGGCACTGTTGTTTGCACTTCCCTGTGTCTTGACTCATTTAATCATCCTGACGACCCTAGAGGCAGGGCCTGTCATTTCCCCCCTTTTACAGATGGGGAAGTTGCAGCACAGGCAGACTAGGCAGCCCGCCCGAGGTCACACAGGGAGAACGAGGGGGGCCGGGGCTCATGCTCAGGCAGTCTGGGGCCGTGTGGGGACAAGGAGCTTCAGGAAAAGAGGGCGTCCAGGTGGGTGTAGAGCACGGGCACTCGCTACCCGGCCACGAGTGCCTGACGAGGGGCCCACGCGGCGCTCACCGTCTCAGCGCAGCGTCCTCCCCACGCCCAGTGTGCCGGGCATGTCGCAGAATCTCCACCACGTGGGACTCGCGGATCTCCCCTCCCTGTCAGGGTTGAGGCTGGGGGCGCTCAGAGCCACCCGTGAAGGGCTGGCCTGCTCCTCAGGACTCCGGGGACGCTGGGTGAGCTCGCGCTGGCAGGAGGGACGCGGCCGGGCTTCCTCCTTCCCTTCGCTCCCAGCCTCGCCCACTCACCGGAGCCCCGGCCCTTTCTGTGCATCCTGATTCTTTCGGAAACCCCAGTCTTTACTCCTTCTGCATTGCATCCCTTTCCTAAGGCAGCGACGCATGGGGGTCGGGGGCGGATGGCCAAGGACCAAAAAGTAAAAAGAAATATGATTAAATACAAACATGCGCCTGTAGCCCCAGCTCCTCGGGAGGCTGAGGCAGGAGGATCACGTGAGTCCAGGAGTTCAAGGCTGCAGTGCGCTGTGATCGTGCTTATGAATAGCCACTGCATTCCAGCCTGAGCAACATAGCAAGACCCCCATCTCTAAAATAAAAATACGTACCTGTGCATGCACACACACACCTGCTAATTTCAAAAATGTTATCCAGCCATATTGAAAATTTTGCCAAACTGTCTTTCGTCAATCCTGTAAGGTACAGCAGCTTATCAAACTCATTTTTGCAGCATAGGAAGCAGCCTCAGAGAGGCAACGAAATTGCCCCAGGCTGCACAGTGGGAAAGTGGCAGAGATGGGACTTGAACTTAAGGCTTTCTAACTCCAGAGCCCATCCTTTGGCTCATAATTGTGAGCATTTTCACATCTGTTATATGTGCCAAAATATTCTTCCAAGTGCTTTTATAGGTATGTTCTCGTTTATTCTTCACCGCAAACTCCTAAGGGCTGTTCTGTTGTTATCCCCATTTACAGATGAGGAAACTGAGGTTCAACAGGTCCCTTGCCCAAGGTCAGATTGTTAGGAAGTAGGAGAGCCGGACTCAGGCGCCCACCTTGAAAGTGGTCTGACGACCACAATGCTCTCCTGCCTTCCTGCCACCTTAGCCACCAGGCCACACGCCTGCCTCTGACGACAAGTCCACGTGCCACCGAGAGACCAGGCCAGGGAGGCTGAGAACCCCCAGGAGGCCGCCGGTGACTGTTGTGAGGGCTGGTGGAGGAAGACCCGGAGGGCAGCGGGTTGAGGACTCGGGACAGGAATGCTCCCGGAGCAGTCTGACGTTAGAGGAAAGGACCGGGGGAGGGCAGGCATGTTCAGGAGGGGAGACGGCGGCGAGCAGGTGCCTAGGGAGGGTGGAAGTCGCGGTGGTCCTGGTGGGACGGAGGATGGTGATGTGCAGGGAGCGCCAGGGTGGGAGGGATGAGGCATGATGGCACGGAGCCCTGGTGGCTGAGGGAAGGGGGCGTGAAGGTCATACTGGGAGCTTCCATGCTGGGAAGTCCGGGTGATGGCTGGGAGCAGAGGCCACACTCAAAGGGTGCAGAGTGACCAAGGTGAGTTTAATAAGGGGACTCTTGCAGGGGACACAGGATTTAGAGAAACCGCAAGCAATCGAGCAGCGCCCAGAGGCAGCGGGAGTGAGGAGCTCCCAGGCCTGAGGGGGACAGTTCCTGGAACCCGGAGAGCTAGAGGGCTGGAGGAGAGAGCTGGCAGGAGCTATGGCTTCTGGTGGAGTCCCAGCCAGCCCATGGTGACCCCACGGTGGGGGAGCTGGGGTATAAATGTCCCAGCAGTCTCCCTCCTCCCTGCCCCAGTCCCTGATCTCTCTGGGCCAAACCCAACCAGACACCAGAAGGCAAGGAGCTGGTGGGGAGGGGCACCCAGAGGGGACAGGGAGGAAGAGGGAGGATCAGGAAGACAATGGCGGGCAGGGGAGGAGAAGACAGAGGAGGTCACCAGCGACTCGGAAGGAGAAGCCCAGGACTTGGTGGCTGGGAGCCCATGGGATGGGGGCAGCCCGTCCAGACTGGACCAGGCTCAAGATCCGCAGGGTGAGGCGCTGGGAAGTGGGGCTGAGATGGGCTGGAAGGAGCTGGCAAGATTGAGCAGGGACCCTGAGCAGGGACCCAGCTGGGGAAGGGAGGAGGGGAGGTTATGTCAGAGAGTGGACTTCCCAGTTCCAGAGGATGCGAGGTGGAAAACCGGCTGGGCTCCGAAGGAAGGTTCCAGATATGTTTTGAGCCTGGCAGCGGCCTTGCAACCCAACCAGCCTCTCGGGGAGGCTTCCTGGAAGCACAGTGCTCCGTAGAGAGGACGTTTGTTGTTAGTGGAGGTTTTAAAGTCTCAGTGTTTCATAGGCTCACCGTTTACGTTAATAACATATTTAAACACCAGAGGCTTTTAAAAAAATGCATTTGTCTTCTATATTCAGTTCCATCCCCTCCTCTCTCATTACGAAATCACTCTACTTGAAAAAGCATAGGATACAAGTCAAGGATCCAGATTTTAGATTGGGTTCAAGTCCTGATATTTTCAGGTGCTGGCATCTTGACTTTGGGTGAGTCACTTCACCTTTTCAAAAAAAAATTCTGGTAAAATACACATAATATAAAATGTACCATCTTAGCCATTTTTAAGTATGCAGTTCAGTAATGTTAAGTATATTCACATTGTTGCGCAACCAATTTGCAGAACTTTCCCATCTCGCAAAACTGAAACTCCATACCCCACTCCTCCTGCCCCGGGCCATGGCAACCCCCACTCCACTTTCTGTTCCTCTGCTTTCCACTACTCTAGGTACCTCACATAAGTGGAATCACGCTCTGCATTTTATGGGTGCTTTATTGCACTTAGCATAATGTTCTCAGGGTTCATCCATGTTGTAGCAACTATTAGATTTCCCTTCCTTTTTAAACCGGAACCTATTCCATTGTATGTATGTATTAATAGTACATTTTGTGTACCCATTCATTTGTTGATGGACACTTGGGTTGCTTCCACTTTGGGGCTATTGTAAATAATGCTGCTATGGACATGGGTGTACAAATATCTCTTTGAGGCCCTGTTTGCTGTTCTTTTGAATTATACCCAGAAGTAGAATTGCTGGATCACATGATAATTCTATTATATTTTTAATTTTTTGAGGAACCACCATATTATTTTCCATAGTGTCTGCACCGTTTTCCATTCCCAACAAGAATACACAAGGATTCTAATTTCTCTACTTCCTTGCCAACACTTATTATCTGGTTTTGGGATTTTTTTTTTTTTTTTAAATAGCAGCCATCCTAATAATGGGTGTGAGTATTTCATTGTGGTTTTGATTTGCATTTCCCTGATGATTGTGATGTTGAGCATCTTGTCCTATCTTGTATATCTTCTTAGGAGAAATACCTATTCAAGTCTTTTGCATATTTTAATAAGATTGTTTATTTTTGTTGTTGCTGAGCTGTAGGAGTTCTTTATATTATTGATAATAACTCTTTTTCAGATGCATGATTTATAAATATTTTCTCCCATTCCATAGATGAGTTTTCACTGCATTGGTTGTGTCGTTTGATGCATGGAAGTTTTCATTTTGATGTAGTCCAGTTTATCTAATTTTACTTTTGTTGCCTGTGCTTTTGGAGTCATACCTAAGAAATCATTGCCAAGTCCAATGTCATGAAGCTTTTCCCCTGTGTTTTCCTTCAGGAGTTTTATAGCACTTACGTTTGGATACTCAATCCATTTGGACTAATTTTTGTTTATGATGTAAAGTAGGGGCCCCATTTCATTCTTTTACAGGTGGATATCCAGTTTTCCCAGCATTGTTTGTTGAAGACTGTCCTTTCTCCCCTGCATGGTCTTGACACCCTTGTCAAAAATCAAGGGACCGTATGTGCAAAGGTTTACTTCTGGGCTTTGTATTCTATGTCACTGTTCTATCTGTCTGGTGTAAATACTAGTACTACACTGTTTTGACTATTTTAGCTTTTTCATAACTTTTAAAACCATGAAGTATGAAACCTCCAACTTTGTTCTTCTTTTTCAAGATTGTTTTGGCTATTCTGGGTCCCTTTGAGATGAATTTTAGGATGAATTTCTTTTTATTTCTGAAAAAGAGATGCCATTGGGATTTTAAGAAGGATTGCATTAAATCCCTGTTAGGTCACTTTGGGTAGTATTGACATTCTAAAAATATTAAGTCTTCCAGTCTGTGAGAATGGGATGTCTTGCCATTTATTTGTGTCTTCGTTACTTTCTTCTAGCAGCATTTTAAAGTTTTCAATGTACAAGTCTTTTGCATCCTTGGTTAAGTTTATTCCTAATATTTTATTCTTTTTGATACTACTGTAAGTGGAATTGTTCTCATAATTTACTTTTTGGATTGTTCATTATTAGTATATGGAAATGCCACTGATTTTTTTATGCTGATTTTGTATCCTGCAACTTTACTGAATTCATTTATTAATACTAACAAGTTTTTTTGTGTGGAATCTTTAGGGCTTTCTACATATATTAATAAAATCATGTTGTCTGAGAACAGAGATGACTTTACTTCTGGAATTTTTTTTTGAGATGGGGTCTCACTCTGTCACCCAGTCTGGAGTGTAATGGTGCCATCATACCTCAGTACAGCCTCAACCTCCTGAGCTCAAGCAATCCTACCTCAGCCTCGCAAAGTGCTGGGATTACAGGTGGCCCTACTTCTGGAATATTGTAAATGGCTTTTTTTTTTCTTGCCTACTTGCTCTGGCTAGGACTTCCAGTACTACCTAGACAAAAGTAGTAAGGGTAGTCGTCTTTGCCTTGTTCCTGGTTTTAGAGGAAATGCTTTTAGTCTTTTACCACCAAGTATGATATTAGCTGTTGGCTTTCATATACAGCCTTTATTATGTTGGGATAGTTTTCTTCTATTCCTAGTTTGTTGAGTGTTTTTTCATGAAAGAGTGTTAAATTTTAGGCCGGGTGTGGTGGCTCATGCCTGTAATCCTAGCACTCTGGGAGGCTGAGGCAGGTGGATTGCTCAAGGTCAGGAGTTCGAAACCAGCCTGAGAGAGACCCAGCCTCTACTAAAAAATAGAAAGAAACTAATTGACCAACTAAAAATATATATACAAAAAATAGGCCAGGCATGGTGGCGCATGCCTATAGTCCCAGCTACTCGGGAGGCTGAGGCAGGAGGATTGCTTGAGCCCAGGAGTTTGAGGTTGCTGTGAGCTAGGCTGACACCATGGCACTCACTCTAGCCTGGACAACAAAGTGAGACTCTGTCTCAAAAAAAAAAAAAAAAAAAAAGAGTGTTAAATTTTGTCAAATGATTTTTCTCCATCAATTGAAATGATCATGTGTTTTTTTCCCCCTTTCATCCTGTTAATGTGGTGTATTACATTGATTGATTTTCATATGTTGAACCATTCTTACGTTCCAGGAATAAATCCGACTTGGTCATGGTGTATAATCCTTTTAATGAGCTGTTGAATTGTTTGCTAATATTTTGTTGAAGATTTTTGCATCAATATTCGTTAGGGATATATATCGGTCTGCAGTTTTCTCGTAATGTCTTTGTCTGGTTTTAGCGTCAGGGTAATGCTGCTCTCTCACTTCACCGTTTGAGTCTCAGCTTCTTCACCTGTAATATTGGGGCGATAATAGAACTCCCCGTACGGGGCTACTGTGCAGATTAAATGAGGGAATGAACACAGCGCGCTTTGGCAGGGCCCAGTTCACGGAAGCTCTCAAAATATGTTAGCTGCTAATAATGATAAAAACAAAACGACAGTTTATCTCATAGTGAGACAGCTCGGCGGGGTGGAGCTTATACTCTCAGCCTGCATTAGCAGCAGGGCTCCTGACCAACATCAGTGTCTGAAATGGTCAGAATGCGGGAGGCAGCGTGTAACTGGGCAATCCGGAACACACCCTTGGCCTGGTGTGGGGCCGAGGCTGGTCCCATTTTGTGGTGTCATTCAGAATGTCTTGCTTTGATTATTGCTTTTCTTTCCTTCTTTCCTTCCTTCCTTCCTTCCTTCCTTCCTTCCTTCCTTCCTTCCTTCCTTCCTTCCTTCCTTCCTTCCTTCCTTCCTTCCTTCTTCCCTCCCTCCCTCCCTCCCTCCCTCCCTCCCTCCCTCCCTCCCTCCCTCCCTCCCTCCCTCCCTTCCTTCCTTCCTTCCTTCCTTCCTTCCTTCCTTCCTTCCTTCCTTCCTTCCTTCCTTCCTTCCTTCCTTTTTTGTCTTTCTTTTAAGAGACACAATGTCTCATTCTGTCATCCAGGCTGGAGTGCAGTGGCCTAATCATAGCTCACTGTGACCTCAAATTCCTGGGATCAATTGATCCTCCTCCCTCAGCCTCCTGAGTAGCTGGGACTGCAGCTGTGTGCCACCACTCACAGCTCATTTTTTTTACTGTTTTGTAGAGACAGGGTCTCACTGTGTTACCCAGGTTGGTCTCAAACTCCTGGCCTCCACCTTGGCCTCCCAAAGTGCTGGGATTACAGGCGTGAGCCACTGAACTTTTCAAAAGGGGGCTTGGTATGACCAGGTTTCCGGAAAGGAAAGGGACCCTAGCCAGTGTGTCTGTGAATTGGCAGGAGGGGACAGAAACTCCTCTGTCATTATACTTTAATAAGAAGATTGAGCAAAGTGCCGAAATACACAAAGCAAAAACTGATAGAGCTGCAAAGACAAATAGACAGGTCCACTGTGATAGTTTTTCAGTTTTTGCTTTGTGTATTTCGGCACTCTGTTAGGTGCATTGAGGATTGTTACGTCTTCTTGAAGAATTTTGGCCCCTTCATCATTATTTAATGCCTCTCTTTATCCCTGATAGTTTTCTCTGAAGTCTGCTTTGTCTGCAATTAACATAGCTACTCCAGCTTTTTTTGTGTTTTCATATTTTGGATGCCAAAGCACTTTGAGTCAGGCAAACCTGGGAACAAACCAGCCTTGTCAAGCTGGTGACTTTGGGGAAATTCAATCATTTTGTGCCTCAGTTTCTGCGTCTACAAAATGGGAAACTATCTCTGGATTGTTGTGAAGAGGAAATTTGAATGTTTAATTAATATGTTATATTATTACTCTATTATATAATACATATTAAAATATTCCATTATTAATATAAGCTATTGGTTATTATCACATTGTGAGACTTTAGATGTCTAAGCGCAAGTTCTTTTGCGTGAAAGCGGGATGGAGCCCTCTGAGGAGATAAACTTAGAAAGCAGTTGCAGAGTCTGAGGCTAGTGGGTGTCTGGCAGCCCATGCACTTAGAAGACAAAGACTTCAACATGCCCTGCAGCTTGCCGACAGGACATTTCCAGGGCCAGGGGAATGTGGTGTTACTTCCTTCTGCGGAGCTTTGCCCAATCTTCTTATTAAAGTATAATGACAGAGGAGTTTCTGTCCCCTCCCGCCAATTCACAGACACACTGGCCCCTTTCCTTTCCGGAAACCTGGGCACACCAAGCCCCCTGTTGAAAAGTAAATCATCTTTGGTTAGACAAGTTCTGAGTAGCTTTAAGAAGCAATAGAAATAAGTAATTGCATGGGCAAATGTTCATTATTTATCTAGGTTTTTAAAAGGCAGTTGTAAAACTGCGTATGTACAGTATGATTAACTTTGTTTAAAATATTTTAGAAAGAATGTCAGCATAGAAAAAGGCCTGGGAGGATGGTGAAGCACAATGTTAACAATGACTACCCTTGGGGGATAGGATTATCAGCGATTGTAATGTCTGCTTTTCTCTATTTCTCACTTTCTGCAATTTAGGGAAAACGTGTTATTTTAAAAATGAATATAGAACAGACAAATAAATGAATTACAATAACTCCTTAACTATACATACCCTATTCCATGGACTTGGCACTTGTTGCCTGGCCTTTGTGGTTTGTGTTTGGGGCATTTCTGCTTCCTGTCCTGCCATTGAGTGACACTGTGTGGGGTCAGGGAAATGGAAATTGGCCAATTCCCTGGGTAGATGCCCAATAAGACTCCCCCAAGTTCTCTCTGCCTTTGTGCTGCCTGATTCTCCACCCTTGGAGTGGAGAATCCACTCCACCCAACACCTCGGGTACTCGTCCCCAGATCTGGTGTCAGACAGAGCACATATCCTGGCTCCCTCATGCACTAGCTGTGTATTCTTGGGCAAGTCACTTAACCTCTCTGATCCCTCAGCATCTTCCTTTTAAAATGAGGATCGTGGTGCCATCAGCTTGGTGACACAGGTAAAGCACCTAGCACATGGCACCCAGCGAGCACTTGTTAACTCGTTTCATGGCTACAGCTTCCCTCCCCCTCTGTTTCAGTCCCCTGACATCGACAACCACCACGCGCTCATTGAGTATAATGAGGCCGAGTGCAGCTTTGTTCTCCAGGACTTCAATTCCCGCAATGGCACGTTTGTCAACGAATGCCACATTCAGAATGTGGCCGTGAAGCTTATACCTGGAGACATCCTGAGGTTTGGCTCTGCAGGGCTGACTTATGAACTGGTCATCGAAAACCCGCCCCAGGTGAGTCTGGGCCACTGCGGGGTAAAGGGGTGGTGTCGCCTTCGGTGCAGCCGGGCGCTCAAATACAGCAGAGCGGCGTGGCTGTGATTTCACGCTGTGCACACGAATGGCAGCTGCACGGTTCAACCCTGGAAGTTCAGACCGTCCGTCCGGGCAGGTCCCGGGGAGGAGGGTCTTGGCGCCCTCTCCTGGGCGTTTTGTGGAGTTACATGCAGGGGTTGCACAGTGGCCATCCACTGAAACCATGCAGCTTGGTGCCAGGAGGGGCAAGCGGGCGTGTGCCAGAGAGGGACAGAGACAGACGTTCCTTTTGGGCAGATCAGCGCTCTGCTGCTTCCTACCCTGACCTGGGCCAGGGTTCTTTGCACGTCTGGGTCTCTTCCTTCTCGATGGTGCATGGCGCTGAAAGAATGTCTGTAAAGCCTGAAACTCAGAGGTGTAAGTAGAGGCTCAACACACGATAGCCTGAAAAATCCACCTCTGTGAAGTTTGGGCCTGTCTCCCTAATATGTCTGATTACAAGAATCTGGGAGGAATGTTCAATAAAATTACAGGTTCCCCGGCCCCCTCCCCAGGAAATTCTGAATTTGTGCCTTGCCAGCGGGGGAGGGGGAGGACACACAACCAATATCTGTATTTTTCTTTGTTTCACACAAAGATATTTATGGAAGTATTTTTATAGTGCCATAAAATTTGAAACCTAAGTGCCCATCAGAAGAGACCATGTTTAATAAAATATAAGGGTTCACTCTTATCTGGAATACTGCACTACTTCTTAAAAACACAGCTTTAGGCCGGGCGCTGTGGCTCACGCCTGTAATCCTAGCTCTTGGGAGGCCAAGGCGGGCGGATTGCTCAAGGTCAGGAGTTCAAAACCAGCCTGAGCAAGAGCGAGACCCCGTCTCTACTATAAATAGAAAGAAATTAATTGGCCAACTGATATATATATAAAAAATTAGCCGGGCATGGTGGCGCATGCCTGTAGTCCCAGCTACCCGGGAGGCTGAGGCAGAAGGATCACTCAAGCCCAGGAGTTTGAGGTTGCTATGAGCTAGGCTGACGCCACGGCACTCACTCTAGCCTGGACAACAAAGTGAGACTCTGTCGCAAAAAAAAAAAAAACACAGCTTTATTGAGGTATAAACGATACACAATAAAACCGCACATGTTTAAAGTGCATAGTCGGATAGATTTGGCCATATGAATGCGCCCGTAAAACCGTCACTACACGCAAGACGCGGGCACAGCCTCCACTCCCACGAGTCTTCCTCATGAACGTGACATTTGTTTGCCTGCTTGCTTTAAACAGCTTTATTGAAGTACGATTTATATAACATAAACTTCACCCATTTTAAGTGTATGAGTCAATAAATTTTGAAGAGTTGTGCAGCCATTACCATAATCTACTTTCGGAACATTTCTATCACTCCACTCGCAAAAGAAACCTCTGAGATACTTCAGTTGTTTGTTTTTAACTTTTTATTGTGTTTTTAAATTTTCTTTTTTTCTTTATTTCTTTCTTTTTCTTTTTCTTTTTTCTTTTTTTTTTTTGAGACAGTCTCACTGTGTTGCCCTGGCTAGAGTGCCGTGGCATCATTATAGCTCACTGCAACCTCAAACTCCTGGGTTCAAGCAATCCTGCCTCAGCCTCCCGAGTAGCTGGGACTACACACCACCACAGCCAGATAATTTTTTCTCTTTTTGGTAGAGACGGGGTCTCACTCTTGCTCAGGCTGGTCCCAAACTCCTGACCTTAAACGATCCTCCCACCTTCGCCTCCCAGAGTGCTGGGATTATTAAGTATGGTGGCTTACTTAAAAAGGCTTGGCCTTTTTTATTTTTTAGATTGTGCTAAAATACACATAACATAAAATTTATCATCTTGCTCATTTTTTAAGTGTACAATTCAGTGGCTTTAAGTGCATTCACGTTGTTGTGCGACCATCACCATCATCCATCCGTAGAACTCTTTTCATTTTGCAAAGCTGAAACTGTATCCATTGAACAAGGACTCCCTGTTCTTTCCTCAACCCAGCAGCCCCTAACAACTATCGTTCCACTTTCTGCCTCTGAATTTGACTATGCTAGGCACTTTGTGTAAGTGAAATCATACAATATTTGTCAGAATTTTCTTCCTTTTTAAGGCTGGATAATATTCCATTGCATGGATAGAGCACGCTTTGTTATCTATACATCCGTTGATGGTCACTTGGGTTGCTTCCTGCTCATGGCTATTGGGAATAAAGCAGCTATAAACTTAAGTGTGCAAATGTGAAGAGGGGACTTTGTTTTAATCACACATGTATGGCAAACAGTGGTAAAGATCTCTCCCTCTGGCTATTGAAGGTGCAAGGGGACACTGCCTAAGACAATGAAACCTGTAGAGTTATTACAATGAGATTGTGATGTTAGCGGGAAGAACCACTAACAAGCAAATTACTTGCTTTCTCTTATTTAATGTTACAACAGCCCAGGACAGCGCTCTATTGTGATCTCTATTTTATAGATAAGGAACCTAAAGCTCAGAAGGGTTAAGTAACTTGCACTGCGTCACACAGCTGGTCAGTGCAAATTAAACTCTGTCTCTACTTGCAGATAACAGCAAGGGGAAAACTATTTAGTCTCATGCTAGCTGGAGCAGTCTCATCAACTGGTTTTCAAATATAGCAAAACGAACTTTTACAGTCACTTAGCCGTACTTGAATTTTTTTAATTCTTATTTCCACATGCAGTTGCGTGGGGCTTCGTTGCCCAGGGGACGGCCGGCAGCCGGGCAGGTGCTCCACTGGCCAGTGCCCCGGGCACGTCACGGCAGCCCGAGCCTGTCTCTGCCGGGCTTTCCTCGGGAGACCCCCATCCCCGCCCCACCCTCGGGGAAGTGCTCCCTGCTCCCTCTCAGACCATCCGGGCGCCCTCTGAGCTCCCGCTGATGAAGGGAGGGAGTCCTTTGCAGGCCCAAGCTAGGGCAGCCCTGTGGATCCTTACGGATTCCTATGGATCTGCATTCCTATGGATTCACTTTCCATTTGCCTCATGAACTCTACCTGTGGACTATTAAAAAAAAAAAAAAAGGGAGGTATTGAACAGTGTCTCTTATCAAATCTCATCTCATTTTTGGGGCCCCATTTTTCTAAGAATTTTGTGGCCATCTCGATCCCTGCTTGCTCTTGTTTCTGATTGATTTTGAGGCCCCCGGAGGAGCTGTGTTTCCCCCGGGGTAGAGTTTCCAAGGACCTGTTCCTTTCAGGGCAGATGGTCCGAACAGCTACAGAGTTAACTGTTCATTTCCCAACAAAGAGTTCGTAAATGGACACATTTATGTCAGGCCCCATGGTGGCCGTGACAGATAGAGAGGGATGTGACCGCCGTTTTATGAGCAAGTGGGGAGTGGGCGCAGAAGCTAGGGACCCGTGTGCGTGCGGGTGTCACAGTGGAGTGTGTGGCCTCCTGAAGCTCAAGTCGGGCTGCCCAGTGCGGTTCCAGCCCTGCTCTTTCCCAGCCGTGGGCTCGTGCACGAGTTGCTTCACCTGTCAAAGCCTCGGTTCCCATTTCTGTGAAATTGGGACCATAATAGTTCCTGCCGTGTGGGCTGACTGTGGCATCAGACGGGCGCTGTGTGTCGGTTGCTCCACCAGCGCCTGGCACCTGTGATAGGCGCTCATCGCTCAGCTTTGGAGCCAAGCAGAGAGCACGCGAGCGGCCACCACCGCCCCCGTGAGCATGCCCACGGACGGGGGACCTCGCAGGACCTCCCCCCAGCGGCCAGGTGGACACAAATCACCCACAGTGACAAACAAGGTGGAAAAACATAAAGACAACCTCTTGGTTGACAAAGTGAGAACACTGGCACCCAGGCCACTCCCAGGACTGCATGCTGTAAGTCATACCTCTTTTGCCAAAGGCCACCGTTGCTGCACAACTCCAGGGTCCCCACCTGTGGCACAGGCCACACAGATGGTGCCCCCTGCAGTTGTGCAGGCATCGCTTGCAGGGCTATTTGCAATGCCCTGAAGCAACCGCTAAGTAATTACATAGAGTCTCTGCCTAAGTGTCAGGCGTGTGATATCAAAGGCACAAAGTCAGGTGTGCCTGCCATATTGTGCCTGCCATTATGATTTTTGTTTGTTGATTTTTTTTTTTTTTTTAGTGCCTATGATTTCTGTGAACATAGGCTGTCCTATTAACAGTGGTGGTGTTCTCATAAAGCAGCTGGGTAAGGAAATCTGCTTTCTCCTGCTCTGTCCTGCTCCTATTCCAGCCAGAGACTCCCATGTGACTTCTGGACATGGTCCTCTGTCCCTCTTGCAACCCCATGACACCCTGCGTGGCATAAGGAGCTTCCTCTCTGAGCCCGTACGCCTTGCTGCTCGCTGCGTTAACTCTGTGTGTCATATGGTTTCTGTCTGCTCAGCTCTGCTGTTGGAATGCAGTGAAGAACACAAAGGCTTTGAACTAGGATAGACCCAAGTTCAAGTTCAAATTCCAACTGCCACTTACTTAACCTTTCTGAGCTTCAGTTTCCAATTTCTGCCAAGCAGGTGCACACTAATCACAGGCTCCTTCTCCCCCTAAAGAATTTTCACGGAGGCCATTGGGACCACCCCATCATTGTGTAAACTGATGCTCAAAGAAGCTCTGCGACTTTCCCAAGGGTACACATCAGTTTCCCAAGGTTACACGTCCCAGAACCAGAATTAAAGGCCAGTCCTGAGGCCTAATCTAAGAGGCTTCTCCTAACAGCCCAGAGCACCCTGACGACCTAGGAGGACCTAATGGGGGACGATATGCCAGGTGGGTAAAAACGAAAGCCACCTATGAGGCCAGAAGATGCAATTTCAGTTATGAGCTTCTGCATTTGCCTCCACGGACCTTTTACCAGGGAGGTTGTTGCATCCCTGGACTAATCCAACTGCTTCCTTTTGGTTTCTTTTTTGATGACTATGATTATAAATGCCTGGTGGCTACCATTTAATGAGCATTTACTATGTGCCAGCTTGCATTCTAGGTACATTATAGGTATTGTTCCATTTGGCTCTCACACAGTTAAGAAATAACTGTTATTATACCTATTTTAAAGATGAGGCATAAAAAGTAACACATTTGTCAGGGTCACCTATGGTAAGAGGCAGAGGAAGGAGCTGGACCAATCCCATAGAATGCTGGATCCCACGCTCTCAACCAGAGGTGGGCAAACCACAGCCCAAGGGCCAAACCTAGACCATCACCTGTTTTTGTAAATTAAAGTTTTATTGAAACGCAGCCGTGCACACTCATTTTGGTGTTGCCTGTGCTTGCTCTCCGGCTCCAACAGCAGAGCTGAGTAGACAGAAATCATGTGACACACAAAGCCAAAGATACCTGCTGTCTGGCTTTCTATAGAAAAAGTTCACCAATCTTCACTCATAACACTATGATATACCGCCTCTTTCATTTTACCTAATTTCTGAAAGAGGAGCTAAAAAAAGAGGATGGGAGACCTTGGGGACGGGAAAAAGAACTATTTTGATTGAGCCCTTACGATCTTCCAGGAACTGTGGTGGTTAATAGTTTACTTAGTTGACTGAGGGATTAAAAAAAAGGGGAGAAAAAATAGCTTTTGAACAGTCTTTCTTTACCTCTTTAAAATAGTGCTTAGAAATATGTGGTTTTAAATATACACATACATGCATTTATGTGTATAGTAATATAATTATATTGACATATCTGATAAATATACTAGACATTAATAGTAACATATATATAACAAATGTATGTTATAAATTTTACCTGTTTCTTCAACTGGAAAGTTTTCTTTTAAAACTTTGGAATGTTCTCCCTGGTATTACTTTTTTTTTTTTTTTTGAGACAGAGTCTCACTCTGTTGCTCTGGCTAGAGTGCCATGGTGTCAGCCTAGCTCACAGCAACCTCAAACTCCTGGGCTCAAGCAATCCTCCTGCCTCAGCCTCCCGAGTAGCTGGGACTACAGGCATGCGCCACCATGCCTGGCTAATTTTTTCTATATATTTTTAGTTAGCCAATTAATTTCTTTCTATTTTTAGTAGAGACGGGTCTCACTCTTGCTCAGGCTGGTCTCAAACTCCTGAGCTCAAAAGATCCTCCTGCCTCGGCCTCCCAGAGTGCTAGGATTAAAGGTGTGGGCCACTTTGCCTGGCCAAACCCCGTCCTTGAGAAGGATGTGGCTTTGCCTGTAACCAGGGTGAGTTCCTGGGGATGGAACAAAGGACCAGCGAACACAGCGGCACTTCTGAACAAACCGCTTTCACAGCTCCTGGGGGGCCGCCGATGAGATGAGAAATGCTGAGACAAAGATTTTTAATCAAAGGAAATTTCCCATGGCCAGTGAAGTGGAGGCCATGGGGCAACAGACAGCCTCAGGCACGATGTCCTCAGCAAGGACTCACAGATTGCCATCAGATGTCTACAGGCCACGCCGCGGCCTCAGGGGACCAGGGGCAGGAGTGCAGGCGGAAGCCCGAGCATCCTGGTGAAGCAACACAGACCTGGCCCGGAAGCCGCAGGGACCCTCCGGCTGTGTCCTGGCTCTCCTGGCAGAGCGCGCCCCTCCCCAGCCGTAGCCACGCTGCCGCTTGGCGTTCATGCGTTATCCCTCGGTCTGGCACGGCCGAACCGAAGTCGGCCAAGTCCAGGGGTAGAGAAGGCCGTGTGCAAAAATCCAGGTGTTTTCTCATTACAGTATCTTCCCCAGCATGTGGCCTGACCCGGCAGCGAATTAGAACTGGAAAGGGAAGGGAAACCCTTAAGCTAGAGGGCCGATTGACAAAGACATAAGGTCAGGTGGGCCAGAGTGCAGTCAGGTGTCTTCACCCAGCTCACCAAAACCCAGATGGGTGACTTTTCTGAATCGCTCAAAGGAACCTACTTCTTTAAGCTCCCAAACTTGAAGATAATATAAAACTTGGCAGTTCTCTGTTCTAGACGGCATAATCCTGATTTCTGAGATTGAAGATCCTGGGCGTAGTTTGTCCTTTTCCTGGGGACTTGGAGTTGTCACTCCATTCTGAATGTGGCAGCCCCTGGGAGCCGTGGGGGCGGAGGCTGCTCGCACCGCACAGCCCTGGCCGGCTCTGGCTCTGGTGACTGCGTTGGGGCCTGCGGGCGCCGGCCCTCTCTCCGGGGTCCATGTGCCTCCTCCCCACCTCCCCCAGGTCCCTTCCTGCCATCACAGCTGTGTAGTTACTAGAGTAAAATTAAGTAAAATCAGAGGAAATAGGGCTGGAAGTGGGCCCAAAGGACCGTGTGTATGCGTAAGCTCCATGAGTAGTCTCGTGTGGATTTTGTACTACTTTTTTCTGGTGACTCAAAGGCCCTTTTTAAAAAAAATTATTAAATACCTTTTTATTTTGGTATAACTTTAGATTTACAGAAAAGCTGTAATGACAGTGCCGAGAGTTCCTGTCTATCCCTCTCCCGGTTTCCCCGTGGTTAACGTTTGATGTGACCATAGGACAGTTTGCAAAACCAAAAAAAGAAAAAAAAAAATTGACACTGATACATTATTATTGACTAAACTTCAGGATCCAGGACCCAACCCAGGATCCGAGACCCCATCCAACACACCACGTCGCATTCAGTCCTCATGTCTCGTTAGTGTCCTCTGGTCTGTGACAGTTTCTCAGTCTTTCCTTGATGTTCATGGCCTGGGCAGTCCTGAGGAGTCCTGGCCAGGTACCCTGGAGAATGTCCCCCAGTCTGGTTGTCTGATGTTTTTCTCTGCTTAGACTGGGGTCACCGAGAGGGGAGGTGTCCACGTCACCTAACACATGGGGGTACCCATACCCACGTGCCATCCCTGGTGACACTGACCCATCAGTGGTTGAGGGGGGTTGCCAGGTTTCTCCACTGTAGCTCCATCTCCTGGAGGTGGGACCAGACGTGTGTTGAATTCTTTCATAAGGAAGATCAATCCGGCCGGGCGCGGTGGCTCGCGCCTGTGATCCTAGCACTCTGGGAGGCCGAGGCGGGCGGATTGCTTGAGGTCAGGAGTTTGAAACCAGACTGAGCAAGAGCGAGACCCCGCCTCTACTATAAATAGAAAGAAATTAATTGGTCAACTAATACATATAGAAAAAATTAGCCGGGCATGGTGGCGCATGCCTGTAGTCCCAGCTACTCGGGAGGCTGAGGCAGCAGGATTGCTTGAGCCCAGGAGTTTGAGGTTGCTGTGAGCTAGGCTGACGCCACGGCACTCACTCTAGCCTGGGCAACAAAGCGAGACTCTGTCTCAAAAAAAAAAAAAAAAAAAGGAAGATCATTTCTTCTCCCCACTGATTTGTTTCCTCAATTGTGTATTTATATCTCTGTGCACTCATGTATGTTTATTAGATTCTTTGAGTTATACTCCACTGCTGTGTTATTTATTTTTGTGACTCAGATTGTTCTAGTTTTGGCCACGGGGAGCTCTTTCAGGTTGGGTGCTGTGTTCCTTTGACATGCCTGTCCTTGTTTTTGTGCACTTCCTTACTTTCTGCTCTTGCAAGACGCCCCAGGCTCATCATGTATTCTCCATAGCCCAGTCTGGGAGTCAGTCGAAGGCCTCTTGACTTCGGCTCCATTTGCCAATTGTTGGGTTCAGTCAGCGAAGCCCACGGCATGTGACAGGCAGTTTGCTGGGTGCTGGGCCTGGTCAGTGCTTTGCCGGTGAATGTTTAACTGGCGCTCTGAGAAAGGAAAGTGTGTGTGTGTAGTATAAAGCTTACTGATCCAAAGAATGTGTAGCACATTCTTTACACATAATAAAATAGTCTCTTTATTGTAAGCTCATTGTAAATTCCATGTAGCCATTGATTCTCCCAGAAGGTTTGCATTGATTTTTGCTGAACTCTTGTATCCCCAGCCAACTTATGGTAGGAACCAATGAACGAGTGAGTTTCCAACCTGAATATTGGTAAATATTTTTGTTTACATTTATGAGTAAAACAAAAGTGAAATAAGAAAGAGGCGTGTTGGAGCCTCATGTGTTCATCCATGACATGAGTGATGTCTTTGCTACGCCGGATGACGATTTTCATTTACTAGAAGAACATTTACTCAGTTTTTTTGTGCTATTCATAACGTAGCAGCTACAGACACAACACACTTTGAAGCTTCATCTGCGTTATTAATATTTTCCCCATCACCTTCTTACGTGTAGACAATCAACAAAGCAAAAAAATCAAGCCCTGATTTATAGCATCTCCTGATTTCACACATCACAAATCTTGATTTATAGCATTTCCTGATTCACACACGGTGGGTGTGAACACTCCCACGGTGGCCGGTTTCAAGCTACAACGTAATGTCCCCAAACAGAGTTGGGACCAGACCACTTGATTGTAGCGCATCACTCCACAGTGTGGCCAATACACAATACAGTAGGGGTAAATAACCACGAAAGCACAGATAATAATCAAATGTAGTAAAATAATTAGGAAGGGATAAGTTTTAAGTATGTATTGCTGTTGTTTCTGATATAATTTAACTGTAAGTATACATACTTTAATTTTTATTAATGGCTGTGCTTATCAACCAGCTCACAAAATTCTGAGCATTTACTAATGAGCTCTCGTGAGCCAGTGCAGACAGGCCGCGGCTCCCCCTCGGTGAGTGCGCCACCCGCCCTGCCTGGGAGGAGGCTGCGGCCCTCGGCCCTCCGAAAGGGTCCCTGGGCGCTGCCGTATGTGTCCTTGGAACCACACTTGCATAAGGGAGTGGGCAGCGTCCCTAGAAAATCCTCTTCACAAGCAGCCCATGCAACTTCATGTGGTTTTTCACACCAGCTATTTCTTACTTTCATTTTTTGACTCAGAAAAATCTCCTATTCTTCATTAATCAATTGTCTGAGATCCTTTGAGAGTATGGGAAGCAAGTGTAAATCATGAGTTCAAATAACCTGGAAGCCCTAAGAGCACAGGTTTTGAGGTCAAACAGCATCACCACGTCCTGGCTGTAGGACACTGGGCAAGTCACTTAACCTCTCTGAGCTTCCATTTCTTTCTTTCTTTTTTTTTTTTTGAAACAGAGTCTCACTGTGTTGCCCAGGCTAGAGTGCCGTGGCATCAGCCTAGCTCACAGCAACCTCAAACTCCTCTGCTCAAGCGATCCTTCTGCCTCAGCCTCCCAAGTAGCTGGGACTACAGGCATGCGCCACCATGCCCGGCTCATTTTTTCTATATATTTCTATTTGGCCAATTAATTTCTTTCTATTTTTAGTAGAGACAGGGTCTAGCTCTTGCTCAGGCTGGTCTCGAACTCCTGACCTTGAGCGATCCTCCCGCCTCGGCCTCCCAGAGTGCTAGGATTACAGGCGTGAGCCACCACCCCCAGCCTGAGCTTCCATTTCTTAACCCACAGAGTTAAGGTAAAAATGCCTCCTGCACCCAGAATTATTCTGATGCTTAGATGAGTCCACAATTTTAAGGGCACGGCCCAGTCTGGCACCCATGTGCCTTCTCTCCGTGGTGGCTCACAGCAGTGGCAGTGACAATGACGCAAGCGGCAGAGAACACGACTAGCTCTTCAAGGGCAAGGCCTGCCTCGCACACAGGCTCCAGGGCTTCCTGTGCAAGCTGCCCTGGTGCTGCAGGGTGTCTCCCTCACCCTGCAGTCTTGGCAAGGCGAGAGGCAGATGTCACTGCGATAACACAAAGGACAGGCAGATAATCTGGAAAAAATGGATTGTGATTTCTCGAGTAAATCATTGACCGGTGTTTGTTCAAGCTGATAGAAATTCAGCAGTGGGTGTGGTCCAGGTGGTTGACAACTGCTATTTTAAAGATAGTATTGAAGAAATCAGGAATAATGTATGCTGCCTCAAAAACAAAACAAACAAAAAACCATCACACAATACACCATATGGTCAGAGACCAGAAAAAAAAAAAAAAAAGGAAGAGGAAAGAAAAAAGGCATAAGCAAGTCTTCTTAAACTAAAGTTTCTAAAACCAGACTTGTTAATAACTGACTTTCGGCCGGGGCGTGGTGGCTCACACCTGTCATCCTAGCACTCTGGGAGGTCGAGGCGGGTGGATTGCTCGAGGTCAGGAGTTTGAAACCAGCCTGAGGGAGACCCCATCTCTACTAAAAAAATAGAAAAAAATTAATTGACCAACTAAAAATATATATACAAAAAATTAGCAGGGCATGGTGGCGCATGCCTGTAGTCCCAGCTACTGGGGAGGCTGAGGCAGAAGGATCACTCGAGCCCAGGAGTTTGAGGTTGCTGTGAGCTAGGCTGACGCCACGGCACTCACTCTAACCTGCAACAAAGTGAGACTCTGTCTCAAAAAAAAAAAAAGAACAACAAAAAAATAACTGACCTTGACCCCTAGCTCTATGTTCATTCTAATGGGAGCACAGCCAGGAATTAGCTTTTAATATGAATCTTTTTCTTATGTTTGTTTTCCCCACTGCCTGTTTGTTTGTGGTTAGTAGAAGCAATTTCAGAGAAAACCTTGACCTTGCTTATGATAGAGCAGGCCTGCTAAGTAGAGAAGACCAACTTTAACCTTCCCACTAAAGCCACCCTAAATCAGCAAGCTTAAAAAAAAAACTTTGTTTTTAAATTTTAGAACCCAAAGAGTTGACTGCAGTCTTTGCTGCATTTATACATCATGCACGATCTCCTTTAGAAATCCTATCGTTAGGGCTATGGGGGCTACAGGTGACAGAAACCAGCTCTAATCGGCCTCACAGTACAGAGCAGTTCAGGGTATGACCCGAGCCAGGGCTCAAAACCAGCTTCTCTATTTGCACGTTATTCACAGTAGCCAAGAGGTGGAAATGTGGTCTATCCATACAATGGAATATTATTCAGCCTTCAAAAAGGAGAGGATTCTGACACACGCTAGCTACAACATGGATGTACCTCGAGCACATCACACCAAGTAAAATAAGCCACTCACAAAAAGACAAATGTTGTATGAATCCACTTAAAATGAGGTACCAAGAGTAGTCAGATTCATAGGGACACAAAGTAGAATGGTGGTTACCAGGGGTTCCGGGAAGGAGGAAAGGGGGAATTATTTAATGGGAATAGAGTTTCACTTTTGCAAGATGAAAAAGTTCTAGAGATCTATTTCATAGCAATTTGAATATACTTACTACTGCACAGTACACTTAAAAATGGCTAAGATGGTAAATTTTATGTTATGTGTTTTTTATAATTAAAAACACAAAACAAAAGCCAGCTTCCCTCTCTCCATGCCTGGGCTCCACACCCTTCTTGTGGCTAAAGATCTGGGGTCCAGCCTGATCTCCTTAGCTCTGATTGGATCACATGCCCCACCTCTGAACCAATCACCACGACCAGGTAACATGATTGACTCGCTGCCTAGCCCCGCCCACAATAATGGGCTGGAGAGGGAGGGAGATGACCGAATCTCCAAAGGATGCTGGGTGGGTTCTGGCCTGTCCGCCACAGAAGTGGGGCCCTGGAGAAAGAGTCTTTGGGGGAAAAGCACAGGATCCTTGACCTGCTGTAGAAAGACTGTAGTTTAAAGGTTGGCTCAGGATCCTGCCTGAGTGGAGAACCTTCCTCTTGAGTCAAACCCGACCACAGTTATAGGATGTTCTGTCCTGCTCTTCTTGATGCGTGTCTGAGCTCACATTCTCTCCAGGCGACAGAAGGAGAACTGTGGGCCCTGGGAAGATAGATGCATGGCCCCTGCATAGGCAGCAAACCTTTGCACGTAGCTCCTACTTGGAAAGTGTTATTTCGGCCAAGAGAATGGGGCAGGAGAGCGGGGCAGGGGTGGAAAGAGAGAAGATGAGAGAGGGAGGCCTTCAGGGCTTGATCCCAATTCTGTACCTACCACGACCTGTGCTTGGGTAGATTCCTTCACCCCTCCAAGCCTCATTTCTAACACAGGAGTAAGGAGCACCCTCCCTGAAGGGCTGCGGTGAGGAATTGATAAGCTCAGTGCACTGAGTGACAGCGCTCATTGTTGTCATCGTTTAACCCCCGGGGCACCAGGAAGAAACCAGCACTAAAAGCATTAAGCCAAGGCAAAAGCCTGGCGTCAGCACCTCTCCACACTCGCTCCCCCGTGGTTGGATGGATTTTGAGGAGCCTTCTGCTGATAGTAGCTACAAACACCTCCCCAGGGTCAGAGCATTAAGTGTTCCCTCGGCAGATAGGTGTGTGGCCTCTGCCAGGATCAGGTGTGACCCACCCCAGAGCTCTCAGCGTCGGGGGCCAGACGGAGAGACCCACAGCGTGGGCAGAGAGAGAACAGGCTGTGGGGTCCCGGAAAGCTGGGTTTGAGTCTCAGTCGTTGGTTTGTTCTTCCTTTCAACCAGTATTTGAGGACCTGCCCTGTATGTGCCAGGTCTTCATTCTGGGTGCTGAGCATACAGGGGTGAGCAAGACAGGTGAAGAGTCCCTGCTCCCTTGGAGGGGACGTTCTCCCAGCTCGGCAGCTCAAGGCCACATCTGTGGTCTTGGGAAAATCACTTGGTCTTTCCCAGCCTGCGTCATCACAGTATAGGGTGTATTAAATGATTCATGATTCATTAATACGCGTGACTCTCTTGGCAAGGTGCCTGGGTAAAGGACACACCCACAGATGGTGGTGTGATGATCTGCTGTGTGACCCATGCCAGGACCACCATCCCAAACCTGAGAGTCCAGGAAGGCTTCCTGGGGGAAGTGGTTCAAAAGCTGAGACCTTCGGGCAGCAGTTGTGTGGCTGGGGCAAAGGAGTGGGGACCGTCTCAGCAGACCGTAACCCCCCCTGCCCCTCTGCTGTGCCCCTGCAGGTCTCCTTCCCGTGGATAAGGGGCCAAGTACCATGGCCCAGGCCACAGCCAGCTTGGACCGCACAGCAGCGGAGCAAGACCCCCTCGCCGCCGCATATTCCCTTCCACCAGGGCATCCGGCCGTCGCCGGTGCAAAGGAGCTGGTCCCAGGGCTTCCCCAGGCCCACCATGGGCTCGCCTGCCTCCCACGGGCGGCCCGTGAGCACCGGCGGGAAGATGTTCTCCTTCGTGATGGACAACGGCCGCAAGACCCCCATCAAGCAAGGTATGTCGTGCTTCCGCTGGTGGCTCACGGGGTGGATTTCTAGCCATGAGGATGGGCCTTGTTTTTTGCTTATTTTCTCTGATTATAAAAGCAGAACATAGTCAATTATTTTTTAAAGATTCGGGATAAAAAGAGAGTAAGAAAACAGATAAAAATGAGCTATAATCCTTATCGCCCGGGTCTCCTCTGTTGACCTGCAGGTGCATATTACCCCCGGACTTGGGCTGTGCCCACATGCTCACAGCAGCACCCCTGCGGGGAGCGTGCGCCTGCGTGTGTGCATGCGTGTGCGCATGCGTGTGTGCATGCGTGTGAGTGTGCAGCGGGGTCTAAGCAGACGCACTCTGACTCAGATGTGCAGCAATATCGGTAACCGAGATCCCCCTTTGCTCACAACAGCCTTAGGAGCTTTAAAAATTTTTATTATCATCTTCCATGTGAGAGGAGACTGAGGCTTATTAAGGAAAATGACTTCCCCAGAGGAGATGTACTCAGTCTAGTCTAAGGGATGCTTTTCCATCACATCGAAGGCTGGTTATTTCAGTGACTGCCTGCCCCAGCCTGGTCCCTGTGGGGCAGGCACAGCCTTCCACCCCCCGTGAAAGCCTCCTGGCATTTGGGGAGGAAACGTCCCGTCTGTCACTGTCCTCTGGACCCCAGCAGCCTCACAGGCAGAGTAGTGGGCCAGGCATGATTCCTGGGGTTCTTGCCTGACCTCTGGGGTCAAGGTCCCATTCTCTGTCCCCTCTGTCCCAGCACCAGACCTCTCTGAGTCCCCAGGTCTCTTATTATTGTGACATATACAAACTAAAAAGTAAATGAAATGTATGTCTACAGTTTACACCATCTTCATCATCATCATCATCATATCAAATGAAGCCCCATGTACTTACCACCCATGTTAAGAAATTACTCAGCCATTGCCCCCAACATTTATTTACTTATTTATTTATTTATTTATTGAGACAGAGTTTCACTTTGTTGCCCAGGCTAAAGTGCCATGGGGTCAGCCTAGCTTACCGCAACCTCAAACTCCTGGGCTCAAGCAATCTTGCTGCCTCAGCCTCCCAAGTAGCTGGGACTACAGGCATGCGCCACCATACCCAGCTAATTTTTTCTAGATATATTAGTTGGCCAATTAATTTTTTTGTATTTATAGTAGAGACAGTCTCACTCTTGCTCAGGCTGGTTTCGAACTCCTGACCTTGAGCGATCCTCCCACTTCGGCCTCTCAGAGTGCTAGGATTACAGGCGTGAGCCACCAGTCCCGGCCTCCCCCAACATTTTAATATGAAAATTTTCAGATCTACAGCAAAGTAAAAAGAATTTTACAGTGACTCCCCCCACCTAAATCTACCATACATTTTGCTGTACTCTTATCACACATCTGTCTATCCATCCTTCCATTCATTCATTAATCCATCTTACATTTTGATGCATTTCAGAGTAACTTGCACACATCTGTAATCTTCCCCCTAAACATTTAAGCATGTATACTATTAACTGGAGTCTAACAGTTTTTGTCTATTTTGGTAAAATTAATGTACAATGTGTATTAGTCATCAATTATATAAACAGTCACCCTAAAACTTAGCAGCCTAAAATAAACAAAAACCCTGTGTGTTATGGTATACATTTTGTGGGGGTCAGGAATTTGGGAGCAGCTTAGCTGGTGGCCGTGGCTCAGGGCCTCCCATGAGGTTGCAGTCAAGAGTCAGGACTGCAGTCACCTGAAGGCTCAACTGGGGCCAGGGACCCTCTTCCAAGATGGCACGCTCACATGCTGGGGGCCGGACAGGTCCTTCACCATGCGGACCTCTCCGCAGAGCTGCTGGGGTGTCCTTACAGAATGGCGTCTGGCTCCTCCAGGGAAAGTGATCCAAGAGAGCAATGTGGAAACGACAGTGTCTCTACTGACCAAGCCTCGGAAGTCACTCTGTCTTTTCAGCAGCACCCGTTCCGTTCCACGGGTCAGCTCTGTCCAGTGCAGAAGGGGACCACGCATGAGCCTGAACACCAGGAGGCAGGAATCATTGGCCGTCCTCTTGGAGGCCACCAACCACAGTCTGGCCCGGTCCTTGACGATTCACCCCCTCACATGTCAGATACCCTCACCCCATCCTGAGGCCCCCAAAAGTCTCTTCCCATCACAGCATCAGCTCAAAGCTTAGAATCTCATCATCTAAATTGGGTCCAGGTACAGAAAGGGCTCACTGGGTGTGACCCCTTAAGTTTAGCTCCTCAGGTACAGCTGCTACCAGTGCAAAGAGAAAAGTGTGTGTCTGTCCCTCGCACACCCGGCAGACGTAGGATAACTGCTGCGGACGTTCCTCGTGTTCACAACGTGACGAAACAGAAGACGCGCGGGAGTCACTGGCCCGTAGCAATTCTGAAATCCACCCAGGATCATGCTGGAAGTTCCATGATTGGGATTCGGTCCTGCTCTTGCCCAGAAGTGACTTTCCCGTGGCTCTTGGCTCTGCCCTCTGGGCCGTCACCTCTGTCCTCTGGGTCATCCTACCTTTTATGTGAAAGGCATCACATGTTTGTACCCGTGTGGCTCTATCAGTTTTCTTCTTGCCTGTAGGAGCTTGAGAGGAGAAAGCTTTCTTCTACTCTCCCAGTGTCTCTGTCTCTGTCCGTGCCAGTCGCCAGTTGTCTTGTTGTCTTGTTCACCGTAGGCAAAAGCTATGCCCACAAATTCTTTCACACCAGCTCTTCTCCAGCGTGGGCTTCCCCGGAGGCAGTGGGGAACAGCCTCCACAAGCTGCTTGGAAGGCTGGGCTTCGACTGCAGGTTCCCTGAGACACAGCCTTGAGACTTCTGTTCCCCACCAAGGATCGGCCACAGCCGGGGCTTCATCTTTACACCATGTTGCCCGGTGGGTTCTCTCTGCCCAGAGCCTCTTTCTTAAATTTCATTTGCCACGTCCAGAAGCCAGAGATGTCAAGGCCATTACATCAAGTCCCGGCTCGTTCTTGTTCAATGCCCCTTCCTCTAGCCCATCTCTCTCCCCTCACGTGCACTCTAAGTGGCAAGAAGTAGCCAGGTGACACCTTCCAATGCTCCACCTGGAAGTCTTTTTGGCTACGTCACCCAGGTCATAAGGTGCATCTCCTGCTTTCCACGTTACCTCAGGAAACATGTTAGGAAACCGCCACTCTGTCACAAGGGTCCCACAACCCCGATGACATTTTCCTCACTTTTCTCTAAGCACCTCCCCTTGCTGCCTCCTGGAAGGCCCCCGGGCTCCAACTAGCAGACTCTGTGACTCTCCTCAGGATTTCCCTCAGATTCTTCTCAGAAGTACTCAGGCTTCTGGCCACTGTCCCATCCCAAAGCCACTGCACATTTTAGGGTTTTGTGAAGGTAGCACCCCACTCCCGGTGCCAGAATCTGTATAATCTACTTACTGATTCATGACAAATTGCCCTAGACTTAAGGATATAAAACAACAATAAACACGTATCAGCCCACACAGTTTCTCTGGGTCAGACACGTTTTGGCAGTGGCTTAGCTGGGGGATTGTAGACTCTCTCATGAGGTTGCAGGCAAGCTGTCAGGCAGGGCTGCAGTCGTCTGAGGGCTGGCCTGGGGCTGGAGGACCCCGCTCCACGTCACTCACGTGGCTTTTGGTAGGAGGCCTCGGCTCCTCAGCAGCTGTTAGTAGGACGCTTCGGCTCTTCACGGGGGGGACCTCTCCACAGGCTGCTTGAGCCTCCTCATGACATGGCGGCCACTGTCCAGGAAAGAGTGGCCCCAGAGAGCAAAGCAGAAGCTGCAACGTCTCTCATGACCCAACCTCAGGGGACAGACCCCATCATGTCTGTAATACCTGTGGTTACATAGAGAAGGTCTGTTATGGGCTGAATTATGTCCCCTCAAAATTCATATGCTGAGGCCTTAAGCCCCAGTACCACAGAGGAGAGCGTATTTGGAGATAATGCCTTTAAAGAGGTAATTAAGTTAAAACGAAGCTCTAATCCAGTCCGACTGCTGTCCTTGTCAGAGGAGGCTAGGGCACACCGGGGACGCACGGCTGCAGAGGAAAGACCACGTGAGAACACGGCCAGGGGGCGGCCGTCGGAGACTGCCCGGCCGACGCTTTGCCCTCACAGCCTCTGGCCTGTGAGAAGACAACTCGCCATCGTTAAGTCCCCCAGGCCGTGGTGTTTTGTGGCAGCCGGAGCAGAGCAACATCAGCCCGCCCAGGATTGAAGAGGCCTGGGAGGACTGGGCGAGGGCGTGAACGCCAGGGACAGGGATCGCCGGGGCCGCCGGGGGACTGGCCGTCACACGCTGAGAAGGACAGGTCTGAGTGGACGCTCACTGGGCTTCAACAGTCATACACCCACGTAGCCCAGCCCCTGTCAGGACGCAGGGTGTCCCCACCTGCCCGGAAACTTCCCTCATGCCCCTTCCCCGTCAGGTCCCAATCCCATCCCCCTCTTCCTTTTCCACCGCGGGTTAGGGAATCCTGTTCTAGAATTTCCAATAAATGGAATCATGTAGTATATGTTCGTTCATGTAAGGCTTTTTCCACTCAGCATAATATTCCTCACATTCGTCCATTTTGTTGTACGTATCGCGGTTTGTTCCTTTTATCATCGAGTAATGTTCTCCGCACATATCACAGGGCATTCCAAATCCACTCTTTCACAGGCTGTTTCTTTCTGTTACTCAGTCACTAATGAGTGGGTTTCTCCGCCTGTTCCTCCAGGGCCGTGCTGAACTTGGGGCTTCTCTAGGGGGCTTACGTTCTCCCTGGGAAGGGAAGGAAAAGGCTTTGAGGTCCTGAAAGGCACCTGGGCCTCCCACCGGGGTATCATCTCGGTTGAGAAGGCGCTGTGATGGCTCTTCCCAAACCTTCACCCCCACTCCCAAGTCAGAGAAGGGCCTCCGCCTTCCTGCGCTGAAGAGCCCCCTCGCGTCCATGCCTGGGAGTGAGCTCTGCTCCAGTCCTCCAGGCTGGCTCTGAATTGAAGAACACCCACCTTTGAGGGTTCTGAGAAAACCTTTCCCTCTCTTAACGAAGCTAGACTCTTCCAATAAAATTGTTTTTTCTTCGAGACCAATGCCTTGCTTTCCATTTGAAAAATTCTGTCTGGAAACCCAAAGCCAAAGACTGACTTGTTCTAGATCAGGGTTTCTCAGTCTCGGCTCTGCTGGCATGTGGGGCTGCTGATTCTCTGTCGTGGGGGCTGTCCTGCGCATTGCTGAGAGTTCGGCAGCACCCCTGGTCCCACCCACGGATGCCCAGAGCAGTCCTCCCTCCCCCCTCAAGTCGTGACACTCAAAATCGTCCCAGGCATTGCCGGATGTCCCCAGAGGGGCAAAATTGTCCTGGGTCAGGGACTCCTAGGTGGTGCTCACCCTTCTCCTTCCACAGGCAACAAATCTTAATGGCAAAGCTTGTAGAAGTGGGGGCGGGAGAATCACTGAGAATGGAAATGACATGGGGTGATTTTAAAAAATATCCTTATTTACGTACATTGTAAATAATAGGATAATAATGGGATCATTTGAACTTAACACTGGTAACTTGCTTGGTAAAATTCAACAACATATCATGAAGGTCAACACGTCTACTGCGTGATGGTGAGGGGCACAGGCTCTGAATCCAACAAACCTGGGCTCAAATCTTGAGTCTACCACTTAGCAGCTGTGTGACCTTGGGTGGGTACTTGACATCTCTGTGCTGCAGATCCCTCATTCATAAAATATAATGTAAATGCTATGTTAATAGCTGTTGGTATTATTGGTAATAATACTGTATTGGTTTTGTATTTGTATTGTGTTTTTTTTTTCCCCAAATATTTTCAACCAACAGTTGGTTGAATCCACAAGTGTGTAACACACAGATACGGAGGGCCAAGGGTATACATTTCTTTTTTTTTTTTTTTTTTTTTGAGACAGAGTCTCACTTTGTTGTCCAGGCTAGAGTGAGTGCCGTGGCATCAGCCTAGCTCACAGCAACCTCAAACTCCTGGGCTTGAGTGATCCTTCTGCCTCAGCCTCCCGAGTAGCTGGGACTACAGGCATGCGCCACCATGCCCGGCTAATTTTATATATATATATCAGTTGGCCAATTAATTTCTTTCTATTTATAGTAGAGACGGGGTCTCGCTCTTGCTCAGGCTGGTTTTGAACTCCTGACCTTGAGCAATCCGCCCGCCTCGGCCTCCCAAGAGCTAGGATTACAGGCGTGAGCCACAGCGCCCGGCCTACATTTCTTATTATAAATCAGAGTCTCACCAAGCCAGATAGAAAACATTTTAGGCTTTGTGGGCCATATGGTCTGCATTGCAAATATTCAACTCAGCCTCAACAAAAGCAGCCGTAGATGGTAATTGATGAATAACCGTGGCCGTGTGCCAATAAAACTTTATTTTTGAAAACAGATGATGGGCAAGATTTGGCCCAAGGGCTGTAGTTTGCCAGCCCTGCTCTACCTCACGCTTCCTTATACTTGACGACAGCCCTTTAGGACAGAGGCTGTCAATGTTCCTGGACTGTATTGTGGAAACTGAGGCTCAGAGAGATTGAATGACCTGCCCAAGGTCACCAGCATAGGAAAAGTCTGGAAAGAGACACATCAGCGTGGACAGCGGCCCAGGGAGCACAGGTGGAGAGGAATGAGGCGGCTCTCACCCTTTCTAGCACCTCTGTGATGCTTTCATTGCCTTTCAGTGAACATATGCACCACTGTGTCATTTAAAAATTACCTACAGTGTCAATCTCAGGGGCAGACAAAGGTGAAAACTAATCTGAAAATATTCCCCAAAGCCTTAGGGAAACTCATGTCACCTGTGCTCTCTGTTGACCTTATGCCTTAGTGTGGACCAACGTGGAGCTGCCGGACCTGTCAGTGGCCGAGGGAATCCCAGTCACTCCCGCGGAGATTTACGTGGACCAGGACCTGGCCCACGAGGACAAGGTGAGGGGTGTCAGGGGAGGGCAGAGCCACAGCAGCAGGTGGACTGCAAGGGGCTTGCCGATGCCTCTTGTTCTCTGTGGCCTAGAAGGGCCCTTCCTCCTGCTTCCGAGAAACTGCTTCTTCTTCCCAGGACATCCAACCAAAAGTTTTATCCCAAATAACAACAATATCCGCCTCCACTGTTTGTCAAGCACCTACTGTGTGCTAGACTGTGTCCTGTGCCCTGGACATTCATTAGCTCGTTTAATCTTCGATGTCTTCAAAACAGATTTTATCACCCTCACTTTGCTGGTAAGGAAACTGAAGCTCAGAGAGATTAAGTAACTTGCCTAAGGTTGCACAGGGCAAGCGGAAGAACTGAGCTGCAAACCCAGGTCTGGCTAACTTCTCAGCTGGTGGTGGAACAGTGGTGGGGAAAGCACGCCTCCTAGCAGGAGGGAGTGAGAGCTGAGGTCAGTGACAACTGAGCAAACAAGAAAGAGAGACTTGTTAAAGAAACAGAGAGGTTTAGAGAGAGAGACAGGAACTGCGGCCAGAACAGGTGAATTTAAGTAAACCTGGGAAGGTTGGAGCCAGGTGGATTTCTCCCCACTTAGCCACAACCTGAAAATTATCCTTAAAGCAACAGTCCAACCATGTCCTGCTTATTTAAGGATCAGGGCCTGAGCCTGCAGTGGTTCTCAGAGTGTGCAAGGAGCAGAACCGTGCAGAACCACCCGGGGTCTTGTTGCACCCAGGACTCACGTGCCTGGGAATCTGCAGCTGCAGGTTGAGGGTAGTTCCGACGCAGACGGTCCTGAGACCAGACTTTGGGCAACGTTGCAGTAAGGTGAGAAGCCAGGCCTGGGTGCCCTGTTACTCACTGCTGTGTAACTTTAAGCCAGTAAGTCTTGGGCTGCCTAGCCCAAGACTTACTGGCTTAAAACAGCAATTTATTATTGTCCACAATTCTGTGAGTTGATTTGAAAGGTTGTTCTGTTGGCATCTTCTGGTATCTCATGCGGCTGAGATCAGCTGGTGGCTTGGTGGGGGCCGATGGTCTCAGAAGGCTTCATTCCAGTGTCTGGGACCTCAACGTCACTTCCACCACTTTCTGTTGGTCAGAACAAGTCACAGGGAAGCCTAGATTTAGGGGATGGAGGAAATAGACTCCACTGTTGGATGGCAGAAGCTGCAAAGCGTTTGTAGCCATTTTTTAATCCACCACAGTTGCTAAACTGGAAATATGATGCAACCACAGTTACCATTTTTTTCTATTTATGAACGCTTCCTGCCCTGACTAGCCAGGACTCCTTCAAGTGCACGTGACAATAAACAAATTAGTTTTGGGAGGGGGAAAAAGCACTTATTGGCTTATCTTGTTGGAAAGATGTAAAGGCCTACTAGCTTCAGGCGTGGCTGGATCCAGGAGATTAGATGATACCATCAGAACAATCAATTTCTCCACTCTTTCCCTCACAGTTTGGCTTGCTCCAGCAGGTCTCCAAAAACATGGCCATAGACAAAATCACATCTATAAGTGTTAAGTTTACAATCTGAAAGGAAGCAGGGATTCTGAATAGGCACCGGGTGAGCATGGAGACTTTGGGCGACTCATACTGGGTGAAGCAGCGGGGCTGCCCGGGAGCTGGAATCTGAGGCTGTCCCTTGAAATTTTGCCACAAGCACTGACAAGGACCCAAAGAAAAACCCTTGGCAGCTGTTGCCAATGCCAGAGGGGCTCCCTCATGACCAAAACCCTGTCGTTCCCCAGGCTGGGGAGCTAGAAAGTCATGGGGCTGACTGGGGGCCCCCTGGCCATGAGCTGGCCCAGAAACTGCCCGTTTCCCTCCCTCCAGCCAGCGGGAATTGCTGGGAGGGCCCGGCTTCCTTCAACAGTCATCGATCAGAAATCTCGTAGTGGCACGTGCAAACACATCCGGGGAATCTTAGTTTCCATTCTTCCTGATGTTTTAGTGATGACTTCTGATGAGAAGTTCGGGGGATTTTTTTTTTCTTTCCTTTTTTTGAGAAACCTAACAAATTCTTTGGCTGTGGCGCTTTTTCTTTGAGCCATAGAGGACTGAGTTAATTACACCTGTGGGTAAATCCGCCAGCCCAGGGTTTTCTTCCAGTCTGAAGTTTACAAAGCCCGTACACATAAACCATCATTCCCCTCTCATTTATTTTTCATGACTCAGTTACCTGGAGTAAATTGTTATGTGAATAACCAAAAGAGGCAGGAGTGCCAGAAGAGAGGAAAGGGAAACGAAGTGTTTCAGCGTGTATTAAATTTTTAAAGTTACATAGCCCCATTACAGTCAGAATGTGGTCGAATAGAATGTCATTTTCCTAATTACCTTTCCTAGGTCCCCAGGCACTAGACTGAGGCCTGGTAAGTTAATTCCTAAAAATATTATAAGTAAACTTTCTGGCAACAAAAACTCCCACGTGGGATGGTTGTTCTCAATATGAAAGTATAATTGTAGAGAAAGGAAAGTTTCCGTGCCTTTGAGGTATGAATGTCTATTATAGGGGTCTATACATACTCTATCACATATGAGTATGTGATTTTAGCCAAACTCCTCTTTCTCTGAGCTTCCAGGGACAGAGATAGCTTCAAATCTGCCATTTCCCTCCCTGCCTGCCCTTGCCTTCCCAAAAGAATTACACCCTCATTTTCCTACCTTTTTTTTTTTTTTTTTTTTTTTTTTAACCTGGGCCCACATCTAGTAAGCCTCCCGTCTCATCTTCACCCAGGATGAAATAATTCTGCTGCTGGGGAAAGAGGTGAGCCGCCTCTCCAACTTTGAGATGGAAGCCAAGTACAAAGACGCCGTGATAATTAACCTGAAGAACGAGGTGGCCCAGCTGACCCAGAAGCTGACGGAGAATGCCAACTCCAGGCAGAACGAGCGGGAGATCTCGCAGAAGTTTCAGGTCCTGGACGAAGACATTGATGCCAAACAGAAAGAGATCAAGAGCTTGAAAAGCCAGGTAGGACTCAGAGCCTTAGAGGTACAGCTCGGGGTGGCAGCTCTCAGGCCAGGAGCTGGGGAGCCCGGGGGCACCGCCGGGGGCAAGCCACCAAGAGAGTCAGAGAGGGGGTGGTTCATGTAGCACAGTGGTTAAGAACACAAATCTGCAGGGTTTAGAGACTTGGCAAGTTCCCACCGTTAGCATTTATTAAGCGCCAGCCACATGCAAGCACTAGGGCAAAGTACTTTAGTTGCATTAACTTATTTAGATTTCCCAATCTCTGACACTTCCATTCTATAGATAAGGAATCTGAGGCAGTCCCAGACACACCCAGGAACTGGTTACAGCTTGCACAGCACATTAGAGGTGGTGGTGGAATTCGAACTCACGTCTGCCTGCTTGCAAACTCCACGTTCTCACCCCACTTCCTACTTCGCCCCACGCTGTCGCTTCAGTGGCCACCTCTCACCCCCTCCAGCCCCAGCCAGAGAGAGCTGTGGCGGGGCAGTGGGCTGAGCAGGGAGAAGGAGCCCCGGTGTTCCAGACACCCAGGCTTTTCACCAAACCCTGGAGGCCGTTCCTGGCTCACTTAACAGGGAATTTCATCACACGACCTACAGTTCTCCCCCTGGAATTTCTGGATTTACCAGTCATGTTCCCCTCTCTCAAAACTAGATCCAAATTCCTTCTTTCGTTTTTTAAAGAACTACTTTAAAATTGGCTGGTGATGTTCTGCGTAGGTTCTCTCTCAGCGAAGTTGGTAAAAAGCAATGGGCCACCGTGACTTCTGGCTTCAGTGCATAATGCCGCTGAACCCGTGGTCACGCCTGGGCCTCTGCTCTGGCTCCCTGCGTACGTATGGCCTCGCCCTTCGCCACCCGGCTCGAGGTGCGCAGTTTCAGTTAGTCCTGGAAAGGGTGCTCTAGAAGTACCTAGGGTAGGCCTGGTGAACCTAGGGGAGTCTTCCAGGGACTGTCAGCTCCATGAGGGCAAGGACTAGGCCCAGGTACCTTCCAGAACTCTAGCAGGACTGTGTTCATTCATTCATCCACTTATTTGTTTATTCAAGTAAATATTTGTTGAGTGTCTACCCAGTGCCAGGCCCTGTTCCAGCCTCAGAAAGTCAGCAGGGAGCAAGGCAGACGTGACCCTTGCCTTCCCCCAGTGATGTTCTAGTGAGGGAGACAGCATAAGCAAGTTCACAAATGTACACTCCAATACTCCAACAGTGACCCTCCTTCCAACCCGCTTTTAAAAGAACAGTGAAAGCGGCAGGTTTTGCAGGAACCGCTACTGCAGACAGCTGCCTTGACATACAGCTAACTGACTCGCTGAGGAGCGTGTTTCTCACGATCTGAACCCAGTTTTGCAATCATATGGAGAAATAATCTTTTCTGTAATTCCCCCCATTTCAGAGCTTTCCTGAGTAAGGTGACATGTCTTGTCTAGGTGCATGGACGGGGATGAGTAATTATCACGTGTCTTTGAGTCTATGTCCACAGGTCACAATTTGAGTATTGTTTCAAGTGGCTAGTGATACCTGGAAATTATCTCCATACCATTGCCGCCTCCTCACCTTGATCTTCACTTCACTTCACATGAGGATATTTTATAACAAGGCCTCTCTGAACTAGAGGGTGCAGTTGGTTTAATCCAGATTGCTTCATCTGCTCACATTTTAGTTTCTCAAGTATTCTATTGCCAACAGAACATTCAACTAGAAGTATAAGCCACCTGGCAGGTTGATTTATTGTTCTGATTAGTTTATATGTTCTCCTGGGTTCCCTGGAAGTATGTGCATATTGATTTGCTCTCAAAGATCTTCGATCCAATACAGTACCACTGGAAAGTGCTCACCTCCGTGCGGGCTGCACTGCCCATGCTAATTAGCAGCCGAATTATTATCTTGAAGCAATCACTTTTCCTAGCACTATTAACTTTCTTATGATCCAGTGCCCATTTTATTACACAATGTAACAGGCATTAAACATATTGGGATTTATGCCAATTATAGACAATATGGATATTTATTTCAGCAGTGAAAGTAACGAGGAGGTTGGAAGACTATTTGGAGTTTTCCTGCAATCTGAAATCCTAAAGCTCTGATACTTAGATTGAAATATTTTATATCTGTCAGACAGCCCTGGAGTCTTCGAGGGGCGTTTTTTCCCGTCCCTTCTGGAAGTTTGTCTCTGTGCCGTGCCTCTGGTATCATACAAACAAAATATCATACAAACAAAAGCGTCAGGCTAAGAAGAGCTAGGAACACTTTTTATTTTAATTACAAATACCTTTTGTGGGAAAGTTACATTTCCCCCACAGAGAACAGGAAGAGGAGAAACTATTTTTTTTTTTTTCATTCAAAGTCTCCAAAGCAAAGACATGCAAAAGTATATAGCCTTGGGGAGGGTGGGGGACGTTTCACCCTCGTCCCTCCCTCTCCTAACATACACCGCTTCTCCACCGTCTCAGATGCCCCAGGGATAATGTGAGTGGTGCGTGAAATTAGCCATATAAATTGTGAAACCTTGATGCTTCTGTTAATTCTACTATTGAAGCATAATCACAAAAATTTCAGGGACAGACACCGAGAACAAAGGCTGTGAGCGCCATCTGGTGGTGAGGCGCACCGTGCACCTGTACCCACCTTAACCTGAGTGTCCCCCACCCCATCATGTTTTATGCTATGCCTATATGACATGATGCAGCGATTAATGGGGACTCTTGTATTTCCTCTCAATAACAATCACTCTGGTGTTTGAGCCTAGACAAAGCTTACAAATGCACCCCCAAAATATTACCAATCTACCTTCCCCAAGACAGGCAAGAGAAGCCAAAGCTAAAATGCACCGGGGAACAATCATAGCTAATATCTATGTGTCATGTGCCAGGCATGGTCTGAGCACTTTTACACATACTAATCAGGGGTCCACAACCCATGGTGAGTTGTATAATTATTGCATTATATATTACAATGTAATAATAATAGAAATAAAGTGCACGATAAATGTAATGTGCTTGAATCATCCCAAAACTATCCCCCCTCCACCGGTACATGGAAAAACTATCTTCCATGAGACAGTCCCTGGTGCCAAAAAGGTTGGGGACCGCTGTACTAACTTATTAAAATACCTTCAACAAGTCCATGAGATCAGGGCTAGCAACACCGAAGTTGTAGAGTGAGAAATGAGACAGAATCCATGTGTCCCTATGTCCACGCACTGCAGTGGCAGAGACAGAACGGGGAGATGGCAGTTCTGGCTCCCGGTCCAGGCTTCTGCTGCAGGTTCCCAGAGCCAGGTGATAAGACGGGAAGAACTAGAGCCAGGTAACTGAAGATCGGATTGGAACTGCAGCTCCACCGCTGACGAGCTGGGCAATCCCGCCCAGGCAGCCTCGGCTCTCTGAGTCTCACTTTAGTCACTTGCAAAATGGGGGCGTTCGTGGGTGCACCCTACAGGGATGCTGCGAGACTCTGTTGGAGTAGTGTCTGCGAGCTATGACCTATTGTTGTTATCACTGTTAAGGGAATTAACTTTATAACCTGCTTCCCTCTCCTGAACTTTGCTCTGTGCCCAGTCAGTGCTGGTGGCCGGAGCCCACAGCTGGTCCGTTCATGGCTGAGAGCCCAGGGGTTGCAGGAACCCACTCAGGAGTCAGGTATCCCCAGATGAGGTCCATGTTTGGATCATGTAGGAAGTGGTTGGTGGTCACTGCAGGAACAGGCCTCCCCTGCCCCGTCCACTGATAACTAAAAAGCTCAACTTACCCCACATCCCAAAGAAAGATGAATCGGCATCTTTCTGTCCAGCTTGGGAGAAGCGCCCGTGTGCCTTGCAGACGTGGGCTGGCCCCTCTCACGGCGCTGCCTCCTCCCACAGATCAGTGCCCTACAGAAAGGCTACAGCCAGGTGCTGTGCCACACCCTGTCCGAGCGGAACTCAGAAATCTCATCCCTGAAGACCGAGGGCGAGAGCTTGAAGAGGGACAACGCCATCTCATCAGGTGAGCTCTGTCTGGAGTTGGGCCGGGGAGCTTCCACTCCTTCCCCCATGGTCGTGGCCACAGCAGACATCACCAATCAACTGCCGCACTTGTTACTGAACCTGGCTGCAGCTCAGAGTTCTCAGCAGCCCTTCAGGCAGCTACCATCTATGAATTCAAGTGCGTGCTCAGGAGCGGTTTCTCTGCCATCCGGTTCCTAGCACAGGGCCTGGCTCAAAGTCAGCCCTCAGTAAATAGTTGAGCAAATGCTACCTGTTGGCTAGAAGGCCTGCTGAGCACTACCCTCACCAGGAAGGACACAGGTCACCGCGTGGCTCAGGCAGTCCCGTGAGCCAGTTTGCTGTGGATGCAAACTAGAATGTGGACAAAGTGGGGTTGCCACTTTAAGGCAGCCAGAGCCTTACCCATTTCACCCTAGTGCACTTGGGCCCCGAGTGATCACATTTTGCTAATTGGTTCAATGCTGAAGAACGTGGGTGGGGGAGGGGCAGCCAACTCATGGCCCAGCCTTGCCGGGCACAGCTGTTTCTAGCCTGATCCACTCGTTCATCCACTCCCCACATTTACTGAGCACCTGCTAGGTCTAGGCACTGTTCTAGGCAGTGGGGAGAGAGCCCCAAGCAAACAGTCGAGGTCCCTGTATTCACGGGCCTCACATCTGAGAGAGAGTGACAGACAAGAGCAGGTAAATAAACAAGCCTGCTTCAAAGAGACTAGCCCTGCAGAGAAAGCCGGCAGCAGGGTGGCGAAGTGCCTCAGGGGTGAAGCGAAGGGAGGATGACTCAGTGAGTGGGCAAGGGCAGTCCCTGAGGGGTAGGAAGGGCCATGGGGGTGGGCAGAGGGTGCGCCTGGCCTGGCCGAGGGCGGAGTGCACAGACCCTGAGGCTGGACTGAGCTGCCACGTTAGAGCAGCTGCAGCCAGGTGTGGCTGGGGTGGGGGACAGGACCAGATTGCAGGGAGGATTTGGGATTTTATTCTAAGTGCAGTGGGAAGCCACTGGGGTTTTTATAGCAGAAAACCCCACGTTTAGAGACCTGAAGAGGATGGGGCCATTCACAGAGAAAGAGGGAAGCAGGTGTGGGAGGTGCTGCGCCGGGCCGTGCGTGCCGCCCCTGACGCACCCACTCCGCGGCAGGACACGCGGCCGCAGCCGGCAGAGCCAAGCCTAGCACTGAGCCCGACGCCAACCGCCGGCTGTATGATCCACGTGCTGTGCCCGGGTGGTTCCCTGCGCCTCACCCTGCAATTCCCCCTGCAGGTTTGTGCCTCTGCCCTTCCCTAACTAGTCTCTAATGTCCTTGGATACTTGTGAGCGCCTCCTGCAGCAGCGGCTCGAGGCGCTGGGAGGAGGAGGAGGAGCTCGCTGGGCCCTGCTTCCTCCCCTGCGCCTGCCCGTTGCATCTCACCCCTGCTGCAAGCCGGTCTCAGACACCACTTCCCCGTCAGGGAGTCGGACAGACCTGGGCTCGAGTATGGCGTGGGACGGGCTAGACCCAGGCCACTCGGACGTTGGTCCACAGACCAACAGCAATGGCTTTGCCTAGGTCCAATTTCAGGCCCCCCCCCCCAAGACCTTGTAATCAGAACCTTCATTTTCCCAAGCCCCCAGGTGTTCCGTGCCCACACTCAAGTTTGAGAAGCGCGGGGCTGGGTTAGGCTGCTGTGACAAACAGTCCCCCAGCTCTCAGTGGCTTATGATAGTCTCATTTCCTGCTTCCGCCTTGGGCTCACCAAGGTTCAGTAGGGGCCTTGCTCACTGCAGCCTCAGGGACCCAGGCTGGCAGAGGCCATCTCAACACATCGCGAATCTCGTCTTCATGATGAGAGAGGCAGGCAGAGTAACAGGGCCTGCTTTTACTCTCCTGCCTGAAACAACTAGAAAAACAAAAACTGGGGAAAATATCTGAAACAATAGCTTCCATATATTAGACCCCAAGAAGCCCATGACCTTGGTCCGAGTGGAAGGGGAAACAACCGAGATGAGCCCTACAGTTGCCGGCTCACTGCTGGAGAGAGTGCCCAGGCCCCAGCAGGGGGGACACCCAGGCGCAGCCCAGTGGCCTGCCCGGCTTGGGGACATGGAGATTGGCCCTGTTCAGCACAGCCAGGGCTGCCAGGCAGAGGCAGGGAGGAGAGGGATGCGCAGAGAGGGAGCCCCGGAGACTGCAGAGGGTCCCCCTCAGTCTTCAGCAGACTCAGGACTGCCCAGCACATGCATGTGGGCAAGAAAAGGACCACCGGAAAGGAGCAGAGGGAACAATCTGGAAGTTCATGTAGGCCTGAGAGTAGTAGTTCACCTTCCCACCATCCAGAAAGGGGAAATCTTTAACACACAGAGTGGCTGGTGGGGACTGTAAAAGGGGTAGCCTCAGGCGTGAGGCCAAATGAGGTCTAGAAAGGCCGCTCTGGTCCCACCTAAGAAGCTGAAGGCAAGCCCCACGGGGATCCACCTGTCTCCAGGTGGCATAACTGTGCGCCAGGACAGAGCTGGTTTTTAAGATGAAATTCTGGATCATGTTGTTCCTTATTCCATATTTTAATGCCTTCTTGATTGATACCTACCCGTAAAACTGGGATGAATGTTTTTCCAAGAAAGGAATCATACAGAGATAATCTAGTACCACTGCATTTATGCACCTTTCTTCTCACTTTTCCTCAATGTGGTAATATAATAATATATTAGCTGTCTAGGCTGGGCGCGGTGGCTCACGCCTGTAATCCTAGCACTTTGGGAGGACAAGGCGGGCGGATTGTTCAAGGTCAGGAGTTTGAAACCAGCCTGAGCAAGAGCAAGACCCCATCTCTACTATAAATAGAAAGAAATTAATTGGCCAACTAATATATATAGAAAAAATTAGCCGGGCATGGTGGTGCATGCCTGTAGTCCCAGCTACTCGGGAGGCTGAGGCAGGAGGATCGCTTGAGCCCAGGAGTCTGAGGTTGCTGTGAGCTAGGCTGACGCCACAGCACTCACTCTAGCCTGGGCAACAAAGCAAGACTGTCTCAAAAAAAAAAATTAACAAATAATAATAATAATATATTAGCTGTCTAGTGCTACATAACGTTATCTCTAAGTGCAGTGGATGAAACAACCAATATTTATTATCTCACCCAGTTTCTGTGGTTCAGGAATTTGGGAGTGACCCAGCTCTGGCTCAGAGCCTCTCATGAGGGTGCAGTTGAGATGTCAGCTGGGTCTGCTGTCGTGTCACTGAAGCCTCAATGGGACCCCCTTCCCGGATGACTCACTCACGCGGCTGGTGGCTGGAGGCCTCAGTTCCTCACCACGGGGGCCTCTCCCTAGGGCTGGTTGAGCGTCCTCACAACATGGCGTTGGCTTTCCCCAGACCGAGTGATCTAAGAGAGAGCAAAGAAGCCACAATGTCTTTGATGACTCAGCCTGGGAAGTCACACGCCGCCTTCTCCACAATATCATATTGGTGACACACACTGGCCCTATTCAGAGCAGGAGGGGCTGCACAAGGGCATGAATAGTCGGGGGCAGGGATGACTGGGGCCACTGTGGAAGCTGGCTGCCACAAGTAGTCAAAGGTCCCAGGTGACACACTGTGTGTTGGCCACTCTACTAGGGTTTCATGTGTATCCTGTCATTTAACCCTTGCAGTAACTCGGCAGATGCAGTGGGAGGCTAAGTAACTTGTTCAAGACCACTGAACTAGTAAGTGGTAGGGACAGTTACAGACTCAGACAAGTGTGACTCCATCTAATCCAGCAACAGCCCCCAACACGTCCCCTTCTGCCACAGGCCCAGCTCATGGCCTCTCCTGGTCCCTGTCTGCTGGGCCTTTGTTCCCCAGGCCTGGCGTGTTGCCTGTCTGAGCTCTGCAGCCCACAAGGACCCCCTCAGGTGGTTCCTGTCCCCAGCAGCATTCACTGGCTTCTCCTTACTCTCACTTGAGACCTTAGACAAACGACATTCGGTGGGCATTGGTCTCAGCCCCGTTCAAGCCTCCGGAATCCTTGGGGACACCTCCTTCTTCAGGGCCAGGCTTGTCACAGCTGGCTAACAGCGGCAGCAGCGACAGTAATCCTTACTGCCCCTTTGACCTCGGTGAGTCTGTTTTGTTTACAGGCATGGTGTCATCTTTGCAAAAAGATGTGTTAGCAAGGAATGAGCAAGTTCAACAACTGAAAGAGGAGGTGAACCAACTGAAAAGTCAGAACAAGGAAAAGGATCACCAGCTGGAAGCCCTTGGCTCTACAGTGAGTGTCCGCGGCCTCAGCATCCCTTGTCGCTGATGGGTGAGAAGCAGCTCAAGTCACATGACGCGCCCGTTTCGTTTACCGTGGGCCCTTACTTTAAACTCCCCACACACACGCTGTGGTGTGGTGAGGCCCGTGCCCAGGGCCTAAGAGGATCGCTGCTGAGGGGCCAATATATGAAATGCCCACCGAGAAAGACTGGAACGAACGGGAGGCCAAGTCCTTTGCAGCTTTTTAAAGAGCAGTGCGCATGTGGCTCAAAATAAGTGAGATGTAGATTCAAATCCAGCAGACATTTTCTAACACCCACTATAAATTAGTTGGTTTAATCGCAGCCGTGAACACACCTCTTAGCATATATTTCCATGGCAAGGCTTAATGTTAAAGCAGAATAGAATCTCACTGTGTGCAAGAGGACCACAGCTGGCTTCACCTCTGTCCCGGTCGCCACCGGTTTGCACACTTACCTTCGAAGCAGAACGTGTGAAGGTCCAGGTGCAGTTGGTCTTGGAGACTTGCGATTCTTCCCTTAGACTTTAGTGTGCGTAAGAATTGACCTGCATGAGATGAACCTGTGAGGCAAGTTAAGAGCTTTAGAAATGTCACTTTGATTATTTGCAAACTTTACCTTCAGTGCTGTGACTTTAGAACTCTGGCCCTGTAGGATAAGATTGAGCAGTGTCCGTGTGATCTGTTTCAGTGAGTCCAGGGAAAACCCAATAGCTTTCATCTCACGTGGCAAACGCCCGATTCGCAGCGGCTGCCTGGTCGGTCAGCCAGGCCTGCGTGGGTGCCACGGTGGGGGTAGATCTTGAGGGTCCACAGAGGAGGCGGCAGAAGTAACTAACATCTGGCGCTGCTGACAATGCCCAGTTTGCAGCTGGGGCAAGGCAGGACGGGCAGGAGCTTTAGGGTCAGACGGACCAGGGTCAACGCCCAGAGCTGGGTTTTGTTGTAACTGATTTGAGCTCCACTTCCTCATCAGTGAAATGGGGATAACAAAATCATCTTCTGAAAAGTGAGAGGCTGATTTTAACTGTGCTCTTCTGCCTCTGCACCTGGTTAGCCGCCTCGCCAAGCCCTCTGCATCCGTTTCTCCGGAGCAGATTGACTTCCTGGATTAAACGTGCGATCGCTGGGTGTGTGTGTGTGTGTGTGTGTGTGTGTGTGTGTGTGTGTGTGTGTGTGTGTGTGTGTGTGTGTGTGTGTGTTGGGGAGGGCGATGGGTAGAGCTGACTCTTGGTGGCAGAAATAGAGGGACACGGCACCTGTTTGGCGATTCCACCTCCCGCAGTGCACTGGGGTTATTTTTGCCCCCATTTCTCCTTCCCTCTTGACCTTGAAACAGGGTCTATGTTCTTCTCCAGCCTGTGCCTGCCGTTAGCACACGGGCTCCCGGCGACCAAGGCGTTACACGAACGAACACTTGAAACGCCTGTCTTTCTTTTCTTTTCCAAATTACGTATGCCACGTGTGTTCATTTTAGAATAATACATAGATAATAGTGGCAAGCAAAATTAAAGAGATAAGAAGAAAAACGCTACCCCAAGAAATTAATGTCAATACTTTAGCATATATTCTTAAAATTTTGTTTCTATATATTACCTAGAAAAACTATATGTGGCATATGTAACAACAAATTTAAACTATACTCATTTTTAAGTTTTAAATAGTGACTGTTTTCCCAAGTTAATGAATAAAAGCTTTTATCATTGGTCATAGGAGCCACGTAGTATTTTCTTGCACGCACATGCTGTTAGAAAGCAGCCTCCGGTTGCTGGACTTTTTGTTTTCCCACTGTTGCTAACAACACTGTGAAGAACATCCTTGGTCCTGCAGGTTCCTTGACCTGTCCAGTCACTGTCCTTAGGACATGTTCCTAAAGTGGAACTTCTGGGTCAAAGAGGAGGCACATCTTTATGTTCTAGGTGCCTGCTGCCGCCAAACTGTGCGTTTCATTCCCACTAACTACCAGGGCAGCCGGGGCTCTGAGGAGTAAATTGCAGGAAACGCCAAGAGCCGTCCCGGCTCGCCAGGGCCCCCTCTGCGGGCATCAGTGGGTATTCTTAAACCAGACTGTCCCACGCCAGAGCTCTCTTGTGGTTTAGATTGCTGGATCTGGAAGGTGAAATGCCATCTCTATTCCTCGGGTCTCGTGAGGGAGGCGACCTGGGACCCACGTGCCCGTCAGACACGACGGCCTTGCTTTGGGACCTGGGGGGTGTGACTGGACTGGAGCAGCAGGCGGGACACGCTCTGGGGCTAACACGGGGCCTTGGAACCCTCCAGACAACCCCACCTGGCCACGCGCCCCTTTCCTTGTCGTCCTTCCCCGCAGTGCTCAGCGCTGAAGGAGGAGCTGAGAAGGGAGGAAGCGCACAAGGAACACAGGGACGCCGAAGGGAAAGAGCTGAAACTCTGCAAAAGTGTAAGCGGAACTTCCTTGCTCATAGATGCCGCCAGAAAAACTAGACTTTGGGCCGGGCGCGGTGGCTCACGCCTGTAATCCTGGCACTCTGGGAGGCCAAGGCAGTAGGATTGCTCAAGGTCAGGAGTTCAAGACCAGCCTGAGCAAGAGTGAGACCCTCTACTATAAATAGAAAGAAATTAACTGACCAACTAAAAATATATAGAAAAAATTAGCTGGGCATGGTGGCGCATGCCTGTAGTCCCAGCTACTCGGGAGGCTGAGGCAGGAGGATCACTTGAGCCCAGGAGTTGGAGGTTGCTATGAGGTAGGCTGACGCCACAGCACTCTAGCCCGGGCAACAGAGTGAGACTCCGTCTCAAAAAACAAAAAAAGAAAAAAAAAACTAGACTTTGACCTTCAGGTTCTTGGTAAGATCCTTGGTCCATCATGAAGCACAAAGCCCTGGGGCCTGTGTTCATTGTTTTTAATGTAGTCTCAGAATTCCTTGGTTTGCTGCCCTTGGCCTCCAGGGAGTGATGGACAAAAAGACCACGGAAAACACGCTCCGGATCCTCTGGGCCGTTGGCTCTTTCCCCCTCACTGGCTGGCACAGGGAGGAGGGTGGGTGCTGGCCAGCTGCCACCGCAGGCTGCTGGACGTTCCCTCTGGTCCCCGCCCCAGACCTGCGATTCCCAAACTTATGTTCCGCTGTCAGAAGTTTGTCATAGCACTGTTGTTGACACAAACTTCTTCCTTCAGTATTTTTGTTTAAACGCATCAATTTGACACCAAGTCATAAAAACAAAACAAAAAGTTATCTATCATTTGCCTTATATAGAAGCTGACCATAAAAATAAATACAATGAAAATAGGACCATTAAAATTAGGCTGGGTGAAGTGGCTCACACCTGTAATACCAGAACTTTGGGAGACTGAGGCAGGAGGTTCACTTAAGCCCAGGAGTTCCAGACAAGCCTCGACAACACAGCAAGACCCTGTCTCTAAAAATAATAATAATAATAATAATTAGTTGGGCATGGTGACACACTCCTACAGTCCCAGCTACTCAGGAGGCTGAGGCAGGAGGATCACTTGAGCTCAAGAATTTGAGGCTGCTGTGAGCTATGATGATGCCACTGTACTCTAGCCTGGGCAACAGAGTGAGACTCTGTCTCTACAAAAAAAAAACAACAAACTATTTTTACCTTGACCTGTTAAGGTTGGTTAAATAAATAAGCAAACAAGCTAATCCCACACGAGGTTTCCACCTTAATGAACGGGACCAGGGGGTTCTAAGGGCTCAGACCTTTCAGAGCAGAAGGCGGCTCCTGCTGCCGTCTGGGAAGTTGACTCCTCTGTTGTTGGAATTTTTCAGCAAATGCAAGACATGGAGAAAGAAATGAAAAGGCTTCGGGAGGAGCTGAGGAAGAGCTGTACTGAGCAAAGCATGATCTCCAAGACCCTGCGAGAAAAGAGCAAGGTACGCAGGCAAGGATGGTTCCGCCCAATGGTCAAGCACTACCTGACACCCCCAGCCCGCTGTCATCAGCGTTAACCCTCAAGAGGACCCCATGTGGTCCATGCTGGTATCAGCCCCTCTCACCCTGGGGAAAACTGAGGCTCGCAGAGGGAAAGAAAGGGACCCAGGTTCACTCAGATAAAGTAGTCGTGGCAGGATTTGAACCCAGGTGGGTCTGACTCCAAAGCTCCCGTGAGTAATGACTGCGCACACTGCCTTCTAACACTGCCTCTTGCTTTTTTGTAATGAGACCCACCCACCTACCTCCAGATCCCAGTGGGTTTAGTGTTGCTTGATTGTTTTAATGTCCCTTCTCATCACAGGAAAAAATCTTTAGTCGCATACTCTAGACGTGTGCTATCCGTCACAGTAGCCATAGCCACACATGGCTACTTAAGTTTAAATTCATTAAAAGAAAATAAAAAAGGCTGGGCATGATGGCTCACACCTGTAATCGTAGCACCGTGGGAGGCCGAGGCAAGAGGATCACTTGAGCTCAGGAATTCGAGACCAGCCTGAGCAAGAGCAAGATCCCATTTCTACAAAAAATAGAAAAATTAGCCAGGCGTCATAGCACACGCCTGTAGTCCCAGCTACTCGGGAGGCTGAGGCAGGAGGATTGTTTGAGCCCAGGAGTTTGTGGTTGCTGTGAGCTATGATGATGCCACCGCACTCTAGCCGGGGTGACAGAGACAGACTCTGTCCCAAAAAAAAAAAGGGTAAATAAAACAAAATTTAGCTCCTCACTTGCATTAGCCACATTCCAAGTGCTCAATAGCCACACGTGGCTCGTGGCTACTGATAGTTCAGAGACAGAATTTTCCCATCATCACAGAAAGTTCTGTTGTTTTAAACCAGCGGTGGCCTGTTTGGGCACTATAACCAATTGAAGAGTTGTACAAAGTATACTTCTGGATCACACATATTTTAAAATTTTCTAAACTGAAAATACCTTTAAGGGTCCTGAGCAGTGTGGGCAGAATCTATACTCTCTCAACTTGAATCATCTACTTTATTTGATGAGTCTAGACTGTTGTCCTTGAGAAAACTAAGAATACTTTCAGAGAAAATCTAAAAGGCAAGGGAATTCTACCTGAGGGGAATTGCCCCAGGATGATCTGAGAAATAAAAGCAAATGATCCAGTATTTTCTCCAATTTTTAGTTAATATGAACGTCAGACTAGTCACCAGAAGCTAAAACTATTAAAACTTCACAAGCTAAAATGTAGACTAGGCAAGAAGCTACCTGACAAATCACATCTTGTTGATAACATGGAAGCCTGCAGAAGTTGACCAGACATAAGTAGACTTGGAGAAATAATTAACACAAAATTAAAACCAACAGTTAAAACCACACAAACTAAAATTTGAGAGAAAAATCAAATATTCTTGAAAAAGTTTAGATGTACGAAATATAATCTGGGAAAAAAATAATGAACTTAGCCAAAATGAGGGACACAAAGCACACAACGACAGAGCTGTGATTGCTAAATATTTTATAGGGACCAGAAAAACTTATAGATGAATCAAGTCATAATTGTACAATTTATCCAGAAAAGAATTGATCCAAATAAAAATAAGCTTAGAAGAATAAAAATTAAAATGTAAACCTGTGGAAATCTGTTGAACCATTGGTTTAATGAGCTTCACTATGGAAAATGCCTTCTCAATGAAAATGAATTTACTTGGGTATATTTTTCTTTAAAATAGTTGCAGTCATGAATGTGAAATCACACTGCTCCCTGGGCTATGAATTTTCCTCTAAGCAAGGCTTTTGCTGCATTCCACAAGTTTTAGTATGCAGTATTTTCATTACTATTAAGATAAAAATATTTTCCAAATCCCATTTTGATTTCCTCTTTGATCCATGGGTTATTATGAAGTTATTTCCTAACTTCTAAATATATGAGGATTTTTCTGGTTACCCTTTTGTTATTGATTTCTTGCTTACTTACACTGTGGTCAGAGATCATCCTCTGTGTGATTTCAATCTTTTTATATTAATTGAGGCTTGTTTTATGACCTGCATGTGGTCAATTTTGGTTCCACACGAGTACTTGAAAAGAATATGCATTCTACAGTCATTGGGAACAGTGTTCTATATATATATATATATATCCATTTAATCCAGTTTGCACATAGTGTTCAGAACTTAAATGCTCTTACTGATTTTTTTGTTTTGTCTGTATGTTTTTCCAGCCATTGAGAGAGAGATATTGTCTAAATATCCCATCATGGTGTGGCTTTGTCTATTTCTGTTTTTTTAGTATTTTTACTTTATATATTTTGAGGCTATGTTGGTGGGTGCATATAAAGTTACAATTTTATTACTTCCTATTGAGCCAAATCTTTGACCATCACAAGATATTCCTTTTCATCTCTAGCGAGGTTTTTCTCTTAAAGTCTACTTTGTCATTAAGAAAGTACCATGAGCTACACTGGCTTTCTTTTGATTAGAGTCTTTATAGTGTGTCTTTTTCATACTTTTCTGTCAATCTTTCTTTTTGTTAAGTTTATATCTGTTGTTAAACATCATATAGTTCCTATAAAATCCAGTTTGACAATCTGTGTCTTTCAGTCCATTTCTATATAATGTAAACCACTGGTTTGTTGGGGTTTCAATTTAACTTCTTACTCACTGTCAGTTGTTCCGCCTGTGCAATATTTCTTTTTCTCTTCATTCTTGCCTTCTTTCAGTTGATAGTGTTTATCATTCCATTTTGCTCCGTATTAACTTGGAAATTTTTCACTGTTTTACTCTTTTTTTTAGTAATTGTAAGACAATTTGCCAGAAAAGGTCCTGGTTAAACAACAACAACAAAAAAGACAATTACATGCATTGGTGACTGACCAAAATCCAGTGTTTATGGAGTTTTTCACTCTTCCATTAATACTATTCTTTTAGTTGTTATAGTAAAGATTTCAATGAACATTTCCAACTTAGCAAAATCCAGTATTTATTGATAATTATGACTTCCTCCTTGATGACCTTAGACATTGACACTTTTACTTCACTTACCCCCCTCCAGATTTATATGCCATTATTGTCATTTTCTAAACTTCTCTCTGTTTGAAACCCCAAGTGATAGTATTTTTATACAGTTGATATCCATGTGCTACACATCACTGTTGTGTTTTTTTCTACATCTCTGATCATCCAGGTGGGATCATTTTTCCTCTGCCTAAAGAACATTCTTTAGTGTTTTCCTTCAGTGTGGCTCTGCGGTGAGAGATTCTATTGGGGGCAGGGGGGGTGCATGTGCATGCGTGTGTCTGAAATATCAATAGTTAACCTCATTCTTCGTATATTTTAACTTAGTATTGAATTCTACTTGGCAATTATTTTATTTCATCACATCATAGACAGCATTAAGTACGTAATTCTATTGTCTTTTGGCTCCAGTTGTTTCTATCTAGAAGTGAGCTATAAGCCTGCCCATTGCACTGGTGTGTAATGTCTTTTTTTAATTTCTGGATGTTTTTAAAATTTTTTTCTTTTCCTTTGATTTACAGCAATTTTATTATGCTTCATCTAGGTGTGAGTTTATTTATCTTGTTTTGAGTTCGTATGGACTTCTTGATTCTTTGGCTTGGTGTTTTTCACTGGTTTCAGAGCTTAGGCTATATAATACTGCCCTAGACTGAGGGGAGCTTCTGAAGGCTTTTGAGGGGCATAGGTGATTAACTTTGTTACTACTACTAATGTTGAAAATGATCACTGCAGTTTTTCATGGAGTAGGCATTACGCCAAACATTTAATCTCTTTTCGTCTTTACAATTCTACGATCGAGAAATTATTATGCCCATTTTACAGATGGGGGAATCAGGGTTCAGAGTAAAGTAACCAGCCTGAAGCCACCGTCAGTAAGTGGCAAAGCCAAGATGGGAAGCCAGGTTTGTCTGTCTCTAGTGACTGTGGCGTAGCCACTAGCCGCACGTGACTATTTAGGTGAAATTCAATAAAATTTAAAATTCAGTTCCTCGGTCACACAGATGTGGCCAGTGGCTTCCCCTTTAGACAGCGGGGGTGTAGGGCATTTCATCACTGCACAGAGTCCTGCAGGACGGTGCTGCCCCTTAGCTCGGTAACTCTCACGGGACTGTGAAGGGTGTACCGGAAGGAAGTAAATTGGAGGCAAGGAGGCCACATATTACAGCCAGAGGTTGAGGCCGGTTATCATAGCCAGAGGTTCCGCTGCCTGGCCTGAGGCCACGCACAGGGCAGCTCTCAGTACGTCTCTGGATGGGTGCCCAGGGCCTGCTGGATGGCGGTGACATGGGGAACAGAACTAACAGGCTCGGGGAACAGGGAGGCCATTCAGTGGCATGAGGAGCAGAGAACAAAGGGAGGGAGCCAGGCCCAGAGAGCCGGGCTGATCTTCCCAGGGGGCCCAGCCAGCTGGAGGTGCTTCCTAAACTGCCTTATGAAGTGCTGGCCCCACCCTGCTCAGAAGAAAGCTCTGAAGCTCTTTTATCACATCCGTGTGACCCTTCCTCTGAAGTTGTTTCAGCACAAAATCCTCTCACTCCGGAGAGTTTGCCTCATTTCCTGCTGGTGGCTGAGCCCCAGCCCAGCAGGTGCTCAAAACATGTTTATTGTTTAAAAAGGAACTGAGCAGCTGCAGGGTCCTGTAACAGCCAGCAGAGGGTAGCAGCGAACACGCCCAAGCTCACCCAGAGTCGCCAGTGGCCAGGCAAGGGGAGCGAATGGCAGTGCCCCCACCCCCACCCCGCGTAGAACGTCTTTTGTAGGCTGCAATTCTTTAATAGCCATTGTGTATCAAGCCTCCCAGAGCGGCAAGAGTGCTAAAAGTGGCACCCACAAATAGTTACAATTAAAAACCCAATAGTACCAAGTACCCATGAAGGGCCAGTTACTTACAGTAGTGGAATGATGCTGTGTGGTGCCTCTTCCCACCCACCTTCTGCAGGTTCCAACAATGCCTAGCACACCTAGAGAGCCCTCACGGAGTGCTGGCACTACGCTAAGCATGCTTAATCCCCACAGTAACGCTTCAAGGAGGGGAATAGTATGGCCGTCCCATTTGACAGATGAGGACGTTGAGTCCCTGAGCAGTGAAATGACTTCCCCGAGGTCATCCGGCTTGTTAGGGACTGAGCTGGGAGTGGAGGGTGGGGTGCAGAACCTGGCCTCTCGCCCAGGGGACGGTGCCTCTCGAGCCCACCTCCACCCTGTGCACGCCTGTGACCCCTGCCACATGGGCTGCAGCTGTCCCTGCCCCTCTGGGACCCCCCCCATGGCCATTAGACCTCCTAGAGGGACTTCCCCGAGTGCATTATGGCCACATTAGCAGCAAGCACACGCTTTCATCATCATTTCAGGTTGAAGAGAAGCTTCAGGAGGATTCCAGAAGGAAATTGCTTCAGCTGCAAGAAATGGGGAACAGAGAGAGCCTTATTAAAGTCAATTTGGAAAGGGCAGTAGGTCAGGTAGGCATGCTCCAGAGCCCCCCTCGCTGGCCCACGTTCCCTAGTGATTCTCTGCACCGAGCGGCAGCCTGAGGGAGGAGGACAGCCGAATGACACCACGGCTGTCCTCCTCCCGTTCATCTCCTGGCAGAGGCTTTCTGCGGCTTCTGGTCCCAGTGGACGTCACTAAAGAGGTTTCTCCTGCTGGGAGGCTTCCCACCCTAATGGTGTGCCCTGATGGAGCAGCCAATCTTGGCTCAGTGCCTGCCCAGTTAACCGGGTCCTGTGACCCCTATGGTGTTTCTAGTACTTTCTCCCCAACATTTTTTTTTTTTTTTTTTGAGACAGAGTCTCACTTTGTTGCCCAGGCTAGAGTGAGTGCCGTGGCGTCAGCCTGGCTCACAGCAACCTCAAACTCCTGGGCTCAGCGATCCTACTGCCTCAGCCTCCCGAGTAGCTGGGACTACAGGCATGCGCCACCACGCCCGGCTAATTTTTTGTATATATATTTTTAGTTGGTCAATTAATTTATTTCTATTTTTGGTAGAGACGGGGTCTCGCTCAGGCTGATTTCGAACTCCTGACCTTGAGCAATCCGCCCGCCTCGGCCTCCCAAAGTGCTAGGATTACAGGCGTGAGCCACCACGCCCGGCCCCAACATTTTTTGTCTTCACATTTGCCGCAATCTTTCTTCCCCTCGGGCCCCAGCAGATGTCACAGTCGGGGTCTATAATGAAGTGCCACTTCTCTTAATAAGGCAAAACCCAGGGTGTCTACAGTGCGTGCTCAGTGGAGAAGTTCCGGGCGGGGGGCGAGCCACTCTGCCCCAGCTGGTCTGGAGGCGCCATTTCTCGGAAGCTCTGGCCCAGGACGGCCCAGTGGCCCTCCCTGTTACACGTGGCACAGTCGCCAGGGCCAGAACGTGCAGAGATTCTGCCAAAGGCTAAGCGAGAGCAAACAGGGAACCAAGCGGGAGGGCATGACCCTCCAGAATACGGCCACCAAGGGCAGCCCAGCCTGGACTCCTGCACAAGGGACCGTCTCCTTGGCAACCATGGCTCCAGGGGAGCCACAGACGTTTTGCGTATGTGTGTGTGTGTGTGTGTGTGTGAGACTGTACTCTACTTCTGGGAGGGAAGGTCCACTGTGTCACTCATTAGATTCTCAAAGGGGTTTGTGAACCACCAAAAAAGATTAAGATCCCTCTACAGCACCAGCCCGGCTCCCAAAGCCCTTCCATGTGCTACCGCCAAGCCTTAACCAGGCAGTGTGACTGGGGCTTTGTCCCCACCCACTGAAACTCAAATGTCCACCACTGTCACCCCCAGTGTCATTCCAGGCGCACAGAGGTGACGCGGTGGACGGGGTCTTCAGGACGCTAGGGCGAGGCACACAGTGGCTTTCCAAAGAGAGAGCGTCCTCCTCTCCCCAGGCCCCGCGCTGACTGCATAATTTCCTCGCGCTGACAGCCTCAATATTTATCTCGCAGTCTGGTGCCGACTTAGCAGGAGCGGAAGAGCGCTCTCGGCCCCAGACTTCCCACTGGATAACTGGCAGCCAGTGGCTCTAGCGAGGGCTGAGACATGTGTGCGCGCTGGCCGCAGGCATGGCCGGGCGAGGCGGGCCCGCCTGGAAAGTAATTAAAGCCTGCTGCTCTCTTTCCCCCCGGCCTTTGGTCCACTTCTGCCACGTCCGGCGAGCGGCGGAAGTTCCGATGGCACAGAGCCACCGCTCAGGCCCGCCTGCCGCGCAGACCCTGCTAGCAGCGTCTCCCGCGGCCCCCGCCTGCCACCTCCCGCGGCCCCCTGACACTGTTGCCCTCCCTCTGCCGCAGCTGGAGCACTTCAGGAGCCAGGTCATCAAGGCCACCTACGGGCGGGCGAAGGTGGTCCAGGACAAGGCCATCACCGACCAGCAGGTTAGTCTGCCGCCCTCGCCGCGCGGAGCCTCCGCTGTCTTCCCCTTCGGGGATCCGGATTCCAGACCCCGGGAGCATATGCTTCTGTTTTTGTTGGTGGCACATATTTTTCACACTGTTGCTACACCATAAAGATTTGTTTTGATTTTATGGGATTTCCTGGCTTTTAAAGTAAAAGCCAGTTAAACTCCCTTGAAATGTTTCCACGAAAATCAAATTAAACCATCCAGGCTCAGTTCCTGTCCCCAGACATGCACGTTTGGCCCTCGTTGGCGCAGCGAGGGGAGGGGCTGTCTCTTCACAGCCGGGGGGTTCCAGCGTGTTCTTTCCGCCGACGGCAGGCAGGGTGGACTGAGAATGAGTTCTCATTCCTCTCTCCAAGCCTCCGTGTCAAAGACAGGTAAGAAAACACGCCGTGGGCGGCTCTCGCCAGACGTAGGAGAGCCTGAGCTTCTGTCTGTGAGCTCACGGCACCGAGCCCAGCGTCAGAGTCACTGCCGCCACGCAGGGGCCCGGAGCAAACTCACAGGCCTTCGCTCTTGAGAATAATCTCTGGTCCTGGGAAGTGTCCTGGTGACAGGCCTGACGTCCCCCCTCAGATCCATCACCAAAGCATGCCGGGACTTCCCTCATCCCCCGCTCAGACGGGACTTAAGTTGCCACTCTCCAGTCCCCTCCTCCCAGAGCCACCCTGTATTTATATTTTTTTTTTTCCCTTTTTGTTTTCTCACCAGTTATTAGAGAAGATTGCCCAGGTCACTGAAGACAACATGAACTTTCAGCAGAAAAAGTGGACACTGCAGAAGGAGAGCCAGCTCAGCAGCTGCAAGCAGGAGCAGACCACCGAGGACATTAAGAAGCTGAAGATGTCCCTAGACAGCTGCCAGGTGACCTCTTCCTACACCTCCCACAAATGGTCCTTTTGTATAATTTTTGTGCCTCTTATTTGGGAAACTGTCCAGGTTTCGTGGAGAAATGGTCAGCTTTTCTATCCACTTTTTCTCTTGTTGGAGAACAGAAAACAAAGGACCTAAAAAAAAAAAAAAATGCCTCCCAGTGAACTTGGGGCCTGAGCATGTTCATGTATTGACTTGGGAGGCCCCAGGCCCAGTAAACAAAACAAAACAATTTTTTTAAATCTCTTATGTTATTTTCAGAGAAACCAAAGTAATATTCCTGCACTGTATCTGCATTTTCTCTTTTGGTCCAGCAGCAAAAGGTCGTTCCTACCCCTCTTGCATGGGAGCAGGGAGAGGGGGTCCGACCACCCCCTGCCCCGCACTAACATCCAGCTTATGGGTGCGGGCAGCTGCCTGTGCTTTCCCTAGAAGCCTGCAGCTCCGCTTGGGGCGTCTGTGTAGACGCTGGCTCGTCAGCGCTCTCAGACCAGGAAGCCACGCTCTCCTACCGCTTGCGTGCTGGTCTCGGCAGCAGTTTTCATGAATGGAAGAAGTTTGGTTCTCATTTCACCCTAATTGCCAATGGCAATTTGGCTTTGGGGTTGCATATTCCTAAAAGACGGTTCACTCTGACCATCAGAAGTGCAGATTTGAGTGCGAAAAATAAATAAATAACAGCTGCCAAAAAAAAGCAAAAAAAAAAAAAAAAAAAGCAAAGAAACCCGGACCATCCCAGGCAAGCCCGCCCGGGGCACTGCCCGCTTCGTGCATGGTCCAGTTGAGATCGTCGTCCCTTGCAGATCACGTCGGGTGCTATTTCTGCCCGCGGGGTCCGGCTTCTCATAACTCATCCCTTTCAGGCCTGCATGAAGCTGGCGTGCCGCGGCAGCAGCCTGCGGAAAGAGGTGGACCTTCTCCAGAAGCTCCAGGTGAGCCCGCCTGTCTCGGGGCTGCAGAAGGCGTCGCTGGACATGCTGAGCCTCCCGCTGTCCTGGCTGGAGGACACCGAGCAGCTCCTCCGCGACCTCGGCATCCCGCTGCCCAGCTCGGACAAAGGTTACTGGGGCATTTTCTCCCGTGGTTGCACGGTTCTGAAATGTCGCGTGGAATCCCACCGCGACGGGACAGCTGTTGGGGAAGGCGCCGTGGGTGCGAGGCCAGGTGCTCCCTCCTCCAGGCTTGACTTTGCTTCTCCGCTTGAGAAGTGATTTTCCATGGGAAAAAAAAAAAATGCACAAGTGGGACACGGTCACTGGAGAAAAAGGGAACGTGACAGAGGCAAAAGGAAAATGAAATCCCCAACCAAGCTAAATTCTCTCTCTCAGCAGAACTGCTGTTATATTTTGTAACTTCCAAGGCATTTCCCTATGGAATTAGCTGTGTGGTCCTAAGCAAATGACCTACCCTCCCTATGCCTTGGTTTCCTCACCTGTAAAATGGGATAATACGGAGTACCTACCTCTTAGGGTCATTATGAGGCTTGAAATGCATTGATCTGTGTAAAGCACTTAGGATAGCCCTTAGTGTACAATAGGCATCACTGAACGCTTATCGATTTTTTTAATTTTGCAAAAAGTAGTGTCGTATTGCACCCAATTTTCTTTGGTTTTGTTCGCAGTTGTATGTACGTCATCAGGGGGCCTCCCCCGTGTCAGTACACACAGATCTGCACGTTATCGATGGCAGGTATCGAATGCCACCGTGTGGTGTGTGCCCGCATTCATGTCGCCAGTCCCCTACACAGGCATCGAAGTTGTTCCCAGTTTGCCACACTCATAGACGGTGCTGAGAGGCACATCCCTGCACATGCCCCCACACTCCGTGCCTTCATTTCCCTAGAGGTGGCAGGGCACGAACGACTTCCGCTGAACCGAGACTCACTGCATGCTTGCCGGACGCCAGGCCCTGAGCAGGGCAGGGATGTCGTGAGGTCAGGAACCAGGGTCTCCAGGCTGTGGGTGTAGGGGCGTTGCCTGTAAAACTCTCCCAGCATTACCGTACATTTTTTATAATAAAATGCTGGGCAAAAAACAGGCACTATCCCTGCCCTCGTAGAGCTATGGTCTCTGGGGGAGGGCTGGGGTGGGCATTAATGGCAAGATCACTCAAACAAACGTAAAACTTGAACAGTGGTAATCGCAATGAAGAAGCGCAGAGCTCGACCAGGTCAGGGAGGGCGGGGCATCTGCAGGATGCATAGGAGTTGTTTGCCAAAGAGGGGGCAGGGAGAACTCTGGGCAGAGGGAGCAGCGAGGTGGTGGAGAGCAGGGAGCATGGAGAACTCAGGCGCAGGGGTGGGGCAGGCCGGGGAGGGAGCTCCCGGGGACCATGCATGCCGGGGCTGGCAGGGCCCTGGGAAGAAGCTCTGCTCTCCCCTGAGAGCAGCAAGAAGCCACTGGAAGGTTTTAAGTAAGGAGCTGATGGAACCAGTTTGCATTTTGAGACAATGGTCTTGGTGGCAGCTGGTAAATGCCCTGGGAGGTGGTCAGCGTGGAGGCCGGGGGGCCCAGCTGGGAGGCTGCCGTAGGGCTGACGTGGCCACAGTCGGGCAGGGTGGGGATGAGGGAAGAGAGAAGGTTCTGGGGCGCTCAAGGGGTGAATACACAGGCCTCAGTGGTGGCGAAGGAGAAGGTTGGAAGGGAAGTAACAGGGAGGGGACTACACGACCTCTAGGTTTCTGGCACATATAAAAGGGCAGGTGTGGTTCCTTCGCTCACATTTGAAGTGGGGAACACAGGACGAGGCCCAGGCTGGGGGGAAGCTGAGCATGAGGTGCCGGAGAGACAGCCAAGATGGGGCGCCAAGAGGCAGCTGTTCCCTGGGTGTCTTGTCTGGAGACAGATGACAGCACTGTGTCCCCAGCACCCGGACGGCAGGTGCCACACAGTGGGGCTCATTGGGATCTGCGGGGGAGGACGGAGGGGTGACTAAAGCCATGGGTGTGAGTGGTATCACCTAGGAAACAACCTAGGAGGGTCGTTTCAGTTCTTCAATCTTGAAGAACCACTAGGACTCTGACCCACGTTTTACCCGATTTCATATAAGCTCAACACTTGCATGAAAGGGTCGCATGGGAGGCAGAGGGCCAGGGCCGCAGCTTAAGGAACTCCAGCACTTTGAAACTTGCTGCTGCTCCTTGCCAAGTCTCCCTCGGAGAGGCCGCGTGGCTGGGACATTCTTGCAGCAGCAGATAGGAGTAGAGGAGGGACCCTCAGCTCTGCCGCACCCCCGGCTGGATGTCGCCGGAGGATCCAGACGGCGGTGTCAAGTTCTTAAAAAAGAAAAAGCAAGATGAATTTTCACGTACGGGCCTCCCCCTCATCATGTCACAGAGTGTTGCTGTTCTCGTAATCACGGCCGAGTCGTGAGCGTACATGAAATGGGTGAAACACGCACCAGAGTTCTAGACCGGAAGTAAAACAAAGACAGACCACGATCTCTACCCGGGGATGGTAGGGCCACGCTATGTGTGCACTGTCCCCTTGCGGCTCCCAAGGCCATTTTTGCAATGATAGCCTTTGCCTGTAAATCTAACCATATGTTAACGTAAAGAAATGTGGGTCATAAAGTGGAGCAGCCAGGCCCGGAATTCCAAATAGGCTGAGGAGGACTGGTTTTAGGCAGCATTTCTCAGACCCACCGTTTTTTGCTCCTGACTTCACAGAGTCATGAGATTTGAGGACCATCAAACAGGTCTCTGGGCTGGGCACGGTGCTTGACACCTGTCATCCCAGCACTATAGGAGGCCGAGGCGGGGAGATCACTTCAGGCCAGGAGTTCAAGATCAGCCTGGGCAACATAGCGAGACCCCACCTCTACAAAAAAAAATTTTTTTAATTAGCCGGGCGTGTGGCACACACCCGTAGTCCCAGCTACTTGAGAAGCTGAGGCAGGAGGACTCCTTGAGCCCAAGAGTTCAAGGCTGCAGTGAGCTACGATGACACTACTGCACTCCAGCCTGGGTGATAGAGTACGGCCTGTCTCAAAACAAAAATCAAAAAAAATTTTTTCTGCAGAATCTGCAGAATCCCTCCTATGTTAATCTGCACTGTGGATCCACGGGAACGGGGTAAGGAATGAACGCAGTGTTTCCACGATACCGGTTTCCTGTGCTGCCCTTCCCCCTGGCTAACGTCTCTGGAGTAATGTGCTGGAGACCACGTGTTGGCGAACAGTGGTGTGGACTAGGGGGTCCCTGTATTCTCTTCCACTGCACCGACCCCTGCCCAGAGCTTCCTACACGAGGAGCAGGAGGCAGGCGGTGTTGCAGACGATGATGATGATGGTGATGATGATGATGGTGATGACGGTAGTCTCCGTTCATTATTGAGCACGTATATTCCAGATGCCCTCTCAGCGCTTTACATACGTGGTCTCAGTTCATGCTCACAATAGCTCTACGAGGCAGGGCCCATCATCTTCATTTTAGAAATGAGGAAACTGTGGCTCAAAACTTTTTATAGCTGGCACTGTGGCTCATGCCTGTAGTCCCGGCACTCTGGGAGGCCAAGGCGGGAGGATCATTAGAGGCCAGGAGTTTGAGACCAGCCTGAGCAAGAGCGAGACCCCGTCTCTACTGAAAAATAGAAAAATTACCCAGGTGCCATAGCAAGCTGCTGGCCAACACAGGCCCTCCCGTGTTGGTGGTTCCTAAGAGAAGGGCGGGAACCACGGGTTGTTTGGCGGCTCCTGGGTACTGTCACTGCGTTGCGTGTGTACCTGCACAGTGTGCTCTCAGCCTCCCTCCAGCCCAATGTGGGAAATACCGTTTCTGTCTTCAATTGGAAGGTGGGGAAGCTAAGGCTCAATAATGTTAAAACCATGCACAGGGTCACACCACTGGAACGTGGCGGTGTCAGGACTCAGACTCCCGCTGTGCTTTTCCTGGGACCCCATCCTTCCTCTGAAGATCCAGCAAGGTACCAGGGACGTGCCCGATTCCCAGAGGACAGGCTCTGTGATTAACACAGGCACAGACAAAGCCAAGCGTTTTCATTCCCCGAAGTAAACCGCATCTGCTCACACCCCGGGCCTTCTCCGGTAAAGCCCCATGTGCAGTGTAGCGTGATGGGCCTGGGTTTGGACTTCAGGGACCAACTGCCCACGCTCGGATTTCGACTCTGCACTTACTAGTTGTGTGTGCAAGTTACTTGATGTCTTCGTGCCTCCATTTACTTGTTTGTAGGACGGGCATAAAGTCTCACGGGGCCATTGCGAGACCCGCATGACGTGACACACACACAAATGGCAGTGCCCGGATCACAGCGAGCCCTTCGTAAATGGGAGCTGCTATCGTCGTCAGCCTCAGATACTTGATTTAATTTGGCCTAAACGTGGGTGGCAACCAGATAGTTCTGTGCGTGGGCAGCGCGGCTCGATTCGCTCACGCCCAGGTGACTCCATCTGGAATGCCTGCCCCATCCCCCCTCGGCAGCGCTGGGCTTACTTAGCCGTGAGCGCTCGGCTGGGCGGAAGCCAGAAGAGCCCTTCCTACGCCTCCTTGTTAGAGGCAGGACAATGGGCCTGGTGTCCCGGCTGCCAAGTGGCCGGGCTGGGACTCAGTCCAAGCCCCTCTGACTTCAGAGCCCCTCACCTCACCCCCCGGCCACCACGCTACCTGCCTTTGAGAACATCCTCCTAAGAGAGAGAGCACGCAGCAAGCTGGGTCTGTAAGTCCTGAAACGAAGCCCGCAGGGGAGTCCAGGTGGTGGGGTGACGTCAGGAGCGGCCCAGAGGGTGAGGCCTGGCGGGGCTCGCGTGCGTGCGTGCTGCGTCTGGTGGAATATCTGCTGCGAGGTCCAGCTGGGAAGATGGGGGACACCTGAGGGGGACCTTGAAGTTCAGCTTCATGCCGCCCCCGCCGCTTTCTCAGGCTTCACTTGATAAAGGAAAGAAAGGACCTTTTACATTTTTCTTTGCAAGCTCAGTTGTTTGTGTCTATTTCTGCAAGACTTTGTTACAAAAAAAAAAAAAAAAGGCTTTCCTGCATACCCCAAAAACCGCTCTTTCTCAGACATCCCGGATACATAGTATCTTTCAATGAAAAGAAAGCAAAGTTCAACACAATATGCTTAGTGTGCTCAGGTTTGGGGGGTTTTTTTGAGACAGAAAATTTAGTAGGATTATAACATATTCTTTTTGAGACAAGGTCTCACTCTGTCACCCAGGCCAGAGTGCAGTGTTGTGACAACGGCTCACTGCAGCCTTCAACTCTTGGGCTCAAGCGATCCTCCTACCTCAGCCTCCCAAAGTTCTGGGACTATAGGTGTGAGCCACCACACCTGGCCGTCTTCTGTTTTTTAAAAATGTCAATATCTGACCAAAAGAAAAATCTGGAGAAAGAGACATCAAACTGATAAGATTATTATCCCAACAGGGTGGGATTGCATAGGACCTTTACTTTCATTCAGTAAAGGTCAACAGTCGTTCATTCAGTCGTTCAACAACCATTTATTGAGGGCCTACTGTGCGCCAGCCACGGTGCAGGACACTGAAGGTGCAGTGGTGAACGCTTCCCACGTTGTGAATTTCTGTAATGTCTGGATTTCTTGTAATGAGCACGTACGGCTTGTGCAACCACAAGTATGATGAAGACTTGCTCCTTCTCCCAAAGAGCAAAAGGCCCTTGTGATCACGGTTCATCATCTACTCTAGAAACACGACCGGGCACTCGCTCTGCCCCTTCAGCATCCTCAGCTCCGTTCTCCCTTTGGTCCTCTTTGGAACCCAACCACGATTCGACCCTTCCCCTTGGGTTCCTGGGTCACAGCTTGCAGCTGAGCAAAATCCCAGACTCATCACGGCTGAGCGGCCGCAAACCCCCCTACTCGCCAGGTCCTATAGGCCAGGCCAGCGTCAGCCCGGCCATCTCGCCTCCCGCCACCTGAGTGTCCTTGCAACGCCCCTCCCCCAGGGCCCCCGTCACGTCGGCCCGTCCACCCCTGCACTCGCAGCTCCAGCCGCTCTGGAAAGAGAATGGCAGGCCTGGGTCTGATTCTGATTCTACCACTTAGCAGCTCTGCAGCTTAACCCCGCTGGGCTTCTGTCCTTTCACCCACGAACGTGAACGCACTTCCCGGAGGGGTGTTTATAGTGGAGATTAGAGAATGCGAGCCAAACTCTCGGCCATGGCACCCGGCACAGAGCGGGTGCTTAATACTTGGTAGCTGTTATTATAATGCTCTATTCTCACTCTTCCATGCTGGAAATTCTCAAAAAGTTGCATTGTTGGAAAGCAAGACCCCAGACCCCAGTGAGTTCAACTCCTTTCCTTTCTCTTCCACCCCTGTCTCTTCCTCCTTCCCCCATCTCCCCCTCCAGGTCCTCCTTCCAGATGCAGCCCTTCTCTCCCCTGCATCTCCGCTTCCCAGGGGACCTTCTGCACAGGATCCTGAATGGGCAGCTCCTCGCTGTGGCATCCACAGCCTTTCTCTCCCTCCCTTTGCTAACGTGCATTCGAGATGGCTCTAGCGTCTAGAATTCTTCCCTGGAACCCGAGGCTGCCTTCACTCCTCCTCTGTTGCTCTCGCTCCCGTGCCCGCCCCTGAGCGTGCAGAAGTGTGCTGCACCTCTGTCTCCACTGCCCACTTCCTGCTTTGGCTCTGCCAGGCGACTGACTCGCTGCCCCGGCCCGCCCAGCGCATCCCCTGGGCCTGTCTCTGCCCACCCCGCACGCTCGTCCTCCTCCTCCTCCGAACCCCCTCGCCCCTCCGCTCTGGCCTGGTGCACCCCCCTATCCCCAGAGCTTGCCGGTTTGTCATCAGCCCCTACACCAATTCCTGTCCCTACTGTGAGTCAGCCCCTGGTCCTCCCACCCCCGTCTCCTCCTTCACGAAGAAACTTCCCGTGGCTGCTCCGGCAGCCTCGCAGACCCGTGTCCAGGCAGGGCTGTGGGGAACGCGGTGCGGGGAGTGCAGCCAGGCAGCAGGTGGGGTCCCATCAGGGGCCACTTCCACCCAGAGGGAGGGGCTCTGTCCCCATTCACATAAGGACCCTGGATGGGCTGCACCAGCCCTGCCACCCTGCATGTCCAACTCCCTGAGACCACCTCTCCCGGAGTCCTGCCGACATCTCCATTCTGCAGTCTGACACGGAGCCGGGGCCTCCCCTCGCACCCCACTCCGCCTGCCTCCCTCCTCTGTCCGGCAGCAGGGCCACCATTCTACCCCAAAAAGCCTTTCTCTCTCATTCTTTCTTCTCGTCCCCGCTCCCCCCTCAGCGGAGCGTCAGCGCTGCCTGCCCGGACGCCCTCGGGCTCGCGGCCGCCCGCTCAGCGGAGGGGCCTTTACACTAGGGCACGTCCAGCCACGTCCACAGACATTCTTGGCTGTCACAGCTGGGGCGGGGTGAGTGGGGTGCCCCTGGCATCTAGTGCGGAGGGGCCAGGGACGCTGCTGAACACCCCGCAAAGCGCGGGACAGCCCCCCAGCGAGGAGCTGTCTGGCCGGACACGTCAGGAGAGCTGCGGCGAAGCAACCCCGCCAGCCCCTGCCTCCCTCACGCAGCACGGCTGTTCTGGAAGCACCCTTCCTCGGGCCATGCTCTGCTCAGTCGGCAGCCGGAGTAGCAGCGACTCAGACCCTGGAGTCGCACCGGCCGGAGCCAAGTCCCGGCTCAGCCGCTGGCCAGCTGCGCGGCGTCGGGCAGCCACACGGCCGCGTCTGTAGAACGGGGCGGTGGTCGGGCAGTAATGGCTTAGTGGAAGGCCGGGCACACACAACCCACTCAGTCCTTTTCCGTGGAGCTTAAGTCAAGTGTCCACTCTCTGGGCCGCTGCTCCAGGCCTCCCCCTGCGTGACCTCCCTTCTACACCCCTGCACCGTCGGCGCCTCCCCTCCCGTCATCGCTCTGGCCCAGCCAGGCGCAGCCCCTGCTGACGAGCTCCGTGCTTCCCTGATCCCCACCTGCCGCTGCCCTCCGTGTGGCTGTCCTGTGGCGGCTGTGACAAGTCACCACAGACTCAGTGCCTCAAAGCAACACCTTGATTCTTTTGCAGTTCTGGAGGGCTGACAGGGTGTCAGCAGGGCTGGTTCCTTCTAGAGGAGAATCCGTTTCCTTGCCTTTTTCAGTTTCTAGAGCTTCATTCTTTGCACTCCTGGCTCGTGGCCCCTTCCTCCGTGTTCAGAGCCAGCAATGTGGCATCTTCAAATCTTATACTGGGTCCACCCAGCTCATCCAGGACAATCCAGAACTTAATTCACATTTGCAAAGTCCCTTTTGCCCTATAAGGTCACAGGCACAGCTTCCAGCAATCAGGAACTCGACACCATTGGGGGTCATCGTTCAGCCTAGCACGTCCCCTAGTCTGCAGCCCCCTGTCCCAGCGCTCTGAATTCTGCCTCCCCAGCAATGCCCACACCCAGCGGTCCTCCACCAGGCGGCCTTCCTTGATCACTCCTGATGAATGGTCTCTCCCTCCTCTGAGAGCCTCACACTCCTTACCTCCTTCAGCAGCTGTTCGCATGCTGCCTGGGGTCACTGCCCTTTTCCTAGCAGGCATTTAGACCTTGTCTCTCAGGCTGCATTGCGAGCCCCGGGAGGGCGTGGCTTTGGACCATGCCCACACTCAGCACCATGCTTTGCACGCAGTGGACGCTTAGTAAATAGGTATTCTGTGGATGGGTTTTTATTTTCCACCTCCAAAAAAGAAGGTGGATGTGAGCCCAAGCAAGGCTTATCAACTATTTTAAAAACACAAGTTGGATGGCAGCTCATGACTCCTTGATGGGACGGAAGCCTTTGTCCACCTGGCTACAAGCTTTGTTAAGACATTATTTGGAAAGCAAAGAAGTTGGATTGAACTGATACTTACCTTCTTCCTGCTTCTCTTTTTAAAGGGTTCTCTTTGTATCTGACATGTCTTCTGGAACAGTATAAAAAATTTATGAGCCAGATCCAGGAACTTCAGGTAATTCTTTTAACTTACTTTTTTTTTTTTTCCTAAAAGTTCATTTCGGCTCCTGTTGTCATTTATATAACATGGTGCGTTTGAAAGGCATTTTTTTCTGTGTCACGATCTCAGTCCACATCCTCCAATAGGTAAAATGATTTCTCCATTTGCACACAAAGAGATGCAGACAGCGTGGCTAAGATCTCCCAGGAGGATAAGGACAAAGACAGGGTGCCGCCCCTGTCTGGCCTCCTGGGCTAACCACAGCGCTTGTTGCCCTCTGTCAAAAGCCCAAAAGGCTTAATAACATCAGCTCTTGAAAACTGTGCTTATTCAATGCATTGGAAGAAGTACAGCTATCCACAGTACAGGCAGCAGAATCACCAAAAGAAAAGAAACATTCTAGAGGCAAATGATCTTTAGGGATTGTATCTTCTGATAGCTATTGCCACAATAATGCTGTATAATAAACAAGCACAAGACCTCAGTGGCATTCAGCAATTACTATGCGCTGCTCACATGTCTGGGGCCAGCAGCTAGGAGGTTCTGCTGACTTGGGTGGGCTTGCCCCCTTGTCTGGGTGTTGGCTGGCCTTTGGCTGATCTAGGCTGGCCTCCGCTGGAGCAATTGACTCTCTGCTACCCGTGAGCCAGGGTGTGTTCTCGTGGAGACCGCGCAGTACAAGAGAAGGCAGGCCCAATCACATAGCGCTTTTCAATCCTCTGCTTGTGTTATGTCTGCCGACATCCCATTGGCCAAAGCAAGTCAAGGGCTGTGTCCAGTGTCGGGGGCGGGGTAAGGGCAGGCGGCTGCAAATGACATAGCCGTAGACCTGGACAGCGGGAGGGTGAAGAATCAGGACCACCATGCCAAACAACCACAGAGACCTGAGTCTCTAGGGATTAGCAAACTTTTTCCATAAGTGCCAGATAGTAAATGTGTTAGGCTCTGCAGACCAAATTCACACCTGTTCAACTTTGCTATGATAGAACAAAAGCAGCCTTAGACAAAACTTAAACCATGATGAGCATGACTCTGTTCCAATAAAGCTTTATTTACAAAAAAGTCAGTAAGCCATATTTGGCCTGTGGACTGTAATTTGTCAACCCCTGGTCTAGTCCATTCTCCATGTTTTACAGATACAGACATCGAAAGGGTCACACAGTTAATTGACAAAAGAATCAAGACAAACGCTCAGGTCTCCTGGCTCCTAGCTCACTGCTTTTACTCTCACGCCCAGCAAATAATAACTAATAATTTGGGCCACCATTTACTGAGCACCTACGATGTGCTAACCACTGTGCTAAAAGCTTTCCATCGTCATCTCTCTTAATCCTTACAACTCTAAGAGGTGGATACTATTATTACGTTCATTTTCTAAATGAGGAAGCATCTAGAATCAGCTAGGGCTGGGATTCCAGCTAGATCCAGAGTCTGAATTCTTAACCACTATATTCTACTGCTACCCTACCCGTAACTAAGACTAAATGTAGTTTGTCTATGTTTTTAAGAAAGTTTTGTGCATACCTCTGTCCCCTGAAAAGCAAACAGTTGGTCAAGATATGTGGAAATGACTCCTTAGCTAGGCCTGTCCCCCATGAGTGTCAGTTTCCTTTTTCTCATTTTAGGTCAAGTTCAGCCGTTCTCAGGAAACTCAGCAGTCTTTGATGCAAGAAAAGCTGCTGGAGCACCTGGCGGAGAAGCAGAAGCTGAACTTGGAGAGGCAAGAGCAAGAGGAGAAGCTGAAAGCCAGAGTCAAGCGGCTGATGGAAGAGAAGGAGGTGAGGTGGTCCCCGTCGTGTACGTTGCCACGGGAAACCGACGCCATGGCCTTTTCTGTGGGAGATTGAGGGCATGTGCTTAGGTAGAGACATCTCAGCAACTCCTTGCCGAGTGCTACGGAGCTAAGTTAATTCAACAGGGTGAATAATTTGGGAGGATTTAACATGAAGCTCGAATTCTAAAACTCACAGTAAACCAACTTGAAAAGGTAGGATTAGTGAAATTTTAGAGGAGTGGTACCTTATTCATCTATTTACAGAGGCGGATTTTACAAACCCGAGTCATTGCGGCAGGCCTTGCGTGTGCAAGATCGACTTCAGATTGCAAATTTCAGTCTTTTGCTTTCTCTTCCTACAGCTCAGGGAGAACAAATGGCCAAACTTGCCACTTACTTTTCTAGAAACCAGGCCAATTCGAAGATACCCGTGACTCATCGGGATCTGGTTGAGATGCAGGTTCTGACTCAGCAGGTCTGGGCCGGAGCCAAGAGTCCCAGCAGGCGGCCAGGTGGCGCTGGCACTGCCAGTCTGCAACCCCCAGTCCCTGACAGCAAAGGCTTAGAGGAGCTTTTCCCAAAGCTGCTTGATAAGTAGTTTGTCTGTGTTTTTAAGAAAGTTTTGTGCAAGGCCTCGTCCCCTGAAAAGCAAACAACTGATAAAGAAATGTGGAAACGACTCCTTAATTAGTCCTGTCCTGGATGATTTGTTACAAACAGATTCTTGGCCCCCACCCCAGACCCCTTGAATCAGAATCTCTGGACAGGGCCAGGAAGCTGCATTTCATAAGACGGTTCTCATCACCATCCCAGAGTTAGCCTTTCCTGATATTCAGGGACCCGTCGTGAATTTCACTGTCCTCAAGGCCACCATCCTAGGTCAGGGGCTCATGACTTTGGCTGCACTCTTGTCATTTAGGAGATTAAAAAACACTGACGCCCTGCACCGATCCCCCCACCCCCAGGTTCTGATCTAACCGGGGTGAAGGTGTGGCCCGTGCTCTGGGATTTGCAAATGCTCCCAGGTGACACGACGTGCAGCTGTGGCTGAGAACCATTGTCTCGGCTGGATGTGGAGTGTTGATTCGAGTGGCGCCCCTCCTCCCACCCACTTCCAGACAGCAGCCCCCAGATCCACTGGGCCCCACTCTCCTTCCCTGGCACCTCCTTTCTTCCCCCGAGGAGGACCGGACCTGCCTCCTTCTCTGTCTTTTCCCAGCTCCACTCGGTGACTCCCAACGTGGACCACCTGTCTCTGTCACACTCGCCTGCTCTCCAGACCGGCCCAAACCCCTGCCGCTTTCATTTCCTTTCTCAATGTCGTATCAGTCACCTCAAGACATCTCGCTCCTCTCCGCCCTCTTCTCTGCCTCTCCCTCTGCCTTTCGTGGAATGAAAGATTAGAAAGGGAGAACCACTTGACCGGAATCATGTGTCCTCTGTACAATATTAATGGTAGCCATAAATCAAGCTGGGGACATTCTGAAAAGCAATTAGAAATAGAAGAGGCCAGCACCTTCACCAGGAAGAGCCTAGAAATCTTCACTGTCTTCACAAAACACTCCACCTGTGTCCTCAGTCCCTTCTGATTAACTTCTCCCTTTAGCATCGGCTTCCCACGTGACTTATTTTCTTTATTCGATCTTGGACCGACCTTTTCCATTGCCGGGGTCTGGTATTCCAGCCCCGCCATGCCGAACACCGAGGTGGACTCCAGCCTGGGCTTCCCAGATGCCTGTTGACGTTGGTTCTGGCAGAGTGAGTTTCAAGAGCTGGTTTTAAGCCCCCTTTTAAACACACAAACCGGCCAGGAGAGGTGTCTCATGCCTGACACTCTGGGAGGCCAAGGAGGGAGGATCGCTTGAGGTTAATGAGTTCAGGAGCAGCCTGAGCAAGAGCCAGACCCCGTCTCTACTAAAAATAGGAAAAATTAGCTGGGCGTGGTGGTGCACACCTGTGGTCCCAGGTACTCGGGGGAGGCTGAGGCAAGAGGATCGCTCAAGCCCAGGAGTTTGAGGTTGCAGTGAGCTATGATGACGCCACTGTACTCCAGTCGGGGCTACAGAACAAGATTCTGTCTCAAAATGATGATAATAATAATAATAATAATAAACACAAACCCCAGTGCACCCCACGCCCTTGCAGAGGGAGGCAGTAACGTCGGGTCCCTGCCAGATAGACTGTGACACTCGAGAATCATCCTTCCTCAGACACTGTATTCATCAGCTTGGCCCTGGGGACTCCTCTGAAGGTGACGTCTAGGACTCAGTGTCGGGCGCCAGGACTTTAAGTGAATCCACCTTGTACCATCTGGCACCCCTCCCCCACCCTTTCTAAATATACACATGTCTAAGCTCATTAATTAGGCTTCCTCTCATGATCCTGACTTGTTTGATGACTTTGTTTCAATGGTAAAAAAAAAAAAAAGTTCTGAGTTCCTTGATCAATCTAGGCTTCTTTTCTTATTACAATTTATTAACAGCAGTCACTTGATTTGTGCACACAGCAATGCTTTAGATCAGAGGTTGGCAAACTTTTCCCATAAAAAGCCCAACAGTAAATGTTTTCAGGTTTGCGGGCCATGCTATCTCTGTTGTGACCGCCCAGTCCTGCTGTTGTGCAAAAGCAGCCAGAGCCAATGCACAATGAGTACAGAGCGTTCCAATAAAACTTTATTTATAAAAAACAGACAGTGGGTCGGATTTGGTCTGTAGGCCATAGATGGCTAACCCCTGGTTTAGAACATAAGCTTTAGAAGCAAATGGGCTGGGGTTCTAATCCCTGCTTCATGATTTTAGTAAATTGGACAAATTTCTTAACCTAAGCCCGTTTCCTCCTCTGCAAAGTAGGGGACGCGTGGTTGTCATTCGTTCCGGTACTGTGCCAAGCATGCCATGCTCATCGTCCCACGTACTCCTCACATCAACCCAGGGGAGGAAGCATTATTACTGTCCCCATTGTACAGATGGGGAAACCGAGGCCTCTCTAGCTAGGAAGGATTGACCCAGGGCTGTAATCTGGGCCTGCCGACTCAGAGCCCAGGCTCTGAGCTCCCGGGCTGTGCTGCCCACATTCTCTCCAGGGGTGTGGTGAGGAGTGAAGAGGTGAGCCACACACTGCCTGGCAGAGTCCGCATTCCTGCCATGGCAACCTATGTGTATTAAGCAGCGGTCATTGACTTGCAGGCCTTGGAGGAAAGCGTCACTCTAGAGAGAAACAGAGCAAAGGAGGCGATACAGGAAGAGCAGACGCGAGCCCAAGAGTTGCAGAGTCGCTTAGCCCGCCAGAAGGAGGTACACAGCTCGGGGGGGACGGAGTGGCTTGAGCCCAAATCAGGGCCCTACGGCTGGGAAAGATGGCTCCAGGGCTCTAATCTGGGCTGTGCTCTGAGCTCAGGGCTGTGCTGCCTGCAGTCTCCCCAGCGGGGGTGCGGTGAGGAATGGAGAACTAGCCACACGCTGCCTGGCAGAGCCCACGCTCCCGCCACGGCACCCACGTCTGCTAAACAGCGGGCGTTGCCTTGCAGATCTTGGAGGAAAGCATCACGCAAGAAAAAAACAGAGTGAAGAGAGCATTACAGGAAGAGCAGTCGAGATCCCAGGAGCTGGAGAACCGCTTGGCCCGCCAGAAGGAGGTACGCAGCTCGGGGGACAGAGCAGCTCGGGGGACCGAGTCGGCTCGGACCCGACCCGGCTCGAGGGCCTTGTGGAAGTCAGTGCGGAACCAAGGTGGCGAGGGTAGAGTGGAGCCGAGCGTTCCTGGTGGGATCTGGGAATCTGTCCTTGCTGGGCTCAGCTACTGCAGGAAGGGCCGGGGACTTGACAGAACCGGTTGGTGAAAACTGTGAACAGCATAAAACACGGGCATAGACAGGGCTTGGGAGACAGGTCGGGGCTGGGGACATGGGTGTCTTCTGTGTGGATATTGTGTTCCAAAGCATAGAAACAGGGGAATGACAGAGTCATGGACCCCAGGGCTGCTCGAGTCCTCCACCAGCATCCTAAAATCCTCCAGCCTGCAGCTCCAGCTCCAGCACCGAGGAATTGTCCCCAGCCCAGGCCGATCCATCCAGCCTGGTGCCTTGGCTGGCAGAGAGTTCTTCCTTCGGGTTGAGTTGGGGCAAACTCTTTTGCCCCAGAAGGGCATCACCCCCCACCCACCCCTGGCTTCTTCCACCTGATAACTTGCAGGTTGGAAAGTGGAGGCACCTGCTCCTCCCGGCCCAGGCGCCCTTGTTTCCCCTCCCATGCCTCACAGGACCGGAGCCCGGCCCAGGTCCCTTCCTCTGGCCTGCTCTGCCCTCCAGAAGTCCCAGATTGGCAGCTCACTGGCTGAAAGGGCCTGCAGATATGTGATGTTTGGCTCCAGAGTGTTTCATAAAATTTATTTAAAAGCCCAGATTTCCATCCTCTCTTGAAAAGTCAGAAAATCTGGCCCTTGTTTTTACTTGGCAAAACTGGACTGGAACCTGACCAGTTGGCAGCAGTTTGCCACAGTCCTCACCATTCCCTGTTGCCTTAAACACGGCCTACTTCGTTTTTGGTCTCTGCCTGGCCCTCATGGGTATTTAAGTGTGCAACCCATCACCCGCTTTCTCCTAAAGTGGGGTAACCAGAACCAAATACTCTTCTCCAATTGTGGCAGCCTAAGGTAGGACTCTCCCCTCCCTTGTTGACGATGTTGTACTTCCATTAATATGCCCCGACTAGATTCTGGGAAAGCTCTGTTACATTGTTGATTCGTGTTTAGCTTGTGGCCCCCAGGGGATCCCTGCGCTTCCTCACACGTGCTTTCACTGATCCCTCCGTCCTGAGACCGCACAGGGGAGGCAAGCTTCACAACCGGATGAGATCCAAGTGTCAGTCCTGGCTGGGCTCCTTCTTGGCTGTGGCAGATCTATCAATACCTCTCTTGCTGGAAGGCTGGAGGGGGAGATGCAACGTAGAATGAAGTGTCTGGCTGAATTAATGGCAGCCGTCATCACTGTCCCTGCTTGCCACTTCTGCCTGTACTTCTGTTAGGGCCCTGTTTTCTGTCCATCCTCACTGCTCAGGGTGAAGCCCTTGCCCACCCACCACTGCGGCAGAAATAGCAAGACAGCCGGGCAGAGCCTGTGCGATTTGATCTGTAAACAGCGTCGCTGAGGCTTACCCCCCGAGTCATTCCTCCAAGGTGGTGAGGAGGAGGAGGGTCTGCAAGGAGTCCCTCGAGCCAGATGCCACCAAGAGGTCAACCGCGTGGGGCCGGGGGAGGCCTTTGAATTTAGAGATTTCCAGGTCACGGGGGACTTCAGGAGAAAGATTTAAGCTTCATTGCAGAGAGGAGCTGCGGCGGGTCACCCAGGGCTATGAGAACATCAGCCCGCTTGCTGCTGGCAGAGCCTGCCTCGGTTTCCATCGGGGGCGCGCGAGGGCGCAGTCCCGGCCGCAGGCCTCGTGCAACCTCAAGTGGTTATTTGATTTTTTCTTTTCATTAGCTCTTCCTGCACATTCTCAGACGAATGTTTAAGGACAGCACGAGCAGTAGGTCATAACTTGGGTTTGGAGACCGCGTTACAGGCTGACCCGCGGCCGGCTCTGAACGCGGGCGCCCTGTGCCAGCCGCCCCGCCTCCCCAGCGGCGCCGCCCGCCCGGCCGCGAGGAGCGCCGAGAAGAAGGCCTGGCGCGCGTGGACGTGCGGCCAGACGCAGCAGAGCCGGCTCTAAGTCGCTAGGAAGTGCCTCCGAGTCCCTCTCACAGTTTATGGGGAAGCGTCCCACCCTCAAACACTCAAAATAAATGTGAAATTCCCACGACGCCGCTGCTCTTCTGCTTTTTTTAGGGCTGGTGTTGGGACGGCAGTGTTAGCGTTTGTTTTTGTTTGTTCGTTCGTTTTGTTTTTTTGAGACAGAGTCTCACTCTGTTGCCCGGGCTAGAGTGAGTGCCGTGGCGTCAGCCTAGCTCACAGCAGCCTCCAACTCCTGGGCTCAAGCGATCCTGCTGCCTCAGCTTCCCGAGTAGCTGGGACTATAGGCATGCGCCACCATGCCTGGCTCATTTTTTTTTTTTTTTGAGACAGAGTCTCAGTCTATTGCTCGGGCTAGAGTGAGTGCCATGGCTTCAGCCTAGCTCACAGCAATCTCCAAATCCTGGGCTCAAACGATCCTTCTGCCACAGCCTCCCAAGTAGCTGGGTCTACAGGCACGTGCCACCATGCCCGGCTAATTTTTTTTTTTTTTTTTTGAAACAGAGTCTCAGTCTGTTGCCCGGGCTAGAGTGCCGTGCCGTCAGCCTAGCTCACAGCAACCTCAAACTCCTGGGCTCAAGCAATCCTCCTGCCTTAGCCTCCCAAGTAGCTAGGATTACAGGCATGTGCCACCATGCTCCGCTAATTTTTTCTATATATTTTCAGTTGGCCAATTAATTTCTTTCTATTTTTTTAGTAGAGACGGGGTCTCCCTCTTGCTCAGGCTGGTCTCGAACTCCTGACCTTGAGCGATCCACCCGCCTCAGCCTCCCAGAGTGCTAGGATTACAGGCGTGAGCCACCTCGCTCAGCCTTCTTTCTATTTTCAGTAGAGACAGGGTCTCACTCTTGCTGAAGCTGGTCTCAAACTCCTGAGCTCAAGCAATCCTCCCTCCTCAGCCTCCCAGAGTGCTAGGATTACAGGCGTGAGCCACCTCACCTGGCCAAGAGTTTATAAAACTACTACTCACTGCAAAATATACAAGGTGTCATCTGCATTATGGATGAAATACTTTTTGTGGGCTAATCTGGGGCCTTACCCACCGGTTATAATGGTAACCATGTTCCAAGTTCCAAGCAGTCAAGCTGGTGTTTAGAAGACAAGCTGTTCGAAAGCTGAGGTCCCCCTTCTTGCAGTGACTAGAAATGGCCGGCAATTTATTTCCTTTGGTGATCTGCATTGGCTGTTTAGCTGAACGGCTTATCAGCAAGTAACTTCCTAGACAAAATCCCTTGACTGGGGCACCAAATACAAACCACGCTCTCTTCCCTGCATTCTACCTGAGCGTTCCCAGTGAGGCTCTGTCCCTCCCTCTTCTGCAAATTGGCATATTGCGGCTCAATAATTCAGTATACTGCCTTCCTCTTGAAACCGGATTCACTTTAAGAGATTTATTTCAATAATGGAAAATTTCATTATTAATGAGATTCTTCTTTTTATCAGAGAGGCTGCCTGGTCCAGGGATAAGAAGCCCGCGCCCTCTGCTCCCCCGCTGCCGAGGGCCTCTGTGCTTTTCTCTACGCAGGTTCAGATCCAGCCTCGCCGCTGGCAGACCGCACGGCCGTGGACCCTCCCGACGTCCAGTTCCTCAGTTTCCTCCTCTGTAAAATGGGGCCACTCGCAGCACTTCTCTGACAGGGTTGCTGTGAGAGTGAAGGGCTGGCCGGGCGCCCTCGTGTCATGCCACCCCCGCGTTCTAGCCGCCGTCGTTGTTGTTATTAGCAGCTTCCCCGCAAGTGTGCAGCAACCCAGACCCCTGGTCGTTGACTTGCAGGTTTGGGAGACCAGCATGGCCCACGAGAGAAGAAAAGCAAAGGAAGCCTTAGAGTATGAGAAGAGAAAAGTCCAAGATCTGGAGAACCACTTAACCCAACAGAAGGAGGTACGAGCAGCAGAGGGAGAGTGGGCCGTGGTAGCCAGAACCTTCTGGAAGGAGCTCCAAACCAGACATGCCCTGAGAGAGTGTGGTGGGAGCATGCAGGGGCTGGGGTGGCCGGCATCTGCCACTTACGGGCTGCGTGACCCAGGGCAGACCTGACCTCCTGTCCCTCCGTTTCCTCACCTGTAAAATGGGAACGATGACAGTCTAGAGGATTAAATGCGACCAGAGACAAAGTACGTAGAACCGCACCCCGAACGCAGCGGGCCCTCGGGACGCTCTTCCTGCTCTTGGGCTCAGCTCCCTGGGGAGGAGGGACGCCCTCCAGGAGAGAACCCCCAGGTCGTAGTCCGGGAGGGCCCTCGGCCAGCCTCCTCCCCCTTGTTGGGAGACAGCAGCCCCCGGCCCCAGCACCCTGGTGTCTCGGGTGCCCCTGGACCGGCCGAGGGGTAAGAGACACAAGCAGCACAGCGAGAGGCGGGCACACGACGACCTCACTCGTAGCCACGTCACATGAGTGCTGGAGATGCTCCGTGCCTCCGGGGCGGGTGAGAAGTGCACCTGGGAAGGACGATGTGGGGAAGGTGAGGACAGGCTCCGAGGGCCAGGCCCAGGCAGAGCTGGAGGCTCCCACGCCCACCCTCCCCCCACCCGTCAGCCTGGGGACAGGCCCACCAGACACGCCTGCTCAGAGCAGCACGCGAGGCGGGCCCTCGGGTCCGCCTGGACGCCCGGGCCAGGCCCTGGAAGAAGGAGCCTGGGCTGGCACCAACACACACGGCCAGCCCGCGTGGAAAACCCAGAAACAGAGCTGACGGCTCCGGGAATTGTTCCGTTCAGTTTTGTTCGTCCACCCACAAATATGCGCTGAGCACCCCGTGTGTGCCAGGCGCTGTTCTGGGCGCCGGGGACACCACAGTGAGCCAGTAGGACCAGGGCGAGGCCGCCCAGAGCTTCATCCTGGCGCAGGGGAGACAGACGAGGTGGAAGCCAAGGCAGGGACAGCTCCAGGCCACAAGTGCTAAGGGCAGGAGAACAGTGGGGGGATGGGCTAGAGAGTGGTCTGCATGCAGGGAGGGCCTCTCGGAGGAGGTGACATTTGAGTGAGTCCTGGGAGGGGAAAAGAGCCTGGGGACAAAGAGGGCCACTGGGTGAAGTGGCACAAACTCGGGGGTGGGGGGGCAGGGTCTGAACTAGCCAGGGGGGTGGGTGGGCATGAGGAATGAAACTGAGGCTGTTGGGAGGTGGGAGACACCGGAGGGCGCAGGAGACACAGGGGCGGGAGAGGTGGGAAGGAGCAGCAGAGCATGTGGGCCAAAAGTGCCCGTTCTGGGCTCAGATCCCAGCTCTGCCCCAGCACGCTGTGTGACCCTGGGCAAGCCCCTTGCCCTCTCTGTGCCCTCAGCGTTAACGTGGGTATAGTGGCAGAACCACCCTAGAGGTCTGGTGAGGAGTCAGTGCATTCATGCCCGGGGAAGAGGCTGCCCCAGTGAGGTCAGAGTCCGGGCGGGGCGGGGTTCCGTGGGGCAGCAGGGTGGGGGCCGGACCGCCTTAAGCAAAGACCTTGGCCGAGGGACCATGCCACGCCCATGAGGGAAATGCGGTCAGAGTCCAGCTGGGGTGCGAGGGCACAGACACGGAGCAAGCCTCGATAAGGGTGGGACCCCAACTGTGGCGCCGCGGCCCCCAGAGCGTCCCTTAAACAGATGGGCCACAGGAGGGGTCTGGAAGCCAGGGACTGCCGGGCTCTGCGCCAGCCCAGATGTGAGCACATAAACACGGCTCCTGCCTCCAGGGGCTGCGCAGGAACCAGGCGGATGGGCAAGGCAGGGCCCGCAGGCCGCAGGCCACTGGCTCGGGCAGGGGCACCGGTGTCTGCGCTTGCACCGCCGCTTCCTGGTGGTGTGGCCTGGAAGGTCCCTTGCCCTCGTCCTGCCTCGGTGGCAGCCTCCCTTTCCTCGCTGTGAACGAGGATGGCGGCCTTGTGCCATCGGGGCTGTGCAGAGCGGCGCGCTAGCGCATTCGGTGCATGGCGTCACCATGACTGTCTCCATCTGCAATGCGCAGAGCGCCGTGGGGAGAGGAGGGAAAGGGCCCTGGCCGCGGGGCATGCAGGGGGGCGTTGGTGGCCTCCTGCGACAGGCAGGACGTGGACTGCAGGGCGGGGCTGGACAGTCCTGGGCAAAGACGTGGCAGACTGGGCAGTGGGAAGACGCCAAGTGTGCACGCAAGGAGCGGGGAGTCAGGGACCAGAGGGGAGGGGGACACTGTGCCGGGGCTGGGGGGAGGGGCACGTCCCTACGTGATGTGAAGACTTGGGGGACATCGGGAACACCGTTTCCCCAAGGCCACGTACATCCCCGGAGTCTCATCCTGCCCCTCAAATTAGAAGCTTCCCGTCTCCCAGCGTAGCCGGCCCTGGAACAATTCTCAGTTGTTTTTCCTTCTGCCAATAATGCCCGTTCACTAAAGAAAATTTAGAAGATACAGACCAGTGAAAAGAAGAAAATATAAATTGCCTTAATCTCAATTCCCCCAAAACAACCGCCATTTACATTTCAGTCCGTGTCCCTGCAGTCCTCGTAGGCGCGCGCAGGTATTTAAAACACCTCCCTTGGGGGCTGCGTGCTGGTGCGGGGGCTCGGCAGTCGCGGCTCGCCGGCCCCACTCTGGCTGTTTGCTTCCAGCGGCCTGAGCAGGGCCCCGCTTCCCTCCTCACCACCAGGGCTATCGGGCACGTGTCCGCAGCTCCAAACTGTCCTGGGCGGGACTCCCAGACCTTTGTAGGCAGGAAGAGAGGCATCAGGCCTGCCAGGACAGGAGGCGTCTCCCCCGCACGGTCTCTCCTGCCCCCCTCCTCAGAAGCCAGGTGCTTCCCACGCGGGCCTGCAGCGCTGCCGACTCAGCCCCGTTCGTCCGGTGGCTCGGCGCCAAAGGACGCGACCCGGACACTCGCCAGCGTGTCACTTCCTGAGCACCAGCCCCAAAATCCCGAGTGACGGGTCACTCACCAAGACGTGGGCCTGAGCTCTCGCGCCCAAACCCTGACTCAGTGGCCCCCCGTGCCTGGCCCTGGCGGCCCGTTGCAGCGCCGTTGCCCTTCGAGGGCACAGGCCCTCAAACCGCTGTCGTTGACTTCCAGATCTCAGAGAGCAACGTCGCCTACGAGAAACACAAGGCCAACGAGGCCATAGAGAAGGAAAAGAAGAAGGTGCAAGACCTGGAGAATCGCCTGACCAAGCAGAAGGAGGTATGAGCCGCAGGGAGGGAGAGAGAGGAGCCCAGCCGGGGAAGGGCAGTGCTCTGGAGCCAGGCTCTGGGTTCAAATTCCACCTCCCCCTTTCTGGCTGTGGGACTTTAGGCAAGTTACTTGCCATCTCTGCGCCTTGGTTTCCCCACTTATGAAATACAGATGATACCAGTAGGTCAGTCTCTGAGCAGTCGTGGGAATGACTGCTGATGACACGTAGTGCACATGGAAAAGCACCGTGTGCGGGCTGCATGTAGCGGTGTCATGAGCGCACGGCTCAGCGGGGAGGGGCAGGCTCCAAACCCGGGACGGTCCCACTCCCGGACCCTCCACTGTGCAGCTCTGTGTGGCCCAGCTCCCTTGAGTGACAGGGATGTCGGAGTCTGGACGCCTGGACTTCTGATCACTTTGATGTCAGTTCCCCACCAGAACTTGTCATCACAATTATCATCCCCTCCTTAATCAAGATGCATTTACTGCTACTACCAGGAGTGACAGATCCGGCAGGAATAGAGGCAGTTGCTGCACACCACCCTGTCACACGCAGCAGGACATGATTCACCCCTCTTGGGTCCCAGTAGTACAAGGGACACACACACAATGACCATGTCTCACAGGCAAAGCAGGTGACAAACACACAACACGGCACTAAAATAGTCTCTCTATTCATGTTAATCTTGGATCATTTTCTTTAAAGCAAGGTTCCCAAACGTTGGCACGCACTAGAATCTCTGGGAAACGTATCTTAAATGCGTGTTTCTCAGGCCCCAGAGATTCTGATCCACTGGGCGTAGGGTGTAGGGTGGACTCAGGAACCTGCGTGTTTAAAGTGTTTAGGCAGAAGAAGAAATTAAAACTTTAAAAATAGATGAATTGGGACACAAAATGGATCAGGAATGAGACTCATGCAAAAAAATAAAATAAAATTATGTATCATGAAATCAATGAATGGGTCACAAGTTTTACTCCAGCAGTCACAGTGAATAGAAAAGGAGAAAGGTGGCCGGTCACAGTGGCTCACGCCTGTAATCCTTTCTCTCTGGGAGGCCGAGGTGGGCGGATTGCTCAAGGTCAGGAGTTCGAAACCAGCCTAAGCAAGAGTGAGACCCCGTCTCTACTATAAATAGAAAGAAATTAATTGGCCAACTAATATATATAGAAAACATTAGCCAGGCATGGTGGCACATGCTTGTAGTCCCAGCTACTCGGGAGGCTGAGGCAGGAGGATCGCTTGAGCCCAGGAGTTTGAGGTTGCTGTGAGCTAGGCTGACACCACGGCACTCTAGCCCAGGCAACAGAGTGAGACTCTGTCTCAGGAAAAAAAAAAAAAAAATCAGAAGAATGGGTTCAAGAGGCGGGAACCTTCCAAGGTGTATGAGGACATGGCGGCTGGAGTCCCATCTGGCCAGGGCCTGGCAGGCGGAGACAGGTCATCGTTATTGAGGCCCCAGAGCAAAGCGGAGTGTCCTGAAGGCAAGGAGAGAAGGAACTCAGCACGAGTGTCCGGGAGAAGAGTTTAGAGAGACATGACAGCCCTCCGCAAATATTTAACGGGCTGTCTCATAAAAGAGAAATAAAACTCACTCAGTGAGTTCCAGGTGACAGACACAGCTCAGAGACCAGAAATCACAAGGAGACGGATCTCAGCTGAAGATAAAGAAGAGTTCTATCAATATCATAATTGAGCCGGGCGTGGTGGCTCACGCCTGTAATCCTAGCACTTTGGGAGGCCGAGGCGGGCGGATTGCTCAAGGTCAGGAGTTCGAAACCAGCCTGAGCGAGACCCCGTCTCTACCAAAAATAGAAATAAATTAATTGACCAACTAAAAATATAAATACAAAAAATTAGCCGGGCATGGTGGCGCATGCCTGTAGTCCCAGCTACTCAGGAGGCTGAGGCAGGAGGATCGCTGAGCCCTGGAGATTGAGGGTGCTGTGAGCCAGGCTAATGCACTCACTCTAGCCTGGGCAACAAAGTGAGACTCTGTCTCAAAAAAAAAAAAAAAAAAAAAAAAATATCATAATTGGAACCTTCCAGAGGAGGCACGGACTTTGTGCTTAAAAAGGACCAACAGAACCGCGGCAGCGTGGAGTTTGCTTCTCGAAGGCGGGAGGGCGGAGAGGCCGGGGGAAACATCCGCCCCAGAATGTCTGCTATCATTTTGATGTCTGCTGTCGTCTGTTAGGAAATAGAGCTAAAAGGGCAAAAAGAAGACGTCCTGAATAACAAACTCAGCGACGCGCTGGCCGTGGTGGAGGAGACGCGGAAGACGCAGACGGCTGACAGTCTGCGTGCGGAGAGCCTGGCCATGCAGCTGCACGAGACGCTGGCCGAGCTGGAGACCGCCAAGACCAAGATGGTGAGTCGGTGCCGCTGGGGGAGGACCTCCCCGCCCCCTTCCCCATTGCAGCGCTCCGGCGCCGCGGGAGTGGGACGTTCCCAGCCCCAGCACTGCTGGCGTTCTGGGCGTGCGACGCGCCCCATTAGGGGCTGTCCCGCGTGTTGGGGTGTTCAGCATCACCCCTGTTCTCTCCCCCCTCGTCACCAGCAGCCCTCTCCCTGCCGCCGTTGTGACCAAAACTGTCCCACGGAGGACAAAACTGCCCCCCGTTGAGAAGCGCTGGTTTAGAGCGAAAGGTCCACAGAAGCTAGCGTGCCCTCTCTCCGGGGCCTTCTAAGACGTGATGCAGGGGCCTCACAGGATCGGGGAGAAGGACTGGGGAGCCCCAGCATCTAGTGACCTGTGACCATTCCACAGATTCTAAGAACAGTGTTTTAAAGCTCCTGCTCGGCATTCAAGGCTCCCCACAGTCAGGGCTCAAAGTTGCATTCGTGCGACGGGCCTGGGGGCAAGGAGGTGATGAAGGCTCATCTGCCAGCAGTGCACCAAGCACATGCGGGAGAGGGTGTGGTGTTGCGGAGACCAGCTCTGAGTGTGGCACGTGGTGGCCGCTGCTGAGTCCAGAATCACAAGGACCCGCGGTGGGGGCTGGGCCGAGGAATGGGAAGGAAAGACTCGCCCCAGACAGAGTCAGGGTGGCAGGACTTGCTCAGTGGCCTGCGGGACAGGAGCACCAAGGAGAGGAGGTGCCAAAGGACTGCAAGCTCCCAGCCAGGGCCCCTGGGGAGGGGACGGTGTAGGGGCGGCACAGGGCTGGGGATATGGAGGTTTGGGTAGCAGGGGGACCTCGTCAGTGGGATCCTCTTTTGGAGAAGATGAGGCAAGGCGGGAGTCGGGTGGCGGCACAGTGAACTGGGGAGAGGAAGCAAGACCCGGCCTGACCGGGAAGACGGCCTCACGGGTGTGGGTGGGCAAGGAGTTCCCCGCCCTCCGAGCAGACGCGAGACTAGCAGCAGGAGCTGGCACCACTAAGGGACGGAGAGGTGAGGGTGGCGGAGCAGAGGGAATGAGGGGTGGAGACTCTGGGAAGAACATCAGGAGGGAGAGGGTGGGAAGGGACTCACCATTTGGAGGTCACTGGCATTTTGGTTTTGAGGAAATACAGATTCATTCACTTTTTTTTTTTTGAAGACAGAATCTCACTCTTGTTGCCTGGGCTGGAGTGCTGTGATGCCAGCCTAGCTCACAGCAACCTTAAACTCCTGGGCTCAAGCGATCCTCCTGCCTCAGCCTCCCGAGTCACCAGGACTGTAGGCATGAGCCACCATGCCCGGCTAATTTTTTCTATATATTTTTAGTTGGCCAATTAATTTCTATTTTTAGTAGAGATGGGGTCTCGCTCTTGCTCGGGCTGGTCTGGAACTCCTGAGCTCCAACTGTCCGCCCGCCTCGGCCTCCCAGAGTGCTAGGATTACCAGCGTGAGCCACCGCGCCCGGCCATTCACTTTTTCTTATAGAATTATTCATTCATTCCACAAAGATCTATCCAACATCCAGATCTAGATGCTGGGGGGCGTAGCAGTCAATGAGACGAGTTTCTGCTGTCGCAGAGTGTACGTTCTAGCGGGCGTGAGAAACAAGGAGACACGGTGGTTGTAGATGGTGATGAAAATGGAATAGACATTGGAACAGAAAGCGTCTCACGAGGCCGGGCGCGGTGGCTCACGCCTGTAATCCTAGCTCTTGGGAGGCCGAGGCGGGCGGATTGCTCAAGGTCAGGAGTTCAAAACCAGCCTGAGCAAGAGCGAGACCCCGTCTCTACTATAAATAGAAAGAAATTAATTGGCCAACTGATATATATATATAAAATTAGCTGGGCATGGTGGCTCATGCCTGTAGTCCCAGCTACTCGGGAGGCTGAGGCAGAAGGATCGCTCGAGCCCAGGAGTTTGAGGTTGCTGTGAGCTAGGCTGACGCCACGGCACTCACTCTAGCCTGGGCAACAAAGTGAGACTCTGTCTCAAAAAAAAAAAAAAAAAAAGAAAGCGTCTCACGCTGCTCCCAAGAGGCGGTCAGGGAGGGCCTCCTGGAGAAGGTGACGTTGGAACTGAGCCCTGAAAGACGAGGAGTCAGCCCCGGGAGGAGCTGAGGAGCATAGAGGGCAGGGGGGTCGGCACGTGCAAAGGCCCTGGGGCGGGGCCCAGCGCAGCCCCAGCGTGTGCAGGGAGCGGTGTTCTTGCTGTTGCCGCCACGCCTGCCCCCAGATCACAGCGTGCGTCCCTCTGCTCCCCAGATCGTGATGGAGGAGCGGATGCGTCTGCACCAGCACACGGTGAAGGCGCTGCAGGAGGAGCGAGAGTCGCAGAAGCACGAATTTGAGGACGAGATCACGGAATACAGGGAGCAAGTCAAGCAGCACTCCCAGACGATCGTGAGCCTAGAGGAAAGGCTCCAAAGAGTGACCCAGCTCCATAAAAGAATCGAAGGAGAGATCGCAACCTTGAAGGACAACGACCCAGGTAGGGCCAAAGGGCTGCCGCCGAGGAAATCCTGGTGTCAGGGCAGGCTCTGCGTCTCCTGTGGGTCCCCGTAGGCTGGCGGGTAAGAAAAGGCCTCGCCCACTTGAAATCGCACCCAGTCCCCAGGGACCCCCTTTTGTTCTTGTCACACGAGGTGAGAAGCCCTCCAGGGCCCAGGTTGAACGGAAGTGAGGACAATGAATCGGCTCGGCCTTTGTGCCGGCCTAGTGAGCCAGGGAGACACCCAGGCCACCAGGGCTGATAGGGCCATCGAAGGACCTTCTGGAGGCTTCTCTCTGCCAGCAGCCTTTTGGCAGCTTGGCTAATGCACTGTCGTTACCCACCGGGATTTGTCTCTTAAAAAAAATAGGCCCGAAAGAGGCCAAAAAAAGAACTCAGAGTCGTGAGCACTTATTCACTCTAAGTAGCCAAGGTAACTTATATTATTGCAAAAATACTAAGCTCTTGGAGAAAATTCTAGAAGTAGAGGCCTCAGGCCAAGGTTTTTTTAGCCTCAGCACTGTGGACATTTGGAGTAGGATGGGGCTTTGTTGTGGGGTGCCCTGTGCACTGTGGGGTGTTTAGCAGCATCCCTGGCCTCTACCCACTAGATGCCAGTAGCACCCCAACCCCCGCCCCCAGTGTGACAACCACAATGTCTCCAGGCGTTGCCAAATGTTCCCCAAGGGCAAACTCACTCCTGGTCAAGACACGTGGTTCTGTGTCGGCTAGTCAGCTAGCTGTCAGGGCCCGCCCCACGCAGCCTGCATGCATGCATTCATTCATTCATTCGGCACCCTCAGTTGAGCCAGTCTCATTTAGGCACTGGGATTCGGTGATGGACACGCCAGTTATTGTCCCTGAGGCTAACCAAATTCTCGCCCTGCCCTGATCCAGGACGAACAGGGCACCGTGGCAAGGACAAGGAGCAGGCTCCGTTTGCTAGCCCCGAGTCTGGGTCAGAGGGCAGATGTTTGAGCTGGGGTCTGAAGGGCGACTACGTCTGTGTCACCCCCACACTTAGATCAGTGCCTGCCATAAAACAGGCATTCCATGAACGTTTGTTGACTGAATAAACGAGTGAGGGAGTGGTGAGAATGGAAGCCAGAGGCAGGGGGGTGAGGACAGGAAGGTGCTGCGCACAGATTACTCCTCCGAGACTCTTGTCTGGGTGGAAAGGAGGAGGAAGAGCAGGCGGGGTGACCCAGGGGCTGAGGCTGCACCTCTCAGCGGCTCAGCTGAGTGGCCGGGGCAGGTTCCGTCCCCTGATGGCTGTTGCCTGTGAGTGGACTTAGCGACCCCTGCCTTGGAGAGCAGCCGGGAAGGCCGCGTGGCCTCACGCCCGGAGAGAGCGCCGGCCTGTGCCACAGAACGCGCGGTGGGTCTCACCGGCGGGCGGAGGGCTCCCGAGTTGTCTGTGAGCAAGGAGGACTCTAACCATGCCCGTGTGTCTCTGATACAGCTCAGAAGGAGGAGGCGCCGCAGGAGTCTCCATCAGAGAACAGTGCCAAGGACGCCGCGTGCGAACACCTGATGTGAGTGCCCGCGGCTGCGAGAGCCTCGGCCGCCTGGGCAAGGGCCGATAAGCAAAGCCCCTGCCTCTGGCCTCGTGCCGGAGCCTGCGGGAGGGTTGAGCCTGTGGCTTTCTCGGTGCTGCTTAAGTGCCTCGACTCCTGCAGCGGATCAGGACGGTGCTGTGGCGAGATGCTCACCTCCTGTCTTAGTCTGTTTTCTGTTGCTTATAACAGAATATCTGAAACTGGGTGATTTATAAAAAAAAAAAAATCCTTATTAATTTTTTACAGTTACAGGCACTGAGAAGCCCAAGGTCGAGGGGCTGCATCTGGAGAGGGCCCTCTTGCTCTCTGCAGAGTCCCGGGGTGGCACGGGGCGTCCCGTGGTGAGGGGGTTGAGGGTGCCAACTCGGGTCTCGCTCTTCCTTTTCTCATGAAGCCACCAGTCCCGTTCCCACGATGACCCGCTGATTCACTAATCCAATAACTCATGAACCCATGAATCCATGAACCCATGAATCCACAAATGGACTAATCCATTCATGAGGACGGGGTCCCCATGACCCGATCGCCTTTTAAAGGCCCCACCTCTCAGTACTGCCACACTGGGGACTCAGTGTCAACATGAGTTTGGAGGGGACAAACAGGCAAACCATAGCAGATCCCAGCTCAACATTTTGCAGTTGTGTGGCCTGGGTGAGCCACCCCCCCTCACCTCACTGAGCCTTAGCTTCCTTGTTTGTGAGGTAAGGATGTACGTGCCTGGCGCGTGCTAAGTGCTAGCTAATACCAGCAGTAGCAGTTTCCCCGAGTGCCTGCCAAAGGCAAGTCCATTTCTAGGTCCTAGAAGCAGGCGGCGGGGGTTCCAAGCAGTGGAGACCATGGTGGGGTGGGGGCCTGGAAAGGTTACAAGTTAGGAGGTTAGACTAAATGACCTCAACTAAGTGACCTCAACTCTCCCCACCCGAGGGTCGATGAGTTTATGACTTGATCCTCATGGAATGGGCAGTTTCCAGGGAAACAAATCTTGGGCAAGGCCCAGAAAACAACTGCGCTGTAGCATATGAACCGGGAGGCCCGCATGGGAAGGGCCGAGGCAGTTTCTCAAAGACGACGGACCACCAGCCTGATCCCGGCTCCACATTCTAGTTATCAAACTCTAATGTCACAGGGTTTTCACGCCAGGAAGGACAGAGATACCCAGCCTCCTCATTCTGAAACACTCCTGACTGACTCCTCCTCCTGGCAGCACCCTCTCTGGAGATAACAGTGGCCTGACTTGGGGAATCGGCACCACGTGGCCGTGGCCACATTGCTCTGCTCTGATCCAGTGTATCAGCTTGTGTAGACGCTGGAGTTCTAAAGTTCCAGCCTTGAGTTGGAAAAGTTGTGGTTACAGCCAAGGGACAGCCAAGGAGGTGCACACACCCACACACACACAGAATTTATTCTATATGTAGTTATTTTCATTCCAACTATCTCCAGCCTTTTTTTTTTTTGACATGTAACCTACCAGTGTTTTGCTTTACTTCATAAGAAACACACATTCCACCCTCAAAAGTCCATATAAGAAGAGCCGGGATTTCAAAAGCCTGTGAACTCAAATGAGTGACATTGATACCCGCCCAGAGACTGAGCCTCTTACCCGCTTCCCAAGGGCAAGGCCTCCTCCCCAAACACGCACGCACACGGGGTGTCTCCCCCAGCTGGGGCTTCCCACACGTTCTCAAAAGCCCACTCCCCGTCAAGGCGCCCGCCCCCGCGCCCTTCACCCCTCCACTGGCCGCAGCCGCCCTCCCCCCCCCACGACTGCCCTGAGGCTTGCCGAAGGTGTCCTGCACCCCGGCTGGTGGGGGTCTGTCCTTTCACCGTCCCTGTACCCCCTTGGTTGTCTGGGCTCCTCCGCCGACCCCCGCACACACACCATTCGTTCATTCCCGTGCGGCCCCACCTCTCTCCACCAGGAATTCCATCTCATTCTATTTTTTTAAATGAAGGTACACCAAAATGAATTTTTGTTTCGAGTGTGTGTAAAGACTGCCCTCATCCCTTTGCTGGGCTTGGCATCACATGGACCATGACTGCACCTGACTGCATTTGTCCTTGGCCCCTTCCAGGCACCCGGAGACACCACGAAGGTTGAGCCGAACTGACTTTGCCTGTCTTTGTGAATTGCAGAGACGACTTGCTGACTGCTCAGAAGGAAATCCTGTCCCAGCAGGAGGTCATCATGAAGTTGAGGAAAGACCTCACCGAAGCCCACGGCCGAATGTCGGATTTGAGAGGTTTGAACCGTCCCTGTGTCTCTTGACGTCCTGACCCACTTGAGAAAGGAAAGGAATGAGGCTTAAGAGTGCAAAACCTTGGTATGAAAAATCACGGCCAAGCTGCCGTCCTGTGCTGACGCCTGTAACTTGGTTGGGGTCAGCAAATGCGGTATCTTGTATGTGGCTCTGATCCCCAGTGCCAAGGGGCCACCTTCTCTGGGGGACTTTGGCCCTCTGCATTGAAATGCAACTTTCTCTTTTGGGGAGAGTTTTCTCCCACTACAGGAGACTTGGCTCTGGAAGCAAAGACCTGGAGGGCAGCCCTGCCTTGTGGTCCTTGGAGGCCTGGCAGGTCTGCTGTGGCCATAGCAGGGACCCCCACCAACATACCAGCTTTCATGTCGCCCCCAGGGGAGCTCAATGAGAAGCAGAAGGTGGAACTGGAGCGGAACATGGACCTGGTCCAGCAGCAGAGACGGGAGCTGAGTGCGCTCAGGGAGAAGATGGCCCAGCTGAGCGGCCTGGTGGAGAAGAAGGACCGGGAGCTGAAGATGCTCAAGGAGGCACTCAGGTATGCGGGGGCGTCCGCATGGTGTGGGGAGGAGCCTGGCACAGAGAGGGGGCTCCGTAGGTGCTGCTTGAGGAGCCGAATGAATGAATGATACGTGTTCTGTTGGTTCACAGCCTCATCAATTAAAACAGGTCTTTGCTGAGTTCTGTACCTCGCAGACATTCTTGACCAAGATTTCAGAAAACAGGTCTCAGCTTAAACACCACTTCCTCCAGGAAGCCCTCCCTCCCTCACCCTCAGTGATCATAGCCAAGGGATGCTGCTCTGCCTGGGCTCCCCCAGTCCCACCTACCTCTTGTCACACAGCAAGGCTATGACTGCCTGTTTATTGCCCACCTCCCCCATGGGGACAGGGTCTGTACAGATCTTGGCCACTGTTGCTGGCACGCACACAGTGCCGGCACGTGCGGGAACTTAGTATTTACTGAACAAATGAATAAACCGCAGGTGTCAGCATAAAATAAATATAAAATATTGTCATTGTCCCATGGATTAATCTAAAAAATACCTGGGAGTTTGCAATTTTGTTCATAGTTTGTCCATGTTTGAACATAAGTAATATTTCCCCCAAAAAAAAGTTTGAGTAAAATTGGTGTTTTGTGTATATCCTGTAGCTTCATGTCCCTGGGGGCCAAGGCAGATTCACACAGTGGCTAAAAGAACAGGCCCCAGATCTAGGCTGCCTGGTTTCAAAGCCAGACGCCTCTGTGTCCAAGCTCGGTGACCACGGGTAAATTGCTGTGTGTCTCTTTGCTCGTCTGCAAAATGGGAGATTCCTTAACTCATGGAATTATTGTGAGAAATAGAAGGGTTGACACAGACAAAGCGTTAGAAATTGCAGACATGCAGGGGAAGTCCCTGTCAATGCCACAGCCGGTGTCCACAGTGTAGGAAGCAAGGGCAGGTGCCCACTGCCCTGGCCACTCTCCCATAAGTCTCCTGACACCACATTCTCTAGAAACCTGGGGGCAGGAGACGTGAAGTCTCAAAGAATTCAGTTACCTGTAAAAATAGAGCCCCATTTCCTGGTCCGCCAATGGGCACCAAAGTAATTTGCGGGAACCTTGTGCCATCCTGCTGCCCAGGACTCCTCTCCTCTGCCCTAGGGATTCGCAAGAGAAGCACAGGCTCCAGCCGAAAACGGAGCAGGAGCAGAAGCCCAGGAAGAAGGCCCAGACGTGTGACATCTCCGTGCAGATAGAACCAAGCCAGCCCGAGGTCTTCTTGAGCAGCCAAGAAGTGAGTGCCCGCCGGTCCCGGGCACCTGGAAGGACACACGGAGACAGAGCCCAGTGGTGGCTTTCTTTCCTTTTGAAGACATTTCATTCTAAATTCCAAAAGCATGGCCTGAGTGTGTGAAATGTACGAAGTGAAGTGCAGAGTCCCGCCCCTTCGGTCTCAGTCCCCAGCGGTCACAGCCGCCAACAGTTCGGCATGTGGGCCTCCGGGTCTTTTCCTCGCAGAGGCCCCCACATCCTAATGTGGGCAGGAGCGTGCGGGGGATGCACTCCACCCGGGTTCGAGTCCCAACTCCTCCACTTACAAACTCTGCGAGGTCACTGTGTGCTAGTTCCCTCATCGGGGAGGAATGCCAGTCCCCACCTTATCTATATACACACACAAACCCATGCACACGGATATCTATTGATAGATACTTTTATTGCTAATGGTATCAAACCACACACACTCTGCAGCTTGGTTCTGTTTTACATGGCCCTATTTAATGGGCGTCTTTTCAAGTAAGCGTATAAAGATCTGCCTCATTCTCTGGAACGGCCTCGTAGAATCCCACTGTTTGTTTTTATCCAGCCAGCCCCCGTTGGTGGACGTTTAGGTTGTTCCTCCTTTCACACAATGCTGCAGTTCATGTACTTGCACTTCCTAAACATAGGGCCGAACCACCTTCCGGAAGAGCCATGCAGTTGACGCCCCACGGCTGTCCCTTGATCACTGCTCCGTGTGGCTCCGTGGGGCTGCCCGGAAGCCGTTGCATGCCCGGCAGTCCCACGCTCGAACGGGGAGCGTGTCTTTGCGTCCTCGAAGCTGGTGCGCACACTCTGGCCCTGGGGCTGGGGCTGCGGTGGTTCCTCGAGGCCCCTGGTTTCCGAGAGTCCGGGGACATCCTTCCCCTTGGCGTCAGGGACCTGGAGAGCGGGCGTTCCGGTAGCAGGCTTTGGGTTCTCACTAGGAAGCAGGGCCAAATGTGTCGGCTCCCTTCCCGCTTTCTCAGAGGTGCCTTCCCCTGCCAGACAGCACCGAGCCAGGGCCGCCAGCAGCTTTGACGAAAGGGCAGGTCCGGCCAGCTGTCCTTGGCACCGGCTCCTGTCCAGAGCACTTTCACAGAAGTGTCTTCTTGTTGCTTGGGGCAACCGGGAGGGGGCGTAAGCTCTGTGGGGCAGGGAGCATGTGTCACTCCCGATGGAATCCCAGGCTCTTAGAGCGGGACGACCACCAGACCCCTACTCATCCATTCATTCAACAACTATTGAGCGCCTGCTGCATGCTGGGGGGTCCCCGCCCACACCAGCCCCCCCACCCCCGGACTCTGTACATGTTCGTTAGAACGGATTGTTGAACTGGGATGCCCTTGACTTTTGATTTGTATTGTGAGAAGGGATTAGAGGGGGTTGGGGGAGGCTGTGAGATAAAAGGAAAATGTATTTGCTCCCTCTGGAATGGTTTCCTCCCTCGGGCCACATCCTGCTTTCCAAGCCAGAGTGGGTCAGAGGGCTTGAGAGTTGTATGAGAAAGAATCTCCGTCCTCTCTAAGTAAACAGATTCCCAGGAGAGCCGTGAGGAGGGTCACGTGGCGCTCCGGGGTCTCCTCGGGCCACGCCGAGCCCGCAGCGGAGCCTGCTGCCGGGGCTCCCCAGCACCCCGCATTCGGTATCTCCTGCCCTTCCTGCACACAGAGAGACAGAGAGGCAGAGAACGTTCTGGTGGTTTACTCCCCGGGCAAACACACACCCTCAAAGAGATGGGTGAGGCCAGCGTAGAACCGACCTGGGAAGTGGACCCGCCGTGCGGCCCGGAGGGGGCGGGGCCGGGGCCCCAGCCTGAGCAAGGTCCTCTAAGTGCAGCTGGGCTGGGATGTCACCGCCCCTCTAAGTGCAGCTGGGCTGGGATGTCACCGCCCCTCCGCCTGCCGTCTGCTGAGCCCTGGTCCCCACTAGAAGGCTCGGCCAGCTCTGCTGCTCCTGTTTCTGACCTCAGTCCATTCGGGCTTCGTATTTGTTGAGCACCTTCTATGTCCAGCCAGGCATGGTGCTGGGCCAGGGAACGGCGCAATCAACAAAGGGGAGAAGGACCTTGCTCTCTCGGAGCCTGCGTTCTGGGAAAGGAGGGACAGAAATAGACGACATGTGGGAATAAGCAACCTGAGGACCCACACGCAGGACTGGGGCAGAGTCGCAAGCTGGGGGCGGGGGCTCGTTTGGACGAGGAGGTGGGGAGGCCTGTGCGGGAGGGGACCTGGGCAGAGCCTGAAGGGAGGGAAGGACCGAGTGGTGAGGACACGGGGGACAGTCCCAGGAGGGCCTCAGATGGCACTGCGGAGCTGCTTAAAAGAGTCCATGGGCCCTGGGCTCCCGGTGGCCAGTGTGGCTGGCACGGAGCCTGGGACGTGTCCTACAGGCCCTTAATAAGCCTTTGAGTCACTACAGAAGAAGAACAGATTCCTGTCTCCTTTCCCCTCCTCCGCTGTGTCGTCCTGGTAGCATTTATTGCGCTGAGGAATCAGAGTATTTAGGTACCTGTTTAGTTTTTTGTCCTCTGTCTGCCCCAGAAAAATGAGCTCCACGGCAGCAGGGGCTTGTCTGCGTGGTCCCCGCTTTCACCCGGCGCCTGGAGCGGTGTCTGGCATGTAGCCGGCGCCGTAGTTGAGAGACAGATAGATACATAGACATGTTTGATAGATACATAGACAATTTTAAAAATAATTTCGGTTCCCTTCATGCTGCATACGTTATCATCTATATCTATATCTATCTCTATATATGTACGAAGTGAACCAAAATTGTTATTTTAAAAATTATTATAAGAGAACCAGATTGTCAATTTTTCCCTTTCTTGCGGTTTGACTGCAGCCTTCCCTGGCAGCTCTATCTCCAATGGCAAGCCGTTCCCAGCACCCCGTCCCATCTCCCCACTCAATTTCCCCTTTACCATTGATCGCTAAACACCGTATATTTTCCCCACCTCTCTCCCCATTGTCTGTCTCGGTCTTGGTCCCTGCTGAATCCCCAAAGCCTGGAACGAGGCTTGGCACATACACACGTAAATCTGCGTGAACGAGCTAATGAATTGCTCACCCCAACAAATGTTGTTTAACTTGCAGTCGGACTGCACCCCAGGAGGACTTGAACCTCTAGAATTTACGTGCAGAATATTGCGTGCATGTGACTTTTTCTGGAGAAAAGAACCCTGCATTCTTCCAAATCTTAAAAGGGTGCATGGCTCTTAAAAGATGAAGAAGACCTTTCCTATCTGTACTCTCAGTTAAGCCGGTGCAAGCCCAAGCTGTGCAGTGAGGTCCCTGTGTCTCCAGTGGCTGCCGTGTTGGGGGGTGCATACATAAAACACCACCACTGTCACAGGAAGCTCTGTGGGACAGCGCTCTTCCAGGGGCTCCGGAAGTCTCAGGAAGGTTTTCCTTTCTCCAGACCACCAAGGGCCAGTGTATCAAATTTCCCCTAGCAAATACCAGACAAGCCTTTTTTATTACCGATTAAAAGGAAAGTATCATGTGTTCCCATCTAAAGATGCCCCGCCAGGAGTAGATTGGCGTGATTGTTCATAAACAAGACCATAATGACAACAAGTGGAAACCCAGGCAGAGAAGAATATTAGAAGAAAAAATAAATAAAAAATAAAACGAGGAAAGGGAACAGAGAGGAGATCTTTTATTTATAGTGATGCTAAGTAGGTAGGAAAGTTGGAAATCTTCCTAGATGTGACTTGATATTTGAGATGAGAAATTTAAATTCCTTCTCTGCTGACGCCCTTATAGTATTTTCCAAACGTGCTAAGTGACAGAGTTTCTGCTATGCATGAATTGCCCATGTTTCTGTGACTATAAGAGTGATATTCTCATCCCTAATCCACCGCTGTCTGCACCATTCTGCCCACAGGAGCAATCCTTCAGTGACCTGGGGGTCAAGTGCAAAGGATCTCGACACGAGGAGGTCATCCAGCGTCAGAAAAAGGCCTTGTCTGAACTGCGTGCGCGCATTAAAGAGCTCGAGAAGGCCTGCTTGACAAGTAAGTCTCCTTCTTCCTGGCCAAAGCGGTGGAGCCCAAACTCGGGCTCGCTGTGGGGACTGACGGACTTGCCAGGACTGTCGTCTCTTGTCCCCATGATTTCAGAACTGCAAGGACATTGCAATACAAAAAAAGATGGACAGGCCGTGAGCTCAGAGTGAAGAGCAGACTTTGAGATTAAATAAACAGGATTTCAGTGAAGAACTCACTATTGTCCTTTTGCTTATTTCGCTGTGGCCGGGTGGAAACTGTCATGGACTAACACTGTCCGAGGACCAGCGTTGGGGAACCTTGCAGAGTACCCCGTTTAGCGGGGATGGGGCTCTCTCAAGAGTTGGAGCTTACTGCTGTGTAGGGCACGGGGCTAGGAGCCGGAAGCCTGGGTTCGAGTCCTGCCCTTGTTCTGTGGCTGAGGGACCTTAGGCACAGCTCACCCTGGGTGCCTTGGCGCTGGCACCTGCGTGGCTGCAGCCTCGTATTAGCTGTGTGACCTCGGACAAGTCATTTAATCTCTCTAGGCCTCAGTTTCCTCATCTGCCAAGGGAGGTCGTGAGGATTAAAACAGGCCTGTGGTAAGTGTCCCATAAGTGGTAGCTGTGGTTATTACACGAAATAACTGCTTCCTGAGCCTTCCTTTTGAGTCTAAATTATTTCTTTTCTAGGCCGTAAGGACCACCTGAATGAATCGATTCTAGAATTAAAGACTCTCAGGATGGAAAAAAATGTCCAGAACATATTATTGGACACAAAACCTGATTTTCCAGCTCTCTCAAGAATAGAGATCCCAGCGGTAACCAAAGCAACTTTGTCTCTGCAGTGACCGGCTCGTGGAGCGGGCGGGCCTGCGGGCAGACCCTCGCCGGTGCCCCGCACAGCCGTGTCTGCCAGTGGTTCGGGGCCGGGGCCTCCCTGACGGGCCGGCGTCCGTACTCGCTGGTCGGCCCTGGCCACACCTATTGTCCAGTGTTTGCACAGAAAGGTGGCCTTCTGTTTGAGCACAGCATGGTGTGTCCTTGCATGGCCATTGGGCCAGATCGAGTACTAAAGCGTGGTAGTCCCCCTCTTCACCTCACATGTAAAAAACATGTTCTGAAAAACATGTTCACCAGGCTGAGTTATAACATTTTATAACATTTCCCTGTAAACTGAAAAGCATGAACACGTGCAAGGTAGCAGAAGGGAGCCTCGACCAAGAGGATGCAAGTTCTGGAGCCCCAGGGGCATGTGTCCAAATCCTAGCTCTGCAAGCTGTGTGACTCTGAGCAAGGCTCTTAACCTTTCTGGGACTCCAATTCCCAGCTGTAAAATGGTGATGAAAAAATAAAAGGAGATAATTCTGTGATTAGCCCAGTGCCTAGCTCATAGTGAACACTTAATAAATGATAGCTGTTCTTATTATTAAATATGATTTCTTTTTTTTTTTTTAGACAGAGTCTTTGCTCTGTTGCCTGGGCTAGAGTGCTGTGGCATCAGCCTAGTTCACAGCAACCTCCAAACTCCTGGTCTCAAGCAATCCTACTGTCTCAGCCTCCAGAGTAGCTAGGACTACAGGCATGTGCCACCATGCCTGGCTTATTTTTTCTATATATTTTTAAGTTGTCCAATTAATTTCTTTCTATTTTTAGTAGAGACAGGGTCTCGCTCTTGCTCAGGATAGTTTCAAACTCCTGACCTTGAGCGATCCGCCCGCCTCTGCCTCCCAGAGTGGTAGGATTACAGGCGTGGGCCACTGCGCCCGGCCTATTAAATATGATTTAAATACTATTTATTACTCAAAGGAGAACTTCTTAAAGAGGCACAGTTTTATTTGCCAGGATTTTCAGAAGTGATTTGCATGTGAGATTGAAGGTGCACTCATGCCCTAAATGAGTGTTTGGGCATCTGATGGACACGTGACAAGGGACAGTTCAGGTCAGGGTCCATCATAGGACCCACTGAGTACAGTGCTGCCAAGCCAGCTCCAAGCCACACACAGGCCTTTAGAAGAAATACCAAGTCCGTCCTATCTGTACCAATGTTCTCTCCCAGTAGTTTTGCTGGACATTTGCTTTAGAAGGTCTTCGGAAATGAGCTGGTTTTCTTGATAAAACCAAACCCTCCTTCCCCAAGGCCGGGAGTGGAGGGTCACTCTCCAGGTAGGAGGTCAGCTAGATTCGCAGCCGGACTCTGTCCCAAGACTTGGCTCCCCCTTGCAGTAACCCCAGTCCCACCACTGACACAACGAGGCAGGAAACCGTGTGTCAACTCTCTTAAGAGACCTCAGTCCTCCAAGGTTGGCAGTAATTAAAATTAAAAGAAGAGAAGGAGCTGGAGGAAGAACAGCTGGCATGTACTGAGTGTGCCCTGTGTGCCGGGAATTGGGCTGAGCCCTTCGTGGTCTCATTGAATCCACACAACAGCCTGGGTCGTAGTCGCTATTATCCCCATTTTACGGATGAGAAAAATTGAGTCTTCGGAAGGTCAAGTACCTCACCCAAGGTCACAGAGATAATGAAGGGTGGAGCCAGGACTATGTCCCTGAAGGTCGCTAGTCTGCAGAGAAGGAGGTGGGGACAGTGTCGAGCTTGCAGCCCAGACTCTTCCTCAGATGACCCTCCCTCAGGACTTCTGCCACCGTCAGGAAAGGAGAGGGGGTCCTGGAGAGACCAGGTCCAGGAGGGGGTCCTGGGTGCAGGGGGTGCAGCTGAGGGGGCTGGAGATGCCGAGCTGCATTTTGTGTTCTCTTGCAGCAAATCTGCCCAGTTGCCACCCGCAAACGCCCGCTTCATTCTTGTTTCTGCAGCTAGATAAATACATCCACTCTTAATGCAGAACAAATATGTCCTCCTCGCCTATCACAGTCCTGTAAAGTCCAAAGACCTATAAAGTGTTAGGCCTCTGTATATTTGTAATTGGGTTTGGTTTTGTTTTAAATCTCAGCGGTTTCCAGTGTAGTGCCGGTAACCACCACGGGCTGAGATGACTTTTGCCATCATTGGTGCTGCTCGCGGCAAACACCGAAATCACAATTTATTTGTAAGGAGATTCGAGAGGGCTGTTTGCGGCCTTCCCTGCTTGGCCTGGTGGCTTTTTCGTGCATTCGGCTGGGGCTCTCCGCAGCCGGCTGGCCGTGTCGTGTGGCGTCTTAGCGCGCACAGCTGTGAGCACCTGCCGCCCTGCACCGTCTCTGGCAAGGGTCGGGGCTGATGCTCACTTGCCCGGTTCCACACGGGGAGAACATTCGGCCAGACTTCCCGGGGTCCTAGTTTCTGCTGTGTGCAAATGAGATCCCTTTCATAAAAGGAGGGTGATATTTTCTATCTAACCTGCAGTCGTTCATTCAACAAACTCACCGGTAGCACTCCCCGTCTTCAGTTGTGACAACCAAAAATGTGTCCAGACCCTGCCAAATGTCCCAGGGCAGGAAACAAAAATCCCCCCAACTGAGAGCCACCGTTCTAGAAGGAAGACAGTGATCCAAGATACAAATGATGCATCATTTCAAAGAAAGAGTCATTCTCTGAAGGATAGGAATACAATGATAAGAAAGCAGTTGGCAAAGAAATCAGACTGAATGTTCAGGAACTGAAATGGAGATCAGCTCTCTTGAGTTATTCCTCAGTAATCACACAGCGCGTTAGCCTCTGGTTGGAGACGTTCATAAGGGAATGCCAAGAGAGAGTTTTCCCTTCTTTGTGATTTCAGCCCCAGAATGGCTTTTACAACCCAGGGTCCAGCTCAGCACTGGAGAAGCCGGGGAGGATGGACGCATGTGAGGCATTAGAGCTCAGTGAAAAGCTGGTATGTACATATGACATCCGTCCCCCACCCCCAAAGCCTGGGTCCCCTGCAGTCCTTGTTAACCATAAGATAGTTTAGCTAAGTATCAGCCTCATATACCTTTTTAGTTGTTCTAATAACTCTGCAAGACCCATCTATTGGCCGGGCACAGTGGCTCACGCCTGTAATCCTAGCACTCTGAGAGGCCGAGGCGGGCAGATTGCTCAAGGTCAGGAGTTTGAAACCAGCCTGAGCAAGAGCGAGACCTCATCTCTACTATAAACCAAAAGAAATTAATTGGCCAACTAATATATATAGAAAAAAATTAGCCGGGCATGGTGGCATATGCCTGTAGTCCCAGCTACTCAGGAGGCTGAGGCAGCAGGATTGCTTGAGCCCAGGAGTTTGAGGTTGCTGTGAGCTAGGCTGATGCAATGGCACTCACTCTAGCCTGGGCAACAAAGCAAGACTCTGTTTCAAAAAAAAAAAAAAAAAAAAAAGACCCATCTATTATCCCAGCACGGGTCAGAAATTGCATAGCTTAATTCCTTGGGAAACTGGGTGTTTAGAATGAATGTTTACATCTGTTGTCATCTCCCCCTCTGGTTCTCAAAAAAGGCAAAGTGGGAATGGATGTGGAGAAAATGAAAGTCGTACTAGAGCCAGGTTGCTCCAAAGCATCTGTTCTCTGTGACTGCAGAAAATGGGTGAAACAGAATTAGACGTTTGCTTCCTTAAAGCGGCCGCGGCGGCCTGGGGCCAGGCCTCTGATCCCAGTCGCTCTCCTTGCAGTACATGGACATGAGCAAAACGCTGGGAAGTCTGATGAACATCAAGGACATGTCGGGTCACATGTCCATGAAGTGCCTGTCCCCCAAAGACAGGGAGAGAGTCAGCCAGCTTCGACAGCGGGACCTCGATCTGGTGTTCGAGAAGATCACCCAACTCAAGAGCCGGCTGGAGATGAAAGAGGAGCTTCTGCGAGGGTACGAGAAGGACATCGAGCAGCTCAGGTACTGCGGGGCCCCCCGTCCCCGGGGAAAGGCCCGGGCCTCCCTTCTGGCTGAACACAAGCGGGCAGCAGACAGCTTGGCCTGGGGCCGGAGGGCAGAGTGTCCGTAGGGAGAAGGGGGCAGGGACAGCGACCAAGACCAGGCCTGATGGAGGCGAGTCTGTCTGTGAGAAAGCGGCCACGGAAGTGCCCGGTGTCTGCGTTCTGTGTGCTGTCTTCCTGCGCACGCTGCGACTTTCGTGACCCTTGGCTTACGACTTGCCACCTGTGTGGCCCTGACAGCTCCGTGCTCTCAGCAGCCGCAGCCCCCGGGAGGTGGGAGGCGCGGCGGCACAGCCTTCGCCACGCTCCGCCACGCAGACTGCCGAGGAGCTGTTCGCGCTGCCCTCGCTCCCAAATCAGCTTGTCGTGAGGGTCCTCCGCGAGCCCTCTGTGGAGGCTTTGCAGAGGCTTCGGGGTCTGGGGCGCCGAGGATGGATGGGAACAACGAGGGAAAAGAGACTGTCCCCCTGTGCCCCCAGGCAGAGCAAAGTGTCCGTCCAGATGTACCAGGCACAGGTGTCCAAGCTGGAGGACGACATCTACAAGGAGACGGAGGAGAAGGCCCTGCTGAGGGAGGCCCTGGAGCGCACGGAGCACCAGCTGTACCAGGAGAAGAGGGTCAACAGGACGGTCAGGCAGCAGAAGGTGAGACGCCCCTGCCCGGGCGGAAGCTCCCAGCTGCCCTCGGCTCCCGGTGGTGGCGGAGCCTGTACGGGAGCGTTGGCTGATGCCAAGGGGGCGGCAGAAGAGCCTCAGCATCAGGCAGACCCGGGTTCAAACCAGAGCTCTCCCACCTGCTGTGTGACCTGAGGCAGGTTTCTTAACCTCTCTGAGACTCGTGGTGCTCATCTTTTTCATCTCTTTAAATGGTGGCTGCTATTCGTATTTGTATTGTTCTCCCAGGTGCTGGAAGACATAGGTGAATAAGCTCTCTGAGAACGGAGATTTGGGCTCACTATTCTGAGCACCTAGACTAGAGCATGGGAGACACCCAGTAACGATTTGGTGAATGGATGGGTGGATAGACAGACAGGCTGATGGATGGACAGATGGATGGATGGCTGCATAAGATGGGCGCTGGACCAAGAAGTGGGCAGGTGGATGGCAGGATGGAAGTCCTCGGAGGCCATACGCTGTAGTGTGGAACGGACGGGTGGAGAGCTGACTTCAGGCCGACGCAGTGGGGTGAGGGCCGTGTCAGGAGGGTGCCTGGGGCTCTGGGGCCCAGGGGAGGACATCCACCAGCCTGGAGCACTCAGCGAGGGCCTCCCACAGCCTTGAGACCCGCCCTGAGTTGCAAAGGAGAGTGGGAGTTTGTCCACCAAAGGGATGGCCGGGCGCACATTCCGGGCTGAAGGAGCCAGAGGAAAGGCAGGAGGATGAGGCCTGCTCCCTGGCACGGAGCTGACGATGGCGCTGGCCTGAGAAACCCAGATTCCAGGCTCAGGCTGGGGGCCCAGCCGAAATGGGTTGACTCTCCCTCCCCCAGCACCTCATCTGTAACACGGGGCAGGAATCAGTCTGCCCTGGGTTCAGATCTTCCACTCATTAACTGTGCGGCCTTGTGCAAGTTTCTTCCCCTCTCCGAGCCTTGCTTTCCCGTCAGTAAGTGGAGCTCACTGCCCCTGCCGCGCCGGGTGGCCGTGGGGATGGAAGACATCGCAGGCGTCCCTCGCCGGCCACACCCTCGCTGCCTGAACTCGGGAGCCAAGTGCTTTCGGATGGTGAGGGGACTTGTGCCGTCTTTAAAGTACCCGCTCAGCTCCTGGCTCCGGCAGGTGGATGTTGCCTTCTCTGTGCTGCCCGTGGCCTGGGCGCGTGGTCTCTCAGGTGGGTCCCGTGACCAGCGGCTGGCCGGTTTCAGAAGCTCCCTGACCACCCGAGCTGCCCAGTGCCTGGCAGAAGGGCTTTGTGTTTGCAGTTGACACCTCTGTCCCTCCCTCCTGCAGCCCCCGGGCATGTCTCTGGGCCTCCTCCGGGCCAGGCACCGGAACGGTGACTTCCAAACAGAATCAGACTCTCCCTTTCCCTCGACTCTTGCCTGAGGCAGAGCAGATCCCAAGGCCGGGGTCAGGCAAGCAGGGAAGACAGCCATGGCCACCTTCGCTCTTCATGACGTCTGCAGGCCGGGCCTGGGCCCATCCGTGCCTTGCAGCGCGGTCAGGCTTAAGAATGCCTCTAACAGCCCTGCCGGGTACAGCGAGCCCACTTTGCAGATGAGCAGGCCGAGCCTCAGAGAGTTAAGAGACTCGCCCGGGTTCACACAGCAGCTGGCGGGGACGGCCGGGACTGTGCCCAGGGATCTCACGCCCCAGCGCCCGGGCTTTCTGCGGGGCTGGCCCCGGGTCTCCGCCTTGTGATTGGTAGCTTTTCTGACTTGGCTCTGTGTGTGTGTGTGTGTGTGTGTGTGTGTGTGTGTGTGTGTGTGTGTGTACATGCTTACACGTGTGTCACCGTGTGTATGTGTATGTGTGTCATCTGCCTGGGCTCAGAGGAGACCAAGCCCCCATAGGAGGAGGCCCCCTGCCCAGCCAGCAGGCGCTGGTGGATGGCTCCCGCGGAAGCCTGCCCTCCACCCTGGACCCTTCCACCAGGGCCCCGGCTTGCAGGCCAGACACGAAGGCAGCCGTCCTGCTCCGGCGGAGCCCGGATGTGGCGGTGCTAGCATTCACCGCTCTGAATTAGACTTCACAGCCTCAGTCTGCGCGTGTCCTGGGGCTGCCTCAGGCAGAGGCTGGCTTCCTTTCACTCCGTGCCACGCCAGGGAGAGCTGGACAGGGACAGAGGACTGGCTGGTGCTTTGATGTGCCCTCTGGAGAGCTGGCTCCTTCCCCAGGCGTCCCCCAGGGCTTGGCAGGCCGGGCCCCAAAGCAGAAACACCAAACCACAGAAGGGGACGGCAAAGGGCCCCCAAAAGCCCATTGTCGTGTGCTGGCTGAAAATGCAAGAAAGCCTAAGGATTTGCATAATCAGCTGCACATGCATTATTCATGGGCCGCTCATTCACACACAAGGCAGGGCCGGCCAGGCTGTTGGCACCAGGCAGCCTTCCGTGGAGGAGGGTCTGAAATGGCTGCGTTAAGCCTGTGTCGGGGTCCTCAGGAGAGCCAGAGCTGGGAACTCTCAAATTCCTGGAATTCACAGCATAGGGAAAGATTGGACAGGTAGCACGGTCGCGGCAAAGCCCATGGCGTCAGGTGCGGAGCTCACCGCCTGCAGGCACGTGCCTCTCCGCCCGGCAGCCTGCAAGGAGAGCTGGCCGTGCAGCCCCTGAGAGGGCGGACGCAGGGTGGCATTACCCCGATACTCAGCAGCAGAAACGGGACCCCCAGATAACGGCCCTCCCAGTCCCTCCCTGGGACAATACGCAGTGACAGCGACCCAGGCTGTGGCCCCCTCTAGTCCACTTCCTGCATTGCCAGGTAAGGCTACAGTGTCCTCAGAGCTAAGAGGCAGACTCTGGAGCCAAACAAATGGGGTTCAAGGCCACCTCTGCCCCCGAGAGACCCGCAGTCCTCCACCTCCGGGTCTCAGCTTTCTCAACAGCGGTGGCAGTGGGGCCTCCTTCCTGGGGCTGGGAGGGTAAGAGGAGACTCGGGCAGCGCCGGGCACGTGGCGGGCTCGGTCACTCGGTTACCATGGGGAAGAGAAAAGGCAAGTCGAGGGTGGTGGGGACAGTTCCTGCATCTCTTTCAGAGAGCTTCCTGCCCACTGACGAGCCCGGCGAGCCCCGAGCTCTCCCTCTGGCCCTCCCAGCCGGCAGCGCCTTTGTGCGGCTCTCTCTCCCGTCTGGTCGATACAGCCCGGGGCGGCCAAGGAAGGGCCGGTACTCCCCGTGAATGGGCCAAGACCGGAATTTTCAATAGAGAAACTTTAAATGCACAGAAGTTGCCCTTTGAGGGGGACGCAAAGCCTTTCTCAGGCCTCTCTTAGGACTCGAAGTGTGAGAACAGCTGAAATGCACAGGCGGCTTCTGGCTGGGGCGGCGGCTCCGCTCCCCCCCAGGCTCCAGCCAACCAAACCCTGCCCACGGGGCTTGGCTTTGCCAGGTGGTCTCAGCTGGGCTGGAGCCCCTAACCATCCCTCCGCTCAGTGAGCTCAGATCCCTCATCTTTAAGATGAGGATCAAAATGATGCCTAACTCATAAGGGTCGATTCCATGAGGACAGGCACACAAAACCCTTAGCAGGACAGGCAAGGTGCCTCAGGCCTGTAACCCTGGAACTTTGGGAGGACAAGGTGGGAGGATTGCTCGAGGCCAGGAGTTTGAGACCAGCCTGGGCAACATAGTGAGACCCCATCTCCACAAAAAACTAAGAAAAATTTACTTGGGTGTGGGGCCACCAGACTGCAGTCCCAGCTACTTAGGAGGCTGAGGCAGGAGGATCGCTTGAACCCAGGAGTTTGAGGCTGCAGTGAACTATGATCACACCACTGCACTCCAGCCTGGATGGCATAGACTATCTCTAAAAAATTAATTAATTAATCAAAACTCTTAGCAAATAGGGCCACTCAATGTGTGCTCTTATACCATCATCACTGTCTTCGCTATTCTATTCAACTCACTATTTTCCAAGAGTTCCTTGGTCCCGGATAGTCTCAAGATCTTGGTTTTTCGGCACCACTGTGTGTTTTTGACCAACGAGTAGAAATTGAGAGATGTTGTGTAGGATGAGAATGGGATGGGGAGCTTGGGAGTGGTGCCCTCGGGCCCACGGAAGGATGCAGAAGGGAAACGTGGTTGGAGTGGTGCGACGGGTGGGTGAAATACGGCTCAAGGAAAAGACCACCACTCCCCACCCATCCTCACCACCAGCGAGCCCCAGTGTCTGCTGGGACCCTCAGAGGCGTGGCCCAGACTGGAACAGGTAAGAACATACTCAACACTCTCTTGCTCACCCGATATTTTCGCTCAGGAACGCGTAGAGGAGCTCGAACAGAGAAATGCAAAAGAACCAACACCTTGCAACTGTTCCTTCAAAGAGAGAGACAGGCAGGTATGGAGGGGTGTTCTGCTGTTGCAGCCAGACACACAGTAGAGGCAGGCTTGCACGCGGGGTAAGAGGCAAGGGTGTGCGGACGCCCAGGGAACACCACGCACCCCCGGTCCCGTCCCCTCCTGGCCCCCGACCCTGACCCCACCTGCCCGCGGTTGGCACACGAGGCCTCAGAGACAAGGGAAGCGGCCACGGCGGTGTCTAGAGGTGAGAGGAGGCAGAGGGGAAACGCAGGTGCCGTTTTTGGCTGACGGAGCAGCCATCGTAGGCGTCAGTGATTTGGGGATCGGAGACAAGGTCATGGGAGAAGAAGAAGGGAGGAGCAGGCAATCCCGGAGCCCCTGCCCTAAGGACGGAATAAGTGGGGTGAAGGAAGGGGGGACAGGGGGTGCAGAAGGAAGCCAGGAACGAGGGGGAAGTGCCTACTGTGGCAGCTTCCACACCTGCCGGGGTGGGGGGGCCTCGTTGGACTCCGGCCTTCCTGGCAGCCAAGGAGAAATGGGAAGCCGGCCTGGTCCGCAGCTCACAGCTCCCGTGAGACTCCGCGGCGGGAGGCTCGCACGTGGGCATAGGACAGAGCCGATGATGTAAGGAACCACGTCCCAGGGAACAGCCTCAGTGCGGAAGCAGCGCGGCGGCTCGGAACAGCTCTGGAGACAGGCGGGTGCCGCCCCCAGTGAGCCGGGGGAAGTTCGGTGGCAGCAGGTGTGGGGGGCTGGGCTCTGCTCTTCAGGGCGCAGCTGCCCACTGATTGGACGTAGCCCAGGAGCGGGCTTGGGCGCAGTGTCCACACTGGAGCTCGCCGGAGCCCAGGGTGCCCTGGAAGGGTGTGGCCGTCAGCACCCCTCGCCTTGTCTCCGCCAGAGCAGCGCTCCTTCATCTGCCCATGCGCCAAGTCCTCTCAGGACTTTGCTTGGGTAGAGGGTTCTGCTGGGGCCAAAGGGAAGGAAGGCAGGCAGGCAAGCAGGCAGGTAGGAAGGTAGGTTGGTTTAAAATCACTGCTTTACCATATCTGGGAATTTGGATGGTGACTGTCCTCTGAGTGCAGTTCCTCTCAATACGTTTGTGATAAATATTGAGTGGCCGCAGCTCGAGGCCTCGTAGAGGGCAGCTGTCAGCTAAATACGGGCTGGAAGCCTTCGCAGACAGCTGCTTTGTGAGGATGGAAGAGACTTACGAGCACTTACGGCCCTATCCCAAAAGACAGCCTGACCTGCTTCCTCCATGAGTTTTGGGAGTGCCACATAGGGTCACCAGAAAAAAGGGGGGTGACCACAACAGGATGCCCAGTTATTTAGTATAAAAATGACAAACAGTTAGTGTAAGTATGTCCCAAATACTGCATGGGACTTATACTTACTTACAAACTTAAACTTCTAAAAAGCGTTTGTTTTCATTCTGAAATTCAAGTTGAACGGCAGCCTTTATTTTACCTGGCAGCTCTCCAACAACTATTTACTGAGCACCAACTAGATGCCAGGGTGGGACGCTCTGAGCAGATGTCAGAAAACGGCAGCCCACAGATGTGCTGCTTTTGGCTCATGGGACATTGGGATGTTTTTTGTTTTGTTTTGTTTTGTTTTTTTTAAGTAGCATTTCAAAACAGGGCACTTTCACAAAATATGCTGGATTTCTGGCTTCTCTGGGAAACTTGGATGCTGTGGCAGGCAACACTGGGCCCACGATCCCACAGGCCACCTGAGGACCCGTGCTCCTGGGATTGCTGCTGTCCCGATTGCGCCCTCTTCTTTCACTTCCCGGGCCCCTGGCAGCATCAGGTTGGCGAGCCCAGGAGGAGCTCAGGGCTCTGAGAGGGAGACTGCAGCTCAGCTCTCCCCCTCCCTGCTGTCTCTCTAGCACCTAGGGTGTGCTCTGTCTTCAGAGAGCCGTCCCTGAAGTACAGGTGTCTGGAAGATGCCAGTGTCAGCAACTGTAGATCAAACTCCAGGGAAATAGCAAGCTGCAGATTTGGGGTAACAGTGGCTTCCAGACAGGCCCGCCTGTCGTCCCTGATCTCCCTGCAGGGAGTTTAGCCACTGTGGGTCCCATCGTGCCTGGGCTGTTGGGAGGCTTAGGTGGAAAACCATGGGACGTGTGTAGCCCCTTCCACCTGCTCTGGGAGGCTCTGCTTCCAGCCAAAGCAGATTCACCCTCCAAGAAGAGTGCAGGGCTCCCGGCCCCCCCAGGTGGCCAGTCTCCTCTGCTGGAACCTGGAACAAAGGTCCCCAAGAGACTCAGGGGGACAGCTCACCAGGGCTCCCAGAGCCACACGTCCCCCCACCCGCTGCAGATCACGTTGCCACTCCCTGTTCCTGGGAAGGCCCCATGTTCCCAACGGGTAGCATCTGCAAGTTGAGAAAAACCCATCTTTCTTTTATTCAAAAGGCAAAGAGGAACACAAGCTAAATTTTGTTAATATTTTTTCTGTATTAAAGAGAAGAATATTTGTAGAGATGGTGAAGAAAAGGATGCAGAACTCAAATTCCCAGGTGAGCCAGAAAGAGAAGAGAGCACAGCAGGGCGTCAGCAGGAATCCAGCTGACCGTAGCGCTGTAGCTGTTAGGTACTGAGCGCTCAGTGTGTGCCGGGCGCAGAGCTGAGCGCCCAGCAATCGTGCAGCACCCCGTGGGGTGGGTGTGGTTATCGTCCCCAATTTACAGATGAGGGGGCTGAGGCTCAGAGACTTTAATTTGTTAGAGCCACACAATTAAGTAGGGGAACTCTGTGTGATTGTGACCCCAGGTGAGTGTCCCTTGCTCTCCTTCAGGTAGCAAACCTGACATGCTTTGGGTGGCATTTCTCTTGAATTTCAAGGAGCATCCGCTAGAATACTCTTTTTTAAGAGTTGATAATCAAGGCTCTGAAATCTTAGACATGTTGAACCGTTGCCATTCACAGTTCAACCCCGGAACTGGAATTGACCCAACCCGTATTCCGCTTTGCAGAAAGTAGAGGCGCACTCTCAGGAAGCTGGAAAGCTAAATGCGTTTTGAGTGAATGAGAGAGGAGATATATTCGAGTTTGATAAAAGGCCACAGTTATTTTGAGACAATAAAATTATCATTGGAAAAACCAAAGATACTCTATGCAAGAGACATTTTTGGAAAATAGAAGCCCCTCCTCAACCAGCACCCTTGTCCTAAGACTAGAAGGCGGCTACTGCCGTTTAGCAGGATATTAGGAGGATAGAGGGTGTCCCCAGGCCTCCCTAGACCTGAGACCTTTGCCACCCTGCAAAGGGGGAAGAGGGAGGGAGCCTGTCGCTTAATCATCCGGGCACCCTGGAGACCCGGGAGCAGGCAGACGCTGTCCTGAAGCTAGGTTTTTGGCTGAGGATGTAAAATGACAGAGGAGTCCAGATGGGCACGGACATCGTGAGAATATTGTGCTTCTCTGAGATGTGAAGCCCCCTGGAATTTCAGGCCTCCCCTGGCCTCAACAGAATGCGGACAGACGGTGCAGCAGCCATGAGCAAAGAGTGATCTTCCCGTTTTCCCAGCCCTCCAGCCAGGGCTTAGGAGTTTGGTGTCTAGGATCTCCTCGGTGCAAAAGGATTTCCTCCAGGTTCCTTGCAAAGTTGTAGAGGGTCTCTCTCCTCTGTCGCCTGCCTTGGGCCCACAGGGTGATAGAGTCATCGTGACCACGTTAAAGAAAGCAGCCCCATAAGAGCCACTCCTTTCATCGTGCCCGTTCATAAAAGTCTCTCTCTGGCAAGCTTCAGAACTGGAATCTCTTCTCTTTTCAAGGCCCTATGGGTTTTGTTTTCTGTCCTCCAAAATGCCATCCATTGATTTTTTTTTTCATTATGGCTACCAGTCATTTATAATTGTTTGCAGGTTATATGCTAAACAGGAAAATTTTCTAGGCCACCTACTGTGCTAAGCACTGGGGAGAGAAGAGTGAACAAAAAGAGAGACTGTCCCGGCCCTCTGTCACTCAACAGATGCTGCCTGAGAGCCCGAGACCACGTGGCAGGGTCTGTCCAGGTGCTGAGGTTCGATCACGCACCCTCCAAAGGAGTAGTGTCACTCCTGAGAGGGCAAAAACCTGAGGGCTGCCCACAAAAACTCATTCATTTTCTACATAAAGCACAGACATGTACCTATACAGATATGTAGATTTATATATATATATATATATATATATATATATATATATGCACACACACGTATATATGTACCCAGTGCTATCTATAAAGGGGTGGGAGGCATTAGGAAAAAATATCTAAGAAGTCTGGGGTGGGGGCAATAATGAAAAGAAGGTTGAGAAACACAGAATTAGATCGATTTGAACACATAAAAATCCCTGCCTTCCTGGCTTACAGTCTCGGGCCATATTTTTTTAGGCCTAAATGCACGTAATGAGTTAATAATTCCTTTATGCAAAGTGTCTTGAGGTCCGTGGCCCGTGGACCGAGCTCAGGAGCATTTTCACAGGGACCTGCCCGGTCTGGGCACCAGCAGGGGCCTCCCTGGGGAAGGGAGACCCGAGCTTGTGTGGGACAGGCAGGGGCTGCCTAGATGGAAGCAGCCACCCCAGTGTGTCCTGAGTTCATTTCCATCTGGTCGTTGCCATTTAAACCTCTGCCTTTTCACTCTAAGGGTGAGGCAGGTGGCTCCAATGCGTGGTGTCAGGCTGGACTCGCCGGCTCCCAGCCCCTCCGCCCACACGTGCATGGGCACACTGCCAGTCCCGTCCCCTCCCAGGTCAGCCTTCCCTGCTGCCCCTCCCTCGTCACACCACAGAGAGAACCAAAGCTCCTTCTGTGGCGCTTCCCAGCCCAGGCTCCTGGCAGACCTGGAGGTAGGGGCGCCAGGGACCTGGGATTCTTCATGTTTAGCAAACTCCCTGGCTCCAGCCCCGACAGCCGGCTCCACACAGGGTCAGGGCACTGGCATTTATTTGGGAACCGTCCACAGTCAGCAATTTTATTGAAAATCCAGTGTAAAGGAATATAAAGGAAGGGTTGTTTGGAGGGAAAGGCTTTTGATGTTTGCCGTTTTCTTTTTCCCTGGGCACTCGGACCAATATTGACTTTGTGGGCTAGTGCAGCGGTTTTGGCCTTTCTCACTCTGGAAAGATCTGGAATGCGGTCTCAAACACATTCCAGGCTCCCGGCGGTTCCTGGCACAGGTCTCAGGGTGATTTTTAAACAGTCCTTAAGGTGAAAAGAGCTTTAGGGATGTTCCTAACAGACCCTTTCATTGGAATCCTCTCGGAATCTCCTCTTGGCCCTCTGAGGAAGACGGGACTGATGTTCTGGTCCCTCTTTGACAGGTGAGGAGACCAAGGGTGATGTAGTAAGTGGCAGAGCTGAAACCCGACCACCACCCAGCCCTCTTGCCCCAGGAATATGGGGGTCCTGCAGCTTGGAGCCGAAGGTCTGTGGGAGCTAGGGTTTGGCCGTGTAAGCCCTGCTGGAGAGAAACTTTCAAATCACAGACATATCTACAGTGTGTACAAAATCGTGTGTGAGAGAGACTCTTGGGCAGCAGTTTACAGAAACCCACTCAGACAGGGGGGCTGGGGACTCTCATAAGGACACAGAAATTTGAGCCTCGTGAAAAGGAAGGGAGAGAACTGGGAAGCTGTGGGACCCCGGGCACCATCTCTCACGCACATGTACACGCGTGCACACGCACGGCACATGTCATCTGTCCTCTCCACGCCTCTGCTGACTTCTGTCTCCAGCAGTGTGACAGGAAGGGATGACCTCACAGTCCCCCGGTTCAAAGGACCAGCCCAGGAAGTGAGGAGCATCTCAGAGTCCCTAGCCCCAAATCCTGAGGGTGATCATTTGACAGGCGCAGCTGTGCCAAGTGTCCAGTCAGCTATGACCAGGGAGTAGGGTACGCACTTGGCTGCCAGGACACCCCCCGCCCCGGGGAGTGGGGGGTGCTCGAAGGGTTAGACAGACCCCCTCAAATGTACTGTGCTTTCTCCTCTCAGCCATCAGAGACCTAAGACACATTCAATTCAGTGGGAGCTTTTCAGGACAAACACCATCACGATGAATGTGCTCATCATAAGCAACTCCTGGTTTCAAAACCATAAAATGTGAAACTGTTAACAGGGGAAGAAATATCTGTATATCTGGAAGAGTGTACCCCAAAACACTGATAAGGCTTATCTTTGGGTAGTGTGAAAATGATAAATCATCTTTTCTCCTTTTATCTCATATCTGTGTGTGTGTGTGTGTATTTTTTTTACATGTTGTGTATAAAAAATAATAAAACCATTTGAGTGAAACATTTTGGGATCTTGCTGCAATGATAGAATTTGTGTGTGTGTCCCTCTTGCCTGTTGAAGGTTGGCATCAAGAAAGCCACCCTAAGGATGGACCAGGAAAGAGAGATGCTGAAGAACGAAGCCTCCAGCAAATCCAGCCACAGCCTTCTGCTCTCGAAGCCTGGCGGAAGGAACTAGAGAAGCGTCGTCCCGCCGGCCTCGCGTGATCCTCCGAGAGTCATCTGACCCCTCTGTGCCTTCTGTGTCAAAATACTAAGACGCTTTTGTAGGACTTTAAAGATTGTTACCCTAATATTTTCTTTCTAGACTGGTATTTTGCACAATATTGTATTTTGGAGAGTGTAGGGGATGGGTTCTTTTTCCTTTCCTTCTTCTTTTTTTTTTTTTAATGCCTACGAAAGTACGCATACTCAGGTATATGAAGAATTCAGGTTTGTAACCCTGACTCCTAGGCCTGGTAGGTACAGGTACGTGGTTCCACATTTGGGTCACGATGTACCCAAACATCAAGCCTTCAAGGAGCTCCCAGAGACACAGTTGAGAAAACCCAAGACTTGTACTGGAGCCACAGGGCAGAATGGTAACCTCACGGCTGTCGGGGCCATGGTATAGTGAATTTATATCTCCGTTTATTGTAATAAATTTAGAATGCCAATCAGTTTTATCGGTTCCGTAATAATGACTACAGTTTATATGGCACTCTATGGTCTCCAAAACACTTCTCATTTAATCCTCACCTGAGCCCTGGTAGGTAAATAGTATTGTGTCCCCCGATTTAACAGATGAAGAAGCTGAGGCCCAGAGGAGTGAAATGGCCTGCCTAAAATCACACAGCTAGTAAATTCAAGAATTAGGTCTTGAACGTGGGTTTCTAATCCCATCTCATCCTGTCCACTCTGCTACACCAGGATGGCCCAGCAGTTCTAGTCCCAGGCCACAGGACAGCCCAAATTCCCAGTCACCAATGAGCACACACTGCCCAGGTGGACACACTCCTCGTTCATGGCGTCTGGGGAGGCCCTCGTTTTCCCCGCTCCACTCTCTGTTCTGCCTTCTCTCTACCCACCCACCCTCTCGCTGCCTTTCTTGTACGGCCACGTGGCCAAGCAAAATGGGAAGAAGAGCCAAAAGTCATGAATACATTTTTTTTTATTCCTAAAAAGCCACAATAAAAATGTTTTTTATATTTGAAAACCAAATGTATTTTTTATACTTACTAAAATGGGGAGAAATAGAACATGTTCTGTGTGATGTTCCATGGGAGACACATGTTACCCACAGTTAGGCTCTAAAGTCAATGACAAAGGGGAGCAGAACGACCTTACAAATACTCTTGAAGACTCCAGAAATTTCCTGTAAAGAGCCTGGTGTTATTTAGGCTGAACCACATCCCCAATGTCCCAGACAGCAAGTTGTTCTCCAGCACCAGAGCAGATCACTTGGTGAAGCAGCAGTGCAAGCAGCTGGCTCCTGTTTGGGAGCCAAACCGTGTGAAAAATACGTTATTTGTTGAACATCTATATTTGAATTTGCGTAAGTTAAATAGAATGTCTGTGTGACTCAGCTGTATTTTAGGTCTTTCAAAGGACACCTTAATTTTTATCATACCAGCATTATAATCGCAGTGTCAATTTATTCTTTTCATTCCTAGGACAGCATAGTTTTGGGGGCATCTCCTCGACCACACCCTCCATTGCCCAGAGAATGCAACTCCCCCCCAGCAGGTTTGCCCTACATAATGCTGCTCCCTTAGCCATAGCTGATTGGCTGAGTGGTAGATACTCAACTTGAGACAGACCAATCATATTTCTCTCCTAATTCAAGTTGGGCCAATCAGCACCTCTGTCCTTGGTATTGGAAGGTGGGACACTGGGAAGCCATTCACATCATTCCTGGTGCTGGAGCTGAGAGTCTTGATGCAGTTCCAGGGCTGGGGCAGAGAAACAAAGCCAGTCTTTGTTTGTTTGTTCAGAGAAACAAAGCCAGTCTTCAAAAAAAGGAGACTGGAGTAGATATGCAACAAATAGAGATAAGAAACTATAGAACCCAGAGAGACAGTGCAGCAAGTACTGCAGATACTGAGTCTACTTAGTCATTACTTAGCCATCGCTTTCCTCTGCCATATAGGCTCAAAACCAAAGGCCTTGATTGTCCTGCCTCCCTTGCAGCTAGGGTGGGCCATGTTGTACAGATCTGGTCAATGGCATATAAATGAAAGCCCCTGAGGAGGGCTTCCCTGCTGGAATAAAAGGCAAGCTTCTCTGGGAGAAAGCATTTGCCCTTTGTCCCTGTGCCTTGTCTCCTTTTTCATGCCTGGAACTCAGACTTGGAGCTAGAGCAGCCACCTGGGGATCGCCAGGCAACGAGCAAGAGGCCAAAGCCCACCTGCCAAGGACAATGAGTGCAAAGACAGCAAGGCCTGGGTGGGTGCCTGGTGGCATCCCTGAGCTCCGAACTGTGACCACACTGCCTACCTCTGTACTTCTTGTATAAGACAAATAAATCCTTATCTATTTAAGGCACCATAGTCAGGTATATACATTTGTGCTGTGGAACAAACCACCCAAAATTTAGTGGCTTGAAATGACAAATTTATTATTTCTCATGATTCCATGGGTGAAGCTAGGCTTTTCCTGTGTGGTCTGGCACGCTGGGGCTGGATGGTTTAGAATGGGCTCATTTACATGCCTGGTCATGGGCAGGTGAGTTGGGGTAGGACAGTAATTCTCAACTAGGAGCAACTTTGCCCCCCAGGATAAATTTGGCAATGTCTGGACGTGATTTTGGTTATCACAACCAGAGGGGTGGGTGTGGGAGCAGGTACTTCTCTCATCTAGTGGGTAGAGGCCAAGGAAACCTCCAGACATCCTACAAAGCACAGAACAACTACCCACAATGAAGAGTTATTTGATCTAAAATGTCAATAAGTACAAAGTTTGAGAAACCTGGTCTAGAGTGTCCTTCTGCTAGGACACTTGTCTCTGCTCAGCACACCCACTCAGCTCCAGCAGGCTAGACCAGGCTTGTTCATGTGGTCAGGGGTTCCCAGGAGCAGCAGGTGAGAACAAGCCCTGGTGCACAAGCATCTTTCAAGTCTCTACCTGCCTTGTGTTTCTTAACATCCCATCAGACAAAGCCAGAGTCGGTGTGGTAAGGGCTCCAAATTTTTACAATCCACCCACGTCAGATTTTCTGTTATTTGAAGCTGAATATATCTGACTGACACAGAAGGAGAGAGTTCCCCCGATTCCCAGACGTTCTGATTCCTAGTTCCTCGCCTTGCAAAGGCCAGATCCAAGACCTGCTCTTGGGTTCCACTAGGACCCTTTGCATCTCTCAAGATTCCTTGCTTGCAAACAACAGAAACCTCCTGTGGCTAACTTAAGCAGAAAGGGAGTTTATTGAAAGCAAATCAGAAAGGTGAGAGAGTCAGTGGCTAAGCAAAGCCAGAGAGTCAGGCTTGGACAATCAGGCACTGGCTTTTCTTCCCCATAGCTGCCCCCTTTCTGCTGCAGCTGGTTTGAGTTTCTATTATGTGCGACCAAACTGGCATTTACTAAGACACTGTGCTACACAGCCCCCACTGTGGTTCTGAGTAGCTACCGGCAACCTTTCCCGTGCAGGCCCCCAAAACCTCCAGTCTTCTTCTGATCCTCCAAGAAGCTAAGACAAACAACTTCCTTCCGCCTTGCCAATGGCAGCCCATTTGGATTCCTGGATTCGTGACTTTGCAGATAAGATGCCCTTCTCCAGAAACTTGGCAGCGTCACCAGTGCCTGCTGTTGTAGAAACCAGAGTCATGAAATGTCTAGGGAGAAAAAAATAGCTTCTGGATCTGCATTCCAAAGTGTGCTCCTGGTAAGTGGAGTGGTTTCCAATTTTTTAGGGACTTAGGAAAGAAAGCAATATACTAACAAGAGGAAACCCAAACCTGCTAATGCTAATGCGTCCCTGTTTTCCGTGCCGAGGCCTCCTGGAGCAGGAGTTAGGGCACCCAGTGAGCGCAGACTATTTCGGCTTATCAACTTGGCCTCGTTTCCATCAAGATGTGCTGCCTGCATCTCTCTGCTCCAGTGTCCCAAGTTATTTTGGGCCAATCCATGACCTTATGTGCCTGCTTTTGTTTTTGTTCCCCAGGACTCCATTGCACTCCCTCCATCCCAAGGAGAGAAGCATTAGCAGGTCCTTGTTTTGAGTTTCCTCTCTTTAGCACACTAGTTTCCGTCCTAAGACCCTAAAATATTGGAGGCAGAAATTACATCTTCTGGATAACTGTGGTCTTATCGTCGGAGAAATCAGAGATGCCCTTTGACTAAATCATTTTTATAATTAAACATTCATTCAGGCAACAAGTACTGGAGGCCTACTATGTGCCAGGTACTGATGCTGCTGGGCTCTACCCTATGGCCTTGACCTTGCTCCCCTTTGCACATTCTGATCTGCTGTTTTCACTGCCAAGGGAGTGGAATCGTTAATTCACCGGTACGTTGCATGAGCACCCTCACCTTTGCCATTCATGCATCATTTTTGGCTTTGTACGGGATTACTGCTGGACATTCTTCAAAGAGAGCTGCATGCAGCAGTGACCCTCTTCTGGGAGTTCCTTGGTGCCTTTCAACAGTTGAAGCTTAATAGCTAATAATAGTAGCTGCTTTGTGGAGTGTCCTTACTGGCCATCAGACACTGAGGGGAAGCCCAGGCCAGACATCATCCCCCTTAATCCTCACTGTCATCACTCCTGTTTCACCCGTGAAAACCAAGAGTAACTTGCGCAAGATCACAGAACACGTGTAGGAGCCCAGACTTCATAACTTTAACAGCTTAATATATCACTTTCCTCAGTCAAGTCCAGGAACCAGCTGGACTGGTTGTCTACAGGATAGATGAGGTTAGGGTTCGCAAACTTGCTCTGTAAAGGGCAAGATAGTAAAACCCCTCTTCCTGTAAAGGACCATTATGCTTTATCAACCCCAAGTCTCAACTCTGCATGAGCATGGCTGTGTTCCAATAAAACTTTATTTATAAAAATAGGCGGTGGGCCAGATTTACTGACCCCTATGTTAAACTGTCACCCAGACTAGATTATTCATGTCTGCACATCTATTGCCTGCCATATGGCTACCAGGAAGTCCAATTATTGTCATCTTCATCACCGAGAGCATTTTGAGCTTTTATAATGTGCCACATGCTGCATTAAACACTTTACATAAATGTTCTCAGTTAATCCTCTCAGGTACTCCAGGGGAAGAAAAGAGTGGTTTCCCATTTCACAGACAATGCAACTGAGGCCAGAAAGGTAAAGTAACCTGCCCAAAGTCACCCCCCTGGGATTTCCAAACCCAGGCCCTAACCATCACACCACACTGCCTTTTGCCATCAGAGAGCTGCGTTGTACACCAAAGGGCTTTGCCAGTGGGCCTGAGAGACCTGCCTCCCCGGGACCGAGCCTGAGAGGACGGCAGCCTTCTCAGCACATTCCCTTCCTCTGGGCATCCTGGTTTACCAACTCCCTTCCGAGAGTCACCTGCTTTCTTTAGTCAGGTGTCCCTGGCCTAGGCACATGCTTTCTTTCGACTACTTTTGCCCTTCTCTGCACTCATTCATTATGTGTTAATTTCATAATGTCCCTTTCAGTTTCCCAAGTTCTCAGGTGCCCCTGCCCAGGCCACAATGCAGTGTTTATCTGGACCTTCCATCTACTCCTTCCGCCTTGTCTGCCGAGCAGAGAGCTGCTTAAATGACCTCTGGGCCACAGTGATGCCCAAGGACCAGCAGGTCACCGGGCCCCAACCCCTATCTGATGCCGCTGACGCTGTCCTCAGAGAAGACAGGGGACGGACACTTGAGAGGCTTGTTTATTAAGAGCTCCTGTTAACTTTGTGGTGAGTCATGTGAGTACACAGAGGTGTCACTTTAGCAGCTTCTCTTTCTTGGCAGTGACCTTGAGACCTAAAAATGGGCCACCGGATGCTCTGGAAGAGTCACTGAGAAAACACCCAATCCATCCCAGCCCCTAGGCAGAGCATGAATGAATCATGCCTTCATTCACCAGATATTTTTCCAGCACGCAGGCCAGGCACCCCGCTAGGCATTGAGGATCCGAAATTGAACCAGACAGACAGGCCCCTCCCCCAGGAAGTTGTGTTGGGGAGGACAGACGTTTTATTAACACTTCATTATGGATGATGATAAGCGCTGGGTCCCAACCCGAGGGGGATTTAGCTGGAAGAGTGTAGCCCAGTGTGGAGACCAATAAACCTCACACTTCGAAAATGGCTATTCCAGTCCTCCACCACCCCGTCCCCTGCTTGCCCACAACCGGGAGAATTCCAGGACCCGTGCCCAACACACTTAATAAATATGCCCTGATTGCTGGCCATGGCAGCACACTGCTTTCACAGAGTAGCTGTTGCAAGTATAAAAATCAAAATTAGCTGCCTGTATTATTACTGTCTTTGGAAGGGGCCCAGGAGGCTGGACTTTAAGATACCTCCCCCTGTCCCAAACACACACTTTCTTTGGGAGTTTAAAACAGGGCTCAGCCTCCGGCTTCTCAGGGTGTTAAACTTGGACACGGAACTGCCTGTGACTGAGAAGCAGAAAGCATGCCCAGCTGGGCATCTGCAACTAATTTGAAAGACTTCTTGGTTTTCAAGTAGATTCATAGCATCCAAGATAACCACACATGGAGAGCTCCACAGATAAGTTGGTTTCTAATGACCTGCAAATGGGTCTACCTGCAGCTGCTGCCCCTTCGTGAACCCCTTTCCTCCTGCCCCCCCCTCCCTGCTTGGCAGGCCATAAATGCCTGCCCAACATCAGCTCCTCCCCCCACACCTCTTGCAGGGCTTCCAGATCTTGCAAGAAAAGAGGGCACCTCTGAGGCCAACCAGGCTGTGACCCCGTCCTGCGCTCACTCCGATTGCTCCGATTGAGCATTTGTGCTGCCCCTGATCCTTGGCCTCTGTGCACCTTTCTCCATTCATCAAGGGTTTCCTGGTGAGGAAGGAACGTTTGTAATGATTAATTAGTAAGCTGGTATTTGTAAAGTGCTAAGCGAACGCTGCACTTTATGAGCCAACTTTATCTCTGCCGGCCTCCCCGATCCGTTCTTGTTTTCCCAGCATCTCAGGCGGGACGGACCACCCAGTGCTGTCCAGCCCTGGAGGGTCCCCAACGTTCAGGCCATCTCCCCATTAGCCAAGAGCTCTTCCAATGCTCTCTCCCCTCCTCGTTTCTCCCCCCTCCTTTTTAAAGTGCTGTTGTTTTTCTTAATATCCCTTCGCCCCTCCCCGAAAGACAGTTATACAAGGAGATGTGGGAGGGAGAGAAGAAACATAAGAAATGATGACTAAGTCTCCCTCGCTCCCTTGCCGCTGGAATACCGTCAGAACTGGCTCCGGCTCACCACTGCCTCTGTAAAAATCCCTCGCTGAGGGTGTGATTTTTCCTGAAGATCATTCTTTCCTCGTGACCAAATGCTGTCATGTGTCACCAGTCCAGATCGTTTCTTTACGCCAGAATCTGTGCTTTGGGGCACATGACTCAGGGTCGTTCAAAATGATTTCCTCTAATTAAAAGGCAAATGATATTTCCTGGAAGTTTCACCTCCAATCAAGCCTCACCAGTTTTCTCTGCTTTTCCTTCATTCACTACTTCTTTGATTCCCTGAAAAGTGCTTTTCCTGAAGTCCAGTGGCCTCAAAAGAAAAAAAAAAAAAAAAGTTCAAATAAAATGTAGCCCCGGCATGCATGTCTGGCTTTGGAACAGATCAGTAGTCACCCTACAGGCAGGGCCTGGGTCCGTGGCCTATGAAACAGGGCAGGGCACTGGGCAGTTTGGGGTGTCACCCCGCAGTGACAGAGCCTCAGAGCTCTGCAAACCCTGAACACCTCGTGAAAAACCACCCCGAGAGGTGTGAAAAGGGCTCACCCATCCGGGCAGCATTTCCTGAGCCCTGCCTGGGTTTAGTAGCTGCAAGGCTCTGGCATCTGGTGGCCCTTTTACAAGATATAATAGGTCATGAACAGGAATCCCCCCACCTGGGTGGCGTGGAGCCCACCCTCCCTCCCAAGGGTCGTGGCCACACAGCCAAGTAGGTATTGACCAGGGAGTTTAATACATACTGCTGGTCCAAATAATTCAACCCCAAAGCCTAGGTTTTTCACATATATGTCAGTTGTTTTGTCAAGAAGGCAAAGCCCTCACATAATCTCCTCACTGTTAAGTTTACTTCCATGTCAAGCAGATGCAAAACATTTCGTAATAAAGGCAGCCCTGTTTCATGCCAAACCACCAGAAATCATAAATTTGGGTAAATTGAGGCTTACCAGAGTTTTGAAAGTAATTAGCTGCTTTGGGCGAAAGACTAAGAATTTGGCAAACCCAAGCATCTACAGAGATCGTTTCAAACATTTCAACCTACACCCTAGTCCTTTACATTCATTAAATAACAAGCTATTTTACTTTTGTTGGGTCCTTCAGAGCCACGTATGGGAGACACAGAAACCTGCCTTCGGCAAGTCGCTGCACCGAACTGCCCAAGACTAACGGGAACTTAATTCTGAGCTTCAAAAACACAAAATCATCGAAGCTGAGCATCTTTATTGGACTCAGAAACAATCTCACAGACAAGTAACTGAAAATTTCATAGTTTCTGAATCCTGAAAGGTTTTCTTCCTCAATTTCTTTTTTTAAATGCCTTTTAAGTTGGTTCAGCAATGTTCTTAAACACAGCAAATTGACAAATGTCAGTTAAGTGTCCGTTCTGTGCAAATCACTCCGAGCAGCTCTGGGGCTGCACTTTTCCAGGCGGTCTCTGTCTCCAGCGTTGGTTTTTAAGCCCCGCCCCCACCCACCCACCTTTTCTTGGCGCCTTGGCCGGTGGGAGCCGTTTCTGCACGGGGTTCCTCAACATTCTCCTAACATTTTAGAGAACACACGCGTAGTGTGTTCTCAATTTTCTAGATCAGGGATTCTCAAATTTCAGTGTGCAGAACAACCCTGGGTGCTTGTTAAAACGCCGATTCCTGGGTCCCACCCCAGAGATCAGTTCTGTCTGCCAGGACCGGGGCCTGGGAATCTGTATTATTAACCAGCTCCCTGGGGTAAGGGGGGGGGCTCTGCGGCTGGAGGTCCGCGGCTTTGCAGTTGTAAGGCGACAGACCAGACCACAGAGATGCATTTCCTCTGAACTCTACCTGCCCCCAGTCACGTCCTGCAAGCCTTTGGGGAGGGCATCCCTCCTCTGGGGCCCCCAGCAAAGCGGCAGCATCGCGATCTCCCTGTCAGCTCCCCTAAAGCAGAGTCACAGGCGACAGCCCGGCCCCGGCGCGGATCCGCCGAGTCATCTCTGCGGTGGCGCGGTGGCGCGGTGGCGCGGGCCGGGGGAGAGGACCCGCCTCCCCCTTCCCTGCCCCTCGCCCCGTCTGGGTGCCGGGGCCATCTCGGGCCGGAGCCCCATCTCCCTCGCAGCTCCTGGTCTAGCCCTCTCCAAAAGACGCCAGCAGCCGCAGCCACGGCTCCATCCAAGCCGGGGTCCCCGCTCCCCAGGTCCGCCTTCCTCATACCCCTGGCAACCCTCACTGAGAATGCCAGCCCTTAACATCGAATCGTCTCCATGGCAACCCACTGGGTGTCACGGCCACAGGGCTACGACTTCGCGGCGTGGGGATTCCAGAGAGGGGCTTGGAGGGGGCGCGCCCCCCAGCTCCCGACCCGAACGCGAACGGCGGAGGGGGAGCCCCCCGTGGGTCCTGCCCGGCGCCAGCGCGGCCTCTCCCGCTCCGCCGCCGCGCAGGGACGGAGGTGGGGGGCTCCTGACGGGCCCCAGCCTTCCGCGGGGAGACCATGCGGGCTCGCGGCGCCCGGCCCGCCCGCGCCCGGCTGCGGAGGGCGTCACGCGCGGGCCGGGGGGCGGGGCGGGGCGCGGGCGGGCGGGCCCCGCCGGGGACACTAGTCCCGCCCTCGGGGGCGGCGCCGGGCGCCGGGGAGTGTCAGGAAGAGGAAGAGCGCGGCCGGCGGCGGAGCGCGGCGCTGGAGCAGGGGCCGGGCCAGGCGAGCGCCGCGGGGCCACCATGGCCACGGACGAGCTGGCCAGCAAGCTGAGCCGGCGGCTGCAGATGGAGGGCGAGGGCGGCGGCGCGGCCGCGGAGCAGCCCGGGCTGAACGGCGCGGCGGCGGCCGGGGCGCCCGACGAGGCGGCCGAGGCGCTGGGCAGCGCGGACGGCGAGCTGAGCGCCAAGCTGCTGCGGCGCGCAGACCTCAACCAGGGCATCGGCGAGCCCCAGTCGCCCAGCCGCCGCGTCTTCAACCCCTACACCGAGTTCAAGGAGTTCTCCAGGAAGCAGATCAAGGACATGGAGAAGATGTTCAAGCAGTGAGTGCCCGCCCGCCCGCGACCCGGCCTCGGGCCCCGAACCCCCACCCCCGATCCCGCGCCGCCCCGGGACCCCCGCCGCCAGCCCAGCGCCCCCGAACCCCGACACAGCAGGGTTGGGGCCCCGCGGCCCCTTCCAGGTCGAGACCCGCCACCCCACCACACGTGAGGGTCTCGGGTGCCCGGCCCCTGGCACGCGACTCCTTCTCACGGCGGTGGGGCCCCCAGCACACCACGGGCGCGCACGTGGAAGGGGGACCCGAGGCTCCTTCAGATAACCGCCAGCCCCCGCGAGGCCCCCCACCACCACACAAATAGGGCGCGGGACCTGCGTCCTGTTGGTGACCCTTCCCCACCGCCCCACAGCCCGCACACTGAGACTGAGGACCCCGCGCGGCCTCCCTTTCCCCAGCCCAGTTACTGGGCTCCCCACCCCCACCCCAGCACACTGTGGTCAAAGGCACCCACCCCTGGTGCCTCTCCAGGGTGACCGCTCCCTGCGCCCCACGCCAACCACATTCCTTTCGGTGGGGTCTTTTTGTTTTCTCTACTTGTCTCAGTTCCCCTTAAGGTGGGTCCTGGGCAGGGACCCCCCTCCCTCTAGTTACTCAGCATCTGAATAGCAAACTGGGGGCGAATACTGGCCCTTCCACCCTTACTCTCCCCCAGGGCCCAAAGCCTTGACCCACAGCAGTCTCCCTAGGGAGGGACCCCTCGGTCCCTGTCCCCCACTCTGCAGGCATGTAAACCCCTCCCCACCCACCCTGTCATCCCTGGGTGCTGAGTCCCTTCTGGCCTTAGAAGTGCAACCTCCTCCTCTTGCCCAGGCCTCCCCTGCACCCAGCAGCTTTGCAGCCACTGCTCCCTGCATTCTGTCAGAGGCCCATCCCCCCCCTGCCCCCTCCCCCCCCATGCCCCACACCCACTGTAGCCAGAAGGGGCCCTCCCTCTGACTTGCCCAGTTACTCCCAGCCTACCCTCTGTTCTGTATGACTCCACACACTGTGCCCTCACCGGGTCAGACAGGCACCCCTAGGCCTTTGGGCCAGCCCTCCCCTCCAAAAAGAAACAAACTGACCATCTCGGAGGAGCCACTAGGGAGAGAGGGCTACAGCTCTCCTTCTGGTCCACCCCGGGTCCCACCCCGTTGGCACCGAGGTGGTTGGCCTCACTCTCCCAGCCATGCTTGTGCCAGGGGGTGGTGAAGGTACCCAGTTGCCTCCCTTTGGTACCCTTCCCCACCTCCTGTGTCCCATCGCCCTGCCTGCCCCTGGCTCCTGGAGAGGGAGCAGCCCAGAGGTGCTGGTCTGGGGTGGATTGGAAGGGGACAGAACCATTCTGAGGCTGACTCTTGGGTGGGGGAGTCGGGAGGTCCAGCCCGCTGGGCACAGGCAGCCCAAGGCTGAAAGAGGGTTGCGACAAGGCCGGCGTCACCTTGGCTGGACAGGAAGTCTGGGGGCATGCCGAGAGTGTCAGCCTTAGCCACACACAGCTGTCAGTGACCAGGCCTCAAGCAGGAAGCCCAGGAAGGGGCGTTTTGCAAGCCCGCAGCTTGAGAAAGCCTCTTCCCACTTCTCACCACTTGCTACAGCTTCTGCATTTGGCCCCGATGCAGGGGAAGAGGTTGTTAGTTCCCAGCCTGGGTGGCTGGGGCGCCCCACGCTTTCCCAGGGGTCTGTCCCTGCCCTAACCTGCCTCGGGACCTCTGCACAGAAGCCCCAGGGCCCCGAGGAGCCCACCTCTTCGACTGCAGGGTCTTGGTCAAAGTTCTTCCATACTTTCCTCCCAGCCAAAGACTGACCAGGTTGGCAGAGCAGGATTCCCAAGATTCCGGGAAAAGTAGCTGGAAAGTCCCTTGGGCACAGGGACAGGTGTGCGTCACTGTCCAGAACTTCCTTGTGGAGTCTGTCCTTCGGGCGAGTGCACAGGTGACTCTGGCAGGACAGAGGTCCCTGTGTTGACGGTGCTGAGGCACTGAGGGGCTTGTCACACCCTCCCGCAGCCCATGACGTAGCATCTTCCTCACTGTCGTGCAGATCGGAATCCGGGCACAGAAAAGTTAAGTAACTTGCCAAAACCACACAGCTAGAAAATGATAGAGTCAGGATTCGAACCCAGGTCTGTGATTCCAAAACCCATGTTCTTGCCTTCTAGACTTCCCGTCAGAAAACACACTCCAACACCCCCTTCCGTGTTCAGGGCGGATTTTCCCCCTCGAGTACCCACCACCAGCCCCACCTTCTTCTTTGCCCCAGAGCCCTCCTTCTCGTAGGCTTCCACCCCCCCTGCCCCCCCCACACCTCCCAAGAAGGGTGGAGCTGTTCTAGGAGAGCCGGACACCCCAGAGCAGGAGCTGGGAGGCTGAGTTTGGTTGGAAGGGGCACGGCTGGGCAAGGCAGGCTCGCTTTACACAGGCTGGTTTTGGTGCCAGTTTGATGAGGGGTACTTGGTTGGAGAATGGGGGAGCTGAACCCTCCAGCCACCTCTTGGCGCCAGGACTGCTTGCTGGGGTGTTGGGGGGTGGGGCACAGCCGGCCAGGAAGCTGGACCTCTAGGGAAGGAAGTGCTGCCCGCCGGGGGCCGGGTGAGGGTGAAAAGCTGCAGATTTTGTATTCAAGGAAACAAGGCCTTACTGTGCCAGCGGCCCGGCCCACCAGTCCCGGCCAGCAGACGGGCTCTCGTGGAGGACAAAACCCCCGTTCTGCTTCTGCTGCCCCAGTGGGGCTGTAGCCTCCTGGGTCCAAGCAGGGCCCGGGGATCGCAGCCAGGGCATCCGAGCCAGGGCTCTGCCGAGAGTGGAGGGCAGGAGGAGGGAGGCTGCCCCCCTGGGAAGGCGCTCACCGGAGCAGAGTGCGGGGCACTGGGAAGACAGACCGGGAGCTGGCCTCTCCTTGGCGGCTAGGAAGCTGGGCGTCCATCCTAGCCTGCTGGCCCTCCCTGGGACTCAGTCTGCCCTTCTGTAAAAGGGGCAGGCTGTATCAGAAGGTTCCCAGAGGTCTTTCGGCTCTGATCTTCTTATGTCTGAGTGGTCCTGAGCCCTTCTGGGTGTCAGAACTGCCTTCCAGGGGCTTCCAGTGCATCCATTCAGTGTCGATTCAGCACCAGGATGGAGGGAAGGTAGACCAGCTCTCTGCCATCACCGATGTCATGCTTACAGCCACACAGTTCCTCCTGGGAGAGACCTTGCGGGTTGACTCCAACCCCTGTCCCCATTTTACAGAAGAGGAAACCAGGACCCAGAAAGAGGTAGTGACTTGCTCAGGGTCACAAGGAGTTTCTCAGTAGCCCAACCTTGTGCAGCGGGGACAGTGGCGCCGCTTCTCAGGCTGGGGCTCAGGGCGGTGACATGCATGGTGATGTGGCCCAGTGCCGGGCACAGGAGGCACCGTGTCATGGAGCCCAGACTCGGTGCGCCGTCCCCACGCCACCTCAGGCTGCATCCGTCACCTCTGAGCTCCTGCTCCCACCCTCTCTGCCCGTCGTGCGGGGCTGTCTCTGTAGCCCTCCCGTGGTCGGGCCGTGGGATGGCCCCAGAGGGTCTCAAGGGTGCACCCCCGCCCCCGGGGCTGACCGCAGCCTAGCTGGGGCTCTGGAGGGTTTTGTAAGCCGAGACCTGCCGAACAGGTAGGCAGCCTGGAATCGGAGGAAGATGCCCTAGTTCCCGTCTTGCCCTGCCTTGCTGGCCGTCCCCACCCTTGTCCCCAGCAGCATTGTCTTGTGACCTTCGAGTCTGGGAGGCAGCTTCCCTTTCCTGCTGGCCGGCTCCTGCCTTCACAAGCTCCTGAGGCCGCCCACCCTCCCCTCCCTTCCTTTCCACCTGCTCTGCCCCCAGGGTGTGTCTTCAGACCTATGTCACTCTGGGCACCTCTCTCAAGAGTCCTTCCCAGAAGTGGTCTGGCAGGGCCTGGGGAGTCTGCAGCCCGGGTTTGAATCCCAGCTGCGGGCCCTGGAGCAAGTCACGGGAGCCCTCTGGGCCTCTGTTCCTCACCCTGGAGTGGGGATGCTGGCAGGACCCACCCCTCAGGGTTGTTGAGAAGGGCTTGGCCCGGTGCTTGGCACAGAGTGGTTCCTAAGTTACTGGCGCCACCATCATCCCCCGCTCAATATACACCCTCTCCCGGCCCCTAGCAGGGCCCTGGCAGTGGTGGTCGGGCCGCATGGAGGTGGGCCCACAGCAGCCACTGGCTGCCTCCACGTACCCCCAGTGGAGTCTCTGGGCCTGCCAGGCTGCCACCAACTCTCTGCTTTGGGCCAGAGTGACGGGACCGGGTGTGAGGACCCCCCTGTCCTGCTGAACAGCCGCTGTGACTGACAGCTGCATGCGGCTTTGCCAGTGACGGGAAGGGAGACACGAATTCATTATCCCCAGTGATGCAGAAGGCAGGTGGCAGAAGAAAGGGAAGAGCAAACAGCCACTCTGGAGGGTGGCAAGGCTGGGACGCCAGAATGCCACTGCCCAGCCGGGTGACTCTAGGCAGGGTACTCGGCTTCTCTGAGCCCCAGATTCCCCTGAGGCTAAAGAAACTACCTGGGGTGAAGGTCTGAGGATTCGGGGCAAAAAGCCCTGAGCCTTTGTAAACAGCCGTCCCAGTGTCTGTTCTGTGGGCGGCTCACATGACGGATGATGTTTTTGAAAAACATTCAGATCCACTCATGATCATTCCTCCAACAGATGTTCTAAGTTTCTGCTACGTGCAAGTTCCAGAGAACCAAAGGAAGAGTCAGGTTCCTGCCCTTAGGAGGCTTAAAGTCTCATGTAGAGCAGTGATATGTACAGGGTTGGGTGGAGAGGGTTGGGTGCAGAGGGTGGGCCCAGGCCTAGCAACGGAAGGTTCCTTTCTTTCCGCCATGAGACTGAAAGCGCTCGGCCCCCTCCTTGTGAAATGGAGCCACCAGTTCCAGCTCTTCCTGAGGGGGCCTACGTGTGTTATTAGGGAATTGAATGTAATCCTCACATCAGCACCATGAGGTGGTTGCCGTCATTATCCCCATTGGACAGATGAGGAAACTGAGGCTCAAGGAGGTTACAATAAGTGGCAGTGGCGGGATTAGAACCGAGTCTTCCTGCAGGGAGTCCCTAGAGGCCAAGTGAAGACTGTGTTTTTGGTTGGGGGATGGGGGCCTCCCAGAGCCTTAGGAGGAAACCCCCCATGAGATGTGGGGAGGTTGGGTCCTTCGCCTGCAGCAGCCGAGAGCCTGACTTTGGGGGGGAAGGGGGAGCGGATACCCAGCAGCCCCGGGGAGGGCATTTCCCGGCCTCAGTCCCCACTCTCTGTTCCTCCCGCCTCGCCTCTGCAGTGGTGTCTGAGTCCCCTCCCCTCGCCCCACGCGGACTTTTGGTTCCTCTTTGGCCCTCGGCTTCCTAAGAGTCCAGGCTCAGGGTCACAGGGCCCTGCTGCCTCGGGGGAGGTCAGAGGCTCTTTCTGCAAGGCCAGCCCAGCCAGCAGAGCCGGAGGCACTTTGCAACCTCAGCAGGGACAGTCCCCACATTCTCTGGCCGCTGAGTTCCCTCTGACTGGCGAGCAGCCTTCTCCTTGGCTAACTTCCGCTTTTCAAGGACAGCAGAGAAGCAGGTTCGGTGCTGGACAGGTGCGTCTAGATGGCAGTCAGGGCCCCGGGATTCCCAAACTCTGAGGGGCCTCCCTAGCCCTTGGCCACTCGTCTGATGGAGAGGACCCGTGTGGCTGCCCCATCCCAGGCACGTGGCCTCCTGTTCAGTCCTTTCTTAACGTCCTGCGAGATTATCAGCACCTGTTTTACAGATAAGGAGACTGGGTCTCGGAAGGTTTACGCGACTTGTCCGAAGTCACACAGCTAGAGGGGACAGAGGCAGGATTTGGACCCGGGTCTGTCTGGCTCCGAGTCCCCTGTGCCTTTACAGTGGCCCGTGCATCAGCGGAAGGTGCGAGAAATGCAGATGCCCAGGCCCCACCCCAGACGGTGACATTATAGACGCACTAGGCCACCCCACAGCCGTCTCCCCGCCACTCACCCAGGTTGACCACAGGCAGGTTACTTGGTCTGAGCAGTAAGGGGCTAAGATGAACAGAGTAAAGATGAAGTTAAATTCCAAACACCGGGTTATGTTAGGCATTCGGTAAGTGTTCTGTATAATCACTTCCTAGCAATAATGACTGCTAAGGGCAGGAAGGGAAGGAGGCAGCGCAGGGGGCCCTCGGGAGACACCACAGGTGCAGCGAGATGCCCCCGCAGCCGGGGCTAAGCGCCAGGTGTTGAACTTGAGGTCAGGATTGTCCCCGAGCCGTGACAGCCCCCAGCACCCCGTGAGCCCCAACTCACTGCAGAGCCATGGGGAGCCCCGAGCACCACACGCTAGTCACACTTGTGTTCTCTGCCCTCCCCCCACACACACTTGGCCGACACAGGGCCCAGATCAAGTGTGAGATCCCACAGACAGAACCGGAGGAAGTGGCGAGACAGGCCTTTCCCTCGTGATGCAGGCATCTGGGCGGGGGCGTGCACGAGCTGGCACGGCTGAGTCCAAAGCCAGGTGGGCCCGGGGGGGCTTGGGAGCCCGTCAACACCGCCCTGTCCAGCTGTCTGTCCTCCTGGGCCCCACATGCCCAGAGGCGCCGTCAGCAAAGGCCTGGGGTGGGAGTCAGACAGAACTGGAGTCCCCTGGGCGGTGGCTGTAGTGGCTCTGCTTCCTTCTGCCACCAGACTGCACAGCACAGCTTCGGGTAGGGGTGGGGACATGCACGGAGCAACTTCCTAATAGTTCCACAGCCAAGATGGGCTGCCTTGGGGGAGCAATGAGCTTCCTGTCCTCAGAGGTGTTCAAGACACCAAACAGAATTGCATCAGAATTGGACCCTCACAAAGGGCTAAATGAGATGACCTCCAATGTGCCTCTCAACCCTGCAGTTCTCCGATACGTCCGGACGGGCATCGGGACGCAGCACAGTCATCAAGAGCACATGTTTCCGATCAGGCCTGGTTCAGATCCCAGTGACACCCTTGTCACCTATGACCTGGGCCGAGTCATGGCCTCTCTGAGCCTCATTCTCCCCGTCTGTCCCACAGGGACGTTTGCGCCTGCTTCGCGGGTTTCTCGTGAGGATCCGATGCAAAACGCTTGGCGTAGTGCCTGGCACGTGGTAGACGCTCAGCAAGGAGTAGTCAGTAACGGCGGTATTGTTAGGAATCGGGGACAGGCCCTGGGTGCAAGGCCCGGCCACGGACACCACACGCTGTTGGAGCCAGCCCCTGCCTGCCCGCCCCCACGGTCCTGGTTCTCAGAGCTGGGGGTGGGGGAGCAGCCAGCTGGGTGGGACTGTGCCCAGCGCTGGGTGGCAGCCGGCCGCTCCACTTTCAAGGGGGGAACGGAAGGGGAGTTTGTCACCAGCATCCAGGGCGGCAGCTGCTGGGCCCTCCCTGGTGAGAGAACTATTCAGGGGGAGGCGGGTAGGAATGTGGGCACGGCGCCAGGCCCCGCAACCTCCCTCCGGTGCTGGAGAAAAGTGCTGAGCTCCCAGCCCATGCGCTTTGCTGCTGGTCCTGCCAAATTGGCCTTGCCAGGGAGGCCCCAAGCGGGTCTCCCAGCCCAGCCTCCCCTGTTCCTGCAAGCTTGAGGATGTGGGCCCCTCCTTGGGACCAGGAAGAAGCGGGAGTAACATTGGGATCCTGCAGTCCACCGGCTGTGTGACCCTGGGCTGGTCACTGCCCACTCTGGGCCCCCATTTCCCTATACACTATGGAGCAGGTAGACCAGGCTATCTGGCTGGGTCTTGTGGGCTGAGCTGTCTGTCCTCAATCCTCTGAGCCTCCCGCAACCTCAGTTCCAGCTCAGGGAGAGGGCTGGTGGTGGGAGGGCCTCCCCAGCCAGGCACATGCCTGGTTCCAGCCTTCTTAGAACTTCTCACCTGTGTTGCCAGACAGTCCCCTACTTCTGGCACGGTGACAGCCTCCCCTTATCACTTCCCCCCTGCAGAGGAGGGAAGGCTTTGAATCAGGCCCAGCAGAGGAGAAGTGGGACTTCAGAGGAGGGGGTGCTGGAGGGACCCCTGGGTCATCTTGCCCACCACGGCCTCCAGGCCAGGCCACGACAAGCCTTTCCTCTGAGCCCTGTCCTGTCGGGACTGGAGCCGGCGTTTATTGGATCATTAGTCCTAGTATCAGCACCATGTTATATTGTATCTGTAAAGTACTGAGCACAGCATCTGTGCTTCTCCATTTAATAGCTGCTATTATTATTATTATGAAATTAACAGATTTTATGCACCTGCTATATGTTAGGCATTTTATATCCACAATCTCATTTATGCTTTAATAATCTTAAGGGTAGATATTAATGATAATATCAACTGATTATTGTTATGATAGTTAGTGTGTATTAAGTGCTTACTGTGGGCCAGGGTCTGTGCTAAGGGTCTGCTTGTATCAACTCTTTTAGTCCTCGCCTCAGTCTTGAGATGAGTTCTTCCATCTCCACGATGGAGATGGGGAAATTGAGGTTCACAGTGTAGGTGACTTGCCCAGGTTCACGCAGCCAGCAGGTGGCAGGGCTGGGCTTTGGACCCAGGTCAGTCTCAGCGGAGTTGATGCCAGCACAGACGTTCAAGGCCATCTTCAGTCAGGTCAACCCTGGAAACTGGCTGCTCCCCTGCCTGAGACCATGTCAGAGCCCAGGGCACACGGCAGGTGTCCACTCCCCGGGAGTCTCATGAGAACAGCCCCCGCAGGGTCGCCTCTGGGAGCCCCACCTCCTGCCCCAGCACCTGGCCTCTCCCAGCCCTCTGTCGCCTGCCTTAGGTGATTCATTCGTTGGCACTGTGGCCAGCCCCTGCATTGCCCCCCGGGGGCCAGAGCCTGCCAGGGATGGAGCCCAGCGACCGTAATTGATTGGGCCTTGATTGATACAGGCAGTGGTTCAAACCGCGGTCGAGCTGTGGCCCAGCCAGGCCGGGGAGCTGCCAGGACGGCGGGATCCAGAGCCCAAGTTTCTGTCCAAGTTTGGATACTTTATCTGCACTTCCTCTGAAACCGAGCTGCCCCCGGCTTCGGGAGAAACCTGTCCACTGGAGCAGCAAATAACGCGGTGGTTCAGAGGGGCAGGCGGGACGGCAGAGGGGACAGGGCATGGGGACCACGGGGCTGGGGTCCGAGCCCTCCTTCCGCAATCCGGACTGGCCAGGGTCGCTGAGCACACGGGTTGTAAGGAGAAAGTGCCTGGCACATAGTGGGAGTTTAGTAAAGGTAATTAAATCTCTTTTTAGTGGTGGCAGCTGCCATTTATGGGGCTCGCTTTGTGTGCCCGGCACTTTGCTAAGCGGCCACCCGGCCCCTCTACCACCATAGGCCCCGGAAACGGGAGCTTCCCTCTGCCTGCCCCTCAAGTCCCACGCCCTCCAACCCCCACCGCGGCCACTGCCCACAGGGACAGCTGCCCTAAGCCCAGCCCTCGCCCGTGATGGCAAAGAAGCCCTCAGGACCCTGCGTTCCCTCCGGGGCGTTCAAGACCCGCCCTTCCTGTGCCTCGTGGCTTCCAACCACTGACTCACTTGCTCACGAACTATTTATACCCCTCGCACAAATGCTCCCCTCAGCGCTCCAGGCAGACGTCTGTGTTCTGCCGCAGCCCAGGACATGGGCGGGAGAGGCTGGGCACTGAGCACGTGTGTGTGTTTATGAGCCCAACAGACCTGGGAGGTGGAAGCCCAGCTCCTTCCTTATGGCTGTGTGACCTCGGGCAGGTCGCTTAACCTCTCTGAGCCCCCGTTGTGAAATGAGGTTCCTATGAGGATTCAGTAAAATAAAATTGCTGGCACAAGGACAGATTTCAGTAAGCGGTTGCTATTGGGTGTTCAAAGTACACGTAGCTAGAGGAGGGCAAAGGGCGCTGGAAGAAGGCACAGGAGTGAAATGTGTGTTTGTTTTTTAGTGTCTCGAATCCCCAGGACATAGGTTTCTGGAATTCAACCCCTCTGTGCCATGCTGCTGTCACCAGCACTGTCATTCAGCCAGCTTGAGGCCTTGGGGACTGCACAAGGCTTCTTTAGGTGCAGAAAAATCCGTTTTACCAACCCTGAGACCACTCGCCCCAGCTGCGCCGGGACGGGATGCAGGCAGGACGGGCTGATAAAGATGGCTGGCAGTGCAGACGGCACCCGCCCAGCAAGCCGTGTGCTCCGGGCACCAGTGGCAGCTCCCCACTCAGGGGACGGGCCTGGAGGCCAGTCAAGAGGGACATTTAGACCCTGCCCCCCACCCTGTCCCTGACTCTGCTGGGCCATTGGTGGCTGAAGAAAGAACTAAGAACTTCCGTGTGCCGGCTGGGCGGAGGCTTGTTATCACCTGCCCAGCCGGGTCTCACCTGCTCCCTGCAGGCACCCTGGCCTCCCCGAGTGCCCCCTGCCCCTGCTTTCCCTCCTTCCTGGTCGTGCACTCAACAAAGGCAGCGACCCTGTCTTAGGCGGCCCTCCGTTCATTCGTGCATTATTTATCCACTGAACATTTTTTGAGTGCCTACTATGTGCTTTTTACCCTCCCCCCAGTAGCTGGCTTAAGCTGGGGACATGAAGTAGACACCGAGGCTGGCGGGTGCCGAGTGAGGAGAGGCATTATCTGCACGGAAGGAGGCTGGTCCCATGTCCACGTCGCACCCGCTGTCCCCGCGCCTCGCCACTGGGGATGCTTTTGCCCCAGGAGACACTTGGCCATGTCTGGGAGACGTCTTTGGCTGTCCCTGTCAGGAGGGATGCTTCTCCACACATCCGACAATGCACTGACAGTCCCCTGCCACCCCCCAACACACAGCAAGGAACTGTCCTGTCCGAAATGTGAACAGTCTGAGGCTGAGAAACCCTGCCCCTGCCCGCAAGGCTCTGCCACCGGGTGGGGCCGAGATGTCCCCCAAGTGCCTATTTAGACACTGGCGGACCAGCCTGTCCTGGAGCCGGTCCACACCCCCATGGTGTTGTGAGTCCCTTCCCGCTGCTCGTCCTCCTCACAGGCCGTACAGGGAAGCTGTGGTTTCAGCATCCTTGTGCCACAGCCTTGCCCAAAAGTTGCCACTGTTCAACACGCAGGGGGCTGCCAGGCCACGTGGTGAGTTCCCCATCATCAGAGGGAACCAAGCAGGAGTGGGGCCACGTATCAGACCTCTACCTGGGCTGAGGTCCCTTCCAGCTGTGACAGGGTGACATGGCTGCTGGGAGATGCTCTCTGTCCGCTCAGGTGATGAGGTGTGCCAGGATGTCCTTAGGCCTCCCTCCCTGCACCCACAGGTATGACGCCGGGCGGGACGGCTTCATCGACCTGATGGAGCTAAAGCTCATGATGGAGAAGCTCGGGGCCCCCCAGACCCACCTGGGCCTGAAAAACATGATCAAGGAGGTGGACGAGGACTTCGACAGCAAGCTCAGCTTCCGGGAGGTGAGCCCTGCCCCCAGCCCCAGTCCCCATCGGGGGCTACACCTGAGGACTTGTGGCCAGGGAGAGACTCGCCCCCCTTTGTCATTGAATGACACTGTCATTGAACAGCCAGCCGTGACTGGCTGGTGGCTGGCCGAGCGAGGCTGCAGAGGGCCTCGTAGGCTCTGGGGCACACAGAAGGGCCCCAAGGGTCCTGGGGCACACGGAAGGGCCCCAAGGGTCCTGGGGCACAGAGGGGCAGGCACCAAAGAGGGAACTAACACAGTGCTGTGTTTTGGGGAAAGAGGGGTGGCAGGCACGGTGCTGGTGACTTCAGGCTCAGGATGTCACTCTGACAGGAGCTGTGCACAGGCCTATTCTGCGGGGAGGAAGAGGAGGCTGAAGGCCCCACGGCAGCACGGGCTCTAGCGGGCCCTGGGAGAGCGAGTAGGAAGGGGGCAGGGAAGGAGAGAGGCGGCAGGGCCGGTGGAGGGACGAGAGGCTGGGAGTGGGGGTGGGCAGTGCAGGGTAACAGTTTGGAGTCAGAGGACACAGGTTCAAGTCCTTCTGGTACTTTCTGGCTCCAAGGTTTTGGGCAAGTCTTCTGCTGCCTCTGAGCCTTCCTCATTCTGCAAAACAGACTCAGTCCTAGTAGGTTTAGGACTCAATAAATGGAGCTCGGAGCAGATGTGGGAGCCGTGGGAGAGAAGGGAAAGCGGTAGGTAGGTTGCAGCTGTGTGGCGGGAGCCGGGTGTGGAAGGAGCAGGCCCACCGCGTCCCAGGATCCTGGGCAGGCAGGAGCTGAGTCACCCGACCTCCCGCTCCACAGATGGGCAAGCCGAGGCCCCGAGAGGGAGACCAGCTCTCTGGCTCCGTCCCTTTCTCCAGGGGTGTGGCCTGAGGCTGGGCCTGGCTGTGGCCAGGGACTTGGGCTCCCCGCCCCCACCCCGCCCTCACCCGCGTGCCTCTGCCCTGCAGTTCCTCCTGATCTTCCGCAAGGCCGCGGCCGGGGAGCTGCAGGAGGACAGCGGGCTCTGCGTGCTGGCCCGGCTCTCCGAGATCGACGTCTCCACTGAGGGCGTCAAGGGGGCCAAGAGCTTCTTCGAGGCCAAGGTGAGGAGCCCGAGGGCTGCCCTGACCCCAGCTGGAGGACAGGGGCCCCTGGGTGGGCTCGAGGGTTAACACGTGCCCTTCCTGGCCCTGCCGAGGCTGCAGTTGGATGGGAGTCGATACCTGCTGGGCTGGGCTTGGCCGGCAGCACCCGTGGCCTCTGTCCCCTCCGTTCCAGGCTGTGATCCTTCCCAGCCCCCCTCCCTTTCTCACCTGCCCGAGGGGTAGGCGAGGGGTGTGTGCTCTTGAAGAGGGGACCAGGACATCTTGACACACCGAGGACTGGCCCTAAGGAAGGGAGGGCCGAGAGAGAGCAGCGCAGGCCCCGAAACGGCACGGGCTCCCCAGGGGCCCTTAGAGACGCTGTCCCTGCCAGCCCCAGCCTGGGGGACGCATGGGGGGCGCAGAAGCCACCTGCATGCACGACACCTCCCCTGTTAGCACATGCTCAGGTGGATGGGACAAGTATGGCCTAGTGGCTCCTGGGTCCTGCCTACCCAGGGCCCCGGGCACCCGCCTTTCCTCGTTTCTCCCTCTTTCCATGTTGAGCTAAGAATATTCCCTCCAGAGGCCGCTTCTGCCTCCCTCCAGCCTGCCAAGCGCTGATGGACATGGCAGGGCTCCCCGGTGGAATGGGGCATGCGGCCGGGCTCCCCGGTGGGAAACAGGCTACCGTGGCAGCGGCAGCAGGAGCCGCACTCACAGGACGCCGGTCTGCCGGGCCACCGACTGTGCGTCACCTCCTCGCCAGACGAGGAGTCGTGAGGCCGGGCATTGGGCGCCAGGTTCTAGGCGGAGACGCTGAGCCCCCGAGAGGGGACGAAGTGGCCGGCCAGCCCGGGCCTGGAGGACCCCAGAGAGAGCAGCCTTAGCACAGAGCCCCCGGTCAGCCCTGACCCCCACCCCCTGGCCCCCGCAGGTCCAGGCCATCAACGAGTCCAGCCGCTTCGAGGAGGAGATCAAGGCGGAGCAGGAGGAGAGGAAGAAGCAGGCGGAGGAGCTGAAGCAGCGGAAGGCCGCCTTCAAGGAGCTGCAGTCCACCTTCAAGTAGCGGCGCGTGGGCGTCTGCCTCGGCGGCCCGCGGGAGGGTGGCGGGCGCACGGGGCGGGGAGGGGGCCCAGCCCGCGTCCTCGCCCGTCTCGCAGGACCACTACTGAAAACCTAAACGTCCTGTGAGCGGGACCAGCTGAGGGGTCTCCCAGAGGTGGCCGGGCTGCTCCCCGCTCCCCCCACTGTCCTTGGGCCGCGACACCAGCGCCGGCTCCCTGCCTGGCCCTCCCCGGCAACCCCCGCGGCTCCTGCGCACCAGCTGCCCCGCTGCCTGCTCCCGCCTGCCCTCCACGCACCCTCCGCGCCCAGGGTCCCCTGCCCTCAGCCAGCGGCGGCGCTGCCACCAGGCCCTCAGAGATGGAAAGAGTCGTGGCCACCCCGTGGGGCGGGACACCAGGGGCCCCAGCCCAGGACCCTTTTTTCCTGCCTCTGCCTCCTCCATCCGCTAGAATGGGGGGCTGTTTTGGTGAAGGGACCACCCCATGCTGACATGAAGACCCCAGGTCGCTGGGGCCCCGCCGGGCAAGGTGCGGGCAGCTGTGCTGATCTACCTCACGGGCCCACCCTCTGCCGGCGTGCCATGAGAGTGGGGGCAAGGAACGCTGGGGGGGGTGGCAGAGACACCTTCCCTGGCACCACCCCCCGCCCCAGAACACCCTGAGGGTCGCAGGGGGCCCTGGAGAGAGTAGGTGGGAGGAGGACTCGGGAAGGAAACCAGCGCTTCGTGTTGACTGTCCTGGAAGTGCCCGAGACGTGCTTTGAGCGAGTTTGCATGCTCCAGGCAGCGGCGGGGCCCTGCTCAGCCCTCGACACCTGCCTTCCCCAAGCCACGTCCACCGCCGTGTCACCAGCGACGGGACCTGCCTGGCATGCCCACCCGAGGTGGCCCGGAGACCCCAGCCCCCCGTGCCACTGGCCCGGTTCTGCCGCAGCGCCCCGTGTGCTTGCTCACGTGTGTGTGTCTGTTGCCGTGTCGTGAAGCCGTGACCGTCACCCAGTCCAAACAAGTGCACAGCCCTCGAGGCCACAGTTATGCAACTTTCAGTGTGTGTCATAACAGCGTCACTGCTTTCTAGACTCAATAACTCTTTATTTTAGTAAAATGCCCCAGGAGTCCGTGGAGCTCTGTTGGACTTGCAGGGGTTTTATTTTTTTGGCCTTAGAATCTGCAGAATCGAGGAGGGACTGAGCCCGGCGCAGCCTCGGACCCGGGTTGCGTTTGCCTTAGCAGATATGTTTATACAGATGGATATAAAGTTTTCTTTTCCTTTTGGCTTTTTGCTTTTTATTCTTTTCTTTCCTTCTCACCCAAAAAAAGCTACTTCTTCATTCGGTGGTACGATTATTTTTTTTAACTAAAATAAGATAAAATTCTATATTCCTATGTGTGTGTGGTTCTTGATGGTTAGTGGGGCAGGAGAGGGACGGGGCAAGGAGGGGACGGGGACAGGGCCATCTGGGTGCCTGGGACAGTCACGTCACAGCCTGGGAGAAGCGCAGGGACCATTACCAATGGGAGAGGCAGGCTTTTGATGCCCACAAGCTGTCACCAGGCTCTAGTCTTAGTGTTTTGCCTAGATTAGTTCATTTAAATCCAGGGCCGGGGGCTGTGGCTCATTCCTGTAATCCTAGCAGCTCAAATGAGACGGGAGGATCCTTTGAGCTCAGGAGTTTGAGACCAGTCTGAGCAAAAGCGAGACCCTGTCTCTACTAAAAATAGAAATAAATTAGCTGAACAACTAAAAATACATAGAAAAAGTTAGCCGGGCATGGTGGCGCATGCCTGTAGTCCCAGCTACCTGGGAGGCTGAGGCAGCAGGATCGCTTGAGCCCCGGAGTCTGAGGTTGCTGTGAGCTAGGCTGATGCCACAGCACTCTAGCCCGGGCAACAGAGTGAGACTCTGTCTCCAAAGAATAAATAAATCCTCACGGTGAGCTTATGGGGGGCATTTTTATTCCTCATTTGCAGATGGGAGCGGGGAAGCCCGGAGGCCTCCCGGAGGCCCACAGGTGCGTAGGCGGCAGGATCTGGGCCGGGCTGCGAGTTCACAGCCGTGGCCTAACCCTCTGCCAGCCCCGCCTCAAGAGCAGAGAAGAGGCCACGGCACACAACACGGGGGCTGGAAGTGGCATTAAGGCCCCGGGGATTCTGGCTTGCTGCACCCTATAGACCCCTGTTAGGCACAGAGACACCCAAAGTCTTGAGCAGGCCGGGAAAACTCCCAGGAGTTGGGGGGGATGGGCACCAGCAGCTGCCTGTGTGGCTTTGGACAGATCCTCCACTGGGGCTCAGTCTCCCCATCTGCTCAGTGCGAGGGTGGGCTAGGGTCTGGGGTCTCCCCAGCCCAGTGGTTCCAGGTCGGGTTCCCTCCTCTTGGGGAGCTGGGGTTTGGGATTGGGCTGCGCACGGCTGCCCCCGGGTGGCCATGGGTGGTACTACAGCAACCGGGGCTCCCTGGCAGGCCCTGCCCAGGGAGGGCAGCGTCCTGGACTTGGTTTCCTGGGACACGCCACCTCTACACGCTACCGGGTGCCTGAGACCCTGCCACCACTGTCAGCGCAAGAGTTAAGCGCTGCCTTCCAGCACCTCTCCCACAAGGGAAGAACATCAGAATCCATAACACCCACCCGGAAGGGGTCTCAGGAACAAGGCATGGAGGGAGCTGGAAGGCAGGGGCTTCAGTTCGGGCTCCAGAGCTCGGCCCCGCTGGCCTGGTGACAGACATGGGCCTCAAGTCCTCGGAACGTGAGGCAGGGGCCCGCTGCCCCAAGCCAGGGCCCTCAGCCTCGGCCTGCACACGACTCTGTGCCCAGCCTGGCGGAGGAAGCAGGGGGAGGAAGGAAGAGGCCCAGGGTGATCCAGGGACCGAGAGAGATGGTTCCTTAAAACCCTCCCGGCCCCGTCACCAGACACCCCACCCCCACTGAACCCCCAGCCCTCACTGAACCTGTAACCCCTCACTGAGCACCAACCCCCTGCCGGGCCCCCCACCCCTCTCTAAGCCCCTGTACTTCCATCTGGCTTTGAGGAGAAACCTGCCAGCACCTCGGGCCTCACCCAGGACATGACAGCTGCCACCTGAGAGTCCCGTCCCAGCGGCTAGGAGACTTGGGCCCCAGTCGCTAGCACCTGCCTCTTTTCTCAGGCTCTCATCCCATCCCCGCCCTCCCCGCCTGGCATTGCTCCTGAGGCCCCAGGGCACCATCTGACCATGTCACCACCCCCTGGCCCCGCCTCCACTGAGTCACCTGTGGTTATTTTTCCATTTTCTGGTACAGTCTGATCCCGAGTGGCTCAGGGACTCTGAGGTCACAGGTTCTGGAATGAACCTGTCACTCCAGGCCCTGAAAATCCCAGCGTTCAGCAGCATGGAGGTAGGGAGTCTAGTGCCCTCACATCTTCAAGCCCTTGAATTTATTTTGGACGTGGAATCTGTAGAGAAGGACTCTTTTCCCAGCCTGCACTCCATCAAACTCCCGCCCAGAACGAATCTCCTCTCACACAGAGCTCCCAGCCTTTGGCCCATCTCACCAACGAACACTTATCGCCCTGGCCAGCAGGGAGCTCCCCCGGTGCTGAACGGGGTCTTACCATGTCTGTACACCCAGCCCCAGCACAGGCCTGCTCGCAGTATGTGCTCAGCGATCGTGGGAGGAGCGCATGAATGACCAGATGTTTTCTGTGTATATAGTGTGTCGCTGCCTCACAGTCTGGGCAAACAAAAGTCATATCTTTAACCACTTCCGTACGGCGCTCACCAGACTCGAACCCGTGCCCACAGGCGGCACTCACAGTCTGCACGACAGTCTGTGCTGTGCATTGACGACGAGTCCGTTTTGCTCTTGTGTGATGAGAAAGCTTGAAAGCACTGAAAGCTTGTTTTACTTTACAGGCAGCTTTCCTTGTAATGTAAATCAGAATAGGTGACACATACATACGTGTTTTTATTACGTTATTTTTAAATGTTCACAATTTTATTTTGATAGATGAAAAATTAGAAAAGTCACATCACGGCTGTCGGCTAAAGTCGCTGTGCGCGTTCATCTGTGGCTGTCGACTATAGCAGACGCTCGTACCGCAGTGGTTAAACACGCAAGTTAATCCAACGCCAAGGCCCCACCCTTGCGATCGCAGGACACTCGCTCTCTCGGGCTTCCCCTGCAGGTGCCCACAGGCCACGTGGGGCTGCTGCTGCGGTCTTGGTTTGCTTGGCCAGAAGATCAGGCCAGCCAACCCAGTGTCACCACAGTAACTCAGGCAGTCTGGGCCACCTGGGTAATGGCATCCTCTGACGGGCTCGGCCCTGCACGGGGGGCTGGCCCGGGCCGTGCAAAAGCTGGAGCGGGTCCCACCCTGCCCTCCGTTTCCCAGCGAGAGCAGCTTTCTCTCGGCCGCCCAGGGCACAGCCCAGGCAGCTCTGGGACCAAGGGCAGGTGCTCAGGATGATCCGCAGAACATTCTGGAACTCTGGCTCTGCACTTCATATAAAAGCTCACGTGAGCAGGGGCCACAGTCAGGGCCCACGCACCCAACGGGGACAGTGGGCACAGTGCCAGGAGCCCAGGGTTCCTTTAGGGGCCTACAAAAATGTGTTCATTTCATCAAAATCAACAGGAAAAAAATGACTAGAATCCAAACCGGACTACATTCACCTTTGTGCCCGCACAGCCACAAAACATAGTTTTAGTACTTTTTGATGGAGGAAGGGGCCCGTGAAGGCAAATGTGCCCCACGACCAGGTCAGTCTCAAGCCACTGAACTTGACATTCAAGTCGCAGACTCTCAGGACTGAAAGGAACCTGAGAGTCCGTCTGGTCTTGTCCGCCCATTTTAGAGGTAGGTAGACTGAGGGGCCGACAAGTAAGCTGGCTCCAGGAAGAAACCTGGCCAACCAAGCACCTGCCGCTGAGCCTGGGCCATCCGCAGCCCGGGAGCAGGTGCAGGAGAGCGCAGCCAACGTCGGGTTAAGGAGGGAGAAAGGAAAAGGCAGGAAGCCACCTAACAGCACTGCAAAGACAGAGGAAACCGCGTGTCTTAGCAGTTTGAAGCCCCCGCTGGTGTTAGAAGCACCCCCTTCAAAGCCCGGCTCTGTTGCCACCCAGCTGTGTGACCCTGAATGGTCACTTAGTCTCAGCGGCCTCATGTTTAAAGAGAGGATAATAGCATCTACTTCGCGTTGTTGGAAGAGTTGGGTAAGATAATGCAAGAACTAGTGAGCACAGAGCCGGCCACATGGTAGGTACCCAATAAATAACTAGAAAGAATGAGGTAGGGAGAGAGAATGAGAGCACACTATAAGCAAAGTGGGGGGGAGGGGGAGTTGCCAAAAAACATTCCGCAGCTCAGAAATTGCTGTCGCAGGATATTTGGGAAGTCCACGCTTCTGAGCTAGCCCCATCTCTCGTCCAAATTAAACATAACCACCCAAGGTCAGGGAAAGAGCCTTATCAGAGCAGGTTTCTCTCCAAGGGGGTGCCTAGCCTTGACCAGGGTTCACCCCCCTCCTGCCTATAAGTGCACCCCAGCCCGCACTGCCGGCCAGTCGGCCCTGAGCACCCGCACCATGTTGGGCATCACCGTCCTCACCGCGCTCCTGGCCTTCGGTAAGCGATGGGGTGGCCTCTGGGGACAAGGACAGGACCAGGCGGTCCTCCGCTCTCCAGGAAAGGCTCTTCGGGGCCCACCGTGGGTTCAGATGCTACTGACCGGCTGTCTGTCAGGCCAGCCTCTTCCCGCTTGGCAATTCTGCTCCACGGCTGCAAAATAGGGACAGTGACCTGCCCTGCGCTGGTCGGGTCACAGGCCAGGGGATCAGCGGCGGGGTGTGGAAAGCACCGAGCAAGGGGCAGGGACACAGCATACGCCCCGTCCTGGGTTCACTCCAGGGACTTCGGGCCTGCCTTTCCCACAAGCAGCTCTTCCCCGGGGAAGCTCTGCTCCCTCTCGAGGTTTGGTGGCACTCTCCCATATTAGGAGCCAAGGGACTTGGCCTAAATGCCACTCACTCTCTCTCTGCAGGACCTGAACAAGTCACTTCACCTTTCTAAATCTCATTGGCTTTTTTGGCAAATGAGAGCACTTGGTTAAGAGTCCTTCCAGCTAACAACAACAACAACAATAATAATAGCGACTCTCCCTAGCTCTCTGGGAGGCCAAGGCGGGCGGATCGTTTGAGCTCAGGAGTTCGAAACCAGCCTGAGCAAGAGCGAGACCCCGTCTCTACTATAAATAGAAAGAAACTAATTGGCCAACTAATATATATAGAAAAAATTAGCCGGGCATGGTGGCGCATGCCTGTAGTCCCAGCTACTTGGGTGGCTGAGGCAGCAGGATTGCTTGAGCCCAGGAGTTTGAGGTTGCTGTGAGCTAGGCTGACACCACGGCACTCACTCTAGCCTGGGCAACAGAGTGAGACTCTGTCTCAAAAAATAATAATAGCGACTCCTGTTTATTGCATGTTTATTATGTCCCAGGCACTGTGTGCTAAGCCCTTGTTCTGCAAGAGTTAATCCTCAAAACACCTTGAGAGGTAGGATCTATTAATACGCCCATTTTACAGATGAGGACACTGAGGTTCAGTGAGGCTCAGTGTCTTGCCCAATGTCACATGGCTAGTTAGTGGTACAGGACAGGCTGGTGACCACTCCACAACGACAATCTGGCACTCTGTGGATTTAATGTGCACACACACACACACACACACACACACACACACACTGCCATCATACAGTGGCCTAAACAGGGACAGAAGAGCAGGAGGGACACAGGCATGCCCGGGCACTCACACACATGCCAGCCTTCCTTTTAGTTCCCTCAGTGTGTTAAGCGCCGTCTCTGTGCTGGGCCTTTTGCTAAACTCTTTATGCAAGTTGTCTAATTTAGCTCTCAGGACGAACTCACCAGGTTGGTGCTATTCTTCCCATTTCACAGAAAGGGAAGCTGAGGCTCAGAGAACTAGGTGGCGTCCCAAAGTCACGTGGTCAAATATGAACCTGTGTCCACCTGCCCCAACATCTGTGCTCTTTTCACCTGCCCTCCTCCCCCGGTGGGGAGGCCAGCCCCACTCACCTGCCCTCCTCCCCGTCTGCCTCCCCAGCCTCCAGCTGCGGGGTCCCCAGCATCCAGCCCAACCTAACGGCCCGGGTGGTGGGAGGAGACAGTGCCGAGCCCCACAGCTGGCCCTGGCAGGTAAGCACGCTGCAGGGGCGGAGAAGGAGAGGGTGCGGGGAGGGGCCCTGGGGACCTGTGGGCTGACACGGCGCCCCTCCCCCCCTGCAGATCTCCCTCCAGTACCTCAAGGACGGCACATGGAGGCACACATGCGGTGGCACCTTGATCGCCAGCAACTTCGTCCTCACCGCTGCCCACTGCATCAAGTGAGCAGGGACGGTGCCCCAGGGGCCTGCGGTCACCCCGGGGCGGGGGCCTGACTCGCTGCTCTCACTGAGCACCAACTGCACACCCCAGTGCCAGGTGTGGGGCCAAGCAAGCTCCACCCCGTAACTCAGTTGTTCGTTTAGTCAGTCAACAAGTGTTTCATGAGCACCTACTAAGTGCCAGGAAACACAGCCGCAAGGACAGAGTCTGTGCCCTCAGGGAGCCTATATTCCAGCTCAAGGCAGAGCAACAGACAATTCAACAATAAATACATAATGGACTGGGTGGTAATGAAGAAAAATAAGGTCAGAAGGTGACAAAAAGAGCAAGGGGGCTCTATTTTAAATGGGCTGGCCAGGGGACCTCTCGGAAAGGACACACTTGAGCACAGACCCGAAGGAAGTGAGGGAGGAAGGCACGGGTCTGGGGGAAGGGTGTTCCGGGGAGGGAACAGTCCTCGCAGAGGTCTGGAGGAAGGACCCTGTGGTTCGGGTGGGAAATGACAAGGAAGCGGTGTGGCAGGACAGGGTGTGCCAGGGGAGGGCGGGAGGGCGTGCATTACAAGGGGGACAGGTGCCCGATCACGCAGGGCGGTGTGAGGACTTTGGCCTCGACCCTGAGTGAGACAGAGCTGTCGGGAAGGGTTTCGAGCAAAAGAGGGTCGCAGGCCGACTTACATTTGCAAAGACTCACACTGCCGGGTTCAGAACAGACAAGGAGGGAGGCCAGAGTGGAAGCAGGGGGCAGGTAGGTGGCTGTCGCCATAACACAGGCAAGAGGCAGCGGGAACTTGGGTTGGTTTATTCTCACAGCAGCCCTGGGAGGTAAGTTCCATATCAGCTCCACTTCACAGATGGGGCAACTGAGGCACAGGCTTCCCGGCTAGTAGAGGCGAGACTACAGCATGAACCCAAGGCCCTTGACTCCCAGTCCCGGGTCCTTTCCCTGCACCCTGGGAAGGGACAGTGGGGACAGACGCGCCCTTCCTCCACCCCAAAGGAGTCCCATAGTGGCCACAGGGCTGGGTCACCGAAGCCCCGAGTTCCCTCCCCATCTACCCCACTGGCTGGTGGGGGCAGGGGCCACCCTGACCCGGCCCCTCCCTCTGCCCAGCAACGCCCTGACCTACCGCGTGGGCCTGGGCAAGAACAACCTGGCGGTGGAGGACGAGCCAGGCTCCGTGTTCGTGGCTGTCGACACCATCCACGTCCACGAGAAGTGGAACTCCTTCCTGGTGCGGTGAGTGCCCCGCTGACCAGCTCACGGCCCCGGGGACAGCGCAGAAGGAGGGGCCCCGCGGCGGAGCTGCGCAGCCTGTCCCCCCCCCCCCCCCCCCCGCACCGGGCCCCGCCCCCACCTAGCAGCCCGCGGATGACTCTGTTGCACAGAATGGAAAATGCTGAGCAGGGAGGACACCCCTCCCGTCCCCCTCACTGGCCAAGGGTCTCTGAAGGTACACGAGGAGTGAGACCCCTGAGCCCCCCACAGTGTCTTTCCAGAGGGTGAACAGGACCCGCCTTTACCGAGCGCCTACTGTATGCACACGCTGCAATAGGCACTGTATATGCCCTCCCTTATTTAATCCTCACAACAGCCCCGGACAAAGAACCAGGACTCAGAGAGGTTGAGGCGTTCGGCCCAGGTCACAGGGCCCAGTGCTGCCCTGTCTAAGGTTGCCAGCTCAGCTTTCATCCTTGTAACATGAAAATATTGAAAATGGCATCTGCAAGTGCCGCTCTTTTATCATTGTAATTTCCCATTTGCTGCGGCTTGGCTTCGTTTCCGATCTGTCCTGGGGTCCCCGGTTAACCCTTTCCCCACTCGTTTCCCGATCTGTCCTGGGGTCCCCGGTTAACCCTTTCCCCACTCGGCGACACATGCAGAGAAGCACCACGGCCAAACAGGGTGGGCGATCGTACCAGAGGGGGAATCATTCCTGCTCTGACATCCGGAAAGGCCAGGGAGAAGCTGGTGGTCGGGATGTCGATGGAGGAGCCCTGGCCACCCCCTTGGCCTGACGCCCAGCTCACAGCCCGAGCCTGGGGGCCTCCCGCCCACTCACCCTCTCCTCCCCGGATTCCAGCAACGACATTGCCCTCATCAAGCTGGCAGAGCATGTGGAGATGAGTGACACCATCCAGGTGGCCTGCCTGCCGGAGGAGGGCTCCCTGCTGCCTCAGGATTACCCCTGCTACGTCACCGGCTGGGGCCGCCTCTGGAGTGAGTACACCCCTGGCAAATCCCAAGAGCCTTCCTGGAGGAGGCGGCACGAGCTGCCTACCTTTGCCCACCGCTGCTCATTTTTGCCTAAACATGTTCACATCGTTTTAAACTTTGTAATAATAACAGCTAATATTTATCAAGCACATACCATGTGACAGACACTCTAACAAGCACATAGGAGGGGTGTTGTAAGGATTAAACGGGTTAGAATTTGTCTGGCCGGGCACGGTGGCTTGTGCCTGTGATCCCAGCGCTTTGGGAGACTGATGGGAGGGTGGCTCGAGCCCAGGAGTGTGAGGTTGCTGTGAGCTGTGATGACGCCACGGAACTGTAGCCCGGGTGACAGAGCGAGACCCTGTCTCAAAAAAGAAAAGAGTTTGTCAAGTGCATAGATTAGGGCTTGGCACAGAGCGAATGTCTATAAATAAGCTAAGATGAGCTTATCTGGGGTGGGGCTGAGAGCCTATGGCATGCCATACGCCCGAATAGGTCCCCGCTGAATTAAAAGTTAAATGGGGCCGGGCGCAGTGGCTCACGCCTGTAATGCTAGCACTCTGGGAGGCGGATTGCTCGAGGTTGGGAGTTCGAAACCATCCTGAGCGAGACCCCGTCTCTACTAAAAATAGAAAGAAATTAATTGACCAACTAAAAATATATATACAAAAAATTAGCCGGGCATGGTGGCACATGCCTGTAGTCCCAGCTACTTGGGAGGCTGAGGCAGGAGGATCGCTTGAGCCCAGGAGTTTGAGGTTGCTGTGAGCTAGGCTGACAGCACTCACTCTAGCCTGGGCCACAGAGTGAGACTCTGTCTCAAAAAAAAAAAATAAATTAAAAAAAAAAATAAAAGTTAAATGGAAATCAATGAAACTACAGGAGACTTAGAGGAAAATGAAAATGCTGCTCAATAGTTAGAAAATCTCAGGCAAAAAGACCTTTTAACGTGTGCCACCAAAGGCAGGGACCTACAGGAAAAGAGTGACAGTCACCCCCCCAGAAGCCAATCTAAAGACAACTTGCGCAGTTAGTCCTTGCGGGCTGCGCATGGGTGAGCCCTGCCTCCGCCCGCTCCCCGCCCCACCCACGGAGGGCTGGCGGCATGGTGTCACGGCATGGTCCCCACAGCTCCCGTCCTGACGGCCTGGGGCAGGGCAGACAGGGTGGGCGGGCCTCCCCGCTCACCACCCTGTCCCTCTCCCCAGCCAACGGCCCCATCTCCGACGAGCTGCAGCAGGGCCTGCAGCCCGTGGTGGATCACGCCACGTGCACCCAGAGGGACTGGTGGGGCTCCATGGTGAAGGACACCATGGTGTGCGCCGGGGGCGATGGCGTCATCTCCGCCTGCAACGTGAGTGGCCAGGCCCTACGCCCTGTCCCTGCGAGGAGACCCAGCCCTGGCTGGGCCCAGCAGGCTTATGGGGAACCCGTCACCTTGACCCCCACCCCGTCCCCCACACTGTGGTGAGCGCGTGAGAGCTGCACGTGAGTATCTGAGTTCAAGTCCCAGTCCCGCCTCTTACTAGCTCTTTAACCTTGGGAAGGCTGTCGAACCTCTCCGCGCCTCAGTCTTCCCATCTATAAAATGGAGCTATAGTAACCACTTCACAGGGTTGCTGTGAGGACTAAGTGAGTCTAAAGGACATAGAAGAGGCTTCACTGGAGTCTCTACCCCTGTTCCTTCATGCCACGAGCTCCACCAGTCTAGGGAGACAGGGAACTTAGGGAGTCTGACACGGAACCATGAAACAGGGACTGTCCCCGTTTGCAAACACAGGACCCTCTCGCCACTCGCACCCTCCTTCCCCACTCCTCCAACACGGCTCCCAGCATCCTCGCTTCTCTGGACAGCTCACGGGGTCTTAGACATGGTACTGACGCACAGAGAGGGTTAGCACCATCCCAAGATCACACAGCAAGCCACGAGCTGGTCCAACCGCCCCAGGGCCTCCCAGAAGGAGGCCAAGGCAGCCCCAAACCACATTCCGTTGGCCAAACGAGGCCCACACAGGGGCTACCGCGGCTGAGAAGCCAGCCCACACCCCCGCCCCACCCCGCCCCTGCTTCCCGTCCCTCTGGGGCAGGCCTGGTGGCTGATGCCCCGCTGGCCTGGCGCAGGGGGACTCGGGCGGCCCGCTGAACCGCCAGGCTGAGAACGGCTCCTGGGAGGTGGTCGGCATCGTGAGCTTCGGCTCAGGGCTGGGCTGCAACACCCTCAAGAAGCCCACGGTCTTCACGCGGGTATCCGCCTACATCGACTGGATCAACCAGGTGGGCGCCGCCCCGCGCCCCTCGCTGCGCTGTCAGCCCCGCCTCCCCGTGCCCTGCCCCTCGCTCCTTCATTCATTCACTGGCTCACGCCTCTGTTCACTCGTTCACGTGCTCACCCGGTGACCCGCTCGCGCACTTATTCACAGTCACTCTCATGCATGCACTCGGTCATTCGAGGGGCCTGGACTTGGGCGCGGGGAGGAAACAGCCACGAGCTCCTCCGCCCATCCGTGCACCGCGGTCGGCAAACACTCACGTCCCCACCCAGGCGCCACACCAGCAACCCCGAAAACTGAAACGTGGCCCCCGGAGAGCAGGGCCCAGCAGAGGACAGGGCCTGGTGTGGATGGCCGTTTGTCCTCCTAAGGGTGGGGGCACAGAGGGGCACCTGGGCTGGTGGCCTTCCCACTGGGGACCGGTTGTGCTCTGAGCCCCCTTTGCACCGTGGGCGGAGACCCCCGCACGGAGACAGGCTGGCTTGCCAAGGCTGCAGGCTGCGCCCCCCAGACCCGCCCTCCCGCCCGCAGAGCCTCGTGCTGCCCAGAGGTGGCTCGCCCTAGAGCCGCTCACACTGTTCTCTGTCCCCTCAGAAAATGCAGCTGTGATTTGTCCTCGGGAGCCACCGCAGCAAGTCCCTGCAACAGTAATAAACCGCCTTCCCTCTCAAGCGCCTGGATTCTTGATTCGCGCCTCCCCTGTTGGTTCCCGGGCTCTCTGAGAGCTGCCCCTTTGCACCAGGGATCCGGAGAGACCCCTCAGCCAGGCCGGCTGGGCTTGCAAGGAGCTGCTGGGGGCATGAATGCGGCTGGGGTCCCAGGAAGCCGTGAGACCCTGATCAGATCACTCGCTTTTCTGATCCTGCCTCCACAGAGGGGCCTGGTGGGTCCTGGAGCCCCCAGCTGCAGGTGGAGGATGGGGTCTCCTAGGGCAGCCTCCCCAGCCCAGAGAGGCCAGGCCAAGGAGGATGCCCGGAGCTCAGGGACAAGCCCAGGCTCCCTGAGGAAGGAGCTCCCTGGCAGGTCCCCTGACCCAGCACGGGCCCTGTGGCTGCAGGCGGCCTGGGCTCCCTGCCCTGACCCACGCGGGGCCCCAGGCTGGGCATGGTGCGGGTACAGGAAGAGCCCCCGGCGCCCGCTCAGAGGGCACAGCTTTGAGGAAAGCAATGGTGTCCACATAGAGTCACAGGGGTCAGAGCTGGACAAGAGGGAAAAGGGGCCCGGAGAGAGGAGAGTTGGGGCAGGGCACAGGTGTGGACAGCTGGCAGGGCGTGAGCCCTGAGAGCTCCAGGAAGGGACAGTCCTCCTAAGGCTGACCGGAGGGCACTTGGGACCAGGGACAAGAGGGACCCAGTGTCCAGTGAGGCACATTCCGGGTGGGGAACCTGACCCAGACCACAGGGGTCCCTGGTCTGGGGCGCCCTGAGAACGTGCTGCCCCACAGAGGAGCCCCACCCCCGCCTCTGAGCCCCGCCCAGGGGCGCCCTTGGCCACAGCCGCCTCTCACTGGCCCAGGTGTTGTCCTGTCTCTCCATCAGACTTTGTGCCCTGGACGGGGTCATCTGATGTAACTCCCACTCCCCCACGCTGCCAAGGTGATGCTCAGGAAAGACTTTATTTGCGCAGCAAGCAACAGGGCCTACAAGTAGCCTAGTACCACTCGGAGCTGGGAATCTGGAGGTGGTTCAGACAAGATCCCGGCTCCGCGGGAGACAGACCTGCAAACAGACCATCGAGTTCCCTGGTACACATATAAAAATGGAAATGTAGACCAGGACGACAGTAATGGGACAATTAAACCACTGTTAGTTGGCAGGAGGAATCCAGGATGGCTTCCTGGAGGTGGTGATGCCCAAGTTGAGCCTTACAATTTGACTAGAAGGTGACCAAGTCCAGAAAGTACCCCTGTTTGCTTGACCCAAGGTTTGTTCCCAGCTACCTTCCTTCGTGCCCGTCTCTACATTGCAGGTTATATGCTAACCACTGCTGTCCTCAGCTCCCTTACAGTTAGGGAGCTATCGGACTCAGTTCTGGCCTATAAGGTATAAAAATTAAATAATATCTAACATTTATTGAACACTTAGTATGTGCCAGGCACTGTTCTATATGGTTTACATTTATTATCTCAAACCCCCAAAACAACACTATGAGGTAGGCTGTTATTAACATCATCCCCATTTAACAGGTGAGAAAACTGAGCCCAGAGAGGATTAGTGACTTCCCAAGGAGGTTTAAGCAGAAGGTGGTGGTGCTGGGATCCAGACTCCAGTAATCTGGCTTCAGAGCCCATGCTCTTGTCCACCATGCTCTGCTGCCCCACAACGTAAGGAGAAATCCCCTGGAAAAGCAAATGTTTCCTGCTAAGGTAGGGTCTGACAAAGCTGATGCCTTCCTCTTCCCCCTCTTCCCCTTCTTCCTGCCTTGAATGTGGATGCGATGCCTGGAGCTGAGGCAGCCATCTTGTGGCCAAGAGAATCACAAGAGACATCAGCTCAGACCTCATTAAGCTACAGCTCCCACGCCAGCAACCATCCTCCTCTGAATGTCTTTCTAGGGGAAAAAGATAAATCTACATTCGTTTTAGCCACTGAGGTAGGTTTTCGGTTACTTGCAGCTCAGCACATCCTAATCAACACCCTAGTGAACAACAAAAGGGGTCACTCGCCAACCCAAGGAGCAGCACGAGCCAGGGCACAGTGACTTTGGAAGAGAACTCTGGCAGCTGGTGTTTCCAGAACACAACGGCAGGGGCAGGGGTAGCACGACAAACTGCCCTGATTCACCTTGAACTGAGGGATTTTCCAAGACACGGGTAGTTCAGTGCAGGAACACCAAGACGCCCGGTCACCCTAGCAGGGACAGTGAGCAAAGGCCCTCCACGGAAGGCCGCGTGCCGTGGCAGGGCCCGATGGCACTGTGTTCTGGGGGCAGAAATGACGCGGCCCTGCCCGAGGCGGCAACGAAAAGGAGGGAGGGAGGAGCTCCGCGGTGATGTGAGAGGCGCACGTGCACGCTGAGCAGCGGCCTCCTCCAGCCCCGCATCTTTATAAACTTCAGGAATGTGATTGAATCGTCAAAACGACTACGTGTTAGCAGCATGGTGAAACCCAAGCCACAGTTTTCTTTGTTCAACAGCAGTGTGAACTTCTGAGATTTAGGGACGAGATCCACTGTTGTGCCCAAGAATCAATGCCTGTGTACAGTAGACAGAATAATGCCTCCCCAGAGGTGTCTACATCCTAATTCCCCGGCACCTGTGAGCGCGTCGCCTTGCCTTTCCGATACGATTGCATCAGGGTCCAGGGTGCTCGTCCTGCATGATCTGGCCGGGCACAGTGTAACCGACGGGGGTCCTCACCAGGGAGACAGGAGGGTCAGAGAGGGAGGCATGGAAACGAGGGCCGGGACTCGGATTCAGGGAGAGCTTTGAAGATGCTGCGGCTGGCTTTGGAGACGGGGCGGGCACCCCCAGGATCGCAGGCAGCCGCTAGCAGCTGCAAAAGGCGAGGGAACGGACTCTTCCCTAGAGCTGGCAAAGAGCCCAAAGAGACAGGGCCCTGAGAGGAGAATTATTGCTCCCAGACAGTCGCACAAGGCTTCTAGCCATTGCACCAGCTGCTGTAGCATGATACTGCTGCCTAGCAACCAACCCCCAGCCCCTAGTGGCATCCAGTGGTGGGCAGTTACGTTACTGCTCACACATCTGGGGGCAGTGGCAGCTGAGTCAGGCAGCCCTGCTGATCTGGGCTGGACTCACCCTATGCCTAGGGGTCGCCTGGGTGTTGTATGGGTCAGGCTGGGACAGCTTGGCTCTGCAAGAATCTTCCCCCTGCCCTGGGTGGGCACTGGGAAGTCACGTGGCAAAGGGCGTGGATGCAGGAAGTGTGAATAACCAGGGCTGTCTTGGCGGCCCGCCACATCCACATTCTCGGCCTCAGATTAGTGGCATGAAGTATGGCAGGGCAGAGGGAAGGCATCTGTCAGGCTGGAGCCCTGAACTCTGCCACTGACAGGCAGTGTCAATGGCCGGGTCACCTGACCTCTCTGAGCCTCAGTTTTCCTCATCTGTAAAATGGACACATGCCCTGTCTCCTTATAGGAAGCCAATGAAATAACAGAGGCTTGCAAATAGGAGGAGTCATTGCTCCTAACTCCTCCCTCCCCGGACTCCTGACAGCAAATCCTCCCGCTCTGTTTTGTTCCCCAGGAGAGGAAGCCTCACTCCATGCCGGCCTTAGGCCTCCAGCTCATCCTTGGGGTCCAGTTCCTATCGGGTTGGGACACGTGTCTACAAAAGTTCTCGTGGCCGTGGGTAGGGGGGGCCGTGTGCAGACAGAGAACACACACACACACAGCGTCTCCCCAGAGCATCTGTTTTCTGTAGAGATCTGGAAGGAAGAAAAAAACATTATATTAAAATAAACCAAGCTACATTACTAAGTCGCAGAATTCCAATTAAGCTTTCCAGACGAAGGATGAGGCTTCTGAGACATTTCGTTGCTGCGACTGCTGTGTGCTAGACCCCAGATCATCACTTTGCTACAAACTTGAGCCTACAACGCAAATCTGTTTTGTAAATAAAGTTTTATTGGAACAGAGCTATGCCCATATGGCTGCTTTTACACCACGACGGCAAAGCTGACAAGTTGTCACAGAGACCATATGGCCCAAAAGTCTAAAATGTTTACTGTCTGGCCCTTTACACGAAACGTTTGCCAACCCCTGATCTAGCGGGACTGTCTGATGGAAAAGTTTGAAGAACGCTGGTCTGTTCTGATACCCGAGGGCTGCAGGTCTAAGGCACTAAGTGCGAACACTCACTGCACACTTACTGAGCGCTCTGAGTGAGCAAACAGACTGTTGTTTAGTCCTAAGGACCCTAAGAGATGACCTGTACTGACCTTGTGTCTATGAGACAGGAGGAGAAAGCCAGGAATAGAGAGGTGGAACTTGCCCTCTCTCGGAGTTTCTCAAACCGCGCTGAGCAGAGGAACGAGTTCACCTGCGGGTCCCAGTGAACCGCAGGTGCGGAAGGTGGGACATCTGCATCTCTAACAGCTCCTGGCCGTGCTGCTGCCGCTGGTCCAGCCCACACTCAGTAGCCAGGATCCAAACACACAGTCGCCACAGGGGCGCCAGGACCCACGCCCCTTGCCACTGGGCTACATAGATCCTAGAGGGATTGTTCTGGATGGGTCGAAAGCCCTGTGGGAATTTCACAGCTGGACCTGCCTGTCCCACTGAGACCTCAGGGACCCAGCCCAGGTGAGAACTTGACAGATTGCCTTGTTGTCAAACAATGTATAAGTGAGCTCTCAGGGGGTGGGAGGGGAAGAGGACTATAGTGGCTACTTGCTCTCTGCCCTCCCAGCCCCCATGTCCTCCCCACCCAGCACAGAAGCCTGGATTCTGGTTTAGGTGCTGTCCCCCGGCATCCCTGCTCTGGTGGTCTGGGTGTAGCACCTGCTCCAGGCCTGGCCAATCAGTGCATGGCATCCCCTCCACCACCACAACCATTGGTTCAGGGATGGGCATGTGCCCTGAAGCAGGTCCAATCAGAGAGGTCACAGGAGGTCCGCAGGGAGCTTCCAGAAGCCTCTCACTCGTGCTGGGTTACAGGATGCAGAGATGTGAGGCTACTACAGCAAAAGGAGACAGGAAGAGAAGGGGCGATTTTGTTCCCCAGGGTACACTTGGCAATGTGTGGAGACATTTTGGTTATCACAACTGTTGGGGGTGGGGTACTGGCACCTAGTGGGTGGGGGCAGGGGTGCCGCCAAATGTCCTGCAATGTGCAGGACAGCCTCAAAACGAAGAGTCATCCTTCCCAAAATGCCCTCGGGACTGCAGTTGAGAAGCCTTGGGCCAGAGATTCTGCAGTGATCTTGTCCCCAAGGAAGGGAGACCCTGGGGCTGCCACAGGCCACTTAACAAAGCCTGAGAATGGAACTCACAACACCAGGCAGAGCCACAAGAGGGGAGAAGCCAGGTCCTGGGGACATAATCAGGGCCCAGGAACCAGACATACCTGAAGGCACCTCTGCTACTGGACTTTTCCATTTTGTGACCCAAGGAATGACCCTTTGGTTTAAGCCAATTTGAGTGAAGTTTTATGTCACTTTCAAATCCTGACAGCAAAGTGGTAAAACAGACTGGCCTTGCGTTCCTCTCCTGCTTCATAGATGGGCAAGCCCAGGCTGGGGTTGAAGTCATGTGTGAATTGCCCAAGGTCACTCAGCACACCCATGGCATGTGCCAAACTCGTGTTTGTTCCGTAACCTCAGACAGGAGAAACCTTCTTTTTATATTAAAACAAACACAGATACGGGGAGCACAATGACAAATTCACATTAACCTTTACTAACCTTTAAGATAAAAAAGAGACTTCTGAAACGGTTGTTTTCTGCAGCAACTGCTACAGGCTATAAACAAGAGTCTGGACTGCTCCAGGGAGTCAGGGGTAGAGTTGGGACTGGAACTGGACTCTGCTGACATCCAGTCCAGCGGGATTTTCCACCTAACTGCCCTCATATCTGCATGATCCTTGGGAGACTATGAAGTCCTTCTACACCTGTTTTCTTACTCACACAACAGTTCTGCAACCAGGGCCTGGATTGCTATCTCAGAAACTAAGGTTCAGAAGAGAAATGATTTGTCTGGGCCACCATACTCCAAACTGACCGAGCAAGGACTCGAACACAGGTCCTAAGAGTTCGAGTCCACCTTCCCCTGTGCTTTTCCAGCTGAGGCAAACACTGGAGTCTCTGATCACAGAGCAGAGCCGGCTCTCAGCGCCTGGCCTGCCCAGCACTGTGCTCTGCCCAAAAGCAACGAGAGTGACAGTCTCAGCAAGAGCAAGAAAGTCCATCAGGAAACCCACTCACTCACTCCACCTCCCCTGCCAACAAGGGGCTTATGGCAGTACTAGGACGTGGTGCACAGTGCTGGAATCATAGGTTCAAGTCCCCATTCTGCCACTTAGAAGCTGTGTAATCTTGGGCAAGTCACTTATCTGTCTGCACCCGGCTTTCTCCTCTGAAATAAGGGAGCCTCTTAAGGGGTTTTCTAAGGCTTAGATTAGATAACAAATGTGAGTGTTTGGTGAGTGTCGGCTTGCCTGTCTTTGTTCTCCTTTAGAAGAAACTCCTGTTTTGACCCCATGTGGAAGACAAAGTTATTGGGCAAATGCAAACTTCTATCGTCTTAGGAGCAGACAATGAAACCCAACCTGATCCATGCCAACAAAGCCCTCCTCTGCCAGGGCTCCCCTTCGCCCCATCACTGGGGCTGCCAAACCTCAGTTGTATGGGCCTGCCTTGCCCCTCTGCTGGGTAGCATGTTCCCCACATTATGCAAATCCTCACCACGACGTTGTGAAACAGACTGGACACAGGTTTCTCTCCCCGTTTCACATGGGTAGCCTGGCTTTGAGACGTACATGACTCATCCAGTGTCACAAAGCAAGCCACGGCATGGCCAAGGACAGGCTTCCTCAACCCCAGCGCCATTGACATTTCGGGCTGAGCAAGTCCTTGTTGTCCTGTGCATTGTAGGATGTTTAGCAGCATCTCTATTCTCTACTCACTAGATGACAATAATGCATCAACCTCTGCCATGGCAACAAAAATGTCTTCAGACGTCAAAGGTCCCCCAGCAGGCTAACCCAGCCACCTTGAAAACGACTGAACCAAAATGCTGTTTGTTCAGCACGCCAACTTAATATTTTCTTACATAACACAATCCAAGGCCAGATGCAGTGGCTCATGCCTATAATCCTAGCTCCTAGGGAGGCTGAGGCTGGAGAATCACTTGAGGTCAGTAGCTCCAGACCAGCCTGAGTAAGAGTGAGACCATGTCTCTAGTAAAAAAATAGAATAAAAAATTAGCTTGGCAACTAAAAAAAGAAAAAATTAGCTGAGTGTGGGGCACACCCCTGTAGTCCCAGCTAATTGAGACACTAAGTCAGGAGGATTGCTTAAGCCCAAGAGTATGAGATTCTGTGAGCTAGGCTGACACCACAGCACTCTAGCTTGGATAACAGAGTGAGACCCTGTATCAAAAAAAAAATTCAACCCCAAGGACCAACAACTAATATTTTTCTTCCTTCCCTAACACAAATATAACCTCTTGAAAGCAGATAGAACCCATATTCCAATACCTACCTTTGGCATTTTTTTTCTAAGTATTTCCTAAGTGATAGTTAGGATGAAATAGACAATAATATCTGGACACAAGCCGGTTTTTCCACTGGGCTTTGGGAAAATTCCGATCTTGCGAATTCCCAGTGTATCTCTCGCTGATAAGCCTGCCCTTAAGACCAGGGCATTAGCCAGGCCCAGGCGTACAGAACCCCAGGGACACACCATGATCAGAATCCTACTGCTGTCTGCATTGGTAGTTGGAGGTAAGTCCTGTCACCCAAAGACCCTGGATTTCCAGCCCCTGGTGGGGCTGGGAATGGGACCTTCCTGCCTTCCCCTCTCCTCCTTCCCGGCCCCATTGCATGCATTCCTATAGCTGTAAGAAAGCTGGAGTGGAGTTCAAAAGAACTGGAGCAAAGAACAGAACTCTATGATCTCTTAGGATCCTCCAGAACTAAGATTTTCTATTTAAGGGGTGGGAATGCTGTGAGTGCAGAGTACATTGCTTGGGTCACTGCTACCTGGACTCACAACCCTCTTATCATAGCTCTCAGCTGTGGGAGCCCCACTTACCCACCCCAGGTGCCCAGGGTGGTTGGAGGTGAAGATGTGAATGAAGCCCAACAGCTGGCCATGGCAGGTGAGTCAACCACACTGTACTTCCTCCTTCCCAGCCCCACTCCCCTCACATCACCACTTTGCCCTTCCACCATGGGCTCTATTGTGCAGGCAGAGGTGAGGATTGGTGGGCAGCATGGCCACTTCCCCAGTAAAATATATTTCTGTGGCCTGGGCCAGCCCTGGGGGTCAGGAAGAGGTGCCTCCTCCAGCTTCAATAAGGAGCTACTCTACCCCACTATTCCTGCCCACAAATTCACATAGTCTTATGATGTGGCCCGATTACAGAACGGGGGATGACACAGAACATAAAATAATGACACAGACACACATGGACATGACAATGACTCGAGTGACCAATGCACCAGTCGCTTTATTTTTATACCCTCCAGACCCAAGGTTAGTTCCTTGTACATGAGCATCTGAGCATAGCAGCAATATCAGCCAATTCCGGAGTTGTTTCAAAAGGGAAACAATTTCCCATGGTCTCAGATCTCAAAACAGTTACTAAAGTTAAGGTGCCGGACAGAGCTCAAAAGCCAAGGCCGAGATAGGCAACATAAAACAATGCAGCCATTTGAAGTGCTTCTTGGTCTCAATCCCAGGCAGCGGCTCCTTCCTGGCCCCCACGGTTGTGCCTGTCTTAGGTCGCCCCCCCAATGGGGAGTGTTACCCATCATTGACTACCAACCATCAATCGGGGGCCAGTTCTTGGGAGAGTTCTTCTTGTTCTTGTTCTCATGGCCTCTAGACTCCCACCACGGGGGCCCTCCAGTAGGGGTTGGGAGCATTTGCTTACATGCAACAACTCAGGCCTCTTATCAAGTCACAAGGCAGCGACCGTGTCTGAAGAAAATGCTGACTACTGCTGCCTCAGGCAGCGCACATTACAGATGTAGTGAATGATTAGTATAAGGTATAACACCAGAATCAGTCTTACTCTGCTAACCAATCAGATGCTTGCATGCAAATATACTGTTGTCCTATGAACCATTCATCAGCACCTATGCAATTGAGCCTTGCTTTAAGGAACCAATCAGTGCTGTGTATGCAGATTAATTCTTAACTACAGGCAAAGCAATGAAAATTGATGTTACCAATGAAAATAAATGTTTCCTTACATTCACATAACCATAGTGATAGCAAGACTAAGATGCAGGTTGGCACACGGGCACAAAGTACTAGGACATGTCAGTGGTGAGACTAACCCACATCTACCCCAACTCGAACTCCCGGCCTCAAGTGATCCTTCTGCCTCAGCCTCCAGAGTAGCTGGAATTACAGGTGTGCACCACCCCATCCAACTGTTAGTGACAGGACTCTCAGTGCAAATGTATGGAGTTCACATCATCATAAATAAATATAGGAAAATCTCTCTTGTCTGACATAATTGGGACTGAGTAATTGAAAAGCCGATTATAGATAAATTATTTTAAATCATATGTATATGCTTTAAACGTTTTATCTTAATTTAGACCATGTAAATAAACGTTCATTCACGTTTATTTTTAATCTTTTTAGTTGTTTTTTGTTTGTTTGTTTGTTTTTGAGACAGAGTCTCACTCTGTTGCCCTGGCTAGAGTGCCGTGGCATCAACCTAGCTCATAGCAACCTCACACTCCTGGGCTCTAGGGATCCTCCTGCCTCAGCTTCTCAAGTAGCTGGGACTACAGGCATGCACCACCATGCCCGGCTAATTTTTTCTATATATATTTTTAATTGGCCAATTAATTTCTTTCTATTTTTTTTTTTTTAGTAGAGCGGGTGTCTCGCTCTTCCTCAGGCTGGTTTCGATCTCCTGACCTTGAGCGATCCTCCCGCCTCAGCCTCCCAGAGTGCTGGGATTACAGGCGTGAGCCACCTCGCCTGGCCAAATCTTTTTAGCTTTAACTGTCTTTCTCATATAAATCATCCCCATAATATATCATCTACAAGTTCATTTCTTTAGAGCAGAAACCTTGAAACACTCATGAAGCAATCTGAGTAACGAGCCCATCCAGACTTTTATGATGTTTTCCCCCAATCTTTCCACTTTCTCAGACATTAATTCAAGAGAATGTTTTTTTAAGAGCCATGGTTATCCAGTCTCTTCCAATCATTTAACTTAGTTTCCATATAAATCACAACTCTCTTTTTGAACCCATATTTTGTTAGTTACACGTTTAATCAGATTTCATTACTGCAAGCAGAACAGACGCAAACAAGTGTGGGAACAAACCCAGCTGAATGATCGTGAGTTTCTACACCTCAGTGATGGGTGCACCCAGGGTTCTGCTAGCCTTGACTGTTCGGGGTGCCTCATGCCGCAGTCACTGTGTATCGAAGGAATGGCCACCATCTAGGCCCTGCCCCTCCATTAAGAGAGCTTTGTGGCTCATGCCTATAGGCCTACCTACTTGAGAGGCTGAGGCAGGAGGATCACTCGAGGCCGGGAGTTTGAGACCAGCTTGGGCAACATAGTGAGTCTCTAAGAATAACTTTAAAAAAAGAGAGGGCCAATGATAGAATGGTGCCTGCTATTTCACAATTTGTATACGTGGCGTTTTGTACTTTTGCTTTTCTCAAAGTCGCAAAGTACTTCTTCTCTGGGAGGTTAGAGGAGGGGCCGTGTCCCCTGTGCTGCAGGGCCCCAGAGCACAGGCACACTTGTGCCGACATCCCCTCAGTGCTGCCGACCGGAGTATTTCCTCACCCTTTTGTACCAATGTATCCCTGCCTTGGCAACCAACTAATATGAGTTTTGGAAGACCCTGCACTTCCTGCTTCTGTTTCCTGGGAGAGATCCGTTTATTGGGGTGGGTGGGCAGGTCTAGCTGGGCAGGAACTCCAGGGAGGCAAGCAAAGCACTAACTTTACGGGAAAAATTTAAGGGGGCAACACAAAACTTGGCAACCGAAATGAATGATATTTGCATGCAATATTTTTAAAAATCAAACTTTATACAAAAGTATGCATAATGAGCAAAATATCAATGTTTTAAACAAAGCCAGGATTAATGTGACCCAGCACTGTACTGTCTGAGAGGACTCTTCTAGCCGACACCCACCCCAAGACTGTGGCCCCGGGTCAACACTCCTAAAACCGAGCCACCACACACTGAAAAATAAAGGGCTACAAGCTTTTTTCTTTTCTTTTCTTTTCTTTTCTTTTTTTTTTTTTTTTTGAGACAGAGTCTCGCTTTGTTGCCCAGGCTAGAGTGAGTGCCGTGGCGTCAGCCTAGCTCACGGCAACCTCAAACTGCTGGGCTCAAGCGATCCTCCTGCCTCAGCCTCCCCAGTAGCTGGGACTACAGGCATGCGCCACCATGCCCGGCTAATTTTTTCTATATATATTAGTTGGCCAATTAATTTCTTTCTATTTATAGTAGAGACGGAGTCTTGCTCTTGCTCAGGCTGGTTTGGAACTCCTGACCTCGAGCAATCCACCAGCCTCGGCCTCCCAGAGTGCTAGGATAACGGGCGTGAGCCACCGCGCCCGGCCAAGGGCTACAAGCTTTAAAACTAAAGTAGAATTGAAAGTTTTCCAAAAAGTATAAAGTTCCCAAAAACAGATTCTGGATCCAGGCAGGTAGGGCTCAAATCCTGGGATGACCTGGAGCAACTCGATTGCCCTCTGGAGACAATACTAGAAATACTCTAGAGCCCATATGGCACAGACCCCATTGTGCAGATGCACATCAGCTGCCTTGGTTTACTCAGCTGTGAAAGGGGAATAATGATACTGCCTCAGAGGGCTGCTGTGGTTGCAAGGTGATCTGATGCACATTCTAAGCTCAGCACAGTGTCTGGCCCCTGGCAAGTGCTCAAATTATTACACACGTAAAGTGTTTGCTAAAGTGTTTGTGATTACAGTATTAATCCTCCCAAGAGCCCTGCACAGCGGGTATTATGTTCCCATTTTCCAGATAAGGGAAGGACTTATCTGGGACCAGAAAGGGTACAGTTAGCCGAGGGGACAGAGAGGATTCGAATTTGGTCCAGTCCTTGCTCTTTGGGCCACACTTTGCTGCCCCCAAGTAACATGTATTACATGGACACAATTTCACATCTGTAGGACATCTTCAGCCTATTTTTAGATGGGGGGGGGCATTTTTAGGTGTCCTTTTCCATTTTCTATAATTTTAAATATCTTTTTAAAAGCCAATTCCTCTAAGGTTCCTTGATGTCGAGCAAATGAGCAATGCCGAGTGGCTAATCAGAAATGCAGGCATCTGCCAGCACAGAGAGAATCATTCCCCACAGTGACAGGACCCCTGGTCAGAGCAGCTCAAGCTCTGCTGTCACCTCCCTCCTTTCTGCTTGGCCATGGCACAGACTTGAAAGACAGGAGACCAGGAATGAAGACAGGAGACCAGGAATGAAGACAGGAATGTAGCTAATACATAGCTACAGTAGTTAAAAAGTTTTATTACAGTAATAGACAAACAAGCCAGTGCAACAGAATGCAGAATCCAGACATAGCTCCATGGATATATTGGAACTTAGCATATGATAAATGTGGCATTATATATCAGTACAGAAAAGATGCATTATAGTCAACCTAGAATATGGGACAGCATGGGACTGGAACCGTGCCAAATGCTACCGCCCTAAAATTTATAAAACCTAAAAAGAAATAATTTTTTATCAAAAAGAGAAACATGCTAAGGAGCTGGGGGGGGTGGAAGGAAGTCAGGTGCACTCATGCATTCTCACATTCCTAAACTAGAGCAACAGGTGACAAGATCTACAGCAGAGATCAGCCCCTTGCCCTGGTAATTCCACTTTCATTCCTGGTCTCCTGTCTTCATTCCTGGTCTCCTGTCTTCATTCATTCATTCATTCATTCACTCATTTGCTTACTCAGCACTTATTCAATCAGTATTTATCATGGACCTGCTACGTCCCAGACACTGTTTCTAGGCACCTGGAACACAGCAGCAGGGGAAAATTCAGGGAGGTTTTATTAAAGTGGAGGAGTAAGAAATAAACAATTGAGTAAATTCATAACATGTCACGTACTGAAAGATAAGATGATAAAGAGTAAAGCAGGACAAGAGGGAAGAGAGACGTGTACACAACTGCATGTGTGTGCACGTGTACATGACTGTGCATGTGTGTGTATGTGTGTGCGCACCGTTTTGGATACGGTGGTCATAGAAGGTTCATAGAGAAAGTAACCTTGAGCAGAGACATATAGGAAGTGAAGTAGAGAGCTATGCTGTTACTTGGGAGAAGAATATTCCAGGCAGGGGGAACAGCAAGTGCTAACTAAGGCCCTGAGGCAGAAATGGGCTTGGTACATTTGCAGAACCGCACGAAGGTCAGTATGGCTAGAGGAGAGGGGCTGGAGGCCTAGGAAATGAGAGAGGTCAGGGAGGGCCTAGGAGGTCATCGTACAGTTTGGGATTTTACTGTGTTCAAGGGGGAGGCACTGGAGGGTCTGAGCTGAGCAGAGACATAATCAGACTTACATTTATTTGTTTTCTAAATTTATTTATTTATTGTTAGAGACAGGATCTTGCTCTGTCACCCAAGCTAGAGTGCCGTGGCATCATCATGGCTCACAACAATCTCAAACTCCTGGGCTCAAGCCATCCCCCCCCACCTCAGCCTCCTGAGTAGCTGGGACTACAGGGGAATGCACCACACTGGGCTAATTTTTCTATGGTTTATATTTTAAGAGATGGGGTTTCCTACATTGCCCAGGCTGGTCTTGAACTCCTGGCCTCAAGTGATCCTCTTGCCTCGGCCTCCCAAGGTGCTGGGATTATAGGCGTGAGCTATCACTTCCGGCCCCAGACTTACATCGAAGAGGATCATTCTGGCTGCTGTGTTGGAAAATACGAGTGGGAGCAGGGAAAACAGACAGGACACTAGACGAGAGATGACAGTGGCTGGGGCGAGCAGCTCAGGTGGTGCCGGGGTTGCCGTCACTCCACGTGTTCTGAAAGTAGAGCTGATGGAATTTGCAGATGGATTTGAATGCGGGATATGAGAGTAAGAGAAGAGCAAAGGATGACGCCAAGGATTATACTTGAGCAGTAAGAAGGGTTGCCATTTACTGAGACGGGGAAGCCTGCGGAAAGAACAGGGTTGGCCAGTGGAATCCAGGAGTTTGCTTTGAGACGTATTAAATCGGAGGGAGCTAAGCAATAGCTCTCAAGAAGGGAAAGATCTCAACAAATCAACCTGCAAAAAGATGTTCAGAGCAGTTATGTTTGAATTGTCTATTTCAGTTTTTGATATTTTGTTTGCCCTGAATTTTTGTATCAATTTTGATTTTTTTAATAGCATTAAAATGATTTTTCTCTTGATGGCTGAGTTTTTTGGCACCTCCTTAAGCTTTGCACCTGTGAGTGCCTCACTCGCCTTACCGGGTCCCAGCCCTGCTCTCGGGACACCGGACAGCAGCGCGGCCTGGACCTTTCAGCCACCAGCGTGCTTGTGCTTCTCCACAGGTCTCCCTGCAGTACAGCTTCAATGACAAGTGGTACCACACCTGCGGAGGGTCCCTGGTGGCCAACAACTGGGTCATGACAGCTGCCCACTGCATCAGGTAACTGCCACGCCCCAGGCGCCTGGCCTGCCCACCACCAGTGCTGCCTCTGGGAGGGGCCCAGATGGCCTACACCACGCTGTGCAAATGACCACCTGCACAGCCAAGGCACAAGCTTCGTCCATCTATGCTTCTGCCTGTTGGACGGTCCATGGGTCCATAAGTGGCATGGGCCGATTGACCTGTGCCAGGCACTAAGGGAAGATGCAGAGGAGGGGACGGTATAATCCCTGCCCTCCGGGGTTGTAGATGTGGCCTCTGGATCTGGAATTGGGTTCCCTCTAGCAACTTAAATAACTTCTCCAAGCTACAATACCATCACCTGCAAAAATGGGATAACAGAATTGAGTGTGGATCAAAGGGGCCTGGCACTTAGTAAGTGCTCAATTAAAGTGAATTATAACATATACGCCAATTATAAGGCCCAGGGGGAAAGAGAAGATTCTGCAACGTTGTTCACTTATCCTCTTCCTTCCCTGTGACCTCTGCTTATCACATCAGCTGGAACTCACCGAAGCTCCTGAGGTTTGGCTGGGCCCGTGTCACTCCTTGCTAGGGGTGGTTCCTTTCTCCCACCTAATTCATAATAAGTTCTACGAGGTGATGGGAAATTAATAAGGCTTGGGAGTCAGCAGTCCTGGCTTCTGGTCCTGATTTCTCACCGACTGTGGGACTCTGTGGGACTAGTTACCCCTCTCTGGGCCGCAGTTTCCCCATCTGAAAATGAGAGCTGGAGGGTTAAACCAGAAAATGCCCTTGAGGGCAAATAACTCCTGTGTCTCTGTGTTCATCTCAATCCCTTCAAAACAACATAGAGATTATGGTATCATAACTTTCGTATTGTAGCTTGTAGTTTGTGCAGTAACAATCATTACATAGTTGTAGTTATTATGCTATATAGTTTATGTTACATTAGAACCAACTGCCCCTGGGGAAGAAAAACCCCCAAACTCCAGCTGGTGGCTCCCCCAGCAGTCACTTACAACCCCATCACTACCCAAAGCCAGGCCTCTGGAGGGGACACATTGCAGGGATCCTCAAATGTTTTAAACAGGGGGCCAGTTCACTGTCCCTCAGACTGTTGGAGGGCTGGAATATAATTTAAAAAAAAAAAACTATGAACAAATTCCTATGCACACTGCACATATCTTATTTTGAAGTAAAAAAACAAACGGGCAAAAACACCTGCATGTGGCCCGTGGGCCATCGTTTGAGGACGCCTGCTGATTAGAGTGTCCCTGCCAGTGGGGGCAGCCGGGAGCCCAACCTCTCCGCTCGGCCTCCTTTCTCCCAGATCCTCCTGGACCTACTGTGTGGTGCTGGGCCGGCAGAAGCCCTCCACCGAGGAGTCGGGCTCGCTGGCTGTCATGGTCTCCAAGCTCGTGGTGCACGAGAAGTGGAACTCCAGCCAGGTTACCAAAGGGTACGTCTGGGTGCGCTTGGAGGGTAAGGCTGGCAAGGAAACAGGGATCTCACACAGGCAGTGGGCTCAGCCTCACCCCGTCCTTTGCTGGCTCTGCAGGGAGGTGGAAAGAGCCCTGACTCTTAGGCGTGGAGCCAGCCCCAAAGGTCCCTGGGGTGGGGGCTGACCTGGGGAAGGGAGAAGCAAAGACTGCTAGAGTGACCTGGGTTTCCTACCAGCTGTGCCTGCTGGCCGCCTGGCCACCCCAGCCCCTCACTGACCATGCCACTACTCCGTGCCAGGGATGGCGCTGCAGATCCCACGACTGGCAGGGGAGTAGGGCACAGTCTCTCTGCCTTCCCCCTCTCAACAAGGCGTCTGTCCTGCCTGTCAGGGCAGCCTGGGGGTCACGTCCACAGAAAGATGACAAGGGTCTCAGAGCTCTCCAAAGCCCCACAGGGCAGAGAAAGTCAACCCTCTCTTCGTGCTCGGCCTCTCCACTGACCCAGGAACGACATTGCCCTGCTCAAGCTGGCTGTGTCTGTCTCCCTGAGTGACAAGATCCAGCTGGCCTGCCTCCCACCTGCTGGCACCATTCTCCCCAACCACTACCCCTGCTACGTCACCGGCTGGGGAAATCTGCAAAGTAAGTGGGGGGCCCAGAGGGAAGGGAGGTGATGTCACCCCTGTCCATCCAGGGCCTCTCGCCGCCCTGGAGAGGCCAGATGGCATAGACTGGTAAGTGTGCCTGGGTTCAAATCCCAGCTCTCCCGCTAGATAGCTGTGTGGCCTTGGGCACGTTACGTAGCCTGTCCACGCCGCAGTCCTCAGCTGTAAAATGGAGATGATGATAGCGCCCACAGCACAGAGCTGTCCAGGCGATTGAAGGAGGGCTCCCAGGGGAGGCCCTTAGACAGGGCCTGGCACATCGCAGCCACCGGTGTCAGCTGTCACGATGCCTATGATGGAATGAGACTTGTACAGACCGCATGACATCTTCCGTACGGCCCAAGGCCAGAGTCAGAAGAGCATTTACTCTGTGACTCCCGCCTTCTGGAGCTCCACAGGGTCCCTGGAGACCTCGGCAGACCCTGCACTCCCCATAACGAAAGCTGTCCCATGTGCCACTAACCAATCAACTGTACAGTAGTGTAGACAAACAGTATAGACACACAGGGCTGCTGCCATGGCAACGCTGTGGAGGGGAGAGAGTAATGGGGGCCAGAAAGAAGAGGCTACAGCCCCAGCAACAGGGAGACCTTGTTTCTACCAAAAATAGAAAAATATCCAGGTGTCCTGGTGCTGTGCTCCTATATTCCCACATACTCTGAAGCTGAGACAGGAGGATCGCTTGAGCCGCGGAGTTTGAGGTGGCTGTGAGCTATGATCGCACCACCACCCTCCCACCTGGATCACAGAGAAAGACCCTGCGCCCCCCAAAAAAAAGAGCTAGACAGAAAGCCCAGCAGGTGTCCACTACTTCCCTTTTTCTCAGGAATTCCTTCACCCCTGTAATGCTCTCTCTCTGGTCATTCAGCCAAGGGGAAGAGCCCTGACGTGCTGCAGCAGGGCCGCTTGCTGGTCGTGGACTACGCCACGTGCTCCAGCTCTGGCTGGTGGGGCAGCATCGTGAAGACCACTATGGTCTGCGCCAGGGGTGACGGCGTGGTCGCCAGCTGCTTCGTGAGTACAGAAAACCAGGTGCCCCCGTTATGCCACCAAGTGTGGCTGGGGATGGGGAGAGAGGCTCCAGGAGTCCAGGGGTCTGTCCTCCCCCGCCTCCTGGCAGAAGCACCCAGAAACAGCTCCGGACATATCCCGTGACCTTTGACCTTGTGGCCTCCAGAAGACACGTTTTGAGATTCTCCTTGCAGTGTCCACCCCCTCAATACTGGGAAGTCCTTCCTTGGGTCTCAAGGCCTCCCATTACTGTCATCCTCTTGTTTATTCTGTCCTCTGCGTAGGGATGGAGCCAAGGGGAGGCGTTCTGAGGGTGAGGGCACTTCTGGCTTATCTGTCCAATTAATCTCATCAACGGCCCAATGTGTCCCCTCAAGGCAGCTGCCACAGAAGCCTTCCTGGAGACATACAGCACAGCCCTTTGGACTTTGTCCCGTAGTGCAGAGTGGGACGGAGTGGAAGCAGCTCCACACCTTTGAGATCACTCCGTACCCCACACTCTCTGCCCACATAGACAACCCCCCGCCCCCAGGAAATTCCCCTCTCGGTGGCCGGGAACACTGTCAGGGCTCCTAGGTGAACCTCACGGGGCTTTGTGACGATTCGCTGAGACGAGGCGTAGAAAGCGCTCAGCCCGGCGCCGGGCGCACGGAAAGGAGGGGTGCTAGCGCTTGTCGGGATGGCGGTACCACCCTGAGCTGTGACACCAGGGCTGGCCCCAGAGGGCAGAGGGGCCCACGGTAGAACAACTGGAATGCCACAAGCACGGAGGTTCTAATGCTCGGCCTTCCTCAGGGGGACTCCGGGGGGCTGCTGAACTGCCAGGCGGCCGACGGCAAGTGGGAGGTGCACGGCGTGGTCAGCTGCTCGTCCTCCCTCAGCTGCAACTACTACCACAAGCCCTCCGTCTTCACTCGGGTCTCCAACTACATCTCCTGGATCCAGTCGGTAAGAGCCACGCGAGCCCTGAGCCCAGGGGCACTGCCCTGCTCACCTGCCCCTGCCCGGAAGGAGGAGTCTGAGAACCCCTCCTTCCTCCTGAGGTGTAGGCAAGACCCCCCCTCAAAGTTTCTGTGTGCACAAAGTTGAGCAAAAAGGAACATGGAGCGTGGCCTTGTCCACAGAGGTTGAAAACAAAGGGTTCTCCTTCCTCAGGCGGGTCCATGAGGATTAGTGGGACATTTTGGTTTTTTTTTTTGTTGTTTTGTTTTGAGGCAGAGTCTCACTTTGTTGCCCAGGCTAGAGTGAGCGCCATGGCGTCAGCCTAGCTCACAGCAACCTCAAACTCCTGGGCTCGAGCAATCCTGCTGCCTCAGCCTCCCGAGTAGCTGGGACTACAGGCATGCGCCACCATGCCCAGCTAATTTTTTCTATATATATTAGTTGGCCAGTTAATTTCTTTCTGTTTATAGTAGAGATGAGGTCTCGCTCTTGCTCAGGCTGGTTTCCAACTCCTGACCTTGAGCAATCCACCCACCTGGACCTCCCAGAGTGCTAGGATTACAGGCGTGAGCCACCGCGCCCGGCCGACATTTTGGTTTTGCTTCCCTGTGTGTAGGCACCGAGTCCACCAGCCAGTGCTAGAACCACTCGGATTCATCTGCAAAGCCCAAAATCTAACAGTTTGAGACCTCTGCAGCCTTAATCATTGGAAACCAGTCCACAGCCACTCTTCCCAGTCGGCTCGGGGCTGCGGTTCTGGGATTTCACGACTTCCAGCTGTGGAAAAGGACAGACCCAGGCACATGGGGCTGAGGTGGCCCCCTATTCTTGTGAATGTGAACTCAGACAGCTGTCCCCTGTGAGCTTCCACACCAGCTCAATTTCTATATTTTTGAACAGTGAACACACATTTGTTTACAGTAATCATGAAATTATGTATTAACAAAACAATAGCAGTCACCAGTATTAGGGAGCAGCCATGGGCACAGCAGCAGTGAGCCGAAGCAGAACAGGAAGCGTCATCACTAGAAAAGGGGACCTGGGGGAGGGTGGGGGCCCCGAGCCCAGTGATGGACGCAGGGAGGGAAGAAGAGGACACTCTGCCAATCAGAGGCACTTTCTTAACCACCCCTGGCATTGCCACCACCTTAGTTTGCTCTCCTGTAAAATGGGACTTGACCCAGACCAGGGCTCCTCCACATTCTTAGGAGCCAGAGAGAGTGACGGTGTGGCCTTTGTGGCAGAGCCCCCAGCGAAGGGGAAAGCTGGCATCTGACTGCTTAGGTTTAACTTGCAGAGAACTGTTAGATTGACTTTGACTCACACTCATGAAACCAAATATGAACCTGCAGCCATGGGCATGTGGTCACAGGAGGAAAACTGGAGTCAGAACAAGCAGGTGGCTGTTTCCAAGGTTTCCCAGGAACACCTGCCAGCTCCTCGTTCACTGCTCTGTCTGCTGCCATTTCTTTGCCAACACGTGCTCATAGGCATCAGAGATTCCAGCAAAATTTGTTGGAGAAAAATGGAAAATCAGAAAAAAAGAGTAGCCATTAATTAGCTTTTGCGCTTTTTTTTTTTTTTTTTTTTTTTTTTTTGGTAAATTGGGGGAAAGCCATTTTCATTTGGGCAGAGGGAAATGTGAGTCTAGCTGCTGTGGTCCCGCCAGCGTTTCAAATGACACTGGCCTGGACAGAGGATGCTGAGGGGCCTTTTCCCAGCCCAGTCCTAGGACCCCTTTCCAGCCCCAGCTGCTGCTGAGTCTCTGTGCAGCTGGTCTCCGCAGCACCTTGGGGGCTCAAAGCAGGGGCCAGGGGCAATTGTCCTGACTCCTTGTCCCAGTGTCAGCTGTTCCTAGCAACACACACAAGCATGACAGAGCACGCCAGACTCTAAAGCGTGGCCAGATGGCAGCAGGGATCAGCCGGGAAAGCGAGCCTTGCAAGGCACTGGGCAGAGGTCCTGCATTCACGGGAGGGCAGCCAGGGCAGGCACAGATGCCCGGGAACCGGTTCCAGAAGTGGAAGAGCCAAGCGCCCAGCTGTCCTCAGGTGGGGGGGGGGCGGTCCCCCGGCAGCTGCAGAGGGCCTAATGAAACCTTGCAGTGGTCCCAGCCCAGGGGCACACCATGTGCAGCTTGGAGTCACCCACAGCTGCAGCCTGTGGGTGCTCGGGAGCACCTGCCTGGAGAAACCCAGACAGGTGACAAGGTCAGGAAGCTGCCAAAAAAAGATCTGAGCAGTGAAGCTTCAGGAGGAGACAAGTGGCCAAGGGCATTTGTCCTTTCAACAGATGTCTCCTGAAGACAGCAACACAGGGACCTTCAGCAATCACTAGCTTTATTTTTTTTTTCAGAAGATAATGCATACTGTTTGTAAAAATATTAAAAGAATGAGTGTATCAAGTTAAAAAGCAGAAGTCCCCTATCGTTTCACATCCACAATTCCACTCTCCAGAGCTGTCACTGTTAACAGCTCAGGTGTGGTCTTCTGGGCGGCACATGCCTATATAAACTGTCTACATATGTACATAGACACATGCTGTCTGCTAACCAAAAGATAGGGTCCTGCTCTCCACACTCTTCTGCAACTTCGTTTATTCACTTAACACCCACTCACATTTTTTTTTTTTTTTTTGAGACAGAGTCTCGCTTTGTTGCCCAGGCTAGAGTGAGTGCCGTGGCGTCAGCTTAGCTCACAGCAACCTCAAACTGCTGGGCTCAAGCGATCCTCCTGCCTCAGCCTCCCGACTAGCTGGGACTACAGGCATGTGCCACCATGCCTGGCTAATTTTTTCTATATATATATTAGTTGGCCAATTAATTTCTTTTTATTTATGGTAGAGACGGGGTCTTGCTCTTGCTCAGGCTGGTTTCAAACTCCTGACCTCAAGCAATCCGCCCGCCTCGGCCTCCCAGAGTGCTAGGATTACAGGCGTGAGCCACCGCGCCCGGCCCACCCACTCACATTTTACATGTCAGTACATACATCGGTGTCATTCTTTCGAGCAGCCAAACAGTGCTTCATATTGTGAATATAATGATCAAAGCTTTCACCTATTTCACATGTTTGACACAGTGCTCAAGTGAACATTCTTGCACATAATTATTGCACACGGGTCTGAGTGTTGTGCTATGGCAGCTTTTACTGGATCGTGAACTTGGCATATTAAAATGTTTAATAGATACTGCCAAACAGCCTCTGAAACCAGGTGACAGCCCACCCACAGTGCTAACAGTGCCTTGCAAACAGCAGTTTTGATATGAGAAACAAAGGAAATCTAAAAGCTCACCCATCCACACATTTGGCATATAATTTTTAGGGGTTAACAGACCCCCCTCCCCCTGTCCCTAAAACCCAAACAGGAGACAAGCTAAGACCCCCTTTATAGGAAGACCCTAACAGGTCAGTGAAAAGCTGTGATCACATCTTTTTCTGGCAAACATCATCAGAACTCCTCAGGCAGGCACAACCCCAGCGCAGGCTACCTGGGATTCATATGAGTAGCACAGCCTGGAAGGACAATGACGGGAAACTGCCAAGCGCAGCACTGCTGTGTGGTTAACTTGATTATTTTGTGTGCACCCTGCAGGTGATTGCAACGAACTAACCACAAGAAGTCTCCACCACTGTTTCAGACTTGGGAAGGTCACAGAAAGAAAATGATATTATAATAAAGTAACAACTACATGAATCACATCTTGGTGAGAGTCTTATTAGCAAATCATCTAACATCCAGGGCCCTAAGAACAAGAAATAGTCTGGGGAGAGCTTAGAAGACCCAGGGGTGGGGCCTTCTCTGGGGAAGCCCGACGGCCCACTGTTGCACACCACACTCACACTGCAGCCCAGGGGGTGCCTTGGCAAGCGAGGCACATGGCAGGCATAGGCTGACACTCAGGAGACCCGGGTTCCAGCCAGGTCTCTCCACTGGATAACTGTGTTCCCTGGGACAAGAGACTTAACTCCCTGAGCACATGGTTCCCACCCTAGTTGCCTTCCTGGGAAGGGATAATGATCAAGTGAAATAAGATATGTGGAAATGAGCCCAGGCATGGTGGCGTGCACCTGTATGCTCAGCTACTTCAGAGGCTGAGGCAGGAGGATCGCTTGAGCCCAGGAGTTTGAGGCCAGTCTGAGCAACATAGCAAGACCCCAAGAGACATGGGGAAATGTTTCGAAAAAAACAAAAGTGTCCTTTATATGGAAGAACAAAAGTTTCGAGCAAAATGAGGGGGGAAATAGGCAAAGAGAATCCATATTTCCCCAAAATTTATTTGTTAAGAATAATGCAATACAGAAAAAATTAACAACTTTTAAAACTTCATTTGAATTCACAGATTCCAGCTGTTCAGACTCTAGAAGCCTCCGGCTTGCTGATCTAAGAGAGATGCTGGTTTGTTTGTAGCCAAAAATCTCTGCAGATCAGTGATTCCCAAGTGGGGGCACTTTTGTCCCCCAGAGCATATTTGGCAATGTCTGAAGACATTTTAGTTGGCCCTACTCGGGGACAGGTGCTGCTGGCATCGAGTGGGTGGAGGCCAGGGATGGTGCTAAACATTCTACAACAGACAGGACAGCCCCACACGTCATAGTGTGGGGATTAAGCCCCGTCTAGAGAAAACCCAGGGCTCGCAGGCCACAGTCACTAGCCCAGGGCCAGCCACTAGTGAAGAGGCCACGAGGTATCCACGGCTTTCTTCTGTCCCTCGCCTGCCCCTGCTGAGCATGTGTCCCCGGTCTGGAAGCTGCTAAGAGCCCGGCACGACAGGGAAAGATCCGACCCTGTACAGGCTGCAGGTCCCTGAGTTGCAGCGAAGTCCAGGCCCCAGCCACCACCAGGCCTGGAGCAGGAAGGTTCTGGAGCACAAGAGAAGGCAGGGTGAAGGGTCCAGGCCTCACTGTGTTTTAAAGAAAAGTTTTTTCCGAAGGAAATTAAAACAACCAGGCATCTGTTTGTAAATCCCTTTCACAGAAACAGCGTTGGCAACCTGTGAAAACACAACCACAGGGAGGTCTGTTGAGTTCAGTTCTCTCCAGTGAAGGACAAATCCAAAAGAGGGGCTGGGGGATGTCCCCTACATCCACACTGGACAACAGCTCTAACTGCATCCTTGCCCAGGGGATTTAATGAAGAAGCACCTCAAATATAAGTTTAAAAAACTCAAAATTCACCATGTTCAGATCAGAGTGAAATGTTAATACCCACCCAGCTCTGCTCTGCAACGCGCAGGGACCCACTCTTCCCACAGGGGCAAGGGGTGGTCTCGGCCCTCGAGCAGAGCAGGAGGGACCCCCATGTGCTACTTCCCGAAGGTAGCCGGGACATCTGGGACCCTGGGAGGAAGCAACTGCTCTGAGTGGGGTTCCTATGGAGTGTGTTGGCCCTATCAGGCCACCCTTCCCCATCTGTCATCTCCCTAGGGCCTCTTGAGAAAGGAACGTACTAAACATTGATTTGGCTTTTGTTTTTTGTGTTTGTTTTGTTTTGTTGAAACAGTCTCCCTCTGTTGCCCAGGCTAGAGCGCAGTGCCATCATTGTAGCTCACTGCAACCTCCAACTCCTGGGCTCAAGCGATCCTCCTGCCTTGGCCTCCAAGAGTGCTAGGATTACAGGCATGAGCCATAGTGCCTAGCCCTAAAGAGGGATTTGTGATTCTTGCGGAACAAGAGAAGACCGAGGTAGTGCAACAGGTGCAGGGAGGGGTCCCACAACCCACCCAAGGGGGTGCCAGGCTCTGGCCGGTGAGCCATCCCACCCTGGCACTAAGGAAGGGCTCCCATCAGTGGGAGAGCAGGAGGTGTCAGACTGGGAACCTCAGAGGACACAGGGAGGGCAGCCCCTTGAATAAAAGGCAAATGTCACCACTGGCAGCAACGTCTCTCATAAAGAGAAACAAAAGCACTGACCCTCATGGCAAGCCAAGACTCAGAGGCAGAGGGCTCCTACCGCCTTTTACCTTTGGTTTGGGCCTGGTGCCCTGCTCGCCCCCGGCTACCTTGCCCTGAGGAGGACACCTCTACCCCAGCAGGCCCCCCATCCCGGACTTCGAGAAGGGAGCCAGCACTCACCCTGAGCAGCAGGGACTGCAGGTCCTCCACGTGAGCCCACTGCTCAAAGATGCTGTCCAGGGTCTCCACGTACCAGGAGCCGCTCTTGGTATCCCTCCAGGAGACAAAACCTTCGGAGGGAGGGAGGCTGAACTCTTTGGAGAGGCGTCCCCTCCCCCACCGCACATGCAGTCTCCGGGACCTCCAGACCTGGACCCATCCACACATCCTGCAGGAGCAGCCTCACCCCTGCAGCTCTGCCCAATAGTGACTTTATTTCATCTTCATCACCCCTCCTGCCTTTGGCTAGGATTCCCGCCTTCCTGATGAGGAAACCAGGCCTCAGAGGAGTCAAGTGACTCACCCAAGGAGTAGGAAGGGAAGGAAACTACCATCTGTGGCACCTGCCATGTGCCAGGCACCGTGCTCAGTGACAACCCCTGAGGTGTGATTACTATTCCCATTCTAAAGCTGAGAAGGCTGAGGCAGGGTGAGGCGGCGAGGGCGTGTGCCCCACTGTGCATCCTCGCCCCTTCAGCCTGAGCCAGTGCTCAGAGAGGTGAAGTCACTTGCTCAGGGTTACACAGGTGGCAAGAGGCAGAACCCGGCTCACACCCAGGTCTTTTCTTTCACAGCACAGCTGCCTGCAGGGCAGACGGGAAGCCCCGTGACTGGGACGACAGCTCTGAGGTGCTCACCTGGGAAGGTGGAGTAGGACACAAAGATGTCACTGGGGGTGGGCAAACTAGACATGGCATCCGGCTGGTCCATTGTCCCAGAGCCCTCCTGGAACGGGGTGGCATCTGTCTCCGGGTTACTGCCCGAGAGCCTGTCTTCAGGGGAAGTGGAGGCCACCTCAAACCCATGGTCTTTCTGCCCTGCGGGAAGCAGAAACAACCACCACTCACCACAGACGCTCACAGACTGGGGCTCTGGCCCTACTTCTTGGCCCACCCACCTGCCCCCAGCCTAGACCCCCTGTTCCCTCTCGAGCCAGGGTCCCAGTGCTGGGCACACATGAGCAGCAAACAGAAAAACTTTACTTTTTTCCACAACAAAGCTATTACATGTTCACAAGGTCAAATTTGGGGGAAGAAAGGGGAATCCAGAAATTTTAAAAACTGCTATAAAAACAGGTTGTAAGATATACATCTAAAATAATTGAAATCAGGTATTCAAACAAAAACTTGCACACACGTGTGCATGGCAGCACCACTCACAACAGCCAAAAGGTGGAAACAACCCAGTGTCCATCAACACATGAATGGACAAACTAAATGTGGTCTATCCAGACAAAGGAACATTATCCAGGTTTAAAAAGGACTGAAACACCAATACCTGCTGCAGTGACACGATGAACCTTGAAACACTGTGCTGAGAACAGAGCTTGTCCTAAAAGCCACACAAGATATGACGCCATTTATATGAAATATCCAGAACAGGCAAATCCATAAAGGATTTCCCGTGGGTTATTACGAAGCCTTCTTTAAACTCCCGGTTAATGACACACAGGCAGAGACATGTCCATCTAGGGGCATCCTGGGGTGCGGAGCACCAACACGGACACCAAGACAAGACACAGGTCAGGGGAAGATGGGTCCTTCTGTCTCAGGTGCTAAAATCTCAGACAATACTTGAAAAATTTTGAACTATCCTTCTCAGTAATGATTGATGGAATGGAAGATCAAAAAGAGAACGATGGAATGAACCAAGAGCTGTTTAAATTCTGAATAATCATCCATTTTATATAGGTGGCTTTGAAATGTTCATTATAAAACAAATAAACATCTTTAGTCTTTTTTTTTTAAAAAAATCTCAGACAATAAACTGTGTCCTCAATTTACATTGAGACTTAGATTAAAGGAAAAAAAGCCATATAAGGTAGAGATCAATGAAATATGAAAATAGAAAAACAATAGAGAAAAAGCAATGAAACCAAAAGTTGGTCAAAAAGATCAACAAAATTAACAAACCTCTAGCTAGATGGACTGAGAAGAGAGAAGACTCAAATTACTAAAATTAGAAATCACAGTGGGGACATTACTACTGATTCTACAGAAACAAAAAAGGATTATGAGAGTACTATGAACCATGGTACCCCAACAAATTGGATAACCTAGATGAAATGGACAAGCTCCTAGGAACATAGAATCAAAGACTAAGTCACAAAGAAATATAAAATCTAAACAGACTTAGAACTAGTAAGGAGACTGAGTCAGTAATAAAAAAACTCTCTGGCCAGGTGTGGTGTCTCACACCTGTAATTCTAACACTTTAAGAGGCAGAGGTGGGAGAATTGAGGCCAGGAGTTTAAGACCTGCCTGAACAAGAGCAATACACCATCTTTACAAAAAAATAAAACAATTAACCACGTGCGGTGGTGTGCACCTATAGTCCCAGCTACTTGGGAACTTGAGGCAGGAGGATCACTCAAGCCCAGGAGTTTGAGGTTGCAGTGAGCTGTGATGATGCCACTGCACGCTAGCCCAAGAAACAGAGCAGGACTCTCTCTTACAAAAAAAGAGGTTAAAATGGTAAATTTTATGTTTACGTGTATTTTACACAATAAAAAAGCCCTATAAAACTTGTCTTTTTTGTTGTTGTTTAAAAACATAGTTAAGGAAGCTGTCCACTACATCACAGTGTCCCCTTTAATGTAACAAAGCGAAGAAATGTTCCTGACTTCTGTCCTGCAAATACCAGATACTGTGGACCTTGTGATCGTATGTTGTCTTGGCTGCTGGAAAGCACAGAACATGTGCAGGCCCCCCAGCAAGCACGCTGGAATCATAGCAGACACTTATGGATTCCAAACTCACCCTTCCTTCCTTCTCTCCTTGCACTTCCTCTCCATTTTGTTCTACTGAAATATTTGTACTTCTTGAGCTATCACAATCCTTTCATGAAATCAAAAAAACATCAGAAACATACCAAACAGACACCAAGTCACAGGTAATAAAAACCCTTGAAGAAGTTTACATCTTCTAATCTAGTACTTTCCTAAGGAAAGAATTCAAGTTCACATAAAAGCTCTCTATATAAAGGCACCTGTGGTCATGTGTGCCAAAAACTAGATGTCACCTAAATGGCCACCATTAGGAAAATGGTTTCACAAATGAGTGCATGTCATGAAAACGGAACATCATAAAGCCATTTGCACTGGTGATGACGGCCACCACAGAGATGTGCCGATGATGCTTCAGAGACAACTGTGTTCAATGAGCAAAGCTGACCGTGCCCACGGGCTGGGATCCAAAAGGAAATGGAAGGAATGAGATGTCTGTATCAACTCTCACATTCTGGATGATTTTTTTTTTTTTTAGGTTGTCATATTTTCTGTCTTTTCAGTTTTAAAATCCAAACTCCCCTAAAGCAGTGTCAGGCTTGGAAAACAGAGAAGTCAGGGCAGGACTCAGGCCACACACAGCTCAGCCACGGAGCCATCGAAACGGTGACACTGCGGGAGGGCTCCTGGCATGAGGTCCTCTGCCATAGGGCTCATGGTGGGGGGGTAGGGGGCACAGGGGGCAGCTAACAAGAGCTTAGGTTAGAAAAAGAAAAAAGCAGGGGGCAGAGTTGAGTGGTTCAGAGGGTTCCTCAGGAAAACACTTCTGGAGGTGACAGTGGCCCAGGCTCTGATGGAGAGATCAGGGAAAGCAGTCCTGGTGGGAGAGATGACATGTCAGGCTGCAGAGCCAGCAGGTTGGTGTGGCTGGACCTATGTGACGGAGGGGGGGCAGTCACAGTTCACCGAGGGAGCTGGGGGCCCATCTGCAGGGGGCAGAGATGGTTCTGGCAACCCCATAATAGCATCTACTGACCTCGCTCCACACAGCTAAAGCTCCGGAGCTGCTGGCAATCTGCATCCTCCCAGATAATGTGCAGGGGAGCAGGCCTCTGCCCTGGATTTTGTGCCTCTCAACCACACTGCTGCTTCCCCGAGGGCCCCCAGCCTGCAACGTGAGGTTCTCATATCTGCAAAAGCCATACTTGTCTCTGGCTTTCTCAGTTCACTGCTGTTGGTTTGTTCTCGGTAGAGATTCTGGAATCTGCCCCAGCTGTCTGTGCAGCAGCAGAGGGAGGAGGCTGGGGACGTGAGTGTGGGACCGTGTCTGGCGTGCCGGGGCAGCCTGCTGCAGCAGCGGCAGGGGGCACTGGAGTGGGGTGCCACCAGAACGGCCCAAGGAAACAGGGGTGAGCAGAGAGATAGCCTGCCAAACACGGAGAACAGACACCGGGATCACAGAGGGGGGTGGGGAAAGGGAAAGAGCGGGCCAGACGGGGGATGCTACTGCAGCTCCCTTCCTGCGTCATGCCATCCTGCAAATGTGATGTGAAGGCCCAGCCTGCAGGGCGATGCATCCTGTGCACAGCTTGGTTCTTAGGCAGCCTCATTAATGCACAACTCCCTGCAAGGCAAGACTCACTCCCCCGCAAGAATGAATACACAGTGGGAAGAGGTGATGTTCCCCCGCACATGAAGTCCACGACCACCGTAGCACATTGCTGCTGCTTTCTGCCTTCTCCGCATGACCTCTGAAATTCTGAAGAAGAGTCACCCCAAAATTGACAGCTTGGCCTCACAGAGGCGGCCATGTGCCTTCAGCCAAGTGTGTCCAGCTGTTTTGTGCTGTATCACGCTGGTATCCCACACCAAAATTAATGACTTTGAAGCACGTTTTTCCAGCCCCAGTGCTGCGCTACCTCTTAACGAAGGGGTGGATGTGTTGCGGGATTTTTTAATTGTTTTAAATTATTACAACAGAGAGTTTTAAAATAGCAATACAAGAGTCGCCAAAATGCAGGGCAGGTGCGCTGATGCATGTAAACAGGACACCCTGCCACAGTGGCAGAGAATGGGACGTTTCTGTGTATTTCTGTTCTCGGCTGACGTGGCGCCACCATGTGGCAACAGCGATAAACACCAAGTCACGCAGCCTGCCAGGGGCAAAGCAGGGACCAGAACTCCAAAGGGAGCATCTTACTCACTGCATTCCAGAGCTTGGAAATCTTGCTGCTCCCAGTAAGTTTTGCTTTGCTTTAATGGCAGGAATCTAAATTAATTCAAATTCTGTTCAGAGGTACTTTTATATGGTTCTACTTCAAATTCAAACAATTAAAATCCACATGAGATGCAAGCAGACTGTGAGCTCCATGCCAGGCTGGGGCTGGGCTGGGGGGCAGCAGGCCTAGCTCCACCCTCAGAGCTGACCAGGGATGAGGCCATCCCAATCCAAGCAGAAAAAGCTATGGCAGCAGAAGAAAAGGGCCTGCAAGATCACAGGGGCCAGCTAACCTTGACCTTGTACAAGGAATGGGGTGTTTAGATAAGACTTCCTGGAGACAGTGACAATAAGTTGTAACCAGAAGGATGGAGAATTCAGAGGTAGCCAGGGGGCCGGGCGCAGTGGCTCACGCCTGTAATCCTAGCACTCACGCCTGTAATCCTAGCACTCACGCCTGTAATCCTAGCACTCTGGGAGGCTGAAGTGGGAGGATCACTCAAGGTCAGGAGTTCGAAACCAGAGGTAGCCAGGGGATAGGCAGAGCCTGGGATATCCTGGAAACGCTGAGCCGTGCTAGGGCTGGGGGACAAAAGTGGCAGGGGCCCATCATCAGAGGCCTCGTAGGCCCACTAAGGAGTTCAAAGAGTGACACTGAAGCGATGCACATGCTGCTGAAAATGGATGGGGGAGGGATGCACAAGAGGGGCTAACCGTCCAGAAGGCGGGCACCCCAACAACCTTCATTCATGGCCCCTTGCCCTCTCCACCTTTCATATCATTCGCATGAGAGAGGAGCCACAGGCTCCAGAGTGAGGGCATCACTTGACCACGCATTTTAGATACGAAAAAAAGTGAGTTAGAGCAGGACGTCCAAAACCCCCAAGAGCAACCACTTCCCCCTTCCTAATGCTGTTATTCTGAGGTAACTACGCTGGCGACAGGGCCGTGGGGTGCACTGGGTCTTCCGGAGTAGGGGAACGGGGGGAGTCTGGGTTTTCAGCTAGTAAAATGAACACATGTTAGGCATTGTACGGACATTAATTAGTGCACTGGATATTATCATGATAACGCTGCCAGGTGGGTTCTGTTAGTCGCCCCATTTGCCTAGGTTTCTAGAGGTTGACTGGCCCAGGACCGTCTAATACGATGAGTGAGTAGCCGATCCAGGGTTGAATGAAGTGTCCTCAATCACTTGTGACCAAGCTGTGAGCATGGGTCATGACAGTGACTTAATACAGCTCATGTCAAATTATACATTCCAGGGGACTGAGACCCTATCTCCCTCTGTCCCCAGCACCTAACACACAGCCTGGTGTATACAGCAGGTGCTCAACAAACACTTACTGGATGAATCATGTGACCAGAACCTGCTTTCGTAGACAAGCCCCATCCCACCCTGCCAGTGTGGAACAGTATGGGACAGTAGGAAGGGCACAGGAGAAATACCACAGGTGCCCACGTCATAGGATGTCAGAAGATACGGTGCTGCCCCCTGGACAAGCTGGACATTTCTGTGGGAAAACGACGCCCACTCCCCTCGCAGATCAGGCTACGGGGCAAGAAACAGATACACCTTTCAAATGCTCCAGCCCCTGCAGACCCCGGGGCACAGGGGACTCCCTGGGACGGAACTTCTAGCGTTTCCACTACTCCTGTCATGACCCACAAGCCAGGAAACCTGATGTTTCTCTCCCTTCTCTCTCTCTCTCTTTTTATCTTTTAACAAGAAAGTCAGGTAACAGTAAGTAGGGGTTAGGTTTAAAATCAGGGCATATGGCAAAACTACAAATAATCCTTAAACTATTCCTCAAATCCCTTGGACCCGGGGCCTTGGGATTCCCACAATTAAACTCTTTGGTTCCCCCCTGCAGTTCAGCTATGGCCTCCCTTACTCTGTGACAGTGGAAAAGGCGTCGAGTTGATGGAGGTTGGGGAATGGTGACAAGGAAAATCACAAGGGTTGTTTTCCTCCCTCCTCTGCTTTGAGTGTGTTTGTGCCAAGTGTCTGGAGCTGAGGCTGCAGAGCACGTGCCCACGGTGCTGCTGCGCCGTGACTCCAACCTCTGCAGAGCAACAGAGCCTCAGCCTGCTCCGGTCAGGTGGAGGTGCTGCCACGGGGGACCCCCCAACTGCCTGGAGAGATCCCGAGGACTCTGAGGGGCTGGGCAAGAAGGAAGCAGGCGGCGGCTCCTTCCCCACCAGATCCGCCTGCCAGGAGCTGCTTACCCCCACCACAGGCCTGGATGAAAAAGAGTTTGGGCTTCCCTCCCAGGCTGGGGCAGCCAGTCCCGTTGAAGATGTTCACGATTCTCTCGACTGACACAGGACAGCCGTCTGTGCCGTAGACGGCCCCTGGGAACTGGAGGTGGCTGGCCTAGAAGACCAAGAAAGAACCCTGGTTACAAAATCTAGAAGGGAGGGTAGGAAGGAATCCAACAGAACAGCCTGTTCAGAGGTTTTGTGAGGGGGGACCAAGTATTGAGAAGGTCCCAGCCAGGGGCACGAGGCTGACTCAGACAGATCAGGCTGGCTCTGGAAGGGCCCTGCTCAGCATCTACCCCAGGCGTCTCACACGCACGTGTCTCTAGGGGCCAGGTGGCCCAGTGGGAGCACGCCGGCCAGCTTCGGCTAGACCATAGGTTCCCAGAGGGTGGCCCCTGGGCCAGCAGCGTCAGTCTCACTTGGGAACTTGTAAGAAATGCAATTCCCGGGCCCCAACCCCACCTCCTAAATCAGCCAGCCGGGAACCTCTGATGCAGGAGGGCACAATCCGCTCCTCAGAGGACCAGGTGGCTCCTGAGAAAGCAACAGGAGGTGGACAGGGCACCACAACTCCACATCTCTTCCCCACAAAGCCAAGGGCGTTTGGGACACAGGAAAGGACGGGGTTCCTACACAGCCTCTCAGCACAGCCTGCACCCGCGGAGCAGGGCAGGGCGGAGGGGGCGTCCCACCTGACAGCCGTGAGACAGGATGACCACCACGCAGCAGTCCAGCGCGCTGTGGTCCCGCCGTGCCAGCTCCACCAAAGCCAGGACCATTTTCTACGACGAAAGGCACAGGTGAGCCAGAAGCTAGGACAGATTTCCAGGCAGTGAGAGGGCCCTGCCCAAAGGCCTGGGGACAGCACTCCCTCGGCTCCCAGGGTCCGGCACTGAAATAGTGATAGTCCTAACAGTACTAACAGCCACCATTTGCTATGCGTGGGCACTGTTCGCCTAACTCCACAACAAGATGAGTATCATTCTTGCTTTCTGGACGTGGAAACTGAGGCACAGGAGGTTGCTGCCCAGCAGGTAGCCGGAGAGCCAGCCCTTAAGCCCAGGCTTCACTGAGTCTGAAGCTTGAACCTGGAACCACCACCCAGACTGCCCCCCACGGTCCTCCAGATGTCAGGGCTCGCCTGGACAGTCAGCTGGCTTTCGGGGTCCCTCACAGGGCCACGTCCCCACCCACCCAACAGACAGAGGGTACCTTGGCCGTCAGGTCGCACTGCACCTCCACCGAGAAACGCAGCAAGGAGAAGCGGCGCCGCAGCTTCTCGCAGTCGACGTTGGAGCCGGCGCGGGTGCTGTGGCCCGAGTCCGGGCAGAAGTTCACGTTGTTGATGATGAGGCAGTGGCCACAAGGGTCTGCGTCCAGGACGTACGCCTGCCCAGCACAGGGACCGACATAAACCCACGGGCGCACGCCCCAGGAGGCCACCTGCGGTTCTTACTTATGTGGTTAACGTCTGGAGGGACAGGACAGGAAAAGGGGTCCCCAGCCCGCAGGCCAGGCGGGAGAGAACCACCCGCAGGACAGACGGGTGGGGACTGGCAAGTTTGGCTACACTCTGGAGAGAAGAGCAGCTCCTAGTATTTAGGGATGGGAGCTGCTAGCTTGGAAATCCAACAACTCAAGCATTCACCCCAAAAGGACCTTACAGGTCACCTAGTCCAGGGCGCACCTGAGAACTCGTGCCCAGGCCCCACCCCCGAGCGTCTGAGGCTGCTGCCTCCCTAAGCGCCTTCCCCTTATAACTCTCTCCCACGGGAGCCTGTTCCTTTTGTTTAAGGTATATATCACTGTTTGTGTTTATTAACTATATATTTATTCATTTGCCTAACTTCTCTCTTCCCTGCTAGACTGATGGCTATTCCCCAGGGAACACCTGTAGAGCCCAGAGCACACGGGAGCCAATGAATGCTTGTGAATGAGACAGTGGTGACTTGGGATGGGGGACACAGCCGAGCTTGCCGCCTGCCCCTCCTGAGGTCTGCCCCCTGACTTCACACATGAGGAAGAGCAGGGTTGAGCAAGCCATGTCAGCAAGCGCTGGGCAGGGGCAGGGAGCCGGGAAGGCTGGGACTGGAACCCCACTCCCCAGCGGTGCTGGGTTCCCTGGGCTCCTGACACAGCTGCAGGGAAGGACCTGGCCAGCGGAGAGGAAGGGCCCAGAGCCCAAGCAACTGGCCCCAAACCACACGGAGACTCACCAAATCCGCATTCCCCTTCAGTGTCTTGGGAGCACCTAAAGACACAGAGAAAGAGGGAAACATGAATGTCACAGTCCAACAAGGCAGGAGCAAGGGACTCTGTGAGGACAGCCCCACAAACACAGAGGAGCAGGATCTTGGGGACCCTCAGGCTCTGCTAGTGGGAGAATCAAGCAGCAAAGCCACCTTGGATATCTGTAGAAGTTTCTAATAAAGTTAAACACACACTCACCCTCTGACTAGCAAGTCTACCCTCGGGTATGTGTCCAAGAGAAATGAGTATATATGGGTATAAAATACTAGGGAATTGGCCAAGAATGGTCACTGAGGACTTATTCATAATGCCCCAATCTGGAAACAACCAATCCAACGACAAGTTGATGGGTATGTAAATTGTGATACAGCCATACAAGGGAACACCACACAGCCTAAAAAAGAACAAGCTACTAATTCATGCAACGCTGTTGATAACCTTGAAAACATGCTGCATAAAATCCAGACACAGAAGAGTATAGACAGTGTGATTCCATTCGTGTGAAACTCCAAAACAGAAAGGGGTAAGGGAAGTTCAGGGGAGCAGATGCTGGCTGTCTGGAGAGTCCACGGGGCCCAGCACACAGTAGGTCTGCAGGAAATATTTGCAGAATGAATAAATGAATAAAGATGGTCACTTTCCTTCAATGTCAAAGAGTTTTCATTTCACTTAGCAAGAACTTAACTGGCCACCAGCCTATAAGGTCATGAGACATTTCTTTTTTTTTTTTTTTAAGACAAAGTCTCACTCTGTTACCCGGGCTAGAGTGTCATGGTGTCAGCCTAGCTCACAGCAACCTCAAACTCCTGGGCTCAAGCGATCCTTCTGCCTCAGCCTCCTGGGTAGCTGGGACTACAGGCATGTGCCACCATGCCCGGATAATTTTTTCTATATATTTTTAGTTGGCCAATTAATTTCTTTCTATTTATAGTAGAGACGGGGTCTCACTCTTGCTCAGGCTGGTTTCGAACTCCTGATCTCGAGCGATCCGCCTGCCTCAGCCTCCCATAGTGCTAGGATTACAGGTGTGAGCCACCGCGCCCGGCCAAGACATTTCTTCTTTTTTAAACAAGAACACAGTGGCTACCTCCAGGTTGTGGTGAAACCTACACTTGAGTTCCAATGATCTGCCACTCCTTGCTTATAGCAGGTCTGGACCTCTTGCTGGGAACTATTCTCTTGCCAGTTTAAAAGCCACACCAGAAAAGCATTTACATCCCATTTTCCAAATTAGGAATGGTTTTAGGTAAAACGGAAGACTCCTAGAGTCCACACATTTAATTCTGAGAATGTTTGCTCATTTCCAAAATTCTGCTGCACCCCAGAATCATAACCACTTTCTACTACTAAGGAATTCATTCATTCCCCAATTAGCACTGTCAATGGACAAACCAAAATGGCTTTGGGGGGTGGGGGCGACAGGCTACAGGGGTCTATGGAGGGTAAAATCAACAAAGGCCTCCCAAAAGAAAGGGGTAAGGAAGACATTCAGGCAGACGCCACAGCACAAACAAAGGAAGGGAGGCCTGCAAGAGCGTGGCATGCTCGGGGACCCCCAAGGAGGATGTCATGGTCAGATACGGGGTGCCTGAGAACAGTTTCTCCCAAAATGGCAGCTCCCATGGGGACGACAAAACGCATGGCTAAGTGTGTGTGCAAAAGGATCAGTCTTATAGTCTGAGGGTCACTGGGTATGTGCCCATGTCTCTAACACAAAGAGAAGGGGGAAAGCATATCCCCACTGCTGCCCGAAGGAAGGAAGGCATTTCGTCCCACTGAACAAATGGCTGGAATCTCCCCAAAAGCAACAGCAGGGGGGGATTCACAAGGGAATGTCCCAAACCATCCAGAGATGGGGTCAGCTGCAATTCCAAAAGAAGAAGCCACGGACGCCGGGGTGCTCAGTGCAGAGCATTTACCAGGGAAGCTTAGGCACAGAGCAACCCTCAGGACAGCAGTGAGAGAAAAGGGGTGTCCTGGCCGGGCACAGTGGCTCACGCCTGTAATCCTAGCACTCTAGGAGGCCGAGGCAGGCGGATTGCTCGAGGTTAGGAGTTCGAAACCAGCCTGAGTAATAGAAAGAAATTAGTTGGTCAACTAATATATATAGAAAACATTAACCGGGCATGGTGGTGCATGCCTGTAGTGCTAACTACTTGGGAGGCTGAGGCAGGAGGATCGCTTGAGCCCAGGAGATTGAGGTTGCTGTGAGCTAGGCTAACGCCATGGCACTCACTCTAGCCTGGGCAACAAAGTGAGACTCTGTCTCAAAAAAAAAAAAAAGAAAGAAAAGGGGTGTCCTACCCAGGTATGTCCATAGCAAGGGGGTCACGGTGTGGAGTTTATAGGAGGGTTAGGGGATGTGGCTCAGGGCCAGGTCTAGTTTCTTTCTAGTAAACCTAGATACCTCTGTCAGTGCCTGGGAATGTTCAAGGCCCTGGTTTGGGTTCAAGCCTGCTGGGAGAAACCAGTGGCTGGCTGGGTCACAGAATAGTCAAGGCACTCTGTGATTCTCAGTCATGACACAGAAAGAAAGTGGGGATACGGGGATATGGGGGACCCTACAGAAGGGTAGATGTCCTAGGAGTAGGCCCTCCCCAGCCCTTGGCAATTCAGAAATCACAGAAGGAAGCAGAGCTGACCACCCGACCAAGTGCTCACTCAACGAGAGGCCCCAATAGTCCCGCCATGCACTGCCACACTTACTCCTCAGAGCAGTCCCCGAAGCAAATAAGTACTGTCATTTATCCCCACTTGCCAGAGGGGAGTGGGAGGCTCAGGGAGTCTGAGTGGTAACAGGAGGCGAACACAGCCACCAGCCCCAGAGTGGAAGGGCCAGAGTGCCAGAAAGAGCTAAAGAGCCAACTTCTACTTTCAAGAAAGTTCCAACCCAGGTAAGGCATGAGCAGAAAAAGCCACTGTGATGTTAATTTCATGTGTCAACTTGACTGGGTCACAGGGCGTCCAGATATTTGGTTAAGCACTATTTCTGGTTATGTCTGTAAGCATGCTTTGGGGTGAAATTGGGCTTTAAATGGCTAGACTGGGTAAAGCAGACAGCCCTCCCCAACATAGGTGGGCCTCATCCGATCCAATGAGGGTCTGAATAGGACAAAAAAGCAGAGGAAGGGAGAATTCAATCTCTCTCTGTCCAACCACTTGATCTGGAACGTCGGTCTTCTGCCTTCAATCTGGGACTTACACCATTGGCACTCCTGGTTCTCAGGCCTTCAGACTCAGACTGGAAGTATGCCACCAGCTTTCCTGGGTCTCCAGCATGCAGACAGCAGATCATGGGACTTCTCAGCCTCCATAACTGCATGAGCCAATACCTCATAATAAATCTCCATATATGTGTGTGTCTGTGTGTATCTAGATATAGATATATCTATATCTATATTCTGCATCTCTGGAGAACCCTGACTAATGTAGCCACCGATAGTTCTCCCAGCCCTCGCATGCAAGAGGTCCTGGTTGGGGCAAGCAATTACACACAAGGCATCATGTCTGAAACTAAGAAAGTTAATTCATTCTGAAGGAAACAGCATTTCCCCTCAAACATTCAAAGACAAAGTTACCTTTCTGGCAAGCCCCCTGTGGCATGCACTCCCAAAGCACCATGTTCAACTTTCTCAAAGCACTAACCACAGCTGTGATTAAAGACCTAATTGTGCAGGCATGAATGAAATGTCTGTCCCTCCCCACATGAGAGCAAGGACTGTGCATCTTTGTTCAATGCTGCATCCCAACACCTAGCTGATGCCTAGAACCCAGCAGGTACCTACCAAATACTTGAGTAAGCTAATGACTAAATGGCACAAATACAGGAACCAGAAAGAGAATGAGCCATTTGTTCTTTATGAGGCAGTGATGGAATGAGTCTGGACTTCAGAGCCTGAGTACTTTTGGGTTCAAAGCCCGATTCTACCATTCACCAGCTGTGTGACTCTGGGCAGGTAGCTCAGAGTCTCTGGGCCTCTGTTCTCTCCATCTGCCTCATGGGATCAGAGGAGCAACTACCAACCTCACAGGATTGTGGTAAGGCCTCAAATGATTGACACATGTCAAACACATAAAACAATACCTGACACATTAAAAGCTCAATAAAACTGATCATGGTTATTATAATTATTCATTGCCACGCATACTCCAGAGCAGTATGTATACTCAACCCCAGCACTGTCGCTGTGGGCCTGATTATTCTTTACTGTGAAAAGTTGTCCTGTGCATCTTAGGATGTTTGGCAGCATCCCTGGCCTCTGCCCACTAGATGCCAGTAGCACCCAACCACCCTCAGCTATAACTACCAACTATGTCTCTAGACATTGCCTAATGTCCCTTGGTGGGTGGGGGCAAAATTGCCCCCACTTGAGAAATGCTGATCTACAGCACCCTGTCCTACATAGCTTATTAAAGACTCCGTGAAGTCCTATTGGTGACCCTACTCCTGCTTATCCAGATTTTCCCACACTTACATGACTATAGAGCTCTTTCTTTGTGAGTCATCATGAAATCTACATTGGGAAATATTCCTGTGCTGTCCTCAGGAATCTAAGGCCCAGCACCTAAAAAGGATAACTCTCAGCAGCAACATGATAAATGGTGCAGTCACTGTATCAAGCTAGAAGACCCAGGCCCAAGTCCTAGCTCTGCACTTGAACTTGCTTTGTGACTCAAATTGACATTTCCCAGAACCAGACAACAGATGAACTTTATAGTTTACCTGCTTTCTTTACAGTAGAACAATAATGAATATAAACAATTCCAGAAAATCTTCTGCCTTATACCTCAAGCAAATGCAGCTTCATATCCTAATCATGTTTGTTTGCTTTAATAGATTGTCCAAAATCACACAGTTATTCAGCACTACTCATTCAGGTAGTACCTGCATTTGCTTGAGGTGTAAGGCAGAAGAGTAGAAAAAAATGTTAATACTCATTGTTGGCAAAAATATGGGAAAATGGTCACCCTTAGTCATAGTTGGTAAGATTAAAAAATGACACATTTTTGAAGTATAAGCTGGTAGCATCTATCGGAAGGAAACATGTACCCTCGAACCCACAATTCATGTCTAGGCATGTATCCCTCAGTCAGAGATAGGCAAGCCCACTGCGGAAACAACACGGGATCCACTAACAAGAGCTGGCTAAAGAAATATGGCAAGGGTACATGTGGGGCTACCGGGAGGCAGAGCAGGCAGAATGGGGCAGCCTGTTCCCCGTCAGTGTTCAAAATTAAAAAAAAAAAAAAAGGATGGAGAAGCCTGGACTGCAATCTTGTTTCCACTTCTCAGTGCTGTGTGGTTTGGGGCGAGTCATTTCCCAATCTGTGACTCACTCTGTTCAATAGTAAAATGGGAAACATGTAGCACCTGCCTTACAAAAGAGTTGGGGAGATTAAATTAGATTATTTATGTAATAAGCACCTGAACAGTACCTGACAAATAATAAGTTCTCAGTAATGTTATACATTACTATTATTAGTATTATTAGCATCAATACCATGCAATGGTCCACCAGGCAACCATGAAATAGGAAGCACCAGATCCCCATGTGCTGCTGTGAGAACAAAGCCCTAGCTGCAAACAACCCACGTGTCCACCAACAGGAGACTGATTAAAGAAATTATGGATTAGGCCGGGCGCAATGGCTCACGCCTGTAATCCTAGCTCTCTGGGAGGCCAACGCAGGCAGATTGTTTGAGTTCAGGAGTTTGAAACCAGCCTGAGCAAGAGCGAGACCCCGTCTCTACTATAAATAAAGTAATTGGCCAACTAATATATATAGAAAAAATTAGCCGGGCATGGTGGTGCATGCCTATAGTCCCTGCTACTCAGGAGGCTGAGGCAGGAGGATCGCTTGAGCCCAGGAGTTTGAGGTTGCTGTGAGCTAGGCTGATGCCAAGGCACTCACTCTGGCCTGGGCAACAAAGTGGCACTCTGTCTCAAAAAAAAAAAAAAGAGGCCGGGCGCGGTGGCTCACGCCTGTAATCCTAGCTCTCTGGGAGGCCGAGGCGGGTGGATTGCTCGAGGTCAGGAGTTCGAAACCAGCCTGAGCAAGAGCGAGACCCCGTCTCTACTATAAATAGAAAGAAACTAATTGGCCAACTAATATATATAGAAAAAATTAGCCGGGCATGGTGGCTCATGCCTGTAGTCCCAGCTACTTGGGAGGCTGAGACAGAAGGATCGCTTGAACCCAGGAGTTTGAGGTTGCTGTGAGCTAGGCTGACGCCATGGCACTCACTCTAGCCTGGGCAACAAAGCGAGACTCTGTCTCAAAAAAAAAAAAAAAAAAAAAAGAAATTGTGGATTATTCGGAATAGGAACCACCAGCAATAAAACATAACAAACTACTGATATGCAAAACCATATGAATGAATGTCACAGATACAATGATAAGTGAAGAAGCCAGACTCAAAGAGTGCACAGGATTCCATCCACACTGAAGTTGAAGGACAAGTGAAAGGGGTAGCCTTGCTGAAATAACAGGAAAATACCTAATCCCCCAATTTTCCCAGTAGCAGTTAAAGATCAATCCTATAGTTCTCTCACTAATGGGCACTCTGCAGAAGTTCTGTTTTGCACAACTTCTAAAGAGAGCTGAATGGACGGAAAAGAGATGTAAATCTCTCTCATTCAAAATTGTTTTGTGAGAATCTGCTTTCTTACAGTCTAAAGAGTTCCTAAGCGAACAGCCAGGTGTGAGCTCCAGGCCTCAGCCACATCCCAAGGACAGAGTCACATCTGCTGCGATAATCCCTTCTTCAAGGAAAGGCAGGACTCTTGGACTTTGACTTCCTCACAGTTTTTGTTATCTACCTGCTGCCAAGAAGAAACAAAGGGGCCGATGGCATCAGTTTCTCCATTGCACCTGCCAGTCTACAACCCCCTTTAAAAAGCCTCAATAGCTGTTTATTTTGGCGGCACATTCTTCCTTTTCTACCTCCAGGTGCTGGTCCTTTTCGCCCTCCCCAGGGAAAAGTAAATAAACCTCTTCTTTCTATCCTAATCTCTGTCTGGAAAAATCTTTCTCTGCCTTCACTGTGAGCACCTACTAAGCTTTCCACCCTAACACAAGCAAAAGGGACCATGGCAATAGAGGTCAGAGCAGAGATGACCTTGGGTAAAGGGGAGAGGGATTAGACTGGGAAGAGGCAAGAGAGTCCTATAGGACACTGGAATGCTTTATATTTTCCCTGAGCCTCAGTATCCTCATCAACAAGGATGGGTCTGACACCTGCCTTGCAGGGTTGCTGCAAGGGAAGGAGGCAAGGGGTACACCGCACAGAGGCATGTTTGTATGGGGCAGACTCTGCAGAGGCCTCCCTCCTGCCTCCAGGCATGGGTTAGTCCAAGCCACCCGCCTGGACCAAAGGCAAGTCTTAAACAATAGCCCGATCCAGAAACACAGCTCAAAATTTGGGACACGCTCTATCAAAAGTAGGGAAAAGCCAAAAACAAAACTTGGCACATCCAAAACAGACTTCAGCAGAGCTTTTCAGAGGAGGGAATGCCAGAATTAAATCTCCTGAAGACCTACTGGAATATTCCACCCACCCCTATGAGCACTCAGAGAGACAACACCAAAATTCAATTCTGAATCTCAGCCTACCCAGCTACACCAACAGTCCCTCCCCACCCACCAACCACTCTCTTGATACTCACAGACATCACTGAATCCTCCAGAACCAGTGTCCACTGGCCTGGGTGGTTCTGGCCTGAGCACCACTGGGGTAGGGTTTCCTGGGGTCGGCTTCGACAGCTTTGCTGAGTGCCTGCTAGTTCGCAGGAATGACGCCAGCCCATCCTGGCCTGTGTCCTCTAAGCAGGAGATGAACAAGGGAAGGGCCTGACTCCCTCGAGTCTCCAGGTCTATGATCAGCTGCCTGGCCTGATCCCGCCGAGATCCAGAGCCTGCCCGCTGTTTAAAAAGAAAGACATGACACTAATTACCCACATACTTTCATGTGGCTCTCACCTGTCCCCCCATTTCCCCTTTAGTGTAAGTTAAGCAATCAGGAACGTGGGCAAAAATGGAGCCTGCAGGTGCACTGAGTGTTTACCTATTTATTCAGTACTTTGGAGGCATCTACTATGTGCCCAGCACTGTGCTAAGTGAACAGCCTCAGTCCTTAACGAGCAAATGCCTAATGGGGGATGCAATCAGACAAACCAGCAATGACACAGCAAGGACAGAAGCGCCCAGACAGAGGACACATGGGGTTGAGAAGGTATGGGACCATCCAACTCAGCCTTGGGGGATCAGGAAAGCCCCCAGGAGGGGAAGTCTTAGCTGAGACTCCAGGGAACATCAGGAAGTGAATAGTGAATTCAGAGAATTATAAGGCGGGGGGAGGGGGGGTGTAGGTGGACAGTGGCAAGGGACACAGTCTTTGTGTGACCAGGCCAAGAGAGCTATGAGTTTTAAGAAGGGAGTGGCAGAGTCATATCGGCCTTTTCAAAAAATCCCCCTGGGGTCAGAGTGGACAATGAAAGAGTGAGCCACAGGCAGGGTAGGAGGCAGCAAAGATGGTGCAGCTAGAACAGAGGTGAGAAGACCGTCAAGGTCGACAGACAGGTGTCAGAATGGCAGGGCCAGTCACTAAGACAGCAGGAAGATGACGGATATCTGCTGCCTGTCCTTAGAGACCCAACACTGGATGAGTTCCTTGGGCTCCACCAGCCTGTCCTCAAATATTCTACAGCTGCACTGTCCAAGAGAACTTTCCAAGGTGACAGAAATGTTCTTTATCTGCACTATCCAATACGGTAGCCACCAACCGCAAGTGGCACATGAGCATCTGGGTGATACAACTGAAGAACTGAATTTTTAACTTTAATTTTAATTATTTCAGATTTACATTTAAATAGCCACATGTGGCTAATGGCTACTACGGTGAACAGCACAGACCCATAGCCTCCATGAGCAGATGAATCTCACTAGCAAAACAGTTTGTTACATGCAAACAGGTCATGGTGTTAGGATTTCTCAACATTTGCCAGGCCGGGCAAGGTGGCTCACACCTGTAATCTTAGCACTCTGGGAGGCCGAGGCGGGCGGATTGCTCGAGGTCAGGAGTTCAAAACCAGCCTGAGCAAGACCCTGTCTCTACTAAAAATAGAAAGAAATTAATTGACCAACTAAAATATATATATATACAAAAAATTAGCTGGGCATGGTGGTGCATGACTGTAGTCCCAGCTACTCGGGAGGCTGAGGCAGAAGGATCACTTGAGCCCAGGAGTTTGAGGTTGCTGTGAACTAGGCTGATGTCACGGCACTCACTCTAGCCTGGGCAACAAAGTGAGACTCTGTCTCAAAAAAAAAAAAAAAAAAAAAAACATTTGCCAACACTCCCAGTAGGTCAGACACTGTGTTAAAGGCATGATTTCATTTTTTATCTCTGGACACCCTTAGAGGGTTATATTACAATTTCTCTACTTTACAGATGAGGGAAACTGAGCCACAGAAAAGTGGTTTTTTTGCTTGCTTGTGTTATGGTCTGGAGTGCAAGAAAAGACCACCTTAGAAACCGAATTGGGTCAAATTGTGAGTCTTTATTAGCTGGCCAGAACTACTTCTGCTCTGCAGAGTGGCAAGCACAGAAAGTAGCGATGAGCTAAGAAAAATGGCCCCTTTTTAAAAGCAAAAACTACACTCTAAACATCTAATTAGCAAGCACTTTTACAAAAGCAAGAGAAAGCCTTAATCTTACATTTTTATCTTGTTTTAGCACAATGTTGGGGGTGGGGAGGGTGGAGCCTTGAGATGGGTTTTATAGGCGTCACCTGCTGCAGCTAAGATTCAGCCGAGAGGAAGCCTCTGAAGCAGCCTAACTACAGACAACATTAATCTTAGTCGAAATACACTCCGAATTCTGTGATCTAAGCCAGGGTGCATTTCACTAGGTACATAAAGCATGTCAGGCGCCTCAGGGTCCAGGGTGTTTCGACCCTGGGATAGCGGCTATCTCTTATGGGCAGTTGTGCCATACACCACCGGCCTTCCCTTTATTTTCTCTAAACTTACTCATACTAACAGAGGCGAGATGGCAGGTCCGGAGTCAGATAAGGGTCAACTGAAAATTTTCTACTCTGCTAAGCAAGCAAGCATAATACAGAAGTTAATGGCGGGTCATTTGGTACCTGTGGTCCCTAGGCCCTAACAGTTTGTTCTTTTGGTTTTGATTTTTTGCAACTTGCTATTAATAAAATGTAACAAACCCAGGATGGGGCCTCAAATCCATCTGGCTCCAAAACCTGTGTGTTTATCAGCCATACCAGAGGTGGAAAAATGGTGGCCTTGTGGTTCACACAAGATTCTTTAAAACTCTGAATTTTGTACTAACAGTTTAAGCCAGGGAATTTGAAAGAGAAATCAATACTTCCGACTGGGCTCAGTGGCAGCTCATACTTGTAGTCCTAGCACTTTGGGAGGCAGAGGCAAGAGGATCACTTGAGCCCAGGAGTTTGAGACCAGCCTGAGCAACATAGCAAGACCCCATTTCTACAAAAAACAAACAAAAAAAAAAACAGAAAAATTAGCCCGGTGTGGTGGCATGTGCCTGTAGTCTCAGATACTCAGGAGGCTGAGATAGGAGGATTGCTTTGAGCCCAGGAGTTTGAGGTTGCAGTGAGCTATGATGATGCCACTGCACTCTACCTGGGAAACAGAGCAAGACCCTGTCTCAAAAAAAAAAAAACGATTGCCAGCTTCTCTTTAAAAATGTGAAAGATCTGGCAACATGGGGCCAGCATGCTGGTATGACCATGCTCAGCTAAAGATGGGGGGCAGTGCAGAGGCTGCCCAATGTAATGCCCACCAGTCAGGCCTCCACCGGCATTTGAGCTTGTGATCCCTGTGAATGTGCCTCAAGGCAAGGACTGTGGCCTCAAAGCATTTCCACTGCCCAGTACAGGCCACACAGCAGGTGTTCATAAGACTTGTTTTATTATTATATTAATTGGTAATCATTCATATGACAATCGATCAATTTCTCCTATTAAAGACTCTTTGGCTGGGCCCAGCCAAGGCCAAGCTCCTGGAGGATGCGCAAGCTAGAGACTCAGCCAGCAAGGCACCCCAGGGCACCGGCCAGGGTCTCTGGCCAGACACTCATACCCACTGCACTTCACCGTAGGAAATACTTCCTGTATCTCCACAGGCCTGTGGTGAGGGTCTAACAAGACAAAGATGTGAAAGTGTTTTAAAAGAAAACCTCAACCTCATTTCTAAAACCCTTTTACAAAACATAAATGACACATAAGGGGCTGGCCAAAGAACACATGGCATGCTGAGCCCTTCCTCTGTGCCTGGCACCACACTGTTTCATATCCATTATCTCATTTTGCCCTATGACATTATTGTTGTTTCCATTTCACAGCCCAGGAAACTGAGGCTCAAAGAGGGTAAGTGACTTGCCCAAGCACATGCTGCCAGAGAGTCTGATGCCAAAGTGAGTGAGTGCCTGTAACTCCAGGAACTCCAATGTTAGTGAAGAAAAGTACACATGCCTCCTTCCTCCCAAGCGTTAACGTAAATTAAAATGGAGACCAAGCCTGAAGAATCCCTGAGCAGACAAAACCAAGTAGGTCTCATAAGTGACCCAAATCCTGCATAATCACAAACATAAGCAAAACTTAACTTGGGTCATTTCTAGTAAATGTTTATGTTAGACAGAAATAAAACCACCCAGCCAATCACAAGCGGTCAACTAACCCAGGCTTGTGTAACTAGGGACTTTCCAACAAGGTACCTAAAAAAAGGCAATTTGATCATTGCAAACCAATAAAATAATTTGTTTCCACATCTTCCCAATAAATACTTGCCTCTGACATTTTGTCATCGTAACACTAAACCTCTTTCAGTCTGGTGTTCCCCAATTCATGAATTGCTTCTTACTCAAATTCTTCAAAATTTAGTTGTGCCTCAGCTGTTCCTTTTACCAAACAGCGCACGCTGACCGTGCAGGACGCGGAATCGCTTTAGCAAACACTCCACAAAGCGATGTCCAGGATCCTTGGCTTCGGCAGGAGGACTGTGCGGGCTCGATGCCGGAAGGGAAAACGGGGTTCCCACGCAACGGTTCCTCCAAGGGGATGGGTACCGGCTACCACAACGCGGCGGGGGATGGCGGGAGACGGCGGGAGCTCGGCCAGTAAGTCACGTTGTGCCTCCAGGACCCTCCCTGTGCCGCTCGCCTTACCCACCGCCGACGGGGAGGGCCGCGCGCCGCGCGGGAAGCGCGGGTGCGGGTGAGGCGGGACCGGGACGCACCTGGATGTCCTCGATCATGTCGGGCGTGAAGAGCTCGCGGCTCAGCAGAGCATCCCAGAGCAGGACCACCTGCAGCTCGCTGACCAGCCGCACCCGGGACCGCCGCAGGAGCTGTCGGTCCGCTTCATCCATGGCTGGCAGACGGCTGGGACCCAGGGCCGCCTCCGTCGGCTTCCGGGCCACGGCCGCCTCGACGTGTCGGGTCTTCGGGACCCGCCCCTACCCCAGGACCGCAGGCGCGTCACCGCCCCGCCCCCAGGATCCAGCTCCCCCCATCGCTCCCCCTCTGGGTCCACCCTCCCGTCACCGCCCCGCCCCCAGGATCCAGCTCCCCCTTCGCCCCGCTTCCTGAGTCCATCCTCCCGTCGCTGCCCCGCCTCCTGGATCCAACTGCCCCATCGCCCCGCCCCTTGGGTCCACCCTCCCGTCACCGCCCCGCCCCCGCGATCCAGCCCCGCCCCCTAGGTCCACCCTCCCGTCACCGCCCCGCCCCCTGAGTCCTCCCGTCGCTGCCCCGCCTCCAGGATCCAACTGCCCCATCGCCCCGCCCCCTGAGTCCATCCTCCCGTCGCTGCCCCGCCTCCTGGGTCCAACTGCCCCATCGCCCCGCCCACTGGGTCCACCCTCCCTTCACCGCCCCGCCCCCAGGTCCAGCTCCCCCCATCGCGCCGCCCCCTGGGTCCATCCTCTCGTCGCTACCCAGCCTCCAGGATCCAGCCCCCACATCGCCCTGCCCCCTAGGTCTAGCCTCCTATCGCTGCCCCGCCTCCAGAATCCAGTTCCCCTCATCGCCCTGCCCCCTAGATCCATTATCGCGTCGCTGCCCCACCCCCAGGATCCAGCTCCCATCGCCCCGCCCCCTGGGTCCACCCTCCCGTCGCTGCCCCACCCCTAGGATCCAGCCCCGCCTCGTCCCGCCCCCTGGGCGCATTCTCCGGTCGCTGCCCTACCCGCAGGATCCAGCCCCCCTATCGCCCCACCCCCCTGGTTACATTCTCCCGTCGCTGCCCCACCCCCAGGATCCAGCCCCACCCCTGGGTCTATACCAGTCACTGCTCCGCCCCCAGGATCCAGCCCCCTGGGTCGCGCTGCCTCCGGGGTTCATCCTCTGGTCACCGCTCCGCCCTCAAGGCCCATACTCCAGTAACTGCCGGGTCCCCAGGGCCCATCCTCTAGTCCCCTCCATCGCAATGCCCCCAGGGTCCAGCCTCCTGTCACTGCCCCGCCCTCAGGGTCTGGGCTCTCATCGCCGCCCCGCCCCCAAGATGCCCCTCCGCGCGCTCGCCCGACTTACTAGATCCAGCGCCTCCATCTCTCCGCCCCCAGAGCGCACCTCCGCACCTCGCCCCACCCCAGGGTCCATCCTCTCCTCACCGCCCGCTCCCAGGATCCAGACCCCCACCGCCTCGCCCCCAGAGACCATCCTTTTTGTCACAGCCCCGCCCCGCCCCTGGGCGCCCCTGCGGACCCTCGCCCCACCCCCAGAATACAGTCCCCCATTGCCCTGCTCGGAGGATCTTCCTCCTGTTACCGCTCCGCCTCAGGACCCACCTTCGCGTCACCGCCCCCCTCCCAGAGCAGGTGCCGCTTGGTAGTAAGTGACTCCAATTCCCAGCCCGCCGCAGGCCCCCCTGACAGGATTCACGACGACCGGGTCACATTACTAGCAAAAGGGACAGCCATGGCCTGTCCCGCCCCATTCAACCCCCTCCAGTGTATGGCTTCCCTCTATCCCCCTGCCTTGCTCCCAGTAAAACCATGAGTCCTCCCAGCCTCGGTGCCCAGATCGCAGCTTACTGTTCCGAACTCGCAGTCTGATCCAACCAAACCCGCCTTACACAGTCTTCCATTCCCCTCTTCCCTGCCCTCCTAACACCTCTCACAAAGATTAGGGGAAAAAAGAAACTGGCAGAAATCTAGTCCTCTGAACTCCCATAGTATTGTATGGTTGATTTCCACATTTCAGAAAATAATGGTTTCTGTTTACTGAACATTTGCTAAATCCCAACCATTGTGCTAGCCACTTTTACATGCGTAATCTCATTTATCCCTGACCACAATCCTGCCAAGGAAGGGAAGTATTCTTCTCCCCACCTCTTTTCCCGTTTTATGGTTGTAGACCCTGGGGCTCAGGGAACTTGTCACTGTTAAAGGTCACACAAGTAGTAAGCGGAAGAGGCAGGCAGGATTCAAACCCGAACCTGACTCTACAGTCAACACTCTTAACCAAGAGTCCACCTTAGAATATAATCGCTTGAGCAGCAAAACTTCAACCTCATTCATTTATTCTACAAATATTTATTAAGCCAGCATGTGCCAAAGTCAAACACAGAGAATACAGAGATAAACAAAACAAACAAAAATCCCTGCTTTTACGAGCTTACATTCAGTGGGAGGGGTCAGGAGATGAATAACAAAAGATATGTTAGATAGTAATTAATGCAAGCCAGAAAAAAAAATAAAAACAAGGCAGGAAAGTCTTTCTTTATATCCCCAAGGGACAAATTTCCTTGGCTGGAAGAAAGTTTACCTCATTCACCTCAGCCTTTTCCCTGTCCCCACCCCACCGCCCTCTCCGCCCTCTTCCGTGCTTAAGGCAAGGCCTGGCAGTCCCTTGGGCGGAGATCTCGCTTTCTGGGAAATGGGATTAGGAGTCCTGATTCTAGCCTTGGGCAAGTGCCTGCCCCTCTCTGGGCCTCAGCCTTCCCATCAATATATGGAGGAGTCGGAGGATCCCTAAGGTCCCTTCCAATCTGCCGCTCTAGGATTCTATGAATAGGGTTAAAGGCAACGGAGACCGGTGATTGCTTCCCCATCCTAGCAACCGTTGCTAGACAAGGGCCATCTCCTAGTAGGCGTGGAAACCCCTCCCTGAATCGGGGAGGTCTTTCGGGCATCCCGTCATGCATAGCGACTTCGCCTCGCTAGGAGGCACGTTTGGGCCTCTTTGGTCACGATCAACCCTTTAGCTCCAGCCAAAGAGCGCGCCTCGTTCCTATAGCAACCGCGCCAGGTCCACGCGCAGACGGCAAGTGGCAAGGGTCAAAACAGATGCGCAGAGTAGAAGCCCTCGACCTGATCGATCGTGCCTTCGGTGCGCCGGACCTTTAAGTGTCATGTGACACACACACCCCTCCCCCGTCTCCTCCCGCCTCTTTCCCCTCCCCAACCCCGTCGAGCGCTGGTGTGGACGGGAAGCTCCCGGCCCAGCGGATTAACTGGAGTGCGGACGCTGCAGCCGGTTGGGCCGGTGCCCTTTCCCGGTAACTCCTTCCCGGCGTGACGCGCGGAGCCGCCAACGCGGCGGAGCCGGGCAGGCTCTAGGATCTCCCATCAATTTCTTGTCGTTCCCAGTCCCTGGTGGGCCCGGGGAGAACCGGGAGCCGACAGGGCCCGGCCCCAGGACTCTCGGGGGGCGGCGGGGGAGGGGGCGGTCTCCTGGAGGGTCGCGACCTCCGGCGGGAGCTCGAGGCAGGGCTCAAATTTAAGAGTTTGTCTCTAAGAGCCTCTACAAGGTCCCGGAGATGCAGCCCAGAAAGGTGTCAGCCTACCTGTTGGGCAGGTGGTTTCCTACCCTGAGGCCGGCACCCTCGAGCTCCAGACTGTCAGCAAAAGAACTTCACTGCCCCCTGCCACTTGGGCCCCTCTAGCTGGAGGGTACTGACACAGATGAATGAGACAGTGATCCGTACTGCATATTAGAAATAATAATACTAACTACTACTTAATGGTTGTTGATTTGGTGCTCAGTAAATCTTTTACATATATTTAATCCCCCATGACGACCCTTCAAAATAGTATTATTCATTGCCATTTTATGAATGACACTGAGGTTTAGTATGTTTAAAGAAGATGCCCGAGGTCATAAAGTGGAGAACAAATACAGGGAGAAACTGGTTTGTTTTAGGATTTGATTCTGCATGTATGCAGTTCTAGACATTGGTCATCAGATTAGTCAATTTTGTGGAGGCTCCTAAGAAGCATTAAACTTCCATTTGTCAAAATCCACTGCTGTTACAGCTTTGTCCCTCTTGAGTCAGGTGTCATGTTAACACTTGAACCTTAAAACTAAATTTATGAAAAATCAAGATAAATGTGACCTTGAAAAGACATTGTATGGTATGACAAAGATCATAATTCTGAAAGATAAACGTCTACAATACTAGCACTACATTGTTTACCAATCAGCCAGGATTGTTTCCAAAACCGGCAATAAATTCAATCACTACACTCAACAGAGATGGAACTTAAACTTTTTAAGACTATGCCTGTTCTCCAGTCTGTTTTAATTCTTCTTTACTTGGAAAACTAATTTTTTTTTCTCATCTGAGGTTTCTATTTATGATGATCCTATTACTAACAAATTTAAGAGAAGCTTCTCATTTTCTTGTTTAAGTGGACATGGTGAGAAAGAATAGAATTGAGGCATACTAAATCTTAACTATACAGTTTTTAAAGAGTATTTCTTATTTGTACTTATTTAACACCCAAACACAACTATCTCATTTTGTAGTTTAGCACATGACAAATCTTATAATTTTATGAGTTTATTTAACATGCACTCAGTGAATTATTCTTAAACCATTAATTTTGTTTAAACCATTATTGTCAGAATAAGTTAAGTAATGTATTTAAGATGTAGTCACCCTGATTACCCTACTTATGTTTTCCCACATTCACTTATTATTTCTGCATCTCATTCATTTTCAGTCATTTTGAAAGCTTTTCTAATCCAAGATTCTGGAGAATTGCTATTAATTCTCATTGTTCATTTTTTCACCCTATAATAGTTCTTATTTGTGATATTCAAAAGTAGTAGTGAGATTTTTTTTGTTTTGTTTTAAAAGATACGGTCAAACAGCTTGACACTTTTCCTGCAAAATGTCTTCAGTTTGTTTTGGTTTTCATCTATATATCTTGTATCTTTACCTAAAAAGCAAGACTGTCTGGGTTTCTGCCACTGAAACTTAATTGCCTCTTCAATCATTTCAGCTCTGGAAAGGAAGAGAAATGGAAGTGAAAAAGTTGAGCATTTCCTGGCAGTTCTTGATAGTTCTGGTTCTGATCCTGCAAATTCTGTCTGCGTTGGATTTTGACCCATACAGAGTCCTAGGGGTCAGCCGAACAGCCAGTCAGGCTGATATTAAAAAGGCTTATAAGAAGCTCGCCCGGGAATGGTAGGTGAAACAAAGAAATAGAAGTTTAATATAAGCTAAGCAGTCTTAGTAGGGGAATGAAGCCTAAATTATGATTAGCTTTTATTTATTTGTCTGTTTCTATGTTTCATACATATATACATATAATATTTTATGTAGGAGAACTAATGTTCATATTCTGTAATTTTTAGTGATAAGATCCAAAACCTGTGTTTACTCTAAAATCCCCTTTTGGGAATACTTTGGCTTAAACAATTGCCTTATATATTGTTAGCATATTTAATGTTAAAGTAAGAAGAGCTTTAATTTCTTAAAAAATATAATCAACAATGCATAAACTACCCTTCCCATAATATTTTATTCATAAAGTAACTCTTTATGAGTGTAATTGCTAAAAGGAACAATATACAATCCTGTCCTCTAAATGATTAATTTTTAAGCTTTAAAAAAAAAAGTTTAGAATAAGAGCTTTTTGCCCTCAGTTTAAAAAAAATTCAGCAACCAAGTGTAGTTGTGCCTTGGTATCTGTGGAGGATTGTTTTCAGGACCCCTGAGGATACCAAAATCTGTGGATGCTCAAGTCCCTGATATAAAATGGTGTAGTATTTGCATATAACCTATGCACATCCTCCCATGTACTTTAAGTCATTTCTAGATTACTTATAATACCTCATACAGTAGTGAATGCAATATATATGGTTGTTATGCTATATTGTTTGAGCAATAGTGACCAAAAAAAGTCTATATGTTCAGTACAGATGCAGTTTCTTTTAATTTTCTGTCTGTGGTTGGTTGAATCCACAGATGTGGAACCCGCAGATATGGTGGGCCAACTGTACATTACTTTTTTTAAACTCTTATAGAAGTCTGAGCATGGTGGCTCAGCTCACACCTGTAATCCCAGCACTTTGGGAGGCTAAGACTAAGGCCAGGAGTTTAAAACCAGCCTGGACAATATAGTGAGACCCCTTTTCTACAAAAAAAATAGAAAAATTAGCTGGGCGTGGTGGCACATGCCTGTAGTCCCAGCTACTCAGGAGGCTGAGATAGGAGGATCACTTGAGCCCAGGAATTCAAAGTTAGAGTGAGCTATGATCAGGCCATTGTACTCTAGTCTAGGTGACAGAGCAAGACCTTGTCTGTAAAAAAGATAAACAAAAAAAATCAAAGAAAAAATTGTAATTGTTAGCAGGATGGCAATAAATCTAAACTTATTTTGGACAAAAGTCATTGGTGTCTTCCACCTATGCTTTGGCCATGCCAAGGAAGCAGAAGTGTTGGATTATGTAGCTGCAGGGGGAGCAGTAGCAGGAAGAAAGGATGGAAAGAAAGGACACAGTTGACTGCAAGCTAGCTGAACCTACTGTAAGCAGTGGAAGAAAGTTTGGGACAGGTGCCATCACTGAGCACCTGCTGCATGCTAGCCTCCAGATTCTATGTTTTTAGCTCATTTAAACCGTATAATCGACCTATGAAAGAGGATATTGTTGTCTATGTTGTGAAGATGAGAAAATCGAGGCTCAGAGTTGGTGAATCTGTCCTAGATTCCATAGTTTGACCTTGTGCATCAATAGTGTATTGCTAGGCCGGGCGTGGTGGCACAGGCCTGTAATCCCAGCACTCTGGGAGGCTGAGGCGGGAGGATCACTCAAGGTCAGAAGTAGAAACCAGCCTGAGCAAGAGCAAGACCCCATCTCTACTAAAAATAGAAAGAAATTAATTAGCCAACTAAAAGCATATATAGAAAAAATTAGCTGCACATGGTGGCACGTGCCTGTAGTCCCAGCTAGTTGGGAGGCTGAGGCAGAAGGATTGCTTGAACCCAGGAGTTTGAGGTTGCTGTGAGCTAGGCTGATGCCACAGCATTTTAGCCTGGACAACAGAGTGAGACTCTGTCTCAAAAAACAAAGAAAGAAAGGAAAACAGTGTATTGCTTTATTGTTTTTTAACCATTTATGCATCTAGGTATAAGTAAAGGTGAGTGGGTTAGTGTTTGAGTGGGAAGGAGCTGGATGATAACAGGAAACTATGCAAGAGTAAGCAGTGGAGGACTGTGCCTACCACTGTTGTGCTTCAGTGAGCAGATTTATCTTAGCATTAAACTAGTTAAAATAAAGGTAAAGGTAGTTTAAAATACAATGTTTGGGGCCAGGCACAGTGGTTCATGCCTGAAATCCTAGCACTCTGGGAGGCCGAGGCAGGAGGATTGGTTGAGCTCAGGAGTTTGAGATAAGCCTGAGCAAGAGCGAGACCCCATATCTACTAAAAAAAAAAAAAAAATAGAAAAAATATTAGTTGGGCAACTAAAAATAGAAAAAGGTAGCCGGGCATGGTGGTGCATGCCTGTAGTCCCAGCCACTGGGGAGGCTGAGCCCAGGAATCAGGTTGCTGTAACCTAGGCTGACCCCATGGCACTGTAGTCCAGTCAACAGACCAAGACTCTTGTATTGAAAATATATATATGTATATAATGTTTTGAATAAATTTTTTAGACCATATTTATATCATGAGTACCCCAGAATTGGAAACTAAAAAAACCAATTTCTAATTATGCAGGACCTCTTGCCAGTGACTCTTTACACCAAAGTTGCTTTCTGTATCTTTTCAGACTCTTGCCTCTTTATGTTTAAAACAAAATATATAAATCTGCAATTAATTCATAAGGTAACATTCTTTTGGACAGTGTGCAGCCTTTGACAATATTTTAAGAGCACAAATAACAGCTTGTATATGTGGGACCTATGAAAATGTACACATTTGACTTTTCTGTCTCCCAGAGCTGAAAAGGGTGTTATGATATTAATTACATAAGTCATATGCTTCTCTCCTTTAATTAGATTCTCTCTAGGAATAATTCATCACCATAGAAATATACCAAGTGTGTCATCCATTAAGAAAGCGTCTAAAGTTTTACTTTACTTTTGTAATTCTGCTGTGCTGTCATATTCTGCTCCTTGGGCTGTGGCAATGCTTTACCACTTGGAATGGTTTAAGTTTGACTTCATAATTGTTTCATATACTGAAAATAGCAGTGTTTCCCAGTTTGCCTTTTCAGAGTGAGCTGTAGCAGGGGGAAGTGGTTAATTGTAGAATTGGATCTATAGGTTTCCTCTCTTATGTCTTACTAAGCATTTCTCAGACTTCTTAAGAATTTTTCCTTGCTTGGTGAAACCATTTGAAATTACTTTTTTCTCTCAGGAAAACCGTTTCTCTCCCAATAACTAAGTTTTACCACAGGTAATTTTTTCATTTGTCACTCACATTTTCAAAATAACTCCTCGCACTCTAAGAAAAGCAAATTGATAATAACATGATCCAGTCAACTAAACAATAAATTATTAATAATTTTTCTAATTCTTTGTTGTATTACTTTTTCTATCTTTGTTTTTATTCCTTTAGGAGTAACTGGAAAGCCAGTAGATACTAAGTACAATATTTTCTTCCTTTGAAATTTAAAGGTTGAGTATTGTATTGGAGTTCATAATATAATTTCCTATTTGCTGAAAATAGCATAGGATGCTATCTTTCATAGGGCTGAATTTATCCTTTTGTAAATGTTTCAACCTTGTGGTATTTTCCCACAATTAGGAAAATATTCCTTATAAGCCGAAACTGCCTTGTGGTTTCCTCCCTGTTCCTGAGCCCTGGCCTCTTTTTCAGGATCTGGGTTTTCTAACCCAGCTGCCCTCAAGACTCTCTCTTTGGTTCAATTTTCTAAAAAGCCCCTTCCTTCTCCTCTTTCCCTACAGAGTTCTATATGTTAGATCTTCATTTATATGATTGCATAATTTTTATCCACTCAGCCTTTAGCCTAAGTTTGAATTTTATTTTTTTTTGGTCACCCAGAAACATGCTTTAGAACCACCATCTTGTTTCCTTAAGTCATACTGTTTTCATTATACCTCTGAGATTTTTCTTCCCACTAATATTTATAGCAAAGATTAAATAGTTAAGGAAAAAACGATGTCTAAATTCAACAGTCAAGCATTTTAAGTGTCCTTATGTTTAGAGAAATCAGAATATGTGGTATAATTCATTCAAACACATTCGTGCTAGAATAACTCTATCAAATTATAGATAGATTCTTTTTTATTCCAATGTATTTGGTACATTTTTAGTATTTGCTTCCAGTGGATTGTTTTTCTTTCCAAAACCTTAGAGGGAATTTGCTAGAAGTTAACGGAAGTGATTATATAGAGAATAAATTCTGGCCGGGCACAGTGGTTCAGGCCTGTAATCCTAGCACTCTGGGAGACCAAGGCGAGAGGATTGCTCAGGGTCAGGAGTTCAAAACCAGCCTGAGTGAGTGAGACCCCGTCTCTACTAAAAATAGAAAGAAGTTAATTGACCAACTAAAAATATATATACAAAAAATTAGCTGGGCATGGTGGTACATGCCTGTAGTCCCAGAACATTGAAAAATCGATCTGTACAAAACACTGATTTAGATTATAGGAGGGTCCAAGTAAACCTAGCCTCTTCTTTCCAGAACTTTAAAATCCCCAAAGCTGTAACCGGTATAAAGACAAGATGACTGAAAAATAATACATGCCAGCAAGATGGACACAGTTAATTGCCAGCTATACATAATAGCAAATGTTTAAGATTTAGTTCTAATATTATTTGAAATAACTTTGCATGAACTGTAGACTTTTTTCACATCTTAAACATGTGCCCTTAAAATTATCTATTTATAAGTAAAAGGCAATCCACAGGCAGAATGGGATAAAATGAGAGTAATAATGAAAACTAAAATGTTCTAATTTGAAAGTCAGCAGCAAGATACTATTTGAAACGTGATTGATACTAAATAAATTCACTCTCATCCTAAAACTGTTCCTTATGTCTACCTGTATTATCTGAAGAAACACCTAGATCAGTATCATTTTAACATTGAGATGAAATGCTGCCATTCTAGGAAAAGACGTGGGTTCTTATGGATAAGTGATTTAGTCTTGAACCAGCTTTAGCAATGGTTGGGAGCAATGTAAAGCATGCACAATCCCCCCCCCTTTCTTATTGAAATGATGCAGTACTATCTGGTGCTTTGAAAATGTGCCCAGCTGCAGTGTTTTGAGAAGAAATCACCTGTTTCAGAGTTTCATTTATTACATTCATATAAAGCAGCTGATTGCTTCTACATTTATTTTAAGAAACTATCCTAACAAAATGGCCCTCCATTTCGTCTGATGTAGTGAAGTTTGTGAACAAAGATGTTAAATGACTGTGTAAAAAATCAAATCCATTCTCCCTGCCTGCCCATTTGTGTTTCAGGCATCCTGACAAAAACAAAGATCCTGGAGCTGAGGACAAGTTCATTCAGATCAGCAAGGCTTATGAGGTAGTGTGTCAGACTTTGCGATGCATCCATTAGCTGTTATAAAATATGCTTTAAGTGATCAGTTTTATAACTGTCTCTGAGAAAGTGCATGTTCCCCATGCCCTTAACCCAGTTTCTAGGTGATAGTAGAGAGAACATATTTAGCCACTTCCAATATGTTGAAAGGAGTGCCTGAACACTTCAGCTCTCGAAAAAACTGTCCTATTTTAAAGGCTTTAATTAGAATTGTAGAATTACCTTGAATATATGTCTATTGCGTTTTTTTAGAAATTTACATGAAAGATTCAGATCTCGCAAACTTAAGTAAAAGTAAAAAAAAAAAAAGAAAAAAAGAAAATAATAAAAAAAAAATAAAAAAAGAAATTTACATGAAAGAATTCACCTATATTTATTAAACTGGCACAGGATTACAAATACATTTAAATGCAAGATTTTCAATAATTTTCCAACATGTCAGCTTAAGTAGGTTGGTCTGGAATATGCATAAAAGATAAGTCTGTAGCTTCCTGATTTGTGTAGAGTAATGCTTTTCAACAAAAAGTGCTTAGCTCATAGAATGACATATCATCCTAAAACAGATTCTTAATTTTTAGATATCAAAGCTATTTTTAAGTAAAACAAAGTCAACAGCATACAAGGTACTAGACTCAATTCTATAGCTACTTTTTTGGTATTCACAGCTTTTCATGTCTTGGTTTAAATTATTCCAACCTATAAGGCCTGACCAAGTCAATTTTCTTGTGATTGAGTCCTGGTGATCAACATTAAGTTTATTTGTTTTACTAAAGTGTTTAGTATTGTGATAGTTCAAAATCAATGCCAAGATGAGCATGACAACTAAACAACTGAAATATTTTGGTCTTGAATTTTCTTTAATGTTTCTATCGAGAGAAAAGTTTTTTGGGCCAGGCACGGTGGCTCACACCTGTAATCCTAGCACTCTGGAAGGCCAAGGTGTTAGGAATGCTTGAGGTCAGGAGTTCAAGACCAGCCTGAGCAAAGAGTAAGACCCTGTTTCTAAAAAAGTAAAAAACAAAAAATTTTTTTAAAAAGAGAAGGATTTCTTGGTATGTTGAATGACTGACTGTATTTAGACTATTTCATTAAGTCAGAATCTGTACATGTATTTTCTTCCTGTGTCTTCCAAGCTGCTTACAGAAAAGTCCTTTGGGTAAACTTTTCTTTTTTAACTCTCCCTCATCTCACTTTATGAACCTCTTATTTTGGTTGTTTTGATTTCTTATTTTTTTTTTTATCTTTGTAGATTCTTTCCAGTGAAGAGAAGAGATCACATTATGATCGCTATGGACATGCTGGAGAGAGCCAGGGCTACCAGAAGCAGCGAGAGTACCGCTTCCGCCATTTCCATGAAAATTTTTATTTTGATGAATCGTTTTTTAACTTCCCGTTTAATTCTGAGCGGCGGGAATCCATTGATGAAAAGTATTTACTGTACTTTTCATATTATGTGAATGAAGTGGTTCCAGATAGCTTCAGGAAACCCTACCTCATTAAGATCACCTCAGATTGGTGCTTTAGCTGTATCCATATCGAACCTGTTTGGAAAGAAGTAGTTCAAGAACTGGAAGGCTTGGGTAAGATCATTTTGTTCATTGGAAGATGTTTATGTAAGAAAAGATGACTTTTATATCTCTTGAATTGTATGAGATATTGGGGGAAAGGAGCAGTTAATGTGATTTCTAGTCACAAGTTCATGGTGATTGGTGTTTTCTGTGGACACATTTTCAATTATGTATAAGCCACTTTCATTTACATGACTACTTTGAAGTTTTATCTGTATAGTCTCCTAATATCAAGTTGGGGGCCTAATACATAGGAGAAACTTAATAATTACTGATTGAGGCCGGGCACAGTGGCTCATGCCTATAATCCTAGCACTCTAGGAGGCTGAGGTAAGTGGATCATTTGAGCTCAGGAGTTCGAGACCAGCCTGAGCAAGAGCAAGACCTCGTCTCTACCAAAAATAGAAAGAAGTTGATTGGACAGCTAAATATATATAGAAAAAATTATCCAGGCATGGTGGTGCATGCCTGTAGTCCCAGCTACTCGGGAGGCTGAGGCAGAAGGATTGCTTGAGCCCAGGAGTTTGAGGTTGCTGTGAGCTAGGCTGATGCCATGGCAGTCTAGCCCAGGCAACAAAGTGAGACTCTGTCTCATAAATAATTACTAGTTGAACAAAGCACCCCTCAAGCATCAATTTTTTTTTTAATTTTTTTTACTTATTTCCTTCATAAAGCATCAATTTTAATGCAGGTAATACTATGGTGTTTGTCATTTTATTTTGTGTATTAGTTTGCTAGGGCTGCCATAAGAACATACTACAGACTGGGAAGCTTAAACAACGGAGATTTACTTTCTCACAATTCTAGAGGCTAGAATCCAAGGTCAAGGTATCAATAGGTTTGCTTTCTTCTGAGGCCTGTCCGCGTGGCTTGCAAATGGCTGACTTCTCAGTGTATATTCACATGGTCATCTCTCTTTGCATCTGGTGTCTCTTTCTGTGTCCTTACCTTTTATAAGGACACCAGGCATGTTGGATTAGGGCCCACACTGGTGACTCCATTTTAACTTAACTACTTCTTAAAAGTCCCTGTCTTAGCTCAGTCTATAATTCTAGTAAGTCAGAACTCAAAATGACAAGGATGGCTGAGGGAGCTGAACTTTATATTATAGTATGTAATAAGGCCAAGAAGAGTTTTTACAGAGAGGAGTAATCGAATCAGATCTTTGCTTTAGAAAGCTGACTGGTAAAGCAGTGTGAAAGACGGATTGAAGAAGCTGAAAGGTTACCAGCCCTGGCGAGACAGCAACTGGTGGCCAGAACTAGGGCAGTGGGAATAGAGAGAGGAGGACAAATGTAGGATATTTCATGGTAGGATCATGGAGCCTAGGGGCACCTGTCTCCTGGAACCATTTGAATGTAAGAAATGAGGGAAAGAGGATAGAGGGACTATGACAGTCTGTATTCTGATCTGAGCTCCTGGTGGGCAGGGAATACAGAAGGGAAGAGTTGAATTCAGGGAGAAGTGGTTGTACATAACAATTTCAGTTTGAACATTCAATGTGAAACAATACAGATGTAATAATAATAGCTTATATTTATTGAGAGTTTACCATATACCAATTACCGTTTTAAGTATCACTTCATATTAAACAACAACCCTGAGAGACAGATGCCATTGTCATCCCTTTTTTACAGGTACTTAGCTCACCTCTGGTACCTCATCCAAGGTCACAGTTCGTGTTAGCAGTTCCGGGACTAAAACCCAGGTAGTCTGGCTCTACAGTCTCATAGCCACAGTGCTATGCTGCCTTTCAGTGTCCTTAAATTGTTGATGATTGAAGATCTTGCCATTCTTTTAGTTATGCTATATAATTCTAGTAAGTCAGGATTCAAAATGACAAGGGTAGAAAAAGCTGGAAATAGCATCCATAGAATTAATATTTGCTGAGTATTTTATCCATTCCCTACCCCACTCCTCAACTCCCATGGATTTCCTCAACCTGGAAGATAGACTGTGGCTAAACATATTAGATTACTTTGGTTTATAGGCCATTTTCCTCTTTGGAACATTCAGATTGGTTGAAGATGGCCAACAGCTGGTTTCCACTTGGTGGAAAAGTTTGGTGGTTACAGTTTGGTGACATTGAGATCTGATCAGGCCAATATCTGTGGCCATTCCCTGTCCAATTGAGGTATCACAATTCTTAAGATAGTTACTGCAGAACTATTTTGAATTGACAGAAAGAGCAGACAGTCTTAAAGATTAGCTGAGTGGTCTGAGGAAGCTTGCACATAATCTCAGAATAACATAGAACACCTGACTTGCATTGTATGAAAGAAAGAACAGTTCTACCTGGAGGAAAAATGTTGCACCTCTTTAGGTAGAATCTACAGTCACACAGTCTAGTAATAACTAGTATGCAAGGCCGGGTGCGGTGGCTCACGCCTGTAATCCTAGCGCTCGGGGAGGCCGAGGCGGGCAGATTGCTCGAGGTCGGGAGTTTGAAACCAGCCTGAGTGAGACCCCGTCTCTACTAAAAATAGAAAGAAATTAATTGACCAACTAAAAATATATATACAAAAAGTTAGCCAGGCATGGTGGTGCATGCCTGTATTCCCAGCTATTCGGGAGGCTGAAGGAGGAGGATCACTTGAGCCCAGGAGTTTGAGGTTGCTGTGAGCTAGGCTGATGCCACAGCACTCACTCTAGCCTGGGCAACAAAGTGAGACTCTGTCTCAAAATAAATAAATAAATAAATAATAAACAAACAAACAAACAAACTAGTGTGCAAAAGCAACATCCAATATTTATGGACAAGTGTGCTTTCCATTTCAAGGATGTCTCAGAAATGGTCAGCACTGTCCCTGCTTGAGGAGCTCACCGTTTAGTGGTAAAGAAAACACACACACACAGATTTAACACCACCCTGACATTTGCAGGTTCAGAATAACATAGTGCTGGGCGGGCGCGGTGGCTCACGCCTGTAATCCTAGCACTCTGGGAGGCCGAGGCAGGTGGATTGCTTGAGGTCAGGAGTTCCAAACCAGCCTGAGCAAGAGCAAGACCCTGTCTCTACTATAAATCAAAAGAAATTAATTGGCCAACTAATATATACAGAAAAAAATTAGCCGGGCATGGTGGTGCATGCCTGTAGTCCCAGCTACTCGGGAGGCTGAGGCAGTAGGATCTCTTGAGCCCAGGAGTTTGAGGTTGTTGTGAGCGAGGCTGATGCCATGGCACTCACTCTATCCTGGGCAACAAAGCGAGACTCTGTCTCAAAAAATAATAATAATAAAATAAAAAAAAATAAAATAGTGCAGAAAGAGTAAGCACACACAGGGTGACAAGAAATCCATTTTATATTCTTGCTTAAAACTTTTTTTTTTATCAACTTTCATGTGCCAGTTACTGTGTTAGATACTAAAGGATATATGATAATTTTTATTGAGCATTTCAGTATACTTGCATTCGGGAGTTTTGTATGGACTATCTTTATCCCCATAACCACCCAATGCAGGAGTGACTGTTATTATCCCCATATTATAGATGAGGAAACTGAGGCATAGGAAGGCTAAGGGACTAATTCAAGGTTACATTTCTCTTAAGCAGCAGTGTGGAGAATAGACCCAGGAGTTTCATTCTCTTAAACACTATGCTATAAGCCATGTGTAGTGGTGCGTGCCTGTACTTTCAGCTATGTAGAAGACTGAGGTGGGACAATTGCTTAAGCCCAGGAGTTCAAGGCTTCAGTGAGCTATGATCACTCCACTGCCCTCCAGCCTGGATGACAGAGCAAGACCCCATCTCTAAAAAAAAAAAAAAAAAAAAAAAAGACTGCACTTCTTCAGAAATAAGTAAATCCTGATCCTTATGCCCAGGAAACTCAAATAAGAGACACATTTAAATCATCACAGCACACTCAGAGTTTGCTGGGAGGTCTACCAGAGTGTCAGGGAGATTGAGCGTCTTGAAATCAAATATTATTTTAGGGAAACTCAATTTGGATGATCAAGAGATGATTATTCACCATGACTTCTTATTTAAAAAGAAAGAACAAGGGCCAAGCACAGTGGCTCACACCTGTAATCCCAGCACTTTGGGAGGCTGAGGCAGGAGGATTACTTGAGGCCAGGTGTTTGAGACTAGCCTGGACAACATAGTGACACCCTTCTCTACAAAAAGAAATTAACTCAGCATGGTAGCATGCACCTGTAGTCCAGCTACTCAGGAGGCTGGGGTGGGAGGAGTTCAAGGAGTTCAAGGCTGCAGTGAGCTATTACTGCATCACTGCATTCCAGCCTGGGCAACAGAGCAAGACCTTGTTTGTAAAATAATCTAAAAAGAAAGAATAATTCCTATCTTTCAAGGATTTGAGAAGTATGTAACAGTCTCATACTCTGTAGGAAAAGGATCTGCCTAGATATTAGTGAAAATATGTATTTTTTTCTGCTTTAGCTCTGTGTTCTTGATTTTGCTTTCTTTCTTGTCATTTGGCATTTTTGTAATTTGTTTATTAATAGGTTTGTATTTAGCCGGATTTAACAGTGGTGTGTTCTTCCAGTTGGCTCTGCCATCCCTTAAGGTATATTCAAAGGTGGAGAGAAAATAAATGTGTATGTGCTACTGGAGGGAAAAAGAATGAATTTCCTTAAAAGATGAAATATGTGTTTGCAATTGCACAATGACACCAAATATAATAGGGCACCTCAAATAACTGGCATGACAGAGATGTTTAGTACTGCACAGGAAGAAGACCTTTTCACAGTCTCAAAAAGAGGAGAAAATACAGTATTTTTAATTCCCCAGGATATGCAAATTAGCCAAAACATTGATTCATATAAAAATAAAGTAATGTTTGTGAAATAAGTCATATGTGCTTTGGCTGGCTTTTGAACGTGCTCCTCAGGTTCACTTGGGTTTCTGGGCACATCTGTCTGTTATCTAGCAAGGTTGCGGGAATGATTTCACTCACTGTTGGCCTAGCTGAGCTTGCTTACGAATCCTGAACTTTGGAACATAGAGAATTTGAGGCCGGGCGCAGTGGCTCATGCCTGTAATCCTAGCACTCTGGGAGGCCGAGGCAGGTGGATTGCTTGAGGTCAGGAGTTCAAAACCAGCCTGAGCAAGAGCGAGACCCCGTCTCTACTATAAACAGAAAGAAATTAATTGGACACTATATATATATATATATATATATTAGCTGGGCATGGTGGTGCATGCGTGTAGTCCCAGCTACTCGGGAGGCTGAGGCAGGAGGATCGCTTGAGCCCAGGAATTTGAGGTTGCTGTGAGCTAGGCTGACGTCATGGCACTCACTCTAGCCTGGGCAACAAAGAGAGACTCTGTCTCAAAAAAAAAAAAAGATTTTGAAAACAGGAGGAGGCTGGAAACGGTGGTATTCACTGTGACTCAGGATCCTAAGTTATTACCAGTCAGCATGGTCATTTCCCAGCCTGCATTGCAGGGAGAAAACAGTGCTGCCAACTTTCCTTACTCTTCTTTCCCAGCTAGGAAAGAGGGTGGGCAGAACCTAAAAAAATTCTGGGCTTCTCTTATTATACTTTTTTTTTCTCTTAGAGATGGAGTCTTGCTATGTTGCCCAGGCTAAAGTACAATGGCTCGTCACAGGCATGATTATAACACACTACAGCCTCAAACTCCTGGGCTCAGGCGATCCTCCTGAGTAGCTGGCGCCATAGGCACACGTCCTTATACTCTTTAACACGTTGACTGCCACACAAAAAAATCAGAAACTTTTAATAAAAAACTGGGTTTTATTACACAAATAGAATAAAAACTTTGAGTGTAATTTAAAGGTAAAAATAAACAGAAAAATGAAATTTATTGACTTATATTCATTTAATCCACATTTTTAGAATTAAATTGGTAATATTAATTGTAACAATAAGGACATCAACAAATAAGATTTTATATATGCTTCATGCAGCCCTGGGGTCAAAAGTAGAGTGACCCCATAATATGCCGAAATAAAAAAAAAAAGTAGAGTGAGTTAAACACAACCCTCATGGCAGTTAATGTGTTAAGTATTTTCTTTTTGAGGGAGAAAAATACTACAAATTTAAAACATCAAACATCTGTCATTCTTTATTCTATTCTTTATGGTAGTCAGTATATAGGAGAGAAGAAAAATGCCTCTAGAAATTAGAAATGGGATAATGATAGTAAGAACTGAAGTCCTCTGTAGAAGTGAGCCAAGAACGTAGCCTGAATAGATTTGGATACACCTGCATTTAATGAAGGTGATGTACGTAAACCTGAGGATTCAAAAGTCATTTAAAAGAGATGAAACCTAATCACTTGTATTCTGTTTTAACTGGAAGAAAAAGCTATATTTATGCCAGCCTAGGAAAATATTGGAAAAGGGGGCCAGCAGGAGAGAGAGTTCATCCTTGTTTATCCCACAGTGGGCAGAAAGGGACACTGAGCCTATCAGAGGGTAAAATCCCACCCACTAAGAGACAGTCTATGTGTCAGACTTCACCACAGTCTGGATGAAATTTTTTTTTTTTTTTTGAGACAGAGTCTCGCTCTGTTGCCCCGGCTAGAGTGCCATGGCATCAGCCTAGCTCACAAAAACCTCAAACTACTGGGCTCATGCAATCCTCCTGCCTCAGCCTCCTGAGTAGCTGAGACTACAGGCATGCACTACCACCATGCCTGCTAATTTTATTTATTTATTTATATATATATAGTTGTCCAGATAATTTCTTTCTATATATTTTTTTAGTAGAGATAGGGTCTCGCTCTTGCTCAGGCTGGTGTCGAACTCTTGAGCTCAAACCATCTTCCCACCTCGGCCTCCCAGAGTGCTAATGCTAGGATTACAGGTATGAATCACCACCTGGGCCTGGATGAAATACTTAATAATAATAGCTGTGACTAATTAGGTACCTACTATATTCCAGGGTGTGGGTTAGGTTCCTTTTTATAGTATGTCATTTAATCCTCATAACTCATTTGCATTTCATGAATAAACCAGGGCTCAGCCAGGTTAAATAACTTGCCTAAGATTACACAGCTAATGGGTAGCAGAGCTGAGATTTGAACCTGGATCTGTCCAACCTTGAACGCTTTACTTGATTCATTTATTCGTACAAAAAAAACATGCCTGGGCACAGTGACATGCAACTGTTATCTCAGCTACTTGAGAGGCTGAGGCAGGAGGGCTGCTTGGGGCTAGTAGTACGAGCCAGCCTGGGAAATATGGAGACACCCATCTCTAAAGAAATAGGAATAATAAAGAGTGGCAGCTAAGTGCCAGGAACTGTTCTGCCCTCGAGGAGCTTATGTTCTAGTGAGGGGAGACAAAGAAAGAAAATATTTAATCCACCAAATAGTGATACATTGTGATAAAGCAGAGATGGTTACTAAGAAACACCAGGGTCAGAAGCTGCAGTTTTAAATTGGGCTGACAAGGAAGGTCTCACCGAAAAGGCAGCCCACAAAGGGTGAGAGAATGAGCCTCCCTGATAAAGAAGAGTGATAAAGAAGAGTAGCGTGAACAGGAGGTGCAGAAGAGCTCTTCCGTTTTCCTTTGCTCTCCCACAGTTTCCCACAACCCCTGTCCTGAGTCTAGGCTGGTTTCTTATTTGGGTTTCTTATTTCTTATTTGTGTTGGTACCCTTAAGAAAACATTTACTAGAAAGGCATATTTCCCAGGATAGGTTAATAAATTGGCCTCTGATCTATGTAGCAATCTCTGGTAAGGTCATTTAGGGTAAGTCAGTCTCTAAGAAACTGATCAGAATGCAGGGCCTAAGTGGTCATGATGGTCAGCTGGGTCTGGGCTCAGATCTTGGTTCCAGTGCACACTAACTGTCACACCAGGTGAGTTTTCCTCAGCCTCTCCCAGCATCAGTTTCCTTATCTATAAAGCTAGCAATATTTACTATGCAGTGTGGTCTCAAGTATGAAAGTGATGATGTGAAAGATGTAATACGTGTTAGACTCTTAAGATGTGTATGGATTTTTGTTTCTTTTTGAATAGGTACACTATGTACAGATTGCTCATTTTTCTTTTGAAGTATTTCCTCATGATCTACTCTCAAAATTAGAAATAATGGGCTAAAAACTATAAAGATTTATAATTCTTCTTAAATACTGCCAGATTGCTCTGCAGAAAAACTGAACTGATCTAGAATTTCAGCAGCAGAAGAATGCTAGACAGTCTTTAGGAAAGATAACTCCTCCTACTAGGTCAGATTTTAATTTCACACCAAAAAATTACTTATCAGCATTTCTTCCAACTGCTATGATGACATAAACAGTCTTCATGTAGACCTTCTCTACTTTTCAGGTGTAGGAATCGGCGTGGTCCATGCTGGGTATGAGAGACGCCTGGCCCACCACCTGGGAGCACACAGCACACCCTCTATCCTAGGAATCATTAATGGGAAAGTGTCCTTCTTCCACAATGCAGTTGTTCAGGAGAACCTACGACAATTTGTAGAAAGTCTTCTTCCAGGGAACTTGGTGGAGAAAGTAAGTATCTATCTAGAACATGGCTGAGAAGTAGCTTAAGAGGTGCCTGGGTCTGCTGATTGCCTGGGAGTTTATCTGTGGTTCTCTCAGACCTGAGTTTCATTTTGAGCAGGGCAAGACACATCAATGAATTAATCAAACCAAATCATTTAAACAAAATCTATAGGAGACTGAAAATTAAAACAGATGAACAACAGAGACTAAAAGAATTAATTCCAATTAATAACCGTCTTATAGATGGTTTTACAGTGTCATAGGAATCTGAGCCTAAAATGACAGTGACTATTTTCTAAACAACCAAAAATTAGATCGCATAGTAGAATAAAGGATTTCTTTCCAGCTCGTGAATTTGTTCATGTGAAGGTATTTGTCTTATAAAAATATTCAAATTAAATTATACTTGGTTATATATTTAATGATCATATCTATAAAATGCCATATTGCATAAAAGCAATTACTTTTGGAATAACTTTAGAAGCTTATAGTGACACAACAATATGAATGAATTTCACAAAGAAAAGCTTGAGCTAAAGAAACCAAACACAGAGTTCATATTAGTTTATGATTTTTATGTTTAAGCACCTAATTTTTTCCCCAGCATCTTAGTTTAGGGATCATAGTAACTAGAAAAGGACTCTTCGTTTTGCTTTAAATAATGCATTCTTTTAACAATACCAGGGAAAGCAAACATAGAAAAATTTCCATCTTATTTCTACAATGCACTATTGCACTGCATTGCATGCATTCTATATGCAATGCATTCTATCTGCACTATTCATAGACTGTCCTGCTGGAATCATTATCCACAGAAGAAATATTTGTTGGAGTAAGCTTAAAAGGTCAGAGAGTATTATGGCTTCCTAAAAGATGATAGGTTGTCCTCATGGTCCTCAAACATACAGAATGACCTATTCTGCCAGGCACAGAATAACGTGAGTGTTGAGGACACATTTCAAGCAGCTCCTAGGCTAGTAGGTGGTTATTTCTATCCGTTATGTTGGAGCCCATCCTATCGAGTTGAGAAAGTCTTCCTGGCAGAAATGACCCTTGTGCTGAGTTTGCCAGGTGGAGAGAGAGAATGGGGGAATGCGTTGTGGGCAAGCAGAGGTCTGGAGACATGAAGGAGCCTGCTTTGTGTGAAGTCGTCATTGGTGAGCAAGAGAGGATGAGGTTAGAGGGGTTAACAGGAATCTCACTCAGGCTCTCAGAGCACCTCCGTGCCCCTGTAAGGAACTCTGGCCTTGGCCTACAGGTGATAGAGCCATCGTAGAGATTTCAGCAGAGGAGTGAAATGATCAGATCTGGGTTTTATATAAATCATTCTGGATGCTATGTGGAAAGATAAACTTTTTTGAACTATGAAAAATTTCTAGATAGAATCTAATTTATTCCTGTTTGTAATTTATTCTTTCAAAGGGATATTTTAAGACATAAACAAGGAAAAAGTAGCAATTCAGATGGCAATAAATGAAATTATATAAGGTATAGATGAGGTGGACCTTATTTTTATTTAAGCCATTTAAAAAGGGCAAGTATTGCATTATCTTCTGCAGCCTAGTAGATTAAGAAGTGTACTCTTGGCCATGTGAGGTGGGTCACACGTGTAATCCCAGCACTTTGGGTAGCTGAGGTGGGAGGATCACTTGAGGCCAGGAGTTAAAGACCAGCCTGGGCAACACAGCAAGACCCTGTCTCTAAAAAAAAAATAGAAAGGCCGGGCGCTGTGGCTCACGCCTGTAATCCTAGCTCTTGGGAGGCCGAGGCGGGCGGATTGCTCAAGGTCAGGAGTTCAAAACCAGCCTGAGCAAGAGCGAGACCCCGTCTCTACTATAAATAGAAAGAAATTAATTGGCCAACTGATATATATATAGAAAAAATTAGCCAGGCATGGTGGCGCATGCCTGTAGTCCCAGCTACTCGGGAGGCTGAGGCAGCAGGATTGCTTGAGCCCAGGAGTTTGAGGTTGCTGTGAGCTAGGCTGACGCCACGGCACTCACTCTAGCCTGGACAACAAAGCGAGACTCTGTCTCAAAAAAAAAAAAAAAATAGAAAAATTAGCTGGGCATGGTGGCAGGCGCCTGTAGTCCCAGCTACCTAGGTAGGAGGCAGGAGAATTGCTTGAGCCTAGCCCAGGAGTTGGAGGCTGCAGTGACCTATGATGACGCCACTGCACTCCAGCGAGGTAACAGAGAGAGACCTTGTCTCAACAAAAGAAGTATACTCTATAATTAAGCAAGAACCAACTTTTGTAAGCTCAGTTTTTATAATATGGTCAGTAATTGTTTCAGACATGGTTATGATTTCAGTGTATAAGACTGGAAATCGGCCGGGCACAGTGGCTCACGCCTGTAATCCTAGCACTCTGGGAGGCTGAGGCGGGTGGATTGCTTGAGGTCAGGAGTTTAAAAAGCCTGAGCAAGAGCGAGACCCCATCTCTACTATAAATAGAAAGAAATTAATTGGCCAACTAATATATATAGAAAAAATTAGCTGGACATGGTGGCGCATGCCTGTAGTCCCAGCTACTCGGCAGGCTGAGGCAGAAGGATTGCTTGAGCCCAGGAGTTTGAGGTTGCTGTGAGCTAGGCTGATGCCAGGACACTCACTCTAGCCTGGGCAACAAAGCGAGACTCTGTCTCAAAAAAAAAAAAAAAAAAAAAAAAGAATGAAAATGTGAAATCAGTATCTTTTAATAGCTTTAGTCAAATGAAGACAGAAAAATTAGTTGTCTGCATTTTTTATTTTTTACACATATCTGTTTTATCTCCTGACTGGAGTATAATACCATTGTTAAAAATTAAATATTGAGACCAACATTCTGTTTTCAATTTAAGGTTACGAATAAAAATTATGTCCAATTCCTCTCTGGCTGGCAACAGGAGAATAAACCTCATGTCCTTCTATTTGACCAAACACCTGCTGTGCCACTGCTATACAAGGTAGTTTCTATCTTGTCATAATGTTTTCATTTTGTGTGTGTGTGTGGAAAGTAATCTCTGAATTGGAACTTGTGGCCTATTTGTCCTTTTAGTAAGTAACAGTTTATTCCATGAGAAGTGTTTGAAGACCACAAGTGTTACTTAACCACCATAGGTTGAGCACCTACTGATTCTAGTTACTGTGCTGGTGCTTTCCATGCATATATCACTTAATCCTCAGAAGAACCCAGTGATAGAAATATTATCCCTATTTCATAGACCAAGATACTGAGGCTTAGAGTGGTCACATAACCTACCCAGGGTCTCACTACAGGGTGGTGAGTATGCGATTTCCATTGAGCCTGTCTGACTCCAAACCTGCCCTCTGAATGATGCCCTCTACTACACTTCAGCACACTTCTTGACATTACTGTGACATGAGATAGGAGAGAAAGGTTTCCTGGCCATTGGCATACCATCTTACTCACTGCCATCTTACCCAATTAGGGTACCAATAATTCCCCAAACCTATGCCTCCCACCCAGTGCAGATCTCAGTAAGATGATCATTTTGCTTTATCTGTGCAAAAAAGAAATATTTGCATTTACCTTGTTGGTATGGTTTTTGGGCATGGAACATCATAGAATCCCTGGAAGCCCACAGCGTGTGAAAGGTCTAGTAGAGCTGTATATGTATCTGCCTTCCATCTCCACCCAGTGATATGAGCAAGTCTCACTTGATTTGTAATTTGGATGCTGTGCTATCAATTTCATTGTCTTCCTCTCTATTATGCCCTAACAGTTGACTGCTTTTGCCTACAAAGATTATTTATCCTTTGGATATGTGTATATGGGTTTGAGAGGAGCAGAGGAGATAACAAGACAGTACAACATCAATTCCAACACCCCCACCATCTTGGTCTTCAAAGAACATATAAACAAGCCTGCTGATGTTATCCAGGTATGTGAGAATCACCTTGTTTCAAGATTTCCTTCACAGTTTATCTTAAGTCTTTGTGTAAATAAACAGCAAAATTGAACACAAAGTAGTTGAGGGAAAGAGAAATTGGTTTTCAATTTCTTCCTTCAGATGCACAAAATTCAAAAAGGAGTTTGTTTTTTATCTGACTTGATACAATTTTGCTTTTAAAAAAATCTTTTATCTCTAAAGTGTTCCTGTTGGAAAATCAACAGTCTGTTTCGAAAATAAATTACAAAAGTTGGACCAGTCATGGTGGCTCACATCTGTAATCCTAGCACTCTGGGAGGCCAAGGCGGGAGGATGGCTTGAGCTCAGGAATTCAGGACCCTGAGCAAGAGTGAGACCCCATTTCTACTAAAAATAGAAAACAATTGGCAGGACACGGTGACTCACATCTGTAATCCTAGCACTCTGGGAGGCTGAGGTGGGCGGATCGTTTGAGCTCAGGAGTTTGAGACCAACTGGAGCAAGAGCGAGACCCCATCTCTACTAAAAGATAGAAAAAAATTAGCCAGGCGTGGTGGCGCATGGTGTAGTCCCCGCTACTCAGGAGGCTGAAGTAGAAGGATCGCTTGAGCTCAGGAGTTTGAGGTTGCTGTGAGCTAGGCTGACGCCACGGAACTTTAGCCCAGGCAACAGAGTAAGACTCTGACTCTAAAAAATAAATAAATAAAAATAAAGGGGGACCACTGCATGTAAAACGAGGAGAAAAGGTGGCCAAGGACAAAATTCTGGACAACAACCAGCAAATAAAGCAAGAGGTCCCTGATGGAAATTGAGAAGGTGCAACGAGTCAGGAAGAAAACAAATGCCAGTGGCAGAATAGAAAAGAGAAGATCATCTCAATCCAAGGTTAACGGGTGAGGATTCCTGAATTGCTTTTTAGTAACAGTTTATACTCTTGAGAATTGTACTTATATTAATATATCCCCTGGGGAAAACTATATATCAAATACATTTACAAAACTACTGGTACAATACATGCTTTACCAACCTGCTCTTTATAGATAGAAAAATGCACGCTTAACATAAACCAAATTTTCCCACCAGCAAGTGGCTTAGTGTAACACTAGTATTATCAGTTGTTTCCTGCTGCTCTAGGTAATTTGTTTTCGTTGGTATATGGTATTTATGGCCACGTTGTAATCTATTGATTCTTTGGTCAGTGGACCTTTGGGGGCTTTGGGGAGCAGTGTGGCCACAAACATCTTACGTACCTGACCTTGAGCACAAGGTTCTCTAGGACAGCAGTTGTCAGAATGTGGTTCACAGACCTCTGGGGTTGCAGGGTCCCAAGGACCCTTCAAGAGGGAGTCTGTGAGATCAAAACTATCTTTATGATAACACCAAGACGTAATGTGCCTTTTTCACTGTGTTGACGTTTGTGCTGCTGGCACTAAAGAGCCGTGGGTAAAGCGCCTGTGCGGGAATCCAGCCAGGGCCCCAGCGGCCAGTCTGCGCTGTGTGCTTCACCCCAGGCCCTCGCAGCAAAACAGACAGAACACTGATTTCAGTTCCTATCCTTGCTGCAGCAGTAAGAAGTATTTTATTAAACTTAACCCTTGAGTACATATCTTTTTGGTATTTTTAATCTGTGTGATGCGATGGCAAGTGTGCATAAAGTTATTGGGCTACTGCCACAGGATGTCTCAGTGCTTACCTCAGGAGTTGGAACTAGCCATTTTTCTTAATGGAACATCATTTTTACTTGAGAGAATAACTGATGGACAACTGTGGTCATTTAAACTTGGGAATTTGGCAGACATTTTCTCAAAAATGAATGAAGTGAGCCTGGCACAAGCTTCCAAAAATTAGAATTTGGAAAAATCTGTATTGGCCATCATGAGCTTAACAGCTTCTCAAAACTTCCTGATAAGATTGGTTCATCAGGCCGGGCGCGGTGGCTCACGCCTGTAATCCTAGCTCTTGGGAGGCCGAGGCGGGCGGATTGCTCAAGGTCAGGAGTTCAAAACCAGCCTGAGCAAGAGCGAGACCCCGTCTCTACTATAAATAGAAAGAAACTAATTGGCCAACTGATATATATATATAAAAAATTAGCCGGGCATGGTGGCTCATGCCTGTAGTCCCAGCTACTCGGGAGGCTGAGGCAGAAGGATTGCTTGAGCCCAGGAGTTTGAGGTTGCTGTGAGCTAGGCTGATGCCACGGCACTCACTCTAGCCTGGACAACAAAGCGAGACTCTGTCTCAAAAAAAAAAAAAAAAAGATTGGTTCATCGATGTGATGTGATGTGATGTTTTTGTAAACATAATGAACTGTATCAGTGTTTAAAGATCAGTGGACCAGTATTTTCCAGATGACCAATGCATGATATTTAAAAATCATGTGTGAGTAAAGATCCATTCTAAGCACAAGGAACCTGGGTATCTTCTCATTTGTATGTGAGACTTTGGGTTTCCTCTTTGTGACATATTTGTCTGTTTACCCATTTTTTTCTATTGGATTATCTGCCTTTTTGTTATTGAGTTGTAAGGATTATTTATATCTTCTCACCTTTTTTTCTGTATTTTTCTCCTGGTATTTTGTTTATATGTGTGGCAGATACCTCTACCCATTCTATGGAATGTCTTTCACTATTTTTTTTTTTTTTTTTTGAGACAGAGTCTCCGTTGCCCTGAGTAGAGTGCCGTGGCATCAGCCTAGCTCACAGCAACCTCAAACTCCTGGGCCCAAGCGATCTTTCTGCCTCAGCCTCCCTAGTAGCTAAGACTACAGGCACACGCTACCACACCCAGCTAATTTTTCTATTTTTAGTAGAGATGGGGTCTCACTCTTGCTCAGGCTGGTCTTGAACTCCCGAACTCAAGCAATCCTCCTGCCTCGGCCTCCCAAGTGGTAGGATTACAGATGTGAGACACCACACCTGGCCCTTTTCACTGTTTTTATAGTACCCACCTTTTAAAATTATTTATTGACATACAATACACATGTAGAGAGGTGCACAAACCACAGGTGTAAAGCTCAGAGAATTGTCACAAAATGAGTTATGTCCATGCTAGCATCACTTGTTCAAGAAACAAAATATTGGGCCAGATGTGGTGGCTCATGCCTATAATCCTAACAGTAAGAGAGGCTGGGACTAGAGGATTGCTTGAGGTTAGGAGTTTGAGACCAGCCTGAGCAAGACCCTCTCTCTACTAAAATTAGAAAAAATTAGCCCAGCGTGGCGGCATACACCTTTAGTCCCAGCTACTCAGGAGGCTTAGGCTGGAGGATTGTTTGAGCCCAGGATTTTGAGGTTACAGTGAGCTGTGGTGATGCCACTGCACTTTAGCTGGGACAACAGAGACTCTTGTCTCAAAAAAAGAAAAGAAAAGAAAAGAAAAAGAAACAAAATATTGTCATCGTACTAGAAGATTCCCTCTTTCTCCCTCCCGCCTAATTACCTCCTTCCCAAAGGTCAGTACAGTCCTGTTTCTAACAGCATGGATTAGTTTTACATATTTTTGAATTTTATCCAAATGGAATCATACAGTGTACATATCTTGTGTCTAGCTTCTCTTAATTTACATGTTTGAGATTCATATATGTCATTTTGTGGAGCTTAATATTTGTTCATTCTCATTACTGAAAATTGCATGATAGGAATAGACCATAGTGTATTTGTCCATCCTATTGGTTTTCTTTTTTTTTTTTTTAAACAGGAGAAAAAAAGTTTATTTGTATACATGTAAGAGTTAACAAAAGAAGCAGCTTTGCCCCTCCTATTATTGACATACATTTGGGTTTTTCCAGTTTGCAATTGTTTGAATAATGCTGCTATGAATATATTGTATTTGGTGTCTCTTTGATGAACATAAGTTCTTTTAATATATTTACTCACATCAATATTTTCCTTTTGTGATTGGTTCTTGTTTGCTTCTGTTTAAGACATCCTTCCCCTACATCAAGGTCATGAAGATATTCTTCTCATAGAGCTTCTAAACATTTTATAGCTTTGCCTTTTATATTTAGGTATTTAAAATCATTTGGGGCGGGGCGCGGTGGCTCACGTCTGTAATCCTAGCACTTTGGGAGGCCCAGGCGGGCGGATTGCTCAAGGTCAGGAGTTCGAAACCAGCCTGAGCGAGACCCCGTCTCTACCAAAAATAGAAAGAAATTAATTGACCAACTAAAAAATATATATACAAAAAATTAGCCGGGCATGGTGGCACATGCCTGTAGTCCCAGCTACTTGGGAGGCTGAGGCAGGAGGATCGCTTGAGCCCAGGAGATTGAGGTTGCTGTGAGCGAGGCTGACGCCATGGCACTCACTCTAGCCTGGGGCAACAAAGTGAGACTCTGTCTCAAAAAAAAAAATCATTTGGAAATAATCTTAAGATCTGATAAAGTGAATCTCTTCCTTTGTTTTTTGGATTTGGGGAGAGGCTTTTTCTTTAAAAGCATCTTGGCTGTTGGTCTTTTGTATTTTTTGTATACATTTTAAATTCTGTCAAGTTTCATCAAAACAAATAAATAAAAAACTTATTTGGGTTTTATTCAGTTTGTACTGATTCTTTAAATCAATTCGGGGAGGATAGATGTAATAAAAAGCAAAAGTGATAAAACTTTTAGAAGTTCTATGAGAAGAATATCTTCATGGCCTTGTGTAGGGGAAGTATGTGTTAAATTGATTAGGTCTATATAAAATTGAGCTTTTCAGCCTATAAACATAACATATGTTTCATTTGTTTAGGTCTTTTGTAGTATGTCTTCATAACTTTTATCATTTTTCTCTGGAAAAATCTTATTTTTTTCCTAGGTTATATCTAGGTACCTTGTATTTTTTAATACTATTGAAAGAGTATCTTCTTTATTACATTTCTGTTTGCTGGAGTAAGTAATACAATTGATTTTTATAATTTTGATCTTCTGCCCATGGGACTTTTTTTTTTTTTTTTTTTTTGGAGTCTCGCTTTGTTGCCCAGGCTAGAGTGAGTGCCATGGTGTCAGCCTAGCTCACAGCAACCTCAAACTCCTGGGCTCAAGTAATCCGTCTGCCTCAGCCTCCCGAGTAGCTGGGACTACAGGCATGCGCCTCCATGCCTGGCTAATTTTTTCTATATATATTAGTTGGCCAATTAATTTCTTTCTATTTATAGTAGAGACGGGGTTCTTGCTCTTGCTCAGGCTGGTTTTGAACTCCTGACCTCGAGCAATCCGCCCGCCTTGGCCTCCCAGAGTGCTAGGATTACAGGCGTGAGCACCGCGCCTGGCCCATCAAAACATTTTCTAATCTGATAGGTTTTCTTTTTATTCAAAGTGTGTTTCTTAATTTCCATACATAAAGGGAAATGTTTATATTTCTGGTTTGCATTTTATATTGAGTTTTAGATTAATTACATTGTGGTCAGAATACCTGCTCTATATGATTTCAATCCTTTGAAATATATGAAAATTAGTAATAACAAAATGGTCATCATGCAGTTTTACAGTCTGCCTTTAATGTTGTAACATGTTGCTTTGTGGTTTATTTTTTAATTCAATTTGGTACAAATCCTGAATAAATTTGAAATAGAAATAAATAGAATAAATAAATAGAATAGAAATAAATTTGCCTAAAATTCAAAATGATTGACTTTTTAAATTTGTCATCATAGAACACTATACAAAAATTCTCCAGTGGAAAGAGAATACTTATTGATTTTTCCTTTGACTCGAAATACCCACATCATTGCTTTCAGCCCTGCATTGTTGAAATAGATCACCACGTGTTTATTTGCTCAAACAGGTCTGTCTTATTTGGTTATATTACTTTAGCAAAGGTCAGCCACATTATTTATCAAGCTTGTAAGTAAAGCCCATTTGCAGTTAGAAAACTGAATAAAAACCCATTGCTTCTTGGTTTTTCTCTAGGCCCGAGGCATGAAAAAGCAAGCCATTGACAATTTCATCGCCCAAAACAAGTATCTGTTGGCAGCCAGGCTCACCAACCAGAAGTTGTTCCATGAACTCTGCCCCGTGAAACGGTCTCACCGACAGAGGAAGTAAGGACTCAAGGCTTTGCCTCTACTTGACATTGCAACAGAGAGGACATTTTGCATTTTACTACAGGGTGATTAAACATCTACCCTGTGACAGTCAGAATTTATTCATCATTTTACCAAATATTAACGACCATAATGATAGTAGAATGTACTAGTCCAGGGAGCCACAGCACCAGATTATTGGATATGCCAGCCTGGTGTAGAGGTCAGAGAAGATCTCCCTAAGATGTAACACTTTAGGCCGGGCGCCGTGGCTCACGCCTGTAATCCTAGCTCTCTGGGAGGCCGAGGTGGGCGGATCCTTTGAGCTCAGGAGTTCGAAACCAGCCTGAGCAAGAGCGAGACCCTGTCTCTACTATAAATAGAAAGAAATTAATTGGCCAACTAATATATATAGAAAAAAATCAGCCGGGTATGGTGGTGCATGCCTGTAGTCCCAGCTACTCGGGAGGCTGAGGCAGAAGGATTGCTTGAGCCCAGGAGTCTGAGGTTGCTGTGAGCTAGGCTGACACCATGGCACTCACTCTAGCCTGGGCAACAAAGTGAGACTCTGTCTCAAAAAAAAAGATATAACACTTTAGCTGAGACCTGAAGGATGAGCTGACTTTAGCCAAGTGTCACTTTAAAGAAGCATGGAGTATAAGAGAATTACTGTCCCTACTAGAGCATTGCATGCAGCATGAGTCTTTGGAGGTCTTGGAAAGGAGCCAGTATAATAATTAAAAAGTTGAGAAGTATAGAGTACTGAATTGAATTAGCTGGGAATTGGGAAGGCTACGGTATAACTTATTCAATGAACTATGTGAAGAGTTATTATACAGAATACCTGAAAACTCTGGAAATACAGGGAAAATATTTGTTACATGTTTCTGAGATAAATGAATCAATGGCTTTAAATTTAGGGCTATTTCATCTGTAAAAGGTATTTGGACATAGGAGAAAACATTGACCATATTATTTGAAAATACAACTGAAATATTGTTTAAAATAAAGAATTTCCCTGTGTTTCTAGACTTTTCAGACTCCTTTATAGTCTAAGAGAGAAGAAAGAATAACTTTAATTTAGACTTTCTTTATTAGACATAAAAAGAGAACATCCTGACTGTAAGGACTGTTGTTTACAAAGCCTTCAAGAAATACCCCAAATCCACGTACTTCTCACTTTTTTTTTAACCATTGCTACCCTAGAGCAGACCACCTGCCACCACGGTGGCAGCTTCCTAACTAGTCTCCCTGCTCCCAAACAATCTTGTACCTACCAAACAGTTCTCCACACATCAGCCAAGTGATCTTCAAAAATTCGAGTCAGATCAAGTCACTCTTTATCTCAGGGTCTTCACACTAGTTCTCCCTTCCTGGGATGCTCTGACCATTTCCTCTCACCGTGCACTTCATTCAGGTCCCTGCTCAAACGTCCCCTCAGGTGTTGCTTCCCAGGCCAGCTTGTCTAATGGATTATGACTCCCACTCCACTCTGGCCTCCCTCTCTCCCTTTTTTTCCTTCATTTTTTTTTCATAGCACTTGTTACCTGTCATGATATATCTTTTTGTTTGTTTTCTGTCTTCCCCACTGGAATATCAACTCCACGAAGGCAAGAATGTTGTCTATCTACCTGGCATATAGTTATTGCTCAGTAAATATTTGGGGAAAGGAATGAATGAATGAGTGAATCAATAAATAGCAAAACTTTCCACTGGAACCTTGCCAAGGAAGCCTTTCAGAATGAGGCTTAGTGGCCTCTGGCCTGAGACAGAGTAGATCAGCCCTCCCTGTGGTGAAAGAAATAGAACACATGGCTTCTAAGAGGCCCTGCTGCATCAAGGAATCAATGACCCATGCCTTGAAAGAAATTCCTAAACATCGTGAAGACATTTGGTTTGGGAAAAACATCACCAATTTGGGAAAAAAGCAGGTCATTAATGACTTGAAAATCCTCTCTCATTAGAGACATCGGCTTTCCCTGTCCAAAATTCATTTCAATAAGATGAGCACCTCCTCTTCTTCACCTCCACTTGCCATTACGGGTGCTGGCCCTGCCCTCAGAGATTGGTTGCAAAGTTTTCTCTTTTCTGTGTTGTACAGGTACTGTGTGGTTTTACTGACTGCTGAGGCTACCAAGTTGAGCAAACCCTTCGAGGCTTTCCTGTCCTTTGCTCTGGCAAACACTCAAGACACCGTGAGATTTGTGCACGTCTACAGCAATCGGCAGCACGAGTTTGCCAGCACCTTGATACCAGACGGCGAGGCGTTTCAGGGGAAATCAGTGGTGAGCTGCAGATCCTTCCTGATCCCAGGCTCTTCAGAGCACGCGGCACTGGATTCTGTTTCCTCCTTCCCTGGGAGCATAGTGTACGGATTCCAAGAAGTGTGGAAATCTCTGAAGCCTGTTTTGAAAGCCTACTCTTAAAACAGTCTTTCCCCTGGTCCTTTCGCATTCTAGGTTTCAGCCTCAGGCCTCCACAGAAAGCATCTTTCCTATCAGTAAATGCTGGCGTGCATCAGTCCCTTCACTAGTTCTTCCTGATGGCACGTCTCATTTTGCAGGGTCCTAGACCTGCAGGTCTTCTTTAGGCCACCAGTAATATGCTCTGGAGATTTCCCCTCCTGCCTCTTACACTTCATCCTAATTATCTCTCCTTCCTTTCTCTTCCCTTGTCATTGCTCCTTGCAGAAGCATGAAATTCTTCTTCTTTGACTTTTTCATCATTTTGGTAATCGTGGAAAATCTCACTTAAAAACAAAGTTTTCCTTTATTATAATATTAAGTCAGAGGTTATAGAACAAAGTCTGTTGAGAAAAAAGAGTTTTAACTTTTTTTTTTTTTTTTTGAGACAGAGTCTCACTTTGTTGCCCAGGCTAGAGTGAGTGCCGTGGCGTCAGCCTAGCTCACAGCAACCTCAAACTCCTGGGCTCAAGCAATCCTACTGCCTCAGCCTCCCGAGTAGCTGGGACTACAGACATGCGCCAACATGCTCGGCTGATTATTTTTCTATATAAGTTGGCCAATTAAATTTTTTTCTATTTATAGTAGAGACAGGGTCTCACTCTTGCTCAGGCTGGTTTCGAGCTCCTGACCTTGAGCAATCCGCCAGCCTTGGCCTCTCAGAGTGCTACGATTATAGGTGTGAGCCACTGCGCCCTGCCACTTTTTTTTTTTTCTGAGACAAAGTCTTGCTCTGTTGCTTGGGCTATAGTGAGTATTGTGGGATCAGCCTAGCTCACAGCAACCTCAAACTCCTGGGCTCAAGCGATCCTACTGCCTCAGCCTCCCGAGTAGCTGGGACTACAGGCACGCGCCACCATGCCCAGCTCTAATTTTTTCTGTTTTTTAGTAGAGACGAGGTCTCGCTTCTAGTCAGGCTGGTCTTAAGCTCCTGATCTCAAGCGATCCTCCCAACTTGGCCTCCTAGAGTGCTAGGATTACAAGCGTGAGCCACCATGCCTGGCCAAGTTTTAATTTTTAACAAAATCTTTGAGAAGTCATCATAAAAATAATTTCTCTTGTCAGAAAGATTTAAATCCTTTGCAAATACTTTAGATTCATCAGCATTTGTTTTTGAGCTCATTGCTAACTTCACTGGATCCTTTTTCCCATCCTGCCTGAAAAAAAAGCAAACAACTGCATGCTTTTGAGACATCTAATGGTTTTCCTCTCCTTTGCTTCCAGGTGTCTATCTTAGAAAGGCGCAACACAGGAGGAAGGGTAGTATATAAAACCCTGGAAGATCCCTGGACCGGAAGTGAGAGTGATAAATTCATCCTCTTGAGTTATCTCGACCAGCTGCGGAAAGATCCGGCTCTTCTGTCCTCTGAAGCTGTACTTCCCGACCTGACCGATGAACTTGCTCCTGTGAGCATCATAGCCAGCGAGGGCTCTGGGTCATGGTTCCGGTGATGGATCTCTGCCGAGAGCAGAGGTCCAGCAGCAGCGCCGTATTGCTGGGTGAGGGGTTCAGATCTGACCATCGTCCATTTTCTCTCTCAATAGGTCTTTCTCCTTCGGTGGCTCTACTCTGCTGCTGACTACATCTCATACTGCTGGAGCAATATGTTCTACAACAACTGGTAGGGATACTGCTAGGTTGAATTTCTTTTTCTTTGTTAATACTGGTATAATTGTTTTTATTTGAAAAGAATCCATCGTTTTTAAATTTCAGTGTATGCTTGATATGCGCAAGTGGAAGAATGTTTACACATTTTCAACAACTGTTCCCCTTTTTCTTGTAGTCACTTCACTTTTTTTATATCTGCTGGCTGACCCTTTCCCAGTGGTTAGGAAAGCGTCACCCATGACTGCTCTTCACTGGAGTCCGGTGTACAGATATACAAATGAGTCAGTGAATTAATCAGAGAAGGGCTGTCCTGCTCCCACTCCCCAATAAGACCATGACTTCCTGGAGGACAGAACCACATGTTATTCATGTTTGTGATTCCTGGCACCCAGTGCAGTGCCTAAGAAACCACAGGCCTTTGGTGAGGGTTTGTGGTGAACAAAATTTAGAACACCAATCCTAAATGAAATCTTGAAAGATCAATTTTCTCACCCTACTCCACCCCTCTGGGCTACATCTGAATTATTCTGGGTAGAATAAAATTGATAAAAATTTAGGACATAATTCCACAGACTTCAGACTTTTTTTTTTTTTTGGGAGACAGTCTTGCTCTGTTGCCCCTGCTAGAGTGCAGTGGCATCATTATAGCTCACTGCAACCTTGAACTCTCCACAGCCTTTTTAGTCACTGATACCTCAACATCAGAAAGTTTTTCCTTGTGGGCCAGGCACGGTGGCTCATGCCTGTAATCTTAGCACTCTGGGAGGCCAAGGCGGGAGGATTGTTGGAGGTCAGGAGTTTGAAACCAGCCTGAGGCTGGGTGCGGTGGCTCACGCCTATAATACTAGCACTCTGGGAGGCCGAGGTGGGCGGATTACTCGAGGTCAGGAGTTCGAAACCAGCCTGAGCAAGAGCGGGACCCCGTCTCTACTATAAATAGAAAGAAATTAATTGGCCAACTCATATATATATATATATATAGAAAAATTAGCCAGGCATGGTGGCACATGCTGTAGTCCCAGCTACTCAGGAGGCTGAGGCAGTAGGGTTGCTTGAGCCCAAGAGTTTGAGGTTGCTGTGAGCTAGGCTGATGCCACGGCACTCTAGGCCAGGCGACAGAGTGAGACTCTGTCTCAAAAAAAAAAGAACTTCCATGTGTATAACTTAAATCCTTTATTATCCCTTTTATTGTTTCCTTATGCAGGATTTATTAAACACAGCCTATTATACTGAGATATAAAATCAGAATTTTAGGATAAGCTGTCTGTGAGGCCAGGCACAGTGGCCCATACCTGTAATCCCAGCACTTTGGGAGGATTGCTTGAGGCCAGGAGTTTGAGACCAACCTGGGCAACATAGCAAGACCCTATCTACAAAAAGTTTAAAAATTAGCCAGACTAGTCCTCAGTACTCAGAAGGCTAAGTGAGAAGAAGTTTCACTTAAGCCCATGAGTTAAAGGTTGCAATAAGCTATGATCACACCACTACATGCCAGCCTGGATGACAGAGCAAGACTCTGTCTCTAAAATAAATAAATATCTCTCATGACCCATCTACACTGAAAAAAAGAAAAATAATAATAATTAAAATAAATGTATAGAATAGAATAGAATAAGCTGTCTGTGAATTAGAACACTGAGGAAACAATCTCTACCTTTCCCTCTGCCACCCAACACCAAAAAAAAGCCTCTATTTGCATGAAATTAGAAAGTGTTTATTGGTGTGAAAGTTTTTTGGGGATTTTTTTTCTTCTTTGAGCTGGAGAGAAGAAACCTAAAATCACAACATCCCAAGTCAAGCTAATAAGTTTATTAACTCGGTTTTAGGCGGGAAATGATGCCCCTCCTGTCCCTGATCTTCTCCGGCCTCTTCGTCCTCTTCGGCACCGTCATGGTCCAGGCTTTCAGGTAAATGCCGCCGCCTCTCAGCGCCACGCTGAGGGGTGAGTCCCAAACCTCCCTGGTGGTTTGTACACTTTTTGTGTGAAACTCCTTTTTTTTTTTTTTTACTTCAGCGAGGCAAGTGATGAGCGAGAATCAAGCCCTCCAGGTAAAGAGGACGCCCATGAGAAGGCTGGGAAGGCTGAGCCAAGCTTCACCAAAGAAAACAGCAGGTTTCACTGACTAACCCCAAACTCCCCTCCCCTCAGCAGTGACCAAGGGCCAATAAAGCAGTGTCGGGATGTATAGTAGACAGAAGAACTGCGGTTCATCTGCGCGTCAAACGCGGTCACTGCCGGCCAGTGTTTACTAAGGCCCTTAGGTATTTAGAAACAGCACTGACTTACCTTACACTTTGGGACTTCGTTTCCCAGCCTCAGATTTAACAATGAAGGCAAGAAGCAAAGAAGCACGTCAGGGAGCAGGTAGAGTTGCCACAAGCAGAGGATGATTTGTCACCATAACTGCTGATGAATGTGATCAGTCGTGAGTACACAGCCTGGCCTCTTGCCAGGGCCTCTGAGACAGAACAGAGTGCATGATGGCTGCCGGCCTCATTCTGTCCCCACACGACTTCGCCATCTGCAAGGCAGCATCAGAGAGGCTGTTTGTGGGCCAGGGATCACCAAGTCAGGGTCTGCCCCAGCTTGCCGATGTATGAGGCTCAGGAATGTTAAATAACATATCTAGTCTAGTTAGAACGTAGCATTTTCTTCTACTTGTTCCTTTTTAAAGTAATAGTGTTCCCCTATCCAGATAATATCTTAACTCCTCAATGTTTCTCCACAGCAAGATTCCTAAGAAAGGCTTTGTGGAGGTGACTGAACTCACAGATGTCACATACACCAGTAACTTGGTACGCCTGAGGCCGGGCCACATGAACGTGGTCCTCATCCTGTCAAATTCCACCAAGAACAGCCTACTACAGAGATTTGCTTTCGAGGTCTACACGTTCACTGGGTGAGTGTGTGTGCATGCATACGTGTGTGTGTGCGCGCGTGTGCACATGTGAGGGAGGAAGCCTGCATGTTTGTGTAAAGACAGGACTGGAGGAGAACTGCCCCCCCTCTTCCTTTTTGGCTGATCAGGGCCTTATCCACGCAGCTAGGTGTTGGCTGTGACCTTTTTAACCCAGACATCAAAGCCATCATGAGAGGGACCTCTTTTCTCACTTGACTTCATGTTCTGTTGGTTCTGAACAGAAGAGCTAGAACTCAATGTTATTCCCTGAGCCCTTTCAGAAAACTGTTCTCTAACCCTGTGTATTTTCCAGAAGCCAGACAGTGCAAGTGATATAAGTTATACCTAGCAGAGGAGGGGGGATGGGTGACTGAAGTGTCACAGCTGTTATAGAGGCCCTCTGGCTCCCACAGAAATCTTTCATTTTTCTCTGTGTTCAGGCCCCATCCAACACAAAGCCTTTTCCTAGTATTAGAAATCTCACTGGGGTAATTATTTTCTCTGCAGTTAAATGTGTTAGAAATATATTGAAACTTCATTCTATTCTTCCTACAGGAGCAACTGCCTACACTTCTCCTTCCTGAGTCTAGATAAACACAGAGAATGGCTAGAATACTTACTAGAATTTGCTCAAGATGCAGCCCCGATCCCAAACCAGTATGATAAGCACTTCATGGAACGTGACTACACTGGTTATGTGCTGGCTCTGAATGGCCACAAGAAATACTTCTGCCTCTTCAAGCCCCAAAAAACAGTGGAAGAGGAGGAAGCCCTGGGATCGTGCGGGGATCTTGACTCTTCCCTCCACCTGGGTGAATCTCGAGGGAAATCTTCCCATGGCCTTGGATCCAGGGCCATCAAAGAAAAATTGAGCAAGTTGTCCTTATGGATGGAACGCCTCTTGGAAGGCTCCTTACAGAGGTTTTATATCCCATCATGGCCTGAACTAGACTGAGAGGATTTCAAAAAGAGATTTGAACTCTTCA